>NC_064644.1:258137816-260856566 GCF_023864345.2 Schistocerca serialis cubense | reverse complement strand
GATTGATAGGAGTCTCGCGAACTGGCAAGCAAATGCGGTGAAGGAAGAGTGTTCTGATCCCAGGGAAGGTTACAGTTCTAAAGTTGGTACTGTAGAGGGGGATAATTGTCATAACTGGAATTTATTTAGTAAGTTGCCTAATCCACTTCTGACTGTAATTCAGGGCATTTCAAAGTTGGGTATGGACACGAATGATCAAACTGTTGACTTGTTAGGGTTAACAGTTTGTCTGCAGAATAAGGGCAGAGTTTTACAACTTGCCGATATTGTCATTTTTCAGGCTATGTATCCGTTAGCCCAAGGCAAACTTAGCATAGTAATTGCTGACGCTATTGGAGGGGGGATGTCACTCACCAGGTTTAGGCAAAAGTTGTTAGAAAATGGTTTGTCTAGCAGGTTTCGTTAAGGACTCAATAATCGGTATGTTTATTGTGTCCAGGGTCCTGAGGAGAATTTGGCCCGGTATATTGAGGAAATTAGAATGGCAGTTACAGCGTTGTCTCTTAATGTTCCTGAACTGGAAGTTGTGAACAATATTATCGAAGGAATGCATCCTATGGATTGGTCGCGAGTGCTTTTTGTTGAGAGGCCACAAAGTATTTTGGACCTTGATGGGTTAGTTACAGAGATTGAGGAATTTCGTTTTAGGGATAAGAGGCGAGGCGCTATTCCAGATGATTCTAGCTTAATAGGTGAGAGATCTGTTGGCAGAGAAAGTTTGTTAGAGCATAGACCCATAAAGTCGGGTGCTTGTTATCATTGTAATCAGCCTGGACATTTTGTGCATGAATGTTCGGCACCCTGAGAGAAAGGGAAACAGAACTGACGCCAGAAGGGTGCAGGTTTCTGTGGAAGCCTGCGTAAATTAATTAGCAGGACCTGTAAAATCAGAGCGTCCGCTCCAGGGAATCTGCCTTTTATGCATGCCACTTTAGGCCATGAGCCAGTTTGTGCATTGTTAGATTCTGGCAGCAACCTTCCGCTACTTAGTGAATCTTGGTATCGTAGGTTTTCTCGAATTTGTAAATTTCCTAAGCTCCAAAAGTCCCAAGTTAAGTGTCAGAGTGTTAATGGCGGGATAATTTCAGTCATAGGAAATGTGGTTTTGTATCTGAAGATTGAACAGTGGCCACGGCCATTTGAGTTTATGGCGGTACATGGTTTGAGTACCGATGTATTATTAGGGTGTGATTTCTTTGAACACACTGGTTGCATGTTGAATTAAATAAATTTTGTCCTGGAAGAAAGTACCTGTTGTGATCATAAGCGATCATGACGAATATGTGCTGTGGTGGAAGATGGGTCTTCCTTTAATTTTTCGTATATTACATGTGTTAAATCAGTACCTGGACGCCACTAATAAGATTAAATACACCATTCAGCTAACAGGCGAGGTGCCAGCTCGGCAATCCCCTTAGTGATTATCACCCCCTAAAATGAAAGAACTTCACAAGATAATCGTTCATCAATTGGCCGATGGGGTTATTCATCCAACCACCTCTTCCTATGCTTTTCCAGTATTTTTAGTGGCAGAGGCCGGGGATCAAGGGTTCCAGGCAGTGGTTGATTATTGCCAGTTGAACCAGAAGGTGACTTTAGACTCAGTCCCGCTTTCGGATCTACATGATTGTTTTACCTGGTTTTCAGGTAGGTGCGTGGTATTTTTCTATCCTGGATCTGAATCAAGCGTATCATCAGATACTGTTAGCGGAGGAGTCAAAGCCCTTGACTGCATTTTGTATTGACTGGAATATATTTGAATATAATCTTGTCCCTTTTCGTTTGGCTATGGGAGCTGCTGTGTTGTCCCATCTTTCAGATTCTGTGTTAAGGGACTTAAAGTGTGTATATATTTACCTAGATGATGTCATGATTTATAGCGAGAACTTTAAAGAAATCTTAAGTCATTTAGGTCAGATGTTATGCTGGCTGCAGAATGCGGGGTTAATGGTTAAGGCATGAAAAGTTAGCCTGACTAGGAAGGAAATTTCTTTCTGGGATCACGTAGTTTCGGGCAGTGGGGTAAGAACTGATCAAGAACATACTAAAGCCATCCATCAGTTTCCGGTGCCCCAGAATAAGAAGGATATTGCAAGATTCGTCAGGATGACAAATTTTTTTCAAAAATTTGTGCCAAAGTTTGCACATCTAGTGGCCCCTCCTAATCAACTGAGGCGGAAGGGGGAGAAACTTGTTTGGGGCGAATCTCAGCAAGCATTCTTCGACACTCTGAAAGTCACTTTATCTAATGCTCCGGTTTTGGCCTTATCTTATTTTGAGAAGGATTTTGTTCCCCAAACCAATGCTTCTAATTCTAGGATTGCCATGGTCCTCTTACAAGAAAACGAGGGTGAACTACAGCCAGTTGGCTATGCCTCGAGATCTTAGTCCACCATTTAGTATATGAGTTAGAAGCGTTGGTGGTGTTATTTGGCTAGGAGTGTTTCAAGATCTATCTTGAACATAAATCTTTCCTGTTAGAAACCAACAACCAAGCATTATCATGGCTTCTAGCTTGGCCGTGGAAAACAGGACGCATAGCCAGATGGGCAGTGAGAGTTTCTGTATTCCGTTTTCAGGTGCGTCATATCAAGGGCATGGATAATAAAGTGGCTGATGCCCTACATCAAATGTTTCCTGAAGACGATTATGGCCAATCCAGTGAGTGTGACCAGGAGTATGTTTGTGTGGCAGCAGTTTTAGCCGAGATTCTGGGCTGGTTTGGTGATCTGAGTCAGCAGCAGGATGAGGATCCTCAGTTAGAGGGGTAGAGGTTCCGTGATATTCCATTTAAAGGTGAATTCTGTGTTTTGGGATTCGTTATGACTGCAAAGAGAAGTTGTGTCTCCCCAAGGGGTTGGTGCTGGGTGTGTTTCAGTATTTGCATAAGTCCTTATATGCGGGTCATTTGGGTGTTTATAAGACCATCATGAAAATATAGCAACACCTTACCTGGCCCACCTTAAACGGGGACGTTCAATAGTTAGTGGGCTGATGCCAAGAGTCTGTAAAGCAAAACTCGTTCAGCATATGTGTAAAGGGGAACTAACTTCGACCAGGGAGGAAAACCCCATGAACAAAATCTATGTCGATTATCTTGGACCCTTGCCACGCACCTGGCCTGGAAATAGGTGTCTCTTCATCATGGTTGATGCGTTCTCTAGATTTGTGTGGTTAATGCCAAGCAAGTCAGGAACGTCTGGAACCAGTATTGAACTTTTGGGTCAGCTGTTTGCCTTGTATAGTCCTCCCAGCGTATTAGTGAGTGATAATGCGCCGGCATTTGTCTCAAAACAATTTAAAAGTTTCTGTTTTGGTAGTGGGATATCTACATCTACATCTACATGATTACTCTGCAATTCACATTTAAGTGCTTGGCAGAGGGTTCATCGAACCACAATCATACTATCTCTCTACCATTCCACTCCCGAACAGCGCGCGGGAAAAACGAACACCTAAACCTTTCTGTTCGATCTCTGATTTCTCTTATTTTATTTTGATGATCATTCCTACCTATGTAGGTTGGGCTCAACAAAATATTTTCGCATTCGGAAGAGAAAGTTGGTGACTGAAATTCGTAAATAGATCTCGCCACGACGAAAAACGTCTTTGCTTTAATGACTTCCATCCCAACTCGCGTATCATATCTGCCACACTGTCTCCCCTATTACGTGATAATACAAAACGAGCTGCCCTTTTTTGCACCCTTTCGATGTCCTCCGTCAATCCCACCTGGTAAGGATCCCACACCGCGCAGCAATATTCTAACAGAGGACGAACGAGTGTAGTGTAAGCTGTCTCTTTAGTGGACTTGTTGCATCTTCTAAGTGTCCTGCTAGTGAAACGCAACCTTTGGCTCGCCTTCCCCACAATATTATCTATGTGGTCTTTCCAACTGAAGTTGTTCGTGATTTTAACACCCAGGTACTTAGTTGAATTGACAGCCTTGAGAATTGTACTATTTATCGAGTAATCAAATTCCAACGGATTTCTTTTGGTACTCATGTGGATCACCTCACACTTTTCGTTATTTAGCGTCAACTGCCACCTGCCACACCATACAGCAATCTTTTCTAAATCGCTTTGCAACTGATACTGGTCTTCGGATGACCTTACTAGACGGTAAATTACAGCATCATCTGCGAACAACCTAAGAGAACTGCTCAGATTGTCACCCAGGTCATTTATATAGATCAGGAACAGCAGAGGTCCCAGGACACTTCCCTGGGGAATACCTGATATCACTTCAATTTTACTCGATGATTTGCCGTCTATTACTACGAACTGCGACCTTCCTGACAGGAAATCACGAATCCAGTCGCACAACTGAGACGATACCCCATAGGCCCGCAGCTTGATTAGAAGTCACTTGTGAGGAAAGGTGTCAAAAGCTTTCCGGAAATCTAGAAATACGAAATCAACTTGAGATCACGTGTGGATAGCGGCCATTACTTCATGCGAATAAAGAGCTAGCCTGTGTTGCACAAGAACGATGTTGTCTGAAACCATCAATATATTGTTCCCTTCGAGGTGATTCATAATGTCTGAATACAATATATGCTCCAAAACCCTACTGCAATCCGATGTCAATGATATAGGTCTGTAGTTCGATGGATTACTCCTACTACTCTTCTTAAACACTGGTGCGACCTGCGCAATTTTCCAATCTGTAGGTACAGATCTATCGGTGAGCGAGCGGTTGTACAGGGCTATTACAAATGATTGAAGCATTTTCATAAATTCACTGTAGCTCCATTCATTGACATATGGTCACGACACACTACAGATACGTAGAAAAACTCATAAAGTTTTGTTCGGCTGAAGCCGCACTTCAGGTTTCTGCCGCCAGAGCGCTCGAGAGCGCAGTGAGACAAAATGGCGACAGGAGCCGAGAAAGCGTATGTCGTGCTTGAAATGCACTCAGATCAGTCAGTCATAACAGTGCAACGACACTTCAGGACGAAGTTCAACAAAGATCCACCAACTGCTAACTCCATTCGGCGATGGTATGCGCAGTTTAAAGCTTCTGGATGCCTCTGTAAGGGGAAATCAACGGGTCAGCCTGCAGTGAGCGAAGAAACGGTTGAACGCGTGCGGGCAAGTTTCACGCGTAGCCGTGGAAGTCGATGAATAAAGCAAGCAGGGAGCTAAACGTACCACAGCCGAAGGTTTGGAAATTCTTACGGAAAAGGCTAAAGCAGAAGTATTTCTTAAACAGGAGATTGGAAAACCGATGGATCGGTCGTGGTGGAGATCATGATCAACAATTCATGTCATGGCCTCCACGCTCTCCCGACTTAACCCCGTGCAATTTCTTTCTGTGGGGTTATGTGAAAGATTCAGTGTTTAAACCTCCTCTACCAAGAAACGTGCCAGAACTGCGAGCTCGCATCAACGATGCTTTCGAACTCATTGATGGGGACATGCTGCGCCGAGTCTGGGAGGAACTTGATTATCGGCTTGATGTCTGCCGAATCACTAAAGGGGCACATATCTAACATTTGTGAACGCCTAAAAAAACTTTTTGAGTTTTTGCATGTGTGTGCAAAGCATTGTGAAAATATCTCAAATAATAAAGTTATTTTAGAGCTGTGAAATCGCTTCAATCATTTGTAATAACCCTGTATATGATTGGTGCATAATCTGAAAGGAACCTAATTGGTATACAATCTGGACCTGAAGACTTGCCCGTATCAAGCGATTTGAGTTGCTTCGCAACCCCTAAGGCATCTGCTTCTAAGAAACTCATGCTAGCAGCTGTTTGTGTTTCAAACTCTGGAATATTCCATTCGTCTTCCCTGGTGAAGGAATTTCGGAAAACTGCATTCAATAACTCCACTTTAGCGGTACAGTCGTCGGTAACAGCACCATCAGCACTGCGCAGCGAAGATGACTGCGTCTTGCCGCTTGTGTACTTTACATACGACCAGAATTTCTTCGTTTTTTCTACCAAATTTCGAGATAATGTTTTGTTGTGGAACCTATTAAAGGCATCTCGCATTGAAGTCAGTGCCAAATTTCGCGCATCTTTAAATTTTAGCCAATCTTCGGGATTTCGCGTTCTTCTGAACGCATGCTTTTTCTATTGCCTATGCAACAGCGTTCGGACCTGTTTTGTGTACCATTGGGGATCAGTTCCATCTCTTACCAATTTATGAGGTATGAATCTCTCAATTGCTGTTGCTACTATATCTTTGAATTTGAGCCACATCTCATCTCCTTTTGCATAGTCAGTTCGGAAGGAAGAGAGATTGTCTCTTAGGAAGGTTTTTAGTGACACTTTATCCGCTTTTTTAAATAAAATTATTTTGCGTTTGATTCTGGTGGATTTGAAAGAAACAGTATTGAGCCTAGCTACAACGACCTTGTGATCACTAATCCCGGTATCAGTGAAGATGCTCTCTATTAGCTCTGGATTGTTTGTGGCTAAGAGGTCAAGTGTGTTTTCGCAACCATTTATAATTCGCGTGGGTTCGTGGACTAACTGCTCAAAATAATTTTCGGAGAAAGCATTTAGGACAATCTTGGAAGATGTTTTCTGCCTACCACCGGTTTTGAACAAGTATTTTTGCTAACATATCGAGGGAAGGTTGAAGTCCCCACCAACTATAACCGTATGAGTGAGGTATTTATTTTTTACGAGACTCAAATTTTCTCTGAACTGTTCAGCAACTATATTATTGGAGTCTGGGGGTTGGTAGAAGGAGCCAATTATTAACTTAGTTCGTCTGTTCAGTATAACCTACACCCATACCAATTTGCACGGAGTATCTACTTTGACTTCACTACAAGATAAACCACTACTGACAGACACAAACACTCCACCACCAATTCTGCCTAATCTATCTTTCCTGAACACCATCTGAGACTTCGTAAAAATTTCTGCAGAACTTATTTCAGGCTTTAGCCAGCTTTCTGTACCTGTAATGATTTCAGCTTACGTGCTTTCTATTAGCGCTTGATGCTCGGGGACTTTCCCAGCACAACTACAACAATTTACAACTACAATTCCGACTGTTCCTTGATCCAAGCACGTCCTGTATTTGCCATGCACCCTTTGAGATTGCAGCCCACCCTGTACTTTCCCCGAGGCCTTCTAACCTAAAAAACCATCCAGTCCACGCCACACACCCTCCGCTACCCGTGTAGCCGCCAGCTGAGTGTAGTGAACTCCTGACCAATTCAGCGGAACCCGAAACCCCACCACCCTATGGCGCAAGTCAAGGAATCTGCAGCCAACACGGTCGCAAAACTGTCTGAGCCTCTGATTCAGACCCTCCACCTGGCTCTGCACCAAAGGTCCGCAGTCAGTTCTGTCAACGATGCTGCAGATGGTGAGCTTTACCTTCATCTCGTAAGCAAGACCGGCAGCCTTCACCAAATCAGATAGCCACTGGAATCCAGAGAGAATTTCCTCAGATCCAAAGCGACACACGTCATTAGTGCCGACATGTGCCACCACCTGCAGCTGGCTGCACCCTGTGCTCTTCATGGCATCCGGAAGGACCCTTTCCACAACAGGAATGACTCCACCTGGAATGCACACGGAGTGCACACTGGATTTCTTCCCCTCTTTAGCCGCCATATCCCTAAGGGGCCACATTATGCGCCTAACATTGGAGCTCCGAACTACCAATACGCCCACCCTCTGTGATTGCCCGGACCTTCAAGGCTGAGAATCATCCTCTGAAACAGGGCAGGCAGCTGCATCTGGCTCAGCCAGAGACAGTACCTGAAACCTGTTTGTCAGACGCACTGAGGAGGCTTTCTGATCAGCCTCCGGGAACATCTTTCGCTGCCTGCCACGCCTTGGAACGACCTCCCAATCAACCACAGGCGAGGGCTCAGCCCCACTGCGGGCAGCAATCGGGGCAACCACAGTGGCAGACCGATCTGGGAACAGACGGGATGAGGTTGACATCTCCGTGACCCAAGTCTGGCTCCCCACAGTGGTGCCCATTGGCAACAGCCTCAAGCTGCACGACCGAAGTCAGCGCCGTTTGCAGCTGTGAGCGAAGGGATGCCAACTCAGCCCTCATCCGAACACAGCAATCACAGTCCCTGTCCATTCTAATCAATGTTGAACAACAGTTACTGAAACACGAGTCCATAGCCTAGACAATGCAAGGGAAACACGCAAAGAATGTATGAACTAACCTGTACAAATGCCTAACGACTGTGCTACAATCTGCCAGAATTTACGATTACAGTAACAAAAACTCAAAATTACACCTCCTATACGAAACTCACATGCAATTTAAGTAAGAATCTACGAAGTAAATACAGAAAAGAAGCTATATACGTTTCTTTCTGCGCTGTCAATGTGCACCAACTGCGAGCTCAGGCCACATAACCACGATACCCCCAGCCATCGTTTGCAAAGAGAGTGAACTGGAATTTGAAGTCAGCTCTTACCATCTTTCACTCACACTCGCAGACCAAGTGGGAACAATCTGTTGGGTGGCTAAACTTTGCTTTGACATGAGGCCCACAAGATGACTCCTGCCAAGTTGATGTTTTCTTATACTGTCAGTTCTCCACTTTCTAACATATGGGGGATCAACAATTTGTTCCCAGAGGATAGTGAGCATGAAACCATAAGGAAAAAAATTGGGAGGCTACTAAGAAAATATTCAGCTGGCGCATAGAAGGGAGGCTGCTCGCTACACTCAGGGAAGGCCTCCGGTCTCATTACCGGTGGGCAGTACAGTATTTTTGAAGAATTTCTGGGCACAAAGTAAAGGTGCTCAGAAGATCACTGCTACAATACTTCCTAGATTTGTTGGGCCTTATACGGTCGAAACAGC
Source organism: Schistocerca serialis cubense (assembly GCF_023864345.2). Classification (NCBI taxonomy): domain Eukaryota; kingdom Metazoa; phylum Arthropoda; class Insecta; order Orthoptera; family Acrididae; genus Schistocerca; species Schistocerca serialis. The sequence goes on along the minus strand of NC_064644.1, from coordinate 260,847,759 downwards.
TATTCCCCAGTCAGTTTTCTGATCCAAGATCCATTTTCCCAGAAACTTAAAAGAGCCCATATAAGCCAACTAGTGGTCAAGGGTAACGAGGATGCTGGGGCAGGATTCAATGGACCCCCCACCCCCCCACACACCTTTTCAAGCAGAATTGTGCCGGGTGCCCGTGTTTCATTTCCCTAATTCATATGGATTTGGAATCCCTCTGGGCACAAGAACTTATGGAACGTTACTGTTGCCGCTAGAGGGCAGGTCGGAAGAGAAGGTAGTTAAGGGCTGCAGCAATCTGGAGAATGGTGAGTGTGACACGGGCAGCGAGGAGCGCAAGTGAGGCAGCATGTTGTTGTGGCCAAGCGTCTGCCGTGGCCCGTTGGCTAGTGTGGTGTCTTTGCTCACTGTAGGTTTGGTGGGGCCGATTGCTGGTCGCAACAGTGAACATTGCTCATTAAAACCTACTTCGGCTGGATGCAGAGTACTCGTATGTCCTCTGCTGTTGAAATTGCAAGCAGTTTGTGTGCATTGTGGTGCCGCATTGGGGTCCGGTCTGACCTTTGCAAGTACTGGATGCGGGGGCATCTGTCGGATGATACCCATGGGTTTCTGACTACGAGTGATCTTAGTTACACCCTTCTCTCGGTGCTCTCTAAGCAAGCATTTGTCAATGGGCACTGGATTTTACATGAATCACGGTGAACATCCAATTAGTGTGCACGTCACTTGGTGTCGTGCAGTGGCTATTTTGACTCCGTATCCTGGTTGCCCGTCGTTATATATACGAACTGTACTTTATAGTCAGTGAAAATTGTTTAATCTAGCTACCTTATTTCTGAGGCATGTCTATAGTTACCTGTTGGCTTGTATCAGGAGCTTGAGCTGGTTACTGAACTGTTTGCATCTACTAAACACAAAATTAAGGAAAATTTTATAAGTTTCCTGCATTTGTAGTATGTTTAATTTTTACTAAATAATTAATGAGTTGTCTGTCTGTTACAAGATATGTGACTGTATCTCTTGTTAACTGTGGTCTAGTTAAAGATGCCTGTGTACCATGATGGAAGTTTTTAATTAAGGTTTCTAGTGCCATTGTAGCGGCAACTATCATCCTATGTTACTAGAGAAACAGGAATTATTGCTACTGGCATTGCCTCTGCCACTACCTGTATCATACTTGAAGCATACTGGAAGCTTTTCTGGTTCCTACTAAACCAAAAACTATTGATGCGCTTCACATAGTTAAGCATTAGGTTTTGAGTTTTGGAGTTGAAGATGAGGCTACTTTGAAGGCAATGGCATTTTGATAATTACTGGCAATAGTTGATATTTGTGACATTCATTTGATCGCAGGTTTCACTTTTTGTAATGTAAATGTACCTTTTACTTCATTTAATATTCTTTACTAAAATGAAGTGATTTTACACTGTTGCTGTTTTGAGGTATTTGCTATCAGTTATGTTGTTGAAATTTCATCTTTTCAGTTCTGGAGGCAATTTGTTAATGTTATTTTTGGAATTTTGCTTTTTAAAAAAATAAATTCATTAGCATTTTTAGAAACATTGATAAATCCATTATAGCTCAGTACCTTTCCACTCGACACCACCTCCCTGCTGCATTTCAATTTTCATTACTGGAAGTTAGCACCAAGGTAATACGATCATTAGGTGTACTCATCCCACTACATGCCAGAGGGTCTTTGACTGTGAGAACAGTGTGTCTAGTGGAAGCTGTTATCATGCTGGAACATAAGAGGGATAGCAGAGATTTTTCTGAGACACTGGATGCCAACAGTGTATCTTTTATTATTTAGATTTACTGTTTAAATGTTAATTTACACCTCCGTCCATGCTCCTGATGTTACTTGCACTGAGAACTTGTTACCAATAATTTCTGTAACTTCATTTCACATTCAGAGCAATTACAAATTTCAGTAACTATAGATAGTCACTAGTGGATAAGAAGAACCAATCAAAAGTATGCCCTGGGCAGGTCCCACAAAGGTAACATAGCTCACTGCTAGTGTAAGATCGGATTCTGGAGAGATAATACATGAATTCAAGTATGACGTCTGATCGTGTGTAAAACAGAACAATTTGTTGGAAACTGTCTCAGATGACGTTCATGTGCAATACCAAGTTGACCTTAAAATCATGCTAGGTTTCTGGGGAGGATATGTGACAAAATGGCTAAAAGTTGCCCCATAAAACATACATGTGTGATCTCTAGAAATCTAATATCACATGAAGCATTTTTTGTAACTTTTTACAGTGCTCTGGAAATAAAAGTATACAGAAACTTTGCTACGAGTATTAATCGTAGACTGGCTCTAGGAACCATTTTCTTCATTTTGTGATTCTATGTATAAAGTCACTAAATCAAGTGTGTTCCCAATATTTCTTAATTACATTTTTTTTTTTTTTTTTTTCACACTGAGATTTTTTCCATTTGTCACTTCATTACGCACTGTTTACTTGTGTGTGGCAGAATCAGTGGCCAGCAGAGAAGAAACCGATTGGGACTACCAACTAAGTAATCTTTAGAAGACAAAAAGATGTATGCAAGTTACATGCAGTTTTACTAGGGAAAGTGGGCACAGCTGTTACATTCAAAAATTCACTATGTCTGTTACACCTGGGATCTTTTTCATGGACTGCCTTACATTCAGCAACCCGCCATGTAGTTTATGAAGTTACAGCTTGCATCTTTTGGGAATTGTACGAATATTGTACTTTTAAGCTTGCCCTTGTGCAGGAAAAATACTGTTAAGCAGCAGATAATTTGAATAGGATGTTTTAACCCTCATTACACATTACACTCTTATGTCCTGGATAAAAAGACCTGATACAGTTAACGAAGTGAAGCGCATTTTTAGGAAGTGGGCAAAAATTTACATGAGCTCTGCTCCTACTGCACAGACTGAACATTCCTCCATGAACATTATATGCAACAGTGAGAAAATGAAGGATATTCAAGCAGTATGTTTACAAAAAGAAAGCAGCAAACAAAAACAAGTATGCGACGGTCAGTTTCCAGAACTGGAACCTTCCTACTAAAGTGGATAAAAGAAACTCGTAAAAAAGTAATATATATATATATAAAATGGAAGGAAACATTCCACGTGGGAAAAATTATATATAAAAACAAAGATGAGGTGACTTACCGAACAAAAGCGCTGGCAGGTCGATAGACACACAAACAAACACAAACATACACACAAAATTCAAGCTTTCGCAACAAACTGTTGCCTCATCAGGAAAGAGGGAAGGAGAGGGGAAGACGAAAGGAAGTGGGTTTTAAAGGAGAGGGTAAGGAGTCATTCCAATCCCGGGAGCGGAAAGACTTATCTTAGGGGGAAAAAAGGACAGGTATACACTCGCACACACGCACATATCCATCCACACATACAGACACAAGCAGACATATTTAAAGACAAAGAGTTTGGGCAGAGATGTCAGTCAAGGCAGAAGTGTAGAGGCAAAGAAGTTGTTGAAAGACAGGTGAGGTATGAGTGGCGGCAACTTGAAATTAGCGGAGATTGAGGCCTGGCGGATGACGAGAAGAGAGGATATACTGAAGGGCAAGTTCCCATCTCCGGAGTTCGGATAGGTTGGTGTTGGTGGGAAGTATCCAGATAACCCGGACGGTGTAACACTGTGCCAAGATGCGCTGGCCGTGCACCAAGGCATGTTTAGCCACAGGGTGATCCTCATTACCAACAAACACTGTCTGCCTGTGTCCATTCATGCGAATGGACAGTTTGTTGCTGGTCATTCCCACATAGAACGCGTCACAGTGTAGGCAGGTCAGTTGGTAAATCACGTGGGTGCTTTCACACGTGGCTCTGCCTTTGATCGTGTACACCTTCCGGGTTACAGGACTGGAGTAGGTGGTGGTGGGAGGGTGCATGGGACAGGTTTTGCATCGGGGGCGGTTACAAGGATAGGAGCCAGAGGGTAGGGAAGGTGGTTTGGGGATTTCATAGGGATGAACTAACAGGTTACGAAGGTTAGGTGCACGACGGAAAGACACTCTTGGCGGAGTGGGGAGGATTTCATGAAGGATGGATCTCATTTCAGGGCAGGATTTGAGGAAGTCGTATCCCTGCTGGAGAGCCACATTCAGAGTCTGGGCCAGTCCCGGAAAGTATCCTGTCACAAGTGGGGCACTTTTGTGGTTCTTCTGTGGGGGATTCTGGGTTTGAGGGGACGAGGAAGTGGCTCTGGTTATTTGCTTCTGTACCAGGTCGGGAGGGTAGTTGCGGGATGCGAAAGCTGTTTTCAGGTTGTTGGTGTAATGATTCAGGGATTCCGGACTGGAGCAGATTCGTTTGCCACGAAGACCTAGGCTGTAGGGAAGGGACCGTTTGATGTGGAATGGGTGGCAGCTGTCATAATGGAGGTACTGTTGCTTGTTGGTGGGTTTGATGTGGACGGACGTGTGAAGTTGGCCATTGGACAGGTGGGGGTCAACGTCAAGGAAAGTGGCATCGGATTTGGAGTAGGACCAGGTGAAACTGATGGAACCAAAGGAGTTGAGGTTGGAGAGGAAATTCTGGAGTTCTTCTTCACTGTGAGTCCAGATCATGAAGATGTCATCAATAAATCTGTACCAAACTTTGGGTTGGCAGACTTGGGTAACCAAGAAGGCTACCTCTAAGCGACCCATGAATAGGTTGGCGTACGAGGGGGCCATCCTGGTACCCATGGCTGTTCCCTTTAATTGTTGGTATGTCTGGCCTTCAAAAGTGAAGAAGTTGTGGGTCAGGATGAAGCTGGCTAAGGTGATGAGGAAAGAGGTTTTAGGTAGGGTGGCAGGTGATCGGCGTGAAAGGAAATGCTCCATCGCAGCGAGGCCCTGGACGTGCGGAATATTTGTGTATAAGGACGTGGCATCAATGGTTACAAGGATGGTTTCCGGGGGTAACAGATTGGGTAAGGATTCCAGGCGTTCAAGGAAGTGGTTGGTGGCCTTGATGAAGGATGGGAGACTGCATGTAATGGGTTGAAGGTGTTGATCTACGTAGGCAGAGATACGTTCTGTGGGGGCTTGGTAACCAGCTACAATGGGGCGGCCGGGATGATTGGGTTTGTGGATTTTAGGAAGAAGGTAGAAGGTAGGGGTGCGGGGTGTCGGTGGGGTCAGGAGGTTGATGGAGTCAGGTGAAAGGTTTTGCAGGGGGCCTAAGGTTCTGAGGATTCCTTGAAGCTCCTCCTGGACATCGGGAATGGGGTTACCTTGGCAAACTTTGTATGTGGTGTTGTCTGAAAGCTGACGCAGTCCCTCAGCCACATACTCCCGACGATCAAGTACCACGGTCGTGGAACCCTTGTCCGCCGGAAGAATGACGATGGATCGGTCAGCCTTCAGATCACGGATAGCCTGGGCTTCAGCAGTGGTGATGTTGGGCGTAGGATTAAGGTTTTTTAAGAAGGATTGAGATGCAAGGCTGGAAGTCAGAAGTTCCTGGAAGGTTTGGAGAGGGTGATTTTGAGGAAGAGGAGGTGGGTCCCGCTGTGACGGAGGACGGAACTGTTCCAGGCAGGGTTCAATTTGGATGGTGTCTTGAGGAGTCGGATCATTAGGAGTAGGATTAGGATCATTTTTCTTCGTGGCAAAGTGATACTTCCAGCAGAGAGTACGAGTGTAGGACAGTAAATCTTTGACGAGGGCTGTTTGGTTGAATCTGGGAGTGGGGCTGAAGGTGAGGCCTTTGGATAGGACAGAGGTTTCGGATTGGGAGAGAGGTTTGGAGGAAAGGTTAACTACTGAATTAGGGTGTTGTGGTTCCAGATTGTGTTGATCGGAATTTTGAGGTTTTGGAGGGAGTGGAGCTGGAAGTGGGAGATTGAGTAGATGGGAGAGACTGGGTTTGTGTGCAATGAGAGGAGGTTGAGGTTTGCTGGAAAGGTTGTGAAGGGTGAGTGAGCTGCCTTTCCGGAGGTGGGAAACCAGGAAATTGGATAGTTTTTTGAGGTGGAGGGTGGCATGCTGTTCTAATTTACGGTTGGCCTGTAGGAGAATGCTCTGAACAGCCGGTGTGGATGTGGGAGAGGAACCGTTTTTCCCACACCACTGACCATTTTTAGCCGCTTCCCACAGGTTTTAACGCGATTATTTCTTCGTCAGACAATTGTTAGCCTCATTTTCATAATCTGCCACCACTCCTTTTAATATACTACACGCAGTTTTTTCGAAATTTTCCCGAATTTCTCCGTCCTTTAACGTGTTTTGGCGGCAACACAACCACCTAACCTTTATGCACATCGTTGTCTACCAACCCATGTCCAACATAGCCCAGCTGTAACCAACACCTTTTCGCCTTTTTTCATTCCAGATCTCCAGTTTCTTTCCGGTTCACCTTTATCTCTCCCCATATATTTTTATTTTCATTTTCATTTCACCTCATGTTACACTGTCCACCTTCTAATACCATGTCACCCTCACAACACCCCCACAATGACCCCATTAAGTTTTATTTACATTCCCTCCGCAAACATGCCTTCGCCCTAGCCAGATTACACTCCCATATCCTATTTTCTCAGGCTTGTCTGACATTTGGCATCACCCCCAAAGGCCTCACACTTAAAGTTCCCATCTCTGGCTGCAACCCTTCCTTCCATCAGTCCCTATACCAGTTCCAAACTGAACAATCCATTGCCCTCACCCACCTAATCCTTCACCTACACATCAACTCAGCCAATGAACACACCCGTCAACTCCTATCCTTGCAGCATCCCTGAATATGGAAGTTAATAGGAATATAAAAAAAGGGAGGAAGGTTTATCTGTTTAGCAAGAGTAATAGAAGGCAGATTTCAGACTACCTAACAGATCAAAACGAAAATTTCTGTTCCGACACTGACAATGTTGAATGTTTATGGAAAAAGTTCAAGGCAATCGTAAAATGCGTTTTAGACAGGTACGTGCCGAGTAAAACTGTGAGGGACGGGAAAAACCCACCGTGGTACAACAACAATGTTAGGAAACTACTGCGAAAGCAAAGAGAGCTCCACTCCAAGTTTAAACGCAGCCAAAACCTCTCAGACAAACAGAAGCTAAACGATGTCAAAGTTAGCGTAAGGAGGGCTATGCGTGAAGCGTTCATTGAATTCGAAAGTAAAATTCTATGTACCGACTTGACAGAAAATCCTAGGAAGTTCTGGTCGTACGTTAAATCAGTAAGTGGCTCGAAACAGCATATCCAGACACTACGGGATGATGATGGCATTGAAACAGAGGATGACACGCGTAAAGCTGAAATACTAAACACCTTTTTCCAAAGCTGTTTCACAGAGGAAGACCGCACTGCAGTTCCTTCTCTAAATCCTCGCACAAACGAAAAAATGGCTGACATCGAAATAAGTGTCCAAGGAATAGAAAAGCAACTGGAATCACTCAATAGAGGAAAGTCCACTGGACCTGACGGGATACCAATTCGATTCTACACAGAGTACGCGAAAGAACTTGCCCCCCTTCTAACAGCCGTGTACCGCAAGTCTCTAGAGGAACGGAGGGTTCCAAATGATTGGAAAAGAGCACAGATAGTCCCAGTCTTCAAGAAGGGTCGTCGAGCAGATGCGCAGAACTATAGACCTATATCTCTTACGTCGATCTCTTGTAGAATTTTAGAACATGTTTTTTGCTCGCGTATCATGTCATTTCTGGAAACCCAGAATCTACTATGTAGGAATCAACATGGATTCCGGAAACAGCGATCGTGTGAGACCCAACTCGCCTTATTTGTTCATGAGACCCAGAAAATATTAGATACAGGCTCCCAGGTAGATGCTATTTTTCTTGACTTCCGGAAGGCGTTCGATACAGTTCCGCACTGTCGCCTGATAAACAAAGTAAGAGCCTACGGAATATCAGACCAGCTGTGTGGCTGGATTGAAGAGTTTTTAGCAAACAGAACACAGCATGTTGTTATCAATGGAGAGACGTCTACAGACGTTAAAGTAACCTCTGGCGTGCCACAGGGGAGTGTTATGGGACCATTGCTTTTCACAATATATACAAATGACTTAGTAGATAGTGTCGGAAGTTCCATGCGGCTTTTCGCGGATGATGCTGTAGTATACAGAGAAGTTGCTGCATTAGAAAATTGTAGCGAAATACAGGAAGATCTGCAGCGGATAGGCACTTGGTGCAGGGAGTGGCAACTGACCCTTAACATAGACAAATGTAATGTATTGCGAATACATAGAAAGAAGGATCCTTTATTGTATGATTATATGATAGCCGAACAAACACTGGTAGCAGTTACTTCTGTAAAATATCTGGGAGTATGCGTACGGAACGATTTGAAGTGGAATGATCATATAAAACTAATTGTTGGTAAGGCGGGTACCAGGTTGAGATTCATTGGGAGAGTGCTTAGAAAATGTAGTCCATCGACAAAGGAGGTGGCTTACAAAACACTCGTTCGACCTATACTTGAGTATTGCTCATCAGTGTGGGATCCGTACCAGGTCGGGTTGACGGAGGAGATAGAGAAGATCCAAAGAAGAGCGGCGCGTTTCGTCACTGGGTTATTTGGTAACCGTGATAGCGTTACGGAGATGTTTAATAAACTCAAGTGGCAGACTCTGCAAGAGAGGCGCTCTGCATCGCGGTGTAGCTTGCTCGCCAGGTTTCGAGAGGGTGCGTTTCTGGATGAGGTATCGAATATATTGCTTCCCCCTACTTATACTTCCCGAGGAGATCACGAATGTAAAATTAGAGAGATTAGAGCGCGCACGGAGGCTTTCAGACAGTCGTTCTTCCCGCGAACCATACGCGACTGGAACAGGAAAGGGAGGTAATGACAGTGGCACGTAAAGTGCCCTCCGCCACACACCGTTGGGTGGCTTGCGGAGTATCAATGTAGATGTAGATGTAGATGTAGAATAAAAGTCCTTAATCTTTCCTCTCCCACATCCACACCGGCTGTTCAGAGCATCCTCCTACAGGCCAACCGTAAATTAGAACAGCATGCCACCCTCCACCTCAAAAAACTATCCAATCTCCTGGTTTCCCACCTCCGGAAAGGCAACTCACTCACCCTTCACAACCTTTCCAGCAAACCTCAACCTCCTCTCATTGCACACAAACCCAGTCTCTCCCATCTACTCAATCTCCCACTTCCAGCTCCACTCCCTCCAAAACCTCAAAATTCCGATCAACACAATCTGGAACCACAACACCCTAATTCAGTAGTTAACCTTTCCTCCAAACCTCTCTCCCAATCCGAAACCTCTGTCCTATCCAAAGGCCTCACCTTCATCCCCACTCCCAGATTCAACCAAACAGCCCTCGTCAAAGATTTACTGTCCTACACTCGTACTCTCTGCTGGAAGTATCACTTTGCCACGAAGAAAAATGATCCTAATCCTACTCCTAATGATCCGACTCCTCAAGACACCATCCAAATTGAACCCTGCCTGGAACAGTTCCGTCCTCCGTCACAGCGGGACCCACCTCCTCTTCCTCAAAATCACCCTCTCCAAACCTTCCAGGAACTTCTGACTTCCAGCCTTGCATCTCAATCCTTCTTAAAAAACCTTAATCCTACACCCAACATCACCACTGCTGAAGCCCAGGCTATCCGTGATCTGAAGGCTGACCGATCCATCGTCATTCTTCCGGCGGACAAGGGTTCCACGACCGTGGTACTTGATCGTCGGGAGTATGTGGCTGAGGGACTGTGTCAGCTTTCAGACAACACCACATACAAAGTTTGCCAAGGTAACCCCATTCCCGATGTCCAGGCGGAGCTTCAAGGAATCCTCAGAACCTTAGGCCCCCTGCAAAACCTTTCACCTGACTCCATCAACCTCCTGACCCCACCGACACCCCGCACCCCTACCTTCTACCTTCTTCCTAAAATCCACAAACCCAATCATCCCGGCCGCCCCATTGTAGCTGGTTACCAAGCCCCCACAGAACGTATCTCTGCCTACGTAGATCAACACCTTCAACCCATTACATGCAGTCTCCCATCCTTCATCAAGGACACCAACCACTTCCTTGAACGCCTGGAATCCTTACCCAATCTGTTACCCCCGGAAACCATCCTTGTAACCATTGATGCCACGTCCTTATACACAAATATTCCGCACGTCCAGGGCCTCGCTGCGATGGAGCATTTCCTTTCACGCCGATCACCTGCCACCCTACCTAAAACCTCTTTCCTCATCACCTTAGCCAGCTTCATCCTGACCCACAACTTCTTCACTTTTGAAGGCCAGACATACCAACAATTAAAGGGAACAGCCATGGGTACCAGGATGGCCCCCTCATACGCCAACCTATTCATGGGTCGCTTAGAGGAAGCCTTCTTGGTTACCCAAGTCTGCCAACCCAAAGTTTGGTACAGATTTATTGATGACATCTTCATGATCTGGACTCACAGTGAAGAAGAACTCCAGAATTTCCTCTCCAACCTCAACTCCTTTGGTTCCATCAGTTTCACCTGGTCCTACTCCAAATCCCATGCCACTTTCCTTGACGTTGACCTCCACCTGTCCAATGGCCAACTTCACACGTCCGTCCACATCAAACCCACCAACAAGCAACAGTACCTCCATTATGACAGCTGCCACCCATTCCACATCAAACGGTCCCTTCCCTACAGCCTAGGTCTTCGTGGCAAACGAATCTGCTCCAGTCCGGAATCCCTGAATCATTACACCAACAACCTGAAAACAGCTTTCGCATCCCGCAACTACCCTCCCGACCTGGTACAGAAGCAAATAACCAGAGCCACTTCCTCGTCCCCTCAAACCCAGAATCCCCCACAGAAGAACCACAAAAGTGCCCCACTTGTGACAGGATACTTTCCGGGACTGGCCCAGACTCTGAATGTGGCTCTCCAGCAGGGATACGACTTCCTCAAATCCTGCCCTGAAATGAGATCCATCCTTCATGAAATCCTCCCCACTCCGCCAAGAGTGTCGTTCCGTCGTCCACCTAACCTTCGTAACCTGTTAGTTCATCCCTATGAAATCCCCAAACCACCTTCCCTACCCTCTGGCTCCTATCCTTGTAACCGCCCCCGATGCAAAACCTGTCCCATGCACCCTCCCACCACCACCTACTCCAGTCCTGTAACCCGGAAGGTGTACACGATCAAAGGCAGAGCCACGTGTGAAAGCACCCACGTGATTTACCAACTGACCTGCCTACACTGTGACGCGTTCTATGTGGGAATGACCAGCAACAAACTGTCCATTCGCATGAATGGACACAGGCAGACAGTGTTTGTTGGTAATGAGGATCACCCTGTGGCTAAACATGCCTTGGTGCACGGCCAGCACATCTTGGCACAGTGTTACACCGTCCGGGTTATCTGGATACTTCCCACCAACACCAACCTATCCGAACTCCGGAGATGGGAACTTGCCCTTCAGTATATCCTCTCTTCTCGTCATCCGCCAGGCCTCAATCTCCGCTAATTTCAAGTTGCCGCCACTCATACCTCACCTGTCTTTCAACAACTTCTTTGCCTCTACACTTCTGCCTTGACTGACATCTCTGCCCAAACTCTTTGTCTTTAAATATGTCTGCTTGTGTCTGTATGTGTGGATGGATATGTGCGTGTGTGCGAGTGTATACCTGTCCTTTTTTCCCCCTAAGATAAGTCTTTCCGCTCCCGGGATTGGAATGACTCCTTACCCTCTCCTTTAAAACCCACTTCCTTTCGTCTTCCCCTCTCCTTCCCTCTTTCCTGATGAGGCAACAGTTTGTTGCGAAAGCTTGAATTTTGTGTGTATGTTTGTGTTTGTTTGTGTGTCTATCGACCTGCCAGCGCTTTTGTTCGGTAAGTCACCTCATCTTTGTTTTTATATATAATTTTTCCCACGTGGAATGTTTCCTTCCATTATATTGATATCATTAATTTGAATCCAACAATTACGTTTGCTATTGTCACTGTTGCATTTCGAAATCTTTTCTGTCGTCTTATTTTCCTCTTTCTGGTTTTGCCAGTAGTTTCACTTTGTATTCACCTTCTCCTTTTTACCGTAATCTGCTATACTATTTTATCCCGCCTATATACACTCCTGGAAATGGAAAAAAGAACACATTGACACCGGTGTGTCAGACCCACCATACTTGCTCCGGACACTGCGAGAGGGCTGTACAAGCAATGATCACACGCACGGCAGAGCGGACACACCAGGAACTGCGGTGTTGGCCGTCGAATGGCGCTAGCTGCGCAGCATTTGTGCACCGCCGCCGTCAGTGTCAGCCAGTTTGCCGTGGCATACGGAGCTCCATTGCAGTCTTTAACACTGGTAGCATGCCGCGACAGCGTGGACGTGAACCGTATGTGCAGTTGACGGACTTTGAGCGAGGGCGTATAGTGGGCATGCGGGAGGCCGGGTGGACGTACCGCCGAATTGCTCAACACGTGGGGCGTGAGGTCTCCACAGTACATCGATGTTGTCGCCAGTCGTCGGTGGAAGGTGCACGTGCCCGTCGACCTGGGACCGGACCGCAGTGACGCACGGATGCACGCCAAGACCGTAGGATCCTACGCAGTGCCGTAGGGGACCGCACCGCCACTTCCCAGCAAATTAGGGACACTGTTGCTCCTGGGGTATCGGCGAGGACCATTCGCAACCGTCTCCATGAAGCTGGGCTACGGCCCCGCACACCGTTAGGCCGTCTTCCGCTCACGCCCCAACATCGTGCAGCCCGCCTCCAGTGGTGTCGCGACAGGCGTGAATGGAGGGACGAATGGAGACGTGTCGTCTTCAGCGATGAGAGTCGCTTCTGCCTTGGTGCCAATGATGGTCGTATGCGTGTTTGTCACCGTGCAGGTGAGCGCCACAATCAGGACCGAGGCACACAGGGCCAACACTCGGCATCATGGTGTGGGGAGCGATCTCCTACACTGGCCGTACACCACTGGTGATCGTCGAGGGGACACTGAATAGTGCACGGTACATCCAAACCGTCATCGAACCCATCGTTGTACCATTCCTAGACCGGCAAGGGAACTTGCTGTTCCAACAGGACAATGCACGTCCGCATGTATCCCGTGCCACCCAACGTGCTCTAGAAGGTGTAAGTCAACTACCCTGGCCAGCAAGATCTCCGGATCTGTCCCCCATTGAGCATGTTTGGGACTGGATGAAGCGTCGTCTCACGCGGTCTGCACGTCCAGCACGAACGCTGGTCCAACTGAGGCGCCAGGTGGAAATGGCATGGCAAGCCGTTCCACGGGACTACATCCAGCATCTCTACGATCGTCTCCATGGGAGAATAGCAGCCTGCATTGCTGCGAAAGGTGGATATACACTGTACTAGTGCCGACATTGTGCATGCTCTGTTGCCTGTGTCTATGTGCCTGTGGTTCTGTCAGTGTGATCATGTGATGTATCTGACCCCAGGAATGTGTCAATAAAGTTTCCCCTTCCTGGGACAATGAATTCACGGTGTTCTTATTTCAATTTCCAGAAGTGTATATACTCAATAATACGTAACCCACTTCCAAACCATAACCAAAAAAATTTTTTTGCCGCTTTCAGCACTACCGCCGCTATAATATCCACCGTTTCTAGTTCACAAACAGCTCCTTTCACCTTTTAAACAACCATTTCGGCCAGTTCTAATAACTTTCGCTTTATTTCCATTTCCGTTTTTACCACACCACTGACCATTTTTAGCCGCTTCCCACAGGTTTTAACGCGATTATTTCTTCGTCAGACAATTGTTAGCCTCATTTTCATAATCTGCCACCACTCCTTTTAATATACTACACGCAGTTTTTTCGAAATTTTCCCGAATTTCTCCGTCCTTTAACGTGTTTTGGCGGCAACACAACCACCTAACCTTTATGCACATCGTTGTCTACCAACCCATGTCCAACATAGCCCAGCTGTAACCAACACCTTTTCGCCTTTTTTCATTCCAGATCTCCAGTTTCTTTCCGGTTCACCTTTATCTCTCCCCATATATTTTTATTTTCATTTTCATTTCACCTCATGTTACACTGTCCACCTTCTAATACCATGTCACCCTCACAACACCCCCACAATGACCCCATTAAGTTTTATTTACATTCCCTCCGCAAACATGCCTTCGCCCTAGCCAGATTACACTCCCATATCCTATTTTCTCAGGCTTGTCTGACATTTGGCATCACCCCCAAAGGCCTCACACTTAAAGTTCCCATCTCTGGCTGCAACCCTTCCTTCCATCAGTCCCTATACCAGTTCCAAACTGAACAATCCATTGCCCTCACCCACCTAATCCTTCACCTACACATCAACTCAGCCAATGAACACACCCGTCAACTCCTATCCTTAATAAAAGTCCTTAATCTTTCCTCTCCCACATCCACACCGGCTGTTCAGAGCATCCTCCTACAGGCCAACCGTAAATTAGAACAGCGTGCCACCCTCCACCTCAAAAAACTATCCAATCTCCTGGTTTCCCACCTCCGGAAAGGCAACTCACTCACCCTTCACAACCTTTCCAGCAAACCTCAACCTCCTCTCATTGCACACAAACCCAGTCTCTCCCATCTACTCAATCTCCCACTTCCAGCTCCACTCCCTCCAAAACCTCAAAATTCCGATCAACACAATCTGCAACCACAACACCCTAATTCAGTAGTCAACCTTTCCTCCAAACCTCTCTCCCAATCCGAAACCTCTGTCCTATCCAAAGGCCTCACCTTCAGCCCCACTCCCAGATTCAACCAAACAGCCCTCGTCAAAGATTTACTGTCCTACACTCGTACTCTCTGCTGGAAGTATCACTTTGCCACGAAGAAAAATGATCCTAATCCTACTCCTAATGATCCGACTCCTCAAGACACCATCCAAATTGAACCCTGCCTGGAACAGTTCCGTCCTCTGTCACAGCGGGACCCACCTCCTCTTCCTCAAAATCACCCTCTCCAAACCTTCCAGGAACTTCTGACTTCCAGCCTTGCATCTCAATCCTTAAAAAAACCTTAATCCTACACCCAACATCACCACTGCTGAAGCCCAGGCTATCCGTGATCTGAAGGCTGACCGATCCATCGTCATTCTTCCGGCGGACAAGGGTTCCACGACCGTGGTACTTGATCGTTGGGAGTATGTGGCTGAGGGACTGCGTCAGCTTTCAGACAACACCACATACAAAGTTTGCCAAGGTAACCCCATTCCCGATGTCCAGGCGGAGCTTCAAGGAATCCTCAGAACCTTAGGCCCCCTGCAAAACCTTTCACCTGACTCCATCAACCTCCTGACCCCACCGACACCCCGCACCCCTACCTTCTACCTTCTTCCTAAAATCCACAAACCCAATCATCCCGGCCGCCCCATTGTAGCTGGTTACCAAGCCCCCACAGAACGTATCTCTGCCTACGTAGATCAACACCTTCAACCCATTACATGCAGTCTCCCATCCTTCATCAAGGACACCAACCACTTCCTTGAACGCCTGGAATCCTTACCCAATCTGTTACCCCCGGAAACCATCCTTGTAACCATTGATGCCACGTCCTTATACACAAATATTCCGCACGTCCAGGGCCTCGCTGCGATGGAGCATTTCCTTTCACGCCGATCACCTGCCACCCTACCTAAAACCTCTTTCCTCATCACCTTAGCCAGCTTCATCCTGACCCACAACTTCTTCACTTTTGAAGGCCAGACATACCAACAATTAAAGGGAACAGCCATGGGTACCAGGATGGCCCCCTCATACGCCAACCTATTCATGGGTCGCTTAGAGGAAGCCTTCTTGGTTACCCAAGTCTGCCAACCCAAAGTTTGGTACAGATTTATTGATGACATCTTCATGATCTGGACTCACAGTGAAGAAGAACTCCAGAATTTCCTCTCCAACCTCAACTCCTTTGGTTCCATCAGTTTCACCTGGTCCTACTCCAAATCCCATGCCACTTTCCTTGACGTTGACCTCCACCTGTCCAATGGCCAACTTCACACGTCCGTCCACATCAAACCCACCAACAAGCAACAGTACCTCCATTATGACAGCTGCCACCCATTCCACATCAAACGGTCCCTTCCCTACAGCCTAGGTCTTCGTGGCAAACGAATCTGCTCCAGTCCGGAATCCCTGAATCATTACACCAACAACCTGAAAACAGCTTTCGCATCCCGCAACTACCCTCCCGACCTGGTACAGAAGCAAATAACCAGAGCCACTTCCTCGTCCCCTCAAACCCAGAATCCCCCACAGAAGAACCACAAAAGTGCCCCACTTGTGACAGGATACTTTCCGGGACTGGCCCAGACTCTGAATGTGGCTCTCCAGCAGGGATACGACTTCCTCAAATCCTGCCCTGAAATGAGATCCATCCTTCATGAAATCCTCCCCACTCCGCCAAGAGTGTCGTTCCGTCGTCCACCTAACCTTCGTAACCTGTTAGTTCATCCCTATGAAATCCCCAAACCACCTTCCCTACCCTCTGGCTCCTATCCTTGTAACCGCCCCCGATGCAAAACCTGTCCCATGCACCCTCCCACCACCACCTACTCCAGTCCTGTAACCCGGAAGGTGTACACGATCAAAGGCAGAGCCACGTGTGAAAGCACCCACGTGATTTACCAACTGACCTGCCTACACTGTGACGCGTTCTATGTGGGAATGACCAGCAACAAACTGTCCATTCGCATGAATGGACACAGGCAGACAGTGTTTGTTGGTAATGAGGATCACCCTGTGGCTAAACATGCCTTGGTGCACGGCCAGCGCATCTTGGCACAGTGTTACACCGTCCGGGTTATCTGGATACTTCCCACCAACACCAACCTATCCGAACTCCGGAGATGGGAACTTGCCCTTCAGTATATCCTCTCTTCTCGTCATCCGCCAGGCCTCAATCTCCGCTAATTTCAAGTTGCCGCAACTCATACCTCACCTGTCTTTCAACAACTTCTTTGCCTCTACACTTCTGCCTCGACTGACATCTCTGCCCAAACTCTTTGTCTTTAAATATGTCTGCTTGTGTCTGTATGTGTGGATGGATATGTGCGTGTGTGCGAGTGTATACCTGTCCTTTTTTTCCCCCTAAGGTAAGTCTTTCCGCTCCCGGGATTGGAATGACTCCTTACCCTCTCCTTTAAAACCCACTTCCTTTCGTCTTCCCCTCTCCTTCCCTCTTTCCTGATGAGGCAACAGTTTGTTGCGAAAGCTTGAATTTTGTGTGTATGTTTGTGTTTGTTTGTGTGTCTATCGACCTGCCAGCGCTTTTGTTCGGTAAGTCACCTCATCTTTGTTTTTATATATAATTTTTCCCACGTGGAATGTTTCCTTCCATTATATATATATATATATATATATATTACTTTTTTACGATTTTTTTTTATCCACTTTAGTAGGAAGGTTCCAGTTCTGGAAACTGACCGTCGCATACTTGTATTTGTTTGCTGCTTTCTTTTTGTAAACATACTGCTTGAATATCCTTCATTTTCTCACTGTTGCATATAATGTTCATGGAGGAATGTTCAGTCTGTGCAATAGCAGCAGAGCTCGTGTAAATTTTTGCCCACTTCCTAAAAAATGCGCTTCTCTTCGTTAACTGTATCAGGTCTTTTTATCCAGGACATAAGAGTGTAATGTGTAATGAGGGTTAAAACATCCTATTCAAATTATCTGCTGCTTAACAGTATTTTTCCTGCACAAGGGCAAGCTTAAAAGTACAATATTCGTACAATTCCCAAAAGATGCAAGCTGTAACTTCATAAACTACATGGCGGGTTGCTGAATGTAAGGCAGTCCATGAAAAAGATCCCAGGTGTAACAGACATAGTGAATTTTTGAATGTAACAGCTGTGCCCACTTTCCCTAGTAAAACTGCATGTAACTTGCATACATCTTTTTGTCTTCTAAAGATTACTTAGTTGGTAGTCCCAATCGGTTTCTTCTCTGCTGGCCACTGATTCTGCCACACACAAGTAAACAGTGCGTAATGAAGTGACAAATGGAAAAAATCTCAGTGTGAAAAAAAAAAAAAAAAAAAATGTAATTAAGAAATATTGGGAACACACTTGATTTAGTGACTTTATACATAGAATCACAAAATGAAGAAAATGGTTCCTAGAGCCAGTCTACGATTAATACTCGTAGCAAAGTTTCTGTATACTTTTATTTCCAGAGCACTGTAAAAAGTTACAAAAAATGCTTCATGTGATATTAGATTTCTAGAGATCACACATGTATGTTTTATGGGGCAACTTTTAGCCATTTTGTCACATATCCTCCCCAGAAACCTAGCATGATTTTAAGGTCAACTTGGTATTGCACATGAACGTCATCTGAGACAGTTTCCAACAAATTGTTCTGTTTTACACACGATCAGACGTCATACTTGAATTCATGTATTATCTCTCCAGAATCCGATCTTACACTAGCAGTGAGCTATGTTACCTTTGTGGGACCTGCCCAGGGCATACTTTTGATTGGTTCTTCTTATCCACTAGTGACTATCTATAGTTACTGAAATTTGTAATTGCTCTGAATGTGAAATGAAGTTACAGAAATTATTGGTAACAAGTTCTCAGTGCAAGTAACATCAGGAGCATGGACGGAGGTGTAAATTAACATTTAAACAGTAAATCTAAATAATAAAAGATACACTGTTGGCATCCAGTGTCTCAGAAAAATCTCTGCTATCCCTCTTATGTTCCAGCATGATAACAGCTTCCACTAGACACACTGTTCTCACAGTCAAAGACCCTCTGGCATGTAGTGGGATGAGTACACCTAATGATCGTATTACCTTGGTGCTAACTTCCAGTAATGAAAATTGAAATGCAGCAGGGAGGTGGTGTCGAGTGGAAAGGTACTGAGCTATAATGGATTTATCAATGTTTCTAAAAATGCTAATGAATTTATTTTTTTAAAAAGCAAAATTCCAAAAATAACATTAACAAATTGCCTCCAGAACTGAAAAGATGAAATTTCAACAACATAACTGATAGCAAATACCTCAAAACAGCAACAGTGTAAAATCACTTCATTTTAGTAAAGAATATTAAATGAAGTGAAAGGTACATTTACATTACAAAAAGTGAAACTTGCGATCAAATGAATGTCACAAATATCAACTATTGCCAGTAATTATCAAAATGCCATTGCCTTCAAAGTAGCCTCATCTTCAACTCCAAAACTCAAAACCTAATGCTTAACTATGTGAAGCGCATCAATAGTTTTTGGTTTAGTAGGAACCAGAAAAGCTTCCAGTATGCTTCAAGTATGATACAGGTAGTGGCAGAGGCAATGCCAGTAGCAATAATTCCTGTTTCTCTAGTAACATAGGATGATAGTTGCCGCTACAATGGCACTAGAAACCTTAATTAAAAACTTCCATCATGGTACACTGGCATCTTTAACTAGACCTCCCAATTGTACAAACTGCTTTCAGCCACTTGACCCAAGCATTATAAAATTCCAGAAACAAATGTACAGGAAGACTCTTGTATGGAAGAGGCTGGCCTGTCTTGATACCACAGTGAGGAACATTACCATCTTTTACGCTATGCATTTTGTGAGAAACCACAATCTCAGACTGCTTCAAGACACCTGGGTTTCAGCGGATACATACAGAACATCACACTATAAAATGAAGTACTTGCAGCTTAACAATGGCTGCAAATGAAGAGGCAAGAAGAAAATGCCGACTACCTTAGCTTTGATGAATATTTTGAATTTGACAAAGGTGTTGCAGTCTGTCAGTCCATGACAACTGATGAAGTCTTTTAGGAACAGATAGCAGAGAAACACGATTAAAGTGAAGAAGAGAATGACCTGGAAGCTTTTCTGGTTCCTACTAAACCAAAAACTATTGATGCGCTTCACATAGTTAAACATTAGGTTTTGAGTTTTGGAGTTGAAGATGAGGTGAACACGATAACTAAGATAGGCAATACAGTAACCTTTTGTGAAGTCAGGACGATGCACTATACATTATTGTGCTATAGTTAGTGTACAGTTTGTCAAAATGACAACTCCTATTCAATTACCAGTAGTGATTCACTTATGGAGGTGAGATATGAATGACTTTAGTTTGTTTTGAGAAGTGTAATAAAAATTGCAATTTTAGTGTAATTATATATTTTTTACATCAAATGCCAGGTGCATATTTTGACACTAGAGATTACATTCACGTCACATGATTTTTCAAATTGGCTGATAGAAGTGTACATGTCTGATATCGTATTTAGCCTATGTTGCCCTATTTAACACTTTTTTTTTCTTGTATACTACAAGGTGTACAACTTCGCTTCCGCCGTTTGCCGATAGGTCGGAAGAAACAGATCACAGACGTCAGGCAGTTAGCTTGGACCTCAATCAACATAACCTTATTCAAACATTAGTCGATTTGTGTCTGCATCAAAGTTGTTCTTGATTGAGAATGTCAGTTTACGAAGCTAATTCTCGTCATTTGCTGGAGGTGTTACTGTTTTGTTTGAATATGAAGGAAACAGCAGCTGAGTCTCTCTCAATTGGAGACATTGCTGAGTGAAGACTCTTGTCGGACTCAAGAAGAATTGGCACGATTAGTCAGAGTGACACAGCAAGCATTTCAAAACGTCTTGAGGCTATGGGCATGATTCAGAAAGAAGGGACTTGGATCCCGTGTGGGCTGAAACCAAGAGACGTTGAACAGAGTGAGTGTGTGTGTGAACAGTTGCTTCAGAGGCAAAAATGGAAGGGATTTCTGCATCGCATTGTGACCAGGGACGGAAAATGGGTTCATTACGATAACCCTAAATGCAAAAAATCGTGGGGATATCCCGGGCCTGCTTCCATATCGACGGTCAAACCGAATATTCACAGCTCCAAGATAATGCTCTACATTTGGTGAGACCAGCTTGGCGTCGTGTACTACGAGGTGTTAAAACCAAGTGAAACAATCACAGGTGCTTATTATTGAATGCAATTAATGCATTTGAGCTGAGCATTAATAGACAAACGGTCGCAATACAGCGAGAGGCATGATAAAGTGATTTTGTAGCATGACAACACTCAAACCCATGTTGCAAAAGAGGTCAGAAAGTTAAAATGGGAAGTCCTACCCCACCCGCTGTATTCTCCTGTCATTGCTCCCTCTGATCATCACCTATTTATATCATTGGTGCATGGCCTGGCTGACCAACAGTTCCAATCTCATGAAGAAGTCACATGTTGGATCGATTTGTGGATCGCTTCAAAAGATGAACAATTTTTTCGATGCGGGATTCACACACTGCCCGAAAGATGAGAGAAAGTAGTGGCCAGAGATGGAAAATACTTTGAATGATACAGGTGTAACCAATCTGTTCCATTGAAGCCTCAAATGTTGGGGAAAAAAACGTTGGAAGCAAAGCCGTACACCTGTTAACATAAAATTCTTAGGGCTTCTGGGTTTGATATTCCAAACATGATCTTTAAAAAGACACATTTTGATGTATAACTTATAGAAATAGGGTGTCAGGAAGACTACATTACCCCACAATGGAAACATCTACACATTATCAAATTGTGATTTTCCGTAGGAGGTTTTTCCACTTATGTTCAAAATCTGTGGTTCTTTCAAAAACGTGCTATTGAGATTCCACTGTATTCTGTTTTATGGGACAAGTTTGCATTAGGTCACATGTCCTGTGCGTTGATTGGCTAATGGAAGCAAACTGAGTGGGCGCAATGTTGATTTGCCTGTTTCTGACCAATTTTTTATTTACATATTTACACAGATGTACTAGAAAACTGACAACATGCTAACGCTCTCTCCACACTGAATCATTTTTGGTACGATTTGTTGCACAAAAATATCAGAACATCCGACATTGCTGGATCAAACAGTACCTGTATTCCAAGTTAAAAATAAATATTGCTTGTGGAAAAATTAATTTTTCCATGAGTAATCCATTAATCTTTTGAGGAACATGAAGTGACCATCACTTCAGGCAGAAGTGAATGAAACACAAAACACACTGCGTTGCACTTTCAAATTAGGCTGATAATTTTTATGATCACAGACTTATGTATCATGTCTGTTCCCAGAGCCAAATTTTATAGATGATGAACTAAATGACAACACGGCAGTGTGTCTTATGGACACCTCGAAGGGCAAGTCTCAACTCTGTACAATATTCTGAAGAGATACAGATCCCTTCACACTTTAGTGCAAAAGCAACTCTCAATGCCAACAGAATATGTTGACATTGTCAAATGGCTGGTGGCGTGCTGAAGTGCGAGTCTTCCATGTTCAAATTTAGACTCCGGGCACTTGTTTTCCCACTACAGTGATATATTGTCAAGTCTTAGAAGAGAATTTTGTCGTAACTTAAGTGTTTTCTTTTGAAAAACTTTCAGTGGTGAATGGTTGCCAAGTTTCTTTTCTAGTACTGCAAATAAATTGGGTCTTTGATGTCAATACATATAACTGTATAGTTATATTAAAAAACAAAGATTCTGTGACTTACCGAACGAGAAAGCGCTGGTAGATAGATACAATAAAAAACACACAAATTTCAAGCTTTCGCAAGCCACAGTTGCTTCATCAGGAAAGAGGGAAGGAGAGGGAAAGACGAAAGGATGTGAGTTTTAAGGGGGGGGGGGGGGGGAGAGGGAGGGGGGGAGAGGGAGAGAGAGAGAGAGAGAGAGAGAGAGAGAGAGAGAGAGAGAGAGAGAGAGTGTGAGTGTGAGTGTGAGTGTGAGTGTGTGAGTGTGAATTCTTTGGCCATACAAAGTGGTTGTTATTCTTCACGCCTTTGTCCAAAGAGCAAAGTACTGTCCACTTTTTGTTGTGCTTTCTCGCTGTTTACTTAAATCTCATTCACAGAAGCAGTTTTCGTAATTGTAAAAAATGTCGAAGCACACAGTAATGCCAACAAAAGAGCACAGGAGTTTGAAACTGATCGTCTGCAGCTTCTGATATTCTGTAAATACCGCAACAGCATAATATTTTGAGACAGAGAAGATAATATACTAAATGTGCAGAGCAAGAAGCACAAAGGAAATAAAGTAAATTCCAATATGCAAATGAAGCACCAAGCTTTGATCAGCTGCACCTCTGAAGTTGCCAAGAAAACTGAAAACTACTGAATATCTGGCTCGAAGGACTGTTTAAACACAAAAGCGAACATTCCACTTCATAAACTGGAAACTGATGATTTTCGGCAGTGGAGGAATTAATTAATTGAAGCTAAGCTGTGGTTACTAATAGTAAATAACATGATAATCAAATTGAAGTGTTCAGCTTGCTACTGTATATTCAATTAAGTAATAAATTTTGTTAGCACAGATATAAATTATTTTTAAATTGAATGGTTACAGTGGAGTTACTTTCGTTTGAGGAGCTGGTGACATTCCATGTGTCAAGGCATGGAGGCAAACTGTTGTACCTTCAAAATGATGAAAGGATGAGGTGATGCAGCAACTAGCTAGCAAGGATGTTTTAGTTTTAGCATATGAGACCACTGACAAAAGAGGTCATCATGTTTTTGACGTGATAGTAAAAACTGTTGAGGTGTGTAGAGAACAAACTTTTTGTTGCAAGTGTGTAAGTTTTCTGAGACAGCAAACTCTGCTCATTGTGTTCGTACAATACTGGGTCTTTTTGCAAGACTGTAATATTCAGTGTACACAGTTAAGGCTACTGTAACTGACAGTGCTACGTAGATGAAAAGGTGTGTAAATTCGTCGAAAACAATCATATGAGACCGTTTGCGCCATGTTCAATGTTGGGCATACAAGCTGAATCTGGCTGCAAATGTTTTTTCCAAGCATCTTTTGAATGAAAATGAACTCCGCTATAACCAACATAAAGAGTGCTTTCCCGAGTACCGGGAACAGAAAACATTTATATCTGTAGTTTGTAAGATGGATCCGAATTGTTTTCCCACAGCCAGTTATGTGGCAGAAAATTTTGAAGACCTAGTGAAATTGATTACGTTAATTCACCATCTTGTGATGAGGTAAGTTCAATTCTTGTGGAGACCATGTTCATTAAGGAACATGCAAACACTGATGGACATCAGTGTCTACTTAGGAGTCTTCAAATCATCCTACCTCAAATGAGTAACATTCATTCAAAACAGCTGGAAAATGACTTTGCTACTGTGGCAGATGGAATTTTTGATGAGGAAACCAGCAAGCTTGTGAATAAGGTGAAGAGAGAGACTCTTTAGGCGGAAATGAGAGAAACCCTTACGCATACCGGACTGCATCTCCAATCAAAGGTGGCAAAGCTTATTGCTACACATCCACATAAGTCTCTGTTCTCATTCCTAGCACTGTTTTTCGAGCCCATGATAGTAATCACAAACTACTGTTGACATGGCCAAGAGTCTCTGGTGTGTACTTTGAATGGCAGCCCTTAGCAGCATAGATATTCTGAAGCAATACAAATCTCTTCACAATTTGATTCAACAGTAGCTTTCAGCAGGCACTGCGGACATCATTAAATGCTTGCCGGCAACAAAACTCAATAACCCCTAATTTGCTGCAGTTTGACTGAAGGCAGTTTAGGTTGCACTTTCATACTCAGAGTGGTTATTTTCACAATATAATGAAGTGCTAACAGACAAGTGGCACAAGTCTACAGTAATCCCCATCGGGATTTGTCTAAATCAATAACTTGACTAAAAACCCTTGAGACAATCAAACAAGCTTCTCCTCACTGAAGCTTATGCCCAACATTTTAGCAGAGGGAGATGTTTATTATTTCTATTAAGATGCCCACAAAGATACGTTTAAGAAAGTAACTGGGAAGTTGGTCACATGTGTGTGAGGTGTGCTTGCTTGTGTGTATGGATGGTGTATGTCTCATACTGACAAAGGCTGTGCCCAAAAGTTGTGTATGTAACGCGTCTGTTTACATGGCCACCATCTACAACAAGCACAGAAAAATTTGTGTTATAAATAAAACTATAAGTAGTTCTAACTTAATCATTTTCGATCAAATGTATATGTTGGTAGAAAACTGATAGTGCATAACAACGACAAACGAAAAGTGGGAAGAAAAATGTTTGAGACCTAAAAAGCATGCTTATGTTTCGTAAATTGAGCGATACTGTGACCTCCAGCATGTGAGCAGATGAGAGGAAAAACAAATGCCAACTAAAGACACGAAGAACATTAAGTAACCACTTATTTACATAAAAAGCAAGACGTGAACTGTTTTAAGATCTACAAATAATACATATCAAAACAAAAGTATATCATTATAGATCCCATTGTTAATGCCTTAAAATGAAAAAAGATATGCAAAACACAGTAGAGAAGGCATTTTTTATTTACAAAACAAATACTTAGTGTGTCTTAATTGTGCCTGTCTGCAACTTGACATGTCTTCTTTACGGTAAGTAGCAATCTGTATTTTGCTACACTATTGTAAGAAAGTAAAATATTCAACAGAAGACCAACTGCTGTCGCCAGTTACCATGGAAAATGGCCTTTACTACAGCAAATGTTTCACACAACATGGTAGAATAGTGCAGCTACATGTAGGTAAGAAAGGAAGCATACTTGTTGTTCTAGACTGTCTAATATACTGACCAACTGTGTTGTCATAAGAAGAGTGAAACATTTCAATTTACTGCAGACGTAAGTCATACTGTACAGTCAAATTTGTTGTCTTCAATGTACCGTATTTCTTCATGTAACATTCAGCTAACTACAATGCCATCAAGGTATTTAAGAGAAGTCGACATTCAAGCAAACAAAATATTTTATTGAATACCATTGTAATACATAGACAACAAAATGACACGAAAGACTTAACTGTCTAGTTACAAGAACCTTTCAACAAAAAGGAAAAGTGATAATGAATATATGACATTAACATAAGATGACATTTTGAAACAAATAATTGTTTTCAGTGTACCGGATAATGAGGAAGAACATTACAGATCACCATTTCTTTTCCTGAATGCTGTAAGATCATTATAATCATGTCTTATTAACTTTTCACAAGAAAAAGTTTAAGCCCTTTTCAAGTAGAATTGATACTTCAGACACTGCAAAGTTCAAAGCAATGGTAATTTTTGTTCTGTAATGTATGTACTAACAGAACATTGCTGAAACGGATTCCCACCTCCCATACACAAAAATAACAAGATGCTGCCTTTTCGAATTTCAACTTTTGTCTCCACTGACGTATCATAATGAATGATTCTACTTGATATTTCACAGCTTGTGCTCTGTCTTCTGTCAATTAACATGTGGTAAATGTGTAACAATCTTAATTATATCCATGGAACACCACAACAGTCTTTTTTTTTAATTTTATGTATTATTTCATAAAACTGACCTGAACTCTATGACTAGGCACACATTTTAACAAGAAAAAATGTTCTATGGAAAAATAGAAACTTCTGACAAAATAATGAAACAAAAAATTCAAGATCATGAAATATCTGCTCAACTACAATGAACCATATATTTTTTTAACTGCTCCTTACTGAATTACAAAACTAAACATATCCTCAATATTCTCACAACACTCTGTGGCATCTTTCAAATACGTACTCCACATAACATATAAATACAGAGCTTCTGATATAATATGGGAGCATAACATGGTCAAATATTTGTCTTTGGAATGTTGCATGTAACACATTATTAATCTGTACATTGGAAATCTTGAACTAATCATTACAGATTTTTCAAATGACCACTAAAAATGTGTGTTTAAATCACAAAAAGTACAGTATTGCTTTTATTCTTCATGGTGAATGTATACTTACTTGACAGTTACCAAAACAACTGAGTTCTGTTTAATACACAGTTCCTGTGGTATTCAGACAGAACAACAGTTGTTAGAAATACTGCTGGTTTAATTGCATTTACTGACATATAAAACAAGACGTTCAGAAACATAATCAAAGATGCATCAGTACAGTGTGAAGTATGGATGAATTTCTATTACACCCAATTGTCATGAGGCTACAGGAGTGAAAAATCCATCCATCCCTCCCTCCCTCCCCCCCCCCCCTCCCCAATGTATATGATGGATATTTTCAAATAAGTTTGTCAATAAAATAAAAGTACCCCAGAACAATTTAACAATTTAGTTATTTGGTTCATTACATTTCAGATACACATGAATAACAGTTTAAGGCTCAGGCTTGTAAAGTTATTATTTTTTTTGTCGAACAACACTTGGTACAACAGAGCAACAACATACTGAAAAATTCCTTCGCAACATACTAAAACCAACAGATTATTGTCCACTGTTATAATACTATGAACAGTGAATTGTTAAAAAAAAAAGAGTCCTCCCAAGCAAAAATAGCCAACATGGGCAAAGTGGCCAGCTTTTGAACTCAATATGTTACGCAAATTCGTACCCGATATTTCCTGTGGAGCAATTTTACAGAGACTATCGAATATCTATAATCAGAATTTGATTCTACAGAAAGTACAGACTGAGTAAACTGACATTGCTAGGAACAGGTAAACAGTAGCAGCCTGTAAAATGACAAATTACAGTGCCAGAGATCAGAAGCAAACTACTGAGTTTTAAGCCTTGAGTATATCACCTTTAAGCCAAAATTAAAGAAACAAGTGTCCTCTTGTTATATTTCAGTAAAATATTCTTAATATAGACAATTTTAAAATAAATAAAGTTAACTTTTAAATATTCAGTACCTTTTCTTAATATGTGAACCATATTAACAGAATTGACTGGTAACAAGCAGATCAAATGACACACCAATACCACAACTTCCATTAAAAAACTTAAAAGCCTGCTTTCTTTCTTTTTTAATATTATTCATTTATTTCAGTCTTCAAAGGTTGAGTTAAATAGGCCTTGTCTGCGCCTTGAGTTGCAGGTATAGGACAAAATTCAAATTTTAACAAACTAGGCAACAATTTTATTTTGCCATCCCCCCTGCATCTATACAGTCACTGAATTGTAAACAGTGAAGGCAAGTACCAAGACTTGTTATGTCTGGCATTAATAAGGTAATTACAAAAATCAAATATGCGTATGAAAGTGAAGCCTCACACTACGAAGCATCTAATATAGAAAAATGAAGCCAGTCAAACTACAGGTACAAATCCTACTTTTTTTTAATCCTTGCTTACAAATATATTAGGATATGTCACTGACAGATCTCTCTATACCAAACACCTACAATATTACAAATATCAACATTACAAATCCATCGTTTAGAGATTTCCAGTACAAAATATTTGATTGAACAACTTTTTGTCTAAAGTCTTGCAACAATCCAAAAGGATTATTGGTAGAAAAGGGCTCTTAAATTCTGACTGTATCATACAACATTAAGATCAACAAGTAATTTGACAGTTGTGTCCTATTTAGATTTTCTTTTTAAATTTGAGCATAGGTTCAAACGTAATTGGGAAAAAAGGTGTGTCGCCTGCTCACAAATATTCAAGTAATGTAACATCAAAAACAAATCACAAAAAAAAAAAAAAAAAATGAAAGATAAAAATGAAAGCAAATATCAAATTATAAAATCTACATTATTGTTACATAAACCAAAATATTAAAATGAAACAGATAAAATGAACAACAAATACTTGGTGATAAATACAACACAAACTTAAGTAAAACAAGTTCGCAGAAACTTGATGAAATAACAAACATGCTTAAGCAATGAAGTGACAGTTTCTTATGAACTACAACAGAATGCTAACAAACTTAATGTCATCAATAAAAACAGTATAATAACATGGTTCAAAGAAATGTATACATTGAAAACAATACCTGTGATACTTTTACTTTTCAAACATATATTTTTAACTCATTAAGTGAACTGTGGCAGAACTGCAGTCTGCACACAAAAAAGGACTAGCAAAGTAACCAATGCACAAATCTTAAGTTTGATAACATCTGTACCATCAACTCTTGGCACATCATACTTAAAAAGAAAGGAAAGTCTTCATTTTGTACCAAAAACCCTTAGATATGAGTAACAAAATGGACCACCATTATTGGACCAACGACCTTACAGATCTTTTGGATTTGAATCAGTCAATCAATCATTCAAGAGTGACATTATGAATGAAAGATAAGTATATATACATGCACACGCACACACACACAATAGTACTTTACCTACAGATCTACCAAGCAACACATTACATTAAAAATGTTGTTTCTAATGGACTTAATATGCAAGATTGCGATTATTCTTACATTTCTGTGATGAATACATTTCTGATAAAAATTAATAAATATAAAATTTCAGCAATAACTCAAATTAATTTCAATATATTAAATTAAATTTGTAAACTGACTCATTGAGTCTATGAAATAGAACTGCAATGCAGGTCAAATAACCTTACAAATATGTTATGTTCCAACAACATTTATCATTTTAATTGTTAGTTTTAATAAAGTGATTTATAGCAGCAACATTTCCAATAAAATGAGTATCTGACTAAACGAAGAAATGTAAGAACACCTGCCTTAGAAGGTAATCCAATTCAAGTGCTATTATTCTATTATTTCTATTAAATAAATTATAACATTTACAATACACACAAGTACAACCTGTTGGTCCTATAACTTAGTACACACTGTATTCTTTCCTTATAAACTAACAAAAAGTGGCAGTAATAGGCCTACAACATCAAGCTTCTCATTTCTGGAGCCCCCTCTCAGTTACCCAAACATGACTTCAATTTCATGAAACATCCACAGAACTGTAAGTACTAAGTGTTAAGTACACTCTGGTCATCTGTCAAAGTATCATGAAAGTTCACAGTTAAAAACAGCTCTCATTTGAGCCAATTATCTACAGCATGATAAAAAAGAAGCAATACTACATGTTACATGTGTTTTGACGATATTATACACCGCACACTTTTCGGTTTTGTCAACAATATTCAACTGGTAATAAGACTAAACTACAAAAATGTAAATACCACAACATTTTTTACTATAAAGAGGTTTACCCACTTATTTAGGATTCCATAAATATAGATGACGAACAATACAACATGGCAATATTATTTTGCAAGTTTTATTATACCATAAAAATACACTTACATTGGCATATATCTTGGAAACAGTCTGTGAGCTTCAATAATCTATGTGCTCACAGAAAATACGTTCAAGGGGCAACCAATAACTGGTCACATTTAAAAAATAGTGAAGCAAATTATTAGTGAAAAGATTATATAAAAGCAGCTCTGAAAAATTGGACCATTTGTCAAGAATTGGTCTGTGCGACTTTAACTGGATGGACAAATAAGATAACTGCTGCAGATAGATCAGTCAGATTAAAATCGAGCTAGAACAAGAAGGGCTAAAAACATCATAAAAGTCCCTGTGGACTTTTAAAAATGACACCTGCAAATGCTTTTCTTTTATAAAAAATACTTTTGTGCGATAAGAAGCGAAGTTTGAATAGTAATCAATTACACATTATCAAATAAATGTTTGCTATAAAATTAAAGCTCTGACAAAATGAAAACGTGCTCACATTTTTATCTTAAAATTTCGAACTACATTAGGCTAAGAATGTTTATTGGTGTTATATGATATTTCTTAACAATAGTCTGGAACTGCCACTTCCTAAAACTGATTATAAACCTGGTGTCACTGGGTGCTCTGACAGGAGTAATTTGAATTATTCTTTAGTCATCAGAAGTGAGCACTTTCTGAATTGTCCAGGTATGGGAAACCTAATATGCTGTTGAAACCTAATTGTACTAAACTTGTTTTTTTTTTGTTTCTGTAAGAGCAGTTTATGTTGAATGTAGGATAATATACACTATTAAGAACAATAAACAAAAACAAACACAATGTGCACTCGGATACAATGTCTGTTGCCGTCTTCTTGCATTATTCCATGTACCTTGAAAAACATGGGTCTGCTCTGCCCAAGGATCATCAGTGACTCTTTCAATTACTATGTATCTTAATATTTGCCATCACTTTATTAAAAAAAAAATCTGTGTGCTCACTTCTGTAACATCTTGTTTGTAATGAATACTGTACAAACTAGTTTTCATAACCACTCCTGCCCCTTATTCACTATTTCTTCGAACAGCTGCAGAATTGTTTAAATGTCAAGACTCCAAATATTCATTCTAGTACTACAACACTGAGTTTAACAGTAATTCAATGACAAAAATTATATTATTTTTTTCACAAATTTAACAACTAATATCAAGTCCTCCTTGTGTGTTTCACAGGGGTAACTTAAGGAACAGTTTCAGATACTTCACAGTTCTCCACTAACCTTATATGAGGAAACTGCAATGATTAGTCCTCGATGGAAGGCAAAAAACTTTACAGAAGCAATCCACAATATTGTAACAAACTAGATGAGATACTTTATGTTTAGAGCATTGTATCGCAGTTACAAAAAGCAGGAAAACGCTACATTTTTTTTAAATACTATCTCAAACACCCAGTGGATAAATGTTCCCAAGAGTAATTGACTTGTTTAACAAGTATTTGATAAAACTGCTTGCAGCAATGAAGGACATGCATGATACCCCCTTTAAATTGAATTGCATATTTCACTTCAATTGCACCACAATTGAGGTTACCAACACAGTTTTTCTGTGGAGCACACAACCCATCACAGATTTGTCAGACCTACAGAAATTAACAATAGCCACAACATACAGTTTTAAAGTATCAACACATGCTATCAAAATAGATAATTATTAGACAATATTTGAAAGCATTCAACCAGTGGACTGCTTTCAGCTTAGCTTATCCAACCTAAAGAACAGTCAATTTTTTTTTCAATAACTGAGTAGAAACTTCACTATAAAAAGAGGCGTACAAGATGTTTTTTTAAAAAACTCAACCTGTCAGTCTTACCCATTACTTTACACTTCTCATACATAACATTCCAATTCACTATTTTACAAAATTTTGTACTTAATTACAATGGAACCTGACATGCTGATGTCCTGCAGATTTAAAGTATAGAAGTTGAGTATTACCCTAAATCCAAGTTTCTATTCTAAACAAAAACCTACAGCAGATCA
Organism: Schistocerca serialis cubense; assembly: GCF_023864345.2. Taxonomy (NCBI): domain Eukaryota; kingdom Metazoa; phylum Arthropoda; class Insecta; order Orthoptera; family Acrididae; genus Schistocerca; species Schistocerca serialis. The sequence goes on along the minus strand of NC_064644.1, from coordinate 260,815,846 downwards.
GTGTCACGCACACACCTACCAGAAGGAAATATTAAATTTATTGTGTAAAAGAATGTTTTTCTGGAAGATTACATAGAAAAAATAAAATTTTTTGTTTCTTACTTCTTTATATGAAAGGCTGCAAAATTTTTAACAAAAATCTCTCATATATAAGGCTGCAAGTATAAGAGCATTTGCAGATGAAGCACCATCTACAGACTGCTGAACTTCTAAGTCCTATTGCAAAATACTTAAAATTTTCCCTATATATAAAAAACAAGTTTTAAAAGTTGTTAACTTTCCTTTGTTCAAAAGATTTCAGAAACAAGAGAACTTAGTTGTACTAACAAAGAAACAGACAATGGTTTTTATTAATCATTGTTAAAAAAAACCTTCAACACAATTCAGAAAAGTATCTACTGGATGACTGTTGCAATTCACTAAACATAAGACACTAATATAAATGAATAGCAAGGGGTCACTACCAAAAACAACAGAATTTCTCAGAACTCAATAGGCATAATATTTCATCTGAAAGAAGAAACTAACAAATGAGAACTTCAAAAACAATATATTTTTTTAAAACTCAGGAACCTTCTGTTTATCGCAAGTAAAAACTACAGCTCTATTTCAAGGACACGTCAAAATGTAAGCACTAAAATATTGTTGAGGGTGTAATGGAAAGAATTTATAATCTATCTCCAGATCATACAATTACCTCAAAGTGAAATCAGAAAGTATAAAAAGATATATACACGCACACAATAATCAACTTCAGTATATCTTATTAGTGGCAGTACCTTGTATCAAAACACAGTTCTGGAGGTCACTGATGACATCCCACTCAATGCATTTTCTTACAGAAAAAAGTAACAACAACAAACGGAAAATACAAAACAATAATATAAATTGGTCATGTTCTTGTGCTTCGCCACCGACAAAGACTGTAGCTATGTCACAGTGGTGTAGGCAATGTTACGCAGAGTGACTAGGACATAACTGATCTTGAAATGTTGCACTTCAAAGAACATAACAAATAATAAAATGAGAACAGTATAACAAAGGAAAGCCAACACTGCCATTCAAACAGCAAACACTTCAAAATTTTCTTTTAAATAAAAATTTAACAGGAAGCTGTTATGTTAACAGTGTTGCCTTTTTGTAGAAATCTTTGGACTCCCTTCATCAAATATATAACAGCATTCTGTTTGTGAATTTATAAATGTCATTTCTAAGCTATTCTACTCCTATGTCACAAAACGGCACAAAAACACTTATAGTAAAATAGAGCTTATTATGAAACAGGTGCAAGATTTCCAGAACTATACAACATGGCCCAGGCACCATTGCTTTTTCTTTTAAATGGTACACTGCTCAGAAGATTGTTACAATATATAAAAAACAAAATGTTTCGCCCATTTCTGTTAGCTGGGAGAAACACAGAAATGGTATACATAAAAGCACATAAATTATTCAGTGGTCAATTGGTAGAACTGGGACTTTAGAATGTATTTCATGCAGCTGTGAGAGTTAACACTGTAGCATAGTACAAAACTAACACTACTGTTCATAATTATGAAGAGAGGAGACTATGTATATATGATTCAAAGAATACACATCTGCATGAACACAAGCTCATCTGCACTCCTGTCTCATTTAAAAATGCATAAACAGTTAACAGCATTAGGAATGGTTACTCCACTTTCAAACTTTTCTGTAGCCAGTACTTCATTCCTTCAGTCAGTCATTCTGAATCTGTTACATTCCATTATGGAATGCAATCTAAACATCAGAATGGAGCAATTCACAGCAATGTGTGTATAAAAAAAGGATATGTTTCTGCCAGGATTTATGAGAAAGTTCTCTACAGAGAAACTTATCCGATGGCACAAAGGAATGGTCAATACAAAAGTTTCTCATTTTGAGATGTTAAGTACTGGAAACTAATATTTGTGTAAGAAAGGACAAGGACAAGATAACAAAGAAATGCACAATGCTAAAAGCTGGATTTATACACAATTCCACATTAAAAAGAGTTGTTCTTGCACAGATTGTCCCTCAGACTTTTACTGAATTTGTGATACTGCATTCATAAGCCGATAGGAGGGACTTGGACATAACGGTAAATATACAGTCTGTAATCCTTACTTGCAAGGACAACAGAGCCATCATCCATGAGGGCAACATCAAAGCATTGCGCATGTTTGACTTTTGACTCTAATGCAGATACAAGCTGTCCATCTTGTGTAAAGATTGTTAAATTGAAATTATTATGATTGTCTGCAATGAGTATTTCACCAGCAGAATTTATACCAACTCCAATGGGATAGTTTGTGATTCCTTCGCCACCAATTTGCCTGAGGTATGCACCTTCATAATTGAACACTTTAACACAATGAGCACGATTGTCGCTTATAAAAATCTCCTGGCGATCATTAACAACAACACCATTTGGAAATTCCAAGTGCTTAGAACAACCAAATTTCTGCAGTACGTTGCCCGACTGGTCAAAGATGATAACACGCATAACTTTGCATTCCACAACTACAATACGCCCTTTCCCATCAACAGTAACACCACGTGGGTGCTGCAAAATGTTGGCACCAAATTTGCGCACAAACTGGCCATACTGGTTGTAGATTTGGATCTGATGAGTTGGTGAACGCTCCGTGACGATAATATCACCTGATGTGCGAACGACAGCTACACGATTTGGATACAACAGCTGCCCGTCTCTTTTTCCACATTCACCAAATTGGAACTTGAATCGGCCTTCTCTGTCAAATATCTGTATGCGGTGGTTGTTGGTATCTGCTACGATTATGTCATTCTGTGCATTTACTGCAACTCCACTCGGTTCTGTAAACTGGCCTTCCATTACACCAAATTCACCAAACTTACAATGATATATCATCTTCTGTCGCTTTATTTGTGACTTTGGTGGAAATGCTGCAGCTGAAACCAATTTGGATGTGAGCTCAAGTACACTGTCGTGTGATGTTAAGCCATATGCATCTCCACTTCCACAACCATTCTGAAATGGACTCCCTCCTTCCGAACCACCATTTGACCATTTCTCGTATGGATTGCTTCCATTTAATCCATTAATGTCACCACTTACAGTTGCCCCAAAAGGCCCAAGACTGTTGGCACTGCTGAAACGTTTTGAAATTATGTTTGACTCAAATGGTGACGGTGATGGTGCCAGCCCATTCGAATACGGCCTCTCTAATACTCCGTTGGTAGGTTGTTGAGGAGCATGATGAAGCCCATTTATGCCACCATTTGTGAGACTTCCAACTGTAGTTCCATTCACTGGACGAGCTATAGGTGGTTGTTTAGTAGGGCCTACTGCAGGTAACTCAGACCCTGCACTGGATCGCACATATCCAAATGTGTTACGAACACCAACCTATAACAATGAACAAATTGTTTTTACATGCAAGACATAAGCAAAACCACAACTGAAATTCTTAAGCTAAACTAAGTGAAAATATTTTACCTAAATTAAGTATTACATTAATGAAAAATGTCTACACTAGGTAACTCCTGAGTTCCAATTTTTTGTGTGTGATCTATTGAACCAACATTTGATAAATATCCAAGATCAGTGTTACTCCAATACTTTAGTTTTGTTACAAATTCTGTACAGTATTTCCACGGTTTTTTTATTGGAATGATGTGGAATGACTCCATTTGCAAGAAGCATGTACACAATTTGCTTGTTGGGTGTGGTTACACGATAACCGTTTACACGATACTAAGTAATACACTGGCTCACATTTACTAACATTAGTCTTTGGCACTACTCAGGAAATATCACACACGTTAACATCTTTAATTTTAAATATTCTTCATTATTAGTTCAGTTCCAGTCTACCATTTCTGTAAGTATGCCATTCACTTTGACTTGCAAATTGTGTGTTGAGAAGGAAGACAAGAGGAACTCATTATGAATGAATGACTTATTGAGTAACTGAGTGTGTGGTAACTGCTAGTAGGAGCCTTGTCTTTAAGGTTAAGTCTAATACCACGAGTGAAAAATAATCTGAGAACTCACCTGTATTGCCTGGTAATTTGAGACAAACTCCAAGTCACAGTTGGTCATGACTGGTGTTGTAGTAGCGTCCTGTCCATAGCTTGAGAATGTGGCAAACCGAGAATCAAGAACCTTTCTAAGCATCAATGTTTCTGGCAAAGATGCATGTTTAGCTAACCTCTCAGCAAATTCGCAAGTGTTGATAATTCTGTCAGCAGCTTCTTGGGCACGCTGCCCAAGTGCTCCAAGAGACATGTGCCGAGCTGAGAAAATACTCTCCAATTCCTTCAGAAGTTCCTGCTTCCGTTCTTCTATCATTGAGCGATAAAATTGGAATGTTTCGTGTATCTCATTTTGAGCCTTATGGTACTGCACCTGTAAGATTAAAACTGACATTTAAAATAAAATAAAAAACCAAATCCAATAGAAATAACTTTTCTTACATCAGAATCTGAAGTATTTAGTAATCGGCAAAAAAGCATTTCCCACAGCTAGTGTGTGCCATAAGCTAAAGTACTTTTCTACAACACATACAAAATTTGCTTATCATAACCACTGGTGTGTACTGGGGTCTGGATTGTGCTTGTTGCCTTACTTAATCTCTTACAAGCTGTTTGGAGGTCTGGTACTACAAATGGCAAACTTTAAAGGACAATACTTTCGTACTAATTTACCGTAATCGTCATACGATTATTAATAAAGTATTAAGAGATTTTTTAAAAGCAAGCATGCCTAAAGAAAATGCAACTTTCAATATATATGCTGCTTTACTTTAAGGGGGGGGGGGAAATCAAGTCTCTGCTACTACTTTCGTGAGACATAAGCATAGAAGAATAGTAACAATCTGGGCAAATATAATAAGTATGAATATAAACTTTGTTATATCCCCCGCTCACCAATGATTTTTGGTTTAACAGATCAAATCAGAGAAGATGCTGGAAACTCCTATGGCAGTTTACACTATCCACATCCACATCTAGGAACATCTCTCTCTCAACAGTTATTGACTTTAACAATTCTTTGAAGCTTTATAATCATCAGCCACAGCTTGACAAACAGAAGTTTACATTCAGCATTGCAGACTAAACTAAGCAGAATTTATAATAAAAATTGCAGTCTTTATGTTATATCATGCATATGGTATCTGAAACCATAAAGAACTAGACAGAGATGATTTTCAGCAATTACCTGTAGTCGACTGGCAGCTAGCTCTATATTTTTGACAGTAGCTCTTATGTCTGCAGCTTTGCTACGCCCTTCTAGAACAGTACGTGCCACCATTTCTTGTTGTCTAGGACCCGCTTCCGAAACACGCTCTATTTCATGTGAACCTCCACTGTGATCCACACGTACACACTCTGCACACGCCACAACAAGACACGTGCGACAGAAAAGTGACACAGCTTCTGACTTGTGACGAGCACACCAGGCAGCTGAACTGTTTGTTCCCTTTTCACCAAGAAGTGTTGTTGGTTGCTGATTTGAAGAGAGAAAGAAAACAAATACTGTTAAAAGAAAGTCCATTTACTACTTTACCAATGTGTGTAAATACTCTATGCAGCACTTGCCAAGGCAGCCACTGATCTCTGAGCCAATGTACTGGGATCAAATTTTTTGAAGGCATCACTCTCTACGTCAGGTATAAACAACAAAATAATGAATGTATTGAAAGCATTCTCACGAAACAAAGAAAACCCATTATGTGCCAGAATAAAAGCCATCATCTGGTAAGCAGTCTTTTTGAAGCTGCAAAGAGGAACATTTTCATTTGTTCCGTATGGAGGAAGGTGAATGTTCTTGGCTTGGCACAGATAGTGGATGTCAGACGGACAATTTTTTATGTTGGTACTACACAGGTTGTTCAGAAATTAGGGGGCGTGTGGCAGGAAACAGTGATTTTGAAGTACGAAGTGAGCAATAATAGTAGTCAAATGTCAACTTTAATACTTATTTGCCATACTGGGTACTTTTACAACAAGAAAGAAATACAATCAGAAATATCAGCAAAAATTTGTTGGAGGTGCTCAGCGAAAGATCAACTTCCAGCTATACAGATAAATTTTTCAACACTTACAGCCACATCTCTTTCTCCATCTAAACATGGCATCCTCAATTTTAAGACTAACATATTACTTGTAATTCACTGATTTCAATAATCTACAGCATATTAATATGGGGCCACACACAAGGTAACTCTTAAGAAGTTTTGTGTTAACTCCTCAGTTTTCGGGGAAAAAAGTCTGGGTCAAGAGTCATGACACAGGATTCATTTTGAAACAGGTGGGATGTTTGTCACTATAGGTACAACAATGAAATTTTGTTTACACACAACAGGCCTGCAGTCAAATAATTTTCAAGATAAATAATAATTTGTTATTTCAATCCACTGCAGAAACTTCACAGTTGAGTGGCAACCTAGTAGTGTAACATCCGTCTTCAAATCACAGGCAACTTTTGTACATGCAAATACAAATCACACTTCTTGCATTTCTAATAAGGCTTTGGCAAAAGCAAAACACTGTCACAGATTTATATACTGCATTATGCCGAAACAATTTTTTCGGAGAATAGGAAAACTATCAGCGCATAGGCATACAAGCTTCAGTGAGGTGTCTTTGTTCTTACGTGGGGACTTCTGTTTCTGTCTACTGCATTTGCTGTGTTTTGACCAAAAGCAAACAGTTTTGGATTTGTTAAGGTTGGAATATTTGGCAAAAAAGTAAACTAATTTTGTAAGCCAATTTGTTACTGTGAAGGAGACCCATGTCTACAGCTTCACGTCTGAAACCGAACAGCCGAAGTGTGTGCAAGAACCTGTAGGTCTGCAGGAAAAAAGAAATCTATTTCATCTGCTCTAACTATGCCACAGAGCCACGAGCTCTGATGAGCAAGAAACCTACAAGGCAAGAGCCCATTTCACCAGCCTGTGTGGTTTCAGCAACCGACAAACCACCCTGTGCTTGCAGTCATTAGATGAACAGTACACCCTGTACATTAATTTATACAACAAAATTTGGTGCAAACATAAAATGTACCTTATTACATTCTGATGCTCTAGCTTGTGATGGCCTTGTTGGATAAGGTGCACCACCTACGCTACAAAGAAATGAATAGCCATGTACTATGTCACTCGTTATTACTATAGAAGTAAAATCTTATTACTTTACCAGTTAAATAAAAATTGTTTATTTTATTGGAACACTTATGATGACAAACGAATAAACACATCTTCTTCTCTATTGCTTAGTACTCTTGATACCCTTCCGACTTCAGCTATTACTCCACTAAAGATTTTAGCTTCAGCCTCACTCGAACATAATCCAATTACCTCAACACAGATAGTTATCTTGCAACCGTAACCTTACAATATCAATCACAAGATTCACAAATGACATTACTACTGTCAATGAAAATTAAAGAATTACTGGACTATTGAAATAGAATGAATAGTCTACTGAATTCACACTATCGATTGAGATTAAACTTCAGAAAGTAACGAGAAAAAGCAGAAACACGATTAGATACAAACTTACCAAAATTGTTAACCGCACAGTAGACGAGGTGAAGGAATACCATTACCTCAGTAGCAAAATAACGCAAGATGTCCGAAGCAAGGGGGATATAAGGATTGAACTTCAACAGGCACAAAGAGCATTCTTCATTTATAGCCATCTACTAGTATCAAATGTAGGTCTTAATTTGAGCAGGAATATTCTGAGAATATATACATGGAACAATGCGTTGTACTGAAGCGAATCAAATACTATGGTAAAATAAGAAAAAAGTAAAATAAAAAAAGGACTGAAGTACTCAAGATGATGTGTTACAGAAAGATACCGAGCACTCAAGTGTACTGTTCTGATATGCAATCAGGTGGTTGTCTGTGTAATTGGCAAGAAAACAAATATATGAGGAACAATGACAGGAAGAATGAGAAGACATTTGTTATTAGACATAATGGAATAACACCCATGGTACTACAGGGAGTCAGAGGGCAAAACTGAAGTGGGAAGACAGATTGGAAACAATGGGCATAATTGCTGTACCGTTGTGAAGAGGTGTGCACATGAGAGTAATTGATGGGGTGCATAAAGGAAGCCAGAAGACTTGAGGCTTATCTGTGTTTACAGAAGAAGTTGGGTTTCCAGGAATTTCAGTATTGCAGATAATGTCTTCCACATGCATAAACTGCTGCACAGGAGACTACATTACCGCCACAGAACCGTATGAGGTAACTGAAGGTCTACACCACGTCAGACCACCATTGATTTGAATGTAGATTGCCCAAACTCATTTCAAACAGGACTATGGAGACAAATACACCACAAAGGCTTCAGTATTGGAGGACAGACTTTCTACCAACATCACATACATTTCCTTCCTATGGCTTCTGGCCACCAAGAAGTATGCTCAACAAGGCATGAAATGTATGGCAGAGCATACTTTGTGCTACAGTCACAAACTGAGGATTGAAGGGGGGGGGGGGGGGGGGGGGAGAGAACCAGTAATTCGCCTAAAAGTGTAGAACATTTAGTCTGCTCAGACAATGAAGACATGCACATGATTGTTTCCGTGATCTATCACTGAATAATGGTGACAACGTGATTGCTATAGAGGAAGTGGCAGTTTTATCACTAACCGATCATAGACATATTTGTGACAAATGATATGTCAAGATATTTAATTACTGGAAATGGTTTAGTTACAATAATCATTATGATTACTGCGGTACAGCCAATAAACAGGCCACAAAGTACAGAACTTTGCATACACCACTGGTTAACTAACTATCACTAGAACCACCACAATTCTACTGTACATATACATTACAAATAGGAATGTAAATGTACCTATTTCCACTCCCAAATTGCTAGATTATTTTGTTGATAAATTTTACAAAAAACAAACAATGTTTCATATATCCATTAAAACACAAATGTCATCAGGAAAATCATTGCAAAGAAGTTACGAAACAAACATCTGCAATGCAGTAACTACATGCATGAACTGTGCTGCACAGGGTATGGATGCTTCAGCATCATTATTGGTTTTTGTGCTTAAGTGTAAAAGAGCTATTATAGAGGAAAGTGTAACATTTCGTTGAACAACACGCAAGTTCTTGTTTCAAACAGGAGTGAAGAATTCTAATACAAGATTTATAAAGAAAAAAATTATTTTTCAGCACTTTCACATCACATGTCGACATGCATGGATAGCAATTACTAAAAACCACTGCCTACATAACAGAATTTGTTTTTATCTGTTTAATTAATGCAACTACAAGAGAGAAAGACAAGTGTTACTAAACAGGCTATTTACTTTTACCTGATAAGGATATCAAATTATATTACACTGTGGTAGAAACAGTAGAAAGCAATTTGAAACTAATGAAGACTCCTACAGCAACAATACCACAACACTTCAAGTTGTTCTTAATTTTACAGAAAACAATAGTGCCATTCACTGGTAACAACAGCAACCCCACTATAAGTTCCCCACAAAGGCTCACAAGAAACACTTCAAAACTAACTCACCTGTAATTTTTACAGAGACTACAGCCCTCCCCTAAGCACACACATGCACCACTGTCTTCCTTAAGAATCACTTAATACCTGTAACTGAATGCCTGGTGACAATACAGGGGAACCAGCTTTGTTGTTAGGGTTGGCACCAATTGTCACTTGCATTATCTCTTCTTTCTCAAGTGAATGGACTGTGTGGCCCTCAAAGCAGTGCATGAACTGGTGGGCCATCATGCAGGCAGTGCACAGGAAATGGTTACAGTCAAAGCAACGTGCTACTGCGCCTGTGTCTCTTGATCTACAGCCAGTGCAGGGCTGTGAAAGATGTGGCTGCAGACAAAATTAAAATGTATTTTTGTACATGCTCTAGAGGTTTCCCATGTTCTTGTATGGATAAATGCTACATGCACTTTCTTCTAGAAATTTTAACCATGTTTAGAGGTAAGCATGAATTAATGAATCCTTAGAAACTTACAGGTAGCCGTATCACAGAAGCACTTTTGGCAAAATGAGATGAGTTAAATGCATGCACTAACTAATTTTTAGTGGACCTGAGTGGCTCTTGTGATCTAATGGACCTATCTAGGCAAGGTGAACAAGACTTGTATACAGTCTTCACAAATGTGCTGAAACTGTTGGATTTCTGTATCAGGATCGCTAAATATCTACAGCAACAAGATCAGAAAACATCTGGTTCTTAAACAGCCTCATAAAGTGAAAATTGAAACTTCCACATAAGTGCAAATCCATAAAAAACTGCACCCTGAAATCTAGCACAATAGGAAACCTATGATCCCCTATCTGGCACTGGAATTACAATTTAGTTCTGTCTATTTACGAATTGTAGCATTGTATTTATAACGAACAGCTGTTAAGTACATACACTAATGAGAGACAGAATTTGGTGTTGAAGTTTAGCCAAGACAGTAAGATGAAACAGGTAGGTAGTAAGGAGTATGCTTTGTAACAAGCACATTAATTTGATGAACACAGCATTGCAAAATGTTCATATATGTTTCTTCTGCACAGCGCGTACACAAATCGCACAAAAGTAAGGACCCAGGTAGAGAAGATAGCACAGTTTAATCAGCCAAGCAACGTCCAGTGTAGCAGGAAACATCACGGAACAGACAGTGCAAAGGTTAAAATTCAAACAATTCAATACTTCAACAAAAAATCTAACCAGAAGAATGGAAACACTGCAGCAAATATTTCAACAAATTATTTAGTGTAAACCTGCACAAATTTGTGTAAAATTAAAGGTATGCTGTACACTTCAAGGAGAAAGGCAAGATATTAAACGTAAGAATTACCAGGTGCAATAATACAGTGAGGAATATTATCATTAGAGAAACTTTCATTTCTGTTACAGAAATAATAATGAAAACAAATACAAAAGAAGCTAGGGAAGGTATGAGAAAAGAATTCATTAACAAAACCTCTAACAACAGTACAAATACTGCAAAATGGAAAGCTATGTATTTAATTCTGCATAAAAGCAGACAAATTTGTACGCTTAAGATTTGTTAATTGGAGCATTTGCTTTGAAGTGGCACTAATGATACAGCCCTGAAGAATTTATATTGGCTCTAAATGCAGCTATATTACCATGAAAAAGTTTTACTAACAATTTTGCATTTTCCCATACAGAACTGATGATTACTACTTCCACAATCAGCTGATGATTTTGTAAAGTATGGAGTGGATAAACTACGAAGAAGGTATAGTGGAAAGAAGTTACTACAAAACCTAATGTGTTAAATACGACTACAAACTGCTCTAGATCTGCTGCAAAATATAATGAAATCGAAGATAATTATTTAATGCAGAATTGCATTTCTCCTGTGACTATCACTATCAAAGAATGTACAGTGAGATAAAATTTAGTTTTCAAGTAAATGTCTTCCCTAGAAGCTCTCCATATTCTACATCATCAGTAAAGAACACTCACTTCAAGCGGATGGGTGTCCGAGCAGAGCACACAAGGTGAGCTGGAACTAGAGGAGGAACAGCTGCTGCTGAGGCTCAGGCGTTCTGCGTCTGGAGTTTCAGATATGGCGTTGACGGCGTCGGGGCTTGGGATGGCTCCAGGCGCAACGTCCACAGCAGAGGCAGCAGGCGGCGGGGTCGCCATCTTCAGTCACCACTCATCCCTGCCGGCAATGAACTATGCTAATACAAACCACAGTTTTTCCACGAGAAATTTATATGTGAAAATTTAAGTCTATAAAACCCTCTTACATAATAATGACAAAAAAACACAGTAATGTTACTTATCTAATAGTGAGGTAAGAGTTTTTCCTCTAACACGGAAAGGGTAGTAATGGATTTATGAACAATGCATTTTCTGGGCAAATGCCAAGCAGTGAGAATGCTAAGCAGTTATAGCACCTTGCAAATTTGGTGTTTGGAGGAAAGCAGAAGGGAAGTGAGCTGTCATTCGAACAATAGCAATATGAATGCAGAGATTCTAATGTGTAACAATCTGTTGTCGTCCAAAGAAAGATCTATTTTCTTGATCACAGCAATGCTTAATTGAAGATGGTTCCACTGGATTTGCACGAAAACCTGAGCTCTCGTTCTGATGGGAATAAAAAACACAAATTTTGGATAATTATTGTAATTTACATTTTTGTTTCAGGTTTGTCAAATCTGGCGATCAAGATTCGTGAACTGGGTTTCGGTAGGAATAGAACACTAATAATGTTTAATTATTCTGCCAAAATGAGCTAGTTTTCAAATAATTCTAGGTGGGTTATCCCATGTGCCACTGCCTTTCTTCCCGGGCTGGGTTTCTCCTCTCCTACAGCCAGCCACCAAGTTGTGTTCAATTTTGCCAAATTCTTCTAGTTATATAGCTGTTTCCATATAGTGGAACCACAAAAAAAATGTTTTTCTAGACCATTTTGTTATCAACGCGCAGTCTAAAATCCTTTTCAGTTATCTTTAGGTTTATGTGGCTTTCCAGAAGACCTCCAGTGGGACAAATCCTTGAATAACTTAATTTTTTTTACCTGCATACTTCTACAAGTGAGCAAGTGGTTTAACTAATAATCCTGTTTAAGAGGCAAACTAATGTATTTTCCTTCTGTTAACAGAGATTATAGAAACAAAGGTAAGACTGATACCAATTTCCTTATGGGTTCCAGTCAAGTAAACTTTCTCTTTGTCAGTTGTTGGCCAGTTCTCTGTGGGTGCTAACTATCCTATTTAAATTTAATATCAGGATTTTTACACTTTAAACTGGCGACTTAGTAAACAGAATCACTGCAGTTTATGAGTTAACACCAGGAACCGAAAACTGCTGGAGGTGTAATGAGCTATCTTTTGAGCAATTCTGGTACAGCCAACTACACTCAAAAACCTGATGTTGAAACACTATTTAAATATTGATAAAACCCAAATATTTAAGCCAAAGGTTTTGCACATTAAATGTAGGAGCACTGGAATGAAAATAGGTCCTTATATCTTCAAATGCACTCTTTTCAGTGGTGCTAATAATTAAATCACATGTCAATTTTAAAATACATGAAGTTAAAGCCAGGAAAAAAATTGGTAATTTTCGAGGCTGATAGTATAGCTTATCTATTTGTAGATAAATTAATGGTTCACTAATTTTCTGATGGGCAGACAAAATGCTCTGACAAATTATCTCATTCCAAGCGTTTTTTACAATCTATCCCTTGTTGAAATATGAAGGTTTGTCACGCCAAAATTTGGCATCAAGTCTGATAAGAGAATGTACCATGGGCACTGCCTCCTGATTTTCATTTATGCTATTTTGTATGCTGTGCAAAATTCTGTAGCATGGGCACAAGTAACAGGATCCGCATCTATTAATTCAGGAACTTTTTTCCCCCACAGGTTTCAGTTTCCACCCTGCATACTAAATTTGAAGAAAAATCTACCATTTTATGACTTCGTACGTTTTGACTATTACACTGACGCTGAAATTTTGCCTGTTATGTGCAACAAGAACAAAGATGATGACTAAATGGATTCTGATGCAGCAGGAGGGGGAGGAGGACACACTCAAAGACAGTAAGCAGAAAATATGCCGGATCTATTTGCAAATTCAACTCGTTATATTTTTCACAAATTTGTATGTGCCTTTCATGAGAAATATTAAAACAAATAAGGCATATAAAATCAATATTTTTAGTTTTAGTTCCATTTTCTGCTTCTCTTTACAAAGAATTGTGGTACTTATGCCACTTTTTTTGAAATTTTCTTGTGTTACAGTGAACTCGTTTATTCGGAGTTTTTCTGTGATACCCTGCACTTCGAATTACCAAGAAGTTCCTTCATGTTGATGAAAAGAATGTTTAAAACAAGCTGTTAGCCGCTTTCTTCTGATAAACTGTAGAACTATGTCTTTATATCACATTCTAATTTACTTGGACAAATAATTGGTTTCAGATTCACAGCCATCGCCTTATCCACATGAGGAGCATAAAAATAAAGACGCTGCAGGATTCTGAAACCTGAACATGAACCTGTTGCATCGTCACAATAAACAAGTAAGCTAATTACCTTAAATATGGATTGATACAGACCGCGTAGTCGTGAACTTAGCTGATTAACAATGTATGTGATGCTTAAATAATGGTTGGATGCTAACAATTATTGGTGCTAGTGGTTGGGGCAGTTTCAAATCCCTGGATATTTGGTTATTTAATAACTGTAACCGCACCTCCCACCAATGCCACTGGCGCCAAGAATATAAACTTTTACCTTTTTTTTTTTAAATATCCTGCACACTGAGAATCAGTTAGTGGATACACGCCCTGTGTGTAACTGCGTTTTGTAAGGTAAATAGATTGCCTTTGCCACTTTTAGCTGATTTATGTTCCACAAATTCTGCAATACCTGTCCTTAACTTTTTTTTTTATTAGGTCACTTTCTTGGCCACCTGTTATATACAATTTTTTCCAATTTTACACTAACCTGCTTATTGGCCACATGCTTCGAAAGTTAAAAATTGATCAGAACTGGACGACAATAAAATGCAAATCTTTCGTCTGGCGTGTGGTGAAGAGTATTTTGTTTACCAAGGCCATTTCCCCTTTTCCAGCACCAGTCGCTAACAGTTTGCGGGAAGAACGACTGCTGGTAAGCCTCGTCAGTGAGAGGTCGAATCTATTTTCAACTATGAAAATACTCTCAAGATTTAAACCGAAAAACGTAGGGCGCATGCAATCACTGTGTCCCGGATGGAATGGTCATTATTCCAGGACGTAACAGGAACGGTCATTCGAAGGGCTCTAAAGTGCGTACTGTAAGATCTATTACGACATAATCTTCAAGATATGCTAATTGCTCTTACGATATGCATTTTAGAGGCCTTGCTTACTTTTTTTGCTTTGAATGATGGTTCCTATCACATCCCTGAATACTGATCATTCCTTCTAGAACACACAGTATAATTAATGCATGAATAGGTCACCGCTTATTATCTACTGCATGCACCCCACGTTTTTCGTTTCATATCCTGCAAGTACTTCCGTAGCTGTTAAAAACTCACAATCACAAATTTCCAGGACTATGTCTGGGGATTAGGAATCTGTATGGGGCTAAGAGAACTTTTATATTTTTTTAGTCCAATTTAAAAATGTGGTACGTTAAAAATTTATTTTTATTTAAATAATTTTTCCTTTATCGTTCTGATAATGGTTATTAACTCTTAACTGGTTAACCGTTAAAATAAAATGGGAAGAGACCAAGACTGAGTTAGTCCTGCTTGTGTTTATGTGCCACCGTCACGCGTCACGTCTAACGACCTCATTTCATGGTCGTTTTAAGATTTAATATTTTTAGGAGAAAAATCGTAATCGCGTATTGTTTCTAGACTTAAAAACACCAACTGCGCAGAGTCAATTTGAAAAACATTGCGGAAGCACTGCTGTTCTGGGCTATAAACTTCGATCTCGAGCGAAGATTGTGTTAATGGCCTCGAGATATTTCCCGAGGAATTTGTTTCGTAGCTGCAGATGACTATACGTAAGCAGAAACAGTAGGTTAATTTGATTACCAGTACTCAGACAAAGCTACTTTTTTACTCGAATCAAGTCGCTGCAGTTAAGTACTTCGACGAAGTAGGTGGACGATACGAGGCGCCACAGTCTCTTAGTCGGCGTCATATCTTGAGAATGCAAGGCTTGCGGTTTGCTAGACGAATTTAGAGTATGCACTTCCCAGCGATCAGTATTAAGGGCTGTATGCCAAAACCATGTTATGTAATAGAATAAACCCGTGGAGAGATTTTCTTTCAATGTCACTTCAGCCAACTCAGTCGCTGATGTTCACCAACACACAGCTCTGAAATCTTAGCGCATTTATACATCGAAACGATGTTTAATTATGCGACGAGTCATACTTAAAATGTTTAACTATTGCGTTTACCTCTTAAGTTTATTACGGGATACGGCAGTGGGCTACTGAATTTTAAAGGCCACTGAAACAAGCCTTCGCGAAAATGGAACTTCGCTTTCGAAATATGAAGTCGAACGCGGAAGGAGTAAACTGAAGGTGCAGTGTGTGTGTGTGTGTGTGTGTGTGTGTGTGTGTGTGTGTGTGTGTTTGTTAGAACCAGGTTGCTTTATATGCAAATCGACTCTCCACACTGCTTCGAGGAGACATAACCACCAGTGGGCGCCATTCCGGACTGGCCTAGCGATCGATACGTCGACGCTTCCGACCACTGCCCGCCGACCAGTCGACGCCAGCCTACAGCCTGTTTGCATAACCCCGCCCACGGCGCCACGGATCCTCTAGTGGTAAACAGCACATCTGTTGGGGCGGGGTGACGCCACGCTTAGACACCAAAACTGCACGAGCTGACGGCGCCACGTAGCCCTATTTTTACTGCGTGGTACTCAACACCATTATGTACATCAATAAATGTGGTGTCCCTAAGAACGCATCACGACGCCAGTTAGAAAGCTTTTATTTTTAACACATGTATTTGTTTTTGTGCTATGTCTTCACAGAAGGGGTGCCGAGCACAGATTTTTGTTGCTATTCAAAAACCTATGCTGACGAGAGAAGCTACTACCTACATGCTGCTCAGACATTCTAAACGTATTTTGTACCCACCAGCATCAGAAAACTGCTATCACACATTCAAAAATTATTATTGATTGAATTTACTAGGACGATAAGTCTGGAACAAATAAAGACGTGAGGCGCACAGCCACGGACTGCTTTTCTAGCTGATCGAAGCTGAAAACAAGAGAATATTTCCGAGTTCAATAATAATAATAAAATCTACACACAACGCACTCTGCAGTACACGGAGGGAGTGCAATAATCTAAACAAGTATCAGCCAGCCATTCCTTCACTATTTCGTGAGTTTTACTTTCTCTCCTTAAGTGCCCTAACTTATTTCGGGAAAGAACAAAAAAACCGATGGTAACAGTTGAACTTTACCATCTCCTGGAAAACAGATTCTATACACTTACTAGCAGGGATTCATGTGAACGGATGTTTCAAGCAACTTTTTCGTTTTGTCTTTACCACCCTGTTATGGTTCTCTACGTAGTTCTCCGTGACGCTGAACACAGAATCATTATCATCACATGTTAAATATCTCGGCAGAAGATAGTATACCTGAAAGCTGCAGTAAGTCAACTGTCATACCTATCTTCAAAAATATGGACATTTTAAAAATTGTGATCACCAGATAGTAAGCTTACTGAACTCTACATGTAAATTTTTACCAATATCACCAAAAATAAATTGTACAGACACTACGAACCCATCGTGGGTGAGCAGCAAAATGGCTTTCGAAAAGAAAGTTCTTGCTATGATAAACACCAAGCGACTGAAGAGAACCAGACGTTTTCTAAATGATTAGTACCATGACCCTCGTGGTGGAATGGCGGAACCTCCAACAGCGCTCTCGCTATCGGACGCTGTTTCAGCAGCGATGACGCTGCGGCAGGAAGAGCACCGCATATTTGCGAAATGCTGAGTGTCACGCCACTGCAGAGACTTTTTCGTTTTTATTTCAACAGTGGACGCCGTGGTATATTTCCAGCAGCAGCAGCAGCAGCAGGAGTACGATTCTCAGGTGGTTTACCTATCCGTGAAAGAAAGGAAGTATTGTAAAAAAGCCACCGGTCCTACGAAGGAGACAAGGACAACGGAAAACCAATGGTGAGACGCGCTGACTGCTCTAAGACACGCACGTTGAGTTCAGCTGAAGTCGTGAATCCGTGTGCACTATTATGAAGAAAGATTTTAAGATTTCATCCATACACGGATTAAACTTAAAACCAAATCAGCCGATGAGGCGTTGTCTGCTGAAATCAATGATAACGAGTCCAGCAACCGAAGATTAAGTCGCAGGGCAACCAAAGGAGGACAGAGCAGAGTAATATGGGCCACTGTCAACCGGGCGCCGCACAGACACTGAGGTAGCCGTGGGTCGCCCAGGCATGACCAACGCGGAGCCGGCAGAGAACCACGGAGTCCCTGCGAGAGGCCCTCTTATCGAGGACTTCCACACATTCGTGGTCCCCTTAATTGATCTTAGTTTGTTGTACGTACTGGTATTTAGCCATTCTGTCTCCCAAAGCTGAAAAACCTTGCGGCGTAATGACGAACGCAGGTCAGTTGCAGGGATGCCCATCTCCAGAAGTGGTTTCCGTGTAGCCCGTTCGGTCAACCTGCCAGCAAGTTCATTTCCTTTGCTTTCGACATGACCAGGGGTCCGGATGAACACCGCTGAATGACTGGATCGTTTCAGGGTGTAGAGGGACTCCTGGATGGACGCTACCAAAGGATGACTAGGATAGCACTGGTCGATAGTTTTCATGCTGCTTAAGGAGTCAGTACATAAAAGAAAAGACTCCCCATGGCATGAACGGCGACACTGAAACGCACGAGAAATGGCCACCAGCTCTGTAGTGAATACACTGCAGCCATCAGGTAAGGAATGCTGTTTCAACACGGACGCCATGAACGTAGGCACAGCCTGCGCGACCATCAGCCACCGAGCCGTCGGTGTAAACCACTTCAGAGTCCCGGAACACGTCAAGAATCGAGAGGAAGTGACAGTGGAGAGCCGCAGGGTTAACGGAGTCCTTAGTGCCACGTGACAGGTCCAGACGAAGCTGCGGCCGAGGCGTACACCATGGAGGCATATGTGAACGGACCGCAAGTAAAGGTGGGAAAGGGAAGGACTCCAGTTCGGAGAGAAGGGACCGCACGAGAACCGCAATCGTTAGCTAGGACCTGGGCCACCGATGCGAGAGATGGACTGCCGCGGGCGGGAAAAGGAGACTAGTTCGGATGCTCAGAACTATGAATGTGTGCTGCGTAACTGGCAAGCAGTTTTACACCTCTGATATGCAATGGAGACCCCAGCCCCCACCAATACGCTGGTCACCGGACTTGTCCTTATAGCTCCTGTCGCAGGTCGAACCCCGCAGTGGTGTACAGGGACGAGTAAAGGCAATGCTGAGGGCGCTGCCGAACCATAAACCACACTCCGAAAGTCAACTCGGGATTGGACAAGGGCTCCGAAGAGCTACCAGCACTTCCGCTTAAGCTGACGAATGTGAGGTAGCCAAGTCAATCGTGCGTCGAAAACCAGTCCTAAGAATCGATGTGTCTCCACTACAGTGAGTGGATTGTCATGAAGGTAAAATTCTGGGTCCGCATGAATGGTACAACGCCGGCGTAAGTGCGTGAGACACAACTTTGCGGCTGAAAATTGGAGGCTGTGGGCTAGAGCCCAAGACTGCGCCTTGTGGATGGTTCCCTGTAGGCGACGCCCAGCAACACCAGTACTGGAGCAGCAGTATGAAATGTAGAAATCGTCTGCTTACAGAGAAGGTGAGACGGACGGCGCGACAGCGGCTGCTAGACCGTTAATGCCCACTAAAAATAGACAATACAGAGCCCTGCGGGATTTCAGTCTCCTGGATATGGATGGAACTATGGGAGCCACGAACTCAGACACAGAAAGTACGGAGGGACAGGAAGTTTTGGATAAAAATCGGGTGTGGGCACTGGAGACCCCACTCAATGTGGCAAGGAAATGATGACGCTAGGTCGTTTCATATGCTTTACGTAAGTCAAAAAACACGGCAACCAAGTTATGCCGTCTGGAAAAGGCTGTTCGGATGGCAGACTCGAGGGACACAAGATTATCAGTGGTAGAGCGACCCTGGCGGAAGTTGCTCAGACATGGAGCCAGTAGGCCACGTGATTCCAGGGCCCAACCCAACCGCCGACATACCATACGTTCCAGCAGCTTACAAAGAACATAGGTGAGGCTGATGGGCAAATAGCTATCCACATCAAGTGGGTTTTTACCGGGTTTGAGCACCAGAATGATGGTGCTCTCCCGCCATTGCGATGGAAAGATGCCATCGCACCAGATCCGGTTGAAGATAACCACAAGATTTCGCCTGTACTCACATGAGAGATGTTTAATTATTTGGCTGTGGATGCGACCAGGCCCAGGAGTTATGTCGGGGGAATGTGCAAGGGCACTGTGGAGCTTCCACTCTGTAAATGGGGCGTTATAGGATTCATGGTAGCATGTACTGAATGAGAGGACGATCCCTTCCAGCCTCCGTTGGCAATCGTGGTTGCGTCGGTATAACACCATTTATAGTCACACCGGGAACACCTGTGGGGGTCTCGTACCCGAAAACACGTTTTATCTTTACCCAGACTTGGGAAGATGACGTATGGCACCCAATGGTCGAGATGTATCTCTCTCTCAACATTCCTGCTTCCGTCGTTTCATAAGTTGGCGAACCTGAGCACGGAGCTCTAAGGAAGGGTGCCGCTTATGCCGCTGTAGAGCTTGCCGACGCTCCGTAATTGCTTCAGCGACTTCCGGCGACCACCAAGGGACTGCCTTACGCCGGGGGCACCTTTAAGTAGCGAAGGATCGCGTTTACTGCCGCAGACACAATTGTGCTAGTCACCTGCTCAACTATCACGTCGAGGTTACCGTGTGGAGGAGAGTCAACGGTGACAGCAGGGGTGAAAGTTTCCCAGTCCGCCTTGTTTAAAGCCCATCAGCGCAAGCGTCCATGGGCCTGCCGCTGGGGCAGTGACAGGAAGATGGGGATGTGGTCACTACCCCACAGGTCGTCATGTGCTCTCCAGTTGATAGATGGGTGAAGTCCTGGGCTGCAAATTGATAAATCAATGGCCGAGTAACTACCATGAGCCACGTTGATATGTGTGGCGGCCCCAGTATTTAAGAGGCAAAGGTCGAACTGAGACAGTAAGCACGGTGCCACCCCACAAGAGGTTATGGGTGTTAGAATCTCCCAAAAGTAGGAAAGGTTTAGGATGTGATCAGCCAGTGCAGCTAATACATTTAGGTGTAGTGCACCAAATGGAGGAAGATATACATTGCAGACAGTTATTTCCTGCGTCGTCTTTATTCTGACAGCCCACAACCTTAAGATGGCTTTGAAGGGGCAGATGTTCACTACAGATCGAGTTTAGGACATAAACGCAAACTTCACCTGACACTCCATTATAGTCGCCACGGTTCCTGTAAAATCCCTTATAGCAGCGGAGGGCAGGGGTCCGCATTGCTGGGAACCAGGTTTCCTGGAGGGCAATGCAGATAGCAGGTGTGGAGCTTAACAGCTGCCGCAGCTCAGCCAGGCGGTGGAAAAAACCGCCGCAATTCCACTGGAGGATGACGTCATCGTGACAGTGGGAAGACATGGAGCACTCAATGAGGTAGTTTATGCCTCAGAGTCACCTGCTGCCACCGACTTATCCCCTGAGCAGTCTATATCCATTGTGTCTGAGGGTCTAGCGAGATCTAGGTCCTCAGTGGACGCCAAAATCTGCACCCCACCCTCAGACGCAGAGCTTGTAGGTAGCAGTTGTGTGGGTGCCACCGCAACTTCTAGTCTTATGGGGTTTTCTTTTTGTATTTCTCGCGCTGCTCGTTGGGTTTCCCTAGCTGGGAGGATTTCCGTGGTTCAGTCTCCGGAACAGCGGATGGGCGTGAAGCCCTAAAAACAGCTGCTTTCGGGCTCTTAAGCCACTGGTGCGTGTCGTCTTTCCCACTAGCAGAAACCTGGAAGGGAGTGACCCAAGGGATCGGTGATTAGTCACTCCACACAACGTCTTTCCACTGTTCAATCGTCCAGTGTTTACACTCCTAAACACCAAGAGAGGTGTGCTTTGACATTTACTGGCGTGATATGTGGCTTATGAGCAGCCGCTTGAAAATAAAATTAAAGTTTTCTCACTTCCGGCGTAACTGTCGTAGTACTTGCGGTGGATACTGATGCAGTTTGGAATTCCTGTGGGATGGTCTGGATAGATGTCTACCTATCACACATTACGACCCTATTGAACAGTAGGCGGTCTCTTGTCAGTCAACAGACGAGATCGGCATGTACGCTTTTGTGCTGTACGTGTCCCTTCATGTTACCACTTCACTATCACATAGGAAACAGTGGACCTAGCGATGTTTAGGAGTGTGGAAATCTCGCTTGCAGACGTATGACAAGTGACACCCAATCACCTGACCACGTTCGAAGTCCCTGAGTTCCGCAGAGCGCACCATTCTGCTCTCTGACGATGCCCAATGAGTTCTGACGTAGCTGATACAGAGTACCTGGCAGCAGGTGGCAGCATAATGCATCTAATATGAAAAACTTGTCCGGATACTTCTGATCACATTATATATATATATATATATATATATATATATATATATATATATATATATATATATGCGCTCTCTGTCAGCATTGAGTTTGTTCGATTTTGTAACTTACCAGCTGATCATCTTACTGGCTGGACACGTATCTTTCCTTTATGTCATTACTGTTTATGTGCACTGAAGCTATTATTTATCAGCATGTGGACAAGGGAGGAAATGCGTGTTATATTACAGCTAACGTAGGGATGTTACGCGCGTCTGATTTCTTAAACTGTGTGGTTTGCGAGCTAAATTAAAGCTACAACTGCCAATGGGGAGCACTTAAAGAGTGCAAAATAATGTGAACTAGTCCGTCCCATGCGCCGAGTGCTGACGGAGCTATATCTCGTGAAGTTAGCTTTCTCGCCCGCGTCCACATCAGATAATATTAGTTACCTTGCTTCTGTGACGACGGCTTAACGAACAATCAACGACCAGGTCGTTGGAGACAGGGCACAAGCTCTAACTGTAGAGATATACGAGTCGTGTTCTTTCCAAAAGAACCATTCCAGCATTCGTTTTGAGCCATATAGGTAAACCCACCGGAAACTGGAACTTATATCGCCTAGTGGGACTTAACTATTCTCCTCACGCAAGGATGAGTTCGATGTTTCAGCCAACAGCACTCGCTAACTGGGACACTACTCCCTGGGAGTCAGAAATCTACTAACGTTCCGTGTCAGACAATTATCTGGTGGCATTTGCAACTTCTGCATTACATCACAATGACCATGTCGGCCGTCTACAGACATCGAATGTGTTCAATTGTACAGTGACACTCAAGTGTTTGTAGTGAACAGTGCTTAATTCTGTGGCCGATAGGCAATGAAAATGGGAACTGACAGACATCTTTGCTACTAAGGTAGACATCCTTATTACTAAATGACTAGTCCTGGGCACGACGCAGTTGCAGGTTCCCCTATAGCGGTTTCCAAGACCAACACAAATTTAATTTTCCATTATTTCCTTTGATTAAATTTAAATTGTCATAATCTACTCGTTAGGAAGTACAACTTTATACTGAAGGTTAACATTGTGGCAAGTATTACAGTTACGAACCGTGTGCCTTGAAGTAGCGAACACACTCTACGCAAATTACTCACACGTTATTCATCCAAATTAATTCTCAAACATCTGTGATGGATATGTGCAGGCAGAAGCGAGAAGTGACAATTTGTATGAAGGCTGGGATTCGAACTCAGGTCTCCTGCTCACTAGGCAGCTATGTGAACCATTAAGCCACCTTGGCACTAGTGGCTTTGCCCAAGTGGACGAACTACCCTAGCACGCCTCCGTCATCAATCCAAAGTCCCATTCGCACCTCAGCAATGCTGTTCGACTTCATGGGGAATACCAAGTGGGCTAGGCTAGTCCGTGCCACTGTGCCAGGGTGGCTTAGCGGTTAGCGCCTCTGCCTGGAGAGCAGGAGTCCCGGGGGTTCGAATCCCAGACTTTACAAATTTCCATTCGTAGCTTTAGTCTACACACACACACACACACACACACACACACACACACACACAATATTCATCCAATATTTGAGAATGAGAGCATTTACCGACTTCCAGCAGACTTTTCAGGTGATGAAAATGAAATAAAACATTAACTCATTCGTAAAACGACTACGAATTTTGAAGCTGTTTTATGCATAGCACTTCGATTCTTTAAACTGCCCATTGTGCTGCAATATGGTACCTCCAGTACCAAGCGTCATGCTATAAACATTAATACGCAACTACTGTGTGCCTCATCTGAAAAGTCTAGAAAACTTGTTAATAGAAATCATCTGGTACATAAGTGACTAGTCGCAACAGTGATCTGTTGGCTGGATGATTAAAGAGATCAAACTATTAGATATCATCAAATCCCTTCTCCTCTAACATACAGGCCTACACGATTGGAAATCAGAAAGAGCCTCCGCGCAAACCCGTGGGCGGGGGGAGGAGGGGGGGGGACTAAGGTATACGAAAGGCCAACGAAGGCGTGACAACGGACAAGAAGAAAAGGAGACAGAGGAATAAAGGCAGGCAAGGTGCCCCATCTTCCGAACAGCAAGAAGCCCCTGAAAGCGGAATGCATTGAGGGGGGACAACATCCCCAGCTCCTGCCACTTACCAGAGGTACTCCAGTCAGAAATTGCCTAGGAAAGTCTAGCAACACGGACAGGGAAAGAAGTGCAGAGAGAGAGAGAGAGAGAGAGAGAGAGAGAGAGAGAGAGAGAGAGAGAACATGAACTAGTTTAATAGACCACGCAAGAGGGGGAAGGAGAGTAAAGGAAAAGGCAGGGTGAGTACTAGTCTGGACCACCAATCCCAGACAGCCGCAGTCCAGTCTGGGCACAGGAGGCAACGGAGTGCTCTGCCAACCCCTTAATGGGCTGTTAATATTAAGTGGCCCTCCCATAAAGAGGGTGGTGAAAGAGCCCCTTCACGAATAGAACTTAAAACTGAGTCAGCCGCTGAGGCGTCGTCTCCTAACGCTATGGATAGCTAGTCAGGGACATTATAAATTTCCACCGCAGTGCGGCTGTGTTGGGACAGTCCAGCAAAATGCTGACCACCGAGAAACGGGAACCATAACGACAGTAGGGGTTTGTACTAGTGACGGAGGAGATGAACATGAGCCAGCCACGTATGGCCGATGCGGAGCCGGCAAAGGACGGCAGAGTCCTGAGAGGTCTGCGTGGAGGAGCCCCACAGATTCGTAGTCTCATTATCACCTGTGGTTTGTCTGGTGAAGTAAGAGTGAATCATTCTGTATTCCGAGAGTCGTAATAAAACTTGAAAAGCTTAACACAAATCTGAAGTGTTTCCGGAATACCAATCTGAAGAGACTTTACTGGTAGCTAGTTTGACTAGGCTACCAGCTAGTTCATTCACCAAGATCCCGACGTCGCCTTAGGTCCAGACGAAGGACAATGAGCATCCACATTGCTCAAGGTCATGCAGGGAATCCTGGATACCAATGACCAAGGGATGGCGAGGGTCAACACTGGTCGAGAGCTTGCAAACTGCTCAAGGAGTCGTCACAGACGAGAAAGAACCAATCGACGCAGGAACAGATATACTCAAGAGCAAGAGAGTTGGCTACCAATTCCATAATGAGAAAACTACATCCATCTCATCTAGCAAGGAACACAGTCGAATATATGCCTTGCGAGTACAAGCAAAGATCATGCGACTGGCAAGCCTCGAGCCGCCGCCACCACCACCACCACCACCACCCCTACTACTACTACTACTACTACTACTACTACTACTACTACTAAACCCCAGGATGGAGAAAAATTGGTCGCAGAGGTCCCCAGAAGGGATCAAGTCTAATAGGTCCAGACGAAGCTGTAGCCGAGGGATGCATCACGGATATGAACGTGAGTGGGTCCGGAGGAGAGGTGGGAAGAGAAAACAGCTGAAGTTCAGAGACTACGACAGGATACGGATTGACACTGTAATCCCTGATCCGTGCCACCATCGTAGGAGATGGATTCCCGTGTTTGGAAAAAAAGATGGTAGTTCCAATGCTTAGAGGAGATGTGGATGTGGACAGCATAATTGACAAGCTGTTGTTGGTGCCTGATCCGCAAGGGAGGGACCCCTGCCTCCACAAGTAAACTGTTCACAAGGCTAGTCCAAAAGCATTCAGTCAGACGTATTAACACACAGTGGTCTATCTGATTCAGTATCCGCAATGCTGAGGGCGGTGCCGAACTGTATGCCAGGCTCCCAGACGAGATTATATCAGGGCTTTGTAAAAATTGCAGGATAGTGAAATCAGTACCCCAGCTGGTGTTACTCAGGCTGCCGATGCTGGGGATGGGAAATCCACGTCAATCGAGAATCGAACACTAGTCCTAGAGAGCAGTAAGTCTCTACCACATTGATTAGTCGATTGTCGAGGTAAAATTCAGGTTTTGGATGAACGGTACGTCGTCATGTGAAGTGCAGGACACGAGAGTTGGTAGCTGAAAACCGAAAGCTATGGGTGAGGACCCATGCATCGCCTTTCTCACTGCGACACCCACACTTTAGGAGCAATAGTAGATGCAGAAGTTATCAGCATATAAAAGGGTTGATACTGATGACCTCACAGGTGCTGTCAGATCATTGATGACTACAAGAAATTACAGAGCCCTGTGGGACCCCTTTATCTTGAATAAGTGGGGTACTGTGGGAACAACCAACTCTAACCCAGAATATACAGTGAGACACTTCTGGATAAAAATCGGGAGCGGACCCCAGAGACCTCCGAGTATGACAGCATGGATGTGGTGTCACCATGTGGTGTCTTAAGCCTTTTGCAGATCAAAGACTACGGCTATGAGGTGTTGATGTAGCGCAGCTGTTCGGATGGAAGACTGCAGAGAAACTAGGTAATCAGTGGAGGAACAGCCTGGGCGAAAACCACCCCAGGATGGAACCAGAAGACGCCAAGACTCAAGAAGCACACACAGCCACCGGCTCATCACGCATCCAAAGAATTACAGATAACATTGGTGAGATTTACTGTGCAATAACTGTCCATATCTAGGTGGAGGTTACCCTGTTTTAGAACTGGGGCAATGATGCTTTCTCGCCATTTCTATGGGAACTCGCTCTCAATTCACCAGTAGGTGCTTCACCATTTGGCTGTGGATACAGTGCGCCTCGGGGTATCTGGGCAGTAGGCCACAACACTGGCGAATTCCCACTTGCTAAATGGAACGTTGTATGGCTCCAGGGGGGCTTGTAATGAAAGAATTGCTTTCGATCCTGTTGTTTTAGAACACAAAAGACAGGATAATTCTCAGACGCTGACGCCTGAGCACAGTGCAGATCAAAATGTTCAGCAACGGCATCTAGATCTGTGTAGACAGTGCCATTCACGCTAATACTCGGTACACCTGTAGATGTCTGGCTGCCACAGAACCGTCTGATCTTAGCCCAAACCTGTGGTTCGATGGTAGAAAAATACCATTCCCAGCATTCTCGCTTCCATCGTTTTATCAGGTGGGGAACTGGACACGGAGTCACTTGGAAGGCAATGAGGTGCTCCAGCGATGGGTGTTCCTTATTGCATTGGGGAGCCCACCTACGATCTCTCTTGGCGCCTGCTATCTCTGATGATCACTTAAGTACTATCTTCCAAGGGGGGGGGGGGGGGGGGGCGGAGGGAGGCGGGGCAGGCCCGAGAAACGAGAGATCGCTGTATCAGCTGCCGAAAAATTGGCTGTAATCGTATTCTGGACTTCCATATCAGTATCTCCATGTGGCGGGAACTGTCCACATGAGTGACGCTGAGGAAGGTACAGGAAGATGGGGAAGTGCTCACAACAGGTCGTCAGTCGAATGAGAGAAGACAAGGACTCTAAATGGATAGGTCAATGGCCGAGAAAGTTCTGTGCACCATACTTTAAGTGTGTGGGGATACCAGTATTCCAGAGGGAAAGGTCATGTTGTGCCAGGAATTTATCGAGGTTTTACCACGGGCAGTGATTGAAGTTGCCCTCCCCTCCTCCTCACAAAGAGTTATGGGCGTTGAAAACACCTATGGTTAGGAAAGGTGGGGGGAGCTCAGAAGCCAATACAAACAATCTTCACAATCAGGGAGGGAGATAAACACTGCAGATGGTAGTACTGTGAAATACCCTTACCCGAACAGCAACAGCCTCTGAAGATTTATTATAGCATCCAGAACATACGTGCCAACTCTGCCCGACACCCTGTCATAGGTAGCACGATTCTCGTAGTATCCCTGGTATCCACGAAGAGCCGCGGTCCAGGTTGCTGGTGGGGCAATGCAGAAGGCAGGATAAGTATTTCAAAGATGTCGTAGCTCAGCCAGGTGGTGGAAGAAACCACTACAATTCCATTGGAGAATAATGTTGACGCTGTACAGTGAGGCCATGAAAGGACCAAAGGGGCAGGTTGTGTCCTGAGTCACCTGCTACCACTGGTTCAGGGGGGTTATAGCAGCAACAGACAGGTTTCAGGATCCGTTGTGTGGTGCAAACTGGGGCCACTGGGGCCGCCATATTCTCCGCCTAGGCCACAGGATTGAAACAGGTGGGATGTAGTTGCGTGGAGGTTGCCCAAGTGTCCTCCTTTGACAACTTTTTCTTGCCTTTTTTCTTCTTAGAGGATTTCGATGATGGTGAGGGCTCCTCCGAATCAGTTTCAGGTAAATATGATGATCGTGAAGCCCTGTTTCTTCAGCCACTGGCTGGTATCCAGTTGCAGACCGGCTAAAACCATGGAAAGAGATATTCCGAGGCAGTCCTTCCTAGAAGGCGATTCGTCTCTGGCAGGGAGGTGGGGACCAATGTCCCTTTTGGATGGGAAACCATTGATCCCAAGGCAAGTGTGGGGGAAGCAGCAAGAGGGGAGCCCTGAACTATCAGAATGGCAGGCATGGGTGAGCGTCCCTGATGTCCCACTGTATGAGGTAACGGGCGGGAGTACAGTCGCCAAAATGGGGCGACGTCGTCCTAACCGTATCATATGACATTGTTGTACACGCAACTGCTCGTATTACTTCCTGGCCTCGTGGTAAGGTAGTTTGTCCGGAGCAGGAAGAATGGTGCTTTCCCCAAACAGATTGGGGATGAAGGCACAAGTTGCGTTTGCATGCAGCAGTCGTCCACAGTCCTACACATGGACATAGCGCTACAACGCGAAGACATGTGCCCAAATTCCGAACACGAAGCACCGCATGCGGAGAAAGGGGGAGGAGGGAGAGAACATGGTTTCTCATCGCATCGGTATTACCACCACCTTTACATTTTCAAGCAATGAATCGCCCTCAAGGGCCAAGATGAAGGCACCGGTGGCGATCCTGTTGTCCTTTGGCCCCCTATGTACATAAGAAACGAGGTGTCTACCACGTCGCTCCAAGCTGGCACGTAGCTCGTCATCAGATTGCAAGAGTAGGTCTCTGTGGCTAACAATGCCCTGAATCAAATTTAGGCTGTTATGGGGAGAGACAATCACCGTTGTCACACAGCTTATTACAAACGAGTAGTGCCAGTCACTGAGAAGGAGATGCTGTTTTGATCAACATTGCCCACTCATTTTCGAGATGGCTGCAACTTTCTCAAACTTGTCCTCTATAGTTTCTACGAAGACTACAGGCTTTGTGGCGAAGACGAAATCCCCATCAGTCCTTAGGCAAACGAAATATTTGGGGGAGGGGGGAAGTATTTTTCGGCCTGCCGGTTAACCCTAGATTGCTCCCACGGTGTAACCAGGGAACGAAACTCTAGTGTCATATCTCTCTGCATTAAACGAGAACTGTCCTTTGATAGAAATTGCTGGGGCTGTATAACCACAAGCAGGAGATAACTTCATCATCTTCATTTGCGGCTCGTACGGCATGGTGCCACCCACTCCAAACGAGGGCTCTCCATGGCGTCACCCATCCTCTGCAACGGCTACCCGGCCCCAGTCACGACAGGCACATACTCCTTGGCACGGATGGGGAGTTTTCAGCTCACGCAGCAAGGGTTGCAGTCAGGGGGCTACGACACCGCAGGTAGTATCGCGCGCACACACACACACACACACACACACACACACACACACACACACACACACACACACAGGAATAACTACCGTGATGGGGTTTGGGTATATTACCTTATTAAATGTAAGGATGAAAAAGTGCTCGGGTACAACGGTGGAGCGTACATCGCATTGGACGACCTGCCCTGTACGATCTTCTGGAGGATTTTGAAAATTGGTGGCAGGAAAACTCAACAATGGGAATCATGTGCTTATGTAATGGAAAGTTGTAGGAAACGCTGGAAGTGGAGACTCCATTCCCAATCATAAACCAGATTCAAGCAGGGTCTGCACCAAGAAAATTATCCGATGGAGAGGCAGTGAGGGAAAGAGATAGTGGCAGTGTAAGGCTGCACCACGGAAAGGAAGTAATACTGCAAAGGCTGGGGCCCCTTGGTAGCCGAGCACGTACTCAGAAAGGAGCTCCGAGTCCCCCGGGGGAGAGGGCGGTTTGTATTTATATTTGAAAATGTTCTAAAATTCGATTACTTCGAGTGATTAACAGCGTCTGCACGATAGGTTAGATTAGATTAGTACTTGTTCCATAGATCATGAATAAGACACTTCGTAATGATGTGGAACGTGCCAGGTTAATAAAAAGTGTATACAAGATATGTAATAACACAAAACATTACATGACACTCAATACTTTTAATTTTTTTGTGGGGGTTGGGGAAATTACCCACTTACTATATCCAAAAATTCATCCAATGAATAGAAGGAGTTGCCATTAAGAAATTCTTTTAATTTCCTTTGAAATGCTATATGGCTACTGTCAGACTTTTGATGCTATTAGTTAAGTGACCAAAGACTTGTGGCAGCATAATTTACCCCATTCTGAGCCAAAATTAGATTTAACCTTGAGTTGTGAAGATCATCCTTTCTCCTAGCGTTGTAGCCATGTACACTGCTATTCCTTTTGAATTCGTTCGGATTGTTAATAACAAATTTCGTAAGTGAATATATATATTGTGAGGCTACAGTGAAGATCCCTAGTTCTTTAAGTAAGTGCCTGCAGGATGATTTTGGATGAGCTCCAGCAATTATTCTGATTGCACGCTTTTGTGCAATGAATACTCTTTTACTCAATGCGTTACCCCAGAATATGATGCCATACGAAAGCAGAGAATGAAAATAGGCATAGTAATCTAATTTACTCAGATGTATATCTCCAAAATATGCAATGACTAATAGGAATAAGTAGCTGAACTCAAATGTTTCAGCAGATCCTCAGTGTGTTTTTTCCTGTTCAACCCCTCATCAATGCATACACCTAGAAATTTTGAATATTCTACCTTAGCTACCGATTTCTGATCGAAGTCTATATTTATTAATGATGTCATTCCATTTAGTGTGTGGGACTGTATGTACTGTGTTTTGCCGAAGTTTAATGAGAGCCAATTTGCAGAGAACCACTTAATGATTTTCTGAAAAACATCGTTTACAATTTCACCAGTTAATTGTTGTCTGTTGGGTGTGATAGCTATACTTGTATCATCGGCAAAAAGTACCAGCTTTGCATCTTCGTGAATACAGAATGGCAAGTCATTAATATATTATTAAGAACAGCAGAGGACCCAAGACCGAACCTTGTGGCACCCCATTCTGTGAAGGAAATATTTCTGCGCTTGTGAGGTAATACTTTAATCATTAGATTATAGTGGAACACTCCCAATGTGGCCACAGCGGCTCACACAACGAAGGGCAGTGCTCCTCTGTCGGCGGCGAAGGAGAACATTAGCATTTCCAAGGCCGCGCGGAAACTGGTGACTCAGCCGCCACGTCACGTGACACCGCGGAGGTAGTCTCCCATGTTCCACTCACGCCCATCCGGCCTTACACCTCGAGAGGTGCGAACAAAATTCCCCACGGTACGCGAGGCATTCGCTGGAAGCGTTATTTCCTACAATCTGGCCACGAGCACGTTGGCCGCTTCAAACTGCACCCTCTGCTTGACGTAACTGCGCGGAACGAATTGTCCCCAACAGGACAGCTGTTTTTAGCCACCCGAGCGAAGAAACTGTGAGCCTGACCCAGTATGCTACGATGCATTGAGTTTTGTGTTTTCCGCTGGAATATGCCTCTTTACCAGCGTAGTCTGCGACTGTATTTGCATCCCTGGGACGATTTGCGTGTGGTCTGAAAAAAAAAAAAAATGGTTGTTCTGATTGTCCGGTAACGTGTTGTGGTATCTGGTACGAAATCCAGTTTCATGGAGCTCACCATGTTAGTGCAAGCCTATGTCTCTGAACAATACTGCAACGTACATCCGTTTCAATGTGCTTACTGTATTTAAGTCTGTATCTCTCTCTGCAACACACACACACACACACACACACACACACACACACACACACACACACACACCTATATCTATATCTCAATGTGTCCTGTCAACCAATCCTTTATTCTAGTAAAATCATGGTGTACTTTTCTCTTTGATCAGAATCAGAACCTATCCATTAGTCATCCGATATTCGCATCTTCAGCTTTATTCTGTAGCATCACATTTTAAAAGAATGTATTCTCTTCCTGTACTTCACCTTTAACTTCCGTACGAACTTTACTCTGCACAAATGCTTTCAGACAAATACTTCTGAACTCTGGCGACTACTACATGAGAGCATCATGATGCAACAGGCGGCTGTTATTCCGTGGACATTAAATTTAGATTAGATATCTAATAGATGAGATAGATACCTCTTTCAGAAACGTCTTCCTTGCTACTGCTGACGCCCAAATAGTAAATTAGTGCACTACTTTTCGTGTCTTATTTTCTAATTCCATTACCATCTCCCGATTCGATTCGACTACATTAAATTACTCTTACCCTTCGTTTGTTAATATTTTTTACAATATCTGCCCAAGACACTCATCCATGATGCCTAAATCCTCCAGAGTACACCACGCCTACCATCCGAATCGGGACTACTGCACCCGAGAGGATTCCATCATCCTGTTTCTGGCGTCATGGAGTTGAATTCACGCATCTGGGTCCTGTCGGACGTCTGCTGCAGCACAAGATACACCGTGGCAGTGATCGTCGGAATCTCTATTCACAGATGGCAGTAAAAGACTGTCGCACATTGTGTTACTCCTTACGTCTTAAGACTAGGGAGCCTGTTGACGTGAAAGTGATGGTTTTGATGTTTATAATCTACTCTTAAGTTTTCATGCCTATTTCCAGAAAAGCTAACTAATTCACCTGATGATACCACGATTACTTCCTTTGTTTCGCATAAGAATTTAAAGAAAAATCTGAATGCACAGTTTGTAGTTGCTTTGGTAATATTCTCCCTCAATTTTAATTTTTTTTGGGATAGTATTTCAAAGCTTGGGCAGTAAACGGTTACGCCCTACAACAGAGCTGTATTTCCTATGTATCAAAGCGACGTAACTTTACACTGGCGCCTGGAGCACGCACGCAGGCACGCGCTTTTATTTACATGTATGTTGCGAGAGGTACTGTGGTTGAGCTCCTTTTAAAAACTTAACACTGGCCGAAGCACCTGGGTGAGACCATATTGGATTTCGTCAAGAAGAATCTAACTTTTATTCACCAATGATCATTTTGCAATGAAATAGGCTTCGTCATTGTATAATACAGGATGCAGTAATACATACGGGTATATCTTTTAAACTAATGTCAACTGTACCATACATATTAAACAACACAATAATAAAATGCGATAGCGTAGGGTTTTTGAAGAGCTGGTGTTACACTATGAAGTACTACGGTACAAACACTGTGCAATAATAATGGGAGAGTATAAAGGACATAAATATAGAACATAGAAGCATAATTATACACAAACAGAGCACATAATGATGCAGTAGACTACAGGAAAATTTACATCTCAAAGAATTCTTAAACATGGTAGAATGGGAAGATCTTATAGCCAGACGTACCATTTAATTTTAAAAATTATTAGATGAATAGACCGAACACAGACTTTTAATTTGTTGAAAAATTTGGTAAGGTATGTTCTAAGGCAAATCACTGATTACTGCAATGAAGAAGGGTCCAAGAATAGATCCACGGAACAAACTTGCTGATTTCCATTAAGGAGGAATTTACGTTGCTGAGACAAACTTTTTTGTTGCTTAAATAAAAATGCATCACAGTAAATATGCTCGCATGCACCCCATAAAACCCAACTCCTCTTATGTCACAGGAATGTGATGATGTATGGCTTGCGGGGCGCTCAACTGCGCGGTCATCAGCGTCCCCACAAAGCCCCAATTTTTACACAGTCCAAGTTTTCACACATTCAAATTTAGCCACTGACACAAATGATGATGAAATGACGAGGACAACACAAGCACCCGGTCCCCAGGAACAGAAAGTCCCCAACTCGGCCGGGAATCTAACCCGGGACCCCGTGATCCAGAGGCAGCAGCGCTAACCACTAGACCACGAACTGCAGACCCATCTATCCATGCCTTCGAGAAAGCCAAGGATATCTTTAAAAGGAGAGCAACCACAGTAACGCTCGTTACGTACATATGACTAAAGGCACACACACACACACACACACACACACACACACACACACACACACACACACACTATTTTTCGGTAACAGGAACTTTATACACTCTTTTTAGCATCTGCACTGAAGTCATGGGATAGCGAGATGCACACTTACAGGTGGCAGTAGTATCGCTAACACAAGGAATGACAGGGCACTGCATTGGCGGAGCTGCCATTTGTATTCCGGTGATTCGTCTGAAAAGGTTTCCGGCGTCATTATGACCGCATGATGGGAATTAAACAGAAAGCGGAATGGTAGCTGGAGCTAGACACAAGGGATATTCCCTTTCAGGAATCGTTAGGGAATACAATAATCCGAGATCCAAAGTGTCAAGAGCATGCCGAGAATACCAAATTTCAAGCAATTCCTCCTACCATGGACATCGCAGTGGCCCTGAAGTTTGCGGAAGTTGTCAGTGATAACAGACAAGCAACACTGCGTGAAATAATCGCAGGTATCAATGTGGGAGGTACGACAAACTTATCCGTTGGGATAGTGCGGCAACATTTGGCGTTAATGGTCTGTGGCAGCAGATGACCGGCACGAGTGGCCTTTGCTAACAGCACGACCTCGCCTGCAGCGCCTCTCCTCGGCTAGCGAACATATCGGCTCGACCCTCTACGACTGGAAAACCGTGGCCTGGTCAGATGAGTCCGAATCTCAGTTGCTGAGAGCTGATAGTAGGGTTCGAGTGCGGCGCAGACCCCACGGAGCCGTGGAGCCCAGTTTTCAACAGGACACTGGTTGTTCCATAATGGTGTGGGCTGTGTTTATATGGAATGGACTGGACTGGGTCCTCTAGTCCAATCGAACGGATCAGTGACAAAAATTTTTTATGTTCGTCTACTTAGTGACCATTTGCAGCCATTCGTAAACTTCCTGTTTCCAAACAACGATGGAATTTCTATGGATGACAATGTGCCCTGCCACCGGGCCACAATTGTTCGCGATTAGTTAGAAGAACATTCTGAACAATTCGAGCGAATGATCTGCCCACCCAGATCCCCCGACACGGACATAATGAAGAGCTCAGTTTGTGCACAAAATCTTGCACCGGCAACACGTCGCCACTAGCCCGGCTGTTCAAAATTTGAATTTTGTGGTTTACATTTAAAATGAAGAATGAACCAAAAATTACATACAAAAAACACACGATATAAGTTAAAAGTGCATTATGCTTAGTAAAGTAGCGTACTGAACAGGTCGATCCAGAACTGTGGTAAAACTGAGCGGAAGGTGCGATATAAAACTATTATATAAACCGTGAAGCGCAATGGAACTTTCCTTTTACACGAGTGGCAAACAAGTTTTAAACTTTGTGCTTATATATAAGTGGCAACGTGGAACTACGCGCCACAGTCATCAGTTAAAAGAACATGACTTTTGTATGTAATTTTTCGTTTTTTCTTCATTTTAAATGTAAACAACTAAATTAAAAATGTGAACAGCCGGGTTAGTGGCCCCGTGCTGTTCTCTCCGTCAATAGATGGCAGCACTTTTACCACTGGCTTACCAATTTGCCGCCTCGCTCGCGTCCGCTACTCCCTGTTCTGCGTTCATAGGCTGCACACCGCGCCTGGTACACGCGGCGCTCGGGGACCACAGCTCAGCTTAACTGTCGTCATATCATTTGTATACATTCCTTACCCAGGCAGTTGTCCGTAGTACTGTTTGGTGTCACTTGCGCAGTGGCATATGTTTCGTAGCACCTTGCCCGACCAGCGGTTTCGAAATGTTTTTAAAAAGATTAACTTTTTGCAAAAATTTAAATTTGATTTTGTTTTTGTGTGTGTAAATTATCTCCCGTATTTTACTATTTCCAGTACGACACCTGAGGATGGGCTTTTAACTGTCCGAAGCCGGTCGTGTGAAAAAGTAATTTACAACTGTAGCAGTATTTTCAACCTCTGCTATAATACTCAGTTGCGGATGTTCTGCCAACAGGATTGTTTGTTCCAAAGACTTGTTGCGTCCATGTCACTGCACTGCTGCACTACGCCGGGCAAAAGGAGGTCCGAGCATATATTAGGAGGTATCCCATGAATTTTTCATCCCAGCGTAAAACAGTAAGGATGGACGGGAACATTTACATGCGTTTCAACTAGTGAACCTGGCGTAGGCAATACGCTGGTCTGCGGAATTTCGTCGGCACGGGTTGCGGAGGTGGACGCCGGATATCCTTAATGGCGGAGTCCTTGAACCTCCGCAGGGACATCCGGTTCGGCCTCCAAGGAGCAGTGCGCCGGGGCAGCTGCGGCGCTGCGAAGCAGCCGAGATGTTCAACACTGCCGCCGCGTCAGTTCCTTGGATCGCCCTGTACAGCTGTTCGGTGTCCAGATATCAGGTGCAACGCTGAAGCCGCAGAAACTTCAACTTGCAGCACCATTTCACGGGATGCAGGGCCCTAATTCAGCAATGGTACGGTACGCTCCATATGGTTAGGTAAACTTAATTGTTCCGAGAGTGTAAAACTTTTACCTGTAACTGCACACTAGCACACACTAGTCCGACTTTTTCACAGTGAGTTCTCTGTGAACTACCCCCTGCTGCCGAGGCTCTATCGTATTGAGTTACTTTTCACATTTTCACGCGATAAGTGAGCCTGAAGATAACTGGGTACTGCTGTGCATTGTAATACTACTATCGCATTATAATAAGCAATAGAAATCATCATCCTCTAAGATTAGTTACTTAAGACTGCTTTTCGAGAAGAGCTCGTTCTGTCTTCAAGATCTCATAGCATCTTTGACATCGGCTGGTTCTGTTTACTGAAAGAGCGTTACGGACCTAGAACCGCGGCTAAAATACTTCATACTCATCTCTCCCCTGACTTGTGAGAATCTGAGGAAGATAGCCTAAAAGTATTGTACGCTCTCTAAATTTCAGAATCTCCCCCCCCCCCCCCCCCCCCCGAAAAAAAAAAAAATATCCACGTGGCCTGCTTGCCCTCTTCGCAAGTGGAGGTGTCAATTCCACTTCGTATCTCATTTCCGCGTTTTGTCTAGGTCCAGTAGCAACAAACGACGCTGTGCACAGTACCTAACAGGCTTTCTGTTTTATTCAACAGCAAATAACTTACGGGCGTGCCGGACCGTTAACACATACACTATGTGATCAAAAGTATCCGGACATCTGGCTGAAAATGAATTACAAGCTCGTGGCGCCTTCCATAGGTAATGCTGGAATTCAATATCGTGTTCGCCCACCCTTAGCTTTGATGGCAGCTTCCACTGCAGGCATACGTTCAACCAGGCGTTGGAAGGTTTCTTGGGAAACGGCATCCCATTCTTCACGGAGTGCTGCACTGAAGAGATGTATCGATGTCGATCGGTGAGGCCTGGCACGAAGTCGGCGTTCCAAAACATCCCAAAGGAGTTCTATAGGAATTCAGGTCAGGACACTGTGCAGGCCAGTCCATTATAGGGATGTTATTGTCGTGTGATGTACAGACCGTGCATTATGAGCAGGTGCTCGATCGTGTTGCAAGATGCAATCGCAATCCCCCAATTTGCTCTCCAAAAGCGGGAAGCAAGAAGGTGCTTAAAAGATCAATGTACGCCTGTGCTGTGATAGAGCCACGCTAAAGAACAAAGGGCGCAAGCCCCACCCATGAAAAACACGAACACACCATAACACCACCGCCTCCGAATTTTACTGTTGGCACTACACACGCTGGCAGATGACGTTCACCGGTCATTCGCCACACCCACACACGGCTATCGGATCGTCACTCCACACAACGTTTTTCCGCTGATCAATCGTCCAATGTTTACGCTCCTTACACCAAGCAAGGCGTCGTTTGGGATTTACCAACGTGATGTGTGGCGTATGAGCAGCCGTTCGACCATAAAACCCAAGTTTTCTCACATCCGCCTAACTATCATAGCACTTGTCAGTCAACAGACGAGGTCGGCCTGTACGCTTTTTTTGCTGTACGTGTCCCTTCACGTTTCCACTTCACTATCACATCGGAAACAGTGGAGCTAGGGATGTTTAGGAGTGTGGAAATCTCGTTTACAGACGTATGACAAGTGAATCACCTGACCACGCTGGAAGTCCGCTTCACCATAGTGCCTCGCCTTTATGTGGCAATTTTATACATTTTCTCCATATACTGTCTCTCAACTTTAGTTCACGCTGTTGCCACGAAACTACCGGACTACTTATGCTCCTTGTTTGAAGAAATTAAAATCGATACAGATTAAAATTCAGAATTTTTCCAGTCGACCTGTGGAATGGCGTATTTCCTTGCTGTCCATGGCTCCTACCCGTTGGAAACTACAGCCGTCTAGAAATACACGAAGTGCATTCGCAGTTGCTAACATAACAATCAGCTGTAAAAAAGAATGACAACGAAAATTTGTTCCGGAACGGGATTCCAAACCGGATTTCCCGCTTTACGTGAGCGGTCGCCTTAACCGATTTGGCTATCCGTGCTCGACTCGCGGGTAGACCAACATTGTTAATAACGATCTTTGGTGCTCAACCGCGCGGTCAAAAGCCCATACGCAGTCCCAATTTTCACACAGTCCTATTATTATTATTATTATTATTATTATTATTATTATTATCTAGCCACTGTCACGAATGATGATTGTGACGACGAAAGGATGAGCATAACACTAACACCCTGTCCCCGGCCAGAGAAAATCCACAAACCGGCCGGGAACCTAACCCTGGACCCCGTGAGCCAGAGGCAGCAACGCTAGCTACTGGACCACGAGCTGCGGATTGAGAATAATGGGATATCTACTTGGTAGAATTCCTTATCGTGTTTTTTGTAAATATGGCACAGTATTAATCAGCCAGGAAGCTTCATATCAGCACACCCTACGCTACAGAGTGGAAGTCTCATTCTGGAACCGTTAACTGCTATAGGTGAATATTTGTACGGACTTGCAAGTGAACCCAGAGCTACCACTAAATTTTTTAACTACTGCCTGACTTCGATGAGTAGGGTTCTTGCTTGGCTGAATTAATAATGAACTCTGAACTTTCAACTTTATGAAGGACTGCATAAAGAACTGGTCTTCGCTCTGGTGCGTCCTAATAAAAATTAATATGGCGCTAACTGAACTTAAAACCCGCTGTTTTGGTTCTGTTATTTATCAGTGCAGTTAAGCAGCGTGAACAGTTTGCAGCAACTCACAATGATTTCAAACATGCTACCAGGATGATAATCTTCAACCCTGTAAGCAATCTTACACTATCGCAAATTACTGCGTTAAGGATTCTCTACCGTCAGTGTAACTTCCATCCTAAACGTTGGAGGCATCTTATCAGCAGGGGACGGAAGGAATGGAGGACAGAATCATATGAGTTGGGAGTGATGACAAAGAACCCTTACATTCCCGATAAGATTATCAGAAAAACCGCCGATTCCTCCTCTAATCGCATTTTACAAATAAACAGCACCTGGCACCTCTCCAGCTCCCGTGGTGTATACAAGAAAACCGTTATAAAAGCAAATATTAGGAAATTAGTGGCCCTTTTCAGAGTGTACGTATCATGTTCAGAACCACGCATCGAGGTAGCTCTCCTGCCCCTTGTGCTGTTCGTTTTCTGAACTAATCGCTTGTAATTGTAACTGATGATAGTGTCACGCTGCAAAGCGAGCAACATTAATTTGACACGTGGCTCCTTCAAATAAATTTCAGTACCGTCGGCCGAAATTACACTGACGTGCGTACAGAGAGAAAAAAAAAAAAATCTGCTGACTTCTCAAATTCCGAAAGTATTTTTACGCCGACGAAACATCATCATAAATCAGAACAATCAATGAGATGCGTGCCATGTGCGCACGCAGAAATTCTCGACAGAAAGGAGTTTAAACTGCCAACTTGACAGAACTGATGTGAGTTCGAAGTAGTATCGTGCCAAGGTCCACTGAACGTATGGAAGGCCTATGTCAAGCGGTTGTTTGTTATGCACATAATACTTTTAAGATACATTACTCTGATGCCGAAACGGAGATATTTAGTCTATACAATGTACATGCTATTTTATTGCTATGAATATGGATGTCAGCTTTTCGATTCAATTATCTGAATTATACCCT
The DNA here is from genome assembly GCF_023864345.2 of Schistocerca serialis cubense. Taxonomy (NCBI): domain Eukaryota; kingdom Metazoa; phylum Arthropoda; class Insecta; order Orthoptera; family Acrididae; genus Schistocerca; species Schistocerca serialis. The sequence continues at coordinate 260,775,477 of NC_064644.1, read as the reverse complement.
CATATTCTGTTGAAGGAGTCTGATAGTTGGTCGAATGTTTCTTGTTAATGAGCTGTGAAAAGAACAGTTTCTGTTGTTTAGTTGATATGTCATTGCCAACAGATCCTCCATAAGCTATGCGGAACTACCTGGGGATCTTTAGCTCTGGATTTGGTGTACTCAGGTGCCGAGTATTGTGCACCTGTTTGGAAGAACAATCATCACACAAGGCTTGTTGACACCGAGCTGAATACGACAATGCGCGTAATATCTGGCGCAATCAGATCTACTCCAGTTTATTGGCTACCACTGTTAACCGATATAATGCCGCCTGATCTACCTAGATGTACTGCCCTTAGGAGAGAATTTCACAAGATCTTCAGGAATTCTAACCTATCCGTGCATAGCGACCTGCCACTTTTAAATCCGTAGAGACTGAAATCACGCCATCCAACTCCGTGCGATGCTCCCGACATGGTTGCTACGAATTTCAAACCCCTCGAAGAATGGAAAGGTTGGTGGAAAGCAGTGACAGATGTGCGCCTGTATAACACCTTCTCAGGAGCTAAACTTTTAAGTTGATTCGAGCTAGCACGCAAGATATGGACTACCCTCAACAGAGTCCGTGCCGGCCACGGCCGATGCAGGGATGCTCTCTAAGCAGAAGAAGCTGCCTAATCCAGCCTGTGCTTGCGGGGCTCCATACCGGACTGTTCACCACATTGTCAGTGAATGCAAGATTCGAGCCTATCACGGTGCTGAAGAGGACTTCCTGCTAGCAACTCCCGATGCAGTGCGCTGGATTGAAAGACTAAATATTCAATTGTAAAGCCAAACTTAAGTTTCATATGTACATATGCATATGTAATTTAATTTTATACGACTGTATTAGCCATACTCTAAAAAATAAATAAAAATAATAATACCCTCATGAATAAATCCGAAGTGTCCCTGAAGTTACGAAATAAAGGTAACATGTTCAAACTCTTTTCGTATTCCATGACAAAAAACTCGCTTGCGCTTCAAATATGTTGCAGAGGCACTTACCCTGATGTTTTTTAGCGACTTGTCTGTTTTTGAGAAAATCGATTTTGAAGTTCTTTGCGAGATTTGTTTACCCATAACATTACATGTATTCCGAGCAAGTCAGCGTAGCGTAGCGCAGCGGTGAAGGTTCACGGCTGCCGTGCTCGAGGTACCGTGTTTGAATCCTGCTCGTGTACTTTTTTTCAAAATCTACGTAATTTTTTAGTTTTATTTCAAAGAGTGTCAACACAGCGCAAGGTGTGCGAAATTTTAAAGATATATTCAGTTATTAATTTTTTCTATCATACAATATTACAAAATCTAATTTTTCATCATCCACATTGTTGGATGTGCCAGAAAAATATTGTGGGTGATACATAGAAACAACCGAAGCGCAAATTTTCGCAGCACCACGCGCATTTTATGAAAGTAACAGTCTTGCAGGCGCACGGTTTCTTCATGAGCGACACCGGGAAACAATTCTTTTGCATTCGAAAACATCTCTTTCATCCGCTAATTTCGATGCGAACCATACGTATCTAATCAGGACCGCTTAATTGATGTATTATTAGTGAATTTAATTTTATCGAATCTTCCCTAGAAGCGATTTCTCTATTGTCTTTCATCAAGTCGGGAGGCTTCTGAATAATTGTCGTGAAGATTTTCACCAGTCGGCAAAAATAAACATCGCAGGGCTGGCAATAAGGAGTGCGCTTTGGTGGGACCACTTTTAGGGTGCAGGTGCTCGCTTTCCTTTCATCAGTGAATTGATGATAGTATAAAGCTGAAACTGTTTGCCCCCCCCCCCCCCACGAATCGATAATGTACAAAAAAAAAATTCTATCACACGTACGGAAGAATTACAGAACGCAAAAATTCTTCGTACACCAATTTCGTGAACTTCCCGGATTTTGTGCAGGACACGACTACATTTCTGTATTTCCCCAGTCAGTTCGTCAACTCTTTTTTGAACGTTAGGACGAAATTTTCCGGACGGTTCTTGTATACATAAAAAAACATGAAAGCAGGATTCGAACACGGTACTTCCTGCGCGGTAGCCGTGAATCTTTACACCGGCGCTAAGCTGAATTGCTCGGAATATATGTAATGTTACGGGTATATGAAGTGCGCAATGAACTTCAAAATATAGCCAGGTCATCAGGGTAAGTGCCTTTACAACATATTTGAAGCGCATCAAAACCCGTGATTTACAGTGTGGAGGGTCCTCTTGTCAGACATCTGACATAAAAGAAATCGGGACGACTGAGAAAAGATTTTTGGGAATTAAAAATAACCAACAAAATAAACTCATCAAACTGGAAGAATTGGGAAATGAACTTTGTTGATGCCATCAACAATAGTTTTCTTACAGAAGTTCATCAGATCGAGTTACTAGATCGTGGTTTTCATGCTTTTCATTTTTTATTGTTGATTGGCATAACTGAGTAACAAAATACGTTTTGGGAATTAAATGTTTTGGGTTGGTTCCGTGAAGTGCAGTCCAAGGCCAGATATTACTACGAGGGCTTGCTGAAAAGTAACGCATCTGAAACTTTTATTCGGTTCTCAATACCGGTTGAAGTACTCATGTCGTGCGTTTTACGCGGTCTAGTTTCCCGCTTTGCTGACGCAAGCTGCAACGCTCTGCCGCTAGAGGGCTCCCAATTGTAACATGTAATATGGATATGGCGGTGTTAACGAAACTGTGTGTGTGTGTGTGTGTGTGTATGTGTGTGTGTGTGTGTGTGTGTGTGTGTGTGTGAGAGTGAGAGAGAGTGTTGTAATAGAGTTTCCAACCGCAGGAAAGATGCCTCCAATTGAAATCCATAGAGAAATGAAAACTGCACGATTATAGTTGTATCGGCATCAGTAATGAGCGACGGTGAGTTGTCCATGCTCATAATTAAGGAAACGGTGGCGCTATGCTCAACGTGTGTTACAGTGCTCTGGGTGGACGACCGCTTACAGTAACCGACGGGACTCACCAGAAACAGGGTTGATGACATTGAGAATCGTCGGGTAACAACTCTCAGGCAGGTGTGGCGCATCATTAGAGCGTGTACAGGCCATTATTGCAGAAGAGCGGTACAGAAAACTGAGCACGGTGGGTGCCTCTAATGCACGCTAAGAGATGCAACAAGAGAGATCGAACATGAGTCAATTAAGGGAGATTGGTTCCGTAACACTATGACAGTTGGTGAAAGCTGGGTTCACCATTTTGACCCCTAAACTAAGATAGCATCAATGGAATTCCGGCACAAGCTCAGAGTTATGGGATGTTCAAGCTCTGGTGCACTTTGAATTCACGCCTGAAGGCACTACCGTAAAATCTGCAAGTACTGCGAGACCCTCAGGAAACTCCAAGCACGAATTTTAAGGGTTCGTCTACACATGGGGGCACCCTCGCCTTCAGCATCACAATGTCAGACGATGCACGAGCGCTGAGACATCTGCAACAATCCGACGCCTTGGGATGACTGTCATCGTCCATCATCCGTACAGTTCTGACTTGGTCAGATTTGATTTTCATTTGGTTCCAAAACTTTAAAGGGAATCTTCGAGGACTTCACTTTGATAGTGATGAAGCGGGGGAAGCAGAGGTAAGGTCGTGGCTGCCTCAACTAAGTCTAAGATTCTACTGTGACGGTATCAACAAATCTGGCTCTCGTTGGGAGAAATGTGTGCATCGCCAAGTGACTACGTTGAAAAGAAAGGTGTAGACCAGAAGAATACACACGTAAAATCTTACGTTTGCTTTATTTAAAAAGCTTTAAGAGTTTACAAAATAGAAGTTCAAACATAAAAATTCGGAGACATTACTTCTTAGTACGTCCTCGTGGAATGTTTCCGAAAATACCCTCAAATTGGCCGCTAGAAAAGACGTAACAGCCTAGTACTGAACTAAGACAGTCATCCCACCAGTTTGTCATGTTACTGTGCAGCCATGTTCAGCAGGTTGCAGAACTCTTGTGATTGAACGTATTGCTTTTCGCGGTACTATATAGCGTTGCCGCGAAGAAGAAGAAGAAAATGTAATCTGCAAGGGAACGCGCATCATGGCGTTGAACTCTTCTCTTTCTGCAGCTCGATAAGGGCTCTACGAGGATTGAAAAGATGGAAGGTACTATTTGGGCACGGTTTTATGGAGTTTCACATCCATCTGCATAGCGAAACAGAGCCGAAACGACCGCCCGCACCAAGGAATAGGTTTAATTTCTGGTGAATATATGAACCAGCAATCAGTATTTCCCGTCGAGGTCTGCAATCCTAGAGCTGCACTTCAGTTGAGTCGCAGACAATCACTGGTAGCGATCTGAGAGAATTTTGTAATGAGTAAAAAGGCCTATACCCAGATTTCAGGTGAGTCAAGTAGATGGAAATGCCCAAGTTTCGAAGTACGTTGGAGAAATTACCTAGTTCAATATCCTGTATTCTTAGTGCAGATAATTAAATCGTGCTGTTTCCAATACATAACCGGACAATGCGAGTCGCGTACACTGTTCGCTCTGTCGATATTGCTCTTCAACTTCGAGCTGAAACAGCACTCTCATTGTCATGAAGGCGAGAAGAGTTGTCAGAACAGGATGCGTACCGCTGTATAGGCATACACAACGGCGACATCAATCGAGTACTGAACCGCTATTGTGAGCCACTAAAAATTGAATATATCTATCAGTGGTTGCCCACCGTCAACACCAGCGGACGCATAAAAACTGAAACTTAGATACCTGGACGATAATGCATCAGAACTGTGGGCGGAGTTTTCGAAGGAACTGTCAAGGCCATGTCGACGTAGACAGTGCGCAACAGTTCACACCCCATCAATTTGGCCTCTAGGCGTTAACAGTGTAAGGCGCAGTATCGAGACAGTGTTCTCTATTTTGCAGACCTACACTCAAAATTTCGTTCATGACACACTCTAGTCTACCACGCCCACTTCGTTAGCATCTTCCTCAAGTGGGTCAAAGCACAGTTATCTGCTGATACTAACCCCACTAAGTATGCTTGGGACCAGATGGAACTTTTAATGTGTCGTCGCAACTCTCACACTGGATGACCTCTGAAGGACCCCAATAGGTTACACTGCATGTTACGGATCAAAACCATCACAATATTATCCAGCAACATGTTGAGATTTCCGCCTATACTACGCCAGCCACCTGACGGTGAGTGGCGGAGGCTACATCTGCTACCATAATCTCTTCCCCTCTTGCCCATTACATCCGCGAACGCGGGGACAATGATTGCCGTCAACACTCCTTATTATCTTTAATTTCTTGGGTTTTCTCGTGGTTGTTTCGCGAGACGTTTGTGGAGAGAAGTTAAGTGTAGCTCGACTTCCCGGAATAAGCTCTCTCGGGACCACATCGTTATGCGGAGCGCCTATCGTGCCGTCTGCTACTTAAGTTTCTCACGCTTCTCCGTAAAGGCGCGCGCACGGTAGGCCAACGAAGGGCAGGAAAAAGATTCGGCCGAACGTGGGTCGCCAACGCACTTGCGTTCGGGCTCTTATCCTCACCAAACCAAGGAGTTGGGGGGACGAAGAGATTCGGTTGGTTGTTTGGGGTTTAAGGGACCAAACAGCAAGGTCATCAGTCCCTTGTTTCAAATGTGGTCCATTCGGCTAGTGTGACATCTCAGGAAAGTCAGAACAATAAAAGGGAAAAGGCTAAAAATGTAAAAGGGCAGTCATGTTGTCAATGGTAAAAACAAAATGAGGGAAGTCAGCAAGAGAACTAACCCAACGCTATGCTGAAGCAGCAGAGGCAAGACCACCTGCGACTTAAAAGGTGCAACCGCGAGAATAGAGAAGTGCGTATGGGAAAAGGAGACTAACCAACCCTTAAAAAAAAATAAACAGAGTAAAAGGGTAAGAAAAGAGGATCTCGGTCACGGACGCGAGTCGGGAATCTCCAAACACGGCTTACAGTGGGAGATACCTCAACACTCACCGCCCTGCCCCAACACCAGAGAGATCAAAACCTTAAAACTGAGAATAAAAACCACTTTCCCGGAGGAAACCGAGAACCAGGGATACCATCCGGGAATCGTCAGCCAACATCAAAGGTAAAGTTTGAGGGGTCTGTACTTAGCACGCAGAGCCAAAAGAAGGGGGCAATCAACCAAAATGTGGGCTACTGACTGGAAGGCTCCACAACCACAAAGTGGGGGTGGCTCATCACGCAAAAGAAAACCATGGGTCAGCCTGATATGGCCAATGCGGAGACGACACAGTGTGGTAGAGTCCTTTCGGGAGAGGCGAAAGGAAGAACGCCACGAACCTGGTGTCACCTTAATCGCACGAAGTTTATTAGACAGGGGAGTAGCCTCCCAAGAGTTGGCCCATGACTGTGCGAATTGGGATTTGATGTGAAGCCGTAAATCCGCTGCAGGAGGGGTTACAGAAAACGGGGAGTAAGTGACTGCTCCCCCAGCCAAACGATCAGCGAGCTCATTACCCGGGATACCCACATGGCCAGGGACCCAAAGGAAGTCAACGAAACAACCAGCACGGTAAATATCAGCGAGATGGTCATGGATGACAGAGACGAAGGGATGGCGCGAAAAATGGCCAGAAGGCCACTCATTGAGTCCGTACATCACGAAACGCGGTTGTGTTGGGACTGTTTAATAAAGGTAAGGGCCTGGAAAATTGCCATCAATTCCGCAGTAAACACCCCACATGTAGGTGGCAGCAGATGATTTTCTGTTCCAGAGGACGTGAAGGCATACCCCCACATGATCAGCAGATTTAGAGCCATCAGTGTAAAACAACAGCATCCCGAAATTCCCATAAAATTCTGCGGAAAAAGGAACGGAACACCATCGGGGGGATGGAATCTTTCGGACCTCTTCGGAGATCCATCCGAACTCGAGGCCGAGGAACTAACCAAGGGGGGGGGGGGGGGGGTGGAGGGGTGGAGCGAGGAAGACAGGACAAAGAAGGAAGCTGAAAATCACGGCAAAGAGACCCAAGGCGGAGCCCAACCGGTAAACCCGCCCGAGGGCGGGAATCGGGTGGGCGACGTTCATGGTATGGGAACAGGATAGAATAGGAAGGATGAGTGGGAGAAGAACGGATAGTGAGGGCATAAGACACCAGAAGCTGCGATCACTGAACAGAAAGGGGGGGGGGGGGGATCCCAGCTTCAACCAGGAGACTATCAACAGGGCTAGTAGGGAAGGCACCGGTGGCCAAACAGATACCACGATGGTGGACTGGATCCAGCACGTGCAGTGTGGAAGGAGCAGCTGAACCATAAACTTGACAACCATAGTCCAAGCGAGACAGAACTAGAGCACGATAAACGCTGAGAAGGAGGGAACGGTCCGCACCCCAAGAGGAGTGGGCAAGGAAGCGAAGGACACTGAGTTTACGGAAACATCCTACCTTTAGGAGTCTGATATGGGGCAGCCAAGTGAGCTTGTTGTCGAAAAGAAGACCCAGGAAACGAAACTGTGCGACCACAGGCAATCTTTGTGCAATGAGATAGAGCTCTGGATGAGGGTGGATCGTAGTACGGCGACAGAAGTGGACCACCCGCGATTTTAAAGGAGAGAATTGAAACCCGTGTGAGAGAGTCCATGCAGAGGCACGCCGTATAGCTACCTGGAGCTGCCGCTCTGCAGAGGCCATCGAAGGGGAACTAACCCAAATGCAGAAATCATCCACATACAGGGCAGGGGTGACCAAAGGACCGACAGAGGCCACAAGTCCATCGATAGCAATGAGGAACAGGACACTCAAGACAGAACCCTGTGGGATGCCCGTCTCCTGGGTCCGTGGAGAACTAAAAACAGTACCAACCCGAACCCTGGATGACCGATGGAACAGGAACTGGCGGATAAAAATGAAGATATTCGGCCATATGGAATCGCAGTTGGCTCTGATAACTGGTCTAGATTGCTCTATTGTTATTATCATTATTATTATTATTATTATTAATAGTCTCCGAATTTCACTCCTAACTCAAGTATATTTCAAACACAATAAATACACATCCGTTCAAAAGACATAACAAATCGCTACCGAACGAACGAACCCACTACTTGTCTACTCGGAGAGGATTTTCGGGGCCAAACCACCGCCAACGATTTGGTGTTACCGAAGCAGACCGAAGCCCAACCAACGCCAACAGCTTCGTTGGCTCAGATTTGCCGCCCGCAGACACTAAGCATGTATGTTTCAACGAAGCGGTGGGTTATTTGTTGGCCTAGTGTGGGCGCCGTAAATCTTTCGTGCCCACAAAACGACACCGTGACGAAACGTCCCCCCCCCCCCCCCCTCCCCCGTACTAATCCACCCTGGTAAGAATCCGAGACTGACGAGAAAAGAATCGGTCGAACATGTGTTGGTAAGCCACCTGCTTTGTAGATGAATTATATTTCCTTCAGATTCTTCCTACATCGGCTTTCCTTACTATTCGTTTTTACGCGGAGTAATAAATTAATCTTTTCTTACACTTCAAAGACAAAATTGTACATTGTATTTACCCTATAGCCACCACCGACATTTTCGTTCTTGATCTTAAAAAATAGCCGAGACACGTATAGCCTTTCTTCTTCCGCCCTCGTATAAGGTCGCATTTTCTTATTTATAATTTCACATGAATTCATACTTTCATTTCATAGCAATACAGCAGAAATCCTGCGACTAATTACGTCTTCATATTTGACTGTTTCACCTTTCAATTACATCGGGAAGCGGCTGGTCTGGTGTGTCGATTGCACGCTTTCGCTTCATTACATACATATTTGCAGTTTTCGTAAGTCTAACCTTGCGGTCTAAATTTCTTGTGTTATACATTTCATTTCATGTCATGTCCAACACATTTCATTTCAATCTCATCTCTTCGTTTATTTTGAATGGGATACATTACAGTGGTCACTATGTCGCTTCTAGGTATTTTACGGTAGTTACTGGTTCGCAATTTGTCACTAACAGTGTAATTGTACAGCGGTGGATTTCTTCTCTTGTAAATGCGCATTGTGTTAAATTTATTTATGCCCAGGGTAAACTGCCAGTTCGATATGATCTTCTGACTCCTTTTCACACGCAACACCATCCGCCTCAAACCTCACGCACCTTATGTTAAATACATCAACTGCATGTATTTTAAGTGGTAACAATTCTATCACATTTCGTTGGAATACTCCTGAAATGGCCTTTACATCTGTCGATTTTGTTCCGTTAACAGACGTGATGAGTTTCACGTGCAAGGAAATCTCGAATCCAGTACTCTATTATACTTTTTTTTCCCTTCACTAAACGACAGTGGAACTGTGTCAAATGCATTTCTGAAGTCAAGAAATACATCAAACCTGACCGCCGATGTACAGCGCTGTGTATATGAAGGAACGAGGCGAACTAGGTTTTGCAAGGTATGTTTGCGAAACTTTTGCCTATTTTTGTAGGGGAGTTATCGTTTTCCAAAAACGTGTTACGTCAGCGTTTTATTTTTATTCAATAGTTATTTTTCTTTCTCTTGGCAGTATGTTTAACTCCCTGTTCCCCTTGACTAAAGGGGTCGGCGCAAGGACAGTGCATTCAAACATCGAGCTCGCAGAGTTTCTGACGTCATAGCGTGGGACAAGTACGTTGGAGAGGTCTTTCCGAACGTGCAAAGCAGTAACTACCGTGTCAGATTTTCTGAAAGTGTGTCTGAATGTAGACCAGAGAGATGGAAGAACGATAACACGTCACATGACGCTATCTCTCCTCAGCACAGAGTCGCGAGACGCCATATTGGCTTTCTGTTTAAGCTCTTGTGTATGTAATGAAATGACGAGAACGTCATGCAGGTGGTTAAAGAATTATTTTGACTTGCGTATTATGAAAGTAAGCCGTTTCACAGCAATGGCATGTTGAGGTTCTACAGCCACCAAAAATCCATTGTTCTTGGTAGAATTTGTTATACAAAAATGCCACTTTAACATACCTATGATTAAAGCTTTGAGGAGATGATCAGAAGCAAAGTATGGTCGTACATTATTCAACAGGTGCCGTGTTGCTGGTTTGGGTCTCATTGGATCCAAATATTTTTTTACTGACCTTCGCGTTTTCTAATAGCTTCTGATACTGTATCAGTTTAATGGACATGTATTCTATAATATTCGATTTAATGTAATTTTAATTGTCATGTAAATTTAAGCGCACTCTTTAGGAGGTTTGAGTTTTTTGATTGTTTTTATGTACAAGACAGCTTGCGCTGCTTGCAGTAAAATTTTTTGCGTATTCTTATTTCAATTTCTGTAATCATGTGCCTTAAAGATTCTGCTACTGAATAGTTACAGTAATGAAAGTAAGGGTGACAAAGAGTTTTACTAAAAATTGAGAATAATGAAATAATTTTTTATCTCGTGTGGAGAACTCTGTAAATTTGTACTGCACTATTTGTAATGGAACTTTTTAAAGCCGATGACGTTACTGACTGGACATGGTACTTTCCTTTTTGCCTTACAACATGTTCACAAGGCATACTACAGGCGTAACAAGTGACTAGAATATGGACAAGGGAGGAAACGTCCGTTTTAGCAGGGCTAACGTAGGAATTTTACGGCCATCCATTTCTTGCTATGTGATCTGCGAGCGAGATATAGCTGACAACTATAGCTGCAGCCCGCTGCGATCGAGTATACTGTATCACTCTCATATGCAAAAATCTCAACTTCTGAGTGTTCAGCAGCAGGTTGAACGGGGCACGCTCAACGTTTGTGTTCGAAGGCACGGTCCGTGTGACGACGGCTTAGGCCCTCGCACGTCGCAGATATAAACGTGAGCTGTTTAGATTCGTTTGAGTATAGAATAATGCAGGGTGAAAGGGGAACCTGTAGGCTGCGAGGAGGATCGAGATGGCTAACTAGCGGGCGCCACTGCCGCGGTCGGGGAGCTTACCAACGGGAAGCGGCCTCGGCCGCGCAGTGAAAGCTGAAACCCGAGGCTGCGCGGCAGCTCTGCGTTCCGTTACGCAGACGCGTTACGCCGGCCGGAAAGCGACGGTGAAAGTCGCTTCCTCTCTCCTCCTCTCCTCTCGCTTTTATTACTGGCCAGGCGCTGCGTTAGGTAACCCGTCTCTCCATCGGCGGCGTAACTTTTGGAGGCCACAGTCTCCGGACTTCCACTGATGCGCTCTCCCGACATGCGTTCTTGAAGACAAGCAATAACTCTCATTAGGGTAATAAACGCCCTCACGCCTGTGGTTTTAACAGCGCGAGAACGACTGAGGCGGATCGGAGCACATGGCTGAACGCGAGGGCTCTCAAGGTGCTCTGAGAGAAGTCAAGGGACTCCGCGTTCAGGAGTGCAACATGCAACAGCCTGCGTGTGGACAGTGAAACCCGTACTCGAGGACTAGCGACGGAGTGGCATGTGCGCGGTTAGTACATTAGTTCCAGTCATGTTCTACGTGTAAAAAAATAAAATAAAAACCCGATTGACTGACTGACTGACTGACGGGGTTATGGGACTAAACTCCGAGATCATCAGTCCCGCGAATCAGAAGTTACGTGCGTTTAAGATACACGTGTCTGCTTACGACGTGGTGGATCCAGTCTGAGGGGTCGAATTATAAAGCGAGGAAACTAAAAACAAAGTAAGGCATAAAAAAGGTATCTCAAATCTAAAAACTGGAAAAACATGTTTAAAATAGCAGTCTTTGCCCGGGGGAGTGGCCATGGGCAATTTTCCATTTAACCAGACTGAGCCATAGCAACACGTGGCCAGGTACAGTTAGTCTAATATATTATTGGGCTTTGTCAAGGACAGTTATCAGCCGTAGCGACACAATGAGGGAAAGCATTTCTTTGGAGAAAATTCTTACGACTAATCTAAGATTTGTACCTCCGGGTACCCTGGCAGGAAGCCATGCTACATTCTTAAGCGCCTAACGTGTTTATTATGCGAGACTAGTCCAACGTTTTATTGTCACGAAATACAGTAGTTACTGTCCTCTTTAGCTACACAGATACAAGATTCTTTGCTACAGGTTTCACGTTGCTGTTTCGTAACTGTCCTCTTGGTGAATTCCACGTTATCCTCAGCGTCAGCGATAGCTTTTATGTAGCCTACGGAGCTCACTTTGGAGAAGCACCGTCGCTCTTTGGACACACAAACTTCAAGTCCTTAGTCCTGAATCGGGAGTCCGCGATAATCGCGTCGCGTATTGTGGTTTACGAAAAGAAATCCGCGGAAGATCGCACAATAGCATGCGCGAGAACGACGCATGCCACACGCGCTGGCTGATATGTACGGGAAGCATCTGACCGCAGCTTAACCCAACACCTGCCTACTTGATAAGACTGCGCCATATGGACATTCTTGCGCGCGGAGCTAGGTGGCTCGTCCTAAATCGCGCGGTTGTGTGTATCCGTCTGAGGAAACCCTAATTTCATACAGATGGATGTCGACAACGTGTATTAGGGATATTGTAGCCGCCCTTAGCATCCACATACGTAACATCATTCCGTAGGTGCAAAAATATATCTAAAAGCGTTTACACAACGCTGAACAGCTTCATGCAACATTTTCACTGAGCAAGTATCGTGCAGTGTAAACACACCTTAACAAAAAGCCACAAGAGGATTCTGACGCCTCAGATTATAGAGCTATTAAACGAACCGTATTTTAACTGTCACATAACATAGCGTTATTAACTGAATGGGAAAATTAGATTTCTTCTCTCACCCATTCTACAACAACCAGTCCAGTAACGAGAAGCACGTTCTTCCTTTCTAGTGAACGTATAATAAAATGTACGAGCGTCCAAAATCTACCAGCGTCTATACTAAATTCTAACGTGCAGCACGATTTGACTGTCACATCCTTTCATTAGTAGGAGGTAGAATGTTTTTGTGATAGTGCTGCATTGCCTAGGCAAGGAAGGCTGTTTTGTGAAAAATTCTCTCCGGGTAGTCACATTAAGCGCTGAAATGAATTCAGCGTGATACTACGTCAATCGTCACAAACTGACAACAGACCCGAGGACAAACAGTGGCAGTGATTGTGTGAAGCTACAACAGAACACGGAAGTGTATTCGGATGTGGTAGATAGTTCGAATCATAAGGGAAGAAAGTTCACTAGTATATGGCCAGCATAGGGATGAGAAGCAGATTAATTATGCGTCAATGTCCCTGGTTACATTTCAGATCTGTCCACAGTGGCTCACGCAGTAATGGTATCAGAGTGTGGAAAGAACCATCTGTCGAATGCTGACGTTAATCTCTGTGACCTCACCTCCCTCTGCGGTGCTATTGGAAGGGAGCAGGTTGTGAGCCGGCACCTTGCTTTAAACCTTGGGAGGGCGGTGCAGATAGTAATAAAGTGGAGCTATAGTTTCGTTGAAATATTTGTATTTCACATTACGTAAGAAAAAGATTTCCGATAAATACTGCCAGCGTCTGATTCTCACTTCCATGAAGCACGTGCGGAAGCTCCCTCATCGTTAATTTGCTGCCTTATTTCACAAGAATTGAGTAGTAGATCCTGTCAGTAGGAATGCTGAGGAAAGTCGCGAGTAATGATTCATTACACAGCCCCTTCGTGAACGGTCCGAGGATAAATTTCGTGAGCCTCAATCTGAGTATGACTGGATCCACAATCCGTCCAATACCACTTGTCTAAAGCAAAACATGAGGAGCTAATAGAACTCAATTGATAATAGAATGCTTCGAAATAAATTTAAATCTAAGTCTCTAGAAATTTGTAGAGTACAGACTCTGAATAACCAAATTTAGCAAGAAGGGCAGTGGACATGTTATCCTCCCTTCAACTTAATTATATGAAACAACATTTTCCGCAATGGCATTAATCACGACGAAACATCGGTCTCGGCTACAGCTGGAGGGGGTGAGGGGGGGGGGGGGGAAGGGGGGGGGGGAAGGGAGGGGGGAGGGAGGGGGGAGATCTACGAACTGCTGTTTGAAAGATTCGACAAAGACTGGAACTGCTTTCTTGGCGAGTTCAAGCACTCTAAATAAATGTGCAAATTTCTGAAAATTTCCCAGTTTTGAACTAGGTACATTTTTGTTCTGTTTATTTTCTTTCTTGATACATGAAAGTTTTAAACTGGCATTTAAATGTTGACCATTGTCCTATCGTCATTAGTATGTCGTGATCTTTCCAATATAAAAACCATTATAAATGAATTGAAAGCGATGCGGATGGAAACAAAACTTTTTTGTAAAAAAAAGATTGTAGTGTCTTACACATATTTGCACAGTTCCAATAAACTGAACACGCAGCCGCGGTTATTTATGAACTACTAGTTTTATCTGTTAACCTTTAACAGCTTTGATTAAGACAAATGCATGATAATCATAAAAAAGTAACTGATGTCCTCGAAGGATTATTATTATTATTATTATTATTATTATTATTATTATTCATTCTTTCTTTACTTTCTCAGACTTTAAGTCTGGTTAAAAATGGAAAGTGACGCGGACCTTGATCAAGCGTCACTTCCTTTTAACTGTATGGTATGTGTTATATTGCATTTAGGAACTTTCGGGTAATTGAACATGTATCAATAATTACAGATTTCTGTAGTTGTATATATAAGTTTGGATGTAGCTGTATTGCATTTATGTACTGGTGGATATTGTGTGGTATGACTCCTGTGGTTGATAGTATAATTGGTATAATGTCAACTTTATCCTGATGCCCCATGTCCTTGACTTCCTCAGCCAGTTTTCAATTTTTTCCTCCTGTTTTCTTTTGTATATTTGTTTTATTGGGCATGGATATTTCGATTAGTTGTGTTAATTTCTTCTTTTTATTGGTGAGTATGATGTCAGGTTTATTATGTGGTGTTGTTTTATCTGTTATAATGGTTCTGTTCCAGTATAATTTGAATTCATCATTCTCCAGTACACTTTGTGGTGCATACTTGTATGTGGGAACGTGTTGTTTTATAAGTTTATGTTGTAAGGCAAGCTGTTGATGTATTATTTTTGCTACATTGTCATGTCTTCTGGGGTATTCTGTATTTGCTAGTATTGTACATCCGCTTGTGATGTGATCTACTGTTTCTATTTGTTGTTTGCAAAGTCTGCATTTATCTGTTGTGGTATTGGGATCTTTAATAATATGCTTGCTGTAATATCTGGTGTTTATTGTTTGATCCTGTAATGCAATCATGAATCCTTCTGTCTCACTGTATATATTGCCTTTTCTTAGCCATGTGTTGGATGCATCTTGATCAATGTGTGGCTGTGTTAGATGATACGGGTGCTTGCCATGTAGTGTTTTCTTTTTCCAATTTACTTTCTTCGTATCTGTTGATGTTATGTGATCGAAAGGGTTGTAGAAGTGGTTATGAAATTGCAGTGGTGTAGCCGATGTATTTATATGAGTGATTGCTTTGTGTATTTTGCTAGTTTCTGCTCGTTCTAGAAAGAATTTTCTTAAATTGTCTACCTGTCCATAATGTAGGTTTTTTTATATCGATAAATCCCCTTCCTTTCTGCTTAATGTCAATCTTTCTGTTGCTGAATGTATGTAATGTATTCTATATTTGTGGCATTGTGATCGTGTAAGTGTATTGAGTGCTTCTAGGTCTGTGTTACTCCATTTCACTACTCCAAATGAGTAGGTCAATATTGGTATAGCATAAGTATTTATAGCTTTTGTCTTGTTTCTTGCTGTCAATTCTGTTTTCAGTATTTTTGTTAGTCTTTGTCTATATTTTTCTTTTAGTTCTTCTTTAATATTTGTATTATCTATTCCGATTTTTTGTCTGTATCCTAGATATTTATAGGCATTTGTTTTATTCCATCGCTTCTATGCAGTTGCTGTGGTTATCCAATATGTAATCTTCTTGTTTAGTGTGTTTTCCCTTGACAATGCTATTTTTGTTAAATTTGTCTGTTCGAAAAGCCATATTTATATCATTGCTGAATGTTTCTGTTATCTTTAGTAATTGGTTGAGTTGTTTATTATTATTATTATTATTATTATTATAGTAACATAGTAGCAATAATAAGTAAATAAATATCTTGGGCCGTTATTGTGCCAAGCGTGGCAATTACTTAGGAAGGAAAGGAAACCAGAAAACGTGGCAGGGGGGGGGGGGGCAAATTTTTCATGTAGGTGGGCGCGACGGAGAAAGTTTGAGACATCCTGGCTTAACTACTCCCTGCATCCCCCCTCCCTTGCCCCCTCCCAACACACTACTGCTGAACAGAATACAGTGTGAAGAGGTTACAAGGAGAATATCAACGAACTTCAATGAAGAATAATACACTCTAATTACATCAGGTAATGAGCGATTTACATTACGAAATGGAACGCTGGACATGATAGACGGGCAGCAAAATAACTACTTTTTATATCTTCTTTGCTTCGATCACGAAGTGGCAATAGCAAGACAAGCATTTTCAAAGAAATTTGTTAACGTACGAACACTTTAGGTGAGAAGATTTTGAAATGTGGTGTTACAAAAGAACGCCGAAGAGAAAAATTTATGGCACAACGTAACATTAAAGCATGGGGGTATCAATAATTGACTACTACTTCACGCCGCGGGATATTCTATTTGCTTTCTCGTGCAAGCGCTTGTGTACAGAGAGTTCAAATGGTCGTCGAGTGCAACGTTCAGGTAAATACGAAAAGCCGCCGCCGCCGCCACGTGTTTTCTAAGGTAATGAAAACTGTTACATTTTCGTCATATGATTAATTTCACGGAAATATTTCCCTGTTGACGTGACGGTATTTTTACTTAGGAAGACTTTCGACATTTTAATACCTCCGTATCTTTTATAGGAGCGTTGACCAGAAAGTAATGCACCGCATTTTCTCTTCAACAATTCTGCATTGAACATAAAGAGAATTACACACACGAAAGAATGGGGTTTCATCTACACATCCTATTTTTCCACGTAATCTCCATCCCGCTCTAAGGCCTTTCTCCAGTGCGAAACATGGGTATGTATGTCCTGTCGTACGAGACCTTGTCCTGGTGACGGAGAGAGTGCTTCACTGTGTGAATCACCTCATCTTTCTCAAAATGTCTTCCACGAATGACGTCAGCTCACTGCAACTTGTCAGGTGTGGCCGCCGTGGATGGTCTCCCAGACCGCCGCAAATCTTCCGAGCTCCGCCGAACCGCCTTCTGCTGACCTCACCCTCCGTGTACAGCTACTAACTGTACTTCTGTCGACAGCAGATGCTCCATAGACTTTGCACAAGCGTTTGTCAATATTGTCCACAGTTTCTTTCGCTGCAGTAAGAACTTCAATGACGGCACGTTGTTTGTAACGTAAATCACCTAAAGACGCCATTTTGAAACTGTGCTGAAGCTACTCATCTGTCTGAAGTGACAAACTTGGCGCGCTCACACAGGAGACTTTAAATAATACGTAACGTTTCGCATTCGTAGCATTGTTTTCAGCTGAGAAAAAAAATGCGGGGTGTTAGTTTCTGGACAACCCTAGAAGAAGTTAGTGTGAGCCTATTGACAGATTAATTTACTTAATAGTTGGGGTCTGTTACTTTCTGCTACAGTGTTACCATATCGGCTACCGGCTACCGCTCATTTATAGGTGACACACTAACACCGCGAGTTATTTCTTAATGCTTAACGTGTAACGCGGAGCAATGTTGGAAGGTATGACCGAAATGCAAGATGCTTTGTCGAGAGCTGATTTTAACTGACGAATGAACGAATTCGTCCTGTAGCATTGAATTTAAACTCTTGTCCCAACCTAACCCCAACCTCCATACATGCAGCGTATCCGGGAAAAAGGCGGATAACCATCTGTGGCACAACTGAGTAACCATCACTTTATTCACGGCGATGAAAGCATCTACGAGCAAACTCAAGATAGAAAAATTTGCGCTTTACCAACCGATGAGCAGTAGTAGATTATAAACGATACTGACATATTCCAACTGAATAAAGGATGATATGAAGAAAACTGAAGACAAAAAACCAATACGATAGTGAAAATGACGCGGCAAAATATTAGAAGTCAATTACCTAAATAAGTTTTTTATGTAGGTTTAAAAATTAAAAATCTTTCACGAGTTTCGAACCTACGACGTTCTGCATCACTCATTAATGCGCTACCCACTACACTATTAGGAAACTTTTCTAATGTACGGCGATCTTTGTGATAACAACCGTACACCTGATTTTGAATCTCATGTAAAGCGGAAGGATCCAGTAGAGTTTGGTTACTATTCTTACTAGGTATGTCGTTAGTATTTGCGTAGGTGTGTCATGAGATACGAAATTAAAGGGCCAGTTCCAGGATGCGGGATCCAAACAGCAAGAATGAACAATGTGAACTGAGTGATTGTTGTTGGAGCTTGGTAACGGCGAACGTTTCGGACGTAACGTTAAGCACTCTGGAACGAAACCATCTGCAGCCCGTGAAGTGCCAACTATCAAGTAATTTAAATGAAACCATAGCTTTATATAGACGATACAGAACGACAGCAGTACACTACTTTATGAAACGTCTTTTATAAGAGATCAGTGATCAAGTCACTTCAGAGTGTGACACGGTCTCAGGAGCGCCGTGGACGCTGTAGTTGGCTGTCGGGCCACATGCGGCGTCAACGGCGGTCTCTCGACGGCGAGGCAATAGGGGCGCGGCCCTGTAATCCCGCTACGCGACTGGCCACAAATGGTGGGCCGGCAGTGACGCGCTGCCCGACATCAAAGGCCACGCGCGGTTTGACATGGCGGGATTGCGCGCGCGCCAAGGCCGGTTAAGCGGCTCACGTGGAACCGACGCTTTGCGCACACTTGCGCAGCCCTCTCATTACACGCTGCCACTGCACAGCCACCTGCTCGGCGGATTTTGGCCACGGTGTACAGCCAGCGGCTGTGCTACATTTACGGTGACAGCGCCACGAAAGTCCAAAAATATTTTGTCGGAAAAAATATCTCAACACTAAGCACGAGTTGTGCGACGTAAACTTAAGTCGGTGGGGGCGTTTCCACATCTGACGGATATCTAGTCGAACTGTGCACCAGTTGCACAACAGAGGCGCTAGTAGCGCCAGAGTAAGGATGAAAATCAGATTTGCTGTAAATACACACTCACGGTCGTGAGCATTAGTTACCTACTGGATTGGACTTGGTGAGTTGATGTTAGTCAAGATTGCCTTTAAGGCGATGAAGACGCCACTCAGCACCTCTGAGTTTGAACGAGGTCGCGTAATCCGGCTAGATTACTGTAGAGAGACTTTACAGGAATGTAGCCACTGCACATGAATGCTGGCGACGGGAATGTAAGGTCGCAAGAACACCAGGTTCCGGGCGGTCACGTGGCACTACCGAGAGAGAAGACCATCGTGTTCGGAGTATGGCTCTGGCGCGTCGTACTGCATCTGCAGCAGCAATTTGAACAGTAACTGGCACCTCAGAGACAACAAACTATTACAAATCTGTTACTTCAACGTCAGCTCCGAGCAAGATGCTCTGTAGCGTATATTCCACTGACCCCAAGCCACTGCCATTTGCGACTTCAGTGGTGTCAAGCGAGAGCTTTCACTGGAGAGCTGGGTGTAGGTCTGCTGTGTTTTCCGATGAAAGCTGGTTCTGTTTCGGTGCCACGGAAGACCGTTGGTTAGGACGTCAGTTGAAGGCCTGCAACCGACCCGTCTGCGCGTTCGATACACTGGACCTACACCTGGAGTTATATTCTGAGGTGCGATTTCGTGCTACAGCAGAAGCACTCCCGTCGTTATCCCACCCACCCTAACTACAAATTTGTACGTCAGTCTGGTGACTCGACCTGTTGTGCTGCCATTCACGAACAGCATTCCAGGAGATGTTTTCCAACAGGAGAACGGTCGCCGACATACCGCTGTTGTATCCCAACATTCTCCATAGAATCAACACTTTGCCTTGACCTGCTCCATCACCATCGACCGAGTAGACATGGGGCATCATCTGACGCCTCCAGCGTCTTCACAATCAACATTAACCGTCCCTGTATTGACCGACCAAGTGCAACAGGCATGGTACTCTATCCCACAAACTAGCCCACCCGGTTGGCCGTGCGGTCTAACGCGCGGCTTTCCGAGCGGGAAGGAGCGCCGGTCGAGGTCTGGTGAGCCGGCCAGTCTGTGGATGCCTTTTAGGCGGTTTCCCATCTGCCTCGGCTAATGCGGGCTGGTTCCCCTTATTCCGCCTAGGCTACACTATGTCGGTGATTGCTGCGCAAACAAGTTCTCCACGTACACCACCATTACTCTACCACGTAAACATAGAGGTTACACTCGTCTGGTGTCAGACCTTCCCTGGGATGGTCCACCGGGGCCGAACCGCACAATAACCCTCGGTTCGGTGTGGGGTGGCGGAGGGGTGCAGTGGACTGCGGTAGTAGTCGTGGGATTGTGGACCACTGCGGCTGCGGCGGGGATCGAGCCTCTCAGTCGTTTCTAGGTCCCCGGTTAACATAACACAAACTAACATCCGGCACCTGTGAAAAACAATGCATGCCCATCTGCACGCTTGCATTCAACAGTAGCAGTTACGCCGGTTAGTACTGTACCAGGATTTCACATTTGCAATGGCTAATCTCGCGCTTACATAAACCTGTGATCTTGCAATATTAATCACTTAAATATGTTACCTAGACAAAAGTGTTCTCTAAATTTCATCACCCTACATTAATTTATTGTGTTGCAGTTTCTTTCCGTAACTGCTGAAAGATTCACTGAAGGCTGTGAAGCAGTGTTCTGTACGGGTCTAAACATTGACAAAAGCGAGGCTCTGGAACTTTGTGCAAGACGACCCTTATCGAATGTCAGTTTCGACGTGTGACGATTTCGAGTGTGACGTGTGCAGACGGAGATATAACAACACTGACAATATATATCTTGCTTCTATATTTTCTCGACTGGTAACTTATGGAAACAAACTATATGCTACGTCGCCCGAAGTCTAGGTTATGCTGCAAGGTGACACCTTGCTGGCTTCCCAAAGTCAACGAATGTGATGTCACGAGACTAAAAGTTTGTTACGGTTCGTATTTTACGAATTCTGGATTTCGAAGACCTGCTTATTTTCGCTATCGCTCTAAGATTACAAGTGATATCAGCGCGATCAATATTTCAACAAGAAAAAATCCTTAACAGAGAATTTATTATACGGCATTCCTGGCTGGGAGATCGCATCTGGTGGTGTTCGGCCACCTGGTGGAAGTCTCTACATGACTCCACTTCGGCGACTTGGGCGTTGACAAAGATGGGATGATAAAAGACGATGAATAGGATCCACTATGATTAACAATGTTAAGACTGACTTTAGTGTTTGAATGCGCTTAGTACTAACGTACTCTAGAAGACAAGGAATATTTTCTACTCTCCCGAAATTTAAGAGAGCAGCTGAGTACACTGAAGCAGGTTTCCACGTTGCTCTAAATACACACTCAATTCAGCCTCCAAAACAATAACGTAGTTGCAACTTCCACATATTTTTAACCAACTGCAAATTTTCTTTTATCTTATTTTACGATATAGCATAATCCTACTGCTCTGCAGAAACAGTCGTAAATGTTAAAGAGCGAGTCTCAGCGTAGCTCCTGTAAGTTATGCATTTGATCTGTCATATATAACGACTCATCAACATCTTTTATTAACTTTTCCACAACACAGCTAGCTTGAGTAGTGGTTGAAATCAATGTAGTGTAATAAATGATAATTATAATTATTATGTCGACGAGAGTTAACAGCTGAATGGCGGGAAGGCTTGAGCAACGGTCTTGAAGTAGCTGCTTTTCTTCTAATGTACCTACATACATATAAAGTAATCTACAAGCATTTTCGTTTGATTGGGAGTTCACTCGTACTAATCCGTTCGTATATTTTACGTAAGTTTGCATCTGCCAATTAATAAAACTGCTCGTTCCGCAACCCCGAAGGATCTCCATACACAGTATTCACTAAAAAAAGTATTATCAGAATCGGTATTTTCAAAGTTGTTCAACTATACTTTTTGTTGTTGAGAATATGTAAATCGTGAAAAAGATTGCAACTAGGGCGTATCTGCAAATTCATTAACATTTAACATTGACGGTGGTCACGCTCTATCTTTTGCCGAACGCCGTGAACAGCCATGAACTATTTGACAGCATCAGTACTGCCCCAATTCGCCGGGTTACTTTTAAGTTTTGTTTTCACTGTTCGCACCCTTAACACAACATAAACACTTACACCGAAACACGTCATTTGTTGTTCTTCGTGCACAAGGTCTTCGTGAGTTTTCTTGCCATCTGATCTTTCCTCATTTCATCGTCACGCTATAAGCACTAGCCACGTCTTTACTGCCCCATCAACATCAACAGTGTCACACTCCTTGCTCCACCACAACTGTCTCCACACATTCAATGTAGTTTCCGATTTCATCAAATGGTGTTGAGATTTCACAATTTCTACTACCGATAGAGCAGTTCAACTTTTAGTGTTAACAGCACGTTCTTTTCCCCTTTCACTAGCTCGTTTCCTATTTTGTGCACCACTTAGGCTTTCTCACGCCGATTAACAGTGTGACAGACCACTGGAGAGAGGAGGGGAAAAAAAAAGGGGGGGGGGGGAAGGAGCTGAAGGTTAAATGACAACCGACAGCCAGAGCAATGTCGAATTTACGTGAATACTGCACATGCGAAGAACTGCTGCATATCAATTGTGAGTAGCGATAACAGTAGCCACCAAAACAGAGCAACAATAGAGCTAGAGAGAGAGAGAGAGAGAGAGAGAGAGAGAGAGAGAGAGAGAGAGAGAGTAGCTGGTGCGTAAATGCTTAAGTAAGATGAAGGACAATACGCCAGGAGAGCATGAACAAATACACCCAGAAGTTGTAGAAAAGTGCGGAGGGCGACACACCGGAAATAGCTGTTGATGACAAAAAGTAAGTCACAGCAGTTTAGCTTATAGCGGTTCATAAGAGGTGCACGGACTCTTGGCTTATCACAGCTACGCAGCTGGCGCCTGGCCAGAAAACAGGAAGAGGCCGACGTAGCTACATCCGGCTACTCATCTCGCTCACGCAGTTCTCCGTTCTAAATGCGGGCTCGCAGACGCAAACGCTACTATTTCACGATCAGTTCTTGTTACTTCAAGCGAGAAGTTAACAACTCGCCTTCTCGCAGCGTCAAGTGATATTGTGATGGTACCTAATATTTACTGCTTGAACAGCAGCTCTTCAAAACAGTATCTCATACGAGAAAACCGGCTGCATATTTATCAGTGGTTCTCCGTACTTTCGGTACTTTGGCTATGTACGGCTCTGGAAAGAGTAACTCGACCTAGTCATAGAGTCGAGATGCAAACTTTTGCTCTGCCGCCCCGCAGCTAATTCGCTGCAAACAACAACCTGTAGCTCTGGATCCTGCAATCAAATTGTATATGCACTGGCTAGAATTACGAGTTAGTAACATACACAGAAATACAAAATAAAAATTAAATGGGTAATTTTGTAACAAGGGTTCAATAATAACGTCTGTAATTGATGCAGACGGCAGAATTATGTTGAATAATGATTATCCAAGAAAGAACATCTCAAAACAGGAAGCGATTCTACTACAATATTCAGTTAAAATCCAGACACAAAATACCTTTTACAAATGCATTATAGTTACGTTGAGTGTGTTAGGAGACTGGTTGCAAATTCCCCAGACTAAATAGTCATCAAATATACATGAAAACTAAGCCCATTTCGCAATCATAATACACAAAATATCCACCAGCACAAAACAGTTCAGAGCTCAATATGATGATCCGCAAATTAACACACGCAGTACAGAAAACAGTAACTTATACGCTGACTATTATCAGTGCCCTAAATCAAGGGAAAATATTTAGGACTGATTCTGGAGCACGTTCAGACTTGTCGAAATACATTAAGTCCCTTCAGAAGTGAATGTATGGTAGTGACCATTCCCCATCCCTGATTGAAACACCTACACGATCGATATCTCGTTACTATAAGTCTGCCTCCTTCCAGCACTCGACATGAAGTGTCCAGGATCGCACCCTTGAGCGATTCACTCCAGAACTCCGTCTCCGCTTAGCTCCCGCAGTGTTCCCCTACTGTTTGCTTTTCCACTGACTGAAGGCCGTCCCTACGAAATTACATCGGTCTTACGTTGCACAGACATGATTTGATTCAACTTTGCCGCTTCCCGTACTAAACTAATATGTTGAAGTCATAATTTACTTTAAATTTAAGTAATAGTTGGTTCATAAATAAGCCAGCGTTCTTGCTGAAATGTGCTCATGATGAATGACAACAGATCGTCCTTAAATTTTTTTAAGCAATTATTTATTCCTTCTAAAATGAAGGATTTTTGTTTCCCTTTTTGAATTGTGGTGTCCGCTAATACATGCGACTGACCACTTTCAAACAAGCACTTTTTTCTAGAATGAAATTTTCACTCTACAGCGGAGTGTGCGCTGATATGAAACTTCCGGGCAGATTAAAACTGTGTGCCGGACCGAGACTCGAACTCGGGACCTTTGCCTTTCGCGGGCAAGTGCTCTACCAACTGAGCTACCCAAGCACGACTCACGCCCCGTCCTCACAGCTTTAATACCGCCAGTACCCCTTCTCCTACGTTCCAAACTTCGCAGAAGCTCTCCTGCGAACCTTGCAGAACTAGCACTCCTGGGAGAAAGGATATTGCGGAGACACGGCTTAGCCGCAGCCTGGGGGTTGTTTCTAGAGCACTTGCTCGCGAAAGGCAAAGGTCCAGAGTTCGAGTCTCGGTCCGGCACACAGTTAATCTGCCAGAAAGTTTCAAGCACTTTTTTAATAGCACTTTCAGTCAACATTTAAGTAAGGTTACTGGCAAAATCGTTAACTGTTCATTAAATAACAAGTATCACTAAATTTGAGGTATTCATGCAGCATTCATTTCCTGTGTAATAATGGATACGATGTTATGACAAAAATTTGCATAATGAAAAGATTAAATTAATAAATTAAGAAATAAAATAGATACAAATACGTAGCTTTCACTGATATAGCTACTACAATGCTATGCTGTCATCTGGGATATCGCATGCTGAAATTGTATGAAGGTTTAAAAGTTTTTAATTCAGAGGTTCACTGTGCAATTGAAGACGTGCGCGGAAAAACGGGCTAGCCCTCAAATGTAAAATCTTGTGAGTGTTGCCATCTGTTGCTGGTTATGGGAACTATCAAACTGACAGTCTCACCCCAAAATATCATTTAGGGGTCAGACCAATGTCAGTTTTTATAGTTCCCATATCCAGCAACACATGGCAACACCTACAAGTTTTTACATTTGATGGTTAGCCCGTTTCTCCGCCCATTTCTTCAATTGTTTATTCGCTGTGAAATATTAACTTATGTAATTTTAAAGACTTTGAAACGTCGTTGTGTCATTGGATGCGCCTAATTTTTCCGAGACCGGAGGTGTATTCAGATTCCCCTTCACATGTACCGGATTTGTTGTCCAAGTTCAGAGAGCTCTAAATCGCTATCGTTAAGCTTGTCTGACACTCCGTCATTTCTTGTCCACCTAAGAGACTGTCCGTCGCCAAAACCCCGTATTGGGATTTACCCACATCCGGTCCTTCGCTGACGCACCTGGCTCGCCTGCCAGGCCGCGGCCCGCTCTTGGCCCTGGCGCCGCACAGCTTCGCAAACAAATTCACCTTACCTTGCACCAATTCTGCGCGGCCGATTAGATCGCCTACTTACGCCTAACGCTACACTTAATTTTCCATTCTAAATGAGGGCTCATAGACGCAAAAGCTGCTATTGCACGATCCGGTCTTGTTACTTCAAGCGAAAAGTTCTAATAACTCACCTTCCCACAGAGCCTCCATCGATATAGAAGAGGACCAATTTAGACTCTTGCCCAACAACTTCAGATCTCAAATAGAAGGCCACTACTTTACAGTAGCTAGCCACCTGTATGCCTGTAGTCGCATTTCTGTTAAGCGAAACATCACTTTCCATATTTTAACAGGCAATTCCGTTGACAAACTTTGAAATTAATGC
Organism: Schistocerca serialis cubense; assembly: GCF_023864345.2. NCBI lineage: Eukaryota > Metazoa > Arthropoda > Insecta > Orthoptera > Acrididae > Schistocerca > Schistocerca serialis. The sequence continues at coordinate 260,749,491 of NC_064644.1, read as the reverse complement.
AAGTGCTAGAATTGTACAACTGCTCTCACCATTCTTTGAAGCCGCGTCTCTGTTCACTAACAGAACTTTTGTGAACTTCGACGTTCCTGAAGAGATTCGGCGACTGTGTGCAAGGTGCTGTTGTCAGCGACTCCAAATTAGTTTTTTTCCAATTTTGGAGACCTTTCGGGAAAACGACTACCTTCTTGCCACATGCCCCGCCTATTTCCATTTTAGTGCTTAGACCGCGGGTTTAACTAGCCTGGGGCAACGCCCAGTGACCTACGAGAACGAGCTGACCCCTGATGCACGAAATAATGAAAACAAGTAAAAACAGAAAAGTGAAAACAGATGTATGATTGCAAATGCCATGACATTTTGGTGGCCTACAACTGTGTTCTGCAACCAGGCGTTTCCTTTGAAGGCGATGGAAGTGGCTTCCGCTCTGTTCAGTCAATAGCCCACAGACTGCCGTCTCCTGGAAGACGTACGCTGCATTTCCGTGAGCACACAACCCGAAAGTATGCATAATCGAACTGGCAATAAGGCTCGTTAATGAAAAGGTTAATCCTAGCAGTACAGCAATGACCCTGCTTTAGGCCGATAAACATTATTTTCTGACGTGCTCCTTGCTACTAGTGCTCCAATAGAAATGATTGCACAGTTTTCTATCTAGAATTTTGACTATTTTAGTTGTGTTAAGGGTTCGCAAGATCTAAACTCAAAAGTTCGGATGCTGTGTCGGTAAACAATTCATTATGAGAACGGGTAAAAACGGTATCAAAAATACGACGACGACTGAAAATTAGGCCAAAACTTTTTCGTTGTTTACAGCACAAATATTCGTTTTGTCTGGCTAGTCATTTACGAAAGTTTAATTATACTGGAAGATGGGTAAATCTAACAAAAACCACAAACATCGCTGTGGAAATTTTGTTTTCTCCATAGATACAGTTTTGCTATTACTCTCTCGATGTAGAAGTTGCTCACTTGAAAACACGAGTTATAACAACAATGTAAACGCCATTTGTCCACGGCACTGTAGTAAGACACTAGTCTCATAAAACAAGGTTAATGTTCGAGTTATAAGTGTCACTGGATCCGCTTGTTCCATTGTTTTCATCATGTATCTGGAGTATATTTTATCCCTGGCTTGGACATTCGTATACTTTACTGACTTTGGTCACTGCATGGAAATCGTTTGCGCTTATGGCCGCTCCAACTCTAGCCTAGCCCCTTCTCTTTCTGTATCTCTCTACGTAGTTCTCTGACTATCGCAAATTCGTTTAGAATCTTAACTTTCGCAGGCGTACATTAAAAATGTTAAGTACACCTCGGTCGAAGAGTTTCTTTTATGAGGTTTACAGACTTTTACATTTGACAACTGTGTTTCTTCAGACAGCTCTCTACTCTAGTTCTATATGGCGAAAGACCTTGTTGAAGTCGTCTATATTGTTAAATAGCTAACCAAAATATACGTAATTAGAACTAGCTTCAGTCGGTTCCAATAATGTTTCCATTCTAAGTCGAATTTTTAAACGTCAACTCCATATCAGGTAGTACGAAAACTGTTTACATGACATGGTGCCGAGTGCTCTAAGCAGAATTATAACTGGTCGCTACTCTCATCTTCGGTATAGACTTGCTATTTTAGAAATTTCGAGTCGCACCGTTATTCGTATTTCAGGTAACGTATTTCACAGCGTGAACTGCAGGAAAGGCAGCACAAAAGCGTATCCCAACGTGACTGACAAGATTTTCAGCATTACTAGACACACAGATACAAAATTACAACATAAACAGCAGAACTATAGACAGGAAGGCCAAACTGTTTACTTATGCAGTTTATCTGAAAACATCTTAGTTACACAGTAGCTCTGCTACTTACGGCAAACCAGTTTTCGCAAGCTGAAATCAGCACTCGATGTGTTCCAAATCTGTGGAAAGGAGGTTCGAATAATACGTCGCGCGAGTGAAGTGATTGGAAAACAACAATCACGATTTTAGATGTAACAGCTTTTTACATACTGCAGACATACCCGACAATCTAAAATCAGTACCATAGGACCCATGACAAATAAGGTTGTGACATGGCACTCGATATTTTGACTGAATTATTGACTGAACATATCTTACACTGACAGAGCGACGATGGGAGTTAAGTTACAATTTCTTAGAGGCTAATATACGAAAAGATTATTTATGATTTTCAAACAAGACAATCTCCACGACAGAATTACAAAACAAATGGAAATCATGACAAGCAAGGAACTCCAAGAATTCGTTAAATGCCGGGAACCAGGAACTTCCTTTGTGTGGCGCCTACGCTGGCACATGTACGAGTATGTATGTATGTATGGTTGTGATGTCGCTCCAACTGTTACGACAATCTTGTCCCTCGTGCGCTGCGGAAAGGCCTGGCTAGTTGGAGCTCCGGAAGTAGATAGGGCGCGCGTGGCCTCCTTACAGCGCTCTGAGCCGTCTCGTAACTAGGACTGCTGATATTTTGCAAAATATTGGTAATCCGATATGTCGATATTTACAAAATCATTTGCGGCCCTCCATATATCGAGGCAAGGTACTGATACGTCGACGGAAACAATATTGATTCACTGGCCTATGAAAGTATCGGCTGCACGTCGTAAATACGCTGCCAGTTTAGGGCTGTACATTTAAGTATTGATTTATTATTAGATATTCCGTACATCAACAAGCTAGCAGCCTTATTATCTCCCTTCTAGCAAGAACTAAAAGGAAAACAATGCACGTTGACGCTTGGCGATAACCACTTTGTTAACTCCATGGAAGTGGCATAATAAAAATGTCCGATGGGTCAGTCGTTTAATTTCGTCTTATCTGATTTGTCCGGAACACTTTATGTCTACCTCCCGGTTTTTTCATTTCTGCAAACGCGCCTATTAAGGCAGCATTTACCCTCCCACGTACCCGCCACCACGAAGACCAATCTTGTTTAGATTTTTGTTTATTTCCAGGAACTGTTTCTGAGGAACGCCAATGTGAACAAATAGCACACTAATTGCGTTAAAACTAGTTAACGAGACTGATGTGCTATTTCTTCATATCAGAAATCTTTTTACTCCATTCACACTGCCACCGTCAGTGCAATCTGACTGTCACGTGTTCATGGTTTTTTGGAAAAATATCGACGTCTATATTTTATCAACAGCCCTACTCGTAACCACACTACCAACGGCGGCTTCCCGCAGTTCCCAGGTCTGAATCGCCTCCACGCAATATGAGCTGTTCTTCGCCGGTGAAGTAAAAAAGGTTTTAATGATTGGAACGCCCTGGTACCTTACCAGAGAAGGCTCTCATCACCCAAACCTGCTGTACACAGAGCTAATTAGCTATCACTCAACGAAGTGTACCGTACACAACGCCTTAGCGGAAACTAAATTTGGTTGCGTCACTAGAAGCATGCAGCCACGTACCAGTGTGAAGTGGCACGCAGTGTTACTTCGCCAGGCAAGCAGGGGAAGAGAGGGGAAACTGCCCCCGCAAATTACTGATGAGAAAGAAAAACAGGAGTGCTGAAGGAAAAACTGACGGAAGAAGCAAGCAAAATTTACCGAGAGTTAATTCCGAGATGGATAAATTGCGACAGGAGGTACCCTATGCTGAGGGAAGTGAGATTGAAGTATCTATCCCAAATAAGACGCAATAAAGTATTCACAATAAATACCCGTCTTCGAAAGGAATACATGTGTTAGTAGGCAGCAACTTCTGGGTATTACAAATAATATAACGACTTTGCTACGGGATTTGATCATCATGTATATAACACATGCTTTGAGAGGGACAGCATTAGCCATTCTGAAGAAACGAATCTTTATATGAGCGAATGTCTATTCCGAATGATTTCCACGTTAGAACATGTTTAACTTTTGCCAATTTTTCTTCAATAACTCAAACCACACCCTCCACCGAAAACTTGTCTCTTTACACAGTTTAACTGCACTAAAAAGTCCTATTAATTTTTCTCAAGTAGTAATAGTTTGTGCGTTGAGAGCGCGTGAATACTGAAAATCTCGCGCAACACGCATGCGCTGTAGCTAATGTACGCCAAGCTGAGGTAGCTTTCAGGCTCTGTCCCAACAAATACTGCTAACCCTTGCTTTCAAGCGACGCCCAGCGTCGACGGAAAGCTATTTCTTTACCTGTTACAAATGATGTTTACAGCAGCAACTGAACATCGTGATCCATGGTGGTAGCAGTTAGCGCGGGCCGGTGCGGCAGGCCACATTGCAAAAACGGAACTGCAAACATCTACAAAAACACCACAAAAAACACGCCTGACAACTCTTATGAGGGACACCACACGTATAAAGGGATCCACAAACTGCATATATTAAGAGTAAGGAGCCGTATTTCACCCACGGTATCAAATTTATGTTCTACTGAAGAAGTGCTAATAGCTCTTTAAGTAGGTGTTTTAGAGCCCATATTTGCCGGACTTTTGTTTCCAATTATCGTTCCTGTCGTATCAATGGATACTGACAATTCCTCCTGGGACACCCTATATCTTCATGACATGGGGGAGTGGCACAATGCACTGTGACAATGCTCTCACGGTGTTAGTGTGCGACGAACATTTTCGAAGTACAGCACCGGTCAGTGTTTAATTTCCCTGCCGTGCAGGACGTATGAATACGACAGCGCTCCATAGTGTATCTCCGGCGTTAACATTTAGTGCTGCCACCCTATGTCTTCCAAATCGCTTTGCCGGGTTACAGTTATTGGGCAAATGTCACTAAAATCTGGGATGTAAAAAGCCGTGCAAATTAATTTGTTACGCTAAACACAAATGTAGTTATAATTTGAAGGTTAAAACTTTATGCTGGACCGGAACTCGACCTCTAATACCTGAGGAAACGGTGGTGCACCACGGGCCATAGATGACAGCGGTCGTGGACGACTGGAGAGAGATGTACGGGCGAATAGGCCTGCAACTGTCCAGTAGCTGACCGCACAGATGAACCAAGGTGCCTGCTGTTCATCGGTGACGAAGGCTGGAATTTGAGCCCAAACACCACAACTGGGCGTCCACTGACAGGCGACGGGTTGCCTTTTCAGATGAATCAAGTTTCATACGCGATTGGACAAATGGCCTCCAGAGTGGAGGATGGAGCACTACGGTCTGAGAAACCTTTTAGTGGCACTTCCTAGGTGATTACGAAATTCCAGAGGGCACAATTAATGAAGAGAGATCAGCTGTCCTTGGGGATCATGTCAACCATTACATCAGTGTTTGCTCGGCACGATGGCATCTGCCAGCAGAACAGTGGAATGGTCACACAGCTCGCACTGTGCGTGCGTGGTTCGACGAACACCAGGATCGGTTTATCCTACTCCCATGGCCACCAAACTCCCCGAACTTTAACCCAGTCAAGAATCTGTGGGATCACGTCGCTAGGGCTGTTCGAGCCATGGATCCTCAACCGAGAAAAATAGCGCAGCTCACCACGGCACTGGAGTCGGCATGGCTCCACACGTATAAAACATTCTCGGTATTCTTGCAGCGTCAGTTCTAGATAAGATCTCGAGCTTTCGACGATTACCTCCATAGTCATCGTCAGGAGCTTACTGTCTTCACTGCTGCTATGGTAGCCTCTATATAGCCCGAAGACGGCTTCTGACTGGTCGGCGATTACGTACTGCTGTCTCAGACGGTGTCACTGTGTGCGCCGGTGGCGCCACCGCTTCCGTTTGAACGTAGACCTTGGAAGGAACATCTCTGCTGCTTCTCTGCATCAAGCGCTCGTTTCCACGCACAGCTCAGACGGTATCCGCTATCGCGGTTAAAGTTCTTTTGGCTCATTCTTATTTCTACAGCCTCCTTAGTAACAGAATCCCAGTACGTGGAGGCATGGGACAGAATTTCAGTTTCATCGAACAATATTATGTTTCTTCGTGAGGCTGTGTTCCGCAATTGCCGATTTCTCCAGTTCTTCAGTGACACCGTCTGAGACAGCAATACGTAATCGCCGACCAATCGGAAGCCGTCTTCGGGCTATATAGAGGTTACCATAGCAGCAGTGAAGACAGACAGCTCCTGACGATGACTATGGAGGTAATCGTCGAAAGCTCGAGGTTTTATCTAGAACTGACGCGACAAGAATACCGAGAATGTTTTATACATAAGTGCCGTCGCGAAAAACTTCGTTCCCATGGATCCACAACCCTGTTGATACCTTCCAGAACCTCAATGACTTCCTGCACGCCTCGCAGAGGTCCGCGCTGCAAAACGCGGGTATCTACGCTCTAGGTAAGTGATCACAATGTGATTGGACAATACAATTCGTCTACATTCCTTCACCCTATTTTACTTTTGCTGGAGTCCATCTTATAACCGTTTTTCAGGACACACTCCGTTGTATTAACAGGAAAAAAAAATTAAGCTGCTGGTTTTCGCAGAGTTGAGCTTTCACGCGGGGCGTAAGTCCAAGATTTTTCGATGTTCGCAGACCTGACCATCGACGTGATCAATGAAGTATGCTAAACAAGCATTCGTTTTCAAGCTGCGTCGCTTCCAATTAAAGTCCTCGCGCTTTCAGCAGCTGTCTCCAACATAATCATCAGAAGTAAAAGTAGTGACTGGTCATGCTAGAACTAGGGACGGAAGGCAATTACAAATCATATCGATAAGGGCCGTGGCCAGGCAGCGCTCAGGAGTGAGTATATCTAACTGAACTGTTCAACAGCAACATAGTGGGAACCCTACACATGTTGGGAATATTCGGTGAGACGTGATGGCAGGCATGTGCTCCAGGTGCACCGTATAAGCCGGTGTGACTGGGACGGACCGCCAGTTTTACGGCCCAGCTGCCAGACAGCACCACTGGCTGCTGCCGCGGGGCCCGGCGGTGTCTCGGCGCGGCCAAGGTCACGCACCGCCCTGACCACGGAACACCGGCAGGGCGCGAGCGGCAGCTACACACGCAACACCGACCGGCAACAGGCCCGCTCACGCTCCTTTAATGGTTAGGTTTGCCCACAACGGAAATAGTTGCTACCTTGACTGCCCGGGATAGCAGCGGGGCAAGAAAGTGCCGTCTTTGAAACAAACACCCTACCTGCTGGAAGTACACTTAATGTGTACACTCAGGTGACAAGACATGGGATAGCGATATGCACACATACATATGGCAGTAGTCTCGCGTACACAAGGTATAAGAGAAGTGAATTGGCAGAGCTATCATACTCATATGAAAAAGTCTCCAACATGATTATGGTCGCAGAACGGGAGTTAACAGACTTCGAAAGCGGAGTGGTAGTTGGAGCTAGACGCACGGGACATTCCACTTCGCTAATTGTTGGGAATACAATGTTCCGAGCCATAGTGTCAAAGTGTGTGCTGAGAACACCACATTTCAGGCATTACCTCTCACCACGGACAATACAGTTGACGACAGCAGTGGCGTTTGTGAAAGGGTGTCAGTGTTAACGTACAACAAGTGTGAAATAACCGCAGAAATCAATGTGGGGCTTACGACGGATGTATCCGTTAGAAAAACGCGGCGAAATTTGGCGTTAATGGGCTATGGTAGCAGCAGACGGACGCGAGTGCTTTTGTTAACAGCACATTGCCTCTCCTGGACTCGAGACCGTATCGGTTGGACCCTAGACGACTGAAAAACCGTCGTCTGGACACATGAGTCCTAATTTCAGTTGGAAAGAGTTGATGATAGGGTTGGAGTATGGCACTAACCCTACGAAGCCATGGACCCAAACTGTCAACAAGTTACTGTGCAAGCTGGTGGTAGCTCTATAATGCTGTGGGCTGTATTTACATGGAATGGACTGGGTCCTCTGATCCAACTGAACCTATTACTGATTGAAATGGTTATGTTCGGCTACTTTGGGACCATCCGCACCCACTCATGGACTTCATGTTCCCAAACTCTCATGTCATGTCCCTGGACCAGAATTGTTCGCGTGTTGGAGAAGAACATTCTTACAATTTGTGCAAATGATCTGGCCACCCAGATCCCCTGACATAAATCCCATGTAACATTTGTGGGACAAAACTGAGGCCAGTACGTATACAAAATCCTGCACCGCAACACTTTCGCAGTTTAACACGGCATAGCCCATATCAATTGAGGCAGGTTAGGAAAAAATCTTACCTTCATAGTCTCTGATGTTATTGAATTTAGCATATGTTAAAATGAAGGATTAAGTAAGGAACACTTTTCTCCAAAAAATTTCTGTCCGAGATATAGCCCTCCAAAAATGACACTGCGCATACCATTTTGAAGATGCGAATTTTTGGAAAAATTTTTAATATCTTTGGAACAGTTCTAGATATTAGGTTGCGTTTTTATTTGAAAGATAACTCCTTAATGATTACAAAGAAATGCTCCATTTGGATATACGCGTCGAAGTTCTTTTGGTTTATGTGGTAGCAAAAGTTCACTATCATTTCGTTTAACTTATAACTGGTGTCTATAATCTCTGCAATCCACTAGTCCAGTCACACACAGAAGCCACAAACATCCCCTTATCAGAATGAGATTTTCACTCTGCAGCGGAGTGTGCGCTGATATGAATCTGCCAGGAAGTTTCATCCCCTTATCAGGTTGTGAATCTGATTATCCTGCTGTTTCTGAGGTATTGACCGAACCAACGAAATTTCTTCTTTCTTGCTCTTTAAAGTGCGTGCAATATGAGTTCGCCCAAAACTGAGTCCAAAAATGTGTCTCCTGAATTCCGATAGCAACATAAACATAGTGAGACAGGGCAATTTATGTTACCTACACTAGTTTTAACGGTACATTTGGAACTACTTTTAACTATCATGAGGTGATTTCGAAAACACTACTAATCACGTGATCAGCTCATCTCTTACTAAATTGAGGGTTAGTACTTTCTCCCTCCAACCCTTTCACTTATGTGCTGTTTCCTGTAACTAATAACAACTCATCTTGACTATAGAAAATACGTGCCGCATGGAAATAAAACCATGCCAGCAGCTACACAACCCTTCAGCTGACGAAGACGACTAGTAATGTGGAAGTATTTTAGTACAGAGAGGAGAAAACTATGTCGAGACATTTGTCTGAAGTGTGCTTCTGTAAACGGCTGTGAAAGTTGGTCACTGTTTAACACAAAAAGCGGTTAGCGTGGTGGAACTGTGCCGTTGCCGAAGGCTGACGGGGACGAAGAAGACAACGAGACAAAGATGTTCTGCAAGACATCAATGTACAGAGAAAGCTCACAGCAACCACAGAAAAAACATTTATGGACACTAAACGCATAGTAAGTCTGTAACAGTTATTGGAAGGAACAACCTTGGGGAAACCAAAGGAAGACAGATGCTTTAGAAGGTGGTGGACTGGCACATTGCCGTGTTTCTGATGCGAAGCCTCCGTTTTTCAGAACACTTTTCTGCACAATGCGTGTAAAATAAGCGAGGCCGTGGAAAGGATTAAGTTAATTAGAATCTCACCTGAAGTCCGAATACGCATTTTGCCCTTTGCCTTGCAAGGAGGAAGAAGAGAACACCAGCTCGTGCATATGTTTCTTTTTATGTTGACAGTAGTTACTCTAAAACGTGCGAAGAAGTAGTAGATTACCTGCTGATGCACTGAAGCAGCACGAAAAGGGAGTAGAAAATGTCCAGAAAGCGACGACGTGGAATGAAATTTTAACTGGAAGCAGCGCGTGAAGACTGAACAGTTGTAACCTTCGTTGTACAGCACACAAAAAGCATGTTTACGATTTAAGGCTGCTCTTTAAAAAAATTTACAGTAGTAATCCACATGGTTTCAAATACATGTGAGTCCCAATGTGAGTGCTAGTCGATGTCAAGCAGTGGGTAAGGCTGCATTTGAATTCGTGAGCAGCAACGTTTTCAAATCAACGTCCTCATACAATGATTCAGGTTTCCTAAAATCAGTTCTGCCGAATCCCTGAGCGTTCTTTATCAAAGGCATGGCTGACAAAGTGCGATAAGGTTGGATTAAACAACACAGCAGTGGAAGCGGAGACCACCACCACCACCACCACCACCACCACCACCACCACCCCCACCTACGAAGGCCTGGTTGGCCGAAAGCTCATTTTTCTAACAGTCTTTTTGTTATGCCTATCTGAGGTTCAGCATTTCCGCTATATGGTGAGTAGCAACCATCCTTTCCATAATATTGTTAATTGAATCCTGGTTTTTCCATCATTTATAATTGGAATGATAACTACAGTGCCTATTAAGGGGTCGACACCGGGAAAGACGAAGGTAGCCTCCAAGTGCCAATGCAAGTGTAAAAAAATTATTTTGGAACATCACGATACTGAAGTTGTTGCGACCAGTGTATAATTTTCTTGCTGAAGTGTTCGTTTAGACGTCGAACTGTGCAATTCAGGGCCCGCCGAACTAAAGCAGCTGTCAACGGCAATAGTAGCCTGTCGTTACAGCGGAGGCGTTCCATCGTTTCGCCAGTAGCCAACAACCAGCTAGGCTGCTGAATTAGCAGCAATTGTCAGCTTTCACCGAGCAGTAAATGCCACAAAACCATTAATTCAGCTAGCTTTCCAAGCGTTTTTACTGGGCAGGTTGAGTTGCTTCAGCAACATTCGTCGGCCTGGGCCTGTGTGTGACACAGCACAAACGTAAGTAGCAAAGGATAAATATTTCAGTACAAAAATTTACGCCTTGGCCTACATTTCATAATGCACGTGACATCGTTAGCAGCGAAAGTGCATTGGTGGCCAAAATTCCCAAAATTCTTCTGTCGAGTGAATGGCTACATCTTTCGAGAAGAAAACGTTAATTAGACGCGAAAGCTGCCATGTTGGTACATGAATTCTTGCCTTTGTATATTCTAGGAAAATGTTCAGTACTTGCCACTCTTCTAGAGTATTTGTTTTGTTAGGATCCCTGGGTTTTGTGGAGTACAAAGACAGCTATGACAAATGGGTCTCCTTTTCTGGCCATGAGCAGGCTATTTGCAGTAATATGTTATTCAGCTTCGCCAGAGAAACTTTCTCCACACGGGAAACTTCCCAATTTGTTAATTGCTGTGGCTGTCGTGTGAGTGCTGCTGCGTAAAATGGGACCTCTCAGATTCAGAGTCTTTCATTAACACACAGCACGATAAAGTTTATTGAAAACCAGTTCTGCTACTTAATAAAGCCATCCTTTACCTTTGTTTGTTGCACATAGATCTGAATGCCCGAAACTATTTTTCAAAGGACAGTGGGTATACAAAACTAATGCTGCAATTTGTTATCACCACTGCAATATCTACAAATAACAGAACACCCAGGTAACACGGCGTAGTTAATTACAACAGGCGATACTGAGGAAATTGATTCCGAAATGGAACAGTAAAGTAGTAGGCGAGTTTTGTTATTCGGGCACTGCAATAACCGACAACAGCCTAATAAGATATGACAAAATGCTGACTGACAACAGGAAGAATTTAAAAATGGTTCAAATGGCTCTAAACACTATGGGACTTAACTTCTGAGGTCATCAGTCCCCTGGAACTTAGAACTACTTAAACCTAACTAACCTAAGGACATCACACACATCCATGCCCGAGGCAGGATTCGAACCCGTGACCGTAGCGGTCGCGCGGTTCCAAACTGAGGCGCCTAGAACCGCTCGGGCGCTCCGGCAGGCGAAGAATTTATATTTGGTAACAATGAATATGGAAATTTAAGTGTTAGCTAGTCTTTTCTGAGAGTCTAATGTAGAATAGTATGCGTGAAATGTGGATGATAAAGGAGTTCAGAAACAAGAGACTCTTTTGGAATTTGGTACCACAGCAGAATGCTAGAAGATTTGATAGGCGCAACGGGTAAGTAATTAAGAGGCACTGAATCGGACTGCGGTTCGCAGGGAAACCAAGACTTACTACGGTTATCGAGTTCTCGTGTATGTTCGTTGTTGTAGCTGTGCGGGGATGTGTGTCTTAGAAGATTGACCCAGTGTTCTGACTGAAAACAGATAGTGAATGGTATGTAGTTTTCATTACAGTATTTTTGTTTTCTACATCAATTTTAATTCTAGAAAAATAGTGAGCGTTTTTCCTCCCACTCTACGTTTCCCACGTAGATATTCTGACATTTTTTTAGAGCGCTACGAAATTATCGATATAGGGGTACAATACGCATCCAAAGGAAAGTACTGACACTTGCACCTAACAGTAATATCGCTGTAGAACATTAACTCTGGCGCATTCACATCGCATTCTCCGTTAAAGTTTGGTGAAGGCTCTGCCCTAGCAGCTGCGCCCGTGCGTCTGGCAACGCCGCAGGGCAGCAACACCAACATACCTGTCGCCCTCCTCCCCAACTCTACTGCTCACACAACAACTCTTACACAAAGGCCCCGAGTTCGAGACTCGCGCGCCAACCAGCATAATAATGTAACAGCTGTTACTTCCCTCTATGGAAAGAGAAACTTCTTATTCCGCAATATTCGATGACTACCCAAATCTCAGTCTTCGTCAGGCTGTAAACGAAGTACCGGACTAATCAAATTATCACAAGAATCTTACAGCTACACTATTCTGTAACTTCTCTTACCCGAGGACTATTTCTAAGCATTTACCATTTATCTTACGGTCCTGTCTGAACTGAGTCGACAATACTTTGTTTGTCGCGCTGTGTGTGGGCCAAGCACCTTGCAGAAGCATGACACGGGTCATCGAGCGGCAGGCGGCGTTTCTAATACTTCTGTTTTCTCACAGTCTCATATGCTTTTCGACCAATGGCCTTGCTTGTTCCAAAAATACGTAACATTCCATTGGCGTCGCAAAACCATTAGCCGTAGCATATCTGGCTAGTTTTTGTACTTTCTGGTATGGTTAACGAGCTTATTTTAACCGACATCATGCACTCTTCTTTTGTATCCGCGCTGGCGTAGGAAATTTCTTTCTCGTCACCGGTCACGATATTGTCGAGCGTCGCTACTTTCGCATAGTAATGGAAAACGAAGTTCAAAATCCAATGAGATTTCTGATTCTCAGAAATGAGCTTTGAACCTCAAGAACGCACAACTTGGGGTGCCCTAACTACTTGTTTAGTCACGATCGCATGCGAAACATCGGGAGGACTGAGGCAATCTTTACTGCAGAAAATTATTCTGATACACCAATTTTCGTGTGTCCATTCCCCTTGCGAACTACAGACAGATGGCCGCTTCTGTCAACTATATTGGTCCTTCCGCTCTTATCGACACCATGGACGAACAGTCCCTTCTCTCAGCGTCCGGCCCGTATACAGCACAAATTTCATTAATGTTAATAGCTTTAAGATGTTCAACGAACGTGTTTCACACTTGACAGGATCAACTGCAACACTCATTCTGAAAGACCACTTAAGGTCCACAAAAAGTTTACTTCCTCGCCACTGCAGTCTTAAGTATGTAGACCTAACTAGGCCAGAGTATACACCGACTATTCCTTTCCCCTAGTACTTCCCACGCTTCGTGAAATCTAAGGATAGTTTCCTAACAAAACTCTTATTACAATGATGGGCCGAAAGGACGAAAGGAACTTTCGCATTGTGTGACACTGCCAAACAAACATAGCTTGATGAAATTTTGACCATATAGGAAACGACTGCTACAATAAATTATAGAAGGTAGCGAAGGAAAGTGCAACAACGGAAATGACTTGATAAAGACAGTAATCGCACTGTCGTCAACGCGATTTATGGTGGCAAGGCAAGGCGCGTGTGATCACCACGGATGGCACATGGTTGGTAAGGCAGAACACCGCATTTCTGCATTTTCTCCCCCAGCGCGGCTGACGATTGTTGGATCGTCGCTGGTGCACGTGAATGTGCTGGAGTACGACTCCCCAACGCGTCCCACCCGTGCTGGACTGCTTTTACGACGGGGAAACGGACAGGCCAGTCCACTCTGGAGACGTACTTTCGTTTCAAAGCTCCTCTCCCGGCGTTGTTCGATGAGATTGCGAATTTTTTCATCCATAAAAATGCAGTCAGGGCCGAACGCATCGTTGCGAAGACCCACACGAGGATGGAGTACAGTTTCACAATAACGTTGGTATGCGAGTGTACCGTGTTCAAAGAGTTGGAGGTCAGTAAGCCCATGCAACATCACGCCTTCCCTTTCCGTAATACCTGGATCACCAACGTTCGTGGATGCATTAAGTGTTCCAACTCTCGCCATACGAGGGTACGCCCAGCGTTGTAGAGCAAGGCCGTTTTTGAGATAGGAACATTGTGTGGGGGAGGCATAATGTTGCATCGGCGCAGTGACTCCGGATCTTTTAATACGATACAATCAGCGGTCAACTGCGTGCCTACTCCCTTCCCCATGTGCTTCTTCTCAGGGGTGCATTTGGTCCGACTTCTTTTCTATGTCTGAATGTGCGACCGCATAGAACAGCGCTGGTGGAGCAACTCTTGGAACGAGACAATTTACCCCTTTGAGTAATAGCATAGGAGAAACAAATGTATATACTATAAGAATCTCCCATTGGGTTCACTTGTCACTTCCAGTTATCTTTTGCAATTTCCACTTGTTAAATGAATTACCAAGAGAAATGAAATTATCTTGTTAAACATGCAAAAAAGTAATGTAAAACCAAAAATGTTCAATATAAAGTGGTAGCATGTAATCAAACATGTGAAAAATTGGAAATAAAGAAAATAAAAATTGTAATGCCTGGCTGATAAAGGACAAACAGATAAGCCCTAGAAAGGCTCGTTTTCTCTTCTCAGGTTGGTGGTTAAGCTTAGTGCAGCAGTGTACGATCTGCGAAGGGCTCCGTCGCGATGCTAACCTGTGAAGTGGAATTCTCAAGCACCAGTTTTAAGAATATAGTTATTTTGACAAATGAATAAAACGATTTAAAGATCTGGATTTCTACCAACTGGGTGGTGGTGATCAAGCTAACATTAAAATGTGTACAGGCGAATGAGCCAGTAAATTTACGACTAAGACCCGTCATCTGAAGAAGTGTGTATCATCTATTATTTACCGAAACAATAAGCAAGGCGATACTGAGCAAATTTTCATCTAATACAGCAAACACGAAATTTGTTGCTACACTTTTTTTAATGTACATGTCTCAGAATAACTTAATTCTACCATGTACTTATCAGTCAAGTGTGTGTTTATACAGCTTTTGAAATTAGTCATTCTGTCTTTTTTGGTTCCAATAAATACAGAGACCGAGGTCTTCAAACGATCCGTTATTTTGCAGGCTCTGTCGCGCAATTTGTGCGATTTGTGGTAGAGTGGTCTTCGATGGATAGCGATACGTAGAATCTTTGCCAGGTGTTGACAGCGACGATTTTATGTCATTACAAATTTTACTTAATTATCTTCAGATCGGACTGTGTTACTAAAAATTATTTAGTACAAAATGGCAGCTCACACTGCCAACTAAAAAAAAAGAACACTGGACGAAGTTTAACAGCGAACTACGACAAAAATAGTGTGTACCTAACAGCAGTCATTCAAAGCCAGGTAAATTTTACTTTTCTTTAATTATGCATTTCCCACTAACAGAGTGTCGATTATATGAAATACACAGATTACAATTACGAAGAACTGAACTGGAACCATCACACAGTGAAAGTTGGGGGAAGGTGAACCGAAGACCGTTTTACTGGGAAATCACTTCGAAATTTAACAATTTTACTAAAGAGATTTCGTTAACACTATGCTTGTCCGTAAACTTCGTCTTCCTGCCGCGGCGTGGGAACCTTACCAGGTAGGTTGACGGAGGGCCGGCCGGAGTGGCCGTGCGGTTCTAGGCGCTACAGTCTGGAGCCGAGCGACCGCTAAGGTCGCAGGTTCGAATCCTGCCTCGGGCATGGATGTGTGTGATGTCCTTAGGTTAGTTAGGTTTAATTAGTTCTAAGTTCTAGGAGACTGATAACCTCAGAAGTTAAGTCGCACAGTGCTCAGAGCCATTTGAACCATTTTGTTGACGGAGGACGCCGAGAAAATTCAAAGGAGGGCAGCTCCTTTCCTAATCTCGTGAAATGAAGGAGAGAAAGCCACGGATATGACAGACGGGCTGGGGTAGCTGTCGTTGCGGCCATCAAAATCATCCTAATGCGACAATATTTTGCTGGTTCCCTTCTACATAGGGCCAAATGACCAACGTAATAAAAGCAACACAAAGAAGAGCTCGCAAAAAGGTTTCCACATTCATTTACCTCTTGCTATTCTAGAGTGGAACGGTTGGAAAAATGAAATCCAAATAGTTTGATATGACCTGCATAGTAGTTATTAAAAAAGGCCAAATTACAGGATTAGTATTTCAATTCTTTTTGGCAGGTCTTTTACAGCTTTGAACGACTGGGCTGCTAGCAAAAACTTGTCGGATGTTTTCTTTCGGCTCTTCTCGTATCTGGCAACTATTGTTCTAAGTAATTTTTCACATGGTTAATTTTTTTATTGTATTTCAGCCTCGGATAACAGTAAATCTTATTAGCTGTATCTTACTACCAATTCGTCATCAGATAATCTGAATACGTTACATAGCAACTTGTCAGCTCTGTAACCACTGTGCAGCTTCACTTCTTCCAAGTGATGTGCTGTTGGAACGCAACGTGACTGATGCGCCCAACTGAGGCTCTTGTCGCGTGGGCGCAGACGCCGCAGCTACATAGAGAGACGCAGCGGGACGTGCGCTGCGTGCCCAACGCACGACGCAACCTTGAGATACCACGGCGCGCCGGCCCCGAGGAGGGGGGAGCCGAGTGTAAACACGGCGCAACGCACGCACTCGCGCCTGCGCAGTGGGGCCAGCGCTTCGGCCAGCCTCGGCGGGCGCCGGGGTGCTCCGAGTGCGGCCGACGCCCCGGCGGCGTTGCCGTCCCAGCGTCCGCACCCCTCTGGCAGGGAGAGGTGGTGGCTACGCAACTTTGGGGGCGCTGCCGGGACAGAACTGTATTAAATTCTCAGCAAATTACATATCCCAGGAAATATTCCCAACTGCTAACACTGACTGCGTAACAGCGTGATTGC
This sequence comes from Schistocerca serialis cubense, assembly GCF_023864345.2. NCBI lineage: Eukaryota > Metazoa > Arthropoda > Insecta > Orthoptera > Acrididae > Schistocerca > Schistocerca serialis. The sequence continues at coordinate 260,732,531 of NC_064644.1, read as the reverse complement.
TCTCCAAGGTGTAATCGAGAGAATTCACGCCTTTCTGAAAAGTGATCGTTACTTCGGTCACCGCTCGACTGTATGGGTTTTTATACATGGACACGTTTTAGAACAACAATTATTGATTAGCCTATATTTCTTGGTATGGAGGACGCAGCCTTCACTGGACAGTAAGCAACTTCTGGTGTGCCTCGAAAAAGTGTGTTCATCCTCCCTACCACGTTATTTTCGTGATGTGGCAGACAATAATAGTAACCTCAGACTTTTTGCAGACGGTGCAATAATATATAAGTAACTATCTGTAGAAGCTACACAAATATTTAGGTCGTAAGATTTCAAGGTGGTGGTGAAAAGATAGACGACGTGTTTTAAAAAGCTCCGAAATGAACAACTGCGCACTTTACAACACGAAAACAGAAAATGAGAGCCAAAGCTGTAACAAATAATCGAGACGTAATTTTTGGGGATATGAAATGGAATGGTTGGACAAGCTCAGTCGCAGGTAATGCGGATGGCACACCTATGTTCGTTCATTGGTAGGATAATAGGAAAATGCATTCTGTCTAAAATGGACACAGTTTACGCAACACCCGTGCGACCAATCCCTAAAGTACTGTGGGACCTATATAATTTTTTTTTCGCGTCTCTTTGGGAGGCTGACTGGCCACAGAAGGCTAATCTATTGGGCTTACCTAGAAGTAGTCTTTAATGGCGATATTTAACGTAGGCAAACAAATGCACGAATTGTCAATTTTTTCACTCACATAACAGCGTCCAGGAATTCCTGAAAAATCTGATCTAAACTCTGCAAACCACTTAACTACGTGGCAGACGCCAAGTCACATTGTACGCTATTAGGGTTTCTTCGCGTTCCATTCACAGAGGGAGCGCGGGAAGAATGTTTAAATGCCTCCGTGCGCGCTGCAATTAATTGAATCTTGTCCTCACGATTTCTACGTGAGCGACACGTAAGGGTGGTTGTATTTTTTTTTTTTTTTTTTTTTTTACGAGTATTCACGTTTATCTCCAAGAGTCGGCACTCAGCGTCACCGTGATACTCCAAGCGTCAAACCTGTCACCATTCAATATCCCCTGCTGGTCGTATCTGGTACGGGTCCCACACACCTCAGCAGTATTCTACAGCGGGTCGCCAATCCGAACTGTGCCACTTGCTTTACCTACGACTGAGTTCAAGAACCAGTATTACAGTGACATATCCAGGAATCTACTGTAGATCTTTATGTATAGCTCTCTCTTAGTAGTCCGTGAACCTCAGGTTAATTACTGCTGGCACAGATACACTGAATAATTTATCTTCCCGCGCTCTGACCCCAAAGACACAGGCCTTCTGATTACAGCTGTGTACGTTAACTTTTACTGTGCCTTAGTTGCAACTGAAGTATTTTTTTCCCCAATACAAATCTGAAGTACACATTTGCGAATGTTCAACCGTATGCGCAAGTGCTGCCGACTGTGGGCATCACTATAAAAATATTAGCAAGTCTGATGCAGTGTTCAGCAGCTCGTGGCAGTGCGCAGCAGCCCACAACCAAAACACCCGGTTGTTTCGTTATATTCCACTGTATAATTGGATATTTTTGTTATTTTGTATGGTAATTATTGAATGAACATTTCACTATTCACTACAATAGGGAATAATTCGTAAATATTTTAGTCCATAAAATGAAGCAAAGTGTACGATGCATATTTTGAAAACGGATACTTTATAAATCTTGCGTCTAAAACCTTTAGAAGACCACCTAACAGCATTACCACAGAAAAATTTTCCCTCCTACAGAAAAAAATTGGGTTTGACAGAGATACGTTGTACACCGCGAATATCGTTTCACTGTGGTTTGCACAGTATGACTGGATGCACAATATGGCGACATGTCATGTTAGACATATGAAAGGACGAAGTAACACGAAACAAACTTTTTAACCGCCGTTTTACCTAACGAATACGAAGTATAATTCTTTTGTTCAACAATCTAATTGTGTAAAGAAACCTACCTTGGTAAAAATCGATTTCGACAACTTAAAGAGCAGTTTGTCGTAACGTCGCACTATGTATTTAATTTGCCCTCTTCCGACGGTAGAACTAGGATACACGAATATCGAGAGTAGCGAGGAATGTTAACTACGAGGTAGCATGACATGATTTTACGCATACCAAGCATTACCAACTGAGTCACTTTGAAGTATTCAATTAAAATTGTTTCAGCCACAATCTAACTATTACACCCTCAACATCTCGTCTCAACCTTGTTGTTGAATGTAGAGCAGACGAACCAATAATAAAAGTTTTTACTACGATTCTTTTATTCTCTTTCCTTTTTTCCGTAAGTTAGTGAGTTATTAACATGAATAAACCTCTTATACAGACTGTAGCTCTGTAAGGCGACTGCAGAACTTATCACAACAACGCTAATTAACCGACGGCATTTCTCTATTTGCATCTGCAGTAAATATCGTACAAACCCATATGTTTCCAATTTTATTCTTCACGTCGTCTGATTAGTAGATAACATTTCAAGTCATGAGTGATGGTTAGGAAAGGAACTTTATACCAAGTGGGCGGTAGGTTGTTTTCAAAACATTAAGAAGAATTTACTTTCAAGAACAACTGGTATAGTAAGGACTGTTACTCACCCATAGTCTTTTCAGCATACTAACCTGTAACAAAAGAACAGAAATTTAGCATCTTTTCTCGTTTCGCATGTAATGCACATATTTAATACAAGCAACATCGAAAAGGCGATGTCACGTTCTTAATAAGTAAACGTTTGTGCCCTTTTTATATGTGGATCCTGACGGTGCAGAACACTGTTCCGTTCTTATCCGAAGCGAAGTGTGAAATCACGAACTTTCGCATAGGGCAGCAATCTGTTTCATGTTGGAAACATACTTCTAAATACAGTAATTTCTCTGAAACTAGCAATCGCAGTTTGAAGAGTAGAACTACTACTTAGATCTACGACACAATAGGAAGAAATTACTGTAGCGCCATTTGACAAAGCAAAGAGGATATTGTTATCTTTAATAAACGTAGCTATGGAAACTGACTGAACGTCATTTAGTTAGGATTTTCTCAGAATTCATAAGGTGATTGAAGATGATGATGATGATGATGATGATGATGATGATGATGATGATGATAACACAAACACCCAGTCCCCAGGCAGAGAAAATCCCAACAGAATTACGGTATTTAACAGCTTAGCTGAATCCCCCTGTATATACGCAAAACCGTATGAATTCGGAAATGGCAACAACGGGTACCACAGAACTATTACAGGCGAAAAAACTTGTTAGTTTCATTCTCTCTTTAGACAAGAATAAAATAAGGGTATATCAAAAAAGTTCCTTTTCGTATCTCTTTGCAACGTTACACACCCAGATATATAAACAAACTTGTTAGTTAGTTAGTTTCATTCTCTCTTTAGACAAGAATAAAATAAGGGTATATCAAAAAAGTTCCTTTTCGTATCTCTTTGCAACGTTACACACCCAGATATATAAACAATGTGACTGCGTCAAGCAGGACACGTAATACTGTATCCGAACATACACGTTTGTTCCTGCTACGCACCCGCATTTAAAGCTAGCTGCCATTTATCACACCAACTACCGACCGACCACCTTGCAAAACACCGTGCCCTGCTGCGTGAAGTGTAACTGCGTGCTGCACATCCTCCTCCGATAGGAACTGTCGACCCTTCAAGGCCCGAAGGGACCGGAGGCGCGATAAATGCATGGGGAGAGATTAGGACTATAGGGCGGGTGCTTCCCACTTTACCATAATGGATGAAGCTGATCTCCCATATTTACCGGAGTCTGAGTCGAACCGCGACCAGCACTGAACTTGGCGCATCATTACACGACGGTCGTTTTACGCACACACACATTGAAAGGTCTCTGTTGGATTCCTTTCATGTTAATTTCTAAAATCTGTTGTCATTTATGGAGTAAATTCCTCTCCTAAATTTACTGTGGCGTTTCTGACTATCTGGGAGGAGACTGAGTAGTGGAACGTGTTACTTTTACACATAAACAAGAACGATCTGTCACACTACTACACTTTAAAACACAGTTTACATGTAATTCATGTCACACAGTCTCATACGGAACCTACTTCCGCTTTCTTTTATATACTGTATATGATAAGATACTGTCATCCCCCTTCCCTTCTGTGTGAGGATGAATGAGCAAATGTATTTCTAGTTGCATGCTTGATTGTAGCAGACAAGCCTGTCTGCTAGAGAACAGTAAGACCAACGTCGGAACAGGTAGCTACGCTTTCTAAAAGCAGAGAGGTTTCTATTCTTAGTATGGTCCTGTCTGTCCCTTGTCATGTTGGTATAGGAAGCTGCCTCTCTGGTCACTTCCGTTTGTATCTGTTAAGCACGCTCGGTAGGGGCCCAGGTCAGTCTGTCCGCGGCGAGCGTCTGAAGTGGTAAGATCTCCAGCTAAGCGCGTGTCTGCTAAGTCCGTAGGACAATGGATTTCTTAAGTACAGCCTAACTGAAAATTTAATCACCTTTGTTTCAGGTTTGGATCTAAAATATCTAATGTTATCTTAAATTGCAACGCAGTGTATTTCGAGTGTGAAGTTCAGAGTATCTTCCAGTAGTTGCTTTGTCACTACTATGTGAGTAAAGAGGAACCACATGTTGATCGGTAACTAAGATCATCAATCTTAAACGCGAATGTGCGTGAGATTATAACGTCTCGTCTTGACAATATTTTTCAATATAGCAACTTTTCTTTATGTTCAACCCACGTGGGGTGTACTTTGTGAGACCAGTACCACGTGCTTATACAATTGTTTGACCCATGAGGTTAATGGTAAGACGATAGTAACCAGTTCGAGGTTTTTCTTTTGTAAATTGCGATCGATGTAGTTTATTTTAATTATCAAAATTATTGTGGAGTTACACTTTGTGTAAACCAAGTTGACCACGTGAAGCATGTGGTGTAAATATCAAAGTAGCCCTCAGCTATTCTTTTCGGGAAGATTTCACAGAGAGTTCGTATGAATTTAGTATACCAGTGTGTGGTAATTTCATGACAGACAGGATTGCGCTACGAACATAACTTCTTAGGGTGAAAATTGAATCGGTTGGTTATGGTTAATTTCCTCTAGGATATATTTCAACGTTCTTCGTGTGTTATTTTATGAATGCAGTGTTGTATGTAGTCTCCCAATCTTGGCTCCCTATTTGATGTGTTTTGTAAAATTACAAACTCACATTTTCACAATCCTAAATAAGGCACCAGTTTAGTAATGAATCTAGTTTGATATGCTGAAATTTTAACGGAACAATGATAAATGTTGAATGTCCAAATATAAACTGATTAATTTCTTTTTATATATATATATATATATATATATATATATATATATATATATATATATATATATAATCACCGGTTATCGTAAGATGAGTACTAAAAGATTATAATTAATGTTAGTCTGGCTGGGAATTTGGTAAGCTGGACTGGATACCTGGTGAAACAGTTGCGCAGTAATGCAAGGTTAACTTCCTCAGATAGCTCACAGCTTTTAACCCACTTTTATGGTCTTGAATATCAGCACCACTTTCGGAACAAATTAAAGCAGCAACATTACAACATTGTTCTGTCTCCGGTGTATGTCCTCCGGCAGCCACGAAAACAGCGCGTCAGCACGCTAGTCCTGTTCGGACGCATTTGGTGATAACGTTGCCATATTGGTTTCCGCATTTCCCTTGGCTCGCAACCTACGTCGTCAATTATTTGCTGGATGTATTGCACACACTCTTCCTCTACGGTTTCTGCCCTCTACAGCTTCCTCTGGTACCATGGAAGTTACTCCCTGATGTCTTAACAGATGTCCTACAATAATTTCCCTTCTTATTGTCCATGTTTCCCCTCTATTCCTTTCCTTGCCGTTCCTGCAGAGTGTCACATCATTCCACCTAATTTTCAACATTCGTCTGTAGCACTACATCTTAAAAAAAGCTTCAATTCTTTCAACTTCCTGTTTTCCCACAGTCCATGTTTCACTACCACACAATGCTGTGCTCCAAAAGTACATACTCAAAATTCCTTCCTCAAATTAGGGCGTATGTTCGATACTAGTATACTTCTCTTGCTCAGGAATGAGCTTATCGCCAATGCCAGTCTGCTTTTTATGTCGTCCCTGCTCCTTCCGCCTTTGGTTATTTTGCTGTCTAGGTAGCTGAATTCTAATTTCGTCTACTTTGTGATCATCAATCCTGGTAAGTTTCTCGCTGTTCTTATTTCTGATCCTTCTCATTACTTTCGTCTTTCTTCGACTTACTCGTCAACCCATATTCTGTACTCATTAAGCTGTTAGGTCCAATCCACGAATTCTGTAATTCTTTCTCGCTTTCACTGAGGATAGCAATGTCATCAGCGAGTCTTAATATCCTTTCACCTTGGATTTTAATTCTACTCTTAAACCTTTCTTTTATTTCCACATTGCGTCTTCGATGTGGCGACTGAACAGTAGGGGCGAAAAAGACTGCACCCTATTTAATCCGAGGACTACTACTTGGTCTACCGCTCTTATTATTCCCGTTGTGAAGCTATTTTGCATATACGCGTACGCTACTTCAGAGTCATGGTAGTCAATGCAACATCGAGGACGCAAACTGACATATTAACTATATTCACTTTTAATATAAAATAGGATGAAAGTTTAACTGAGTTCAGTAGCAACTTCTAATATGTTTTGTCAGGTCGCTGTACAGCATTATCGAGTCCAGAATCTTCTTCGCGGTTTTCTCAGCTGTTCTTTGACAATAGCTAACAGAGATAACGCAGCTATTTTACGCGCGTCCATTTTCGTAAAGAAACAGATTAGCGCGCCAGATGCATCCGGAAACTGCCGCTGGAGAGCGCTGAGGTAGCAAAGCTCTATGAGAAGCACGCTCCGTGAGATGCAGGTCGTTCCAGAGCGTGCCACAACCACAATGGACAATGTCTGGCGTGCTTCGTGATAAACACTTCCCGTGTTAGGAAGTTTATTAGTGTAACATTATTAGCGAAAGCCGCGATCAATCCAACGGTAATGCTGTAATAGGCATGGTCCTGTTGGACGTCGTATGCCTTGCTCTAATCTTTTCATTAACACACCCCGCCAGTTTTAGCGGAACCTACAATTAATTTTGAGTATACAGTCCGATTAAAATTACTTTATAGTTGACGTCTGTCACTTGTCGCAAAAAGTGTTGCCTCATCGACTGCCGGGTACCGCTGTTATAGGTGACACGAACACAGCGGGTCACTTCACAAATACTGATTAACGTGGGACACAGAGCAATGTTGTAATTGGCCGCCCCGAGATATAACGGAGATGTGAGATGCTCTGTCGACAGCTTATTTTAGGTGAGCAATGAGTGGAGTGCGGCAAACGACGCGTTTTGGAGCAATGAATTTTAACTCTTGTTCTAAGCTAACCACACGCTCGTGATGTGCAATGTATCCTAGAAAACGGCGATCAAGAATCTGCGGCAGAACTAAAACCGCGATCGCACTGCTCACAGCGATTGAAGCTAACCTCTACAAGCAAACTCAAGACGTACAAAATTCTGTTTCAGTGCTAAAAGCAAACTGTAAATCCCTCGTTATCATTGGTCATCTGGAACTATCCATCCTCACACTGGCTGCACGAGCTGCCGCGTTACCAACCGATGACCAGCCCTGGTTGGTACTTTCTTACAGGTTATAGGTGGCACAAGCAAATTCCAAACGAAAGAAGAATGATAGGAAGAATAAGAGCAAATAAAAATAGTCAATGCGATGAAGAAAATAATGCGACACAGTTTGGGAAATTCATTACATTTAAACAAATTAACTGAATGAAAGTTATAAACTCAAATAGATTTAGAAATAAAGTTCCACTATATCTTACGTGATTCGAACTTACGACCTCCTGTACATTGCGCTATACCATGACTGAGTTTAATATTGCATTTGTAACTGTGAGAACCCAGTCGCAACGATGATTGCAGTCTTCAAAATTTCATCTTCACGCAATGTTGTGCGAAGCTTATCTAATGTAAGCCGACCTCTGAAGACAACTGTATATGAGATAAGTACCAGACCTATGAAAAGCCGCACAAGGAACTGCAAGTGAAAATGAACTGACCAATTATTGCGGCAGTTTGGCAACGGCAAGCGGTTCGGGCATGACGCTGAGTGCTCTGATTGGAGGAAACCAGCTCCAATGCGCGATGTGTCAACTGTCAAGTAATTTTAATCTGACTACAGCAGTCGTGAAAAAGAAGTGACAAAAACCTTCGGACTCACCGTCCATCGAACTAGAAGTTCTTTTGGATCCGTAGTCTGGTACTTAACACTGCAGCTCGGTGGCTCAGTGTCCACATCTGAATGTAATACTATAATCTTCTGGCACGTGCGCGCTCGTTAGTACTGTTCACACACACACACACACACACACACACACACACACACACACACACACACACACACACACACTATTCGGCCGCTGTCATGGCGCTGAGATACCATTAAAATACGCGGGCAATATCGCGTTTACGTAAGCGAGCTGCTGTGAAACGTGAGATTTTCCACGAGCAACGAAGCCCGCGAGCGAGCCGGCACACGAGGGAAGCCTAATGCACTTCTAGCGTATTGTCCGCCTCCCGTGGTCCGAAAGCAGCCGGAGGGGCCCGTAGGCACAAAGCAAACAGCGCAGAAAGAGCAGGAAAGGCTCAGCTCGGCTGCCTCTCCACTAAAATTTCTCCACCAGATTCCGCGTGGCTACTTGACGGGCGAACTGGGCACAGAGTTTTGAGGGGTCCCCTTCTGTTGCTTTTCGTACAAGCAATTCTGACTTACACAAGTGATCAGCGAGGCAAAGAAACCGGGCGTTTTCTTCTTTTTCTCAACCTTTGGTTAGCCATAAATGAATTTATTACTGGAAGTTTCGTACGTTAATGATCTCTTTTCGACTTAATCACGATAACGATAGACGCATTTTCTGTACATGTGCATAAGATGTCCAATATCCTCTACATAAAATGTTGCCCTCAATGAATTGAAGGGTCTCCCTCAGTGCTAGATAGGTACTGTACGGCGGACAATCGAAAATTTCCCACTGAAGTTACTCAAAGAGTCATTGGTTTGCATCAGCATTGTGTGGATGGGCATCGTTATTGGTCAGAACAAATCCAGAAGTCAGCATGTCTCTTGTTTTGAGTGGTTCTCCACTTAAAGTTTCAAGATAAACAGTTGTATTAATTGTGGCCCCCGTTTACATGAACTCGGCAAGCAATACACATTTTCGGTTCCCTAACACAGCAGCCACAACCTTTCGGATGTTGAAGGTTTAATTTGTTAGATGAACGTGTGTGCATCCACTGCTGTGCCTTTTGTTTCAGATTGGTCGTATCATACCCAAGTCTCAAATTGGCGCAATTCACTGGTAGAAACACTTATGAAGCGAGTATTACTGGAAAGCTTGTCCACATATACTACAAAATGCCTTAATTATATTAGCAACTACGTTGGAAATTAATCATAGGTGCACTTAACTTTTAATAATAAAATAATTTATGAGCACTTATTTATGACCTATCGGAGGCCGTAGAGTGTATATTAGTTTCTCTGGAAGTCGAGTGCTGCCTAACCAAATAAAGGTGTGAATTTTTAATTTTTCTTTATAGTGAAACTTTTCTCACTTTAGTGCACTAAAATACTTTACTGGCAAGAAAATTTTGTTCACTTTCACCTAAGCCTATTTTAGCCCGACCGGCTAGCCGCGCGCTCTAATACGCTGTTTCCCGAGCGGGAAGACGTGCCGGTCCCCGGCACGAATCCGCCCGTCGGATTAGTGTCGAGGTCCGGTGTGCCGGCCAGTCTGTGGATGGTTTTCAACGCGGTTTTCCATCTGCCTCAGCGATTACGGGCTGGTTCCCCTTATTCGGCCTCAGTTACACTGTCGGCAATTGCTGCGCGAACACTTTCTCCACGTACATGTGCACCACAATTACTCTACCATACAAACATTGGGGTTACACTCGTCTGGTGTGAGACGTTCCCAGGGGTGTCCACTGGGGCGTAACCGCACAATAACCCTGGGATAGGTTTGGCGGCGGCGGCGGTGGGGTGGGGTGGGGTGGGTGGACTGCTGTGGGGTTGTGAACCACTGCGGGCAACGGCGGGACGTCTCCGTCGTTTCTAGGTCCCCGGTTTAATACATACATATAGACATAAATAAGATCCACTTTTAAGTTTCGAAAGTGGCAAATGATATGTCAAACAGCTGTGTTAAAAAGTTGTTCTTAGCGTAATTTCATAGGAGAGACGAAATTAAAGGTGGGCTGAACCTATCGATAACATTTAAGTTCCCGACGACGAACTCATTGAGATGGAATACAACATCGCATCGGCGAAGAAAATCAGTCATATCCTTTTGAAAGGGTATAAGCTAAGTAATTTATGGAAACCAGGGAAGACCTAAATCTGGGTAGCCGAACAGGAAATGAAACTAAATTCTTACAAAAATGAGTCGGCAGTCTTTACCACAGCGCCACCTAACTCGGTAGGGACGCAGTCACGAACACCTCTTACGATAACGGAGTCCCAGCCGCTACTGCCGAAAGAGGGGAATATTAAATGTGCCATAGCATCAACACTTAAGAACAATGTTTTGGAACCATAAGAGAAAAGTATAGATTGGTATCTACAATTTACTACGCGGAGGCGACGAAGGAAGACACATCCTAAAACGGGGTTTGATAAATTTTGAGGTTGATAAATTTTGGTGAAATTTGCAGCAAGACCAACAAAAATAAAAATTAATAAACGTAGCTGAAGGAGGTTTCCAAACTTTTGCGAAATGCATGTTGCAATTTCATAACATCAAATTAAATTTTTCTTCACTTTTGCAGACTATGCAGTCAACTTCTAAAACGAGAAAGCTAAAATAATAATAATTTGTGTTATGTGCTACAGTAAAACGGCTTCTTTCTCCCCATCTCTACCCAAATTATTTTTTAACTAGCCACCAAAATTTTGCTTGACCCCCTCCCAGTTGGAAGACCGAATCCATGCGTACCGATAATAAACACGCACTTCTGTGCCATGACTACTTTACTGTTACGTCTAATCCTAAAAATATAGCCGGAGATAATTTCCATTTATTGTTTACTGCATACAATCGTGTAGCAAGAAAACTGTGTCCTATTCTCTCAGAAGGGTGTTCTGACAATGCCAGGATGGAAGACACTGCACGTGTTTTATGTGGACGACGCATAAGACACACTGACTCGGCAGGAACGGCACACCTTGGAGGAACCTCTCATTTATGTTGTTGGCTCGATTGGTTGCAGATGTGAATTCTTGGCGGGTGCAATTACTGTCGACATTTATTAACAAGCAATAGAAACGTGCTTTATAAACACGCTATAGCCGACCAAACGAGTAACAGGCGCTTCACGTACGGAAGAGAAGAGGGGATAATGTTGAACGTACTACCAAAGACACTGTAATTAAAATTTCAAGTTTTACAGAATTCGAGAACAGTCTTAACGAAGTAGTAAGTAGTCGACAAATTAAAGGTCATGATATGAAGCTCTAATGTCAGAAAAGACAGTTTCTTTAATAGCAATTTCCCTCCGAAAGTCGCGTAATGACCCAAAATGTCATTCATCACCGACATTCAATCAATTACTCTCAAAAAATATGTTGGTCACTCATTACCGTAGAAACGCCATTCACTCTGAGCTCACCGACATCCTCTCTCCAACCCTTTAGGTAGCAGACCCGTCTTTTCGCAAAATTTCGAAATGTGACACTTCCCATTATCTGCTGTGATTGTGTTGACGTTAAGGACAACTCTCAGCGTCCCTGTAAACTTTTTCACAAACAGATGTAGTCGAAAATGGTGGGATGAAAGATTTCACAATCTTTACAAATTGGTGGATCATCCCGTCAGAGTAGGTTTCGCGCCTTAAGTGTAGCTGGCTGGCATGAGGTTCGCTAATACTGCGTCATTCAGTTGATTGACGCTAGTTTCATAATCCTCTTGTCGGACAACAAGATAGCATGTGGGTGGACGGCACACCGAACTAAAGCCGCCACTACATGCTTCTTTGTCGGCTGCTTCATTTCCTGCCTGGTCTTACAGCTGGGGGAACCAACCTGAACAACAGAGGAGCAATACCGAGATGCAGAGAAAATCTCGTCGAACAAGCAGGCGGTGGATTCGCGGAGACACAAACTGAATTCTAGGAAAGAATATAACAGGAGATAGGATTTACTAACGCCTGAAAAATGCTGCACAAATATGTAGAAGATCTTGATACGGTTTCCAAGTGTTGCTACGATTGGCAACTTGCTTTATATGTTCAGAAATGTTGAACTACGCACTCCACATACAAAAATAATTATGCTGTTACTATAGTATCAACAAATCAAAGTTGAAATTGGCCAATTCATGCAAATACCTGTCAGAGACAGCAAAGGACTTGGAAGAGCAGTTTAACGGAATGGACAGTGTCTTGAAAGGAAGATATAAGATGATCAACAAAAGCAAAACGAGGATAATGGAATGTAGTCAAATTAAATCGGGTGATGCTGAGGGGATTAGATTAGGAAATGAGACACTTAAAGTAGTAAAGGAGTTTTGCTATTTAGGGAGTAAAATAACTGATGATTGTAGAAGTAGAGAGGATATAAAATGTAGACTGGCAATGGCAAGGAAATCGTTTCTGAAGAAGAGAAATTTGTTAACATCGAGTATAGATTTAAGTGTCAGGAAGTCGTTTCTGAACGTATTTGTATGGAGTGTAGCCATTTATGGAAGTGAATCATGGACGATAACCAGTTTGGACAAGAAGAGAATAGAAGCTTTTGAAATGTGGTGCTACAGAAGAATGCTGAAGATAAGGTGGGTAGATCACATAACTAATGAGGAGGTATTGAATAGGATTGGGGAGAAGAGAAGTTTGTGGCACAACTTGACTAGAAGAAGGGATCGGTTGGTAGGACATGTTTTGAGGCATCAAGGGATCACAAATTTAGCATTGGAGGGCAGCGTGGAGGGTAAAAATCGTAGAGGGAGACCAAGAGATCAATACACTAAGCAGATTCAGAAGGATGTAGGTTGCAGTAGGTACTGGGAGATGAAGAAGCTTGCACAGGATAGAGTAGCATGGAGAGCTTCATCAAACCAGTCTCAGGACTGAAGACCACAACAACAACCTGGATGCAACAATTTGTAGAGGTGTGATAGGGGACGATCACATAAGATCAGTCTTTAATAAGTCTGGTGGTAAACTTCGGTTCATTGGTAGAACGCTGTAGAAATGCCCTATCTATGAAGGAGATTTTTAAGCAATCACTGATCTATCATGTAACAGAGTTCTATTGTGTGGAACCTATACTAAATAGCACTAACAGGCGACATTGGAGTACAGGGAGGCAGCACAAATTGTCTCAGGTTTGTATGACCCATGAGTGTCATAGGAAAGCTGAAGACAGTTCGCGTCTATCCCGATGAAGCCCATTTATAAAGCCTCAAGAGCCAGCTTTAAATGTTGAATCTATGAACACACTACAATTCCCTACGTATCGCTCCCGTAGGGATCCGGAGGACAAGGTTAGATTAATTACAGCGTGCACAGAGGGATTCAAACATTCTTACCGCGTTCTATACATGTTGAACGGGAAGGAGACCTGGAATTTAATTGTAAGGGCTCCCGACCACACGAGATGTCGGCCCAGTCACCAACCAGTTGTCGCTGTACTCGCCTGACGACGTACTTTGCGTCCGATGTGAAATTCTGTAGAAGCGCCAAACGTGGACACTTAAAACTAAGCCGACCTTTTATGCAAAACCTTCCTCGTCATCATGGGTAGTGTCACAATCTACGTAAATAAAATGTTTACCTTTTTCTTTAAATTAACAGATTCAACCTAGCATTGTATTAATAATGTAAAGACAACTGTTTACAACGTACCATAGTGTTTTACGAAAGTCGAGACGAACCACATGACATACAAACACTTACGGTCGATCATGTCAATGAACTACCTCTAATTGGCCTATGAATACTACGTAAGCTACAGCGCATGCGGGTAGCGCGATATTTTCTATAGTCTCTCCCTGTCTTCGCGCAAACTATTACTCCTACAGAAAAGAATAACTGACGTATATTGCAGGCATTTTAATTCTATTGTAGACTGGGATATGTTTTCGCAAGAGGCGATGGTTTTAGAGGTATTCAAGAACCACGTATAAAAGCGACCTTCAAATGCTGCTTCCCCGCAAACCCGGTGAGGATTGTTAGTACTTTGCTAATGTAACTCCCTCCTAACAACGTACAAATATTTTTGACTACATGAATTATTTTCCATACTGGACTCTAATCTTCACTGACTGGGCTATTACACCACCGGCTTAATCGTGCACTTACAAATTTTAAAATTTACCTTTCTGTCAATATTAAGGCAGTTTTTTTCAATTTTAACTGCATCCAAGTACCAAATCTTTGTTTGGCTGGCCTCACTAGGATACTACTGTCAGAGTTAAGTTTTGATCTAATTTTAAACGCAATGAGTTTCTGTATACATCTTGGTCTTTTCAATAATAATAATAATAATAATAATAATAATAATAAGGGAATAGCCGATTAAGCCGGTGGCTTAACAGCCGAGTCAATTAAGACCAGAAAGGGTCTTTTATTGTAAATTATTCGTGTACTCACATTTTTGTACAGCAATAGGAGGAAGCGCCATGAACGACATACGAGAACTCCTAAGCGGGGGTCGTTTGAACGTAATTTTTTCGTTTTTCATGAGCAAGTTCAAAACCACGGCCCCTAGTGAGAAAGCTTACCCCAATACAAAGTTAAACTACACTTAATTTTCTAGAATGAAGGCCATATTTTTTCTGTAGGGCTAACAATGTGCACGAAAGGAGCGAGAGGATACTGAAAATCTCGGGCCACACGCAATGTTAGGTGGCTTTTGTTGGCCAGTTTGAGGTGGTTCGTAGACTTCATAGTCCACAACTGTCTAGTACAAAATTAGTCGTCTCGACCACCTTTACATCACTGTGGTAAATTGTCAATAATACACCGTGTAAAATTCGCAGAATGAGGTCTGGCAAAATACACAAATGTGCGACGGATCCTCGATAATTCAGTCGTTGCAACTGAACATTCATTCACTACTTCGCTGATCTCAATTTAGATATGGTTTGGTAGTGATCTGTCATGCCGCCCTTAGGGGCAGTTCCATTGCGTCTGTCTTGATGGTGAACAGAATCGAGAACTGTTCTCTACAACGGAAAGAAAAACAAAGAACGCAGTACAGCCTAGCTGTCAGGGGCCACTGTTCGTTTCCGCCACGGAGCAGATGTTCTGTAAGCGTTTACGGTGTTTATCCTACCATGGCTGGTGTCATTATGTAATATTTCGCGTCTTTTGGGCATCTACTAAGAACCAGTTCTGTTTACATCAAGCAAACGTACATATGTTTGTTAACTTACTTCCTAGAACATATCACTTTTTGTATGAAATAAATCTGTGTGTTTTGCTATGCGCAGCTTTCTGAAGAGGTTTTGAGGAAACTAATAAGTTAAATATTTTGCTTATTACCACACATAGCCACTTGATAGTTAACTGGCTATCTTTCGTTACTGGTCGAATTTATGACTTCTAAAATTTAAGTAATTAATCAACACATATTTCCATATAATATTCTGTGTTTAACAAGTGAAAGCCTTTGCCTCCTGTCCCGTCTTAAGACACAGTTGGGAACTACGTAATATGAATTCAACAAGTGAGTACTGCTACAATAAGAAACGGGTGTTATTCATGTTTCGGGAGCTATCGACAGGAGCAGATGAGCACCGTGATATGGGTTGTCTTGTCAGTGTGACATTCGGAAACCTACGCCAGTTTACGAATGGACTCTAGAAGTTCTGTTTCGATGCTGCTCGAGAGTAAAGTCGTGTGTGGTGGTAATTTAACTGTAAATGCCAACAGGCAAGGCGTACACAACAGAGAGAGAGAGCGCTGGTAGGCTGGTGAGAAACGGTACGGGTGTGCGTGATGTGTGGCTGGGCACGGAGCTAGCAACCGGCAAGCAGGCAACCTGAACAAAGGGAGGGCAGCGCCCAGCGCCTCGGCTCAGCAGAGAACCAGTCCGGCCAGGGCCGGCGCTCCCACGCCTTTTGTTCGGCGTCGCCGGGTGCACGTGGCCCGGCAACCACCGCCATGGACCCCACGTCCCTTCCCGATACCATACACACCCGTCACAACAAACAAGGATGACGTCGTACTTGGCAAAGCGATCTCACACTGTAGTACAGAGCGTCTCAAAAGATTTACCCGATTTCACAAGAGCACATCATCTAGGTTAAGACAGAAGCATTTGGTGTATGTACCGTCTACTGGTGTACCTACCATTGGGCCTACGGCCTCCACTGTCGCCTGATCTCAAAGGGACATCCCATTATATGGTGTTCGTGGAGGATTACCATATGTCCGCAGCTCGTGGTCGTGCGGTAGCGTTCTCGCTTCCCACGCCCGGGTTCGATTCCCGGCGGGGTCAGGGATTTTCTCTGCCTTTTGATGACTGGGTGTTGTGTGATGTCCTTAGGTTAATTAGGTTTAAGTAGTTCTAAGTTCTAGGGGACTGATGACCATAGATGTTAAGTCCCATAGTGCTCAGAGCCATTTGAACCATTTGATTACCATATCTTTATGAAACTCTCATACGCGCGCTAAGGGTCATAAGCAGCCACAATCGTGTATGAAGAATCTTTCTGAAACAGCGAAACAATGAAAAACATCCGACACCGTACCATTCACTGATGTAAACCAATACCACATCTTACCCACAATCAGTCCAAATCCCGAAACAATGGAGCACAACACTTAGCACAGAAACTACGTATATTATGGACACGAACTTTGAGCACAACTGACTCATAGGTGATCAGTGCTCTTATTTAGACTGAATTGACAGAAGTCATGCGACATGCAAACACGGACGGCGAAAGTATCGCGTATACAAGATATAAAAGGGGAAAGCACCACAGGCACAAAGATGTGAGATGGTGCCAGTGCCATTGAGACTAGCCACTCGCGCGAGTTCTACCAGCGTCAGGAAGTGGCGCTGAGGATGAAGATATCGACTTCGCCTCAGCCAACTGCCGGTCGAGTACAATCCTCTAATGACAGGACAACCGACAGAAGCCTGCTCTGAAGATAGAAGAGCAGCTCTCACCCACTTGGTTATACATCATCGTCCAGAGCAGACTTAGAAAGAGGACGTCGTTTAGTGAACTCTTAGAAGTGAACAGACTGTTGTAAAATTGCATTTGCTATGTACTGTGAAGTTGACCGATTATTTACATTTAGCCATTGGTCTTTTTTGTATTAACTACATGCAGAGTTCCCGACAATCATTCAACAAGTCACAAAGATAAGTAAGCCTTAAAACTACCTTGTGTGACTTTGCTGGAGTGTTGTAGAACCTTCGTTCTCCTATCCTGTTATCTGCCCTTTGAGCATAGCTCTGTAATGGTGGCAACGGGAGTTGTCTTAGCGGTGTACTGCTCCAGAAGCCTTTTCACGAACTCTCACACGTTGCCTCCACAGTAGTAGCGACGAGGCGTTTACAGAACTGGGGGCGAGGGTTTACAAAATGCATTAGTGGAGTAGTCATTTGCACTCGGGTGTTTCACGTGAAAAGGTTTCTTAAGTTATTATGGCCGCATGACGGGAACGCGGAATGTTAGTTGACGCTAGATGGTTCAAATGGCTCTGAGCACAATGGGACTTAACTTCTGAGGTCATCAGTCCCCTAGAACTTAGAACTATTTAAACCTAACTAACCTAAGGACATCACACACATCCACGCACGAGGCAGGATTCGAACCTGCGACCGTCGCGGTCGCGCGGCTCGAGACTGTAGCGCCTAGAACCGCTCTGCCACTTGCAGCTGGACACAAGGGGTTCCATTTCGAAAATCTTTAGGGAATACCACATTCCGGGATCCACATTGTCATGAGTGTGCCGAGAATACCAAATTTTAGGCATTACCTCTCACCACGGACAACAGATTGGGTCACGGCCTTCACTTAACGACAGAGAGCAGAGGCGTTTGCGTACAATTGTCGATTCTAACAAAGAATACAGCAGGAAATAACTGCAAAATTCAATGCGGGGCGTTCGACGAACATATCTTTTAGGACGTTACATCGAAAACTGACGTGAATGGGATATGGCAGCAGACGACTGACCTAGTGCTTTTGCTAGTAGTACGACGTCGTGGGCTAGGCGACTGGGAAACAGTGACCTGGTCAGATGACTCCCGATTTCAGTTGGTGAGAGCTGATGGTGGGGTTAGAGTGTGATGCGGACCCCTCGAAACCATGGACCCAAGTTGTCAACAAGGTACTGTGCAAGCTGGTGGTGGCTCCATGACGGTGTGGGCTGTGTTTATATGGAATTGACTGTTTCCTGGTCCGACTGAACCGATCTTTGACTGAAAATAGCTGTTCGGCTCCTTTGAGACCATTTGCAGCCATTCTTAGACGCCTGATGATCAACAACTGTAGATTTTTTTTATGGATGAAAATACGCCAAGTGACTGGGCCACAATTGTTCGCGATTGGTTTGGAGAACGTTCTGGACAGTTCGGGCGAATGATCTGGTCAACCAGATGGCCCGGCATGAACTCCAAAGAACATTTACGGGACGTAACAGAGGTCATTTTGAACGTTAACTCCAACCCGCTACATCGAGTTGCTGCACTACGCCCGGCCAAAAGAGGTCCAACACGATATTAGGTGGTGTCCCATGACTTGTCACCTGAGACTATATAATGCAAATGAACTTACGGAGAGACCAGAACTGACGTCTAGAGCCACCGCTGCTCTTTATACCACCTTTCATTTGCAATACAGTAAATGAATGTATCTTGTTTCTTGGAACATTAGTTTTATGTTAAATGGAAGCATCTGATGATTGTTGTTTAATGGTTCAGATTGTTACAAAAGTTTAAAACAATTTTAACGCGAACTGGAAGGGTAACGACCAAAAGCCATAAACAAATAATAAAGAACATGGAATATTTATTACCAATCGGTAATCGGGTAAAGCCTAGTTGCAGATTGCCTGTTTAATGGGTTCTAGTGGCAACAAAAACTTTAATTTCAAGATTTCATACATGTATTTAAAATGTCACTATATACTCGTTAAGAGCTGCAACAAGGACGACGAGCAAATTACTCCCGCTATTTTCATCCCGTGTTTAATAATGACAGCACTTAGCGACTTCCAACTGACTTCGCACAAAACCTGAAGCTTTTACGAAACACTTGTTCGTTGACGCCACTCACCCAACGACTAAAGAAGAAAAAAAAAAGATCGATTACTACATTTTCGCTTTTCATGCAGTGTAATTGCAGCATCATGCATATTTTAATTCATTATTTTCGTTAATGCTAACTGTTCGCAATACATTTTGCAGACTGTCCAAATATACCAAAGGATATACCTGCAAAATTACATAATTGTACGACATATAGTTCGGAAAATACGACGTTTCGTATATGGGAGTCCAATTCTTTGAAGATTAGGGGTAGATGTTTACTGGTATTCAGAATAAGAAAACATTACGAACTCAAGAAATTTCGAGAACCTTCTAGAAATGATATATACTAAATAAAAATTGTCTGATTAGTAACTGGATTTGAACTGGCGATGAGCAGCAGGCCAGCCATCGACACTAACCACTATTTCACACTCCATGAAGAACAGTTCGCGGCAATACTAGTATTACGTTGCAATACGTTACGTATTTATTGTTTTATTTATTTAACCTGATCAGATTAGGGCCATCAGGCCCTCTCTTACATCGGACCAGTGTTTTACACATGCAGCATTTCACACATCAGAGCTACATTTAAGTAACTGTCATGAAAGTACTAGAAATCTGTGGCACATTCAAAGTAGGGAACGTTGTATTTGCGTGGGAAGCGGGGTGGGGGGGGGGGGGGGGGGGGGGGGGGGGGGAGAGAGAGAGAAAGAAAAGAGAAGGTAAGAGAACCTCTCCTATCCTACAGAACTGTAACAATTTGATAGTCAAAGCGATCTCAGGCTTCAGGACAGATTTATTTATGGGGGCCTTCGAGATACTAATAGCGGGCTTTGTGAGGTCACAAACCGAACGAGACATGAAATTCAAGTATTCATCTTTAATACAGAAGAATTCCAATAAATGTGCAGGAATCTGAACCGCAACAATCATCTCATTGTACACTAGCAATATCCGGTACCAGCCTTTTACGTACAGCCTTCGGGCTGTGCTAAGTGTGCTATTTGTATGCAGGTTTCCAAAACAAAACCAGTGCCTCTCAACGGTAGCAAACACGTACATATATTACGAGTTTGGAGTGTTTTAACTCCAGTTCCATGACTCAGAATTTACGCAAAACTAAAAAACTTAAATTTTCAGGTCTCTCTGATTTCCGCCTGGCGTTTCATATATTTACGAACAGATGAAAGGAAATTAACATGGCAATTACTACGAATGAGAAGAAAATTTTGGCGGATTACGCGATGCAAGGAACAATTTTTGTTGTTGAAGTTAAAACTGGGCGGTGATTAGTTCTATTGCGCTTTCCAAGGGTAATAGTTCCACTCTGGTAGTGAAACTTTTTGCTCGGGAACCAATACTGACATTGTAGGACAGCACCTCGGGCCGCACATGTATCGAACTGCTTATTAGTGGTAACCTACATAAATACTATGTTATGAGCCCCAAATAGGCAATTTGTACTGAGGGCCGCGATAAGTTGGCAGCCGAACCCCCTAGCACTGATCGTTAGGAGTCGGCACTTTCGGAAGACCTCGTGTCGGTTGTTCTGTTTCAAATTGCTGCCCACTTCCGCGACCACAAAATTGTGGATTGTGATTGCCTATCTAACATTTTATTGTGCTGACTGTGTGGGCGTATGGTTAAGTGATTAAGAACAGTAATTGCAAAATGCAATGTAAAGCACGATCATAAATGTTCACTAAATGTTTTGAATGTTGCTTACTAAATGTTTTGAATGTCTCTTCCTTATACTCGCTACATTGTATTACAACTAATACAATTAATTTAATTTCATATTACTTGCTACAAAAAAGTAACGGATTTGAAGATATACCGGCTTCTAAAATGAATCCCTGCTATTTCTGTGTTAAAATTTATACCACAGCAGCTGGTCAGTGTCACTCGCGCAAGCCCGTGAGTTGTCGATATTGAAAGACAGGCAGTGAAACATCCCGTCCCCCTCCCCGACACCCACTAACCCCGCAGTGACCACGGTGCTTACCCCTCTGCTCCTGAGGTCAGCGGCCAAACCAAATTCACAAAAGTTAACAAAAAAATTAGTCGACCTTAAAATATTACTGTCTCTCCAATATTTTTTGGTTACTGAGAAGAAAACTTACACTCCTGACATGGGAAACTCCCCATCGCACCCCTCCCTCAGATTTAGTGGTAAGATGGCCCAGTGGATAGACCGACAAAAAACTGAACACAGATCAAACATGAAAACAGGAAGGTGTACTGAACTGTAAAAACAGGTAACTGATAAAGCTGGGTCATTGACGTGTCTGTTCTTCTGTAGTCTTGGCAATTGTCATACTACGCACTGGATTAGTCATATTACCGTCACCCGTAAAGGTCATTAACATTCAGAGCAGGTGAGATGCCGCATAGACAAAGATATTCAAGTGACTAAACTTCCAAAATTGAACGCAAGACTGAAGACGTGACATGTGTAACAAACACGAGTTGCGTACGTTTGGAGATCCTTTTCTTGCACCTCGTTTTAGCAAACTGCCTTACAAGAAGACAGACACAAAACTGAATACAACGAACAGACGCCTAAATGACCCGACCGACAGTTCATGTGTGTGTGTGTGTGTGTGTGTGTGTGTGTGTGTGTGGGTGGGAGGGGGGGGGGGGGGGAGCGGGAGGGAGATTTCCCACGAGGGAGATTTGCACACTGATCTCCCCTTTCGCAGTCCAATACCGTGACCCCCCACAACCAGTACATCGATGCTATTGAAATTCGCTTTATGTTGTACATCTTGAAGTTTGACTTTATTGTTTCTATTTTGCTTCTTTTTTCACAATTCAGTAGGCCTTTTTCTGTTTTATCTGTGTTCAGTTTTTGACGGTCTATCGACTAGGCTATCTTATCATTATCTTCCCTCGTAAGGTGGTCTTCACTTGACAATTTTTGATTAGATTGTTACATGCATATTAGTATAAAATACGGCCAAGACCCGCGGACCGCACGAATACTTTATACGGGCCCCATTCGTCCCGAGGGCCGCAATCTGACGACCACTGCTGTAAAACTTTATAAAGATACAGCAGCCTAAGGAGCGAGCGGGGAAGCGGAGACAGTAAGGAAGACCAGGATTTAATGCACATCTACGACAGAGTCTAGTAGAATTGGGGTGAGAAAACTGCCGTGTACTTTTTCAAAGTACCACCCGGCATTTCCCTTAAGCGACTTACGTGAAACGACGAAAAACATAGATCTGCATTGACGGCAAAGAATTTGAATCTCCGTATCAGTTTTAGCGCTAAAAGCAAACTGCAGTTTCTCGCTTCATTGGTTCACAGAAGCTACGCTCACACTGGCTACACGAGCTTCCGCGCTACCAACCGATAACCATTCCATTCCTAATCGGCACTGGTTTGCTGATTACAAGCGACAATTCCAAACGAAAAAATGCAGGAAGAATAAGAGTAAATAAAGTCAATACGGTAACGGAAATGAGTTGGCAAAGAACTATAAATAAAAAAATAAAATTTAACCCATTAACTGAATAGAAGTAATAGTCTTGATTAGCTATAGTTAGAAAAATTTCGACTTCATTTGACGAGCCTCGAATCTATGGAGTTCTACGCAGCAAGTTCATACGCTAACCACTGAACAACACTTCACTGCGTTAGGTGGTTATATTTAGGCCTCTGGTGACCCAGTCGCAACGAAGACTAGCATCCTTCAAAGATTCCGCTACACGCAAGGTCGAGCGAAGTTTCTCTAATGTAATCGGATCTCTGATTACAATGACTGACCAATTGTGGCAGTTTGCTAACGGCTAACAGTTCGGACGTGAAGTCGAGCTCTCCGATTGGAGCAAACCAGCTCCAACCCGCCAATTGTCAACTATTAAGTAATTTTAATCGGACTATAATTAAACTCGCGGCGAGATGGTCGAGAGGAAGTCTGCCGAGCTGTATGGGCGGGTTTGATCTACATTACAAGCTTGATGTGCTAAGAGAGAAATCTGTCAAGACCACAATAGACATTTTCATGTATTATACACCCTTAGCGGTGTCACACCTGGTTACTAACGAGACAGAAAAGAAAACGTACCGGTATAATCCGGCTTTGTTCGCACGAACGATAGGCTGGCTTGTAAATTGCAGTTGCATGGACGTCGACATCAGCCAATTACGAGGAGATTTTGTATTCCACAGATTGCTGTCGACATGAACACGAAAGGCTCGCAGACAAACAAGACGGGAGTCTGGCACGCGTCTCCCGATTGCGACGGCGGCGGCCTTGAATGCCCTCGTGCACGGGTGACTTCATGCTGCAACCAGCGGCTGCATAGCAATGTATAACCTGCTGCGCCTTGACACCGTTGTGTCCGTCCGACTTCTCCGGAGGCAGCGGACGCATTGCGTTTCCTGCGTGACGCTGTAAACATGCAGTATCTCGACGCCGGCGCTCAGCTTTCGCTAAGAAGCCCGTCAACTATCAGGTAGCCAGCCCGCTGCGCCAGCTCCTTAGTGTGCGCATTATGTAGAACGTTGGATGAACTTCCGGGGAAAATCGTGGTGCATACCCAAAGTGCTGCGAGTCTGGCAGTGTTTAACACCGAAACTGCGTATTTTGGCAGCACAACAGTTATTAGTGCTCTTAGAAATACTGTATGAAGCCGTAAGAAGGGGCTGAAGTTGCCGTCAACCTTTAGATTTGTTTGAACACCACAGTGCTTTACTACATCTATATCAATATTCCGCAACCCATCTGACGCCGTGTGGCGGAGGGTACTCCGTACTATTACTAGCCGTTTCCTTTCCTGTTCCACTCGCAAACGGAACTAGGGAAAAACAACTGTCTATGCTTCCGTATGGGCACTGACCTTATCTTCGTGGTCCCTGCGCGAAATGTATGCTGGTGGCAGCAGAATCGTTCTGCAGTCAGCTTCAAATTGCTGTTCTCTAAACTAGTGTTTCTCGAAAAGAACCTCGCCTTCGTTCTGGAATTCTTGTTTTTGAGTTCCCGATGCGCCACCGTAACACGTTTAGTTCGAATCTACCAGTAACACATCTAGCAGCCTCCATCTGAACTGTTTCGGTGTCTTCCTTTAATACGATCCCAAACTCGTAACAGCATTCAGAAACGGGTCGCAGTAATGTCCTAAATGCGGTCTCCTTTACAAATGAACCACACATTTTTTAGAATTCTGCAATAAACTGTAGTCTATCAATCGCCTTTCCTACAACAATACTCACATGTAAGTTCGATTTCATATCGCTTTGCAGCGTTACGCCCTCATATTAAAACGGCGTGACTGTCTCAAGCAGGACACTACTAATGCTGTATCCGAACATTACGGGTTCGTTTCTCCCACTCTTCCGCTATAACTTACATTTTTCTACATTTTGAACTAGCTGCCATTCATCAGACCAAGTACGAGGGTCGTTCAAAAAGTAATGCCCCACTTTTTTCTATCTCGGAACATATTTGTTGTTAAGTATCAGAATTTGGTGACAACAGACAACATGTCTTGCTTTTCAACGTAGTCTCCATCACGTTCTATGGCCGTAAGCCAACGTTGTGGAAAAGAATGTATTCCCTGCAGGTGAAACATCTTGTCCTCTTGGCATAGCTGAGTTTTTACTGCATGACCGACATTCATCATCTTCAAACCATGTTCCCTGTAGACAATCTTTAAGCGGCCCAAAGAGATTGAAGTCAGAGGGTGCCAGGTCTCGACTGTAGGGTGGATGAGGCAATGATGTCCAACCCAGGATGTCCCGAGCGCAGCTAATCATGGAGCTCTGTTTCTGCATTTCCTGAGGCTCTAGTTTTCTTCACCCATCGCCCAACTGCACTAGTATCAACTGCATCATCGCCATACACTGCACACGTTTTCTTTTTCTGCAAACAACAATTCAATTACTGCACGCTGCTTGCAACGTGAGTCATATGTACGCCTCTGACGCTATACTACGGCTCTGCCATCTGCGAAAACGGTTCGAAACTGGCGCTCAGAACGAAAATCAAATGTGAAGCACCAACAAGGACATGTGTGTTTATTTATAGCTTTTTTTTTAAAAAAAAGTGGGGCATTACTTTTACTGAACGACCCTCGTAGAGATTCTAAGTCATCTTGAATCCTGCTACAGTCACTGAACTTCGACACCGTATAGTACGCCACAGCAGGAGTACTCACCGTCGAGAACAACATACTGTGTTCTGTAACTTAAAAGTCTTCGAGGCACTCCCATATCTGTGAATCTATATGCCCGTACCTTCTTTTAACGGTCTTGAGTGGGGCAAGTAGTCTTCCGCGCGTTGTAGAAAAATACGTGAGAGAATTTGTACACTAGTACATCTGCTTTCTGACTTCTGCTCTAACGTACAACGAAAACCTGTCTTTTCCCGCTAAAGCAGACAACTTAGTCATACCGCTAGCGGTCTACGCATCGACTACTTGCGGTTCGCTCAGTGCTTTCGTTTAAATTTTTAGATCAAGAAAATACTGCAATTTAAAGATATACATAAAACGCCTGTGAAAGTGAAAGGCAGTAAGAACTTCACAGATTTCGTCACTGATCCAAAAGCTAAACATCTTACTCTGTGCGTGAGCGCGCGCAGCAGCACGTTCACACGTACGCCTACAGAGAAAGATAAAGTACCATAAACATAAATTTCGGATCAAAATTACGGATATTCTCTAGCAGTGATTCCCAACCTGAGAGAACTGCCGCCGCACTCCGCAATGTACAGCAGAAAACTTTGCTCCCAGACATTGCTTGAAACAAATTTTTAGCAAGATAGGATTTGCCAACAGAAAAAAAGTAGTTACTAGTCATGTGACAAATATACAGTTTGATTACAATACTTTTATCGTAGTTAAAATTTCAGTAATTTAAGGCAGATCACT
The DNA here is from genome assembly GCF_023864345.2 of Schistocerca serialis cubense. NCBI lineage: Eukaryota > Metazoa > Arthropoda > Insecta > Orthoptera > Acrididae > Schistocerca > Schistocerca serialis. Next base: position 260,706,291 of record NC_064644.1, on the reverse strand, counting down.
AATATTCTAGCCTCTAATTCCATCTCAGCCCATTACGCAAAGAGCTCCCCGCTGTCAGTGTTGCTCGGGCAGCAACTGCGTGTTAGATCGCAGTCAGTGTTCCGCTAATGGCTCCGCGCGGATGTGTTATTCGTGGCTAAGATCGTATTCTTATCATAAGAGAGAGAGAGAGAGAGAGAGAGAGAGAGAGAGAGAGAGAGAGAGAGAGAGAGAGGGGGGGGGGGAGAGGGGAGGGGAGGAAAGCACAGGGAATGATGAAAAATGATTCGGAATAGTTCGACGTCAACTGGTAGTACATCAATGGTGTACGTAAAATATACAAGCTGTCAGCACTTCAGTCGCTGTCTGACAGTGGTGTCAAGCTCTGAGCCATGTTATCCGCTCGGCCTCTGAAGATCTTTGCTTCTGTCTCGACTTTTCACGCTACATAATTTTGGAAATGCGTGGTAAGGTCTTATGCGACCAAATTGCTGAGGTCATCGGTTCCTAAGCTTACGCACTACTTAACGTAACTTACGCTAAGGACAAAACACACACACACACACACACACACACACACACACACACACACACACACGTGGGAGGACTAACCTCAGACGGGGCGACGCGCGCCGACCGTGCCAAGACGCCTAAGACCGCGCGGCTAATAATTTTGTTTAAATTCCTATAGCAATGCCTAGCGGCGCTGTACCTCTAGGCAGCTATGCCTTTCAGTCAGTGCTACAGCAGCCTTTTACAATTCCCGGTATCGCGAGAGTACTATATGGCGAAATCGGAGTTCATATACTCCCTCTTACATCTTCAACAAGGCACTACAACAAATTACACGCAATATACAGCAGAAAGCTTCGCATCAGACTGTGCTCCAAACGGAAAACAGTTTGTAATCACTTAGCACATCAAGAAGTAACGTGTGTAGGCATCCGCCATAGTGCTCCACTTTCCGTGCCTCTGATGATTCTACCTCAAAAATCTGAGTATGGGAATTTAAATTGTTTTAAATTTCGAAAAATTCTGGCGACAGCAAACGAAGAAAGGTTTTCCCTAAATTAGCGCAAATTTCTCCCATCAACTGCTTTCCAAGAAATAAGCTCTCAATAAGGTCTGCATTGCTCTACGGTATCTGAAACGCCACTTAACGCTGTCACCTGAGGAAGTACAAACGAACAGACCGCCTGGGAAACGCCTGTGGGACTTTCTTCCCGGGAACGAGATATTAGGTGGCGCAGAAACGCGGCCGAATTGCGCGTTTCCTGCCATTTTCACGCCCATCTATTCTCAGCCAGACGGCTGTAACTAGGGTTAACGCCCCGGTGATTTCAGGCGGGTGGCGTGAACTGCAAGGTTAACGGTCTCAATCAAATGGAAAGGAGCGGAGCCGAGAGGAGAGTAGAGTGGCGTTACAAAACTGGCGCGCCGCGCCTCCGCAATGAGCAGTTCTGCAGAAGGCCACAGCGCAAATGCCAAGCGCCGACCGCCGCACAAAACACGCAATCCGACCGGCAAGGAGAGTGAAGCCGTCTCCAGAACCTTCTACCTTACTGACGCGACTGACAGCGAAAGGCTGACTTGTCAGCGTTCAGAGATTTTAGTCCATTTCGATGACTTGTCTGGTGTAACTCTCCACGCTAATTTGTATGTGCAAGCCTCAATCTCTTACTACGAAAGTCATTCAATAATAAGAGAAATTTATGTACAAATGGAAGTTTGCAAAGGATTTTTATGCATTCATGACTTCTGGTTGCATCACTGGGATGAGCTAATGAACAGCTAACGGATAAAAATTGTAAACAAAACAACTTTAACATAGCTTTTAAAGATGGTGACCCCGCTCGAAGCCTTTCGAAGACGTTCGTTCATCCGTTTTTGTTTTCTGAAGGTGGGAAAGGGTTAAAAATCTTCCCCCTGAGCCATCCGGGGTGGCCGAGCGGTTCTAGGTGCTAGTCTGGAACCGCGCGACCGCTACGGTCGCAGGTTCGAATCCTGCCTCGAGCATTGATGTGTGTAATGTCCTTAGATTAGTTAGGTTTTAGTAGTTGTAAGTTCTAGGGGACTGAGGACCTCAGAAGTTCAGTCCCATAGTGCTCAGAGCCGTTTGTTTTCTTCTGATATTACGGTATGGTGGAAGCTGCATGAATCACGAAAATTATTGCAAGCCTTTTTTTTTTTCTGCAACAGTTCACGAACGGTTGAACCCCGGTAACTAACGAGCAACGTCCTGCCATACCATTTGAAGTGTCCTTCGCTTCAAACCCGGATTGTGGGCATTCGTTAGGACACGTGTTACAACTGAACATACCCGAGGTGACAAAATTGACGGCATAGAGATATGGACACATATCAATGGGGGGGGGGGGGTACTACCGCGTAAACAAGGTGTAGAAGTGCAGTTATTTGCACTCAGGTGATTCTTGTGAGGCTTCCCACGTTATTATGGCCGCACGTCGGGAATTAACAGGGTGAACGCGGAATAGCAGTTGGAGCTAGATGCAAGGGGCATTCCATTTCCGAAATGCTATTATCTTGTTACGAATACCCAAAAATATTCAGGTTGACTGGGTTACGTGTTGTGGCAGAGGTACGTTAAAATACAGCCGAAAGGCGACAGTAAAAGATAAAATTTTACCTCTATAACAGTTAAAACATGCACATCATGGTGACTCATTTAGTATTACCCCATCAATGTATATGTACAGCGCTTGCGTAGCATACTCAACTTTTGGGCTAATGTAAGCTTCCGGTAAGAGAGGGCGCTTTTTAAGTATGTGCGAGGAGGGTGCATGACAGTGGAAGAGCATTATTATGCTGTACTTTAAATGTTAAATTTTAAGTTTCGAAATTATGAACTATCATATTTAGCTTTGATCACATTTAAAATTAACGAAATGGCAACAACTTGATACCTTGCAATTTTAACGTTTAAAGCATGTGTAGCATAATAATGTTCTTTCACTATCATGCACCCTCCTCACACATACCGATAGCGCCCTCTCTTCCCGGGAGCTTAACTTACCCCAAGAGTTGCGCCTGCAACGCTATTGCACTAGCTCTACACCTGCGAGGTGGTACTAAATGACAGCCACCAGGATGTGCCTGTTGTAACTGCTACAGCGGTACAATTTTATGTTTTACTCTCACCGTTTGCCTATATTTCAACGTACCTCCAACGCAACACGTAACGCAATAAGTTTGTGTAAGTACTTGTATTCGTAACAAGATATTATACATGTGTTTATAGTATTTTTAACATGTTTTCGTCCGCAGCTCGTGGTCGCGTTCTCGTTTCCAAAGCACGGGGTCCCGGGTTCGATTCCCGACGGGGTCAGGGATTTTCACCTGCCTGGACACGACAGTGTGTGTTGTCCTCAACGTTTCATCATCATTCGTGTACGTCGCGAGATTGGACTGTGTAAAGGTTGGGAGTTTGTACGGGCGCTGATAACGGCGCGGTTGAGCGCCCCCACAATCCGAAACATAGTTTTCACTGTTGAACTGTTTAGGTTGTCACTAATTTCCTTGTGAAGAAGACTTTTGAAACCATGGTCAAGGTGTTGCAAATCTTCCTTCCCTTTTACAACTGACTGGCTGTTTATTTCTTCAAGAAAATTTCATCCTACCATTGCTGCTTCAACCACGTAAGAAATTTCCAAAGCTAATAAAACCAACGTAATTGAGATTCTGCGTCTTCAACCGTTTTAATGGGTTAGCATCAAATATTTAACACATTAACTCATTTGCAATCAAATGTTTGAAGTTGCGATGGTGGGGATAGGAAGGGGTTGGTACTGGCAGTACTCTATCAATGTAAGATTGAGTTTGCAGTTTAAGAATACAACAGGTTAAATCAGTATCATTGCACCGATGGAAACTGGTGGATCCCAGATGGAAACATCAGCCTATTGATACGTCTAACACTACAGATGAGCTTTCAGTCCCTGAGAAAAACTATTGATCATACATACGCAACTAATGCTGACAATGGTATCACGTATCGATACCACTCGACAGGCGTATAGATATTGATAACCAAACGCCAAAATTCCATCCAGCGCCCACAATGGGCGTGCGGGATCCGGTGGACCCGGTAGAGCTCGCCCGCAGAGCGATACCTCCAGCGGCGCTATAGTTCGAGCGCCCTCTGCCGTCGCAGTAGAGTACGGCCTGCGGCAGCGAATCGGCCTCACTCGATCTCTGAGAAACTTCGCCACGTGATGCTACGCATTGGTGCTTAAGTACACAGAGGCTATTCCCAGTTTATGTTGTGATAGCTGAACTATTTCTTTCCACATGATTTGTAATGAGTCTTTGAACGATTGGAGAAATCTTCCTTTTGCTGTGTACTTGTTCGCTGCTCACTTCTGCTCCTGTCCAACTTTCCTACGACGACAGTTGCTGCTCCAATCTGTAGCCCACCTATCCGTACCGTTGTGTACGAAGTCGTACGCAACACAATTCTTTAGAATCACCCATTGTGGAATTTACGAACCCAAATGCAAACAAATTATACGAACGAACAGTAGTGTTAAGTCTTAAGTGTAAGTCGTGGCCGTTGTGACAAGTCCGCAGCGTTCGCGAAACAGTCGTTAGTCGGCGCAGGAGGCGGAAGCCTTGTTTGGAGCTGAGGGCATCTGGCCGCCATCTGGAAGGCGTGGTAACTCTCAAGCCGCCGTCCGCGCCTGCAGAGTTGCGTCACGGCCTACAAGGCAAGGCAACGCACGGCAAAAACACGGCGCGCGCAGTGGCCAGCGCTAGCGTGATAGCGCCTGGACCGCTATGCGACTCTCAGGCACGTCCGGCTGCTTAGTTCAGGCTTTTGCTGCCTGAAGTGACCCAATTTCATAGCGACTTGTATGATATATGCAATACTTTAAATCTGCCCGGGTCCATGAATGGTGTAGTGCACGGTTTTTCTGCTATGCCAAATTAGTGAGAAAGTGAAAGCACATTCCGAAGCACTGAGTGTACGCAGAGTATAACGATCTGACAGTTCCTAGTTGACGTGCGGTGTTCAGATGAGTAGCAGTAGACCCCTATAGAAAACTTATCTCGCGAACTATGTATTGTACCATGATGTTTTGCAGGTACATTCAATGGTACACGTAGACACTGTCTGCAAAATTTATTGCAAATGGAGTCAATGATAAAGTTTTGCGGGAAGGGAACGGGGCTGTGAGCGAGAGAAAAATTGTAAGTGTGTGTAAAGTTATTTAGAAGTCGCGGAGTGCTCTCATTCTCGAATAATGTATGAATATAGTCTGGGTAATATGTGGGCTGTGCCAACGGCCTTGTCACAGTGGTAACACATGTTCCTGCCAGATCAGTGTAGTTAAGCAATGTCGGGTTAGATTAGCATTTGGATGGGTGACCGTCCGGGTCTGCCAAGCACTGTTGTTGACAAGTGGGGTGCCCTCAGCCCTTGTGAGGCCAATTGAGAGTTGATTGAGAAGTAGCGGCTCACATCACTAAAGCTGAAACCGCTCGAAGAGCAGTGGGCCGACTCGATGCTGCTCCATATTCACATTTGGTGACGCCTTCCGGCTGAGGGTGGCTCAGATGTTGGTCGGAGCCACTGGGCCTTCCGAGGTCTCTTGCGACGGAGTAAATTTGCGAGCTGTACGTTATGCTGCTTTCTAACATACAGCTTTCTAACTGTGTAAAAACACGTATTTGTTGGTTGGCTGATTTGGGTAGGGGACCAAACAACAGCGAGGTCATCGGTCCCATCGGATTAGGGAAGAATGGGGAAATAAGTCTGCCGTTGCCCTTTCTAAGGAACCATCCTGCCTGAAGCGATTTAGGGAAATCATGGAAAACCTAAAGCAGGATGGCTGGACGCGGGTTTTAACAGATTCACCATCTTGACTTAATTACAGTGTTTCTTTCGTAACACGAGGGACAAAAATCAGGCTTTTGCATTTCTTGGATGGAATTGATGCGAAGGCATTCATTGTGAGGTTGAATTATTGTGTTAGTACTTCGTTCAACCTAAGTTCTTCCAAATTACCTCAAAAATGCTCTTTGGCATTGATTATGTTAGAGTTGGTATCTCTTTCAGTGAAACCGTCGCCCTCTCTTCTCCTGTCGCTTTTTTCAGCTCACACACGGCCTCAAATTTTCTTCCATTGACAAACAAGCCTTAAGGTATCCCCAAAGTTTTTTCCACGGGGTGCAAATACAGGCTGCAAACCTCAGCAAAAGGTAGATATTTTTATATTCAAACCACTTTTTAGTTGCAGCGGAAACACACACACACACACACACACACACACACACACACACACACACACACACACACACACTACCTTGTTGGAACATCAGACCTTCGCCCTCTAGGTCATCGTACATTCTGATCAGTTATATCTCTACCATCTTAGCGTTGATGTTTTCTGTTCATTCTAATGCTCCGCTACACAATGCGTGACTGACTTTCAGCACGGAAGGCTGAACAAATTTTAACACTTCCACTATCAAAATTTCTGCTCATTCTTACCTGCTCTGTTCTCAGATCATGTCAATACTATCGAAACTTATCCAGCGCATCTAAATTAAACTTTTAATCACTGAAGATCACTTTATTCCAGTCTGAAGTCCATGACATTTTTTCAGTGAACTCCAATCTAGCCTGTTTATGTTTGTGTGATAGAGCGGGTTTCTGCAGTCTTTCCTTGACTGTAGGATGATTGTAATTTGACAAATTTTGTTGTACAAGTCTGGCAGTTATTGGAAACAGTAAATCAGCAACAAGCTGGAAAGCACAACTGTTTGCGGCCCTTGTTTTGCACAGAAGTAATCCTTTCTACACAAGATTTCGCATTACTGCATTTGCACTGTGCACCACTGTTCCAACCGATAATTTTAATTTTCCTGCAAATATTAATGCTTCTACCCTGATTTCCTCTACTGTAGAAGAAAAAAATAATCATGTGTTGTCTTTGCATATGCCGCATTAGAAATAACGGCTTGGATATGGAAACAATTTTTTTCAATTTGATTCCAGTCCATAAGAATTTGACAAATAATATTTAAATGTTTTTGTTGTTCTGTGCCAATGCCAACACATCCTATCGCTGTGTGGTGTGGAGTTTTTAAGATAGAAGCCACCCACGATGCCCGCCCAAATACGAGTGTCCCACAGTGACCAGCAGCCGGCGCCCACAAGCTCACACCGCCCGGCTCTTGTTTTACTTATCTGTTTGAACCCGTGTATTCGTAGCAATTACTCAGCGGGGTGACGTCACAGCCGAATGCGTGTGAGCGCCGCTGGGAGCAGTACGGCTCGAAGGCTTGCAGCACTGCCAGGCGTAGGTTTGCCCGCGTGTCAGCCTTCGTTGAAAAGACTTCACAACGTTCTTACAGTGTTCGGCAGATACTATCCTTTGAAAGTCAAAGCGGTCTCATTCTTTGACTGAACATTCTCTGACTCGTTGCGTAATACAACTACAGTGATCCCACAATAATGTGACGAAAGTCATGGGATAGCGATATGTACACATACAGACAGCCGTAGTATCGCGTACACAAGATACAAAAGGGCAATGCATTGGTGAAGCTGTCGTCTGTACCTAAGCGATCAATATAAAAATGTTTCCGACTTCATTATGGCTGGACGACGGGAATTTAGCTTTAAACGCGGAACAGTAGTTGGAGCTAGACGCATGCACATTCCATTTCGAAATATTAACGGAATTCAATATTCCGATATCCATATTGTCAAGAGTGTGACGAGAATACCCAATCAGCATTACCTCTTGTCACGGACATCGCAGTAGCCAATGGCCTTCATTAGATGACCGAGAGCAGCTGCGTTTGCGGAGACTTGTCAGTGCTAACAGACAAGTAATACTGCGTGTAACAACCGCAGAAATCAGTGTGGGGCGTAAGATGAACGTACCCTCTAAGACAGCGCAGCGAAATTCGGCTACGGCAGCGGAAGACGGACGGGAGTCACTCCGCCAACAGCACATCGCCTGCAGCGCCTCTGCTGGGTTAGTGAGCGTGTCAGTTTGACCCTGGACTGCAAAACCGTCCCCTGGTCAGATGAGCCCCGATTTTGGTTAGTAAGAGCTGATGGTGGGGTTCGAGATGGCGCAGACCTCACGAGGCTATCTAAATGGCATTGTGAAAGCTGGTGGCGGCTCTATAATGGTGTGGGTTGTGTTTACATGGAATGGGCTGAGTCTTTGTTCGAACTAAACCGATCATATACTGGAAATCGTTATGTTCGGTTACTTGGAGACCACCTGCAGCCGTTCACGAAAGTCTTGTTCCGAAACAACGATGGAACTTTTGCGGACGACACTGCGCAATGTCAGAATATTCTGGACAATTCGAGTGAATGATTTGGGCATCCACATCACCTGACATGAATCCCATGGAACATTTATGGGAGACAATAGAGAGCAGTTCGCGCACAAAATCCTACGCCGGCAACAGTTTCGCAATTATGGATGACTATGGGGGCAACATGGCACAATATATCTGTAGGGACTTCCAACGACATGTTGCGCCCAAACCACGTCGAGTTGCTGCACAACGCCGGCAAAACGAGGTCTGACACGATATTAGGAGGTATCCAATAATTTCTGTCACCTCAAAAACCATTTCTGTCTTCAGTGTACTATTTGTTAAAAGTTTACATAGATCAAATTGTTTTACAGTGCAATGTCTAAACCACCACTCATGATGCTCGTCCAACAGAAATGGAAACAAAGAGTGTATGGAGGAATTATGTCCTGTTTCTTCAGAGCGTATAGATATTTCACCACATGTACAGTAGAAGATACGCTGCTTACACTTCAGCCGAAACAAGCTTTTCTGAATTCTTAAGTTGATCCACCACACTGCCCAGATATCACATTCGCGGACAGTTTTTTCTCCGAAAGTGAAAGGAACAATTCGTGGGCACCACAGACTCCACTACGCGGCTAACTGTGCCTACAGAGCGGTTCTAAGTGCTTCGATAAGCTGCACCAGTGGTTACAAGCGTGATTAGTGGAAAGTCCCCGTATCCCCGGTTTAATATCAAATGTGGGACAGTCAGCTATGTTACTACTACTCAATTATTGGAATTCATGTTTACATATTTTTGATATAACAATTGTAGACGAGTTTTGGTTTGTAGCCATGGCAGATGTGAGTGGCTATAGCTGCACCATTGAGGAGCGCTTAGAAGCAAGTGTGTGGGTGCACGAACGGGATCAGGGCAGATGAGGTACGTTACGGACGAATTGCGGGGCTCCACCGCGAAAGGCAACACTTCTGCACTGCCAAGGGCGTACTTTTGCATTTGGCAGTGTGCACGGCTGCCGCGGAGTGAAAGGAAGAGGACGCGAGAAGAGATACGTGCTAGTTTCACTGGTGCGATTGAACAATCTTCCATGAAGTCGAAATGTAAACTTCGGAACACTGTACACCGAAGATAACAATGCGAGATCACATGAAAAGACTACTTAAGGTCAGACATTTTCGACCGTCGTTCGTAGAAGAGTTAGCAGATACAGATCGGAAAGAGCTCGTTTTCGCATGCCGCATTTCCAAATGCAGTAAAACGTACCAAGATTATGTTTTAAGGTGACTGCTTTTTATCGCAGCTCGCGTACATGAAGTATTTTGTTTGGGTCAAAAAGAACCTTCGTACACAGTTGAGTTATAAGGGACCCGCCTCAGGGAGTGGTATGTGCAGCGATGACATCAAAACGTCTGCTTTGACCGTACTCTTTTCTCACAGAACGCGTATGGTCACAGCAAAAGCGCCTACTCACTATGCCCTTGCAATGCACGAGTTCCTAAATGAAATACTTTCCAGGACGGTAGATACGACGTGGTTCAACAGCAACCCCACCTCCATTGAAACGGCCATCAAAAGATTCTGACCCCACCACATAAGAGAACTAATTAAGAGGCGTCATTACGGTGCATTTATCTGCACGTCGCTACAATACAAACCACGAACTGTGCAATTCTGTTTAAGGATGCATTTCCCTCAAGTAACACAGGATATGCTCAAGAATGTCAAGAACACGGACGCGTATGGAAATGCGTTTACAACGCCAGGGGGTATATACCGATATAATGGACACTTAATTACCACTTACGTAAGTGCTTGCGCTAAAGAAAATCAACTACCATGCCATACTGAGTGACGGGGACTTCTCGCCCACTCTGTACTTTGATATATGGGAAATTTGAACAGTAAACGTCTCTCTCGGGCTCAGACATTGTCGAGGCGGTGTGGCAGCTCAGAGTTCCCGATTAGCTTCTGTAGGAGCTCAGTGCTACGACGAAACCCACTACGCAGTCAGATGATTCTTGTTAAGTCAGTTCTCAGATTTCTGTTAAAGTAAGGCGATGCGTGAACCCAGCAAGGCGACTACGGCGCCAGTGTTTATAACTCACGCGGCCTGTTAAAGCAGCTCTCGCAGGCCCCTTTTCCTTTGAGGCCTGTAAAAATAATCCAGCCGCCGCGTGGGCACGAAACCCGGATCAGCGCGATGCGCAAAGAGAACCATTCTCTTACAGCACGGCTCTCTGTACCATTACACACGTCCAATGAGGTGCTTGGCCACTGAAGTGTACACACACACACACACACACACACACACACACACACACACACGTCATTATTGGCATCAGCATTTAATGGAATACATTACAGGAGCATAAGACGATTTCTTGTTAAGTGTAGCTATAGAAGACTAATATAATGGCCCAGAATCTATTCTTTAACCAATTACACCGCGCTGGTATCTCCCTAAACAATCTAGTTAAGCCATGTAAGTCACGACGGTGTATTATGGATAAAATGACATGATTTTGTGAACTAGATATTGATGCCCTTGCTTCTTCGGGAGAACAGTGTAACTGAAGCTAAAAATGGGCTGAAAACCACTGTATGTAGCCAAACAAACAAGACATGGGGAGGTGCCAACTTTCAAAATGTTCATGTTTTGCTGGTTGCTTGTTCTTGGAGGTTAAAGAAAACTAACAGAAAGAAAATAGTATCAATCGAATCTCATTAAGGATTGCCCATACAAGAAACAAAACACTCAGTGTGCGCACACGGAAAGTATACACAGTGACTGTCCCGCCGAAGTACTACATCAAACTACTGTCTTCCTTGCTGGCATATAGAGGAAGAGTTCCGTCAAAAATTTAAGGATATATATCACTGTAGAGTTGTTTAAGATATAAAAGCACAAACATTTATGAGAAACAGTGGGAACTCACCTATATTAATTACCCGAATGAAATCGGGTTTTGCAGCTTAACGCGCTGTTATGAACTTCCCTGATAGATTAAACGCTAGGACAGGACTCTAACCCTGCCTTTCGCTCCAGTTCTCTTTAGCGAGCTACCAAGCAACACTCATCCAGAACAGTTCTGAGATTACCTCATTACTACTCACCACACTTCGCAGAGAGAGAGAGAGAGAGAGAGAGAGAGAGAGAGAGAGAGAGAGAGAGAGCGCACATTACCGTGTTTGAGAAATACGTGTACAAACGACACGGGACGTGCAGAGGACAATGAAACAAGCAAATGCTTGTAATAAGTAAATGCTTGTAACAAGCACAGGTCTGGAAACCAATGGTTTCCCATGTATGACGTGTGCGCCAATCGTACAATACTCTTTATATCTACGCGTAGTTCATTTCGAAACACCGAAGTGGGATGTATATTACGAAGTGAAATACGCCCCCGTTTGATTTTATCATTATTCTGGATACTGATAAACAGCGTTTTGAGGAATGTCTAGGTCGTAGCTCGCCAATATGATGGTTACGGAGGTTCTCAGACTAACCCCTTTGGATTTTTTGTGACAGGATATTAAAAAGTTTGTGTGTATTACAACTCTGTTCATAGAGAAACTCTGGGAGAGCATTATGGGTGGTGGTTTATGCACTCGGAACACGCCAGGATTTTTGAATGAAGAGTCGTGCTGAAGCCTCCTTCACGGGAACTGGAGTCTAGCGGGGCAGTTGTTGAACAATGTCCTCGACGTGCGTACCTGCAGTTTGGACCCTAGGAAGAATGTTGCAAAGTAGTCTGTCGTATTACATCGTATCAAGGCAACCGTTGGTTTCCGATTAAATGTGTATTAGAATTATTAGTTTATTTCATTGTTCTCTATTCGCCCAATGCGGCTGTACATGTAATAGTCAAACCCTCTGTATCCAGTACATATTTGAACATGCCTGCAGTAGTTTAACCTTCGTCTCTTACAGTTAAGTCTTCTAACCCATCTTACACTTCTGTGAACTGCGAACTGACTCATCCTTGACGTCTCCGGGTGGGTCCTGCAACCTCTTCTTTTAGAGAAGTTCTCACGAATCTCTTCTCCCAATTCAACTCAGCATCTCAACTTATCTAAAAATACACAATGATGAGAAGGGATTTTTAAATTGAAGTTTTCGAATAACAATTGGTTTATTACATTTTGAGTCTATGAAATGTTCCTACCTCGATCGTGAGTTCACTTCGAGTACGCGCGCAACACAAACACGCGCGCAACACAAACACGCGCGCAACACAGACACGCGCGCAACACAGACACGCGCGCAACACAGACACGCGCGCAACACAGACACGCGCGCAACACAAACACGCGCGCAACACAAACACGCGCGCTACTGTCCTTTATTCCCTTCGGTAGTCGTCAAATAATTGAACCGTTTCTTATTGAACAACAAGAAACCATAGAATAGCTACTTCGCGGCAATGGACCTGTGCCTATGTTCTTATTTAGTCACCCCGTGAATCGATTCCGCAGACGAACTGCGTACTCGCCTTTTCCGTAGCTTAGTTCATCCACTCCCTAAATGACTAGCCATTCCAGTGCCACTTGCGATCTTCAGCCCTGCAACTAATGACTAACAGTAACATTCGATAAATCGTAGCAGTATCATAACTTTATCCTTACGTTGTTCATCGTCCACATTTCTCTTCCGTACGAGACTACCTTATCGACAAATAGTTCAAAGAGGACATCCTAAGATTTTTATAGGAATTTAGTTTCCTTGACAACGTTGCTCGCCTATGCCTAGAGCTTTGTCGACGTCTGGAAACACATCAACCTGCAGGGTGAAGTTTTACACTATCTCAGTTCGCAGATAGGTGGAAGATTTATGCAACGGCACTCCTCGTTTTGTTTAGTGGACCGTAAAGAGGGGGCTGCGATCAGGCGGTGCCATTGTTCCTCGCGAACGAGTTGTTTAGCGTCGCGTCGTGCGCGGCCGACGGGCAGTTTTTGGTCGGAAAGAGCGTGCCGCGCTTGTTTACGGCCCCGGCGCCGGAGTTTCGCATTTACTTCTCCGGTGTGCGTCGGGCTCGTCCGATAGCGGCGCCGTGGGAAGGGAAGGGGCGGGGCGGGGCGGGGCGGGATTAATGGCCTGCTCGCCGGACGATGACGAAACGGAACCACCTGCGGCGCTGTATCGACCAGCCGAGTCGACAGGCAGCGGCCACACAACAGGGCCAGGCTCCCACTACAGACACTGCTTGCAAATTTCATAATCACGCTTCATCGCAGCAACAGCGAAATGTGCCAATTTTCACGACTCTCGCGAATTTGTCACCGGCAAACGCCGCTACACGGAGCAGACGTTTCGCTATGTTCATCTACATCTATATCCTGAAGCCGCCTAATGGTGTGTGGCAGAGGGTACTTTTTAAACCACTGTGTCCCTCCAACGCTGTTCCACTCAAGTGGAAAGAATGATCGTCTCCGAGCCTCTGTATTGGCTCTAATTTCTCCAATTTTCTCCTCGTGGTCATTACGTGAGATCGTATGTGCGGGGAGGTAATATCCGACTCTTCCCGGAAATTAGTCTCTCGAAATTTCAGGAATATTATCTCTGTGGTGCACAAGGCCTCTATTGTAACGTCTGCCAAGGGGGTTTGTTGAGCAACTCCGTGACGTTCTCACGCCGGCTAAACGATACTGTGACGAAACGCGCCGCTCTTCGTTGGATCTGGACTACGGTGTTGTGTTATTCCATTGTTATCGTTGTCACGCAAGTCGCCGGTCTCGTCAAATAGAGAGACTTGCACTAGGTGGCCGAATAACCCCATGTGGGATCATATGCCCAATAACGCCATATGATTCAATTTCTTTGATTAACATTCATAAAAATTAAAAGTATCGCAGTTTTGCGTGATCTACAACGTTAACTCACAAGTGATGGTCATTTTATCATTATATTACATTTAAAAACATCCTCCTGCACACATGTTAAGGTAAGTGATGTCTCAAAACAAAGTATAAAAATGTATCCTGTAATATAATTTAGCTGTCTGATTAATTGATTTGTATTAGTACTAGCAGCTAGTTTTCTATTGGAAACGGAAACAAGAAATTAAGTGTGTACGCTGGACGCACTACTTCGCCTGTTTACGTAGCGTTTCTGTAGCAACGTCTCTCCACGCATCTACAGAGGGCGACTGCTTTTGCCTACAGCCGTTTGCATTTCGCAGTTTAAAGCTTCCAAAAGCGCTGCCAGGTGTCGGGGATTTCCTCAAGTGTGCTGGGAGTGTGACAGCAGTGAAACCTAACTTTATTAACACTTCATGCATGATGCGGATTTTCAGGTGTCATTATGATGTCACATCTCCTGAACTATAGTAGGTAGGTGGTTCTTACATGGCGACTGTTGCCCGGCTGTCAGGGATGTGCATACCAAGTTTTGTAGGAATCTAACCAGTAGCTTAGGATGAGATGTGAAACATGCAACATACATTTTTCATTAGTATGGATGGGTGGATGGATGGATTGATTAAGTTAGAAGTATTATGTTCACATTAAATCTGTGAGACTAAATTTATGTGACAGCAGTACTGCTTGACTCCACTGATTTCCAGAAACCTGTCTACCGTCTAAAAGAGAAACCTTTGCTGCCTTTGAAACAACTGATAATATATCTGTAAAATGTCTCCTCTTAAGTAAAGTTTTTTTGGTGATTCCAACACGGCTTGGATTTTCCGAGATTGTAATATTTCAGAGCGGCGGAGGATTTAATAATCTGATTTATATTTTAATATTAATTCAGCTGATGCGTTAGGTCAACATACAAGATGTAGAACATCTTGTATCTTGCAGATCTGCTAAATAATGGTTACTTTCCTAAACAGTTTTGCTTTAATTCTACTATTACGCTACGGCTACCTTTGTTTATGTGAGGCACAATCATGGAACTAGCCAAACAAGTTGGTACCCCATGGAATCTATTATCCTACTACAGTCTTTACCTGTAACTATCGTCAGTAATAAAATATGGGGTGACATTTTTTTCCAACATTCGAAATACGAATTTCTTACAGGAATCCTGAACTTTCGTCAGTATTGTATGGTATCAATGGACTCAGCACCAGAAAATACTCTGCTGCTGTCAAACACCTTAAATACAGAAAAATGAAATTCACTTTATGTAAGTTACAGTTTGTTTGGAAGTGTTTAGTTGTCACCATCGACTTAGCTTCGATGATAGATTACGAAATTACATCACATTTCCAATGACATTTCATCGCTACTGTCGGGTCATGGGTGTGAATAGGTCGACGAAAGGGGGCGTGTAATCCGCTACTGTTAGATTGCTTATAGCAGACAGGCTCCAAAAGAGAAACACTGGGAATTATTTCGTCTTCGTGTCCAAAGCGGTTCATAAGGAGCGGAAAACGCTTTGCATTCTTTGAACGTTTAGCCCAAAAACGTCAGCCAGGCGGTTTGAAGGACGCCCCCGTGAAGTAGAGGCCTGCCAGTTGGAGGGCTTCGCTACCCGCGGTACAGAGTGCCTAAACAGCGCGCTGCAGGCCCGCTCTAGCAGTGCGGGAGCACTGGAGCACTCTGCCACTGCCTCCAATCTCCTCCACGGCACGGCGGGTGCACGCCATGTGGAGAGCCAGCAGCCTCTCCAGCGCCGCGCCACGGCGCAGAGGGGAAGTAACGAGCCCGCCGTCCCTCTCCGCGCGGCCAACACTGCAGCCAAAAACCACTCGTGGCTGACGCATCCTGCGTGGGCCTAGGATAAAGTTTACACACACACACACACACACACACACACACACACACACACCATGGAATATTTTCGCCCTAACTGCGACGCCACTGGTTTCACTACTGTTGCCCCTTCCCCAACCCCCCCCCCCCCCTCTCTCTCTCTCTCTCTCTCTCTCTCTCTCTCTCTCTCTCTCTCTCTCTCTCTCTCTCCAGCTCACATCAATTCATTATCGATGACACCGACTGCGTCTTTATATGGCTAGACGAAATAATTGCGTAAAATACCATCAACAATCTATCTCTACGAGTGCTTTGAAACAGTAGTCGCGCCCAACACTAAATACGAATGCCCTGTATTAAAGGGCTTCGGTTCGATCCCGCTTGCATAGTTTGACAGCAACACTGACCGTCGATCGATGCCACAGCTGCAGACTGAGTAGGGGCGGCTACACACTATAATGGCTCGTTATGCAAAATAATTTATGGACACAGAAGTGGTAGTAAAAAAACTGCATGGAATTAAACTTCCTGCCAGATTAAAATTGTGTGTCTAACTGAGAATTTAACACGGTACTTTTACCTTTCGCGCGCAAGTGCTCTACGACTAAGTTATAGAAGTATGACTCACGTGACTCGTGCTTGTGCAGTTCAGTCGATAGAACACTTGCCCGCGAAGGCAAAGGTCCCGAGTTTGAGTCTCGGTACGGTACGAAGTTTTAATTCGCCAAGAAGTATCCTATCAGTGCAAACCCCGCTGTAAACTTGACAATTTTTTTCTCCCCCTCCCCTACTCGTATTAGGTATTTATCTGGAAAACTCCTGGAACTATGCGTCTTGAGAGCAATATTTTATGCTAGAGTAAATTAGACCCTCGAAAACATGGAGAACAAAGCATTTATTTGTGATGCTACCTAAGAAAGTAAAAAAATTAAGTGAACAAATTAAGTACGAAGCGGGTACGGGAGAAAATTAAGTGAACAAATTAAGTACGAAGCGGTTGCAGGAGGAAATCGATGGAACACCTTTGCCTGAAAGATTGACACTGGCAGGGCATGTACGACGTGCAGAAATTCACTTTGTTCTGTCAGGGGAGCTAGACGACTAGGAAACAGTTGTTTACTAATGTCAGAATAATATGTAAAACATTAGAAGTCTTACATACTAATGTTTTTGCCAGAGGGTTCCAGGAACACATTTCAGACTATGCTCTAAAAGCATGTGGGAAAAAAAGAACACCTGAATCTTCCAATGTAAGCTCAGATTTCTCTCTTATTACGATGGCCATGATCTCTACGTAGATGGGAGTCAAAATATTTTGGCATTCAAAAATTCGTGATTAAAACATCTTTAACAAATCTCGCCGCAACGAAAAACGCTTATGTTTCTATGATTGCCACCCTAACCTCCTAACGTTCTATGATACAATGCGAGCTGTACTTCGATCTTTTTAGATCTCTTCCGTTAATCGTACCCGGTAAAGATTTCATACGCGCAACAATACTCCAAAAGTGGGCCGAGAAGCGTAGTGTAAGCAGTCTCTACTATATTTGTTGCATATTCTAAACGCTGTGTCAATAAAAGTATCTGGTTCTCTTCCTCCCCCCCCCCCCCCCCAAACTTTTTCTATGTTGTTTCAAATTTAAACAGTTGTCGTAAATGTAATCCTGAAGTATGTAACTGAAAAGATTATCTTTCAATTTGTGTGATTTATCATGTAACCAAAATTTATGATCTTTTTAGAGCACCTGTAGAGACCTCACGTATTTTCTCGTTTAGGGGCAGTCACCAATTTTCGCACCACGCAGATATCTTGTCTGAATCTGTTTGCAATTAGTTTTGATCATCTGGTGACTTTACTGGACGGTAAACAAGGGTGCTATAAGCCAATAATCAATAAGTGATGCTAAGATTGTGTCCCATATTGTTAATATAGTCTAAGAGCAGTGTAGGGCATACAACAGTTCTTTAAGAAACCCCTGATGTTACTTCTGTTTCATTAGTTGAGTCCCCGTCAGTTGTTACGAACTATTATCTTCTGATAGATTATCAGAAATCCAACTGCAGCACAGACGGTATTCCATAGGCACAGGATTTGATTAGTAAGCCGTTTTGAGGAATCGCGTCAAAAGCCCCCTCGAAATAACGCAGCTCGGAAACAACTTGATATCCACCGTCTATGGTATTCTTTACTTCGCAAGAAAATGGTATTTATGTGGAGATGAATATATTAGCAACAAATCTGGCTAAAGACCAATTACCAAAATAATTTCACACGGTCAAAACTCACGAACATGTAAGACTTATTACTTCTGAGTGCACTAAATCTTTCTCGGTTGTGCATGAAGAAAAGCCTGTCCACTCAAAACCAAGAGTAGCTGGTTGGTGCATTAAGGAGAGAACATATTTAGAAAGTTGGCTTCCTTCATTAGCTTCAGGCGTCCACACGCCAACACTGCATCCGTGAGTACCTGGCGGTGTCGTGCGCACAGGTTCCCACAACATGTGCCAAGTCAGGCGTTCCAGAGCATGGAGGCGTCAGCAGCCTCGCTCTGCTCTACGTCACAGCCGGCCGAGGACTCCAAACGAAATGAAACGCACACTTGGTCTCAAAAACTTACTGAAATTACGCCAACAAACACTGCCTGCGTTTGAGCGAATCAGTTTAGAATATTCCTGTCAGTACTTGTGTGTACACGGTTGGTAACTGGATTAACCAATCTTAAACTAAAGTACGCGCAATAGCTATAATTATTGGTCCGCATGACAACAAAGACTCCCAATTAACTCTCGTACATGGGGTACCGGCGTGAATAAGCCTCGCTGCCATCGTTAGCATGGTGTTCGTCCCATGATGTGGCCAGGAGGGGGGGGGGGATTTGGGGGTCTTATTTCTTAGCATTGAAGTTAGACCTTGATCTCTTACAACTGCTGGTGTTTGACCACCAGCAAAAGATAACGTACTACGCGTGTCATCCGCCCTGATGCCATCCACTCCGACCAGGGGCCTTTCCCACGGGCGCCACCCAGCCGTAGCAAAGGCCATCTGGCAGGATGGTCATCGCCGCGAGTCCCGATGCCCCAGAGTGAAGGGCATCTACTCCTTGGCATACTCGGGGGAATTAACGGCGCAGGCATCAGCAGAGCGATCCCTTTGTGGTCAGGGGGCTACAACCAACAGGGTACATGGCAGCCCCACCCGAGTGTGACCTCACCCAACAACTGGACAATGGGCGGAAGTGCAGATCCACGTCTATGTAGGATGCGAGAGGTCTGGGCGCATGATCGACACTACGCACCATGTAAGGCGCCCTTCCCCAATTGGCTCGCTCTTCGGGAAAATTTTGAAAAATGGAGGTCAAACCCTACAGGGCATTATTACATAGAAGCCAAAACGTGTGAGACTCCTTTTAGTCGCCTCTTACGACAGGCAGGAATACCTTGAGCCTATTCTAAACCCCCAGACCCGCAGTGGGCTGACTGTGGAAACTGTTTACGAAGGGGCGCCACAATATTAAGAATCAGAAAAAGTAATTGAGTAAGAGCTAAAATGAAGCTGAGAGAGAGAATTGAAATAAAAATTATCAATGTTAGTCTATGCACGTGTTGAAAATTCCATACAGTCGGCAGTCAAAAATTTTTTAATGCAAACCAACTGACAGACGCCAACGCAGCAAGCCCCGACGTTCTTCGAAAGAACAGAACAATGAAGTAACGGACCATGGCGATGTACGCAACAATGCCTGGAACAGAGACTTCGCAGAAGATAGATACAGCAAAATGTTATTAACTGAGCTTTATATTAATCTTACAATAATAATTTTGAAATGGGTGAAAATATTAATCTTGGCTGCATCACAGATTTCGAGAGCGACTAGAAAGACACCAGAACAGATCGGCAATGTCTAAGGCAACGTTTCAGTTCTGCGAGAGGGAGGTGGGGCTGGTTACGTGCACTGTCAGAACTCTTCTACTTTTAGCATCTAATTTCCTAATCTAATTCCTCAGCATCGCCTGATTTAATTCGACTACACTCCATTACCCTTACTTTGATTTGTGTGTTCACACTACGTCTTTTCTGGACACTACCAACTTCGTGCTACTGCTCTTCCGCGCCTTTCGTCTTCTCAGAGAAATATAATTTGGACGACAAATCTTCAAGTTTTCATTCCCACTCCCTTAAAGCTTAATTCTCTTTCCATATTTTTCGTCAGTTGCTCAAAGTACGTTCATAATAAATAACATCGGAGATAGGCTACAATTCCATCTCATTCCCTTTTCAACCGCTGCTTCCCTTTGATGTCTTACAACTCAAAAATGCTGTCTGGCTTCTGAATACGTTGTGAAAAACCTTCCTCTCTCTGCATTTTCTCTCAGTTAACTTCAGAATTTCGAACAGGCACGTCCAAGCAACATTTTAATCTACAAATCCAAGAAATCTACGAGGACCGTTCTATAAGTAATCCAAATTTGTTTCCCTGGCCAATTCCGCTTGAAAAATGTGGAATATGTTTTGGGACATCGTGGAATATTCTCGTTTCGGCCCCTATAGTTCCATAAATGTGAGAGTGGGGCGCTACACACACAGCCTTCAAAATGGCGTCGTAACGAAAGTGCGTTCCAGCGGCGAGCTGTCAGTGGGTCTCTGGCGAGAAACCTGACCATTGCAGATATTCATAGGCGCACGTAGAATATCTATGAAGAAATAGCACTGAACAAGAAGTCTTTGGCCCTGGCGTCATCATAGCAACAAAGACTGTGCCCAACGACGGGTGCACTCCGCTGGGAGCAGTACTTGGATGACTTATTGATGCAGAAAGACGTTGCCTTCTACGTACCAGTGGAATGGTAACATGCGGGCATATAGGCCTCCGAAGTCATGCGGGCATATAGGCCTCCGAAGTAAAGTGGCTTAAGGCCGGCGCTTTGTACGGAGATAATGTAGATAAATAGGATTCTGTAGCCAAAAGAGTGGGAAACAATGTGGTGTATTGGAATCCTGAGTAAAACCTGGTTTCAGAAAAGAAATTGTGTTTTTGTTACTTATTGAACGCCCCTCGTAGGTTTGCATCTCTCAATGTATACGATATTCCAAGTTAAGTTGAACGGCCAGTATTACATCGCGTATACCTACATTTCTCAGGAGCCCAGCTGATCTTTGCCACAGTGTACTTCTACCAGTGTTTCCATTCGTCTGTAAATAATTCGAGTCAGTATTCTGTGACAATGACTGATGCTTCACACGTGTCGAGACCTCTCTTCTTTGAAACGATCTCCCTGAATGTCTGTAGGAATTACGCCTGTCCCATACATTTTGCATAGCAAGTGAAATACGTTTTTTCACGTTTGAACTTAAATATTTCAGTGCTCGTTTGTATCATTGGGTGATGTAATTTTATCTGGTTGTGTCAGTTTTGCCTGAACTATGACAAAACAATCTTACTCTGAGAACATTTCTCGAGGAGAGAAACAGCTGTCTGGCTAAAATACTTTAAAAATGAATGAGCAGTAGTTGTTGGAATAACATCACCTGCTCCGTCCATCGTCACCGCCTACCATCCATCATGGTAGAAATCAACTGTGTCCAACCTTTTTACTTACCCACACCACATTAGAAGAACACGAGTACATTTGACACACACACACACACACACACACACACACACACAGACAGACAGACAGAGAGAGAGGTCGGAGGTAGTTAAATTTTGAGATTCTTCACTCTGAAAAAGCAAGAATGTGAATTATGTGAGATTTGACTTTGAATTTAGGAAATTAATTTATGACTTTAAATTTCGATCTGAATGGCTGCAATTTTAAGGGTGTTCATCTGAGACTTTGATTTTATCTTTACTCTGCACGAAAATAACTCTTCACAAACGTACGTGCTTCCACACAAGGACGACATATAACACGTCTGTGCTGCAAGTGATTCGTCTCTGGGCAGGTATGATTTGTAAAGACCACATAATCAAATTTTTATTTCAGTTGGGAGTCAGATTGCAACTATATGCATTCCATCTGAAAATCTTATGGAATGCATCTGTATTGTTTGTAAAAGTTGTCGCATAAATGCAACAATTTTCGTTATTTTTATGAAAATCCTGAAATTTTTTCAAATCTCTGCATAAAATCTGAATGTGTGGTTGCGTATTTCATCCGGTCTTTAGGATTTATTATAACTTTAGATAAACTGAATTTATGGAATTTTTTATCTACTGTGTGAGGTGCGCACTTCTTGGGCCACGTTAATAATTTCTTTGGGCCGCATGCTGGCGACGGGTCGGAGACACCTGGTAAAAATAGCCTGAAGATGCCCACATTTTGACCGAAACCGCTAACCACTGTATTTCATTGCGGTCAAAACATCAGTTTTTAAAAAATCTTAGCTCTTCAAATTAGAGTGTTGTGGCTAACATTATCTGCCAGAGCAAGCGACGCCGGCGCGAGTGGTGTGGGACGGAAGGGCTGGGAGACATGCAGCCAGCGCGCTTATCTCACACAAGCCACTTCCCGGCCGGCACGGCGAGAAGAGCGGCTCGCCTGCCTGCCTTTCCCAGAACGCCGACACAGGAGCAGTCAGCAAAGTCGCCTCACGTTGCGCTCCGCCGGTTTGTACTGCGCTAGCATCGTGCAACTAGAGATAACTTCTGCATATCTGAAAAACGCAAAGAAACTGTTTCGTCATTCTCTAGGAAGGAAGGTGGGAGGAAGATTAGGGTTTAGTATCCCGTCGACAGCCAGGTCATTAGTGACGCGGCAGAAGCTCTGTTTCGGGGGCGGGCAAGGAAAGCACACATGCTCTTTCAAAGAAACCATCTTAACATTTGCCTAGATCGATTTAGCTGATTCTCAAGTTTTCCCGTCGTATCGATAGATCACTATCTCCCGCTCGAATACATGGCCTTGACGAATGACCTATAGTTCGATTAAAATTACTTGCTATACTCTAATATTGCTTTATAGTTAGGCGTCTGTCACTTCCCGTTACTGAGCTGCCACATCCCCTGCCGGCTACCGATCGGTTACATACGTCACAAAACCACGGCGGGTCACTTCACAAATACTGGTTAATGTGTAACGCGGAACAATGTGCGAAGCGACCGCCACGAGGTATGACGGAAATGAGAGACCGTAGAGAGCTGATTTTAAGTGACCAATGACAGAACTGCACCAGACGATGCGTTCTGCAGGTCTCAATTTACACTCTTATTCTAACCTTAACAAAACCTTCTGACTCGCAATGTATGCATGAAAACGGCTGTCAATCTGCGGCAGAACTGTTAATCAGAAAAGTTTCAGTACAGCACTAAAAGAGAAATGTATTTTCACACATTCACTGGTTATCTGAAACTATCCTCACTTTTTACACGAGCTGTTGCGATACCAACCGATGAGCAGTACTTTTTGACACTCTCTTACAGGTTACAGTCAACACAGGCAGACTACAACCAAAGAATGACTAGTACAAGACAAGGGCAAATAAAGTTACACGATTGTCAAGATGACGTGACAAAGAATTAAATATGACAAACCAAATACCTGAATGAGAGTAATTGTCATTTTGAAAAAAAAAAAAAAAAAAAAAAAAAGAAATTAAAACAAACTTTAACTTTCCGAGACTCGAACCGAAGATTATCTGCGCGTAAGAACTCACCCATTATGTTGCAGCACCACATACAGTTTCTGCGTGATATTTATTTTGCTACAGGTACGATGACTTACTGCCTCAAAAAATTTCGTTCTCGTCCAATGTCTTATGCAAGTTGCCTGTTTTAAGCTGATCCCTGTGATGAGTAGTGTCTGGCTAGCTCTGTGTATGAAACGTGCATGCGTGCGTGCGCGCATGCACGCGCGCGCGCGACAAGGAATTTGAAGTCTTAAGTCGTGGGCATTTTAAGTGTGACGTTGAGCACTGATTCTTGGAAACCAGTTCCAACGCATTGTCAACTGGCAAATTTTAATAAACAGCCAGTTGGTATAGTTTTGGAATAAATTTGGGGCATCTGATAAAGATCTCAAAGTTCTGAAATATACAGGGTGACAATTATTGAACCATATGAGAAAAACGCGAATTAGTTACGAACTACGGCGTGTACATACTTTATTCAACAGGTAAACGCCACTACAGATATTCAGATTTAGGGTATGACATGTTCAATATTCCTGCCATCATTGACGATGATATGACGCAGGCGACCAGTGAAATTCTGCACGACCCGCTGAACTGTCGGAAAATCTGAAGTGTCGGAACATCGATGCTGCCGATAACTTCCTCAATAACTTTTCGGCTCACCAATGGTTTTGGAATTATTGCTGTACATCTTTTCTTTAATATGGTCCCAAAAGGAAGGGTCGCATGTGTTCAGATCCGGAGAATATGACGACCCCAGAGACAGAATGCGGTCCTGAAGTGCTCCTCCAGGACATCAAACACACTCCTGCTTCGATGGGGTCGAACTTCATCTTGCATGAGCCACATCATCTCGAAATCACGGTGACTTTCGATAATGGGGAAGAAATCGTTTTCAAAAACATTCACGTACCGTTCGGTAGTCATGTCAACGAATATCGCACCGATTATTCCGTGACACGACATTGCACATCGCATAGTCACCCGTTGAGGGTGAAGATACTTGACAAAAATGCGGATTCTCAGTCCCCCTAATGCGCCAATTTTTCTTACTGACTGTACCCATCCAAATGAAAGTGGGCTTCTTAGCTACACCGTACCGAACATGTACATACTAATTCCCATCACGCCCCGCGGCCAATCGTGCAGTTTGAACGTCCTAACGCAAACCTTTCAGAAGTTCTGAAGATTTTATTTCATATAGTTCAATAATTGTCACTCTGTATTAGAGGAGTTGAAAGAAAAACAGTCGATTTAGTAAGTAAATTAAGAATTTATCATAGTCCAAAAGCTGTTTTATTTTTCTTAATATCTCCGCGAATCTAGATTGAGTCTAGAAATTTTACTCCTGTTAAGATTGTCCTTTCGATGCACAACGATGACGAAAGCTACAGGTTTTTATTGCTGATAGGCAGTCTACTGTAAACTGACCTTTCCACTTACACTGGAGCGAGAGCGTTGAAGGGCATTGCCAGGTTGTCACACCGAGTTCATGGAGTCATTCCAGCATCCGGTAAGATCGATATGGCAAAAGATTCACCATGATAGGTGGAAGGGGAATGGAACCGTCCCTCTTGTCGATCAAGATTTCAACGCTTTAGACAAGAAACCGTGACGACTACCTCAACGAAATGTATCATACGCCGTTTAATATGGATACTGACCTATGACACGAATTAGAATTTGGAAATTTGTGAATTTCTCCATTTTCCCGGAATTGCAAATCGCTTATCTCCCATTACTGATTAAAGTACCCACTAGTTATGTACAAGGCCACTATTAACTACAGTTGTCAGTGACTGCTTGTTAAGAAATGGAAATCTGGGGAGACGTCTTTACTTTTGATCTTCCCATAACCTGGCTGATGGAAGAGAGAGATTTCATATTCCGCTGCAACAAGGTCACTGGAGACAGCACAAACTCTGGTAAAAGATATAGACAGTCCCATTTTCAAGGTAGGAGTTAACGCTATTTAGGTAAACTATGGTAAACATACATCTCTGTAGCTCGACAGGGATTAGAACACAGCTTTTTCTGAAAAGGAGTCAAGCTTGCTAACCACCATTCACCTAGCTATGTTGCTGAAGGTAATACGAATTTCAAGTCTTACCCACAGGCTTTCGCCATGGTTATTTTCGCTTCACCTTTACATTGCTACGCCCTTACGACCTTTAAAATATAAACTAGCGTGGAAGTATGTTACAGTGGAGCACGTGACTGCAAATGCAATGAGACACTGTAACAGTATCCTTGCACCGCACCCTATTTCGAACAAACACGCTGAAACGGTGCTTGTACATTCCACTCCTTAAGAGAGACTACGATACGTTAGGTTTGCAACAAACGCGGCTGAGTATCTGGATCTACTTCACCATCTGAAAACATGTGTCATGCCTGAATGACACTTTCAGACAAGTTAGTGACAAGCACCCTATGCTACTCTACATATTATGCACCACATATTTTACCACAAGTATTGCTATCACTACAAGCACTCGTCAACTCTACCAGGTGATATGTTACACATTAGCTGCCGAGATGACAACTACAAAGCAGCAGCAATCAGTAGCTGCCGAGATGACAACTACAAAGCAGCAGCAATCAGTTAGTGAAAGGTGACTGTTCTGCTTACTCCGCATTGTACCACCCTTTCAACGGTAACAGTCGTAACTAGGTGATCAGGTACACAACTTGTTTCCATTGACGCAAGGAATCTGGTGAAAATGCCACTTAGAAAAATGAAGATACTGCAGTGTAAATAGCTTTATCCTATTCATAGCTACAGTGCATTAAATACTTTTGTTCAACAAAGCTGCCTGCACTAATGTTCTTTCATGAAAATCTCCTGGACGGTGCAAGGGTTGATGTAACAGCTATTGTTAGCTGATATTCACAGGGCTTTACAAGAGCTGCATTGTGTCTGGTGAACACGACATGTTGACGTACAAACAAATCACAGACAATGTCCATTTGTGAAGCGTGTGCTCATAGTTCCAGTAAACCGCAGCGGTTGACCATAGCTGACAACAGCACAAACAAGATCGACCGCTTGAAGTATTTCACACAGCTCCCTGACGTAAGCTTCTAAATTATTTCTCTTCCTCCCGTAGCCATCAAGTTAGCCAGAACGTCGATGTGACCCATCGTCAGGGAAGTGTTAGAAACGATTCAGAAATTTATTTTCGTATACAGGGATTAAGCACTCAATACGCGAGCGTAATGATGGTATCTTGGCTGCATAGTACTTGTTACCGCAAGAATAAAGGTTCTAATTACTGGTACTATGAAAACAAACGGCGCACACGCTATTGACTTCACCTTGGTGAAGTTCAACGTTAAGCTGATACGTGTTTATCAGCTTCGCAGTTCCCTTCCACTGTCGCACGGTTCACCTCTTTTTCGGTAGAGGCACCGTCAACATAGCTATGCTTAAGTACTGAAGTTACACCAGCCACTTCGACCACTATTTCTTCGAAGACAGGCGGAAGCACCAACAACTGTATGGATGTAAATGTGCTGTCATAAGCCTCAACTGTCAAACGAGAAGTAATATTAAAGAAACTTAAATCACTGGTGCTCATCAGCTTGATCATCTCATTTCTGATATATTGATTATAGCTACGCAAAATGAATATTTACAATTTTTGTAGAAGTAGTTTCTGAAATTACGGCCGTCTTCAGCGACATGATTAAAACCCATACTGCGTAAGAAGCATTAAACGTGTGTGTTCGATGTTTATTTCCTTGCATCACGAACAGTTTGTTCTTAGTGACATTCTATTCCAGTTTCGGGTTTTCTTACTGGGCCGTGACTGAATGACAGCTTTGCTTACTATGATAAAACATGTGTAATGCGTCTTTTCTGTATGAGTGTATGAGTATTTTTAATGATGTCGCTGAACATGAGCCTAGTATCCCATATTAGTTCAGCAGGATTGAAATATTTAGCTTACACTGCGTTGATCGATATTTTTATTACACAAAATACCAACCTGTAACACGTAATTTTATATCCACTTAATATTTCAGACCACAAAAATACAGCACTGCCAAATGATAATGAGAATAAGCTGACAGACAGCGAAAATACGACCAACCTGTAATCTTAACAGCCAAGAAAAATTAGTGAAGCAGCTTAGGAGTAGTCACATTTCTTCCTGGGCCAGTAAGCGGGGAAAGCAAATCTGGCAGTGTTCTTTTCATCGCTACCATCGTGGTTTTTGCCGTAACAGATTTAAGTGAGCTACATTAAAACTTAAGGCTATGGCCACGTGCTAAATTTTCCAGTGGTAAAAACGTGGCGGGAATCTTAGCAAGTGTGCCGATCACACACGTTAGGACAAGCTGCCAAGAGTTGGAAGTCAGAAGGGCAGGGCACTGAGGAAACTTCGAAAGAATAACATACAGTGTTTCCTTTGACAGCAATTCACCTTTCGCAATCTTATTAGTCGCTCATCGAAGTTAATAAAGAGGAAGTTTCTTCTGCCAGAATACGCTGTATATTTTTTAGAGTATTATCTATCTCAATTTATTACCAAGACATCTATTGCGAAAACTGATTTCTAATCAAATACATTGATCAGGGATTTATCTTTTCAACTGTTCTAGTACCTGTAGCGATAGCAACAACTATTTCACATACACTGAGGTGCGAGGCTACGGCCATCAAAGACTCAGAACTGTTCAAAGCAACTGATATAGATAAAATTAATTTGTGCACAGACATTAAATTGCCACTTGCAAACTGTCCTTTCATTTGCATTTGTGGCTTACGAGGGAACTGGCCCATACACAGACCTCAGAGAACCTTTGCAGAAAAACAGTACACCTTAACTTTTTTTTCAACGACAGATTATCAAGAACTGGACTTTTTGTTGAGTGTTCATTTTGGCATTTTAGCAAGTAAATTGTGGATTTTTCACCGGCATATATATATATATATATATATATATATATATATATAGCTCTGATCTCGAGAACTGACGTACGGCCGGGAGAGCGGTGTGCTGACCAAATGCGCTTCCACATCCGTATGCACTTCCACATCCGTATCTAGCGACGCCTTTGGTCTGAGGATGATACGGCGGCCTGTCGGGGCAGTTGGGCTTTCATGGTCTGTTCTGGTGGAGTTCAGTATTAGTTTCTTAGAAACGTATGTTGAATTTATTGACAGTTTCAACAGGCTTAGTTCAACATCTTATAATTAATGCCGACTTACAACTTTGAGGACACACTGTCGAGTCCGTGAGAAATATGACTGCGTTTGGAACTGGAGGAACCAAGTGGAAAGTTTGTGAGATCAATTTGCAGAGAGTTATCACGTAGCAGTGCCTTGGCAATCTTACTGTAAGGGCTATATCTCAAATGACTGTCAGAAAGAGAATATGAACTTTCTTGTACGAAAGTATAAAGTAAAAACTTTTTCCTACATATCAACACTATTTCATTCTTGCAGTTTCACTTGTTCACACTCTTCCCGAAACGTGGTATGGTTATTGCTAGCCACGACTCACTCTTCATGTACCTTTTTTTGTCTCGGGATCTTACATCGTAAATACACAGATGATGTGTACGTCGACAGAATCCATGTCGCACTTCTCAACACTCAAATGTCTGATAAGTGCGCGAAACACTGACGCCGCGTCATAAACTGGAATTGCCGATAATAAATAGATCGGGGCGCATTCTGCTGCTTGCTATCTTTAAGATGTGTGTGCACCAGCAGTGTGAATTCCGAAGCTGGATAACCACCCTCGCTTAGGCGGTATTCTATTTCTTCTTTTGTCGAAATCATTCGTGCGGCCGTAGCCTACATGTCTATGTCCGACGTGGATTTGTGCCGCGCTACTTACGAATGGTAGTGAAGTACATCAGCCAATGTAGCACAATACCTCCAGTGGCCCAGCCCGATGCAGGATGCTGCCTCAACAGGTTGCCTGGCAGCTTCCAACACCTATAGTAACCAGACAACGCGTTCTCAAACCGATCGAGTGCGGGCTCCGCTGAGCGTGGAGTCTAGCTAGCCGATATGACGGCGTTGAGCAAGCGACGCGAAGAATTGCCCCTGCTGGCTGGCGGTCTGCCCCAATGCCGGCGCTATTGGGTAATTAGGCCGACACGGGCGTCGCGTTTCCGAAGAAAAAACCCGCCGATCCGATCCGCTGTTGTAACGCCCGCGTTACTCAAGCCCAACAGCCTGCAACGCTGGCGGCCAGAAGACGCGAAAAAAAAGCCTCGACTTACGCCAAGAAATGCTCTTTCAGTGTCGCAGTTAGGACAACCCACCGCTCTAGAGGAGAAAGTTCTACAGGGCGATCGGAATAACGCACAAATCAAACGTAATCAACTGCATTAAGATTTCGTAAACTGACACCTTGTAACAGACTGTCAAAAATGTTGCCCTATTCATTAACACATGCATGAACTTGTTTTACCGTGTTAGAGGCCAATCTGCGACACTAGTTGATACCGACTTTACTCTTCGCTACGCTAATCTTTAGTTGTGTGTGTGTGTGTGTGTGTGTGTGTGTGTGTGTGTGTGTGTGTGTGTGTATGTGTATGTATATTTTCATATATCCTCTTAAGGTAGCGCCAAAGAAAGACGGGAGAACAGAGGGGGGCGCCGCCACTGATTCGATTAAAAAAATCGCTTACGAAATGAACTGTTTCTTTATATGTACAACACGTGGCACAGCCCTGCTACAAGCAACAACTTTCATCTGCCTCAAGATGCGAAACGTGCAGTATAATTATATCTTTGTACACAATACTGTTCTCTAAATTCTTAAAGTAGGGCTCAGTATTCGAAGATACAATACTGTAAATTACACTCCATTTTTCCGCGACTGCAAGGTATTTTCTCGAAGAAATTCGATTTTCGGTCGACCGAATTACTGTATTTTTACTATTCATGTGTCTACTAAAGTGAACACCCACTTCAGTGAAGAAAACACGATCCAGTTCTGCGATTCCATTCAAGTGAACAAATGGCCCAAACTGTGCGGTACGCTGGACGTTTTTCTTTATCCAACACCTTCAATTTCTGCACATTACAAAAATAAATGGAAGAAATTTAGACTGTGTATTTGTGCGAGCACCACCATATGAAATAGGCGGCTGGACCGCTGGATATTTTGAAGGCGGATGCAGTTTCACATTCCTAATTTTAACAAGTTTGGTGTATGTCAAAATCGCCCATCTCCCGGATCTTGTCTGCAACTGATCCACATCCCACGAAACGACCGATTAACCTCGTTATTGTTTAACTGTTCTGCACTGCATCATCTGGATGGTTCCCACAAAATTAGCACACGAACGACTGGCAAAATACTATTTAATGGGAAGTCTTTGCTCTTGGGGCAAACGACACGACTACCAAGCAATACTGCAGATGTCATGCGACCTGTACCCATTACTCCTGGTCTTCGTTTGTTGTCAGAAGTACCTATTGTTTTCAACTTACACACGGAGAAAATTTCGAAGTTAAGAAAGGAATATACAGAAACAAAGAAAAACAACTGACACCAGGACAGTATGTCTTTCCTACTTTGACACTGTCCCAAAAGAAAAAATTGTTAATGTATTGAGACCACACAAAGTGTGAGTTACTTTCTCCACAAACGATAAATCAGGTGACAGACTGCCTCAATACAAAAATCAGTAAGATAAATCCTCCATCTCAGGTGTATACAAGATAAAATGCAATCAAAGCCCTGTACAATGTATAGGTCATACCACATGAAACTTAAACTAGATTCAAAGAACACAATCCAGTTAGATACAACACACCCAATAAATCTTCCATGGTTACACACGTTCAGGACACATGACATTCCTCTGATAACAAAAAATGTTACTTCACAAAAATCACTGCCAGGTAGTTTGTAATTTAATACTTTAACAAGATGTTGTAAGGAGAGAAATAGTTTTATAATTGCTGTTTGTATCGCTGATTCACAATGTAAACTGGTGTGGCGACACCAAACGATGTGTCCTGTCACGGTCGCCAGTGTGGCGAAATAAATAAAAATTAAATTTTTTTTTTTAAAGAGGAAAAGTTACGGATATGGAACTTCAGAATTTTTGAAAGGCTTTTTTTACGGATTGTATTGACCGGCTTGAATGCGGACAAATTCAGTGCTGCGTGAAATATGGCTGTAATATAATTTACCATTTCGATTAATTACATTTTGAATTTACGTCATTGTTGATTTAATCAGAGTTCTCACCTTAGACGTAGAATTAGTCCTTCTGCCAC
The DNA here is from genome assembly GCF_023864345.2 of Schistocerca serialis cubense. NCBI lineage: Eukaryota > Metazoa > Arthropoda > Insecta > Orthoptera > Acrididae > Schistocerca > Schistocerca serialis. Next base: position 260,674,416 of record NC_064644.1, on the reverse strand, counting down.
AATATTAATTCATTAGTCGCCATCGATGTTGTTCTCTTTGTTGACCGTGTGTATCTTCCTAAGTCGGCATCGGTTCACTTCACGAAGACGGTGGAAACCAAGGAATGCAATGCTACGTTGCTTTAAATAATTTTCGTAACACTTCGATACTTCTCACTATTTTTTATTCACAGCACAATAAGACTTGCTCTGCTCGTCGCACAAACCATAATTACTAGCAATATGGCTACCTTTCCGCACACACCAAAAATTACGTCCATCCTCCACAAAGCAACAATCTAAAGTGTCTCTTAGCTCCTCCTTGGAGTATGAAACAAAAGAGAATCCAATGTGAACATTGCAAAGATTATAATCTACATGCCTCTCAATTTAATCTTTGGCGCAGCCTTTAAGGTATTGTATGTCTCTGTGTCGGAATGTGTCATTACACTGGCTATGAATGATTTGAGGCAAATTACCTTATCTTTAATTCATGCTCTTTGGTGTGTTTATACTAGTGGATCGTGTTTGTGTGAAAAATGAGGCCAAAAATATTTATTACTAACTGCACGGTTCTGTACACTGGAACAGGTTGTAAGTAACTCCATCACCATTTCAAATGTATAATCTTAGTGGCATGTGCCCGTTATCATTTTTGTAGCAAAATTAAACCGTAAATAACTAACTTCATTCAGCTGGTACACATGTAACAACATATCGCTGTTTTCCACTTGAAAATGAGAATATAAACTCTCCAAACGCGTCGTGGGAGAAAATAAGTGAATTACACTTTTTTAGCTGAGTTTTATCTGAGCCTGTAATACCTGCTGTGCTATTCTGCGACAGCTGGTGAAAGAATCCAGATATTTTCATGTGAAAGATTTTTTTCGGTCGCTGTAGGAGGACCTGACTACCCATGACACACCGACGCTAAAAGATTATGACATAAGGCAGTCCTATATGGATGTGTGAAGACAGCAATTATATTTACCTCCTGCGTATACCATGAACATAACGTTTTCGAACAACAAGCCGCGTGTGAGAGATCACGTTTTCTCAGCGTGATTAACGATGTGCTCCCGGGTGTCCTGCCGAGTTGTTTCTATTTTATGCATAATATTTCAACGACAGACACTGTCGTCATCTTCAGGTGCTGCTAGTTCTGTGGTAAGCGTACTCGCTTTCTGGACTTTAAGCAGACAAGTAACTATTGTTGGTCGCAAGCCGCTATTTATAAAGCCAGTTCGATTTCCGGCGCCCACTACGTCCTTTTGATGTCGTCCTGTTTTTCAGAGCCGGCACTGATACTCCGTGAAACGCAAATTCCCTCAGTTTTCCAACTATGGTGAATATGAGGGCCAGCGAGATTGGTAAATGAATGCCTCACCTAGTGATTTGGGACGGGCAAGTAACCAGTAGGAAGGACATTTATAAACTGGCATTTTCCAAGAAACCTGGCCGAATCAGCTGAAAATGCCCAAAATGTGGGCTGAAACATTAACTACCTTATTAAAAGGAAAGAACAGAAGCTTTTTCTTTTACTAGTATTCCAACTTCCGGTACCAAGGAATGCTAGGTGTTGCTAACAGCTGCTTATATTATATGTCTTATTTCTTTTTACTACTCATCCCCCCCCTCTCTCTCCCTCTCTCACACGCACACAAAATCGCGCGCGCTGTGCCACTTTGAACAGATGTTCAGTGATGCGCTGGTATAAAAATTTGTTTTGTAATGTAACACACTTTATATTCCGTGTCAAATCTGAGTATTATTGAAGATTCATTACTGATGGCAAAATTATTACTGAATGCATTAAGCAGCTTACTTGTGTTTCTTGATGAAAATCTTATTCTTCAAATGTTACAACTGTTTTAAGAAAAAACAAAAATGCTTTGTTGTCAGTTGTAACGGCATTTGAGAGACTAATTTCTATTCTTCTTCTTTCCGTATGTGCTTTCGCGTGACAGCACTGGTGTGATAATAAAATGACAACACTAACAAAGATTTAATAAAGAATCGAGTTGCAGAAACCTTTTCCAACACACGGTAGCAAAATATCAGCTTTATAATTTTTGTAAGCGCTGCTTGTAAATTTATCTTAAAATGCACAAATGTAAGGATATTTATGAATTTTGGCCATTTGCCCATGGATTTATCCAGGGCATTTGTCCCAACTTATAAATGCTCAGGAATTTTACAACCAGTCGCCCTACCACACGCGTTATAAAAATTGAAATAGCCGTCCTAGTCAATTAGTTTTCTGATATTTATTTCGAGAGAGTCCTTAATTATATTGTCCCAGAACTGCGTTTGCACCAACATACTGGACCCTTGTATTTTATTTCATGATTATATTCAAGGCAGATTTGCTTGGTTGTTTTCACTGGGTATGTCGCCAAAGTTTTGCATCCTCCTTCGATTGTTATGAAGTCTGTCCCACAAAAGGCATGCTACAGTTCGCACGGAACGCGATACACACGATCTTCGGAGTTCTATATTATCTTTAAAATTACAAATAATACTTCAATTTTAGTTAAAGGGAGCAAAATACACTGGGTGCCATGTTTACTTAGGAGTCTACCGATCTCTCCGGGAACTGAGCCAGCATATGGTTGAATACGCTGTTTTGGCTTCTCTTCCTCGGTCCCAATCTCAACCTCTTTCTCAAATGTTACTTTGATTGCACCGCCCATTCGATTTGATTATCTGAATGTGCAGTCCTACGCAACACTAGTCTTAGGTGTAATTGGGCACGGCTGATTTAGAAAATCGACGCACGTTTGCCAATGTCTGGAAGGCTCAAGTCGCCGTCATCACCTATCACAAAGAAATTTGGTGCCACAGACTCTGGTCCATAGAGGTCTAACATTTTCAGACAGAGTCTCGCCGAAGTATTACAACACTTATGAACAGTGTTACGATCATAAAACTGAAAGGGCGACGCAATCAAAATTAAGAAGGCCTAAGAAAGATGTTTTAAACGGACCGCGGAAGAGGAGCCAATAATGGCTATCTACCTGATGCTGACCCAATACGCGGGGCGATGGGTGGACTAATAAGGAAACATCCAGTGTATTTCGCTCTCTTCAACTAAGACCAAAAAGTATTCTTTACAATGTTAATCTAAGTATCCGAATGCCAGGTGTGTATCACACAGCGTGCGAATATAGCTTGGCTTGTGAGGGGCACACTTTCAGAACAATCGAGGAGAGATTGAAGTAAACATCAGACACATAGCCGACTAAAACAACCAAGCAAATCAGCTGCCGCCGAACACTGCCTCGAATGTAATCGTGAAATGAAATACGACGACAGCAGTACTATGGTGCAAACAGTTTCTGGGACAGCATAATTAAGAAATCCATCGAAATAAAGATTTAAAAGATCTAATACAGATGATCGGCGGTTTCTGTATAAAATAATGTCTGGGGGCCGGCTTTCAATTTATTAAAATCCCGCGGGCCATCACATCTACCAGAGTTGCAAGACGGGAGAATTTGCGTTTCACGGAATATCAGTCCCGGCTCTGAAAAACGAAAGAGCGTCAAGGGGCGTACTGAGAGTCTGGAATAAAACACTGTACTACAAACAGCTGCGTGAGACCAACAATAGTTTCAATGTCTTGTTGGATTGCAGGCAGCGGGTGCACAGTAGCTAAACTCTCAGCACCCGAAGAAGAGGGCGCAGCTGGGTCGGTCGTGGAAATATTGTGCATAAAATTGAAACAACTCTATAGAACACCCAGACGCCCATGCCTGTTCCCCAGTACTGGACACAGCTCTTGCGTAGTACGAGTATGTTTAACCATTAACTTTGCTGTAAACCCTCATGGTTTAACACTGCAGAGACGCTTGTAAATTAACCTAGGACGCTGTATGCAACCGTATCTCATCTTTGCTGGCCAAAGTCACGATGAAAATTCCTCTCTGCACCAGGTTACAAATCAGATACCCTCGAGGCAAACGCCATCGCAGAATCGAGCGCTAAGCAGGTTTATCAACGAGGCATTTTACCTTCTAGGACACCACATTCCTTTGCCTACTTTCCAAACTTTGTATACGAATCGCTCGTATTTTGCTCTAAACAACTTATTTCTTCCGCAGCACTCAATATCTAATTAGCTTACTATATTTACACATTCTCAGCATAAAGATACCCAATCTGTGCTGAAAGAAACCATATTTAGAAACATTTTCCAAAGGTGTTACAATGCTGGTTGAGCCTGGGATGCACACCAAAAGCTTTATTCTTTTTTCGAATGCTTCGTTGTGCACAATTCGTGTCTTGCTATTTTTATCTTTTAAGATATTAGTGCTTCAAAGAAAATGATTTCAGGTAGCAATATAATTACCGCAATTACGTTTTCAGTTATTCAAGCAAATGCCAGACAGCCGAGAAATATGTCGCTATGAATGTATGTGCGGCGCCTCATATCTTCTACGGCGGTGGTTCCAGTGCGCAGGAATGAACGCAAGCTACGTAATAATCAGAAACAAGAACAAAGCGTATGCATTAGAACGTTGTAGATACCGAATGGAAGCTAGTGTATAATGATTACTGAAACAGAATTGCACAGTAGAGACAGTGCTTGGTACTGAAGTGACAGCAATCCAAACAAGCTTAGTTCTCGCGACAATCGGCTATGCGGTATATTGAAATTTCGCCAAAGCAATACAATGCGATTGAAATGGCTCAGTAATTCGCAGTGTACTGTGTCAACATAAATACCAAATTCGGGGCAATCATTGCTTACAACACAACGGTTTGACTTTCCACTGTAACAAATTTGTCAGCCAAATAACTAACACGAATAATTGTTCTTAATGAATAGATCAATTCTGTTTTAATTATTGTTTTCAACTGGCTACTTAAGACAATAATTAACTCCTTCCAATACTACTGACAATAACAAGCTAGACTAACAATGTATACAGATTCTCAAAAAGTTAAACACTTTTTACTACCTCCAAACAATGTAACACCTCTAAGTAAGAGTGATTACTATTATGTCGGTTCAAAGGAGAACTATTAATTTCCATGTTATGTAGACAGTCGATAAAGATATTTTAGTTGGTGATTCACACTTAATGTGCAAGTTACACAGAAATGCAAGGAAAAGTATTCGTATTCGATAGTGAATATCCTACCGAATTAACTACAACTGAAAACATAATCCACGAATGTTTTAACACTGTTACCGGATTAGTTCTTTGCCAGTTGAGGTTACCTGCAATGACCAATGAATTATACTGACATTCCATGCGCTACGAAAAAGCTCAACGACCATTATCTTACAAACCAAGCACGAATACTTACAGCCAGACTTAACAGATTTTTCGGAGGCTTTTAACTCTATCCTGAATGATGTTCGCCTCGCAGGGGAAGGCTGCGTCCCGTTGCAGACAAATGCGCCAATTTCACTGCGGGGGGAGTATTTCAACACTCACCAATCTCAGTTAACATCCATGCTTATGTGACTGAACTAAGTACTTCCTTGGCGCAGCACTACATATTTCAGTCTGTGGGACAGACCAGGCCGTTAATCGCTGGCACCTAATACTTAGCTCCTACAGCGGCGCCTGCTATCGCCAACACCACGCGTCATTTCTCGCTGAAATGGACCGTAGCAGATTTTGTTAACTACTCAGCTACGCGTCGAGAGAAACCCAGCCGCAAGAGGCAAAATTTGAACTATGAAGTCACGCTTTGTTCAATCAACCGCGGAACCCATCAAAAGACCTTGTTAGGAGCTTTGAAAACGACAGATAACGTTCAACCCCATCGACGAAGGAAACATGTACGTAAATTCCATTAAAACAGTATTCAGTTATCTATTCCCTGTGGTAAAGCACTATGCAGCAAAAAATTATAAAAGCACGAATGGCAGAAACCAACATGTTGACCTTGAGGTTAGTACACCATGCACTGATTCAGTATTAAGTTTGCTTATTGCCTCCCACCCACACACACACACACACACACACACACACACACACACACACACACACACACACACACACACACACACACACACACACAGAGAGAGAGAGAGAGAGAGAGAGAGAGAGAGAGAGAGAGAGAGAGAGAGAGAGAGAGAGACACATAAAACTACGTGTCGTCCCCCCTCCCCCGCTGCTACGACAATGTCTCGCTATCTTTTAGAATTTTTCTTGGTTCCACACGTGCATTATGCCGTAAGAACCAGTCGTGATGTTTGCAATAATATTCCCATATAATTAGAATAGACAGGTTCTAGTTATGCGAGGAATTGTGACAGAATGAATGTTCCACAAGGAAGCAATTAGAGAGATTGAAAATCTGGGGTTTATCATTAATGTTTATTAATTTGCTGGAGATACAATGAATATCTAATTTTTAAAACAGTACACAAAAATTTATGTGCTACGGCAAAGTTTTTTTAAAAGTATGAATAACTCCGCCTAGCGTCTTTTTCAATCCTATTAGGGAGTAACTAATAACCTCTAGGCCTTGTCACATAGATCGAATTAGCTTGTTACCGGCAGCTACCAGACACAATCACCACTGTTTAGTGTGTAGCAGAGCATAGGAACGAAGAAAAACGTGAAAGGAGTATAAATATCTGCTGAATTTTAAACACTTCCATAGCTGAATCCATTTTCGCATATTACTTCCTTAATGACTAACAATTAGTCAAAACTGTCGACAAACTTCTGTTTATATTCGGCAACCAAAAACAAAAAATCAAGTAACTTCACTCAAATCAGCAATACATTAATCACCTCTAATCGTTTGTAAGTGTACATTAAACAGGTTTCAGTAACTACACTCCCACTACAATTAAATGAACACAATCATCTGTGCTTCACACAGCTAGAATTGCAGTTTAATCTGATCCAGTGCACAAAAGTTAGTACACGACAAACAATATCTAAGCTAGCCGAGGCAGAAACGACAAACGCACAAAACCACCTGTTGCATTTCGTAACTCTACAAAGATACGAAATACTCCATAGCACCTGTAAGATGAACAAGTGAAAACTTTATTACTGAATAGTGAATACGCAGGAGTCGCGCGTGTATGCGTTTGGTGGAGGAAGAGTGAGTGACAATATGAGAAAATGAAAATATTTACCGGCCTCATTAGAACTGTCACTCACACGTAACGAAACAGACCAAGTGCGCCCGCTCGAAATCAACTGACTTCGCGTCCTCAAGGCGCGTGGAAATCTATAGGAGATGGTAGAAGGGACGTTTTCAATAATAGGGCGGCTGTGAACGCCAAGGTTAAAGCATTCCCGCGGGGGCTAACGGGACAGAGAAAAATTTGTGGCAAGCCATTGGGGGTCCTCAGCGGGGAGCGAGCCTTGTTGCCAGACTTCGTTCGTTGTTTGACTACACGACGATACCTAACGGTCACCACTGGTAAGTGACAAAACAGGCCTACAAAATGAATGATAACACTAACCACTAGTATGTGCATCGAGTTTTAAACTAAAAAAATTAAAGCTGACTAGTAACTTGACAATTCAACAACTTTTTATATAGCTCCATACACAACACTAAAACTTCAATCGCTATGAGTTATTCAAGAGTAAGGAGTGACACCTAAATGACGTTAAGGATTACGACGTATTTTTATCACCAGTGCGACGCAACATCCGCCTGGGAAACTTTGCCAGTGTACGGCAGTGCGCTAGGAGTTGCTACCAAGTTGTACGACAATGGCGCCCATTTTGATAATGAATGAAATCCACAGAGGTGAAGTAACAAAACCTTAATGAAGCTTTAACAGTTTAGCCAGATGCTTCTCAAAACAAACGTCAAATCTGACCCTTTGAAATTAGTGGCTCGGGTTCACCGGTAAAAGCGTTATGCCGTATGTTCCCTTCGTTTTTCATGTTATGGGATAGGATACTGAAGAAAAACTGCAAGTGACTTTTCTGTTATTCGAAAGTATTACAAATGCTTCAACCAGTCAGCATTAACTGACATTCAACGTAACCGTTACTAAGAAAAGGTTTCCAACTAACATGAACGATTCGAATGAAAGCTGTACGTTCGGGACTAAGATTATTTATACCACGTGAGACTGACGACTTTAGCACCGTTGGATTGCTGATTATCCTCACGGCCCAGCTTACAGAAAAATTATGAGGCATATTCATAGATTTGACAGGCTTAGTCACTACGACAGTACTGCGGAGACGTTCGGGGGATTTTCAGAAGAAACACTATTGCCGAACACAAATGATACTACCGCGATTATTAAAATCTAGTGCAAGGGCCAGGCGAATAAGATGAGAGATTAAGGTGAGTACAGAGATATACAAACTTCTCTCGCGTGCCATTTGCGAAAGGGGCCAGTAAAGTAAGGTCGTAACAGTGCGAGGCACCCTTCGCTATGTGCTATAAAGTGGACTGTTTGGTGATTATGTAGATGTGATTGCTACTCCTGCAGCAGTTACGACTAGAACAGGCGCCCTGAACGTTTCTGGGTATAAAAACTACGGGAAACTTTCAGCTGTTCCGTATGGTGCAGAATTTAAACAGCTTATTCCCTGAACGAACGGAGCGCATTAAGCCTGGTTCACACCCGAGCGAGCAACCAACTCAATAAGTTCGTCTACTGTGATTTCAATACGTTATTTACTTCGAAATATTAAATTTGTGAAGCACAGATCTGCAACAAGGGCTTTTTTTATGGTTTTAGGGCGCAAAACTGCTACAGCCATACGCGCCCATTCTGTGGCTCAGGGAAGGGTAAAAAACCGTATGTTAAATCACCAGCAATGGGAGTTAAATTCAAAAAGGAGGGAAACTAAAAGCGGAAGGAAATCTTAAAAAACTACTATTGAAGGGGGGGGTTGTGGTACCCAAAAGACGTTCAAATGACCAATGTCATCTCACTGACACAAACTCTAGGACGCGATCGGCTGAGCGCGTGTCATCTGCTAGAAGGGAAGATGTATCAGGCGACAGCTGTTAACGAGCGCGTAGTGGATTAAAATAGGGGCACTGAAGTAAAAGGAGTCTCACCGTCCACGGCTGGGAGCAGTGTGGAGGATCGCCACTTAAAAGATGTCGGTGGTTAAAAGGACAGTGCCCTATCTGGAGTCTAGTTAAAATTACCTCGCTTTAATTGTTTATCAAAGACCTTCATCGCGATATCAACATGCCAAAAACTTAACTGTGTGAAGTTACAGTGCCTTCTTAATTGAGATTTGCGAAGTCGCGCAACGAACAGAATACGTAGTTTTTGTTAATGGTGGATACCGTATTGTAAAGGCAGTACACACATGTCTCACATTCATTTCAGTGTATGAATTTTACGGATATGTAAAGGGAAAATGGGGAATTTTAGAAGGAATTCTTCAGTGGGGGGAAAAATCGCGGTCTGCTGATGAATAATTCAGTCAGATACTAACGTAATTTAAAGGGCAGTTGAATGGAATGGACGGTGTCTTGCAAATAGGTCATAGGACGATCAACAAAATTAAGACAAGGGTAAAGAATGATTCCGAGTAAAACAGATGAAGCTAAATATTTGATTAGGAAATAAAACACCAAAAGTAGATTTGCGCAGCAAAAGAGTAGGTCATAGACGAAGTGGAGGATATAAAACGCAGACTGGTCATAGCACGAATAGCATTTATGAAAAGGACGAATTTATTGCACCAAATATAAATTTAAGCAATTCGGGAAAGAAAACAGAAGCTTTTGAAACGTGATGCTACAGAAGAATGCGTGAGACTAGGTGAGTAGAACGAGTAACTAACGATAATGTACTAAACCGAATCAAACTGGGGAGGAAAAAAATCATGGCGCTACTTTAGCGAAAGGATTCGGTCGATAGGACACATCCTCAGGCTTCGAGGAATCTTCTGTTTCGTAATGGAGGGAAATGTAGGGGATATAAATTATAGAGGGAGATTGCAGGATTAACACAGTAAGGAAGTTGAAATGGCTGTACGTTGCAACGAAACAGCTCTTCGGACACGAGGCTTGTACAGATATACTAGCGCCAAACCATTCTTTGTTGGAAGACTACCACGTCAAAAAGAAGGTTGGTGATACCCAGTGGGATACGCACTTGCAATTTCTTTGACTCAAAACCGAAAACGTCTACGTCATAGACGATTTACAGGAAATGGGTATCCAATTGGAAGACTACTAAAACTTGAGTGATCTTCACAACACCGGTGGCGACGTCAGAATCAGAGATGTGACAACCAGTAACTGGTATTAACTGCTCAGATGAACGCTGCGCTATCCAGTGTATGTACGAGAAACAACTGATTAAAAAACAAAATACTGAGGACAGTCACACTGGTTGGAAACGCTGGTTCTAACAAGCGAACCTCCCCATCGCACCCCCCTCACATTTAGTTATATGTTGGCACAGTGGATAGGCCTTGAAAAACTGAACACAGATCAATCGAGAAAACAGGAAGAAGTTATTTGGGACTATGAAAAAAATAAGCAAAATATACAAACTGAGTAGTCCGTGCGTAAGATAGGCAACATCCAGGATAATGCGAGCTCAGGAGCGCCGTGGGCATGTGTTTAAGGTGAGCAGCTGCGGTACGAGAGGTCCTTGATTCAAGTCTTCCCTCAAATGAAAAATTTACTTTATTTCCGCAAATTTATGATCTGTCCGTTCGTTCATTGACGCCTCTGTTCACTGTAATAAGTTTAGTGTGTGTTTTGCGACCGCACCGCAAAACCGTGCGATTAGTAGACGGAAGGACGTGCCACTCCAATGGGAACCGAAAAGATTTGATCGCAAGGTCATAGGTCAACCGATTCCTTCACAGGAAAACACGTCTGATATATTCTATACGACACTGGTGACGGCATGTGCGTCACATGACAGGAATATTTTCTCGACCCACCTAACTTGTACATTTGGCGAATGGGTAAAATGATTCCTCTACCTTGCCCGATTTAGGTTTTCTAGTGGATGTGATGATCACTCCCAAAAAAGTGATGAAAACATAAGAGTTTGTGCGCTGTAGTCGACTGACATGTGTTTCGATGTTTGTTTAGGTGTAGCGTCTCCATACTACGGCGCAGTTATCTCGCATCGGACGGACGGACAGATAATTGTCTGAGAATAAAAAATTAAACTTTTCACTTGAGGGAAGACTTGAACAAAGGACCTCTCGTTCCGCGGCTGCTCACGCTAACTACGGGACCACGGCGCTCCTGAGCTCACATTATCCTTTATGTTGCCTATCTTGCGCATAGACTACTTAGTTTGTATATTTTGCTTATTTTTTTCATAGTTCCACACAACTTCTTCCTGTTTTCTCGATTGATCTGTGTTCATTTTTTCAAGGTCTATCCACTGTGCCAACTTATAACTAAATCTGAGGGGGGTGCGATGGGGAGGTTCCCTTGTAAGACGGCCAACTAACGTTAGACCGTCTAGTCACATCAATGCGACCACACATGAAAAGTATCTTTCAGCACGGACCGGTACGAGATGTGTAGGAAGAGTCCATGGTGTTCTGGGAGGTACAGACCGATATGTGGAGTCATGGTGCGAACAGCCCAATGGGGGTGGTCCCACAGATGCTCGACTGGGTTTGAATCCGGGGAGTTTGGTGGCCAGGAGTGTATGGTAATGTCATCCTCTTGCTCTTCAAACTACGCACGTATACTGCGAGCTGTGGGACACGTTGCACTGCCCTGCTGGTACCGTGCGGAAAACAATCTGCAAGTAGGGATGAAACATGGCCACCCTAAGGATAAATGCATACGTTAATCCACTGTGCCTTCCAGAATGACAGTATCACCCAGGGGGTGTCACGAAAATATTATCCAGACCATAACGCTCCCTCCCCAGCTTTGACCTTTTCGACGACTGTTGCTGGTTGTGTCATCCGTACGACGGAACATCAAAGCGTGATTCATCCGAGATCGCCTATATTGCCACTCAGTGAACTTCCAGTTGTGGTTCCGGGGTGCAAATTGCAGCCTTAGTTGCCGATGAACTGGAGTCACATGGATGCAACAACCGGGCGCCTGTTGCGGGGGCTCATACGCAGCAACGTTCGTCGAACGGAGCACAGCGTTGGTAGCCCCTTGGTTCATTTGAGCGGTCGGCTGCTCAACAGATTTACTTTATTCGCTTATACACATTTCCACAGCCGTCGTTTACCCAAGTCACCTATGGCCCGTGGTGCACCACAGATGCCTCTGCGTCAGTTATGGGTAGCGCCATTTTGCCATGCGTGGTATACACGGTGATTCAGAAAGACGGAACGTTTCAGTTGTGTATTAAAGACAAGCTGTGAAAAATTTAAACACTGGGCATGCAACTAGACAGCAGAAGGTTCGGAGTTTTATGTTCGCATAGACACTTTTTACAGTGCACTCAAAGAGAGCAGCATACGTTGCTCGGTAAACATCGAAACGTTAATCCATTTTATTCCACACGTATCAACAGATCCCTTTTTATGAACTAGCTTGCTTCAACTATTCGATTTCTCAGCTCTTTATGAGCAGCTGCCATAGGAAGGACAAAGTTCTGTCTTATGTACTCTCATAGAAAAAATCTCAAGGTATGAAGGCTGGTGACCTTTGAGGCCAAGAAAAATGCACAAGAGCTTTTCCAACTCTTCCAATCAAACGTTGTGGAATGGTTGGTGGTAAGATAACGTCGCACATCAAGGAGAAAGACGGGGCACAGTCATGATAAATATGAAATCACTGGAATCTTCGTTGAGGAAACAATCAAGTTTGCGACCTGTCCATGAATGACATTCCTGTCCGTTTTCCCATAAAAACTAAAGGTTTACAAATTTTGTAAACAGTAACATTACGGAACACTTTCAGTTTCGGTGAATCATGTTCGACGACGCCAAGATTCTGTGACCCCCCAAAATCTTACATTCATTCAGGCATTTCCTTTATGTGATTAATCATGGGTCCACAACCTTTTAGCTTACATGGGCCACTTTGGAGAAAGAGCATTTTTGGGCCACACATAATGAGAGAATACCTTTGTGTGTAAGGGAGTATCAAAAATATTGAATTTATCCCAACTTTACATACGTAACATCACTGTTTAGAAAGTTTAAGTTCCTGGCCAGCCCGTCCTGTGGGCTTCCGAGAGCTCCGTGTCGACTCCTCTCTGAACGCTCGACATTTTCATCAGACGTGCGTGGCCGTCCAAGTCTCTTCCCTTTGCACATTTCCAAAAATTTTGTACACCAGTCATATGCTCTGCCTGTAGAGTGGCGGATTCATGCGGGGTAGACAGAGCGATGCACCTTGCACTTTCACAGCGAACTGGCTTCGCGCAAATTCCAACAAATATTTTGATTCTTCTTATCCTGTAGTCGGCTTGTTACAAACAGCCAAGTTATATCAAACCTTTGAGCTTTCCTCCATCCAGTGAGATGCGCAATTTAATTATTTTTTTAGTTTGTAATGAACAACTGAAATAATCTTTTTTGAATCAACCGGTACTTTAACCAGGGCGGCACACTAACAGTTCACCAACTTTCGGAAATGCATCCACTCTTTATTCGAAAGCCAGTAATCACGATGTTCTGGATGTCAGATAAATCACTTTCTGCATTACGACAAAGCCTGAAATGTTTCTGCAGCTTCCCCTCCCACACGCTCCATTAGCCCTCCACTGCTAGTTCTGCCGCCTGAGTGGTTATTGCACGTTGAGTCTAGTACAGACGGTAGTCACATCGGTATTACCAGAAGATTTAGTTCAGAGGTGTTCTTAATGTTTGCATGCGTCGATTCTGTGCTCGCTTCTGTTCGGTCTAGGGAGGACGCTCGTTCATAGGTACGGGCAGCTCGTAGCAAACTGTCACCTGAGTGCTCGTCCTCTTGTGTTCGCTCTCATTCGCTCCACGGAAAACTACGGTTCGGTGGCGGACCGCGCGCCTGCAGAGCAGCGAGCAGCTGCATAGAGAGACAGCTGAGAGTCTGCGCGCGTGCAGGCCGGGGTGGAGCGGAGCAGACACACAGATGCCTGTGGGATGCGGGCTGGCCTTTCGCGCGGCCTGCCCGCCAAACCGGTCCCGCCGCTTTCACTTTCAGGCGGCGGCTGCCCACGGCTCCTCTGCAGCAACTGGGCCGTGCCCCCTCCACACGACACCGCCGCACCGCACGCCACGCCACGGCATGTCTAGTTTCTCCGCCCGCCCGACCAGGGCAGCATTTTTTTCCGCTTAAAAGCTGGTTGCTACGCTGGCCGATGAAGGATTCTTGTCCGTACCATATTAATTGCCAGTGTTTTCACCACCTACCTTGGGCGTGGCCTATAAAAAATCGGTACTTCATTTTAAACTTTACAAAACGAAATACCGTAATATCCTATTACTATAATTCAATGAGTTACTGTTGGAATCTGCCAACTCTCACAGTCGTGGGTAAAGCAGGTGATAAACTTAGGTTTGTTGGTAGAATACTGAGGAAGTGCAATCAGTTTACAAAACAAGCGCTTACAAATCCATCGTGGGATCCTAGAATACTGTTATATTGTTTGGCATCCGTACAGATAGGACAAACGGGGGTATTTAACGTATACAGAGAAGGGCAGCACAAATGGTCACAGGTTTGTTCAATCCGTGCCAGTGTCATAGATACTGAAGGAACTGAACTGGGACTCTAAGAAAGACGTGGTAAACTATCCGGAGAAAGACCATTAAATAAATTTCAAGATGAGCTTTAAATGATTACTTTAGGAATATATTACAACCTTTTACGTATCGCTCACTTAGGGATCGTGAGGATAAGACTAATTACTTCACGTACAGAGGTATTCTAACAATCATTCTTGTCGCGCCCCATAAGCGAATGGAACAGGAAGAAATCCTAATAACAGGTACAATGGGACGTAACCTCTGACCTGCACCTCGCGCCGGTTTGCAGAATGTAGATGTAGACTGTAAAAATATGTATGTATATGGATGTATGCATGCATATAAGTACATACACGGCGTGTGATCAAAAAGTAACAGGAATTTATACAGCCGATTTTCAATTTTTTTACCTTTTTTGTACACACGTTCCTGACGTATGTTTGCATTATCAGCCGTTTTGAATATTTATTGTTGATAGGCAAAAACGTTATACGTGTTTTCCAGCGATCGATGAATTTTTACTTCCGAAAAATATGTATCCAAGAACTTTCATTACATTTTGCCTGAAAAATGGAATAAGGAGCAGCACCACATTCGTAATGTTGACTGACTTGACGGAACTACTATGAGTAAGACAAGAGTTTACGAGTGATAACAACAAGTACGTTTCAGAGAGGGTCAATAAGGCGTTGACAACACCGTTCTGGACGTCCTATATCCGTTCATAAGAATAAACCCAATGTAAACAACCAAAACTCCGTGATTGGTCACAAAAGCCGTAGCACAAGTATACACGTGTTTTTACGCTCCTGGAAGTAGGTCCGACTTTTGATATATCGTATTACTAAGTTACGTTAAATGAAACTAAGATATTCAAATGTATAAATAGCCATCAACGTTTTTCTTAATCACGCTTTAGCTATGTAGTTTTTATTTCAAAAATCGTGTAGTCACAGCCTCTGCAGCGTTGTGCTCTTGATTGTCGCGCTGTTAATGCGTATTATGAAAATGGTTGAGGATGCTTTCTGTTCTGTAGTCAAACACACGCGTGGAACATGGTTAAAAAGTGCCGATAAATACGCTGTTCTTAAGGTTTTTCATTAATTTATGGAGATAATGGGCTTCGAAGTTTTCCCGAGTTGTACGCAATGCGGATATTAACAAACTCACGTCTAATGTGTAGTGCAGTCGGTAGCGTATTGGCATGTGAACCAGAAGTCGATGGAAGACTCCTACTTTCCTTTCTGTTAAGAGATATTCCGGTTCCCCCCCCCCCCCCCCCCCATCGACTTCTAGAATCGCCTCCATCTGGAGCCAAGCTGCGGGATTTGGCCCGAGTAGCAACAAAACGGTTAAAGTTAAGCTGCGAGTCGTACTGGAACTAAAGCACGCAGCTTTTTCACGCGTCACTGCAGAACGCTGGCGGGATGGCTCGTCATAAAAGAGAATGCTGCGCCTGGTTAGCTTCGTGGATTATGTTGTTGAAAGGTTCGTTATCTACGTGGCAGGTAACACTCCCAGAACTGAAATGTATTTCTCGGATTCGGAAAAGGAAGCAGCTAAGCGATTACCAGACGACTGACTAAGTAATACCTTCACTGGCTTCAATATTTAACTATATGCTTAAATCCTTCAATACTCTTACGTTACACACAGCTCATGCAGGAAAATTACCCTGTGCTTGAGTCAGGAATTTTCATCGTTCTTAATTTCAGTTACAATGGTATATTAGCTAAAAACGATGACGTGTTGCGGTTTTCGTCTAAGGAGCGTATTGTGGCAGATTTGCAGTGTATTATTTCATTCTGCTTAAAAATTAAATGACATTCGAACCTGTATTGCTCCTCCCATAGTCTTCTTACGTGTGTAGGCGTCCCGTATCATCGCAAAGTCGATGTGCGCGTAACGCACAGCTCAAAACGCACCCTTATTATCGTACTTTACAGTACTCTAGACAGCCTGGCTGCAGTCCCACGCGAAACAGAAATCCAATGAGGTGCCAGCAAACCCGGAAGAATACGTAGTGCAGTGTTTACATTAGGCTTATTCTTATGATGAACGGATTATAGAACATCAGTTACTGACAACAATGTGGAAGAAGTGAAGATAATGACTATGGAAAATCGCCGAATCACTATCAGAGGATGCCGATGATGTCGGCATATCCTTTGGCTCACGCCGAGCAATTTTTTTCAGATATTTTGAGCATGAAACGTGTACCGGCAAGGTTTGTTCCGAAATTGTTGAATTTCGTCGCGTAGACTTTCCTTCGGAATTGCTAAATGAAGTCGACAACGATCCAGAACTTCTAAAGATTATAACACGTGACTGGACATGGTTGTACAGGTATGACGTCTAAACTAAGGCCCAATCGTCCCATTGTGAACTACCTGATGAGCCAACAACGAAAAAACTAGGCAAGTTCGATCACATGTGAAGGTTCTTCTCAGTCTTTCCTTAAATTACAATGGGATAGTGCATCTTGAGTTCCTCCCTTATGGTCGTAGAGTCAATAAGGAATACTATCTGGAAGATTTGTGCCGTTTCCGTGAAGCAGTCCGAACCCTATCAGGATTATGGAAAAACTACTCGTGGAAATTGCACCCCGATAAAGGTCTCACACTCAATGCTTGTCCGTGATTTTTAAGCAAAAAAAAAATATTAAACCGTTATGTTGCCTCTGCCACCATATTCGCCGTGTGACTTTCTATTCCCGAGGCTGGAAGACCATGAAAGGGCGTCGTTTTGCCACATTTTTGAGAAACAATCACTGAACGAGCCGAACACCACAATGGAAGGTGAATTCCAGAAATGCTTCCACGATTGGAAAAAGCGCTGACTAGTGTATACCTGAGGGGGATTACAGTGAAAGTGGCAAAGTTGATGTTCAATAACGATAGATCGTTTAAGAAAAAAATTCGTTATTTTTCCTCACACCTAGTATGCATGTAAGTCCCATATCTTCTCCTAAGTCACTGGAGCGACTTCAATTCAACTTCATACATCACTCGCCCACTGAAAAGATTCGTTGTCACGGTAACAACTACTTACTTACGAAAAGATCTGAGTTAAGGATGAAAAAGCAGAGTAGCCCAGGACGCACACATACCCGTACTTTAAATTCTTGCACTATTGGGCAATATGAGCACTTAGCGACTGGCAAAACCTTTACTAAACTCCAAACCTCTACGAAGGTTTCTAGCGGACAGTCCCCCAATAAAATGATGAAAGTAAGTTTATCGCTTAATACTTTTTAGCGTTGCTTCACGTCGTTTTCATGCTTCTTTACTAGTAACTGCACTCGCGACTAGTTTCGGACAGTATTTACGTGCGCCACTAAATGTAACAGTAAAATGTCATCGCACTACCCTCGGTTCAGAGGATGCAACATGAAAAACTGCAGGGTGAAATTCGTTCGACATAGGGATAAAATATGTGTATAAACACACGTAATATATGTTTAAATTATGAAATATATTTGAGTAAGATATCCAGAACAGTAAAACTAAGGATCACCTTCAATACAAAAAACTGAATACCACTGAGGACTAGAACACACAAGATAGCAACGTGCAAAATGTGGCCAAATTTAAATACCCGCGAGATAACTCGAACAAACGAAAGCAGTCGGTCGGTAATAGAGAAGGTGAAGATGAAGTTTGGTCTTCCTTGTTATCACAAAAATAAGTCAACGGAAGCAAAGCCTATGGATACTAAATAGTTACAGTGAGCAATGCGAACTAAATGCGACTGAGACCTAACACTATGCACACATGGTTCCAAACTGGAGAAAGAAATACTGCGCCCTATAAGAGGTGGAAGATGGGTTCGAAGAGATCGAAAGGAGTTAAGTGGATGGGAAACAGAAGTACACATCGACCAATTAGCCAGGAATTCTGACATGACAGAAAATAACGACAGTAACTTGTGGAGCATACACGAGAAGATGGTACTATTTCAAATGAGCTGAAGAGAAGGCAAAGAGTGAAGCAGTTTCGGGAGAAAAGGTAAATCCAATCCACCAAAGGGTTAACTGTAGGCCAACCAAAAGTACTGTACCTAATTTACAATTTTAAAATGTTTGATACTTATGACCGACGTGATGAGCACTGATATTTTGTGCCGAATGTCATGACCGTATTCTGTGCACTGCTAACATCTTCAGTTCTCGAAGTACAGTCTCCTTCCTTCAATGACTTCTGGACACTGGTCAGTTATTACCTTACACTGATATAAAAATGGTCTTGTAGTTAATATTAGAGGACCAGAACGCAGATAGTTTGCTTTTCATGGCTGAATATGAAATTGCTCTACTCGCAATTTATGGAACAATTCATCACCGTTATTATAATCCTGTCAGTGGCACTATTTCATTGTTTTATTGTTTCCCTATTGAACATACAGTCATCTGGGTATATTAGGAGGCAAGATTATATTTTAAGCAACCTATTTTTTCATATTAACATGTTAGACAAAGCCAGCTGGTTAATCACCCTCTGTCTTCAGAATTACGTCTGGCACATGATTACTACGCATGACACTTTTGTACTTGGCAGAGCGTTCAAGACCACATTTTTCAAATTATCCCTACCGCTCCACCAATAGCACGTGGGAGTAATTAATATACAAATCTTTCCAGGCTACCTGTGATTAATCACTGTCGTCGTTTCAACGCAATTAGGAAGCAACGAAATACCTTGGCGTTTACAGAAGAAAGCAGACAATTTCGTGAAAATGTTGTCACAATAAAAAAATTTTGATTACTGCTCTGCCAACACTAATCGTATACGCACTATTTCGTGATAAAAACAGAGCCGCCCTTTTTTGGAATTTTTACGATGTCTTAAAACGACCCCGATTTTTTGCACCTACGCGTTCTGTCAATGAAATGTTATCTTCCCTGCATTATTTATGTGATCGTTCCAACTGAAGTCATTCGTAACTATGTTCTACGAATTTTGCTTTGCTTACAAGCTCTAAATTACTTGTTTCTATACAGCTAAGAAAGAAAATTTTGTTTACTTATCTCAATTTCGTATTGCCTTATTCACACTAACCATCATTACTTAAGCATATTCCATAGAGGTAACTCGGGAATTAACTTGTGATTAGTTTCATGTAGATATCATTTTCATGATTAATCTTAATGCTATGGAACGACTTATCTTACATTCATATGTAAATAGGGCTACAGGTTGGCCATTTACAAGTTTATTTTTATTTTACTGGCACAATTTTGCAATTCCTATCTACCACCATAAAGATAAATTTTACGTAACAAAGGAAATGTTTCAAGGACAAACTTTATCTTCAAATTTAACTCCTGACATTTTATATCGTGGTTACATATTGACAGAAGGGTGTCGTCTAACATTTCCTTTTACTACGTATTACTACCTGAAATTTCATCTCACAATCTAGGTGTGATGGTCGTGCTTCGCTACTATTGTGCCACTTGCGCGGCTGTATATATGTAATTCACTTACAGGTAATTTACAGAGGTTGGATGCATAATATGAACATTAACCTAATATGCTGTATGAGGCATTTTAGCCAAAGGAAGAAAAAAAATTTCTCTTAAGAGCGAACTTACGCAATTCCACAGGGGTTCACAGACTTCCCACAGAGCGAGGTGGCTCACACTGGACTAGCATTCGGGAGGACGATAATTCAAATTCGCGTCCAGCCATTCTGATTTGGGTTTTCCCTGATTTCCCTAAATCGCTTCAGCCAAATGCCGGGATGGTTCCTTTGAAAGGGCACGGCCGACTTCCTTCCCCATCCTTCCCTAATACGATGGGACCGATGACCTCGCTGTCTGGTCCCTTCCCCAAATCGACCACACGACAGACTGACACGTTTCAGGATGTCAAATCAAACACCTTTCAGCCGTCTAATTTCCAAACTTATTTTATTTGGTTACCAGTTTCGGCGTTTGACTACTCCATCTTCAGGCCCCTGACCCTGGCGTAGTAATCCGTCGAAACTGATAGCCAAATAAAATAAGTTTGCAAGTTAGACGACTCTAATGTGTTTGATTTGACATCTGTAGCCAACAGCCGAGTCCCGCAACCATCTCTGAAAGATGGACATACAGAGATTTTACCACGTTTGTTTGAGTAAACTCTCCACAAAAAGTAACTATGAAAGTAAGAGGTTATTACTGGACAACATTGTCACAAAATGTCGTTTTATAGATAATGACAAACAGCACGAAAGCGGGAGAAAGTTTGCCTTGCACGATCAGGGGTCTCGCGATAAAAATTACAGAAAACAGGTACCTAGATACAGCCAGCGAAATAAGACTTGCAGAGGAAGTCTATTTGGTTTGTTGAAGCAGCCTGTCACGTCAGATCATTCCCGTTATCGGTGGCTGCAGCGATCCACTGTTAACACCACAGCACAGTTAGGTCTATATCAACAATATCTCCAATATCTCCAATATTTGGTTTAGTCATTTCCTGCCGCAACCCTTCCTTGACATTTGCCTAATACGGGGTTACATGCTCCGAGTAAAACTATTAACAACATGGCTTTTCCCGATGTTTTTTTAAACATTTGTTCTGATATCTGTGTTATTGGTTAAGGTTTAAAATTTAAGTAATTCTTGAATAAGGGATGTCTCACTTTTTAAAAACTATATTAACCTTCAACAAACATAGTGTTCTAGAAAGTACAGGGATTCTTAAAGTGTTCTGTTAGTGAAAACCCTTGGCCTAGAGTGATGTCACAAATAAGTTCTGTTATTTCTTCGTAGCAAGGACCCTATTACTTATTTGTAAACTCCCTCCTGGCTAAGAGTGATTAATTCTTTTTCTACGATTATATTTCGTTGATAGTCTCTCCATGAACTATATTTTCACATAAAAGTAGCTACTTCTCTAGCAAACTTTGGACTGCTATCTTTGATGCCTCATTACTAGACCACAAGCACAGACCCCTGCAGCCATCAACTTCGAGAGAAATTTAATTAAATTTATACTACATGAATGTATCAATGTGAAACGAATCTACAACCGTTCAGAAACTTTAAACATTCGCGCCAGACCGAGATCCGATGCTATTCCCGCATACCCCATGGTAGAACATTGTTTCTATATAGCGAAGGAAATTTTAGGAGTAAACATTGTCACAAAGCAAGTTTAACTCCTGCCTTGTCGCAAGCTCAGTGTCATTTTTCATCTGTCACGAAATGGCCACTGACCCCAGGTATGTTTTTTTACAAAAGTAAACTGAAGAAGTACGAGGGATTCAGGAGTCAAGCTCGACTGAAAAAGTGACTGGCCGAGTACAGCTGAATAAGTAAAAAAGTGATGTCAGTTCACTATTTCTTGCGCGCGGAATATGGCTGAGATAGCTACAGCTGTATTGGTTTCTCACCAAATTCATTCACATGATTCTCTATTAACGTAGACTACTGAATCCCCTTCGAAAGGTCACGATAGCCTTCTCTGCGGTATCGCACACAGTTTTTACATATTCTGTCACTCAAAACATGCTGCACAGAGAAACAACGAAAGCGAATCACAACAATCAGATGTTACTGGCTATCATCGTCTGCAACAGATTTGTACCAGGAGCAGTGCAGACAGATAGGCAATAATGAACAGTATAGGGCAGTATGACCAAATTCGTTCTTACATTGGCTGTTGCTATGGTAACTGCCCTGTAAACAGCTATAGTCATTGGGCTCTGAACAACTACTGTCATTAGCCTATTCGATTTGGCTTAAATATGCGCACACGACACGAGAAGATAGATATTGAAAACCCAGCGAAAAATTATGCAACACGATCCCAAACCAGCGTTTTTCCTTTGTCTCACTAGACAAACGCATTCTCCTCGTCCGAGAATTATATATAATCCTGACATAGCTTCAATTCTCTATTCACACATCACTAAGGCCAATGTAAATAAAGACAACGGCGCTGGAAAAGTATTCGGGTTTAATACAAACAAAATAACGAAAGATACGAACGCTTCACTGCAGGTGTTATTTCCATTACCTACAAAGTCAGTTTTAGGGTTCAATCGCTGACAAACCTAACGAGTTCCTCGGCAGAAGCTAATTTCCATCTGTGTATTTGCTACACAATCACGAAAAGTGTGGAGCTCCACCTCGGCTCGTGTTATCGTTATGCCGGCTGTGTGGCTATTTTTTTTTTTAAAGTTACGAGCAGAAAAAATTAGAACAATTTAATTAGAAATACCACTGTTCACATAGCATTATTGGTTCCTTTACCTTTGACAACTAAATGTATGGACATACGTAAATTTAAATCACAAAAAGTGAGACATTACCATTCTACAACATGGTGATACGGATGATGGTTTGCATTGCTGCTTTCACACGCTTCGCTTTCAAAGTAGACAAACACTGCTTTATCACATAAAACGGCGACGCTTGATATTACTGAAGAGAAGCTACCCAGTTGCAACAGATGCATCTTCGCAATGACATCTCAGTTCGTATCATTCCACATATACTCTTCAAAATTAAACTTTCGATTTAAAATTCATAGGAAATGTTTCATTACATAATCATCATGACGATGCGAGTCTCCCAACGAAATCACAACACGATATTGTTAAATCATGGTGTATATGTAAACTATGGAATAAATCTGATAAAAGCAATCTTCAACTATTCTGGAAGAAAATACCCAACTTCTGTAAAATGAAGACGTTAACTCATATCAAACTTTTGAAATTTTACACAGAAATAAATCGATGTTAATAAAATACTGAACTGAGGATAATATTAATGTTCAGTATCAGAATAAATATTTCTAGTATATCCTGTAAACCGACTTTAATGATTAAAAACTTTCCACAGCGCACCTTTAAACAATTTATACTGAATTGCCTACAACGCAGTGCCAAACATTCCAAACTAGGCTCTTGAATGCTCTATACAGGTTAATCAGTAATTTTCATCCAATCTCTTACCACAAAATGTTTTCGAGCATTACAACCACCACGTGCGACAGTCTTCACGACATCAAATAAATATCCAGGACAGACATGTTTAAACAGTCAGTAAACCTGAGACTTTCAAAGGGGAGTAATTTTACAACGGTCTTTGACTTTTCTGATACATGTTTAGTATAACTTGCTAGAAAGTAAATGTAGAGTAATTTAATACCTTTAGATATATGGCGAGAAGATTACGTTGCACCTACAACACATCCTTACCAAAGTGGTGGTATCAAACGTACGTAGGTTAATTGTGCGTTTCACTGCGAGATGAACTGAAGACATTTAACCAAACTCTTCATATGAATCACATGCCAACGAACAAATTGACTGGTAGCGTCACCATGTATCAACAATTAACAGTTGCTGCAGCAATGTAACCAAAGAACGTCGACGGAAGTTACACACCAGAAGCAGTGCTGTCCGCATCCTGGCTGCCAACGATACTGAAGCTTCTCTTCCCGGCGACAACCATGACTATTAGCAACAACAAAATAAGACTGGCGAATGATATCTCTAAATTCTTTGTTACTCTTTACTCAGTATGACGTGTTTAAAAATATGCATTCTGGAACCCTGTTAATAAACATTGTGTTCCTAGAAGTACAAGCACTCCAAAATCGTATGTATCAGCGACGTAAATTTTACATCTTAATAACCAAAAACATTAGCGAACCCTCCCGTGACATTCTTTGATGACAACCCTTATCGCAGCAAATTACCAGTAGCATGACATTACACTGCCAAATGTTCACAGGAGGAATGGATGTTATTTTCTGGAAAATACCAAACCGCACATAAATACGTGAACTATCTGCAACAAAGTAAGTCAAATTTTTAGAAAATAGTAATGAACTTTCACTGTAAGCTAGAAGGATCACAAAGATCAGGTGGTGAAACTGCGACTATCAGTACAAATAAAAACACTCAACTCTATAACAAACTGAAGGTCACACTACCTAGCGTGTTTTCCACAGAGCTAACTTAACAGTAGAGTAGTCTGACAGCTACGAACAGCACTTGCGACTCCGTTTCTTAAGGGCGCGTTGAGAGGCCCTTGTTAGTTGTTGCGCAATACTGAAACACGATGCGACCGGAAGGGAGGAGAAAACGTCACAAACGAAGGCGTGAAACTACTCCGCAGAACGCCAGTGGGTAAGAACGCAATCTGTGGATTCTACTCACAATCAGCGTTCCTTTGTGGTTGCATGGCGGAAATTTGCGCGCAGACAGTGGTAACGCACTAATTTGTTCAGATTAACAATGCAAGAGTTCTACGACGACCTAAGGCTTGCCCCCTAATTTTATTAACGTTCCAATACCTACTTACATCAGTTGTCTTTCCCTTCAACCGAACCGCATCTTCCATACTCATTCAAGTGTGTAACCTTGGCTCGGTACACATTCAAGCGATATGAAGACGCTGCACAGAACGCTTTCACGATTAAAAGAACTTGACAACAGTGTTCGGCTGAAGATGCACTCAAATTTGTGCACCCACACCATCAAAAGGTGCCATGTAATTTAGTCACTTATCAAAGGAAACCGCGAAATGAGCTACATTGACGAAAAGCATTTGTTTGGTTAATTCTCTAATTTTAATCCTCTCAACATCAAGACGTTTCTGTCTTCTGCATTTCGCAATCACCTGCATTGAATTTGCCTATCTTGCATTTGTTGTATTACCACGTACACATTACACAAAATGTTGGCTCATGGTTGCATACTCCAAACTTTCATCCCATTAGCTGCACAGTTTATGTTTACTCCTGGGACTTCTCTTAACTTCCTTTGTTTACAATACAAAGAAGTAGAAGCAGAAATGAGCATACAGCAACTGCCTAGAGGCAGTTTCTGGCTTCCTTAAAAACCTAAACGAGTTTTCAGACCATGGTGATTTTAAAGAAAATAGGAAAATCTTGTTTCGATAGGTAACAGACTTTGAATAACAGTACCACATTCGAAATATTGGTTGCGGTACGATGTATGTGGTGCAGTCCGATGGTTGTATCAGGTAATAAGGCACTAATTTACCTGTGAATTACCGCAACTGTAGTCAAAGAGTGAACACGAAATAAAACACCTGTGATGACATATCTACAGCGTAGCCCGCTCTATGGCCGCCTCCATACCGTAATGCACTACCCGTTACTGAATGGTAGATTCAGAAAATCTACACACACACACACACACACACACACACACACACACACACACACACACAGAGAGAGAGAGAGAGAGAGAGAGAGAGAGAGAGAGAGACGATACTTTGCTGTACGTCATGTACACCTATCTTACATTAACTATGTAGGCATAAGTTTGCCACTACGCAGCTCTTTGTAGTTGATTGCTCCCGGGACTGCCACTAGTGGTCACCCATAGTGATATTATATGTAAACACTTAAATTAATGTTGACAACTAGACTAATAAAAAAAAAGTCAGCGCAAAATCTGTGCGATGTGGTCTGGGGATCATCCATTTGATGCATTACACTTGGGCCATGCAAAATTAAGACCGCTGGTACGAGTGCGTGTACTACTTTAACATAAATTACTGGTGCTTTTCTATTTTTTACTCCGGCGTGTAAGCAGAATGAAGAAAATGGCTGCGTCCTCAGTTTGCTCACAAAATAAAGTTAGTACAGGGCATTTTATAACTAAATCAGCTGCTGAATCTCTCTCCGGCTACTATCCGACCAGTGTCACTATTTTAGAAACCCCCTCCTCCCCTCTCGGCACGGTGACAGTTCCACAACACACTTCAGTAACATTGAAAATGCTGTAACATCACCTACCATTACTAAAATACTCCTCGCGAACTGGCCATTTGAGGAACAACCATCACACGAGTAAACAAACGCTCGATCGCACGAACAAGCGGGTCTGCTATGCCAGGTGTTTGGAAAAAATTCACGGGCAACATTGGGCAGCATGACGTTGCGTACCCGCTAAATAAACGAAAAAATGGCACATGTAAGTCCGGTCAAAGAACACTTAAGCCCGTCGGGAATAAACTGCTAAACGGCTATTCACGAAGGAACGTTCAGTTTTTCTACCAGGCGTGTTTGTAACATATTTACTGGGAGCTTGGTAACAGCTTTTTCAAATATAAACGTACTGGAATATCAAGAACATCTGAGGGGAATTTTTGATCTTGCTTCAAAATTACGTCACTAGATTAATGTGAAAACCATTCTGATAACTATGAGCTGTTCAAAATAACCGAAGACGGGGTTCTCTGCCTGCTTTCGCAGGCCACCTGTTGTACAAGTCCTTCGTTCAACCCTTACTACGTACGTAACAAGGTCAAAACATTGATACATATTTCCTATTCTACACATGGAAGCAGAAGCAAATGCAGTCTTAATGACTATCAACACTACAGCATCTATATGACAAGTGTGTTGAACAGCAGATACACAACGATGAAAGTTATTGCGCAAGCATGCGCGATGAGGGCACAGCATGAATCAGAGTAGAGAAATTGTCAGTCTTTCGTCACTAATTAAGGTGGAGGAATACTTTTACTTTTCTCGATTCCGACTGTACCACGAACTACGCGCTTTTTACAGACATTTAATGCGCCCTTGCCTCTAAACAGTATGTTCAACAGACTTACTATATACCGTTATAGACTGGGTAGCTACCTGAAGTAGACACACGGAAAGTACTGCGAATCAGGATCCGAACAGATATGCAGATGTACTTTATCCCGAAAAACATTATTTCGCTTTTAGTCAAAGCAAATGTGAGTTTATACAGCTACGTGTGATTTCAAAAACCGGCTCTCGTGATTTATACAAATGTCAAATATCATCACAAAACTAACCTGTGTGATTATTTAACACGTCCAATACAGCAGAGGAGAAAAATCTTTCACTTCTCATTTTGAGATGTTCATCAATATTATTCTTTACGAAAGCACTCGTTCGATGTGTGCAGATCGACAGAGCAAATGTTAAATGAACGGAGTAAATAATCGATACTACGCAACAATACCGGGGAACGCGCGCAGTGTGATAAGCGGCGACTTATCAAGACCGGGGAAAAAAAAAAAAAAAAAAAAAAAAAGAGAGCAACCTGTAAACAAAGGCAGGCAGACCGGCCGACCCGCCGGTGGTGTCTAGGACTGCCGCTGGCCGCTTTTCCCGCCCGCCAGCTTTGGGCGGGCCCAACGCGTTCTTTGTCTGCCGACGCGCCGCCACGCCGCCAGAACAAAGGAAGCTGGGCCTCCAGAAGGTTCCCGCGGACGCGCTTAACACCCCCGAGGCTCACCGCCGGTCGCACTAATTGCCGGCTTCACAGGTACCGGTAGGAGGATTCGATAACGAGATATACTGCTACATC
Organism: Schistocerca serialis cubense; assembly: GCF_023864345.2. Classification (NCBI taxonomy): domain Eukaryota; kingdom Metazoa; phylum Arthropoda; class Insecta; order Orthoptera; family Acrididae; genus Schistocerca; species Schistocerca serialis. Next base: position 260,646,520 of record NC_064644.1, on the reverse strand, counting down.
CTGGCAGGCTCCTTTGTTCGCCGGTCCCGCCATAAGGCCAACTGCTCCGCCGCGAGCCGGCAACGTACCGTCAAACTCGCCTCTGTAGACTGTAAGGGTACCTGACAGATGCGACACCGGTTGGGACTTACCTCAAAGACGCCATCCAACAGATCCCGAGAGTGAGACAGCAGCTGTTGGTAAGACTTGTGGCCCGATCAGAAACCGTGTCAGTTCTCTCGCCAGCGAGTGTGCACTCCCTCTTCAACACAAAGGATACTCCGGCCCACCAGCCAGTCCCATCAACATTCACTCACAACCTCTCAGACCTTACGCCAGAACATAACTGGCGGGCACGGAGACGCCGCGCCTCGGCGGGAGCCGGGCAGAGCCCGGACGGCAGGCGGTGGGGGCAGGCCACGTGACCGCGCTGCGCAGTGCCGCTGCGCAGAGGACGCCGACGGCGGCTGTATCGACTGGCGCGGGCCGCGAACACGCGGAGGGTGCGACCGTGAGACAGGGGGAGCCGGCGGCCGGGGACTGCGCAACGCTGGAAACGGCACCCACGCCGAAGGGCACGCACCAACCACCGGCGGACCGCGCCACTACTGCACGCTCGCTGCCTCCGGCTTTCAACCGGCATTGTACCCTGCCTCCATCTGAACGTTAAATGTGCACTCGGGAATTACACAGAAATCCACAGGTTATTTCAGCAAGGCGGAGCTGAGGTTGGGTAATCGTCCCAGAACGCCGTAAGGTTCATTGCTCTCACCCCGCCAGCTAGCATCTACATACGAATTGTGATCAAAAGGTAACGAGAAATTTTATTTTTCTTAAAGACTCTTTCTTTATTCATCAACATTAACTTTGTCCTTTTTAAGTAATCCCCCTCAGATGTAATACATTTGTGCCAGCGCTTTTTCCAATCCTGGAAGCAATTCTGGAATTCTGTTCTCGTTACAGTGTTCGCTCACTGAGTGATTCTGTGCTTCTCAAAAATGGTGGCAAAACGACGTCATCTCATTGTTCTCTTCAACCTCGGGAACAGAAAGAAGTCGCAGGGGGCCATGTCCGGTGAATACAGTGGCTGGGGCAACATTAATTTCGACGTCATACCCATATACCCATGTTTCGTCACCTCTTACAACTTTCTTTAGAGCTTCTGGATCGTTGTCGTGTTCGTTCAGCAATTCATGAACGATGTCTAATCGACGTCTTATCTGGTAAAAATTCAACAATTTCGGAACAAACTTTGCTGCTACACGTTTCATGCCCAAAGCATTCCAGATTCTGCTTGGCGTGGGCCACGGATATGCAGATATCATCAGCAACCATTCTGATGGTGATCCGGCGATTTTCCACAACAATTTTCTTTACCTCTTCCTCAATGTGTTCAGCAACTAATGTGCTAGGGCATCCACGATGGTCGTCGTCTTGAACGTCTTGACGACCCGCTTTGAAACGTTACACTACTCGTAAACTCTTGTCCTACTAATAGTAGATTCGCTAAAAGCCACATCAACATTTCGAATGTGATGCTGCACTTTATACCACTTTTCAAACAAATTCAATGCAAGTCCTTTGATCCATTTTTCGAAAGTAAAAAAACACGTATAACCTTTTCGGCTGTCAACAAGAAATTAAATCTTGGAAACAGCTGAAAATGCAAACATACCTTCGGAACATGTTTGCCGACAAGATAAAATAGTTTTGAAAATCAGATGTATAAAGCCAACGAAATTAAAAAATTCCCGTTACCTTTGATCACACCTCGTATCTCTACCTGAGAGGCTAATTTCCGCAAGTTTTAACTGAAGACCGTGCTTCAGTTGAGGAAGAAGAACGCTGACACTCCAGCTTTATCAAACGTTAAAAGGGCGTATGCCCATTTAAAACTGCCTACATCAGCGATGGGAGAGGCCACCGGCTGCCATCCTTATTTCATAAGTAAAGATAAAGAAGCTGGTACACTTCCCTAAATGTCGTGTAGGGCACCCGCGAGCACGCGGAAGTGCCGCAACACGACGTGGCATGGACTCGACTAATGTCTGAACTAGTGCTGGAGGGAACTGACACCATGAATTCTGCAGGGCTGTCCACAAATCCATAAGAGTACGAGGGGATGGAGATCTCTTCTCAAAAGCACGTTGCAAGGCATCCCAGATATGCTAAATAATGTTCATGTCTGGTGAGTTTGGTGGCCAGTGGAACTATTTAAACTCAGAAAAGTGTTCCTGGAGCCACTCTGTAGCAATTATGGACGTGTGGGGCGTCACATTGTCCAGCTGGAATTTCGCAAGTCCGTCAGAATGCACAATGGACATGAATGGATGCAGGTGATCAGACCGAATGCTTACGTATGTGTTACTTGTCAGAGTCGTATCTAGACGTAGCAGGGGTCCCATATCACTCCAACTGCACACGCCCCACACCTTTACAGAGCCTCTACCAGCCTGAACAGTCCCCACTGACATGCAGGGTCCATGGATTCAGGAGGTTGTCTCCATACACACGTCCATCCGCTCGATACAATTTGAAAAACGAGACTCGTCCGACCAGGCAACATGTTTCCAGCCATCAACAGTCCAACATCGGTGTTGATGGGCCAGGTGAGGCGTCAAGCTTTGTGTCGCGAACCCATCAAGGGTACACGAGTGGGCTTTCAGCTACGAAAGCCCATACCGACGATTTTTCTTTGAATGTTCAGACGCTGGTAGTTGTTGATGGCCCAGCACCGAAATCTGGAGCAATCTGCGGGAGGGTTGCGCTTCTGTCACGTTGGACGATTCTCTTCAGTCGTCGTTGGTCCCGTTCTTGCAGGATATTTTTCCGGCCTTAGCGATGTCGGAGATTTGATGTTTTACCGGATTCCTGACATTCACGGCACACTCGTGAAATTTTCGGACGGGAAAATCCCCATTTCATCGCTTCCTCGGAGATGTTGCGTTCCATCGCTCGTGGGCCGCCTGTAACACCACGTTCAGACTCGCTTAAATCTTGATAACTTGCCATTGTACCAGCGGTAACCTATCTAACAGCTGCCCCAGACGCTTGTTGTCTGTATAGGCGTTGTCGACAGCAGCGCCGTATTCCATCTGTTTACATATCTCTGAACAGTGTTTGAATACGCATGCCTATACCAGTTTCTCTGGCGCTTCAGTGTAAGTCGGAACAGCGGGATCTGCATTTATGCCACTTTACCTCTGACGTATGGTGTATGCGACGAAAGCCACTGTAAAATGCCTGGCTGAGGGCATTACGTAACAACGCTAGTGATTTTCTGTCGTATCCCATTCGCGTAGCCAGCGAAGGAAAGATGTCTGTAAGTCTCTATTTCCTGCAGCTGCTTCGGTATACACTGCCTGCACTCAGAAAACATAGTGGGACGTCAATGTAGCTTCGTTCAGATGCACATCATCGACCGGTATGAAAATGATTAGTCTTACAATTCTCTGTGGCAGATAGAACGGCCCCCAGAGTGCATTCCTATTGTTTAGTGTTGTTACAAGGCCTGGTAGAATATCAATTGGGGATGAACAGTGTCAGAAGTCGAGTGATATCTGTGAAGGACACGGTAGCGTCGCGAACTCGTGTGAGGCAGCGTTATCAGGACGTGTCAAGAGTTTGAAAGGGACCACATTGTGGATCCTTATTTGGTCGGCTGGTTGAATCGTACAATATCCAGATCTCTGCAGCATTTGGAGGCGACAGTAGCCCGTTGTTGGAGTGCATAGGAACTTGAGAGCAGACATACACGTCAAGATTTCTGGTAAAACTTTTGAGAAACAGCGAACTTGAAAGCTATATAAAATTGGTGAAGAAACAGTCTAGATCGCGACGGTTATTTTATTTAAAGTTGCCGTTTTCGACCAATTCTTAGACCATCTTCAGTGTAGCACCATCAGCTGAAGATGACGTGCTGAACAGCCAGCAGAGCTCTGTCGCTGAAAGTGAGCGGTTTCTGTTCTGGATGTCAGCTTCAGCTGATGGTGCTACCCTGAAGATAGCCTACGACTAGGCCGAAAACGACCACTTTAAATAAAATAACCATCACGATCTAGATGGTTTTTTCACTACTTTTAAACACGTCAGGGTCCCAGTCGACCGGTGTCCTCTAGACTGAACTCATCGAAATTTGCATGCACAATAGGGTGAGGAAGGGTACAATAATCTCCACCTTCCCAACTAAGCGACTTGCCTAGCAGATAGGAAAGCCAAAGCCAAGGTCCCTTACGTGGCATGCTGCTGAAGAGGACTGGAGGTACTCGAACAAGAACGGTAATTCCTAAATGTTCACAATAGCTAGTGATTATAATTTCTTTTATTCTCTGTCGGACCCAATAATAAGTTTTTACCCAGGAGCAGTTACAAAAACACAATGGGACACATTAAAACGGTATTACAAATACGGATTTTAAAAATTGTGTGTCTTCCTTCAACAAAGCATACTTTAAAATAAAATGTGGTCTATACCCATTGAACAGCATGTCTCATACTTCCGACCTTTGTATCTGCACAGTGAGTGTACTGATGTGTGCAAACTTAGCTTACCACTTAGCGCACAAACGGACAAAACATTTGAACTGTCTTCTCAAGCCCAGGGTGTCAAACAGACATTCTAAATGACTATGACCCTGGCCGTCTAAGGCAGCTAATATCAGGTGCAGATCGTAACAAAAATCATTTGAAATGATGCTGTCATGTACCTAGGATGCATGAATTAATGAAAGTGAAAGTTTGGGGTCTAATCTAGAAAGACAACTCAGCTATTCCCTTTTTTATTCTACATATAACTTACAACTGTTGCCTTCAGGGGTCAAGTGATAAGCAACAATCGTGTTCAATTACTTTTGACACTCAGTAACAAAATAATTAATTCTTAGACGTATTGAAATGACGATTATTAAAATTGTTATCTCTACACAAGAAAATTATTTATCACAGGAAAGAATAAATTTGCTTTTTGAACCAATGAAAAAACTCTCATGTACTCAATGGGAGGTAGGTAGCTTCTGATATCAAATGGTCAAAGTGTACGCAAGTTTGAATGAGCAAAATCTAGACTCAACGTTTACCGTCGCCTAATGCGCAATGGTACTTTACCAAGCGGCATCTGCAATGGCGTTGTGTCCATGCTGGATCTGAAACGCTAATTCTCTACTCTGGCCTTGACTAAATACACTCAGTCGCAACTTTCCTGCTTCTGTAGAACGTTAATCTTCCCCTAGTCGAAATAATGGCTATTCCACATTCGCTATGGGTTAGTGCAATGTGCACAATTTCTTTGCCCGAAAGATTCCCGTAGGAATAATTAACTACCGCTTTGCTATCTGTCGCCACCATACGTTACGCATATCGTCCTCCCTTTGCAGAAAGCAAAGCTTTCAACACCCTCGGCTTATTTCCACACACTTTTGTGGTTCGCCGCGATATGAGAGAGACAGTAGAGCCTTAAGGTCTCAAAACGCTTTTATGTAATGGGGATCTTCCCCCCCGTGTCGCGTCTGTGTCGCCAAGTATGGCTGGGTCACAGCCTGCCCCTTTTAATGACGTGCAGCCACTTACCCTCGGTCCCGGCCGTATTTACGTTAAAAGGAATAATGTATTGTTCCGGCCTTATCCCTTTCTGCGCTGAAGCTTGCCGTTCTCTTGCTAAATGGGGTTTTTACGATATCATTAACCACCTGCTCGTTTCGTCTCCAAAATGCGTTTCACTTTAATTTGTTTGTTCCAGGCCATTGTCCATATTGGTAGAGATTGTTTTGTTAGCTTTCAGTTCAAGAGATTAACAGCAATTGCCTTTTGTTGATATAATATAATTATTAAACCCGGACGCCTTACATGCATATGGTACATGTTTAAACGTAGTCACCGGCCCGCTGACAAACAGAAATTATGCGAAGTGAAAGCAGCTGTCAGAAGGAGAATGAGAGACTCTTTTAACGAATTTGAAAGCAATATTTTATCTGCAGATTCTGAAAATAACCCCAAAAGATTTTGGTCGTAAGTAAAATCTATGAACACTACAAATAATTCAATACCTTCTCTTGGCGACAGTACCGGTAATGTAACTGATGATGATTAACAGAAGGCCGAAATTCTAAACCTAGCTTTCAAAAACTCGTTTACGATAGAGGACTGCAGCACCATTCCCCATTTCAATTATCGAACAAACGAAAGGATGGCTGACATAGTGTTTAGTGTATCTGGGATTGTAAAACAGTTAAGATCCTTAGACGCCAGAAAGGCATCTGGCCAAGACGGTGTCCCCGTAAGATTTTATGTTGACTACGCTACAAATATAGCATCATTCTTATCCATCGTCTATCAGAGATCATTGGAACGGCGGAAAGTTCCACGGGACTGGAAGAAGGCCCAGGTCATAGCAATCTACAAAAAGGGTAGAAAATCGGATGCACATAATTACCGGCCAATTTCACTAACATCGATTTGTTGTAGAATCATGGAACATATTTTGTGTTCAGACATAACGACATTTCTAGACTATGAGAAGCTCATCTCCAGAAACCAGCACGGTTTTAGGAAACAGCGGTCATGCGAGACACAGCTGGCCCTCTTTGTGCATGATATACAACAGGCTCTAGATACTGGCTCCCAGGTTGATGCCATATTTCTCGACTTTCGAAAGGCGTTCGACTCAGTTCCACACGGTCGCTTGCTACACAAAGTGCGCGCTTACGGTCTATCCAACGACATATGCGGTTGGATAGAAAGTTTTCTAACAGACAGGGAGCAGTATGTCGCCCTGAACAGGGTAACTTCAACAGAAACAAGAGTAACTTCAGGTGTGCCACAGGGCAGCGTAATAGGTTCTCTGCTTTTTACGATTTACATAAACGATCTGGTTGATGGTATTGACAGTGGCCTTAGACTGTTTGCTGATGATGCTGTAGTCTACAGGAAAGTAGTATCACAAGAAAGTTGTGAACAAATCAATGAGGATTTGCAGAAAATAAATGCGTGGTGTAATGACTGGCAGTTATCTCTCAATATTAGTATGTGTAACCTACTGCATATAACGAGGCGAAAATCCCCATTAATGTATGAGTACAAAATAAGTGATCAGTCTTTGGAAGCGGTAACATCAGTCAAGTATCCGGGTGTGACTATTCTAAATGATCTCAAATGGAATGATCAGATTACACAAGTAACGGGTAAGGCGAACTCTAGATTGCGGTTTATTGGTAGAATCCTGAAGCGATGCCGTCGTTCAACAAAGGAAATAGCTTACAATACGTTAGTTCGTCCAGTCTTATTGTTCGTCTGTATGGGACCCTTACCAGTTGGGTCTGATTCAAGAGATTGAGAAGGTCCAAAGAAGAGCGACAAGATTCGTGACTGGTACACTTACCCATCGCGAGAGCGTTACAAATCTCATAGAAAGTTTGAAGTGGGACACACTTGCAGATAGACGACGCGCTAAACAGAAGGAGCTGCTCACTAAATTCCGAAATCCAATCTTCACCGAGGATGTAGAGCATCTATTATTACCACCAACTTTCAGATCGCGTAATGATCATCATTCAAAGATAAGGGAAATAAGAGCTCGTACTGAGGCGTTCAGACAGTCGTTTTTCCCTCGCGCGATCCGCGAGTGGAACGGAGGTGGGGAAATATGACTTTGGCGGGTATTGTGCCCTCCGTCAATTACCGCTTGGTGGCTAGCGGAGTATATATCTAGATGTAGATGTCATGTACATAACATGCGTTGCTGCCTGTGTCGCCTTTCGAAACAAACTTGTTCCATTGACTCACTGTATTTGGTGTTGACAAGAGTAAGGTCTACTTTTGTCCCTCTAACTACTGCTCGGCCCAGTCTCGAGTTTCTCTTTCGGGCAGTGGTAGTTGTACGTTAACAGTGATATAAACAGCATTTCTATGTTTAATGATGAAGAATCGGCTGATATGCATCTCTTCTACGGGTTCACTGATGCAGTGGAAAATTGCGGAAAAACGACATGCTCAGCTGTTCCTGCGGCGATGGCAAGCATGTAACAGTAGTTATGAATCTATACTAAGGAGCTCTGAACAGTTCAAGGAGAAGGAATAAAAATTTGGAGTTTGCCAAAGACGTCGTAACTCTGTCAGAAACAGCAAAGGATTTGGAAGAACAGTTGAACGGAATGTGCAGTGTTTTGAAAAGAGGATATAAGATGAACGTCAGAAAAAGCAAAACGAGAATAATGGAATGTAGTCCAATTAAATCATGTGATACTGAGGGAATTAGATTAGGAAATGAGACACTTAAAGTAGTAAATGAGTTTTTTTGTTTGGGCTGTAACAATTAATGACGACCGAAGTAGAGAGGACATGAAATGTAGACTGGCAATGGCAAGGAAACCATTTCCGAAGAAGAGAAATTTGTTGCCATCGAATATAGGTTTAAGAGTTAGCAAATATTTTCTGAAGGTATTTGTCTGGAATGTAGTCATGAAGGAAGTGAAACATAGATGACAAACAGTTTAGATAAGAAGACAATAGAAGTTTCCGAAATGTGGTGCTACAGAAGACTACTGAAGATTAAATGGGTGAATCGCATAACTTATGAGGAGGACGTTAACAGCTGAATACAACTGAACATAAAAGAAATTTGCAGCACAACTTGACTAAAAGAAAGGATTTGTCGACAGGACACATTCAGACACATCAAGAGATCATCAGTTTTGTACTGAAAGGCAGCATGGGGAATAAAAATCGCAGAGGGAGAACAAGAGACAAATACAGTTACCAGATCCTAAACGATGTAGGCTGCAGCTGAGATGAAGAGGCTTGCAAAGAATAGAGTAGCATAGACAGCTTCAGCAAACCAGTCTTCGGACTGAAGAGCACCACCACCACCACATCAACAACGTAGGCTCCCAAGGATAATAAATCTGCATATTATAATAGTTATTGCGAAGTGGAACATGCATGAGCATTACATATTTATATTTTAAGAAGATACACTTCAACAGAACAGAGTACTCACAACAACTTATGTAACATCGTAACTTACGTAACAGAAAAAGAAACAAAATTTTAAGGTGATAATGGTTAACGATTTTTCGCATTAGGACACAATATGCATTATAGAAGAAGGAAAAGCAGGATAAAAACGTTAAACAAGTAGAACAAGTGTCATATGTGTATTTAAGAGAGAATATCATATAACGTTGTGTAGTGGCAACTTCTGCCACCAAATGTAACAGCAACACCAAATGTAGCAGTAAGAGGTTGAAGGCAGTGTATTAAGACTCGTCCCAGCTTTCCAAGTGATTTGTTGTTTCCAACTACAGTGACCCCGTTCCTTTCGATCTGTGTCACTGGGCCCTGCAATGCTGAGGACATCTCTTTGTTGTCTGCTAAACGGCTTGGTGCAGAATGGCTGCCTCAGCAACCTGTGCAAGCACTGCTGTCAGTTGGCCTTGTCCGGCAGTGGAGTTGCGGCATCGTCAGGGTGCCAGCAGTTGACTCAGCAGTCTGTGACCCTGATGACTCAGTGCTGCTTGGTGTGAGCCGCAGGCAGCCAGCTGTGTGCTTAGTGTGGCTAAGATCGCGGCGACAACAACTGCCTGCGATTCGGAGCCCAAATCTGCGGCCCTCACCCCAGGGTGCCTCTGTCGTGTGTTGGAAGCCAGGATGATTGCCTGCGGTAGCGAGCTGTGGAGTGGGCCCCCACTGGCTGGCTACAGACCCTGCATTGGCCTCAGAGGGTCGAACCATCCACCCACAGTGGACTAGAACAGTGCTGCTGCTGCTGAGTGTAGCTGGTGGTATGACATGCCCCGCTGTCAAGGAGAGCTGCCACACTTGAAAATAATGTCGTTAGAAACCCACACCTATTTATACATGGCTGTGCACCTCTGTTTTGCCATACTCACTGCTTCGCATCATGTACTCATAACATGCTAGGTCGGCCAGTGGGCCCATTATGCCTGTGATTTGCGACATACAACCGCTACCTATACTCTTTCAGCAATTTGACGGCCCTGTGGCCTCTATTCTAGTTCACAATGTTGGTATGTGTAACTCACTGGAATGCAGCCTGCAACTGGCTGAAACTTTCCCTATCCTAAACGGTGGTGCTGCTACAGTTGTGTAGGCGATTTGTGGCACTCTAGGTCTTCATCCAGCAACCGGATGTTATGTTTACATTGCTGATCATTTGCATGGCGCCGTCGACTAGGCTAGGACAGGACTGCACAGCGCCCCATTGCAGGCGTAGGAAGGGGGTGAGTGAGGATTCTGGGTGCATGTGGGTTGTGTCATAGTGAGCAGGTAGTTTGCACATATACCGGGTGCAAATTTCCCACATTTCTGGCTGGGTACACATTTCAGTGGGTGCAGTTTTCATATATTCAGTTGACCCGGTCACATTGTGCACCAAGCACATCGTAGCGACCTTTACATCCGCGTCCGCCATCCGAGAACAAGTAGTGGACTGCACGCAACGTTGAGAGGTGGCATGAGCCCCCTGTCATTTTTCTATCTTACGATTTTCCTCTCTAATTGCATGCAGTGAAAAGTCGCTATTTCTTCACACACGGACTTCTCACGCAGCATCTCTCGTCACCCGGGTGGTCCGGTGACAGGCGGGCTCTGCTGATCTGGAAAGGGTTAAGCCGACGGGTGTGAGGAAGTCGAGTGAATGCTTTGCAGACGCCGACATTGTCAAAAGACACGCCCGTAAGGGTCTGAAGTAGCAGCTGGGCTAGAGGTTCTGTTACTTCGCAGAAACTTAGCGAAAACACTTTCTGGCGGGCTACCAGCGAGGCGTGGGAATGACTTGTGTACCCAGGCAGTTATGGCGGGAAAATTCCCGTGCTTTCTGCAAAATAGTAACTGTGATTGGCTTGCTCAGGGCATAGCTCCGTGACGTAGCTAAATCAGCGCAGAAATTGGCGCCAAGAATCTCCATTGGTGGAATGGTAGTGCTCCAGCAATAGAGTGGAATTTTCCGCCGGTTTTTGAGTTGCTGATTGGAACGTTTAACCACGGCCACTGTCGTGGGGGCAGGAATGTTGTGTGTTTGGCCTGTACGGGTGCTCTAGGTAGTCGGCTCTCGCCTTTTAGTCGAGGACGTCGAAGCAACCAGCCATCGCCTCCGGTACGCCAAATCGTGTTCTTGCAGTTAAGAAGACAGATTGGTAAGGTATGTCCGCAGCACCGGCAGACAGGAATTTTCCTAGGTGATAATCAGAGCTCAGCAGAGCGCGCCTCTTCGTCTTTTTCTAACTTTGTTCTGTCTTGGGTAGCAGCAATTAATGTTGGGTTGGCTATGTGTTTTCTCTTAAGATTTGAGTTGCAAGGAATTGGCTCCACATACCACTTCGTCATAATCCTCACAATCTAGTTTAGGGACAACTTCACATTCACAGCGTTTGTTTGAGTATCCAATTTGAGCCAATTTGATGTATTGTAAATGTTTCATGTGTTTTTGTTTATTATTTTGTGTTTAGTCTTAATAAATCATATTGTTATTTTGGACAGAACTTTCATTTTGTTAATCGGTAGAGCAACCGTATCATTCCTCACTATGTTAATGAAACCTTCGTTTATTTAACTTATTTATCAAATTAAATTATTGCAGGTGCCAAACTCTCTTCTACTCCACTGTCAGGGTTGATTAGAGTCAGTTCGCGTATTTTTTTTAATCCTTGTGCAACAGCAAAAGTCGGAGTTAGAATAGGGGGGGGCTTAGAGCATCATTTGCATATGTAGATTCTAGAAGAATTTAGTGTTAAATACACTGCTAGCCCCGGCACCTCGCATAAAATGGCGATCCTTAGCCTCGGATCTTTCCTGTGAATCACTGATAAGCCAACAGGATTCTTAGTAGGAACATTCAATTTTTTTTCTCTATTTTTTTTAGTGAGTAATACCCAACTTGTTTTTCTTGTAGTTCCGTGATTAGTTTTAAGTAGCGGCGCATGTTGTTTTCATTATATATATTTGTTTGTTTGTTCATTGTTTTATATGTTTCTTTGATGTGGTGTCCGTACCCCTTCACACTTTGTCGGGTTTGTGTGCAGTTTCTGTGCATGTAATGACAGCGTTGGAACGGCGTTGTTGAAATTTTGTGACTATGTCGAAGAATATATGGAGTAGATTATTTTTATTGTGCATTTTAGATAAAATTGTTTTTCATGAATGATCACGAGAAGTAAGGCACGACTATTATCGAGCGAAGTTAAAACAAAAGAGGATTGCATAATGGATAAGGGGCAGTTTACTGACGGGGATAGGTTTGGAGATGAGATGGGCACATTTTTAGCAGGACAGGACGACAGGGTCGTTGATGAGGAAGGTGATTTGGACGCGATCTTAGAGGAACGTCGCCGCCGTGATTATGATAGTGAGGTAGAGGATGAAACAGAGACAGGCACACAGGTCGAGACGGTAGCAGAAGTTTATAATCAAACGAACGAGAGCAGACAGGGGCCAGCTCGGTCACGTCAGAGCTCTAGCGCCCAGGTGTCCAGAGTTACATCGCCCATAGGTGACGAGGATCAAAAAGATGACATAAACCGAACACTGAGCTTCCTACGTTCAATGAAAGAAGAAGCTGACGAACAACGCAAGAAGGAGAAAGAAGAAGCTGACGAACAGCGTAAGAAGGACACGGAGGCAATAATTTCGCATATAGGGGAAATTCGTGGGGAATTATTAACAATCAAGAAAGAATGTGGAGAAGCAAAACAAATGTCAATGGTAGCACAAAAAGTAGCAGGCCTAGCCAAATCTGCAGCAACAGGGGCAATGAAAATCGCAAGAGTAACTTCTCAACTCGCAGGGCGCTTCCGACGTGCGGCACAAGTCCACTCATAATTCCTAGCGGCCTTAAAGACTTAAGGTAATATCGCGGTTACGAACATCACGAAACGAATGAAAGAAGTAGAGAGTCGGATAGCAAAACTAGAGCGAAACGGGCACTCGAGCACTGCGCGTTCGGATACTAATGATGGAGTACACAGGATTGTGTCTCCGAGGAAAAGCCCGCCGTGCTCTAGCCCAGTGACAGCGTGCGGAACGAACAATGCACACGCAGAAACAGCGAGTAATAGCTCCAATGACTGCAGCCCACTTAGAAGAGTGAATGCTGAATGCCACTTCCACTGTGATACAGACGTAGCACATCACAGTTATCAGCAAGATAGATCAGGACACTCAGCAGACGTGCAAGTATCGGAAACGAGTGACAACACCAGTGCGAGGATCGGACAGAATTTTGATCACAATCACTTCCTGTCGATACTAAAACTCCAGAAATTCAAAGATAATGGAGGGTCGATGCATCCGAAGAGCTGGGTGATGCAATTTACAAATTCATTACCGTCGTCATGGCCAACCCAGGCCAAATTAGAATTCATGTGTGGACACATCGAAGGCCAAGCCGCGGAAAAGATGCGGGGCGTGGCAGCGACGTGTCGGACTTATCAGGAATTTGTTGGTGCATTCCTGCGGACCTACTGGTCAAAGGAAACGCAAGACAGGATTAAAGAGGAAATAATATTTTGTCCTGAACTGAAAGTGTCCGGGCATAGGAGCGCAACCAAATTTTTTGATGATTTACTCAAGAAGAATCAGTTTTTAGATAGTCCATATAGCAACGGAGAAATCATAAAATTTTGCTTTTCCAAATTGCCAGTTAGGTATCAACAGACACTTGTCGGGAAGTGTGGATCTGACATAGATGCATTTAAGAGTCTACTGCGCGAACTCGAAGTAGTCTTTGATAAACAAGACGCAAAGGACAGGAAGAAGAGGCAAAGTAACAAATACCACGGGCCAGCAAGGGAAGACGACAAAAGATCGCATAATCGCACTGGTCAGTTAGGAAACCAGGGTTACGGAAATCAAGGTTACGCTATTCAAGGTTATGGAAACCAGAGACACGGAAACCAGAACGTCAGGGAACAGGGTCAATCTAGACAAGCAATCTGGGACAGGAGGAATGACGAACGGCAAAGCGACCGTAATTGGAGAGAGCGAAATCAAGGACAACAGGAGAACCAGGAGATTGAAATTAGACCTCCAAATCCTAATGCACGTCAGAGGAGGGGGAGTCTAAGAACGGATTGACGCTAGTCCATAGGACTCCACCACTTCTCTCACACAAAGAAGTTCGTGGAATAATAGTAGTTTAAGTGGTGTACATAGTAGAATAGGCAAATATATGAACCTTTCTTCGGGGAACAATAATCGTTGCATTAATAGATTAAGATTGTTAAAGTATTAACACGCTGCGTTTTCTCGCATACGAATTTACTGCTGTTAACTTTTTTTTGTTTATGTTCGCGATCTCCTCTGTCGTTGCGATAAGAGGCACTACCTTTCCATGAGCAATGTTTTTGTCCTTTCCTATCTGGTGTCCATGTTAAGGGATAAAGATGAGTGACGAGATGTCGCACAAACGGGCGCATACAAGAACGTGCTCTTAGAAGCGTTCTGAGAAGTCGTGATACGCTCCATAGCGGCTACAACCAGTTCGTGAGACGTTCGTACCAATGCTTGCAGGCACGCGTCAGTGCACTGCAAGATTGTGGTATATTGCGTGATTTCGAGGATGAATATGGGCAGTATAGTTTTTGCAGAGCTGCGCCAGCATCGTTGTCTTGCAAGTCGAGGTGAACCTGTGAGCGTTTGACTCCAATGGTGCCCTAGACGATAGAAATGCGGGCATAAAGCCTACCATGCCAATGTGCTGGTTGGGGATTTAGCGTGCTGCTCGTGACTGTCACAGATGAATAACCAGGGACTTATACTTGGATATTCGTGACATACTGTGTAGCTGGCGTGTGTTGGGCGACTGAGTCCGCAACAGGAACCAGTCCTGGCTTGGTCATATTACATTGCCTCTGGAAAGGTGTGCTTTGATCGCGAAAACCGCATCACATAGAGAAGGAAGTTGCAACTATAAATTTATTGTCTTGTATAGCCATGGCTAACCCAGTCTCTGGAGATTCAGTGAGGCGTAGTGAGAATTCAGAGGCCATGTCGTACGGCGCGCACATCTCTGTCGTCGTCAATAGTGGCGAGCAGCGAGACATCTCAGCGTAACAGGAATTATGTAAGAGTATCGTATAAGGTGAACAAAAATAAATAAATAAATAAATAAATAAATGGTACGATATACTAGGATAAGTTAAACTGCAGGATTTAACAATAACTAGATTAATATTATTGGGGTTTTCTACCACAAGTAGGAATGTTTGGCGCGCGCCTGTTGGGATGTTATTTTTCAGGTCATCAAATCACAGACCCGAGATGGAGGGACGACCGGCGAGCGAACGTAGAATAGTTGCATGTTCTTTATAGCTCAGTAAAACTTCAGCCTGCGTAATAACATAATTTATTCAGAAGACATAGAATGTAGGTCGTTGGCATATGGTAGTTAATTCTTGAGCATGTCTACTGTCGACCTATATAAGTAATAGTAATATTGGTGCGGGCCCGCACATTTAGTTGTTCATCCATTACATAGCATCAGTTATCACACACCATGTACAATACTGAGATCGGTCTCTACACAAATATCAAAATAAATTATTTCCATGTCTAGATTAGATACACCAAGATTTTGTTATAATGATAGCTACAGATAAATAACTATAAAATTAAAATTAGAGTGTCTGAAATGACAAACCATCAATGTATCGTTATGTAAATTTATTATAACATAGAAGGTCATGGGGAAAAGTTAGGCATAAGATTTTTGTAAGAATTGTGCAGATGAAGGGGATCGTGGCAATGCAGAGGCCAGCCGGAGCAAAAACAAGAGGTCATCGGCTACCTGCAAGAAGAGAGCGTCAGCGCGCCACCTGACGTGAAGGGCGCGAGAGCATCCGGTCCTACAAGCTGACAGTCACTGGGCCGTATACCTGAGGGATTAGGCGGCAGACAGCCCTCGCCGGGCCACAAGCGAAAGTGAGGCTGGCCGTTGACACTGACACGTGACCCATACGCGACAGCCTGCTAGCTCTCCGGACGCGGCAGCCGTTTGGAGGGATTCCCTGAGGCAGACCACGTTGTCGTGAGTACACGAAGAAGATCACATATCGTGTCAGAGCCTGCGCCTCATGTGCCTCAGGACAGAAAGGGACACTATATACTCACCTGTTTGGGTTTTTACAACTCACTAGCATTGGCCGATCTGCATACACAAAGCAGTATCGTGCCACACTAACAAATGAATGGTCTCATTCCTAACTTCTCCTCTCTATTAGAGAGCAGTTGTAGCAATCGTCGCTCCTGGTTCGATCCTGTATGGATGACCTCACACACTTGTGGAGTCACTCCACATGCCATCATCCCTCGTCGGACTGCAATATTGGGAAACGTAAAGTACTGTCCAGCGAGAGAAGAGACCTAGACTAGTGATGTATCCCAACAAGTAGACCTCAGAGACAATTAATCGACGTGAGGAGAGCCTATCACTGTGTCTTCCTACCGTACTGCAGAGATGATATGCGTGGGTCTTGGTGCAATCTCAAGAGAGTACTGCAGATGCTCCAGCACACCCTATTGCCGTTGCAACAACGTAGCAACAACACCCAACGTTTAGCCCTATGTGATGTCAGTACTGTGGAATTTGTGAAGTGCTTCGAATATTTCTAACAATGTGATTTAGTGCCTCATTCTCGCAGAGACGTGAACTTTGTGCAATGTGCACGCACAACTTGATGCCCCATGAACCTTGTTTTTTCTTCTTAAATTTCTTTCTCTAGTGTTGTTTTTGTAATATATGTTATACCTTGTATGTGTTTGTGTTTTACACTGTAATTCTTATTACAAATTACTGTATTGTTCTCCACACCATGTTTTCTTTGTATTTTGTATTTATTGTTGTGTGTATGCAAACAGTGTGCCTGAAGTCCCCATAAACTGAAGCAGATACCACCACTGTCATTGTGAATGGACCATCAGTTCAGGGAACATTTTGTAAAGGTTATTCTTGCTGCAGGGAGACAGAATGAATCGGAGGTTGTAATTAGATTCTGAAAGTTCACAAAGAGATTGTTAACTTAAATAGTATCATGTGTGAGTGGGTTCAGGTTAGTTTAATGATTAAAATTGTTGTAACATCTTGGGCATTTAATTGCGGAGCACTCCAACTCTTATTGTAAAGAATAAATTGCTCCATATTTGGCTCACATGCTCGGGCCATATTTAGAGAGTGAATGTCTGTGTGAATCGGTGTTTGGAAGGGGCTCCCTGGGTATGAATGTGTGATGTGAGTGTTAATGTTCCATATTAAG
Source organism: Schistocerca serialis cubense (assembly GCF_023864345.2). Classification (NCBI taxonomy): domain Eukaryota; kingdom Metazoa; phylum Arthropoda; class Insecta; order Orthoptera; family Acrididae; genus Schistocerca; species Schistocerca serialis. The sequence goes on along the minus strand of NC_064644.1, from coordinate 260,629,283 downwards.
AAGGTGAAGTTGGCTACATCATAAATAATCCTCCCTCTATGAGCTGCATTTTTCAGTTGCAGTGATTTTCTTTATAGAGTGCGGCATGTGCAGCCAGTTTGCGAGATTGTTCTTGGGCGATTGACTCACTACCTTGCTCCTAAGTGAGCCAACCGCTCACCAATTACAATCTAAAATGGCGTAGGGGCTATGAGAGGTGGCATGAGCCCCCTCTCATATTGCTATCTTACGATTTTCGTCTCTAATTGCATGCAGTGAAAAGTCGCTATTCCTTCACACGCGGACTTCCCACGCAGCGTCTCTCGTCACCCGGGTGGTCCGGTGACAGGCGGGCTCTGCTGATCTGGAAAGGGTTAAGCTGACGGGTGTGAGGAAGTCGAGTAAATGCTTTGCAGACGCCGACATTGTCAAAAGACACGCCCGGAGGGGTCTGAAGTAGGGGCTGGGCTAGAGGTTCCGTTACTTCGCAGAAACTTAGCGAAAACACTTTCTGATGGGCTACCAGCGAGGCGTGTGAATGACTTGTGTACCCAGGCAGTTGTGGCGGGAAAATTCCCACGCTTTCTGCGAAATAGTAACTGTGATTGGCTTGCTCAGTGCATATCGCTCCGTGACATAGCAAAATCAGCGCAGAAATTGGCGCCAAGAATCTTCATTGGTGGAATGGTAGTGCTCTGGCAATAGAGTGGAATTTTCCACCGGTTTTCGAGTTGCTGATTGGAACGTTTAACCACGGCCACTGTCGTGGGGGCAGGAATGTTGTGTGTATGGCCTGTACGGGTGCTCTAGGTAGTCAGCTCTCGCCTTTCGGTCGAGGACGTAGAAGCAACCAGTCATCGCCTCCGGTACGCCAAATCGTGTTCTTGCAGTTAAGAAGACAGATTGGTAAGGTATGTCCGCAGCACCAGCAGACAGGGATTTTCCTAGGTGATAATCAGAGCTCAGCAGAGCACGCCTGTTCGTCTTTTTCTAACTTTGTTCTGTCTTGGGTAGCAGCAATTAATGTTGGGTTGGCTATGTGTTTTCTCTTAAGATTTGAGTTGCAAGGAATTGGCTCCACATACCACTTCGTCATCATCCTCACAATCTAGTTTAGGGACAACTTCACATTCACAGCATTTGTTTGAGTATCCAATTTGAGCCAATTCGATGTATTGTAAATGTTTCATGTGTTTTTGTTTATTATTTTGTGTTTAGTCTTAATAAATCATATTGTTATTTTGGACAGAACTTTCATTTTGTTAATCGGTAGAGCAACCCTATCATTCCTCACTATGTTAATGAAACCTTCCTTTATTTAACTTATTTATCAAATTAAATTATTGCAGGTGCCAAACTCTTCTACTCCACTGGCAGGGTTGATTAGAGTCAGTTCGCGTATTTTTTTTAATCCTTGTGCAACAGCAAAAGTCGGAGTTAGAATAGGGGGGGCTTAGAGCATCATTTACATATGTAGATTCTAGAAGAATTTAGTGTTAAATACACTGCTAGCCCCGGCACCTCGCAACGTTTTGTGTCATCACGCACATCTAGTTGGAGACAAGTGACAGCCGGACTAGTGAGTTATGAGAGTTGTCCAGAAAGTATGTTGCGATCGGTCATGACATGGAAACCACAGTGAAAATCAGAAATGTTTCATTTGCAACAATTGTAAGTAGGCTGTTTAGGTTTTTATGTTGGTAACGCCACGTAGTGCCCGGTATGAAAAACGCTGACTGCGCTGTGTGCAGTCTGTGGCTGGTTGGATTCATTGTTGGAATATTCGCTTGTGTAGTGTTGGGCAGTTGGATGTGAACAGCATGCAGCGTTGGGCAGTTGGAGGTGAGCCGGCAGCAGTGGTGGATGTGGGGAGAGAGATGCCAGAGTTTTGAGAGGTTACTATGAGCTGGAGAGGACAAGGGGTTATTTTTATGAAATCTGTTGCGAAATTGTGATTTAGTATGTTTCAGTGCCGGATGCGCCTGCCACACAGCAGACAGCGGATGAAGGCTGGCCGGCGCGTTATGCAGGTGACACTGTTTTGCAACATGCGTCAGTATGTGTGTACGTGCGCGGCAGCCATCAACAGCCAGAACGCAGCATTAGCAGAATTATGCAGGCGCGGGCTGAGTTTGGTGCGGTTGTGTTAGCCAACTCATCGAGAACATTCTAATAAAGATGGCGCCGCATAAAAAGCGGCTTCAGCAGTGGTCTGCGCTATTTAGAGGTGGTGTTGGCATCAGTTTGAACGATTGGGCGATCGGTAGCTGTTACGTCGTCGTCATCAGTGATGCTGTCCCCGAGGACCAGCCGGCGGAGGGCGTTGCCCGCTGCTGCACCGGCGACTCCCGGCGTCGTCACTAGCTGCAGTGTCTGCAGGAGGCGAGGTAGGCTGGACCTCATGCTGCTAACCTCCTTCCGCCTGCACAGCCGTTGACTGAGCATGGCGTCACATTCGCCGGGCTGCGTGCATCAGCACGTCTCCACCACGACACAAGCGGTGGGGCTGAGCTACCGGAAAATGTATTGGAAGAACCAACAATAAAGAGGAAGACTGCTAAAAACAGCCACCTTCTTCTACCCAGCCAAGCCCTACAACCCCGACCACGTCACCCGCTCCGGTCATCCTATTACAAGTGGTGTTAGAATTAAGGTAAATTCATTGTTTGTTCTCTATCAAATTCTATCATTTGCTAACTATGCGTATCAGTAGTTACTGCCTTCAGTAGTTAGAATCTTTTATTTAGCTGGCAGTATTGACGCTCGCTGTAATGCAGTAGTTCGAGTAATGAAGTGAGGTAAGTGATTCATAAAAGGTATAGGTTATTGTTAGTCAGGGCCATTATTGTGTAGGGGTTATTGAAAGTAAGATTGCGTTGCGTTAAAAATATTGTGTGTCAGTTTAGTGATGATCAGAATAAGTAAAGAGAGAACTGTCTGAGTACGTTCAGTTTTGCTCAGCTGTTTGAAAAATCAAATAATGTGAGAGTTTTTCCAGCACTGTCATTCTTTACATACAAAGGGGAAGTTTCATATGTCGACCCTTAGCCAAGGATACCGCCCAGAATCTTCTGATTTTTTCTTGTAGTTTGAGTAATTACTGTAGTTATTGTTTATTGCTAGCACATAACTGTAGAGAGAATTTCCATTGTAGTTGTAGCTTTTCATTGTTGTACAGAAAACAGTTGTGTCACGCATGTAGATTTGCACCAAATATTTCGCAGCTGTGCTTGCTATTAATTAGATATTATTTTCAGTGCTATGTTAATGTGTTTTCTTATTTTTGCTCTTCAAATTGTGCTTTTCTGTGTTATCGTGTGAAATACGTGTTAATTATGGTGTGTGAAAAACGTATCACTAGGTTCCAAAGTAAATTAAGAAATGATAGTCACGACGAGCGTAGCTTATTAGCACTGTAATGAATTAATACACTCCTGGAAATGGAAAAAAGAACACATTGACACCGGTGTGTCAGACCCACCATACTTGCTCCGGACACTGCGAGAGGGCTGTACAAGCAATGATCACACGCACGGCACAGCGGACACACCAGGAACCGCGGTGTTGGCCGTCGAATGGCGCTAGCTGCGCAGCATTTGTGCACCGCCGCCGTCAGTGTCAGCCAGTTTGCCGTGGCATACGGAGCTCCATTGCTGTCTTTAACACTGGTAGCATGCCGCGACAGCGTGGACGTGAACCGTATGTGCAGTTGACGGACTTTGAGCGAGGGCGTACAGTGGGCATGCGGGAGGCCGGGTGGACGTACCGCCGAATTGCTCAACACGTGGGGCGTGAGGTCTCCACAGTACATCGATGTTGTCGCCAGTGGTCGGCGGAAGGTGCACGTGCCCGTCGACCTGGGACCGGACCGCAGCGACGCACGGATGCACGCCAAGACCGTAGGATCCTACGCAGTGCCGTAGGGGACCGCACCGCCACTTCCCAGCAAATTAGGGACACTGTTGCTCCTGGGGTATCGGCGAGGACCATTCGCAACCGTCTCCATGAAGCTGGGCTACGGTCCCGCACACCGTTAGGCCGTCTTCCGCTCACGCCCCAACATCGTGCAGTCCGCCTCCAGTGGTGTCGCCACAGGCGTGAATGGAGGGACGAATGGAGACGTGTCGTCTTCAGCGATGAGAGTCGCTTCTGCCTTGGTGCCAATGATGGTCGTATGCGTGTTTGGCGCCGTGCAGGTGAGCGCCACAATCAGGACTGCATACGACCGAGGCACACAGGGCCAACACCCGGCATAATGGTGTGGGGAGCGATCTCCTACACTGGCCGTACACCACTGGTGATCGTCGAGGGGACACTGAATAGTGCACGGTACATCCAAACCGTCATCGAACCCATCGTTCTACCATTCCTAGACCGGCAAGGGAACTTGCTGTTCCAACAGGACAATGCACGTCCGCATGTATCCCGTGCCACCCAACGTGCTCTAGAAGGTGTAAGTCAACTACCCTGGCCAGCAAGATCTCCGGATCTGTCCCCCATTGAGCATGTTTGGGACTGGATGAAGCGTCGTCTCACGTGGTCTGCACGTCCAGCACGAACGCTGGTCCAACTGAGGCGCCAGGTGGAAATGGCATGGCAAGCCGTTCCACAGGACTACATCCAGCATCTCTACGATCGTCTCCATGGGAGAATAGCAGCCTGCATTGCTGCGAAAGGTGGATATACACTGTACTAGTGCCATCATTGTGCATGCTCTGTTGCCTGTGTCTATGTGCCTGTGGTTCTGTCAGTGTGATCATGTGATGTATCTGACCCCAGGAATGTGTCAATAAAGTTTCCCCTTCCTGGGACAATGAATTCACGGTGTTCTTATTTCAATTTCCAGGAGTGTAGACATTGAAAGTAGTAATTTCGTAATTGTGCACAGGGAAATTGGCCAGGCGGTAAATATTGGCGTAGATAGTGAAACGGCTAGTGAACGGGTAGTATTGTCGATCGATCGGTCGGCAATAGCTCACCTCAGGAATAGAAAATGACGGGACAAAATCTTGGAAATACTTTAGATTCAGGTTTTGCATCAAAACACTTTTCTCAATCAAGTCAAGATACATTTTCCGTTTTTGAAAATGTGAATGTTCCCGGTGCAAATGCACTGCCGAAAGGCACGGAGGAACACATTCCAGACTCTAATACATTGTTATTGCAGTTATTGCAACAAATGAAACAAAATCAAAAGCAAATGGAACAAAAGCTTCAAAAGTTAGACACAATGGAACAAAATATTCAAAAATTAGACACAATGGAACATAATCTCCAAAAGTTAGACACCACGCTTGAACAAACAGGTGAAGGTTTAAATGCTGAATTTCTTAAAATCGAATCGAAATGTCAAAAAGTTTGTAATGAAGTAAAAACACAGATTTGTGACCATTTTCAAACTATTTTTTTGCGTCATGAAAATGCATTGCAGAATCACGAAGCAGCTATAAAAGAACAGCAAACTATTGTTCATGAAAATCACGGCATCTTGTGGGCTAAAACTGACTCAGTTGCATCTGCTGATTCGGTTACGCAACTTGCAAAAACTCAGGAAAACTTAAAGGACATAGCAGATACTCTAAAACTTGGTTCAGAAAAACATACGGAGGAAATCAGTTCATTATCGGGGAAAGTAGCCGATCTTTCGGATCAGTTCACTAACTTATCTACAAAGGTAGATGATGATCTGAATGACACAAGACCGGTAGCCTTCACTAACACAGAAGAGTATGAACAAAATAAGAAATTGAAACAAAATCTGAATAAAATTAATACACAGTACAAAAGAGAAATGCGGAAGGTACAAGATCAGTTGACACAGGTAACACAAGAATTACATATTTCTGAGGAGACTTGCGCTACAACATGGGAAGAGGAACTTAGAAATACGGAAAAGCCACAAAATAATAACACAAGGAATTTTGGAAATTATGTAAGAAATTGGCAAGGTGCACCAAATTTTGAGATGGAACCACCGACACGACGAAACAATGGCCGATATGCGACTCGCCGACATGGTGATTTTGACTATAAACTGTTCATTACTACATGTAAATTCAAAACATTTAAGAATTCTGGCAACAACATTCCTCCACAACCATGGCTTCATCAATTCTCTCATTGTTTTCCTCCCAACAGGTCATTAGAGCACAGATTGGAATTTATGTGTGGCTAATAGGAAAATGAACCTGCTGTAAGAATGCCTTCGATCATTCGCGATTGTCACAGTGAAGGAGAATTTTATCATACCTTCCTCTCAGCATAATTGTCTCAAGTTACGCAAGATCGAGTAAAACATTGCATCATAATGATGAAACACTTCGAACAAACTGAATTTCCCAGTCTGGCAAAATATTTTGGAGGCATGTTGCACAAAAATCAGTATTTGACAAATCCGTACAGCCCATCAGAACTTATTCACATTTGATTCATTAAATTGCCTGAACATTTACGACATATTATTTTGGCAGCACGTTGCAAAGACGACATTGAAGCTTTCCAGGGACTCTTACAAGAATTGGAAATTGACACTGACAATCACAGGACGCGAAACTCGGAAAACAACAATCCGTTACAATTTCGTGATGATAGAAATAATAACTGGACATAACAAGGCTATTCTTACAACGCAAATCATGACCAAAACAGACACCACCCGTTTGACAACCATTGGCAGAGTAATAATAATTACAGGGAAAGGTCACCTCTCCATGGTAATGACTATGACAATCATAGAAACAGATAATATGGGAACCAGAACTATCATTATCAAGGGTGACAGAATAACTTCAGACGCAAGACCCCACCGCGCAGTTACGACTCAGGGAGAAATTCTCCACCACGGGACCGACAAGAAAGAAATTACAGAAATTACCGACATGACGACAGACAATATAATGTTAACAACAGACCAGAATTTAACCAAAACTGGCGTGATTCAAACAGAGCAGGACCCTCTCGACAAGTCGAAATTGTAGAATTTAGATCTCCAAATCCCAATAACGACGTGCAACAACAAAGAGGTAACAGACAATGACTTGCACAGCAGGCAGCCACGTGCGCCAACTGGGCTTGAGAAAAATAACATAAGCTAACCTTGAGAAAAATTCCAGTATTTTTTACCAACGTATACCACATGATAATTGCGTTGAAATTGAAACTCTGTGTACTAGGAAGACTTACGGATTACACCACATTTCACATGTAAAACCATTTATTAAGAGATAATTTGCTTTCTGAATTAGTCGTTGCTATAAGATTTCTACTTCACGTTACGAGTACACTTTGTCACACTTAGAAACTGTTAATACGCAACAGTGTTTGAAGTTAACTATCCAGTCAAGAACCTAGGGAACATATCTAGACAGTAGTTACGACTGCATTGTTATAGTGAACAGACGACACAGTGTTGTTGTGTGTACATCTTGCTTGTTAGTTGCACGATTATGTAACGACTATAAGGCTTACATGCTTAAAACATTTACTGCTAATGAGACTTTAATGCAACATTTTGGTTCACTTGAAAAGACATTCTTTATTTGAAATACAGGGCTATTACAAATGATTGAAGCGATTTCATAAATTCACTGTAGCTCCATTCATTGACAAATGGTCACGACACACTACAGATACGTAGAAAAACTCATAAAGTTTTGTTCGGCTGAAGCCGCACTTCAGGTTTCTGCCGCCAGAGCGCTCGAGAGCGCAGTGAGACAAAATGGCGACAGGAGCCGAGAAAGCGTATGTCGTGCTTGAAATGCACTCACATCAGTCAGTCATAACAGTGCAACGACACTTCAGGACGAAGTTCAACAAAGATCCACCAACTGCTAACTCCATTCGGCGATGGTATGCGCAGTTTAAAGCTTCCGGATGCCTCTGTAAGGGGAAATCAACGGGTCGGCCTGCAATGAGCGAAGAAACGGTTGAACGCGTGCGTGCAAGTTTCACGCGTAGCCCGCGGAAGTCGACGAATAAAGCAAGCAGGGAGCTAAACGTACCACAGCCGACGGTTTGGAAAATCTTACGGAAAAGGCTAAAGCAGAAGCCTTATCGTTTACAATTGCTAGAAGCCCTGACACCCGATGACAAAATCAAACGCTTTGAATTTTCGGCGCGGTTGCAACAGCTCATGGAAGAGGATGCGTTCAGTGCAAAACTTGTTTTCAGTGATGAAGCAACATTTTTTCTTAATGGTGAAGTGAACAGACACAATGTGCGAATCTGGGCGGTAGAGAATCCTCACGCATTCGTGCAGCAAATTCGCAATTCACCAAAAGTTAACGTGTTTTGTGCAATCTCACGGTTTAAAGTTCTGCGAAAAAAACGTTACAGGACACGTGTATCTGGACATTCTGGAAAATTGGTTCATGCCACAACTGGAGACCGACAGCGCCGACTTCATCTTTCAACAGGATGGTGCTCCACCGCACTTCCATCATGATGTTCGGCATTTCTTAAACAGGAGATTGGAAAACCGATGGATCGGTCGTGGTGGAGATCATGATCAGCAATTCATGTCATGGCCTCCACGCTCTCCCGACTTAACCCCATGCGATTTCTTTCTGTGGGGTTATGTGAAAGATTCAGTGTTTAAACCTCCTCTACCAAGAAACGTGCCAGAACTGCGAGCTCGCATCAATGATGCTTTCGAACTCATTGATGGGGACATGCTGCGCCGAGTGTGGGAGGAACTTGATTATCGGCTTGATGTCTGCCGAATCACTAAAGGGGCACATATCAAACATTTGTGAATGCCTAAAAAAACTTTTTGTGTTTTTGTATGTGTGTGCAAAGCATTGTGAAAATATCTCAAATAATAAAGTTATTGTAGAGCTGTGAAATCGCTTCAATCATTTGTAATAACCCTGTACTTTCTGAGAGAGTACAGATGACCTAGTATTTGGTTTGTATGGCAGCTACACGATTATACCACGACGCTATTAATGATTGACACAGTTTATATTATGACTTTTGCGCTGTATTTATATGTGCACAGTTTTTCTGTATTCTTCTGGAAAGTAAAACATGTTTTAGTAGTAACGTTTGTGGTATAGCTACAATGAGACAGCCTTTTCCGTAGCAGGAGGAGGAGGAGGAGGAGGAGGATATTGGTGTTTAACGTCCCATCGACAACGAGGTCATTAGAGACAGAGCACAAGCTCGGATTAGGGAAGGATGGGGAAGGAAGTCGGCCGTGCCCTTTGAAAGGAACCATCCCGGCATTTGTCTGGAGTGATCTAGGGAAATCACGGAAAACCTAAATCAGGATGGCCGAACGCGGGATTGAATCGTCGTCCTCCCGAATGCGAGTCCAGTGTGCTAACCACTGCGCCACCTCGCTCGGTTTTCCGTAGCACAACAATACGTTACAGTACAGTACTTTCTTGATCATGGCAATCAGCGTAATAACTACGATATCTATACACATAGCATTTCACTTTTGTTTACGACGAGGTAAGTACATTGACTTCTACAGAACTTTGCTTACGGACGACGATAATTACGACACTTGGCACATTTTTACCATTAAGTGATGACAGAAATTATCTTACAGCAAGATGCACGAGTTTAGCCCTACAGGGAACGCATTTGAGTGATTAATCTTTGTACTTTGAACGTTTTAGAAAGATTCTTGAATTATAGAGATACAGAGAAGGTTTTCGGTGAGAAATTTCATTATGTTGTTGTGATCTATAACACCTGAGGATATAATTACATTAATCCTCAGGGGGTACATGCCTACTTTGTGTACTAAGCATGTGGCACATGCTAGGAGCCCTAGCTAATATGGTATTTGCTTATTCAGTTTTACACATCAGTACCATATTTCTCTAACACAGAATTACACAACTCTCTGATCATTTAAGAGAGACAAAGATTTTTTTTACTACATCAGTGAATTCACACTTACAAAACTGTATTTTGTCTGTACTTTGTGAACTATTCATAGCTGACCGTGGTGGCCACGCGGTTCTAGGCACTGCAGTCCAGAGCCGCTCGACTGCTATGGTCGCAGGTTCGAATCCTGCCTCGGGCATGGATGTGTGTGATGTCCTTAGGTTAGTTAGGTTTAAGTAGTTCCAAGTTCTAGGGGACTGATGACCTCAGATGTTAAGTCCCGTAGTGCTCAGAGCCATTTTGAACTGTTCATATTTTTTTGGAACCACTGTGATACTACGAGAGCTTTGAATGATGTATTTGGCATGGGATCATGATTTTTGAAGTATGTTTGCGGTATATGACACTATTGAAACGAGCAGAGTTTTTTTTAAGTTTTGAAATTATTGAAAGAAGCTGTGACGATTTTGAGATGTCATTGATGTGGTATGATGAGATTATTATGACGATGAAGTGTATTATGGTGTTGAGATATGTTTATGATCAATAAGATGATGCTATATGGGGAATGTGATTGCGTTTATATGTATATGAATAATGAATAGGGGTTAGGGGCTCTGATTTGTGAAAAGGCTGTTGGAAACCAAGAATCACACTTTAAGAGTTATAAAATATGTGTACATGCGTGAATGTATCACAATGCCGGCGGAAATTTTTCGACACTGTTTTATATGAGATTTTGTTTTTATACACTTCTAGTGTAAATTTTCAACCTGTGAAATTGTTTTTATTTTGTATGAGACTGTCACTGTAGCGGAAACTGCTGTCATAAATATTTCAGTAAAGAAGGTAAGTGACCTTGATGTAATGCGCTGTGGGCACCCAGCTGCGTGTAAGTCGCCTGAAAAAAAGCCATTAGTGTGTGCCTTTCAGAAGCACATGTGTTCAAAAAAAGAGGCCATTAACCTCGTTATTGACATTTCTTTGTAGAAAGCATCGCAAATACAGCACGCTCATGCACAAAAACATATGATTACACTTTAGAGCTCGTAATTTTTGATATTTACTAAAATGCCTATGAAATCATGATAAGTATTTTACCTCTACACACCAGATGATGACTATTGTCTTTCTAGTTGAGAGATTCTTTTATTGCCTTATAAAATGTATATGGCTAGTGAATGATGTTTCATACCTTGCTTTATATATATTTGCCTATTTTGTTTGATATCTTCCTGCAAGCTATGCTGCAGCATTGGTTAGAATAAAATTTAATAGATGTACTAATGGAACTCTTTTCTGTCTACAGATCCATTAAATACTAATTTCATGATCTACTTCCTTTAAAAAAAAGAGCACAAACAGACTTTTCCCTTCACATGAATTGCATTCATAAGTTTTTTTAACGACTTGGTAGCTTGTTTGGTAGAGTAAGTTATTGTGATGCATCACTCTAGTGTTGCTTTTGCTGCTGCTGTTTGTCAGGCGTTGTCCTACTGAATTTTACGTTTTGTTAAGCCAGTTTTACTACTGATTTATTTTTCTTGTTGCTGCACATTGGCTCATATTAGTTGTAATGTTGCATTTGACTTGCTAATTTGTATTTGTTGCTGCTTGCTTTGCCACTTCTCATTTTTTCCTCATTCTTGTTTGTTAATGTTCGTGCTGCTGCATTGCCTCATCCCTTAGTTAATGCATCTGAGCTCAGTAGATTTAAGTTAAGAGGGGGTAGGCTATATAACAGAATGAGTTGTGATGAATTGGAAGAAATGCATTGAGGAGCTATGAGAAAAAGATTTGGCAAAAAAAGGAGTGTACAATGAAGAATAATTATTTTGAAAGAGGATATGAGCAAAAAAGTAGGGTTTAGGGACAACAGGTTTAGGTAGAATTTTCTTGGAAACAAATGATGAGATAAGATACTGGAAAATAAAGAAAGCATGCTTAAATAGGACCTTTTGCGGAAAAAAAGGTTGAAATAAGAGGAAAGATCTATGGAATGAAGTTTTAGGTTGGACTGCAGTACCAAATGTCACAATGAAAACAAACCCTGTCCTTTCCTTTTGTGTTATTCCGCTATGTGTATGTGTACTCTTGTGTATTTGTGTTCTTCCTGTCTTTATGTGTTTATCTGATAAGAGTTATGTTGTAGAATTTTTCCGATACTAAGCTACATTCACTATGATGTGGTGTACCGTTACCCTCAAATATAATTTACGCTTTACTTTGTAATGATGTTTAGACATTATTTAGTCTGTTCTGTTTTTAATGCTCAGGTGTGAAGTTAATGTTTCAAAAGATATTCTCATTTTGTATTTATTTACTTATGTCATAATTCCTGTAACACTGATGTATATGTTTATTTCTATTCTTTTGTAACAACTGGATTACCACTAATGTTATCATTATATATTTTAACGATTTTTTTGTACCTTTGTAATTGTATTCTCATGTTATAAAATTAAACACCAGGTCTTCAAATTAAGTATATAGTAGGGTTTCATTTCGCTGCACACATTTCTGTTGGTCATAGTATATGCACAATATGTAAGAAGTTAAAAGAAAGGGACTGTTAGTGCTCGCATGTGTGTCGATATTCCAGCAAGGGACTGGTTAATAGCAATGCTAGTTCTAAATACATTTAAAAATTTTTTTTTTTGTGAGTGCATAAGTGCTGGTTCATGGGCTTGCTATATTATCCACAAGACTCTTCGATGGTGATTGTGCACACGCACAGTCGCAACGGATGGCTGCTAGCCATCTCTACAAGGACTACAGTGTGTCTGCATCTGCGGTGGCCCACTAATACCATCATCTCTTCAAGAAATACTGTGGGTCTGCTCTGCGATGACCTACCTACCAATATTTTTCAAAACCACTACTGACTCTGATGTGGGTTTGCTCTGTTGTGGCCCATTACCTGTCTGCATGTCAAGAGTCAGCACTGTCTTTCCGTTGAATGGACAACACTACTTCTTCAAAACTGCATGGAAATCAACTACTTCCATGTCACTTTCCTTTACTGCTCAGACTTGTGCATAAAACTATCATTCTTACTGTGATGAATGATCAGGACTGTCTTTATGGACCGTGAGGACGATTGTTGCTTTTGACCAACATTGTATCAATAAGTGTGTGCATTTGATATCTTTGTTATTGTAATTATGAAAAATTTTATCATATCAGTATTGTCCATTGCCCAAAATAATTTGTAAAAATTTTTGTGGGGAGCATGGGGGCTATGTAAGTAGGCTGTTTAGGTTTTAATGTTGGAAACGTCACTTAATTCTCTGTATGAAAATCGCTGACTGCGCTGTGTGCAATCTGTGGCTGATTGGAATCATTGTTGGAATATTCGCTTGTGTAGTGTTGGGCAGTTGGATGTGAATAGCGCATAGCGTTGAGGAGTTGGAGGTGAGATGCCAGCAGTGGTAGATGTATATAATGACTTTTGAACACTATTAAGGTAAATTCTTTGTTTGTTCTCTATCAAATTCTTTCATTTGCTAACTATGCCTATCAGTAGTTAGTGCCTTCAGTAGTTAGAATCTTTTATTTAGCTGGCAGTATTGGCGCTCGCTGTATTGCAGTTTTTCGAGTAACGAAGTGAGGTAAGTGATTCATAAAAGGTATAGGTTATTGTTAGTCAGGGCCATTCTTTTGTAGGGAATACTGAAAGTAAGATTGCGTTGCGCTAAAAATATTGTGTGTCAGTTTAGTGATGCTCAGAATAAGTAAAGAGGGAACTGTCTGAGAACGTTCAGTTTTGCTCAGCTGTTTGAAAATCGAATAACGTAAGAGTTTTTCCAGCCCTGTAATTCTTTACATACAAAGGGGAAGTTTCACAGTTATCTACACCTTTGAGAGCTTTCTCTACATACATGAAATGTATTCGCAGTTGCGAATATCGACAACTGTAGAATGACAACAATGAAAATTTGGGACCGACCGGGACTCGAACACGCATTTCTCACTTATCGCCTTTTCAAGCGTCTGTCAAAGCACGACTCACAGCCAGATCCAAACTTCCATATGTCTCAACCATGTGCCTAGAACCTGTGCTTGTACATCCATTATGTGTATTCCCTTACAGGGAGAAATTGTATTTGAAATCTGCTTGCCTGGTGCCGGCGGATAAATACGACATTGCAGTGCCTGTGTTATTCCGAATTACACTGCAATGTTCCTTCGGACATGCATGCATAGTCGACGTTCCGGCTTAAACATCTGTCGTAGCGTTGTGCCAACTTTCCAGTACCCTCGTTATAGACGGTAGCTGCCTGTGCTATCCGCCAATTCTCTACGCTGGTCTGCAGCTCGTTGTTAGAGCCAGTGGTTCATGTGAGCAGGGACGAAAATCAGAGGACCTACGTCCGGACTGTATTGTGGGTGATCAAATACTTCCCAACGAAAACGCCGCAGGAGCGTCTTCATTGCCCTGCAGTGTGCGGCTGAAAATAGTCGTGAGGAAGGAAATGCGTGACAGTTACACGTTTTGTGGGGTTGCATACAATTAAGCGAAATCTCTAGTCAGGCACCCATACTTGGCGAGAGACATTATTTTTCGGGCATCTTTACGCGCTCACTGAAATGATCTTATGGCATTGTTGGCCGGGAGGCCCCGTGCGGGGAAGTTCGGCTGCCGTATTGCAAGTCCTTTTTAGTTGACGCCACTTCGGCGACTTGCGAGTCAATGATGATGAAGAACACGCAACACCCAGTCATCACGAGGCAGAGAAAATCCCTGACCCTGCCGGGTATCGAACCCAGGACCTCGTGCGCGGGAAGCGAGAACGCTACCGCAAGGCCACGAGCTGCGGACTACGTGCTCACTGTACGTTCAGAACAACAAAGTACAACTTGAAGCGATTGAGCGACATACGAGAAACACTGCTCCACACATCGAATTTTCACTGTAGTTTCCGTTTCGCGACCGATCGGAACTTACTTTCTCGATACACCTCGTACTGCCCCTGCGTGGTTTGCCATAACACGACAACACAAACGGTTGCTTTTGAAGTGGTGTTGTGATCGGGAAGCATGGACTGCTGACGAATTGCGTCCGTGTTCAGCGATGGACTAGGATTCTGAACTGCCCAGATAGCCATCTTTGGCGAATATGGTAGCGACCTTGGTAGACGTCCCACTTTTTCCAGTGTTTTGGAAAGGCAGAGCTGTGTTACTACTTGCATCACGATCTGGGGACCTGTTGGGTATAGCTCCAGGTCGTGATTGTGAGAACTGAGCCGTGCGTGGCTCGTGTTTGTGCCATCTCTTATTTAACACCCTGTTTTTACCATACTGCTACCTCGTTATGTTAATTTTCAATTACTGGTATCACTGAGTTGCTGCCTTGCCTGCCCGTGAGTGGAAGCAGCAGTGCTTATCGATATAGGCCGTGCTGTGTTATCTTTGCTGGATTGCTATTACTTCCTGCTTGTCGTGTGTCGGCGAAAGAGTTGGAACGCGCCAGCAGTGCAGTTTGGACCTGGCAGTGTTTGAGTTGGCACGCGGCGCAAGTTCAGTCGGGACGCAGCAGCAGTGAAGTCGGGGACGGAGCGCCGGTGAGGCGCCGACAGCCAGTGCTCGCCGCCTGCTGGCGACACACATGAAATGTCTGATGGAGGGAGATTGGAGCGGGACGACCGTTGGTTGGTCGTTCGGTTGGTCGTCTCATCGGCCGACGTGTACCTGATCCTTTCACCGTTTCCCGCCTGGGCAGTCGGTCGCTTAGCGTGGACCAGCTAGGAATTCTCGGTAGGGCGTAGTTTGGCTGGCCCATTGGTGGTCTCTACGTGGTGTCGGTGCGTGTGGCGCTGTTCCCATTGCTCCGAGATCCGTGGCTCACCGACCCTGGACACGAAAGTTGAGTTTTGATTAACCTACCAGTAAGTCAAGACTGCTCACAGTGTGTCGTTTGGAGTACATTGTCGGCTATTGGGCTATTCCTGCGAGCGACAAATGGTTTTCAAGTTGGAAAATTCTAGCCACCCTCCAGTGGAATTTCACTATATTTGGTTATTCGAATTAAAGTGCACCAGTGGAATCTTCTGCCTTGTGGCCGTTAACGTTCCGGTTACCTGCTCTGGCCGTTGACGTAAATTTTAGGCAGTGTAGTTTCCTCATCCTGTTGTTGCTGTCCAGCACGGTGTGTAGTTTGACAGCTCAATGTGTGATTGGGTGTGGGCGCCAATGTCTTCTAAGTTGTTTCCGTTGAACTCCCTGTTGCGCCCTGTTCGGGTGAAGTGGAAGTTATCCTGTCGGTGGGTCCGTTGGCTGTCGGTCGGTTGGGTTGTCGTCGGATCGTGAATGGTAGGCCCGACTGCCTGTCTCACCTAAGCGAGCGTTAGTGTTTGAATTACAGACCGACCCTCGAACATCTGAGCACCCTTGGGTGCACTGCCCTATTTTTAAAAAAATTGTTGTTGTTGTTTGTACTTGTATGGCTTCTAACCGATTTTTAAAAAAAATCAGAGTTCTTTTGCTCTTAAGGCCTTCAGCCTAAGTTAAAGAACTGTTTCACGTAAGGCCTTTGGTATTAAAAAATAATTAATGTTATGGCGTTTTAAGTGTTAGGCCTTCAGCCGATTTGAATTTAACTTCTTTACTTCAGCCTTACTAAAGATCTGTTTTAAGATAAGGCTTGCCTGTTAAATTTCTGATCACGCTTGCTTTTTAGTTATTGGCCTTCAGCCGTTTTTAAGTTAAAGTGGCCTTCAGCTGATAATTAAGTCTCAAGGATTAAAACTGTGCATCTTTTTTTTTTTTTTTTTTTTTGAAAAAAACATTGGGATTTGTAGTGTTTGATCAAATAATAAAAAAGTTGTATGTTGGAGTGTAGCTGACCGCCCTTATTTTGGCCCCTTTCCACAATTTATACTATCTGTCCTGTCCTGCGGGATTAGCTTGGCGTTTAACAGACTACACAGTGGTATGTAATGGACATCCTTCGTCCTCATGTGTTACCTCTCATGTGACAATTCCATGGTGCCATTTGTCAAAAAGACAGTGGTCACTCACACATGGCACTTGTCTCTATGAAGCGTCCCTGTGTCAACGGTGTATACCCTTGGCCATTAAGATCCCCAGATCTGTCCTGGATAGATATGTGGGATCAGCTCGGGCATCATCTCCATCCCAGAACCAGTATCCAGGATATTAAGGACCAGTCACAACAGCTGTGGGCCAGCTTGCCTCAGGAGAGGATACAACGGTTTTATCACAGCCTTCTGAACAGGATCAGTCATGCAGCCAGACCAGATGGGCTGCAATCTCATACTGATAAGTGGTCTGATGCTGCCAAGTTCTTTGTAACTTTGACTCGAGTTTGTAATCACTGGAACAATATCACATACGCTCTCAACCTCAAGTTTCATTTCGTTTCCTCTTTCCCTTCTGGATCCTTCACTTCGTTGTTAGGCAGTGGGCACATACTGCAAACCACTGTGGAGTGCATGGCATGTTGTGCGGGAAGAATGTCTGGCTATACCTCTGTGCCTGGCACTTAGTCCAATCTTGACTACTCCCTTCGGGAGTGATATCAAAGGGGATCAAGGTTACTTCTAGATTCTTCAGCTAATACTGGTAAGTTGGTTTCACGGGATAAATGTTCGTCTACGAGATCAAGTTTTTCAGCATCACCATAACGCTTTCCAATGAATCAAACAAACCTGTTGCCCTTCTTTGTATGCGTTCAATATCCCCTATACCCCATTTGGTATGGCTCCCGGACGCTCGGGCAGAATTTAAGGATTAATCGTAGGAGTGTTTTGTAAGCAGTCTCTTTTGCAGATGGACTGCGTTTCCCAATATTCTGCCAATGAACCGAAGTCTGACGCTTGCTTTACCTGCAACTGAGCCTACGTGTTGGATCCAGTTTATGTTCCTTCAATCTGTTACGTTCAGTCAGTGATTGATTTGCAAAAAAAGAGGTTCCGATACTGCGACCTTCCTGGGGGAGTTTTTAAAATGTCAACTTCTTAAAACGTTATTTCAACGCTTTTCTGGACATTTTAAAAGTGTGAATACAACATTTGTACTGGTTAAAAAATAATACTACTATGTGGACCAACTTCCTTTTATTACACTTTTTTTAAATTAAATAGTATTTCTTAGTTTACGGTTTGTCACGAAAAAGGTGAACTCACGTAAATTTGGGATATAAGGTACTGAAAAAGAGATATATATGAAGTTTATAAAACTGTCTAAAGCTCTGAAAGATTATTGTTGTACGTCCCACCTCTCTCTCTTTCCATGCTGTTCGTGTCATACTTTTCCTACAACGGAACGCTTTGAGAATTCTGGTACTTTGATAGAACACCTTGTTTATTTTGAAGGGTAATAAAATTTAAAAAAAGAGAGGAACTTATTTTATTCAGCAATAACTTCAATTTTAAAATCGTAACACAAAATCATAATAAAATTTTAAAAAATAATAGTTTTTCGCGAAGCACTTAACACTTCCACGAATCACATTTTTGGAGATCATGCCATAGCGGAGTCCCGTCCAAGAAGCAGGCAAGATTCCACTTACCTTGAAGGATCAAAACGAGTCAGTTGCTTGCCATTATATTTCAGAAAAAGTAGTGAAGAAACAGTTGTGTTAACAGAGAGGCCCTACGTCAGTAATGATCAGATTCATTAGAGAAGACTCTCTTTCACATTCGACTTAAAAGTTTTCTGGGTTTGGTACCGCGTCATAATGTAAAAAAATTACTGCTGCTATAGAAAAGCCAAAGTTTCGACCACGATTGCAGCGGCCTTCTTCTGGGTCTAATGGTGCGTTCTAGCTATATATTTCTAGCTTTATATTTTGTTGTTGGTGTTCACTCCGCATGCCATTATGTCATAATTTTAAAAAGGTAGTTAGTTTATTGGTCACTTAAGCTGACCATGATGTCCGTAAGTCTTATTCCCAGAGTACCAGTCTCTCCTAGAGTTTACGGTGTTCCAAAGATAAATAAGGAAAGTTGTCCTTTGAGGCCAATAGTGAATGGGATCAATTCTCCCACTCACAATTTGGCAAAGTACCTAGCCTGCAAACTAAGACGTCTAGTTGGCAAGACGGACTCTTATGTGAAGAACTGGACACACTTTATAGAACGCCTAAAGGGAGAAACAATTTTACCTACGGACATCATGGTCAGCTTTGACGTGAAATCACTATTTACGAACGTGCCAGTAGATGAAACTATCCACATCCTTCAGGAGCATGTCCCGCCAGAAATATGCGACCTGGTTGAGTTGTGCCTGACTTCAACGTACTTCAAATGGCAAGGAAAATACTACGAGCAGACAGACGGCGTAGCAATAGGGTCTCCCCTATCTCCGCTGGCAGCCGACATATTCATGGAAGCCTTTGAAGCAACGGCCCTCGGTTCAGCTCCTTTACGACCACGTTGCTGGTTTAGATACGTGGACGACACGTTCGCTATATGGCCTCATGGTGAAACGGAGCTACACAAGTTCCACGAATATTTGCACAGTATGCACGGGAAGATACAGTTCACACTGGAAGTAGAAAAGAATGGTGCTATCCCATTTCTAGACGTCGAAGTGTACAGGAGAACGGAAGGCACACTGGGACACAGAATATATCGTAAGCCTACACATACTGACAGGTACCTGCACGCCCAATCCTACCACCACCCAGCGCAGAAGAACTCTGTCATCCGCTCCTTGGCAATCCGTGCGCAGCGCCTAAGTGATGGTCAAAACATCACACCTGAGCTTAAAAGGTTACGCACAACGTTTTTAGCCAATGGCTACAGCCATAAGTCGATAAACACAGCCTTGTCGACGAACACAAGTAAGAAAGATAAGCAGGAAATAGACAAACTGCAGCCAACAGTACACTTACCCTATGTGAAAAACGTTACTGACCGAATAGGCAAACACCTTCGCCGCGTTGGGGTGCAGCCTGTCTTCTATAGTGGTCGTAGGATCCAGGACGTGCTAGGCTCCACCAAGGACAAAGTGGATGCATTACACACTGCAGGCGTTTACAAGGTGGAATGCGAATGTGGAGAGGCATACATCGGCGAGACTAGTAGGCCAATAGCAACGCGCATTCGGGTGCACGAGCGTTATATTCGTCTAGGGCACCACAACAAATCCGCAGTGGCAGAACATTACCATGACTGCGGAAAAAAAATTCAGCGAAGCCTGTGTGTTGGCCAAGCAGCCAATTATGACGAAACGCAAAATCAGAGAGGCTACCGAAATACTTAAACACCCTAACAACATGAACAGGGAGGATGGTCTCAGGCTTGCCCCATCCTGGCTGCCAGCAATCAGAGCCCAACAGACCGCACTGTCAACACGGGGCACGAGCACTACCGGCGAGTAACTGCCGCCGCGCGGCCGACGTCCAGCAGTTGGTAAACAGCAGCAAACTTCTCATTCGACGGTGGCCACCAGTCATGGTACATAACACAAGAGCCAATGGACAACAGAGGTCACGTTCTCCTTCCACCGCAATAACCTATTAAAATAAAGTTCCCTCTCCTTCTTCCTTAAGTGACCAATATACTAACTACCTTTTTAAAATTACGACGTAATGGCATGCGCAGTGAACACTAACAACAAAATATAAAGGACACTGCATAGCTAGAACGCGGTACCAAACTCAGAAAACTTTTATGTCGACTGACTCTGGCCGCGGAAGCCTACGCAGTTATATCTCTTTCACATTCATTAGATGACACTGGAGTCGTCTTGATGATAGTTGTCAATGGAAACAAAATAATGGGATACTTTGTTTTGTTTTTACTGTTTCCACCAAACCTCTCATAATTGTCAAAAACATACTCAGGATATGTTTTTACCGTGTTTCGTTTGTTCAGCTTAAAACGAAGTGCACTAAGTAGGCATAGTTTTACGTTACTTCAAGTGCAGTAAATGTTTTATCGCGCCACAAATCAAAATCTCCGGTTCTGGTTTTTTTTTTTTTTCGTCACAGGTATCGGCACGGGATACTGGTGCGTACCATCATAAATCAGGCAGTACTGCCAGTATTTGTGTGAGTTAACATTCCATTTCTGTTTTATCGATATTGTGATACGCAGTAATGGGTAGACTGTATGAACATTCGGAATATTTTCTGAATATTGAAACTAAGTTATCAGTCCTTACATCGATTTGTGATCTTATAAATAGTGACTGGATAATGTGTAAATTTTTTCAGACATTACTTTATTACAGATAACTGCATAATCTTCGAAAATTCAGAGTTTACTATTAATATTGCCCTCCAATCCATCGATGTACATCATAAACATGAAGGGTCCCAATACGCTTCCCCTGTGATACGTATCTGTCGATGACACACTACCTGAGGTACTACTATCCCTACCAAGCAATCCTCAATCCAGTCGGAAATTGCTTTTGATGGTTCGTACGACAGTACTTCGTGAGCCGTGAGTCGCTTCGGTGTGTATCGAAAGCGTGTTTTTACCTCTGTGCCACTGCAGCCAAGCCAACGATTCCTTCGCGTCCCACCAGGGGGCGCGTGGCGTCCCTACCGAGCCGATTTAACGACGGTGCGCGTGAACTCGCTCTCAGTCATTTACCATCGATAGTTGGAGGATGGCAATCCAAGGGCCAGTGCTTGTAGTCATGTGGGACATGGACATTATAGACAACTGCCGGAACTGAATATCGCTTTGAGCGGGAGAGTGTGTTAATCTGTCAATTTACATGCCAGAGAAACACGTCGCTCGGATTTGGTGGATACGGCCTTAGTATTACGTCTGCTGCTGGATATCTGCAAACATCACGGGTAAAGTGAAATGGCTGAGCCCTTGGATTTGCTTGGTCAGCGCCGTAGTGCGTAAACTGTATGAACATTCGGAGCTATTCGCTGTACCAAAGGGTTCTTTACACTCACCTCTACTTACATTAGGCTCCCTAAACCTGAATCTGTAAACCGATTTCCCAATATCGCTTCTCGTTGGTCATGTATACACTCCAAAATTGAATCTCGAAATCCCATTGTAGCTGCTGGATTTTCAGTTCCACAATCGATTTTCGCTCCCACGTAAGCGCACAAGTTTTTTCAAAACGTGCTTTGGTTCTCAGGTTACGTTTCGTAATTAATATTTTTTGATTGAAATGGCCGGAGAGATTTAATTGTACAGTGAATGATACATGGAAATATTAAAATGAGCATGAAGCTGTACAACTCTAATACTTGATTAAAGAGAAATAGCGATTGTACTGATTCAATCAGAAACTGGAAAACTGTTTTCCAGATGCCACATCTTACTAGATCAGCAAATCCGCTTCGGGCTTTAACATGTAAAGAGGACAGCGAAACACGTTTTCTGAAATTCGGATTTTTCTTCCGGAAGATGTTTCACATATAGACGGCCGCTGTGACCGAGCGGTTCTAGGCGCTTCAGTCCGTAACCGCGCTGCTGCTACGATCGCAGGTTCGAATCCTACCTCGGGCATGGATGTGTGTGATGTCCTTAGTTAGGTTTAAGTAGTTCTAAGTATAGGGGACTGATGACCTCAGATGTTAAGCCCCATAGTGCTTAGAACCATTTGAACCATTTTTAAGTTAGAGGCCGGGAGCAACGCCGTTCCAGAAAAGCTAGTCGACCAGGCTTTCATATACTGCTTAATTCAGACAGGCGTTAAACAGTCATCGCAGCTGCTAACTGAGAGGAGGCCCATGTCAGTCATCGAGCTGAGATATAGCAGACTGCCTCCACCTGATTATGTCTTCAATAGCTGCAGGCCACTGCCTGTACTAAGTGTGGAGGCTGCTGACTTGGCGCTTTCCCACATGTGGGTCAACCGCTGTCTGACAGTCATCTGCTGCTGGTCGCCTTCCTGGTGGACCGAGATTCGAGCCTGGGTCACCTAGCTGACCAGCTCAGCAGTAATTTGGCTGCTTTCTGTTTTAAGTTAAGCCTTGAGAGTGGTTTTGTTTAAATTTTATTTATACATTATTTTAGGAACTAGCCTGAGTAATCTCAATTTAAATATCAAACTATATACATTGCTGCCTTTTTCTTTGGCTCAGATTCGTATTTTACTTGATTATTTAGCAGGGACGAAATAACATATTTCATTTTATTTACAGTCATTTGTTGTCTCTTCTGATTTGCTGCGTTTACAGAGTTAACTGAACTGCCAGCTAAGTCTTTAGATGCTTTATGTATATTAAAGGGAACATGTACTAATAAAAATGTTTCGTCTGTTCTCTCACTAACTAAAGTTATACTACGCTTTACTTGATCTATGTAGTGGCACAGCCACCTGAGCCGAGTGGTCTCAGGCGTCTTGTCACGGTCCGTGCGGCTCTCCCCGTCGGAGTTTCGAGTCCTCCCTCGGGCATGGGTGTGTGTGTTGTCCATAGCGTAAGTTAGTTTAAGCTAGATTAAGTAGTGTGTACGCTTAGGGACCGATGACCTCAGCTGTTTGATCCCATAAGACCTTACCACAAATTTCAAAAATTTCCGGAACCACCTGAGTGAGCTCAAGGCTTACATAATTTCCCCATTTCTATTTTTAACCTATAATTCATGTGTTACATATTGACTGAAAATATTCTACGTAGTTATATGAGCCCATTTATTCCATTCTGTTTTTTCATAGTGACTCACTACCTGTTCTGACCTTAAAAATAACGTTTTATTGATACTGACTTTACACTGAGATGACAAAAGTCATAGGATACCTCCTAATTTCGTGTCGGACTCCTTTTGCCCTGCGTAATGCGGCAACTCGACGTGGTAAGGACTTAACAAGTCGTTGGAAGTCCCATACAGAAATATAAAGCCACAGTGCCTCTATATCCGTTCATAATTGCTGAAGTCTTGCCGCCGAGGGATTTTGTGCACGAACTGACCTCTCGATTATGTCCCATAAATGTACGATGGGATTTATTTTGAGCAATCTGGTTGGCCAAATCATTCGTTCGGTTCACCCACAATGTTCCTCAAACCAGTCCCAAACAACTGAGGCCTGGTAATATGAAACATTGTCATCCATAAAAAAATCCATCGTTATTTGGGAACATGAAGTTCATGAATGGACGCAAATGGTCTCCAAATAACCGGACCTAACCATGCCAATCAATGATCGGTTGTGCTAGATCAGAGGACCCATTCCATTCCATCGAAACACAGTTCACACCATTATGGAGCCACCACCAACTTCACAGTGTGATGTTGACAGCTTGGGTCCGTGTTTCGTGGGGTCTACCATCAGCTCTTACCAACTGAAATCGGGACCCATCTGACAAGGCCACGGTTTTCCAGTCATCTAGGATCCAACCCACAGGGTCACAAGCCCAGGAGAGGCGCTGCAAGCGATGTCGTGCTGTTAGCAAAGGCACTCGCTTCAGTCGTCTGCTGCCATTGCCCATTAACGCCAGATTTCGCCGCACTGTCCTAAGAGATATGTTCGTCATACGCCCCACACTGATTTATGCGGTTATTTCACACAGTGTTGCTTGTCTGTCAGCACTGACAACTCTATGCAGAAGCTGCTGCTCTCGGTCGTCAAGTGAAGACTGTCGGCCACTGCGTTGTCCGTGGTCAGAGATAACGCCTGACTCTGATATCCTTGGGACACTATTGACACTGTGAATATTGAATTCCATAACGATTTCCGGAACGGAATCTCCCATGCGTCAAACTCCAACTACCATTTCGCGCTCTGTCTGTTAATTCCGGTAGTGCGGCTATAACCACGTCGGAACCGTTTTGAGATGAATCATTTGAGTACAATGACAGCTCCGCCAATGCACTGCCTTTTTATACGTTGTGTACGCGATACTACTGCCATCTACGTATGTGCATATCGCTATGCTATGACTTCTGTCAACTCAGTATATTATTGCGCAACATTTGTATTCTCGATTTGCTTGAACTCAGACCTTACTTATGAAAGAAATACATAATAACTATTTGGAATACCTCTTGTAAAATAGTTTTCTGCTTGAGGTTTTTTCTTAATTTTAATGTTAATTTCTTTTTTTTCCTGGCTCCATTTAACTCCCAGTGGTCGCTTGCTATGGTATTTTACTTCCGTTAATAAGGGTTTGTGTGGTCAAATGCTTTTCGGAAATCAAGAAATACTCTATCTACTTGTTTCCTGTTTCAACCGGTATGGCATTCTGCCTCTGTCGAAATGTAAATGGTCGCTTGGGTCGGCGACTTTATGAATAAATCGATAAGTTATTTCTGCAATGCTGAGCTGACGTAGGGTAAACGTCATAGGACGCCACAAGGTTCAGTGCTCTGTCTTCACCAACTGGAATCTACATAAGGCGGTCGTTTAGAAACGAATGCCTTCCAAATATTTTCGCCGGCCGGTGTGGCCGAGCTGTTCTGGGCGGCCAACCCCTTAATCTCAGAGCAGCACTTGCAACCTACGTCCTCAGTTATTTGCTGGATGTATTCCAATTTCTGTCTTCCTCTACAGTTTTTGTCCCCTACAACTCCCTCTAGCACCATGGAAGTTATTCCATGAAGGCTTAGCAGTTGTCCTATCATCCTGTCCCTTCTGATTGTCAGTGTTTTCCACACATCCCTTTCCTCTTCGATTTTGCGCAGAACCTCCTCATTCCTTATCTTAGCAGTCCACCTAATTTTCAACATTCGTCTGTAGCACCACATCTCAAATGATTCGATTCTCTTCTGTTCTGGTTTTCCCACAATCCATGTTTCTCTAGTATACAGTGCTGTGCTCCAAACGTACATTCTCAGAAATTTCTTCCTCAAATTAAGGCCTGTGTTTGATACTAGCAGACTTCCCTTGGCCAGGAATGCCTTTTTTGCCAGTGCTAGTCTGCTTTGATGTTCTCCGAGCTCCGTCCGTCATTGGTTACTCTGCTGCCTAGGTAGTAGAATTCCTTAACTTCATCTACTACGTAACCATCAATCCTAATGTTAAGTTTCTTGTTGTTCTCATTTCTACTACTTCTCATTACTTTCGTCTTTCTTCTATTTACTCTCAAACCATACTGTGTACTCATTAGACTGTTCATTCCGTCCAGCAGATCATTTAATTCTTCTTCACTTTCATTCAGGACAGCAATGACATCAGGCGAATCGTATCACTGATATCCTTTCACCTTGAATTTTAATTCCGCTCCTGAGCCTTTCGTTTATTTCCATCATTGTTTCTTCGATGTACAGATTGATCAGTAGGGGCGAAGGACTACATCCCTGTCTTACACTCTTTTTAATCCGAGCACTTCGTTCTTGGTCGTCCGCTCTTATTACTCCCTCTTGGCTCTTGTACTTATCGTGTATTACCCGTCTCTCCCTATAGCTTACCCCGATTTTTCTCAGAATTTCGAACATCCTTCACCATTTTACACTGCCTAACGCCTTTTCCAGGTCGAAAAATTCCATGAATATGTCTTGATTGTTCTTGAGTCTTGCTTCCATTGTCTTCCATTATCATTCGCAACGTCAGAATCGCCTCTCTAGTGCCTTTACCTTTCCCAAAGCCAAACTGATCTTCATCTAACACATCCTCGGTTTTCTTTTCCATTCCTCTATATATTATTCTCGTCAGAAACTTGGATGTATGCGCTGTCAAGCAGATTGTGCGATAGTTGTCGCACTTGTCGGCTCTTGCAGTCTTCTCGAAAGTCCGATGGTATGTCGTCAGACGCATATATTCTACCCACCAACTTGAATAGTCTTTTCGTTTCACTTCCCCAATGATTTTAGAAGTTCTGATGGAATGTTATCTATGCCTTCTACCTTGTTTGATCTTAAGTCCTCCAAAGCTGTCTTAAATTCTGATTCTAACGCTGGATCCTCCATCTCTTCTAAATCGACTCCTGTTCCTTCTTCTATCACATCAGACAAACCCTACCCCTCATAGACGCCTTCAATGTACCCTTTCCACCTTTCCGATCTCTCCTTTCCATCTAACAGTGGAATTCCCGTTACACTCTTAATGTTACCACCTTGCTTTTAATTTCACCGAAGGTTATTTTGACTTTCCAATATGCTGAGTCAGCCCTTCCGACTATCATTTCTTTTTCGATTTCTTCACATTTTTCATGCAGTTATTTCGTCTTAGCTTTACTGCACTTCCTCAGCGACTTGTATTTTTGTATCCCTGAATTTACCTGCACACTTTTGTACTTCTTTGTTTCAGCGATCAGCTGAAATATTTCTTCTTTTACCTATGATTTCTTCGCGGTTACCTTCTTTGTACCTACGTTTTTCTTCCCAAACTTCTGTGTTTGCCCTTTTTAGATTTGTCTATTCCTCATCAACTGTACTGCGTATTGAGCTATTCCTTATTACTGTATCTATAGCTTTAGAGAACTTCAAGCGTATCTCGTCATTCCTGAGTACTTCCGTATCCTACTTCTTTGGGTATTGATTTTTCTTGGCTAATCTCTTAAGCTTCAGTCTACTCTTCGCTTACTATATTGAAATCAGTGTCTACATCTGCCCCTGAGTATGCCTTACAATCCAGCATCTGATTTCCGAATCGCTGATGTAATTTAACTGAGATCTCCCCGTATCACCTGGCCTTTTCCAGGTATGCCTCCTCCACTTGTGATTCTTGAACAGAGTATTCGCTATTACTAGCTGGCATTTATTACAGAACTCAATTAATCTTTCTCCTCTCTCATTTCTCGCCCCAAGCCCATATTCTCCAATAACTTTTTCTTCTACTCCTTCCCCTAAAACTGCATGCCAGTCCCCCATGACTATTAGATTTTCATCTCCCTTTACGTACTGTATTGCCCTTTCAGTACCCTCAGATACTTTCTCTCTCTCTTCATCTTCAGCATGATAATCGTAATATTAATACGTGAACACGAAATTTAAATATCGATTTTGAATATTAATTGTACCCGGAGGCCAATGAGTGTTATATAATGCGAAAGATACTTCGCCAAAAGACAAAATCATGCGTTTAAGTAATAGTTAATGAGTGGTAAAAGCAAGTAGAGGTTTCTATATTCGTAACTGTGATGATACCTTCTCTATCACGCGTTAAAATCCCCAACAAATGCATATCGACAAATGGAGTGCAGCTAACTTCTGCCTGCGTACCAGTCAGGTTCTGTGGTAGAAATGTCACAGGGAAGTAACAACGTTTCGTGGAATCGCATCCTAGGGACTGTCATGTCTATTTGGGTCATTCGCGGTAACACAACCAGTGCGGACAGCTACAACGTGACAACTTCTAGGTCGATGATGTTGTCAGCAGTGGAAATCAAGATAGCATAGTAACGAAGTCTGTAAATAACTTGTATATTGGCGTCGTTATTTCGCTTACTTTCCTGTGGTCGTTTTCCGCCGTTTCCAGAAAATTTTAAGTAAGTCCGTAATTTTTAATTTCTTCATTTTGAATAACTATTAAATTCATTTTGAATAACTTATTAAACGGAAACTATTCTTCTTTATGCTATGACTAGAAGAAGAACTCTAACAGGTCAGCGTGAAAAGCGCAGAGCTAAACAGACAACTTTTGTGGATATTTATAATGATAATGTGTCTGGTTTATTTAACGATCAGAATATTAACACGTGAATATCAAAAAATGAAGTACCGATTTTTCAAATTAATTATACAAGGAGGCCAGTGAAACTTATGTAATTCGAAAGGTACCTTGCCATAGATATGCATAAAAAACTATGTGTGTACGTTGCCATTAAGAGAGGTAAAAGGAAGTAGACATACACGCATGAGAAAAGAGATAAGTTTTCTTCTGTTCTTACATTGCTACTCCCCATAGTAACGATCAGTTGTTATGGTACAAATTACACGATAGCAACAACGTTTCGTGAAATCACGTTCTAGGGACGCTCATGTTTAAATGTCGCAGATGGTTCATTTGCAGTAACACATTCACAGTGAGCAGCTACAATGCCACAACTGCTACTTCGTTGATGTTGTCAGCGGTGAGAAACATAAAGAAGTCGTCGGGGACAACAAACGTTATTTAGTGTCGTTTTCTTCCCTTACTTTTGCCCCACGCTAAACTGAACTAACGTTATGTTTGGCTGCCACCATGACCACAAAATCTGAAATGTTCCTAATGTTCAATTTCATCATTTTGAATAGCTACGTATATCCTTATTACACGGAAATTATATTGAGGCTATGCCTCGAAGAAGAGCACTAACGAGTCAAACTGAAAGACGAAGAGATAGACACAATTTTTGCTTGGACAAAATAATAGGAATAATGCGAACGTTGATAATGGTAATCCTACTGTTGTTTTTAAAGATACAGTTAAATGTGCACTGAACGTAATTTCAAATAATTTTCAGAGTTATAATTGCAGTTTGATGAATTTACAGTCCATCATTTCGCATCTGATGTTGCTTTACGCGATACAACGGCAGTCACATTGTGCTGTCATAAGTTATTTTGCCACCAGTTGCACAAAATGAATTTTTCAACGCACTGTGTCAAGGACTCACTTAAAAGATCAAAAAATTCCAGAGAAATCAAAGAATTATTCCAAGAGTACTCGTAGATGCAATGCAGCATTTGCTATGGGTCATTTCTGATGCTAAAATTTCAGAGTTTTGCATGGAGACTATCACTTTAAGATAGACGACATTTTTTTATATCATTTCTATACTGCAACATACAGGAATTTATGGTGAGATCGTTACCTGCGAGTGTGCATCGGCGTAATATTTCATTGGCAGGATTTTCAGCTTTATAGATGTAACGACTTTGTGCCCAAGGCTGACTTAGTTGGTCGAATTTCGATCACAGGTGGCAACAGTATTCATTACTACCTGTTCGGATACTTTTGACCAGATAGCAGACTCATGCCCCTGTTTGACGCTGTACACCTCCAACTCGTCATTTCTTTCCGATGACAACTTCTTCGACCATTAGGATTCGAAATAACTAGTTTCGAATCGAATGCCACCTCTCAACCATGCATTATCGGCCTCACCTATGGGCACATAAGTTCACACTGTGTACGTCAGTGCCGGCCGGTGTGGCCGAGCGGTTCTAGGCGCTTCAGTCTGGAACCGCGCTACCGCTACGGTCGCAGGTTCGAATCCTGCCTCGGACATGGATGAGTGTGATGTCCTTAGGTTAGTTAGGTTTAAGTAGTTCTAAGTTCAAGGGGACTGATGACCTCAGATGTTAAATCCCATAGTGTGTATGTTAATTATCTTAACAGTTGTGAAATTTGGAGAGGTACTGGCTGAATCGAAGCTGTGAGGGCAGATCGTGAGTCGATGCGAGCATAGCTGGGGTGGTAAGAACATTGCCCAAGATGGCATGGCGCTGAGTCCATGTCATTGTTCTGTACACAGTTTTAAACTGCCAGAGTGTTCTGTATGACAAGGTTTTTTAAAAAAATAAAAATATTATGCAATCAAAATCGGCTGTTTTTAGGGCTCCGTACGTCAGTCGGTAAAAACAGAACCCTTATGGGATCACTTTGTTGTCTATCTGTCTGTCTGCCCGACAGTTAAGGCCCTAGAGGTATCAAGTTGAAATTTATGTCGCGTACAGGGAATAGACAAAATAATATGAAGACCTGTACTTACTTGGAAATGGTTTATTAATAAGGGGTTAGATCCCCATTTGCCTGTAATACAGCTGCGATTCTTCTTGGAAAAGTGGCATATAATGATTTTATAGTCTCCAGTGGAATATTATGCCACTCTTCGATCAGAACCTCTTCTAACACCTGTAGTGACGAGGGAGGCGAAAATCGGCGCTCCAATTCCGTCCACAACGGTTCGATAATGTTCAAGTCCAGGGCCTGTGCTGGCCAGGGAAGACGCTGCAGTTCAGTTGCATGCTCCTCATACCACGATTGTACTGTCCTGGCTTTGTGAATGGGTGCATTATCGTCCCGAAGTATGGCATCATTGTTGGGAACAACATTCGAATCACTGGGTGCACCTGATCATCTAAAATTTTCACATAATCATTGGCTGTAAGACCGCCTTTAAGAATAATGGTGGGACCAGCAGAATATCATGATATGGCTGTCTACACCATCACACTTCCACCTCCATGCTTAACATTTGAATAAAGCAATCAGGACTGTCCCGATGTTGGAAATAACAAAAATGTTGACTCGTTGGGCCATTTGACGTGTTTCAACTGATCAGCCGCCCAGGATTTATGCTAATGACATCATGTTTTACGGTTCTTTACGTTGGTTGTCGTCACTAATAGTTCTGCTATAGCAGCTCGTCCACGAATATTCGCTTTATGGAGTTCTCGGCGGACGGTGTCGATAGATATGGGCTCTACAGTCACTTTAGCCGTCGTAGTTTTGTGTTGTTTTGAGACAATTCGTATTAGCGTATGACGATCTCTGCCATTAGTTTTGATTTGCGCCCAGCATTACGTTTACACGATGATATCTTTCCATGTTTTGTGTAGGCTGCCAGACTGTTGGAACAGTTGCTCTTGAAACATTCAATAAGTTGGCTGTGTTGGATACTGATGCTCCAGCTAATCGGGCCCCCACAATCTGCCCTCTTTGGAACTCTGTTAGGGCTTTCATTGAACGTCAACCTCGGCTTCTGAATGCAAATACAAAGTGTGCACTACTCGTAAGCAACCTGCACTGATGGCTAGACCGTGCTGAGCACGCACAGCCTAGCGCGGCACGTGCCTTACCTGTGTTGTTGACCGTCAAACACAACTATCCCATTACCACCATGTTCACATAATTTTGCCTATCCCCTGTATTAAGATGAACGGTTCCATGGCGGCGTAAATAATTTAAGCTTCTAAGTCGATGCAATCAAAAGGTACGACCATGTACATCACGTATGTTGATAGTCCCAAACTCGCTCAGCAAATCGTATAGATGAAATAGAAATACATGTATCTATCGGGCCAGATGGTCTAGAAGCGCCGGCACGGAAGCTCAGCGTGTCCTCTGTAATAAAAAGAAAAATCTCTATCTCTCATACACACACACACACACACACACACACACACACACACACACACGGTATAAACATCATGAATAGAAGTTAGTCTTCAACATATACTTCGTACTTTGTTAGGTTGGCAACAAGTAGGTAAACATGCCAAAGAGGAGGAAACACGTAATTGAGTTGCAATGTTTACGTTGTGAAAAGCGTTGTCCGGAGAAGTAGTTATATCGACTGGCAAAAGAACATAGTACACCACAGGAAAAAATGAGAAACATGAACAGTGTGAAGAAGGTCAGAAAGCAAAGTTGTGCTTATATAGCATTAATAAAAGTAGTAGTGCGACCTCCAGACCAGATGTGAGCAGGCGCAGTTCAGTAAAATCATAAGTAATTAGTTAAAAAAAAAAATCGCGACGTGAACTGTTTCATAATCTAAAACTAACAAAACTGTATCCTTATATATCCCACTGATGATGCCTTAGAACAAGATAAGGCGAAACGCGTTTGGGATAGATAAATTAAGTAGGAGCAGGAAAAGGCAGTTTTATTTACAAAACAAGTTCAAAAAATATGTGTGTGAAATCTTATGGGATTTAACTGCTAATGTCATCAGTCCCTAAGCTTACACACTACTTAACCTAAATTATCCTAAAGACAAACACACACACCGAGGGAGGACTCGAACCTCCGCCGGGACCAGCCGCACAGTGCATGACTGCAGCGCCTTACACCGCTCGGCTAATCCCGCGCTGCTACAAAACAAGTATTTATATCCTTGCTGCAGAGGATGGCCACGCAAACAAACTTGTCTGAGTGAAGTATTCAAAGATCAGTTTGAAGGGGTATCATGTGACTACTACCTAGATCAAATCCCGAGAATAATGACGAGAAAAAAGCTGTAAAGTGCGTGCGTGGAAAGTGAGAGGTCGTGGGATCGAAATTCCGTCGATTCATAGATTTTTCAGTTTTAGTTTTAACCTGGCCTTCACTTCTGAACGATGTGAAGAGTCGCCAGAAACGAATTTCTGAACGATGTGAAGAGTCGCCAGAAACGAATTACGTATGATACCCCCATATTATAGTACACTGTGGTCAAAAGTGTTTCGGAAGTCAAGAAATGCTGTCTCTACTAGCTTCTCGTTTTAATCGGTAGAGTATCCTGCTAGCCATCTAAACGTGGAATCCGAATCTAAACGTAGGTGTGCATTTGGGTCAGCAAGTTTAAGAATAAATCGATCGATGAGTTATTTCAGTAACGCTGGGCTGACGTTGGATAAGCGTCATAGGACGCCTCGAGGTAAAGTGCTCTCTCTTCCCCTCTTAGAACTTACATACCACAATCGTTCCGAAACGAATGCTTTACAGATATTTTCATGGAAACAGACGCAGAAAGCACCTTAACACGGTTAAACTGCAGGTTGCCTTTCCCCGGTTGGATAACTGGGGTAGGTTAGGAACACGCAAGTTGCCGAAGTGGCGTCCCTTAGAAAGATTTGCACCAGGCCACTGAGCCATGAGAAATTATTATTATCTACAAACATAATTAAGTTCGTACGAAACCCTCAGAACGCGAGTCCTGCTCCCACGTGCACTTTTTTTTATATATGTAATTTAATGCTGTTCCATCAAGACCTGCTCTAAAAATGTCTACTGCAGTTACATAAGACACTAGTTAGAATCTAATACAGTTCAAATGTCAAGCTTGAAAGCCGTCCGTTAGAGAAGTCTGTCAGATCATTTATCTTTACGCGAGTGATCAGTCGCTGGCGGGGTGCAAAGACAAGCTATGCACAGTATTCGTCTGCTGTGAATGCCACAGTATTTGGCTGTAAAGAGAAGGTGTACCTGTATGGAGTAGCAGAGGAGGAGTAACTGAGTGAGCAATTCGGCGTGAGTGCACTACAGCTTTGAAAGCGTGCCCGTTAGACTGGCAGGAAAGCACACTCGTGTTTCCAGGGTCGATGGGACCAGATGCCTCACGAGGGCCCTGCCCACTCTAATTTGGCGACGTCGTCTGATGTTTCATTTCGATGGCCATTTCTATACTGAAACATACAGGAATTTATGGTGAGATCGTTACCTGCGAGTGTGCATCGGCGTAATATTTCATTGGCAGGATTTTCAGCTTTATAGATGTAACGACTTTGTGCCCAAGGCTAATCCGTTGTTGAAAACGAGAGACTTTGTTCCACGTTCAAGGATCAATATCGCATCTCTGATGTAGGCCATGACATACATTACAATCCCATTTATTTAATATTACTCAGTGAATTCAAGATTATGTGGAGTTCATTTTTGTCCTGATTCAAATGCTTCGTGGAACTGTACTCCACATGGTCCGTTAGAGGACATACCTAACCTTCCTGCTACAATTTCTCACGTAGTTATTCAATAATAATACGAAGTTATTTTAATTCTTCTTCAATTATTTTGAACCCACAACCATTTCTGAAAACTATTATGTATCTTTGGGTTGTTCCCGTGTGCTCGTGTATTCTTATTTGGCTGGCTCTGAGCACAATGGGACTCAACATCTGAGGTCATAAGTCCCCTAGAACTTAGAACTACTTAAACCTAACTAACCTAAGAACATCACACACACCCATGCCCGAGGCAGGATTCGAACCTGCGACCGTAGCAGTCCCGCGGTTCCAGACTATTCTTATTTAAATCAGTAGTTGATCCGAGCATAATTTAATAGGCACGTTCTGTCCTCAGCAGAATCGTTTTTCAGATACACTACCATCAGCAAAAATATTTTCAATTCTTTATATACATTTTCAGGGTGTATGAGGTAGGTTTGTGCTGCTGAGATCCTGCTGATCCTGTCGTGTTCAGAGTGATTCTTGTGAATCACGTTCATTATGAATGGTGTTAGACCATACAGAGCGAGTTTTTACATCCTCACTGCAGCATGCAAATATACTTTCAGATCGTATTTGGAGGTTACAGTGTGTTGATCGTGCCGGCCGCTGTGGCCGAGCGGTTCTAGGCGCTTCAGTCTGGAACCGCGCTGCTGCTACGGTCGCAGCTTCGAATCCTGCCTCGAGCATGGATGTGTGTGATGTCCTTAGGTTGGTTAGGTTTAAGTAGTTCTAAGTTCTAGGGAACTAATGACCTCAGACGTTAAGTCCCATAGTGCTTAGAGCCATTTGAACCTTTTTTTGTGTTGATCGTGATGTTGCTTTCACTCAAAATACATGTTCAGGCTCTTCTTAAATTACTCATTGTGCTATGAAAGTCTTTCCTTCTTCTGGGTATATTAGTCAAAAAGCAGTCAGATTGCTTTATTATTCATTCATAGCGAAATTTTTTGTGAATAGTACAATATTTTGAGGGCATTTTCACAATAATCATACCAGTTTTGTACTCAGGTGCAAACAAAGGAGTTGGAGGCCTTTAAACTTGAGTTCTTTGTAGCAAAAGAAAACTTTTAAGTAGCTAAAGATGGGAAGTCAAATCCAATTTGTGTATTACTATATTCTTTCTGTTCTACACACGTTCAGGGTTTCATTGCCGTTTCAGAAAGATTTACAGTCCTGCAAGTCCATCATCGTGATACCTGAACTACGTACCTTCCGTCTGTTACATGTCTCGGCAACGTTTAAGCCTCTATATGTCCGAGACGCTTTACTCACCATGTGATTTTTTTTCCAAATCAGTCTTGTGACTGGTTTGATGCGGCCAGCCACGAATTCCTCTCCTGTGCCAACCTCTTCGTCTCAGAGTAGCACTTGGACCCAATGTTCTCAATTATTTGTTGGATGTATTCCAATCTCTGTCTTCCCCTACAGTTTTTACCCTCTATGGCCCCCTCTAGTGCCATGGAAACATTTCCTTATGTCTTTAAACATATCCTATCATCCTGTCCTTTCTCTTTGTCAGTGTTACCCATATGCTATTTATTGCTGTAGAATAACATTGTATGGTAACACTTTTGTAATAACACTGTATACATACTGACAACATGATGAAACCGTGCTGGCATTTTTAGCTATAGAAACTGATCAATTCTATTCATGTGTATCATACCGTCTTTTTTAATGTGATAGTAAGCTTAGGAGCCAGTGGATGGGCACGTCGAAGCTAGTGGACCATACTGAAGCGAGCGCAACGCAATGTAGTCGTAACACTCTTTAGAGCTTTCAGGACTACGCGCTACAATACTTTAACCCAATTCAAGACATGGTACTTCTGATCAGTGACCATTATCCTTCCCTGAAATGTATATTTTGGTATCATCATACACGGTTATTATGCAGTAATAAATTACATATGGAAAATACTGGCAAGAAGAAGAGACAGGATAATGGGACATGTGTAAAGACATAGAGAAAAAACTTCCGTGGCACTAGATGGGGCCGCAGGGGTAATAACGGCAGAGGAAGACAGAGATTGGAGTACATCCAACAAATAATTGAGGACATTGGGTCCAAGTGCTACTCTGAGATGAAGAGATTTGCATAAGAGACAAACTTGTGGTGTGCTACCTCAAACCAGTCAGAAGACTGACGAAAAAAAATCTGCTTTCTCCGATCACGAGACACTACGGAGAGGTTTGGCATTTAATCAGGATGTTGACGGAAAGTCTAGTGATCAAGAACTTCGTGCCACCACCTCTCCCCCTTTGCCGAAATGACAAACATACTGATAACATGTGATTATAAACTAGCGCATATCACAGGCGAGAGGTCAGGTTAGGAACTTACGAAGTTCTATTTTTGACGGTCTGCGTGCTGTTGTGTCCAGTAAAAAACAAAATGAAGCTGTATAGTATTGTTAGCTTGGTTACCCCAAGAGGTAGTTTCAGCCACCTAGTCCGAAAGGATTTTCTGCCTCTGAGCACACTGGTCAGTTCCCTTGCGAATAAGTAAGAGTTGTGTCCTATGTGTATTTGTTGTATGGCGTGAGTGTGTGAATGTGTGTATATTGTGGTGGAATGTTTGTATTGTATGATAGTGATGAGAAAAGGGAGAGGCTGAAACTCGATGTCGGTACATAGTCTACTATCAAATAGCACCAAAGTGTCCACTGAGCTATATGACCCCCAAAACATTGTCACAAGTCCTCGGTTCACGAGACATTGTGGAGAGATTTAGAATTTAATCCATGACTTTTGCGAAAAGTCTGATGATCAGGAACTTAACATCACCACACCTCGTCACCTTGCCAACCAAATACTGGCAGCGTAGATTTTATCCATCACAAGGATTCGAACCGGTTTACCTTCAAGTTCAGCGCCACCACACAGCTAAGGAGGCGGATGTTGTGTTCAGTGATGGCGACAATACTGGAACTCTTAGAAGGTTATACAAATCATCTGAAGCAACTTGCCCCCTAATGTCTGCCATAAGTGGACTAAAAATATACATTGCTTGGAAGGACCATGACCATCGTTCAGAAGTACCATGTTCTGAAAGCTATTGAGGTATAGTGGTGTGTAGTCTTAAAAACTCTGAAAAGTGTTAGCACTACACTTCGTTGCGCTCGCTTCAGTTTGGTCCGCCAGCTTCGGCGTGCCGTTACATTCGCTCCAAAACTATTACATTGAAAAAGGCGTTGTTATAACATGCGTAGAATGCATCGCTATTTTTAGCTACCATTAGCAGCACGTTCGTATTATATGCATATATTTCTTTGCTTTAGTGAAATTTTGGTTAGATTCTTTTCTCATAAGTACGTGCACCTACAAATATCCATATAACATATGTTACTGAAATGCCATGCAGTCTAGCAGCAGGTTACTCATTACATGGATCCTATCTTTAACGTATGTAGGATCCGTCTTCCGGAATATCTCAAGAGTGAGGTATTCAACACCAGCAGAAAAATGCTCCTATCTGAGTACAAAAGAGGCGAATGTGCTCTTGCCTATAAAAGACTGACTGAAAAGTGGCGTACCAACTGCCTCATTGTACCATCCGCAGCACCTTTAAAATTTTTCTCAAAAACTTTGGCTTGCGAATGTATACGCGCTCTTTTTAGCATGCAACTCACTTCTAATTCCCATAAGATTCCCAAACTGGTTCGGTCCATATTACCACCTCTGAATGTCGCCTAGCCTACAATCTTAGCAACAACAGTACCGGCACATGTTTTCCACAGTCAGAGGTTCAGAGGCATCGGAACCATTTTCGCTGATGACTTCCGACTCGGTGGTTTCCTGACCAGGGTCCCTTACATCAAATTGATACATTTACCCTTCTCCATCATCCCTGAAAGTCTGTAGCATTGCCACGCTTGTGGCCGAGCGGTTCTAGGCGGTACAGTCTGGAGCCGCGCGACCGCTACGGTCGCAGGTTCGATCCTGCCTCGGGCATGGATGTGTGTGGTATCCTTAGGTTAGTTGGGTTTAAGTAGTCCTAAGTTCTAGGGTACTGATGACCTCGGAAGTTAAGTCCCATAGTGCTCAGAGCCATTTGAACCATTTTTGAATCTGTAGCATTCTCGCGTAACCTCCCTGTGTAGTGGTCTCTGAAAAGCTTTAGATGCCGTGGAAGGCGTGATTGGATTGGCTGTGAGAATCCCCTCACTACAAATTTACACTCAGAACTAAATGCAAAATAATCACTTAAGTGCCTAGTGGGCTTTTTATGATTTAAAGATAATTATGGTGACCCTGTAAAAGGCTTATTCGAATGACTGCTTCACGTGAACAACTTAGTTTCGTGTTAAAAGTGCATCATGCACGTTCTCACGAAGTAAACTGCTCAAAAAATGTTTTGCTCCATCCGTATCACTTTCATAGTTGGTGTATTTTTGATAGGAAACCTCTTTCTCAAAGCTCTTTCTGCCACATGAAGTATCTGCGTATGGACAGCAGTGTAGTCGTGATAAAGGTAAACCTCCCTCCTCAGCGCAGTACAGTAGAAGACACTATGCCTTCAACCTCGAACGAGACAATGCGGATTGCGCACACAGTTCAGCCTGTCAACATGTCTCGAACCACCATTTTAGGCTTGAACCATGCACGGATTGCCACTTTACGACAAGAAAGGTTTATAAGCAGGGGAAGTTCTGCTGTGTCCCATTGGCGTACACCACACAGACGCATTCGGACATTCAACTCATTCAGCTTGGAAAACTGGCTGTTATATTTGCAATTTTCATTATTTAGGTTGTTTCTTTCACTGTTCAATATTTTCACGTTTTAGTTGTCGTAGGTTTAGCGCAAAGC
This sequence comes from Schistocerca serialis cubense, assembly GCF_023864345.2. Lineage (NCBI taxonomy): Eukaryota > Metazoa > Arthropoda > Insecta > Orthoptera > Acrididae > Schistocerca > Schistocerca serialis. The sequence goes on along the minus strand of NC_064644.1, from coordinate 260,590,411 downwards.
TGCAGTTGTGTACCTTGTTTATCGATTCAAAACAACTAAGTTATCTTTGGGTCAGTCCGTGAGGCACTCAGAAAGCATTCTTTGAGTTCGGGCTACAGCGACCAATCGGGTCACAGCCCCCCCCCCCCCCCCCACCCGTTGGGAATACTGGATCACGGGTTGAGTAAGCACTTTGGGTCCTCGAGTGCTTGTTTTGGTGTCTTATGGCGTGGTTTGATGTTTGCTGTGCGGTGTCATGGCAAATGGTTCTGAGCATTATGGGACTTAATATCTGAGGTCATCAGCCCCCTAGACTTAGAACTACGTAAACCTAACTAACCTAAGGACATCCCACACATCAATGCCCGAGGCAGGATTCGAACCTGCTACCGTAGTAGCAGCGGGGTTCCGGACTGAAGCGCCTAGAACCGCTCGTCCACAATGGCCGGCAAGATGTGCAGAAAGAGCACACTTGAAATACGTTGTCATTAATCATTCACAGCGAACGTATGGTTTATTCGTATTTATCTTTTCGATTCACATCGCGAAGTTACTGAATCTTTTACGATTTTGACGTGTGTTTTATATGTGGAAATCCAGTCTTTGTGTCTTTGTGAGGAGAGTATGTTTCGGGGCTTGGTAGAGATTATGTTTGGTATGAGTTCATCCGAGTGGCAGAACATTAATTTAGTCAGTTAACATTCATCAATGATTTGCAACAAGTATTTATCTTACTTTTATGATTTTCTTGCGTGTTGTATTTATTTGCTATGTGTTTTCTAAGCATTAATATTACACGTGCTGCTGTGATTTAATTGCTTTTCTGATGTCAAGTGTATGAGTTTACATTCAGTTATTCCTTCAAGTCAGTTTTTCCTTGCCAGTCAGTTTCCTATTTAGACAAATCTGTGTCGACTTGCACTCAGCAGTTAGCGTACAATCATTTGATGCGATTCATACCTGGCCTGTAGCAGTTGGTAAAAGTTTATAAATCTCTTACTGATCTTGTAACACAATTCCATCTGGTGATGCGAATGGTCTTGTGACAGACTCAGCGAAATGGCTTCATAAGGAGGGTGTAGCGAGTTACCTAAGTAAGTAGGAGCAATTGCACGAGAAGACGTATTCAGTACTCAAGAACACGCATTCAGGGTGCTGATACTGCAGAAATCGTCACCTGGAGCTTCTCAAGGGGGAAGTTCACATTACACCACCAACAGGGCTGCTGGATGCTGACATGACGAGAAATCGGGGGCAAATGATGTCACGATTGCCCAAAAATTACACCAAGCACCTCCAGCCTGTTATGGGTTAAGAGGCAGCCGGCCGCTGTGGGCCTCCAGTCTCGAACCGCGTGCCTGCCACGGCCGCAGGTTCGAATCCTGCCTCGGACATGAATGTGTGTGATGTCCTTAGGTTTAGTTATTTTTAAGTAGTTCTACGTTCTAGGGGACTGATGACTTCAGAAGTTAAGTCCCATAGTGCTCAGAGCCATTTGAACGGTACTACTTCTCTACCATTCCACTCTCGAATGGCGCGTGGGAAAAAGGAACACCTAAATCTTTCCGTTCCAGCTCTGATTTCTCCTATTTTATTATGATGATCATTTCTCCCTACGTAGGTGGGTGTCAACAAAATATTTACGCATTCGGAAGAGAAAGTTGATGATTGAAATTTCGTCAATAGATCTCGCCGCAAAGAAAACCGCCTTTGTTTCAGTGACTGCCACCCCAACTCGCGTATCTTATCAGTGACACACTCGTCCCTATTGCGCGATAATACGAAACGAGCTGCCCTTCTTTGCACTTTTTCGATATCCTCTGTCAATCCTACCTGGTAAGGATCCCACACCGCTCAGCAATATTCCAGCAGAGGCAAGTGTAATGTGGGCTGTCTTTTTAGTGGATACTGGGGACTGTGGTATGTTCCCGTCTGCCGGCTACTCTTTGTGCTGAGCGACGGGTCTGGGCAGCTGCCTCAGACCGTGCGCTGTCCATCCGACTAACGTCTCCCAGCTACGTTCCTGATTCAGCATCGCTGCAGGCGCGCTGACAGCACCACCTCGCTGGCCTCCTCTATCGCCTCAGGGAAGACACAGCGCGCTGTTCTTCTGTCCTTCCGACAAACCGCAGCTGACACCAGTACGCTGCCAGCCAAGGCCACCTACACCACAGAAGGCACTGACCGCCTCCCCAGTACCACCTTCGCTGCTGTAATTGTTGTGGAGTACAGTTTCCATTACGAATCGTGGACCACACCGCTACAGCACCATTGTTGAATTGCAAGACACCCTGACCTAACACATCCAGCATCACTACTGCCACAGTAGGGCCATAACCCAGATGTCTTCACTGCCATTAATATATATATATATATATATATATATATATATATTAAAAAAAAACAAAAAAAACTAGCCAAGTGCCAGTAGGACTCGCGCACTGAGGTTTCTGTGCAAACTTAATTACGAGGGTTGGAACTTTAATAGTGGCAATTATTTATTTACAAAAAAAAAAAAATGGTTCAAATGGCTCTGAGCACTATGGGACTTAACTTCTGTGGTCATCAGTCCCCTAGAACTTAGAACTACTTAAACCTAACTAACCTAAGGACATCACACACATCCATGCCCGAGGCAGGATTCGAACCTGCGACCGTAGCAGTCCCGCGGTTCCGGACTGCGCGCCTAGAACCACTAGACCACCGCGGCCGGCTATTTATTTACAGCTCGTACAAAATATATACGTGTTTCGAAGTTTTACTGACCTTCAGAGTAGTCACCAGCATTGTGTATAACACTTTGCCAGCGATGTGGAAGTCGTAGGATACTCTTAGCAGTGCCAGTTGTATTAACAGTTCGAGCGGCTCGATCTATTGCCCGACGAATTTGTAGCAGTTCTGAAGCGAATGCCGTGAAGTGTTTCCTTCAATTTAGAAATCGAGTTGAACTCACGAGGGCTGAAGTCAGGGGAGTGCAGTAGGTGGTATAACACTTAGCAGCCCCATCAGTCAACAAATCAGTAACAGCTTGCACTGTATGTGCTTGAGCACTGTCTCGCAAAATGATGGTCAGGTGCTGCAGAAAGTGCCATCAGTTCTGTCTCTAAGCTGGTCGTAGGTTGTGTTTCAAAATGAACAGCACAGAGATAGAATAAGTAGTTGCCACTATTAAAGTTCCAACCCTCGTATACAGGATGCTTAAAAAAAACGTCCAACAGTTTGAGAGGTGGTAGTGCTCACCAAAACAAGAAAGAAAGTCCAGTAAACATGGGCTCTAAAATGCATACATTAATAACTTTGAACATTTGTTCAGGAGAATAGATATGTTTCACAGTATCGAAGAGCAACAAGTATTCATAGCTCTTAAGTTATACATTTTAGAGCCCTCGTTTACAGGAGCTTGTTTTATTTGTTTTGGTCTATACCTTCCCTCAAAATATTGGAAGGAAAGAGCTTGCAGTAGAAGAGAACTCTTTCATGATATCGAAAATGAACAAGAGCCCATAGCTTTTAAAGTGTGCATTTTAGAGTCCATGTTTACAAGATTTCCTTTCTTGTTTTGTGAGTACTACCACCTCTCAAACTATTGGACACTTTTTTAAACACCTTGTGTGGTTCATCCATCCCGCAAATAGAGAATCTCAACCATTTTTTGCCTGTTTTCGATATTTTTATGTGTTGTAATTGCAGTTTAACAATTTACTGATTTTTTCCTTTACCTCTACTGTGAAACCTGACTTCTTGCCGAATTTCATGATTCAAAATCTACAAGAAGAACGCATGAGTGGGTTAGCAAATTTCAAAATATGTGACATATATTTTTTGACTGAGTTGACTTAGAAGGTTAAATATTTTACACCACTAAGGGATCATAGACTTCAGTATATTACATAAATTTCAACATGTTATGACAACCTGCTCCAGAGAAAAAGGGGTCGTAACAGATAGCCAGATGGATAAAAAATGATAATAAATATTTTTTCGTGGTTTGTAATAACGAAGAAACAATTTCGGATTTTTTTCTTTACTTGTACTGTGTAACCTTGCTTCTTACCAAATTTCGTGATTCTAGATCAACGGTCCTATATGTTTTGATGAGTGAGTTCTCGATTATCAAAATATGTGACATAAATGACCGTATCTTTTGAATCAATTGACTTGGAAGCTTAACGTTTTTACGCTACCAAGGGACCACAGACCTTAACATGTGAGCTAAATTTGATCTACATCTACCTGACCCGGAGAAAAAGGGCGTCTTAACAGTCGGGCAGACAGACCGACAGAGAGACAGACGGACAACAAAAAGATTTTATAAGGGTTTCGTTTTTACAGTTTACGGCACAGTGCCCTAATTACACTCATGTTCATAATGAGGATAATGCTGGCACATGGTGAAACAACGCTCTGGTGGGCGGTTTGCGGGTTTAAATCACCTCGGAGTATGGCCATGCGGCGCATTTGACTGCGGTCGTCGCCCAGAGGCGCGGGCAGCAGTCCACATACGCAGAGGTGTGTTGGTGCATGTCAGAATACGGTGCAGCGAGTAAGTGTGCAGACGCTTTCAGACGTGCTAATGATGACTGTGTGTTGAAAATGGCTCAAAGAACACATACTGATGACGTTATGAGGGGTAAAATACTAGGGTGACTGGAGGCTGGTCAAACACAGCAGGTCGTTGCACGAGCCCTCCGTGTGCCACAAAGTGTGATCCCAAGATTATGGCAAAGATTCCAACAGACAGGAAACGTGTCCAGGCGCTACAGTATTGGACGTCCACAGTGTACGTCACCACAAGACTACCGGTATCTCACCTGCAGACGGCAGGGAGTACTGCAGGTAGCTTTGCTCGGGACCTTACCGCAGCCACTGGAACAGTTGTCTCCAGACACACGGTCTACAGACGACTGAACAGACATGGTTTATTTGACCGGAGACCTGCAAGGTTCGTTCCACTGACCCCTGGCCACAGGAGAGCCCGTAAAGCCTGTTGTCAAGAACACAGTACATGGTCATTGGAACAGTGGTCCCAGGTTATATTCATGGACGAGTCCTGGTATAGTCTGAACAGTGATTCTTGCCGAGTTTTCATCTGGTGTGAACCAGGAACCAGATACCAATCCCTTAATGTCCTTGAAAGGGACCTTTATGGAGGTCGTGGTTTGATGGTGTGTGGTGGGATTATGATTGGTGCACGTACACCCTGAAAGTTTACCGTCTACCTCCTTGCCTAGGGACGCCAGATGAAAGTTGATGTCGTCAAGCCCTGAATCAAAATTACGCAACGGATAACTGGGGAGGGGAGCTTGAGAGCGCTACCTAGAGAGCGTGCCCTTTCTGTACGGTACTAGGCAAGGGGCTGGTGGGCTCACACGCTGATGTGTGGGGCCCTGCATTGTATATCTTTTATTTTAAGTGAATTCCTTTAACTTAACTTTTTTGCGATTTTTAAGGTATGTTAAAGATTGATGACAGTTGATTACCTATTTATTTTAAACATTATCACTCGACTTTACAGCGATTGCAGCAATTGATTCAGTTTACAGATATTACAATTTTACAACTTATAGCTCGGGTATATTACATACTAATCTGCACGCACATTTCTACGGGCAAGACGGGATTGCGTTGGCCAAATGTATGCCACCAACGTCTCCCAATATTTTACATAGGACATCCACTATGTGAGGAGGATAACGGGCAAACTGGGAACCAGATATATTAACACAGGGGGGTCAAATTTCCTAAATATACGAGATCATTCATTTCCTTAGACAATCCGAAGCTGGAAATAAAAGAATTAGTACAAATATTCAAATACCTCTCTTCCATGCGTGAACATTGAGACAGACGCACTGAGGGCATGTCTGCTCACTTACCCGTCTTCTGTAACTCTCCTCGAATATGGCGGGCACCCAGAGGTCTTCCTAGGCCCCGGTGGAGGGGGTGGTCGAACCACTTGGCCGTGACTAACCTCTCCACCCCAAATCTTGTGACACTGGAAAGTCCTTGACTTTTCCCTGCCTGTGCTGTCTCTCTGATCCCCTACCCAGGAGTAAGGTTGGCACTACTATACTACAGAACTACTTCCCCAACAAAGATTTGGCCACGCTTTACGGAAAGGTGTGAGGAGGATTAGGAAAGCTCATGTGCAGATTCAAATTCACGTACAAGAAATGCATAATACATGACACATATAAATACGTATTATGAAGCCTGTCACATTTCTTTCCACCCGTCCACATGAACTCTGTTGCACCCGCGGCCGGCCGCGTCGTGTAATGAAATTGGCTGCGGAGCCGCCTCTGTTTCTATTTCCCGGTGCGAGCGAGCAGCGAAACCTGCTGCTTCTAGAGCGGAAACTACTGTACCGTTTCAACCCCTGCATGTCTTTGACAGAGGAACTGTAACAGATCAGGTGTATCGGGACGTCATTTTTGCGCCATTATGCACCATTATGTCCGCTTTTTCAGAGGTGTGGTGGGTCCCACTTTCCTCCTGATGGATGATAACGCACGGCCCCACCGAGTTGCCATCGTGGATGTATACCTTGAAACAGAAGATAGCAGGCGAATGGAGTGGTCTGCCTGTTCTTCAGACCTAAACCCCATCGAGCACGTCTGGGATGCTCTCGGTCGACGTATCGCTGCACGTCTTCAAACCCCCAGGACACTTCAGGAGCTCCGACAGGCACTGGTGCAAGAATGGAAGGCTATACCCCAACAGCTGCTCGACCACCTGATCCAGAGTATGCCAACCCGTGTGTACGTGTGTGTGGTGATCATATTCCATACTGATGTCGGGGTACGTGCGCAGGAAACAGTGGGGTTTAGTAGCCATGTGTTTCGGGACGGTTTTCTCAACTTATCACCAATACCATGGACTTACAGATCTGTTTCGTGTGTGTTGCCTTGTGCCTATGCTATTAGCGCCAGTTTTGTGTAGTGCCACGTTGTGTGGCACCACATTCTGCAATTATCCTTAATTTATGAGCATGAGTGTAGCATCACTTACGTGAATTGTTTACGTCCTTTACATAAATTGCGTCCTGAAAGATAATGTTGGTGTTGATGAAGAAGGCACAGCCGCTGCTATTTATTCTACAGAAAATGTGTATGTTCGGTGTCTCCTGCTTGTCATCTCTTATAACAGGTTGTGTTCACACGTCTACAGCACTGCAGGGAGCTATAAGTCACGTCACGTTACACATTTTCGTGTTTGGCGGTTACTCAGGTTCATGTGAATTCAATTTCCTTTCGCCACACCCACTAAAAAATTGCTTGAGCGACATAAGCCTTCTCTGTCTAGGTGATATTAGACAACATTTATGCACTTATATCGCGTTACTAGTTTGTTGCATGGGCCTAAAACTTGTATATGGCATAGCATTTGTCTTAATTCAGGACGTATACGAACTTTTCAGTCCTGGTAGGAATCTTACTAGCTACTATGATGAGACACAAAACATTGAAGATCTGCCTCGTAGTGCTCGGTTGTGAAAACTTCAGCTGATGACCGTTACCAGGAGGACAAAGCATCACAATAAAGCGCTGACCTTTTGGTAGCTTCATGGGAGTTGTCGCGAACCAGACAGCGTGAAACCGCCTCCTCAGGATCTGTTTGGGCCCTTGGTATTTATTATGAACAACAGCAGTACGCCACCAGCGCCGCGGCGTGGAGAAAGTAAGCAAAGGAACACCAGGAATGGAAACTGGATCAGTGATGTCGTGTTCTTTTCGTCATGGAGCTCAGTACTGAGCAACAACATGGGATTGTGGGTCCGCCTTGATGCAAAATGGTTTTTTTTATTTATTTGTTTATTCCCAAACTAGTTTCAGCGACAAATGTCGCCATCATCAATGGGTTGTTTGATTCTAAAACATACCGAAATAGCATGCTTATAAAACATTGTTAAACATTATTACGTTATGTGTTGTTTTGTTCCAAATATTGTTTTCCGTGAATGATTTTATTATACCTTATTTACTATACGTCACAGCATGGTTTTACGATCGTTGCCGCTGTTTCCGGCATGTTTTCTGCGGTTTTTGTTACCCAGCAACAGATTTTGATCTCACAAACGTGTACTTTCGAACAGAATGTTTGAATGTTGGTTGTCGTTTAATTTTTACATTACACCAAATTTAGTTTTAGCGTTCCGTACCTCACTCCATAAAAACGGAACCCTTCTACAATTTCGTTATTGTTTGTCTTTCTCTGTCTGTCTGCCTGTCCGTCTGTTAAAAACCATTTTTCTCAGGAATGGGCGGACGTAGCAAGTTGAAATTTCTGTCACATACAAAGGTCTACAGGCCCTTTGCGGTGCAGTAAATATAAGCTTCTAAGTCATAAATATTGATACTCGCAAACTCAATCAAAACCTGTAAGCTACTTTCCATTGGCTTAGAATCATGAAATTTGTCAGACTCACAGTACAACCAAAGGAAACATCCGAAAACTGTAAATCCGCAATTATATCACACAAAAACAAATTTATTCCTTTGTTATTTGACTCTCTTTTTCTCAGGAGCGGGAAGACATATGAAATTGATATTCATTGCCTTACTATGGTGTATAGGCCCTTGGCGGTATAATAAATGTCAGCTTCTAAGTCTATGAACCCAAAAGAAACGGCCATTTGTGTCACGTGTTTTGATACTCGCATCTCACTCATCAGTACCTAAAGGGTACTTCCCGTTGACCTATAATCATGAAATTTTCCAAGAAGCAAGCCTTAGCATTACAATCAAAGCAAGAAATCTGTAAATTTTATTTCTTAACTATACCACACGAAAAAATATTTCTTTTGTCATTTTGCCGGCCGCGGTGGTCTAGCGGTTCTGGCGCTGCAGTCCGGAACCGCGGGACTGCCACGGTCGCAGGTTCGAATCCTGCCTCGGGCATGGGTGTGTGTGATGTCCTTAGGTTAGTTAGGTTTAAGTAGTTCTAAGTTCTAGGGGACTTATGACCTAAGATGTTGAGTCCCATAGTGCTCATAGCCATTTGAGAGCCATTTTTTTTGTCATTTTCTTTCGAACGTCAGATTTGAAATTAAAATAGTGAAGTAGTTCTGCATTCATGCTGGCTGGGTCGCAGTGGTAAAAGTCAAACATCGGGCAAGGAATGACTTTATTGTTCATACGATGTGTTTCGGAATTTATCCATCATCAGACATCCAGGAACGATTGCTGCTGTGACTTTTGCCATTGCGATCCAGTCAGCCTTAATGCAGAACTACTGATTATTATAATAATTGTCCGATATCTGGGACCGATATCTTGCCGGTTCAACGTCGATAACAGGCAAAAATGGTCGAGAATCTCGATTACCGGGATGCATAAACTGTCTATATACATAATTAAGGTGGTAAAGAACCCTCAGTCCGTGAGTCCTACTCGCATCTGGTCAATTTTTATCACTAAACTTTGATAGGACTGATTCTTTTGTTCCCTGCCCCCTTTGCATCTAACCACACACACAGATTCGCGGATGTGTAGGTGGTGCGTACCTGTTTTCCAGCAGTTTACATGGTTATGAAATATAAGGTGATGAATGCGCCAGGATTGAGGACTCCTTCGCAAACTCTCATTATGTCCCATTTTTGACAAAACAGCTTCAAGTTTAGGTTGGTTTAGCGAAGCTAGCGTTATTACTCACTGAAGTTTTTTTCTTACATTTAGGACCTATTAGGTGGAGGAGGAGCATATCGAAGAAACGTTGTTGATGGGGATAGGGATAAACAGCACTATTTCTTGATTATCTTCTGACCTAGGGTGCTTTTTAGGTGCAGGAAGGTAATTGATTGAGAGAGGCAAATAATTTTTGTGAGGTTGCAATAACTGACGAATCTCACTACTGTTTACAAGCAAAACTCAGATTATCGTTCTCGATGAGGAGACATGACAAATAACAGACATGGCAGTGGGCTTACGTCAAGGAAACTGTATTACTAGGGTGGTACTGTTCAGGATGTATACTGCTCAAAAGATTTAAGAGATTCATGAAGGTACGTTCCGTCTATACACCTAAATGAAAGGCAGTTTGATTTTTTGCCATACGCGTTTCGCTTCTTTTACTTATAAAGCATCTTCAGTGGCCTGTAATAAATATTTATTTTTATACCTTTAATAACAATATTATGTAGTAGTTACAATATGTTACTATGTTACATTTTGGATGTTTTTCTCTTGTTTTTCGGATTACAAACAACTTTTGTAGCAGAAAAAGCCCATAGCATAAAGCAAACAGACTTTCATTTAGTTGCATAGACGGAACGTACCTCCATGAATTTTGAAGCAACTAATGAACTAGCAGAATCCGACCTCGGGGAAGATCAGTTTGGACTCCGTAGAAATGTTGGAACACGTGAGGCAATACTGACCCTACGACTTATCTTAGAAGCTAGATTAAGGAAGGGAAAATCTACGTTTCTAGCATTTGTAGACTTAGAGAAAGCTTTTGACAATGTTGACTGGAATACTCTCTTTCAAATTCTGAAGATGGCAGGGGTAAAATACAGGGAGAGAAAGGCTATTTACAATTTGTACAGAAACCAGATGGCAGTTATAAGAGTCGAGGGACATGAAAGGGAAGCAGTGGTTGGGAAGGGAGTGAGACAGGGTTGTAGCCTATCCCCGATGTTCTTCAATCTGTATATTGAGAACCAGTGAAGGAAACAAAAGAAAAATTCGGAGTAGGTAGTAAAATCCATGGAGAAGAAATAAAAACTTTGAGGTTCGCCGATGGCATTGTAATTCTGTCAGAGACAGCAAAGGACTTGGAAGAGCAATTGAATGGAATGGACAGTGTCTTGAAAGGAGGATATAAGATGAACATCAACAAATGCAAAACGAGGATAATGGAATGTAGTCGAATTAAGTCGGGTGATGCTGAGGGAATTAGATTAGGAAATGAGACAAAGTAATAAATGAGTTTTGCTATTTGTGGAGCAAAATAACTGATGATTGTCGAAGTAGAGAGGATATAAAATGTAGACTGGAAATGGCAAGGAAAGCGTTTCTGAAGAAGAGGAATTTGTTAACATCGAATATAGATTTAAGTGTCAGGAAGTCATTTCTGAAAGTATTCGTATGGAGTGTAGCCATGTATGGAAGTGAAACATGGACGATAAACAGTTTGGACAAGAGGAGAATAGAAGCTTTCGAAATGTGGTGCTACAGAAGAATGCTGAAGATTAGATGGGTAGATCACATAACTAATGAGGAAGTGTTGAATAGGATTGGGGAGAAGAGAAGTTTGTGGCACAACTTGACCAGAAGTAGGGATCGGTTGGTAGGACATGTTCTGAGGCATCAAGGGATCACCAATTTAGTATTGGAGGGCAGCGTGGAGGGTAAAAATCGTAGAGGGAGACCAAGAGATGAATACACTAATCAGATTCAGAAGGATGTAGGTTGCAGTAGGTACTGGGAGATGAAGCAACTTGCACAGGATAGAGTAGCATGGAGAGCTGCATCAAACCAGCCTCAGTACTGAAGACCACAACAACAATAACAATGAACGACGGAAAACGGAAAAAATGACAACTTGAGAAATGTATTGTCAACTGCTCTTGTAGCGTATTCGAACATAACACACAGTATTTGTATATAGTCTGGAAGCATTAGAAAACTGTTTCTAAAAGCAGGAAGGCCTACAGATGACATAAACTTAGTTCAGAGATTGAGAGCGGACTCTTGTCGTGACCATACGTGAAGTATTGCACACAAAAACACCAAAGGATTCCGTTTTTTGGGATTATCAGTCTTCTGACAAATATTGGCCACATTTCCTCTACCGGGCCAATCTCTTCATCTCAGAGAAACACCTACATCCATTTGTTGTATGTACTTTAATATCTTTCTTCCACTACCATTATTGCGTTATGCGGCTCCCTCTAATGCCACGGACACAATTCCCTGGTCACTGAACACATGTCTGTCATCCTTCCTTTCTTCTAATTAATGTTCCCCTCATTTCATTCCTTCGCCGTTTCTGTAAATAAACTTCACATCTCTTCTCCAGGAATCAACATCACTGAGGAATCAGTGCAAATAAGATTCATTTATGAGTGTATAATGAATCCAGAGAAGAGGAGACAAAAAATTCTCATACGAATTTGAATATTTCTCAGCAATTGGAAATCAGTAGCACGTTGCATTAATCGAGGAGACTAAGAGAATTCTAAGGAAAACTGCGCGGTTTGTTTCGGATTTGTTATTTTATGTGAGAGTGTCGCACAAATGCTCAACGAACTAGCCTCGAAGGCACTCGAAGAAAGAATTATACTCCACGGAAAATCTTTCCTTCTGAGAATGTACTTTTCAAGTCGCTTTTCTCTCATGTCCTTCTCCAGCTACGACCTCGGCTGTAAACCGAGAGAAATTGTGTTACCCTATGGGATACCGAAAGTAGTTTTCCCTGTTCACAGCCGCGATTTGAGCGGAAAAGTACTGGGTGTGGTGGTGGAGGGTGGAGGGGGAGAAGGTACAATGAATCTCGTGCACTGTGCGTCCTCCACCATACGATGAACTGTGGGGTGAAGACGTAGATGTGTTATTGTAACTAGAACAGCTGAGTATATTCATAAAATCCAGCAGCGTCGTGAATCATCGTTTAGTGGTTCATGACTTATCATGCCGTCGAACCAAGGGGAAATACTTGTCAAAATCAAGTGTGGACAGATGAAGGCTTGCCTCTTGCTGGGACTGGAACGATCTTCATCTCTACAACAAAGAGTATCTGGCAATCTTCATAGTAAGTCGGGATTCCTTAAAAGCGGTTGAGGAACTTTGAAAGAACGTTGGCAGTGTAATTCAAAAGGTGTGAGTAGGGGCAGCGGCCGTTATCAACGGCTGGCATGACGGCATCATGCGGGCTCCTGACGCAACGACCTGCGTCAACCTATCGTGCTGCCGCGCACGTACACATGGACTGTGACCGTGACTGCAGATGATTTCTCTTGAGCTTCTCGAGAAAAGAAAGAGTCGCTAAACCAAAGAAATAAAGATGTACTTACCGAATAAGAATTACACGAATCTACTGATGACTTCAGTTACTTTATTCCTTACCCATCCCAAACACCACTCATCTCAACGATCTCTCCACCTTAATAGTTTCACTTTTTGGAATAGTCACTGTCACTTTTTCATAAACCATGCAAGATTTGAGGCTACAATTATCGTAAAACCCATCTACACCTTTACCTAATCAAAATACTGAGATACCTAGGCAAGCAATGGATGGAAAAACTAACCATGAATCGCCAACTACAGTGTGTCTGAGGAGCCTCTGTACCCGCAGGAAAAGGTGTATGTTGTACAATGAGGTGAAAAAATTCATGGGATACCTCCTAATATCGTGTCTGATCTCCTATAGCCCGGCAAAGTGCAGCAACTCTTCGTGGCGTAGACTCAGCAAGTCGTTGAAGGTCCCCTGGAGAAATATTGAGCCATGCTGCCTCTATAGCCGTCCATGATTGTGAAAGTGCTGCCGGCGCAGGATTTTGTGCACGAACTGACCTCTGGATTATGTCTCGTAAATGTGCAATGCGATTAAGTTTGGACGATCTGGGTGGCCAAACCATTCGCTCGAACTGCCAAGAATGTTCTTCAATCCAATCGCGACAAGTTATGGTCCACTGACAAGGCGCATTGTCATCCCTAAAAATTCCATCGTTGTTTGGGAAAATGAAGTCCATGAAGGCTGCAAATGATCTGCAGGTAGCCGAGCATAGCCGAATCCAGTTAATAATCGCCCAGAGGACCCAGTCCATTCCATGGAAACACAGCCCACTCCATTAGGGAGGCACCACCAACTTGCCCAGTGCCTTTTCGACAACTCAGGTCCTTGCCTTCGTGGGGTCAGCGCCACAACCGAAGCCTACCAACCGCTCTTATTGAAATCGTTCTTCATCTGACCTGGCGACGGTCATCTTGGGTCCAACTGATATGGTCACCAGCTCAGGAGAGGCGCTGCAGGCGATGCCGTGCTGTTAACAAAGGCATTTGCGTCCGCCGTCTGCTACCATAGCCCACTGACGCCACATTTCGCCACATTTTCCTAACGGATAAGTTCGTCGTACGTCCCACACGGATTTATGAGGTTATTTCGTGCAGTATTGCTTGTCTGTTAGCACTGACAACTCTGCAAATGCCGCTGTTCACGGTCAATAAGCGAAGGCTGCCGGCTACTGCGTTGTCCACGGTGAGTGGTAATGCCTGAAATTTGGTATCTCTGGCGACCCTATGGATCGCGGAATACTGAATTCTCTAACTATTTCCGAAGCGGAATGTCCCATGCGTCTACCTCCAACTACCGTTCCGCATTCAAAGTCTGTTAATTCCCGTGGTGCGGCCATAATCGATTTGTAAACCTTTTCGCATAAATCACTTGAGAGCAAATGACAGCTCCATCAATGCACTGTCTCTTTCATATCTTGTGTACGCGATACTACGGCCATCCGTATATGTGCATATCGCTATCCCATGACTTTTGTCACATCAGTGTAACGTGAGAAGTACCCTAGCCATTATATTTCAGAACTTATAAAAAGTGCGTACCTGATGGATCTGTATGCTCACCATCATGCTGTACACAGGGATTTATACGTCTCCATGCTCTCCTTGACATCCTGCAAAGAATCTCAGGAGTCGCGCTTCGAAGACTTCCTTAACGCTTCTGCGCTGTTCTTCATTAGTCTTGAATAGACGTTGAGCCGCATGAGACTTGATTATTTCTGCTAATGATTTTGGGGCTTGGCAAGGTGTGGGCTTTGTGGCGTTCATTTCAAAGGGGCTGGACATTTTGAGAACCGCTCCCAATTCAGCGCCTCGAAATTATTCATCAAGAAATTAACACAATAGGAATAGCAAAGTGTGCTTGAGCTTCCGTTGTAACTACTCGTGATCAATGATTCTCATGTCTTGGAGCTGAGGTATTAACCACATTTACAACATGTCCATGTCAGAGTTACCATGATCCCAACGGATATCATGATGGAACGTAGACATTCTAGTATATATAATAACATGCCGTTCCTAGGCAACTCTGGTACATAATGGGGTTTTTGTTAGACTGGAAAACCACGTTCTTCCTGTGTGAAGTGCCATGTGTCACACATTTACTAGAAATTAGCACTGTTGACCGAGGCACGATATTTGGACAGTACAACAAAGTAGCGCAGGCTGCAACTGACTTCACAAACACAGTCAACATCCTTTCATATTATTCTATAACAACAATGTTTTTCGTCAGCTTGAAAGCTGGGATACCAATAGAACACCCATTTATTTCGCCAATTTGTGCAAAGTCGAGAGGTCTATAGGGACTAACCATCAAAAGAAAATTGCCTTCTTACGCTCAAGCATCTTGGCCTCAATAAATTCTAAGAAGGGATTGAGACCTGGTACCAAGGAAGGCAGAATTGGTTTACGATTGTGGGCGGGGCCGTAGTCAATTGCTGCTGGTTAGTTTATTTTTCAATCACGTGCACTTTATTTGGAAACAACAACAAATAAAAGGTAACAATAAATTAAGAAGTGTTCCACGGCTGAAGGCCTTAATGACAACAAATTCAAAATTATTTCTCGACTGAAGGCCCCAATAGTGATAATTTAAAACTGTCTCACGGTTGAAGGCCTGAATCGCAATCTTTTAAGAGCCGTTTAATTTCTTCAACTTGCAATTAAAATTATGAAAATATTTTTAAAAGAACAATCATCAAAATTTCACTGCTAGAATACAACTGTCTAATTAAAAATTTAAGACAAGTAACAGTCATGGCTGAAGGCCTTAATGTCAACAAATTCTAACTACTTCTCGGCTGAAGGCCCCAATAGTAATAATTTAAAAACTGTTGCACGGCTGAAGGCTTGAATCGCAATGTTTTAAGAACCAGTTAACTTCTTCAACTTGCAATTACAGTATTAAAATATTTTAAAAAAATCATCAAATCTGACCAAAACAAGAGGGAGCGTGGGGGGGGGGGCGGGGGGCGCAGACGTTGCTCAAGGGTCGCAAGGGTCGACCTGGGAAAGTCCTTCAAAACTTCACAAGCGTAGAGACAGGCAGCCAAGTGTTGCATACACTTCCCGAGATGGTAACTCAGACTAGTGGCAGTTTAAACACATGACCAACAATCATTTGCCGAATCTACCTAACGTCCTATGACCAATGCAACGATGTAGTAACACACCCAAGCCGGAACCGGCGGTCAGCGCTACGTCTTCAGACTCCGGTGTTTAGAGCATCCGGAAGCAGAAAGGAACTACTGCCAGAGTAAGAAAATACACACACACACACACACACACACACACACACACACACACACACACCACCCGGCCCACGAACCAAGGAAGCTGTCGAACTACACGCCTTACCGGACAGCAGCGACAAGGCGAGGAAAAGAACACTGCCGGAACATACACGGGGCAGGTAACTGGGGCATTAGGGCCGCTAAGCAGGAAAAAATACCACTGGTTGAATGGTTCAGATGGCTCTGAGCACTATGGGACTTAACAGCTGAGGTCATCAGTCCCCTAGAACTTAGAACTACTTAAACCTAATTAACCTAAGGACATCACACACATTCATGCCCCACTGGTTGAATTTCACAAATAATAACATATAGATTGCAACAATTAATAATAAGAAGTGGAGGAAGGCTAATCAGGTTCGCCTTCCCCAAACGCTCCACTCGCTGCTCTTCGGCTCGGCGACATTGTGAGCAGCAACACGCAAGCAAATGGCGAGATCTCACAGTGGTGGAGGTTTCACTACCTGAATTAAGGCCCACTCAACTTGAGCTTCCTGGGTCCGGTTGACAACGAGGTTGTACGCCTCGCGACTACAGCCCTTCTATCCGGCAGTGCATCATGCCACCAGTGGTCCCGGCGTGTTCCCGCGCTGCGCGGACGTGGTTGCTCGTCCGTCCCCAACCGAATTGCGAACTCACACCACACGAAAACACCACAACGTCGCCCCAAAGATAGTACCACCGTTACTAGATATCGATAACCGCCGCTGCTGCCACTAGCGGACAGACAACGCTTGCAAATGGAATGGCGCCAATGAACACAAGAAGAAGTCGACAACCGCAACTATACCAACTAAATGGTGCCAACCTAACAGCGGCACCAACGCGAGCCACAGCACAGCTGCTCAGGGATTCCTATTCGGAAATGAAGTTACGTTCTTGAAGTCTAAAAAAGACCAGAATAGACTAAAAGTGACCAGTTCACCATGGGGACTAAATCCCATGATCAGCTTTCATACACACAAGCTGTTGTTCGCCCCATCTTCATCTACACAAACGTAGCGTGGACATACATTCCATCGAAGTTTTACCACACACTCCAAATCCCCGCACGACATACTCTCCACCTCGCTTTCAATTTTCGATTAACATTACCCTTCTGAGTGTTTATTATTTATTTCTTTTTCTGTTGTTAGGCTTCTGATTAGTTTGATATGATAAATCAATACAGTCAATCACGATTGCCTGTCCTGTGAGACTCTTTATCACAGAATAGTAGTTACACGCAACATGCTCAATGTTCTAATCGTCCTCCGCTACAACTGTTGCTCTCTTCGGCTCCCTCTAGTGCCATTATGTCTTTACACACGTTCTACCATCTTGTCACTCCTTCCAGTGAATGATTTCCAGATATTTAGATCCTCGCCAATACTGCTAAAGACTTCATCTACACATCTCACCAGTTAACTTACTTTTCAGCATCCTTCTACACTTCCAATGCTTCTATTATCTTATTTTGAGCTAGTAAAACCAAGCGAAGGATATTGCATGGCATTGTAATGATAAAGTGATGCCGATTGCGTGCATATTGTGTTGTTTGTCAAAATGTAAATATCTTCAGCTGTTGATGTAACGTTGAATAACTACAATCATTACACAGGATGATTCTTATTAACGTTTAACAGTCTCCGAAGCGACGTAGGTGACACTGAGATAAGTAATTTAATACAAGTCACATGGGGCCGCAAATGTCGGGAAACACCCCAAAAGTTGATGACAAATGTTGAACATGTGACGTCACATCCAAAATGCGGAGATTTTGGAGCGTTTGCGGGAAGGAATGATTGAGCGATGAATTACTTGCATTTAAACAAACCATACCTATTTCGAACACCTTTTGTAAATGTGATCTGCTGTAAACGTAGTAGGAACAAAATTATTGTCCTCGCTGTGACCAAGCAAAACCTGTTCTTATTTTAAGTTCTCTTCCTTTTTTCACTTCCTTTTTTGTTTACAGACGTTATTTAGTAAAGAAAACATAGCTCATTTACTGGTAACGACGCAGTTCGGAAGCTTATGTTCATTCACTTGTAACGCAGTAGGACAGGTTTTTGTTATGCTTTACTTTGCAGTAAACCAGCGAAGACTGTGAGACTGATAAATAAATTAATAAATCAGTACGTCAAAGTAAACACATAACTGTTCCACGCAGTGAAAAAAAAAAAATGCAGCATGCCAGACGCAATACTAGAACCCTGAGCACCGCGCTCCAAAGTCGCACACGTAGTTCGGGAGCCATACCGATGTGAATGCCTGACTTGGATTATGATGATCAGGTGCGACAGACTGTAATCTCAGCCGCAGCACGTGTGGCGAGGTACGTCATCTGGCGACGTCCGGTGCTCAACAGTTGTCATTCCCTTTTGGTAGCCGCCGCTGTGGCCGAACGGTTCTAGGCACTTGAGTTCGGAACCGCGCTGCTGTTACAGTCGCAGGCTCGAATCCTGCCTCAGGCATGAATGTGTGTGATGCCCTTAGATTAGTTAGATTTAAGTAGTTCTAGGTCTAGGGGACTGATGACCCCAGATGTTAAGTCCCATTGTGCTCAGGGCCATTTGAACCATTTGAACCCTTTTGGTATATTTTCCCTCATTTGCCGCCCCATGTGTCTTACATTACATTATTTGTCTTAACGTCATCTACGACACTTCGGGGTTCTTTAGACGTTAATAAAAATCACCCTGTATACACCGAAAATGCACTGCTCTCGTAGCCAACGGGGTGGTTTGTAATACAACCACCACCGCGTTGGCCGCGTGACCGATTCACTTCGATTATATTGCGGATGTCATTGGTCCTCACGTAAGATGTAGAAGAGCGGGTATACTTGAATGAGATTTTTCACTCTGCAGTGGAGTATGCGCTGATATGAAACTTCCTGGCAGATTAAAACTGTATGCCGGACTGAGACTCGAACTCGGGACCTTTGCCTTGTAAGAGGTCCGAGCAGATGTAATTTCGATGTATTGCTCATGCGCTGCCTGCAGTAGGCAAGGTATAAGAGAATCTCTGACCAGAGAGCAGTGTTGACTGGAGTAGGAACTGTGTAGCTGTAGCAGTAAGTTGTTGCTAGTCTGGAGTCTGCTCTGGTCTGGTATGGTGTATCGTGTTGGCTGGCCCGGTCGCGGTGCAGCGATGTCGGAGCCTGAGTATTATTGTATAAGGTAAAAAGCAGCCTCGCGCATATGTAGTAATGTTATCTCAAGTCGCATGTAAATGTTTTAAAACTCTCGTAATAATAATCTTCCTCATAAAAAGTAACTTTTAACAACCATTCATTTCAATTTAAAGAATTTACTAATTTCTCCCATCCATGATCATCCCGATTATTGCAATAGAAAAATCAGTTGCTTCCTTTCATAAATGACAGACAGGTCGGCCAGCATTGCACAGAGCTGTGCCGGAAAAATTTATTATAAGAGCAGATATATCCGGCGACTTCATTTAGGTAAGAATTTTTCCTTTTTATATTCAGAATGATCTTCCAGGGCCATGACGCAGCACTGCTGTCGTTCAGAATTTACCAGGTTACATTCACAGCGAATTATTGAAAAGTCATAAGTGAGCGACAATTTAATTGAGAGGTTAGTTACATTGTATTGTTACCAGGTTACTGAATTTATTTTTTTATTGGGACGTTACACGGAATGTGAACGACATAATTATAATTTTTTTACTGTTGAGAGATTTAGGAATTTTTCTGTTGTGAGGTTACGCATAATGTGAATGAATTTTGAGCTTAGATTAAATCAGAAAGAATTTTGTGGGTACATTAAATGCAAACGAATTTTGTGTGGAGGTTAATGTGAAAAGAATTTTGTAGCGAGGTTATAAATGTAAATGAATTTTGTGGAGAGGTTACATTGTGAAAGAATTTTGTTTTGAGGTCACACTAAACCAGAATCATTATCCATAATATTTATTTTATATTTTGTGGGGCGGTTACACTAAATTAGAATCATATTCATATTATTTATTATATTTTGTGGGGAGGTTACACTTGGCGACAACCGGCCAGGATCGTATTTCTTTGTGAATCTCTGAGAAGTAGTCATATATCTGCTCTTATTTACTTAAATGTAGTTTGCATCTGGCGCAACGCTTTTACTAATTTGTCACGCTTTCTTTCACAGATCATCGGCAATTTATTGCTCTTTGTTGTATTGTGTTGGTTCCATTTTTGCTTTGTCTTTGTTTCATTTTGTGCTTAATTTTTATTTGTGAAAAATGCCGCGAAGAACTGTTAACAGTACATCGCGATGTGCAATGAGTGAAATAGCCGACTCGAATAATTTGACCGATAATACTTGCGACACTCAGTGTAATAGCGATAACCCTCTAATTACTGATAATCAGTGCGTACCGATCACTAATATTGATTTTGATCCTAATGATGAGCAAACAAATGCAATTATGTCCACAGTAAATGTAACAATTGATGACGTGGCACGTTCCGTTACAATGAACGCTGTCCAGTTTGACACACCTAATGTGCAAAATTTATGTAGCGAACAGATAATTGTTTCTAATGAAGGTGAACAATGTACTCAAAGTACGACAAATTTATTTGATTCCGATTTAGCGACCAACAGTGCACATCCGATGGGCAAACCTTTTTGTGAATCAAAGAATGACCAAATGGTTACACAAAACGTGATAATTGCAGGTACGCCATCAAACAGCAAAGAGAATAGAGTAGGTAATATTGGCTTGGATCAAATTATGGCAGTATTGCTACAACAGAATGAAAGACAAGACAACAACTTCAAACAACTTAATGAAAATTTTAAACAATTGAATGAAAAATACGACAACCTTAATGAATCGTAGAAACAACGTAATGAAAAATTCGATAACCTTCTCAAACAACTTAATTAAAAACTAGACAACAATTCCAAACAGTCGAACGAAAAACACGACAACCTTAATGAACAGAACAAACAACTTAGTGAACAGATTACAGCCGTTTCCGTGCAACGTTATGACACTAAAGAACAATTATGTGAGGAAAGTAAGGCTTATGCTAGGAACAGTAGTGAAGAAATTGGATCTGTTGTACAAGAATTAAGTAGTACACGTGTAGCCACAACTAAATTACTTAGAGATGAAATTAGTGCAGTCGCTAAACAATGCTCTGAAAACGCAACACAGTTACGCGACGAGTTTAAATTAATGTCAGCAGAACGTTCACGCACGCTGGATACAAAAGTGGACGCGAAATTTGTCCAACAGAACAGCCAAATTGACGAACGTTTTAATCACCAACTACAAAACAATGAAACGCGTTACACCCTAAATGTATACAGGAACAGAATAAAGTAAAGCAACAAGTCATGGAAACAATTACTGCACAGAGACAGGAAGATAAGCGTAAATTGTTTACGAAAGCAAAAACATACGTAGACAACAATATGGCTACAGTATCGGACAAAATCAAACAGTTGAACACCGAATTGCATGATGAAATCTCCGATCTTAAAACAAAAACAGACACACACACATTAGACTTTCAGACAATGACCAACAGACTTGAAAAGTTGGAATTAATACAGGATCCCGATGCCATTAAAGCAGACGTTAAAAAATTGAACAAAACCACACGTAAAATACAAAAACAAATTAATGCTTGTGATACTAAAAACGATGATCACGTAAAAGTACGGACTGAAAAATATGATGAATTGGCCAGTCGTATTGACGTTATCGAAAGTAATAATGACACCAAATCAGACGATACGTCACCAGTTTCGCTTAATCAAACACCCGAATTCCAAAATTTACAGCAGACGATCAGTGAGATAGGCTCGTCCAATAATACATTACATAGAAAATTGTCACGTTTACAGCACGAATTGACGGAGATGAAAAATGTTGCAGTCTCTAACACGTCACAGTATACGCCACTTTCCGAACATTTGTCACACTCACACAGCCAGTGCAACTTAGGTAATTTACAGAGAGTACGTGACTTGGATTCCGGGCAAACGGATTATCATACAATCCTGAACCAGTTCACACATTCAGAGCCGATAACGCTGATTATAAGCAATTTTTATCCATAAAAAAGTCTAAGGTATTTAATAATGACAGAACACAGAGTCACGCTTTGGACTGGATACGACAATTTGCTTTTGTATTTTCACCGGCATTGCCTGTAACACAGAAACCAAAATTTATTTGCAGCGCGTAATTGACCTCAGGGGATTCATTACACTTCGATGAATATGTGCCGTAGCGTGCACAGGGCCCCGAGCCGTAGTAGTGCTATTTCATCTTTATTTTCTGCACTGCTGCCTTCTCTTTTACTATCCTTTATATCTATCAATACAGCTCTTCAACTATCGATCTATCTAGGATTAAGGATATGTAAAGAAAACCCGACATGACAAGCTTCATCGAAAGTGACAATTTTCATTAGACATTCAAGAACTATCAGCGTAATTTCAATATCAGACAAAATTTTAATTATCAGTATCGTCAAAATTATCAGCAACAGGAGCCACATTTTGGCAACGATAGAGGGTTTTCCCTACAACAGCAACAAAACCAGCTGATTAGCATACCTAACCAACAATGTAATGTGCAAGGTCAACCAAGCTTTAATGTTTCGCCGCCTGCACGTATAGCGTCGGCTCCGCCAAATACTAACGCACAGCAACAAGGAAATCAGTACGTACAGAAGACACACTATTTTAACTCATATCGCAATGCACCGTATAGAAATGACTATCATGACAGACGTAAATGTAATGAGCACAATTTTCAGCGTACGTTTAATAACAGTCGGTCTTACCAGCAGCAAAATCATCAGCATCAACAGATTATCATGAATGAATCAGACAGTCGGTATCATCACAAACATAATGCGTCAGGACGAAATAACAGAACAGTACAAATAGTCGAGATGCCACAGCATCCTCCGGCAAATAATAGCACGTCAGATAGGATTTGACTAGATACAGTACAGGTTGCATCTTCCAGCAACGCAAGCAATACTTTTGACACACAGAATCTTGTTCACGAAAATGTTATTACTTTTGACGACATTCGAGACACTCTTTTGCAGGAAAAACCAGTTATCCAAAAAACCATTTCACACCCTGTCATTGAAGTAAAGATTGGATCATCCAAATTTTCAGCAGTAATCGATTCTGGATCACCTATGTCAGTTATAAATGAGGAAACTTTCAACGAATGTAACAAAGAGAATACCTATCCTACGTTACCATTACGCAAAACTAAAGTAAATGGAGCAGTATCTGGTAAAGGAGTAGGTGTAAAGTTACAGACACACTTATCATTTTGTATTGCAGGTCATACGTTTCACTCAAATTTTTGGATTGTTCCCTTATTGATAACAGACGTTATTTTAGGTACGAATTTTCTGGTACAACACGACGCAATTATTGACTTTCAAAATTCGTATTTAATGTTAAAGGATGAAAATGTACAACTGGCATTAGAATTTCAGCACTCTTTATCTGCAGAAGAACAAACAATTAATCAGACAGTGGTCATTTCTGCATCACGTAACATAGCCTGTCATCCCACATTGTTCGCAGGTACGTACGTACACAACTATAATACTCCAGACGAAGCCGACTATGACGTTATGCAGATGATTTCTGATAAAGTTAAACAGAGCAGTGCAAATACAGACGACGAACGCACGCAACTACGCAATATTCTTTTACAGCAAACTCCAGTTTTTGACGACGTCCCTGGTACTATTCCGGTTTTGTGTATGAATTTCAAGTTAAACAGCACGACACATTTAAAGCCAAACATTATCCCATTCCTTATATTCACAGAGAACAAGTTAAGAAAGAATTGCAAGCTATGCTTGACCAAGGAATTATTGAACCGGCAGTTAGTCCCTACATAAACCCGCTCCATATTGTTAAGAAAAAGGATGGTTCACTTCGCCTCGTACTTGATTCGCGTCACATCAATGACATTATTATTAATAAAACAGATCGCCCACAGACACTAGAAGAACTTCTACAGAAATTTCATGGTACTGCTATTTATTCCACGTTAGATTTGAAATCGGGATTTTGGCAAATTCAGCTCCATCCGAACTGCAGAAAGTACACAGCTTTTCTCTGTTTTGGTAACTCTTATCAATTTTGTAAATTACCGTTCGGTTTAACTATTTCTTCAGCAGCATTTATTCGCGGTTTGAATACTATACTTCCGACAGAGTTAAAAGACAGAATAACGACGTATGTAGACGACATTCTTATTGCAGAAACTAACTGGCCTGAACACAATTTGATTCTTGAACAACTGTTACGAACTTTTCTTGCACAAGGACTCACAGCTAATCTCGGTAAATCGCACTTTGGCAAAACTTCTATAAAATTTCTTGGACATGTAATTTCAGCAGAAGGCATTGCGCCTGACCCGGAAAAACTTCAAGCTTTACGTGACATTACTGTTCCTACGACGAAGAAACAACTACGCAGCTTTTTGGGTGTAACTAACTTTTTTCGTAAACTTTTTCATTACTCTGCTTTAGACACCCCTAGATTATGTCAATTGACGAGTAAAAACAGTATTTGGTCCTGGGATAGCCAAGCACATTCTGAATTTGTTAATCTGAAACAAGCTTTGTTGAATGCATCACTTTTATCACATCCAGATCTTACTAGAAATTTTTCCATTGCCACCGACAGTTCTAACACCGCTTTAGGCGTACACATTTTTCAGGAAATTGAGGAAGACGGTACTACAGTAATCAAAAATATCGCCTTTGCGAGTCACATTCTGTCACCTGCTGAACGCAATTATTCTGTTACAGAACTTGAAACATTATGTGTTGTATGGGCATTTACGAGATTTCGGCATTTTCTTTATGGATGACATACGACCGTTTACACAGATCATAGAGGTATCCAGTTTGTACTTTCCGCAAAATTTACACATGACAGGTTAAGCAGATGGAAACTTTATTTACAGGAATTTAATTTTACAATTGTTCACATTCCCGGTATACAAAATATTGTAGCAGACGCACTATCCCGTTCTCTCAGCAGCAATCAGCAAGACATCGCAACCAACTTCTGCCAAGCAAATTTTAGCGTCATGTATACTGAACAAGTTGCATTCGAAAATTTTATTTCGGCATCATTACGAGACATAGCACAAGAGCAGAGCAAAAACAACGTGTGGAAAGAAATTAAACACCTTTGGCAAGATAGGAATAATGTTACCATCAGAAACCATTACACTGTACGCAATAATATTCTGTTTCGCCGCTCTCACCCTGACAGCAACAATTGGTTACTATGCATTCCTGACGAAATGGTTAAAAAATTAATTTGGTATACGCATTTAAGTTACGCACATTACGGAGCCAGAAAATGTTTTCTTATACTGAGACAGAACTGTTATTTTGCCAACATGGAGAAACGTATTCGACGAGTTTTAGCGTCATGTAAAATCTGCCAGAAAGCTAAGTCAGACACGACTTCACATATTCCTCCGTTACATCCCATTGTATCTGTTAAACTGAGACACATGGCCGCTGTAGACATTTTTGGTCCGATTCCCAGATCTAATAGAGGTTTTTGTTACATCTTTGTCGCTGTTGAACTCACTTCGAAATTTGTTACCTTCACTCCGTTACGCGAAGCTACTGCTAAATCTGTTTCGAAAGCATTTGTAAAACATTTTCTATTTCATGTAGGGCATGTATTGAAAGTAATTTCCGACAATGGACCACAATTTCGATCTGCTATATGGACACGTATGTTACGAGCTAGAAACATTTCTCCGATCTATATATCCAAGTATCACGCTTCTTCGAACCCTTGTGAACGACTAATGAAAGAAATTGGTAAACTGTGTAGAATATACTGCCATAAAAGACATATTGATTGGGACACACACATACTCTCATTCCAGGATGTAATTAACTCCATACCAAATGAATCTACTATGCTATCTCCGACCGTTATACTGAAAAATGTTGAACCACCTAACAAAATTAAAGAATTAGTATCCTTTCCTACATCTCGTCGACTACGACACCATGAAATAATTGACATTGCGCTGAGCAACATCAAACGTGCCGCAGAGCGCCGGAGAAGACAGCAAAAACAGGTTTGTACACGCCGTGACTTTCACATTGGACAGAAGATATTAGTACGTACACACTATTTATCCAGCAGAGGAAAGAGTAGATGCAGTAAATTTGAGCTTTTATATGCAGGCCCATATCGAATTCGCAGCATTCCTCACCCCAATGTAGTACACGTCGAAACTTTGAGAAACAGAAAAAGTAAAGGCAATCACCATGTCTCCAATATCAAACCCTTTATTGAATGAACATACTTTATGATTTGTCGCACTGTAATGCCGTTTACAGATATTTATATGAACACTTACTGATGATTATCATATTTTTTCTTGGCAAGTGTCCGGCAAGGTAAGGTTAGCAGGTAGCTTTTCTTGTCGTTATATATCAGACCGTGCACATTTTCCATTTTTCGTGTATGTATGATTGTTTTCCTATTTTGTTTGTATGCACTACGAAATCTTTAAGATATAACAAACACCAGTTGACATTGACATTTTGCCTTACGATATCTTAACATCTTGACTATTCTACATTTTTTGCTACTAAATTATGATACTCTGTGTAAATTTTTTTGCACTTGAAAACTGTCTATGTTTTTGACATAATGCGTTTTCTGTCATGCTATGCTGTATGCTTAATTATATCACTAGAAACCAGTTTTTATTTAATGGGTATATGATTTAAGTGCAAGATATTAATCATTATTCATCATTTTCAGAAAGCAATAACGTGTAAAAGAAATAAATTAAACAAACTACAGTGGATTACTATGAAATGGGAATTTCACCTTCGGAATGAACGAAAGAAAATGGAATACCTTGTGATGAAGAGTAAATGGGTCAGAATTAACAAGCATTAACAAGAATATACTATACACATCGTATGATAGCAGTCTTAACTAATTTTTTTCTTTCAGAATACGAGGCGATTGATGCAGGCTGTCAGACAGAGCTACACATCCTAGTTTTAGTGATAAAATATGCTAGAAATAAGAAACTCTATACTTTGAATAGTTGTATGAAGTAAATGGTAATATGAATAATGAATAATGAAGTGTCTTTTTTGCAGATGATAATGAATGATGATGAATAGTTATATGAAGAATATGCTAATATGAATAATGAGGTTTTTCTTTGCAGGTGATGATAGTAATGAAGTTATGGTAATATGAATAAAGAAGTTTTTCTTTGCAGATGAGAATAATGATGAAGTTTATATATTTACTGTTAGTTAAGAAATGCTATGTAGTTATTTAAGTATTTGTTGCAGTTCGTTTCGACAGTATGTCTTATGTCGCATGGTACAATGACTGAATGTTTTGGAAAGGACAGCTAGAGTACATACATATTGAGTACATGTTTCATTACCCGTTAATTCGAAGTTCACTACTTTTCAGCATAATATGCGTTTCTTCTTCCAGCTTAATAATCCATTTTGTATTTTTTCTAGGAGAAGCTATTCATGAAATAAATATGCTATAAGCAGTTAGTTATTAAACCTGTTCTAGTACTTGCATTTTTATTACCCATTTGTGTGTGTCATTCATGAATGTGATCACATATAACTTTGCTACAGCTGACTCATGACGAATGACGTTACTAATCCTTATATCCAGCAATAAGTCAAAAGCAAATATTTTCATGCCCCAGCAATTAATTATCGATCCCAACGCTATGCATTGCTAGCACAAAAAAATGTATTACCAATCCCAAATAATGCTACTAGTTTAAGAGATATTTATAGTACTAAATATAATGCAGATTTGTCAGATGTATTAAATCCATTATATCTATGTATTATTGGACCACAGACCTTGAGTAATAGTTGCAGTGTGTTACATTTTAAGTATGTCTTATGTCACTTGAATGATGAGTTCTGGGTAATACTGAATGATGTTTACTAACCACAGACCTTGAGTAATAGTTACAGTGTGTTACATTTTAAATATGTCCTATGTCACTTGAATGATGAGTTCTGAGTAATACTGAATGATGTTTTGTAAAAATGCATAAATGCTATGCCAATAATTTCTGTAAATAATATTTTTGTTATACTTTATAAATGCTATGCCAATAATTAACTCTCATTTTGAATGATGACTTCTGAATAATACTGAATAATGTTTTATAAAACTATATGAATACTTTGTAACTGGCCAATGAATGCCACTGTTTCTTATATTTTAAATTTGTCTTATGTCACTTACATGCTATTATATATGAATACCAGTAGCTTGATGCTACACTCATTAACTCTTGTTTTGAATGATGACTCCTGAACAATGCATAAAAAATGGTTTGTAACTGGCGAATGAGTGCCAATATTACTATAACTAGATGAATTATGTAAATGGTATGCCATTAATTAACTCTTGTTTTGAATGATCACTTCTGAATAATGCATGAAAATGGTTTGTAACTGGCCAAAGAGTGCCAATGATTACTATAACTAGATGAATTATGTAAATGTTATGCCATTAATTAATTCTTGCTTTGAATGATCACTTCTGAATAATGCATAAAAATGGTTTGTAACTGGCCAATGAGTGCCAATATATAGTGTAATCAGATGACTAATGAATAATGTTCTGCAGTACTCCATACATAGTACAGAAATGTTTAGTAACTAGGCAATGAGTGCCAACAATTACTCAAATCGGTTGATAGACAAGTGTAATTCTCTATGATGACTAGCATAAGACTTAATGTCCTTCACCTTCTGACCTACTTACCAGAAATTACTGCAATATCCGTTTGTCCTGTCCATCCTCATGGTCATGGTCATTTTGCACTGATTCTATGTTGGTGAAAAAGTATCAATTCTGCAGGAGTGTGGTGTTGACACATCATGCTGTCTACCACCTTGAACGATGGAGATGTTATTGTGGTGCCACTGTTTGGTGTACCTAATGTACTACCAAAATGATGACATTGAATATTAATACGACATTTCAGTGTCTTGGCTACACTGATTAATACTTCAGGGAAGAGAACTTCAGATTGTCTCACTTGGTGTTGTGCTTCTGTAGAAAGATATGGACTTTCAGTGCAGCTACGTGCAACCTACTGTGCTACAACCATGATGCAATCCTTCCCTTTCCTTTCCTAGTTCTTATAAAATGGTAAAAAAATAATATATATATATATATATATATATATATATATATATATATATATATATATATATATATATATATATATATATATATATATACAGTGTGTGTGCACTTTATGTCATTTATTAATATGTTTTGTACTCATTGCGTATCCTAGTTCTTGTAAAATGGTAGAGATATATACAGTGTGTGTGCACTTTATGTCATTTGTTAATATGTTTTGTACTCATTGCGTATACATTTTGTCATTGCTTGATATGTTCTGTACTCAGTGCATGTGCACTCTATTTCATTTCATGTTCTGCACTTATATATATATGTATATACTCTGTGACTGTAAACTTAGTTAATTAAGTAGATTTTAGAAAAGTTTGTTGCTCATGGGAAGTCCAATTGACTCACCATCGCTACCAAATTTTTGTCCCCCCCCCCCCCCCCCCCCCCCCGTGGAGGGTTATGTAAGAGGTCCGAGCAGATGTAATTTCGATGTATTGCTCATGCGCTGCCTGCAATAGGCAAGGTATAAGAGAATCTCTGACCAGAGAGCAGTGTTGACTGAAGTAGGAACTGTGTAGCTGTAGCAGTAAGTTGTTGCTAGTCTGGAGTCTGCTCTGGTCTGGTATGGTGTGTCGTGTTGGCTGGCCCGGTCGCGGTGCAGCGATGTCGGAGCCTGAGTATTATTGTATAAGGTAAAAACCAGCCTCGCGCATATGTAGTAATGTTATCTCAAGTCGCATGTAAATGTTTTAAAACTCTCGTAATAATAATCTTCCTCATAAAAAGTAACTTTTAACAACCATTCATTTCAATTTAAAGAATTTACTAATTTCTCCCATCCATGATCATCCCGATTATTGCAATAGAAAAATCAGTTGCTTCCTTTCATAAATGACAGACAGGTCGGCCAGCATTGCACAGAGCTGTGCCGGAAAAATTTATTGTAAGAGCAGATATATCCGGCGACTGCATTTAGGTAAGAATTTTTCCTTTTTATATTCAGAATGATCTTTCAGGGCCATGACGCAGCACTGCTGTCGTCCAAAATTTACCAGGTTAAATTCACAGTGAATTATTGAAAAGTCATAAGTGAGCGACAATTTAATTGAGAGGTTAGTCACATTGTATTGTTACCAGTTTACTGAATTTATTTTTTTATTGGGACGTTACACGGAATGTGAACGACATAATTATAATTTTTTTACTGTTGAGAGGTTTAGGAATTTTTCTGTTGTGAGGTTACGCAACTGAGCTATCCAAGCACCACTCACGATCCATCCTCACAGCTTCAATTCTGCCAGTACCTCATCTCCTACTTTCTAAACTTCACAGAAGCTCTTCTGCTAACCTTGCAGAACTAGCACTCCTGGAAGAAAGGACATTGCCAGGAAGTTTCAGCGGGTATACTTATTCCATCACACGTAGTTGGATACAGAATGGAGGAAAGTATGATCTAGCACATTAGGACTTAACTCTGTATAATGGGCTTTAATATCTCACTGTGCTTGAAAATGACAAAATATGAAATTGCTGCCGCAATCAAGATTTTGAACAGCTTTATGCGGCATGCCTACATTCTATGAAACAGGTTGGACATGTCATTTTGGACGGAAAGGGCTGACGCTACAGGTATGGGACACACCACATATTTGAAAAGAACGTGTGTGTATGTGTGTGTGTTTAAGAGAGAGAGAGAGTGGGGGGGGGGGGGGGAGAGGAGAGAAAGAAGGGAGGATGTAGCACTAAACACCTTTACCATTATTTATACCGCGTTTTTTTTCTTTAAATGCGTCCGGCTTCTGATAATCATGTACGCGTTTACACTTTCTCGTCGTGTCGTATGTTTATTCTAAGATTTAAGTGCTATGCAAACTTCTTCAATCAATATTCATGAGCGCTTTCATTTCTCAGTACATTGTACAAACTCACCAAAATAATTTCATCGCGAATGTTCCTTTCACTACTCCATGTTGCGAGTTCATGAGTAACAGCATGAAGCTGACACTTGTTGTGTTGCAGTAGTCCGTGCCCTATTGCGAAATGAATTATTTTCTGTGCTTTAGTCTGAGTGCCATCAACTTTTGAATATGTACTCTGATGAAGTGCCTGGCAGAGACAACCTTTTATTGTGCCATGTAGTAAGGTTTCTTCTCCATCCGTTCATGGATGAAACATAGAAAAAAATGACTGCTGGAACGACTCCGTCCAAGCTGTTATGTTACATGCCGAATTTTATCTGTACAATGTCTACGGGATAGACACGTAGAAAGCTGGAGAATATTAGTAATTTGCACCCTCAATGCCGTTTCCTGGTTTTTCCTAATCAGGTTCCCGCGATACGTACGAAGTCTTCGAGCATCTACTAGTTAAGAACGTTTCTCGTAGCATTTTTCAGAGACTGTTACCATATTTTTCCTTGACTTACTTTATCTTAAAAATCATTTAATGAAGCAACATGTTTCGAAATGCAAACCTCATCTACAGCATACAGTGACAATACAAAAACATTTAACAGATATGTATGCAGAGACTAAAGTTGTTCCTTATAATTTTTTGCATGTGCTATGGCCCTCTTACGGCAAATGAGAAGGATGTCTAGTATGAGGAAATACTAACTTCTTTGGTTGGAGTGCTGTTCACTTAAAAGTTTTTAAATAATCACTCATTTTTTTCGTATAGAATCTCTGTCTCCTCGTGGTGTGTTCAGTTACCTCTATCACTGTGGCTCCATGGACCTTATTAGTCTCTGTTTATAAGCCTTTTGTGCATGATCTACAACCTTGAGTACACAGATAAAGCCCTGATCTATGAACTCAAGGTCCAAAATGTCAAAGGTAATGCCCCTGTTTTCAATTGAAAATGTGTTCTGACCACAAGTAATTAACGTAACAGTCGCAACTCGCACACGTTCACACTAACACACACACACACACACACACACACACAAACACACATACACTTACCTAAATGTGCGGGACATAAACGTCTGGTAAATAATCATAAAGTTCTACCCAAAAGTCATATAATATGGATACATGAGATTATAGCAAAGTAGTCCTACGAGAATGTTTCCTCGTGGCTCTAATTACTGAACTTGGACCCTAAAACGATTTATTATCAAAACACTTCGTCAAATCAATAGGTACATGACGTGATTCAAAAGCGAAACCTATGTGTTCTACTGAAAACAGGAGACGCCTCAGTACCATGTGTTCCACAAAATATTTTACTATTACACCAGCAAACACATAGCATAGCCTCCCACAGCAATCTGTGATCCAGAACAACGTTCTGAACTCATACGCAGGGTGGGGTATTTAATATTAAGAAACTGAAATAGTT
This sequence comes from Schistocerca serialis cubense, assembly GCF_023864345.2. Taxonomy (NCBI): domain Eukaryota; kingdom Metazoa; phylum Arthropoda; class Insecta; order Orthoptera; family Acrididae; genus Schistocerca; species Schistocerca serialis. The sequence goes on along the minus strand of NC_064644.1, from coordinate 260,557,582 downwards.
GAGTACGAGTGATGAATTTGTTAATGGCGTAGAAAGAGCGAAATAATTAACAGGAATACTAAATATAGTTACTATATTGTACTCAGACAGATGACAAAACCCACATGGGTCCTCATTGCACGTAACATAAACTGAAGTTCTAGTACTTGGCATGAAATTGCAGATCCTTTAGATACATCTTCCAGTAAGAGAGTAAACCATTCATAATGCAGGAGCGGATGATAAGAATGAATACACAATGTAACGAATTGCATAGGTATTACTCGATCCTGGAAGTCAGCATCTAGTTTACGAAAGTGAGCGAGTTCAGCCGTTGTGGCACCACATACATGAATACCAAATTACATTACAACCCACTGCAAGTTCTGCAGGCAGAATGATTGCAAAATAACCGTTCGAACATTTATATAGCGCGACTGAAATGACCTATACATCACGTATTAACCACTGTCAACCGAAGTCTCGAACTTCGCATATCTCCGAGCTGTCTCGTTCCGAAAACACCGTACAATGCAATGCAATTCCCGTTTCAAATCTGGACGACCTCCTTGTCCCGACAACCGCCAACATTTATCATTGGCTGAGGAGCCAAGAAGCAGGCCAAATATGCAAACACTCTTCAGCTGTGCCACAAAGAAGTAGCTCACCGATTTTACATGGCTAATCGAAGCTTAGAATCGGATGTCTTCGCTGAATATTGCAAACAGTATTTTGCGATTTTAGAAACTAAAAGAATTGTGAGCTAAAATGAAAAGTGAAATTTGACAAGAAACTTTCACCACTTCTTGTTAATTTAAACAGACTGCAATGTACTCTAGAGGAATCACTGGAAGACACTGCAGATTTGTACAAAACATCCTATCATAATTTTAAAAGAAGAAAATCTATGTGAAAATGGAAAATTTTACTGTAATGACTCTTTTACAGCTGAAATATAGGTAATCCTACCATTGTGACAGAGTCAATTGGCTTGGCATTATACAATGTTAGCCCACGAATTCCAAGTCCAGTGCATCTAGCAGGTTATTTAATTGCATCATGGGAAAGCCTTCAGGCTTGGTATTACAGTTTTAAGCCATGAGTTCCAGGTTCTAAGTTCAGTGAATCTAGAATGCCTTACATAATATTGAAAAGCAATAAACAGAGAAAGTTAAATTCTGTTGCTGAAGGAGATCATTATTACTATTCTCCATAATAACTTTTGAACATTAGAAAATGAACTCACTTTATATTGAACACTAATTTTTATGTTTTATATCGAGTGATATAAACTAAAACATAAAAGCATAGTAGCATAAACTAAAGCATAAATAAGAGTGCAATCAATTTTATCCATCATTGTAGAGGATGAATAAAATTACACACATTGTCTTATAGAACCCTTTTAAATAAAAATTAAGTTTGGATGAAATGGAGACTAAGTTATGTACACTTGTTTCTGTTGAATGTTTTAACATAAACATAAAATTATAACTGTTAAAAGAAAAGAAAAAAATTCCTTGACGTCTGTATTTATGTGCTGCTCCATGACTCTGCTGTCAATATCTTTATTCTTGGCTTGTGTGTAACTTCTGTGTATTTTCTTACAGTAAATGTGTTTTTTTTCGTATCCAGGGTGTAATTACAAAGCTAATAAAATGTTTTCTTGCCTTTAAATAATATTTTTCATCAGGTTATGGGCCCAGTACACGTGTAAAGGCAAACAACACAGTTTAATTAAAACAATATTTGAAATGAGCGTATATCTGTAAAGAAACATGACTGCTAGCGGCGATTATAAGGTCAGCATTGATAAGCTTGAAGGCCCTGACGACTGGGCCAAATGGAAATGGCATATTTCTATGGTGCTACGTTCATATGGACTAGAAGATATTATTAACGGTACACGTGAACGTGTAGAGTTGCCGCAAGATGCGACAAGTGAACAAAAAGAAGCGTATGTGGAATGGCTCAAGGACGACGCAAAGGCAGCAAGTCTTATAGCAAGTGCGCTAAGTAAACCTGTTGCAGAACTCGTCCTAACGTGCAAGAATGCTAAAGAAATCTGGGACAAATTACGCGCCCGATTTGAACGTAGCAGTACTCAGCGTTTGAATATGTTGATTGAAACATTTTTCCGTGTTAAACGTGATGAATCGGAAGATATTAGTGCACATGTGCGAAACTGCAAAAGTTATTTGTGGACCTGAACGATGAATTATCAAAACATGAAGAAAATACGCTATCTGAAAGAATCTTAAATGGTCGAATTTTGTCTACACTGGGAAAAGACTACGACAATTTTAAGGATCTCTGGGATACGATACCGACAGAAAAGCAAAGCTTGAATTTATTGATTGAAAAACTCTGTACTATTGAACTGCGTGAACAAGACGTTAATGGAAGTGCAGCTTTTGTCGTTTCTAAAACAAGAAAACGGCAAACAAGTAATCAGCAAGTAAAGATGACGAAGTCACAATTAAAACAGAAGTTTCCGTGTAATAAATGCAAACAATTAGGTCACTGGGCAGCAGAGTGTCCACAGAACACTCGTGAAAGCAATAAAAAAGAAGAGAAGAAGCGAGACAGTGAAGACGCTGCATTTACTTCATACGCTATGGGTGTGTGTACCAGTAATCACAGTGACCCAAATAAATGGTATTGCGATAGTGGCGCTACAAATCATATCACTCCCAACAAACAGTATTTTGTTTCGTATAGTGAATTTGATGTTCCTCAAGTAATTTCATTGGGAAAACAAGATGTGAAAATGTGTGCGTACGGTCAAGGAACAGTTTACATCCAAATCCGACGAAACAGTAAATGGTACAATGCTAGAATGGACAATGTTTTATACGTCCCTGATGCAAGTGCTAATCTGTTCTCTGTGAGAGCCATTGCCTGCAGAGGCTACAGTACTAATTTTAGTTATAATAATGTCTGTGTTCGAAAACAAGTCAGTGGCAATATTGTTATGACAGGTTATGTGAAAAATGGACTTTATGTGTTGAACATGCGTGTTGTTAGAAATGCAAAAATGAATCGTATGAGCTTGATGACTTCATCCGAAACATTGCAAGTGTACCATGAAAGGTTTGGTCATCAGAATAAACAACATGTGAAGAATATTTTAAAAGGAATGAACATTAATGTGGAAGATGCCAAGAGTGAATTTTGTGACGGCTGTGCGGTTGGAAAGATGCATAGGCTGTCATTCAAAACACGAACAATACGCGCTACCAGTACTGGTGAATTAATCCACGCGGATGTAAATGGACCAATGAGCACGAAATCTTTTGGAGGCAAGCATTATTATGTATGTTTCAAAGACGATTTTAGTAAATTTCGTCGAAGTTTCTTTTTAAGACACAAAAGTGAAGTGTGTACTGTGCTTAAGCAGTTTTTAAATGAAGCGCGAACTAATGGACATGTTGTCAAACAATTTAGATGTGATGGTGGCAAAGAATTTAACAATAAGAATGTCAGTGAACTGCTTGCAGACAGGGGAATAGAGCTACTGATTCCTCCTCCTTACACTCCTGAACAAAATGGTGTGGCTGAACGGGAAAATAGGACCATTATTGAAGCTGCCCGGTCAATGCTAAATCCGAGTAAATTACCTAAAGGGTTGTGGGCAGAGGCATGTAACACAGCAGTCTACCTAATAAATCGTACTGGAAAATCTTCAGTTGAAAATAAAACCCCTTATGAACTATGGTTTAATCGACCAGTAGGACGACTTGATCATCTCAGAATTTTTGGTACAGGCTGCTATGTTCACATTAACAAACAATTCCGTTCCAAGTTTGATGAGAAGGCAGTTTTTGGACGACTTGTTGGATATGTTAATGACAAAGATGGGTTCAGAGTTTGGATTCCATCTAAAAGAAAAGTGCTGTTGAGTCACGATGTAAAATTTAAGCCAGAAATTGTTTGTGATTTACATAGTGATCATGTTGAATTTGAAGTCCCTCGGGAAGAATTTAATGATCCGAATTCATCTAAAGATGACCAATGTAAATCTCCTAGGCTGTACACTTCTGGAGGAAGCCAAACTGAAGAAAAAATTGGCACTCTCGATTCTAGAGAAAGTCAAGAGTCGAGTGAATCTGAAGAAAATAAAGAATTAACAGAATTTCTACAAGCAGAAGCTACTGAATCTTCTAATGAAGAGAAACAGAAGAATAAAAGACAACGAAGAAAACCAACCTGGATGGAAAGTGGTGAATTTTGTATGGCAACAAAAGTTGATGCATTTGGATACAAAGATCCAAACTGTTTTTCAGAAATATTGCAGTCAAACGAGAAGGAAGAATGGATGCAAGCTATTAGTGAAGAACTTCAATCACTTAAGGAAAACAATACCTGGGTGCTGGTTGACCGTCCGAAGAATGCCAAAGTATTGCAAAACCGCTGGGTTCTACGGCGAAAGGTCGCAGTCAATGGAGGTACTCGCTTTAAAGCCAGATTGGTTGCAAAAGGCTGTATTCAGAAAGCAGGAATTGATTATGACGACGCCTTTAGCCCTGTGGCACGTTATGACACCATACGAACTCTGTTGGCTGTAGCTGCTTCAAAGAAAATGCTGCTAGAACAATTCGATGTAAAGACAGCTTTTTTGAATGGAATACTTGAAGATGAAGTATATATGGAACAACCAGAAGGTTTCGAATATGGTAAAGGCCGAGTATGTTTCTTAAAAAAAGGTCTTTATGGGTTGAAGCAAGCTCCACGTTGCTGGAACAAACGTTTTGTTAAGTTCATGAAGAAAGCTGGTTTTTCAAACAGTGATGCAGACCCATGCCTATTTTATCGTAGACAAAATGGAAATAGCCTTCATGTGGCAATCTACGTTGATGATGGCCTGATTGTCGGCAGTAACAAGAAAGAAATTGCTGTTTTTATGGATGTTTTACAACATGAATTCGAAATAACAACTGGCAGTCTTGACAATTTTTTTGGCATAAAAATAAAGCAATATGAAGATGGATCAATAATGATAAGTCAAGAGAAATACACAGAAGAAATTCTGCAAAGATTTCGAATGGCAGAATGCAATACAATCTCAACTCCTATTGGACGTGAGGACAATAATCAAAACGAAGAAGTTCCGTCATCTGTACCCTACCGTGAAGCAATTGGTTGTCTCATGTACCTTTCAACAGTAACTCGTCCAGACATCACTTTTGCAGTCAATAAAGCTGCTCGAGCTATGGAGAAACCAACCACTGAAGACTGGAATAGAGTAAAGCGCATTTTCCGGTATTTGAAAGGGACCTTAAATTTTGGAATTGTATATAATAAAAAAGAAGAGTTAAAGATTTACGCTGATGCAGATTTCGCAGGTGATAACCGGACAAGGCGCTCAACAACTGGAATTCTTGCAAAGTACTCAGGTGGTGCAGTGTCATGGACAAGTCAGTTGCAGAAAGTAGTGGCCACATCCACAACCGAGGCGGAAATAATTGCAGCTAGTGAAGGAGCAAAAGAGTTGGTTTGGTTACGTCGACTGCTATCAGAATTAGTGGAAATGTCGGGGCAGCCGCCAGTTCTTTACATTGACAATGCTAGTGCATTGAAGTTGGCGAAAAATCCAGAATATCATCGACGTTCTAAACATATAGAGGTCCGACATTTCTATGTTCGTGAAAGATATCTGAACGGTGAGATTTTCTTGGAACACATTGATGGACACAACCAGTTGGCAGATATTTTGACGAAACCTCTTGAACGAGTTCGATTTAATTTTCTATGTTCAGGAATTGGCATGCAAGAGACAAAGAAATAATTTCATGATTTTTTCTTTTGGAGGAAGTGTTAAAAGAAAAGAAAAAAATTCCTTGACGTCTATATTTATGTGCTGCTCCATGACTCTGCTGTCAATATCTTTATTCTTGGCTTGTGTGTAACTTCTGTGTATTTTCTTACAGTAAATGTGTTTTTTTCGTATCCAGGGTGTAATTACAAAGCTAATAAAATGTTTTCTTGCCTTTAAATAATATTTTTCATCAATAACTATTATAAAAAAGAACAAGTATACAAAATAGAAATTGCCCTCTTACAATTGCTTCACTAAAGCAATATTTCATGTTAGTTTGCGAGGACAAGTCCACTTGGGATGGTTTTCCAAAAAAATCAGAAATAAAAACATGACACATGAAATAAATTGTAAACATAAGACTAAATTCCTGTAAAAGTGACAAAAATATAATATTACATTATTAATGTTCAATTGACATAAAGAACAAGCAACAGGTTCCATCTTTTGGTAGCTGTCAGAAGTAGTAATGAAAGAAGAAACAAATGATTTTACTGAATATTTTCTAACTGATTCAGAGCCTTACTAGAATTACAGCTTCTGTTAATATTTCCTACTTAAATTTTTTTATAGGACTAGCATATTACTTACAGCAATTTGCTTAAGAATGACTAATTCGTTCTTCCTGACATGCTCAGTCATGATAACATAAGACACCTGATAATTGAGGGATGAAATGTACCATTTCGTATACAGCAGGATGCCATGGTGAAAAAGCTATAATGAGATATGTGTGGGTGGGTTTCCTATAGATGCTAAATTTATTTCCACCATCTTATTTGGTGCCAGTGATCAAAAAAACTGATTACGTCTTTCCATTCATCTTCAACAGTAAATGTTAGTTTGGGGTGAAAGTTTTATATCAATGTTTTAGTGTAATTATGAATTTCAACAAAATGTTTTATATATCAATGTCCACTGCAGTTCCTAAATTGCTGCATAGTTTTAAATTAAAACATTTAAATAAACCACAGAGTCAGTGCTTTTCCTTACCTCAGCCTATTTTCATACCTCCCCTATTCATCATCCATGAATCGTGGGCGTGTGTGATGCAAAGCGGATTCAGTAAAATTATTGATGCCACGGAATATTGCCAGGAATGTACTGTAATGCTGTTTCTTTTGCGTTACAGTGTACGACTATGTTCTTTTTTAAAGAATTTGTGGTTAATCAGGTACAATTTTAAGAATCTTCCATTTTATTTTTCAATCTATATTAACTGCGTATTTAGGTATAAAAATTAAGAATTTTTAAAGTTCAAACAATTTCAGTATGTTATCTGTAGAATTAGTTATTTATAATGTTTTATTTAATTTTATTTTTAGTTCTTAAGACGATCATTAAAAGTGATCAAAACTACACTACTGGCCATTAAAATTTGCTACATCAAGAAGAAATGCAGATAAACGGGTATTCATTGGACAAATATATTATACTAGAACTGACATGTGATTACACTTTCACGCAATTGGGGTGCATAGATCCTGAGAAATCAGTACCCAGAGCAACCACCTCTGGCCGTAATAACGGCCTTCATACGCCTGGGCATTGAGTCAAACAGAGCTTGGATGGCGTGTACAGGTACAGCTGCCCATACAGCTTCAACACGATACCACAGTTCATCATGAGTAGTGACAGGCATGTATTGTGACGAGCCAGTTGCTCGGCCACCATTGACTAGACGTTTACAGTTGGTGAGAGATCTGGAGAATGCGCTGGCCAGGGCAGCAGTCGAACATTTTCTGTATCCAGAAAGGCCCGTACAGGACCTGCATCATGCAGTCGAGCATTATCCTGCTGAAATGTAGGGTTTCGCAGGGATCGAATGAAGGGTGGAGCCACGGGTCGTAACACATCTGAAATGTAACGTTCTGTTCAAAGTGCTGTCAATGTGAACAAGAGGTGACCGAGACTATAACCAATGGCACACCATACCATCACGCCGGGTGATAAGCCATTATGGCGATGACGAATACACGCTTCCAATGTGCGTTGTCCGCGATGTCGCCAAACACGAATGCGACCATCATGATGCTGTAAACAGAACCTGGATTCATCCGAAAAAATGACGTTTTGCGATTCGTGCACCCAGGTTCGTCGTTGAGTACACCATCACAGGCGCTCCTGTCTGTGATGCAGCGTCAAAGGTAACCGCAGCCATGGTCTCGGAGCTGATAGTCCATGCTGCTGCAAACGTCGTCGTACTGTTCGTACAGATGGTTGTTGTCTTGCAAACGTCCCCATCTGTTGACTCAGGGATCGAGACGTGGCTGCACGATCCGTTACAGCCATGCGGATAAGATCACTGTCATCTCGACTGCTGGTGATACGAGGCCGTTGGGATCCAGCACGGCGTTCCGTGTTACCCTCCTGAACCCACCGATGCCATATTCTGCTAACAGTCAATGGATCTCGAGCAAGGTGAGCAGCAATGTCCCGATACGATAAACCGCAATCGCGATTGGCTACAACCGACCTTTATCAAAGTCGGAAACGTGATGGTACGCATGATGTAAATCAGCAGCAAAATAGAGGATCTCTCGAAAACGCGTCGTTGTAGCTAAGACTTTTTTTTATAATAGAATTACGGGAAACTATATGTCGTTAGGCGAAGACTACCTGTAGTTGATGTTTTTAGTGTTATAACTAGCGTATTAATGAAAGTATTTCGTTTCAATAACACGACACAATGACGATCTATCAAAAGCGCATCTTTTGACACAATTTCCACATTAATTACCAAATAATGATTTATGTAAATACAGTCTTTAAACATTGTATGCCATATAAGAAAATTCAACTGCTGTGTCGAAGGTGTAGCGTAGGCGCTGGCCCGAGTGGCAGAGCGGTTCTAGGCGCTGCAGTCTGGAACCGCGCGACCGCTACGGTCGCAGGTTCGAATCCTGCCGCGGGCATGGATGTGTGTGATGTCCTTAGGTTAGTTAGGTTTAAGTAATTCTAAGTTCTAGGGGACTGATGACCTCAGAAGTTACGTCCCATAGTGCTCAGAGCCATTTGAAACTTTTTTTTTGTAGCATAGGTGGTAGCGATGTGGTTCTGGTTTGGAAAGAGAGAAGTATCGGTTTCGCATCCACCTCGCTCCAAGTCTTGTTTCACTTTTCGTTTTGTAAAAGATTCTGGGTACTTCTTATGCACTTAACATAGGTATTATCTCAAAAGTCGAAGTTATCTTTATAAATAATGTATTTGCTGCAATTCTTGTTGTAAAGGCCTACGACTAGAATGTTTCCCCAGCGGCCAGAAATCTTTACGTGATTGCCAGTTTGTCTGAAAGTAAACACAAGTTACACACTGAAAGTTTTAGCTATTATGAAACTTACTATATATATATATATATATATATATATATATATATATATATATATATATATATATATATATATATATATGGACTGACTCTTCTTTGTCTCTCTCCGGTAAACATCTTTTTCACTGATGCTTAGCAGCTTCAAAAAAATCTCCGCTTTCATTCGAATTAAGTTACGAAATGAATTTCGTTGTTGACATCTACATGATGAAGTACGTTATTTCAGAGTGTTGACAGTCAATGCGACGTAGAGAATGTGGATATTAAGCATGCATGAGCTGGCATTAGACGCTATACCTCAACTAGACTCAATTTAAAACGGGGAAGGGAATTGAGTTAGCGAATAATATCTACAAGTACGTATCTCAGAACAGCATTCTGCAGTGACCAGCAAGGCGCTGTTCAAGCCGTTGACGAATCCAGTGTGCTGATTTTCGGCACGATTGTGTTCCGGCCGCGAGTGTTAAGGTCGATATTGGCCTCGCCAGAGATACTGGGGCGCCCGGTAGGCGGGGAGTGGTCCTCTGGCGACGAGGAGAGGAGGGTTGGAGAGTACCGAGCGAGAACAGAACGGCGGAGTGTTGGGGTCCGGATGGTCTGAATTATGCATTAATAATTTTGGCACTCTGTGGTAATGAACTGATGGTGAAACCGAGACGCTTGGAAAGTCAACGCTGCTGTGGAACGATAAGGCGTGGGCTCCGAATTGTGTGGACGCAATTTACGGCGAGCTGTGGCCGATGTCGTTTGTGGGTGTTTTGCCACGGCAGATAAACAAGACAGAGTGGGCCCAAACTGAGCACTCTGTGCTGTAGCATGTTCGCCCACAATAAGGATGCCATGATACTGGGAAGAAAGCAGTGGAATACGGCACGTGTATTAACCTTCAGTGACTTCCGCAGTCTTAGTTTACTTAACTGTGTGGAGTTTGAGCAGTAACTGTCACTTTTCAATGGAATTTACCATTGTGTAAAAGTGTGGCCAATGCCGGATGGGCGTTGTCATAAAGTTATTATATTTCTTCTTATTTGGACCGATGACCTCGCTGTCTGGTCTCCTTCCGAAAAACAACAACAACAACATTTCTTGTTTGTGAACATAATTTTCTGTCATCAAGATTACTCATTGGACAGATTTGAAATTGCCAGTTCTGCGCTGTAGTTCAGCGGGTTATAAATACTGGAATTTGACAAATATGCTAACTGTGAGTTTTATATGTGTTTATATAGCTGTGTGTTAAGTGAAAGTGAATTTTGAAGTTTGTAACGTACCTCTCTACCATTACGATTCTCTAAATTTTTATTTGAAAGTGATGTTGTTTGCTACTGTTATTGGTTTAGACTTTATTACCCAATTAATCAAAGGAACAGTTATTTAACCAGCCTTTCTATGAAGTGTTTTAAGACTTGTTTTCAGGGAACTATTTTTAATAAATTACGTAAATCAGTAATGTTGTGTAAGCAGTTATTGAAGGCACCCATTTCCATTAGCCAACCAACCATGGCCAGTTGAGAATGGGTATTGATGTAACATTATGGGACTAGAGGCTATTGGTTAAGTTGTGGCAACGGTAATCCTGTTGTTTGTTGTTCTTGTTGAAGTGTCTGATGAAGATGAGGTCCCATACTCCGAGGAGGGTAGGGGACGATGCGGGAAACCCGCACCGCCGTACTAGGCAAGGTCCTAGCGGAGGTGGTTTGCCATTGCCTTCCTCCGACCGTAATGGGGATGAATGATGATGATGAAGACGACATAACAACACCCAGTCATCTCGAGGCGGGGAAAATCCCTTACCCCGCCGGGAATCGAACCCGGGACCCCGTGCGCGGGAACCGAGACACTACCGCAAGACTACGAGCCGCGGTTGAAATGTCTAGTCGCCCCTAAATTAAATACCAATTCCGCACACCAGAATCTTCCTCAAGATTTTCTCGCCTCTTCTTCGACAGTCGCTAACAGAGTTAACGCAGCTATTTTACGCACGTCATAAGGCAACTGTGTGGTTTGCGAGCCAAATAAAGCCAACGACAGGCGCAGGAGGGCACTGAGAAGGCAAATCGCCTTAACCAGCTCGTCCGATGTCTCGTCACGTCTACGTCAGCGTTAGCTGCCTCGTCCCGTATGATGACGATTTAAGGAAAGTATGTAAGCGGAGCAGATACGCGCCAGGAATCATTCTACCAACGATAAAGGCTCCAAATGGGAAGGTCACACTTTCACAAAGAACAGATTTCATGGCCGGCGCCTGGGAATGAACATCTTCGTCAAGGAAAAATTGGTCGGCCCTTGGCGTGCCACTACAGTGAGCATGGATAGAAAGTCGTTGGACTGTGAAACCAATAGTAGGTGACGAGAGCATGGATGTTGGACGCTCGCCCGCTCTGCGAAGCAGCACAAACGACGCGACGATCTATGGCTGTTCGGAAGACAGAGTACATTGCTGATACAAGCACAAGCGCTTCGGAGCATACTACTCACAAGGGAACCTCCCCATCGCATCCCCCTCAGATTTAGTTATAAGTTGGCACAGTGGATAGGCCTTGAAAAACTGAACACAGATCAATTGAGTAAACAGTAAGAAGTTGTGTAGAACTGTGAAAAAATAAGCAAAATATACAAACTGAGTAGTTCAAGGAAAGATAAGCAACAATAAGGACGATAGGAACGCAGGAGCGCCGTGGTTTCGTGGTAACGTGAGCAGCTGCGGAACGGAAGGTCCTAGGTTCAAATCTTCCATCAAGGGTAAATTTTAATTTTTTATTTTCAGTTTATGTGACAAACTCTTATGTTTTCATCACTTTTTTGGGAGTGATTATCACATCCACAAGAAAACCTAAATCGAGCAAGGTAGAAGAATCTTTTTACCCATTCGCCAAGTGTACAAGTTAGGTGAGTCGACAACATATTCCTGTCATGTGACGCACATGCCGTCACCAGTGTCGTATAGAATATATGAGACGTGTTTTCCTGTGGAGGAATCGGTTGACCTATGACCTTACGATCAAATGTTTTCTGTTCCCATTGGAGAGGCACGTCCTTTCGTCTACTAATCGCACGGTTTTGCGGTGCGGTCGCAAAACACAGACACTAATCTTATTACAGTGAACAGAGATGTCAATGAACGAACGGACAGATAATAACTATGCAAAAATAAAGAAAGTAAAATTTTCAGTCTAGGCAAGACTTGAACCAAGGATCTCTCATTCAGCAGCTGCTCACGCTACCACGGGACCACGGCGCTTCTAAGCACACTTCGTCCATGATGTTGCTTATGTGGCCCATGGACTACTCAGTTTGTATATTTTGCTTATTTTTTCACAGTTCCACACAACTTCTTCCTGTTTTCTCAATTGATCTGTGTTCAGTTTATCAAGGCCTATCCACTGTGCCAACTTATAACTAAATCTGAGGGGGGTGCGATGGGGAGGTTCCCTTGTCAGCGCATAGTTTTGAACTTGCGGCTCCGGAGCAGACGGCCCGCTACATGTTCCTATGTTGGTCCGACACCAATTGCACCGATGAATCAAAACATTATGACCACCTGCTTAATAGTCTATGGAACGAAATAAATCACTGGTTCTTCGAAGCATGGATCCGACAGTTTGCTGGTAGGTTTGTGGTAGTATGTGGCGTTTGAGGTCTACGCACAGGTCATGTAATTCGCGTAAATAACGGGCAGCTGATTTGCGTAAGCTTTGACGCCGCCCGACAGCGACCCAGATGGGTTACGTAGAATTTACACCAGGCGAATTTGGTCGTCGAAACATCAAAGTGAGTTCACTATAATGCTCCTCAAATCACTGTGGCACGGTTCTGGCTCCGAGACACGGACAATTATACTGCTGAAAGATGAAATCGCCGTCGGGAAAGACGTCAAGCTTGAAGGGATGCACGTGTCAGCGTGTCTTCGACTGCTGCCACAGGTTCCATACAAGCGCAGGAGAACGTCTCCCACAGGATTATACTGCTTCCACCAGCCTGCGTCCGTGGCGCGTTGCACGTTTCGAGCCGCCGTTCGCCTCGATGACGGCTTTTCTGAAGACTATTATCGAACTAGTGTAGCAAAAATGTGATTGACCCGAAGAGCCGACACGTTTCCATTGATCGACTATCGGATGCCGATGGTCCCGTGCCCACTGCAATCGTAGTTGATGGTGTCGTTGGGTCAACGTGTGAACACGTAGGGGTGGTCTGCTGTGGAGCTCCATGTTCAACAGTTTACGATGAACGGTGTGTTCCGAAACACTTGTGCGTGCACCAGCATTGTGCTCTTTCAGCACAGATGCTACAGATCATCATTTATCTTACTTTACAGAGGAGAAAAGCCTTTGAAGCCCACGTTCTGTGAAGAGTCGTGGACCTCCAGCCATTTAGTGCCTAGTGGTAGTTTCACTGTCCTCCTACCCCTTTCCGTAGGTATTCACGGCAGTAGCACGTGAACATTCGACCAGTTTCACCATTTTCGAGATACTCGTTCACAGGCTCTGCGCAATAATAATCTGTCCTTTGTCAAAGTCGCTTATCTCAACGGATTTCCCCATTCGCAGCTCATATCTTCACTAGGGCCCATGTCTTCACTAGGGTGATCCCATGTCCGCGTCTGCTCCGCTTGCATACTTGCCACCAGGCGGCACCCAACGTCGCGCCGGGCTGTGTAGTTTCGAACGGACACGTGACCATCCAGACTGAACTGTGGGCCAATGGAAACGTATCGCCTGGCCGGATGAATCACGTTTCTTGTCGATAATCGTATCTGGATACACTGTCATCCAGCTGAATAACTCCTTGAAATATGTACGCCACAGACAGGTCAGTATTACACTATGAGGGACATTGGACTGGGCTTCCAAGAGACCTGTGATAGTAATCGAAGGCACCTTGACAACTGTGGACTACGTGAACATTATTAAAGGGAACATGCATTCCTTCATGCTTGACATCTTCCCTGACGATTATGTCATTGAAACCTGGTAGTTAAGGAAGGCAGAATCCGGTTACAATTGTGGACGGGGCCCGAATCAATTACTATTGGTACGCTTAGCAATTTCACTCATTTTATTAATAAATAATTTTTGAAAACAAGGCAATGAGGTCGCAATCAGACTTGAGGCACGTAACCATAATCACGGCTGAAGGCCTTTAACACAAAAAATAGCAATTATTTAAAACTTAACAAATACGTAAAATACAGACAGCAAATACTTTTGGAAAACAAGCTAACGTGGTCTCAGCCAGAATTTTAAGGCAAGTAACCGCTATCATTGCTGAAGGCCTTTAACGTCCAAAATGGCAATTATTAAAAAAAATTAACAAACATACATAAATACGGACAGCAAATAATTTTTGAAAACAAGCCAATGTGGTCGCAATCAGAATTTTAAAGCAAGTAACCACAATCATGGCTCAAGGCCTTTACCGCCAGAACGGCAATTATAAAAAATTAAACAAACCTACATAAAATACAGACAGCAAATAATGTTTGAAAGCAAGCCAGTGTGGTCGCAATCACAAATTTAAGGCAAGTAACCACTATCACGGCTGAAGGCCTTTAAAGCCAAAATGGAAACTATAAAAATTTAACAAAAATCCTGTCAAACAGCGAATGGAATAGCAAAAGTTAATTTAAAAAAACAAATAACAGATCACCAAACAGGTGAGACAAATGATGGTAACTTAATAATACAATAATAAAATAAAACACAAGGGCCAGTGACAGACGGTGCTCCAGGAATCGACCTCTGAGTAGGTCACACCAAAAACACTTTCGCGAGCGAAGAGAAAGGCAGCCAAGAGTTGCATTCAGATCACAAGATGGTAACTCGGACTAGTGGCAGTCTAACGAGCGACTAATGATAATCTTGGTGAGGCTACCAGACATCCAACAAAACAAATGCAAGATGTAAAATTACTCCAAAGCCGGAACCGGCGGTCTGGGCTCCGTCCGCAGAATACTGTGCTCAGAGCGCCCGGAATAAGAAGGTATGACTCCCACTAAGGTAGAAGAACGCCACCCAACCTACAATCAAGAAGCTGTCAAACGTATACGCCTCACTGGACAGTGGCGCCAAGGCGAGGAAATGTACACTGCCGTTACATACACTAACCCCCAGGGCAGGTAACTGGGGCGTTTGTGGCCACGAGACAGAAAAATACCGGTGGTTGAACTTAACAATGTAAGGAGTTGAAAATAGCAAATAGTAATTAGAAGCTCAGGAAGGCTAATCAGATCCGCCTTCTCCTGGTACTCCACTCTCTGCTTTTCGCCTCGGCGACACTAAGAGCAGCAACACGAAGGCAAGTCACTGGAAAATCGCTAGATTTCACAATGATGGAGATTTCTCTACGCGAACTGCAATGCACTCAACTTAAACATGCAGGATTCGGTTTCGACGAGGTCGTGCACCCTCGTGACCACTGCCCTTCGATGGGACAGTCCATACACGTCGCCAGCGGTCTCGGCGTGTTGTCGCTCTGGGCGGACCTCACTGCTCCTGCGTCCCCAACCGAACTCCTCACTCTCACCACACGGAAGAAGAACGAGATCGCCCCTAAGATAGGCAGCAGAACTACATATCGATAAGCTCCGCTGCTGCCACTAGTGGACAGGCAACGCTTACGAAACCGAGTGGCGCCAGTGAACACGAGAAGAAGACAAACGCAACCATGCCATCTAAACGATACGGTCTGTCAGAAACCTTCACACGGTAGCAACGCGAGACGCAGCACAGCTCAGTCATCTTGCAGCAAGATAACAGTTCTTGTTACAAGGCCAGACTCGTGCTACATTGGTTTGAAGAGCATACGAGTGAAGTGACGTTGATTTCTTTCCCACCGAATTCTCATGACCTGAACCTGATGGAACACGTCTCGAACACTAACGGGAGCCAGCTCCGCGCCCACAGAACACCAGCCCGGCTTGACCTACTCGTAGATACCAGGTGCCACATACCCAGAACCTGTAATATACCACTTCAGTGTTGCATATTCAATTACGTGTCCTCAGTCCGTTCGTTAGTCGTTGTTCTGAAGTGATACACATTAAAGTCGTATCCACTTGGTGAAACACGTAGGTTTTACTTCGCCGACTGTCTTGATGTTCTCTTCATTGTCTTCTTCAGAGGCCTGGTATCTGCAAGCTGGGCTAGTACGTAGAAAATTAACTGGTGAAAGCATTGTGAATATGTGGTAGCTCTCGAGTTCCGTAATGAAGTGAAGTATTTGAACTTTTAAGCATTTGTGTTCTGAGACTCCTAACGCATTATAATGACAGAAATTCAACTAATAATTCGAACTATACGCCTGCTTTCTGTAATCTCACAAAATGAGCTGACCGCCATACATCACAGCTCTCCGCCAGATCTGCACACGATGAAGCAGTATAAAGATACTGGACAAAGCAAAAAGTTTACACCTTTGTCAGGGACAATCGCTGGCACATACTCAGCAAGACTTAATATAATTGGCCGGTCGCGGTGATCGGGTGGTTCTAGGCACTTCAATCTGGAACCGCGCGACTGCTATGGTCGCAGGTTCGAATCCTGCCTCGGGCATGGCTGTGTGTGATGTCCTTAGGTTACTTAGGTTTAAGTAGTTCTAAGTTCTAGGGGACTGATGACCTCAGATGTTAAGTCCCACAGAGTTCAGAGCCATTTTGAACGTAATATAGTTGGATTCATGTAATTTACACTTGTTGTTGGGGCGATCTAGTGTTGTAATATATAATAAGACCAGATCGATTGCTGTGAAACAGCTTATTTCATGACCTGTTTCGACAGTAACTAGCTGTCATCCTCAGGTTTATAATGTACGCACAGAATAACGTTAATGTAGTAATTTGCAAGGTTGTACAACAGTTGTACACCAGGAACCATATTATATGAATATTACAACGCTAGATCGCCGCAACAGAGCAAGATAGGTTATTAAGTGATTATAGACAGCCAGCAAACGGAAGCATATAATTATAGCTTGGTGCTGGGCACAGGCTTAAAACTGAATTTTCAAAATTTTATGTTAAAACTTTTATTCTAAAGACATCGAATATAAATATTTAAGCACGAAATAATATTAGTTCACATAATTTTTTATATGTTGAAAATGAAGGTATCCATTCTCGCTGTTGTCGTAGAATTCATAATGTGTCTTGGGCTTGATTACATTACAAACCCTATCAAGGAATCATTTATAGAATCAAAATCCGCTTCAATTGCCGGTTTCGAAGTTTCAAGCTTCATCTTCAAGTGCCACCAAATAATAGCGGGAACATAAACGAGTGGCCGTCAGACCAATCATTCGTGGGGGATAGTACCCACGTCAAACAAACGCATGGAAGCACCGTGGTTGCTGGTAGTACTCTCCCATACGTTCGTTTGACGTGGATATGATCCCTCGTGACTGACTGGTCCGACCATCACACATTTATACTCCCACGATCATTTGGTGGAACTTGAATCTTCCGAAACCGGTCGTGGAATATATTAGGAAAATTACTGGCAACTGAAGCGGATTTTGATTCTATAGGGTGCTCCGAAATTTCCAAGCTTCTAGGACTTGTAGAGGGGAGTGAGTACATAATATTTTGAATAGCCACCCATGTCCGGAAACGTAACGTTTCCGTATTACAGCCGTCTGAAAATGTTTGCTAGGTGGGTTGCAGGAAAGTATTCATGGTGGGGAGTGGTTACGTCGGATCGGCTGATGTCATTTGACGTCTATCCTACCCCTCTGAGCTGGTTCGAGCCTCATTCACGTGTCTGTGAGTGTTGCGCAACATGGATGAGTACACGTTCGCAGAATACACCGACATGATCCTTCTGAATGGCGAAGCTCACGGTAGTGGAAGAGCTGCTCGTCCGCCTTTACCAAGATCTTTATATACAAAGTCCGACTCCATCGCACACCATTTTCGTCACAATTAAGCAATGACCACGAGAAAGGAGTACCTTCACCGTCAGCAGGTGTGAGTGGTGCTCCAAGGAGACGCCGCACACCCGACAAGTACGCGCTGCATCACGTTGAAGACAACCCGTCAACGAGTACACGAGCAGTTTCGTTGGCCATTAATCAGTGAAACTGTAAAACAAATGGTGTACTGAGTCCCACCTGATCAATTACTTGTAGTCATAGTCGCGTTATCATGTTTTCAAATGTTTTTTGCACGGAAACAGTACTTTTCCGGACATGGCTTCTAGTTCACTCCCCTCTACTACTCCTACAAGTTTGTAACGGGAATTTCCGAACACTCTGTATGAATATGTTCCTCAGTGGCTGATGTTCACTTGATTAAATATTTTGTTCCTATCAATTACATTACGAATGCATGCGACACAGAATGCTATTATTTTGGCATAATCAGTCTTCTGCTGGTTTGATGCGGCCCGCCACGAAATTTTCTTCTGTGCCAAACTCTTCATCTCAGAGTAGCATTTGCAATCTACGTCTTCACTTATTTGCTGGATATATTGCAATCTCTGTCTTCCTCTACAGTTTTTTACTTCTACAGCTCCCTCTAGTACCACCGAAGTCATTCCCTGATGTCTTAACAGATGCCTTATCATTCTGTCCCTTGTTCTTGCAGGGTTTCACACATATTCCTTTCCTCTCCCATTCTGCGCAAAACCCATCATTCCTTATCTTATCAGTCCATCTAATTTTCAACATTCGTCTGTAACATCACAGATGATTCGATTCTCTTCCGTTCCAGTTTCCTCACAGTCCATGTTTCACTACCACGCTACACTGTGCTCCAAATGTACGTTCTCAGAAATTTCGTCCTCAAATTAAGCACTCCGTCTGCAGGTCACAAGTGACCCATCGGGACCATCTGACCGCCGTGTCATCCTCAGTGGAGGATGCGGATAGGAGTGGCGTATGGTCAGCACACCGCTCTCGCGGTCGTTATGATGGGTTTCTTTGACGGGAGCCGCTACTGTTCGGTCTAGAAGCTCCTCAGCTGGCATCACGAGGCTGAGTGCACCCCGAAAAATGGCAATAGTGCATGGCGGCCTGGATGGTCACCCATCCAAGTGCCGGCCACGCCCGACAACGCTTAACTGCGGTGATCTCACGGGAACCGGTGTATCCACTGCGGCAAGGCCATTCCTCAACTTACGGCCTATGTTTAATACTAGTAGACTTCTCCTGGCGAGGAATGCACTTTTTGCTAGTGCTAGTCTGCATTTGATGTCTTCCTTGCTCCGTCTGTCATTGGTTATTTTGCTGTCTAGGTAGTAGAATTCTAAAACTTCATCTACTTCATGACCATCAATCCTGACGTTAAGTTTCTCGCTGTTCTCATTTCTGCTACTTCTCATTACTTTCGTCTTTCTTCGATTTACTCTCAATCCATATTCTGTACTCATTAAACTGTTCATTGCATTCTGCAGATCATATAATTCCTTTTCACTTTCACTCAGGATAGCGACGTCATCAGCGAACCGTATCATTGATATTCTTCCACCTTGAAATTGAATTCCACGCCTGAATCTTTATTTCCATCACTGCTTCTTTGATGTACAGGTTGAACAGTAGGGGGAATAGACTATATCCCTGTCTTACACCATTTTTAACCCCAGTATTTCGTTCTTGGTCGTCCACTCGTATTATTCCCTCTTGGCACTTGAACATATTGTGTAGGAGACGAGGTACTGACAGAAGTAAAGCTTTGAGGAGGGGGCGAGTCGTGCTTGGGTAGCTCAGATGGTAGAGCACTTGTCCGCGAAAGGCAAATGTCCCGAGTTCGAGTCTCGGTCCGACTCACAGTTTTAATCTGCCAGGAAGTTTCATATCAGCGCACACTCCGCTGCAGAGTGAAAATCTCATTCTGGAAATATTGTGTGGTGAGCGTACTGTAAGACCTTCAGTACACACACCATCAGATTATTTGACTTGTCGCTCTAACGAAGTAGGCGAGTGTCAGCAATATGTCTCGTGGTCTTATCATGGCGTGTTTATCTTCTGCCGTTAGGTCAGACGATAGAAATGCCACTTGCACGCTTAGAGTAGCAGATTGACGGTGACCTACTTTAAACAGAACTTGATTAATTTTCACACACATTTATTAAAATAATAAGAAGCATAAAAATTACTTAACTTGGTTCTGGATGCTATTTACAATTGACAATCTGAAGTTCCTTTGGTATTGGTACTTTAATCTTATTCTCACATACATCTCTAACACTTGACAAAAGTGCCTATACTTTTATTTTCATGGCTATGTACAAGAATATGGTAATCTTATTAGGCGCAGACTGAAACTTGACTATAGACTGGTACAGACAAATGTAGAATTCGTACAGACTGGTACAGTCTAATGTAGACTGGTACAGACTGTTGCAGACAAATGCAGACTGACTAATCGGAGGTCTGTACACTCGTTATAATACCTCGCGCGTTCATGTATCACTGCGCGAGTGTGATCCGCGAGGAGAAAAGGTTCTACGTTAGCAGCAATCTCATTGGCTGCGTTACATATTAATATGCGGATCGGCGGAAGCAGAATTTGGTCCGTCTCTATGGCAGCTCCATCTCGTAGTGCAGAGACGGACGAGCGCTGCGCCTGCGCTGTTGTGCTTAGCGGGGCGCGCTCTAGTGGGAAAGTTGTGTACGTGCTGACTACGCGGAACTATGTACACAACATATTGTATATTACCCGTCTCTCCCTAAGTCTTACCCCTATTTTACTAGTGTACTCCATCCCTACAGCTTACCATTATTTTTCTACTGTACTCCATCACAATTAAGCAGGTGTTCATAATGATCTGGCTCATCAGTGTGTCAGTGGTGATGGCAGTTTAGCCAGCGAGCTGGAGGTGGCGCAATGTCGGCGCCTTGGCAGTCTGTTAGTAACCGCGGTCGCCCGCAGCTGCGGTCGGTCCCGGTAATTGACGTGTGTGTGTGTGTGTGTGTGTGTGTGTGTGTGTGTGTGTGTGTGTGCGCGTGCGACACTGCCGGCCCACAGGACGCGGCCGGTGTCGGCGCCGCAGACCGCCGCGACGCCCCCGCAAAGCTGCCGCGCCGCCGCCGGTCGTCCTTCACCCTCGCGTCTCGGCGTGGGCGTGTCTCGCCAGCGCTGGTGTTGCCGTCTTCTTTGTTCTGAGACCCCCGCACAGTGTTCGTGGCAGGACATAAGTCAATGAAAGTGACGCAGACACGGCACCGGGGTGTAGGAAACCCGTAGAGAGAGCAGAGTCAGGGGTAAACGATACTTCGAGAACAGTCACTAGCAACGTGGCTCTAATTCCAGGAGAGCGAGTGAGGCATTGGCGGCAGTTGTGTTAAAAGAATCACCCTCTTCATCACCTTTCAGTGACTTAGGGAAGCCGTGACAGTCAACTTATCTTGTACCCGACTGCCCTATGTACTGAGTGCTATGTTTACGTCCTGCTTAATTTGAGTACGGTCATATGACGTACCGTAATCTGATTTTAATGCTGGTATTACTAGCAGTGACTATGACACACTAAGTATGACGCGACACGGACATCAAAAAAAGAAAATTTCAACAACTAATTTTCGCACACGCATCTGAACTATTTCACATTACCAGTACGCAGTAACGCTGTTCGGTATCACTGATTCAGAAGTAGCTGAGGATCGTAAAATATCTTCACTATACTGATGATAAAGTGTATCTAAACCGGACTTGACACACTCGACTCGCAGATGTTTCTGAATGTCAAATTCTCTACAGACTCAGACGCTAATACATCGTATTAGCGGTTTCGTCAACAAACAATATTCACGTCAATAACTAACTGTTATTATCGCCTCGGTATTTTGTCAAATAACATTACACGGTAAATATTACGAGTGTAAACTTAATAATAAGCCACTGTAAACGTATGGGGTTAGAATCCCCGTATGCTTCGGGACTGTCACGTCAGCTATTGATCGTCTGGAAATCTATCTCTCTCTGTTTCGTTAACTTTCGTAGCTTAATATTGCGCTTCATGTGTAGGAAGTCTCTAATTATTTCAGTGGAAAATATTTTTCTGGCTTTGTTTATTCCTGTGACACTGTTAGTGTACCATCTCTGGTAGTCTATCAACCTCATCAGTCATCGCTAAATGCAACTTTAAATAAATTACTGTAACTTACACTTTTCGTCCAAAGATGAATTAATTTTCGTCATTGGACTTTTCTTAATCTCTCTTTTTATCTTTGTGTTTATTTCCTTTGAGTCTGTTATTCGTAAATATACATAAAATTACAATTTTCTTTAAATATTGTGCTTACGACGAACAGACTCGTTAAAATTCTTTTTCTTTCTTTTTCTCTCTCTTTTCTTTTATTAAGTTTAGACAGAAAGTACCATAAAAGGTTTCCTTCTGTCTTTTGCTCTCTGTTTAACAATTTATTGCCCCTGCGGTATAGTCATATTGCTGGACACAGTTCAGTTATCGGGTTTGTATTTAATTAATTATGGTTGGATAGGACAAACGTATATTTACTCTGAATGTCATCAACCTTGTCTCTCACGTAATACATACAATGATTCTAGCTACAAAACCAGAAAAGGATCACTTTGTATTTTTCTTTGATTTCAGCCTGGACGTATATTTTTTTATACCTTGTTGGTTATTCACCTGATATCCATACACCCTTTACAATGAATGTGATCGAGTGCCAGCAAAAAAACTAATCTCCCTCATCGGAATCGAATCAGACAACAAAAACAAAACAAAAACCCTACGTGTCACCGCCGATTTTAATTAACAATTATACAGCGAAAATCAAAGCTCTGTCTCGACAGGCGTTGACAGTTCGCAAACCCTCTAATAAAATCTAATTTTATAATGGTCACTCGTCACAATGAATTCCTAGAATTACAGAACATGTGCACGTCGACTCTCGATATGGTACCAGAGTTTCATGGTCTAAATCGTACTGTAAGCCAGTTAGATCTTAACTTTTAAATGCCAAGCGCTCTTTTCAGTACACAAAAATAGTGTTTGCTGGATACTACACGGAAGAGACAAAGAAACCGGTACACCTGCCTAATATCGTGTAAGCCACCGGCGAACACGCAGAAGTGCAGCAAAACGGCGTGTCATGGACTGCTGGAGGGAACTGACACCATGAATCCTGCATGGCTGTCCATAAATACGTAAAAGTACAAGGGGGTGGAGATCTCTTTTGAACAGCACGTTGCAAGGTATCGCAGATATGCTCAATAATGTTCATGTCTGGGGAGTTTTGTGGCCAGTGGAAGTGTTTAAACTCAAAAGAGTGTTTCTGTAGCCACTCTGTAACACTTCTGGCTCAAAATGGTTCAAACGGCTCTAAGTACTACGGGACGTAACATCTGAGGTCATCAGTCCCCTAAACTTAGGACTACTTAAACCTAACTAACCAAAGGACATCACACACATCCATGCCCGAGGCAGGATTTGAACCTGCGACCGTAGCAGCAGCGTGGTTCCAGACTGAAACGCCTGGAACCGCTCAGCCACCGCGGCCGGCTAACATTTCTGGACGTGTGGGTGTCACTTTGTCCTGCTGGAATTACCCAAATCCGTCGCAATGCCAATTGGACATGAATGGATGCGGGTGATTAGACAGGATGCTTACGTACGTGTCAACTGTCAGAGTCTTATGTAGACGTATTAGCAGTCCCAAATCACTCCAACTGCAGAAGCCCCAAACAATTACAGAGCCTCTACCAGCTTGAACATCGCCTGATGACATGCAGGGTCCATGGATTCATAAAACTGTCTCCGTACCCGTAGACGTCCATCCGCTCCATACAATTTGAAACGAGACTCGTCCGACCAGGCAACATATTTCCAATGATCAACAGTCCAATGTCGGTTTTGACGGGCCCAGGCGAGGCGAAAGCTTTGTGTCGTGCAGTCATCAAGGGTACACGAGTGGGACTTCGGCTCCGAAAGCCCATATCCATGATGTTTCGTTGAACGATTGGCACGCTGACACTTGTTGATGGCCCAGCATTAAAATCTACAGCAATTTGCGGAAGGTTCCACTTCTGTCACGTCGAACGATTCCCTCCAGTCATAGTTGGTCCGGATCTTTTTCCGGCTGCAGCGAGGTCGGAGATTTGATGTGTTACCGGATTTGTGATATTCACGATACACTCGCGAAGTGGTCGTACGGGAAAATCCCCACTTCATCGCTACGTCGGAGATGCTGTGTTCCATTGCTAGTGCGCCGATTATAACACCACGTTCAAACTCACTTAAATCTTGATAACCCACCATTTTACCAGCAGTAACCGTTCTAACAACTGCGCCAGACACTTATTGTCTTACATAGGCGTCGCCGACCATAGCGCCGTATTCTGCCTGTTTATATATCTCTGCATTTGAATATGCATGACTATACCAGTTTCTTTGGCTCTTCAGTGCATATGTGCTCAGCTACCAGTGATTACTTTCGTAAGCTATAAATTTTTTATGCTTAATAAAGCAAGGAAATCTAGTCTTCCAAGACAATTTTTTCACGTTCTTTCGAGAGCAGAGTCGTTCTGCTTTAGTCGACTGATGTCGTCTGCTCTGGTCGGGCCGGCCGGTGTGGCCGTGAGGTTCTAGGCGCTTCAGTCTGGAACCGAGAGACCGCTACGGTCGCAGGCTCGAGTCCTGCCTCGGGCATGGATGTGTGTGATGTCCTTAGGTTAGTTAGGTTTAAGTAGTTCTAAGTTCTAGGGGACTGATGACCATAGATGTTAAGTCCCATAGTGCTCAGAGCCATTTGAACCATTTGCTCTGGTCGGCGAATTCTATAAAAATGTGTGTCACATCTTATGGGACTTAACTGCTAAGGTCATCAGTCCCTAAGCTTACACACTACTTAACCTAAATTATCCTAAGGACAAACACTGACACCCATGCCCGAGGGAGGACTCGAACCTCCGCCGGGATCAGCCGCACAGTCCATGACTGCAGCGCCTTAGACCGCTCGGCTAATCACGCACGGCGCGAATTCTATAAGTTTTGCAGAGAATCGAAGAGGCCCAGTCCATACTATCACCTTGTGAGTGTACTGAAGAAATATACAGGGAGTACCTCAGTTCTAGCGACAAACTTTCAGAAGTGGTTCAGGGATATTTTTCGAGTGTTTTGTTGCAGGCGACTCATGGTCGCTGATACCTCGTCGCAGCCGGCCGCGGTGGTCTAGCGGTTCTAGGCGCTCAGTCCGGAACCGCGCGACTGCTACGGTGGCAGGTTCGAATCCTGCCTTGGGCAAGGGTGTGTGTGATGTCCTTAGGTTAGTTAGGTTTAAGTTCCGGGGGACTGATGACCACGGATGTTAAGTCCCATAGTGCTCAGAGCCACCTCGTCGCAGAGTAAGGCTCCTGCTTTAGCCCATCCTTTTCCACAACGCATATTCGTGCGCGCTACGATAGTCACTTGTCAGGGTCAAACATCAGTAGTAACCAATTTGTCTACTGGTGCAGTACACGTCTGAGTGGAAACTGAAAGGCGCATGTTGACGGATCCACTGATCTTCCAACGGCATCCCGCCATTGGGAAAAATAGGCGGCAGATTTCGTTAAAGGGGGGCCTCATGTCCAGCACAGAAAGGTGCTGCTGCTGTAACGACTTGGCCTGCCGATTTTCCTAAGATGTAGACGCTTTGTCCTGAGATAATGAAATGGGCACAGTCGACTAACTTGATTCTGGATTTTGGTGAGACTGTTGGTGGTTTCCTACCACTGAACTGCATTTGTGTGATTGTAAATTACGTGACCTTTGAGATCATGGGGAACTGGGTGTCTATCCATGATGCATTTTGTTGTTACATTTGATTTTGCGAATATTATGTCTGTTAGATCTTCGTTCGCCCGTTCATCTTCTTTAGAGCACGTGAGAGTCAATATCGTGTCAACTTCCACTTCCAATTTAGTCATCCAAACTTTCGAGTGACTTGTCTGAATGATCTCCCACTCGTAAGGCAACTTTTCAGAAATTAGTAATAATATGCTGCGATTTTAATGTGTCTGTTGTAACTGGTGTCAATGTAAATGCACATGGCCTCTGAAATGTTTTTTCACGTGAAGTATGTCAACCTGTTTATGACTATTGGTCATCGTATTAAGTCTGAGGACAGTTGGAATCTTACGGATTTATTTGCCTCTTCCTGATCTTTTTTTCGTTAATTTTTCCATACCTCCGCATGTGTCCACTCAAGAACAACGTTCTCCAAACTAGCCTGTTTATTTCAACTGTATTCGAAGCTGGAGTCAAGTAGCCTGTCTCAAGCACTTATTGCAAATATGTCACGTAAGAATTTCTGCTATATGGGGAAGTCTGTGTCGCTGTGGATCTTCGAGGCAAGTGTCAGGAGAGACGAAACCATCGAGGCAATTTCTGCTACCCAACGAGTTCAAAGTTTTTCAGTTTATTAGGCAGCCTAGAGCACTGGTTGTAAAAGTGTTTGCCTTACACAAAATGTATGTGTAAGATACAATTTATCCAATCTTCTATCAGTCCATCTCTTCTTTCCCCTCTCTGGCCACCTCCTCTTTCGCCTCCTCTGTCCGCTTCCACCACTGTCTCTCTCTGTCTCCCTCCTCCACCCACCCCCACTCCCTGTCTGTCTTATCCTCCCTCCTTCTGTCAGTCTGCTCCTCCCCTCTTTGTCCATCTTCTCTTCTCCCCCTCTGATTCCATCTGCTTCACCCACTTTCACTGTTCATCTCCTCCTCCCCTTCCTTTGTCCATCTCTCCTCCCCATATATTTTCTCATCTCCTCCACTTTTCTTCTCTTCGTCCCTTTCTCTATCGACTTCCTCCTCCCCGTCTGTCTGTTCATCTCCTTCTACCCCTTTCTTTGTGTTTCTCTTCCGCCCCCTGTCTCTTCCTTTCTGTGTCTGTCACCTCCTTTCTCCTCTCACTGACCATTTCTCCTTCCCATATCACTCCTTCTCCTATCAGTGCCTATCTCCTCCTTCCTCTCACTGTCTGTCGATCACCTCGTCCTCCATACTCTCACTGGACTCGCATTCCGGAGGACGACGGTTCAATCCCGCGTTCGGCCATCCTGATTTAGGTTTTCCGTGATTTCCCTAAATCGCTATAGGCAAATGCCAGGATGGTTCCTTTGAAAGGGCACGGCCGACTTCCTTCCCCGTCCTTCCCTAATCCGATGAGACCGATGACCTCGCTGTTTGGTCTCTGCCCCCAAACAACCCAACCCAACCCAACTCCATTCTCTCTCCCAGTTATCACTTTCACCTTCAGTAGGAGGCTGGTGGTTCCTACCCCCACAGCATTTCTTTCGAGATTGTAATTAATATGTATACCAAACTTGCGTCAAATCATTGCAGGGCTTTAGGATGAGCTCCTTGTACTGCGTATGCACATGTCAAATAATTTCATATATATTTAACATATCTCACGCATAATCTCACGCATATTTCACAGCGAATTTCGTCTCGCAGTTTCATTTTCCTGTAGCTCAATGTTTATGATGACGTATCTCATCAACTATGTACTGTACAATGATATAATTTTGCAGGCACATCCAGTGGCATATGTGCCTACTATTTGCGGAAGGTGTTGTGAATAGAGTTAATAGTAAATAAGTAATAAATTGAAATGTCATGCATGATGCGGCAGTTTCTTAAGCATCTCAGTGTTTATGACGTCATAGCTCCTGAACTGAGTGTTGTAAAATGATTTAATTTTTCTGGTACATTCAGCGGTACATGTGACTACTGCCTGAAAAATGTATCATGAATAACATTAGCAGTAAAGAAGAAATAAATTAAAACAGCATTCTTCGTGTGGTAGTTTTAGTGCTTGATCAGCGAAAATACAATGGGGGATAAACTTCAGTCCTTCATCATTTGTGGGTGTTGTCTGTTAGATAACGTTTCGTAAAGTTTTGAAATTATGTGTAAAGTTTGATGTAAGTCCCTGAGTTCTCTCTTTTCCAAATACTGGATGATGAAAGCATGGGTATTCGAGCACAGATTTTGCGCCCTCACACCTACCACTTTGGTACATGTGGTGTTCTTACTCCCACAGTGGTTCTTTCCGGATAGTGATATGTGCACCACGTTTGGTTGAAATTGGTTCAGTGTTTTAGAAACAGATGTAGTGGAAAATACATATATACATACGTACGTACACCCATTTTTATAATTTGTATCGATACAGTTAGTAGACGCATGAGATATACAGTGAGGATTGTCATTTCAGTTTTGTCTTGGTTAGCTCTGAATTACTCCTATGCGTCTGTGAATGTCCTTGTCAGTCTGCAACTTTAATCATCTGATTGAGACAGCGTTTACTTACACGAGGTCAGATTCGGTGTAAAAAACGTGTTAGTTCATTAAACCAGGGTTATTATCTCATATGAAGCCCCAGGTCAAATTTAATTAAAAGAGGACAAGCTTTCAGTCTGTTTATCCGTATCCACTGAAAATATCTGGACAACAGTACAAAAGGAGACGCTTTATGCCTTGTTTGGGAACATCCCCTTTTCTGTTCACTCGCAGTACTTGCA
Organism: Schistocerca serialis cubense; assembly: GCF_023864345.2. Taxonomy (NCBI): domain Eukaryota; kingdom Metazoa; phylum Arthropoda; class Insecta; order Orthoptera; family Acrididae; genus Schistocerca; species Schistocerca serialis. The sequence continues at coordinate 260,528,987 of NC_064644.1, read as the reverse complement.
ATACGACAGCAAAGTCCAGTTTACTCTTCGCCCTCAAGCATGCAGCCAGTACTGCGTGGTTCTGTCTTTGGTTTGTATTTTCCAGCAATATTAGTTGTATGAATACACAACTGTAGGGATAGGTTTAGTGACAAAGAGTTGACCAAAAAGACCTTCGTGTTTTGGTTCACTGAATGCAATGGAAAAGCGTCATAACGACACTACGCTAAACTGCTCCGGAACCGCGGCTGCCACATCACAGTACTGCATGTTGTTCCATTTCCCTGGTTATTGTTGTTGTTGTACGTTTAGGCGACCGCATATTACAGGCTTTTACACTATTGGGAAGATTTTTCTCGGAACAAAGACAAATGGGGCAACAAACAGAATGAGACGTAATTATGTACTCCCAGAAGAAATGAGTACTTCCGAAAAGTCGACGTCGATTTTGATCCGATGACGGCATATGCCACCTGGGGGATAGCACATGGTTCCAATGTCCTCCGCCAACAGATAACGTAGTGGCGTAGCTCCCTTTAACAGGGAATGCTCACAGCCAGTAGGCTCAGTGTGGTGCAAATGTGTGAAGCAAGTGTGCAACCATGCCACAGAGACGCACTCGTGCTTCCTACAGCCAAATGAGCGAGTCTGAAAGGGATCAAATTGTGGCCTTCCTAGTGGCGGGACAGTCGTTTCGGAGAATTGCTACACAAGATGGACGTGCTGCGTCACTATTGGGAAGATTTTTCTCGGAACAAAGACAAACGGGGTAACAAACCGAATGAGACGTAATTATGTACTCACATCCTTAGACGAGGTTCTGGATGTCCAAGCAGCACAGACGCCCGCCAGGATCGTCGTACTGTAATGGCAGCAGTGGCAGATGGTACAGCTACGACAGCACAGATAACAGAGCTTGTGAGCCCAAACGTGTCAGCACGAACTGTTGCGGACTGGTTATTAGCAGTGGGACTACTGGCACGCACATTCTAGCCACAGCGTCGACGTGCACGGCTCGACTGGAGCCGCCAGAGGATCACTTGGAAGGTGGAATGGCGTACCGTGGTCCTCAGCGATGGAAGCAGATTCTACCTGCACTTAAGTGATGGTTGTTAGCGCGTACGATGTAGACCTACTGAGCGCTGTCTAGTAGAGAGCATTCGTCGAAGACACACTGGTCTCAACCCAGGCCCTATGGTCTGGGGTGCGATAAGCTACAGTTCTCGTTCACCTTTGTTGTTTCTAGAGGGGACGCCAACCAGAGATCGGTACGTGCAGAATGTTGTTAAAGCCGTTCTTTTTCCGTTCTTGGAACAGGGAGGTGATGCATTGTTCCAAGAGAATTATGTTCGTCCACACATTGCCTGTGAAACTCAATGTGCTCTGCACGGCGTGCAGCAGCTTCCCTGGCCAGCAGGATCTTCGGACTTGTCTCCAATCGAGATAGTGTGGGATATAATGGGATGAGAAGTGATTCGTATGGCTCGTCAACCAACAACTCTTACAGAACTACGTGAGCAGGTCGACCAGGCGTGGCGTAACGTACCCCAGGACACTATTCGCCATCTGTATGTTCGACTGGATGCCAGATTCAGCGCCTACGTTACCGCCTGTGGAGGCAGGGTGATCCAGCATGAGTCGATACCTAGTACCTCAGAACCGCTTGTGCTACTGATCTGTAAATTTAATCATTTCTTAAGTCCATTTGCACAGTTGCAAGAATAAATCTTGAACTGGAAACCTCCAAAAGTGTGTATTAATTTTTTTCTGGCAGTGTATCATAACTTTGCAACTAGCTACTGCAGATAACGCGTCCATTATACCGAAATATTCCGAAAAAGTCACTGAACAATCTCTGAAATTTATCAGAGTTTGCTTGTGGCATCTCCTGCATTTTAGTCGAAAACTATGTACTTTTATGCGAGACGTACGAATTTACGTTAGCGCGTTAACTTTACTATACATTGTTTTCTCTTCTCTCAGTGTGCTACTCAATTTAGAAAATCGTAATTAGAAATGGCAAATGTTTGAATTTAATTTCGTGAAAATTTTATATCTACTGTACATATTCTACGTACATTATATTTCATATTGTGTATTGCTTTTCATTAATCGAGTGTTATGAACCGAGGATGGCGGTATAGTGCACCAAATGCCAAGTGTTAAATAACAAAAAAGAGAAAAAGTGCTAGACGACGACGCCGTCATTTTATTGCAACGACCGCGGAAGCCAACGCCCGTGCAAGGCCCGCTATTGCATTGCGGCTCATGGAGACGGTCAGTGACTGCGCGATTCGTCGTAAGATGGCAGGCTTCGATTTTTATGGCCACCTAATTCCTGGAAGCAACGGAGCGCGAGAACGAATGCGTAGCGTGCATGGCGTTGCTTAGTGTGATGCAAATATTTCTGTCACATAGTTTGGCTCTACTGTGCATATATTACTTAATCAAAAGAATCCGGACACATCTATGTAATGTGGAACTGAACACTAGATGTCACGAGAGACGGACCCATCGGTACAGGAGGTGGCTGGGAGTATTTTGTTGATGGAGGTTTTTTTTAGTCATCACTCTTCTGACGTTTGATGCGGCTCGGCATGAATTCCTCTCCTATGCGAACCTATTCATTTCAGAGTAACACTTGCAACCTACGTCCTCAATTATTTGGTGGATGTATCCCAATCTCTCTCTTCCTCTACAGTTTTTGCCTCTACAGCTCTCTCTACTACCATGCAAATTATTCCCCGATGTCACAACAGATGTCCTATCATTCTGTCCCATCTTTTTGTCAGTGTTTTCCACATATTCCTTTCCTCTCCCATTCTGCGCAGGACCTCCTCATTCTTTACCTTATCAGTCCACCTAATTTTCAACATTCTTCTGAAGCACGACATTTCAAATGCTTCGAATATCTTCTTTCCTGTTTCTCCCACAATCCATGTTTCACTACCATACAATACTGTGCTCCAAACGTACATTCTCAGAAATTTCTTCATCAGATTAAGTCATATGCTTGATACTAGTAGACTTCTCTTATACAGGAATGCCCTTTTTGCCAGTGCTAGTCTGTTTTTGTTGTCCTGGTTGCTTCTTCCGTTGTGTGTTATTTTGCTACCTAGGTAAAAGAATTCCTTAATTTCATCTGCTTCATGACCATCAGTCCCGATGTTAAGTTTCTTGCTGTTCACATTTCTGCTGTTTCTCATTACTTTCGTCTTACTTCGATTTACTCTTAAACCATATTCTGTACTCATTAAACTGTCCGTTACATTCAGAAGAGACGATATATTGCAAGACAAAGCCGAAGAACTAAAATAAGTACATCCCCCCTCCCACATTCGTATTTCCAGCAGCGCAGTATATTTCAAAAGTTTTTGATGTGCTCAATATTATTGCGCAGTCCCTCAATCTCACCCCTACACGTTCATTATTATTGCGCATACGGAAACACTTTACAATAAAGTTGACTGTCTAGGGCAGTCCTTCCCAACAAGAGGATAATTAGCCTCTGAAGCGTAAAATGTAATTTCCAGCGGTGTAATAAGAAAAAGGTTCAGTGTGTTTCGGTCATGAAATTAAGTTTTTTTTAAAAGCTCATGGCTGTGATCACTAATTCATAAGAGTAATAGAGAGCACATAAGTATCTTTTTCATTAACACGTGACACAATTTGGTGGAGGGTACAGCTTGTGAGACGAATGTACGAACATTTTTCTCACGTAGTCCACCAACTACTCACATTCTTTGCACTTTTTACCAATAAAACTGCGACTATATCAAATGCCTTCGTCAAACTGTTAACATTTCCTACATAGACTAGATACTGCCTCATTAATCTCTTTTCAAAAGTAGACGAGGTAACTGGGGTAGCAACAATAACTGTAATAGTTACTATGCTTTCTAGATGTATGTGCTAACCATTACACCATCCGGAAACAATGGCCATCAGAACGGCACCGACTATGCGACCCCGCCTTCGTCATACCTAAATTCTCAACTTTTACCACACTCTACCGATGTAGCGCCTCTGCTCGTTAGCCCCATTACTCGTGGAATCTCGTCGATTCCCATAAGACTTCGAGCTTGGTGTGCATCAGCTCTGAAGGGATGGGCTGTCATTGCTTGAATCTTTCAGACACGTCCTACAGAATAGGCACCACATTTATTATTATTATTGTTATTATTTGTGACAGTGGTCAGACAAAAAGCATTGGCAGCCTGAAGTCTTCCAGTTTCTGCCATTTCAGAATTAATGATTCAAGTAATCAAATGATTTACTAACTGCCAGAATGACATTTTCACTCTGCAGCGGAGTGTGCGCTGATATGAAACTTCCTGGCAGATTAAAACTGTACCAGATCGAGACTCGAACTCGGGACCTTTGCCTTTCGCAGGCAAGTGCTCTATCATCTGAGCTACCCAAGCACGACTCACAGCCCGTTCCCACAGCTTTACTTCTGCCAAAGGTAGGAGACGAGGTACTGGCAGAAGTAAAGCTGTGGGGACGGGGCGTGAGTCGTGCGTGGGTAGCTCAGTTGGTAGAGCACTTGCCCGCGAAAGGCAAAGGTCCCGAGTTCGAGTTTCGATCTGCCGCGATGTTTCGATTTACTAACTGTAAGTTAGTGCATCAGTTTTATCTAGGTTGTTTCTAAATTTAGATGTAGGGTGTGACTGAAGCAAGTTTCGCTAGGAAGAGGAGTGGTGCAGATAGTTAGCTTTTTCTGAGAAGGAGCTGAAGGTAGCACTCGCGATGCACTGAGAATTGGTTTACCATTCTGTAAAAAGAGATTTTTAGAAATAAGCAGTACCATTTGTCTGGTTACTCATTAGTTCTTAGTTCAATAAAACGACTACAAAAAACACATCATTTATCTTTCGTCATTTTAAAAATTAAAGTGCTCTAAAATTTAGTTAGACTTTACTTTTGATGACGTTAGGGAGGAAGGAGGGCAGGGTATCAGCTAATATCTTGTTGCTCTCGGGTATAACGGTCTCAGGAAATTGGGAAGCCTGGTCGAGGGGCCGCTTAGCTTTCAGAAGCAGTGGCAGCGGTTGGCTGACCACGAGCCGAGACTGGCCCAGCACGTCACAGCGCGAAGGCCGCCGTGGCGGGCCTTGCCCCTGTGCGGTAGGCCGCACTGCGCGGCTCCTAACGCGAAACACTTCGCAAGCAGGAGAGGCGTTTACGGCTGACCTAGTTGGGTGGCGACCACTGGACGCCCCGCCGGGCGAGGCATCAGTGTCACCACGGCAAGTCTCGTGCGACAGCTCGGAACGAGGTCGCGTCTGGCGGCGCTGCACAGCTGCAGACGGCGCGCTTGACGTCGAGATAAACATGCGTGGTCCACATCTACAGCTGCTCTCTGAGAATCACCGTGAAGTTCGTGGCAGGAGGTACTTCAACCATTATAGGTCATGGCTGCAAAATACGAAAGTGGTTTGATAAGTTTGGTAAATTTCCATGAAAGATTGGAACATTTTTGTTGCACCTTCATGATTTGTAAGTATGGTTATTCCAACTATCGTATCAAAAATTTTAACAATGTACAGCGTACAGCTCCTTGTTGGCAGCCGTCTGAACTGGTCAGTACATCGACTGGGACGGAAAATAGAGAAAACAGGATTTCGTACTGTTGTTTTCATTTGAAAGGTTGGACTGACGCACAAATCAAAGCAGAACTGGATGAAGTCCACCAGCATTCTGCACCATCATCGAAGACCGTTTACTTTTGGATTAATGAATTTAGACGTGGTCTGATAAGCATCAAAGACGAAACACACTCCACTCGTCCAGTTGAGTTGACCACAAAGGGAACCGCTGACAGCCGTCTGAACTGGTCAGTACAACGACGGGGACTGAAAACAGAGAAAACAGGGTTTCGTACTGTTGTTTTCATTTGAAAGGTTGGACTGATGCACAAACCAAAGCAGAACTGGACGAAGTCCACCAGGATTCTGCACCATCATCGAAGACCGTTTACTTTTGGATTAATGAATTTAAACGTGGTCTGACAAGCATCGAAGACGAAGCGCACGCCACTCGTCCAGTTGAGTTACACCACAACGGGAACCGCTGACAAAATATATGAAATGGTAACGCAAGACCGCCGAATGAAAATCCGTGATTTTGTTGAGACTGTAGGCATCTCAAATGAGCGAGTTGTAAGTAGGCTGTTTAGGTTTATGTGTTGGTAACTCCACGTAGCGCTCTGTATGAAAATCACTGACTGCTGTGTGCAGTCTGTGGCTGCTTGGCATTGTTGGAATATTCGCTATAGCAGTGTTTGGCAGTTGGATGTGAACAGCGCGTAGCGTTGTGCAGTTGGAGGTGAGTCCCCAGCATTGGTGGATGTGGGAAGAGAGATGGCAGAGTTTTGAGAGCGGACGATCTGGACGTGTGTCCGTCAGAAAAACGAAATTTGTAAAACTGGATGTCATGAACACTATTAAGGTAAATACATTGTTTGTTCTCTATCAAAATTTTCGTTTGCTAACTATGCCTATCAGTAGTTAGTGCCTTCAGTAGTTAGAATCTTTTATTTAGCTGTCAGTATTTGCGCTCGCTGTATTGCATTAGTTCGAGTAACGAAGATTTTTGTGAGGTAGGTGATTCATGAAAGGTATAGGTTATTGTTAGTCAGGGCCATTCTTTTGTAGGGATTATTGGGAGTCAGATTGCGTTGCGCTAAAAATATTGTGTGTCAGTTTAGTGTTGATCAGAATAAGTAAAGAGAGAAATGTCTGAGTACGTTCAGTTTTGCTCAGCTGCTTGAAAATCAAATAACGTAGAGGTTTACCAGCACAGTCATTCATACATTTTTCTAAGGGGATGTTTCAGAGTGTATAATATCCTGAGCGGAGAACTGACAATGAAGAAGCTGTCTGCAAGGTGGGTGCCTCGATTGCTCGCAGTCGACCTAACGCGCATCCGGCACATTTTAACGAAATGTCTGGCGATGTTTAGTCGCAATCCGCAAGACTTTTGCGCCGATTTGTGACTGTCGATGAAACATGGATCCATAATTACAAGTCAGAGGCAAAACGGCAGTCAAAACTATGAACAAAGGCTAGTGAAAGTGCACAGAACGAGGCCAAGGCCATTTTGTCAACTGGTAAGGTGATAGCCACATTTTTTTTGATTCTCAAGGAATAATCCTCATAGATTACCTTGAAAAAGGCAGATCCATAACTTTACCTTATTATGTTTCATTGCTGGATAGCTTGAAACTTGCATTGGCTGAAGAAAGACCAAGGATGACGCACAAGAAAGTACTCCTTCAACAGGGTAATGCACCATCCTAAACATCAACTATAACAATGGCGAAAGTGCTCGAATTGTGCTTTGAATTGATTTATCATCCACCACATTCACTAGACTTATCCGCAGGTGACTTCTTCCTGTTGAAAAATTGGCTTGCTCGGAAGAAATTTTCATCAAATGAGGGAGTGATAGTTGCAGTCAACGAGTATTCTACAGGGTTTGACAAACCTATTTTTCAGGTGGGATGAAAAAGCTGGAGGATCGCTGGACCAAGTATATATCCCTCAAAGGCGACTGTGTCGGGAAGTAGGGTGAGTTGTTTACGAAACAAACATTTTTATTGCTTCTCTACCAGACTTACCAAACCATCCTCGTATTGGTGAGAATCATTTACTGAAGAATGGAGAAACTGGTAAACTCCGTCCTTGGGGGGGGGGGGGGGGGGGGGATCAGTTTGGATCCAGAGAAGTATAGGAACACTCGAGGAAATCTGAGCCTACGACTTTTCTTGGAAGATAATTTGAAGAAAAGCAAACCCACGTTTACAGAATTTGTAGATTTATAGAAAGCTGTTGACATTGTAGACTGCATTACACTCTTTGAAATTTTCAAGGTAGCAAGGATAAATTACATTAAACCTGTACTGAAAGCAGACTGCAGTTATAGGAGTCGAAGGGAAGCAGTGGTTATCGATGCACTTACATATGTATGCGTACATAGACAGGAAATTCTGCTCGGTTCACCCAGAATGCGTCTCAGATCAAGGAAACTATTCTTGGCAGCTCATAAGGCCCAACCGCTCAGGACTGAAGATGTGCGGAAGGAGAAATCGAAAACTACCACCAGCATACGTAGTCAGGGCTTCGAAGACCCCACACGTAAAATCGGGCTTACAACTATCTACAAGAACCTGCTGTCATCTGAACAGAAGACGATGTGGACAAGGAAGAAATAAGTCCTTCATGTGTAAATGGGGACTCTCAGACTCCCTAGTGTGTAACTTTAAAACTTCAGAGCATACCACATTGTAAAGGAACGTCCAGAGAGATGTATCGGTGAAGACTGGAAGGACATCGTGAATGCCTCTCCAACAACACTGGAATGGATAGAGTCTTACGGCATGACTTTGTAATGTCAATTGATACCAGAGATTTTGCATATTCCTTCTACACTTTATTATGTAACTATTCCCATGAATTGCAGATGTATAGCTGTACGATAAATAAAATAATAAATAAATAGTGGTTAGGAAGGGAGTGAGAGAGGGTTGTAGGCTATTCCTGATGTTACTCAATCTGTACATTGAACAAGCTGTGAAGGAAACCAATGACAAATTCGGGAAGGAAATTAAAATTCAGGGAGAAGAAATAAAAACTTAAAGGTTATCTGATGACGCTGTTATTGTCAGAGACGGTTAAGGACTTGGAAGAGCAGACGTACGGGATGGATAATGTATCTAAAAGATGTTATAAGATGAACATCAATACAACAATAAAATAAGATTATGATATGAGACTCTCAGAATAGTAAATGAGCTTTACTATTCGAGAAGAAAAAATGACCGATGGTAGCCCAAGTAGGGAAGATATAAAATGGAGTCTGGCAATAGAAAGAAAAGAATTTCTGAAAAATAGAAGTTTGTTAACATCTAATACAAAATTTAAATGTTAGCAAGTCTTTTCTGAAGATATTTATCTGGAGGGTTGCCTTGTAAGGAAGTGAAATGTGGACGATATGCAATTCACACAAGCAGAGAACAGAAGGTTTTGAAATGTGGTACCATAGAACAATGCTGAAGATTAGATGACTAGATCTAGTAACTAGTGAGGTATAGAGTCGATCTGGGGAAGAAAAGATATTAATGGTACAATTTGATTAAAAGAAGGGCTCTGTCGATGTGACACTTCTTGAAAGGAAACTCAGTTTGGTAATGGAAGGAAGTGTGGAGATAAAAAGTGAAAAAGTGTAGTGGGAGACCTACGCGTGAACCAGTAAACAGGTTCAAATAGATGTACATTGCTGAGTTATGCAAACATGAAGTGGCTTGCACAAGTAGTTTAATATGGATAGCTGCATCAAATCATTCTTCGGTCTAAAGCAACAACATTGGACTCTTCTGTAAATTTTGGTCTACAGTTCTGAAGTGTTGTATGAAATGCATCTTCTACATATACCACCAAAAGTCGTTCTTAAATAAAACTTTTACGAAGGTGATCCAAAAGGAAACATTTATAGTGCAGGAGCATTCCTAAAATTTGTTATCGACTTGGCATTTGGCAGGAGTCATCCTTGTGTTTCGACAAATGACCAGCCTGTTGTTGCGTCAAAGATAAGGAAGCTATGTCAGGACAAAGATGGCCGCTCAATTGTCGACTAGCACGGTGTTGGAGCAGCTATCTGTAATACGTTCTTTTTAGTAATAAAGCAAACCTGTGAAAATGTGTCACAGGATGAAGGCGCCTTACAGTGATTTGTGTGGCTACCTGCAGCAAGTGTGCGACTGGTGCAAAAAGTTGAAAGAAGTTTAACTTCTGTGAAAGCTGTTGAAAATACGGGTGCTGGTGTGGATTCGAACTTGGATCGCCCCTTCATCGGAGTTTAACCCCTTTGGGACTATACATTTCCATTATTTGGCTGTTTCTCAAGATTTCAACTTCCTCAAAGTTCTATTAAAGGCTAAGTTTCGATGGTCCAACACAAAAATTTTCATGTCATTTTAAGTACCAATAGGTGCACACCTAACTACTGGTGTAATATAATTTTGATTTTAAACATGTCTTCATCCACTGTCAGAAATAGTTATAACTGTCGGTTTCGACTCACAGTCAGACTTAGAACTTTCCATCATATATCAAGTTTCTGAAGAAGAGAAATTTGTTAACTACGAGTATAGATTTAAGTGTCAGGAAGTCATTTCTGAAAGTATTTGTATGGAGTGTAGCCATGTATGGAAGTGAAACATGGACGATAAATACTTTGGACAAGAAGAGAACAGAAGCTTTCGAAATGTGGTCCTACAGAAGAATGCTGAAGATTAGATGGGTGGATTACATAACTAATGAGGAAGTATTGAATAGGATTGGGGAGAAGAGAAGTTTGTGGCACAACTTGACCAGAAGAAGGGATCGGTTGGTAGGACATGTTCTGAGGCATCTGATTATGCACTGGGTTCGAATCCTCGTCTAACTCAAAATATTACATCACGTTGTTTCAAATCTGAATATGCGCATACTTCATAACTTATTAGTGGAACCATACTCAACATTTTTATGCTTAGGTGGCAGTGATAATAGTTAATGGACAGGACACTCGGTCGAAGATAAAAAAAATCGTTATTTAATTTCAAGTTCAGCCTCTCAAATTAACAGTGGCCAAAAATTAGACATTTCATGTCTTTTTTCTGCCTAGTCAACAACGCCGATCAGTGCTGTGTCCAAATTTAGGTCAGGTACGAAGGCTTTGCTCAGGAATAGCTATAGGTACAGTTTTGCATCGTAACCAAAGCAAAACATTGTTTATGTTATTTAAAGTTGAAACATGTGCACTACTAGCTGTTATTGAGTACCTTAGAGACTTATTGTACTTTGTAGCAGATAACAATGACGATAGGTGACTTGTGGAATGCATAAGGATCCACGTGCCAATACAAGTACAGTGGAATTGTTAGTTCAAAAATGGTTCAAATGGCTATGAGCACTATGGGATTTAACTTCTGAGGTCATCAGTCCCCTAGAACTTAGAACTACTTAAACCTAACTAACCTAAGGACATCACACACATCCATGCCCGAGGCAGGATTCGAACCTGCGACCGTAGCGGTCGCGCGGTTCCAGACAGTAGCGCCTAGAATCGCTCGGCCACCCCGGCCAGCGAATTGTTAGTGGTATGCTGTTGATAGTGATGGTTCCATGCAACACTTGACCGGTGACAGTATCTTTTCTTTGCGAATGGTTAGTTCATTAATCAGTTTAGGCAAAACCTGTTGTCAAGAGAACGATGGTTGAAAACCTGTTTCTAAAAAAAAAAGAAAATTGCATTCGACTAAACATCACTGAATGTTTATGTGATGGAGTTAGATTTATTAATTGTCTCAGATGGTACTGGGAGTGTTAATGGTTGTGATAAATTTCAGTTTACAAGCGTTAAGGACTACCTCATGTCTTGCAACGTGTTTCCTGATATTTACAATATCGTGATATTAATTTACGCGAGTGTTCCTTGCCATACATCTACATCTACATTTATACTCCGCAAGCCACCCAACGGTGTGTGGCGGAGGGCACTTTACGCGCCACTCTCATTACCTCCCTTTCCTGTTCCAGTCGCGTATGGTTCGCGGGAAGAACGACTGTCTGAAAGCCTCCGTGCGCGCTCTAATCTCTCTAATTTTACATTCGTGATCTCCTCGGGAGGTATAAGTAGGGGGAAGCAATATATTCGATACCTCATCCAGAAACGCACCCTCTCGAAACCTGGCGAGCAAGCTACACCGCGATGCAGAGCGCCTCTCTTGCAGAGTCTGCCACTTGAGTTTGTTAAACATCTCCGTAACGCTATCACGGTTACCAAACAACTCTGTGACAAAACGCGCCGCTCTTCTTTGGATCTTCTCTATCTCCTCCGTCAACCCGATCTGGTACGGATCCCACACTGATAAGCAATACTCAAGTATATGTCGAACGAGTGTTTTGTAAGCCACTTCCTTTGTTGATGGACTACATTTTCTAAGGACTCTCCCAATGAATCTCAACTTGGTACCCGCCTTACCAACAATTAATTTTATATGATCATTCCACTTCAAATCGTTCCGCACACATACTCCCAAATATTTTACAGAAGTAACTGCTACCAGTGTTTGTTCCGCTATCATATAATCATACAATAAAGCATCCTTCTTTCTATGTATTAGCAATACATTACATTTGTCTATGATAAGGGTCAGTTTCCACTCCCTGCGCCAAGTGCCTATCCGCTGCAGATCTTCCTGCACTTCGCTACAATTTTCTAATGCTGCAACTTCTCTGTATACATACGGTGCAGTGCTCTCTAGCATTCTCTTGTGGTAACCATTTAGTAGAGTCAAACCACAACCGAAAAGTAATTAGACGACCTAAAGTTATGTCGTGGGGGTTGCACGCTGATCAGGCTGTATGCCATTCAGATACTCTATTGAGCGTGATATTACCAGTGCCTTAGTAACTTTACCGTCGATTTCCCAAATAAACCTTTCCTCGCAGAGAATTTGCTACCATATGTTTTGAACCTCTCTCTTATTTACTAACTATGATATTTTATTGCCTGATATCCCACATTTCCGTATTATATTCCTAACTTCCATGGGCGTCTGCACACTATTAGCATTCAGCAGCTGGTCTTGCACTCAGTTCAGTGAATTAGATTGAATCATTAAGCATAAATCTACCACCTGCAAATTAGATGTATATATGCAGACTGAAGTGACGAATGAAAATTTGTACCAAGGCCGGGACGCGCTAACCACTACGCCAAACTGGCACAATGGGTTTCTGCAACTGCTCAGACTACCCTAGCACGCCTCCCACCTGCCGTACAACTGTGCAGAGTCACTGTGCCAGCGTAGCGTAGGGGTTAGCGCTTCCCGGCCTTGGTACAGATTTTCATTCGTCACTCCAGTCTGCATATACACTGATCAGCCACAACATTATGACCTATCTAGTAGCCGTATATCCACCTTTGGCACGAATAACAGAGGCGACGCGCCGTGGCATGGAAGCAATGAAGCCTTGTTAGGTCGCTGGAGGGAGCTGGTACAACATCTGCACACACAAGTCACGTATTTCCCTAAAATTCTGGGGAGAGGACGATAAGCTCTGATGCCACGTTCAATCACGTCCCAGATGTGTTGGATCGGGTTGAGATCTGGCGAGTTGGGGGGGCCAGAACATCAATTGGAACTCACCACTGTGTTTATCGAACCACTCCATCACACTCCTGGCCTTGTGACATGCCGCATTATCTTGCTGAAAAATGCCACTGTCGTCAGGAAACATGATCGTCATGATGGGGTATATGTGGTCTGCAACCAGTGTACGATAATCCTTGGGCATCATGGTGCCTTGCACGAGCTCCATTAGACCGTTGGGTGCCCCAGAACATAACGCAGCCGCCGCCAGCTTGTCTCCTTCCCGTAGCACAGGTGTCAAGGAGCGGTTCTCCTGGAAGAAGACGGATTCGCGTCCTCCCATCGACATGATGAGAAACGTTTCGGGCTTCATCAGACCATGCAACGCTCTGCCACGGCGCTCATGTGCCCATTTCAGTCGTAGCTGCCAATATCGCGGAGTTAAGATTGGCACACGCATGGGTCGTCGGCTGCGGAGGCCCATAGTTAGGAGTGTTCGGTGCACTGTGTGTTCAGACATACTTTGCAGACTGTCCTGTTTACCAGTCTACCCGGCCTACGGCGTCCGACATCTGTAACGAGGAGAGGCCGCCCAACCCCACGACGTGTGGACATCGTTTCACCATGGTTGCGCCACGTGTTGAAGATACTCACCACAGCATTCCTCGAACATCCGACAAGTCGTGCAGTTTTCGAAATGCTAGTGCCGAGTCTCCGGGCCTTCCCCATTCTACACACGGTCGGCATGCTCACAGATACTACATGCATCGCGCATATTTATGACTAGCAGTCATTCCTTGTCAGGCGACGCTGCTGTCGGCTGGACGGGCTTATACTGACAGTTGGTCGATGGTCATCAAGTTCTGGCTGATCAGTGTAGACGTCACAGATTTTTGAGACTTGGTCTCTGCAATCATACAATTTTAACTTACAAATCAAATGTTTTAAAAATTTAGTCTTAGCGTACATCTGATTAAGTAGCAGTACCAGACATAACGTTTTGGCACCAAAAATGTGATTAAACAGTGAAGAATTTCAACCAGGCAGTCATGGCGTTTATCAGGGCGGCACTTAAGCGCAGGGTATCTAGGCTGCAGTCTACGAACCTGTAGCACAAAAATTTAAAATATGCCATGTGATCAAAAATATACGGACACCTCTTAGAGACGCGTCCATCCTTCGGCTGGGGGCAGTTCCAGTCATGTGTGTTTGTATGTCTATGGAGGAATGGCACCTCATTCCTCCTCATGAGTTGGAACCACAGAAGGTATTGGTGCTAGAATCTGGGGTGGAGAGTGCAGTCGACGTTCAAACTCATCCCATAGGTGTTACATATTGGGTATAGGTCGAGACTCTGGGCACGACAGTCCATTTAAGGAATGTTATTGTCCACAAACGTTTCCCTCACACTGCTTTATGACAGGAAGCATTATCACGCTATTACAACCAATCGTAGTCTTCCAGTTTTAGTCTACTGTACGCAGTACACATTGATATAAAATATGTTCATGTCCTTCCGAATTTAATGATTTGTTTAGCGCAGTGCGGGGACCATACCGTAACCTCGAGAAACACCTCTACACCTTGGCACCACCTCCTCCGTACTTCGCTGTTGGCAGTACATGAGACGGCAGGCAGTGTTCTCCATGCATTTGCGAAACACAAAATCGGACTGCCACAGGGTATAGCGTGATTCATCGCTCCTAATCACTCGTTTCCAGTCATCCACTATCCTGTGGCGTCGCTCTTTTACAGCAGCTCAAGCGTCACTTAGCGTTAATAACAGGAATGCATGGTTTGTGAGAAGCTGCTCTACCTTCGTATCCCATTCTTTTTAACTCCCTATGCAGAGTCATTGCGCTAACTATTTCAACATTTGTCAGGTGACCTTTAGAGCACATATCTTCTTACCATCTTCCAATACTATTTTGACATTTCTTTCAATTATCTTCTCAACCTGAACCCCATTCTCTTCTGGACATGCCCAATGCACTCTAATTTAGAAGTTGTGAAATTAGGACCATATGATTGTTGTGCACATACCTGGTCATAAGCCTTGCTGCCACCGTCCCCAGATTGCCCAGAGCGTCGGGAAAACCATCATATCTCACGAAAAAATCATTGTATTTATACGAAACAATAACTGTTTCATGCAGGAAAGACCAGGCATTTCAAATATGCTAAAATCTAAAAATGGAATTTTTGAAGCCCACTTGCCTTCTGTCTCCCCTTAAGCTAGAAACAGTACTTTCAGAACCTGTACGTAAAAAGTAACTTTGAACACAAACAAAATTTTCCGATGCAAACGAAGATGCTAGCTTGCAACATACACTGCGCTACTTTTTTGAACCACACAAATGAAAAAGTATTTGTACCACGATTATAAATGAGGAAATCGGAGCAACAAGAAGCAGAACAAAATGTAATTACATCTATATTGTAAGTACACAACTCGTGAAGTATAGCAGCTAAACAGCATTGTTATTTTGCACGAGCCAGCTGCAGCATCCAAACTGCAGTCGATGTTTTAACGATGTACCAACTAAAGATTTAAATACGCATTACGCCAATTGGAGATGGGTGAAAGCGCAAAACGTATAGTGGCGTAAATAAATACACGCAAAAACGGCTGGTAGCTGTATTTATTATAATAATATTATCCCCAGCCACAGAGCTCAATAACCGATAAAATGGGTAAATTACAGTGGGAAAACTGATGCCAGCTTGAGATTCATTGAGAGAATTTTAAGAAAATTAATCCATCCACGAAAGACATGGCTTACGAAACACCTGTTCGACAGGTGCTTGAGTGTTGTTCACCAGACTAGAAGGTGTGCCAGATGGGATTAATATTAGAGCTAGAGAAGATATAACGTAGAGTGACGCGTTTCATCACGGGATCGTTTAGTCGGCACGAGAGCGTTACGGAGATGCTCAACAAACTACAATAGCAATCGTTACCATAGGGGGGCTGTTCACCACGGAGAGATTTGTGATTGAAACTCCGAGTACGCACGTCCCTGGAAGAGTCAGACAATAAACACTCACGGAAAAAAATCGCTTCACCAAGAAGGAGTTGTACGATGTAAACGAAAATTCGTAAGCTTGTTTCTACATCTGAAAATGATAGCTATTATAATTTCTCACCATTCGCATAAGATCAGCGCGAGTAGCGCCACTATGAGGATGCAAATCAGGTTTGCTTTAAATATACGCTGTGACAGCTATGAGCGTTAGTGACCTTTGAGATTGGACGTGGTGAGTTGATGTTAGTCAAGAATGCCTTTAAAGCGACAAAGACGCCATTGTTAACACATTACTGAGTTTGAACGAGGTCGTGTAATAGGGCTACGAAAAGTTGGATGACTTATCAGAAATATAACCACTATAAATGATTGCTGGCAGCGTTGGTGACGAGAATGTATCGTCGCAAAAAGACCGGGTTCCGTACGGCCACGTGTCGCTACCGACAGGTAAGATCATCGTATTCACCGTACGTCTCTGTTGCACTGTACTACATCTGCAGCAGTTGCACTATAGTGATTCAAAGAGCTGTTATAAATCGGTTACGCCAACGACAGCTCTGACCTAACGCGCTTTAGCGTGCAATTGCATTGATCTTAAACCGCTGCCATTGTCAGCTTCAGTGGTGTCAAGCGAGAGCTCATTGAAGGGCAGAATGAAGGACTGTTGCGTTTTTTGATGAAACCTGGTTCTGCCCCGGTGCCAGTGATGGCCGTGTTTTGATTAGAAGGATGCCAGATGAGGACCTACAACCAACCTTTCTGCTTACTAGACACATTGAATCTACACCTAGAATTATGGTCTGGGGTGCGATAAAAGTAAATGTCGTGTGACTAAGGCCTCCCATCGGGTAGACCGTTCGCCAGGTGCAAGTCTTTCGATTTCACGCCACTTCCGCGACTTGCGCGTCGATGAGGATGAAATGATGATGATTAGGACAACACAACACCCAGTCCCTGAGCGGAGAAAATCTCCGACCCAGCTGGGAATCGAACCCAGGCCGTTAGGATTGATATTCTGTCGCGCTGACCACTCAGATACCGGGGGCGGACTTCGTTTGATAATAGAAGCACTCTCGTGTTTATCCCACGCACCCTGACTGCAAATTTATACATCAATCTGTTGATTCGACCTGTTGTGCTGCCATTTATGAACAGCGTTGCAGGGCGTGTTATCCAACAGGATAATGCTCGTAACGCTGTTGTAACCCAACACGCTCTACAGAGCGTCGACATGTTACTTCGGCCCTGTCGATCACCAGATCTGTCTCCAGTCGAATATGTAAGGGACATCATCGGACCAAAACTCCAGCGTCATCCACAACCAGCATTAACCGTACCAATATTGACTGACTGACTATCCCACAAACTGACATGCGGCACCTGTACAACACAATGCATGCACATTTGAATGCTTGCATTAAACTGTGATCTAGCAATGGTAATCACTAGGGCCCGGATTTTAATGATAAGTCATATTTTTTTCTGATATATAGGGTGAATTTTAGAACAATTTATACACAAATCTAGGCATTTTAGCGTCGAAAAATGTATTTTGATTGTGCATATGAAGTCATATTTCAACAAATTTTAATAATAGGTCATATTGTGGCTAACGTTTAATATAATAGGTCTTATTTCCGTCAACTTTTGCCAAAAATGCATATACCGTTTTTCTCGTATCTTACGGGACACACGAATAAGAAAATGAATATGTTGCTCACGAGACAATATTTAACGTGCTATTATGAAAGATAAACAGATAAATTAGCACACAGTTTTATTTCTCAGGACTGTAGCAGAAAATCGGTGTAACACAACAGTCGTTTCGCGAACATAAAACATTGTTGCGCAGAGTCGACAATACGCTCTCAGAGCCAACAAAGGCGGCTTCTGCAGTAACAATCATCGCAGTCGCACAAGTGTTCCCAGTTTGAATACAGTCTTTGCCTTGTTCAACATGCCTAAAGCAAAATGCTCCGACAGCGTGAAGTTGCGAGGATATGTTCGAGGATTTGGAGAGAAGTTCTTTAGTACTGATGGGGAAAATATTATTTTGTAAACTGTGTGAAGTTAAAGTTAGTGCTGAAAAGCGCTTTAATGTGCAACAACACTGTAACGCCGCTAAACACAGTAGCTGTGTGAAACGAAGTGCTGAAAATAACAGCAGGCAAACGCTGTTATTTGAACAGACAGGTCAATCGTCAACCGAGCAATCGTTCTGCATGGATTTGTGTGAGATAACGGTGTCCTGCAACATCCCATTGGAAAAGCTGAAGAATCCACGCTTCAGACGGTTCTTGGAGAAGTACACAACACATCCAGTTCCAGATGAGTCTACACTGAGAAAGAACTATTTATCCGTACGCTACAATGATGTGTTCAACAAAATACGAATTACTATTGCTGAGCAAAAGATCTCGCTGTCGATAGATGAAACTGGGGATATTAGTGGGCGATATATTGCAAATGTTGTTGGTGTTCTAAGAGTTGATGGCCCTGAAGATATGTTCCTTCTAACGTCTCTCGATAGAGTAAACAATTCGACGACTGCTATTTTATTTGACAACTCTCTGAAGCTACTGTGGCCGGATGGTGTGAAAAGAGACAACATTTTGCTGCTTGTAACAGATGGTGCTTCATTCATTTATGGCTAAAGGAGCCAAAGGGCTTCAGATTCTCTACCCCAGTATGGCGTACGTCACATGCATTGCACAGAGTTGCCGAAGAGGTGCGATCAAATTACCCTGACGTGGAAAAATTAATTTCCTGTGGCAAGAGAATCTATGTGAAGGCTCTGGTACGGGTGCAGAAATTCAAGGAACAAGCACCTTCAACGCCCCCCCCCCCCCCACCTAAACCACGATGGGGTTCTTGGCTTAATGCTGCTGGGTATTACTGCACCATCTACACCCAAATAAAGAAAGTCTTCTGTGAGCTTCATAGCGATGAATCAAGTGCTATCAAAATTTTGAAAGAAGTTTTTACAGATACATTGTCTCGAAACTTGGCATACATCAACGCCAATTTTTCAGTGATATCAAAAGTCATCAAACGACTGGAAGCTATTGGCACTCAGCTATGTGAGGCCCTGAGTATTGTGCAACATGTGCAGAGTGTGTTGGGTCGAGCTCGTGGTCATGTGGCTGACAAAGTGAGAACTACATTGCAAAGTAGTTGAGTGTTTATGGAAAAAGTTCAAGGCAATCGTAAAATGCGTTTTAGACAGGTACGTGCCGAGTAAAACTGTGAGGGACGGGAAAAACCCACCGTGGTACAACAACAAAGTTAGGAAACTACTGCGAAAGCAAAGAGAGCTCCACTCCAAGTTTAAACGCAGCCAAAACCTCTCAGACAAACTGAAGCTAAACGATGTCAAAGTTAGCGTAAGGAGGGCTATGCGTGAAGCGTTCATTGAATTCGAAAGTAAAATTCTATGTACCGACTTGACAGAAAATCCTAGGAAGTTCTGGTCTTACGTTAAATCAGTAAGTGGCTCGAAACAGCATATCCAGACACTACGGGATGATGATGGCATTGAAACAGAGGATGACACGCGTAAAGCTGAAATACTAAACACCTTTTTCCAAAGCTGTTTCACAGAGGAAGACCGCACTGCAGTTCCTTCTCTAAATCCTCGCACAAACGAAAAAATGGCTGACATCGAAATAAGTGTCCAAGGAATAGAAAAGCAACTGGAATCACTCAATAGAGGAAAGTCCACTGGACCAGACGGGATACCAATTCGATTCTACACAGAGTACGCGAAAGAACTTGCCCCCCTTCTAACAGCCGTGTACCGCAAGTCTCTAGAGGAACGGAGGGTTCCAAATGATTGGAAAAGAGCACAGATAGTCCCAGTCTTCAAGAAGGGTCGTCGAGCAGATGCGCAAAACTATAGACCTATATCTCTTACGTCGATCTCTTGTAGAATTTTAGAACATGTTTTTTGCTCGCGTATCATGTCATTTCTGGAAACCCAGAATCTACTATGTAGGAATCAACATGGATTCCGGAAACAGCGATCGTGTGAGACCCAACTCGCCTTATTTGTTCATGAGACCCAGAAAATATTAGATACAGGCTCCCAGGTAGATGCTATTTTTCTTGACTTCCGGAAGGCGTTCGATACAGTTCCGCACTGTCGCCTGATAAACAAAGTAAGAGCCTACGGAATATCAGACCAGCTGTGTGGCTGGATTGAAGAGTTTTTAGCAAACAGAACACAGCATGTTGTTATCAATGGAAAGACGTCTACAGACGTTAAAGTAACCTCTGGCGTGCCACAGGGGAGTGTTATGGGACCATTGCTTTTCACAATATATATAAATGACTTAGTAGATAGTGTCGGAAGTTCCATGCGGCTTTTCGCGGATGATGCTGTAGTATACAGAGAAGTTGCTGCATTAGAAAATTGTAGCGAAATACAGGAAGATCTGCAGCGGATAGGCACTTGGTGCAGGGAGTGGCAACTGACCCTTAACATAGACAAATGTAATGTATTGCGAATACATAGAAAGAAGGATCCTTTATTGTATGATTATATGATAGCGGAACAAACACTGGTAGCAGTTACTTCTGTAAAATATCTGGGAGTATGCGTACGGAACGATTTGAAGTGGAATGATCATATAAAACTAATTGTTGGTAAGGCGGGTACCAGGTTGAGATTCATTGGGAGAGTGCTTAGAAAATGTAGTCCATCAACAAAGGAGGTGGCTTACAAAACACTCGTTCGACCTATACTTGAGTATTGCTCATCAGTGTGGGATCCGTACCAGGTCGGGTTGACGGAGGAGATAGAGAAGATCCAAAGAAGAGCGGCGCGTTTCGTCACTGGGTTATTTGGTAACCGTGATAGCGTTACGGAGATGTTTAATAAACTCAAGTGGCAGACTCTGCAAGAGAGGCGCTCTGCATCGCGGTGTAGCTTCCTCGCCAGGTTTCGAGAGGGTGCGTTTCTGGATGAGGTATCGAATATATTGCTTCCGCCTACTTATACTTCCCGAGGAGATCACGAATGTAAAATTAGAGAGATTAGAGCGCGCACGGAGGCTTTCAGACAGTCGTTCTTCCCGCAACCATACGCGACTGGAACAGGAAAGGGAGGTAATGACAGTGGCACGTAAAGTGCCCTCCGCCACACACCGTTGGGTGGCTTGCGGAGTATCAATGTAGATGTAGATGAAAGTGTTCTCCAACGGAATCCTGGATATTCTACACTGTGCAAAGTTAGTGACAGTCTTTCAGGGAATGCCGCAACATTTGAAGATCTGAAACAAAGCTGAACTCCAGTGTCCTGACTGCCTTCAAATACGCTCCAGTTACGTCTTGTGAAGTGGAGAGGAGCTTTTCCAGGTACAAAACTATCCTCAGCGACAACCGTAGATCTTTGACAACGGAAAATCTGAAAATGCACCTTTTGATCCAGTGCAACTTCGCAGATACTGAAGATTGACATACGGTATTAAATAATGTGAAACGCTTTATACACTATGTAGAAATAAAAACATTGTTTTACTGTTTCGATAGATGATCTTTTCACTGTACTTTGTGTTTAGGAAATAAAACATTTAGACATCAAAAAACAGGTGCAAATTAGCCACAAACCCTACAGAAAGAAAGAACTATACTTACAATATTCTGAGAAGTGAATTTTGTATTGCTTTATGGCGAATAAAAAATTAAATGAACAACAAGAATGCTTTAAGTAAACTTCTATTAAGTCATATTTTATTTTTAAGGTCATATTTATGTAAGTTTTAAGTCATAAATGTTTGCATAGTCACTGTTTTTTAGGTAATTAAAATCCTGGCCCTAGTAATCACTTAAATATGTTACCTAGACGAATGTGTTCACGAAATTTCATTAAACTACATTAATTACTTCTTAGTGTTGTGATTTTTTTCCATCAATGTATTCCTTCCTCCCAAACACGTCTCTCTAAACGACCATGGTGAGGTTCAAATGGCTCTGAGCACTTTGCGACTTAACTTCTGAGGTAATCAGTCCCCTAGAACTTAGAAGTAATTAAACCTAACTAACCTAAGGACACCACACACATCCATGCCCGAGGCAGGATTCGAACCTGCGACCGTAGCGGTTGCTCGGTTCCAGACTGTAGCGCCTAGAACCGCACGGCCACTCCGGCCGGCCCACGGTGAGGAAAGCAAACTGAAGCTCATAAGGCTTTCCGACAATCTTTCTTCCCACTCGCCATTTGTAAACGGAACGCGGACGGACGGAAAAGACAGTGGCGCAGGAACGACTCATCGCTTGCGGAGGAAGATGTAGATGCGTGAAAGATATTTTACGGTACTTTAATCTAGCGATTACCTTCACATTTCTCTAGGAAATTCCTGTGTCCCTTTCCCCTCGCGTAGGCTGCCGGGCATTATTTTCGTAATTACCCTGTAACTGCCAGGCTGCCTCATATTGTGTTCACGACGCTCACCAGCGCTTTTCCTCGCGTCCCTGGCGTTCCGTTCGCTCGTCCAGCGCACGCTTCCCATATTGTTCTCTGTGAAATCCCAATTTGCTTTACCTCGTTCAGCTTCCTGTAAAACTTTCTCCCTGGCACGAGCCGCATTCACTTATAACTTTCACGTCGTCTCTCTCGCCATTCAACAAGTGGCTATTACGAAATGAAATTCTAAGGATCTCAGCTCCCTTTATGGGAGTGCGAGTGCCGTGTGCTGACCCGATGCTCCTCCATACCGTAGCCGATGATAAATGACTGAGGATGACAAGGCAGTCGGTCGACTATCGCGTAGTCTTGCAGGATTGATGCGGGATTTCAACTCGCTTCAAAATCTGATATTATTGTTGAAATGGTGCATAAGATCATAACGTTTTTCCGTAAGTTCAATAAACACAACAGATACACTAACAGTCATGAATAATACACCCATGCTCATAAATTAATGATAATGCTGTTAGATGGTGAAACAACGCTCTGGTGGGCGGTTAAATCACCTCGGGGTATGACCATGCGGTGCAGATGACCTGTATCGTAGCGCGGTGGCGCTGACAGCAGTCCACATACGCAGAGGTGTGTTGGTGCATGTCAGAGTATGGTGCAGTGAGTAAGTGTCTGGACATTTTTGGATGGGCTAATGGTGACTGTGTGTTGAAAATGGCTCAAAGAACACATATTGATGACGTTATGAGGGGTAGAATACTAGGGCGACTGGAGGCTGGTCAAACACAGCAGGTCGTAGCAAGGGCCCTCCGTGTGCCACAAAGTGTGATCTGAAGATTATGGCAACGTTTCCAGCAGACAGCAAACGTGTTCAGGCGCTACAGTACGGGACGTCCACAGTGTACAACACGACAAGGAGACCGATATCTCACCATCAGTGCCCGCAGACGGCCACGGAGTACTGTAGGTAGCCCTGCTCGGGACCATACTGCAGTGACTGGAACAGTTGTATCCAGACACACAGTCTACAGACGATTGAACAGACATGGTTTATTCGCCTGGAGACCTGCAAGGTGCATTCCACTGATCCTGGTCACAGGAGAGCCCGTAAAGCCTGTTGTCAAGAACACAGTACATGGCAATTGGAACAGTGGTCCCAGGTTATGTTTACAGACGAGTCCAGGTATAGTCTGAACAGTGATTCTCGCTGGGTTTTCATTTGAAGTGAACCAGGAACCAGATACCAACCCCTAAATGTCCTTGAAACGGACCTGTATGGAGGTCTTGGTTCAATGGTGTGGGGTGGGATTATGATTGGTGCATGTACGCCTCTGCATGTCTTTGACAGAGGAACTGTAACAGGTCAGGTGTATCGAGACGTCATTTTGCACCAGTATGTCCGCCTTTTCGGGGCTGCAGTGGGCCCCACCTTCCTCCTGTTGGATGATAACGCACGGCCCCACCGAGCTGCCATCGTGGACGAGTACCTCTAAACAGAAGATCTCCAGACCTAAACCCCATCGAGCACGTCTGGGATGCTCTCGGTCGACGTATCGCTGCTCGTCTTCAAACCCCTACGACACTTCAGGAGCTCCGACAGGCACTAGTGCAAGAATAGGTGGCTATACCCCAGCAGCTGCTCGACCACCTGATCCAGAGTATGCCAACCCGTTGTGCGGCCTGTGTGCGTGTGCATCGTGATCACATCCCATATTAACGTCGGGTTACATGCGCAGGAAACAGTAGCGTTTTGTAGCACATGTGTTTCGGGACAGTTTTCTCAACTTATTATCAAGACGGTGGACTTACAGATCTGTGTCGTGTGTGCTCCTTATGTGCCTATGCTATTAGCGCCAGTTTTTTGTAGTGCCACATGAACCATGGACCTTGCCGTTAGTGGGGAGGCTTGCGTGCCTCAGCGATACAGATGGCCGTACCGTAGGTGCAACCACAACGGAGGGGTATCTGTTGAGAGGCCAGACAAACATGTGGTTCCTGAAGAGGGGCAGCAGCCTTTTCAGTAGTTGCAGGGGCAACAGTCTGGATGATTGACTGATCTGGCCTTGTAACATTAACCAAAACGGCCTTGCTGTGCTGGTACTGCGAACGGCTGAAAGCAAGGGGAAACTACAGCCGTAATTTTTCCCGAGGACATGCAGCTTTACTGTATGATTAAATGATGATGGCGTCCTCTTGGGTAAAATATTCCGGAGGTAAAATAGTCCCCCATTCGGATCTCCGGGCGGGGACTACTCAAGAGAACGTCAATATCAGGAGAAAGAAAACTGGCATTCTACGGATCGGAGCGTGGAATGTCAGATCCCTTAATCGGGCAGGTAGGTTAGAAAATTTAAAAAGGGAAATGGATAGGTTAAAGTTAGATATAGTGGGAATTAGTGAAGTTCGGTGGCAGGAGGAACAAGACTTTTGGTCAGACGAATACAGGGTTATAAATACAAAATCAAATAGGGGTAATGCAGGAGTAGGTTTAATAATGAATAAAAAAATAGGAGTGCGGGCTAGCTACTACAAACAGCATAGTGAACGCATTATTGTGGCCAAGATAGACACAAAGCCCATGCCTACTACAGTAGTACAAGTTTATATGCCAACTAGCTCTGCAGATGATGAAGAAATAGATGAAATGTATGATGAGATAAAAGAAATCATTCAGGTAGTGAAGGGAGACGAAAATTTAATAGTCATGGGTGACTGGAATTCGTCAGTAGGAAAACGGAGAGAAGGAAACATAGTAGGTGAATATGGATTGGGGGGAAGGAATGAGAGAGGAAGCCGCCTTGTAGAATTTTGCACAGAGCATAACTTAATCATAGCTACCACTTGGGTCAAGAATCATAAAAGAAGATTGTACACCTGGAAGAATCCTGGAGATACTAAAAGGTATCAGATAGATTATATAATGGTAAGAGAGAGATTTAGGAACCAGGTTTTAAATTGTAAGGCATTTCCTGGGGCAGATGTGAACTCTGTCCACAATCTATTGGTTATGAACTGCATATTGAAACTGAAGAAACTGCAAAAAGGTGGGAATTTAAGGAGATGGGACCTGGATAAACTGAAAGAACCAGAGGTTGTAGAGAGTTTCAGGGAGAGCATAACGGAACAATTGACAGGAATGGGGGAAAGAAATACAGCAGAAGAAGAATGGGTAGCTCTGAGGGATGAAGTAGTGAAGGCAGCAGACGATCAAGTAGGTAAAAAGACGAGGGCTAATAGAAATCCTTGGGTAACAGAAGAAATATTGGATTTAATTGATGAAAGGAGAAAATATAAAAATGCAGTAAATGAAGCAGGCAAAAAGGAATACAAACGTCTCAAAAATGATATCGACAGGAAGTGCAAAATGGCTAAGCAGGGATGGCTAGAGGACAAATGTAAGGATGTAGAGGCTTGTCTCACTAGGGGTAAGATAGATACTGCCTACAGGAAAATTAAAGAGACCTTTGGAGAAAAGAGAACGACTTGTATGAATATCAAGAGCTCAGATGGCAACCCAGTTCTAAGCAAAGAAGGGAAGGCAGAAAGGTGGAAGGAGTATATAGAGGGTTTATACAAGGGCGATGTACTTGAGGACAATATTATGGAAATGGAAGAGGATGTAGATGAAGACGAAATGGGAGATAAGATACTGCGTGAAGAGTTTGACAGAGCACTGAAAGACCTGAGTCGAAACAAGGCCCCCGGAGTAGACAACATTCCATTAGAACTACTGATGGCCTCGGGAGAGCCAGTCATGACAAAACTCTACCATCTGGTGAGCACGATATATGAGACAGGCGAAATACCCTCAGACTTTAAGAAGAATATAATAATTCCAATCCCAAAGAAATCAGGTGTTGACAGATGTGAAAATTACCGAACTATTAGTTTAATAAGTCACAGCTGCAAAATACTAACGCGAATTCTTTACAGACGAATGGAAAAACTGGTAGAAGCCGACCTCGGGGAAGATCAGTTTGGATTCCGTAGAAATGTTGGAACACGTGAGGCAATACTGACCTTACGACTTATCTTAGAAGAAAGATTAAGAAAAGGCAAACCTACGTTCCTAGCATTTGTAGACTTAGAGAAAGCTTTTGACAATGTTAACTGGAATACTCTCTTTCAAATTCTGAAGGTGGCAGGGGTAAAATACAGGGAGCGAAAGGCTATTTACAATTTGTACAGAAACCAGATGGCAGTTATAAGAGTCGAGGGGCATGAAAGGGAAGCAGTGGTTGGGAAAGGAGTGAGACAGGGTTGTAGCCTTTCCCCGATGTTATTCAATCTGTATATTGAGCAAGCAGTAAAGGAAACAAAAGAAAAATTCGGAGTAGGTATTAAAATTCATGGAGAAGAAATAAAAACTTTGAGGTTCGCCGATGACATTATAATACTGTCAGAGACAGCAAAGGACTTGGAAGAGCAGTTGAACGGAATGGACAGTGTCATGAAAGGAGGATATAAGATGAACATCAACAAAAGCAAAACCAGGATAATGGAATGTAGTCGAATTAAGTCGGGTGATGCTGAGGGAATTAGATTAGGAAATGAGACACTTAAAGTAGTAAAGGAGTTTTGCTATTTAGGGAGTAAAATAACCGATGATGGTCGAAGTAGAGAGGATATAAAATGTAGACTGGCAATGGCAAGGAAAGCGTTTCTGAAGAAGAGAAATTTGTTAACATCGAGTATAGATTTAAGTGTCAGGAAGTCGTTTCTGAAAGTATTTGTATGGAGTGTAGCCATGTATGGAAGTGAAACATGGACGATAACTAGTTTGGACAAGAAGAGAATAGAAGCTTTCGAAATGTGGTGCTACAGAAGAATGCTGAAGATAAGGTGGGTAGATCATGTAACTAATGAGGAGGTATTGAATAGGATTGGTGAGAAGAGAAGTTTGTGGCACAACTTGACTAGAAGAAGGGATCGGTTCGTAGGACGTGTTTTGAGGCATCGAGGGATCACAAATTTAGCATTGGAGGGCACCGTGGAGGGTAAAAATCGTAGAGGGAGACCAAGAGATGAATACACTAAGCAGACTCAGAAGGATGTAGGTTGCAGTAGGTACTGGGAGATGAAGAAGCTTGCACAGGATAGAGTAGCATGGAGAGCTGCATCAAACCAGTCTTAGGACTGAAGACCGCAACAACAACAACAACGTTTTGTGGCACCACATTCTGCAATTACCCTCAATTTATGAGCATGAGTGTATATTCTCCTTCACTGTATACAACAGTCTGCCATAGCCGGGCTAACTTTTCAATTTCGCGATTGACAAATGACGTGCTTTTGAGGCGATCTCGTCGAGCCATGTTCGGAGATAATTTTCATTCGGAAAGGAAGCTCTTCGAAGGTTGTTCAGCAGAGAGCGCAAAGGTGAAACTCCGAGGACGCAAGAGCAGGTGAGTAAGATGGGCGCGAAATGACTTCCCAACCCAACTCCTGTATAGTGCTTTTTGCCAGTCTAGCAGAAAGTTGGCCAGCGTTATCGTGGAGTTGCGTTATTTCACGCAGTCTTCCTGGTAGTTCTTGGACTGCGTCTGTAAGACATCTCAGTTATTGACAATACATGTCAGTAGCGATAGTTGCACCTTGGGGGAGCAATTCTTAGTACACCACACCGTCGTTGTTCCACCAGATGCATAACATTATCTTTAGTAGATGTGCGCAGATCCTTGTACTGGAAGTTGCTGCTTTGTTTGTGCTCAACCATTCTTTTCTTTTCCTTACGTTGCCATAAAAACACAATTTTTCGTCACCAGTAACGATACAGTTTAAGAATAGATGGTGATGTTCACGTTCCAGTTGATAATGAGCAAGAAGAGACGAACGTACTGCCATCCACTGATTTTTGAGATTTCTGCCTTAGAGGATGCTGTACCCGTACACCTGATGCTTGAACCTTTCTCCCTGCATGAAAATGTCTCACGACGGTGGAATATTCACAGTTCATCACATTTGCCAGTTCTCGAGTACACTGACATGGATCTTTGTGGATTAATGCGTTTAAACGATCAATATCAAACCCCAATGGTCTTCTTGAACATGGGCACTAATGTCAAAACGATCGTCCTTAAAACGAGAAAACCATTTTCTTGCCGTGCTCTGTCAAGTAGAACTTCCCCAATACACGAAGCAAATGTTTCTGGCTGCCTCCATTTCTGTCGGTCCTCTAGTGAACTGAAACAGCAGACTACGTCGGAAATTTTCCGATTTCTCCACTTGGCACTCCATTTTCTAGCGTCCACAGCTCCACTGACTATCTCCACATGACAAAATGTAAACTCAAATAGCAACGGTTGAAACGTCCCCTTTTTAACAATTATACAAGACTGTGCTTAAACTGACACACAATATTTTGTTAGCGCAACGCAATCTGACTTTCAAAATTCCCTACAAAAGAATGGCCCTGACTAACATTAAACTATACCTTTCACAAATCACTTACCTCACAAAAATCTTCGCTGCTCAAGCTACTGCAATACAGCGAGCGCCACTACTGCCAGCTAAATAAAAGATTCAAACTATGGAAGGCACTAACTACTGATAGGGATAGTTAGCAAATGAAAGATATTAATAGAGAACAAACAATGTATTTACCTTGATATCATCATATATAAATATAGCAGTTCATGACAAATTTCAAAACTCCGCCATCTCTCTCCGCACATCCACCACTGCTGGCGGCTCACCTCCAACTGCGCAATGCTACGCGCTGTTTACATCCAGCTGCCCCTCTACAATGGCAGACAACAATGCAAACTAGCCACAGACTGCACGCAGCACAGCCAGTGATTTCATTTTCATACAGAGGTGGCGTTACCAATTAAAAAACCTAAACAGCCTACTTACATAGAGAAAACATAAACAGCCTACTTATATAGAGAAAACATAAACAGCCTACTTACACGGTAAATTACAAATAAATAAATGACAATCAGTAAACAAACCCATAGTAAACGGAATACCAACATGCAAAACAAAAACGCTATGAACTTAGCGCCAACCTAATATTTTATACAAATATAAAAGCGAAATGTGGGCGCTGGAAATCTAGACCTGGCGCAACTTCAAGAATTTGCAGTACAACGCTCTCGAATAACATGGAAAAATAAGTGAGCAGTTAATCTACGAAGTGGAGAAGTACTAGAACCAATAAGTCAGGAGTAAAAGTTGTGGAAGGCCCTTACTGCTATGACTTCGTAGAATAGCTTGGCCCTGGATGGAATAGTAGAGGTTCAAATGGTTCAAATGGCTCTGAGCAGTATGGGACTTAAAATCTGAGGTCATAAGTCCCATAGAACTTAGAACTATTTAAACCTAACTAACCTAAAGACATCACACACATCCATGCCCGAGGCAGGATTCGAACCTGCGACCGTAGCGGTCGCGCGGTTCCAGACTGAAGCGCCTAAAACCGCTCGGCCACACCGGCCGGCAGTAGTAGAGGGGAAAGCAGTAGGGACAATGATATTTCAATTTTTATCGAGGTTTCCAATGATTAGGCAACTCTCGTATGTCGGTCAACAAAAGGAGTGGACCTTAGGGGCCACCATACTTAAGTTTTTCCTACTCCAAATTGAGTATCAGTTGTTAATGTGACCCATTGTTTTGAGTTGTAAATATATGAGTTCAGCTTTGCGAGGGGAATGCTTTCCATGTAACACACAAAATACACACAACGGACTAAAGAGGATTTTGTTTATACAGGGTGTTTAGAAGAGATAAAAAGGACCTTTTTTATGTGACATTTTTGCTTCACTGCTAGGGGGTCTGTGAAGGTATGGACTTCAGTAATGTCAGAGACGGTGTTTAAACTGCAGTGTGATCAATACTGTTTTCAACACATTGCTGAAAATATCGTCCGGTTACATTGATGTAAAACTGACATCTTCGTGCTAATGGTTGTGCAACACGCTCAAAACAACCAGGTTTTTGGCGAATAATGGTTGCAGCTTCAGCCTAACGGGCAACCAGGTCTTCTGGTGTGTCTATTGAAGTCTCGTACACCAAACACTTCATATGCCTCTACAAAAAGAGGTCCGTAAGCGATTGGCACAGCTCCAAAACAATATTAACACAGTAGAGTCAACACCGTTTCCCACTAGCGCCAGAACCGTAATAGACTCCTAGTGGGAAAATGGAATATCTGTGGAATTTTTCTCACATTAAAAAATGGAATGAAATGATCGTATGGCATTGTTGGCAGGGAGGCCCCATGCGGTGGAGTTCGGCCGCCGTATTGCAAGTCCTTTTTAGATGACGCCACTCCGGCGACTTGCGAGTCAATGATGATGAAATGATGATGGACATACAATAGCCGGTCATCTCCAGGCAGAGAAAATCCCCGACCCCTCCCCCCGGAAATCGAACCCGCGCCGGCCGGAGAGGCCAAGAGGGTTAAAGGCGCTACAGTCTGGAACCGCGCGACCACTACGGTCGCAGGTTCGAATCCTGCCTCGGGCATGGATGTGTGTGATGTCCTTAGGTTAGTTAGGTTTAAGTAGTTCTAAGTTCTAGGGGACTGATGACCTTAGAAGTTAAGTCCCATAGTGCTCAGAGCCATTTGAACCATTTTTTTTCGAACCCGCGACCCTGTGCGCAGGAAGTGAGAAAGTTTCCGCAACACCACGAGCTGCAGACTGTCTCACATAAAAAAGTATGTATGCAGACTGAAGCGGTGAATGAAAATTTCTACCAAGGTGGAGATTCGAACCCAGTTCTCCTGATCACTGGACACTTGCACTAACCACTATGCCATCCCGGAACAGTGGCTATGCACAACTGCACCGACTACCCTAACAACCTTCCCTCCTGAATCCAAAGTCCCACTCACACCTCAGTCCACTTGGTGTTCCCCGTTAACTCGAACAGGACTGGATTTAGACTGAAGACGGGGGCTTTTTAGTGTAGTCTGTGCCGTTGTGCAAGGCTACTGTGCCAGGGTGGTGTAGTGATCAGCGCATCTGCCTAGTGAGCAGGAGACCCAGGTTTGAATCCCAGCCTTGGTACAAATTTTCATTCGTTGCTTCAGATGTTTGAGACTTGAAGAGGCCCCTAGAACCACATAGTTTCATTTGATTCAAGTACTTATGCCTTACTCTCAGTCTGGATTCCCCCATTTCGTTCGATGCTGAGGTGCTATTCCAGTATCGTTGCAGAGCCTCTGCAGGGGATTAACGAGGCGTGAATGGGAATATGGATAGAGGAGAGAGGCTTGCTAAGGTTGTCTGAGCAGTGGTCCAGAGCCACTGTTCTAGGGTGGCGTAGTGGTTAACGTATCTGCCTAGTGAGCAACAGACCTGGGTTCAGATCCAAGAGTTGGTACAAATTTTCATTTGTCACTTTAGTCTGCGTTTATTACATTAAAGATATATGAGACTTGAAAAGGTCTATGGAACCATACAGTTTCATTTGACATAAAAAGTGTTTCTTTTTATCTCCTTTAAACACTCTAAAATTCATTGAAAGTAGTGTTTACCATCCTCCTAAGTGTTATTTAAACTGATGTTTGAGAAATTACAGGGATTTTACTGAGAAACTACAACAGTTGAGAATAATAGTAAAGGCGCTTAGAAACAGCTTACAGACAATCACCCTCATTGTTTACTTAACTCTTCCAGTACGGTAACCTACAATTTTTTGTGTACATTCCGTAAAGAAGTACCAAACTGAATCCTGGAGCCACTCATCCACAGAATCATGTACCATTTGATTGCAAATGAAGCACCTTTTAGGGTCTTCTTTAAGGGATCGTACACGTGATAAACGTAAGGAGATGATTCAGAGTGTAAGGTGGTGATCGAACACCTTCTACAGAAAGCTGTTTACATTGGGTGTGTGGTCTTCTGTTATCGTGAAGCAGAATAAATTTTGTAAGAATTTGCCTGGTAGCTTGCGTTTAATGGCCGTTCAGAGGTTCTGTAAATCGGCGCAGCAGCGTTGAACGTTGAGTGTGGTCCCAATGAGCATTCAAACGAAGATCGGTAACCCCTGGGTACCGAAGAGCAGCCTCAACATGACCATTCAGGCCACAGCAGATGGCCGGCCGAGGTGGCCGAGCGGTTCTAGGCGCTACAGTCTGGAACCGCACGACCGCTACGGTCGCAGGTTCGAATCCTGCCTCTGGCATGGGTGTGTGTGATGTCTTTAGGTTAGTTAGGTTTAAGTAGTTCTAAGTTCTAGGGGACTAATGACCTCAGAAGTTAAGTCCCATAGCGCTCAGAGCCATTTTGAACCACAGCAGATGACAGCTCCAACTTTAGTGTCGGAGACAACGGCTGCCTCCTTTCGTGTCTATTCCTTTTGGTTGCGGCTGGAAATGGTGGCTCATCCGCAATCGCAGTGCGCTCAAAGAATGCTCTACCATCTTTCTGGTATATGTTCAAAAAATGGTTCAAATGGCTCTGAGCACTATGGGACTTAACATCGGAGGTCATCAGTCCCCTAGAACTTAGAACTACTTAAACCTAACTAACCTAAGGACATTACACACATCCATGCCTGAGGCAGAATTCGAACCTGCGACCGTAGCGGCTGCGCGGTTCCAGACTGAAGCACCTAGAACCGCTCGGCCACTGCGGCCGGCTATCATATGTTCGAAGGACATCCTAATGTGCATGCCTTTATGCTAGTAGCTAAGTTTCTAGGGTACCCACACAGCACGAACGTGCGGCTATCTCAGTGTAAGGTGAGCATATCTTCGGAAACCTCGACGTCACTTCACATTTTTATTAAATGCTGAATAACTAAAACTACTGCGTAGGTAAACAAATCCACCCGAAACTGAACTCCATTTCTATGTAGAAGTACGACAAGAAAAAACACATGTAAGAAAGGGAAACTGCTTAGAAGAACACAGTAATCATTGGCACATCATATGCTGCCATGTGGTGCAATCGGCGGAAAGCAGAGCGCTGGGGATCGGACGACACAGCGGCGTTGGTAACGACACAATAGAACGTAGAGTGGCCACAGACATTGAAAAGGTTGGACAGAATGGAGATGTCAAATGATGTGGGAATATGTAGAAAGCCGGCCGAAGTGGCCGTGCGGTTAAAGGCGCTGCAGTCTGGAACCGCAAGACCGCTACGGTCGCAGGTTCGAATCCTGCCTCGGGCATGGATGTTTGTGATGTCCTTAGGTTAGTTAGGTTTAACTAGTTCTAAGTTCTAGGGGACTAATAACCTCAGCAGTTGAGTCCCATAAAAAAAAAAAAAAAAAAAAAAAAAAAAATTATGTAGAAATATTGAGGCAGGTAATTGATTTAAGCAGAATATGGAGCTGGCGATCAGTTTGACTTTAGGACAGG
Source organism: Schistocerca serialis cubense (assembly GCF_023864345.2). Lineage (NCBI taxonomy): Eukaryota > Metazoa > Arthropoda > Insecta > Orthoptera > Acrididae > Schistocerca > Schistocerca serialis. The sequence goes on along the minus strand of NC_064644.1, from coordinate 260,495,109 downwards.
TAAAATATGCCAGAGAGGCAGTTCTGACGTTGCAGTTGATAGTGGAAACAAGACTAAAGCAAAATCAAAAACCTTGAGTAAAAATTAATGTCCCCAGATATTGAATAATAAAAAGAATAAGAAGCAGTTAAACCCCTAGAAACAAAATAAAGAAAAAATTAAACAATTAATTAATCTTAAATAAACTATCTCAAGAATTAAATCCTTTGAATAATACCCAGCCAAAAAAGCTATACCACATAAAGACAAGACATGTTCATAGGGTTTGTCGACCTCGAAAAAGCGGGAGGGAATGTAAAATGGTTCAAGATCTTCGCAATTCTGAGAAAAATAGGGAAACACAGGTATGTCTAAGAGCCAAAAAGGAACAAAAAAAGTGGAAGACCAAGAACCAAGGGCTCGGATTAAAAGGGATATAAGACAAGCATGTAGTCTTTTGCCCCTACTTTTCAGTCTATACGTCGACGAAGCAATGACGGAAATAAAAGAAAGGTATAAGAGAGGAATTAAAATTCAAGGTGAAAGTATATCAATGTCTAGGTTCGCTGATGAGATTCCTATCCTCAGTGAAAGTGAAGAAGAATTACAGGATCCGCTGAATGGAATGAACTGTCTAATGAGTACAAAATGTGGATTGTGAGTAGGTCAAAGGAAGACGAAAGTAATGGCAAGTAGCAGAAATAAAAACAGTGAGAAACTTAATATCAGAATCGTAGATCAGGAAGTAGATGGTGTTAAGGAATTCTACTATCTAGGCAGCACAATAACCCATGATGGAAGGAGCAAGGGAGACTTAAAATGCAGACTAGCACTGGCCAAAACGGAATTTCTGGACAAGAGAATACTGATATGAAATTTAGGCCTTAATTAGACGAAGAAATTTCTGAGAATGTACTTTTGGAACACAGCATTGTATAATAGTGAAACATAGACTGTAGAAAAATAGGAAAAGAAGAGAATGGAAGGATTTGAGGTGTGTTGTTGCAGAAGAATGTTGAGAATTAGGTGGACTGATAAGGTAAGCAATGAGGAGGTTCTCTGTAGAATCGTCGATGAAAGGGATAGATGTAAAACACTGACACGAACATGGTACAGGATGACAGAACATCTGTTGAGACAACAGGGAATAACTTCCGTGGTACTAGAGGGAGCTGTAGAGGAAGACAGAGATTGGAATACATCCAGCAAATAATTGAGGACGTAGGTTGCAAGTTGAAGAGGTTGGCACAGGAGAGGAATTCGTGGCGGGTCGCATCAACCTAGTCATAAGACTGAAGCCTAAAAAAAGAAAAGAAAAAGAGGAGAGCATCAGATAGAAATGATTATTGAATATGATAATCATCGTATAAGTTTGATTTTTACAAAGTGAGGATGTGAGTGAAGTACTGTGGCGCAGTGGTAAGCGTGTATCGTGTATTCTACTATTTCGTTTACTCATTTACATCCTAAATAACTTCAAGAAAAGATCGACACACTCAAGGTGAGTTCACCATCATCTTATATGTGAACAGTGCAGATTTTAGTAATGAGTTACAGACTAATTCTTCCAAGATGAAGACTCTGGAATTTCTGGGATCAGAATTAAAAGTTTGTGTGCAGCAGATTCTTTCAATATCATTTTTATAGCAGTCAGATAAAACCTTATGAAAAGATATAAAAATCCATCGCACAAGTAAATATTTATAAACGATCAATTAAAATTTCCTAATCAGATTAATAAAGCGACCTCACATTATACCTGACTTCCCACGGCAGGACAAATAAAACCGAGTTTACTATACTTGGCTTCACATGCCAGGATAACTCAAAGTCACATTGTACCTGGCTTCTCATGGCAGTATTCTGATAGGCACCATGCTTGTAGGTCCGGCGCCATAATGCGTATAGATCCGGCACTAATATTCACAGCAATCGTCATTGGACGCATTGGTGGGTTGTTATTGATGAATCTTCTGCCATATGATCTCCAGCACCATCTTTTCAAATTCCACAAAGCACTGTCACTTTCGCCAGCACACGTGGTGTAAATGATTTCTCGTTGGTTTCTATCCATGGCAACGATGTTCTTCCGGCCAGGATGACACCTGTTTCTCCATACATACTGCTGCATCACACAATTAAATTAAATCCACAACTTCCTGTAAAGAGTAATGCTTCCTCTTCGACAACCATTCAGAAATTGTAAAGGACACATCACACACATTTTCAGTGGAATGTCGCCCGTTCGGTGCGGCAGGCAGTCGTTGAACATGAGCAGTTGACCAACACGTGCCTCCTTCAGGACCTCGTACTGCTTGAGCTATTCATTTCGTACCACTACACCATCTACCTCAAGGTACTTAGGATATGATCGACTATCATTAGTACGATTTCGATCCTAAAACTCCGGGACGGATTGTGTAACAAATGGTGTAGCAAGAGCCTTCTCCAGTCCTTTCGTCGTCGGCTTATGCGAGTTACTGTCGGATTAATCTTTTTTTGCCAGACGATAAACGCTGGCATAGAATGGTGCGCTGGAGGGTGAGTTTCTCTGGTACCTCGAAAAGTAGGAGACATTGATAAAATCAAGTGTGTCAAATAAAACCCTTAAAAATGTAATAACGATTCGATTCCCTGCGCCATTGTTCTGAAAGTTGTAGCAAATGGTTCAAATGGCTCTGAGCACTATGGGACTTAACATCTGTGGTCATCAGTCCCCTAGAACTTAGAACTACTTAAACCTAACTAACCTAAGGACATCACACACATCCATGCCCAAGGCAGGATTCGAACCTGCGACCGTAGCGGTCACGCGGTTCCAGACTGAAGCGCCAGAACCGCACGGCCACACCGGCCGGCAAAGTTGTAGCAATTTAAAAGAATGTCGAACAGGTGGGAACACATTTCAGACAAGTGAAATGCTGGTACAACACTAGTTTATAATGGCTAGCCCCTTTGTCAAGTGCACCAACAGAGAGTAGCGTCTTGTTATAAGTTTTCTGAACAGCGAAGGTACCAAAGCCGCTGAAGTCAGTCGGTGAATGAAAGTCCCGTGTGGCGAGACATGTTTGTCATTGCAGCAGTTGTAGGAACTCCAGAACCGGCGTGGCTTCTGTGACAGATGGTCTCTGCCCAGGTAAAACAGACCCCGTTGCGACACGATGGTCTACTGCAGTAAATGTAACCATTCTGATGTACAATCGCCGTGTGACGGTGGCTGAAACAGCCGCAATGGTGAACGTTGGTATTGGCTGAGCACCTTACTTATTCATGACGTTCTTAGGTTTCCCAAACCGTCTGCAATGTGAAAACTATGGCATTTGACTCCAGAACTGAAAGAGTGGTGCAGTGCCATCTGTGAGTATATTTTGCGGGGCTTTGAAGCAGAAGATGATTATTTCTTTACGAGAGTGGTTACAGGAGTTGCAGCCTGGGTTCACTGCTACCGACATGAAACCAAGAGAGCCAGCAAGGAACATGGCCAATCCTCGTCACTAAAATCCTTGAAGTTCTGTGTGAAGCAATCTGCGGGGAAGGTTAAGCTGATTCACTTTTGGGGTGAACGCAGCGTTATCTTAGATCACTACAAACCTAGGGAATCATCATAGTCCACTTCATTGAAAAATCATCGTCGACCTGCCCTAAGACTGCAGGTGTCATTTTGCATCATCAAAACGCTCGACCTCATACAACATGCAACATCTGCGATCACCATCTTGACTTTGATACTCTTCTACAACGTTGATATTAATTAGACCTAGGCTCAAGTGATTCCACGTACTTGGACTCCTCAAAGAGGCGGTGGAAGGAAGAAACCAGTCGGTACACAAGCGGATGAGTGAAACCCCACAAGAATTTTTTTACAGTTTTAGTGGATTTCTTATGCGCTGGTGGAGATTTGTTAAACGTCTGCGAGACTATGTCGGAAAATGATACACTTACGTGTCAACAAATCACATGTTAAAAATGCTTAACGGTTTCATTTGTCTCACTCACCGTATAAGGCATATTCATCTCAGCCGTCTTTATGATGTTTCTACATTATTTTTTCGACTTCGTATGGTTGTCCAAATCAATCAATCGAGGTCTACATCGAGCAACTCCAACAGCGCTAACTGTGTCAGTCAATGTAGAATCAGAAGATTCGAGAAACTGATGAGTAGGGTCTAACACCCCGCCGAAGACGGAGGAGCTAGAGTTCGGCTAGAATGGGTACGAAAAATCGTGCGGGTCCATTGCAAAGGAACTATTTTGCCGTCTGCTTTTTGTGATTTACGGAAGCCACGGAGCCGGCCGGAGTGGCCGAGTTGCTCTAGGCGCTACAGTCTGGAACCGCGCGACCCCTACGGTCGCAGTTCGAATCCTACCTCGGGCATGGATGTGTGTGATGTCCTTAGGTTAGTTAGGTTTAAGTAGTTCTAAGTTCTAGGGGACTGATGACCTCAGAAGTTAAGTCCCATAGTGCTCAGAGCCATTTGAAGCCACGGAAAACCTAAATCTGAATGACCGAACGAAGACTTGAACTGCTGTGCTCTCGAACACTGTACCACGTAGCTCGATGATTCAAAAGACACTACCTGCAGTTATTCTGCCGTCGAGACACACACAGAGACTGGACAAAAAAATGGAAATACTATAACCACACAACACGTTTCCAGGCCTAATACGGTGCAGGAAAACACTTGGTATTCCTACTCGTCTCAGAATTGATGAATACACTTCCTTTATGCTTTTCTAGGGACCCTTGTTCCACTCCTCCTGCATAATAGTGGTTTTATTTAATTGTATGGCTAGGGTCCCCCGTCGGGCAGACCGTTCCCCGGGTGCCGGTCTTTTAATTTGACGGCACTTTGGCGACCTGCAGTAGATGATGATGGTGATGAATACAGTACAACACCGAATCCCTGGGTGGAGAAAATTCCCCGACCCAGTCGGGCTCAAAAATGGCTCTGAGCAGTATGGGACTTAACTTCTGAGGTCATCAGTCCCCTAGAACTTAGAACTACTTAAACCTAACTTACCTAAGGACATCACACACATCCATGCCCGAGGCAGGATTCGAACCTGCGACCGCAGCGGTCGCGCGGTTCCAGACTGTAGCGCCTAGAACCGCGCGGCCACCCTGGCCGGCGACCCAGTCGGGCATCGAACCCGGGCCCAGAGCATTGACAATCCGTCACGCTGACCATTCAGCTACCGGGGGCGGACATAATAGTGGTAAGTTCAGGTAACGATAATGTAGGTGGACAGAGATCACGCACCATTCTTTCTAAGGCAGACGACGAAGGCTCAATAATATTGTGATCTGGCGACTGTGGTGGCCAGGGGAAATGCAACAGTTTGTTCTCGCGCTCACAAAACCGGTCCTGGACAGTGCGAGCAGTGTGAACAGCGGCCTTTTCGCCACCACTGGGGATGAAACACTGTACTACGTGATGGACCTGATCACCCAAAATGGTCACGTAATCCCTGGCAGTATTGCGACCTTGCCGAGTAACCACGTAATACCACAACATGCTTCACTCTTGGGACGTAAACTTGGCCAGAAGTTGGAAGCAGTGTGAAAAGAAGGCTCATCCGACAAAATTACTTTCTCCCATTGCTCCACAGTCCAGGTTTTATGACTTGCAACGGGCATTCGCTTCAGTGATGAGTAATTTTGGAATTTCAGCTCGGTCTGTAATTCCCTGTTCATGCCCTCCACCCCCCCCCCCCCCCCCCCTTCGTGTTGTTTTGGTGCTAACAGTATTCAGAAGTGCGACATTCAGTTCTGTATTGGCTTTTGCAGCTATCGCCGTCTGATTTTTCGTCACTATCCTCTTCAATGGCCGACTATCACGACCACTCAAAAAACATTTTCGTCCGTGTTCTGACACAGCGGAAGATGTTTTTCTGCTTTCCCTTTATGAGGTATAAATATTCAGTACTGTTATAAACTTCCCACTACACGTTTCTGTAAGAAACTTAGCCAAAATTTACCTCCCACTCTATAAAAAAATCTACGTGTTACCAAAGTTATGTACCCACAAACTGTTATCTAACTTAAAATTCTTATGCTGACCTTTGACTAAATCGAACCTAATTTTGAATGAACTGTAACTGGCCTTTGTATTAGATGCGCAACTGAAGTAAATCAGTTATCTGGTCTAATCAAAATCTCCACATACCTCGCTTCCTGTCTTCTCGAAAGCGCGACAGAAAAACGAGAAGCGGGTAAGATAGAATTCTATTTTCAAGTACAATTTCCAAACAGTATTCAAACTGTTGCATACCATATGGTGCAATGTGGTAACGCGTAATGATAAACTTCCTTTAAACAGTGGGATGGAGAGAGTAATTATTCCTATGAAATGATATTCCAAGACAATGATTTTAGAATGAAGTATGTATTCAAAAAGACAGAGTAAAACTTCGCATGAGCTTCACACATACCATTGGTCTTAACAATACTATGCTTAACAAAGTGAACAATGTTTTGAAAGGGGTACAATGTTAATAGAGAATTTCTAAAGAACCCAAACAGCCTAATCACTGATATCTTAATGCATTACACAGAGAAGTGGGGTGTTTTTCTTTCAGCTCTGAGCACGTTAACTAGCAGACATTGATCATTCCGACAAACTAGCTGCGCAGTGCTGCAGTCATACCTCAAAGTTTTTCTCCTAAAAGAAAAAAAATTAAAAAAATATTCAACATTTATATGCTTTTCGCCTTCCAGTATGTACACCATTTTCATTCTTGCCGTCCTTGACAATAAATCTTTCTTCATCTAATAGATAGAATCACAGTCAACACAGCACTACTGAATACGTCCATCACCTGCCACACTTCATCCAAGAATGTATCAGACTGCGCAGAGACAAAGAGTCCAAAGATTGTTTAACAGTAATATAAATTGCTCTCTCTCTCTAACACGTGCACATCGATAACTTACAAAAATCAAAATGACATACTCACCTTACACGGTGTTTCTTGAAACAAAAAACACTTCGACTGCTGCCCAAGGGCAGTTGTAGTGATCCAGAAGTCGAGCACTGTCACAGGGCATGTTTCCACCTACATGATGCATTATACTGTATAAATAACCTAATGAGCTTATTACAATAATAGATTACTTTTGTTTAATACAAACTACAAGTGTTTTGTTTTTTAATTGCTAAATGCACGAAACGGACATTTGGCGAACCGCTGAAGGCTATACTTTGCAATCACGTCATTGGATACAAGTCCGAGCTGATCGGAAGCTATCTACCGCAGCAAGAACCCTGAAGATGTGCCACATCTCGTCCGCCAGTTATAATGCGATAATGAAATAAAGTAACGAATGCTATCGATGTAGAGCATGAACAAAAATTCGTGCACTCGACGCCAGAGCTCTGCTCTTAACATACTGAGAATACAGAAATATCTGTAATGAAATTTCGCCCTGTACATATTTTCGTATGAATACAGTGTTGCCGAATTATCTTTCTTTGACGTTCATTTTTCACCGAAAATATGTACGTTTTTGTACTGTGAGTAAATAAAGAATTGCGATATGGCGCCAGAATGAGCGAAATTTGCTTCACCATGTATGTCTTTCAAGTGGTATTCAGCGTCTTCCTGGTCACTCTAGAATCAAGCTCATTTTTATGCACAAGTCTGTGGTTGGCGCACAGTTTCCGCCAACGTGCAGTTATCTGGAGCAGAGATTTGGAGCTCCTGCACTGACTGGCTCGATTGCAAGTTACCCGTTACCAGATGTAATAATTTCATACTCTTGAAGATGGAATGTCAAAATCCCGAAAGAGGTCGTGGTTTCAATAAATAATTAGTGCAACTGAAGCCGACCTCTTAAAATTCATTAATTATCATTTTTTATGGCTCGAGTTACGTCTTTTTATTACCGATGTACCGTTGTTTATCGGTGATGAAAATAAATCCAGTTGAAGTTTCTATGAAAAATAACTAATATTCATCGAATAATGAATACTAACTTACACAGGTGTATCATAATGGTGTAAACGCATTCAGCTGAAAGTACTCTAAAACACGTACCTTTAGCCCTATAGGCACTTCTTCATCTTCGATGTTGTGGGAAAATCTTCTACTCCAAGATCGTTGCTTTCCACATTTTAGGCGGAGGTAGTATGGACCAAAACAAGAAACAAATTTCCAGTAAATATTGGCTTTAAAGTATACACCTTAAGAACTATGAGCACTTGTTCAGTTGAAGAGATGTCTTTTACAGCAGTGAAGATGAACAAGTGCTCATAGCTCTTAAGGTATGATTTTTAGAGCCCATGTTTACTCAGATGTTTTTCTTTCCAGTAACGTGTATTTTCAACTGAATGCGTTCACGTCATTACTTATCATACGCCCTGTATATTTGAGAAGAATGTTTCAGCTGTGTAATTTTAAACAACAGTTTAGGTGTATATGTATACGAAATAGTTTTTTTCAACATGAGCAAGATTGAAAGTCCGAAGTACATGCTTGATTTTATAATACATCGACAGCGAATATTTACGAAAGAATATCTCGGTATTTCAAGAACAAGAAACAGGTACAATCTGTTTCTTGATGAGCAGTTCACAGGCAGATTATCTCGGAAATAATGGTATGGATATTAATGTCGGAAAATATTAAATATAATTGCGAGCACAGAAACCAAAGAGCTACGATTACGTCGAGTGCCTGTTAAGAAACCATCGCTGGTTGTCTGGGCAATGGAGAAAATCAATAACTGAGTTTTTTGACAATTTCTACAAGTGGTTGTAGAAAAAAAATTTTCCTTCATATTCCACATTCTTCCTTAAATGAGACGAACCGGCAAACATTCACGAAATTAAACATTTGCAGCGAAACTCTGCCAAGTATCAGAAGAGGCTGTGATGACGACAGGACAGCACAGTATCGTAATATCATTAAGCATGTACAAGTAATATTAATAGTTAGCTCAGATTACCGCAGTTTTCGGTCATGAAATACGGTCTGAAAAAAAAAACATAAAATTTCAGCCAGATCTTGATAAGCTATCAAAATAGTGCAGCGATTGATAACTCGCTTTAAAAGTTCAGAAATGTACAATTGTGCTCTATACTGTTGACCCGTGGGAGTTGCTGAGAAACATGGTCTAGCAGAAGATTGAAAAAAGACGCCAGCTATACCTCGAAAGCCTATTAAAAAAGTTTGGTGAACCAGGATTAAGACATTTAGGAACATGATAGAACCCCCTAACTTTTTACTCCCGTAGGGGCCGCAGAGTCAAGATTAGGCGAAATACAGCGCGTAGAGAGGGATTTCAGCACTCATTCTTGTGGCACTCCCTAGGGGAATGGAACGGGAAGGCCTATTAAGAGGTTCAGTGGGAAGCACCCTCAGCCGTGCGCTTCAGAGTGGTTTTCAGAGTGTGCAGGTAGACTGACTTGATCCATTAGAAATCGTTTGTGAAAGCCTGCGACTGTGAAAACAATGGATTTGTTTATAAATAACATCTTTTGCAACCAGTCACGATTTTCTTTGGTTTACGGTACGTTTTACACGACGCGTTTCGGGAAATGAGTCCCATTTTCAACTGCGTTTTCTCTATGTACTATGCAACTTTTTAATAATGTTATTGATGTGTGAGACTCTGTATTGTTCTGTTGACTTTATTGAAATATATAAAAGTGCACAATTTTTAGTTGATTACCGATCTTTATAAATCTTAGAGTCAAAGGAGAAATTTAGAAGAAATTGTACCTACAATTTCTTATGGTCCATTTGTGCAGAGTCTCAGACGTATTAAACAATATAAACAATTTTCTTTGTACAATATACATCAAGAATAACAAAACTACGTAAACAAACAGTAACAAATATGTTTTTATATGTATTCAACAGAGATGATGTTATGGGCCTTCCACAGAGTATGACATAATTTTGTACACAGGGTCCTTATGTCAATAAACTGCATCATAAGTTGTTTATAACTATTACGATGGTGCTTTTTTTCTACGGGTTACCATTTTTATTTAAGTTACTACCGAAGCATCTGAATAAATACAATGATTCACTTCAAGGTTACGTTTAATATTTTATCCTCATATTTTCTGTAATGTGAATATATCTTCAATATCTTACCCTCATATTTTCTGTAATGTGAATATATCTTCAATTCTTCGAACGGACCCGTTTTATGTCCTTCATTTAGTCGGTGGAGTGCTTTGACATTTTGCTCTACTTTTCCAAGTGAGTGTCCTGTATTGTGTGTGTGTGTGTGTGTGTGTGTGTGTGTGTGGGTGTGTGTGTGTGGCTACTGGTGATGTGCGTGTAGGCTTTAATGTGCTCTGATGTTTAAATCCCGGCCTGTTTGTCCTAGGTAAATCATGAAGCATTCCTGTCATATTACTCTGTACTTTCGTGAGCCTGATTATGGATCATGATTGCACTTTATGTTATGTATTAGTTTTTGTTTTATTTTATTAGGTACAGAAAACTTAATTTTTACTTTGGGATTTTTGAAAATATTTACAATCTTCTGTGATGTTTTGCCAGTGTGTAGGATGCGAGATACACATTTGTTTTTGTCTTTTTCTTCTGTGGTGCTGTTTCTGTATGTGTCCTTCTTCACTTTGTGTGGGATTGTGTTAATCGTGGGAGGAGTATAATCATTGACAACAGCAATCTGTTGCAATGCGTTTAATTTTTGTTGCATGTTTTCTTGGTTCAAAAGTATTTTAGTAGCCCTATTCAACACTTAACTGTATGCTGCCTGTTTATGGATGTTTGGGTGACATGAGGTTGCAGGGATTCTGGTGTTGGTCATAGTATACTTCCTATAAATCCTATCTCCTATAAAATGCTTGGTTGTTAAATAACGTTTGTTTCAAATGATTTATATATATGTCAGCTATGGTACCAGATATACATGACGTCATTGATAGGTCATCTATCTGATTATAATTGTTCCCATTACAAGTAGAGCAGCTGTAATTTAGGGTTAGCTAGAGGAGATCCATTAATTCAATAATCTTTGTGTATGGAAGTTTCTTATGTTTCATAAGGTTCTTTTGGATCACTGTTACAGCTTCTTGCATGGGTATATTAGAGTAAAGGCTGATAATGTCAATTTACAAAAATTGAGCATCATGGGGTGGTTTTCGGTTTTTAGTTCTTCTGCTAATATAATGCTGTTTTTTTATAGAATATGTTGTTTCATATGTATAATTTTTCATCAATTTTTTATTCAGTTTCTGTGACAGCTCGTATGCAGGGCTATTTATACAGTTTACCACGACCCTTATAATCTGTGGAAGACCCTTAACGTTATCTCTACTGACTAAATCTAAAACATCTTTGTAACTGTTTGTTTGTGGGTTTGTAATTCTCGATGTTTACTGGAGACAGAATATTGTGTGTAATGTTTAATATGTGCGAGGCTCTGTGCAAATAGACCATAAGAATGCTGTAAGTAGAATTTCTTCCAAATTTCACCACTAACTGTAGATAAAGTCGATAATCGACTACAAATCGCAGCATTTTTATATGTTGCAGTAGAGTCAACAGAACAATGCAGAACCTCACACATCAAAAACATTATGGAAAAATCTGACAGCGTGGGAGTAAGAGTCGCGCTATGAGGATTTCCTACGAACGTTATTATGTGTACAGACAATTCATCCATTCCGGGAATCAAGAATCTCGATGATTTTTGCCTGCTGTGATACTTGATACTGGCAAGATATCTGGCGCAGGAATGTTTTAATTTTAACACCAGATAGCAAGTGGCAAAAGGAAAATTTTTCGCGCAAAATAATTATAAATTAACAATTTTCTGATTTTTCCTTTGCTTGCACTGTTAAATCTTGTTTCTTGCCAAGTCTCATGAGTCTATGTCAATGCGAAGTATGATGAGTATGATGAGTCAGTTTTCGAGTATCGAAATATGTGACGTAAATGACCTATCTTTTGACTGCACTGACTTAGAAGCTTAACATTTTTGCATAACTAAGAGATCATAGACCTTAGTATGTGACAAATTTCAGCTTGCTACGTCTACTGTCTCCTGAGGAAAAGGCATCTTAATAGACAGAGACAATCGCATAACAAATGACAATTTTTTTTTCGTATGGTCTAATTACAAATCAACGATTTCGGTTTTTCCCTTTAGTTGTATCATGGAATCTTTGTTCTTGCCAAATTTCATGACTGCAGGTTTTGATGAGCGAGTACGCGTGTATCGAAATATGTGATATAAATGACAGTATGTTTTGATTACACTCACTTAGAAGCTTTAGTTTGTTAAATCACCTAGGGATCATAGACGTTAGTTTGTGACATAAATTTCAACTTGATGCGGATACCCGTTCCTGAGAAAAATGAGTCCTAACAGAGGGATAAACAGGCTGTCAGACAACAAACCAAAAAAAAGTATTTTTTTCATGTTGGTTACTTACAAATCCACAAGTTCCAAATTTTTTGCTTTACTGTGCTCTACTGTGAAACGTTGCTTTTTGGCAAATTTCATAATTCTAGGCCAAAGGGAAATACCGTATGAGTTTTGATGAGTGAATTAGTGAATGTCAAGATATGTGACATAGGTGACCGTATCTTTTGTTTGCGTTGGCGTATGAGCTAGCATTTATTACAATGCCAACGGACCGTACATCATAGTACGTGGCATAAATTTCAACGTGATACGTCTACACCTTCCTGAGAAAAAGGTATCTCAACAGATGGACCGACAGACAATCAGACAAAAAAAAAGCCAAAAAAACTTTTTTTCGTGTGATATAATTATAATTTTGCAAGCTAGCCTATGGTGGTGGCAGTTCTCCACCTCCAAAACGATTAAAAATTCGTAACCATCACACCAAAGAGGTCCCACGTTTGTCAATAGCACAAGGAAATCTGACAATTACTAAATAGTAACCCCTGTGTGGATAACCTAATGAGTTGACTAACTTGACTAAAAATTAATTTAATGCCTTCAAACCCGCAACAAAATATATGACATCGTAGGGAATGAGAATGGCTGTTGTTGAAAAATTAATAATAAGGACCTACGGTATCACAAAGAGATTTATTGCAAGTGTAATGGAAGTGAAATGGGGGGGGGGGGGGGGAGGGGGATTGGGTTGTTTGGTGAAGAGACCAAACAGCGAGGTCATCGGTCTCATTGGATTAGGGAAGGATGCGGAAGGAAGTCGGCCGTGCCCTTTCAAAGGTACCATCCCGGCATTTACCTGAAGCGATTTAGGGAAATCATGGAAAAGCTAAATCAGGATTAAACCGTTGTCCTCCCGAATGCGAATCGAGTGTGCTAACCATTGCGCCACCTCGCTCGGTAGAGATTTATTAACTAATGCCAAGGTCAAGAGAGAACAAACATATAGACAGAAACTTCAGCTGTATAACATTTCATTAACACGAACTCAGGTTGGTTGGCAATAGACTTGGGGAAACTAACTGGAACTTACGTGTAGAGGAGACTGGCTACTCTGAGTGGAAGAATGCCAGTCTAGGGAAAAACACACTGCTGTATCGTTCCACTGACTGGTCTCTCATGTCAAAATATAATTAAGCATGCAATGGACACTGCGAGTGACTACTGCAAGGCTGCTATAAAAAAAAGATGGCCGTAAAAACGATTGATAGGCTTCTGAATTTGCCGAAGCTGCGCAGCGTTACCGATATAGCTGGTGAAAGACGAGATGCTGTCGTCTGCGTGCGGGCGCTGCCGAAGCTGCTAGGATCGGTGGCACATCGTACTGCGGGAAATGACGCCACGTCCGCCGGCGATTGTCTCACGTCTGCGAAAATATAAAGTTTCGCCCAGGTGTCCAGACATGTTTACAACTAACTGCTTTCTCCGTAGAAACAGAAGAGCTCTAGCGACTGTACTTCATGACGGTCGAAGAGCAAGTTCTCACCTCTACCATTGCTCAAAACCTTCCGAAAAAACAGCTGTTCCCCCAATGTTCTTGAATAAACCTGTCATGGCCCAGCAGTGGTTACCATGCCAATTATGTTTTCTAGGAAGGAGACCCGATCTTCCTCAACCAATCACTGCAGTGCAGTACACATTCTGTTCTCTGAAAAAACACCACACAATGCCTGGGGGTCCTGCAGCCAAACCCCCAGCGTATTTCACAAAATCAGGGAAGCTTCCTAGTGAAAACAAGCTCTGTCTCGTCCATAAAACGATTTAGTGGGCGCCGTTTTGGCGAGGTGCCACGGCATCTAAGAAACGCGATGCCTGGAGAAATTCGTCGTCCTGTCTCACAAGTTACGCTGTTCTTGTAATAAACACATTAGGCAGGTGCCAGCCCGACGCTGCTTTACTTGGACCCTCACACAGTATAAGGAGACCAGACTCGACACCACATTCACTCGCTAATAAAGCGGTAAGGTCGGCGCCAGGATGCCCGGCGCCGCCAGTTTCTAAATAAGTGTCATTTCGCATTCAGCCATGGCGTTCCCACCCTCTTGCTTCAGCCGCTAGTGGAACAAGTGGACGCGCCTAGTACACGACCACCATAGCGCTTGGGGACCACAGCACCAAGTTCGACACCTGAAGATGGGCTTATGAGAGCCCGAAACCTGTCGTGATGATAAAAGATCTTTACAACTGAAGCTGTATTTTAAACCTCTGGTAGTGAAACAAGACCGACTGCCAGAATGGCGGCCCATAAACCATTGCCCTGCAGGGCCCACGGCCAGTTTCGGTGAGTACAAAGGGTGATTAGCAATGAGAAGTTTCCGCGAACTCGCTCGCTGCTCGGGGAAACTTCTAAGGCTGCCCCTAATGCAATGGTCACCTCCAGCGTCCAGTAATGTCTCTATAGCTGAGTTTAATTCTATTACTGCTACTCAAGCCATGCAAGTACTGTGAGACCAATCAATGGTTTACCCAAACCCTAATAGTCCATCAGATTAATATCAATCAGGGAAAATTTACAATACTGGCCGTTAAAATGGCTACACCAAGAAGAAATGCAGATGATAAACGGGTATTCATTGGACAAATATATTATACTAGAACTGACATGTGTTTACATTTTCAAGCAATTTGGGTGCATAGATCCCGAGAAATCAGTACCCAGAACAACCACTTCAGGCCGTAATAACGGCCTTGATACGCCTGGGCATTGAGTCAAACAGAGCTTGGATGGCGTGTACAGGTGCCCATGCAGTTTCAACACGATACGACAGTTCATCAAGAGTAGTGACTGGTGTATTGTGACGATCCAGTTGCTCGGCCACCATTCACCAGACGTTTGCAGTTGGTGATAATCTAGAGAATGTGCTGGACAGGGCAGCAGTCGAACATTTTCTGTATCCAGAAAGGCCCGTGCAGGACCTGCAACATGCGGTCGTGCATTATCCTGCTGAAATGTAGGGTTTCGCAGGGATCGAATGTAGCTTAGAGCCACGGGTCGTAACACATCTGAAATGTAACGTCCACTGTTCAAAGTGCCGTCAAAGTGAACAAGAGGTTACCGAGACGAGTAACCAATGGCACCCCATACCGTCACGCCGGTTGATACGCCAGTATGGCGATCACGAATACACCCTTCCAATATGCGTTCAGCGCCAAACACGGATGCGACCATCATGATGCTGTAAACAGAACCTGGATTCATTGGAAAAAATGACGTTTTGCCATTCGTGTACCCAGGTTCGTCGCTGACTAACATCGCAGGCCCTCCTGTCTGTGATGTAACGTCTAGGGTAACCGCAGACATGGTCTCCTAGCTTATAGTCCATGCTGCTGAAAACGTCGTCGAACTGTTCGTGCAGATGGTTGTTGTCTTGGAAAAGTCCCCATCTGTTGACTCAGGAATCGAGATGTGGCTGCACGATCCGTTACAGCCATGCGGATAAGATGCGTGTCATCTCGGCTGCTAGTGATACGAGACCGTTGGGATCCAGCACGGCGTTCCGTATTACCCTCCAGAACCCACCGATTCCATATTCTGCTAACAGTCATTGGATCTCGACCAACGCGAGCAGCAATGTCGCGATACGATAAACCGCAATCGCGATAGGCTACAATCCGACTCTTATCAAAGTCGGTACACATTTCTCCTCCTTACGCGAGGCATCACAACAGAGTTTCACCAGGCAACGCCCGTCAACTGCTGTTTGTGAATGAGAAATCGGTTGGAAACTTTCCTCATGTCAGCACGCTGTAGGTGTCACCACCGGCGCCAACCTTGTGTGAATGCTCTGAAGAGTTAATCATTTGCTTATCATAGCATCTTCTTCCTCTCGGTTAAATTTCTCGCCTGTAGCACGTCATCTTCGTGGTGTAGCAATTTTAATGGCCAGTAGTGTATTTATAAACAAGCCACTGTCGGGGCAGACAGTAAGAAGCGGCCCTAAGTAGCGTCAGTGCCCCGTGTCTTCGGCACAACCGCGAAGCGCTGTCCCGAGAGTGAGCTGGACGCAGCGGAGTGAGAAGCGGCCGTGGACGGGCGGGCAGCCAAGTGCCGGAGCAGCTGGACACGGCGGCGGCGCGACCTCTGGGGGCAATCGGGCGAGACGCGGCGCCAAGGCTGGCCGCGGGCCGCGGGCCGCGGGCCGCTACCAGCCGGACGCGCTTTCCCCGGCTGCTCGGTGCCGCCGGCTGGCCACGGAGAGCCCGGCAGTTTACGTTCCGTGGCTCGTTTTACGACTAATCGTAGTGATGTGCAACCTACCGTCTTGCAGTCATATTAAACAGCAGCAGAAAAAAATGGGAATACGTTCCTGTTTATTTAAAAGACAGACTAAAAGGGGAGCACCAGCTGCATTGTTCTACCTTCCTCAGCACCTTTAAAAATTTTCCCAAAAATCTTGGCACGCAAACATATTCGCGCTTTGTTTTGACATGCAACTCATCTCAAACCCCCACAAACTCCCTTAACTGTACTTCACTCACACCCACTATTCCGTCGCTGTAAGCCACTTATACACATAGACTTCAGCTGCCCTGTCTCACTCACTCATTCAGCCCAACTCACTGTCATTATCTCTTTGTGTCTCTCTGTCATTGTCTCGTGTGTCACACCCACAATCCTCTTCGCTCTGTCCTACTAATACAGTCTTCTCTCATTGTCACTGTCTCCCTCTTACTCTCTCTTATTGCTAATATCTCATTGCTTTCTTCCTACTGCTGCTGTTCCTTCTCACTGTCACTATCTCTTTGTTCCTCATTGTAATTGTCCTTTACTCTGTCTCTTATTATCAGTGACTCTCAGCCACTTACACCTTCTCTTTGTCTTATTCCTCGCCAACCCCCTGGTCCTGTCTCCACTCTTTTCTAACAGTTTTGTGACACTGTCAACCATGTTCCACGGCAACTGTGGCCCTCTGTTTCTCTCACACTTCCATTGTCGTCTTCACTTTTTCTATAACACAGCCACTGTCTGATCCCCGGCTTGATTGAGGATTTTCCCTGCCTGGGGACTGGCTGTTTGTGCTGTCCTCATCATATCATCACTATTCGTGAGTGCCTAAATCGGACTGTGAAAAAATTTGGACTGCGTAAAAACTGGGACTTTGTACAGGCGCTGAAGACCGCGCACTTGAGCGCCCCGTAAATGAAACATCATCTCTTTTTAATATATAAGAAACTATGAGCCTCCATTGCGGCAATGAAACCAACCTTTACCTACGTTTCAGTCTAAATAATTGGCCTTCTTCAGAAAATATACCTGAATCTATAATTTGTCTAAGAGAGCATGGTCTAGAAATAAAACTAAAAAAGCCTGAATAGGCGTAGTCACATTTTAAAAATGCGGTACATAAGTACTAAGTCAACACCAAGACTTGACTTAAGCTCCGGCGTGCGCCTCGTCTCCACGGACGCCGTGCGGTGGGCTTCGGGAGCTCACGTGAAACTATCTCTTTTTGCCATTGCCACTGTCTTCTTCTCTCTCAGCATAAAAAAGCGCGAATATGTTCGCATGCTAAAATTTTTCAGAAAATTTTTGAAGGTGCTGAGGAATGCTAAATGAGGCAGTTGGTGACCCGCTTTTCTGTCAAAGTCTTTTGACTAAACAGGACTCGCTTTCGGAAGGACGACGGTTCAATCCCGTGTCCGGCCATCCTGATTTAGGTTTTCCGTGATTTCCCTAAATCGCTCCAGGCAAATGCCGGGATGGTTCCTTTCAAAGGACACGGCCGACTTCCCTAAAACCGATGAGACCGATGACCTCGCTGTCTGGTCTCCTTCCCCGACCAACCAACCAACCAACTAAACAGGAACGTGCTCCGATAGGAACATTTTTCCGCTACTTCCCATCTTTCCCTGGTGCAGCAACGACGTAACTCATATGCAACGACTTGCATTGGTCAGTAAAACTGAAATAGTTTACCTTTGTGAAATTGAAATAATGTAAAAGTAATTGTACACCCCAGACCGGATTTAACGTGCAAAAAATTTTGCATTTCCATCCGTACTACAGAGTAGGGTTCCCAGATGATAGCGGACATACTTTGCAGCTTATTTCTCTGTGCTACGTTTTGTGTTTATTTTACTTGTATAACCAGGGTAACTGTGAACCTCTTCATCTCAGAAACGAGTAAAGATATGAATAAAAGTTTTAAGATTGTTGGAGAAAGGGATCTTAGGAACATATCTCGAAAATAACAGTCATCTGCAGTGCATAGCCTTCTCCGAATCAGCAGCTGGGTTTTGATATCCAGAAAACAAGTTTTTTGCCTGTTTCTCGAAAAGGGATATAGATTTTGAAAAAATTAGGAGATGGCTTTTCTAGATAAATGCCTCGAGGACATCGTTAAAATTTAGGTGCTTTGCTACAGTTATTTATTATTTAGATTTCTCCTCATACCGGAATTTGTGTGTAGAGGTAACGCGATCAAGAAAATTTTCAGGGCGTTCGAGATCGGGATCTTAGGAATATATAGTAAAAATTTCAGCCATTTTCTGTGAATCACCATCTTGCAATCCTCGTGTGGGTTTTACTCCTCTGGTGACGGCGAAAATATAATAAAAAACCTTTTTTGTCGGGTTCTCCGAGAAACCATGAACACTCATGCTCCTAAATTAAGGATAATGATGATACATGGTGAAACAACGCTCTGGTGGGCGGTTTGCGGGTTTAAATGACCTCGGGGTATGACCATGAGGTGCATTTGACTTGCAGTCGTCGCACGGTGGCGCTGGCAGCAGTCCACCATACGCAGAGGTGTGTGTTGGTGCATGTCAGAGTACAGCGCAGCGATAAGTGTGCAAACGTTCTCAGACGTGCTAATGGTGACTATGTGTTGAAAATGGCTCAAAGAACATGTATTGATGACTTTATGAGGGGTAGAATACTAGAGCGACTGGAGACTGGTCAAACACAGCAGGTCGTAGCACGGGCCCTCCGTGTGCCACAAAGTGTGATCTCAAGATTATGGCAACAATTCCAGCAGACAGGAAACGTGTCCAGGCGCTACAGCACGGGACGTCCACAATGTACACCACCACAAGAAGGCCGATATCTCACCATCAGTGCCCGCCGACGGCCACACGTAGTACTGCAGGTAGCCTTGCTCAGGACCTTACCACAGCCACTGGAACAGTTGTCTCCAGACACACAGTCTACAGACGACTGAAGAGACATGGTCTATTCGCCCAGAGACCTGCAAAGCGCATTCCACTGACCACTGGTCACAGAAGAGCCCGTAAAGCTTGGTGTCAAGAACAGAGTACAGGGTCATTCGAACAGTGGTCCCAGGTTATGTTCACGGACGAGTCCAGGTATAGTCTGAACAGTGATTCTCGCCGGATTTTCATTTGGCGTGGACTAGGAACCAGGTACCTACCCTTTAATCTCCTTGAAAGGGACCTGTATGGAGGTCGTGGTTTGATGATGTGGGGTGGGATTATGATTGGTGCACGTACACCCCTGCACGTCTTTGACAGAGGAACTTTAACAGGTCAGGTGTATCGGGACGTCATTTTGCACCAGTATGTTCGCCTTTTCAGGGGTGCAGTGGGTCCCACCTTCCTCCAACGAGCACGTCTGGGATACTCTCGGTCGACGTATCGCTGCACGTCTTCAAACCCCTAGGACACTTCAGGTGCTCCGACAGACACTGGTACAAGAATGGGAGGCTATACCCCAGCAGCTGCTCGACCACCTAATCCAGAGTATGCCAACCCGTTGCGCGGCCTGTGTACGTGCGCATGGTGATCATATCCCATATTGATGGGGTACATGTGTAGGAAACAGTGGCGTTTTGTAGCACAGGTGTTTCGGGACGGTTTTCTCAACTTATCACTAATACCATGGACTTACAGATCTTTGTCGTGTGTGCTCCCTATGTGTATATGCTATTAACGCCCGTTTTGTGTAGTGTCACGTTGTGTGGCACCACATTCTGCAATTATCCTTAATTTATGAGAATGAGTGTACTAATAGTGCCTCCATAAGTCCTATCAAGCCCACCATAGGTAACATAAAATGCAAAAAGAACCATTTGCAGTAGAAAGTGTGTAGCATTCATGCTTTAACCCTTTACTGTGGGACAGTGCCACTAAGACACTCCTTCTGTTGCATATACGTCTGGTTCCTAGCCCAAGGGCTGTCAAAAACAGCTGACCATACCCTTTTTATCACCAAAAGATCCCGAGATAAGGGCACCGGAAAATCAGGTTCCCGTTTGTATGCATCGTGTTTTTATCATATTAGGTATGTATGCTGTCGGTCTCATACCCTTTCGTATAGCCTAATATTATGGCTACATGCTGATCTAACACAAGTTTTCTCATGTTTTTTAAATGGAGATGTGAGAGTCCACAATTGTGCTCCCAGATATTCCCGATACTGGCACTGAGACAGAATTGTTGTCCGAGATGGTCCTATACATGCTTTGTTCGGGATAGTTCCACTCGCTGGCCACGGAAGTACCTCAACATTACGCAAACAGTTCATACAAACGTATGTCACGTGTGGATGAGCATTTTCCTGTTAGAAAAATGACACCACAGTACCGTCGTTTGAGAGGCAACGCATTAGAGCACCGGATGTCCGTGACATACATACCTTTGTGTAGTTGCGGTTCCCTTAATCACTACTAGCCTTGACCTAAAGCCATACCCACTGGCTCCCCACACTATGATGCCAGTGTCTGTCCAAAACGTTGCAAGAATCGATCCCTCCCCACATTCATTGGTCATCAGGAATAGTCTGGAATCGCTAATCGCTGCTGAGAGCAATACAACATGATTGATCAGCAGTCCATGTTTCCCTCTCACGGAACCACTCCAGACGCAGCCATTACTGTGTTATTGTTAACGGCAGCCCATGCATGAGATGTCTGCTGCTAGCCTCTGGCCAGCGGTGGGCGATGACAGAGAATGTCGCAGGGAATCCATTCATTGTTCCCGGATGGCAGGCGTACATGTGAAGGTGTTACAATGTGCTTGGGACACGATACGGTGATTCTCCGCTGTGCTGGCTAGACGTTGTCGACCAGAATCTTGGCGACGGATGCATGCCCTCACATCCCCATGCAGTCCAACATGAGGCCACTATCAGATACGATTGCCCCACAAATCTCGATACTCCACGATACCATCAGCTGCCCAAATGGAGACCCACACTGACCCCCCGTACAAGTTCCGTCAAGTGCCGCTAACGCTGCCTGAAAAGGGTACACGCTATCTCAGTGTCCTTCACGGTGATCACTCAACATAAGACACTGTTCATGCCCCTTTAAATACTGTACCAGGCCTGGTGACGACACTAAATACGAACGACGCTAATGGACTCGGGTGCGCTTTCAACCTATCGCAGAGAATTGAAACTCCAATCATTTACATACCCGCCGATGGCGTGTACCTGTGAGAAGTTACATTGACATCCAACCTTGTCCTTTGGGTGCT
Source organism: Schistocerca serialis cubense (assembly GCF_023864345.2). Taxonomy (NCBI): domain Eukaryota; kingdom Metazoa; phylum Arthropoda; class Insecta; order Orthoptera; family Acrididae; genus Schistocerca; species Schistocerca serialis. Next base: position 260,473,283 of record NC_064644.1, on the reverse strand, counting down.
AAGGGTTATATATATATATATATATATATATATATATATATATATATATATATATATATATATATATATATATATAGTGAGGTAGTGTATGTTGCATAAGAAATTCTTCTACGGAAAATTAGTTATCAAGGATGAACTTTTAAATATGTATAAAAATTTAACTTTTCAGTCTGTCAGACATCTTGTATCATTGGGTAAGTGATCAACAAGCTTGATTCCGGCACTGTATACATCTTTATGTACTACATACAACCTTAATATGGAATAATGAACGCCATTTTTTCTTGTGGTGCTGTAATTATGTACACATTGTTCCTTTTGAACTGTAGTGGAATATTTAAAACGCACTGCTTAAGGGAACATGTAACCTCCCCCTTCCTACTCGGCTGCCAACCTCTGTGGCCGAGCGGTTCTAGGCGCTTCAGTCTGGAACCACGCTGCTGCTACGGCCGCAGGTTCGAATCCTGCATCGGGCATGGTTGGGCGTGATGTCCTTACGTTAGTTAGGCTTAAGTAGTTCTAAGCCTTGGGGACTGATGACCTCAGATGTTGAGTCCCATACTGTTTAGAGCCATTTGAACATTTTGAACGTAATCGACCTGCTGGATTGCTATATAACTGACCGTGATCGCATGTACGTAACGAAATTATACAGAGAGTAAGGATATCGGTACCGAAGGAAAATACCACCAGTTAGTTGGAGAAAAGTGTACAATAGACCCTCTGTTTATGTTACTTTAAGTGAATGAAGTTAATACTCAATATTGAAAATTAGGTAAGCCTTTGTTATAAAATACAAGAATGAACTGTTAATCAGGCAGAAACCTTAGACTGAAACTGGTCATTAGCAATCAAACGAAACTGGAAGTAAATAGTTAATGAATTTTCATATTCTTACGACACTCGGTGATTGCATGGAAAGGAAATGGACGCTACCTGGTAATAACATCAGAAGACAATGATAACACAGGTGCTCCAGAAGTTTCAACTATTACACGTTATTTTTCAAGTTAGTCATACTTTGTGAAATAAATGTGACTGGCTAATGCCCCTGTAATACATATCCGTCACTTTACGGTCTTACAATGTTATGCGGCCGACGAAGAATGTAGCCGATGACAATGCTGAGGTGCCGAATGAGCCCCGAGTCACCTCCAGAGCCACGGATAATTATGGGACAGGCAATAGTTAGAACTGCAGCTTCCTCCGCCAGTCCACTCCTACCGTGCTCTCAATACTCGCGGGTTAACGAATTAGGCGCGCCTACATTGGCGCGATCATAGCTGCACATCGCGTTTGCGGAAGCGTCCAACACACACTTGCGCACTCTTTCATGACTCAAGTTGCTCTGCTTCTCTCCCTACGTAAAGATAAACAACGGCTCAGCTACTGCCGTTTCCTCATTGTTATCGATGCATTTAAATAAAGTTCCCTTGGCCACTACCCAGCAATTTACAATATTTTCATTATAATTACAATCAATTATATATAGTCAGAAATAAATACACTATTACGTCGATTACGTATTCAGTATAGTTTCTGTAGTAAAGCTTACAGGTTCAGAATCCGAAGTACAGTACAAGCTATCAATCGATAATAAACGGTGAAATATTTTGCATAGAGGAGAAGGTATTTTGTCTTCATTTTTCGGTGTTACAAACAGCTATACTCTGAAGCATTAGTCAAATTGCCTGTCTCCTGAAAGATATTTGCATTACATGTTCGTGGATGACGAGCACATACTATTCTTACAGAAAGTTTTTTAGTAACGAAAACTTTTTTACTTAAAGATGAGTTACTCTCGTTATACTATAAGAGATTTCTGAGTGAAGAGTAATATACAAACCAGTTAATTTATTAATTTGTCTCTCCTCAAACTTGCAGTGATGTTGTTGTTGTGGTCTTCAGTCCTGAGACTGGTTTGATGCAGCTCTCCATGCTACTCTATCCTGTGCAAGCCTCTTCATCTCCCAGTACCTACTGCAGCCTACATCCTTCTGAATCTGCTCAGTGTATTCATTTCTTGGTCTCCGTCTACGATTTTTACCCTCCATGCTGCCCTTCAGTACTAAATTGGTGATCCCTTGCTGCCTCAGAACATGTCCTACCAACCGATCCCTTCTTCTAGTCAAGTTGTGCCACAAACTCCTCTTCTCCCCAATTCTATTCAGTACCTCCTCATTAATTATGTGATCTACCCATCTAATCTTCAGCATTCTTCTGTAGCACCACATTTCGAAAGCTTCTATTCTCTTCTTGTCTAAACTATTTATCGTCCATGTTTCACTTCCATACATGGCTACACTCCATACAAATACTTTCAGAAACGACCTCCTGACACTTAAATCAATACTCGATGTTAACAAATTTCTCTTCTTCAGAAACGCTTTCCTTGCCATTGAAAAAGCCTTTCGCTCCCTGTATTTTATCCCTGCCACCTTTAGAATTTGAAAGAGAGTATTCCAGTCAACATTGTCAAAAGATTTCTCCAAGTCTACAAATGCTAGAAACGTAGGTTTGTCTTTTCTTAATCTAGCTTCTAAGATAAGTCGTAGGGTCAGTATTGCCTCACGTGTTCTAGCATTTCTACGGTAACCAAACTGATCTTCCCCGAGGTCGGCTTCTACCAGTTTTTCCATTCGTCTGTAAAGAATTCGCGTTAGTATCTTGTAGCCGTGACTTATTAAACTGATAGTTCGGTAATATTCACATATGTCAACACTTGCTTTCTTTGGGATTGGAATTATTATCTTCCTCTTGAAGTCTGAGGATATTTCGCCTGTCTCATACATCTTGCTCACCAGATGGTAGAGTTTTGTCAGGACTGGCTCTCCCAAGGCTGTCAGCAGTTCTAATGGAATGTTGTCTACTCCCGACTTAGGTCTTTCAGTGCTCTGTCATACTCTTCACGTAGTATCATATCTCCCATTTCATCTTCATCTACCTCCTCTTCCATTTCCATAATATAGTCCTCAAGAACATCGCCCCTGTATAGACCCTCTATATACTCCTTCCACCTTTCTGCTTTCCCTTCTTTGCTTAGAACTGGGTTTCCATCTGAGCTCTTGATATTCATGCAAGTGGTTCTCTTTTCTCCAAAGGTCTCTTTAATTTTCCTGTAGGCATTATCTATCTTACCCCTCATGAGATAAGCCTCTGCACTTCCTGTCGATCTCATTTTTGAGACGTTTGTATTCCTTTTTGCCTGCTTCACTTGCTGCATTTTTGTATTTTCTCCTTTCATCAATTAAATTCAGTTTCTCTTCTGTTACCTAAGGATTTCTACTAGCCCTCGTCTTTTTACCTACTTGATCCTCTGCTGCCTTCACTATTTCATTCCTCAAAGCTACCCATTCTTCTTCTACTGTATTTCTTTCCACCATTCCTGTCAATTGTTCCCTTATTCTCTCCTGAAACTCTGTACAACCTCTGGTTCTTTCAGTTTATCCAAGTCCCGTCTTCTTAAATTCCCACCTTTTTGCAGTTTCTTCAGTTTTAATCTACAGTTCATAACCAATAGAGTGTGGTCAGAGTCCACATCCGCCCCTGGAAATGTCTTACAGTTTAAAATCTGGTTCCTAAATCTCTGTCTTACCATTATATAATCTATCTGAAACCTTTTAGTATCTCCAGGGTTCTTCCATGTGTACAACCTTCTTTCATGATTCTTGAACCAAGTGTTAGCTATGATTAAGTTATGCTCTGTGCAAAATTCTACCAGGCGGCTTGCAGTGATGTGAATTGCAAATGTTACTGAACTGACTTGGTTTAGGAGTCCAAAAACGTTTTTTTTTTTTTTTTTTTTTTTTTTTTTTTTGCAGTTCTAATTCCCTACATCTGTTGTAGTGTTGATGTTATATGCAACGTTGCTCCACTGCGCGTGTGGTCTGTCCTTCGTCAACCACATTGGCAAGGTATTTTAGTCTACTAGTTTGTTTTGTGTTCCATGGATCATTTTGCACGATAAATAGTAATGATGTGGGACGAGGCATTTCACAGACACACCACAAATTAATTTGTAACTGTGGATACATACTGAACATTTATAAGTTTTTTTTCAAATACACGGATGCGAGTTAGTAATTCCAACCATCACCATTTTCATATACAATAATATAAATTCTTCTATGAAATAGATAGAGTTGGACAAACAGAAACTTTTTCAGTTTCTTTCCAAATTTTACTTTGCTGTCTGCCAGACACTTCATATCATGGGGCGAGCGACCAAAATTTTAGTTCCAGCATTGTGCACCCCTTTTTTGTGCTAAACATAATCTTGATGTGAAATAAAGAATATCATTTTTCTTCTGGTATTGTAATTATGTACATCATTGTCCATTTTGTGTTGCAGTGGCTTATATACTGCATCCTTCACTGATCCAAGGAGGTCTGCAACATTAGATGGCGGACAAGAAACAAGTTTAATTTGAAATTTCCGGAGGATTCCACGTATCGTCACCGAGGCTTTACTAACAAATGGAATAAAAGCAGTGGATTGTGCCGGCGAAATATCTTCTTCCCATTGCTAATTTTTTGCTTTAGCTGATAATGCTTTAACATAGGATTTGGATGGACTGGGACCAAGGATTGTGCAGGCGTCGGCTCAACTTCACAAGAAAGCTAGAGAGCCTTATTTTCCCAAAAAAACCGAAATAATTTTATTTGAGTCGATGTCAGTTCTGTGTTTTAGAGAAAACAACAAAACTTACACAAGTTTATTGCCGTCAGGCTTAACACAAGTACACAAGAATTACAGTCATGTGCTTCATAGGCACTAAAAGACTTTATAAAATGTGCATTAAGGCACCTAGCTTACAATAAGTAGCTAGCCTCTTTCACCAACCGGCTTGGCGTGCTCACCGCCTGGTAAGGTAATGCAGTTTTACAATTTTCCCATGGCATTAAAGTGTCCATACAACTAAATCATTTGAGTAACTCTCGTAAAACATAGAAACATATAAAATATAAGAAATAGAAAATACCAAAATAGGCGATTCCAGGCTAATACACAGAACATGCTTAATAGAGCTTAGCCGTAAATACAAGAAAACCTTTCAGAATTCTAAATAAAAACTTACATATCCACGAGAGCTGATAATATTAAATAAAGAATTCTTAATATTATAGAAATCCAGCCTGAAATATCGTAGTCACAAAATGGATTAACTTTATATAATATACCAAAGAACAGGCACTTACAGTAATTAATACCGACAACAATATCAGAATTAGAATGCTGCATAATCTAGTATGCACATAAATGAGTTCGTAAAAGGTTCTCTTAAATTCCCCTCACAAACTGCTAGGACTTGTAGAGCAGACTGAGGATAGTATTTTGAACTGGAAGCCCATGTCCGGTAACGTACCGTTCTCGTGCTACAACCATTTGAAAAGATGTTGGTAACACGAGCACTTTTACAAGTAATTTATTGGGCGTGACCCAGTGCGACAACTGTTTTACATTTCCACTCATTAAGAACCAAAGAAATAAAAAGGAAACTTAACCACATTACAGAGACAATTCCAGTTCGGGTATGCGGTGTCTCCATGTAACGCCACAGTCACGCCCAGTGATGTGAAGGTACCCCTTTCTCGAAACCGTTGAGTAATTGTGGCGAAAAGGGTATGCGATGGAGTCGGACGTTGTGGATAATGATCTTGATACGAGCAGCTCTTCCATTATCGTGAGCTTCACCATACAGAAGGATTATGCCTTTGTATTCTGCAAACGTGTACTCAACAATGTTGCGTTAACACTGGCAGAAACGTGAATGAGGCTCGAACAAGGTCAGAGAGCCAGGACAGACGTCAAAGACATCAGCCAATCCTACCCAGCAATTTTTTTTTTTTTTTTCAGATGCCTTAGCACGGAAACGGTACACTTTCAGACATGGATCCCAAGTCAAAATATTGTTTCCTCAGTCCACCCTATAATTCGTAGATGTATGTTTGAGGAATTATAGAGCACTCTATATACGTACGTATACAATGGTGGTAACCGATGACAAAATCACAATTGTAACTTGTGCACGTAATCCTCGCAAAACCAGTCATAACATAACACATGTTTTTAACTTTCTGGCAGGGAGCTTTAATCATAATAAAGGATACCACAACCAGAACCATACAGCACTGCAACGACACTGGAAGGGTAAAAGAATCTTGGCAAGTGAAATAAAAATAAGTTAGCTAAGGTCAATCTTGCACCGACCATACACGAAACACACACAAGAAATTCCTCTGTGGCAGACATGGAAACAGGAAAGGGGTTTTGCTTTGAAATGTTTCTCAACGGAATAAATTTTCTTCCTGGTGCGCTCGTGGTGGAGTGAACGAAGTACACTGATGAACCAAAACATTATGACCACCTGTTTAATAGCTTGTTTGTCCGTGTTTGGAATGAAACACATCACTAATTCTGCGTATCAGAAATCCGACAGTTTGTTTCTTGGTTTTGTGGAGGTATTAGGCATTAGATGTCCGCGCACATTATTCACGTAAATAACGGGGCCACTGATTTGTGTAAGCGGTGATAGTGCCCGATAGCGACCGAAAGGGATTCCATACGATTTCCATTAGACGAATCAGGTCGCCGAGACATCAACGTGACTTCACTATAATGCTCCTCAAACCGTGAAAGGTGGCTACACTGAGCCACAGCGCCAGAGATTGCGCCAAAAAGTATTATTCAGCCGCCTCCACTGGCAGTTCTGGTCGAGATGTGGTAGTAGTGAGTGCTTGCTGAGATGTCGTAGTGAAAAGTTCTTGTCGAGAAGTCGTAGTGGAGAGTGCTTGTTCCATGTTTTATGCAGTTGTTTGATGGGCTAGACAGCAGATGTTGTTCTAATGGAGATATTGTAATGATTAGAGTGCTTTGCATCAATATATATGAAGGTAACAAAACTCGCTTTTTTTTCTTATTATTTTAATGTCGTAAATAATGCGTCATTACAGGTTCAGTCAACAAAGCATCTGGCTTGTGTTCTTGTATTAGAGTGTAATTCTGGTTTTCTTGCGCAATTATAGTATTTCTATTTTCTTTTAATTACTTCAGTATAAATGGTATTTAAAATTTCTTGTCTTGTTGAAGAAGAACCGTGCCAGATGTGTACGTTGAATCACACTCCCACACACAGAACAACTACACTTGTGCTTTGGTTTCGTACATTTTATAGTTGCTGGGGACTTAATTAATTAATTGTGTAACGGAAATTTTCTTTCATTGTTTGTTGTTATTCTATGCAGTCAGATTGCGTACAAATACTAGTCAGGGCCAACCGTTTACGAAACAGCGTAATCGGACATACAGCTACGAAAAATAAAAATTATTTTCATTCATATAAATAAGCCTCCATGCACGTGGCGACCGCTGCTTCGGATCGTCCCTTGGAATTCTTCTGATTGTAAAAATAGTAGACAGTAGTATTGTTGTAGTAATTTGTAGTTTAGTTATTGTAGTCTATATTGCATGTGTAGATTTGGTAATTGGCATTCTTCTAATGGTATTTTTCAAAATTTAATTTTTGTTGTCTTGTCTATGGGTTTGACAATTTAGTGCAATTATTTCAATTGTTCGTTAATCGTGTTTGAAGGAAACATTTCGTGTAAATGGTATTGTTGGAGATAAAGAGTCATTGTGTGTAATTTTCGTACAGTGACGAGTTTTGTATGTTTTGGAAATGATTACGCGATCAATGAAAAAGGCAAAAATGATGGATAGTCAGAATGACGAAATTGTTGACATGGCGAACTCGCCAACACAGGAGAACAGTATGTTGAATAATGAAGTGGAAAACAATTTAATAAGTCGGGAAAATAGTCCGGAACCATTTCAAAATTTTTCTCAATCAGAAAATTCACAGAATCCGAGATTAACGACAGAAGATTTAGGAATAGTATCGAACACAGATAGCTTTATGGCTATGCAGAAGGAAGTTAGTTTTGCGGGAAATGTTAAGGGCGAAAAGAATTTTGAACCATTTAATGTGGAGTAGTTGATGGGTGCAATATTAAATTTGGGGTCTCGGTTGGACTCACAAATGGGAACAATGGAAACACGGTTAGGATCTGAATTTAAAACAGAGATGGGAACTTTGGCAACACGGTTAGACTCAGTGGGATCACAAATAGGAACAATTAGAACTGAGATGGGAACAATGGAAACACGGTTAGACTCACTGGGATCACAGTTGGGATCTGAATTAAACACAGTGGGATCACAAATAGGAACAATTAAAACAGAGATGGAAACAATGGAAACACGGTTAGATTCACGAATAAGGACATGTTTCAAAAACATGAAAGATGAATTAAAGAAAGAAATTAGAGAAGAAGTACAACCGATTTTGAATGCTCACAATAATAGATTAATTACAGTAGAGATTAGACAAAGGGAACAGGATAGGGAACAGGAGGAAAGAGATCGCGTGATAGTACAGAAATTTTCAGAGTTAAATTTACAACGTGTACACGATAAGGAAGAAATATTTGAGAGAATCGAGGAATCCGTACCAAATGACAGAATAAATAATCTAACACAACAATATGAACAGTTAACTACCAAATGTGTCAATACTGAAACCCGAGTCGCGACACTTACGGAAGACGTAAATAAACAGAAAGAAACAATAGGTGACTTATCGGAAAGAGTTGAGGAGATTTCAGATAAATTGACAAATCTTAGTTTACATGGGGACAGAGATTCGGATGATACAGCTCCATTACCATTTGCAGAAACCGAAGAGTACCAGAACATAAATAAGCATGTTGAAAATCAGGGAAAGTTTAATGAACGCGTGAAAAGGGAATTTGAGGCATTAAAAAAGCAAGTCAAACAAATTGAAGGCGAAATCGTAGGAAAAGACAGCAAAAGAAATTTAGAATCGCAGATACCAGAGGGGTTTGAAGAAAATAATTTGTTTCATTTACGGGATGCAACAAGAGAGCGCCAGGCGCGCGAACTTGACAATAATCAAGATTGGGACTGGGACAGACGCGGTAGGTCTTTGTCGCCACGAGGCGAAAACTTTGACTATAAACACTTTTTGACTGTTCGGAAATTTAAGATTTTTCGCAATTCTAAGAACGACACACATCCTTGTTCGTGGATAGATCAATTTATGTAGGCACTTCCACGAAACTGGCCACTAAGTCACAAACTGGAAATTATGTGCGGCTATTAATGTCCTCAGGGGATTCACTACACTAAGTGAATATGTGCCGTAGCGTGCATAGGACCCCGAGCTGTAGTGGTGCTATTTCCCTTTTAGTTTTCTGCACCGCTGCCTACTCTTTTACTATTCTTTGCATCTGTCAAACTAACTCTTCAACTATCCATCTATCTAGAGAGTCGGTAAAGATTAACCGGATATGACGATTTTACCCAAAAGAGATTTCGGAAATTACCGTTTGGACTTACTGTACCTTCAGCTGCATTCAGTCGTAGTTTAAACGAAATTTTACCTGTTTATCTTCGCGACAATATTACTTCATATGTCGACGATATTCTTATTGCTAAACGTTCTCGGAGTGAGCACAACAAAATTTTGGATTCATTATTACGTATTTTTGCAAGAGTTGGCATTACAGTGAACTTGCAAAAATCTGAATTTGGTCGTTCTCAGGTGAAATTTCTTGGTCATATTATTTCTACAGAAGGTATTCTTCCTGATCCAGAGAAACTAGACACTATTCGTAATTATGCTGTACCTACCACAAAACGTGATGTTCGTAGTTTCCTTGATGTCTGACGCTTTGTTAGATTGGACGATTTGGCCACACCTCGTTTATGTGAACTATCTGGAAAGAAATCTAATTGGTGTTGGGATGAGGAAGCTCAGTCAGAATTTGAACAACTTTGTGATGCTTTAGTTGCTGCTCCACTTCTTTCACATCCGGACTTATCTAAAGATTTTTGTTTGGCGACGGACTCTTCATACAAAGGCCTAGGTGCACACTTATTTCATTAGATAGAAGATAACGGCGTTGTAGTGCAGAAAACTATTGCCGATCTGTTCTTTCCAAATGCAAATTATGTCAAAAGCTAAGCCGCCAACTATTTCTCACAGAGCACCGTTGTTTCCTATCATTCCAGCGAAATTAAAGGACATGGCTGCAGTCGATTTGTTCGGTCGAGTGGTTCGTTCTACTAATGATTTTGCGTACATTTTAGTAGCAGTGGAATTGACATCAAAATATGTGTGTTTTACACCTTTACGCAAAGCAACAGCTCGATCAGTATCTAACGCTTTCATCAAACATTTTCTTAAAGAAGTGGGTCATGTTGATAAGGTTATATCAGATAATGGATCACAGTTTCGCTCTAAAATTTGGCTTCGTACTCTACGGCGTCGTAAAATTAAACCAATTTTCATTTCACTTTTTCACCCTCAATCTAACGCTTCAGAGAGATGGATGAAGGAAATCAATAAATTGTGACGACTTTATTGTCATCAGAATCACAGAACATGGGATCAGTATCTTCATATTTTTCAAAACATTCTGAATGAACTCCCTAATGATTCAACTTCTTTACCGCATATACTGATATTAAAAAATAAAGCACCGACAAATCGCATTTCTCAAATCGTTCCTTTTCCACCTACACAGAAACTGCGGCATTCTGAAGTTGTCAACCTGGCTCTACAAAATATTGCATCTGCGGCTGCTAGAAGAGAGAAATCAGCTAAACGTCCCGGCCGTTTAAAAATCTTGTCAGTTGGTCAAAAGGTGTTAATTAAGTCCCACCGTTTGTCTCACAAAGGAAAGGGATTGTGTCGCAAATTTTTTCTGCTTTACAACGGTCCATATAGGGTTCGCAAAATCATTCATGATAACACTGTCGAAGTAGAAACTCTTAAATCTCGGCGCTGTAAGGGAATACAGCACATATCAAACGTTAAAATTTTTGTGGAATGACATACTTGTGAGAAACTAACAGCTACCTGTAAACGCACGGAGAATACAAGGATACCGCGCTGTGTTTTGGCGGCGGCGCATACTCAAAGCAACAGTCAAGTCTGCGCGCCGCAGAAGGCAGTCGTTGACCGCAAACAATTACTTCCTACGTCACGCGCCTACAGCTGATCGAGCGCTCAGTGCGAATGCACTGACAGCCGTAAACAAATACACAGTCTAATTTCTCCGATTAAATTCAGTATAAAGCTATAATGACTTGATGAATTATGTTATTAACGTTCAGTATTTTTCAGAATACGGTTGTATAAAATATTTAAGAACTTCAGGTAAATTCTTTGTGTCTCCGACGTTAAGAGGAAGAATGTAATTTCGAAGAAGAAACTAATAAACTAAAAAGGTAACTATTAATTGAGTTTATTTTTCAGGTAACATATTTCCACTTGGTACGTACTTTAGACGTAATTTGCTGCTCGCGATTACGTGATTCATACTTTGTGCTAAATTTCATGTTCTATGAACTTACTTGTGAAGCGACGTGCTTGCGTACATTAACTGATTTTGACAATGATTGATTAATGAACAGGGTTGTTAATTATGTATATTATGCATCGCTTGGCTGCACTGCTTTTTCACTGATGTCATATTTTTCTATTATGTGCCTGCTGTGCTTATTTATTTAAATTATAATTGTCACCTGATTAATTGTGCTGATGTGGTTAGGTATGTAAGTTATACTTTGTGATTTATCTGCTTGCGCCTTCATGTTTACTTATTAAGATTACATATGAACATTTATTTGCTTATGCTGATATAATGCTAATGACCTGTTTATTATGTAAGATATATATTTGCTGCTTTGCGTATGGATTGCATATTTACACATTTCTGTTTGTTGTCATAATTACTCTTTAATTAGGTATATAGAAATGCTCACATACTGTATATGAACATGGAGTTTAGGTCACACTATGGTATTAATTATAGATTGTTCGCTTGGCAGAGCCTCGTTGTAGGAATTGTGCTGCATCCACTTGTTGACATTCTGTTCTCTACTGGTATATTTACTCGCTATTGCATGTTTTGCTTGCGCTCAGTGCCTTATAGTTTAAGATAAGAAAATGAACTGCTATAATTCGACGAACGACATTAACACAAGAAACCTGATAGAAGTCACATGAGCTGGAGGTTTTATGGAAGCTGTATAAATTTATGTTACTAGGAAGGAAGCTAACGACATGACATACCATCATTAGGTTTAGACCATTGACAGTTATTACACTGCATTCTTCATGAGCAATTGAAATAGTAAGTGACACTCGACACAAAAAATACTCCACATGTTTGCTTCTGCCATGATTCTTGAAGTGGTGTACACACTGTGAAATATTATGATCATTCACACTCCGTAATCGTGCTTAATTACTGAGAGTTATTAGAACTAAAGTCTGTTAGAGGTCATGTATGCATTTCTTTTATTTAATGATGGACAAGGTAACCAAAATGTATTTTATGATTCATAATGAGTAGAAGATATGGGTCAGGTGGACTACACAGAGGTTGTGTGTGGACATTGTGTCTTCGGATTGTATGGGATGATGAATTGAAGTTTGCACTAGAATTTTATCTGTACTTGTTCGAGGAGACTGACTAGAGGAAAGAGTTGTTATGGAAGTGAAATGATATTAGCGATAAGGTTTATATGTATTGAAGAGGTATTATTGAGGTATTGAGATTATGTGAAGTTGATGATTATTGGAGTTTTGGTGGACAAGAGGTAAGGTAAATGATATTGATGATAAGATTTATGTGTATCGACGTAAGAGGTATTATTGAAGTATTGAGATTATGTGAAGCTGATGATTATTGGAGTTTTGATGGATAAGAGGCAAAGTAAGTGAGGAGCATATTTTTTTTTGTTGGTTTATATGGAACAAGGAAGATGAAGTTGGCAGACTAGAACACTCACGTAGAAGGAAGATAGTCTACACACACACTTTGTTAAATCACTAAGCAGTATATACTTTTTTTTGGAGAGAGGAAGTATTTGCATATCTTGGCACACTGACAATTGTTTAGCAACCATACATTTTGATCTGGCTTGGCAAACATTGGTCTTGACATGATGACTATGACGTTGACTAACTATTATACACTGTGCCACTACTACTTGATACACAAGTTGAACATCAAATCTTTGACAGAATTGTATTTACACAGTTAACACTATTCAATTACACAGTAGCACTAATGTGGACGAAAGATGAGTGAGTGTGTTTTGTGTGCTTTCCTTTCCCAATCCCAAATTGGTACCGACCTATCTCCTAAATATTATCTTACTTGTTTGTAGTGGCTTGCACTGACACTCATAAATATTATAGCTTTACTGATATTTGTGCATTTGTAATAGTTAAGATGACAATTATCTGATATCATTTGTGTGTTTGTTATAATTTGTATGTTTAGTGTAAGAGCATTGAGAATAATTTTGTAAAAGCAATTGTGTGTGCATTCAAACTATTGTTCATGCCTGAACTGTCTGATTAGTGATGGTGAATATTATGGGATGTTACCTGCACTTGTTCAACATAATGGGTGCCACTTAGAAATGTTTAATTTATGCTGATGAACTGTGTGATTAGTGATAGTGAATATTATGGACTGCTGTCTGCACCTGCTCAACATTGCTGGGTGCCACTAATGGAACTGCTTCTACTGAAATGTTGTCACTTGTTGCTGTCTGCACCTGTTCAACATTGCTGGGTGCAACTGATGGAACTGCTTCTATTGACATAATGTCACTTGTTGGTGTCTGCACCTGTTCAACATTACTGGGTGCCACTGATGGACTGCATCTATTGAAATAATGTCACTTGTTGGTGTCTGCACCTGTCAACATTGTTGGGTGCCACTGATGAAACTGCTTCTACTGAAATGTCACTTGTTGGTGTCTGCACCTGTCAACATTACTGGGTGCCACTGATGGACTGCTTCTACTGAGATGATGTCACTTGTTGGTGTCTGCACTTGTTCAACATTACTGGGTGCCATTGATGGACTGCTTCTACTGAGATGATGTCACTTGTTGGTGTCTGTACTTGCTCAACATTGCTGAGTGCCACTAATGGAACTGCTTCTGCTGAATGATGTCACTTGTTGGTGTCTGCACCTGTTGACCATTGCTGGGTGCTACTGCTGGAACTAATCATTGAAAGCATTTTATATGAACATTTGTACAAACTGATTTTTTGTGTATTCTGTAAATTATTATGTAAAGTCATATGTATGAAAGAATTTGTATTGCTTACTGTATTTCATATATTAGGTTATTGAAAGGTCAGTGCAAAGCCAAAATTTTATCTAATTATGTGATATTTACGTATTAATATTATCTTTTATTTTTGTCTGTATTTTTGTGGACGAATTTGGTGGTATTTTCACCACCAATGCTGGCAAAAATACCATCAAATTCTGGGCCGTGGAGGAAGGGCATATGAAAGGTGGCTACACTGAGCCACAGCGCCAGAGATTGCGCCAAAGAGTATTATTCAGCCGCCTCCACTGGCAGTTCTGGTCTAGATGTGGTAGTAGTGAGTGCTTGCTGAGATGTCGTAGTGAAAAGTTCTTGTCGAGAAGTCGTAGTGGAGAGTGCTTGTTCCATGTTTTATGCAGTTGTTTGATGGGCTAGACAGCAGATGTTGTTCTAATGGAGATATTGTAATGATTAGAGTGCTTTGCATCAATTATTTTAATGTCGTAAATAATGCGTCATTACAGGTTCAGTCAACAAAGCATCTGGCTTGTGTTCTTGTATTAGAGTGTAATTCTGGTTTTCTTGCGCAATTATAGTATTTCTATTTTCTTTTAATTACTTCAGTATAAATGGTATTTAAAATTTCTTGTCTTGTTGAAGAAGAACCGTGCCAGATGTGTACGTTGAATCACACTCCCACACACAGAACAACTACACTTGTGCTTTGGTTTCGTACGTTTTATAGTTGCTGGGGACTTAATTAATTAATTGTGTAACGGAAATTTTCTTTCATTGTTTGTTGTTATTCTATGCAGTCAGATTGCGTACAAATACTAGTCAGGTCCAACCGTTTACGAAACAGCGTAAGCGGACATACAGCTACTAAAAATTTAAAAAGAATTTGCATTCATATCTAAATAATTAAGCCCCCATGCAACCGCTGTAGCACGGTTCTGCATCCGAGACAAGTACACACACAATTATACTGCTGAAACATGACATCGCCATCGGGGAAGACATGAAAAATGATGGGACGCAGGTGGTTCGTAGCTGTCACTGTGTCTACCAAAGGTCCCATGCAAGAGCAGGAGAATGCAGAATGTCTCCCAAAGCACAATACTGCTCCCAACAGCCAAGTCCATGGAGCGCTGCACGTTGCGAGCCGCCGTTCACCTCGATGACGGCTTAGGTGGAGACGATAGTCGATCCTTTTTTTTTGGTCATCAGTCTTCTGACAGGTTTGATGCGGCCCTCCACGAGTTCCTCTCCTGTGTCTCTTCATCTCAAAGTAGCAAACTACGTCCTCAATTTTTTGCTGGATGTATTCGAATCTCTGTCTTCCTCTTCAATTTTTGCCCTCTACAGCTCCCTCTATTACCGTGGAAATCATTCCCTCATGTCTTTACAGATGTCCTACCATCCTGTCCCTTCTCCTTATCAGTGTTTTCCACATATTCCTTACCGCTTCGATTCTGCACAAAATCTATTTATTCCTTGACTCATCAATCCATCTAAGTTTATACATTCGTCTGTAGCACAGCATCTCAAATGCTTCGACCTTCTTCTGTACCCGGTTTTCCCACAGTCGATGTTTCACTACCATACAATGCTGTGCTCCAAACGTACATTCTCAGAAATTTCTTCCTCAAATTAAGGCCTATGTTTGGTACTAGTAGACTTCTCTTGGCCATGAATGCCCTTTTTTCCATTACTAGTTTGCTTTTGATGTCCGACTTGCTCCGTCCAACATTGGTTATTTTACTGCCTAGGTAGCAAATTTCCTTAACTTCATCAACTTGATTACCATCAATCCTGATGTTAAGTTTCTCGCTATTCTCATTTCTGCTACTTCTCATTACTTTCATCTTTCTTCGATTTACTCTCAATCCGTATTCTGTAATGATTAGATTGTTCATTCCATTCAGCAGATCAAGTAATTATTCTTCACTTTCATTCAGGATAGCAATGTCATCAGTGAATCGTATCATTGATAACCTTTCACGTTGAATTTTAAGTGCACTCCTGAACCTTTCTTTTATCTCCATCATTGCTTCTTCGGTGTACAGATTGAACAGTAGGGGCCAGAGACTACATCCCTGTCTTTTTTTTTCTTTTTTTTTGGTCATCAGTCTACTGACTGGTTTGATGCGGCCCGCCACGAATTCCTTTCCTGTGCTAACCTCTTCATCTCAGAGTAGCTCTTGCAACCTACGTCCTCAATTATTTGCTTGACGTATTCCAATTTCTGTCTTCCTCTACATTTTTTGCCCTCTACAGCTCCCTCTAGTACCATGGAAGTCATTCCCTCATGTCTTAGCAGATGTCCTATCATCCTGTCCCTTCTCCTTATCAGTGTTTTCCACATATTCCTTTCCTCCCCGATTCTGCGCAGAACCTCCTCATTCCTTACCTTATCAGTCCACCAAATTTTCAACATTCGTCTATAGCACCACATCTCAAATGCTTCGATTCTCTTCTGTTCCGGTTTTTCCACAGTCCATGTTTCACTACCACACAATGCTGTACTCCAGACGTACATCCTCAGAAATTTCTTCCTCAAATTAAGGCCGGTATTTGATATTAGTAGACTTCTCTTGGCCAGAAATGCCTTTTTTGCCATAGCGAGTCTGCTTTTGATGTCCTCCTTGCTCCGTCCGTCATTGGTTATTTTACTGCCTAGGCAGCAGAATTCCTTAACTTCATTGACTTCGTGACCATCAATCCTGATGTTAAGTTTCTCGCTGTTCTCATTTCTACTACTTCTCATTACCTTCGTATTTCTCCGATTTACTCTCAAACCATACTGTGTACTCATTAGACTGTTCATTCCGTTCAGCAGACCATTTAATTCTTCTTCACTTTCACTCAGGATAGCAATGTCATCAGCGAATCGTATCATTGATATCCTTTCACCTTGTATTTTAATTCCACTCCTGAACCTTTCTTTTATTTCCATCATTGCTTCCTCGATGTACAAATTGAAGAGTAGGGGCGAAAGGCTACAGCGTTGTCTTACACCCTTCCTAATACGAGCACTTCGTTCTTGATCGTCCACTCTTATTATTCCCTCTTGGTTGTTGTACGTATTGTATATGACCCGTCTCTCCCTATAGCTTACCCCTACTATTTTCAGAATCTCGAACAGCTTGCACCATTTTATATTGTCGAACGCTTTTCCCAGGTCGACAAATCCTATGAAAGTGTCTTGATTTTTCTTTAGCCTTGCTTCCATTATTAGCCGTAACGTCAGAATTGCCTCTCTCGTCCCTTTACTTTTCCTAAAGCCAAACTGATCGTCACCTAGCGCATTCCCAATTTTCTTTTCCATTCTTCTGTATATTATTCTTGTAAGCAGCTTCGATGCATGAGCTGTTAAGCTGATTGTGCGATAATTCTCGCACTTGTCAGCTCTTCATAGTAAATCGGAAGTAGAGGGGGTGAGGAAGAAACTTCATTTTTAGTAAAAACAGCAATCCTAAACAGAATGTACTAAACTTCACAACTAAAATATACATTATCTTATTCTAGGACACACCTTGTACCAGACCAAGAAATTATACCACCCTGGTCCGGGTCACAACTAAGAAAAACAACTCATTGAAGAAACCAAAAGCTTGAAGAACAACGCCGCCAGAAAGCCGGTCTGGCACAATACAGTGAGGTGACAAAAGTCATGGGATAGCGACATGCACATATACAGGTGGCGGTAGTTTCACAGACACAAGGAATAAAAGGACAATGCAATGGTGCAGCTGTCACTTGCTCTCAGCTGATTCGTCTTAAAAAGTTTCCGATGTGGTTATGGCCGCAAGACGGGAACTAACAGACTTTGAATGTAGAATGGCACTTGGAGCTAGGCGCAGTAGGCACTCCATTTCGGAAATCGTTAGGGAATTTGAATATTCCAAGTGTCAAGAGTCCGTCACGGACAACGGAGTGGCCGACGGTCTTCACTTAACGACCGAGAGCAGCGGCATTTTCATAAAGCTGTCAGTGCTAACAGACAAGCACACCGCATGAAATAATCGCAGAAATCGATGTGTGGCGTACGTACGACGAACGTATCCGTTAGGACAGTGCCGCGAAATTTGGCGTTAATGATCCATGGCAGCAGACGACCGACACGAGAGCCGTTACCAACAGCAAGACATCGCCTGCAGCGTCTCTCCTGGACTCGTGACCATATTGGATGGACCCTAGACGCCTAGAACACCGTGGCAACGTCAGATGAATCTTGATTTCAGTTGGTAATAACTGATTGTAGGGTTCGAGTGTGGCACAGATACCACGAAGCCATGGACTCTAGTCGCCAACGAGGCACTGTGGAAGCTGGGCTGTGTTTGCATAGAGTGGACTGGGTCATCTGGTGCAACTGAACTGATTATCTACTGAGAATGGTTATGTTCGGCTATTTGAAGACCAACTGGAGCCATTCACTGACATCACATTCCCAAACAAAGGATGGGTTTTTGTGGATGACAGTGCTCCATGTTATCGTTCGTTTGAAGAACATTGTGGAAAATTCGAATGATTCGGCCATCCAGATCTCCCGCCATGAGTCCCGTCGAACATTTATGGGACGGAATCGAGAGGTCAGTTCGTGCACAAAAATGTGCACCATTAACACATTAGCAATTATGGACGGCTATAGACGCAGCATGGCTGAATATTTCTGCAAGGGAATTCCAACGACTTCTTGTGTCCACGCCACATCGAGTTACTGCGCTACATCGGGCAAAAGGAGGTCCGACGTGATATTAGGAGATATCTCATGAATTCTGTCACCTCGGTATATAATGTTCGAATCACACTGCTATGCTCCCACAGTAGTAATAAGCCGCAGCTCGTGGTCTAGTGAACCCCTCTGGATCACAGGGTCCCTGGTTCGATTCCCGGCCGGATTGGGGATTTTTCTCTGCCCGGGGACTGGGTGTTTGTGTTATCCTCATCATTTCATCATCATCATTCGTGACGGTAAATAGATTGGACTGCGTAAAAAATTGGACAGTGTGATAATTGTGACTTCGTACGGGCGCTGATGACTGCGCAGTTGAGCGCTCCACAAACCAAACATCATCATCATGACAATAGTAACAAACATGCTGGATAGCCTTTACTAGTAATGGAAATACTGTTGAGCACAGTCAACTAGGAAAGAAATTCCGCTCCATTGCGATTTCCAAATCCATCCCTCCCGGAAGGTGGCATGCGTAGCATACACCAGCGCAGTATCCTCTGTACATAGCAACGCGCGAGAGAGGGATGGTGAGAGAGAGAGAGAGAGAGGGACAGAGAGAGGGGGGGGGGGGGGAGGGGAGGGAGAGCCAAAGCTGGAAGCTAGTCACTTGCTAACTGGCCTTGCTGCCTGCTGTTTGTTTGCCCGCGGCACTCCGACGTTCCACCTCTGTCGTTCTCGCTCACCGGCTGAGTTATTGCCGATACCAAGTACCAGCCGACGCTACGTCTAGTTGCACGTTGTCCAAAGAGAATCCTCGGCCACAACAGCACTTGCACCGAAACTTCTCTGGAACCGGTAACAGATACTTTTCCGAACGGTTCAGAAGAAAAGAAAAAGTTACTACTAGCGATAACACTAGGAAAGATTTCACACGTAAAAGATTTCTGCGCTATTTATTCACTTACCAAAGATCATTTTACCGTGCAGCACATGTTCGTATAAGGTCTATTCAATGAATAACCGGTAAAGTAGTAAAAAAATCCCAAACTTCGACAAGGTTTGTGCTTCTTTGTTATTTTTTGGCGATGTTATAGAACTACACACAACAAAAAAATTTTCCATTACCTCGGTTCCGAGAGTTACGAAACATCTAATACAAAGTACCACGTCCTCTTGCATCGATGCATGCCTGTATTCGTCGTGGCATACTATCCACAAGTTCATCGAGGCACTGTTGGTCCAAATTGACCCACTCCTCAACGGCGATTCGGCGTAGATCCCTCAGAGTGGTTGGCGGGTCACGTCGTCCATAAACAGCCCTTTTCAATCCATGTTCGATTGGGTTCATGTCTGGAGAACATGTTGGGCACTCTAGTCCAGCGGGCACTCTTGTCGAGCGATGTCGTTATCTTGAAGGTAGTCATTCACAAGATGTGCACGATGGGGGCGCGAATTGTCGTCCATGAAGACGAATGCCTCGCCAATATGCTGCCGATATGGTTGCATTATCGGTCGGAGGATGGTATTAACGTATCGTACAGCCGTTACGGCGCCTTCCAAGACCACCAACGGCTTACGACGGCTCCACATCATGCCACCCCAAAACGGCAGGGAACTTCCACCTTGCTGCACTCGCTGGACAGTGTGTCTAAGGCGTTCAGCCTGACCGGGTTGCCTCCAACACATCTCCGACGATTGTCTGGTTGAAGGCATATGCAACACTCATCGGTGAAGAGAACGTGATGCAAATGCTGAGCGGTAGATTCGGCATGTTGTTGGGTCCATCTGTACCTCGCTGCATAACGTTGTGGTTGCAAAGATGGACCTCGTCATGAACGTCGGGAGAGAAGTTGCGCATCATGCAGCCTATTGCGCACAGTTTGAGTCGTAACACGACGTCCTGTGGGTGCACGAGAAGCTTTATTCAACATGGTGGCGTTGCTGTCAGGGTTCCTTCGAGCCATAATTCGTAGATAGCGGAGATCGACTGTTGTAGTAGCCCTTGCGCGGTCTGAGCGAGGCAGGTCATAGACAGCTCCTGTCTCTCCGGATCTCCTCCACACCCGGACAACATCGCCTTGGTTCACTACGAGACCCCATGAACACTTCCCTTGTTGAGAGCCCTTCCTGGCACAGACTAACAATGCGGACGCCATCGAACCGCGGTGTTGACCGTCTAGTCATGGTTGAACTACAGACAACACGAGCCGTGTACCTCCTTCCTGGTGGAATGACTGGAGCTTATCGGCTGTCGGACCCCGTCCGTCTAATAGGCGCTGCTCATGTATGGTTGTTTACATCTTTAGGCGGGTTTAGTGAAATCTATGAACAGTCAAAGGGACTGTGTCTGTGATACAATATCCACAGTCAACGTCTGTCTTCAGGAGTTCTGGATGATGCCAAACTTTTTTTGATGTGTGGATATTAGGAAGGTTTTGCCTGGTACTACTTGAGTTCAGTTCTGTCATTGTGTGTGGGCTTGTGGCTGTCACTATTCCAAATTGATTTTAGAATATAAGGGTATAGAATGCAGATGTAATTCTTTGTTTTATCTAGCTACTTTATTTCTGAGGCAAGTTTATATTTTCCTGTTGGCTAGTATCACGAGCTCGAGCTTCTTACTAAATTGTTTGCATTTACTAAAAAGGAAAAAGCTAAAGAAAAATTATATGCCTCAGTAGTCAATCAAAGTTTCCTGCATAACGTTCGTACTCTTCTGCATTTGTGGTGTGTTTAATTTTTACTAAATAATTAAAGGAAATTGTCTCTGTGTTACAGGATAGGTGATTGTATCTCTTGTTAACTGTGGTCAAGTTAAAGATGCCTGTGTGCGAAGATGGAAGTTTTTAATAAAGGTTTCTAGTACCGTGGTAGCGGCAACCGCCGTCCTATGTTACTAGAGAAGCAGGAATTATTGCTACTGGCGTCGTCTCGGCCACCGCCTCTATCATCATAAATTTGAACCACATTTGTCAGTCATTTTGGCTACTTCGAAGGCAATGGCGTTTTTAGAATTACTGGCAATAGCCGATGGTTGATATTTGTGACGTATTCATTTGATGATCATATTTTTTGCTGTTTGTAATGTATTTTTACTTGTAAGTAGGCTGTTTAGGTTTTTATGTTTGTAACGTCACGTAGCGCTCTGTATGAAAATCACTGACTGTGCTGCGTGCAATCTGTGGCTGGTTAGCATTATTGGAATATTCGCTATTGTAGTGTTGGGCAGTTGGATGTGAACAGCGCGTAGCGTTGTGCAGTTGGAGGTGAGCCGCCAGCAGTGGTGGATGTGGGAAGAGAGATGGCAGAGTTTTGAAAGCGGACGATCTGGACGTGTGTCCGTCAGAAAAAGGAAATTTGTAAGACTGGATGGCCGGCCGGAGTGGCCGAGCTGTCCTAGGCGCTACAGTCTGGAACCGTGCGACCGCTACGGTCGCAGGTTCGAATCCTGCCTCGAGCATGGATGTGTGCGGTGTCCTTAGGTTAGTTAGGTTTAAGTAGTTCTAAGTTCTGGGGGACTGATGAGCTCAGAAGTTAAGTCCCATAGTGCTCAGAGCCATAAGACTGGATGTCATGAACTTATGACTTTTGAAAACTATTAAGGTAAATACGTTGTTTGTTCTGTATCAAAATCTTTCATTTACTATCAGTAGTTAGTGCCTTCAGTAGTTAGAATCTTTTATTTAGCTGGCAGTATTGGCGCTGGCTGTATTGCAGTAGTTCGAGTAACGAAGATTTTTCTGAGGTAAGTGATTCAAGAAAGGTATAGGTTATTGTTAGTCAGGGCTATTCTTTTCTTGGGATTATTGAAAGTCAGATTGCGTTGCGCTAAAAAAAATTGTGTGTCAGTTTAGTGTTGATCAGAATAAGTAAAGAGAGAAATGTCTGAGTACGTTCAGTTTTGCTCAGCTGTTTGAAAATGAAATAACGTAAGAGGTTTGTCAGCACAGTGATTAATAATTTCCAAAGGGGACGTTTCATACTTCATCTAATATACTTTCCTGAAAGGAAGTGATTTTATACTGTTGCCCTTTTGAGATGTTTGCCTTCAGTTGGTTATTGAAATTTAGTCTGTTCACTTAATGTTATTCTTGGATGTTTGTTCTTAAAAATAAATTCATTAGCGTTTCTTAGAAACGTTAATAAATTCATTTCCACTGAACACCAGCTTCTTATGACATTTCAGTTTTGTCACCTTTTTAACATTTTGATAAGAAAATTATTGTGCGTTACGTTCCGACAAGGAAACAAAAGAAAAATGCGGAGTAGGTATTAAAATCCACGGAGAAAAAACAAAAACTTTGAGGTTCGCCGATGACATTGTAATTCTGCCAGAGATAGCAAAGGACTTGGAAGAGCAGTTGAACGGGATGGATAGTGTCTTGAAAGGAGGATATAAGATGAACTTCAACAAAAGCAAAACGAGGATCATGGAATGTAGTAGGATTAAGTCGGGTGATGCTGTGGGAATTAGATTACGAAATGAGACGCTTAAAGTAGAATTGGAGTTTTGCTATTTGGGGAGCAAAATAACTGATGATGGTCGAAGTAGAGAGGATATAAAATGTAGACTGGCAATGGCAAGGAAAGCGTTTCTGAAGAAGAGGAATTTGTTAACATCGAATATAGATTTAAGTGTCAGGAAGTCGTTTCTGAAAGTATTTGTATGGAGTGTAGCCATGTATGGAAGTGAAACATGGACGATAAATAGTTTAGACAGGAAGAGAATAGAAGCTTTCGAAATGTTGTGCTACAGAAGAATGCTGAAGATTAGATGGGTAGATCACGTAACTAAGGAGGAGGTATTGAGTAGAATAGGGGAGAAGAGGAGTTTGTGGCACAACTTGACAAGAAGAAGGGACCGGTTGGTAGGACATGTTCTGAGGCATCAAGGGATCACAAATTTAGCATTGGAGGGCAGCGTGGAGGGTAAAAATCGTATAGGGAGACCAAGAGATGAATACACTAAGCAGATTCAGAAGGATGTAAGTTGCAGTAAGTACTGGGAGATGATGAAGCTTGCACAGGATAGAGTGGCATGGAGAGCTGCGTCAAGCCAGTCTCAGGACTGAAGACTACAACAACAACTTTCCGACCTTTCCTCGTAGTTACTTCAAATGACGGTTTACACTTCGCACTCACTCACTCCGAAAAGCAGAATTAAGACGAAAACAGTGTAGGAAGACTGATCGGAGACGCACGCGAGTGAGTGGACGGAGTTGAGAAGTGCCAGACACCGCGCAGCCCGAGCTGCGGTGGCGCTTGCTCGCTGGTCCCGTGCCGAGCAGTTGCGGCCGATCCCGCGGTCGGTGGGCGGGGCCTCTTAGCTCGACAATAAAGCGGGGCGCGTCCATCTGTCAATACGGGGATCGATTCCCGATGCGGCCGCCTCGGGCAGCGCCTCGCTCATTCCGCTGGTCGGCGGTGGCGACGCTGCCGACCACCTGTGGCTGCCACACTCCGCCGGCGCACTTGGGAAAAATTTCGCCGGCAGCTGTTGCACACTCGACTTCAGCCGAACGGAAGCAGTTCCATTATTTCTTACCCTCCTCTAGCTATTCGTGATCGAGGCTGCCGAGGTAGGACTATACTGCGATTGAATATACACAGCAGTGGAAATCAGTATATTATGAGGACAACATATCGTGGGCCGGCCGGTGTGACCGAACGGTTCTAAGCGTTTCAGTGCGGAACCACGCGGCTTCTACGGCCGCAGGTTCGAATCCTGCCGCGGGCATGGATGTGTGTGATGTCCTTAGTTAGGTTTAAGTAGTTTTAAGTCTAGGGGACTGATGACCTCAGATGTTAAGTCCCATAGTGATTAGAGCTATTTGAACAATTTTTTGAGCATATCGTGGCAGTAAACAAACGAGAACTTAGTAGAATGAAAAGCAAGGCTAAAGTTGCAAATTTTTACTTTTCATTCATTCCATGTCTAGTTTCGGGCCGAGACACGTTTTCAAATCGCCATCACATGATGGTACTGACATATTGAGGAAGAACACCTGCATCACCTGAGATCTTCATACGGGAGAAAAAACTGAAGATCGTACCAGATTTCAAGAACCTAGGGCTCACAATACAAGCAACTGCAAAATGTTTCACAGGACATGTAACAGAGAAAGAATTGCAAGCAATAATGGCAATCCATGAAATACAATACATCAGACCCCTTAGCCTAGAGACAGCGATGGCACTGTTCAGAGCCAAAATCTTCCCATTAGTGACGTATGGCGCCGGCCGTTGTGGCCGTGCGGTTCTAGCCGCTTCAGTTTGGAACCGCGCGATAGCTACGGTCGCAGGTTCGAATCCTGCCTCGGGCATGGATGTATGTGATGTCCTTAGGTTAGCTAGGTTTAAGTAGTTCTAACTTCTAGGGAACTGATGCCTCAGATATTAAGTCCCACAGTGCTCACAGCCATTTTTTTTGTTTTTTTTTGACGTATGGCATAGAAATCATCGGACGAGATCTTACAGTAAAAACCTAACAACACTAGAAAGAGTGATGGCGACCTATATAAAAAGGGAATAGGAGTGCCCAAAACAACACGATCCAGACTTGTATACCCGCTGGCCAGGGAACCCTTAAAAATGTGTGTGTGTGAATTCCTACGGGACAAAACTGCTGAGGTCATCGGTCCTTAGACTTACCCACTACTTAAACTAAGTTATTCCTACAACACAAACACCCATGCCCGAGGGAGGACTCGAACCTCCGGCGGGAGGGGCCGCGCAGTCCGTGACATGGCGCCTGAAACCGCGCGGCCAATCAGCGTGTCGAGGGAATCCTACCTCATTCAAGACCTATGGAAAAACCTGATGTTACCCAACAGCTGCTCTTTGGAAAGTCTACTGAAAACCTTGAACAAAGAAAGGGAAGACATACCTCCAGAATTCTACAGCACAGGAGCCGTCGTTGACCAAACGTGGACAAAGGAAAACTTCGAAATGAGACACGTGATCACCAGAGTGGTAGGCCATGGCTGCCACCACCTTATTTGCAACAACACGCCATATCACGAACCAAACGAAATGTGTGAGTGCAAACTGTGTCATCAAATATGCAAACGTTACCGTATAGTGCTCTGTACCAAAAAGCACACAGTCAAGAAGTGACTATGGAAATCTCAATATGTAAAATTTCTGATTTCTTTTATTATTAGCATTGTACTTTTCTCGACTGTGTTATGATGATTTGAAAATGGGCCTCGACCCAAAACTAGTCATCGAATGAATAAAAAGTAAAAATTTGCGACTTTGGACTGGTTTTTCGTTCTACTGATTAACAGAAATTGCTGACCCAAGCAACTCCAGGATGCTGGAAGATCGCAAACGAGAACTTAGTCTGCCCGATGGGAGTGGAGCGGTGTGGGGAAACAAGCTCCGACCTCCCGCTTGAAGGGCTGCCATACTACGTTCGCGGTCTGTGCTTCCACAAAAGCAGAACTGACATAACGGTCATAGGGATCGCTGTTTCCTTTCGTTGTGGTAAGAGTCGCGTTCGAATTCCTTTACGCACCAAGATTAGTCTCTTTACTCATTTCAAAATAAGAAAAAAAGCTATCTGCAGCACAAGGCAAAATGGAGTAACAAAATCATTTGCAATTGTTTGCTGCGGTTGGCAGTGGTACTTCAGGCCCGACCTTTGCCGGTATGTTATGCAACCATAGTTCAAAACACCCCCTGCGTAAAACTTGTACGATATAGTGGCCATATATTAAGGCGCTTGCGTGTAGGAAAATTAACATTGTCGATTGGAATAGTTGTGCACAGTGTATAGGCAATAGTATGAGATCCAGTATACTGACAAATGCTGTCAAATAGCATGTCAGTAATACAGAATACAATAAGACGTCTGTGCTGGCAAACGCTGGCGCCAGCACACGATGCAGCATAGAGGTTGCGAGAGTATCGATAGAGGCCAACGACAAGACTCACTGGAAACGAGCCTCCAACGTCCTCTCAGCTGCCAGTATTTAGGATCGCTGCCACGGACCGGAGGGCGAGTGTAGCCCGTTAGGTAGTCATTTTCGTTCGAGTTTAGTCAGTTAGTTAGCCAGTTTCGTTCGAGTTTAGCCGGTTAGTTCGATTCTGTTACGCCAGCTGGTTCGAGTCTCTATGCTGTGGAGTTCCAGAGTGTCACCGCGACAGAGTCGCAGATTTAGCCTCTAGCACAGAGACAAGCAGCACACAGTAACCTTGTAGCGAACATAGCGGATTTCCACTTCAACAGCATTTAGGGTACATAGACTATACAGAAGAGAAGAGAGCTTTTACACAGCATATGGAAACTTAAAGTTAAGTAACTCTTTTTTTATGAATAAAGGACCCAGTTATTAATTGCGTGCAGTTTGTGTTATGGAACGAGGATACCGGCCACCAAGCAACATCCTCTCCTTGCTTCCCATGCTACATCCCTACAGAGACAACGAGACGACATAAAAGTGGCTAAAGAGAATACAACAACATCAATGATTCACATGGTAGAGGTGCGAGCTCCCATGCGGTTCCCCTTCGTGGAAATGTCTTGGCTCAAACTCTTCTAAGGGTTGAACCGCACGTGTCGCATTTGTTGTTGTTGTTGTGGTCTTCAGTCCTGAGACTGGTTTGATGCAGCTCTCCATGCTACTCTATCCTGTGCAAGCTTTTTCATCTCCCAGTACCTACTGCAACCTACATCCTTCTGAATCTGCTTAGTGTATTCATCTCTTGGTCTCCCTCTACGATTTTTACCCTCCACGCTGCCCTCCAATACTAAATTGGTGATCCCTTGATGCCTCAGAACATGTCCTACCAACCGATCCCTTCTTCTGGTCAAGTTTTGCCACAAACTTCTCTTCTCCCCAATCCTATTCAATACTTCCTCATTAGTTATGTGATCTACCCATCTAATCTTCAGCATTCTTCTGTAGCACCACATTTCGAAAGCTTCTATTCTCTTCCTGTCCAAACTATTTACCGTCCATGTTTCACTTCCATACATGGGTACACTCCATACA
Source organism: Schistocerca serialis cubense (assembly GCF_023864345.2). NCBI lineage: Eukaryota > Metazoa > Arthropoda > Insecta > Orthoptera > Acrididae > Schistocerca > Schistocerca serialis. The sequence continues at coordinate 260,445,439 of NC_064644.1, read as the reverse complement.
AATACTTTCAGAAACGACTTCCTGACACTTAAATCAATACTGGATGTTAACAAATTTCTCTTCTTCAGAAACGCTTTCCTTGCCATTGCCAGCCTACATTTTATATCCTCTCTACTTCGACCATCATCAGTTATTTTGCTCCCCAAATAGCAAAACTCCTTTACTACTTTAAGTGTCTCATTTCCTAATCTAATTCCCTCAGCATTACCCGACTTAATTAGACTACATTCCATTATCCTTGTTTTGCTTTTGTTGATGTTCATCTTATATCCTCCTTTCAAGACACTGTCCATTCCATTCAACTGCTCTTCCAATTCCTTTGCTGTCTCTGACAGAATTACAATGTCATCGGCGAACCTCAAAGTTTTTATTTCTTCTCCATGAATTTTAATACCTACTCCGAATTTTTCTTTTGTTTCCTTTACTGCTTGCTCAATATACAGATTGAACAACATCGGGGAGAGGCTACAACCCTGTCTTACTCCCTTCCCAACCACTGCTTCCCTTTCATGTCGCATTACACGCCCTAAATTAGACACTTGTGACCCTTTGATAAAATTGTCTGTCTGATGGCAAGTTCGCGAAATACAAAGTTAATATTACATATAATAACAGTAATAATGATATCGGGAACTAAATTAACGATCCGTAAGTGATGTAGGCCATACAGTCGCGAATTGGTTAGAATAATGTTTATTCAGAAAGCAAACTAATAGCGAAAGTGGTCGTGTTTAGGATTATTGTTTCACTCGAGCGCATACCCATTCGACACAGTTCGATCATTCACAATTTCATCGCGAAATACAAGTCCAGTACTCGACCTCGTTGTCTTCGCGAATAGTTAGTCCCGCGCTACCACACAACGCGAAATTTTCTAATCGTTTCACTTCATTGCTGCCTAGAGACGGACTGTCCGCTTTCGCTTCTCTATCCTAATCGTCCCTTTGGTGTCCCCAGCCGAACTGTCCCCTAGCCCGTACCAGGCCGCGTTTTCGCGCACGCCGAACGTACTCGCTCAACTGACTAGAGCAGCTCCCTTTCCTGAAGCCGTCCATCTGATTGGATACAGCTTATTCTACATTATTTTACATTTTAACATATTTAAATAATCAAAGCTTGACCACTTTCACGTTCTAAATAAAGTAGCAATAACATCCATTACATAATAAACGTTAAATTCTTTTGCATAAAACCATTACAATTTCCTTCTTAACTTTGAAAGTTACGGCCAGTACCCTTGCACCAGTGTGCTTTCTGATAAATAAGTAAAGAACAAAAATAACTATTATTCACCAAACTTTACAACAAATATTCTATTACCTAATGATTCAATAAGGTGTCATGCTGTCATCGTTTAATGTGTTTTGTGTGGAGGAAATGATGATCTGATGCTTAACCGAAAATGCTGATAATTTAAATATACTATATCGTTTAGACAAATAAAGTTACAGAGTTGATATCTATAACGTTTGACATTTTAATGTTGCGCTTCTATATGAAATGTCCATAGTTAAGATCGATCAAAGCTTTCCGATTTTAGCATTCAGGTCTTTGTTACAAAACTTGTTAATTTCGCTTTAACAGTAAAGCCTAAAATATTATACATATGATAAATATTCAAGTTTTATTGGGATCACCATGAAAATTTATGAATGATGGTAGATTAAAATAACTGTGGCTTAATTCCCTGCACTACTACAGAATTAAATAGTTTTTATAAATGTTTTCCTTTATGGCCGACCTTAGGTCCACCATATTTAACACTGCTTCATCTCCTCGGTCACAAAAGCCTTCTACTGGGTTTCCCCATGACGTACGTTCTTGTCTATCTCACTCGCACACTACAGCGCTTAGGCCTCAATAGACAATCGAAGCCTGTGAGTTTCCCCATCTCGTGGTGAATCTGCGCCCTTTGTGGCATCCGGTCCTGGACGACAGGGTTCGTTTTACAATTCCTGAAGGCTGACTCTTTGAGCCATATACTTAAATGAGAGTGAGATGCTCGTTAACTCACTGAAGGTGGACACGATGTCTATGTCTGTGTGTCTGTACTTGCCTTTCCTGCAGATAGGAAACATACACCATTAGTGGCAATGCGTATTATGTACATAACAGATGGTTGTGACAGTGCCATGCAAAAAACAGTTATCATTTGATGAAAAAGCAAAAATTAGTACGTAGAAGGAACTGGGACTCTCTAATCGTCAAATGGCCAAGAAATTGTACCGTTCAAGTACAGTTAGATTGGGCACTCGATATGGGCAGAACGGAAAATGTTATCTGAGGCATCGTAACGGTTACTTTTCCGTAAAGCAAGGGCCACAAACCGTCATTCTTCTCAATTTGTTGCTAGCTTACAGCTGCCAGTAACAGCCACACGTGTACGACAAATTTTGTCAAATAACAAACATCTTGCATTCAAGAAACGACTGCAGAAATCCGCATTACCACTCAAACATAAACGGTCAGGTTCGAGTTTGCTGAAAATCGTATGTCATGGACTTGAGAACTTATAACGTAATCTTCAGTGACAAGAAAAAGTCTAATTTAGATGGTTTGAATGGATTTCAATATTATTGGTGTGATACGAGAACAGGGCACTAGGTATGAATGAGCAGAAATGTTGTTAGTGGAAGTATTATGATCTGAGAACCTTGTGCACTAAAGGTAAATCACGCATTGTTTGTGTGAACACTACAGTGTACTCTAATACGTACACTGTGGTGCTAGAACCAGAATGGATTAGAATGTGTGAGTATCTGGTGGACGAAAGTCTAATGTTTCAACACTATAACACATCTGTACATGTTTCTGCCAGAACAAAAATATGGTGGCGATGTGTTGCCCTGGCCTGCACGGAACCTGGATTTGAAATCCGTGGAAAACCTTTGGTAGATACCTGCAAGGCGTGTTTATCCCAATGGATATCAATTTGAGGCCGTATGTGAGCTGAAAAGAGCGGTACGAGAAGAGTGGTTGACAATTTCACTGCAAGAACTACAAACCCTGACAAAATCAATGCCCAAGAGAATTTTTGAGGTAACTAAAAAGGACGGAGGTTGGACAAAACTCTAACAGTGCGATAACACAACAGGACATTGAGTGTCTTTATAGGAATTTTCATCCAGTAAATGTAAACATGTTATTTTGTTACTCGTGTTACGAAAGAAACACTGTAATTCCATCGTGATTGGTTATGTCTTATATGTATCTACTACTTTAATAATAATTTCGATACATGTATGCTTAAAACACTGTATATTACTTTCGTAGGAACCCTGCCTTTATACTGATTTCAAGTGCTGTAGTGACTAAGGAAAATTTGCACCAGGCCTAGGACTCGAACCTTAATTTCTTCATTTACGCTAGCCATTTGGTTATCGGAGCACACTTCCAATTTTTAATGTTTTTATTTCGTCTCAGGCTAACTAAGGATCACTTGAATAGAACTATATTTTTCTTTCCCTTGAGTCATCCTTCTCCAAAACGCTTTTATTTCCTCAGAATCAGCCGATTTCCTCTCATCCCCAGTAGTTTTTTTGTTTGTTTTATCTTCCTGAATACCTTTGAATTTCTTGATTTCTAGTCTGAATTTGTCTGTATAGAGTAAGATCTTACGTGAAATCTATGTTTCTTTGCTGATCCATCTTTCTTTATTCTGTTCAGATGTCCATAGAGGTGTGACATGGCTTTTTCTTATCTCATCTGTTATTTGACGACAAAATGAATACGTTTCCTTATTCTGTCTCAAAACTCAAATGATATCTTTAGTCTTGATTGGATCTAATATTTTTTGTAAGATTCTTCTTTCTTACTTTTCTAAATCTTGTAATGCCATTATACATCCAGATAAATTATAAAGCTTCGGCAATGTCTATTCTGTTTATCTTAGTTTAATTTTGCGGATTTCAGATTCGATTATGGGAGCTTCACACAAAGAACACACTTCCTTACAATACGACCATGTTCCTAACATGATTATCTGTCTCTTGTACCTTAAAAAAATTATTCGGTTGAAAAAGAGAAAATATCGTTTTGAAATAATAACAATACAAGTTAAATTACGTTCATACATGTGATGACTGTTCGAAATAACAGACCGATTTGCTCGAACAGTCCACGGGTGTACTGCCGGTCCATAGTGTCCAACGGGCACAATATTTCAGCGATCAGACTCAACTCCTGAGGGCGGGCGGCCGTCTTAAATCCTCCCGCCCCCAGGAGCTCAGTTCGTCAGCGCACCTGACGATGGTGACACGTCCGATCGCCGAAATATTGTGCCCGTTGGACACTATGGACTGGCAGTACACACGTGGATTGTTCAAACAAGAAATATGCCGGAAGAAATTGAAGAATCACAGACATCGATTTGATCTTGCAGTCACTATGAATCAAGACACAAAGGCATTATAGACATTACCTGCCAGTGGGCATTGATTTACATCAAAGAGCAAGTTGAAAATTAGTGCCAGACTGGGATTCGAACCTGAGTCTCTTGCTTACTAGGCAGTTGCACTGGCCAGGATGCCATCTGGACGCAATTGTCACCACTATCATATAGACTACCCTACCATGTTGGTGCCTGCTCTTTTCGGTTGGGATGGGTTGGTCTAGGGTACGAGGCCAAACAGCGAGGTCATCGGTCTCATCAGATTAGGGAAGGAAGTCGGCTGTGCCCTTTCAAAGGAACCATCCTGACATTTGCCTGAAGCGATTTAGAGAAATTACGGAAAACCTAAGTCAGGATGGCCGGACGCTGGATTGAACCGTCGTTCTCACGAACGCGAGTCCAGTGCGCTAACAACTGCGCCACCTCGCTCTGTGCCTGTTCTTTCGGAAATGTCAAAATGAACAGACACCACACACTATATATAATCAAGACGATGTCGGCCAATGATCCCTTCATTGCAGATGCACACCGAGCTCGAACTCTTACGAAACTCGGTGAGGTGCCATGAGGAATGAGGCTAATGACCAGTGATATAAATTGAGAATTTTCGTCTGACTTAGGGCGTGCTAAGATAGTTCATGCGGCTGTGCTGACTAGTGTGTCCTGGTGGTGTAGCGGTCAGCACAGCTGCATACTAAGTAGAAAATTCGGTTTGAATCCCAGTGCGGCAGAAAATTTTAAACTTGCCTCATTGATATTTATCAGCGGCCATTGGCAGCTAGTGTCTTTAATTCCTTTATTTTATTGCCCCCTCACAATGCCTATGCTCATCCAAGCACGTGTCAACAGTTATGTTTATTTCACATTCACACTGAAGTAACCATTGCTACATTAATGAAGCAGGTTGTAAACTATCACAGAAGCCTTTGCGTTTACGTTATAAATATTTTTCTCCACGAAAATGAGTGATTCACAAACACGAAACTGTTTCAGCTACAAATCTCATAATTAAACTCGCGCACCTTCACGTGAAGTAACTAAATTACTAATACACTTTTCTTCTACGATTCGACATAACATGTTCAAGTCTTAATTATGTTTCTACCAAATTCTTCGTACTGTTTATCATCAAGGCTGCTGCGAGCGTCCATTCCGAGCGGTAGCTCAATACACTCTCCTTGCACACACCAAGACCACTGCTGCCAACTCTCCAAAACGGAATAAGCGAAATGACTGTGAAAAAAAAAGCCAGAAAAAAGCTGAAATAAAACAAAGTGTGTTATTGTAGGCTACAGTTTTATTTTTGCAATACCTATACTGTGTAGATATTGTTACGTAACTCCAACTGCATGAAGAACAATTTGATCAAATTTTATACACAAAGACACCAAAACGTAATACACGCTAGTATTGTTTTGATGATTTTTATCTTTGTAATCAAATTCTTGGAAAATAATTTACTCAGATTTACTCATATTAGTGATTCGCACTCTTGCCATAATTGTGCAGTGAAAAAAGGAGTAAGGACACGATGAAGAAAGAAACGGAAGACAGTAGATAGGAATGAGGAATAGATCGTCAACTGGTCACATATGATGCACCAGCTCCTCTTTGACGCAAGGAATTGGTTATTGGTTAAACATCCAGTAGAAGTGTTTTTGTAATGCGAGCTTTACGGAAACAGAGTACAACTGGCTACTGAATGGCGCAGCAGGCAGGAAGCGGGGCAGCGGAAACGTGTAACGTATCGCTCCGCCTTCGACAAACACAGCAGGTTATCTGGAGTGATAAGTAGTGACAACTCTAACCATAACATCTGGACTCCAGACGAATGAAACGTTATATACTGCCGCGCCGCAGACGGTAACACGACATTCACCTGGGCGGTTTACCAGAGAAAAATAATGTGCCTCCACGCTTTTCTCCTTTCGGTTAAGGTAACACACAATATGACATGATGGCGAGGAGTCAAACGCAACGGCAGTATCACGACTTGTTTTACATACTCATTAACTGGCGACTGTTTTGTGATTTTCAGAAGTACTGAGAAAGCACAACACTCCTGAACCTGAACACAACACTTATTGTACGACAAAGAAACTGCTCACGTCCGCGCTAAAAAAGTTGTACATATGTTCAAGGATATGCTCTTAGAATTGTAAGAGCAGACATAATGTCTGTCGAGATACACAGTAAAGGTTGAAAATTTATGACTAATTATTGTAGCCACTGTTAGGATGTAGTACCGGTTTCGGCCGTTAGAAGCAATCTTCAGATATTATTTTGATATCGGTGCAGCCATACGTGACGATGAACTGATTTGTTGCACTTTAATCAGTACTGTGAAAGTGAATACCAGGATAGGCAGCTCACTTAAAGAGGAACGGACCTTTCTAAATAGGGCAATCGCAGAAGTTGAACAGACAAATATTGGTACACGGCGGGTATCTGCGAAGAAACCTTGGCTAACAGAAGTAATATTTCGGCTGATAGACGAAAAAAGTAAGTACAAAAATGTGCAGCGAAAGACAGGAATACAGCAGTATAAGTTACTTAGGAATAAAATGAATGGGAATTGCAGGGGAGTTTAGGGGAAATAGTCTCAGGAGAAACGCGAGGAAATCGAGAAGAAAGTGGTGTCAGAAGGACTGATTCAGCATATAGAAAAGTCAAAATAATTCTCGGTGATTTCTGAATGATAAAACTATGAGGAGCATCGTTTCAAAACATACAAAATGCAGCCGACGTCAAAATACAGTTTGATGCGTTTCCACAACAGTTGTGGTATGCTCTCTAACGCAGATGAGTCAGATCGGGCCGTTTCATATTCTTTTGCATAGTAATTTTGTGCTGAAATAAATCGGATCAACTCGTGTTATGTACACCGCAGCCGACAGTACGGAAGGTATTATGTTGGAGAGATATTTCCCAGCCTCCTTTATTAGCCCACTCTTTTGTTCCATAAAATTTCGGGCGTGCAGCCGCATAAATTCAGTTTCTTCTTCTAATATTTCGGCTGAACACCGTCCAGTTATCTTCACAGTGAGCCGAGGTGACTAATGCTCCGGCACTTGCTCCGCTCTTTTGAACTCGAGACCCGAACCACTGCGTATGCGACCAAAGATACACAAGGCGCCAGAGACGTTGATAGGCGGCAAAGAGGTGTAACATATGCATGGAAATTAAATCTATGGCCGCGCAGTCGATCCACACGCTGATAATGATTTGTCACGGAGAGTTATACCGTCACGACATCTTTGTGATTTAATTACAGAAATTGCCGAATTCCATGACTTGTCCAAGCTGAAGTCGCTATCTCTATTAATTAAATTCGTCACCAACCGAATTTCAATTGCTTCTTTCACTTCCAAAGATCCACAAGAATGGTGTTCCTCTACGTCCGATAGGGAGTAACATCGGCTCTCCAACCTATGATTTTGCCAAACACTTAGCGTCGTTATTAAGGCCTCTGGTGTGAAAATGCGCTCATCACATTCGTAACTCTTTGGACTTCATTAACATACTGAAATCACTCAAACTGAAAAGTTGGAAAGACTTTCGATAAAAAGATTTCAGCTTTATTTGAACATGTTTTGGCCTCGACATATTTTTTATTCAATAACGAATTTTATGAACAGACTGACGGTGTCGCCATGGGTACTCCTTTGTCGCCCTTGGTGGCGAACTTCTCTATGGAGGACTTCGAGGAGGAAGCGCTGGAATCTGCTAGCTTGAAACCCACAGTGTTTTGGAGGTATGTTGTTGACGCGTTTGTAGTGTGGCCCCATGGTGAAGACAAGCTAAAAGAATCTTTAAATCATCTGAATTCTATCCACAGACAAATTCAGTTCGCGATAGAAATCGAAAAAGATGGATACCTTCCATTTTTGGATATGTTGGTACGGCGCAAAGATGATGGCACATTGGGACATGCAGTGTATCGAAAACCGACCCATACGGATTTATATTTACGTGCAAATAGCTGCCACCATTCTTCGCGGACGATGAGTGTAATCAGGACTCTAGTACACAGAGCACACGCCATTGCTGACGAGAGCAGTCTTGAGGACGAGCTTCTACACCTGAAAAGAGTTTTTGAAGCCAACGGATACTCTGCACAGCAGATACGTAAGGCACTACAAATGAAATCAACAGTGGGCACAAGAAAAGCGGAAGCAGACTCGGAAAGTTTTAAATCCAAGGCTTTCCTGCCATACGTAGGAAGCCTTTCGTCAAAAGTAGGACGAATTCTCAGGAAACACGAAGTGAAAGAGATTTTTCATCCTCCACCAAAGACTGCAGCACTCCTGGGTTCCGTTAAAGATGATTTGGTGCTCCGGAAGCCTGGGATTTACAACATCCCCTTTGAGTGCGGCCGTTCATACATCGGACAGACGACACGTACAGTCCAGGAGAAATGCACAGAGCACCGCAGGTACACCCGTCTCTTACAACCTAATAAATCTGCGGTGGCAGAACACTGTATTGACACTGGACTCTCTTGGTGTACGATGGTGCCGAAATTTTATCCTCGACTTCATCATTCTGGGACTCAGTAGCGAAAGTAACAATTGAAATTCAGTTGGCGACAAATTGAATTAATAGAGACAGCGGCTTCAGCTTGGACAAATCATGGAATCCGGCAATTTCTGTAATTAAATTACAAAGACTTCGTGACGGAACAGCTCTCCGTGACACATCGATATCACCGAGTGGATCGACTGCGAAGCCATAGATTTAATTTCCATGCATATGTTACACCTCTTTGCCGCCTATCAACGTCTCTGGCGCCTTGTGTATCTTGGCCGCATATGCAGTGGTTCGGTCCTCGAGTTCAAAAGGACGGGAGCAAGTGCTGGAGCGTTAGTCACCTCGGCTCGCTCTGAAGATGGCTGGACGGCACTCAGCCGAAATATTAGAAGAAGAAACTGAATTTATGCGGTTGCCCGCTAGAACTTTTATGGAACAGTCTTTACGCCTGGAAAACATGAAGATTCACACTCTTTTGTTGTCTGTTCCCACTATTTTGATCTTGCAGCTCACAGCACGGTGTTGATTTCGTGACTGTTCTCATTCGACCTCCGTTGGGGGGGGGGGCTATTACCCGTGGGAGAGCGATCGAAAGGAAGTACAATGAGAATTATGGCTGCGAAAACTAAAAAGACAGCCTGAAGTAAGTAATAACACCTGATGTATTTTACGAAGGATCATTTTTCTGTCAATTTTGTTATGTCCTTTCAGTGATGTGTTATTCGCGTGGACAGATTGCACAAATGCATGTTTTTGTACTCTGACTGAGCTTTATTATTTGTAGTTTGACGTGAGGACAGGTATTTCTCTTTAGGTAATTCAACAGAGATCCATATTTAAGTAATTTTAAGCTGCCTTGTAATCACAAAGAAGGCAGGTTCAGGAGTGTAAGCATCCCAGTATTCTAAGAGCAAAAGGAGGAAATGAAGTTCATGGCGTATCGAACAAACTGGAAAAAGTGTCGCAGACACAGTTATAAGATGAAAGTTACATTTCCAAAACCATGATGCACTGCAAAGCATTATATAAGACAGCGCATTTGAAATTACGTTGTTGTGCCGTATGAGGTAGGTCACTGACTTGTTATGTTGCTTTTGGGGCGTCATAAGCATCATGCAGTAAACGTCTAAGTAACTACCCGAGTCTGGCACCTGATCCTTCTCTTGCACGAGGAAGGAGAACTAAGAGCAAGACTATAACACATTGATCTACCGTCAACAACATGCTAATACCTTTATTTTTTTTACATCATGGCTTGTGTCCAACAGTAAAATCAATAAAAAACTGAAACCGTGTTATGTGCAAACATGATTGGATTAAAACATATTTCGTTCAGTGTGTTGGTTCAAAACATATTAAGCGTAATGTAAAAATTAAAGTGGCTCCTTCATGCACTGGGAAATGATTTCAATAATGACTATTCTGGAACATAATCTAAATACCTAGGTCCTACTGTCGAGAATTTTGACATATTTTCTTTGCTTAGAAAGCGAAACGTGTTCCTCGCTTCCTGTAAAATAAGATTTGAAACGTTGCTCCTCATTTTAAATAACCACCGCGGGCTCTCAAATTACGTGACATAAGATGAGCTTTTTTCTTGAATCGAGTATATATTACATTACTCGTCAGTTTCGTCCTGTAGCCATTTTCTAATGCAGATGCGTCGGTGACGATACACACATCATCGACGCAGCTGCATTTGAAAATGGGGACACGGCGAAACTGGTCAGTAATGCAACGGATACTCAATGCATAAAAAGCTCATCTTGTAAAATAGAATGTGACAGCCTACACTGCTTATTTAAAATAGTTTTATCATGCAAAAATTATGTCCAGTCTGCGACCCTACATATTAAGAAACTAACTTTCGGTGAAACTGGAAGCAAAGGCGACAACATTAAGACTGCAAAAGGAATTCCACTGGCAGACGAAGAGGAGAGAGCAGACAAGTTGGAAGAGTACATTGAAGGCCTCTACTGTCTGATTACGTGGTAGAAGACGAAATGAACGTCAAAATGAAATACATAAGGGATCTAATATCCCGTCAGAGTTTCACAGAGAGATCAGATAAAGGGGAAGGTACAAATAGCAATCGTTCGGAACTTCTAAAACCATTGGAGAAAGTGGCACCCAAACGAGTTTGCAAAGTCTAAGCCCGGACATACACCAACAGGCTTTTTGGAAAATATCATCCCCACAAACCGGAAGCTAGCAAGGGCGAATAAGTACGAGAATTATAGCACAGCCAACTTAACAGCGCTTGCTTTCAACTAGCTCTGAAGAGTAATGTATAGAAAAATGTGAAAGAAAATTGGGGTTCTGTCAGATGAAAGTTAGTTTGGCTTTGGCAACGATAAAGACAAGTTGATAGGGTTTGTCGATTCAGAAAAAGCGTTCGCCTATGTAAAATTGTACAAATGTAGCAATTAGTCGGAAAAATTGACAATATGAACAAAAACCAAAAGGGATGAATAAGAATGAAGACCAAGAACGGAATGCTCGAATTAAAAAGGATGTAGTGTAAGGATATCGTCCTTTGCCCCTTACTGTCCAATCTGTGCACTAAAGAAGCAGTGATGAAAATAAAAATATGTTCGGAGTAGGATAAAAATTCAGTGTGGAATATATCAATGACAAGATTCTGTGACGACATTGATATCCTTAGTAACAGGAAGGAGGAATGAATGGAGTGAACAGTCTAATATGCAGACACTATGGACTGAGAGTAAACTGAGGAAAGATGAAAGTAATGGGAAGTAATATACCTGTAAGAGCGGTTAGCCAAAAACTTATGTCAAAATTGTAGAGTACAAGGTAGATGAAGTGAAGGAATTCTTCTACCCTGGAAGCAAAATAAAACTTGACAGGTGAATCAAGGATACAAAAAGCTGACTAGCACAGGAAAAGAGAAAATTACTGACCAAAAGAAGTCTATTAAGAAGGGCGTTCAGTAAGTAATGAACATTTTTTTCTGAAAGCAGGTTGGTTTTATTCAGAATTCCAAAATACGAGGGTTGTCCAGAAAGTAAGTTCCGATCAGTCGCGAAATGGACACCACAGTGGAAACCTGATGAAGCTTTGCACAGATGTGTTGGGTAGTATCTCTACTATGACTGTCGATCGTATCAAGACGCTCTTTTCAGTTGTGAGTGCACGGTGAGCGAGTAAAGGTGCATGTAACAACGATGTCTCCTGCCAAATAGGAGAGCCCGCTGAGAGGCTTCGCCTTAATGAATGCAGCCCACCTAACACAACTGCCACGCACTTCCTTCTTCATGGCAATTCTCAGCCGCACTCTGCAGGGGCAGTGAAGACTCTCCTGCAGCCTTTTCGATGGGAAGTGTTCGATCACCGACAACACAGCCCTAATTGGCTCGTCCTGAGTGTTATCTCTGTTCACATGAAACGCTGGATACGAAGACAGCACTTGGGAGCAGGCTACACGCTACAGACCAGCGAGAGAACTGTCGGAAAGCACAGGCGGCTGCCTTCTGCGACGATGGTGTTAGAAATTTAGTATAACGCTCCGACAAATGTCTACGTCGGAGCGGCGACTATGTAGAGAAGTATCTGGAAAGTGTAGCTAACACTTGCAAACAAAATGCTTCTGATTTTCACAGAGGTTTCCATTTAGCGACCGATCGGAACTTACTTTCTGGACAACCCTCGTATTATTCCTCACACGTTTGGCCACAAATCCTACTTTTCAACATAATCTCCGTTCATTGCGACAGCCTTACGCTACCTTACAGGGAGGGCCTGTATGCACGCATGGTACCACTCTACTGGTCGAAGTCGGAGCCAACATCGTGCTACATCAATAACCTCCCCATCATCCAGGTGCTGCCTCCTGCAGAGTGCATCCTTCATTGGACCACACAGTTCGAAGTTGGAAGATTAGAGATCTGGGCTAGAGGGTGGATGAGGAAGAACTGTCCAACAGAGTTTCGTGTGCTCCTCTTGAATGCGCAGACCAAACGAGGTGACGCAATGCTTAGCGCGCTGGACTCGCATTCGTAGGACGACGGTTCAAACCCCCGTCCGACCATCCGTGATTTCTCTGAATCGCTTCAGGCAAATGCCGGGATGGTTCCTTCATTCCCTAATCCGAGCTTGTGCTCCGTCTCTGACCACCTCGTAGTCGACAAGACGTGACGTTAAACAGTAATTTCCTCCTCTTCTTCAGTTGCGCTGATTTGTGTGAGACCTTGCGCTGTCAAGGAGAAGAAGAAGTTCTTTTGCATTTTTGTGGCAACGAACACGCTGAAGTCGTTTCTTCAATTTCCTGAGGGTAGCGCAGTACATCTCAGAGTTGATCGTTGCTTTATTAGGGAGTCGCAGGAGACGGTCACCATGACTTTACTGGCTGATGGTGCGGCTTTTTTTCTTCAGAGGACCCACACCATAGATCACCGTTTTGTTTCCGGTTCAAAGTGATGAACCCATGTTTCGTTGCCTGTGGCGACGCTCGACAAAAATTCGTAATGGTCAGCATCGCAACGTGCAATGATCAGTGTCGTTTAGACCGTCAATAAGAGTGCACCGCGAGTTCCTGCTGTTAATAAGGAGAGTACACTGTTCGTTTATTACATACAGTATTTTTACGAGCTTCAAACAGGAGCGACTTATTTTCAGTTATCTGTGTAGTTACTAGTTTATTTTTGTGACTTCTTGCGCATTTGAGTGCTTACTAGGCACAACCTTTTATTTTAATAACAGTGTAGCACAGACTGCCGCCGTTGTTATCGCCCCTTGCATCGATCCTCGTATCGTACAGGCTTTTGTTTGTTTTGGTTCGAACAGCTCAGTGTCGGTTAGACTGTAAATGAGAGTGCACTGCTAGTTCCTGCTGCTCATGAGGCGAGTACACCGTTCGGTTATTACATATTTTTACGAGCTTCAAACAGGAGCCACTTCAGTATCTGTATACAGATGCGAGCTGAGTTATTCACCTTTTACTCACAGCTCCAGGCTGTGTTGGCTTCCATCACACAGCTTGGGGCCGCTGCCAAGTGGCATCACTGTGGGGGTCCGGATGGAGGTGTGCGAGGAATGTCGAGGACTCCCACGTGTCCCCGGACTGGTCTACGGCTGTGGCCGCTCCAGGTACTGCCTGCACAGAGGTTGATCCCTCACCCGTGGTCAAGTGGGGTATCATTCCAAAGTCTGGCAGGCAGCGAAAGACTTTCCATGAGGCCGATTGTAGGGCCTCCCCAGTTCGTTTGACGAACAGGTTTCGCGTGTTATCCGTGGCTGACCAAGTCACTGAGGCAGATGCAGTCGTCCACCCTGTTTCAGAGGAAGCTTCTCGGCCCGCAAGGTCTGGGCATTCACAGAGGGTGGGTTTGCTGGTAATTGGGAGCTCCAGCGTTAGGTGAGTAATGGGGCTCCTTAGGAACATGGCTGCCAAGGAGGGGAAGGAAGCCAGTGTGCACTCCGTATGCATACCAGGGTGAGTCATTCCGGATGTGGAAAGGGTGCTTCCGGATGCCGTGAAGAGTACAGGGTGCAGCCAACGGCAGGTGGTGGCCCATATCGGTACCAACGACGTTGTCGCTTTGGATCGGAGTCGATTCTCTCTGGTTTCAGGCGGTTAGCGGAAATGGTAAAGACTGCCAGTCTTGCTAACGAGATTAAGGCGGAGCTCACCATCTGCAGCATCGTTGACAGAACCGACTTTGGTCCTTTGGCGCAGAGCCGAGTGAAGGGTCTGAATCAGTCTCAGGCGGTTCTGTGACCGTGTAGGTTGCAGATTCCTTGACTTGCGCTATCGGGTGGTGGGTTTCCGGGTTCCGTTTAATAGGTCAGGAGTCCACTACACACAGGAAGCGGCTACACGGATAATGGGGGCTGTGTGGAAGGGACTGGGCGGTTTTTTAGGTTAGACGGTCTCAGGAAACCACAGAATGGGCGTCCGTCTGAAAGGGGGCAGGTAAAACACAGTAAGGTAGTTGTAGTAAACGATCGGTATTGTAGTTGTAAATTGCCGTAGCTGTGTTGGGAAAGAACCAGAGCTCCAAATAGTTATAGGTACCGAAAGCTGGCTAAATCCGGAAATAAGTTCAGCCGAAATTTTTTCAAACGACCTAACAGTGTTCAAAAAGGATAGATTAAATACAGTTGGTGGTGGAATATTTATTGCTGTCAGAAGTAGTTTACCTTGTAGTGAAATTGAAGTAGATAGTTCCTGCGAAAAGATATGGGTAGAGGTTATACTTTGAAATGTCCCCTTAGAAAAATTATGAATGACAGTGCTGGAAAACTTCTACGCTATTTGATTTTCAAACAGCTGAGCAAAACTGAACGTACTCAGACGGTTCTCTCTTTACTTATTCTGATCATCACTAAACTAACACACAATATTTTTTTTAGCGCAAAGCAATCTGACTTTCAATAATCCCTACAAAAGAATGGCCCTGACTAACAATAACCTAAACAGAATGAGATTTTCACTCTGCAGCGGACTGAGCGCAGATATGAAACTTCCTGGCGGATTAAAACTGTGGACCGGGCCGAGACTCGAACTCGAGACCTTTGCCTTTCGGGTGCAATTACTCTACCATCTTTTTTTCTTTTTAATTTCATTTTGTTCATTTTCGTTCGTTGTATCTGCTCGGGGCGGACTTCGAAAGACACCCGTTTCAGTTCGTTGTTGATCCATTAACTCAATTTTTTTTTATTAAGAGGGCAGCTAGCCCTCTGACCGAACACGCTGAGCTACCGTGACGGCATCCATCTGAGCTACCGAAGCACGACTCACGCCCCGTCCAAGTTTTGAAAGTAGGAGACGAGGTACTGGCAAAAGCAAAGCTGTGAGGTCGGGGCGTGAGTCATGCTTGGGTAGCTCAAATGGTAGAGCACTTGCCCGCGAAAGGCAAAGGTCCAGATTTCGAGTCTCGGTCCGGCACACAGATTTACTTCGCCAGGAACTTTTAATAACCCATATCTTTCATGAAAAACTTACAAAAATCTTCGTTACTCGAACTACTGCAATGCAGCGAGCCCCAATACTCCCAGCTAAATAAAAGATTCTCACTACTGAAGGCACTAACTACTAATAGGCATAGTTAGCAAATGAAAGATTTTGATAGAGAACGAACAATGTATATATATATATATATATATATATATATATATATATATATATATATATATATATATAATTTTGTGACATCCAATAAAACAAATTTCCTTTTTCTGTTGGACACACGCCCAGATCGTCCGCTCAAAACTCTGCCATCTCTCTCCCCACATCCACCACTGCTGCGGCTCACCTCCAACTGCCCAACGCTACGCGCTGTTCATATCCAACTGTCCACCACTACACAAGCGAATATTCGAACAATGAGTCCAACCAGCAACAGACTGCACACAGCGCAGTCAGCGATTTTCATGCAGAGCACGACTTGGCATTATCAACATAAAAACCTAAACAGCTTACTTACAACTTGACAATCGGACTAAACTATTAATTGCATAGTTTTACCGACCCTCGACTAAGAAGATATAGTTGCTGAACAATTCAAAGAAAACTTGGTTCTCATTTCAAATAGGTACCCCACTCACACAATTATAGTCGGTGGTGACTTCAATCTATCCTCGATATGCTGGAAAATTATACGTTAAAAGCCGACGGCAGACATAAAACATCATCCAAAAGTGTACTGAATGCTTTCTCAGAAAATTATTTTGAAAAATTGGTTCATGAGCCCACTAGAAGCGTAAATGTTTGAGAAAGCATACTTGACCTCTTAGCAACAAATAATCCTGGACAAATATGGAGTATCATGACGAATACAGGAATTAGCGACCACAAGGCAGTTGCTTCCAGGCTGAATACCGTAACACCTACAACCATCAAAAAGAAACGCAAAGTACATCCATTTAAAAAGCTGCTAAAAATGCTCTTAACGCCTCTTTAAGAGACAGTCTCCACTCCTTCCGATCTGATCACGTAAGTGCAGAAAAGATGTGGAATGATTTCAAAGAGATAGATGTGGAATGATGTCAATGAGATAGTATCGACCGCAATTGAGAGATATACACCACATAAATTAATAAGTGATGGTACTGATCTTCCATGGTACACAAAGCTGATCAGATCGCTGTTGCAGAACAAAGAAAAAAGCGTGCCAAATTTAAAAGAACGCAAAATCCCCAACATTGGTGAATTTTGCAGAAGTTTGAAATATAGCGCGTAGTTCAATGCGAGATGTTCTTAATAATTTCCACTACGAAACCCTGTCTCGGAGTCTGACAGAAAACCCAAAGAGATTCTGGTCATACACAAAGCACCCAAGTGGCAAGACGCAATCAATGTCTTCACTGATGACAGTGCCACTAAAACAGACTTGTTAAACACGGTTTTCCGAAACACCTTCACCAAAGAAGACGAAGTAAATGCTCCTGAATTCCAGTCAAGAAAACTGCCAAGATGAGAAACATAGAAGTAGATATCCTCGGTGTAGCAAAGCAGCTTAAATCACTTAATAAAGGCAAGGCCTTTGGTACAGATTATATACCAGTCAGGTTCCTTTCAGAGTATGCTGATGCAGTAGCTCCGTATTTAGCAATTATATACAACCGGTTGTTCACAGAAAGATCCGCATCTAAAGACAGGAAAATTGCTCTAGTCACACCAATACCCAAAAAGGGAAATAGGAGTAATCCGCTGAAGTACAGGTCCATATTACTTACGTCGATTTGCAATAGGGTTTTGGAACATATACTATGTTCGAACATGATGAATTACCTCGAAGAAAACGATTTATTGACACATAGCACGGACTGAAGAAACTGTTCTTGTGAAACACAACTAGCTCTTTATAGTCATGATGTAATGGGTGCTATCGACAAGAGATGTCAAACTTATTTCATAGTTTCAGATTTCCAGAAGGCTTTCGACACCGTTCCTCACAAGCGTCTTCTAACCAAATTACATGCCTATGGAATATCGCCTCAGTTGTGAGACTGGATTCGTGATTTCCTGTCAGAAAGGTCACAGTACGTAGTAATATACGGAAAGTCATCGAGTAAAACAGAAGTAATATCTGCATTCCCCAAGAAAGTGTTATAAGCTCTCTATTGTTCCTGATCTATATTAACGACGTAGGAGGCTATCTGAATAGCCGTATTAAATTGTTTGCAGATGATGCTGTCGTTTACCGTCTTGTAAAGTCATCAGATGATGATAATGAATTGCAAAATGATTTAGATAAGATATCTGTGTGGTTCGAAAAGTGGCAATTGACCCTGAATAAAGAAAAGTGTGAAGTTATTCACATGAGTACTAAAAGAAATCCGCTAAATTTCGATTACGCGCTAAGTCTTAAGGCTGTAAATTCAACTAAATACTTAGCGATTACAATTACAAATAACCTAAATTGGAATGATCACATAGATAACGTTGTCGGTAGAGCAAAGGAAAGATTGCGATTCATTGGCAGAACACTTAGAAGATGTTGCAGGTCTACTAAAGAGACTGCTTACACCACGCTTGTCCGCCCTATTCTGGAGTACTGCTGTGCGGTGTGGAATCCGCATCAGGTGGGACTCACGGATGACATCAAAAAAGTTCAAAGAAAGGCGGCTCGTTTTGTACTATCGCGAAATAGGGGAGAGAGTGCTACAGACATGATATGAGAATTGGAGTGGCAATCATTGAAACAAAGGCGTTTTTCGTTGCGACAGGATCTTCTCATGAAATTTCAATCACCAGTCTTCTCCTCCGATTGCGAAACCATTGTGTTGCAGCCACCTACATAGGGAGAGAGGATCATCATGATAAAATAAGAGAAATCAGGGCTCGCACAGAAAAAGTTAATTGCTCGTTTTTCCAGCGCGCCGTTCGAGAGTAGAGAAATAGCTTGAAGGTGGTTCATTGAACCCTCTGCCGGGCACTTTATTGTGAATGGCAGAGTAATCAAGTAGATGTAGATGTAGATTTTTAACGCTCTCCACTGTCTTACCTTAGGCGGTGAGGAACCCAGCGGGTACACACTTTTGAGTACTCCAACTGGTAGACGAAGTGTGTCAGCACTACCACCAGAGACGTCCAGTTGTGCAGCGAGGTGCTTGACTGTGATCCAACGATCACTTCAAATAAGAGTGTCCGCACGTTCCAACATGGCAACAGTCACAGCCGTGTGCGGCCGGCCGCCACGCAGGAGAGCGGACAGGTTTACGCGACTTGCGTTAATGACGGACGCCTCACCTAGCGACCACAGCGCTTTCGTTGACTGCCAAGTCTCCGCAGAATTTTGCAAGCGCGGTGCTCTTGTTTTCTGACCAAAAAAAAAACAAAAACAAAAACTCAGTGACAGCTCTCTGCTTGGACCGCACCTCCGTTACAGATGCCATTTTGATGAGTACGTTTAGCGGCGCCAGTTATTGGAACTTCATGAATATTTAGGGGTTGAAACGGGAGTAGTCCATCACGCCCACATTTTTTCAACAGAAACTGATCGAGAAAAGATGTGTTGCATTAATTATTGAACGGCGCTCGTAGTAACAAACTTTGGCATTAATTTTCAAAACGAATTTTTTGACAATGTAGATCTGGCACACAAAATTGTATGGAAGTGATTCATTGACTCCGGGAGAACCGGAAAAGAAGAGAATGGAAGCGTTTGACTTGTGGTGCTATAGAAGAATGTTAAAAATTAGGCCAACTGATAACAAAACAGGAAGTTCTCAGTAGAGTCGTCGTGGAAAGGAACTTATAGAAGTCACTGACAAGAGGAAAGGACAGTGCGGTAAGACATGTGCTAGTTCACCAAGGAATAAGTTCCATGGGACTTGAAACAGATGCAGAGGGAACCTTCGATGAAGCTCAACAAAAGCAGCGACTCACCTGGAAATGATAACTAGGTGGACCGACGAAGGATCGAGGGCTGTTTGGAAAGTAAGTTCCGATAGGTCGCGAAATGGAGACGACAGGAAACTTCGATGAAGTTTTGCACAGATGTGTTGGGCAGTGTCTCTAGTAGGCCTGTTGATTGCATCACGTCGCGCGGGATTAGCCGAGCGGTCTGACGCACTGCAGTCATGGACTGTACGACTGGTCCCGGCGGAGGTTCGAGTCCTCCCTCGGGCATGGGTGTGTGTGTTTGTCCTTAGGATAATTTAGATTAAGTAGTGTGTAAGCTTAGGGACTGATGACCTTAGCAGTTACGTCCCATAAGATTTCACACACATTTGAACATTTGATTGCATCACGTGCTCTTTTCAGTTCTAAGCACAAAGTGATGTGACGCCTCTAATTAGCGGTAAAAGTTGTTACAATGATATGTGCTCAATAAAGAATATTTATCACAAGTAGTGTATTGAAACATTAGATTTCTCGGTGACATAAAGATTCCATGAACTACTATGTAAATGAAAGACGCGGTGATATCTTCCTGGGATCTCTTGTCTTTTTGATCTTGTTGCTTTTCTCTTTTTCCTTGCCTTGCGCTCGTGCCTCTCTACGTCATTCGATGTATAGAGTCTTGCTGCCTATTCATGTGAGTTGAGTTACCGTTGAATAGTAATTATTAGTGATGAATTTTAAAAACTTGTTCTTGCTTTGAAACAGAAACCTCTTCCTCCTGCCGGCCGCGGTGGTCTCGTGGTTCTAGGCGCGCAGTCCGGAACCGTGCAACTGCTACGGTCGCAGGTTCGAATCCTGCCTCGGGCATGGATGTGTGTGATGTCCTTAGGTTAGTTATGTTTAAGTAGTTCTAAGTTCTAGGGGACTGATGACCACAACAGTTGAGTCCCATAGTGCTCAGAGCCATTTGAACCAGCCTCTTCCTCCCTTTAATGTTTACGTAACTGTGGCCATTGCTTTGCACAGTTGAAGTCACCTTGCCTTCCTGCTTCCAGTGAGCACGTAAAGATGCCTAGAACAATAGAGTCTTCCGCCAATTATGGGTGGCCACTGCGAGGTTTCGCCTGCTTTCATGCAACCCCACATAACGCACTTGTCAATTCTCACATGACAATTCTCGGTCGTACTCTGCAGGGGAAATAAGGATCGCCCACAATACAGCCCGGACTTGGCTGCCTCTGATGTTCATCTTTGCTCACATGACCCGCTGGCTATGATGACAACATTTTGGCACAGACAAGGAACTGCAGACTGGCGTACAGAGGTGCCGAGAAGCACAGGCGGCTGCCTTCTACGACGAGGGTATTGAAAAGTTGAGACGGAGCGGCGACTATGTAGAGAAATTCCTAAGGGTATTTTCGTGCTGTCGTTGCAACTACAAGGAAGTGCGCTTTTTTTTCACCAGGCGAGTTTCGCTTTATTGAGGTAAAGCACCATCAGTGGTCTGTAGTTAAAGATATTTACAGTTTGATTTGTTTTTGAGATCGAAAAAAAAGCTCGTAAAGAGCAACATACTGTTCACGAACTGTTTTTCGATCTTGTAAATGTCTTTAATTACAGACCACTGACGGTGCTTTACCTCAAAAAGCCGAAAAGCATCTATTAAAAAAAAAGAAAAGAAAACACGAGTTTTCTGTTGTTGCAATGACAGAACGAAAATACCCTCAGGAATTGTAAAGCAGCTACGGACAATATGGCCACATCAATGAAAAGTAGTTAGAAGGTATAGCAAACTGTTGCAAATAAAACATTTATGATTTTCACTATGGTTTTCATTTCGCGACCGATCAGATCTTGTATTGTATTGTATGTTAACCAGGTGCATAGAAACGACGGAGAGGCTCCGTCCCCGCCGCAGCCGCAGTGGTCCACAACCCCACGACGACTACCGCAGTCCACTTCACCCTCACCCCTCCGCCGACCACCGACCCACACCGAACCACTCTCTTTCGGGGTTATTGTACGGTTCGGCCGCGGTGGATCCCCCTCCCTCCCCCCCCGCCCCTAGTGAACGTCTCGCACCAGACAAGTGTAACTCCATGTTTGCGTGGTAGAGTAATGGTGGTGTTCTCGTAGGTGGAGAAGTTGTTTGCGTAGCAGTCGCCGACATAGCGTAGCTGAGGCGGAATAAGGGGAACCAGCCAGCATTCGCCGAGGCAGATGGAAAACCACCTAAAAACTATCCACAGACTGGCTGGCTCACTGGACTTCAACCCAAGGCTGCTGGGCGGATTCGTACCGGGGACCAGGCGCTCCTTCCCAGTGCGGGAAGCCGTGCGTTAGACAGCACGGCTAACCGGGCGGGCGATCAGACCTTACTTACGGAACAGCCCTCGTAGAATGGACTTCAAGATACGACTGCAAACCCGAGGAGAGTATCACAGTCCGAAGACTGAGGACATAAGAAAAGCTCTCAGTAAGATGTATTACTGTCAAGTAATGCTTTTGTTCTTACGATTCACATTTATTTTACATATGCGCTTGTACTCCCCTCGTATGAATGGCATTTTGAAACGATATGTACCCGCAATTGCCTCCATCCAATTCCTCCACAGCGATGGCGTCTTTTGTAGTTCAACAAGCCCAGACGAATGTGCGCAAAATCTGAGTTTATTTCTTACCGGAAATTCGATGATAGCGGAAGATAACGAAAATATTTTTTTTTCTATTTTTGTTTTGTTTTTGGTTGGCTTTTGTGACGTGACACCGGCCTTGCCGCATGGTAACGCCGGTTTCCTTCAGATCACCGAAGTTAAGCGTTGTCGGTCTTGGCTAGCATTTGGGTGGATGACTCTCTGGTCTGCTGAGCGCTGTTGGCAAGTGGGGTGCACTCAGCTCTTGTGAGGCCAGTTGAGGAGTTGCTTGGTTGAGAAGTAGCGTCTCCGGTCACGAGCTGACAATGGCCGCGAGAGCAATGTGCTGACAACAAACTCCTCCTCATCCACATCCAATGACGCCTGTGGGCTGAGGATGACACGGCGATCTGTCGGCACCGTTGGGTCTTCGAGGTCTGCTCGGATGGAGTATTTTGGGACGCACTCATTCAGCCATCTCAAGAGTGTAATGTCAATTACGATGATAAGAACATAGGGAAACACAGTCTCCAACCGGAGAAAAGTTCTGACTCTGCTGGGAATCGAATCCGAGACCACAGTGCTTAGTAGTCCACCGAACTGACCGCGCAGCTACCGAGGCGAACATGTAGTTAGTGGTTTAAACATGTTTTGTAATTTGTGCTAGATTCAACGTGCGCTCCGCTTTATTGGTCCTCTTGTTTCTGGCTCTCCAGTGAGAATCCGCGAGTCCTGACACCGAGAGGTGCTTTTCTCGATAACTAACGGCGAACCGCTTTGCAGCTTGTAAGGTCTCTGCGAGCATCTTGTGATTACGGAGAATGATGACAGCTTGTTTTCCTGGAATGGTAAGTGGTCTGCATCCAATGATTGTCCACCGAGACTGCATCCTAATCGTGTGACTGTTGGCTACGTCAAGTGTCAAAAAGCCACAACAGAAACAGACTGTCACACAATCACGCTGATGCCCGCAATTTGCACTGCAGACAGGCTATAGCAAATGCGTCATTGGCGGAATCACCTGACACCGTTTTAATTAAATTCGGGAGCTGTTCGTGCACACGTCAAAGAGAAATCTCGAATTACGGAGCTTTGGCGGAACATTCTGTGGTCAGATCACTGGCCCATGCCAGCTATTGCAATATTAGTGGGCGATCTGTTTTTCTACGCTGTTGCGGTTCTTTGTCACACACTTTACCACCATTTTCAAACGATACAATGTTGCACGCGGAAGAACTGTCTCTTAGGCGATGAACGATCAGGTGCCGTCGAAAAAAAAGCGAAAATAATATCAAGACAGTGCATCTACTGCAATTTCTACACTACAGTTCTCTTTGATGGGAAGTACATGATTATAAAATTTAATTTTATTGCTAATTTTCCCTCAAATTTTACTAGTAGATAGGACGTATTCTCAAAGACTTCACGATACGTGAAACGGAAAATGGACGAAAATCCTACAGGACATAATGACAGATTCCTGTCACGGTTGAATATTTTAGATGGCATAATTTTTAATATTTTCTTTTTGCAGCGACAGCAACTGAAATTGTTTATATAAGAATATACAGCCTACAGTTGCAGGTTAACTTTATCGTTTACCTAGATTTCAACGTTGTTAATAACGTCTTCTTCAGAACCTGCAACAAGTTAATATTATAATGCGCTAGCAAATTATATATTAGATATGGTCATCCTACAGGATGCAACATATAGTACTTACATAAATTATTGTTTAAATGTTTGCCTAAAACAAGCCATGTCCTAAGTCAACTTCATAAAACTTGATGCATAACCATAAGGTTTTGTCACTTCTATGAAACCAACTATAGAAATTCACTTTAAGCCCGTTGTATGGGCCTCGTCGTGTGACTAGAGACTGCGGACCGCGAGAGCTTCGCGGTCTGTCTCACAGAGGGCAGCGCGCATGCGCGAGACGTATAGAGTCAAACTCTTATTACGCACGCGTCAGATAACCTTTTTGCTATGAATTAATTTTATATTTTACTATTGTAAGTTAATTACAGTATCCGGCATGACTACGTTTTACATTCTATTACAGAGCTTTCTAAACTGACCAACAAATCTCGTATGAACATCTGCAGGAAAGGATCTATTATTACAGAAACTGTGAGCTCACATGCATCTAGAGGGTTGGATCCCCTCCTTCGAAAGCGTCAGATTGCAAAGCCTGGGCTACTCTCAGGGTGGAATCTCCGTCTTCGAAGATTGTGTGTGTTTGTTTATTTGTTTGTCTGTCTGTCTGTCTGTCTGTGTGTCTGCCCGCTGCTGTCGCTGTTCGTTCGTTCGTTCGTTCGTTCGGTCCGTCCGTCCGTCCGTCCGTCCGCCTGCTGGCTGTCCATCGCCGTCGTCGTAACCGTTGCCGCCGCCGCCGCCGCCTGCTGTTCGTCAGTCTGTTCGCCGCCGACGCCGACGCCGCCTGCTGTTCGTCCGACGCTGCCCATCGCCGACGCCGACGCCGCCTGCTGCACGTCCGTCTGTCCGTCGCCGTTCGTCTGCAATGAGTACTCCCACCTCCACCGTCATCTACACCTCCCCCTCCCCCTCTCCCACAGTCACTTCCTGGAGTGCCGCCTCTGGCCTCCCTCCTTCCCCCTCCCCCTCCCTTCCCCCACTTACACACCCCCCTATCTCCTCCCCTGCTGTATACCCACACCTCTACTCCCTTCCCCCAGCCTCCGCACCCTCAACAGCTCCCACTCCTACCCCCGCCCTCACGTACGCATCTGTTGCCGCCTCTGCTGCCGCCCCTCAGGTGGTTGGCTTCCCCTCTCTCACCGACCCCGTCGCTTCGTCTTCTGCATCTCCCGCACGCATCACGTTGCGCCGAGCCACCATCGCCGCCACTGAACCAGCTGCTTCTCCCGGTGCCTCCACTACGCCACAGGGATCTGCCACCCGCCACCTCCCTCTCCTCCCCGTCCCTCTCCCCTCCTCCCAGCCTCCAGTCTCCAAAAAACCCCAAAAGCGCGTCCTCACCGACTCTGCTCCTGCCACTTCCCACAAGAAATCAACGCCACCTCCCCCTCCCCCTGCCGTCACCATGGACACCACCCCTCCTCCTGCCACCCCTACCTTGGCCCCCACCCTCCACACCTTTGTCCTGTCCACTCCCGATCCTAAGTTCCTCGACGCTCGTACCCTCACCAAGGAAATACGAAAGTACTTACCTGGTGCTCCCATCTCCCAACTCATTCCCCGCAGGGACTCAGTCCTTATCAAGTCCCCGTCCCCATCATTTCACACAGACCTCCTGCGAAACCTCCCACGAGTTATGTTTGGCCCCCACGCCTCTCTGACACCCTTCCTTTCCGCTTCCACTCCTCGTCAGCCCCAGCCTCCCCGTCGCCCCCCCACCTACACCGCTGTGATCACCAAGCTCAGCCCGGTGATCACAGAGGATGAAGTGTTGGTAGAACTGAACTCCCACCCGGACTTGGAAATCCGCTCTGCCCGCCGTATCCACAATGCCTCTGGTCCCACCTACCTCATGCGGGTATTCTCAGAGTCCGCCCCGTCCATAGACCATCTCCTCACCCAGGGTGCCCTGATATACCACCGTCGCCACCCTGTTGAATCCTCCAAATCCCCTCCCCAATCCTACCGTTGCCAACGGTGCCTGATGTACAATGACCACCTGACTCCCAACTGCAAAAACCCCCCCACCTGTCCCCATTGCAAGGCCTCCCACTTTCTCAAGAACTGCCCCAACCTCGCTGCTCCTCCTTCCTGTAATACCTGCAATGGCCCCCATCCCACATACTCCCACAAGTGTAAAGCTAAACCCCCTCCAGCCACCCCTGAACTTACAGTCCCAGTTCGTCCCGTCGATCCTCCTGTCCATCCTAACAATTCTCTCCGTCCACCCCCCACGGCCGAGGACATCATCCGGTTCATTACCGTTGTACTCCAAAACATTCACCCTTTTCAGCGCCCGCACACCTTCCAACAAATATCCCTTGCTGCTCGCTCTGTTTTCCACCTGAACACTTTCGCCACTTACTCCCACAACCAAGCCCACTTCACCTTCACCCGCCTCGACACCCTAGTTTAAGTCTCTTCCCTTCCCTCTTTCCCCCCCCTCCTTCCCTTCATGGCGCGGCACGAGTCTCGCATCCTCTTCCAGAACATTCGCTCCTTCCGCTCCAACAAATACCTCCTCATGCACACCCTCTCCCACCACCAGGTCGACACCTTCCTCTTGAACGAAACCTTTCTCCAGCCCCACCATTCTATCCGCACCTCCCCCTATATCCTCCACCGCACTGATGCTCCTGGTCCTCGTGCGCAGGGTGGAGTCGCGATTGGCCACCTTAAGCATATCCCCGTCCGGCCACAACCTCTCCTCAATGACCCCACTGAACACCTTATCCTTAGCGTCTTCTTCCCCTCCATCACCATTACCTGTGCCACCATCTATGTCCGCTCCACTGCTCCTCTTCCTTATGACTTCATCTCACACATTGACCGCACCTTCTCCACCTATGTGATTGCCGCCGACCTCAACGTCCATAGCCGCACTCCTGCTGCCCTTCGGCGGTGGCATCAGTTCCTCTCCACAATCCAGGGTGACCTTGTTCCCATTCCCCAGCACACCCGACCCGAAAGTAACACCACCCCCGATGTTGTCATTGCCTCCGCCAACCTCCTTGGGCGTATCACTGTTGCCGTCCTTGACCCCACAGGTAGCGATCACCTCCCTGTCCTTCTCCCCATAACGTCTGCCAACCGCCCCCCTCCGGCTCCGCAACCTGCACCCCCTCCCAAGGTCGTCCATGACTATCGCCGTGCCAACTGGGATGCCTACCGGGACTCCATCTCCACCCAGGTCGAAAGCCACCCTCTTACCTATCGCCATCCTGATGACATCGTCCACGCCTCGTCCTTCCTTCAGCAGGTAATTACTGACGCCGTGGAGGCCCATGTTCCTACTAAAACCATCCACCCACACCGTCCCACTCTCCCTCCGCGGGCTGTCCTCCTCCTCCGTGAATCCCGCCGCCTCTATCGCTCCTTCCTCCGCACTCGTGACAGGGATACACTCCAACGCCACCGGCAAATACAGCGACACGTACGGAACCTTATTACAGCAACGAAACGCCGGGACTGGCGCCAGACCTGCACACGACTCAATGCCACCCTCCCTATCAACTCCTCCAAGTACTGGTCTGCCTTCCATCGTCTTACTGGTTCCCTTTCCGCTCCCCACTACCCCCTTCTCCATAACGATCGCCCCCTTCCAGACAACCTCAGTAAGGCCAACCACTTTGCTTCCCACCTTTCCGAGGTCTTCTCCATCCCCGATGATCCCCACTTTGATTATTCTCTTTTCCCCACCGTCATGGAACGTGCTGATACCTCAGTCGCTCCACTTGCTCCTAGTCTCCAGTACTTGGGGCAGTTGCCCCCCTCCGACGTCAACACTCCCATCACAGCACAAGACATTAAACTTCTCCTCCAGTCCAAACGCAACACGGCCCCTGGTCACGACTGTGTCACCTACCGTCACCTTCGAGAAAGCCCCTATTCCTTCCTAACTGTCCTCGCCCATCTCTATAATGTCATCCTCTCTACTGGCTTCTACCCTGACCTGTGGAAGACCTCCCGCGTCCTCCTCTTCCTCAAACCCAACAAACCCCCTTCTGCCGCCTCTTCCTATCGTCCCATCTGCCTCACCTCCGTCTTCAGTAAGGTCCTTGAATCCATCCTCTCCCACCGTATCCATCGGCACCTTGCTCAACACCACCTCCTCCCCCTTACCCAGTGTGGCTTCCGACCCTCCTTCTCTGCTGACGACCAACTCCTCAACCTTGTTCACCTTCTGTCCCTCCAGCTCAACTCACGTCGCTCCGCCATTTTTGTTTCCCTTGACCTCCAAAATGCCTATGACCGTGTATGGCATCCCGGTCTCCTCTTTAAACTCCAAACCTACGCCCTGCCTATCAATTTTGTCCGTCTGGTCGCTTCCTTCCTCTCGCACCGTCCTTCCTATGTCACCCTCCACAACACCAACTCCCGTATCTTTTATCCCACGGCTGGCGTCCCCCAGGGTTCTGTCCTCTCCCCTCTCCTTTATCTCTTGTATACAGCTGATATGCCCAAGCCACCCCCACCAGTTCACCTTCTCCAATATGCTGATGACACCGCCTTCCTGGCTCTCTATCCTACCCTTCAACGGTCTCAACGTACCCTCCAAACCCACCTTAACCAGTTCACCACTTGGTGTAATCAGTGGCTCCTCCGTCTCAACCCCTCCAAAACCCAGGCAATCATCATAGGCCGTACCACTCGCTCCTTTCGCCTCCAAGATTTCTACCTCACCCTTTATGGTCGTCCTATCCAACTCACCCCCACCCTGAAATACCTTGGCCTCACCCTTGACCGACACCTCACCTGGACCCCTCATCTCCTGACCATCCAGCAGAAAGCCCATTCCCGCCTCCGCCTGCTGAAACTCCTGTCCGGCCGGACATGGGGATTGCATCCTTCTACCATCCTCCACACCTACAAATCCCTCATCCGTCCTATCCTCTGTTATGCCAGCGTCGCCTGGATCTCTGCCCCCACCCGCTTTTACAAGGCTCTCCAAATCCTTGAACGCCATGCGCTCCGCCTTGCCTTCCGTATCCGCCTTCCTTCCCCCACACGGCTCCTGTATGAACTGATCCCCTTCCCCCACCTCCTCTTGTTCCTCCAACATCTCCGCATCCTTTACATTGTTCGCAGGCTTGATCCCCCCCACCCTCTGGTTTCCTCCTTCCTCTCCACCCCCCGCCCGTTGCCGCGCCTCTATCGCTGTATCCCTCCCTCTCTCCACCTCCACACCCTCCATCTCCTTCATCAGGGCAATTTCCAACGCCTTCCCCTCCCGGATGACGAACTTCGCCGTGACATATACCCTTCCTTCCAACTATAACCCGGCCTTGTTCCCCCCCCCCCTCCCCAGGGCCCCCTTCTCCTCTTTCTTCCTTCTCCCAGAGCGGATTTTCCTCCATCCCCCCCCTCCCCTGAGACCCTGCCCCCCATACTTGCCTCTCTCCTTCCCACATCCCTCCCTACCTGGCCCTCTTCCGAGCGCCCCCCATTCCCCTCCCCCATCTCTTCCCCTCCCTCCCTTCTTCAGGTCTCCCTCATCTCCTTGAACCTGGCAGATCCTCTGTATTGCTCATCAACAGTGTGCCACGTCAGTGTTGTGTTTCGTGCTGTTTCCCGTGTGCGTCAAGAGGTGTGATTTTAATTGTGTACTGCCTTGAGGTTCGCCGTCAGTGTGCTATGCCATCCGTCAACACCTTCATGCTCCAGTCATACTGTGCCTTGTGTTCTTTTAATCGTCGCAGAGTGTGGCTTTTTGTGTGTGCTACTTTTAAACAGTTTTTTTATCTCCATTTTACAGTCACCCCGTTTTTTTGTATATTGCCTTCCATGATGTTCTCCCTTTTGTATATCTATGTTCGCCTTCTTCTCTCCTTTGCTGTTTTTAAATGTCTTCTATTGTTTTGTTCTATGTCTTTCGGCTGAAGAGCAGCACATATGCTGCTGCCAGCCCGCCCCGATGGGGAATTGAAATACAATAAAGAAAAAAAAAAAAAAAAAAAAAAGCTCACATGAATTATGAATTATTGTAAACCTAGTATAGGTTGGAAGCCTTCGAAGTATGCCCTATTTTTTTTTTAGATACAGTTGATCGTATTGTTTCTATCTGTAATTAGGTGTGCATAAATTTGTAGTTTCTCAAGCGTGTCGAGTCTATATCCCTTAACTTCATGATGTAGTAGCTCTATGTCATGTAAAGGTTTAGGTGTATGAGCCATTTGCGCCAGATGTTCCGCAAAGGCTGACCCCCGTGTTCCTACGCCCTTTATTGGAATGTGTTCTTTAAACCTTACTGCTATAGCTCTGCCTGTTTGACCTATGTAATAACATGGGCAATCATCACACCTAATCTTATATACGCCTGATTTCGCTGTCTTTTCACCGTCTTTCTCAAGGGAATGAACCAATTTTTGCTTTAAACTATTACTCGTCGAGTAGGAAATTTTAAAACTTGAATTTTTCAACAGCCCTATCTTGTAGGAGACATTACCTATGTAAGGAACCGACAACTATTTCTTGGTCTGATCTTGGGTTTGAGTATTTGTGTTTACTAAAGTCGTTGTCCTTTTTCGCGTTTTCTTATGATATAACTGCCTCACTATCTTTGGATCATAGCCATTATTCTGTGCAATACTCTCGAGAATTTGTAATTCTTTTTCGAGGTTGACATCTGAGAACGGAATAGAAATCGCCCGATGGATACTAGAATAGAAAAACGCCATTTTATGCGCTTGGGGGTGGGTTGAATCGGCCGGGATGATGTTGTCTGAATAAGTTGCCTTCCGGAATATGTTGAACTCTATTTTAGCATCTTTAATAGTCAACGTTAAATCAAGATAATTTAGTGATCTGTCAGCTGATTCCAATTCTTGTGTGAATTTTATTTTTTCATGTAGACTGTTAAACGTTGCGAAAATTTGCTCTATTCCTTCTGGAGAATTATTAACCAGTAGAAGTATGTCATCCACATATCTCGCATAAAATATCATGTTGTTCACTAATTCCGGGTAGTTTTGGAAAAAAAAAACGA
This sequence comes from Schistocerca serialis cubense, assembly GCF_023864345.2. Taxonomy (NCBI): domain Eukaryota; kingdom Metazoa; phylum Arthropoda; class Insecta; order Orthoptera; family Acrididae; genus Schistocerca; species Schistocerca serialis. The sequence continues at coordinate 260,414,432 of NC_064644.1, read as the reverse complement.
ATTCGAGAGAATTTATAAAAATTTCGGACATGATACATGCAAGTGGACTCCCCACAGCTAAGCCACATGGCTGTGAATATAATTTTTTATTGAATGTAAAATAATTGTATTCAAGAGTCGTTCTAAGAAGTAACATTAGCTCATCAATTTCTATGGTGGATAATTTTTTGTGGTACCTTAAGTTTTGTTCTATAATGTTCAAAGTTTGATCCACTGGTACGTTTGTGTACAAGCTAATGATGTCAAATGACACCAATTTGGTGTTTTCGGAACATGTTACGTTTTTTAAGTCTGTTGGCTAGTTCCACTGAATTTTTAATCGAAAAATTATTTTGAAACACGAAATATTCTTTAATTTTATAATGTAAATGTCTCGCTAATTTATGATAAGCACTATTGGTGCTATCGACAATATGGCGGATCGGATGGGAAATTTTGTGGAGCTTAAATTGACTCCTTAGCGTCGGGGGCTTGGGGTTCATGTTTATCAATGCCTTTTTTCTACATTCTCCGATCAACTTCTTAGTATTACTAAGACTCGCTCTAATATCCCTCTGTATGACGGACGTTGGGTCTACCTCTAGTGATGAATCTGACTTAACACCAAAATATACAGCGGTATTTTGCTGAATGAGGACATACCACAGGAAACGATATCTGAGCGTATGGTGATATGGCAGAATATGAGTTCTGACGGAGGTGCATACACTAGGAGGGACACACAAAATATCTTTGACAGTGTAAGTTTCAAGGTCTGAACTAGGGCGTCCCGGTGATGTATTCCACAAAAAAAGAAGGTTTGAATGTGTACTGAAATGATTAAACTTAAAATCTCGTTCGGAAGTGAGAGACGTCGCAATAACCACAGCAGGAACAAACAAAAAATCATCTGGTGTCTTTCCTTCTGACTTGCCTTTGATCCTGCAGCCACTACGAAGACACACAAGAACTATACAAACAGACATTAGCTGTCAGTGGGCACCGATTTATATCAACGAGGCAAGTTGAAAATTTGTGCTAGACCAGGATCCGACCCTGCTTCACATGTTTACTGGACAGATGCGCTAACCACTACGCCATCCAGACACAGTAGTCACTACAACTACACGGACAACCCTACCACGCCTCCTTTCAGCCCCTAATTCTCAACTTACTCATACACTACTGACGTAGTGCTCCTGGTCGCTAGGCTCAGTACTCTCGGCATGTCGTCGATTCCCGCAGGAGTTCGAGCTTGGTGTACATCTGCACTCAGATAAATCAGTGCCTACTGGCAGCTAATGTCTTTATTTCCTTTGCGTCTTGATTCATAGTGGCTGCCGCATCAAAATTTTGTCTGTCCTGTGGCGATGACGGGCAATGACCCTTTCATTGAGATCACTACGAAAAATGCTTCAAATGGCTCTAAGCACTATGGGACTTAACATCTGAGGTTATCAGTACCCTACACTTAGAACTACTTAAACCTAACTAACCTAAGGACATCACACAATCCATGCCCGAAGCAAGATTCGAACCTGCGACCTTAGCGGTAATGCGGTTCGGGACTGAAGCGTCTAGAACCGCTTGGCCACAGCGGCCGGCCTGGAATGATCTCCCACTTGACCACAGGTGGGGGATCAACCTCAGTGCAGGCAGTACCCGGAGCGGCCACAGCAGTGGACCGATCGGGGGACACGTGGGACGTGCTCGACGTCCCTCGCATACCCAAGTCTGAACCTCCACAGTGATGCCACTTGGCAGCAGCCTCAAGCTGTGTGATGGAAGCCAACACTGCCTGGAGCTGCGAGTGAAGGATCAACAGCTCAGCTCACATCTGTACACAGGAATCACAGTTATTATGAAGTTGCTACTGTTTGAAGCTTGTAGAAATGTATAATAAAGGAACGCTGTACTCGCCTCATTAGCAGCAGGAACTCATGCTGCACCCTCACTCGCCTAGAACCGTTCGTCCACAGCGGCCAGCGAGACCACTACACGCTACATCAGTATATGTTAAGACTTTGGGGACGGGAGATGTGCTACGGTGATCCGTGTGGCTGTGGTGACCACTGTGTCTGGCTGACGTTGTGGTCAGTGCATCTATCCAGTAAGTAGGGGACCTGAGTTCGGATCCCGGCCCGGCATAAATTTTCAAGTTGCCCTATTCATTTAAATCAATGCCCGCTGGTAACTAAAGGGTATGCATCCTTGCGTGCTGAATAATTAGAATTTCAGTATTAGATTGTATTATAACTCTTAATTGGCGAAGGACGGCTCCTTCAACTGCATTGGTGGACCTGTTATTTTCATTCAAGTGAATCATGTGAAAAGGTTTCAGACGTGAGTATGGTCACATAACGGCAATCGACAGGTCTTGAGCGCGGAATGTTACTTGGAGCTAGACGCATGGGACATTCCATTTTAAAAATCATTAGAGAATTCAGTATTCCAAGATCCACAGAGTCAAGAGTGTGCCGAGAATATTAAATTTCAGGCATTACCTCTCACCACGGACAACGCATTGGTCGACGGCCTTCAATTAACGACAGAGGCGTTAGCTTAGAGCTGTCAGTGTTGCCAGACAAGCAACAGTGCGTGAAATAACTGCAGAAATCAATGTGGAACGTGCGACGAAATTATCACTTAGCACAGTGTCCTCAATGGGGAGGAGAAAAGCTGGGTGAGGGCGGACCTTGAAAATATGGAATATAATACAACCAAATGATTTGAATAACATAATAACAGCAAGCGGGTTTAGTAATGAAAAATTTGGTTTACAGGATTCAGCTTATAAAAAACGCAAATATGCATATGATATAACGCGAATGGCGTGAAATCGACATATTTCGAAACCAATCACTTCCCAACGTAATTAAAATCGAGGGGCTTTCAGTAAGTAATGCAACACTTTTTTTTATGAAAGCGGATTGGTTTTATTCAGCATTCCAATACACCATGTTCTTCTCCATTGTTTTGACTACAGAACCCTATTTTTCAACATAATCACTATTCAATGCGACGGCCTTACGCCACCTTAATGTGAGGGTCTGTATCCCTGCATTCTACCACTGTCCTAATCGACTTCAGTTGCTGCATCAGTAACCTCCACAATCAGCCTCGTTACGTGCAATTAATCCCGCACAGTTGGTCCTTTATGGAAACATCTGCATCTAAGACTTCTTTTACATACTCATTCAATGTTGGAGATATAAGAAGGTATCAAAAGACTGGCTGAGAGGCAAAGTATATCTATCTATAAAAAGGGCGATAAAAATAAATGAAGTAACTATCGACGTGCAAGCTTCCTAGATTCAGCCTGTAAATTATATGCCAAAAGCCTTAATGCAAGACTTACAAATATCATGGAAAAGTTAATATTTGAAGATCAATCTGATTTTAGAAAAGGACGATCAGCTATTGACAGAGCTTTTACACTGTAATAAGTTACAGAGAAGAGATGAGGGTTCAATAACGAACCCTACCTGGCTTTCGTGGATTTTGAGAAAATTTTAGATAGTTGAATAGAGAAGTGCTATGGAATATCAACGTTGAATGAGATGATCCATCTCGCCTCATCAGTGCTATTGTTATGGATATGGGAAACATAACAATACAGCCAACGAACACAAACAAAGGAGTACGACAGGGATGCAGTACTTCTGCAACCAGTTGCCGGCCAGAGTGGTCCAGCGGCTCTAGGCGCTTCAGTGTGGAACCGCGCGACCGCTACGGTCGCTGGTTCGAATCCTGCCTCGGTCATGTATGTGTGTGATGTTCTTAGGTTAGGTTTAAGTAACTCTAAGTTCTAGGGGACTGATGACCCATAGTGCTCACTGCCATTTGAACCAGTTTTGAACTTCTGCAACACTCTTCAGTACGTATAAGAAAAACAATCTTATTGTGAGGATATGAGTCAGTGCCGTGAAGTGGGCCACTTACAACAATACGCTGATCCAGTGCTGCGCCAGAGCGTTCACCAGGCGTCACCGTGCGCTTGCCGGTCAGTGCTCAGACGACTACCATAATCAGGGATACCACGACATGTGGCATACGTGAAGCCGCAACACCACAAACAAACTCATTTGGCGCGGGTAAATACTGACCGCACTGAGGCTGGGAATATGTCAAAGCAGTGAGTCATCAAATCGTCGATCGACAAAGTGTTGGCCTCCTCCGTGGGGCCACTGCCCTCTGATGTCATTCTGACCCACTGGCTGATGGGCTGAGGGTCGAACTGAGATCCTCGGAGTCAGTGAGTCACTAGGGTACTCGTCAGTACCACTCGACCTAGCCAGCTGCCGGTCCGCGGTTCACTCCCTGGACGTCTGCGTCCGCCACTTGCGACAGCTGGGCGGGACTCAGTCAGCTTGCTGCACTCCAGTGGGCAGTGGCAAGCTACTGCATCAATACTGACGGAGCTCAGCCGCTTGCGAAGACTGTCTGCGACACAACGCCACACAAAACCCGGGGTGCAGTAAGCGTGTCAGTGCCAGTATCCTTCAACAACGCTACGGGGTCGGTGGGCGAGTTTTCAATAAATTAGCAAAGGGTTTCTGTTGATGTTGTAGTGGTCTTCAGTCCAGAGACTGGTTTGATGCAGCTCTCCATAAGTTTTTAATAAATTAGCAAAGAGTTTCTTTTGTTGTTGTTGTGATCTTCAGTCCAGAGACTGGTTTGATGTAGCTCTCCATGCTACTCTATCCTGTGCAAGCATCTTCATCTCCCAGTACCCACAGCAGCCTACATCCTTCTGAATCTGCTTAGTGTATTCACCTTTTGGTCTTCCTCTACGATTTTTATCCTCCACGCTGCCCTCCAATACTAAATTGGTAATTCTTCGATGTCTCAGAACATGTCCCTTCTTCTAGTCAAGTTGTGCCACAAGCTCCTCTTCTCCCCAATTCTATTCAATACCTCCTCATTAGTTATGTGATCTACCCATCTAATCTTCAGCATTCTTCTGTAGCACCACATTTCGAAAGCTTCTATTCTCTTCTTGTCTAAACTATTTATCGTCCACGTTTCACTTCCATACATGGCTACACTCCATACAAATACTTTCAGAAACGACTTCCTGACACTAACCTCTATACTCGATGTTAACAAATTTCTCTTCTTCAGAAACGCTTTCCTTGCCATTGCCAGTCTATATTTTACATCCTCTCTACTTCGACCATCATCAGTTTTTTTACTCCCCAAATTGCAAAACTCCTTTACTACTTTAAGTGTCTCATTTCCTAATCTAATTCCCTCAGTATCACCCGACTTAATTTGACCACATTCCATTATCCTCGTTTTCCTTTTGTTGATATTCATCTTATATCCTCCTTTCAAGACACTGTCCATTCCGTTCAACTACTCTTCCAAGTCCTTTGCTGTCTCTGACAGAATTAGAATGTCATCGGCGAACCTCAAAGTTTTTGTTTCTTCTTCATGGATTTTAATACGTACTCCGAACTTTTCTTTTGTTTCCTTTATTGCTTGCTCAATATATAGATTGAATAACATCGGCGAGAGGCTACAAACCTGTCTCACTCCCTTCCCAACCACTGCTTCCCTTTCATACCCCTCGACTCTTATAACTGCCACCTGGTTTCTGTACAAATTGTAAATAGCCTTTCGCTCCCTGTATTTTACCCCTGCCACCTTGAGAATTTGAAAGAGAGTATTCCAATCAACATTGTCAAAAGCTTTCTCTAAGCCTACAAGTGCTAGAAACGTGGGTTTGCCTTTCCTTAATCTATTTTCTAAGATAAGTTCTAGGCTCAGTATTGCCTCACATGTTACAATATTTCTACGGAATGCAAACTGATCTTCCCCGAGGTCGGCTTCTATCAGTTTTTCCATTCGTCTGTAAAGAATTCGCGTTAGTATTTTGCAGCCGTGACTTATTAAACTGATAGTTCGGTAATTTTCACATCTGTCAACACCTGATTTCTTTGGGATTGGAATTATTATATTCTTCTTGAAGTCTGAGGGTATTTCGCCTGTCTCATACATCTTGCTCGCGAGATGGTAGAGTTTTGTCAGGACTGGCTCTCCCAAGGCTGTCAGTAATTCTAATTGAATGTTGTCTACTCCGGGGGCCTTGTTTCGACTCAGGTCTTTCAGTGCTCTGTCAAACTCTTCACGCAATATCATATCTCCCATTTCATCTTCATCTACATCCTCTTCCATTTCCATAATATTATCCTCAAGTACATCGCCCTTGTATAGACCCTCTATATACTCCTTCCACCTTTCTGCTTTCCCTTCTTTGCTTAGAACTGGGTTTCCATCTGAGCACTTGTTATTCATGCAAGTGGTTCTCCTAAGATCTCTTTAATTTTACTGTAGGCAGTATCTATCTCAACCCTAGTGAGATAAGCCTCTAGTCCTTACATTTGTCCTCTAGCCATCCCTGCTTAGCCATTTTGCACTTCCTGTCGATATCATTTTTGAGATGTTTGTATTCCTTTTTGCCTGCTTCATTTACTGCATTTTTGTATTTTCTCCTTTCATCAATTAAATTCAATATTTCTTGTTACCCAAGGGTTTCTACTAGCCCTCGTCTTTTTACCTATTTGATCCTCTGCTGCCTTCACTATTTCATCCCTCAAAGCTACCCATTCTTCTTCTACTGTATTTCTTTCCCCCATTCCTGTCAATTGTTCCCTTATGCTCTCCCTGAAATTCTGTACAACCTCTGGTTTAGTCAGTTTATCTAGGTCCCATCTCCTTAAATTCCCACCTTTTTGCAGTTTCTTCAGTTTTAATCTACACTTCATAACCAATAGATTGTGGCCAGAGTCCACATCTGCCCCTGGAAATGTCTTACAATTTAAAACCTGGTTCCTAAATCTCTGTCTTACCATTATATAATCTATCTGATACCTGTCAGTATCTCCAGGGTTCTTCTATGTATACAACCTTCTTTCATGATTCTTAAATCAAGTGTTAGCTATGATTAAGTTATGCTCTACGCAAAATTCTACCAGGCGGCTTCCTCTTTCATTTCTTAGCCCCAATCCATATTCACCTACTATGTTTCCTTCTCTCTCTTTTCCTACTCTTGAATTCCAGCCACCCATGACTATTAAATTTTCGTCTCCCTTTACTACCTGAATAATTTCTTTTATCTCATCATACATTTCTGTTACTGAAATTAATATCTTCTGGGTTGTCTGGCCGCGTCATATGTCTTCAGACGATCGATGTTTCCACCACACTGTTGGGATCTTCTTTTGGTTCTTCCGGTTTCCACTGTACGTCGAACAGTGTCAGAGATCAGAGCCGACGTCTCGTATAAAGAGAGTTTTCCCGTACTTGTGCTGAAGAAGTGGGATTATTGGGTACAAATCTTGTGGCTGTCATTGGCTGGCCAACGTCATTGGCAAGAAAGGGATTTCTTTCCACACTTATGCTGCGGAAGAGTTACCGGTTAAAATTTTTGCTGCTGCTACTGATGGACCAACATCATAGGCTAGAAGCGAAACGGACAGAGCATGAGAGCGGGAATGTGTATTCAAAATATTATTGTCCGCAGAGGTGGCTTACAGGGCGTTGTTTGTATTGCTCGTACTCCGCGCCGAGCGAGGTGGCGCAATGGTTAGACACTGGGCTCGTATTCGGGAGGACGACGGTTCAATCTCGCGTCCGGCCATCCTGATTTAGGTTTTCCGTGATTTCCCTAAATCGCTCCAGGCAAATGCCGGGATGGTTCCTTTCAAAGGGCACGGCCGACTTCCTTCCCCGTCCTTCCCTTATCCGATGAGACCGATGACCTCGCTGTCTGGTCTCCTTCCCCAAACAATCCAACCCCAACCCAACCTACTCGATGTCATGGCCACAGTTCTCGTGAGGTTCCGCTACCGCTCATTTCATACTTTGTTTAAGCCGCGTGTGGCGTTCGTATTCTTTAATACGTTCTTTAACAGTCCTTCCGTTTCGCCTATATGCACCTTGCCGCAACCACACGTTTCATAGACAACCACAGTGTAGAGGCAGTCAGGTGAATCCGTTTTCCGTCGCTAAAGTCTTTTATTTTGCTTTGACTGAAGAAAGTGGCCTGAACACCAATTTTCTATAGAATTGTGTTTATGCGATTAGTGACCCTAGAAACTACTAACTCCGTCCGAACAGGCCTTGGAAGGTCCAACGGTACCGACCGGCTGCCGTGTCATCCTCAACCACAGGCGTCACTGGATGCGGAAATGCACGGCACGTGGTCAGCACACCTCTCTACCGGCCGTATGTCAGTTTCCGAGACCGGAGCCGCTACTCCGCAATCAAGTAGATCCACAGTTTGCCTCACAAGGGCTGAGTGCACCCCGTTTGCCAACAGAAGACAGGATGGTCACTCATCCAAGTGCTAGCCCAGCCCGACAGCGCTTAACTTCGGTGATCTGACGGGAACCGGTGTTGCTACTGTGGCAAGGCTGTTGGCTGACCCCAGAAACAAACGGTAATTTAATAGAGACGGCGGTTCGTCTTCGTTCCTATTAGCATTATAGATATTTTGCTTAAAAGCTCTATCTATGGACAAACTGTCATAGCCATTTGCCTCCATTGCATAACAACCTAGGGAATTTTATCTTAGGTTTCTCTTAACTTAAAGCGGCTTCTGAATCACCCCGATCAACAATCCTCCTCCTGGATTGTGAATAGTGACGAGCCAGTTGGGTAAGCCACATGCAATTTTAGAGTGATAATGGTTTTAGCACACCGCCGAAACACTCTGTCCAAGGGGAGACTAAGTGGCCCTCACTCTCCAGGAATTCCACCAGAGGTATAGTGCAAACTGTTCCACACACTGACAGATCGGACTGTGCAATGCTTGTAGCGCCGGCCGAAGTGGCCGTGAGGTTAAAGGCGCTGCAGTCTAGAACCGCAAGACCGCTACGGTCGCAGGTTCGAATCCTGCCTCGGGCATGGATGTTTGTGATGTCCTTAGGTTAGTTAGGTTTAACTAGTTCTAAGTTATAGGGGACTAATGACCTCAGCAGTTGAGTCCCATAGTGCTCAGAGCCATTTGAACCAATGCTTGTAGCATTTCTGCACTGCAGCGTAGTCTGCCTTAATGAACGTTTCGCTTGTGTAGAACTTACAACAAATTCTACACTACACGTCTTACGTTTTTGACTCGTATTTCGAGAGATATTAATGTCCTCTGGTAATGAACATTGTTACACTGAATAACTTTTTGGACGCTCGAAAACCAGAAACTGGTAGTTCGTTGCTTTCTGCTTGTCGTCTGCTTAGATTATCACATGGTAAGTAGACTGCTGGAGAAAAGTGAAAAGAGGTTACAAACATTTGTTATCATAATCATTATGAATCCGTCTCTGGTAAGCACGAGATGAACTGTTTCAGTACCATTGTGGAACACTTCTTTTGAGGACCTATTGTGTTGAGGGGGTATTGTGCATTCACTATATTTCAGTTGTACAACCGGAAAGGCTTATGAGGAAGTTTCCAAATACCTCTACCAGTCACAAAATTTGTTGACAGCTAAATTACTTATGTAGCGATATGTTTCGAGGTGACGTCTCATCATCAGACTATATTGGCATTACAAAAGCATTTAACACATGACTACTGTGATCATCCTGTGTAGAGAGAGAGAACGATAACCTAGTAAGACGGATGTCATTTATGTATTGGTCTTCTGTTCAAATGAAAATTTAGCTGCCAACAAATTTTGTGACTGGTAGCTTTATTTGAAAACCTTTCCACACTCTTGAAACAGTCACGGTAGATTAATAGTCAACATGGCATCAGACTATGGCAAAGACGTGATTCTGTTTTTAGTGAACCCACTGAAAAATGAAATACACTAACGAAAAAAAAAAAATGGTTCGAATGGCTCCGAGCACTATGGCACTTAACATCTATGGTCAGCAGTCTCCTAGAAATTAGAACTACTTAAACCTAACGACATCACACAACACCTAGTCATCACGAGGCAGAGAAAATCCCTGACCCCGCCGGGAATCGAACCCGGGAACCCGGGCGTGGGAAGCGAGAACGCTACCGCACGACCACGAGGTGCGGACCACTAACGAAAAAATCGCAACAACATGAAAGAGTCGTTCGACATAAATGTAAGTTGGTGGGCATGTTTCTATGTCTGAAAAATGATATCTGTTCAAATTTCACGCCAGTAGCATAAGAGTGCGCTAGTATCGCCACTATAAGGATACAATACACGCTGTGACGTTCGTGAGCGGTAGTTACATTTGAGATTGGATGTGGTGAGTTGAATTTAGTCAATAATGCGTCTAAGGCGATAAAAAGCTATTATTAACACCTACCTGAGTCTGAACGGAGTCGTGTATAGGGCTACGAGACGCTGGGTGTTCCTTCCGCGATACTACAGAAAGACTTGGCAGGAATGTAGCCACTGACCATAAATGCTGACAGCGATGGTCAGGAGTCTGTACGGTCGCAGGAATACCAGGCTCTGGACGGCCACGTGACACTACTGAGAGGGAGGGCCGTCGTGTTCGACGTGTAGCTCTGGCGCATCGTACTGAATCTGCAGCGGCAATCTGAGCAGCAGTTGGCACCACTGTGACACAACGAACTGTTACAAATCGGTTACTTCAAGGAAAGGTCCGAGCCAGACTCCCTGTGGCGTGCATTCTACTGGCCCCAAAACCAACGGCATCAGCGACTTTAGTGGTACCAAGCGGCAGCTCATTGGAAGGCAGGGTGGAGGTCCGTTGTGTTTTCGGGTTCTGCCTCAGTGGCAGTGATGGCTGTGCACTGATTAGATGGAGGCCAGTTGAGGGCCTGCAACCAACCTATGTTCGTACTAGACACACTGGACGTACATGTGGGGTTATGGCGATTTCGTGTGACAGCGGGAGTATTCTCGTGGTTATCCCACGCACCCCGACTGCAGATTTGTACGTCTGGTGATTCGACCTGTTGTGCTACATTCATGAACGGCATTCCGTGGGGTGTTTTCCATCAGGAAAACGGTCCCCCACATACCGCTCTTGTAACCCAACATGCTCAACAGAATGTCGACTTGTTGTCTTGGCCTGCTCGATCACCACGTCTGGCGCCAATCGGGCACGTATGGGATACCATCGGACAACTGGAGCGTCATCCAAAAACGGCATTAACCGTCCCTGTATTGAGGTGAAACTCCATCGCACGAAGTGACTTTCGGAGCCTGTACAGCGCAATGCATGCACGTCTGCATGCTTGCGTTCAACATTCTGGCAGGTACACCGGTTATTAACGTGCCAGAATTTGACATTTTCAGTTGCTTACCTCGTGCTTACATTAACCTGTGATATTACAATGTGAACTGCTTACATATCTTACATAGATTAATGTATTTACAAAATTTCTTTACTCTACATTAATTATTCGTTGGTGTTGCGATTTTTTTTCGCCAGTGTATGTGCCAGTACCAGTGATTGCTTGCACTTAACTAACATAGATTTTAATTTCCAATACTGAATTTCATGTATGCTGAAATAAGGAGCCTTTATGAAAGTAAGTTGTCCTTATCTATCAGCGAGAGGACATGGCATGGGTCATAAACTGGCAGGTGTGCGTTGCCCAGACAGAATTCACAGAAGGCAGAAAGATATATATATGTTCAGTAAACTAGATAAAAAATCAGTAGTGTCATATCTCAATGAGGGAACTTTCGGCACAGTTCAGCATCATATAGAGGACCTCTGGCTCAAGTTTAAAACAACAGTTGACTATGCACTAGACAGATATGTACCCAGCAGAATAGTTCATAATTGCAGGGTACTTCCATGGTGTACATTCACTGCAAAGAAACTACTACAGAAACAGAGATTACTGTGTAACAGGTATAAAAAAAAAAACAAATCGTAGGGCTCTAGATAGAGAGATGCTGAACAAAACGCGTTTGGCTGTCAAGAGAGCTATGCGCGATGCCTTCAATGACTACCGTAGCAGAATATTGTCAAATGACGTTTCACAAAATCCAAAGAAATTCTGGTCGTATGTAAAGGCTGTTACTGGCACCAAAGGTAGTGTTCAGTTTCTAGCGAATGAGACAGGAACTGAAATTGAGGGTAACAAAGCAAAAGCTTAAATGCTTAACTCAGTTTCCAAATGTTCCTTTACAAAGGAAAACCAAGGAGAATTTCTCCAGTTTAATCCTCGCACCACTAAAAGGATGAATGATATAGGCAGTCAGTGATTTTAAGAAAGACCTGAAATCGTTAAAATTGAGCAAAGCTGCAGGCCCCAATGGAATCCCTGTCAGATTCTACTCATGTTCATAAATTAAGGATAATTGCAGAATGTGGTGCCACACAACGTGGCACAACACATAACTCGCGCTAGTGGCATAGGCACATAGGGAACACACACGACACAGATCTGTAAGTCCACGGTATTGGTGATAAGTTGAGAAAACCGTCCCGAAACACATGTGTTACAAAACGCCACTGTTTCCTGCCCATGTACCCCGACATCAGTATGCTATATGATCACCATACACACGTACACAGGCCGCACAAGGGGTTAGCATACTTTGGATCAGGTGGTCAAGCAGCTGCTGGGGTATAGCCTCCCATTCTTGCACCAGTGCTTGTCGGAACTCCTGAAGTGTCCTAAGGGTTTGAAATCGTGCAGCGATACGTCGACCGAGAGCATTGCAGGCGTTCTCGATGAGGTTTAGGTCTGGAGAACAGGCAGGCCACTCCATTCGCCTGATATCTTCTGTTTCAAGGTACTCATCCACGATGGCAGCTCGGTCGGGTCGTGCGTTATCATCCATCAGGAGGAAGGTGGGGCCCACTGCACCCTTGAAAAGGCGGACATACTGGTGCAAAATGACGTCCCGATACACGTGACCTGTTACAGTTCCTCTGTCAAAGACATGTAGGGGTGTACGTGCACCAATCATAATCCCACCCCACACTATCAAACCACGATCTCCATACATGTCCTTTTCAATGAATTTAAGGGGTTGGTATCAGGTTCCTGGTTCACGCCAGCTGAAACCCGGCGAGAATCACCGTTCAGACTATACCTGGACTCGTCCGTGAACATAATCTGGGACCACTGTTCCAATGACCATGTACTGTGTTCTTGACACTAGGCTTTACGGGCTCTCCTGTAAGCAGCGGTCAGTGGAATGCACCTTGCAGGTCTCCGGGCGAATAAACCATGTCTATTCAGTCGTCTGTAGACTGTGTGTCTGGAGACAACTGTTCCAATGGCTGCCGTAAGGTCCCGAGCAAGGCTACCTGCAGTACTCCGTGGCAATCTGCGGCCACTAATGGTGAGATATCGGTCTTCTTGCGGTGTTGTACGCTGTGGAAGTCCCGCACTGTAGCGCCTGGAATCGTTGCCGCAATCTTGAGATCACCCTTTGTGGCACACGGAGAGCCCGTGCTACGACCTGCTGTGTTTGAGCAGCCTCCTGTCGCCCTAGCATTCCACCCCTCATAACGTCATGTGTTCTTTGAGCCATTTTCAACACACAGTCACCATTAGCACGTCTGAAAACGTCTGCACACTTACTCGCAGCACCGAACTCTGACATGCGCCAACACACCTCTGCGTATGTGGACTGCTGTCAGCGCCACCGTGCGATGACCGCAGGTCAAATGCACCGCATTGTCATACACCGAGTTGATTTAAACTCGCAGACCGCTCACCAGAGCGTTGTTTCGCCATGTATCGGCATTATCCTTAATTTATAATATAACGAATTTGCGGCTCTTCTAACTATAATCCATCGTAGATGCCCGAACTAAAAATCATGCCAGTTCTTGGAAAAAGGCACAGGCCACACCCGTCTGCAGGAAGGATAGTAGAAGTGATCCATAAAACAGCCATCCGATATCCTCGACATTGATTTGTTGTAGAATCTTAGAACATATTCTGAGTTCAAAGATACTGAGGTATCTTGAACACAATGACCTCCTCGATGCCAACCAGTATGTATTTCGGAAACATCGATTGTGTGAAACCCAAATCGCATTTTTCTCACATGACATACTGAAAGCTTTGGATCAAGGCAATGAGATAGATGCAGTATTTCTTGATTTTGTTAAAGGATTTGACTCAGTGACGCACCTACGGTTATTGTTAAAAGTACTATCATATGGGCCTGCCCGGTTGGCCGTGCGGTCTAACATCTGCCTCGGCGAATGCGGGCTGGTTCCCCTTATTCCGCCTCAGTTACACTATGTCGGCGATTCCTGCGCAAACAAGTACACCTGAATGACGACGTCAGTTTTGATCCAATGACGGCATATGCCACTTAGTAGATAGTAGATGGACTGATAATGGTTAAAGCGTCGTCCACCAAGAGATGGCGTAGTGGCGTAGCTACCAGGGTGCCATCTGTGTCTACCCTTTAACAAGAAATGCTCATAGCAAGAAGACTCAGTGTGGTGCAAACGAGTGAAGCAAACAGGCAACCATATCACAGAGAAGCACTTGTGCTTCCTACAGCCAACTGAGCGAGTGTGACAGGGTCAAATTGTGGCCATCCAGGCGGCGGTATGGCCCTTTCGGAGAACTGCTACACAAGCTGGACGTGCTACGTGGGTTGTACAGTGATGCTGGTATTAGTGGTCACAGAGCATTGTAAGACCCGTAGACGAGGAAGTCCACGCAGCACAGACGCCCGCCAGGATCGTATTGTAAGGGCAGCAGCGACAGATCGTACAGCTACCGCAGCACAGGTAGGAGGGCTTGTGAGTCCAGATCTGTCAACGAGGGCTGTTGCGAACAGGTTGTTGGCAGTGGGACTACGGGCACGCACACCTCTAGTCCGTCTTCACTCACGTCACAGCATCGACGTGCACGGTTGGAGGATGGAATGGTGCACAGTGGTCATCAGTGATGAAAGCATATTCTGCCTGTACGCAAGTGACGATCACCTGCGCGTACGACGTAGACCTACATCTACATGGTTATTCTGCAATTCACACTTAAGTACGTGGCAGAGGGTTCATTGAACCATTTGCATACTAATTCTCTACCATTCCACTCTCGAATGGCGCGTGGGAAAAAGGAACACCTAAATCTTTCCGTTAGATCTCTGATTTCTCTTATTTTGTTATGATGATCATTTCTCTCTACGTAGGTGGGCGTAAAAAATTTTTTTCGCATTCGGAAGAGAAAGGTGGGGGTTGAAATCTCGCAAACAGACATCGCCGCAAAGAAAACCGCCTTTGTTTCAGTGACTGCAACCCAAACTCGCGTATCATATCAGTGACATTCTCACCCCTGTTGCGTGATAACACGAAACGAGCTGCCCCTCTTTGCACCTGGTGTTCAAAAAATGGCTCTGAGAACTATGGGACTTAACATCTGAGGTCATCAGTCCCCTAGAACTTAGAACAACTTAAACCTAACTAACCTAAGGACATCACACACATGCCCGTGGCAGGATTCGAACCTGCGACCGTAGCAGCCGCGCGGCGCCAGACTGAAGCGCCTAGAACCGCTCGCCTACAGCGGCCGGCCAAATTTCTTGTAAAATAGCTGCCGACGAATAATGAAAATTCTATTATTAATTCTGCAACGTCTGTAACTAAAAATATTCACTAAAATATTTAGGTGAACATTTTTCTAAGGAAATATTTCTATAAGTTTCAGATTTGATAGCTTTAAAGCTATTTATGCTTAAGATTCAAGTGCTAAAATTAACGTTATTTGATTTCCCCGAGTTTAACATAAACAACATATCCAAAAATATGTAATGGTTACTTTTCGGTTTAATAAAATTTCCAAAAGCGAACTTTAAAACATATCTGTAGCTGCATTGACGAGCATTCCTACTTTCACAACTTTACTATTCCATGCTTCTGCCCTCAGCATATATTTTTCATGAAGTTTCAAGGTGCAATGTTCCTTTATACATACCCAACGAACCCAGCAATGCTTTATGATTGCCAGATATGTACGGGAATTGGATATATTTTCTATTCTCCTTCTCCCCCCTCTTTATGTCCATCTCCTCCTTACGCTCCCTTGATCTATATCCTCCTTCTCTTCTTTCTCTCTCTGTCTATCACCTTCTACTTGCTTTCTCTATCTCCTCCTGCCCCATTTTCCCCATTCTCTCTCCATCTACTTCTCTCACCTCGTTTTATTCGTCTACGCCTTCCCTCTCTCTATGCCCATTTCTCCCTCCCCCCCCCCCCCCCTTCCTTGTCCAATAGTCCTATACTACTCATATGTCGACAAGCAACATACACAATTTTTCTGTTTTCTGTCAAAATCGACCACGAGGAAGAAAAAAAATTATACATTGTTGTGCACACATTTTTTTAAAAAATATATGTAATGAGAAAGAATGTACTCGTATACGGGAGAAACAGTATGTCTGACTGTGAGAAAGAAAACAAAACCGCACTTTTTCACAGCAGAGCACAGCACAGGATTTTCTCTATCACATTCTCTTTTACTGGGAAATCTTCACATAGTTGTTTAAGAAATATTTAGCCCATGTATGTGCGAATATTCATTAAAGTTTTGTGTAAAAATTTGAAGTAAATTGGTCAGTAACTTTACGACAATTTTTTTGGTGACAACGTTTCCTTTTGCATATTATGTACATATTTGTATATTGCATATATTAATATATAGCCTCTATCCGTCCGAATGTTCATTAGGGTATCTAATAAACATTTGAAGTAACCTCGTCAAGAATTTTTCTTTTTTTTGGCAACAAGTTTTCTCCGTTCTAAGTAACATATATATTTACATGTTATATATATTAGAGCAATATATGTCCTATGCCCATCCTATTGTTCATTAGAATATTGTGTAAAAATATGAAGTAAATCGGCCAAGGAATTTGCGACATTTTTTAGTAATGTTTCGCCCTCAAATATTACATATGTACTTATATATTTGTCCCCCTGCTTAGCTAAGTGGTAACGTGTTTACCTACCATGCAGCAGGACCGGGTTCGATTCCAGGCCGGTTGGAGATTGTCTCTGTTTGTGTTGTCCTCATTGTCATTCGAGGGATGTTGTATTGTCATCATCGTCACATCACTGACACACAAGTCGCCCAATATGGCGTCATCTGAAATAAGACTTGCAAATCGTCGACCGAACTTCCCCGTATGGGGCCTCCTGGCCAACAATGCCACACGATCGTTTCATTTCATTTTTACTTATATATTAAAAAATATGTACAGCCTATATCTGTCCAAATTTCCATTAAAGTATGCTGTAAAAATTTGAAGTAAATCAGTCAAGAAGGTTTCGAGATTTTCGGTAACATGTTGCATATAGTTTTATACGTAAAAAACACATAGACTATGCCCATCTGAATGTTCATTGCAGTAATGTTTAACAATTTGGAATAAATCTCTCAAGACCTTTTCGACATTTTTCGTAACAACGTTGTATGTTACACGTATATTGGCTGTATTAAAAATATATATAGCCTATTTCCATCTGATCGCTTGTTAGTGTATCGTGTAAAAATTTGTAGTAAATTGACCAAGAACTTTTCGAGATTTTTGGTAACATTTTGCTTTTATGTTGTCGCAGAAGAAACTCAGTTTCACCGTCACTGTGGCGTAGCAGGTCTGATATTGGACTGTTGTATGGATGGTCGTGAGTTCAAAACTCCCATAAACTGTAAGGTTTTAATTTCTATATTCGCTTTGAGGACATTCTAGAGGTATCCACACATATCAAGAATCGTTGTACTGGAATGTTCTGTAACTGTATAGGTACCGTATGTGTTAAGGCCCGAGGCAGTTCGCTCCGCGTTCCTGTATGTGCAATTGCTGAATAAACCTTCGTCGAGTGAAGTTTAGTGTTCGTCATTCATCTAATTACACCTTCTTCTAGGTGACAATATATTACATTTATAGTTAGGCTATATATTAAAATGAATATAGTCTATGTCTGTCAGAATACTCAGTGGAATATCATGTAAAAATATGAAGTAAACTTTTAGAGATTTTTGGTAATAACGTTGCCCCCTTATATATAGTATATAGATAAAAACAATTTGTAGCATATGTCATTTCGAACATTTATTAGAGTATCGTGCAAAAATTTAAAGTAAGTCTGCAATAACTTTTCAAGATATTTCATAACAACTTTAAACTACGACTTTTTATAGTAGTATAAATATAATTGATTCCAGTATTTTCTTTTTTTTCAGCCAGATTCACGAATCCTGTTGTAACACAAGCCTCTTAGAAAACAAAGTAAACTATGGTGAAAATGGTGTATGCCTGGTCACATTGTCTTGTAATCGACGGCAGGGAGGCTGTTGCACACTTTGCCCCTTGTCAGGACAGAAAATCGTGTCGGTAACAAGATTACGCGCGTCGACCGAAAGCTTTCTACTGTTTTGCAGCAGATTACACGGGCCGGTATGAATGGCGAAAGTCTGACTTCCTACTTAGCGCCGTATTTATTACGTATCGGGTGAACAAATGTATGCACGATGCCGATCGAAGAAACGTGCTGCGCCACACCTGCTTCGCAGGAACTCTGACAAAGCAAAACCAGTTAAGTAACAAATGTGTTTAATCTTTCAGCTCACGAGGTTTGTGAAAACTCTCGTTCCGACACAATCGGTACGTGTTAACAAAGATAGTAGAGGGAGACAAAGAAGTTATATGGACTTTCTTTTGTCGTTTTTCTCAAGGAGACTGAATGTCTGGTATTTCCTCGTTACTGCCAAGTGTTTAACAAAAGAGTGTGAGAGAAAGGGATGAGGAAGGGAAGTCGAAGCCAGCACGTACCGAGATTCGTTTCACTTCACGCAAGTTAAGTCCAATAATTAGTGGTCTGAGCAGATACTGATTTCGCGAATATCCACACTAATATTTACTTTGTGTATAAAACCCCGCCGACATCCGACGGTATGTCTTAAAACGGCCGTCGTTATCCTCGCCAAGAGTTCGTCATGTACTCACATTGTACCTGAGGTTAGCATAACGAGATCATAATTTACAAGAATGACCGAAGGGTTCAAAAGATACTTATCTTGTGTCTTGTTGATCTTCAAGTTGAAACTGCAATGACAATTTTCGCAGGATCAATAATTTTGTGTGGATGGTGTTCAGTAGGCTCCGCTTTACTTGAAACAAAAATGCTGGCCGTATTTCTATTGCAGATCTTAATTTCTTTTGCTGTTAGATGAACTTATATACCACGTGATCATACATTGCGCAATCCATACAGTTGTTACGCAATACTTCGATATACAGAACACACCGAGGTGACATACCGCGTCGGACCGCCTTTTGCCCAGTGTAATGCGTCTCGAGGTGGCATGGACTCAATAAGTCGCTGGAAGTCCGCTGCAGATGTACTGAGCCATTCTACCTCTGTAGCAGTCCATAACTGCTAAAGTGTTGCCGGTGCAGGATTTTGTGCACGAAATGACCTCACGATTACGTCTCATATATGTCCGTGGGGCTCATGTCAGGCGATCTGGGTGGCCAAATCATTAGATGGAATTGTCCAAAACGTTCTTCAAACCAATTGCGAACAATTGTGGTCATTGCACAAAAATTCCATCGTTGTTTGCGAACCTGTGTCCTTGAATGGTTGCAAATGGTCTCCGAGTAGCCGAAGATAACCATTTCCAGTCACTGATCGGGTTCAGTTGGACCAGAGGACCCACCTCAAATCAGCAGCTATATCGTGGAATAGCAGCAAAAGATTCGTACACTGGAATGAGTGAATGCCAAAGGTAAGTGGATGGTTATAAGCATTACGTGAAGGATATCTGAACGCATATTAGTGAACATTAATATGGGGCATCTCCACCCTTCGCCTTTATGACGGCTTGAACTCTGTTAGGAACACTTTGGATGAGGTGATAGAATGTCTGTGGAGGAACGGCAACCGATTCTTCTGCAACAACCGAAACCAGAGAAGGCACTAATGTTGAACGCTGGATTCTGGAATGTTTCGACATTCCAACTCATCCCAAAGGCGTTCCATTAGATCTAGATCGGGACTCTGGGTAGGCCAATCCATTTCAGGAGTGACATTCTCGAGAAACCACTGCGTCACAGAAACTGCTTTATGACAGGGTGCGTTGTCATGCTGACACAGTCATCGTCTCCGAACTATTCGTCTATTGTATATAGTACAAAAAGCTGTACAACTTGCTCGAATCCTTCCGCATTTAGCGTTTTCTTAAATGCAACAACACGACCACACCCCCACCACTAGCAAATTCCCTGTATCATAACACGAATTCCGCCGTCGCCACGACACATGATGGCAAGTAACGTTCTTCAGTCATTCGCCAAACCCAAACGTCTCCATCGGACCGATACAAGAGATGGCGTAATTCATCCCCCCAAATGACTCGTTTCTAGTCATCTACCATCCCGTGGCGTCGCCCTCAACACCACTTCAAATGTCGCTTACCACTGGCCACAGAAACGTGTGGCTTATGAGAAGCTGCTGGACCAGAGTTCCCCATTCAACTCCCTGCGCACAGTTACTGTTATAGCTGGACTGCACCTTGTGACTCACAAGTGATTCCTTCCGCTCTCTCCGAGCAGTTTTTTATAGCCACCCTCCGCAATGCTCGACGGTCCCTCTCTGTCATTACATGAGGTCTGCCTGGTCTGTGTTTAGCTTCTGTTGTTATTTCGCGTTTCCATTTCACAGCCACAACACCAGCAATCGACTCGGGCAGTTTTAGAAGTGTTGAAGTGTCCCCGATGGATTTGTTACTCAGGTGTCATCCGACGAATAGTTCACGTTCGAAGTCATTGGACTCTCCTGACTCTTACATGATGCTGTTACTGCTTTTCTAATGATAATAAAATACCCCCCACTTGCTTTTATACTGATTTTGCATCAGATATGTAACTTGATATGCAGACGTTTATGACTTTTTTCAGTCGAAATTATGTACGTATTATGAAAGGTCTATAGAAACATCACCGATGCGTTCGTGGAAGTGTCCGCGAATAATTCACGTTTCACACACGACCCAGGCTCTGCTTCTGGCGTTACCGCAAGACGCCTCATTTGTTGATTTTTATGCTTCTCAGAAGAAGTTCTGGAATCTACACTCATGCTCATAAATTAAGAATAATGGTGGTACATGGTGAAACAACACTCTGGTAGGCGATTTGCAGGTTTAAATCAACTCGGGGTATGACCATGCGGTGCATTTGACCTGCGGTCGTCGCACTGTGGCGCTGGCAGCAATCCACACACACACAGAGGTGTGTTGGTGCATGTCAGAGTACGGTGCAGCGAGTAAGTTCAAATGGTTCAAATGGCTCTGAGTACTATGGGACTTAACATCTGAGGTCATGAGTCCCCTAGAACTTAGAACTACTTAAACCTAACTAACCGCCGGCCGGAGTGGCCGTGCGGTTATAGGCGCTACAGTCTGGAACCGCGTGCCCGCTACGGTCACAGGTTCGAATCCTGCCTCGGGCATGGATGTGTGTGATGTCCTTAGGTTAGTTGGGTTTAAGTAGTTCTAAGTTCTAGGGGACTGATGATCACAGTAGTTAAGTCCCATAGTGCTCAGCGCCATTTGAACCATTTGAACCTAACTAACCTAAGGACATCACACACATCCATGCCCGAGGCAGGATTCGAACCTGCGACCGTAGCGGTCGCGCGGTTCCAGACTGTAGCGCCTAGAACCGCTCGGCCACTCCGGCCGGCCAGCGAATAAGTGTCTGGACGTTTTTGGACGTGTTAATGGTGACTGTGTGTTGAAAATGGCTCAAAGAACACATATTGATGACGTTATGAAGGGTAGAATACTAGGCCGACTGGAGGCTGGTCAAACACAGCAGGTCGTACCACGGGCCTCCGTGTGCCACAAAATGTGTACTCAAGATTATGGCAACGATTCCAGCAGACAGGAAACGTGTCCAGGCGCTACAGTACGGGGCGCCCACAGTGTACAACACCACAAGGAGACCGTTATCTCACCATCATTGCCCGCAGACGGCCACGGAGTACTGCAAAAAATGGTTCAAATGGCTCTGAGCACTATGGGACTCAACTGCTGAGGTCATTAGTTCCCTAGAACTTAGAACTAGTTAAACTTAACTAACCTAAGGACAACACAAACATCCATGCCCGAGGCAGGATTCGAACCTGCGACCGTAGCGGTCTTGCGGTTCCAGACTGCAGCGCCTTTAACCGCACGGCCACTTCGGGAGTACTGCAGGTAGCCTTGCTCGGGGCCTTACCGCAGCCACTGGAACCGTTGTCTCCAGACACACAGTCTACAGACGACTGAACAGATATGGATTATTCGCCCGGAGACCTGCAAGGTGCATTCCACTGGCCCTGGTCACAGGAGAGCCCCAAAAGCCTGGTGTCGACAATACAGTACATGGCCATTGGAAGAGTGGTCCCAGGTTATGTTCACGGACGAGTCCAGGTATTGTCTGAACAGTGATTCTCGCCCGATTTTCATCTGGCGTGAACCAGGAACCAGATACGAACCCCTTAATGTCCTTGAAAGAGACCTGTATGTAGGTCGTGGCTTGATGGTGTGGGGTGGCATTGTGATTGGTGCACGTACACCCTGCATGTCTTTGACAGAGGAACTGTAACAGGTAAGGTGTATCGGGAAATCATTTTGCACCAGTTTGGTTCAAATGGCTCTGACCACTATGGGACTCAACTGCTGAGGTCATTAGTCCCCTAGAACTTAGAACTACTTAAACCTAACTCACCTAAGGACTTCACACACATCCATGCCCGAGGCAGGATTCGAACCTGCGACCGTAGCGGTCGCGCGGTTCCAGACTGTAGTTCATAGAACCGCTCGGCCACCCCGGCCGGCTTGCACCAGTATGTCCACCCTTTCAGGAGTGCAGTGTGTCCCGCCTTCCTGCTGATGGATGATAACGCAAGGGCTGACCGAGCTGCCGCCGTGGAGGAGTACCTCGAAACAGAAGATATCAGGCGAATGGGCTGACCTGGCTGTTCTCCTGACCTAAACCCCATCGCTGCACGTCTTAAACCCCTACAACATTTCAGGAGCCCCGATAGGCGCTGGTGCAAGAATGGGAGGCTATACCCCAGCAGCTGCTCGACCACCTGATCCAGAATATGCCAACCCGTTGTGCGGCCTGTGTACGTGTGCACTGTGATCATATCCCATATTGACGTTGGGGTACATACGCAGGAAACAGTGGTGTTTTGTAGCACATATGTTTCGAGACGGTTTTCTCAACTTAACACCAATACTGTGGACTTACAGATCTATGTCGCGTGTGTTCCCTATGTGCCTATGCTTTTAGCACCAGTTTTATGTAGTGCCACGTTGTGTGGCACCACATTCTGCAATTATCCTTAATTTATGAGCATGAGTAGTAAGCACTAACTTCATATCTTCATTTTTTAGTCATGAGAAGAGATCTGCTGATAGTTATCCGACAGTGAAGGTATCGTGAAGCACCAATTTTTTCGAATTTCGCCGTCAATATTCAGTATCCGTTTTGTCGGTGACCACGGACGGACGGCCACGAATGCTTATTTATAAATAATAGATTTCAGCTATCAGTCATGCTTTGGAATTTTTATTGGCAGATCTAGATTTCAGCTAGCAACTAGCCATTCTCAATGCACTATCCTTCTTTGATCAGTGCATGTAATACCTGTTGGTCTGACTTTGTACACAGTTCATTGAATAACGGTCGCTGCGTGCAACAGCCTCTGAATGGAGGGTAACCTGACGATTATTTATTCTTTTAAGCGAGACTACTGACAGGGGATGGCTTCACTCACACATTCGGTCGGTACACAACAAAATATCTTCAATGGATGTAAATAGCTTTGAGATTTTGCCACTAAAAACAGAATTGCAAAGTC
The DNA here is from genome assembly GCF_023864345.2 of Schistocerca serialis cubense. Lineage (NCBI taxonomy): Eukaryota > Metazoa > Arthropoda > Insecta > Orthoptera > Acrididae > Schistocerca > Schistocerca serialis. The sequence goes on along the minus strand of NC_064644.1, from coordinate 260,390,649 downwards.
GATTTAATGTTTGGCGAGATTTTCAGTTGCAGCCCTCATTTCCAACGGGTTTAGTAGACGTGTGAGAGACTACATCTGCATCTACATCCACATATTTACTCCGCTAGCCACCAAGCGGTGTGTGGCGGAGGGCACAATTCACACCAAAGTCATATTTACCCCCCCCCCCCCTCCCCCCTATTCCACTCGCTCATCGCGCGAGGGAAAAACGACAGTCTGAACGCTTCAATGTTGTTGTTGTTGTTGTTGTTGTGGTCTTCACTCATGAGACTTGTTTGATGCAGCTCTCCATGCTACTCTATCCTGTGCAAGCTTCTTCATCTCTCAGTACCTACTGCAGCCTACATCCTTCTGAATCTGCTTAGATTCATCTCTTGGTCTCCCTCTACGATTTTTACCCTCCACGCTGCCCTCCAGTACTAAATTGGTGATCCCTTGATGCCTCAAAACATGTCCTACCAACCGATCCCTTCTTCTAGTCAAGTTGTGCCACAAACTCCTCTTCTCACTATTCTATTCAATACCTCCTCATTAGTTACGTGATCTACCCACCTACCCATCTTCAGCATTCTTCTGTAGCACTACATTTCGAAAGCTTCTATTCTCTCCTTGTCCAAACTATTTATCGTCCATGTTTCACTTCCATACATGGCTACACTCCATACAAATACTTTCAGAAACAACTTCCTGACACTTAAGTCAATACTCAATGTTAACAACATTCTCTTCTTCAGAAACGCTTTCCTTGCCATTGCCAGTCTACATTTTATATCCTCTCTACTTCGACCATCATCAGTTATTTTGCTCCCCAAATAGCAAAACTCGTTTACTACTTTAAGTGTCTCATTTCCTGATCTAATTCCCTCAGCATCACCCGACTTAATTCGACTGCATTCCATTATCTTCATTTTGCTTATATTGATGTTCATCTTATACCCTCCTTTCAAGACACTGTGCATTCCGTTCAACTGCTCTTCCAAGTCCTTTGCCGTCTCTGACCGAATTACAATGTCATCAGCGAACCTCAAAGTTTTTATTTCTTCTCCATGGATTTTAATACCTACTCCGAACTTTTCTTTTGTTTCCTTTACTGCTTGCTCAATATACAGATTGAAAAGCATCTGGGAGAGACTACAACCCTGTCTCACTCCCTTCTCAACCACTGCTTCCCTTTCATGTCCCTAGACTCTTATAACTGCCATCTTCTTTCTGTACAAATTGTAAATAGCCTTTCGCTCTCTGTATTTTACCCCTGCCAGCTTCAGAATTTGAAAGAGAGTAGTCCAGTCAACATTGTCTAAAGCTTACTCTAAGTCTACAAATGCTAGAAACGTGGGTTTTCCTTTCCTTAATCTTTCTTCTAAGATAAGTCGTAGGGTCAATATTGCCTCACGTGTTCCAACATTTCTACGGAATCCAAACTGATCTTCCCCGAGGTCGGCTTCTACTAGTTTTTCCATTCGTCTGTAAAGAATTCGCGTTAGTATTTTGCAGCTATGACTTATTACACTGATAGTTCGGTAATTTTCACATCTGTCAACACCTGCTTTCTTTGGGATTGGAATTATTATATTCTTCTTGAAGTCTGAGGGTATTTCGCCTGTCTCATACATTTTGCTCACTAGATGGGACTGGCTCTCCCAATTCTGTCAGTAGTTCTAATGGAATGTTGTCTACTCCCTGGGCCTTGTTTCGACTTAGGTCTTTCAGTGCTCTGTCAAACTCTTCACGCAGTATCACATCTCCCATTTCATCTTCATCTACACCCTCTTCCATTTCCATAATATTGTCCTCAAGAACATCGCCCCTATATAGACCCTCTATATACTCCTTCTACCTTTCTGCTTTTCCTTCTTTGCTTAGAACTGGGTTTCCATCTGAGCTCTTGGTATTCATGCAAGTGGTTCTCTTTTCTCCAAAGGTCTCTTTAATTTTCCTGTAAGCAGTATCTATATTACCCCTCCTGAGATAAGCCTCTACATCCTAAATTTGTCCTCTAGCCATCCCTGCTTAGCCATTTTGCTCTCCCTGTCGATCTCATTTTTGAGACGTTTGTATTCCTTTTTGCCTGCTTCACTTACTGCATTTTTGTATTTTCTCCTTTCATCAATTAAATTCAGTATCTCTTCTGTTACCCAACTATTTCTACTAGCTCTCATATTTTTACCTACTTGATCCTCTGTTGCCTTTACTGTTCCATTCCTCAAAGCTACCCATTCTTCTTCTACTGTATTTCTCTCCCCCATTCCTGTCAATTGTTCCCTTATGCTCTCCCTGAAACTCTGTACAACCTCTGGTTCTTTCAGTTTATCCAGGTCCCATCTCCTTAAATTCCCACCTTTTTTGCAGTTTCTTCAGTTTTCATCTACAGTTCATAACCAATAGATTGTGGTCAGAATCCACATCTACCCCTGGAAATGTCTTACAATTTAAGACCTGGTTCCTAAATCTCTGTCTTATCATTATATAATCTATCTGAAACCTTCTAGTATCACCAGGGCTCTTCCATGTATACAACCTTCTTTCACGATGCTTGAACCAAGTGTTAGCTATGATTAAGTTATGCCCTGTGCAAAATTCTACCAGGCGGTTTCCTCTTTCATTTCTTAGCCCCAATCCATATTCACCTACTACGTTTCCTTCTCTTCCTTTTCCTACTGTCGAATTCCAGTCGCCCATGACTATTAAATTTTCGTCTCCCTTCACTACCTGAATAATTTCTTTTATCTCATCATACATTTCTTCAATTTCTTCACCATCTGCAGAGCTAGTTGGCATGTAAACTTGTACTACTTTAGTAGGCGTGGGCTTCGTGTCTATCGTGGCCACAATATTGCGTTCACTATGCTGTTTGTAGTAGCTTACCCGCACTCCTATTTTTTATTCATTATTAAACCTACTCCTGCATTACCCCTACTTGATTTTGTATTTGTAACCTTATATTCACCTGACCAAAAGCCTCGTTCCCCCTGCCACCGAACTTCACTAATTCCCACTATATCTAACTTTCACCTATCCATTTCCCTTTCTAAATTTTCTAACCTACCGCCCCGATTAAGGGATCTGACATTCCACGCCCCGACCTGTAGAACTCCCATACGTCCTCCTGAGTAGTCCCCGCCCGGAGATCCGAATGGGGGACTATTTTACCTTCGGAATATTTTACCCAAGAGGACGCCATCATCATTTAATCATACAGTAATGCTGCATGCCCTAAGGAAAAATTACGGCTGTAGTTTCTGTATTGGCGTGGCAAGACAGCCAAGCCACTCGGAGGTAGCCGAAAAGCACGCGTTAAGCTCACGCAGATTGATTAGTGAGGTCAGGAACATTACAAGGAAATGAGAACGTAGAAAACGGACGCAGTTGCTGTAATACTTAACTTTAATCCACAATTGGTGAACATTGGTCTGACGGTACAGGCATCACAATATATATAGCAAAGGATTATGGCGCCTTGCTAGGTCGTAGCAAATGACGTAGCCGAAGGCTATGCTAACTATCGTCTCGGCTAATGAGAGCGTATTTGTCAGTGTAGCTTCCCTAGCAAAGTCGGTTGTACAACTGGGGCGAGTGCTAGTACGTCTCTCTAGACCTGCCGTGTGGTGGTGCTCGGTCTGCAATCACTGACAGTGGCGACACGCGGGTCCGACGTATACTAATGGACTGCGGCCGATTTAAAGGCTACCACCTAGCAAGTGTGGTGTCTAGCGGTGACACCACATTCCTCCCCCGCAAATCGGCGTACGGTTGTGTTATAAGGCGTCCGCCCGCCGTAGGGAGGACCCCATGTCGACGTATGCGACGAGGTGGGGAGCCTAACAACAGGCGAGGCTGTGCCACCCGCACCCGGCCATTCGGTCCGAGGGGAGCTAGGAAACGCCTGAAAACCTAGTCCAGGGTGCACGCCAACATGCGGTATATGCGCCCGTAAAGAGACAGGAGGGGCCGAAGATTCGACCTCCATCGGGGCGGGGTATCCGACGGGCGAAGACGACATCTGGTCCGGAGCGGGCAAGAGTTTCATGTCGGAGGACAGCTGGTCACGGGAAGCGATCGGCGGCGCGTGACCCAGGGAGGCGCTTGGCGGCTGCAGCGAAGCGTCCACTGCGGGCGTCGCCGGCGGGAGAACAGGCAGCGGCGGCGGTGGCGCGTCGCCATGGGGCAAAATGGAAGGCAGCGTCGGTAACACCTGGAGATGAGGCGAGCCAGTAGATGGGTCCCCAGGGCGCTGACCGGACGGCACCGTCGCTGAATGCAGACGGGGAGCGGCAGAGCCCGTGCGACGACAGAGGCGCAGCTGATTGAGATGCCGACGCACCTCACCAGAGGCCCCCAAAACCAAATACATAGCGCGGCCGAGGCAGCGAAGAATGCGCCCTGCGAGCCAACGCCGTGAACTTCGATAGTTGCGATAGTATACAACGTCACCTGGAGCAAAAGCAGGTGGCTGCCGCTGCACAGGAACCTGATGCGGCGGATGTAGCAAAGACATCAAGGTTCGATGAGGACGACCGTGGAGCAACTCAGCCGGCGAGCGACCATCTCGGGGCTGAGAGCGATACGAGGACAAGAAGAGCAATAACGCGTCCTCCCGAGAATGCGACTCTTTCAACTTCAACATCTGTGACTTGAAAGTCCGGACCAATCGTTCACCGGCACCGTTTGACTGAGGCGAAAACGGCGCGGATGTCAGATGTTGAATACCATTGGCCTTGCAGAATGACTGAAATTCATCGGACATGAATTGTGGGCCATTGTCGGAAACAATAGTCTGTGGAAGACCTATGCAAAAGATAGCAGATAACGCTTGGATGGTGGCAGATGACGTCGTGGAAACCAACCGGACAACAAAAGGAAAATTACTGAAAGAATCGACCACAACCAACCATCGAGCATTCCAGAATGGACCAGCAAAATCGATGTGTAAGCGTTGCCAAGGGGAAGTGGCTTTCGGCCATGCAAAGAATGTCCGCGGCGGTGAGGATTGTTGTTCGGCACACGCCATGCAAGAAGAGCACATAGTCGTAATCGCTGCATCGATTCCGAACCCAATACAGTGCTGACGAGCAAGTTGTTTCGTTCGCACTATACCCCAATGTCCGTGGTGGAGAAGCCGTAAGACAGAGGACTGTAACGAACGTGGGACGACGACCCTGGACTGATCATTATCAGAACGCAACAGCAAAACTCCACGTCGAACAAAAAGTCTCTCCTTGTGAGCAAAAAATCGGCGAACCAACGGATCCTCGATCCGTGACTTTGACAAGGGCCATTGCGTAGCAACAAAACGCAAAACGGTAGCAAGGACAGGGTCAGCAGCTGTGGCTGTAGCTACACGACGAAAATCAATCGGAAACGATTCGACCACTTCATCGGTGTCCGCATCAATGAACATGCAAGCAAGTTCGGAAGAATCGAATGCTTTATCCTCAGCAACAGGCAAACGGGACAACGCATCGGCGTTTCCGTGCTTAGCAGTGGACCGATACAAGATATCGTAGCGGTACTGCGAGAGGAAAATAGACCAGCGAATGAATTTCTGCGCTGTACGTGGAGGTACAGGCTTGTTCGGATGAAAAAGTGACGTCAAAGGTTTGTGGTCTGTGATGATGGTAAAGTGACGACCATACAAGAAATCATGAAACTTAGTAACACCTTATACGAGAGCCAAAGCTTCTTTCTCTATCTGTGAATAATTTCTTTGCGCAGACGAGAGCAATTTGGACGCAAAGGCAATAGGGCGATCATGCGATCCATCTTTGTGCGCAAGCACAGCACCGATCTCGAAATCCGATGCATCTACCATTAACAAAAGGGGTTTCTGGGGATCGAATGGCGTAAGGCAAGTCTTAGAAAGCAACGCCGATTTCAACTGGCGAAAGGCGCGTTCGCATTCCGTCGTCCAGACGAACGGAACACCTTTACGGCGTAAGCGATGCAGCGGAGCTGAAATGGAAGAGGCATGCGGGACATATCTGTGATAATAGTTAATTTTTCCCAGCACACTCTGTAGCTGCTTCAAATTCTGCGGCGAAGGCAAGTCTTGTATGGCACGGAGGTGCTCTGGACTAGGATGTAGGCCTTGGGCATTGAGTACGTGGCCCAGATATGGTAAGTCACGAGCAAAAAACACACATTTGTCCTTCCGCAAGCGAAGACCATTTTGTCGCAAGACCTGAAATAATGTTCGGAGATTGGCGAAATGTTCTTCTTCCGTCTTTCCGGAGATCACAATATCGTCCAGATAGTTTGCTGCAGTAGGGACCGATGCACAAACAGTTTGCAGATATTGCTGAAACAATGCAGGGGCGGATGCACACCCGAATGGCAGTCTTTTGAATCGATACAAACCAAGATGCGTGTTAACCACCAAAACGCACTGGGATTCTTCGTCCACCGGTAGTTGCAAGTACGCATCTGCTAGGTCCAATTTCGAAAAATCTTTACCCGGGCACAGTTTGTCAAAAAGATCTTCCGGGCGGGGTAAAGGAAAAGTTGCAATCACTAGTTGTGGATTCACTGTTGCCTTGAAGTCCACACAAAGTCTCAATTTTCCGGAAGGTTTTGGCAACATTACTAAGGGTGATGCTCAGAGAGAAGCCTGCACACGTTCAATCACACCTTGTGATTCCAAATCGTGTAAGGTTCTTGCGACCTCATCACGCAATGCGTGGGGAACATTGCGCGCTCGGAAAAATTTCGGTTGCGCGTTGACTTTCAGTTCCAAATGTGCTGTATAGTTCGTAGCGCAACCTGGGCCCGGTGCAAAAATGTCTGCAAATTCTTCACATAGACTAGAAACACTGGCGGAAGGCACAGTCTGGTTGACTGATAGGACCTGATTGACTACAGACAAGTTAAACAACTGAAATAAACCTAAGCCAAACAAGTTCACTGCAGAAGAAGAACGATGTACGTAAAATGACACAAGTTTCGTTTGTCCCTTGTATGTTGCAAGAAGGCTGCACTGTCCTAACACAGGGATCGTGTGACCTGAATATGTAGTTAGCTTAACATTTGCGGCACACAACAGAGGTGTGCCCAGTTGTTTGTACGTGTCATTATTGATCACTGAAACTGCAGCGCCGGTATCGAGCTGGAATGGTATCATGTTGCCATGAATGTCCAAGTCCACAAAAAGTTTATTGTCCTGCTGACGACAAGAGCGACTGTCTCGTGCAACGTGAACAGACACTGGTACAGAAGCACTTGTGACTTGACGGGATTTCCTGTGATGTCGATGCACACTATTTGTGGAACGAACACAGTCACTGTTAGAAAGAGCGGCACTGGGCGGAGTGGAATGAACTACATGAATGTCCATGGGCGACGGTTCACGAGCCTGAGTAATCTTGGTTCGATTCCGATTCCGGCGCGAAGCACAGCGCCTGGAATGGTTGTGAGTGTCCGATCTGAGCTTTTTCTGGCAAACACTCTGAACATGTCCTTTTTTATTACAGAAAAAGCAAATAGTGTGGCGTGATGGGCAATTCTCACGCGAATGTCTAGTAGCACACTGCGGGCATGATTTTAGCACTGCATTTGCCTGCTTACCGGCACACTTAGTGGAGAGCTTGGCAGCAGCTGCGCGGACGGGCGCGAGGGCTGTTTACTGTTCCGTGCAGCTCGCCCGGCGGGCTGGTCAATGTGACACACGGCTGGCGAAGTTTCAAATGATTCCTGAGCAAAGTCAAGTGTGTCTTGCCTATTCAATATGTCCATCACTTGTTGAAGGGAGGTTTTGACTAGTTTCAAAACTTGCTCCCATATACGAACATCAGAAACGTTCTGTGCAATTGCATCACGCACCATAGTATCTGAATAAGGGAGTCCACATTCACACTCAAAAGCACAATCCCTAGTAAGGCCTTGCGAAGTTGCAACCCACTCCCGATTAGTTTGTCCGGCCGTACGTTTGGTACGAAAGAACGAATACCGTTTGGCAACGATATTGACTGATTCTTTGAAATATGCATCTAATGCAGACAAAATTTATTCGTAGGACAGAGTTGCTACGTCGCGTCGGGGAAACATTTCACTATCACACGGTACGTCTGGACGCCTACGGCGGAAAGAAGAAATGGTTGCCGCTCATTACCTTGAATTCTGTAGGGGGCGAGATGGAATCCAAATTGGCGTGACCACTCCGTCCAGCTTTCCAGTGCCGCATCAAAAGGACGAAAAGGTGGTGCAACTGCGAGTTGTGGCTGCGGGAGCGGTGGAGCGGCGGCTGCCGCATCGTTTTGCATTGCATGTTGACCCTGGACGAGCTGTCCAAGGGCATCCAATAAGGCCTGCGTTTGCTGATTCTGCAAGCGATAAAATTCGGACAGTACATCTGGAGATTGTGGCGAAGCCATGACACAAGTAAAGTAAGGCAAGAGCAATTGGTACAAACGCGATTTAGCTCGTCGCCAACTGTATTGGCGTGGCAAGACAGCCAAGCCACTCGGAGGTAGCCAAAAGGCACGCGTTAAGCTCACGCAGATTGATTAGTGAGGTCAGGAACATTACAAGGAAATGAGAACGTAGAAAACGGACGCAGTGGCTGTAATACTTAACTTTAATCCACAATTGATGAACATTGGTCTGACGGTACAGGCATCACAATATATATAGCAATGGATTATGGCGCCTTGCTAGGTCATAGCAAATGACGTAGCTGAAGGCTATGCTAACTATCGTCTCGGCTAATGAGAGCGTAGTTGTCAGTGTAGTTTCGCTAGCAAAGTCGGCTGTACAACTGGGGCGAGTGCTAGTACGTCTCTCTAGACCTGCCGTGTGGTGGCGCTCGGTCTGCAATCACTGACAGTCTCGACACGCGGGTCCGACGTATACTAATGGACTGCGGCCGATTTAAAGGCTACCACCTAGCAAGTGTGGTGTCTGGCGGTGACACCACAGTTTCCCCTTGCTTTCAGCCGTTCGCAGTACCAGCACAGCAAGGCCGTTTTGATTAGTGTTACAAGGCCAGATCAGTCAATCATCCAGACTGTTGCCCCTGCAACTACTGGAATGGCTGCTGCACCTCTTCAGGAACCACACGTTTGTCTGGTCTCTCAACAGATCCAACAGATACCCCTCCGTTGTGGTTGCACCTACCCGTTGTGGTTGCACCTACGGTACTGCTATCTGTGTCGTTGAGGCACGCAAGCCTCCCCACCAACGGCACGGTCCATGGTTCAGGGGGGAGGGGGGCGGGAACGGTTCAGTACGAGCTCTAATTTCCCTTATCTTTGAATGGTGATCATTGCGCGATTTGAAAGTTGGTGGTAATAATATATGCTCTACTTCCTCGGCGAAGATCGGATTTCGGAATTTAGTGAGCAGCCCCTTCCGTTTAGCGGGCCGTCTATCTACAAGTGTGTACCACTTCAAACCTTCTATGAGATTTGTAACGCTCTCGCAATGGCTAAATGGACCAGTCACGAACCTTGCTGCTCTTCTTTGGCCCTTCTCAATATCTTGAATCAGACCCAACTGGTAAGGGTCCCATACAGACGAGTAATACTCTAAGATTGACGGACTAACGTATTTTAAGGTACTTCCTTAGTTGAAGGACTGCATCGCTTCAGGATTCTACCAATAAACTGCAACCTAGTTTTCGCCTTGCCAGTTATTTGTGTAATCTGATCATTCCACTTGAGATTATTTCGAGTAGCCACACCCAGATACTTGACAGATGTTACCGCTTCCAAAGACTGGGCATTTATTTTGTACTCTTACATTAATGGGGATTTTCGCCTTGTTATACGCAGTAGGTTACATCTAATAATATTGAGAGACAACTGCCAGTCATTACACCACGCTAATCCTCATTGATTTGTTCACAGCTTTCGTGTGATACTACTGCTTCTCAGAGTCTACAAAGGTCATTATGTCTGAACACAAAATCTGTTCCATGATCCTACAACAAATCGATGTCAGTGAAATTGGCTGGTAATTTTGTGCATCCGAGTGTAATAAAACGGAGGTTACTTTACAGATAGCACTTATATACACTGACAGAAGAAAAAGTCGTAACACGAAGTTGTGCAAGATAAACGAAAACTGGCAGGCGTGTTTCTACATGTGAAAGATGACGTATAATCCGATTTCGTACCAGTCGCGTTAGAGTGTCGCTGGTAGCACCACTATGAGGATGTAAATCAGGATTGCTTTAAATACACGCTGTAACGAACGTGAGCGTTAGTTACCTTCAAGATTGGATGTGGCGAGTTGACGTTAGTCAAGAACACCATTAACGCGACATAGACGCCTTCATCAGCACCTCACTGAGTTTGAACGAGGTCGTGTAATACTGCTACTAGAATCTGGATGTTCCTTCTGCGATACTGCAGAAACACTTGGTACGAATGTAGTCACTATACATGACTGTTGGCAGCGGTGGTCACGAGAATGTACAGTCGTGCTCAAAAGTATCCGAACGACCTGAATTGAATTCGCCTGATTCACATACAACCCTCATAACGCAGCTGTCAAGCAGTTCCTTTAATCGCTCCTCGGTACAGTCGTTTGACTATTGAAAATGGTTGCAACAAATCACCACTAGAAAACACTGTTCTGTATCGCAATAACTCAAGATGTAAAGTAATACCACGATATTACAAAAATCAGGGAACACCTTATCACAGATAAGACTGTCCTTAAGGCTTGTAAGCTCACATTTATTACAATAAATGACATACCTGAAATGTTACCGCTCTCATTATTACGTCAGATAGGTAATGCACGTAGTACGTTTGTCGTATTCATGATTTCCTCTTCAAAGTAACATACCGTATTTATTATTTAACACAAAATGACATTAAAAATTTAAGTTCTTCACGAACTGCTAGTTGAGAATATGTATGAACTTCAAATGACACGATGAACTGTCATATGGATTCAAACCCAGGTCATGCAGACTAAGCAGAGATTTCGTGACTAGACATACAGAGAGTGATATACCTCGATTTTAGACAGTATCAGTTAGGAAATATCAACTTTAAATTACATAACGTAAACATTTTTAACGGTCGCAAATTCCTACCCAACCTCTATTGTCCCTGTTAACGAACTACGAGAGATGTTAAACATTGCTTCTTCACAAGTGACTTACTTGAAATGCCGTGAGGTAAGACTGTGTTGGACAGGGATTCGAACTCAGAACCTAATCGGATTGTTATCGAAGCACAATCAACTGTGACATATCGGATTTTCTCGGCAGTGGCAAGATGTTTTGACTGAAATGACGAGACGACACATAAATTTTTTCCTTCCCAGGACTCCAACCCGGCACCTATCGCTGTTATATTCTAGAGAAAACGAACGTTAAATATGGGTTTGTTAAACCAGCAGCGACATATGAACATGTTTGAACTAGAAATAATATGACGAAGAGTTCAGTGCTGATTACTAATCGAACCCAACACATATCGTTGTTGACTAAGACACAAAGAGACGTTCTCCACCAGCTGCTCGGGATAACATCCTTGAACTTATAGTGATCTCGCAATTAGTTCTGTGTCTCACTGAGAGTCAGAAACGTCAGATATAGATAGTGTTGACAAAGAGTGAAAATACATTAAAAATCAAAATTATTATCCACCAGCACATACGTGTTCTCATGCTAGAGCTTGATAATACATAATGAAAACTTTAGTGCCGGACCAGGATTCGAACCCTTTCACGCGCAATATGTGGAGATGTTGAGGAATCTGCAGTTTTGCACAAACAACAAATTGTAGTCGAGCTGTATTGTCACGAAGGGATCAAATTCCGCGTTAAGGACGGTCTGAGTTGCATTCCCAGTTCAGAACCAATTTTATCGACATACATAACCTCAAATAAAAGATGGAATAAGTGTCCTGTGACCCAACATAGCGTTTGTTTCGCCACTAGAAATAAATAACTCTTATAAGAAAGGTTACTGGTGATAGAGTTTCTACATGTCGCCACTCCTGACTTTATTGTGGTTCAACCTAATGTCTATTTGGTAGAGAAGGAATATCATGTTCAATATGAATTTCAGACATTCCACTATACATTCTTCACTTGGCGTAGCCAGAAGAGAATAGAACCTGTCTCTCATTATCAAAAATCATCGGCAGAAGTCGGAATCGAACCCAGACCATGGGTACATGAAACTAACAACAATCCAACAGACTACCGAATCCCCACTCCCGGGGCTCATTTTTCTATTGTAACGCCGTTGTGCCACACTGGATAAGAATTCTAACACACAGGCTCCCTGTAGTGGTTTGCAGGAGCTACTCTATTGCGATATCTGTTTGTTGAAAACGTCGTGCAGTGTAAAAGGAAAGCTGTAATTGTCTGTTTCTCAGAAGTCTACATCCGGTCATATGCATTACCTCACAACACTGTGGAATGCGCAAGTGCTGGAGGATTAGTTGTTGACTTCTCGAGCTGGTGTAGCAGCGGTTCAGCTAGTAATGTAACGGTATGTGTAGTGTTCCGAAGACAAAACGTCGCGACTTCAAATGCATTCACTACTACATTTTTTTAAAACGCAAATCTGCTGTCTGCTGAAGTTATCAATCTAATGAAATTTTGAACATAATTCCCTTCACTTCTCGACCCAAAATAGTCACATGTGGAAAAAGGGCCAACTACTGCGACATTTTGTCCTTTTCAGGTTTAATAGACGGCCAGGCAGCAGATGCATGTCGAAACTTTTGCATTATGTATGGCGAGAGCGCATCGTGCCAAAATACGCCCTAAAAGTATTTTCTACGTCAGCTATCGTGTGGTAGTGGCATTTTATTCTTCTTCAAACCTTGTTCGACAGCATTAACTCAGAACAAGTTTCTATATGCACGTAATCAATAAACTGCATGTGCGTTGTCAGACTGTTATACATAACTTCAGAGAATTTGCGTATATCGTTGATGATTAATTTCTCTCTCATGTTTACTATTGTTTAAACAACACTTAAAGAAACCCTACGAAAATTGTGCACTGTATTATAAGAAATGAAAGAAAACTACCCACGATAACCTTACGACGAAAGTCTGTTTTAATAAAGCTGAGTATCTGTACACAAGCGTGCCTCTATCGAACCGAATTAGTAAAATATTACTCACTTAGATTTCGATTGGGTCTGTGTTTAATTGGTATGCTGTGTCATACTCAAGACGTATGCGATAGTAGAATTTCATAGATAAAGTTATGTATTCACGGAAACCCAAAATTTGCTTGTCAGTAATGGAAAGATGCATTACCTGTTGTGCAGCATTGTAAGTTATTCACCATTGCACTATGAGCCGAAAGTATTTTATTGCGTTTTCTTTATCAATGTTTGATCTGACTGCTTGTAGCTCTCTCTCAGAAGGGATAAAAACGTCACACTCAGCGAGACTGAAACTGCAAACCAGAACCGACGCTTTTTTACAGATCAGCATGCTACCACATAGCTAGCGAAGCGGTATTTACCTGGCATCTCTATTACGAGGCCAATAGGGGCTAGAACTCGTAAATCGCTATTTAAAGGACAAGATTAGTTGCGATTTCCACGTGCAACGACCTTCCTGGGCTGAAAACCGTAAATTTGTAATCTTTTGTTACACCTCAAGCGATAACAACTTAGATTATTCAATGGAAATGAAAGAAAAATCAAGTGAACTTTGAGACTTAATTCCGTGCACACCAGGAAGTAACTCGTCGATCACAGAGTTGCCAAACATACCTTGCCTTGTTGCCAAATCTCTGTTACAATACCACCAGGAAGAAGACGAACCGATGTATTCCTACAGAGGGCTGGGAAGTGACCATAGCTGGCATCTCAAAGACGCGGCTGGCAAGGCTCCGAATACGTCTGATTCGCATCTCTGTAACTGGGTTTAGGAACTGGAGCGTAATTATTATTAATACTCAGAACTGACTGTAAACTAAGCATCATATATCAGTAACTCTCATAGTTATTTTTATATTTCTTTCGTAAGTGTACTCAAAACTAAGAAACCCATTTCATGGACGTTTTCGCATCTGGCCAACGTCGAGCAGAAAAAACAAGAAAAATGAAAAACAATATTTGTGTGTGTGTGTGTGTGAGAGAGAGAGAGAGAGGGAGAAAGAGAGAGAGAGAGAGAGAGAGTGAGAGAGAGAGAGAGAGAGAGAGAGATAAACATAAAAAAGAATGAGAGAGGGAGAGTAAATAATTGTTGTAAAGAAATTGCATCGTAGTATGTAAAGAAATCTTTCATTAAAATGACACGTTCCACATCATTATGAAATGTCGTATTCATGATCTATGAAACAAATATTAATCTAATCTAATGTAATCTAATTATATTGCTGACTAACCATGAAGAGTCATGAATTACCGAAATTTTTACCAATATCGGTAACCAGATCTAAACTTGAAAGTAAAAGACCACAGTTTTTGTAATAAACCGCGACTCCTATCAAGGCCCTTTCGTCAAAAAATTGTTCAAATGGCTTTGTGCACTATGGGACTTAACTTCTGAGGTCATCAGTCCCCTAGAATTTAGAACTACTTAAACCTAACTAACCTAAGGACATCACACACAGCCATGCCCGAGACAAGTTTCGAACCTGCGACCGTAGCGATCACGCGGTTCCAGACTGTAGCGCCTAGAACCGCTCGGCCACTCCTGCCGGCTGTAGCGTGATGTTTAATGCGGATTCTTAATTATAACGTCTTTCTGTTGAGGTTACCAGAGGTAAAGCAAATCTGTTTGTGACTCTTAAAATTAAATGCTGGAATCTACGCATTGCTCCTCTTATAGTTCGTTCCACCAGACCATTGTGGCCACATTTCCCAACCCCAGGAGTGTGCTGTACCGGATGATATGCTTAGCTTACAAAATTAGTCACGGTGGAAAAAATGTGAATCTATTAAATGGTTAAGTAGAAGAAAGCTTTTGACGGGGAGATTATGCTATTCTCATGTCAGCAGGATGTAATGTCTCTTCTAGGCATCATAGCCTCGATGTGAAGCCATTTTGAATTTTTCACTAATTTAGCAAATTTCTTAGTTCGAGAAAATCCACTATGAAGTGTGAAGTTACCGGATAATTCGATGATTATCGTCATTATTACTACCATTTTTTCATACCACTGCTGGAACACTTGTGCTTGAAGATCATTTAATGCCTTTTGGTCATTATAGATGTAGTTGCCCAAGAACTGAAGCCGAATAGGGGTAGCCGAGCGGTTCTAGGTGCTACAGTCTGGAACCGAGCGACCGCAACTGTCGCAGGTTCAAATCCTGCCTCGGGCATGGATCCGTGTGATGTCCTTAGGTTTGTTAGGTTTAAGTAGTTCTAAGTTCTAGGGGACTGATGATCCTAGAAGTTAAGTCCCATAGTGCGGACAGCCATTTATGAACCAAGAACAGCTTGTTTCCCTGTCTACGGAATTCTTTTCATGTTAATATCAAACATCAGCAGTTACTCGTAGATTTCATTAAAACTGAACTAATTGCTGAAGATGTCATTTGATAACAAAAACGCACTGTCTTTCATCATACACTTGCGCCTAGAAATGGCTGTCGAATACTGACAAACCAAAAACCAAGGGATATTACTGCCTTCCGATATACGTCGCTGTCAGTTCTTCCACATGATTTGGTCGACGTGACCTGTTTCAAGTTGTGGATGACAGAGAATGTTTTAGAAAATTAACTGTTTTCCTTTGCAATAAACAGAAAGATTTTCATTCGAAGCTATCCAAGTTCAAAATTTTCGCAATATTAGTTCAAATTTAATATTCGTTTCTGTAATGTGGGAAAGTATTTCACAGTTGCAAAACCCGCATCCGACCCATTGACCTTACACTTAGTCGCTGACCATAAATTCTAGCTCAGAGTGACACCAGTTTAAGTAATCTGATGTAGCGAAGGCTGTTTGCCAGTGCTCTTTCTCACCGGAAAATACGCAACTAACCCATTGGGCTCCATAAGTAGACTGTAACAGTAATTTCTGTGTGTATGCAATGCATACGGATTATAGGATTTAGGGGTGCTCTCTCTTCCACTTCTGTATACAATATGCCTGATCTAAACGGGCCCTTTATCATTACAGGCCCTGGGCAGTGCAACATCATACTGACAACAGTAATGTGCTTTTACTGACAACCTCACTGTTCGTTTTACCTGATTTTGTAATCATTTAAATAAAACAACATGACCTTCAAGTGATAAATAGCAAGGCTACGAGTACAAAGGTCTCGGCTTCGGTGCCTGGTCAGTCCCACGAATTGCTGAAGATGTCATTGATAACGCTGAAGACCCAGAAGAATTAAAAAAACAAAATTAGTTTAAGAGAGCAACGTTAACTATAGCGTTCGAAGTATTAATAGTATTGTATACTTGTGTGTAAACGCCTTCCAGTGCCCACTCAAGGAAGACAAGGATACACAGTCTAGCTTCAATATTATAAACACGCTTCAGTTTATGAATAAACTATGTCTTAGATTGATAATCATTTTGAATATTTAGCAGTACTGTACCCATTGGTGTTAAACTCGTTTTCAACCAATGGTTCCCACAGCTACAGGAACACTACTTGTGACACCTCTTAGACAAAATACTTACACAGTGCTATCAGACGAAAAGATCAACCTGACACAATCTGTGGGGAGTTTGTTTTACGACCTCCGTACCTGGATAAAGAGCTCTTCCTATTTGATATTTCTGTGAACGTTGCTGCATGAGACGATTTAAGAAGAAACTAAATTCCTTCAACTATGACAATCTGTACAGGAATCGTCTTAACGACACTAAATTGTGGTTTGTGAATCGTTTCCAGCCATACTCTGCCGCATTTCACTCGTTGGACGACAAAAAGCTTACTGACAAATTTCACAGAAGGGAACCGGGGACGAAATGTCTCCCACCGGAAGGTCATGTTGCTTTATTTAAATGATTACAAAATCAGGTAAAACGAACAGTGAGGTTGTCAGTAAAAGCACATTACTGTTGTCAGTATGATGTTGCACTGCCCAGGGCCTGTAATGATAAAGGGCCCGTTTAGATAAGGCATATTGCATACAGAAGTGGAAGAGAGAGCACCACTAAATTCTACAATCCGTATGCATTGCATACTCACAGAAATTACTGTTACAGTCTACTTATGGAGCCCAATTGGTTAGTTGCGTATTTTCCGGTGAGAAAGAGCACTGGCAAACAGTCTTTGCTACATCAGATTACTTAAACTGGTGTCACTCTGAGCTAGAATTTATGGTCAGCGACTAAGTATAAGGTCAATAAGTCGGATGCGGGTTTTGCAACTGTGAAATACTTTCCCATATTACAGAAACGAATATTAAATTTGAACTAATATTGCAAAAAATTTGAACTTGGATATTTTTGAATGAAAATCTTTCTGTTTGTTGCAAAGGGAAACAGTTAACTTTCTAAAACATTCTCTGTCATACACAACTTGAAACAGGTCACGTCGACCAAATCATGTGGAAGAACTGACAGCGACGTATATCGGAAGGCAGTAATATCCCTTGGTTTTTGGTTTGTCAGTATTCGAAAGCCATTTCTAGGCGCTAGTATATGATGAAAGACAGTGCGTTTTTGTTATCAATGACATCTTCAGCAATTAGTTCAGTTTTAATGAAATCTAAGAGTAATTGCTTGTATTTGATATTAACATGAAAAGAATTCCGTAGACAGGGAAAGATCCTGTTCTTGGGCAACTAATTCTATAATGACCAAAAGGCATTAAATGATGTTCAAGCACATGTGTTCCAGCAACGGTATGAAGAAACTGATAGTAATGACGGTAATAATCGAAGTACCCCGTAACTTCACACTTCACAGTGGATTTTCTCGAACTAAAAAATTTCCTAAATTAGTGAAAATTTCAAAATGGCTTCACATCGAGGCTATGATGCCCAGACGAGTCTTTACATCATGCTGACATGGGAATAGCATACTCTCCACGTCAGAAACTTGCTTCTACTTAACCATTTAATAGATTCACATTTTTTCCACCGTGACTAATTTTGTAAGCTAAGCATACCATCCGGTACAGCACACTCCTGGGGCTGGGAAATGTGGCCACAATGGTCTGGTGGAACGAGCTATCACAGGTGCAACGCGTGGGTTCAGGCATTTACTTTTAAGAGGCACAAACAGATTTACTTTACCTCTGGTAACCTCAACAGAAAGACGTTATAATTAAGAATCCGCATTAAACATCACGTTACAGCCGGCCGGAGTGGCCGAGCGGTTCTAGGCGCTACAGTCTGGAACCGCGTGATCGCTACGGTCGCAGGTTCGAAACTTGTCTCGGGCATGGCTGTGTGTGATGCCTTAGGTTAGTTAGGTTTAAGCAGTTCTAAATTCTAGGGGACTGATGACCTCAGAAGTTAAGTCCCATAGTGCACAGAGCCATTTGAACAATTTTTTGAAACATCACGGTCCTTGATTACCAACTGGGCAGAGCCGGTTTACGTTGGGAAATGACCTAGGCGGAAGCCATGGTAAACAAAAATACTGTCACCAGTAAACTTATTTACATTAGAAAATTTTATTTGATTTGATGAACCGATAGCCGTTTAAAGGAACAGGGCTCTTATTTTACTTGTACTTGATTGAACTACAGACGTTGAAAAATTTGGGGCTGGACTGTAATCTGAATTCGTATCTCCTCTCTCAAGGATCTGAATCTCTCGGAACAGTATAGTTCAGTCATTTCGTTCCTTTTCCCAAGACTGCAGTCTCCTCTAGGTCTCCTCCAAAGGAAAGTATGTGGGTCCGAATACTGATCCAGTACAAAAATATTCATAATTTCATTTCATGCCCTGTCATGTGCACACCGGCCTGCTAATGGAAATCAACATGCATTTTTAATGTTTGTTTATATGTTGCCAACATTCACAATGGGTGTCGTTATTTCTGGGTAAACTAGCACACATCTTACTGTTGGTGAGTAACCAATTGATACTTAAGCTAGATTTGTGAATGATAAAGAAGGACGGTAGGTGTGTGGTTCGATTGTCGCTCAGGCACAAAAATTTGTAACCTTATATTAGATTGAAACACCTAGCAGCTGGTAAGAAAAGCCGATACATAACATTTGATTTTACATAGTTAACAATCCGATTACGTGTTCGGTTCGTATATCCGTCACAGAACTTCATATCATTCACTTCATTTTTAAATGCATGCATACTTTGTTACTTCTGAATGGAGGCATATCAGACATCTTATGTGGTTAGTTAACAGAGACGAAACGGCCATAATTGGAGTCGCGGTTTATTACAAAAACTGTGGTCTTTTATTTTCAAGTTTAGATTTGGTTACTGATATTGGTGAGAATTTCGGTATTTCATGACTCTTCATGGCTAGTCAGCAATATAATTAGATTAGATTACATTAGATTAATACACTTCTGGAAATGGAAAAAAGAACACATTGACACCGGTGTGTCAGACCCACCATACTTGCTCCGGACACTGCGAGAGGGCTGTACAAGCAATGATCACACCAGGAACCGCGGTGTTGGCCGTCGAATGGCGCTAGCTGCGCAGCATTTGTGCACCGCCACCGTCAGTGTCAGCCAGTTTGCCGTGGCTTACGGAGCTCCATCGCAGTCTTTAACACTGGTAGCATGCCGCGACAGCGTGGACGTGAACCGTATGTGCAGTTGACGGACTTTAAGCGAGGGCGTATAGTGGGCATGCGGGAGGCCGGGTGGACGTACCGCCGAATTGCTCAACACGTGGGGCGTGAGGTCTCCACAGTACATCGATGTTGTCGCTAGTGGTCGGCGGAAGGTGCACGTGCCCGTCGACCTGGGACCGGACCGCAGCGACGCACGGATGCACGCCAAGACCGTAGGATCCTACGCAGTGCCGTAGGGGACCGCACCGCCACTTCCCAGCAAATTAGGGACACTGTTGCTCCTGGGGTATCGGCGAGGACCATTCGCAACCGTCTCCATGAAGCTGGGCTACGGTCCCGCACACCGTTAGGCCGTCTTCCGCTCACGCCCCAACATCGTGCAGGCCGCCTCCAGTGGTGTCGCGACAGGCGTGAATGGAGGGACGAATGAAGACGTGTCGTCTTCAGCGATGAGAGTCGCTTCTGCCTTGGTGCCAATGATGGTCGTATGCGTGTTTGGCGCCGTGCAGGTGAGCGCCACAATCAGGACTGCATACGACCGAGGCACACAGGGCCAACACCCGGCATCATAGTGTGGGGAGCGATCTCCTACACTGGCCGTACACCACTGGTGATCGTCGAGGGGACACTGAATAGTGCACGGTACATCCAAACCGTCATCGAACCCATCGTTCTACCATTCCTGGACCGGCAAGGGAACTTGCTGTTCCAACAGGACAATGCACGTCCGCATGTATCCCGTGCCACCCAACGTGCTCTAGAAGGTGTACGTCAACTACCCTGGCCAGCAAGATCTCCGGATCTGTCCCCCATTGAGCATGTTTGGGACTGGATGAAGCGTCGTCTCACGCGGTCTGCACGTCCAGCACGAACGCTGGTCCAACTGAGGCGCCAGGTGGAAATGGCATGGCAAGCCGTTCCACAGGACTACATCCAGCATCTCTACGATCGTCTCCATGGGAGAATAGCAGCCTGCATTGCTGCGAAAGGTGGATATACACTGTACTAGTGCCGACATTGTGCATGCTCTGTTGCCTGTGTCTATGTGCCTGTGGTTCTGTCAGTGTGATCATGTGATGTATCTGACCCCAGGAATGTGTCAATAAAGTTTCCCCTTCCTGGGACAATGAATTCACGGTGTTCTTATTTCAATTTCCAGGAGTGTATTTGTTTCATAGATCATAAATACAACACTTCATAATGATGTGGAACGTGTCATTTTAATGAAAGATTTCTTTACATACCATGATGCAATTTCTTTACAACAATTATCTACTCTCTCTCTCATTCTTTTCTATGTTTATCTCTCTCTCTCTCTCTGTCTCTCTCTCTCTCTCTCTCTCTCTCCTCTCTCTCTCTCTCTCTCTCTCACACACACACACACAAATATTGTTTATCATTTTTCTTGTTTGTTCTGCTCGACGTTGGCCAGGTGCGAAAACGTCCATGAAATGGGTTTCTTAGTTTTGAGTACACTTACGAAAGAAATATAAAAATAACTATGAGAGTTACTGATATATGATGCTTAGTTTACAGTCAGTTCTGAGTATTAACAATAATTACGCTCCAGTTCCTAAACCCAGTTACAGAGATGCGAGTCAGACGTATTCCGAGCCTTGCCAGCCGCGTCTTTGAGATGCCAGCTATGGTCACTTCCCAGCCCTCTGTAGGAATACATCGCTTCGTCTTCTTCCTGGTGGTATTGTAACAGAGATTTGGCAATAAGGCAAGGTATGTTTGGCAACTCTGTGATCGACGAGTTACTTCCTGGTGTGCACGGAATTAAGTCTCAAAGTTCACTTGATTTTTTCTTTCATTTCCATTGAATAATCTGAGTTGTTATCGCTTGAGGTGTAACAAAAGATTACAAATTTACGATTTTCAGTCCAGGAAGGTCGTTGCACGTGGAAATCGCAACTAATCTTGTCCTTTAAATAGCGATTTACGAGTTCTAGTCCCGATTGGCCTCGTAATAGACATGCCAGGTATATACCTCTTCGCTGGCTCTGTCGGTTCTGGTTTGCAGTTTCAGTCTCGCTGAATGTGACGATTTTATCCCTTCTGAGAAAGAGCTACAAGCAGTCAGATCAAACATCGATCAGGAAAACGCAATAAAATACTTTCGGCTCATAGTGCAATGGTGAAAAACTTACAATGCTGCACAACAGGTAATGCATCTTTCCATTACTGACAAGCAAATTTTGGGTTTCCGGGAATACATAACTTTATTTATGAAATGCTACTATTGCATACCTCTTGAGTATGACACAGCGTACCAATTAAACACAGACCCAATCGAAATCTAAGTGAGTAATATTTTACTAATTCGATTCGATAGAGGCACGCTTGTGTACAGATACTCAGCTTTATTAAAACAGACTTTCGTCGTAACGTTATCGTGGGTAGTTTTCTTTCATTTCTTATAATACAGTGCACAATTTTCGTAGGGTTTCCTTAAGTGTTGTTTAAGCAATAGTAAACATGGGAGAGAAATTAATCATCAACGATATACGCAAATTCTCTGAAGTTATGTATAACAGCCTGACAATGCACATGCAGTTTATTGATTACGTGCATGTAGAAACTTGTTCTGAGTTAATGCTGTCGAACAAGGTTTGAAGAAGAATAAAATGCCACTACCACACGATAGCTGACGTAGAAAATACTTTTCGGGCGTATTTTGGCACGATGCGCTCTCGCCATACATAATACAAAAGTTTCGAGGTGCATCTGCTGCCTGGCCGCTTATTAAACCTGGAAAAAACAAAATGTCGCAGTAGTTGGCCCTTTTTCCACATGTGACTATTTCGGGTCGAGAAGTGAAGGGAATTATGTTCAAAATTTCATTAGATTGATAACTTCAGAAGACAGCAGAATTGCGTTTTAAAAAAATGTAGTAGTGAATGCATTTGAACTCGCGACGTTTTGTCTACTGAGCACTACACTTACCGTTACACTACTAGCTGAACCGCTGCTACACCAGCTCGAGAAGTCAACAACTAATCCTCCAGCACTTGCGCATTCCACAGTGTTGTGAGATAATGCATATGACCGGATGTAGACTTCTGAGAAACAGACAATTACAGCTTTCCTTTTACACTGCACGACGGTTTCAACAAACAGATATCGCAATAGAGTAGCTCAAGTGGAAAGGAACACTTCCTATTTAAGTTTCTGCATCCTACACTGTTGGCACTTCTGTGTAGGTGGCAGTTACGTGATTTTATTTCGGTGATTACAAAGTAGAGTCGAATGTACGCAGTGCGTACACGAGGCAGCTAGTTCATGGCGATTCGGTCAACCAAGTTAATGAATGTACTGAACATGCTGCAAACCACTACAGGGAGCCTGAGTTTTAGAATTCTTATCCAGTGTGGCACAACGGCGTTACAATAGAAAAATGAGCCCCGGGAATGGGGATTCGGTAGTCTGTTGGATTGTTGTTAGTTTCATGTACCCATGGTCTGCGTTCGATCCGACTTCTGCCGATGATTTTTGATAATGAGAGACAGATTCGATTCTCTTCTGGCTGCGCCAAGTGAAGAATGTATAATGGAATGTCTGAAATTCATCTTGAACATGATATTCCTTCTCTACCAAATAGACATTAGGTTGAACCACAATAAAGTCAGGAGTGGCGACATGTAGAAACTCTTATCACCAGTAACCTTTCTTATAAGAGTTATTTATTTCTAGTGGCGAAACAAACGCTATGTAGGGTCACAGGACACTTATTCCATCTTTTATTTGAGGTTATGTATGTCGATAAAATTGGTTCTGAACTGGGAATGCAACTCAGACCGTCCTTAACGCGGAATTTGATCCCTTCGTGACAATACAGCTCGACTACAATTTGTTGTTTGTTCAAAACTGCAGATTCATCAATATCTCCACATATTGCGCGTGAAAGAGTTCGAATCCTGGTCCGGCACTAAAGTTTTCATTGTGTATTATCAAGCTCTAGCATGAGAACACGTATGTGCTGGTGGATAATAATTTTGATTTTTAATGTATTTTCACTCTTTGTCAACACTATCTATATCAGACGTTTCTGACTCTCAGTGAGACACAGAACTATTTGCGAGATCACTATAAGTTCAAGGATGTTATTCCGAGCAGCTGGTGGAGAAAAATTCGGTAGCTGACGTCTCTTTGCGTGTTAGTCAGCAACGATATGTGTTGGGTTCGATTAGTAGTCAGCACTGAACTCTTCGTCATATTATTTCTAGTTCAAACATGCTCACATGTCGCTGCTGGTTTAACAAACCCATATTTAACGTTCGTTTTCTCTAGAATATAACAGCGATAGGTGCCGGGTTGGAGTCCTGGGAAGGGAGAAATTAATGTGTCGTCTCGTCATTTCAGTTAAAACATCTTGCTACTGCGGAGAAAATCCGATATGTCACAGTTGATTGTGCTTCGATAACAATCCGATTAGGTTCTGAGTTCGAATCCCTGTCCAACACAAAGCCTTACCTCACGGCATTTCAAGTAAGTTTCTTGTGAAGAAGCAATATTTAACATCTCTTGTAGTTCGTTAACAGGGACAACAGAGGCTGGGTAGGAATTTGCGTCCGTTAAAAATGTTTACGTTACGTAATTTAAAGTTGATATTTCCTAACTGATACTGTCTAAAATCGAGGTATATATATATGCCTAGTCAGGAATGGCTGTTAGTTTCCGCCAGTCACGAAATCTCTGCTCAGTCTGCATGACCTGGATTTGAATCCATATGCAGAACGAGACAGTTCAAAATGGCTCTGAGCAATATGGGACTTAACTTCTGAGGTCATCAGTCCCCTAGAACTTAGAACTACTTAAACCTAACTAACCTAAGGACAACACACTCTACCATGCCCGAGGCAGGATTCGAACCTGCGACCGTAGCGGTCACGCGGTTCCAGACTGCAGCGCCTAGAACCGCTCGGCCACCCCGGCCGGCCGAGACAGTTCATCGTGTCATTTGAAGTTCATGGATCACATAAATAATGAGGAGGTGTTGAATAGGATTGGGGAGAAGAGAAGTTTGTGGCACAACTTGACTAGAAGAAGGGATCGGTTGGTAGGACATGTTTTGAGGCATCAAGGGATCACCAATTTAGTACTGGAGGGCAGCGTGGAGGGTAAAAATCGTAGAGGGAGACCAAGAGATGAATACACCAAGCAGATTCAGAAGGATGTAGGTTGCAGTAGGTACTGGGAGATGAAAAAGCTTGCACAGGATAGAGTAGCATGGAGAGCTGCATCAAACCAGTCTCAGGACTGAAGACCACAACAGCAACACATATTCTCAACTAGCAGCTCGTGAAGAACTTAAATTTTTAATGTCATTTTGTGTTAAATAATAAGTACGGTATGTTACTTTGAAGAGGAAATCATGAATACGACAAACTTAGTACGTGCATTACCAATCTGACGTAATAATGAGAGTGGTAACATTTCAGTCATGTCATTTATTGTAATAAATTTGAGCTTACAAGCCTTAAGGACAGTCTTATCTGTGATAAGGTGTTCTCTGATATTTGTACTATCGTGGTATTACTTTACATCTTGAGTTATTGCGATACAGAGCAGTGTTTTCTAGTGGTGATTTGTTGGAACCATTTTCAATAGTCAAACGACTGTACCGAGGAGCGATTAGAGGATCTGCTTGACAGCTGCGTTATGAGGGTTGTATGCGAATCAGGCGAAATGCAATTCAGTTCGTTCGGATACTTTTGAGCACGACTGCACAGTCGCAAGAGGTCCGGGCTCCGGACGGTCTCGTGGCACTGCCGAGAAGGAAGGCCATCCTGTTCGGCGTATGGCTCTGTCGCATCGTACTGAATCTTCAGCAGCAATTTGAGCACCAGTTGGTACCACAGTGACACAACGAACTGTTACAAATCGGTTATTTCAAGGACAGCTCTGAGCCAGACGCTCTGAAGTGTGCATTCCACTAACCCCAAAGCACCGCTATTTGCGACTTCAGTGCAGTTAAGCGAGAGGTTAGACTGTGTTTTCTGATGAAAGTTGGTTCTGTCTCGATGCCAGTGACGGCCATGTGATGGTTAGAAGCAGGCCAGTTAAGGGCCTGCAACTAACCTGTATCCGTTTTAGACACACTGGACCTACACCTGGAGTGGTGGTCTAGCGTGAGATTTTCTGGGGTGCGATTTCATATCCTGAGTGTAAATTTGTACGTTAGTCCTGTCATTCGACGTGTCGTGCCATTCATGAACAGTTTTCCAGGGGTGTTTTCCAACGGGATAACGCTCGCCCACATACAGATGTTGTAACCCAAAGCTACAGAATGTTGACATGCTGCCTTGACCTTCTAGATCACCAGATGTGTGTCCAATCGAGCACACATGGGACATCAGCGGACGTCAACTCCAGTGTCATCCACAACCAGGATGGTTAAGGGCGTGCAACCAACCTGTATCCATTCTAGGCACACTGGACCTGCACCTATATTGACCAACCAAATGCAACAGGTATGGGACTCCATCCCACAAACTGACATACGGCACCTGTACAGTACGGTGCACGCACGTTTGCATGCTTGCATTCATTAGTCTGGCGGTTACATATGTTATTAACGTGCCAACGTTACACATTGGCAATGGCTTATCTGGTTCTTACATTAACCTATCATCTTGCGATGTTAATTACTTACCTAGACAAAAGTTTTCCCAAAATTGGATTACTCTACATTAATTATTCTTTCGTGGTGCCGTTTTCCCCCGTAAGTGTATATTCAAAATAAATATCATTGATTTCAGTATGTTCAAAATATCAGAAACTAAGAAACAAAATTATTCCTAACTTATTTTTCTATTCACGTGCATTTGTTACTCAGATGACTTATTTAGGGTGTGTGCTCCCCTCCATTAACCCCTCCTCCTCTCTTTAACGTTATGCTGAAAGCAGATGCACATGGACATAACGTTATAGTGTAAGGTGACCACATCATCAGAAACCTCCGATGTCTCGTCAGAATTTTATGAAATGACATATAATTAAAGCTTTTCTTTAGGTAATTGAATATTTCAATTCATTAAATTCACAGTGTGCTCAGACACAATTTTATGCTCGCAGTTTGATGATAAAAACCATTGGTAAGAGAACGGAATTGTTCGGAGGCGTACTCGGGTAAATCACGCGAAGTAATGTTGTGCAACTCGCGAAAAGTATGGCGTGCGACGCAGGGGCGCTGAACCGTGAGCAGGGACGACAAGGTAGCTTAACAACACAACACAGCAGCCTAGGACGGCTGGAGTGGTGGACGTAAGAAAGTGTGACTATGAATGATATTGGAGTGCTGTAGAAATACTGAGAAAACTAACAATTTTTGAAACACTTCTAAAGTTCAAAGACAGGTGTTACTGTTGAATAAGGCCGTTATTGGACAAGTTTTCATTTTAACAAACTGTTGAACATAGTGAAAAATTGGTACTATAAACGGTGATATTATATGGTAGCAGCTAGTATCGCAAAACAAAGTGGAAATTGTAATTTATAACTCAAACGGAATACTTTTAGGCCTTGTATTTCATTTAATCATTTACGTACGAATCAACGCCAAGAAAAGAGACTCATGCAGAGCTATCATCTTGAAGGCAAAACATAGTATAAGCGTGTGTAACAGAATAGTTCTTCAAGGTAAAATGTCGTGTAACTAGGGCCTCCCGTAGGGTAGACCATTCGCCGGGTGCAAGTCTTTCGATTTGACGCCACTTCGGCGACTTGAGCGCCGATGGGGATGAAATGACGATGATTAGGAGAACACAACACCCAGTCCCTGAGCGGAGAAAATCTCCGACCCAGCCGGGAATCGAGCCCAGGTCCTTAGGATTGACATTCTGTCGCGCTGACCACTCAGCTACACGGGGCGGACTCTTCAAAGTAGAAGATACATCACAACAGTGTTTGAAACTTCCTGGCATATTAAAACTGTGTGCCGGACCGAGACTCGAGCTCGGGACCTTTGCCTTTCGCGGGTAGGGTTGTGAGGACGGGGCGTGAGTCGTGCTTGGGTAGCTCAGTTGGAGAGGGTTAGCTGCCCTCTGTAATAAAAAAAAAACTGAGTTAATCGATCAACAACGATCTTAAAAGGATGTCTTACGACGTCCGCCCCGAGCAGATGCCACGAACAAAAGCGAACAAAATGAGATTTAACAAAAAAAAAAAAAGGTTGGTAGACCACTTGCCCGTGAAACGCAAAGGTCCCGAGTTCGAGTCTCGGTCCGGCACACAGTTTTAATCTGCCAGGAAGTTTCATATCAGCGCACACTCCGCTGCAGAATGAAAATCTCATTCTGGACAACAGTGTTTCAATGCAAGACTGTGGAAATTCAGAGATCAAGATTAAAGTTTGTGTGTCACAGATTCTGTCAATAACATTTCATTGCAGTCACATTACATCACACGAAAAGTTACATAAAAAATCCTTTGCGCAAATAAACATTCAAAAATTAACGCTTAGAAGTCCAAAAATTCAGTAGACTAGGAAGGGAGGGTGTTTACACGAATTTGTATCCTGAGCGGGAACACTAGGAAAAAAGGAGGGCGTTTAAACGACTTTTGCTGCGATTGACTTTAAACGATAGATAATTTTTATTAGCACACAAGCTCAAATTTATGTGATGGTACATTGTTGTTGTTGTTGTTGTGGTCTTCAGTCCTGAGACTGGTTTGATGCAGCTCTCCATGCTACTCTATCCTGTGCAAGCTTTTTCATCTCCCAGTACCTACTGCAACCTACGTCCTTCTGAATCTGCTTAGTGTATTCATCTCTTGGTCTCCCTCTACGATTTTTACCCTCCACGCTGCCCTCCAATACTAAATTGGTGATCCTTTGATGCCTCAGAACATGTCCTACCAACCGATCCCTTCTTCTGGTCAAGTTGTGCCACAAACTTCTCTTCTCCCCAATCCTATTCAATACTTCCTCATTATTTATGTGATCTACCCATTTAATCTTCAGCATTCTTCTATAGCACCACATGTCGAAAGCTTCTATTCTCTTCTTGTCCAAACTATTTATCGTCCATGTTTCACTTCCATGATGGTACATAGAGTAATCTAATTACGCATTCTAGTAAATAATTTCATTTCCTTTTCTGGAAATTGTTTACTTTTTTGTAACAATTTCAATTGGAGGAAGGATATTAACAAAAGGTAATGGGGCTATGATCACAAAGGATTCATTTATTGGTTCCAGACACACATCACTGCCATCGACCTATACAGAAGGCAAGTAATAAAAGTTTCAGTCAGTAAACAGAGGCAGTAAGAATAATGATACACACTTAACTATGTGGTACTGTAACATAATTGGTAATACACATTTATGAACTTGGGGATGCTACTACAGAGGTAGCTTGTTTTACGCATGTGGCGTACAGGGACATTGGTTTTGACAGAGGCAACAGAAACAGTTCACTCATAATATCGACACAAACATATTGGCATTCAGTGGTAGACCCACTGGGAAACCGCGGATGTCCCACTATTACGGTGTAACCCACTGTGACAAAAAAGGGGTGATTACTGTCATATTAGCGGTCAGATAACGAACTCTTGAAAAACACCATAAATTCCATAAATGTAAAACGAGGAGAATGTCGTCATGGATGTAGATACTCGTTGGGCTCATAATTCCGCGTAGTACAATATGAAGCATTGTATTACTTACTCCGTGCAAGATGAAGGACAAGTGACAGTGTCTGCCTATGGCTACTGAGTTCACTATTGAACGAAGAAGCCCTTAATTCTAATAAAATATCCCTGAAGGGGCAGCCGAAGACTGACTAAATTCGATCGCTGAAAGCGATAATATATTCATTGAAAGAGCTCAGGATGAGCTTCCACTAAGGTGCCATGTGGTGTGACCATTGGCAACAGATCAAAACTTAAGCACGAATGAACACATTCAGTCAGCACGAGTTCCGAAGTAAGAGACTTTCAAAGTTTTATTAACAAATACGTATTTAACTTTGGAGTAAATCAGTGCTAAAATCACTAAGATCTTTGATTTTAAAGAACAAGGGGGTGGATCTGCTTTCTAAACAGAGGCCAACTTACTTAAACGCATTCAACACGTCAGAATTGATTAAATACAAAGGGAAATGGAACTACAAAAACAATTATTGAATTGAAGCTGTAAACAAAAATCGATTAAAAGTTGCTAAATGATGAAATATCAATGACTACCTCCAAATTACATCAGTAAACTCAAGGAAGGTACAGTACCATACTTACAAGTCGCCGGACACCAGAAAAGTGTCGGCCCGTTCGTAGGTTTCTGTGGACCCGTCCTCACTAAGTGGAGGAGGACAACTAGCACCATCACCTTTTTGCCAACTACTTGACAGCGAGGGTCAAAGGAGAGGAAGATCGCTGATACCCACTGCATTTACTGCTAGTCCAACAACTACCAGAATACAGTAAGACTGGCGCAGTTCATGCATGCTAGAGTTAACTCTCTGGTACCCTGCGGAACTTTTAGAACAAATGGCTCAAATGGCTCTAAGCACTATGGGATTTAACTTCTGAGGTCATTAGTCCCTTAGACTTAGAACTTCTTAAACCTAACTAACCTAAGGACACCATACACATCCATGCCCGAGACAGGATACGATTCTGCGACCGCAGCAGCAGCACGGTTCCGGACTGAAGCGGCTAGAACCACTCGGCCACAGCGGCCAGCCTTTCAGAACGGAGTGACTTATCTTTCCAATCACTCATAAAGATTTCGAAGATGGAAGGTGGACCAAAAAGATATTATTGGGTAACAAATCAATACATTATCCACCCCATCCTTCCTTCAGATGCTCCTCATAACAGTAAAAGAGTGAGCTCGTATTTACAACTTGCCTGGACATGCCAAGTGGCAAGTAGTATGAAACAGTACTGTTTCAAGACGACATGTTATAATAGTTAACAAGTTATTTACAGTTGTGCTCAGTTGTACATCCAAAAGTCTGATGGCAATGAGACGATACCTCTGACAGTTTTTCATCAATGTCTGCAACTGTTCCATACAAACCACCTTACTGTGAAGTAGGGCCTAGCTCTGGCATGATTATGATTTCACCCTCTCCTGATCCAGTCCCAAATAATGCAAGGGAAGAAAGGCTTTCGGAAAGTCTACATATGAGCTTTAATTTCTATCCTCCCATCACGATCCTTTTGCAAGATATATGTGGCAAGAAGTAATATTTTGTCTACCACTTCCTAGAATTACACTCTCTGACGGTCAACGGTAAACATCTCTTTGATTTGCAACGCTTCTGTCGAATCGGCTACCACTGGGGTCGGCTCCCACCCACTTACTGCATTGTCTGAGAAATAAAGTGAAGCTCCCAGAAGCAAAGTAGAAACGACAATAACATCCACGGGTTGAGAGGGTACGTGATGTTATTTCAGTGATTGCAAAATCGAGTCAAATTTGGAAAGAATTTGAAAGCATGAACCCACTTACCAGTATGAGGTTGCACCCTATCTGGCCCAGATACATCCAGCATCCACTGATTCATTTGGACACGGTGTCACGAAGTCGTTGTATCCTCTCTTGGGGCAAGCAGGTACAAAGTTTTGTGTCAAAGGAGAGAAACATCTCTGATACCTACTGCACCGATCCTTGATATGTTGGGCACAGGCACTGGGATGGAGTTGACGTTCGACTGGGTTCCATACATATTCTGTTGGGGAGAGGTCTGGGGATCGTGCTGGCAACAAGATCACCCCAGCACCATGCAGACAGTTTATAGAGGCATGTATCATTTGCGGACGTGCATTGTCCTGTTGAAAAACGGCACCACGATGGTGTGGCGTGAGAGATAACACATGAAGACGCAGGATGTCTGTGAGATTCACTGTTGTGCCATCAGACTTCTCTGAATGACTACCAGCTGTGACATGAACTCGTATCAGATGGGCTTACATACGTAGAGCCAGCAGTAACACATCTGTGCCTCTCCAAAACGTTGAAAGAATAGAACCTTTCCCAGGTTGCCACCATAATCGACGACTACGGTCAACCAGGGTGGTATAGAAGCTTGAGCCATCACTGAACACGGTGTGACACTATTCATCAACAGTCCATGCCTTCCCTCAAGGCAACACTTCAACCGCAGCTGTATGGGTTTCAAAGTCTGTCACGTGCTGATAATGCTGTCTCATCCCGAATGCACGCTATATCCAGGTCCTTCACAGTGATTACTCAACATCTGACGTTGGTCACGTCCTCTATATACCCTACAACTCTAATGTACTCTGGTGGCTTTTGTATCTGTCATAGAGAACTGAAGCTCTAATCATTTTCATTCCCACTGATAGTGTTCACGAGTATGAAGGTACAATGACATGCTCAGTACCTTCTGGGAGCTTCACTTCTTTTGTTAATCGATGTAAATGGACCTGCGACAAAACACGCTACTGTTCTTTGGATCTTCTTCACCGGTCCAATTTCTTGATGAAGACACTGACAAATAATACAACAGAGTCTCAAAATAATGGTTTTTAATATGTCCTTTGGACGTGTCGATTAACTTCATCTTCATTAGTTGTATTCAGGCATTTGCCTTTCCTACAAGATAGTCTGCGTGGTCATTTCACTTATAAGTAGGTATAGACACATAATCCAACATATTTTTGAGTTGTGATTGTATTCTGTGATTATTTGCAGGCCAGAGAACCGGTGCGAAACTTTCGCACTTTTGTAGTTTTAAAGAATGACAGTATTTGGAATACGTGCAGTCGTTGAGATAGGCCTAAGCTAAATAATAATCATGGATTTATGATACATTCTTGTATGTACATTTCCATGCAACTAGTTTTAAACAACATTGTTTGTAGAGTATTACAGCACCTCGGTGTAGATGATATTTGACGTAATAATGTAATTTTCGTGTACCTTTGTTGTTCATTCTTTAAGGGATACAAAAATGTTTGTTGATTTAGTTACCCTCGAAATAGTTACATACAATTGTCCGTGAGTAAAGACGGGATAGGGTAAATACAACTCTGCTCTTTGATGCGTTAGTCCATGCGACTTGTTTGCAGTTATCGGAAATGAAATATTTTCTTCTCAATTGAAAAGGCATGCTCTGATCAGGTGATATTTATCCGTGGTATTACGACAGTTTTCCCGGTGCCAGTCAGCTGAGTATTAATTGTAAATTTATGGAGTTTTGTTACAACCATGCATGTTCCATTGACTGAGTTCTGTTTAGCGTTCAGGCTTCTTATCAACATAATAGTGTTATCCTTTAGTATAAGCTTATGTCGCGGTAATGCTGACGGATATTGTGAAAGATAGCATTCTATAGGATGTCTGTCGTTCCGGAAAATACATCCTCTTAGAAAAGTCAATTTGTACGACAGGCAGAGATCATGGATTACCGCAGTGCTCACGGCTATTAGGTATGAAATGCTGTATACAAATTATCCAGTTAATAAGTATTTTGAGTTGACTGGACACTCTTTCAAATTCTGAAGGTGGCAGGGATAAAATACAGAGAGCGAAAGGCTATTTACAATTTGCACAGAAACCAGATGGCAGTTAAAAAAGTCGAGTGACATGAAAGGGAAGCAGTGGTTGGGAAGGGAGTGAGACAGGGTTGAAGCCTATCCCCGATGTTATTCAATCTTTATATTGAGCAAGCAATGAAAGAAACAAAAGAAAAATTTGGAGTCGGTATTAAAATCCATGGAGAAGAAATAAAAACTTAGAGGTTCGCCGATGACATTGTAATGCTGTCAGAGACAGCAAAGGACTTGGAAGAGCAGTTGAACGGAATGGATAGTGTCTTGAAAGGAAGATATAAGATGAACATCAACAGAAGCAAAACGAGGATAATGGAATTTAGTCGAATTAAGTCTGGTGATGCTGAGGTAATTAGATTAGGAAACGAGACACTTAAAGTAGTAAAGGAGTTTTGCTATTTGGGGAGCAAAATAACTGATGATGGTCGAAGTAGAGAGGATATAAAATATAGACTGGCAATGGCAAGGAAAGCGTTTCTGAAGAAGAGGAATTTGTTAACATCGAATATAGATTTAAGTGTCAGGAAGTCATTTCTGAAAGTATTTGTATGGAGTGTAGCCATGTATGCAAGTGAAACATGGACGATAAATAGTTTGGACAAGAAGAGAATAGAAGCTTTCAAAATGTGGTGCTACAGAAGAATGCTGAAGATTGGATGGGTAGATCACATAATTAATGAGGAGGTATTGAATAGGATTGGGGGGAAGACAAGTTTGTGGCACAACTTGACTAGAAGATGGGACCAGTTGGTAGGACATGTTCTGAGGCATCAAGGGATCATCAATTTAGTATTGGAGGGCAGCGTGGAGGGTAAAAATCGTAGAGGGAGACCAAGAGATGAATACACTAAGCAGATTCAAAAGGATGTAGGTTGCAGTAGCTACTGGGAGATGAAGAAGCTTGCACAGGATAGAGTAGCATGGAGAGCTGCATCAAACCAGTCTCAGGACTGAAGACCACAACAACAACAACAACAAGTATTTTGAAACAAATAAAATGTTATAATGTATAATATGGTATAATATATATGATCATGTAATCCTTCCGTCTGTTTATAAGCATTCATTACCTTATGGCACGGATCCAAGGGGATGGTGGGTGTGGGATTAATAATTTTAGTAAAAGAGTTTCTGACAATCTGTCAGTTGTTTTCTGTCTCAGGTTCTTCGGCCGTCGTTGGTTTGATGATTTTTCTGACGTTTCGTCAACAAAAGTGGCTGGCTTCGTCAAACCTTCACCCTCCACTGCTGGTGTTGGATTGGAGTCGAGCTCGCGGCCGCAGATTACATGTACCAGACGCGCCAACGTCCGAGGGCTTATTACCGCTGTGGTTCTCCCCTTGCTACCTGCAGAGGTCGTTCCCTGCTGCACGGGAATCCGGGATCCTTCAACCGTTTCTTGTTGAAGGTATTGTCATGTTTGTCACAATGTCGGCCGACGAACTCGAGACTTAAGCCAACTGGCAGTTAGCCAAAAAGTGGCCATGAAAGCCTCAGTAATTATGAAAAGCATTTATATTTTTACGAAAATCAATTTCCAATTATACGAGCTAATTTTAGGAGAGTGGAGCAGCATGAGAACTAACAGTAAATTGACAAGGTTTTCTAGAAAATTACAATCGATGATTAACACAAGAAACTTTTCAGTTTCTTGCCCACTTGGATGTATTTGCAGCCTACTTGGTAAGCAGACAATATTCTGGTTATTCCTGTCAGGAGTAGGCGTTTGCTCACAAGATCACGTTAGCTGCTACGACTAATAATTCCACAGAGCCCAGTGGTAGTACTGGCAACCCACAGGAAGCTGAGTGAACTAAGACAGAAAGGGAATGAAGACCAACTCCAACTAAGGAAAAAAAAAAAGAAAAACGCGGGGACGGGCTTCTCGAACGTGGCAGTTACGATCCAACAAACAGCATTTCCCCCTCTTAGACGCAAGCATAGGTGTGTTCTGGAGATCTGCGTTGAAAATAGTAGTGCTACAAATTCAAGTGGAAAAACGTTGCTTTGGAAGAATACTTGTACAGATTACAAAATCTTAAACATGGCTGCGAGACTGCTACTTGTAAATCTCAAGAGGTTGAAAAATCAGCCAACCAGTTGCAAATAAAGGCTTATTAGCCATAGACATCGGTGTCGTTATTTGTAAAAATATCTTCTTCATAGGTAGTGGGCCTTGTTACATCTAATGTACCATCCTGTGATGTAACAAGGCCCACTACTTCTGAAGAAGATATTTTTACAAATATCGAAACCTAGGTCAAGGGCTGAAAATCTATTATTTGCAACTGGCTGGTTGATTTTTCAACTTATTTAGTACAGATTATTCTACTTCGTTTATTGACTTTCCGCGAGAACCACCCTAACCATGCCTAGACCTAGCCACACTCGTAATAACAGTTAAATGCATTCCACTTTCACACTTATGTTTGCCATTGCTGTATGGCTTTTCCGAATTAATTTTTAAGGTTGTCACTGTCCACGGTAACCTTTTTATGATTATTCAGATATTAATGTGTTCCTACGATGGAAGCTATTGATTAACAACGACGGTGCTGTTTCGTCCACTGATTCCATATGTAATTACACGCTCTGCGGCGGGGCGGGTTGTTCTGTCGTTCTTTCGTCTCCTTACTCTCTCTCTCTCTCAGTCACTTTCATCGAACAGTTCGCCTACCCCCCGAGCGAGGTGGCGCAGTGGTTAGACACTGGACTCGCACTCGGGAGGACGACGGTTCAATCCCGCGTCCTGCCATCCTGATTTAAGTTTTCCGTGATTTCCCTAAATCGCTCCAGGCAAATGCCGGCATGGTTCATTTCAAAGGGCACGGCCGACTTCCTTCCCCGTCCTTCCCTAATCCGATGAGACCGATGACCTCGCTGTCTGGTCTCCTTCCCCCAAAAACCACCACCATCTTGTTACATCTAATGTACCATTCTGTGATGTAACAAGGCCCACTACTTCTGAAGAAGATATTTTTACAAATATCGAAACCTAGGTCAAGGGCTGAAAACCTTTTATTTGCAACTGGCTGGTTGATTTTTCAACTTATTTAGTACAGATTATTCTACTTCGTTTATTGACTTTCCGCGAGAACCACCCTAACCATGCCTAGACCTAGCCACACTCGTAATAACAGTTAAATGCATTCCACTTTCACACTTATGTTTGCCATTGCTGTGTGGCTTTTCCGAATTAATTTTTAAGGTTGTCACTGTCCACGGTAACCTTTTTATGACTATTCAGATATTAATGTGTTCCTACGATGGAAGCTATTGATTAACAACGACGGTGCTGTTTCGTCCACTGATTCCATATGTAATTACACGCTCTGCGGCGGGGCGGGTTGTTCTGTCGTTCTTTCGTCTCCTTACTCTCTCTCTCTCTCAGTCACTTTCATCGAACAGTTCGCCTACCTCTATATTTCTTCCTTCCGACGTCCCTGCACTCTGCAGTAGTAGATACACGCTAGGCAGTGCGCAGCGTTGATGAAACCACTACCCAATACCTACCACACAGAGGCCGCGTAACTCAAGTTGCAAATCAGTTCCTGTAAGTTCATTTTCACAAATTTCACACGGTAGGAGAATGCAGTTTAATTTCAGTAAACATTTGAAAATTCTATTGAAACGGCTTTTTATTCTTAATAAAGCACATGAAATAGCTATCAAGTCCGTATTTAATAAGGCAAAGGCTAAATCATTCCAAGTTCACAGCCTCTACCACATATTTTCACACGAAAAAGCAGCCAGAATTTCTGCAAGTCTGACCAGATTAAATATGCGATCTAACAGTCACTGACCCACCACTATCAGCGAGTTGAACTTTCCGTCGTTTCGGTGGTCTTCTACGACAGAAGTATTCCATAAAGAACACGGAATATGCCACGCAGAATTGTCTCTACGACCAGAAGATCACACGCTTTTAAAACTTCAACTAATTAATTCCGAAACATCACACTTTCCTCAAAATGTTCGTAAGTTAAGCAGTTTTAGTCGCGTCACGTTCTAAACACAATGAACTCCCGAGTTCTTCATTTTACATATTGTTTTCTAGGTGACATCTAACATGGTGTTACTCGGAAGCAGTTTAGCGAGCGATTCCCTCGATGCTCCTCTCATCTCTGCCTAACCATCTGCACGTGGGAACCGCTTAATTCTGATTGGCTATTGATCGAATGACCAATCAGAATGATTCTTCCAGATCATTCTCGCGGCAAAACTTGCCGTAACCAACTACTAATCAGATAGTCATTTACGTCATTACAATTTCAACAAGCTGCGATATTGTCGCGAATAAAACAGTGTCCCGTATATGGAATAAATTTGCTTTACTTGACGTCTATGGTCACAAACTTTTAGTCAACAGATTACCGGTTTCGGTCTATAATGAGCATCTTCAGATCTGTTTTATAAAAACAATGTCCTAATGTACTGCAGCCATTGTTTTTATAAAACAGATCTGAAGATGGTCATTATAGACCGAAACCGGTAATCTGTTGACGAAAAGTTTGTGACCATAGACGTAAAGTAAAGGAAATTTATTACAGTTTCAATTTCTAATATATAGTTTAATAAAATATAACGAAATTCAAAATATGCTTTAAATTAATATAGAAACTTTTTCCGCTTCAGACTTCTATTCTGGCTGCTCCCTCACAAAAGCGAGCACACAACGACATACGTCATCAGCATCGTGGTTGCAACACAATTTTCCCACGGTTCAGTTTTATAAGTTTTACATAAAATGACATTAAGTTTTAACGTATGTCCCGCATACAGTCTCTCATTCATTCCCATGTATTCACACAACAAAATAATAAACAAATAATAATTTTGAATGATTTTATTATACTACATAAGGTAGAGTAATTAAAGTCTTTGAAAAGAGAATTCCAATTAAGTGATTCTATATACTGTGAGCTTTGTTATACTTCAGATGATAGTAAAAGACATTTGGTTACTGTTCCTAACTGAGTTTTTAAACATATGTGTCGGTTTTAGCACATTTAAGTAACTTTCTCAATCTCCGTAACTATAATAGATTAAAATGTGAAATTTTGATAGGATCCCTGTCTTAATAACAAGAGATTGCGTACCAAACTTGAACAAAATCGGATGGTAATTACTATGGTTTAAATAAATTCGTAGGGAGTATGAATTTGTGTACCGACTGAATGTTACTTGAGACCGTTCTCACGGCTGGTAACGTCAGCTGCGCTGTGAGTTAGATCGAAGAAATAACATAGCCATCCTGAAGCCACCGTACTACACACGGCTGCGCGCCTTATTGCATCGAATTTTATTTCGTAATAACTTTCTACGTTACAGCACCTTCCCAGAATAAACCGCATGACTGCTCACTCTTACTCTATCTGTGGACATAATAAAACTAAACTCATAAATCAGCACTTTAGCAAAGTACTCCAGTAATTTTTGTGCAGCTCATCTACATGCGACTATTCCTCTCGAAATCTGAACAACTCTCTCCTTCTTGTATACAGACACATGACTGGAAGCGCTTGGGCATTGTAGAACCTAAACTAGCAACGCAGTGCCACTTCCGGGATAAGGTGCGATCAGTTCCGAAAGCTTCAGAGATCCACCGATGTGTAAGGGGTTCGTTTTACTACGTCATACCACTATTGATGGTGGTAGAACCCCTTAAAAAAAACGCTGTTAAGTGGCAAAAGCACACGACGATTTTATACGTGTAAGTTCTGGGATTTTGTTGTTGTTACAGTCATAGCTTAATTTCCAGAATTGTACTAGCACTACTACAACCATACAACCTCCCCTCTCCTGCCCCATCCCAGCCACTGAAATCCTAAGTTACGATTTTTGTAAGATGAGTGTCGACAGATGTTCCAACAATAGATGTGGGGCTGGGGATGAGAAAAGATCTTCAGCGCCAGGTGGGGGAAAGGGGGAGGGAGGGGGAAAGAATGTTAACGTATCGGCTCGAAAGGCTGCAAGTATTTGACAGGCGTGCGCTGTGCACACAGTTAGTCAGTAACTATGGCGTACATTACGACACGGAAGAAACAAGATTTCGTGAAAGCACGTTATACAGACACTCAAGTTCAAACACTCCTTAGGTTATTTATTTTCCATTGACAAACATTTCACGACACACCGCCATGCTATCACATCGCTTAGGTTGCTGATTGTTTTAAACAAAAGGCAATGTAAAACGATCACAATTTCGGAACGAAGCACAGCTCAACTTGGTTGTACTATAGATCTCTGACGTTACCGGCAGTCGTAAAAGATCGCATCACATTGGTCACCCCTTGTCACTTTCACTAGTGCCGGTGCCGTGGCAAATTACAGTTACGTTCCGATTTAATACACCTGTACTACACTGAGGTGACAAATGTCATGGGACAGCGATATGCACATTTACAGATGGCGGTAGAATAGTGTACACAAGGCATAAAATGGCAGTGTATTGGCGGAGCTG
This sequence comes from Schistocerca serialis cubense, assembly GCF_023864345.2. NCBI lineage: Eukaryota > Metazoa > Arthropoda > Insecta > Orthoptera > Acrididae > Schistocerca > Schistocerca serialis. The sequence continues at coordinate 260,351,047 of NC_064644.1, read as the reverse complement.
TCATTTGTACTCAGGTGATTCATGTGTAACGATGACCGACGTGATTATTGTGGTGTCACCGCCAGACACCACACTTGCTAGGTGGTAGCTTTAAATCGGCCGCGGTCCATTAGTACATGTCGCACCCGCGTGTCGCCACTGTCAGGGATCGCAGACCGAGCGCCACCACAAGGCAGGTCTCGAGATACGGACTAGCACTCGCCCCAGTTGTACGGACGACGTAGCTAGCGACTACACTGACGAAGCCTCGCTCCTTTGCCGAGCAGATAGTTAGAATAGCCTTCAGCTAAGTCCATGGCTACGACCTAACAAGGCGCCATTAGCCTTACATAGCTTGTATCTAAAGAGTGTCACTTGTATCGTCAAGAGCGATGTATACAACAAGGATGAATTAAAGTTAAGTATTCCAGAAGCTACGTACTTTTCTTTATAGCATTCATTACGTATCCTGTTACAGACCTATCTCTTGCCTGCGTGAACTAAACGCGTGCCTTTCGGCTACTTCCGTGGCGTGGCTGTCTTGCTACGCCACAAGAATTATGGCCGCACAACGGAAATTAACAGACTTTGAAAGTGGAATGGTAATTGGAGCCAGACGCATAGAGCATTCCGTTTCAGAAATCGTTAATGAATTCGATAGCCCGAGATCCACGTATCAAGAGTACGACGAGAATATCAAATTTCAGGCATTAGCTCTCACCACGGACAACGCAGTGACCGATGGCTTTCACTTAACGACCAAGAGCAGCGGTGTCTTCGTAGAGTTGTCTGAGCTAACGTGCAAACAACACAGCGTGAAATAACCGCTGAAATCTATATGGGACTTACGACGAATGTACGCGTTAGGACAGTGCGGCGAAATTTGTCGGTTAATGGGCTGCGGCAGCAGACGGCCGACGCGAATGTCTTTGCAAACAGCACGACTTCGTCTACAGTGCCTCTCCTGGGCTTGTGACCATGTCGGTTGGACCCTAGACGATTGTAATATGTCAATTGGGGAGATCTGATGGTGGGGTTCGAGAGTAACACAGACGCCACGAAGTCATAGAGCCAAGCTATCAACAAGCCACTATGCAACTTGGTGGTGGCCCTGTAAAGGTGTGGCCTGTATTTACATGGAATGGACAGAGTCTTCTGGTCCAGCTGTACAGATTGTTGATTGGAAATGATTAGTTCGGCTACTTGGAAACCATTTGCAGACATTTATGGGCTTTATATTCCCACAACGACGATGGAATTTTTATGGATGACAATGTGCAATGTCACCGTGCGACAATTGTTTGCGATTGATCTGAAGAGCATTTTGGACACTTAGAATGAATGATTTGGCCACCCAGATCGTCCGACACGAAGCCCATCGAACTTTTACGTTACATGATCGAAAAGTCAGTTCGTGTACAAAATCCTGCACCGGCAGCACTTTCGCAATTGTGGTCGATTATAGAGACAACGTGGCTCAGTATTTCTGCAGGGGACTTGCAATGACTTGTTGAGTCCACGCCACGTCGAGCTGGTGTACAACGTCGAGCAAAAGGAGGTCCGACACGATATTGGGAGGTACCCCATGACATTTTTCACCTCAGTGTATTTTAAATCACCGATGCCGATTTGCTGCAGTGAATTAAAAAAAAAAAATCTTGAGGGGTGCCGGAATGCCTTTCCGGCCGAAATTAACCCCTGATTCCAGGCAGTAAGCCAACTGGATGACAACTGAAGTTCTCAAAGTTTGAGACGGAATTCTGGAGAACTGCATTTCCCTGAATTGAAATTCTCCTTAGTTTTCCTTAAGGGATGTACTAACCACTGATGCAAACAAATTTTTACTGTTTATAAAACATTTTATGTATGTTATTATTGTTATTATTATTATTGCAGATATCTGTGAAAGTTAAAAGTGCGGGTAGTGGCAAGTTAAACTGGATTGTTGAGGGAAAGTTGAGGAGAGGATATAATAATGGCCGGCCGGAGTGGCCGAGCGGTTCTAGGCGCTACACTCTGGAGCCGCGTGACCGCTACGGTCGCAGGTTCGAATCCTGCCTCGGGCATGGATGCGTGTGATGTCCTTAGGTTAGTTAGGTTTAAGTAGTTCTAAGTTCTAGGGGACTGATGACCTCAGAAGTTAAGCCCCATAGCGCTCAGAGCCATTTGAACCATTTGATATAACAATGTCTGCCCTCCTCTCTGCCCACCCGCTTCACAGAGCTGATCTCGGGTTCATGCCTGAATACCTTATCTTTTCTTTATAAGAGTAACGACGGTCAGCTGTAGTCCCAGAACTGAGCTTAGAACCTTTGCAGGTCTTGCTGTACTTGGTTACATTTTCAACGTAAATGAAATAAAAGTCAAAAAGAGAGACAGAAAAAGTTCTTTAGTAATGTGCTATTCAAAGGAGCTATATTCAGCTTAGAAATTACCAATGAATCCCCACATACGATTCTTTAGTGAATTGAACTCCCATTGATAACACGTCGTAACCCCCGAACTATACGTCGCGCAATGATATAACTTTACAGGTGCCTATAGTGTGCATGTCTGCAAAATATGTTGCCATCACAGTAGTAAAGAAGTGATAAATTAAAACGTCGTACCTGATGCTGGACTGTTGCTGCATTACAGCGAAAACGTGGTAATCGATAAACATTTATTCCTTTCATCGTTTCGTTGGGTGCGTCAACAGGAAAAAGTTTTGTAATGGTTTGAAACTAGGTGTAGGCTTTGTTGGAAGCCGCTAAGTGCTATCATTCTCAATCTTTTTTTTTTTTTAATTTCACTCTTCTGACTGATTGTTGATGTCCGTTACGAATTTCTTCCCTGCGCTAACCTGATAGTTGTAGCTCTTGCAACCTACGTTCTCAATTGTTTGTTGGATGTATTCCAATCTGTGCCATCCACTACAGTTTTCACCTTCTTAAGCTCCCTCTTGTACCACGGAAGTTATTCCTTGATGTCTTTACACGTGTTCTACCATCCCATCCCTTCCTCTGCTTAATGTTTTCCTTACGTTCCTTTCTTTCTGTGGAGAAGCTCCTCATTCCATATCTTATCAATCCACCTTAATTTCAACATTCCTCTGTAGCACCACATCTCAAACGCTTAGATTCTTTTTCCGGTTTTCCCACTGTCCATGATGCACTGCCACACAAATCTGTACTCTCAATGTACATTCTTAGAAATTTCTTCCTCAAAATAAGGCCTATGTTCGATACTAGTAAACTTCTCTTGGATAGGAATCCCCTCTTTACCTGTGCTAGTCTGCTTTAATATGTCCTCCTGCCTCCTTCCATTGTCGGTTATCTCAGATACTAAATGAATATAGTGTGGGTTATTTCCATTCCATGAGTTAGATTATGCCTCAAGATATTTACACAGTTCCCAACTGTAATTGTGTTAAACCTTTAACATAAGGTTACCGCTGTTAATGAGTAGATCATGACAGCATTTAAAATTTTAAAAGTCGTTCAATAACTGGATGAAATACTGAAAAATCAAATTTTTGGTGCTCCTCGAAGTCATTAGACATAGTCGTGTGCCAGGTGAGCTTTTACTAATATACAGGGTGATCCATTGATAGTGACAGGGCCAAATATCTCACGAAATAAGCGTCAAACGAGAAAACTACAAAGAACGAAACTCGTCTAGATTGAAGGGGGAAACCAGATGGCGTTATGGTTGGCCCACTAGATGGCGCTGCCATAGGTCAAACGGATATGAACTGCGTTTTTCTAAAATAGGAACCCCCATTTTTATTACATATTCGTGTAGTACGTATAGAAATATGAATGTTTTAGTTGGGCCACTTTTTTCGTTTTGCGATAGATGGCGCTGTGATGGTCACAAACGTATAAGTACGTGGTATCACGTAACATTCCGCCAGTGCGGTGGTGGTGGTGGTGTGTTGGGGCTTATGGGCGCTCAACATCGAGGTCATCAGCGCCCTGACACACATTAAAAGGAACGAATGTGGACATACCTAAGAAAACTAAAGCACACACTCAAAGAAAGCAGGAAAAGAAGGAAAATGCTACATAAGAAAGTAAAACCTAAGGAAAGGGAAAGCATAGCAACAAGAATGTCACAGGAAATTGTTATTGGCTGGCCACTTACATAAAATATGGGCGAGCTTGTCACACAGTGAGCAAATTAAAATCCTCTCCCTAAAATCTTTGTAAAAACATTTGACAGGGCACAGAACTTCAAAACTTTATCCACATTCGTCCGAGTGTTGCCTAAAAGAGACGGCAGGTCCGCTGGCAAGTCAGCCGCGACCCGCTGGTCAGAAAATAAAATCCAAGTGCGGACGGTGATACATTACCTGTGTTAAAATGGACCGTTTACCAATTGCGGAAAAGGTCGATATCGTGTTGATGTATGGCTATTGTAATCAAAATGTCCAACGGGCGTGTGCTTTGTATGCTGCTCGGTATCCTGGACGACATCATCCAAGTGACCGGACCGTTCGCCGGATAGTTATGTTGTTTAAGGAAACAGGAAGTGTTCAGCCACATGTGAAACGTCAAACACGACTTGCAACAAGTAGGTATTTTAGCTGCTGTCGCGACTAATCCGCACATCAATAGCAGACAAATTGCACGAGAATCGTAAATCTCAAACACGTCGGTGTTGAGAATGCCACATCAACATCGATTGCACCCGTGCCATATTTCTATGCACCAGGAACTGGTGCGACGACTTTGAACGTCGTGTACAGTTCTGCCACTGGGAACAAGAGAAATTACGGGACGATGACAGATTTTTTGCACGCGTTCTATTTAGCGACGAAGCGTTATTCACCAACAGCGTTAACGTAAACCGGCATAATATGCACTATTGGGCAACGAAAATTCACGATGGCTGCGACAAGTGGAACACCAGCGACCTTGGCGGGTTAATGTATTTGGCGGAATTATGGGAGGAAGGATAATTGGCCCCCATTTTGTCGATGGCAATCTAAATGGTGCAATATATGCTGATTTCCTACGTAATGTTCTACCGATGTTACTACAAGATGTTTCACAGCATGACAAAATGGCGATGTACTTCCAACACGATGTATGTCCGGCACATAGTTCGCATGCGGTTGAAGCATAGCATATTTCATGACAGGTGGATTGGTCGTTGAAGCACCATACCATGGCCCGCACGTTCACCGGATCTGACGTCCCCGAATTTCTTTCTGTGGGGAACGTTGAAGGATATTTGCTATCGTGATCCACCGACAACGCCTGACAACATGCGTCAGCGCACTGTCAATGCCTGTGCTAACATTACGGAAGGCGAACTACTCACTGTTGAGAGGAATGTCGTTACATGTATTGCCAAATGCATTGAGGTTGACGGACATCATTTAGAGCATTTATTGCATTAATGTGGTATTTACAGGTAATCACGCTGTAACAGCATGCGTTCTCAGAAATGTTAAGTTCACAGAAGTACATGATCACATTGGAACAACCGAAAGAAAATGTTCAAATGTACCTACGTTCTGTATTTTAATTTAAAAAACCTACCTGTTACCAACTGTTCGTCTAAAATTGTGAGCCATATGTTTGTGACTATTACAGCGCCATCTATCACAAAGCGAAAAAAGTGGTCAACTAAAACATTCATATTTCTTTACGTACTACACGAATATGTAATAAAAATGGGGGTTCATATTTTTAAAAACGCAGTTGATATCCGGTTGACCTATGGCAGCGCCATCTAGCGGGCCAACCATAGCGCCATCTGGTTTCCCTCTTCAAGCTAGACGAGTTTCGTTCTTGGTAGTTTTTTCGTTTGACGCTTATTTCGTGGGATATTTGGCCCGGTCACGATCAATGGACCACCCTGTATAGGATGAACTACAACTCCACCGACAAACGTTCGGAGGTAGTATTGTGGATCAAAACAAGAGAGTGGTGTGCAGTGAACATGGTCTCTAAATGTCATACCTTAAGAGCCATGGGAACTTGAAGAGACGTGTTTCACAGTAGCGAAGATGAACAAGTGCTTACTGTTATTAAAGTATTCGTTTTAGTGCCCATGTTTACTGGAAATTTTTTGCTTGCTTTGGTCCATTCTACGTCCTCTCAAAGTATGGAAAGCAAAGAACTTTCAGTGGAACAGACATGCCTCACACTAGTTCTTAAGGTATGTATTTTTAGAGACCATGTTTACCAGACATTTTTCTCTTGCTTTCATCCACACTACCACCACTGAAAGGGCGGAATTCTGGTTCATCCTGTGGAGGCCAGAGCGTATAAAATTGAACAGAAACTGTAATAGTAAAAGAGTATTAATATGAAGTCCGTAAGGAGATGACACGCTTTTAAAAGGAAGGTAGATTGTGGTTTAACGTCCCATAGACGGCTATGTGTTTAGAAACGGAGCACAAACTCGGAGAGCTGATTGATATCGGCCGTATCCACACCACAGCAGAATCCGTCTTAAAAGATTTAGGGAAATCACGGAGATTCTAAATCTAGACGGCCCTACGGAATCTGAACCATTGTCCATTCGAATGCGAGGCCAGTGTCTTAGTAATATTCAACAACGATCGTAAGACACGCTATTGAATTACTAAGCTGTGAAGCGCAATATCCGACTGTTCAGGCTTGCACGACGGGTCATGTGCAAATGATATTGCTGGTGCGTAAATGAAGAGAGATTTGGCGATATACAAGCCGCGCAGGGAATAAGCTGTCGCTCTGTAGCGGATGGGGAGCTTTGAGCAGATGTGCTGAATAGTTACGATGGCAGGAAATGCGACGAGGTCGCCAGCTTGTGCAATATCGGCAACTGCAGCCGTCCGAAAGGGGCCGTATAGTCTGCTGCCGTCCATTTGGTGAGCTCAGCAAACAGCTAGCAGCGTTTCGCGCAATCAGCACAGCGACTCACCGACACATGCGCGCCATATATTGATCATACAGATCCCTGTAACACCCGTCCAGTATCCTGGTTGTCCGGGCTGGAGGTATATAAAAACATTCGTTTATATTTCAGTACCTATTAAGGCTTATAACTTTATTTGTCCAACATTCTACACAATTCAAAGTGGTCACTGTTTGTAGCTCGATAGACATCGAAAAGGTACTCCACTTTCCTCCACGTGTTGATAAGTATAACAGGTGTAGTGACGTCTATTGCGACGTACATCCGTTGTCTCATCTCGAACTCTTGTTCTGTAAACAGTGTCCGTGATAAACGCCACGCATTGAAATCCAGCGGAGTCAGATTAGGACAATGAGGGAGCCAGTAACCCTATTCTGTATCGTCCATACCGTTCGGTTCTGTGGGTTAGCGTCAGTAGTGACGTAATTTTCGCATCGGAAGCCAAAGTTGTGATTCTGTACCCTACTGAGGCCTGTTAATGATCGGTCCACCAGCCGATTATTCGTCTGCTGCACCGAGAGGTGGTGAGATGTTTGTAATTCTGTTCTGTTCAGTGTGCTTTGGTTGCGGAGATAATGTGCTATTTTAGAAGTATTGAGTGACCTTTAGGTTTGGATTTAGCGGTTAGGATTTATTGAAGAATCACTGGGACACAACTGAATGGAAATTACGTTCACAAATATTATTATGCGTGCATTTCAGCCGAGACTCATCGAAATGGACATTGTACTCGTGGTGGTGCTAAGAAGAAAGAAAGAGCGACGAAGGCAGGCTAGGTGGCTCTGGGAAATGCAGCCCGTACGATATGGCAACGTAATTTATGGGACGATACGTATCTCTTTGACATGCCTAAGAGCAATTTTGTGATGAGGTACTGACAGCAGGAACCCGATATTTGGCTGAGAAACAGGCCGTACGTGTGAACCCATCAAAGAGCTACAGCCATCCCTTTGCAACTGAAGGTACATTTGTTTAGCTAGTCCTGAAATTACTATATCAATTGAACTGTTCTAATCAGTCGTCAAATGCAATGCTTTTTTCCGCACCGACTCGCTACTGAATGGCTTACGGAATTGCACTGAGATTGTTATGGTAATCCTACCACAGTCGATGCGGTCGCCTATCGAACCGGTCAGCAGACCGGTTAGACGATACAGAATAGGCAGGCAATGAGACCACCCTCCCGATCCACATGCGTCACATGGAGAAATGTGGTGGTGGTGGGGGGGGGGGGGACTAGGGGCGGTGGGAGAACACAATCCTGCTGGAAAATGACGTGAAGGCATCTGTGGAACTGCATAGTTAGAAAAAACATGTCGAGATAGGTGTGCGCCATCAGTCGTGCATATGTGCCATGCAGTGCTGTTAATGAAATGGTGATTATCACGTCTTGGTGAGCCTATCAATTGCATATTTAACCAACAACATATAATGTCGAGTTCTTTCGTTGTAAGGATTTGTTTTTGTATACCTCTAGGCTGGACACCCTGTAAACATGTAGGCTTCTATACCGAAGACTGCCCTGAGGGATACTGTCCTGAGGCTGTAACCGTTCGTGTACTGGTACCAGGGAACCACCACATTTGTTATTCTGATACCAACATTGTATAAAGGTGTAATCATCACTATGCTAGGACATAAAAATAGACTCACTGAAATTCAAAACCATGAAAGCAAATTTAAAAGAAATGAAGAGGTACTGAAATTAGACAAGTTGTGGTGCTCACTGGTAAATAAAGCCAACGATGCCAAATATTGTGCTGTATAAGCTCAATAACACACGTCGACGTGACTCCGATGCGTCTGGACGCGATCAAATGCTGGCATGGCTCGACTGTTGAGTGGTTACCAATAAACAGTTCTGAAGTTTGTGACAGCTAAAGAGGTTCACGTTTAAGGTTAACTAATTACGTCTTCACAGCCTTAAAGGAGGTAGAGGGGACATTCCAATCTCAAGACAAAACGTTGGGCGCAGGAAGACAGTACTGCAGCTGAGTGGCAGTCATGGCAGAGGTTTAATATCTCAATTACAGGAGCAATTAGGTTCAGAGCATTGGGTCACCAGCATTTTCAAACCGAGTGCTGAATTAGATGAGTGATGATTTAGGATTTTCTTGCAAGACTGTAACGCCTAGAACCGTTCGGCCACCTCGGGCGGCGCCCGGGTGCACATAGCACTGATACCTGTGGGGACTACCAGGGAATGGGGCTGCAATAGGCATGATCTGCACTTCAACAGGACTAGTGAAGATAGGTTGTTGGAGTTAAATAGTGAGAATATAGCAGGTGTGTATGGGGTCACACAGGGTGTAACCGTATTGTCATATCGCTGGATTGGTTGCAGAGTATCATTGCAAGCGGCTGCACTGCAGAGTCGGACACGGGACACGGAGCTGCAATGTTTTGTTGCGGGTAGCTCTGCATGGGAAAGGCGTTATTATGAAAGTGCAAGTGTGGCTGCAAGTAATGAGTTATTGATGTGGATTCAGTGAAAACTGCGTGAAGAAGTAATTGATTATGAGCAGTGCCGTCGACAACGTAATTGAGTTTCCCCCCGTTGGCGTGTCATCCTGTACAACATCAATCTACATCTACATCTACGTGATTAATCTGATGTTCACAATAAAATGCCTGGCAGAGTGTTCAATGAACCACCTTCAAGCTGTCTCTCTACGGTTCCACTCTCGAACGGCACGCGGGAAAAACGAGCACTTAAATTTGTCTATGCGAGCACTGGTTTCTCTTATTTTATAGGTATGATCATTTCTTCCTATGTAGGTGGGTGCCAACAGAATGTTTTCGCAATCGGAGGAGAAAACTGGTGATTGAAATTTCATGAGAAGATCTCGTCGCAACGAAAAACGCCTTTCTTTTAATGATTGCCACTCCAATTCGCGTATCATGTCTGTGTTACTATCTCCCCTATTTAGCGATATACAAAACAGTGAAGATACTGATTGCGTCTTGCCACTGGCGTGCTTTTTGTATGGCCAGAATCTCTTTGGGTTTTCTGCAAGATTTCGAAGCAGAGTTTCGTATTGGAATTTATTAAAAGCATCTCGCATTGAAGTACGATCTTTATTTCGAACTTCTGCAAAACTTTGCCAATGTTGGGGATTTTGCGTTCTTTTAAATTTGGCATGCTGTTTTTGTTGCTTCTGCAACAGCGATCTGATCAGTTTTGTGTACCATGGGGGATCAGTACCATCACTTATTAATTTATGTGTTATATATCTCTCAATTGCCGTCGATACTATATCTTCGAAATCATTTCACATCTTTTCTACGCTTACATGATCAGATCGGAAGGAGTGGAGACTGTATCTTAAAAAGATGTTAAGTGCATTTTTATCTGTTTTTTTTTTTAAACAGTTGTACTTTGCGTTTCTTTTTGATGGTTGTGGGTATTACGGTATTCAGTCTAGCAGCAACTGCTTTGTGGTCGCTGATCCCTGTATTCGTCATGATAATTCCTATTTGTCCAGGGTTATTTGTTGCTAAAAGGTCAAGTATGCTTTCGCAACCATTTACGCTTCGAGTGGGTCCCTGAACTAATTGTTCAAAATAATTTTCTGAGAAAGCATTCAGTACACTTTCGGGTTTTATGCCTGCTGCCGGCATTAGACGTATAATTTTTCCAGCATATCGAGGGTAGATTGAAGTCACCACCGGCTATCTGTGAGTGGGGTATCTATTTGAAATGAGACTCAAGTTTTCTTTGAACTGTTCAGTAACTATATCACCTGAGTCGGGGGATCGGTAACACGATCCAATTAATAGTTTAATCCGATTGTCAAATATAGCCTCTACCCTTACTATTTCGCGGTAACTAACTACATCAATTTCACTACAAGGTAAACTACTTCTGACAGCAATAAATACTCCGCCGCCAACTGTATTTAATCTATCCTTTCTGAACACTTTCACGTCGTTTGAAAAAATTTCGGCTGAACTGATTTCCGGCTTTAGCCTGCTTTGCTGTCGTGTTCAGCCTCCCAGAACGAAACCAATGTGAATCAGTAAAATAGTTTACCACAAAGGAGAGCAATCAAGCGCCAGTATTTTATTAACATATTTATGCTATGGCAGACAACCTGAAATTTAACACAGTGAGTTTTCAAAGAGCTTTCCTTCTACACCAATGAATGTATAAAACCCTGAACTGAATTCCGTGATGACTTTCCGGAGAGCATCATTTTAGATTGCACATATCTTTCTGGAAGCTGCAGTACAAACATCCTGGAGTGCTTCAAATAACACAATAAGAAACACTCACATTGGTACAAGTCGAGACTATAAGGGGGGGGGGGGGGGGGAAGGGCATCCACACCATTTCCAGCCGAATGGTAAGGTGTCCACGGCAATGTTATGATCTTTTTTTGAACGAAATCGAGGGCATTCGCAGAACGGTGTGGACGTGCTCTATCCTGGTGTGAACCAGGAATTTCGGAGCATTCCGCCACGTCGTGCAGTTGGAAGAAATTCATGTTTTAGTACCTGTCTGTATTTCTCTGCTGTGGCAAATCCCTCAGTAAAAATGGGACTATTAATGAATTTTGCTCTGACTGCGCACGAAACACTAACTTTTTGTTGATAAGGTGGAGCAGCATCTTGAACGTGCGGATCTTCAGTAGCTCAGCGGCGCCACTTCAATTTGCTGACATGCCCATGAAGAGGGAAGTGTGGCTCATCACTGAAATAGATCTCATCCGTGTCGACTGCTGCATTTTCAAAGGCCTCAGTCGTCTCATTTCCAAAAGAAAGTCGCCGCGCCACATCCCTGTCCTTCGGAGGTTGGTAGCACTGAATTTTGTGAGGAAAAATGTTAAATTTCTCTTGCAGTGACTGTTCTATGGAGGGACCGTCTTACATCCTGAGCTGCTGTGAAACATTGTCCAGGGTTACAAATCAGGCTGGTCGTCCTGGAATCATATAGGGATCTGGTCTATTCAAAACAGTTCATCAACCCATCAAAAACAGGGAAAACATCGGACTAATTTTGTTTCAGAGTATGCTTAAATTTTGTCATCATAATTTTCCTTCAGTTCTGTACTGTAATCTCACCGCTAAATGATAATTCCTGATGGTGCTGTTCTTGGACCAAATGTGCAGTTCGATGCCCGTCTCACCACAACGAGACATCTAGAATTTGCTTAAAGTGTATTTATTATCAACAAACACTTTTCCGGTGTTAGTGCTTCCATTCTGAAATGTGAAGTGAAACATTGATGAGTGAGCTATCGAATTTTCAGAACTAAAATACAACCATGTCACAAGGAGAATTATTTACGCCACGTAGTTAAACCACAGAGTTGGCAAATACTCGCTAACACATTTTTTGCACCACCCTGTATCGAAGGAGGACTATGCCTTTTTGGGATAAATCAAGACAACAGGCTCCCTCTCTTAAAAGTGTTTGAACCAGTTCAGAAATTTCTTCAGTGACATCTTCTCATACATTCTTTGTACTAATGCCGGCTTGAAATAAGACAGCATTCTCCCCCACTATTATTCAGTGCGTATAACGAACATTATGATGAAGGTTCTTGGTACTCTTATGACGGCACCATTGTAGGTGGTACAAAAGTTAACAGTGCTGGTATACAGATGACAATATGATAATTACAACAAACTAACACTACAAACCATTATGTGAAAGTTTCCCGAACGAAACAGAATATGGTCTTGAAATCATCAACACAAAGACAGAAGTGATGATTGTAGACAGCCCTAATTACAAAAAAACGTGACATCACAAGAATTGCTGCATGCGATGTCGTCAGTCGCTTGGAGTATTCAGGTTCTGTTGTCACTGATACTGGAGCTTGAGATCTGTAGGCACATTTCAATTGCCAGGAAATACACAGCGAAGCTTGCTCGTATCTGGAAGGACATCTCTATCACTGCCAAGACAAAGCTCATCCTCGAACGAACTCTAACACTGGGGAACAGCCATTTTGTTGTCCAAGATCTGTGACTTGTTCTTAACTAATTTTTGGTCTCTGAATTCAAAACTGTTAGCAGTTTTTCTCTATCACGTCAAGTTTTTAAACTACAGGATACTCTCTCTTTACCCTAAAAGTCATTAAATCTGGACATACAAAGGAAAATAAAGTAGGTACTAACCAAACGTAGTAGAATATTAGAATATTTTATTCATTCAAAGGTTATAATCATATTCAAAGCTACAGTGTGTTTATACAAATAATCAAAACAAAGATATTAGGGTACAAATTTTCGCTTATAACTTTTCCTACAATGTTCCATCTGGGGACATTCTCGCTTGATGCTCCAACAATAGTCAGCCATCGTACCGACATCCCATCTACCTTGATACCTTGCTTCCATGACTTTCAAATCTTGGTGGAATCGCTCACCCTGGTCATCGCTAACAGCACCAACATTTTCTGGAAAGTTAGCAAGATGGTTGTGTAAGAAATGCAGTTTGATACTCATGTAACAGCCAAGCTTTTTAAAGTTCCCTAAGAGTTGTCGAACAATTTCGACGTAATTCTGGGCTCGTGTATTTCCTAGAAAGTCCTTGACAATACTTTTGAATGCCAACCAAGGATTCTTTTCAAGTTCGGTCGTTGTTTCTATAAAACATTCATCTTTAATAAGTTGTCGAATCTGTGGCCCATCAAAGACACCAGCCCTCATCTTCTCATAAGACAAGCTAGGAAATACCGAAATGATATTCTTAAAAGTGTCCCCTTCAGTTGACAGAGCTCTAACAAATTGCTTCATGAGAGCTTGTTTTACATGCAAAGGCGGAAACATACTGTTTTTTCTGTCGACAAGTGGATGATTTACAATGTTTGGATCACCAGGTTTCAGGTCAGATCTTGGTGGCCACTTTGACTGCACCCAATGCTTCTCACGAGCTCTGCTGTCCCTAAAACATAGAAAACACGGATACTTGGTATATCCGCGTTGCTGACCAAGAAAGAATGAAACCATTTTAAGGTCAACACATATGATCAATTGGTGCAAGTTACATTGCAACACGTCAATGACCTTCTTTATGTCTTCGTATTTTTCATGCAAGAAAACTGGATGGCCTATTGGGACTGAGCCTTATAAATTTCCATTGTGGAGGAGAACACACTTCAAGCTACGTTTTGAGCTATCTATAAACAATCACTTTTCGGTTGCGTTATAGTCTGAAATTCCCAATTCCTTCATTAAACCGGGTATGTTGTGGCAATACACAAATCCATCAGCACTCCGAAAGAACTGAAGAAATGCACTTTCTCTCGATCGGAAGTAGGTGATTTTAGCTCATTTTTTTAACAAGTTTTTTTCGTGTAGTCTTGATGCTAGAAGTTCTGATGCTTTTTTGGATAGTCCCAAATCCCGTACCAAGTCATTTAACTCATGCTGATTAAATCCTTTACGAACAGAATCATCGTCACCTTTAAAATCTTCGTCGCTGCGACAAGTACACCTGTTTACTACAGCCTCTCATGCGTAACTGACTACACTAGTGTAGACAATATGAATCCTATACCTGTCGCGCGGCGTCACTCTCCCATCCAGTCGTTACTGGTTTAAGGTTCGCCGACAGAGTGCAGCACTGCTTTCTGTAACAAACAAGTTACCTGTCAGAAGCATAATCGCAAGCGCAACAACTGTAGAAACAAAACTTTACGTGATAGGAAAAAACTAATTACAGTTTTGGAATCAGCATGTCCATTTACCTCTAAAACAGCCTAAGAATTAAGTTACAAATTGTTCCCCAATGTAATCTTTTCTTTCGTGATCCACGTATCAGAAACTTTGAGAATGAAGACGGCGGATCGCTGCAGGATTGATGCTTTGGAAATGTGGCGCTATGTAAGATTACTTCACTTACCGCAGATAGCACATCGAACCAAAGAATCGGTCCTAAGGTAGCTCGGCATCATAACAAGACTGTCGACCCTTTTCAACGAAAGTCAGCTCAAATATTTTGGTCGTTTTGCCAGAAGGCAAGATGCGACGAAAATCGGTCGAAGGCTAAGAAGAAGTGTACTGTTGCGGTGAATAGATCAGATTAAAATTCTGAATGGGATGAACCTGCAACAAACAAGTCACAGTGTCCAAGACAGAGTTACGTGGGGACACGTCGTCAAGGGACTTACCACGTGATGCCACTATACCCTTGCGTGGGGCTAGACCAGAGAGGGTACATAAAAGACACGATTTGTGAGAGAGAAAAAGAAAAAAATAAGGAAAAAACTGCTGAAATTTTTCCAGAATTGTCTGTTTTTCATTAAATCATGCAGTTTATTAAAAACAAAGTATACACTAGCTTGTAACTCTTCAGGCTTTCCCGGCGATCTAATGACATCTTAGGTTGTCGGGTGTTCTGCTGGATATCAGCGTCGTACTTGCACGATATTTCGGTCACGTAGCTCGTAACCTTCATCAGGTGCGACCTGAGACTGCTCCTCGACGACGACGACGCACATGATGGAGGGTTGAACCCTCAGCCGGGAACGAAGTTCTAGCGCGTTTAATGCGCTTCTCCTTCTTCATTGATGAGGTGAAAATGTGGGTGTGACATGACGCGTGGTATTGTCCTTGACTGTTGTGCTGTTTTTTTTTTTTTTTTTTTTTTTTTTAAATAAAAGAAAGATGAAAGGATAGTAAGAGAGACAGTGAGAGAAATGGAAAACGAAGGGCCGAAGTGACTGGCCGGTGGTTTAAGCTGATGGCTCCGCTACTGCTGTAATGGCCGCGCGTGGTGTCCATTACTGAACCTGGCGATGTTTACTGTCAATGTCCATGGCTGCCATAGCTTCGCTGTCCATCTTCCGCCGACCAGACCGGTACTCTTCCTTCAGGAATACATCGATAACGTCGACTAAGGCATCCCATTGAGAGGGGGTGAAGATGGGGTGCGAATTGAGCAGGGCTATTTCCTTCTTCGTGAGCACTTCCATAAACGCGTCACGGTATCGGTAGGTGCGCATGTGGAGCGGCCGATGGGGAAGGGAAGGTATGGGCTGGTCTGGCGGAGTGAAGGGATATGGTTGGTCGGCATAGGGGTAGGACCCATTCTTCAGTGCCGCGGCAATGTCCTTCAGGACGACCTGCACGTTGGTCACGTCAGGAAAAGGTAGGCGAATCCTCCTCTTCTTCGTTGGCTTCTCGGCTTGCGAGGAGACAGGAGGCGCCTTAGCGCCCTTGCTGGCGGCTGCCACCGCGGAGGGGGGCAGCCCAGGCGGCACATCATCCGTGTCCATGGGCGCCACCTCCTGCATTGCTGCAGGAGGGGGAGCGGCTGCCGTTTGCGTGGCCACGTCGACCCCCACCGGACGACTCACAGCGGCGGGTGTTTGCGTGGCCACGGCGACCCCCACCGGACGATTCACAGCGGGGGCGGCGGCGGGAACTGGCGGCTTCTTCTTGAGAACCCGCAGCTCATCGCGCAGCTGTTGGAGCTGGCGATGGACAGCTGCGAGCTCCTCCTTCAGTGCGGCCCGTTCGGCCGTAAAGGCGGCCTGGAAGCCGGCCAGAGCGTCATCGGTGGCGGCCTCACGGCGGCGCGGCAAGCACCCCTCGCCGGAGCGGGGGGGCGGGGCGGCCGTCGTGGCGCTCGACGCCGCCGCAGGACGTGGTGCGGCGGACAGACGGCGGAACTCCCGAAGGTAGCCGCAGCTACGCGAGTTTGCGGCGTGGGACCCGCCACAGTTCGCGCATCTGCTGGCCATACCACGAGGCTTTGTACAACTGCGGGTGTCGTGAGCCGCCGCGCACTTCAAGCACGCGACGGCGTTCGTGCACTCCCGCGCGGCATGCCCCAGCTGCTGGCAATTGTAGCACTGGAGGCCCTTCCGACGCTGCTGCGTTTGCCTGCGCTTTGGCGGACGTGGGCGGCGGCCGGAGAACCCCATCGCATGGATGAGAGCTTCGAGTGCGGCGGCAAACTGCTTCACAGCCATAGCGTTACGTGCGCGGTGACAAGAGCAAGTGTGTCGCAGCGAGTCGAGCAGCGAATACTAACTCGGAATAGACTGCTCCTCGAGTGGACGTGGTCCAGTATTTATGCCTATGGCCTTCCCCCTCCACCAACGGCTGCAGGCGCTTCCTCTGTGGTCCGCGCCCATTCCCTGCGACCTGCTGGAGCGTTGCTTCTCCGTTTTCCGTCCACTGCGGTTCTAGGTGTTCCCTCTGCGGTCCGGGGCCACCAACCCCGCTCCTGGGGGTTTCATCTACGGTCTGGGGTACCAAGCGTTCCCCCTGCGGTCCGCGCCCGCTCACCACGACCTGTTGGAGCGTTGCCGCTCCGTTTGCGGGGGGACCGCGCCTCACTCCGGCACCATCAGGTGCTGCTCCCAGCCATGGCTACCCTGGAAGCCACCAGGGTGAACGTCACCACGGCTGCGGGGCAAATAACCTTCGTGGTCGCATACAGGCGGCCACGTGGACACCTCCCGGAGGCGGACGTCGACACGCTGTTGACGTTTGGGGGAAGGGCCTTCATTGCGGGTGACTTCAACGCGAAGCACCCGGAATGGAACTCCCGCCTCACGAACATCAGTGGCCGCCGACTCCTTCGCGCTGCCCATAGGAATGGCGCCCTGGTCCTGGGCCCACGGGAACACACCATCTTCCCAGCCAGAGGTCGGTCCGACGTGCTCGACATCGCCGTCATCAAAGGCATCGGGCACCACACGACCGCCACCACGCGGTGTGCGATATCGTCCAACCACCTGCCGGTGGTCTACGAGATCAACATCGCTGGAGCCACGCTCCCGCCACGTCGGCAGACGTACCGGCGCCTGGACTGCGATCGATTTCAGGACAATGTCCTGGCATCACTGGCGGAATCACCCGACCCCGCAGCAGTGGGGGCGGATGCAGCCCTTCAATTCTTCACCCGCCAGCTGCTGCAAGCAGCGGACGCGGCCTCCCCTCCCCCTCCACAGGGTGCCAGGGACTTCTAGCGTAACCTGCCGCCTCCCATCCGGGACGCAACACGGGAGAAGAACCGCCTCTTCCGGGAGTGGCAGCTCACCCGCCAACCCGCGACGAAACGGCGCCTCAACCGCATGCGGAGAGACATCAAAGCGGCGGCTGAGGCGCACAGGAACAGCGTCTGGACGGACTTCGTCGCCTCCCTCAACCCTGAGGACGGCAGCGCGTGGCGGACTGTGAAGTCCTTTCTACGCAGAAGGCAGCGCGTCCCGCCTCTGCTCGTCGGACAAGACGTCGTCTGCAGCCCGGACGGCAAAGCAGGCACCCTGGCGGACCACTTCGAGCTGTCTTTCACCCCAGTGGATGACAATGTAGACGAAGAACACCTCCACCGGGTTGAAGAGCAGCTCCCTGTGTTCCTGGAAGCCAGGGACGACGCGGACGAGATCGACCCCATCTCCGACGAGGAGGTGGCCGCGCAGATTACAGCGCTCAACACCAAGAAGGCTGGCGGTGCTGACGGCGTCACCAACCATCTGCTGAGGAGCCTGCCGGCGGGTGCATACCCGTTCCTGGCGGGCATCTTCAATCAGGTCCTTCGCTCTGGGGTCTACCCCACTGTATGGAAACATGCAGAGGTGGTGGCAATCACCAAGGCGAACAAGGACCCACGGGACGCCGCCAATCACAGGCCCATCAGCCTGCTGCCGGCGCTCTCGAATGTGTTCGAGCGCCTGTACGCCAGACGACTGCTCCGCCACGCGTCAGCGGAAGATATCATACCCGACGAGCAGTTCGGCTTTAGGAGGGGCCATTCCACCGTCCACCAGCTGATGCGGCTGTTAGAAGAAGCCATGCGCGCCCTGGAGACTCGGGAATACCTTGGGGCGGTGTTCCTGGACGTCTCCAGGGCATTCGACTCCGTGTGGCACGACGGCCTCGTGTACAAACTATTCGTGCACGGGGTACCGACGTCGCACGGAGTCCTCCTCCGCTCATACCTAGCCGAGCAGTCCTTCCATGTCAGACTGGACGATGGGACATCCACCCATCGACACATCCGTGCTGGAGTGCCGCAGCGGTCCGTCCTTGGACCCCTATTGTACTCCCTATACACCGCCGACGCTCTGCGCGTGACGCCGGTGAAGTTGGCGCTATATGCCGACGACACTGTGCTGTTCGTGCGGAGCATGAAGGCGGTCGAGATGCGACGTCTTCTCCAACGAGGTTGCGAGGCCCTTGGCGCCTGGTCGACCAAGTGGCGCCTCAAGCAAAACGCGGCGAAGAGCCAGGTGGTGGTCTTCACGAGACGACCACTGCCACCCGATCTTCCGCCAGTCACCATCATGGGCAGCCCCATCCCATGGAGCAAGACTGACTGCTACCTGGGTGTCACATTGGACCATAAGCTGACATGGAAGCCGCACATCGAGGACGTCAGGGGCAGAGCGATAGGGCGCCTACGCGTCCTGTACCCTCTGCTCAATCCCTCGTCTGCGCTGCCGCCTCACCACGGCATCACGCTGTACCTGGCGCTGGTACGTCCAGTGCTGGAGTATGCGGCAGTGATGTGGGGCAACGCGGCCGAAACACACATCAGCAAGCTGCAGAGGGTGCAGAACAGGGCGCTCAAGCTCGCTCTGCGCCTGCCGAGGTTATATTCGACCGCTCGGCTACACGAGCAGACGGGAATCCCCCTCCTCCGCGACCGCTTCAAGCAATCGGCGCGGGCGTTCTACGAGCTGACCGAACGGTCCGAAAACCGGCTCATTAGGGATCTGGGCCACCCTACATACCACAGGCCAACAACCATTTGGCCTGACCTGCTGCGGAAATGAAAACTTCCGCAACAGAGACAGGACATCTACATCCAGGAAAACCTAGAGGCCAATCCATGAAGAGAGGCAGCACTTCCAAAGTGTAAGGTTTACGCAGGAATAGCAGAAGACTGCTTAGCCTGCTCCTGCACGGGTCAGGGCAGACCCGTAAGGTAGAAGCGTGCGTGCGTGCGTGCCGCTCCGTTTTTCGTCCACTGCAGCTCTGGATGTTCCCTCTGCGGTCCGCGCCCACCAGTCCCACTTCTGGGTGTTCCATCTTCGGTCTGGTGCGCCTGGCATGATCTAGTTCTAGACAGTATGAGGATACCAGGATTCTAGCACAAACACCCAGATTTTGGGACAGTGTTATCAGAGAATCGATAGAAATTAAAATGGCTGACGATCTTATGAACCGTGACACAGGGTACCAGCTAAGCAGAGCCTGGGATCCGGCTCTGGAATTGTTAAAGGAGCAACGGGGCTAGCTGCAACACTACACAAACAGAAGAACATGGAGATGGAAAACGAGCCCCTGACGGACTGCCAGGCGCACCAGACCGAAGATGGAACACCCAGAAGTGGGACTGGTGGGCGCGGACCGCAGAGGGAACATCCAGAGCCGCAGTGGACGAAAAACGAAGCGGCAACGCTCCAACAGGTCGTGGTGAGCGGGCGCGGACCGCAGGGGGAACGCTTGGTACCCCAGACCTAGATGAAACCCCCAGGAGCGGGGCTGGTGGGCGCGGACCGCAGAGGGAACACCTAGAACCGCAGCGGACGGAAAACGGAGCAGCAACGCTCCAGCAGGTCGCAGGGAATGGGCGCGGACCACAGAGGAAGCGCCTGCAGCCGTTGGTGGAGGGGGAAGGCCATAGGCATAAATACCGGACCAGGTCCACTTGAGGAGCAGTCTCAGGTCGCATCTGATGAAGGTTACGAGCTACGTGACCGAAATATCGTGCAAGTACGACGCTGATATCCGGCAGAACACCCGACAACCCAAGATGTTATACACTAGCTTGTAGTCGAACTACTGTCTTTGAACTGCACAGTGGTATGCATTACGGAGTACTGGAGGAGAGACACTGAAGTACAGCGGATAGTACTGTCGTCATACGAATGTGCAGATTGCTACTGCAGAGCTACCCGAAAGTGTTGCCGTAGTATGAGAGTAAGTAGTGTAGCGAAAGTTGCGTATTTGCATTACAGACATCTCTCACTTCAAAGTTGAAATATCTATTCCACTACAGATCGTCCAGCACTGGTTTTGTGCAGACTGTTACTATAATTCAATAGAGTCTTTTCGTTCACTACTGCGGCGGAAACGTTGGCACAAAATCTTTTACTTAAATGCTGTCGAAATTTTTAGTTGTGATTCGTCGAGGACAAATGTTTGCGCAGCTTGGAAGATTGGTCCTCGGCTACCATTCGCTAGCTGCGTCCTCATCCAGCAAACGAAACAAACACAAAACATTTTGCAGTCTTTTCTCAATTTAAATTATTTCTGCTATGCATTCATTAACCGCTACCAAAATCAATGGTAAACGCAACTTACCCACATATCGCTGAGGCGACTTGGCTATTGGAATATATAACTATGTGCACTGTATGATCACAGGCTATGTGTGTGTGTGTGTGTGTGTGTGTGTGTGTGTGTGTGTGTGTAGGTGGCGATTATATATTTATATAAAAAATGGCACACATTTTAAAGTTAGAGAAGATCTGATACCCATGGTGTAGATAAACATTTTGAATTGTCACCTGTTGATCCAACAAAGGTAGGCATCATTCACTCATCGTGGGGGACCATGACTCACTTTTTTCAGGTGGACTAAAGGAAGGATGTGCAGATGTGCAAGTTCGTGGTCTTGGAATTACGAGCGGACGTCCATAGTGTGTGCTGTGGCGCAACGCAAAACTATTTTATTAGTATGAGATATTTGGTGCAAGTTTTATGGGCTCAAGAGAAGATTCTACAATATAGATCAAGCGAATGAAGCAGTGCAGTTGTCAAGACACTGACTTCATATTCTGGAAGATGAAGTTTGCTCTGTCCAGTCATCCTGATTCAAATTTTCCGTCAGTTTACTCATTCAGGATTATTCCTTCAGCAAGGTCATGGCCGACCACCTTTCTTATCCTCGTAAACACATTCATTCTGTTTGTATGTGTACTGTATTATGATGGTAAATCTTATATCACTATGAGATGATCGATGGATGAATGAACAAATACACAAATGAATGAGTAAAAGGGAAAGAAACAACTAACTGATGGCCATAAATCTAATGTCGCCAAGGATAGAGTGAAAAGCGTTTGGTTTAAAAAGTAGATCAAGAAAGTATACGATATATCCTACGCTGAAACAGTACAGGCACTAGGATCAGACAATATGAGCTGATACTGAAAAGTAACTGCTTCATACAAGGTCCCTTGATGATCGTTGAAGCTTGAGGAGAATCGTAGTGTCGTCATAGGCTGCATACATTAAGGTACAGCAGTTGGTGTGCTCAGGAGTGGTGCTCAAAATCAACTGGTTTCTTTCTGCTTTACTCGTTTCGCAGTGGTACAACGTGAGTGAATTATGGGTTTAAAATACTGTTACTGTGCTTGCGCTATGGATTCCGTTAGCTGCGGAAACCAACAGACCCAGATCTGCTTTGTAGCTGAAACACTGTTGGCCCAAAACTATACCTTCACTTCCGTGCTCTGTCGCACGACGGATACAGCCAACACTCTGCCTACAGCGTGCGCACCAACATGAGCAGGAACTAATAGAAACGCCATAGTCACCAAGAGGTTCTCAACTTCGAAAAAAATGAAGCTAAGCCATGATGAAAATGGTCAAATTCACAACTTTTAGTACTGATGTTCTTCCACGTGTTATTAAGTCGGAGATACTCTTCAAAGATATGTTCTGTACCAAGTTGCCGATTTCTGAAAGCGTAACTATCATTGACCACACTAAGTAGGATGCCTGTCAGGCGCTCTATGAGCAAGTGAGTCACTGGAGCCAATCAGTGGAACGTGCCAAATTGTTAGTAAAGAACGCTTGGGTCAAAATGAACAGAACACTTCTAGAAACAAGTGTAGTCAGTGGCTCATGCTCGAGAGATGCAAGTTTGCTGAGACGCTTTTGTAGATTAATAAGATTTACGTAGAACTGATGTCAGAGACGTTCATGCATTGGCAGATCTTATGCTATAAATGTGTGCGTTTTTCTGATTCGTACTGCGACGCTTAGAGTGGCGATATTTGAGCCGTGGCCGGCTCGCATTGATGCCGTTTCTTCTTTGGCATTTTCTCACAATCTCCCTGAGTTACTACCATAAAGAGTGGCTGACTTGTTTCCATCAGTGGCAGCAGCAGCGCTTATTGATACTAGTACTGCTGTACCATCTTTGGTGTGATCGCTACATTTTTCGTGTGGTGCAGTCTGTGGGTAGTCGGTCGGTTGCGACAGAGCAGTGAAGAAGTCTCCGTGGCGTGCGGTCAGGCCGGGGCCGCTGGCGGCGTGCACGCGCGGTCGGGCTTGTGAGGCACTAGGTGCGAGAGCTGCAAAGTTCGTCGACCACCGAACCTGGATACTGGAGTTGAGTAATCAGTTAACCTTTTATGAAACCTCAACTGCTATGACATCTCTTCGTTCATTGCCGCTTGTTGCTTCCTGGGCCGTTCCCACAAGCAGCAACATATGGTGTGCTGAAGTCGGCAAAATTTTGCTGCCGTCTTCCTGTATGGTCTTTAACTACTGAATTGATGGTAAATTATTAGTGAAGTGCACCAGCGATATCTTCTGCCTTGTAGCTGTTAATTCCGGTTACCTGCCCTGGTCGTTAGCATAGTTTTCCGGCAGTGTGTTTTCCTCACCGTATCGATGCTGTCCGGCACGGCGTGTAGTTCGACAGGCTTGGTGTTGTTCATATTTTTTGTGTGGTTATTGTACCTTGACTGTATTTAGACGCCAATTGCCAAGTTGTAGTTCTGCTGGTATTTTCGATTGTCATCCCATTGGTCGGGTGGATTAAGTTGTTGGTTGGTTCTTAAGCCGTCCCTAGGTCGTGTTGGCATTCGATTATTTAGTATTACGCTTGGCTGCCTGTCTCACCTAAACTCATGTTAGTTTCCTCCCCAGGCCGACCCTTGGAACGCTTCTGAGCACCACTGTTCTGTTGTTTTGGATTGTGATTTTCATTTAGTCTCAAGTACTGTGCAAGGCCTTCAGCTGTGTGTTAATTTAGGTTATTTTCATGTTCAGTATATGGCTTTCAGACGCACCTTATGTGAAATATTTTAAGATAAGGCAATCAGCCGTCTTAAATTAAAATTTGAATGGTAATTTTTTTAAAACCTTTTAAAATTTTATCTAGTCCTTAAGCCCTCAGTTCTTCTATTTTTTAACCAAGGCCTTCAGCTGTGTGTATTCCTTGAGCCAATTTTAATAACTTGTGGCCTTCAGCCGTATTGTTTCTGAATTCTTTTAAGGGCGTGTGTTTTGACAAAATAAAGTTTGTATGTTTGTGCAACTAACAGCAACTGATTTGGGTCCCTTTCCACAACCTGATGCGCTCTGTCCTGCGATACCAGATTTCACAACAGTTTAATGAGCACTCTCTATGTTGAGACAATACATTCGTGGCTTTGTGAAATGTGTAACCATGGAAACACTGTACAGAACAGGGTTCATATTTATCCATCGGAATATTAGTGCATTTTAGTGCGTCATATCACTGCTTAGGAAGCCCTTTTCGATATTTTCTGATGTATATCGATTTCCTTGTTAAATTTTGAACCTATTGTATTTCTTTGTTTAACGTGCATCTTGCACTCAAAACCTTTGCTCAGTGATGTCTTTTAAATACAATTAAATATTTATTGCTGAAAGATTGAAATTGCATGTCTCATGCTGTAATGAAAAATTTAAAAAAAAAAAAAATGGTTTCGACCAATATGCTTTCCATTCTAGCTCAATGCTTGGGTATTTCATATAACAAAATTAATTATTTTGCCTTCCAAAAGTATCCGAACGAGCTGACGCCGTCGTACTGCAGTATGTGACATATGCATGGCGTCACGAGTGCATCACACATGTACCATGTCGATGTAAGATGAGCGTCTTACATGCGACACAGTCCGGTGAAATGTAATTTCAACACCCAAAATTAATTAGTGCTCAAAAAGAACTAGGTATTTTTACTGTAGGTAAATTACTTTGATAGTAATAAATATCTGCCTGACGTTAGGTGTAGTTCTTCGCCCGAACAGCTAACAACAATGTTACGACACTGCCTATACTCAAAAGTATCTGAATTATGTATCAATCATGCGCTGTTTCTCTTAGCCAATAGCCGTAACACTCCTCTGTTCTTAACCAATTTCCTCTCCATTCTAGATCTGTGCTCTGTGGTGAGGAGATCAGGGTGTGGGCATCAAGATCTAAATCATTGCTAAGAGGAAACGCATCTTGCACTGTCCTCTGTGCGCATCTACATGAAAAGATTCGACTGAACTCATATTTCTGCAAATCTAATCTTGTCCCTACACACTTTTCGATGGTAGCCAATGAAAACCTCATAACTGCATATGTCTGCGAAAACTTGTTAATTCCAGCAGCCATTAACGCCGCAATCAAAGAGAGATTTGTAAGTGGATGGATTTCTCTTATCTGTCAATAACTAGGCTTCTAATATACAGTTATATATGTAGCAACTTTCTGTATCACTTTATATTATCTTTTGAGACACTCT
The DNA here is from genome assembly GCF_023864345.2 of Schistocerca serialis cubense. Classification (NCBI taxonomy): domain Eukaryota; kingdom Metazoa; phylum Arthropoda; class Insecta; order Orthoptera; family Acrididae; genus Schistocerca; species Schistocerca serialis. The sequence continues at coordinate 260,325,708 of NC_064644.1, read as the reverse complement.
TTACGCTTCACCTGCAGTCTTTAACAAAATCGGGTTTCTAGGTTTTCACTGCTTGCCATCGATGTATTTCTAATGCGTCGCTAGGTGTTAAGACTATTGACTAAGGACTTTTGCAAGACCCAACCTCTCAGGATATTCCGTCTACTGGTCGAATCGGATCATAGGACTTAGAAGAAGAACAAGTGTATCAAACGCAAACTATTGTCTACTTTTCCATATTTTCAATTATTTAACGAGGAAATCGAGGCAGTGTTGTATCAGGTCTTGCAGCATATGGTTGATCCATCTTACGAGTTAAGCTTCAATTTATACCTACAGTATTTATGTTGCAAACATGAGATGTTGTACTACTGCACAGTGGGTGCACCGAAAAAAAAATGGCGTTAACGTATTCAGTGTCGTCTTTGTCAAGTGTGAATCAACTGTAAAAAGTGATGCAGTAGACCAAAATGGAAGTTTAAAGAATTGGTAGTATTATACGTGTAAACCTTAAGGCAACATGATCGGGGGCAGCGCCTCCACTATAAGAAAAGAAAATTTTTTATCACCCACCAAAGAGTCGATGCATTGTCTAAGCAAGACCACCACCCATCTTTTACACCCTCATGTTCTAAAGCAATACCTACAGCAGAGAAAAGGGGTTGCATGTACCTACAACGTGATTCGCCCTGTCTCGTGACACCTACACCAAAAGCATGCGACTCGCCCGCCAAAACTGCCATCCGTGATACCCACTGTAATCGCTCTTTTAGATAGGTGAGAAAAAAAAAACATAGGAATACTGGAATAACGCATATCCTTCGTCCAAGTTCGTGTCAGCACCACATCTTTAACACATGCCTATAAATTAATGTAGACAGAAAGAGAGAGAGAGAGAGACTGTACAGCAGCAGCTCCATGCCGAGTGCATTTTCATGAGATACTGCGTCCACCACAGACATCAGCATCGGCGTATGAAAATTCATCGCGCTGACGATTCGCAGCCTGATATCTTGCTATTCAGCTCCCAGCTACCACCAGAAAGGACACATCTGCTCTACTGAATAGGAAGGCATATAGGTACTCGTTTTTTCCTAAGCTCCATTTGCAAATGGAATAGGAAACTGATTATAAAATAAAGACATCGTGATTTTTTTTTTGTAAACACAGACAGACACACACACACACACACACACACACACACACACACACACATACACACACACACACACACACACACACACACACACACACAACGGCCATCTCTACATACACCAAATAAGTAGGTAATATATAAATGTACATGCTCTATAATTATAGATTGAATCAAACATAGTGGGTAATCATGGCTATTTTGTTATGGCAAAAGTGGTAAACTTAAACATTTACGTCCCAGATCCCACACGAATGTGCAGCAGAAGAGCTGGTGGTGTACGCCCAAACAGATGTGGAAAATTATAACCATTATGCAGGATAGAAGAGGTAAAAGTAAACACCTGGGACGCTATCGGATAGATTATTTGGAGGAATGAACGGAACTAATGGTTGTAGACATGAAAGAGATAGTTAACAGGAAGAACAGGTATGTATTGGAATTCTAGAACATACCTTCTTTATATTTGTGAAAATATTGACTGACGAAGAGCTCGTGGTTCAGATGTAGAGTTAAATTGTAAGTTCCAAATTAAGCTGGATGTTATTAAAACTTCACCAAACTAATATAAAGAAATGATTGTTTTCTGTGTGTAAATGTATATGGCAGAAATTAATAGTATTTGCATGTCTTACCGCTGCCCATTGAAAATCTCAAGAAGTTTCCAATACGAAGAAATTGTGACATGTGTTCATTATTTGCTAGCACGCATTAGGTGTCTATATCTTTACCAGCAAGACAGTCAGGTCTCTAAAGATGTATAACTATTTTTTGCATTCCCATAGCTACTAGCACTAGCAAAGGAAACCGCTGTGAAGAAGGTGCTTTTCATGGCCACAGTAATTGTAAACAGGCATATGTTGGAGTAGTGGTTCAAAATGTTCGATCCGAGACGGTTTTTTTGCAAAGAGAATTGTTAACTTAAAGTTCCACATGACTTTATGACGCCGGAAGTGAAAGTGCTCCACAGCAACTCGCTGTCATATTCAGTTGGGGAATCTGTCTGTATGCAATAAAATCTGCCAATGTGTTTGTGGTCTTCAGCAGTTTGTCCTCTGGAGGAATGAGTCCCCATGCACAGTGAATGTGTTACGAATATGAAAAAAGCTAAAAATTATTGACTAGGGAAACTAACATACCTTCTTTGTTCTTTACAACTTATTGGCTGGACAATTTAAATCAGTAATGGATATAAATTCTACGTCTGAGTTCTGTTCGAAAATGATGGTAATCATGACAATTTACTCCACTAAGGGATGCACGAAAAAATCTATTCATAAAGCTTGTGGACTAGATTTAGTATACCTAGCAACATAACAAACGTTTTTACCGAGTTTAAAACCAATGGAATAACAGCTTTTAACGAAAATTCGTTTGCAAAAATGGTTAACATGAATTTCTACACGAAAATTCTGCAATAACGTGGAATAGAATAGCTAACAGCGCACACCCAGGCATACGTGGAGTGTTTTAACAGTAGCCTTATGCATGAGATGCTCTGTACAATATGTTTAGCGTGGACGCTGAGGAGGGACTGGGCCAGACGATTCCGCAGCCAGGCTTGAACTTGCTTACCGTTGCGAGAATGCAGCTGCGAACACTGTGGCGTGTGTCACCATCACGTCCTGTCACTGTTTGCACCGGCTGACAGCAGGCACATGCGTTTTCGGGAACTCGATGAAGTCATTGCGATCGCAGCTGCATTCTCATGACGTTAAACAAGTTCAGGCATGGTCACAGGGTGCGTGTAGTCCAGTCGCTTCTCAGCCTCCTCGCTAAACACACATCGCCAGAGCATTTCCTGCACAAGGCCGCCCTCAAACCGCGCCACGTATGCTTCCGCGTACGATGTTAGCTCTTTTATTCCACATTCTTGCAGAATTTCGGTGTACAACTTCAAGATAACAAATTCTGTAGACCAATTACCGTTAAAAATTGTTATTCCTTTCGTTTTAAACTTTGCAAAACAGGTTGTTATGACGCTACGTATGGAACATACAGTCCACAAGTTTTATAAACAGCTTTTTCTTCATGTATCCCATGAAAGGTAAATACTGTGTTTATAAATCAATGATTAACACACAAATTAGATCAACTGTATGCTGCGAGGCATGGTACAACTGTGTGTTGATTTCATAATTAAATAATTATAGCTACAGAAAGGAAGATAATAGTTTGCATTTGGTGCACTGGTTCTTTTTTCTTAAGACCTACGAAATAAGATATCTTTACAGTGCTGTGGCGAAAAATATGCTAAAAATATGTTTCTCCTGCTGCTTTAATGCACTGAGGAGCCAAAGAAACTGGTACACCTGGCTAATATCGTGTAGGACCCCCGTGAGCACGCAGAAGTGGCACAACACAACGTGGCATGGACTCGACTAATGTCTGAAGAAGTGCTGGAGGGAACTGACACCATGAATCCTGCAGGGCTGTCCATAAATCCGTAAGAGTACGAGGGGGTGCAGATGTCTTCTAAACAGCACGTTGCAAGGCATCCTGCCGGCCGGTGTGGCCGTGCGGTTAAAGGCGCTTCAGTCTGGAAGCGCGTGACCGCTCCGGTCGCAGGTTCGAATCCTGCCTCGGGCATGGATGTGTGTGATGTCCTTAGGTTAGTTAGGTTTAAGTAGTTCTAAGTTCTAGGGGACTGATGACCACAGAAGTTAAGTCCAATAGTGCTCAGAGCCATTTTTTTTGCAAGGCATCCCAGATATGCTCAATAATGTTCATGTGGCCAGCGGAACTGTTTCAACTCAGAAGAGTGTTCCTGGAGCCACTCTGTAGCAATTCTGGACGTGTGGCGTGTCGCATTGTCCTGCTGTAATTGCCCAAGTCCGTCGGAATGCACAATGGACGTGAATGGATGCAGGTGATCAGACAGGATGCTTTCGTGCGTGTCACCTATCAGATTCGTGTCTAGGGGTATCAGGGGTCCCATATCACTCCAACTGCACACGCCCCACACCATAACAGAATCTCTACCAGCTTGAACAGTGCCCTGCTGAAATGAAGAGTCCATTGATTCACGAGATTGTCTTCATACCCGTACGCATCCATCCGCTCGATAGATTCTCAAACGAGACTCGTCCGACCAGGCAACAAGTTTCCAGTCATCAACAGTCCAACCTCGGTGTTGACGGGACCAGGCGAGGGGTAAAGCTTTGTGTCATGCAGTCATCAAGAGTGCGAGAGTGGGCCTTTGGCTCCGAAACCCCATCTCGATGGTGTTTCGTTGAATGGTTCCCAGGCTGACACTTGTTGATGGCCCAGCACTGAAATGTGCAGCAATTTGCGGAAGGGTTGCACTTCTGTCACGTTGAAAGATTCTTTTCAGTCGTCGTTGGTCCCGTTCTTGCAGAATCATTTTCCGGCCGCAGCGAGGTAGGAGATTTGATGTTTTACCGGATTCCTGATATTCACGGTACACTCGTGAAATGGTCGTATGGGAAAATTCCTACTTCATCGCTACTTCGCTGATACTGTATCTCATCGCTCGTGCGCCGACTATAACACCACGTTAATAGCCTGCCATTTTAGCAGCAATAACCGATCAAACAACCGCGCCAGGCGCTTGTTGTCTCACATAGCCGTAGCCGACCGCAGGGCCGTATTTTTCCTGTTTACGTATCTATACCAGTTTCTGCCACCCCCTCCCCCCCCCCCCTCACCCCCATGAACCATGGACCTTGCCGTTGGTGGGGAGGCTTGCGTTCCTCAACGATACAGATAGCCGTACCGTAGGCACAACCACAACGGAGGGGTAACTGTTGAGAGGCCAGACAAACGTGTGGTTCCTGAAGAGGGGCAGCAGCCTTTTCAATAGTTGCAGGGGCAACAGTCTGGATGATTGACTGATCTGGCCTTGTAACACTAACCAAAATGACCTTGCTGTTCTGGTACTGCGAACGGCTGAAAACAAGGGGAAACTATAGCCGTAATATTTCCCGAGGGCATGCAGCTTTACTGTATGATTAAATGATGAAGGCGTCCTCTTGGATAAAATATTCCGGAGGTAAAATAGTTCCCCATTCGGATCTCTGGGCGGGGACTACTCAAGAGGACGTCGTTATGAGGAGAAAGAAAACTGGTGTTCTACGGATCGGACCGTGGAATGCCAGATCCCTTAATCGGACAGGTCGGTTAGAAAATTTAAAAAGGGAAATGGATAGGTTACAGTTAGATATAGTGGGAATTCGTAAAGTTCGGGGCAGGAGGAACAAGACTTTTGGTCAGGTGAATACAGGAGTATAAATACAAAATCAAATAGGGATAATGCAGGAGTAGGTTTAATAATGAATAAAACAATGGGAATGCGGGTAAGCTACTACAAACAGCACAACGAACGAACTGTTGTGGCCAAGATAGACACGAAGCCCACGCCTACGACAGTAGTACAAGTCTATATGCCAACTAGCTCTGCAGATGATGAAGAAATTGAAGAAATGTATGATGAAATGAAAGAAATTATTCAGGTAGTGAAGGGAGACGAAAATTTAATAGTTAAGGGTGACTGGAATTCGAGAGTAGGAAAACGGAGAGAAGGAAACATAGTAGGTGAATATGGATTGGGGCTAAGAAATGAAAGAGGAAGCCGCATGGTAGAATTTTGTGCAGAGCAGATAGATTATATAATGGTAAGACAGAGATTTAGGGACCAGGTTTTAAATTGTAAGACACTTCCAGGGGCAGATGTGGACTCTGACCACAATCTATTGGTTATGAACTGTAGATTAAAACTGAAGAAACTGCAAAAAGGTGGGAATTTAAGGACATGGGACCTGGATAAACTGAAAGAACCAGAGGTTGTACAGAGTTTCAGCGAGAGCATAAGGGAACAATTGACAGGAGTGCGGGAAAGAAACACGGTAGAAGAAGAATGGGTAGCTTTGAGGGATGAAACAGTGAAGGCAGCAGAGGATCAAGTAGGTAAAAAGACGAGGGCTAGTAGAAATCCTTGGGTAACAGAAGAAATACTGAATTTAATTGATGAAAGGAGAAAATATAAAAATGCAGTAAATGAAGCAAGCAAAAAGGAATACAAACGTCTCAAAAATGATATCGACAGGAAGTGCAAAATGGCTAAGCAGGGATGGCCAGAGGACAAATGTAAGGATGTAGAGGCTTATCTCACTAGGGGTAAGATAGATACTGCCTACAGGAAAATTAAAGAGACCTTTGGAGAAAATAGAACCACTTGTGTGAATATCAAGAGCTCAGATGGAAACCCAGTTCTAAGCAAAGAAGGGAAAGCAGAAAGGTGGAAGGAGTATATAGAGGGTCTATACAAGGGCGATGTACTTGAGGACAATATTATGGAAATGGAAGAGGACGTAGATGAAGATGAAATGGGGGATATGATACTGCGTGAAGAGTTTGACAGAGCACTGAAAGATCTGAGTCGAAACAAGGCCCCCGGAGTAGACAACATTCCATTGGAACTACTGACGGCCTTGGGAGAGCCAGTCCTGACAAAACTCTACCATCTGGTGAGCAAGATGTGTGAGACAGGCGAAATACCCTCAGACTTCAAGAAGAATATAATAATTCCAATCCCAAAGGAAGCAGGTGTTGACAGATGTGAAAATTACCGAAGTATCAGTTTAATAAGTCACAGTCTTTGCAGACAAATGGAAAAAGTGGAAGAAGCCGACCTCGTGGAAGATCAGTTTGGATTCCGTAGAAATGTTGGAACACGTGAGGCAATACTGACCCTACGACTTATCTTATAAGAAAGATTAAGGAAAGGCAAACCTACGTTTCTAGCGTTTGTCGACTTAGAGAAAGCTTTTGACAGTGTTGACTGGAACACTCTCTTTCAAACTCTGAAGGTAGCAGGGGTAAAATACAGGGAGCGAAAGGCTATTTACAATTTGTACAGAAACCAGATGGCAGTTATAAGAGTCGAGGGGCATGAAAGGGAAGCAGTGGTTGGGAAGGGAGTGAGACAGGATTGTAGCCTATCCCCGATGTTATTCAATCTGTATATTGAGCAAGTAATAAAGGAAACAAAAGAAAAGTTCGGAGTAGGTATTAAAATCCATGGAGAAGAAATAAAAACTTTGAGGTTCGCTGATGACATTGTAATTCTGTCAGAGACAGCAAGGGACTTGAACGGAATAGACAGTGTCTTGAAAGGAGGGTATAAGATGAACATCAACAAAAGCAAAACGAGGATAATGGAATGTAGTCGAATTAAGCCGGGTGATGCTGAGGGAATTTGATTAGGAAATGAGACACTTAAAGTAGTAAAGGAGTTTTGCTATTTGGGGAACAAAATAACTGATGATGGTCGAAGTAGAGAGGATATAACATGTAGACTGGCAATGGCAAGGAAAGCGTTTCTGAAGAAGAAAAATTTATTAACATCGAGTATAGATTTAAATGTCAGGAAGTCGTTTCTGAAAGTATTTGTATGGAGTGTAGCCATGTATGGAAGTGAAACAAGGACGATAAATAGTTTGGTCAGGAAGAGAATAGAAGCTTTCGAAATGTTGTGCTACAGAAGAATGCTGAAGATTAGATGGGTAGATCACATAACTAATGAAAAGGTATTGAATAGAATTGGAGAGAAGAGGAGCTTGTGGCACAAATTGACTAGAAGAAGGGATCGGTTGGTAGGACATGTTCTGAGACATTGAGGGATCACCGATTTATTATTGGAGGGCAGCGTGGAGGGTAAAAATCGTAGACCAAGAGATGAATACACTAAGCAGATTCAGAAAGATGTAGGCTGCAGTAGGTGCTGGGAGATGAAGAAGCTTGCACAGGATAGAGTAGCATGGAGAGCTGCATCAAACCAGTCTCAGGACTGAAGACCACAACAACAACAACAACAACCAGTTTCTGTTGCGCTTCAGTGTATAACAGTTGCGTAGTGACAGAGCGTTGGTTTACACATGACATCCGATTCTACAAGAGATGGAATGTTCGTCCTGACAAGCTGGGGTGCAAAAGTACCTCGTCATCATGTCGATATGTATGTATGTTCAAATTAAATCAGATGATGGGTGTTGCCACATTCGCTATTTTCCAAGACCTTTTGGTGGATATCCTGTGTGGGATAGGTGTGTGAGAGAAATGTGTTCTACGTCACCGAGTCGGCTGGTTTTCCAGAAAGGTGGCGCCCAGATGACAATAGCGGTGTCCTTCAAAAAGGCCCTTGGCTTTCTCTCGGCCGGAGGGAAGGTAGCGAGGACTGCATGAAACCTGCCAGCTTCACACAGTAGCCCCTGGGTCAGGACGGACAGGCTTTGTATCTTTGTGTTCTTCGAGTCCCGGTTCAGTGGCAGAGGGGTGCCCGTCGTGCACAGTATTTTACTATAGTCCGATCCACTAACATTGGCGTTTCGCACATCTCGAGGAGCGAACGGGATTGCATAGTTGGCAATTCCAAGCGGCAGGTGCGGTACGCGCATGCACGTGCTTAGCGCTTGAAGAAAGCGTATATTCTGTAAATTATGTCTCTCGTTGACTTAAGCAGACTTTATCACTTACCGCCACAATCAGCGATGACAGCTTGCAACAAATGGAAGCGAAATTCATTAAACAACTCACTACGGTCACGTTTAATGCTCGCATTAGCTACGACATTCACAGCAGACCGCTCAGAACGTAACGCTCATTGGCTATCGGAGCATACGTGACGTAGGTGCGCAGAACGAGCCTAAACTCGACCACTATCGTTCATGACTCCAACTATAATTAGGTTACGCTTCCTACGCTGCAGTCTTCCAAAGTGCATCTTCCAACGTGCGCTATAAAATGAGCAAGCAGGCTGCGGACAGTGGGTGATGCCTGCTGACGTATCAAGGAGCCGCTATTTTTTGGTGGCATGCCTCTCAGTTGGAGTATGATTTTTCGTGGTGTTTTTGGAGGGCTAATGTGCCGCCATTTGAAGACTTGTGATTGGCGCTAAGATCCGTGACCGACCACTGCGGGTTGGTGGGTTCGAAACATTCCAATTTTTTCGGACTTCGCGCAGGGAAACATTTTTCTCGGGGACTCTATTTTCTTTCGCATTCGTCTGTATATTATTCTTGTCAGCAACAAGGACACATGAGCTATTAAGCTGACTGTACGATAATTATCGCACTTGCTGGCGCTTGTAGTCTTCGTAATGATGTTTTTCTGAAAGCGGATGGTATATCGCCAGTCTCATACACTCTACACACCTACGTGAATAGTCGCTTTGTTGCCACTTACTCCATTGACTTTAGAAACTCCGGAATGTTATCTATCCCTACTGTCTTATTTGATATTCAAATGTGTGTGAATTGCTAAGGGACCAAACTGCTGAGGCCATCGGTCCCTGGACTTACGCAGTACTTAAACTAACTTATGCTAAGAACAACATACACACCCGCGCCCGAAGTAGGACTCGAACCTTCGGCGGAAGGGGCGGCGCAATCCGTGACATGGCGCCTCAAACCACGCGACCACTCCGCGCGGCTCTTATTTGATCTTTAGTGTTCCAAAGCTCTTTTAAATTCTGATTTTAATTCTGGATCCCTTATCTCTTCCTTATCGACTTCTGTTCCTTTTTTTTACCACGTTTTCAGACAAGACCTTCCCCCATAGAGGCCTTCAATGTACTCTTTCTACCTATCCACTCTCTCCTATGCATTTAACAGTGGAACTCTCATTGCACTCTTGTTTTTTTTTTCTTTATTGATTTTCGATTCCCCCAAAGGGGGCGGGGTGGCAGCAGCTTAGTACGCCGCTCTTCAGCCTACAGAATTTTTAAAACATTAGAAGAGGCGATAAAACGGTGTCTAAAATTGTAAAACAGAGGAAAATTGTGGAAACTTAAAACATAAAACAAAGGGTTGGCGATGCTAAGAAAATACACAGGAAGTAGACAGGCAAAGCAATAGACAGACAATTAAAAAACATGGTGACAGTCTGGTTTCTGTTCGCAAGAGATATAAAAATCATACCCAGCGACAGTATGATTTCCGTTCGCAACACTTTGGAAGACGCACAACACTTAACACTTACTGGAAACACTGCACTGAAAAGTTGACACAAAGATGACACACCACAGCCAAGAGCAGATTGAGGGGGGGGGGGGGGGGGGGAGGGACCTGGACAAGTGAGGGGAAGAACAGGGGGGGAGGAGAGGAAAAACGAAGTGGGGGGGTGAGGAATCAACGGAGGGAAAGGACTCATAGGGGGGGGGGGGGGGCAGGGCAGATGCGACAGGGAAGGGGAAAGCCAGACGATGGGAATGCAAAACGACTCAGGGAAGAGAAATGTGACAGAGAGAGGGTAGGTGGGGAAAAAAACAGGATAGAGAGAGGGAGCCTGGGGAAAGGACAGAGGAAGGGAGGGGGAAGTGAGGATCAGAGTTGATAGGAGGGATAAATGGATGGAGAGAGGGCATCATCCAGGAGGGGGAGTCGACAGAAGCCACCTTGGGAAAGGAAATGAAGGGTGTAGAGACGGAGGGTAGATGGGACACAATGATGAAGGCACAGAAGAGGGCAGGGTATGGAGAGGAAAGGAGAAGCCAGGGGATGAGGGGGATCCAGGCGGCTGGAGGTGTAGAGTATGCAGATATGTTTGAGGAATAGGAGCAGATGGGGGAAAGGAATCAGGTCGTAGAGGATCCATGTGGGGGATGGGAGGCTTATACAGAAGGCGAGGTGAACTGCATGGTGCTCAAGGATCTGGAGGGACTTACAGAATTTTTTTTTTTTTGGGGGGGGGGGACTCTTAATGCTACCACTCTTACTTTTAATTCACATTACTGTACGCTGAACCAACCTTTCTGACAATCATTTATTGCGTAGAAATGAATGACGTCTATTCTTGCGACACGTCTGAAGGAACAGATACCACGCATTCACGTAATTGATTCTGCTCGATGGGCAGTGAACCCAGACCCTTCATTGCGAATGCACAACAATGTTCGACCTTCTGTGGGAATCTAAAAAATTAACAAGCATGGAGGACATGGGGGGCGACTCTGGATAGGTGGCATTGGGTGTGAATGTGGATCGGCCAGGGAGTGTGCCAACATAATCCAGGATTCACGATAAACACTGTGTCCAGGTGCGACAGTAGTTAACGAAACTGCCTATAAGCAGGCGGTCACGGGTTCGAATCCCGCTCTTGCACACATTTTCACTCGTCAGTGCTGATTCCGCATTAAGTGCTGATGCAGTTGTTATCATTAGTTCCTTCCCTTCTCTTTCATTTCTCCACCTTCTGTCTTCAATTTACATAATAATCAGTTCTTTGTCGATTCCTTCACAATTTACATGCAGCCATTTCGCCTTAACGTCCCTGCACTTAACATTTATTGCAGTCGCTGGAATATTTTTTCCGCTACCCATGGTTTCTTCACAGTTACCGTTCCTCATAATTATGTTTTTCTTTCTAGCTTCTGTGATTGCCCTTTTTTTAGATGTACATTCCTTTTCAACCGAACTGCCTACTGAGCTATTAATTATTGTCATATCTATAGTCTCAGATAACCTCAGCATGTCTCTTCATTCGTTAGTACTTCCGTATGCCACTTCTCCGTTCATTGATTCTTCCTCACTAGTCTCTTAAACTTCAACCTACTCTTCATCACCGCTAAATTGTGATGTGACTCTGTATCTGTTCCTGGGTACTCGTTACAATCCAGTATCTGATTTCGAAATCTCTGTCTGACCACGACGTAGTGTAACTAAAATCTTCCCGTATCTCCCGACCTGTTCCAAGTATACTTCCTCCTCTTGTGATTGCCGGCCACTGTGGCCGAACGGCTCTAGGAGCTACAGTCCAGAACTGCGCTGCTGCTACGGTCGCAGGTTCCAATCCTGTCTCGGGCATGAATGTGTGTGATGTCCTTAGGGTTGTTGGGTTGTTTTTGGGGAAGAGACCAAACAACGAGGTCATTGGTCTCATTGGATTAGGGAAGGTTCAAATGGCTCTGAGCACTATGGTTGGTTGGTTGTTTCGGGGAAGGAGACCAGACAGCGAGGTCATCGGTCTCATCGGATTAGGGAAGGACGGGGAAGGAAGTCGGCCGTGCCCTTTGAAAGGAACCATCCCGGCATTTGCCTGGAGCGATTTAGGGAAATCACGGAAAACCTAAATCAGGATGGCCGGACGCGTGAGCACTATGGGACTTCACTTCTAAGGTCATCAGTCCCCTAGAACTACTTAAACCTAACTAACCTAAGGACATCCATGCCCCAGGCAGGATTCGAACCTGCGACCGTAGCGGTCACGCGGCTCCAGACTGTAGCGCCTAGAACTGCGCTGCCACCCCGGCCGGCGATTAGGGAAGGATGGGGAAGGGAGTCGGCCGTGCCCTTTCAAAGGTACCATCCCGGTATTTACCTGAAGCGATGTAGGGAAATCACGGAAAACCTAAATCAGGATGGTCGGACGCGGGATTGAACCGTCGTTATCCCGAATGCGAGTCCAGTGTGCTAACCACTGCGCCACCTCGCTCGGTCCATGCCCTTGGGTTAGTTAGGTTTAAGTAGTTCTAAGTTCTAGGGGACTGATGACCTCAGACGTTAAGTCCCATAGTGCTCAGAGCCATTTGAATCATTTGAAAATAAATTAAATATCCGGCGCACTGTGACCAACGTTGCAAAATATGTATGCAGGTGTTACAAAATGTGAATGCAGGTGTTAGGGCGTTCGAGACGGAAGTGACACAGGCTTGTTTCGATGTTTGCTCGCTCGGTGCAGAGGAGATGGCGCAGGGGCGGCGGCGCTGCCTCTCGTACCGGGGAGGATTAGCGGCCGAGACGCTCGGGCCCGGGTGCTCCTGGTATCTCGGGCGGGCGCTGCCGGCTGGCTCCCTTTGTTCCGACCTCTCGAGCGGCGAGCCCTCTACTCGCCGGGTTTTATACAGTGGCGCGGCTCATTAGCAGCGCGCCGGCCGCTCAGCGCCGCACCACGATCAACAAGTGGCGCCAGCCAGCAGGCACCAGCCACAGGTACCCAGCCGTCCCTACCTGCTGCCCTTGCAGCTCGTCACTCGGTCTCGCAAGGTCAGGTACTGGCCGGCGCCGCTGGGAGCTTGACCGCAAATAAACACAGCTCTTGCTCCTCTTAAAGAAAACCAAATACACCCTGGTGAAGAAAAAATGCCGCACTTGGAGGTCGGCGTGCGAGTCCTCATCTAAATTCGAGGCAAACGGTAATCTAGCAAAATTAGATCGGGCGCACTTTGAAAACACAGCCGGCCGAGGTGGCCGAGCGGTTTTAGGCGCTACATTCTGCAACCGCGCGACCGCTACGGTCGCAGATTCGAATCCTGCCTCGGGCATGGATGTGTGTGGTGTCCTTAGGTTAGTTAGGTTTAAGTAGTTCTAAGTTCTAGGGGACTGATGACCTTAGAAGTTAAGTCCCATAGTGGTCAGAGCCATTTTTTGAAAAGACAGGCACGAAAACGAGCTCGCAACACTGTCAAATCCTGCAGTACTTCGGAAGATAACAGTGGAAGGTGTATCGCCCTGGAGTACCATACCAGCTGTTGTAGCTCGCTGAGTATGCAGCGACATCAAACCTACATTTACCAGGGACCTATGATTTGAACCCCCATCAGGTTTCTTTTTTTTATCTTTTAGATATCCGTACTCCAGTTATCTTCGCTTATAAACGGGGCATCGTTTTGCCAATAGCCTATCACATGACTTTGGGTTTGCTGGCTTTCTAATTGTGGTGTGCGTACTGTAAGACCTTCGGTACACACACCATCAAATTATTTGACTTGTCGCTCTAACGAAGTAGGCGAGTGTCAGAAATATGTCTCGTGGTCTTATCGTGGCGTGTTTATCTTCTGCCGTTAGGTCAGACGATAGAAATGCCACTTGCACGCTTAGAGTAGCAGATTGACCGTGACCAACTTTAAACAGAACTTGATTAATTTTCACACACATTTATTAAAACAATAACAAGCATAAAATTACTTGATTCTGGATGCTATTTATAATTGACAATCTGAAGTTCCTTTGGTCTTGGTACGTTAACCTTATTCTCACATATCTCTGATACTTGTCAAAGTGTCTATACATTTATCTTCATGGCTATGTACAGGAATATGATAATCTTCTTAGGTGCAGACTGAAATTTGACTATAGACTGGTACAGACTAATGCAGACTGCTACAGACTGGTGCAGACAAATGCAGACTGACTAATCGGAGGTCTGTACACTCGTTATAATACCTCACGCGTTCAGGTACCACTGTGCGAATGTGATCCGCGAGGAGAAAAGGTTCTACGTTAGCAGCAATCTCATTGGCTGCGTTACATATTAATACGCGGATCGGCGGAAGCAGAATGTGGTCCGTCTCTAAGGCAGCGCCATCTAGTAGTGCGGAGACAGATGAGTGCTGCGCCTGCGCTGTTGTGCTTAGAGGGGCGCGCTCTAGTGGGAAAGTTGTGTACGCGCTGACTACGTGGAACTATGTACACAACACAAATAATAATGAAATGGTGTGGTGCGGTGGCCCTCAACTACGTACCCTCAGACTCAGAGTTGAAATATTAAAAGTTTTGGATGATTTCGTTGCCTAGGGGTTGGGATACATAGTTGCTGCATTACAGGCCAAATACTGCTGAGTCTACAATATGAATATACACATGAATCGAATGTTCGAAGTTTCCTATCACTCGCCAATTGTGAATTTTTGAATGAATAGACATTTACAAATGAAAGATTGCAATTAAATAAAATCTGCAGGTACTATTTTAACGACTTTAAATGATGAGTACGATAGCAGAAGTCCCTTTAAGAATGCCCTTTATTACTGTAAAACACTTATTGGTGTCGATGGTCCAGCAATTAAATAAAATATAAGTTGAATAACAGGGGAACAATAGATTCCTACTTTACGTACTTAGTTATGAGCAACAACATAGCTCGCGAGATATTCACTTCTAAACGCATCCTACGTCTTCACGGCAGAAGTCGGCACTACGAAATATTTCTACCCCCGCTACCAGGCGCAAAACTGCTCCACTCTCCAAGTCTTTCCAGCGACTGTGCGTCCGTCGTTCCATACTGTCCAGGCCTCCCCCGTGTCCTCTCCCGTACTGTCAGTGTCCTGTGCGACTGTCTCTGTGATTGGCTAGAGCACTCGCGCCCTGTCTCTAAGCCAACGCCCACTCACAAACATAATCAAACACATTCGAAATACTGGATTTACATTTAAGTAACTTGAAATTAAATAAATATTCCTACGACTAGACCATAAACACCCTCTAACACACGTTATTAAATTCATAAACAAATTAAATTAACATATATGAAAGGAATAGCAACAAAAGGTAGGCCAGTAGCCTAATGTCTCTGTGCTTTCTAAAATACAGTAAATATTTAACCAATTTCTTCATGAATAGTGTATATCGGATATAAACAAAGACATAAATGAATAAATATATTTATAAGCATGTTGCTACCGCTTTTTCGTGTAACTGTGGAGTACTTATGGCCTGACGCGATCGATAGTAATTGGCCAATTTGACCTCCAATAACTCATATACTAAACAAGTTACATGCCTGTAATTTATACCAATTTTGGTTTACACTAATAGCTTTCTAAACACACTTTGGTAGACAAAATCGGATGAACCGTTCAGATTTTGGTAATTCGTTGTTCGGCGTTACTTGTATAATTTATTGTCAGATACTAAACTTTAAACTAATAAAGATATTGAAAATTTGATTACACCATCAGAATCTTGGTGCAAATAATCGAAATGTGCATGTTTCTTTTTGAGGTATCATGATTCATCTGGCTACTATTAATTTCCATACGAACTGTGAAATGTCTGCCATTATGGTTTCACAAAGTCCGCCATCTTTGGCACTACCGGCATGTCTCCTTCATCGACACAGCGCCACCATGGAATTCCCAGCCAAACGGTCGCTGGACCACGTGCTGGGGCTACCCCTCTTGTCCGGCACTATGCAGTCGGCATGCCGAGCGGCCCGCACGGTCACGCCAACTCCGAACTTAGAATATATTCAGGGTGCCTCAACTCGCCCATTACCTCACAGGTTTCATTAAACCGCATGGATGTGTCTACTTAACCACGCAGTGCACAGCCACAGCTGGTCCTGTCACCTTCACGTAGGTCGCCTTCCTGACAGAGTACACAAACAATGACTACACTTACTTTTGGTGCTGGGTGCATCCGATATCCAAGATGCTGCTACTGCTGTTCGTGCGCATGCTGCATGGTCCCGATAAGAATGTTTCTCGTCGCCTGGAGCAATGCCTTTGGGAAAACGGTAATCTTTGTGTACAAATAATGGACAGAGGTTGTCCAAGGACTAGACGTACTCCACAAATAGAGGACGCAGTTTTTTAAACCATTCACCAGCCGGCGAAGTAACCGTGATATGGCAAGACAGTTCCATCTAACAGACTGGTTGTTGGAGTGTTGAACGGTGAAGAACCGCATCCATATCATTACACGCTAACTCAACACCAGCAGCCGGAAGACGTGTACGATTTTGTGAATGGCTTTTGCACCAAGTGGGATAGTAAACATTTTATATATACCGTGATTTTAACTAACTAATATAGCTGCACTACATTTACATATACATTTACGTGATTACTTTACTATTCACAATAAAAGCGTCTGGCAGAGGGTTCAATGAACCACCTTCAAGCTGTCTCTCTAGCGTTCCACTCTCGAGCGGCACGTGGATAAAACGAGTACTTAAATTTTTCTGTGCGAGCTCTGATTTCTCTTATTTTATCGTAATGATTTTTTCTCCCTATGTAGGTGGGTGGCAACAGAATGTTTTCACAATCGGAGGAGAAAACTGCTGATTGAAATTTCATGAGAAGATCCCGTCGCAACGAAAAACGCCTTTGTTGTAATGATTGCCACTCCAAGTCATGTATCATGTCTGTGACACTATCTCCCCTATTTCGCGATAATACAAAACGAGCTGCCCTTCTTTGTACTTTTTGGATGTCATCCGTCAGTCCCACCTGATGCGGATCCCACACCGCACAGCGATGCTTCAGAATAGGGTGGACAAGCGTGGTGTAAGCAGTCTCTTTAGTAGACCTGTTGCACCTTCTAAGTGTTCTGCCAATGAATTGCAGTCTTTGATTTGCTCTACGCACAATATAGTCTGTGTGATCGTTCCAATTTAGGTTATTTGTATTTGTGATTCCTAAGTATTTAGCTGAATTTACAGCCTTCAGATTTGTGTCACTTATCGCGTAATCGAAATTTAGCTGATTTATTTTAATACTCATGTGAATAACTTCACACTTTACTTTATTCAAGGTCAATTGCCACTTTTCGTACCATAAAGATATATTATCTAAATCATTTTGCAAGTTGTTTTGATCATCTGATGACTTTACAAGACGGTAAATGACAGCATCATCTGCAAACAATCTAAGACGGCTACTCAGATTGTCTCCTATGTCGTTAATATAGATCAGGAACAATAGAGGGCCTATAACACTTCCTTGGGGAACGCGGTATATTATTTCTGTTTTACTCGATGACTTTCCGTCTATAACTACGAACTGTGACCTTTCTGACAGGAAATCATTTGTGAAGATGTTGTCAATCTCCATAACAGCCATTATTAGTTGGTACACAAGCCACATGTTCTCCACGAATGTGCCTTTCAGGCACGTTTTGGCATAAACCTGTGGGCTGTAATTGTGAGAAGAGTGCTTTTGGGCCCTTACCTATTGCCAAACAAGTTGAAGGAACCTCTCGAATGTTTCTTTGCAATACTTCGCCTGATGCTTTAGAAAACGTTCCACTTGGCATTAGGCAACAGCTATTGTTTCAGCTTGATGGTGTACTGCCACACTTTGGAATGATTGTGCTTAACTGTTTAAATGAAGCGTTTCCAGGGAAATGGATTAGTAGCGATGGTACAGTGTTCTGACCTCCTCATTCCCTGGACCTTAATACTCAAGATTTTTATTTGTGGGGACACTGAAAGCAACAGGTTTATGCTACTCCAGCCATGGATCTACATGACCTAAGAGATCACATGCCTGCTGATGCGGCAATAGCGGATGCAGGCCTGACGGCCGCGGTGGCCGAACGGTTCTAGGCACTCAGTCTGGAACCGCTCAGCTGCTACGTTCGCAGGTTCGAATCCTGCCTCGGGCGTGGATGTGTGTGATGTCCTTTGGTTAGTTAGGTTTAAGTAGTTCTAAGTCTAGGGGACTGATGACCTCAGATGTTACGTCCCATAGTGCTCAGAGTCATCTGAACCATTCGAACTCTTGGTGTCAAACATACGAGGGTCGTTTGCCACAGCTGGTAAATTTCCACGAAAGAAGGGAACACGTATGTTGCGCCTTCGAGGTTGGTAACTTTGATATTCAAAAGATCGTATGAAGGAAACCAACAGTGGGCAGCGTACGGTTCATTGTTGACAATAGTCTGAATTGGTCAGTGCGTCGACTGCGATTGAAAATGGAGAAAACCGAGGTTTGTGCTGCTACTAAACTTCTTCATTTGAATTGCTAGACTGCCGAACTAATCACAGAACTGAAAGAAGTTAATGCGGACTCTGTACCATCATTGAAGACAATTTACTTTTCGATTAAAGAATTCCAAGGTGGCCAGACTGAGAGGTGTCGCGTATAATTTGGTATCTGAATCGATTGTGAGCGAGTAGCGATATTGTAAAGCTGTATCGCAGAGATTAGGTTATTATCTTTGGTGCATGCGAAGGCGCAGTGGCCGATAATGTTAAGCTATGTTAGAGTGAGGAAGCAATGATAATGTTATGTTTCAAATGTAAAGCCTCGATTTGTCAATGTGTGATAATTTCAAGATTTTAACGGAAATTGATTTGTGAAGGAGGTTAATGGAACTAATTGTATATCAGAGGTGGAATGTCAGAGGTAAATATTATATTGATGTTTTTTCATTATTGCTTCGCTATCTGACTGACATGGTTATTGTACTGAGAGTTGGTAGATTTGAAAGATAGGAAAGTGTATTGTTTGGATGTTAAGACGTTCATTAAATTTAAAATCAGCCTTGAGCACTTTTTCAGAGTATACAAAAAAAGCTTTGTGTTGTCAATTATGCCCATATTTCATTTTTTACCTGCCTTTCTCTTACAATTTTTTATTGATCATGGTTTTTTCAAAAGCATACTTCAATTTGCAACTAACAGAGAACTCATTGCACCTCACGAGTGTCTCTGTACACATATAGCGATTTGCAGCTTTAGCATAGCGGCGCACAAGGCAGAGCAGTACTGCAACACGTTATCCAGATTTGCGCAGAATAGAGGTGAGGACTAAATATTTTGATGTTCTTTTTTTATTCAATCGGGTCCAACTTCTGCCATTCAGAACCAGTTAGATTTTTTGTACTGTGTATCACTTTTAGTTCTGGGATCTGTGATCAGTTTTGCAGAACTAATTATCGTAGGTTTTAAGTCAATTATTCAAGCAGTTTATACGGTTCAAAATTCATGCAGTCAGGTTGTTAACTTCTACAGTAGGAATGACTTTCCTTTACACTACGTATGTTAATTATTATTACAGTGCAGCTTTGCTTTCACATTATGACAGTTCAAGTTTCATTACGTCAGTTCATTTATTATTACAGCTCAGATCTTACTATCAGAAACAGATTTTCCATGCATATTTTTACTTATTACTTAAAGAGGTCAGGACACGCACCGCGCGCACTGGTCGCCCAATTGAGGTCACTACAACCGAAAACACTGACAAAATCCATGATATGGTAATGCAAAACCAATGAATAAAAATTTGCGAGATTGCTGAGACAGTAGCCATCTCGATTGAGCGAATGCATAATATCCTGAGTAGAAAACTGGCTATGGAGAAGCTAGGTGCGCGATGGACGCGGTGAATGTTTACAGTCGACGAAAATTGATCCTGCACATTTCATTACAGTGGCTGGCGTTATTTAGTCGCAATCCACAAAACTCTTTGCGCCGATTAGTGACTATTGATGAAACCTAGATCCATAATTACTCACCAGACTTAAAACGGCAGACAAAACCATGGATAAAGGCTTGTGAAAGTGCTCTGAAGAAGGCAAAGAGAATTTTGTCAGCTGGTAAGGTGACGACCACTGTTTTTGGGATTCCCAAGAAATAATCCTCACAGATTACACGGAAAAAGGCAGAACCACAAGTGGACCCTATTGCGCATGATTGTTGGTTCGTTTGAAACTTGCTTCGGCTGAAAAGTGACGAAGGTTGGCACCAGAAAAGTGTTCTTTCACCAGAATAATGCCCCATTCCACACAAGAACGATGACAATGACGAAAGTGCATGAATTGTGCTTTGAATTCGTTCCTCAACCATTATATTCATCACAGTTAGCCGAAAGTGACTTCTTGTTGTTTCTTAACTTGAAACTTTGGCTTACTGGGATGTAATTTACATCAGTGGAAGTGACAGTTACAGTCAACGAGTATTTTGCAGAGTGTGACAGTACCTATTTTTACCGATTGAATGAAAAAGTTGGAAGATTGCTGGACCTCTCAAAGAAGACTATGTCGAGAAGCGAGGTGAGTGGTTTACAAAACAAAAATTATTTCTTACTTTTTTACCAGACGTATCAACCCACCCTTAATACACTCCTGGAAATTGAAATAAGAACACCGTGAATTCATTGTCCCAGGAAGGGGAAACTTTATTGACACATTCCTGGGGTCAGATACATCACATGATCACACTGACAGAACCACAGGCACATAGACACAGGCAACAGAGCATGCACAATGTCGGCACTAGTACAGTGTATATCCACCTTTCGCAGCAATGCAGGCTGCTATTCTCCCATGGAGACGATCGTAGAGATGCTGGATGTAGTCCTGTGGAACGGCTTGCCATGCCATTTCCACCTGGCGCCTCAGTTGGACCAGCGTTCGTGCTGGACGTGCAGACCGCGTGAGACGACGCTTCATCCAGTCCCTAACATGCTCAATGGGGGACAGATCCGGAGATCTTGCTGGCCAGGGTAGTTGACTTACACCTTCTAGAGCACGTTGGGTGGCACGGGATACATGCGGACGTGCATTGTCCTGTTGGAACAGCAAGTTCCCTTGCCGGTCTAGGAATGGTAGAACGATGGGTTCGATGACGGTTTGGATGTACCGTGCACTATTCAGTGTCCCCTCGACGATCAGCAGTGGTGTACGGCCAGTGTAGGAGATCGCTCCCCACACCATGATGCCGGGTGTTGGCCCTGTGTGCCCCGGTCGTATGCAGTCCTGATTGTGGCGCTCACCTGCACGGCGCCAAACACGCATACGACCATCATTGGCACCAAGGCAGAAGCGGCTCTCATCGCTGAAGACGACACGTCTCCATTCGTCCCTCCATTCACGCCTGTCGCGACACCACTGGAGGCGGGCTGCACGATGTTGGGGCGTGAGCGGAAGACGGCCTAACAGTGTGCGGGACCGTAGCCCAGCTTCATGGAGACGGTTGCAAATGGTCCTCGCCGATACCCCAGGAGCAACAGTGTCCTTAATTTGCTGGGAAGTGGCGGTGCGGTCCCCTACGGCACTGCGTAGGATCCTACGGTCTTGGCGTGCATCCGTGCGTCGCTGCGGTCCGGTTCCAGGTCGACGGGCACGTGCACCTTCCGCCGACCACTGGCGACAACATCGATGTACTGTGGAGACCTCACGCCCCACGTGTTGAGCAATTCGGCGGTACGTCCACCCGGCCTCCCGCATGCCCACTATACGCCCTCGCTCAAAGTCCGTCAACTGCACATACGGTTCACGTCCACGCTGTCGCGGCATGCTACCAGTGTTAAAGACTGCGATGGAGCTCCGTATGCCACGGCAAACTGGCTGACACTGACGGCGGCGGTGCACAAATGCTGCGCAGCTAGCGCCATTCGACGGCCAACACCGCGGTTCCTGGTGTGTCCGCTGTGCCGTGCGTGCGATCATTGCTTGTACAGCCCTCTCGCAGTGTCCGGAGCAAGTATGGTGGGTCTGACACACCGGTGTCAATGTGTTCTTTTTTCCATTTCCGGGAGTGTACGAGGGTTGGAACTTAAATAGTGGCAACTATTTATTCACAATCGATACAAAAGAGTTACATGTTTGCATCTATTACTGACCTTCAAAGTAGTCACCAGCGTTGTGTAGAACCCGGTGCTAGCGGTGTGGACGGTGTAGTATACTGTTAGCAGATCCTGTTTTATTGATGGTGGGAATGAAGCGGTCTTCTGCCTGTCGAATCTCTGGAACGGTTCTGAAGCGAATGCAACGAAGTGGTTCCTTCTTCTTGGAAATTAATTCAAAGTCACAAGGACTTAGATCCGGGAAGTATGGTGGATGGTACAGTACCACCCAGTCCCATCGACCGAACAGAGCAGCCACAGCTTGCGCTGTATGCGCCCGCGCATTGTCGTGCAAAATGATGGGTGGGTTGCGCAGGAAGTGTTGCCGCTTCTTCCGCAAAGCTGGTTGCAGGTAATGCTCCAAAAACGAACAGTAATACTGTGCATTGACGGTCTGCCGTGGAGAAACGTAATGCGTTAGGATAAAAATGGCTCTGAGCACTATGCGACTTAACTTCTGAGGTCATTAGTCGCCTAGAACTTAGAACTAATTAAACCTAACTAACCTAAAGACATCACACACATCCACGCCCGAGGCAGGATTCGAACCTCCGACCGTAGCGGTCTCGCGGTTCCAAACTGTAGTGCCTAGAACCGCACGGCCACTCCGGCCGGCTGCGTTAGGATAACACCATCACAGTCGTACACGAGAATCGCCATAACTTTCACCATACTGGAGCTCTGACGCACTTTCGACTTTCGCGGCAACCCATAATGACGCCATTCGTTGAACTGGCGTTTCAGTTCGGGCTCGTACGACGTGGCGCATGTATCAACCAGTGTTACGATACGGCGTAAGAAAGCCTCTCCTTCGCGCTCATAGCGCTCCAAGTGCGTCTGAACAGTGTCGTAACGCATCCATTTCTACATTTCCGTCAAGTCATGCGGAACCCATCGTGATGCAATTTTTCGCATGCCCAGGCGTTCCTTCAGGATGCGAAGCCCAGCCGTACACGCTCATCCGGTTTCGTGGACGAGCTCACGAATCGTATGGCGTCGATCACTGTACACTAATGCGGCAACGGCATGCACTTCTTCTTCAAAGACGCTAGGACGACCCGCTCGGTGCATGTCTGCTACAGTTTGCCGACCTTCGTTGAAGGCTTTTACCCAACGTGCCACAGTTCTGTACGGCAATGCCGATTGCCCGCATGCCTCTTGAAGACCTTGATAACACTGTCGTGCTGTACGACCTGTGGCACATTCAATCTTGATCCAACTCCGTTGTTCCTGTTTCGAAAACATAGTGACACCGTTACGTTAGACCGCTCGCTCACAAGTGACTTTGTTTCCGTAAATTGTGCGCACGCCGGTGACGTGGGAATAGCGAATCCATTTGCTCGGAGGTATGGTAGGTATGTCAACAACGTGTGCTATCAGCGACAGTAGGACATTTCATTGCATATTGTCTCCACAGCAATGTTGCCACTACGTTACAACCTACGTATGTGGCAGGGAGAGAACCCTCTACCACTGAAAGTCATTAGTGATACGAGGTAACCTGCTTGTATGATGCAGTGAGCAAACAGCTCTGTCAAAGGCAAGAAATGGTCAGGCAACAGCTACACAAAAATATGTGACAACACAGATTATCGAACATTTACAATAATTTATTACAAGAGATGTTGCACTACCTAACTTTAGTCTGGAGAAGGTGCATGGGAGTAGTTCACTTGCACTGAATTGTCTTTAACTCTGGTACAGTCCTGAATCCAGCGAATAATAACTACGATCACTCACAGTGTCCAGTGACTCCTCTTGGATAGGGTCGTAATGAAGTCTTGACGTTCTGTTGATAATCTAGATACTGAAGGTAGTGGTTGAGAAGAGCCACGTGTATGCTTATGTCCTCGTTTGGTGGATAGATGTCCACTTGGGATCTATTTGAGTGATGCATGGCAGAAACGTAACTTATCATACAATGAAGACTTTTACTACCAGATGACATAGTTGCTAATGAGTCTTCCTGGTTGTATGACCGTGGCCGAAAAAATTTTCGGCTCCTATGTTTCGCCCAGAGCTCCCTGGACGTCTTCGGAGATGTTCCTGGCGACACTGAGTCGTGCCAACTGACGAGTCGAACATCAGAGAGCGACATAAATACACTACTGGCCAACAAAATTGCTACACCAAGAAGAAATGCAGATGATAAACGGGTATTCATTGGACAAATATATTATACTAGAACTGACATGTGATTACATTTTCACGCAATTTGGGTGCATAGATCCTGAGAAATCAGTACCCAGAACAACCACCTCTGGCCCTAATAACGGCCTTGATACGCCTAGGCATTGAGTCAAACAGAGCTTGGATGCCGTGTACAGGTACAGCTGCCCATGCAGCTTCAACACGATACCACAGTTCATCAAGAGTGGTGACTGGCGTATTGTGACGAGCCAGTTGCTCTGCCACCATTGACCAGACGTTTTCAATTGATGAGAGATCTGGAGAATGTGCTGGCCAGGGCAGCAGTCGAACATTTTCTGTATCCAGAAAGGCCCGTACAGGACCTGCAACAAGCGAGCGTGCATTATCCTGCTGAAATGTAGGGTTTCGCAGGGATCGAATGAAGGGTAGAGCCACGGGTCGTAACACATCTGAAATGTAGCGTCCACTGTTGAAAGTGCCGTCAATGCGAACAAGTTGTGTCCGAGACGTGTAACCAATGGCACCCCATACCATCACGCCGCCTAGAATTGTTACGAGGGAAGATGAATTTGATGTACAGCTGAATGCTGGCAGGCCTGGAGCTCAGAGCTGGCCGTAATGGACACCACAGGCCAGACGGGGATGAGACAAGAAGCAAGTGACCAGAAACGGGGGACAATCCCTAAGATGGGAATTTGGAGGGCTCTTACTTGCATGGCGATGACGAATACCAGCTTCCAATGTGTGTTCACCGCGATGTCGCCAAACACGGATGCGGCCATCATGATGCTGTAATCACAACCCGGATTCATCCGAAAAAATGACGTTTTGCCATTCGTGCACCCAAGTTCGTCGTTGAGTACACCATCGCAGGCGCTCCTGTCTGTGATGCAGCGTCAAGGGTAACCGCAGCCATGGTCTCCGAGCTGACAGTCCATGCTGCTGCAAACGTCGTCGAACTGTTCGTGCAGATGATTGTTGTCTTGGAAACGTCCCCATTTGTTGACCCAGGTATCGAGACGTGGCTGCGCGATCCGTTACAGCCATGCGGATAAGATGCCTGTCATCTCGACTGCTAGTGATACGAGGCCGTTTTGATCCAGCACGGCGTTCCGTATTACCCTCCTGAACCCACCGATTCCATATTCTGCTAACAGTCATTGGATCTCGACCAACGCGAGCAGCAATGTCGCGATACGATAAACCGCAATCGCGATAGGCTACAATCCGATCTTTATCAAATTCGGAAACGTGATGGTACGCATTTCTCCTCCTTACACGAGGCATCACAACAACGTTTCACCAGGCAACGCCGGTCAGCTGCTATTCGTCTGTGAGAAATCGGTTGGAAACTTTCCTCATGTCAGCACGTTGTAGTTGCGACCGGCGCCAACCTTGTGTGAATGCTCTGAAAAGCTAATCATTTGCATATCACAGCATCTTCTTCCTGTTGGTTAAATTTCGCGTCTGTAGCACGTCATCTTCGTGGTGCAGCAATTTAATGGCCAGTAGTGTACTATGTAAAGTGGACGTGTTCAGTTTACACGTAATCAGTAGAGGTAATCTTTGTCAGAGGTAAGACTTAACTGTCGAGTGACGCGTGTCAAGAACTGATATATTGAAGGATATTTACCATGGTAGCAACTGAATGAGGCAGGGTAGCAATAGGTACCTGACCCCAGTAGAATAAGGTTTTAATACAATAATTGTTTTTAATTTCGACTTGTCTCCAAAAGGAAATTTGGTCCAATCTCTTACCAAACATTTTCCAGTTAATTTAATGCAGTTCGAACCAAGCGCTCTGAACCAATTATCAACTGAAACAAAAAAATATATATTGAAGATCTTGGTCGTAAGATTACAATTTGAAATAAGCAATTATAATTATTAAAGCAGTTTTAAAACCAATATAATAATAAAATAACACGCTTCTACTACGGCTTCAAATACTCGGTTACTAGAAAGTTTCATAGACAAATTTCAAAAGCAGTAAAAATCAATCAGCTACTGTGTAGCAAGGACACCCAAACAACACACCAATTAAGCTCAGCTCCATACATGTGGTGAGTGTGCCTCACAAGAATACCAGTAGCGGCAAAGCATCACTGAAGCACGAAACACAGAAAGGAGACTTACACACATGAGATACAGTTGGATACACAAGAATACACAAGAATAATTGCTAGCTAAGTTGTGCTTGGGAGTACAGTGCACGTAATAATCAAAATATCGCCAGTTAATGTAACACCAATGCCTGGTTGGCTTATACTTTACATTAATAGGCTTCTGGAATCAAATCAGAGTAGAAACTGGTTTCACCACAACAAAAGCCACTTAAAACAATGTTCACGAGAAATAGGCCGAAAAACGCCAAAGCTCGACCAGGGACAGAATAATCACAACGGCTCTCACACGTGTAACGTTACTCGTATTTTGGCGAGCTATTTGGCCGCCTAGAATTGTTACGAGGGAAGATGAATTTGATGTACAGCTGAATGCTGGCAGGCCTGGAGCTCAGAGCGGGCCGTAATGGACACCACATGCCAGACGGGGATGAGACAAGAAGCAAGTGACCAGAAACGGGGGACAATCCCTAAGATGGGAATTTGGAGGGCTCTTACTTGCATGGCGATGACGAATACCAGCTTCCAATGTGTGTTCACCGCGATGTCGCCAAACACGGATGCGGCCATCATGATGCTGTAATCACAACCCGGATTCATCCGAAAAAATGACGTTTTGCCATTCGTGCACCCAAGTTCGTCGTTGAGTACACCATCGCAGGCGCTCCTGTCTGTGATGCAGCGTCAAGGGTAACCGCAGCCATGGTCTCCGAGCTGACAGTCCATGCTGCTGCAAACGTCGTCGAACTGTTCGTGCAGATGATTGTTGTCTTGGAAACGTCCCCATTTGTTGACCCAGGTATCGAGACGTGGCTGCGCGATCCGTTACAGCCATGCGGATAAGATGCCTGTCATCTCGACTGCTAGTGATACGAGGCCGTTTTGATCCAGCACGGCGTTCCGTATTACCCTCCTGAACCCACCGATTCCATATTCTGCTAACAGTCATTGGATCTCGACCAACGCGAGCAGCAATGTCGCGATACGATAAACCGCAATCGCGATAGGCTACAATCCGATCTTTATCAAATTCGGAAACGTGATGGTACGCATTTCTCCTCCTTACACGAGGCATCACAACAACGTTTCACCAGGCAACGCCGGTCAGCTGCTATTCGTCTGTGAGAAATCGGTTGGAAACTTTCCTCATGTCAGCACGTTGTAGTTGCGACCGGCGCCAACCTTGTGTGAATGCTCTGAAAAGCTAATCATTTGCATATCACAGCATCTTCTTCCTGTTGGTTAAATTTCGCGTCTGTAGCACGTCATCTTCGTGGTGCAGCAATTTAATGGCCAGTAGTGTACTATGTAAAGTGGACGTGTTCAGTTTACACGTAATCAGTAGAGGTAATCTTTGTCAGAGGTAAGACTTAACTGTCGAGTGACGCGTGTCAAGAACTGATATATTGAAGGATATTTACCATGGTAGCAACTGAATGAGGCAGGGTAGCAATAGGTACCTGACCCCAGTAGAATAAGGTTTTAATACAATAATTGTTTTTAATTTCGACTTGTCTCCAAAAGGAAATTTGGTCCAATCTCTTACCAAACATTTTCCAGTTAATTTAATGCAGTTCGAACCAAGCGCTCTGAACCAATTATCAACTGAAACAAAAAAATATATATTGAAGATCTTGGTCGTAAGATTACAATTTGAAATAAGCAATTATAATTATTAAAGCAGTTTTAAAACCAATATAATAATAAAATAACACGCTTCTACTACGGCTTCAAATACTCGGTTACTAGAAAGTTTCATAGACAAATTTCAAAAGCAGTAAAAATCAATCAGCTACTGTGTAGCAAGGACACCCAAACAACAGACCAATTAAGCTCAGCTCCATACATGTGGTGAGTGTGCCTCACAAGAATACCAGTAGCGGCAAAGCATCACTGAAGCACGAAACACAGAAAGGAGACTTACACACATGAGATACAGTTGGATACACAAGAATACACAAGAATAATTGCTAGCTAAGTTGTGCTTGGGAGTACAGTGCACGTAATAATCAAAATATCGCCAGTTAATGTAACACCAATGCCTGGTTGGCTTATACTTTACATTAATAGGCTTCTGGAATCAAATCAGAGTAGAAACTGGTTTCACCACAACAAAAGCCACTTAAAACAATGTTCACGAGAAATAGGCCGAAAAACGCCAAAGCTCGACCAGGGACAGAATAATCACAACGGCTCTCACACGTGTAACGTTACTCGTATTTTGGCGAGCTATTTGGCCGCCTAGAATTGTTACGAGGGAAGATGAATTTGATATACAGCTGAATGCTGGCAGGCCTGGAGCTCAGAGCGGGCCGTAATGGACACTACAGGCCAGACGGGGATGAGACAAGAAGCAAGTGACCAGAAACGGGGGACAATCCCTAAGATGGGAATTTGGAGGGCTCTTACTTGCATGGCCTTTGTGCAGGAGATGCTCCAAGAAGTGGTGGAGTGTCAGACTGTATTGTATTGTATGTTAACCGGGGGCCTAGAAACGACCAAGAGGCTCCGTCCCCGCCACAGCCGCAATGGTCCACAACCTCACGACGACTACCGCAGTCCACTTCACCCTCCCGCCGCCCCACACCGAACCACTCTTTCAGAGTTATTGTGCTGTCCGGCCCCCGGTGGATCCCCGCAGGGAACGTCTCACACCAGACGAGTGTAACCCCTATGTTTGCATGGTAGAGTAATAGTGGTGTACGCGTACGTGGAGAACTTATTTGCGCAGCAATCGCCGACATAGTGTAGCTGAGGCGGAATGAGGGTAACCAGCCCGTACCTACTTTTCCCTGCCATGGTCCTCCATCTGCCCAAACGGCGACCTAGGTCTGGGCTTTCCATAGCTGTCCGCGTCCAGTTCCTGCTGTCGGAACTGGGGTCATTCCCTCTTCTGCCTCCCTTCCGAGTCCGTGCACCTACGCTTCCCTGGTGTTTTCCCCGGCCGTCCGTCCGTCTGGACTTGGCACAGGGACCCAAGGACTCGGTTCCGCCTGTGGCCCTCCATCGGCGTTTTCTTGCACTCCTCGCCTCATTTTCGGGCTATGAGACTGTCTACACTGATGGTTCCCTGGTTGATGGTCGCACTGCCTACGCTTTTGCTCACGCTGCCCATGTCGAACAGCGCTCCTTGCCGGCTGGCTGCAGTACTTTTACTGCAGAGCTGGTGGCCATATTGCGCGCTCTTGAGCATATGCGTTCCTGCTCAGGTACGTCCATAGTCATCTGCAGTGACTCCCTGAGCAGCCTCCAGGCCATCGACCGCTGCTATACCTCTTCTCCTCTGGTGTCCTCTATTCAGGAGTCTGTTTCCGCCATTACCCGTTCTGGTCGTTCGGTGGTCTTTGTTTGGACGCCAGGTCACGTTGGCATCCCGGGGAACGAACGTGTTGACAGGCTGGCCAAAGGGGCGATCGACGCCCCAGGTTTGGAGATCGGCCTCCCGGCTCGTGATCAGCAGTTGGTGTTGCGCCGTAAGGTGTTTGGGATGTGGACTGCTGAGTGGCGTGGCATGACATCTCCGAATAAACAGCGGGCTGTTAAGGAGACGACCGATGTGTGGCGGTCCTCCCTGCGGACTTCTCGCAGGGACTCTGTCATCCTGTGTCGGCTGCACATCGGCCATACCTGCCTGACGCACGGTCATCTTTTGCGTCAGGAGGATTCCCCCCTGTGTCGGTGTGGGTCCCGGCTGACGGTCGCCCACATTCTGTTGGAGTGTCCACGACTGCGCACCCTCCAGCAGTCTTTTAATCTCCCGGGCACTTTGCCTTTGGTTTTATGCGACTATGCCTCCATGACTGACGACGTTTTAAATTTTATCCGTGGTAGTCCTTTTTATGGTTCCATTTAGGGAGGTCCTGCACCTTTCCCTTTCTGTGTCTCTTGTCCTCGAGTCTCTCATATTTGATTGCAGATTTTAGTGTGTAGTCGGCTGGTTGACTCTTTCCCTTTTTTTTGTTCTCGTGGTCAGTCAACCAGTCTCCGGCCATCTTCTTTTCTTCTGTTTCTTTGTGTCTGATGTTCATCTCTACTCTTCTTGTCTGTAGTGTTCGTTGCCGCATTTGTGTTCTTTCAGTGCCTGGGGGGGGGGGGGAGTCTCCTTCCCCTTGGGATTTTACCTGCTTCGCAAATTTATGTCTCGCCTGTTTTTGGAATGGGGGACTGATGACCTTCGCTGTTTAGTCCCCCTTAAACATCCCAACAACCACCACCACCACCAGCCCATATTATCCGAGGCAGATGGAAAACCGCCTAAAAACCATCCACAGACGGACTGGCTCACTGGACCTCGACACAGGTCCGCCGGGCGGATTCGTGCCAGGGACCAGGTGCTCCTTCACACTCCGGGAAGTCGTGAGTTAGACCGCTCGGCTAACCGGGCGGGCCGGAGTGTCAGATAATGGTAAAGATGGCTAAATTACAGCTCACAGCTTCTTGAGATTCGACTATAACTGACATCAAATATTAATGAAAATATTAATGAAACAACAGTATCTCAATATCTTTAAAACTACAGACGTTAATATCACAAAGCGAATAAACATTTTCACAATGACCCTCTGAATTAACAACTTTTAATCGCTTCACGCAATTTCAACAAAAGTTTTCTCCGACGATAGCATTGCATGGTCGCTGCCATCTCTGAAAACTCCTTATCTGTATCGGGTTTATTTCTCGATTTATTACGCTTTTATATTTTTTTGTTACATCAATGTTTGTCAGAACATCGCATTCTGCACATTTACACAGCAAATGAATACAGCACCAGTTGTGTTTTTATTTAACGAACAGTTTACTATTTTGCCAGTAACTTTACTTAAATGTTGATTGCAAGTGCCATTAAAAATCTGTGCTATTTTAAAAGTGGTCAACTGCATGTGATAGTGAACATCACAACTGAAAAAACTAGAAGACACTTCTGTCAAGAAGACAAAAATAATTGTTTAAACAATTCTTAAAGACAATGAACACCACAATTGAAAAGAGAACTAGAAGACACTTCTATCAAGAAGGTATAAATAATCGTTTAAACAATTCTTAAAGACAATCTTTTGTCATTTATCATGTGCACATTCATGCAAGAATGCTGGTGGTATTTACTTATGAACCAACTAGTATTTATATTTATTGTAAATGATCTGAGTGTAACCGAATGTTTAAGATATTTCATTATTTAAATATTGTTGCAATGCATTAGTTTGGTCCAGGAAGTGATGAACTTGAATCAAATCATGTCTGCAGAGCATAAGAAAGATCCATTTTTGCTGGGGATGGCTTTCAGCCAATATTAAAGCAGGTAGTAGCGGAACACAACAGGAGTCAAGCGGAGATTGGGACTTCCTGAGTGAAGAACCCAAGTGAGCGATTCTGGACACCTTACGTCGAGTGCTGGAAGGAGGCAGACGTGCCTGAAGTAACGAGGGATATCTGATCAAGGAGCTGCTACCATACTTTAACTTTTGAATGGATTTATATTTCGAGAATCTAATCGTGCTCCAAAGTAGGACTCTAACTTTTTCCGCTTGAATTATGGAACAAAGGAGAGTTCCATAGTATCAGTCATTATTCTATGTGTTGCATGCGTCAGTTGTGAATCACTTTGTTGAATACTGAACTGTTTTGAGCTGGTGAGTATTTCATGTATTGGGATCATGAAATGGATTTAGTTTTCACATATCTTTGATGAGTATTTAGTTAGGGGATTTTGCTACCATTCTTGTAATGGTCTCAACGTAACTTTACTGCATTTGATGAGGGTAATTTTTCCTGTACTTTAATTGAATATTGTAGGACCACTTCCCATTTATTTGAGACGTCCTTTCCTGAATAAACATTGTTCAAGATAGTTCACTGTCGTCTACACGAATTACAGATATTAGAGCAGAATCCTTGTTATTAAATTAATAATCCAACTTTCATTTTGTAATTATATGTATTTTATTAATTTGCAATTCTAGTTAATGCATGGACTATTTAAATGCAGGATCACAGTAACAGGTTATTATTTGCAACAAATCAGCTGCAGTGCATGAAATCAGATGTGCACAGCTCGACCCTATGACCACACTGAGGTATTCTTTTTAAACAGAGCCATGCGTAGCCCATGAAACAAAGCTACAATCATTATCACGCATAGTTGCAACTGGTTTGCTTGCATAGGATGCTGTTATGTAGAGCAGCTACAGTCTGCACAGGATATGGTGGACGATGCGCAGTGACTAATCTTCGTGCAAAGTGCTGGGTGAGTTCCTTTGTTTGTTTGGAAGGCCAATCAATGATGACAGGTTTGAGGAGCATGCCCTGCAATCTTTCTCAAGCGATTTTACACAAACTATTATTTCGTTAATGGTCATAGATATTGTGATACTTCTGTGGGAGAAGGACATTTGGAAAAGTTTGCAATGAAAAATAGAGATTTTTATGGTTTTGTGTTTGGTGCATATTACATAATATGTTGTTGCGGATCAAATTTACCTAATATTGAATTTTTCTTTTGCGGTGGGTAGAGGTATCTGTCTGTCACCAATTTCGAGAAAATTGATCTGATGTAGCGATAAAGCCAGATTTTGGTAAATGAACGCTCACAAAGAGGAGAGTATTTTGACATATTATTATTATGTAAAACCTACCATGTTATTCCAGTAAATACAAACTTTTTCGATGAATGAATGTAATTTTCAAGGGCCATCGATAGCTGGTGAAACGAAAAGCGCTATGAGTTTTGGAACCACATAAGTGAAGACATTATCTGCTTTTTTGTACCGAGCATGTGGTTTTTCATAAGATACTGACCTTCCTTTTCCTCGTTTCCTCAGTATAAATAAACCACTGTTTCACACAATAGTGAGGTGAGACTCTGCTGTGTTTTGGCAAAAGAACTAAATTTTTAACATGGAAATCAGAGAAATGCGTAGGTTTTACTCAAAATTCGCCACTCATGACGCTTCTCTGCATTTTCAGGGGAATTCTTTTTGGATGCTAACGAAAGCAGAGATGACAGTAGATCTTTTTGAATGGTCATCATGCAAATATGAGCATGGAGGGGCCCCACTTAATATGTCCAATTATGTGAGCGTAGGCTTCGGTTTAGACCTGCACTTCCCCTCCAGTGCTTGGCATTTCCCCTACAACGCCCGCCCGTAACCCCCACCACTACCTCTCTCCCCAAGCGCATCCTGCCGTCTGCGCAGCTACCGGCCCCAGCATTCTGTGCAGACTATACTCATAAGCAGTAACCGCTAGGTACCGTCGCACACAGAACGAGATGCACTGGCTGATATTAACAAATGAGGCTCACCAGATCACAGTCCTGCCGCGCAGATGACACGACCGAAAACAACCAATGAATACACCTCAGCAGCCTGCAGCCACGTTTAAACCTTGCGTGGCAGAAGTCTTCGATGCAGCGAGACAACACACATCTGGACGACACTGTTCAATAATACCGTTCCTGACGGTGCGCAGAACCCGATAAACAGCCAGTACGCCCCGGCCACTGCAATGCGCGGCACCTGTGCCCTCTTCCACACCAGGCGACGTACCAAAGAAGAGCCCTACCGCAAGACCCGGCGACCAAGACCTCTCTTTCTCTCTCCCTCCGTCATGCGGCGTTAAATCCTCACTTTTACTTTCCGCACGCCTCCAAAATGGCCACAGCGAAGACCATCGCACCTCGGTGTAGCAACATGGTCATTGACTGCTTTCATCGCTACCGATCGGAGACGGTGCACGGCTCAGAATCATAATCCGTGTTACGTGTGCCCTCCGTGGCCTTCGTCCATAGCTACGTATGGTGGCCTCTTCGTAGGTGGGCCTTGCCATGTGGTGCCCTCTCTGCGTACTGTAAGGTGACCAGACGTCCCATTTTTAACAGGACTGTCACCTTTCTTCCTTATGTGTCCTGTTGTTCCGACACGTTTTTAACGGCACCCCAAATGCCGCCTTTTTCTTTAGACCCTTATTGTTCAATAACTTTAACTTTTTAATTTCGTTCTCTCTGGGTTTTTATTTATTTTATGCCTTAATTTTAGCTCAGACGTTTCTCATACTTTCTTAACAAGAGTCAGGCGCAACTCGAACTTTCAGGGAAACACGATCGCTAGTTGTCGCTTTTTAGGTATAAAGTTCCCTTGGCCCTTGAGCCGTAACGAGAGTGGAGAAGTCTAAACGTTGACTGTAAGTTACGGAGAGAAGACTTGCCATTATCTTGCTCAATGTTGACAGCCTTGGCCATTTTTTTATGCTAGAAACGACGCACTGAAGCAAAAAACGTTTTGTATAGCTCGTTAATGTTCAAATGTCTTGCTTATCTGTATTAGTGTATGTGAATTAGTTCACATTGTGAAACGTCTCTGTTACATTCCTTTCATACTATTTAACATGTATTTCGTGCTGTCACGCTTAATTATTCGTAATTTAGTTTTGCACTTCGTGTTTGTCTCCATTTTGTGGCATACAGTCACATTAATGTAAGCATCCAATCCTATGTACATTACCTACATTTTGTGCTCCCAAACTTGCTTTCGCTCTTTATCATCTACATGAGTGAGTGAGTGAGTGAGTGAGTGAGGGAGTGTTTTATGTTGGATTTGTCTTATGTATGGTAGCAGTACAGCATGTGGCTGTCTGCTGCGGTAGCAACAGTGTAGCCAATGTAGCTTTCTCAGCCAAGGCAAAGAGATTTGTACCCTTTCGGTAGTCATTCGATAAAAGTTAAGTTGGTTGCGGAAAGCACCCCTCTGGCCTCTTCCTGGGGGAATTTCACTGCAGGGAGAGAGTGCTCCCGACACTCGGGACTGGACCTTTGGTGAATGAAGACGGTACTCTTAAGAACAATTTGAGAACGATGAGTATATTAATGTGTGATAGTGTGTAGCTACTGTAACTGATGTACTTGTTTAATCTGATAGTTTATCTTCAAGTTCAAGAGTGTAGTCACGAGTATATTTTCCGTATTTAGTAAAATTTTCTGATACTTGCTTTGCATAACCAGAACACGTGGTATAGGAAGTTCGTCACTCCAGCACAGATTTAAAATTGAGTTGTCTGGCTTTTCTTTTTATTGGAATGTGTGAACTTTTCTCGTGTGTATGTGTTTTATTTCTTCTGCTTTTCATTTCGTTTCAGTTTTAAAATCATGTAGCTTTGTTCGTGCCACATGGTGGTAATTTCACCGTGTGTAATTTCAGTACTATCTTGAATAAGATTTATTCTTAATTCCGCATGGTATTTTATTGCTATTTGTATCTATACGATTTACATCTGTGTTTTTGCAGTTTTCACGAGTCTTAATACATTTGCTTTGTTCAGGCAAAATTCATGGCATTTGCGGGTGTTTCACGCCAGCGTAGCTTAGTTTGATGTGCAAGGTGATGCAGATAAATTTCTTTGTCGTAAAGTGTTCCATAGTGTTCTTATTCACATTAATTCAGTCATACCAATAGGGATGAATCTCTGAGCCTCCCACTTGCTTTGATGGGCAAAATTCTTTTTATCTCTACTCTTGTGTGTGAATTGTGTGTGTTTGTGTGAACTATCCCCATGTGGGCTGAAGATTTCCTTTTCATTTATCAGCGCAATGTACCTCAACATTCAACACAATAATAAGTGAGGTAATGAATTAAATAACAGGCAAAGACATATCGTAGTTTAGAATTATTTTGTGAATTTTTAATGTGATGTTTTATTTTAATATACTATGTTAAACTGTGATCACTGTTTCTCAGACGGACCCATCTCCTACTGTATGATTATTTTTAGTAAACCACCTGGCGTTTCTGAAGCGCAAAAGGCGCGCCTTATATTCGTAGACTTCATTTGATTGTCTTATTCTTTTTGTTGAGTCTTAAGCTCCTGATTTCAATTATTTGATTTAACGGTTGTATTTAAATTGTTTCCATGTGCTCATTCCATGTGTTCACTTGGGTCTTTTTATTAATATTAACATGTTAGTTGAGATATGGAGAGAAGACTTGCCATTATCTTGCTCACTGTTGGCAACTATGGCGTGAGCCTCGTATTGACAATTTCTTTTGTATGGTAGAAACGACGCACGGAAGTAAAAAGGTTTTGTGAAAGTTCGTTAATGTTCAAATGTCGTGCATATCTTTAGTAATGTATCTGAGTTAGCTACACATTGTGAGATCTCATAGATTGGCAGTAGCTGCACACAGCTCGGTCTTATAATTTCTACCGGAAAGTACTACCAATAAAAAGTGGACAACAGCTTTCAGTAATGAGGTACGGCTATGTTGTGCCAGTGTATTCTACTGTTTGCTTCGTTCGAGACACAAACGTGCTTGTTAATATGGGGGGAAAACGTACTTTCTCTGAAACACTTGTAGCAAAATGCAACATCCAGGAACGCAGAATGTACTTTATGTCGTTCAATTTTCTCCGCTGAACATAAAGGACTTGCCGATGAAACAGAACACATGTAGAATAGGAAGCACATGTTGGCAATTTCCGCGAGAACTTCCAGTAAACTTTCTTTGTAAGAACGAATAGACCACAAACTGAGCAAGATAAAAGGTTTGCTGCTGAAGAAAGGCTGTTTGCGTTTCATACTGCAAAACACAATCATTCATTCCGTCCAATGGGCTGCACAGCTCTTACCAGTAGACTTTTCGAGAAGATATTTGAGGTTCCATGACAACGTGGCAGTCGATTTTAGTGAACATTTTGTAGCCATATGCAAGATATGAAGTGCAATCAGAATTTGAAGATGCTAAATACGTGTCTGCGATGACTGATGCATCAAATCACCAGGCATTGAATGCAAAATAATTTCTTTTCAGAAAATCGCTGGAGCAGCAGCAGAATTGTTAGCTAGTTACGTCTTGGGAATCTTAAGAAAGAAAAATTTAGTTGAAAAGATAGTCGTGTTTGGAGCAGGTAACTGTAACACTAATTCTGGTGGATACAAGAGCGCTGGGACGAACATAATTTATTCCAGATTGAACACTGTGCTCAGAATGAACATTCATGGCATTGGTTATGTAGCCCATGCGGTATACAATGATGTACAAACAAGTGCAGACATTATTCCTATAGATATAGAAATTATAACAAATACAATATTTCAGTATTTTCATATTTATACTGTTTGTATGGAAGAATTGAAATCATTTTCTGATTTTCTTGCTACTGAACATAAGCAGGTTCTGAGTAGCGTTAAAACTAGATGGTTGTCATTGCTACCAGGAGTGACAAGACTTATTGATATGTATGAACCTCTGAAGTCTTTTTTCATGTCTAGGGATAGGTGTCCTACATCGCTGAAAAGTTACTTCTTCGACTTAATTTCACACAAAGCCAACTGTAAATGTTTTCAGTTGCAATCTAGAAGTCGGAAAAAACCAAAATTTCTGCTGCTGAATCAGCTGAGGAAGCAGAATTGCTTAAAGAAAAAACTGATAACGGGAAATATAGTAAGTTTCAAACTTCAGTTATTTCTTCAATATCAATTAATTTATAAAAAGAGGGTGTTTTCAATCAATCGAAATTTGAAACTATTATAAATTTATTTTATGGCACTTTGGAAAGCTATTTGGAAAAGTGGGTTTCTTCATACAAGGCTCTGATTCCATTTCATTGCCTAACACTGACAATTTGTGTATCTTCGAATCAGGTTTTAAAAAGACTAAAAATTCTTAAGGCACAAGATTCAGGTTTAGCGATTCAGGTAAATGAAGGTCAATTGCTTGATAAGTTAGGACATGTGAACAAAACTGTTTCTAGAATACTTGAAGAATGGGAAAAAATAATATGAATACTGATAAGAGATGGTGTGATGTATTTCACATACTCAAATATGTAGGCATTTCATGTATAAATATAGAGGTTCTTGTAAGCCTGCTCTTACTGTACCAGGCACAAATGCTGTTGTGAAAAAGAATCTTTTCAGTTGTTAGCTCCCTTTGGATTGATGGAAAAAATTGTTTCACTAACGAAGCTATTGAAGCAATTGCATTTGTTAAGACTTATTTTCAACACGTTGGTTGTAAGAAATTCTACAACCCGCTATTAAGCAATTCCAAACTCTTGCAGTATACATGTATTCTGAAACGTACGAAGTTAATAGTGATGTTCCGTGTTGAGAAGCCACAAGGTCATGTTCAGCAGTTATTTGATGCCTATGGTACTGTTTACTGTTTCTTTGGTATTTTAAATTCTGCCAGAATTCTTGGTAAGGTTTGGTGTATTAGAATATGATTTCGTCTTATGATATGTTTATTTTTAAGTACTTTATTAAAATAAGTGTCTATTTGCGTGCATAAACGTCAATTTTCATTTGTATGATTAAAGAAGTGCTGACTTATATGAAGCACACTTTCTTTGTAACTAGTGTCCTGTTTTGCCCCATTTCTTCATTTCTATTTTTCAGAAATATAAATATCTGGCCACGCTAATGTAGGACCGTGTCACGCATCTCCCGAGAGGACAGAGCAAGCACATTTGCACCATCGCCAGTGGGTACTTCCACTCAGTTATGTAAAATTCAAACATGTTTGAGGTACTAACTATTCTAAGGAAACTGTTTGTGTCTTTTGTGGTCAAAAGAGTCACTTGTCACTTGCAACTAAAAGATGATACTGTGCGTTTGGTTGGAGAGTTAACAGATCGTATTACCTTTTAGTGATTCTATGAAGATGTTACAAACATCCTGGAATGATGGAGAAGGGCAAATATATCAATTTGAGGTAAGGGACCCCGGTCCGGAAACTACCGTGTCGGAAGTCATGAGAGAAAATCTTCCGGCATCTCTGAACCTTGACCTTTTCTACTGCAACCAGAACGAGGAAAAAACTTCAGCAAACATGGGCTCTAAATTTCGTGCCTTAGGAGCTATGAGCACATGTTTATCTTAGCTAATGTGAAACACATATACTGACTAAGCGGTCATAGATATTAAATTATGTGTTTTAAGGCCCATGTTTAGCAGCCATTTTTTTCTTGTTTTGGTCCATGCAGGCTCCTACCAAAAATGGAAAGTTAAGTACTTGCAGTAGAAGAGGTCCATTGTCGGAGGCGTCAGTACAATTTTCGCTTATAGCTTTCTACTCGGACGTTATTGGACCAAGTTCTCTCACCTCAAATTGATGCATTTAACTTTCTCCATCATTCCTGAAAATTTGTAACATCATCACGGAGTCACCCTGTATACATAATTTTGTTGCGTGAAAGTATTTTAACGTGTTAAATAGTGTATCACTGCATAGAGTGCCTAAAATAGATACTAATCTAGAACTACTAAAATACAGCCAGATTCTGTACTACAATCTTATAGTAGAAGGAGTCCGCCCCCATAGCTGAATGGTCAGCGTGACGGACTGCTGTCCTAAGGGGCCGGGCTTCGATTTCCGGCTGGGTCGGGGATTTTCTCCGCTCAGGGACTGGGTATTGTGTCGTCTTCATCATCAGTTTATCCCCATCCGACGAGCAGGTCGCCCAATGTGGCATCGAATGTAATAAGACCTGCACCAAGCCGGCCGGACCTGCCCCGTAAGGGGCCTCCCGGCCAATGACGCCAAACGCTCATTCCCATTTCCATAGTAGAAGGAAAGGGCAGGATTGCTGTACAGATCAAAACAAAACTGGATGAAGGCCACGCGGGCTCTGGACTATGATTGAAGACCATTTACTTTTGAATTAATGAATTTCAACGTACTCAGACAAAAACCGAAAACGAAGCGCGCTCCGACCGTCCAGTTGAGGGTACCACAACGGAAACCAATGAAAAAATCCATAATACGGTAATGCAAGAATAAAAATCCTGGAAATTGCTGAGACTGTAGTCATTTCAAATATTCTGCATGGACAATTGGCTATGAAGAAGCTCTGTGCGAGGTGGGTGCCGAGATTGCTTACAGTCGATGTTTAACCGCAATTCGCAAGACTTTCTGCGCCGATCTATTGGGTACATTTGGAGAATCTGTATTTGAAGACTGTCAGGAAATTACGTTGCCTACATCATATACCTCACGTATGGGGAATAAGATAAGAAATGTTAGGGTGCACAGGCGCACAGACATTTCCCACACGCTCAGTATGCGAATCGAATAGGAGAGGAAACCGGTAATATTCGGTACAATATTTCAACATTATGTCTGGCGATGTTTAATCGCAATTCGCAAGAATTTCTGCGCCGATTTATGACTGTTTCTGTAACCTGGATTCATCGCTACGCACCATAATCAAAACGGCAGTCAAAGCAATGGACGAAAGTTGGTGGAAGTGCACTGAAGAAGGCAAGGAGCATTTTGTCAGCTGGTAGAGTGATGGACACTGTTTGTGGGATTGCCAGGGAACAATCCTCATACGTTACTTGTAAAGTGGCATAATCATTACTTGACCCTATTATACTACATTGTTGGCCCATTTGAAACTTGTGTTGGCTGAAAAAAGACGAAGGCTGGCAGTCAAATAGGATGATGCACCACCCCGCACATCGGTGGTAACAATGGCGATTGTTTATGAACTGGACTTTGAACTGGTTCCTCATCCACCCTATTCACCAGACTGAGCCCCAGCAGACTTCTTCCTGTTCCCTGACTCGAAACTTTGGCTTGCAGGGAAGAAATTTTCATGAAGTGGAGTAGTAATACAATGCATCAAACTTTCTCAACTGTGTAGAGATCCTACGACCTCGCTGGCCAAGTTGGGTTTGGCAAATACAAAGACATGCAATACAAACTCTCGACATGTGTGGGAAGACATTATCTTGCTGGAATGTAAGCCCAGGCTGGCTTGCAATGAAGGGCAACGCAATGGGGCGTAGGATACGGTCGACATACCCCTGTACTGTAAGCGTGGAGCTGGTGACAATCACAGGGCGACCGCTACAAAAAGAAATGGCGGACGGCACTCGGTATCTCACTGCTGTCCAGGGCGTCTCCGACACGTCTTCCACTCGGAATGTCTTTGAAGGAGTAGAATTATCTTCAGTGATGAGTTCCGCTCTGGGTTGAACCCTGATGACCATGAAAGACGTGTCTGGAGACTCACCGGACAGCTCTGGGATACCAACCTGATTATCGCCCACCACGTGGCCAGACAACTAGGAATGCTGGCCTGGGGTGCCGTTTCTTTTCATAGTATGCCCCCTTTGGTTGTCATCCGCGTCACCCTTACAGCACAGCGGTACGTCGACGATATTCTACGCGCCGTTTTGTTGCACTTCATGGCAAGCCATCCTGGCCTTACATTCCAGCAAGATAATACCCACCCGCACACAGCTAGATTTTCTACTGCTTGTCTTCGTACTTGCCAAACCCTACCTCGGCCAGCAAATTCGCTGAATCTCTCCCCAAATTCAGAACGTTTGGAGCATTATAGATAGGGTCCTTCAAGCAGTTCGGGGTTTAGACGGTCTAGCTCGCCAATTGGACAGAATTTGGCACGATATCGCTTAGTACGACATCCGACAACTGTATGAGTCGATTTCAGGCCGAATAGCTACCTGCGTAAGGACCAGAGGTAGCCCAATTCATTATGCACTTGCTCAATTTTTGAAGCTCTTTCTTTTGAATAAATCATTCATTTTTTCTGAAATCGTAATATTTGTGTGTACATGTACATCGCACATTCCTATTTCCGTCCCATTTGGAGAATTCCTTCCTTTCTTATCTTAGAGTTTACATTGTTGCAGAGTTTCTGCATGTGTCCCAACACTGGAGTCAGCGAAGCGCCGATCCCTGATCCATGTGCTCAGTGGACCCGTACCCCTCGTGTGTCGCAACCTATCACATAACGAAACCAGGCCAGTGAGGAAGTACTACAACCTAGTCCGCTGCTGGTTCGACAGCTGGTCATCGCCTCTATTCCAGCTAGAGTGCTGACAGGATGGTTCAGGTGGGCTTAAGTGCTATTGTTGCCTGCTGCGTTTGTGTGTCACACTTGACAGCATTTAAGCCCACCTGAACCATCTTGCCAGTACTCGAACTGTTGGGCAGTTACGTGGCTCAAATGGCTCTAAGCACTATGGGAGTTAACATCTGAGGTCATTAGTCCCTTAGTCTTAGAACTACTTAAACCTAACTAACCAAAGGACATCACACACATCCATGCCCGAGGCAGGGTTCGGATCTGCGACCGTAGCAGCAGCGCGGTTCCGACTGAAGCGCCTTGAACCTCTCGGCCACAGAGGCCGGCGCAGTTACGTGACGTCGAGGCTCTGTCGTTTAGCGCCGTGGCTATGATGCAGATGCACCTGCCACTCCGTTGACACGAACCGCTGCCTGAAGATCCAACTATCGCTACCAGTGCCGCGGTATATGGGCACTGGACACTGGAGCATGATGCAGCCAAATGTTTCCGCAGCAGCCGCCGTCGACCACAACTTCCTGACCAGCGAATCTGAGAATGAGACATTTGTTGGATGGTTATACAGGACACCAGAGTATTTTTCCAGTGTTTGGAGTACTTATCAAGTAGACGTGACAACCAGACATCAAACGAATTGAGAGATGTGTCATTACGATCGTAACAGGTAGGTGTAGCCCGTACGAAAGTGTAACAGAAATTCTCGGGGAACTAAAATTGGAGCCCTTGGAAGAAAGACAACGTTGTTCTGGCGAAACTCTATTGGGTGCATTTAGAGAATCTTATTTGAAGACTGTCAGGAAATTACGTTGCCTACATCTTATACCTCACGTATAAGATAAGAAATGTTAGGGTGCACAGACGTACAGGCATTTCCCACACGCTCAGTATGCGAATCGAATAGGAGAGGCGACTGGTAATATTTGGTACGATGTACCCTCTGTCGTGTACTTTACGGTATTACACACGGGTGTGGAAGAGCTTCTGGCTAGCGAACACACGCTGCCCGTTGGACTGGCATTGCTGGGAGGCGGGCCGTCTGCAGCTTGTAGCCTTCCTCCCTGTTCGTAGAGCTGACCGTTTAATCATCTAAATAGCGTTTCCTAATTCTCACTGCTGCATCTAGGGCTCCAGAGCAAACACAACGGGCTCTTGACATTGCTATGACGGTTACAGTGCGGTTGGTGTTTGGCAATTGCTAATATGCTGTCTTGTCCCAGTCACACACAACGTTCATGCTCCAAAAGGCAGACGCTAGTACGTCTCCATATTACGCCAACAAAGACGCCATCGTGCTAACATTGAAGTTCGTAAATGCATACAGCGTAGTGTGCACACACGCAGATTCCTTTGGAGGCCTAAAAAGATGCCGAATCTTGCGGCAGCTTTGAAATACTGAGACGATTCCTCCGCGAGCAACAGATACTCGAGAAAGCATGTAGCAACCCGCTTCTCCTTCTATTCCCAGCGCCATATCGCAAAATCACAACCTTATCGCAAGCTACCACTTCTCAATAAAGAATGAAAGGATTATATGCACCAGTTGCAGGAATGTAACAAAAATACATTGAAAATGGTGTTATTTCTACAAAGTTTGTCAGTTCTGCACCAAGATTAAACTTGCTGTCATTACACATTAACAAAATTATTATGGTAGAATGACCTATTTCTGTCACGCACTAAGCTGTTTGTTAAAGCCAAATTGAACATTTTCAGGCAGACTTTTGCTTAGCTGTGTTAGGAAATTCCAGTTCCAAATAGTGTGTGGCCGATGAGATGGCTTCGAGGAAATTCCGACATTTGCATGACACCCGTCAGATTTCCAGCATGTTCTTCATTTTCCAACAATGTTTCTGGCGTATGGCGATCGCTTACGTGCACGACCAAAGCTTTGAGTGACTTCCCAAGTGAAGTT
Organism: Schistocerca serialis cubense; assembly: GCF_023864345.2. NCBI lineage: Eukaryota > Metazoa > Arthropoda > Insecta > Orthoptera > Acrididae > Schistocerca > Schistocerca serialis. The sequence goes on along the minus strand of NC_064644.1, from coordinate 260,281,474 downwards.
GAAGTCTTTTATATTTACTACATGTATCTTCCGATCAGCTCTTGTGTAGACATTCTGGAACATATTAGCTGTCTATCCATATGGCAGTGAAATAAATGATGATCTCCTCACGCAGTCATTTAATCTTACGACTTATATTCTTGGATGAATGACGTCACAAAACATGCCTATGTTCGTAGCGAGACCTCCTGGGACTGCTGAATGGTGTGTCATAGACTCTCTTCTTGTATTCGTCCTCTTGAGACTATTGCTACTTCGACTGTAGCTTTTCAGCAGCTCCTACGGAGCCCAACTATACAGACATCGTTCGCAGCACCACACAATGCTGCTCATCGTAATCAGTTATTCCTACAACTTTATTTATCGTATACCAAAGTTTAATTCCATTGTTGCCTATTAAATTTGGAATACCAGGAAACAAATTTTACTTATTCTGCGTAAGCACCGTAACGGAAAGACTACATAATTGCGAGGGACGTTCAGAAGTAACGCAACACACGTTTTGCTTGGCTAGTTTCGCTTGAAAAAATGTCGAATTTGTTGCGTTCCCGCATGAGCGACTATAGTTTCATGAAGTCCCGGTAGGTGGTGGCACTATACGAGCCTGCAAACTGGCGACTGCAAAGGTGGTGATTTGCAAGCAGAGAGCTGTCATTGAGTTTGGTTTGGCGGAAAACAAGAGCATCGCAGATATTCATAGGCGCTTTCAGAACGTCTACAGGGACCTGGTAGGACGGTGAGTCGCTGGGTTAGGCGATTGTCATCATCGCAACAAGGTCGCGCGAATGTGTCCGATCTCCCCCTTGCTGGCCAGCCGCTCACAGCTGAGACGTCTGCAATGTTGGGACGTGCGGGCACTCTCATTCGAGGTGATCGACCTCACTGTACAACTGGATGATGGGGAGGTTATTCATGCAGCAGTAGAGTGGTACCTTGCGGACATACAGTAAGGTGACGTAAGGCCGTCGCATTGAACGGAGGTTGTGTTGAAAAACAGGGTTTTGTAGCCAAAAGAGTGGGGAATACTGTTGTGTATTGGACTCCTGAATGAAACCAACCTGTATCCAAAACTAAATGTGTCGTATGACTTATCGAACGCCACTAGTATATTTGTAGGTGATTTGGGAAACTTTAAGACACAGAACTACAACCGTCAGTAGCAACGGTGACTCTAACGCTGCTGGCCGTCAAGTCCAATTGGCCTTGGATCACGGCTATCGTTACGTCATTCCACAAATGGTGGTGTGTACCTGTCTGCCGGCAACCCACGAGCGGCCTTGGGAGATATAGAGAACGTGCTGGCCAGAGCAATAGTCGAACCCCTCTCTATTGAGGCAGATCAGGACAAATGCAGCGAACATGTGGCCTTTCTTCATGTTGTTGAAAACGTCGCGGGTATCTGAAAATGCGACACAGCAGTCGGTGCTAACGGGCCAGAAAAGTAACGGCTTCTTTCCTATCAGACGCTACGTGAGGGGTCGTCAAACTACGGTCCGTGGACCGCATGAGGCCCCAATCAAGTGTTCGTGCGGCCCGCGGTTCTCGGTCTTATTTTATAGTAATATGTTTCTAGTAAATAACAGCAGAATCGAAAAAACGTCAGCTAACGCAGGGGGGCGCAGAAAGCTATGCGCAGAAAGCAACGTGTTTTCTCAGTTGTGCGCATTACGTCACGGTGGAAGCAGCTGTGCCAAGCAGTACACAGTTCGAATTGTGTGTGATTGTTCTTCTTGTGTTGTTTAGTGTTTGAAGGAGTATTTTGATTTAATTCTTTCTTCTGAGGTACTCGGTTAACAGCAGAAACATTCGGAATTCGGGAGTGTTAACGGTTTTTGCTGTAACTGGTATTTGATTCGGAACTGAAATAGTTAGCGATAGTGGACAGCGGAATCGACATTGTGTTCGCCAGCTCTATAGTTTATGGTTCGTCCTGTGAAATTCTTATTGGAGAATCTACAAATGAGTGAGAAAATTAATTTTTACAATGCCAGGCTGTGCTGTAACGGGCTGTTTTTCCTACAACTGGAGCACAAAGGGAACTGACGTAATGTATCACAGTTTCCCGCGTAATAAAACATTACAAAAACCATGGTTGTCGAAATGTTGAGGGAAAGACAGTGTAAATGTTGCGCATGCAAGAATATGTTCTCACCATTTCGCAGAAACAGTTTACTTAAGGGATTTACAGTCTGAATTGCTTAATTTGCCCCGAAAAAGAATGCTCAAGCCAGATGCAGTTCCTTCGCGCAATTTGCCGTGCAGTAGTGCGACTGTCAATGTGTCACCCGCAACAGAAGACAAAACCAAGCGGTATAAGAAACGAGAACTACATAAGAAATCTCTGGAAAAGCTGTCACCAAATAAGAAGCATCATAATAAGAACATATGTACAGATGACAGTTTTTTTTTTTTGAGACACAGATAAAGTTACTTTGATGAATGCTATAGCGACTTTAGAAAGAAGGAATGCTGTTCTTACAAACAAGTGTGTGCAACTTCGAGCTCTTAAGTAAATTCATTTCAATGCGATTAAATGAATAGTTTCTGATTTATTTGAGCCGAGGTTTCGAATTTCAAATGTGTGTCAGTGTGGTTGTGATCTGACATTTTACCGATGTGTGAGGCATAAGCTGCGAAAGAATATAACTCATCAGTTTTAACTGTAATATTTTAGCAGCAGAAAAGCAGTTTAGACATCTCATTTCTGGTATAAACAAAATCTTCCGCCAAAAACTTGACGTAAACGCGCATGCCGTGTCGTCTGCTTGTGAGCGCTTGCTTCCACGCTGACGTCACTAGGCCAGCCAATGGCAGAGCAGAGCGCTTACTGCCCAACCTTATTATTTAGCAACCTTGAGCTAACGTACTCTTTTGCTGTCCAGTGACAAACAAAAATACAGAGGCCGTAATAATGTAAGAAGTGCTTAATTCTAATTGACGTTTGTAGATTAGGCCGTAGCTAGGAAAAAGTTGCCTCTCACGTCAGGAGCTGAGTGACAAATGGTGCGAGCACTGCCGGGTTATTGCACTGGTGCTCAGTAAAACCAGAGCACCTTAAACGGCTGGAGATACGACGTTCACATTTACAGGACATATACACAAAATGTCCTGCAGAAATGATAAGCCTATGAACCATGTCGGTCCGCGGGTTCAAGGTCAACATCGATATCGTGGGATAAGACCACCTACTCGTAAAATGTGCCTGCGGGTTTCGTTGTCGCTATAATCCGAAGGTAATGGGTGTGACTTGACGTGCAGGATGGCTCGCAGACGTATGCAAGAACAGTATCGTCAAAACAGTGAGTTTCAGAGATGGCGTATTATTGACATGAGAGAACGTTATGCATTCGGGAAACTGCTGCTCGTATGGGACGAAGTGTTTCGGCAGTGCAACGGGTGCGGGAAGAATGGTTCACGGAAGGTCGTACAACACGACGAGGTGGGTCAGACCGCACTTACCAGACCACATCTAGAGAATATCGACACCTCATCCGAATGACTTTGCAGGACAGACCTGCGTGCTCCTCAGCTCTTCTGCAACAGCAGAACAGTTTAACACATCGTACGCTATCAGGGGTGACAGTCCGTCGCCGTCTATTACGGCAAGGATTGGTGTGCGCGTCGTCCACTTCTCCGCCTACCGTTGAAGAACGTGCAGAAACATGCTAGACGCAGACGGCGCATGGAACGACGTCACTGGGGACAGGAATGGCGTCAGTTAGTGTTTCCGGACGAATTCAGGTTATTTGAAAATGATGGCCGCAGACTGGGGAGCGGCATCTCAGTGGCTGCATTCGGCAAAACATACCGCGCCAACTCAAGACCTGATGATGTGGCATGCTTGTGGGTACAGCCACAAATCACCGATTGTGCGTCTCCAGGGCACAGCGACCAGTGTGACCTACGTGAATGACGTCCTGCGACACGTAGCCAAAGCCTTCCTGCACGACACCCCAGACACCATTTTCAGCAAGACAGTTCACGACCATTTGTTTCTGCACGAACACGTGCCTTCTTGGTGTTACAGAACGTCAGCCTTTTGCTCTGGCCCTCCAGATCAGCAGACTTGTCGCCCATCGAAGACGTGTGGGATATGTGAAACGACGGGAGCAGTGCTGTGACTCACTGCCAACAGTCACAGATGAACCTTCGAACCAGGTAAGAGCAGCACGGATGGCTATTCCACAGGAGTGCATTCGCGCTTTATACGACTCGATGCCACCACGCATGGAACACATTATCAGGGACTTTGGCGGACCCTGTGCCCTCCTAGGCAACGTGGCACTTGATGAACAGAGGTGACTGAAATGCTAATCATTTCTACAGGACATATTTGTTGTGACTTGGCAAGACAGCCAAGTCACAATGAGAGGAAGCCGAAAGGCACGCGTTAAGCTCACGCAGATTGGCGTGAGGTCTGGAACAGTTAAAGGAATTAATAGTAGCAAATAAAGTACGTAGTTGATGTAATACTTAACTTTAATCCACAATTGTAGAACATCTCTCTTGACGATACATGTTATAACCACAAAATAAAATAATATCCAATGCTATGGCGCCTTGCTAGGTCGTAGCAACTGACGTAGCTGAAGGCTATGCTAACTAACGTCTCGGCAAATGAGAACGCAGTTGTCAGTGATCCATCTCTGGCTAAGTCGGCTGTACAACTGGGGCGAGTGCTAGGAAGTCTCTCTAGACCTGCCGTGTGGTGGCGCTCGGTCTGCAATCACTGACAGTGGCGACACGCGGGTCCGACGTATACTAATGGACCGCGGCCGATTTAAAGGCTACCACCTAGCAAGTGTGGTGTCTGGCGGTGACACCACAATATTAATGTTCATGTCCTTTGAATATGAACGTCCTATCTCCAGTCGTTCAAGGTGTTCTGTTTTCCTGAACACGAGCGTATAAGTGAGAGTGGGAATATTTTATTGTTTGTCTTCCAATGCTTGCTCACCAGTGTGCTCAGCTATCACTGGTCAGTTGCTAAGGTATGTGTGTCAAACGGAAACAACGAGATACGTGAATGTAAATTACAGGCAAGGTCATCTTCACAAGTGGTACATGTTTGTAGCAGGCAATATGAAATCAGATTAAGGCTGTTGTAATACAATGCAGTGAGTTAAAGAAAAATGACATTCAAAACACTTGTGATCGTGTCTCGCATTGCTCTTAGTGTTATTACTTAATATAACATACTAATTTACAGGGTGTTTCAAAAATGACCGGTATATTTGAAACGGCAATAAAAACTAAACGAGCAGCGATAGAAGTACACCGTTTGTTGCAATATACTTGGGACAACAGTACATTTTCAGGCGGACGAACTTTCGAAATTACAGTAGTTACAATTTTCAACAACAGATGGCGCTGCAAGTGATGTGAAAGATATAGAAGACAACGCAGTCTGTGGGTGCGCCATTCTGTACGTCGTCTTTCTGCTGTAAGCGTGTGCTGTTCACAACGTGCAAGTGTGCTGTGGACAACATGGTTTATTCCTTAGAAGAGAGGATTTTTCTGGTGTTGGAATTCCACCGCCTAGAACACAGTGTTGTTGCAACAAGACGAAGTTTTCAACGGAGGTTTAATGTAACCAAAGGACCGAAAAGCGATACAATAAAGGATCTGTTTGAAAAATTTCAACGGACTGGGAACGTGACGGGTGAACGTGCTGGAAAGGTAGGGCGACCGCGTACGGCAACCACAGAGGGCAACGCACAGCTAGTGCAGCAGGTGATCCAACAGCGGCCTCGGGTTTCCGTTCGCCGTGTTGCAGCTGCGGTCCAAATGACGCCAACGTCCACGTATCGTCTCATGCGCCAGAGTTTACACCTCTATCCATACAAAATTCAAACGTGGCAACCCCTCAGCGCCGCTACCATTGCTGCACGAGAGACATTCGCTAACGATATAGTGCACAGGATTGATGATGGCGATATGCATGTGGGCAGCATTTGGTTTACTGACGAAGCTTATTTTTACCTGGACGGCTTCGTCAATAAACAGAACTGGCGCATATGGGGAACCGAAAAGCCCCATGTTGCAGTCCCATCGTCCCTGCATCCTCAAAAAGTACTGGTCTGGGCCGCCATGTCTTCCAAAGGAATCATTGGCCCATTTTTCAGATCCGAAACGATTACTGCATCACGCTATCTGGACATTCTTCGTGAATTTGTGGCGGTACAAACTGCCTTAGACGACACTGCGAACACCTCATGGTTTATGCAAGATGGTGCCCGGCCACATCGCACGGCCGACGTCTTTAATTTCCTGAATGAATATTTCGATGATCGTGTGATTGCTTTGGGCTATCCGAAACATACAGGAGGCGGCGTGGATTGGCCTCCCTCTTCGCCAGACATGAACCCCTGTGACTTCTTTCTGTGGGGACACTTGAAAGACCAGGTGTACCGCCAGAATCCAGAAACAATTGAACAGCGGAAGCAGTACATCTCATCTGCATGTGAAGCCATTCCGCCAGACACGTTGTCAAAGGTTTCGGGTAATTTCATTCAGAGACTACGCCATATTATTGCTACGCATGGTGGATATGTGGAAAATATCGTACTATAGAGTTTCCCAGACCGCAGCGCCATCTGTTGTTGAAAATTGTAACTACTGTAATTTCGAAAGTTTGTCTGCCTGAAAATGTACTGTTGTCCCAAGCATATTGCAACAAACAGTGTATTTCTATCGCTGCTCGTTTAGTTTTTATTGCCGTTTCAAATATATCGGTCATTTTTGAAACACCCTGTATGTAGTTACCAGTTAATATTAAGATCAGTAGGGGAAGGTGTGGTAAAGTAGCGAAGACGGGAAAGGTGGCCATTGCATATTTTTTGTCCCGATCAGCACTGCCAAAGCCGAGAAGTGGCCTTACTAGTTCTAACACACATCCCCACACACATCCCCACTGCTGGAAGCTTGTTCCATTAATTTTAGTAAAAAGTTTTTTTGTTTTCAGTCGTCTGTTGCATATACCATTCCCGTTACTCACTGGTATGAAGAGCAATAATTCTTTTCAATAACGATGTCTAAACAACGTCTTTTGCCCTGCAAATGTAGTTGCTTGTTATCTACTTCAGTTTGATAGTCTCTTCTGAAGATCAATAATGCCGACATGGCGTCCGATCGGGAAAGATGGTCAAGGTTACAAGAGTTGGTTACTTCCAAAAAAACACGCATAACACAACACATGAAACTGACTTCTAAACAGAGGTCGAAAATACCGGTTCAGTTGTAAAGTTCTTTTTATTTTTCAGTAGTTAAAACACGACGGATTTCGGGCTCTTACACGCCATCATCACGTCTTATAAATTTGTGCTGTGACCTCGAGCGCCGCGGTGGAGGAGTACAGGACGCGGTGTATCGCCAGCGAGCGGACAGTACATACCACTGCTGTTGTCGGTGTTGGTTTACTGTCGATTCTGATGAGAATGTCCCTATCACTGAACTGTTCGCAGTACTCACGCTCTGCCTTACCTTCCTATTCATAACGAATTCTACTCCAGTTATAGCATTTCCTACTGATGTTGATATTATCCTGAACTCATCTGACAAAAAATCGTCTTCTTCCCACATCCCTTCACTGACTCACACTGTATCTAAATTGAGAGTCAGCATTTTCCTTTTCACATGTTATAGCTTCGCTAGCACATTCAAACTTCTGACCGTCCATGCCTCGACTCGCAGAACGTTACAATTTCGTTACTTATTCAGTCTTTTTCTCATGGTCACCTCCCACTCGGCAGTTCTCTCTCGAAATCCGCATGGGGGACTACTCCGGAATCTTCTACAAATGGAGTGAACGCCATGACACTTTTTCAATTACAGGCAACAAGTCCCGTAGATACACGTTATCTGGTTTAATGCAGTGGTTCCCACTGCCTTCTGTATCCTCTTACCGTTAACCATTGACATTTCATCCTCTTTATTGGGCAGTTTCCCACACCAAGGGCAAGGGAATGCCCTGATCCTCTGCCCGCTCCCCCGACCTGTTTGACAATGCCCTTGGCAGAAAGGAGGTGACTTCTTATATGGGAAGTCTTCAGCCGCCATTGTTAATGATTTTTATTCCAGATTTGAGCAGTGACGAGGTGCGAATGCGGGACAGAAGAAGTTTTTATTACTAGTCAAAACCGCTATCCCTAGACTACGGTTCTTTTGATAATATTAGAATGTAACGACCGAGGATAATATTTCCTCACGTCTGTATGAAAAGAATCCTGGATATTTCCAACAGAAGGGGTGGAGGTATTAATATCATGCTTCCACTCTGAGAACGATATCTGAGCCAGTGAATTAGCATGGTCGCTGAAAATAGCATTTATGTTTCCACATTCTTTGATAAAAATGCGTGATTTGACTGATCTCTCGGCGTGTCTTTAATGGTATGCTTCTGTGCGTTGAGCCTCGTTGTTGTTTATGTTTTTATGCCTTTTAAGGACTCAACAACTCTACTGAAATCCCGGAAGCACGCTATCAGACAATGTGGCAGCTCGAAACCATTGCTGAATGCTATGTTCCTGACAGATTCCCTTTCATTCGTTTCTTAGAAAAAGACAGTCTTCATTGTACGCTTCCCCTACCATTCTCCACACAAAAACCAGTCCTGCGGCAACAAACAATGTACATGTTGACATCTTGAATTACATTATTTGTTTCCTAATGTCGGTAGTCCATGCCTAAGGCGCTTTGTAACCCTTCTTTGCATTCATCTGTTTTTAATAATAACAGATTTCTTAATTGTAATAGGTATATCAGCAGGCATTCTACCGTCAATGTTTCGGTTATGTAATTGCCATCCCACTATTTTCGTCTATACTGGTAGATAGAATCATCTTATACTCGGCATTTAGTCTCGAGTTAGTTGTATTCCTATTACATGTGACGAAACTATTCAGAATCATTGTGTTTCTGTTAGTAAGTTTAGTACTTCTTCCAGTGTTGTCTTTAACATACAAAGTTTTCCCATGATCGCTGGCATTTCGAAAACATTCTGTAAATGACATCACTTTCCGCTTTTGTCTGTATCTGTTTTATTTTGCTATTGCAATTTTGCCCTATGTGCCACTATCATTCATCTACAAACATACACAACACACCACGAAAAACATAATAGGAGAACAATAGTATGTACAACATTTGTGCAATCTGTTCACGTTCGCATACTTAAAAAAATTCATTGTTATACTAAGGCACAGAAGCAGTTGAAAAATAACGGAGACTTTGTAGCGCCCTACCACACTTGATACTATGTAAATAAATCATTTTTCTCCTGTATTGTTAACGCTCCATGCGAGAAGGATTGGGCTGTCAGCGGTACAACATCCTGCTCTTCAGCCAAAAGCTTTAACAGTATGGCGTTACAACAACGTTACAGGATGCAAATTTAAAAACGTTCTAAAAATCTGCGAGAGGATGAATGTTTGATAATACTTATTTGGAATTGTACTTTGGTTTTTCTTCATTTTTTAAAAATTGAAATCAAAAAGACTAAGAGTTAAAGATGAAAGGAAAAAAATAGATATTTATAACGCGGTGAAATGGTCGGCGCGTTCATTGAAAAGGAGCACTGCACTTTCACTAAAAAGCTGAAGAACCTGCTCTGGGCAAGAAAGGTTCTTAGGAGGGGCAAATGTGTTCTGTAGGGCTGGCGGTTGTGAATAAAGAATGGAAGAGTCCAAGTGTAGTAAATATGGAGATGAAGGAAGGTGTTATAGTGGTTAGTGGGAAGGCAGAAAGTGAGGAGGAGTGTAGCGGGTGAGCTGGGTTGAAGAAGGGATGAGGAGAGATGGAGAGGGAAGAGGGACGGATAAAACTTGCATGAAGCGGATATCGATACAGTATTTGGGTAGAGGACGACGGGTTGGATCAAGGTTCCGTAGATTTGGATAATAGTGAAGTGATGTAACCTGCATGTTCGGCCAGTTAGTAGTTTTAGACTATTATGGGTTTTCTGTTGGATGTTTAGTAGGTGTGTTTTCCATGTTCGTTGGCGGTTGATATTAGTCCATGATATTTTAGTGTATTAGTTAACTGGATAGGAGCGTTGTAAACGGTGAGGTGCAAGTCACGGAGGCGGAAGCTGCGGATGGTTCTTCGTAGAAGTGTTGGCTGGGCTGTAGAGGGCTTGATCTTGAGGAACTATTGGTTGCACCAGGAGGTAAATTGATGAAAGTGGATTTGCAGAGATCGTCGGGATTTCTGAAGTGCAAGGTACATGACTAGGAAAGAGAGGTCATCAGTATACTGACGGAGGTGATCGGAGAGAGGTGGTTTGGATGTATCAGGAGCATAGAGGGGATGAAGAGGAGAGAAGATGGAGCTTTAGGGCGCGTCTGCAGTGGGGTGGAAGGTATACTGGATTGGTAATGTTAACAGTGGAAAAGGACGGGCGGTTAGATAGGAAAGATACAATAATGTGGACATACTTAACTGGCAGTGTGTAAGTCTGGAGTTTCAAAAGGAGACTGGGTCGCCATACAAGGTCATAGGCTTTCACCAGGTCTAGGGATACGACAATATAGATTTTGTGGTTGTTGAGAATAAATCAAAGGTACACACGACAGACATAGTTGCAGGAAAACAAATTGCATGTGAGCACAGAGGGTCATTCCAACTTGAACATTTACAAGATAGTCAGCGGCTCTTATACACTGGTACACCTGCTTAGTATCGTGTAGGGCCCCCACGAGTTCGTAGAAGTGCCGCAACACGACGTGACATGGACTCGGCTAATGTCTGAAGCAGTGATGGAGGATATTGACACCATGAACCCTGCAGGGCTGTCCATAAACCCGTAAGAGTACGAGGGAATGGAGATCTATTCTAAACAGCACGTTGCAAGGCATCCAAGATACGCTCAATAATGTTCATGTCTGGGGAGTCTGGTGGCCAGCGCAAGTGTTTAAACTCAGAAGAGTGTTCCTGGAGCAGAAATTCTGGTCGTGTGGGGTGTCGCATTGCCCTGCTGGAATTGTCCAAATTCATCGGAATGCACAACGGATATGAATGGATGCAGGTGATCAGACAGGATGCTTACGTACGTGTCAATTGTCAGAGTTGTCTCTAGACGTATCACGAGTCCCATATCGCACCAACTGCACACGCCCCACACAATTATAGAGCCTCCACCAGCCTGAACAATCCCTTGTTGACATGCAGAGTCCATTGATTCATGAGGTTGTCTCCATACTCGTACATGTCCACCCGCTCGATACGATTTTAAACGAGATTCGTCCGACCAGGCAACATGTTTTCAGTCATCAACAGTCCAATGTCGGTGTTAACGCGACCAGCCGAGGCGTAAAGCTTTGTATTGTGCAGCTATCGAGGGTACACGAGTGGGTCTTCGGCTCCGAAAGCCCTTATCGATGATGTTCCGTTTATGGTTCGCTCGTGCGCCGACTATAACACAACGTCCAAACCCAGTTAAATCTTGATAACCTGTCATTGTAGCAGCAGTAACCGATCTAGCAACTGCGCCAGCCCACGCCCGGGTTCCCGGGTTCGATTCCCGGCGGGGTCAGGAATTTTCTCCGCCTCGTGATGACTGGGTGTTGTGTGCTGTCCTTAGGTTAGTTAGGTTTAAGTAGTTCTAAGTTCTAGGGGACTGATGACCATAGATGTTAAGTCCCATAGTGCTCAGAGCCATTTGAACCATTTTTCTGAACTGCGCCAGACACTTATTGTCTTATATAGGCGTTGCCGACCGCAGCGCCGTATTCTGCCTGTTTACATGTCTCTGTACTTACATATGCAGGCCTTTACCAGTTTCTTTGGCGCTTCTGTTAATTGGCATGAGTAACATAAAAGTACACTTGTGCTATCACATGCAGGCTGCAATACGCGCGTATGGCTGTACAAAATCAGTCAACGTGGGCGGAGATAACAGCGTGGCTTGTATTTTCGTCAGAATGACTAGCCAAATTGTCGATAATGATACTCCAGCTTTGTGGACTGAAACTATATGGTAAAAGAGTAAAAGATGTTAAAATAGGTGAGTGTGTGTGGGTGGGTGGGGGAGCTGAACAAAGGTGAATGGCCTTAAAGCACTAAATGCACGCATTACAATATTATACTTCTATGTTACTGAAAATAGAATAATGTAATCCTGAGCGGACCATGTACGTCACAGTGGAGGCTTACCTAGCTGGAAAGTGTGTACTTACAGCTAAAAGAGTAAAAAAAAGTCTAAAACAATCTAAAAATCTCTTATTTCTTACGTCCGTTTGTTCGTTGACTGCATCTTTCGGTTGCACTAGGCGTTGTAGATCTGTTTCCTCCAGAGCGTCCATTAATCTACCCTTCTCCACCTTATGCAGTACTTTCAAACATTCCTCAGTGCTGCTGGTGTTACGATTGTAAATACGCAAGTGTGTACCGCATGAGGATTTACAATTCTCACTTGTGTTTGTATGCTCTCTGAATCTGATAGAGATTCATCGACTAAGTTATCTTACACGAATCTCTGACATTCACTACATGCTTATAAATTCCTGATTGCATAAGTGGCTTTGCTTCGTGTGCGGTGTGCGTGATCAGTTTCCCTATCGGGTTATCCGTGTGGAACCCGACTAGTAGTTAGTTTTGGGAAAATTACTGCCTTACTGTACACGACAAGCTGTGGTCAGCTTACCTGCACCTGACGCCTCTGGATTTCTCTGTATGAGGCTGAGTGGAAGAAGTTGTGTATGTGCCTCCTTTACCGAAAACAACACGAAAACTCAAAACTATAATTATTTTGCTCTCTCATCGGTGACTTCATGTACACTATGTGGTCAGAAGTATTGGGACACGTATTAGAGGACACTAGTATGGGATGTGTCCACCTTGCACCTTTATAATGACCTGAACTCCGCTGGAGACACTCTCACTGAGTTGTCTGAATATCTGTGGGGGGATGGCACCCCTTTCTTTCTCAATAGGCGAAACTCCGAGAAGGTAGTCATATTGGACGCTGAGGTCTGGAGCAAAGTCAATGTTCTAACGCATCAGTAGGTTTAGGTTGAGACCCTGGGCAGGCCAGTCCAGTTCAGGAATATTATCGTCCACAAACCGTCGTCTCACAGACGCTGCTGCTTGACAGCGTCCGTTGTCACGCTGACACAAGCATTCTTCGCCTCCAACTTCATCTCCTACAGTATCCAATACGCACTGCTGTAACATGTGTTCATATCCTTCCTCAATCAGTGTTTTCTTAAGCACAATAAGGTGACCACACCCTAATCACGAATTACACCCTTCGTTCTTCATCGTTGGCACTACCCATGTTGACAGGTAACATTCTCCAAACCCAGAACCTTCCATGAAATTACCGCAGTGATTCATCAGTTAAAATGACTTGTCTCCATTCTTCCACTGTCTAGTGATGTCGCTCTTTGCACTGTCTCGAGTGTCGCTTAAGACTGACTGCAAACATATGTTGTTTATGGATTAACTGCTCGTCCCTTGTACCCCCATTTTTCTAACTCTCCACGCACAGCCATTGTGCTAGTGGGGCTGTTGATACCACTTAGGAACACGCAAGTGATTCTTTCTGATAATTTCGTACGAATTTTTTAAAACCACCATCAGCCACGCTCGATGGCCGCTGTACGTCAATAAATGAGGTCTATGTGGTCTTGGATTACCTGTAGCTGCTCCTTTGAGTTTCCACTTCACGTTCACATCACCAATTGTAGACTTAGGCAACTTTAAAAGGGTTGAACTGTCCCTCATGAATGTGTAACTCTGGTGAGAGCCAATGACTAGCCCAGGTTCGAAGTAAGAGAGTCTCCTGGCCGATCCATTCTGTTGTTACTGATCTTCTACCGCAAATTCTCGCTGCCTCCTTTTATGCCGGCTGGTCCGCTTCCCGTGACAACTAGCGGCTAGTTTTGCATTACATAGGGACGTCCGGATACTTCTGACCAAATAATGTATGTTTCAGAATTGTGGCATGAAATGGATTAATCTGTTATTCGTGTGACCAAGTCGTAGTTATAGTCGTTTGTTATCGCGGTATCCATTTTGAATTGTCCTGTATTATAATTAGCCCGTTAGTAGTCTAATGGGGTAGAGAGGACGATAAAGACAGATAACAAAACAAAGGAAATGGAAGAACATCCGCGCGTAATCAGGCAGAGGAAGACAACCCCAGTTGTGCGACGGGGAGACGCAGGGAGTCTGGAAAATTCCAGGCGCTGGAGCGTCGCGTCCCGAGGAGGGGGAGCCCCAGCTTCCAGCTCCAGTGCTGGAGGGTTGGGGTCGCACCCTCGCGAGGCGTCGCTGTTTACCGCCGCGAGGGCAGCCGCGCTGTGCAAAGCCGCGCCGATATTAACGCTGCTGCCGGCGAGAGAATATTGCCACAGCAGCTGCTGCTGCTGTAAACTGCAGACCGACTTGTTGTGGTGCGACTATAGCTGCCGCACTGTTCATGGAAAACAGAAACCCCCACCGCCGATCGTCACTGCAGTGAGGGATCAAAATGTTTTGAGAGCGTTGCCATTTCGTTATGGCGCAGAAATATGAAATAAGACAACAGCCCCTGACAATAATTTTAGTGGCGCCAACGGTATTGTCCCGAGCTCTAATAAACTCAGTTCTCGAACCTGGAGTAGGATTGTTTATGGAGTCAGCATAAGGTACTGCGCATATCGTGCAACATTAAATCAGTATACAGGGTGACAATTATTGTACTATATGAAATAAAGTCATCATAACTTCTGAATAGTTTGTGTTAGGACGTTGAAACTGCACGGTTGGCCCCGGGGCATGATGGGATTTAGACTGCGCATGCTCAAGCGCTTTGTTCCTGTCGGCCATTTACACTGTGTTTCAAACCAGCCCCAGGAAATAGATCAGACGAGCTGCACAACAGGTGGGAATCAACCGGAGACACTGTGACAAATTCTTGTTGAAGACGTGCATCCCCATACAAAATTCAAACCCATCAGCCGTTAAGACCCAGGACCATGGAACAGCAGTTGTATTTCGCCAACACTATTGTCCACAGAACTGACGAACAGGTCTTTGATTGGATATGGTTTAATTTAGCGACGAAGCTTACTTTCATTTGTATGAGTTCGTCAGTAAGCAAGACTGGCGCTCTTTGGGGGGGGGGGGGGGGGGGGGGGACTGAGAACCCGCATTTCCCAATCGAGAAGTTTCTTCACCCTCATCAGGTGACTGAATGGTGTGTAATGTCCAGTCATGGAATAACCGGTGCGATATTCCTTGATGGCAGGGTGACTACCGAATGGTGCGTGAAGGTTTTCGAAGATGATTTCATCATTATTATCCAAAGTGGCCCTGATTTCGACAAGAGGTGGTTCATGCAAGATGGAGCTTGACGCCATCGAAGCGGAGAGTGATGTCCTGGAGGAGCACTTTGGGGACCGCATTCTGGCTCTGGGGTACCCATAAGCCACTGGCATAGGCCTCGATTGGTCGCCATATTCTCCGGATCTGAACAAATGCGGCTCCTTTTTTTGGGGCTACATTAATGACAAGGCGTAAAGCAATAACGCCAAAACCATTGCTAACCTAAAAACAGCCATTAAGGAGGTCATCGAGAGCCTAGATGCCCCGACACTTCAGCGGGTCATGCAGAATTTCGCTATTCGTCTGCGTCACAACATCGCCAATGGTGGCAGCCACATCGAACATGTCATAACCAATATCCGGATATCTGCAGTGACATTTACATGTTGAATAAAGTGTGTGCACATGGTAGATTATACATAATTCACGTTTTTTTCATATAGTTCAGTAATTAGCACACTGTAGTTACGTGATAATGGTGTGACAGTGCTGCTTACAAAGGACGAACATTATTAAAACAGACTAACTGCAGGGACGGATTCCAGGCTGAAAATGGAGACAGAAAGGTCCTATTAACATGTGTCCACTAATGGACAGCGTGCATGCAACGGCAAAAAATCGTCCTGGAACACAGTACAGAACTGCATCACATCCACTTCACAACAGATCTTCAAACTGGTCTCCATCGGATTACAGGAGAAATGACTAGTAAAGGTTGTCATGCAGGGTACACATGACCGTACTTTGGTTTACACCATGTTGGCGGGCCACTTGCTGGTGCTTGTGTTCGTCTCAATATCGTATAGAACCCAGTCCTCCAAATCTGGTGTACGCACAGCCCACCACCTGCCTGCACGTTCGTCCGTCTGAAAGGACCCGTGATCACACAAACGCCCAAAAGGAGCTTGAAATGTGTGATGCGGTTGGTATCTGTGAGGGTACTTGTTTTCGTGAAGCTGTGCTGCCTCTCGACCGTTTCCATCTGCTTGGCCGTACACAAACACCACCTCCGCTCGTTCCCGACTTGAACACCGGGCCATTCTCCTGCTTACAGAAAGCCGCGTCAGTCACACAGCCTGCAACATACAAGGAACACACGTCAGTGCCATCTACTGTGGCAACGATGCATTTCCGGACACGTGTTCATAGGATCTTTTTCCCCCATTTCCAGTCAGGAACCCGTCCCCGCGGTTTATCGGTTTTATTAATGTGCACTCCGTGTGTTTGCTAAGAGCGAAACTTTAATATTACACGTATACCGTCCGTCCAAAAAGCTAAGGGACTAATTTTGATCCTGGCGTACAGGCGACGCCAGCGCAGTAATTACGGTGGCAGTTTGAACTAACAACTGTAAACAAGAGATGTGCGTTTGACCTGTCAGCTGTGAGCAGATGGTGTTAAGTAGCGTACGTGCCGCTGCATTGCATCGACGTTGTTTTGTCACAAATCTCTAAATGAAGTATTAGTTGAAAACAGTCTTGGTTGCAATTTTAGTTTTTTTTTATTTATCAACTACGCGTTTCACCTTATTTAGGCATCTTCAGGCTGATCTTAATTTGGTATTTCTTAGGACGATCCTTTAAGCAGTGTAGCTAAAGTGCATCATCGAGTACATCAGGCCAACATCGCCTTCGTTAACCTCAGTGAATACTTTCTAGATGGATGTGAGTGACTCAAAGACCTGCATAACGCGTACACGTTCTTAGGAGCAAATAATAGTAAGATGGGGCTTAAGTAGTTAGCATAATACTTGTGGTGACATAAAGACCTGCATAACAGGTACACGTTCACAGGAGAAAATAATAGAATAAGATGGGACTTAAGTAGTTAGCATAATGCTTGTGGTGCATTATGTTAACTACTTAAGCCCCATCTTATTCTATTATTTGCTCCCGTGAACGTGTACTTGTTATGCACGTCTTTGAGTCACTCACGTCCATCTAGAAAGTATTTACTGAGGTTAACGAAGGCGATGTTAGCCTGATGTACTCGGGCGATACCCTTTAGCTACACTACCTACAGGATCGTCCTAAGAAATACCAAATTAAGATCAGCCTGAAGCTGCCTAAAAAAGGTGAAACGCGTAATTGATAAACAAATAAAAAACTAAAATTGCAACGAAGACTGTTTTCAACTAATACTATTAAACACTGCTATGCTGATTCATGTCACAGATGCATTGGAAGAATTTCTAAATCAAGTGTTCAAGACATTCTCAAGCTTTGTTTGAAGAAGAGAAAAGTGTGTGCACAGTTTGTCCCGCATACCTGCTGCAAACTTCAAGCATATGAACTGAAATATGTGCCAAATTCAGCCAAGTGAGTTTCACCATGAAGTTTTCTAGGCCTTAAATTAACATTTCTCGAAAAACGTACTAAGTCGTCATGATCCACAATCTGGATTTAACCTAAGTAAAAATAAATCTTGCAACTTTATTGTCATCAAACAAATGTAAGTTACTCTTCCCCAAACTAATTTCACTGGTCTGTACTGTCTGTAGTCTGCTTCAATGCTCTGCTTACACGGAGCCTACGCACAGGATGGAAACTGATCAGCAATTCTTTTGCATCACTGCCGTATCCCCATACTATATGCATGGGTTTAGATTTGAGGAGAATGGGGAGCGAAAGAAAAAGCCTTATAAAAGTAAAAATGAAGGTATGTTTACTGTGAAATAAAAATACAATAATCAAAATGAATCAAAATCAGCTGCTTCAAAACCGTGATGTGTTACCTCGTCCATTATAAAATACCTGGATCCTGCTTGGTATGCTGTCGAAATTTCCGGAAGAAAAGTGTGGAAGTCCCGCAAGGTATGCAGGAGAGATTCTGTGAAGTTTAGAAGTTGTTGATGAGGCACTGGTGGAAGTGAAGTTGTGCAGGCAGGTCATGAGCTGTGATTGGATGGCCTAATCAGTAGAACAAAAACCCATGAAATGTAAACGTCCCTGGTTCGAATCCCCTATCCAGCATACAGTTTTTACTTATGCTGGAAACTTTATAATTCTAAATATGTTGGTTCTACGCAAATGGCAAAGGTAGATAAAGACAGGTAATGAAAATTCCCTTCAGTATATCATACAGCACTACTCTTAATAATGGACAAATTTGTTTTATTGTACGTAACTGACTATAAGATAGAATGAGTAATTAAGAATTTGCTGAAAAATCAGATGTGTTAACAGGTATGTTGCTGAAACTTCTTGGCAAGAAAGATATCTGTGAAAGTTTATGTTTGACCACAGCACTGTATGGGCGCGAAAATGTGCGATGAGGAAGGCAGAAGAAAAATGATTAGAGGTCTTTGAAGTTTGTGTTGCAGGAGACTATCGAAGCTAAGCTGGATTGATTGAAGTAGGAATGAATAATTCCTGTAAATCGTCACCTAATGAATCGAAGAAGCACACGATTGGGCTCATGTAGCTACCATTAGACGTCTTGAGAAGTGTAGGTGAAGGACTCGTGGTACAGAAGACTCGCAGGAGTAGACTAGGTTATGAGCATACAAGGTGCTTTAAATTTTGTAGTGGTTCAATCGAGCCGCCGTGCAGTGGAGTTAACTATACTGGTTCACTGCAATTCCAGTGCACCAGCGTAATTTTCTGCCTTGTGGCCGTTAGTGTTCCGGTCACCTGCCCTGGCCACTAAAGTAATTTCAGGCAGCGTTCTTTCCTCACCTGTTGTCGCTGTCCAACATGGTGTATAGTTTTGACAGCTTAATACATATTTAATTGTGGATAATTACGTCCGTAAGAGTTTGGTCTTGGAGTTTTTATGTACTGATTGGTGGGTGCAAGTCGTTTGGTCGGTCGGTCTGTGACTGTCTCTTGCTTGAGTTACCGACGGATCAGGTGTAGTTGGGCCCACTACCTGTCTCACCTAAGTGAACGTTCATGTTTCCGGGGGGCAGCCCCCCCCCCCCCCCCCCCTTGAGGCGTCTGAGTGCCGTTGTCTGTACTGTACTGTCCTTCTCATGGGTGTTCAATGGTCTGGTTTAAAAGAAAAAAAAAATTATTGTGTTTTATGCAAAATCAACTGTGGGCCTTCAGCCGCTTAAAGCCTTATTCTCAAAATTTCCCCTTAAGCGAAAGCATTGCGGCCTTCTGCCTTGAAAGATTATGCTAATATATTTTAAAATTTAATTGTGGCCTTCAGCCATTTGTATTGCACCTTGCATATGTTCGTTCTATCTACTTTTGCCTTGAGGCTTTCCACCTAGCAGTGCGATATATAAATTAATTTATTTGCTACTTTAACTGCATTTTTATCTTGTTGATTTTTAAGATTTCTTGTTTGGAGGCCTTGAGCTGTGAAAGAATTGTATTTTGAAACTCGTAGTTGTAAAGGTTCGGCTAGGTGCCGTTTTGGTTTAAAGGTGTTATTAAATTACAATAAATTAAAATTTTGAGTGAAACTGACCGACACCGTATTTGGCTCTTTACACAATCCTAATTACCTGTTCTGCCCAGCGGGTTTAGCGGGTGTATCAATCGTCGAATAGTGATATCACTCCTATTCAAATGTCGAGTGATTCACCGATTGCTCCAATCGACTTCGTTCAGCACAACTACACCTCCTCTCTGCAAAGCTGACATCTGCATAAACTGTTCACGCGCCTGTCTTCGAGGCGTTGTTAGTATGCAACTCAGCGCACGGAATGAAGTACGAAGAGGCTTTATGCACTGGTATCGAGATGTCTACTGTTTACTATTCTTGCCAGCTGCGCTGCAGCGTCACACAATCATCCACCGGCCGTCGAGACCTGTGAATATCAGTTTGTGACCGATTTGCATAACTCCTTAGTCGTTCATCGTTTTTTTTAAATCTTAGTGTGTGTCCTTCTCCACTTAAAGACACTCACTGTTTTTCTTTTTGAAAATCACTCTGCCTGTTTACTGGTGTTGACAGAATGCAGATGCAGCAGACCTGGTAAGTAGATCTTGCTACTTCGATGAAACCTCGTCGTCCCAGGACTGATGAATTCAATGAAACAATGCCTAGCGTCAATGGGTAACGTGAGGCAACATTTTACCTCTAAGAAAAGTTGTTCTCCATGGCATAATCTGTCACTTCTAGACGTTTGTCACAAAGACTTTGCAACACCCTGTGTAAGGCAAATTGTTAATGGTGGCTAGCAGCAATTATGTTTAAATAAAGGCAGGAATGGAGAACAATAATGTGAAGGGGCGGAAGTAAGACACAAAATAACAAGAAGACTAAGCAAGGAAACAAAATAGACTGTCAATCGCACCCCTCAGTAAAGCAACACTAAGCTACAGAGGCAGTCATAACGGCAGAATCCAGGAAGAATGTACTAAGACGATACACATGCTGTTGACACAGCAATAAGTTCAGTATATCTTTCTGTACCTGTGACATTACATACCAGCGAGCTCTACTGGGGGGAACAGCCGTTTCTCTGAACCTCTAATTAATTCCTTCGGATAAGAAAACCAGAACATTAGAAACTACTGTAACAGGTGTTCAAGATCCACGTGATGCTCGCTGCTCGAGAGGGAATCGTGCTTAAATAGCGGATGCGGATGCATTCTTCTTCGAGTTTTGTATGATCTGCTTTTATGCTACACGATACCACCGATATCTTATTGCCCTGGAAAGTGACCTATTCGTATAAAGTTTCTTTGTGATTCTCAGTGTCTTGCTATTCTTTTCTGACTCGTCATATTCACACGGGTAGCCAGTAGGTCTACAGGACTGACCTCATAGCGACGCCTTGATTTCTCGTGTGTCCAACAATCAACACTGGATTCGTACTCGTTTCATTTCTAATCTCTTGTGTCTATAACAGAAGTACTATCGCTGACCTTGAAGTTTAAGCCAAACAGACGTTATCAGCGAGTTTCACACCCAGCTGTAAAACACATTTACTTTGTTTTATTGTGTATGTTGCGAATGTCTTGTGGTGATTGCTGCTAGACTCTCGTCGGCTGATTTGAGTTATCAGTATCTCTTCTGCAACGTCTTGAGACGTTACAGCTGAGGATACAGTCCGTCTTCCCTTAAGAGGTCATAAAGATAAGACTGTGTTGACTTACATTGCTCGTTGGTAAAGGTGTTATTGTACAATTGTTACGCAATGTCCACATAACGCGGTTGTATGTCTGAAATTTCACAAGGATTTCATAAGAAAAGTGCTTCTTCTGTCAATCTGAAGTGAACAGAAATGCAAGCGTTCTAACGCGCGTAACATAGGGAATCTGTTAACCACTGTAGATGTAGAAACCCTTCGCTAGGTTATCAGTGTCATGGGTCCTGCCCTTAGTTGCCCCTAGAGAAAGTACCACAACATGCGCTTACTAATTAATTAGGGACTGTGCGTTGATAATCAAGACAGTGACGTTCGTGAGGAGGTCTGAAGTATTGGTGCAGCAGTTCCGCTTTCATCTGTGTACTGCGTAGCAAAATGGTTCAAATGGCTCTGAGCACTATGGGACTCAACTGCTGAGGTCATAAGTCCCCTAGAACTTAGAACTACATAAGCCTAACTAACCTAAGGACAACACACACATCCATGCCCGCGGCAGAATTCGAACCTGCGACCGTAGCTCTCGCGCGGTTCCAGACTGTAGCGCCTAGAAACGCTCGGCCACCAGCGGCCGGCGTACTGCGTAGCAGTTAGAATTCTTGTACAATGCGTAACACATCACCCCTGGCCATAAAGTCGGGTCTCCCTTTTTTCTATTACATACATCAGAGCCAGCACGGGCATCTGACGTTCAGTGTTGAGTAGGAGTAGTAGCAGCAGTAGCAGTAGGTTTATTCATCCGTAGATCACTTTTAGAAAGATACCGGACAAGACGTATACCTACAATTTAAGAACAGCAAAACTAAAGTAATTCATATTACAGACATTAACGTACTTAAGCGTCTAGTTTGACAATGATGGGACAAGCAGTCAGCATCTGCCTGAAGTAATTTTGGTAGAACCACCGAAAACCTAAATCAATATGATGGGATGAAGACTGGGACATCCACCCTTCCCAATACAATGCCAGTCTGTTTAAAATCGCGCTACCTCGTTCGCTTTATCCTTAGTGTATAATACTTCATAATGTAAAGACTAGTGCTAAACTATTAACTGATTTCTCAATCCCAGTCACTGAGCACACTAAACACAATATAAACACATTATTTCATAATGTAACGCTGCACTTGCTGTCAGCTGACGTCAGAGCGATAACGACAATGTTTGGTTTCCGTTTCGTGGACCACAGCTTCACATTTACTAGCCTGAAAAACTGGGTCATCACCCCTCCATAGCCGGTCGGTGTGGCCGAGCGGTTCTAGGCGCTTCAGTCTGGAACAGCGCTACCGCTACGGTCGCAGGTTCGAATCCTGCCTCGGGCATGGATGTGTGTGATGTCCTTAGGTTAGTTAGGTTTAAGTAGTTCTAAGTTCTAGGGGACTGATGACCTCAGCTGTTAAGTCCCATAGTGCTCAGAGCCATTTGAACCATTTGAACCCCTCCATAATGAGTGACGTGTTGAAATCGGACAGAGGATAAGGTCTTAGTATATATTGCATATAAAGTACATACTGCATAGCTTCGGCACTAAGTTTTTCCAGTAAGGAAAAAAAAAAGAAGAAAAGAAACATAATGTGAAAGTGTTATGTAAAACGATACGTGTTCTACTATCGTTATGTTTACTATTTATTTGTGTTAAATTTTTTACCAAACCCCTACTCTGTGTTATTTAAGTAATCCTTCACGGTATGGAATGTAATACTTAACCGGTACTTTTTAACAGCTTTTTTTAAAAAGAAGTTTGTTTTAGTAACATCTTTAATTTCCTTGGGTAGTTTATTGTACAGTGCTATTGCTTCGTGCAAAATTCTGCTTTGAGTTTTATATTTACTCTGTCTTGATTAGTGTAAGTTGAGTCTAGATCTTTTGCCATGGTCATGGGTAGAGCTGTTTGTGCTGCAACGATCAATGTTATCAGTCCCTTCCTCATCCAACCAAAGTGGATGTAAGTTGACATAAGGTCTACTGACTTTACCATAACGGTAGATGTTTCGCCGAATCTGCTCGAAATAATCTTGAAAAATGTCCTGGAATGAAGCAACATCTCGCGGAGGAATGCTGCTGGTGGGAACAGGATACGGCTAATGGAAGTGCCTACCGTCTGCTCGTGAGGCTGACTGGGTGAACAGCGTCTTTTGGAGTTAACGATGTAAAGGACTAGCGTGGCAGTCCTTTCTGTAAGGGATGCGATGGGCCCTCCGAAGCAGAGGTTGTGCTTATCATTTCTGAAGTCCAGAGTCAGTGATCAACAAAATTATATTTTCAATATGGAAAGCCTGTGAGAATTTCAATATGCTTTTCCGTGTGTGTATCCGTAATTCTTAACAGTTTTTCCAATTTTTTTTTTTTTGGTTACTGTTTAGTGAGGGTGCTCGGGTTTTATTAGGCAGAGACCTCAGATCATGGACCTATTGTCTATGGTGGTGTTTAATAAAAGATCTAGCAGCGTTTCATAGAAACAAATAAATTGCATGTTGCTATGGAAACTTTAAATGTAATGTTTCAGTGAGAATTGTTACCTACTGACTTTGAATTATATTCCTACTTTTTAAAGTACAGAAGGAGCATGCATACTTCCACACTCCAGTTTGAAATGAAATGCGAGGCTTTACTAAAAAATTTACCTGTTTCTCCTTCTTCTACAAGGGAAATAATCAATTGTTATTCCTGTTTAACAAATCCACAGCTGTAAAATCTACGAGTACATGTTTTTTCACTGTGAAGCCAGATTTTTGTAAGAAATGACCAGTGTCATCCTGCAGTGTTATTGTAAGAATTTTTGAACTCGTCGACTGTACTGCATCGACACACAAGAAAATTAAGAAACTTTTTGTATTTGTGTATTACATAAATCGTAAGAATGTGGGAACTACTGCCTGAAACCGACCCACACTATAGCAGTGGACGAGTAGTTTCCAGTAGCTATATGTTTACACAGTTTAATGGTTCATGGGTACACCGAGCAGAGCGCAACAAGAATTGCACGTTGCCTTTTTTGAGGCACATTGGAAGACTGTGTCGGTCTAATACCACAAACCTTCAGCACACGAGCACACTGTCTGATGAAAAGTTCCTATGTAATGCAGAGAAGACCATTAGATGTCACGAGAGGCGACCCGCTAATAGGAAAGGAGGCGGAGAGTATCGCGTTGTCAGTATAGAAGCAATAACAGCAGAATGGGCGAGTCGGGATGACACGGTGACCTCGAACGTGGACTAGCCTTTGATTGGTTATCAGGTGACAACTAATCAGTGACATTTCAGCCCTTCTAAACCTGCCCAATTCAGTGGCTGGTGATGTGACTGTGAAAAGGAAACGCGAATGGAACAACCACAGTTAAGCCTGACATGGCATGCCTTATGTTCTGACAGTCAGCAACCTTCGAGGATTGGGGAAGGGTCTGTAAACAGTTGCATGAAATCAGCTGAAGGAATCAGTCATGAGTCTACCTATCATGCTGACTCCGCATAGGGAGTTAAGAGAAGGAGTGCAGTAGTCGAACAACTTCTCATAAGCCAAATATTTCTGTAGTCAGTGCTAAGGTGGTGTAACGAGCGACGTCACTGGAAACTGGATGACTGGAGACAAGTGATTTAAAGTGATGACTCACGCTATACTCTACGCCAATCCGATGGAAGGGTTTGGATTTGACGAATGCCTGGAGAACCTTACCTGCCTTCATGTGTAGCGCCAATGGGGAAGTATGGAGGAGATGGTGTTAAGATATTGGGCTGTTTTTCGTAGTTAGGGCGTGGCCCTCTTATTTCGCTTAAGGAAACGCTAAATACAGAAGGATATGAACACATTTTACAACATTTTGTACTCTGCAGTTCGGAGACAATGATCGCTGGTATCAGCATGACACTGCACCGTGTCATAAAGCAGCATCTGTGAGGAAATTGTTTACGGACTAGCTTGCCCAGAGTACCGACCTGAACCCGAGGACACACTTTTGGGATGGATCAGAATGTCGGCCTCGCTCCAGACTCCAGCGTCCAACATCACAATCTCTTCTAGTGTCATCTCTTGGGGAAGAATTCGCAGCCATTGCTCCACAGTCATTTACAAACCTCATTAAAAGTGCCCTAGCCGAGGTGAAGCCATCATAGAGTGGTAGGGCGGACACATCACGCATTAATGGGTACAAATTGGTGTCCGGATATATTTGATTGGATAGTGTAATTTACCCTCTATGTATCCATTGTAAACAACATTGCAAACCACCAAGTACTGTGGTGCGTCAAGAAACTGGACGTGAGAATTCCTGCATTGTTATCTTTTCTTCGGAGGGTACAGAATTTATTTGATACCTGATAGTAATGGAAATGCCGTGTGGCTAGGGTCTCCCGTCGGGTAGACCGTTCGCTTGGTGCAAGTCTTTTGATTTGACGCCACTTCGGCGACTTGCGTGTCGATGGGGATGAAATGACTATGATAAGGACAACACCAGTCCCTGAGCGGAGAAAATCTCTGACCCACCCGGGAATCGAACCCCGGTCGTTAGGTATGACATTCCGTCGCGCTGACCACTCAGCTACCAGGGGCGGACTGATGCCTGATGATCGTCGTAGAAGGGTGTGGAAGCGGCCAGACACCAATGCCGTTCTCAAGCACACAGGACTAGAACTACAGCAGGAAGGTGAGTTCTTCGTGTACTGGAGCGGTAATATGTACGAATGTCGGACGCCTCTCTTACCTAATGAGAATAATTTGAGAGCAGTACAGTGTCGGAACAGGATCTTCCAATTATCTAGCCCGGAAGCCGACTTATCGGCAATTGGTTTGTCGAACACAACAGTTATGCACATACACACTGCGACCACTTTCTGAACATCTTCTGCAGGAGGCAGGAATCAACAGAACAGAAATGCCTGTGGTCGACATCCGTGTCAGAAAGCTGCTACGACATCAAGTTTAAGCCCAGCCACAGTCTCACAGAGAAGCAAAAACTGAACGAAGATAAAATTAATGCAAGGAGGGCCATTCGTAAAGTTTTGAAAGAATACGAAAGTAAAATTCTGTCCACGCAGTTGAAACAAAATCCTAAGAAGTTTTGGTCTTACGTTAAGAGCAAGCCGTCGGTCTATTCACTCCAGACCATAATGTCATCGAACTGAAGGATGAGACATAGATTGCCGGAATATTAAACGTCTTATTCTAAAACTGTGTAATTGAGGAAGATCACAGTTTCGTTCCTCCTCTAAATCGTCACTCGAACGTCAGAATGACAGATATCGAAGTAAATGACCAAGCAATAGATAAGCAACTGAAATCGGTCAACAAAAGAAAGGCCACTGGACCTGCCGGGATACCAGTACGATCTCATCAGAGTTTGCGAAAGAGCTTGCCCCACTTCTAGCATCAGCTTACTGGGGATCGTTGAAGGAGGGAAGCGTTCCTGAGGATTGGAATAAAGCGAAGGCTATCCCCGTTTTCAAAAAGTGTCTTCCAACAGACGCACAAAGCCCTAGACCTTTAGCTCAGATGTCACTCTTTTATAGAATTTTGGATCATGATTATGTTTTACAAAATTTCTAGTGACCGAAAATTACCTCTATAGGAACCATAGATTCCGGAAACAAGGATCGTGCAAAACACAGCTCGCACTGTTCGTCCACGAGACCCAAAAAGAAGTAGATACAAGCGTCCGAGTACATGCCCTGTTCCTTGACAGTCTGAACAAATTTGGTACAATTCCGGACTTTCGTCTTATGAAAAAAAATAGCAGCTTGAGGAATATCAGACCAGATGTGTGATCGGACTGAAGAGTTTCTAGCAAACAGAACACAGCTTGTCACTAGCGATGGGGAGAAATCTTCAGACGTAAAAGTAACGTCGAGTGTATGCATAGGGAGCGATGCACGACCATTACTTTTGACAGCGCTAGAAAATTGTAACGAAACGTAGGAAGAGGATTGACAATTAGTGCAGGGAGTGGCAGTTGACCCTCAGCTTAAGCAAATGTAGCTCGTTGCGCATAAATAGACAGAAATACCGATTACTGTACGATTACACAATTGCAGAACGACTACTGGAAGCAGTTACATCCGTAAAATATCTAGTAGTATGTGTACGGACCGATTTAAAACAGTACGACCACATTAAACTTATCGCATGTACCGTAGATGCCAGACTGACATTCACTGGGAGAATCGTAAGGAAATGTAGCCACAAAAGAGAGAGTTTATCAAATCTTTGTTTCAACGATGTTTTAACAACTCTTGAATACTGCTCATCGGTCTGGGGCAAGCACCAGAAAGGACTGACAGAGGAAATAGAGAAGATTCGGTAGAGTTTCATGTAGTATGCGGAAAAGCGTCACGGAGATAGCTAGCCAAATGCAGGCCACATGCTGGAAGAGAAGCGTTCTACATCGCGGTGTGGTTTAGTGGTATATAAATAATAATAATAATAATAAGTGTCGCAGTCATATGTTATTCGACACTTTCTTTGAGTTGTCAAGGCTGTACGCCTGGTTGGTTAGGAAGGAGTTGAAGTTTGTGATGTCTGAAGATGAGTGTAATCCCGAAACGCGTAACATGTTCTAATAAAAGAGTCAATTGATCATCTCATGAATTTATTGCGATTGTACAGCATTGGTTGCCAATTATTAACATAAAAATGATCGTAGGCGTCAGGCGGGATTTCATCTCCTGCATATCTTAGTGGTATATTTCTGAGAGTGTACGTTGCTAGAAAAGTCAGTCAGTATATTGTTTCCACCGACGTGTACCTCGCGAAAAGTCCATGAAGGTAAAGTTAGTTTACTCACAAATAGGCTTACTAGCAGTCGTTCTTCTTCGCGAGTGGAACAGGAGAAGGGGAAAGTGACAGTGACACATAGAAAGTACCATCCAGCAAGCAACGTAATGTGGCTCGCGAAGTATAGATGTAGATGTAGATCTGGTGACGTGAAACCTATTGAACATGCCTGGTATCAGCTGAAACTTTCGATATTGCTGCTCACACCGTCAGGTATCATGCATGTCATACAAATACGAAAGCGTTGGGTTTAGGGGGATCATACTCAACGCCATTGAGGATCTCAGTGGCCCCACGCGTCTTGTGCCAGAGTGGACGTATTGTTCGTTTGGCCATGTCACGTACCCAGAGTCAGGAAATGAGCTTGTTTGCAGCAAGACATGTATCCACAGGGTCAGCGCGACGGCATCTGGAGCACTTTGTACCGTCAGGACTGTGACTATTGTTGCTGCTACGCCTGACGGTGCAACAGACGGAGACGCACCGACAGTCGTGCACCCAACGATAACACTGGACACAGGATTAGCACCACGTCGTATTTTCATATGAATCCCGTTTCAGTGTACAACATCACAATGAGCGTAACTTTGACTGGAGACTCCGAGGAAAATGAAGTTGCCGAATTGTATCTGGGATCGTCATATAAGCCTCACGTCTCGCGTGCCACTGGGTGCGATTTGGTACACAACATGAGAGTCTGCAGTTCGCATAACCGGTAATCTGAATGTCAGCCATAAAATTTTTAAACTATTAAGGACAGTGGCTGTGACATATTTTCAAGGTCTCTCAACATGATCTTTCAACATGATAATGGAGGACCGCATGTTGCCCATGCTCTCCTGACCTACCCCAGTACAGAGGGTGTGCGGCTGTTACTCCGGCCAGAATCTTCGTGAAATCTCTCAGACGATGGAAACATACCACTTGCCAGGCACGAAGATTGGTGCTGGTACAGAGCTGAACCACCACTGGAGTGGCGTGGCCATATCCGTCACCAAAGCTCAGTTCGACTCGAAGCCCTGCCATCGCTGCTACCAGAGGTGAAAGCTCTCTGTACCAAATTTCGCATCCTGTATCCTACAGATTATTTACCCATTTAATCACGTATTCTTTTACTTTATTGTTTACATACAATGAGTAAAATTTAGTTGTTTGTTTTCCTTTCTTTGTTGCAACTAAAGTGGTATAGACTGGAATGAAATACAAGGCCATAAAACTCTTCGAAAATTTATCCACGCAAATAAAATATCTGGCAGACATCAGACGTGTTTTGAAATGTAGATTAAAGTTATTTCTCCTTAACATCTCTTAGCGGAATTCTTGAATTCTAATAAATAGACGATTACAAACACGCACATGGCCCAAATATGGGGTGTTTGTTTAAAGACCTCCGAAGAGATGTAGATGACGCTGAGGTGGGTAATTTGATATGAGAAACGGGGAGGGGGGGGGGCGGGGAGAGGGCGGGGAGAGGGGGGGGGTCGCAAATGTCGGGAACACCCCAAAAGTGGATGACAAATGTTGAACATATGGCGCCAGCAGAAGACGTACCTGACCACAAGTGCAGCAGTTTAGCCTATCGGTCTGTCGCACTTGATCATCACAACGCAAGTAATCAATGAGGTGTGTGATTCCGAGCCTAAATGTGCGACTTTAGCACATGGGGCAAAACGCGCACCTTGGGGAGTGGTTAGTCTCAAACGAAGAACTCCCTCCCGCTCATATGGGAGGATGGACGACGTGGAAATCTCTTAATAGGCTGCGCTCTGGTGTCACACGATCCAAAGAGAATATGCGCAAATGGGGCCTCTCAAATGAACCGGCGCTGTGTGACTGTGGACACACTCAAACCACCATCCACCTCACGCAGTGTGTGCTGTGCCCACGCACCTGCACCATGGAGGATTTGATGAATGCCACCTCGGAAGCGCTGGACGTGGCCAGGTTCTGGTCCAAGACTTCATAAAATAAAAAACTACTTGACCCTGTTTATGTATCTGTTTACTTTTATACTCTTTTTGTATTTGTTATATACTTGATATGTATATGTTAATCATTCTGACTTTATGTGCGATGCTTCTGACACGATTAAATAAATAAATAGCGCATGGGGCTTGGGGTTCGAGTCTTACGTCTGGCAGGTAGTACTTTTTTCATTGCATTAGACAATTATGTGTTCGCACTCAGGTAAGATTTATTATTTTATTTACCAGTCTCTCGCTGTCCGCTGGTTTATTGCAAAGTACAGTACAACAAAAACCCTCTGCATTACGTCACTAGTAATGAGTGTAAGCTTTCAAATTCTTCACCATCAGAAAATGACCTATGTTTTCTTTACTAACTAATGCCTGTAGACAAAAAAGAAGGGACAAAAGAAAAGAGACGCTAAATAAAAACAGCTTCTGCTTGGATAAGCGAGGATAGTAATTTTATAATTTCTACGTTTACAACAGATCACATTTACGAAAGGTGTTCGATGTCTGCACTGGTGTGCAGCGATGTGTTGCACTGCACCCTACTGACAAGTACAGGATCGACAAGCCCACTGCTGCGCTTGCAGCGAGGTATGTCATTTGGTGGCGCCACATGTCGAACATTTGTCATCCACTTTTCAGGTATTTCCCAACACTTTTGGCCCCATGTGTCCTAATGAAACTACTTATCGCAGCAGCACATACGTCCCTTCTGCTGTTTTTAAACGTTGATAAGAATCGCCCTGTATAGTCATAACATTATTTTTTTGTGGTCTATGCAATCTTTTGCCCAAATCAAACATTCTACATCGTATTGAATATCTAAAAAATTCGGAAATAACTAAATGCCTAATTAACGTACTGGGTGACTTGATGAGATCGATGGTTTTCGTTTTTCTCTCCCTCATCAAAATCGGGTGTTGTTCCAGGAACACGTGGAATAGTTCACTCCTCAGTCGTCACTGGACACAATGTATCATGTACTTTTCTGATAGTTAAAACAACAGTGCTCCATTTCAACGGTTGTACACGAAGTGCAAATCCACTTGTCCATCTATAATTTCATGACTTTTAGGCGGTATCCTGCGTTAATTAGTGCGAAGTCTGTGATTAATTGCTACTGACATATCAGGTACTTCTGCTGGTTTTTCACTGCAAGGAGAAAGATGTGCTCTTTATGAACCGTCTACATGGCGTAGACGGCGCTTAGTATGTTGTGCGGGAAGGCAAAGTGATCGGTTTTAAAGAAGGAACCCGTATCCGGGAACGGACGGCTTGAGCGCTGAAGAGCGTCGATGTCTGTGGTGTCTGAATACGGAAAATAAGCAATCCTATAGCCATATGGATACTGCAGAAAGTCGACCTGAGCCTAATAACATTCCTGCGCATGCGCTACACTCTCTCACACAGCCCTTGTACGCATCCTATTGCGGACCTTGTGTGGTCTGCCAGTGAAGTAACGTTGTCGATAGAAGTGCGACATGTACAGCTGAGGAAACCACTGACATGGTGTTTGCATGCAGCAAAGCGGATCGCAGTGGAGAGCCGGTGCAAGACTGTATACGTAACGTTTCCCAAACAGGCGTACTCCACATCATTTCACCTTCGCGGTCATAGACAGATGCATCAAAGAAGCCGGAATGTTGAACGTAGATATTTTATGCCTGACATGTGACCATTGTGGTAGGTGCTTGAGATACTGGTTCCCAGTCTACTGATTGTCCTCTGCTGGGTGCTGAAATGTGATGTGGGTCGTCCACGCTCGGCTCGAACACTCCTGTTAGAGAAGGATGTGCTGACAATGTTCCAAGAGGACCCATCCACCAGCAATCGGCAGTTGGCACAAGCGCTGCACTTGGGCTAAAGTTCCGTGTGTCCATGAATACCGGCTCCATCCATACCATCTGCAGAAAGTGTAGGCCTTACGTGAGGAGGACTACCCATGACGGGTACAGTTTGTTCAGTGGTATTTACAGTTCTTGAACATGCTGCTATTCTCACGTGAAGGCATCTTTACTACAGGCAGCATATTAAACTTCCACGCATGCCTGTTTGGGAGGACTAAAATCCGCTTGCGCATGTGATTCAAAATCACCAACACAGGGTTGGTATTAACGACTTGGCCGGTGTAATTGGTGACCATATCAGTGAGCCAATTCTACTGCCAAACAGACTAACAGGAGCGGTTCACCTCGCATTTATTAGAGATGCTTTGTCTACCCTATTGGGTGTAATGCCACTAAATGTTCGGATGTACATGTGTCTGCAACACGACGGAGCTCCAACACACATTTATGTCGATGTGCAGACTCACCTCAATGTCGCATATCAAAACCGATGGTTTGGTAGAGGTGGACCAGTTCCACGGCCAGCACGGTCGCCAGATCTGCACCTCTCGACTATTTTTTGTGGGGTAGAATGAAGGAGAAGGGACAGGCTGATAGGACATCTGTTAAGTCATGAGGAATGACTTCCATGGTACTAGAGGGAGCTGTAGAAGGCAAAACCTGTCCCGCAAATAATAGAGGACGTAGGTTGCAAGTGCTACTCTGAAATGAAGAGGTTAGCACAGGAGAAGAATTCGTCGCGGGCCGCATCAAACCAATCAGAAGACTGATGACCCCCCCCCCCCCAAAAAAAAGATGAAGGATATGGTGTATGGCTCATCTGTAACGTCAGCGGAGGACCTTATCTCTCGAACCCACGGAACGATAGAAATACTTCCAAGACAACTCCGCGTGTTGGCTCGTGTCCGTGAGACTTAGCACCGCCGATGTAGGCCATGCATTGACGTAGGAGGTACGCAGTTCTAAGCCCGTTTGTAATGTCGACAGCGTGATGTTCTACTCATGTCGAGTTTATTAACGTAATGTGAAACACATTCTCCTCAGACTTCCACGTCTCCAGTGCCCAAGCCGATCGTTTCCTCCTTGAGCACCGATTAGTGTGCCTTCCTCCGCAACACAGTAAATCTTTTTTGATAGACACCTCTATATCGAAGTCATACACTCGATAAGTCTCCTGATATGAATTCTGTACACATGAGCAGTATTCAAGTATGAGGCGTAGAAGAGTTGAGCCGTGTGTCGGCTCAATATATATCGCGCTGTAAAGATTGTTCTGTGTCCTTCCATTCCATCGTTAATTGATTCTTTCATGTTTATCGTTATGCTGCGTACGATTCTGTTGAGATTCCCCTCTGGCGGCATGTCTGGTCTTATCGATCTTCGAGTCGTTGCTTCCTGTTAGCCTTGTGTAAGGGAATAAGATCTTTGGGGGGATGGCCGGTTGGTTGCCTAGCGGTGACGAATCGGTCGGTCGGTGGGTTTTTAAAACCGGGAATGAGAGAATGTCGTAGGATGAGACCGCGGCGTGGCGTGGCTGTGGAGAGTTGGTTGTTGTTTCGAGAAGCCGCGTGGTCTATTCTGGTGGTGCGAGGCGAGTGGAACGAGTTGACGGGACCAGGCTGTAAGCTCTTGCTGTGAGCACCTGGGGGCCACGGCTGTGGTTCCGAGTTACTACTTGGTGGGAGCGGCAACGGACGTCTTTAAATTTTCCGTCTGGAGGCGGGAATGATGGACTAGTAACTCGCCTAACCTGAGGAGTGGTATTTCGCCGCCGTGGGTGCAGAGAAGACGAGGGCTCAGGTGACAGAGCGCGTGGCTGCGTGACTGGGCCCAGTTGGGTACGCTGGCGACGTGTACACGGTCGGGTGTGAGGAACCTTTGCATCGGAGTTCACCTGCTGTTTCTCTGATAAACTGCAAGTTAAGTTGGTTAAAGGTTTAGATGTTAATTGAAGAATTTTGGTTTGTGCAACCAGCGTCTTTTCTGCCTTGTGGCCTCCTGCGTTCGGGTTTCCTCTCCCTGTCGCCGGTGTATTTATAGACGGTGATCTTTTCCGCTTCTTATTAGTACTGCCCAGTGGGAAGTGTATTTTTTGGGCAGTGATTATTGTTTTAGATTACATTGCTTCTGCCTTGTGGCCTCCTGCGTTCGGATTTCCTGTCCCTGTCGCCGGTGTAATGATAGACAGTGATCTTTTGGCTTCTTATTAGTACTGCCTGGGAGGAAGTGTATTTTTGGGCAGGAATTATGGTTCCTGATTTGATTCCTCCTCCTCCCCTGGCCTAGCGTGAGGTCGATGTGATTGCTGAAAGTGAGGCGTTGTGGGTCTGTTAGTCCGCTTCTAGCCTGAGCATCCTTCGGGAGACAATTGTGGCCTCCCTTACACCCGGTCGGTTAATTATTTATATCCCAGGACATTTTGGTGGCAGGACATGGTATTAAAGTTGTTAGTTATGGTAAAATGTTAAATGATTGTATTTTACTCAGATCGTTTTCGGCCACTGTTTAAAAAGGTTGCCTTTCATTGGTGGGTTTTTAAAATTACGTACCTTTAAAATTGTTAGTTATTGTAAGAGGTGAATGATTGTATCTTTAC
Organism: Schistocerca serialis cubense; assembly: GCF_023864345.2. Taxonomy (NCBI): domain Eukaryota; kingdom Metazoa; phylum Arthropoda; class Insecta; order Orthoptera; family Acrididae; genus Schistocerca; species Schistocerca serialis. The sequence goes on along the minus strand of NC_064644.1, from coordinate 260,246,943 downwards.
TTCGATTGTTTTAATCTACTTGGCATCCTTTGAAAAAGCTAATTCTGCCTCTCTGTTAACGAGCCCTTGTAATTTAATATCTTGTTGTGCCAAAGTGTAAAAGAAGTTGGCTCCCTACATGTTCGGTAACGAAATTGTATGCAAATTGGTGTTTTTTTTGTTTCATTACTTGGAAAGTTTTAATTTTGTTATTAAATGCTTTATCAAAGTCTGTTTTAAGTAAAATGGCTTGGCTATTAACGGTAAAGTTTTTTATTTCATTACTTGGAAAATTTTGATTTGTTATCAAATGCTTTATCAAAGTCTGTTTTAAGTAAAATGGCTTGGCTATTGACGGTAAAGTTTTTTATTTCATTACTTGGAAAATTTTGATTTGTTATCAAATGCTTTAACAAAGTCGGTTTTAAGTAAAATGGCTTGGACGTTAACTGCAAAGTAAATTGTTTTGAAAAGGCACTCATGCCTACTAGCTTTTTTGGATCTGTTCCTGGTCAAGTGATAAAGAAATGACTTTTATTGGTTGAAGTAACCAATAAAGAAATTGTAAGACGCAACTCGACAGTAACCAACTACTTTTGGCCCCGTTTCCCAACTGGGGGTTTTCCTTGATTAATCGTAACACCCGTCTCAAGAGTTTTTAGGTATTTTCTGTGGAAAACGAGCTGTAGTATCGTCCGAATGAATCGAAACCTGACATCTGCTTTACTTACGGCTAAGCCTAAGAGGTCCCGCTTCCTGTCTGTGCACGTCATTCCCATATACAGAATGTTTCAAAGCCTTTGTATTAAACGTCTAGGGGTGACAGAACGTGTCATGGGGAACAACTTTTGTTGGAGATAAAGTGTTCACAAACGCTTCGCGGCGACAATAGGCGGCCATTAGTACTCACAAGCAGAGGGACGACGAGAAGTCACCGAAATTGCTACATGTACTAACCAGGTGTGCTGCAAACTACCTACCCCAATAAATTGATAGAGTAATTTTCAAGAAGAAAACCTTAAGATTAAGTGCCTCTGAGGGGAGTAAGATGTTTTAGAAGCGATTCAGGAACTTTAATTGGCTCGATCTACCCTGTTCACGCGATGCAGATGATTGGATTACAGGCAACACACACTGCATACGGCCGTCGCAGATTGAGTACCTCTGACCCTCTCAGGGGGATAACCAATAGAAACCGACGCGTAGTGTCATGAGGAAGCGACAGGGAACATTTTATCTCTCACAAAATTCGTTCCCCGTGGCGTGATATATGATCCCACGACGTTTGATGTAGAGCTTTGGAAACAACCTGTGTATGCGTCACATTAATGACTCCAGTTGTGAGTCTCTAACTCTGTAGTTGACGTTGGCACGCTTTAACATGTTAGGAAGCGTAAAGCTTTCTACTTCTGTATATTAAGAAGTATTTGTTAGTCTTGGAGCGGGCTAATATTTATTCGATACACAATTTGGTTCTACTACAGTTTTTTTTTTCTTTAAGATAATATGCTTCACCTGAGACAAGTCACAAATTGTAGCCAGCACTCTCCAACAAGTCTTTAGAGTGTAAGATGAAGAGCTCAATGGTGCTATTAGAAGTTATTACGAGGGTGAGTCAAATGAAAACCTTAAATATTTTTTAAAATAATATTTACTGTGCAGAAGTGGTACAAAGCTGTATCACTTTTCAACATAATCTCCCCCAAGCTCAATGCAAGTCCTCCAGCGCTTACAAAGTGCATAAATTCCTTTAGAAAAAAATTCTTTTGGTAGTCCGCGCAATTACTCATGCACCGCGTGGCGTACCTCTTCATCAGAACGGAACTTCTTTCCTCCCATTGCTTCTTTGAGTGGTCCAAACATATGGAAATCACTTGGGGTAAGGTCTGGTGAGTATGGTGGATGAGGAAGACACCCAAAATGCAGGTCTGTGATGGTTGCAACTGTTGTACAGACAGTGTGGGGCCTTGCATTGTCATGTTGCAAAAGGACACCTGCTGACAGCAATCCACGTCGCTTTGATTTGATTGCAGGCCGCAGATGATTTTTTAGGAGATTTTTGTATGATGTACTGTTGACAGTGGTCCCTCTAGGCATGTAGTGCCCCAATATGATGCCTTTTTCGTCCCAAAAGAGAGTCAGCATAACCTTCCCTGCCGATGGTTCGGTTCGAAACTTCTTTGGTTTTGGTGATGAGGAATGGCGCCATTCCTTGCTCACTCTCTTCGTTTCCGGTTGGTGGAAGTGACCCCAGGTTTCGTCCCCAGTAACGATTCCTGCAAGGGAGACATCACCTTCTCGTTCAAAGCGCCGAAGAAGTTCTTCACAAGCATCAACACGTCGTTCTCTCATTTCAGGAGTCAGCTGCCGTGGCACACATCTTGCAGACACTTTGTCAAACTGGAGCACATCATGCACAATGTGGTGTGCTGACCCATGACTAATCTGTAAACATGCTGCAATGTCATTCAGTGTCACTCGGTGGTTTTCCTTCACTATGGCTTCAACTGATACAATGTTCTGTGGAGTCATAACTCATTGTGCCTGACCTGGACGAGGAGCATCTTCCACTGAAGTCACACTATTTGCGAACTTCCTACGCCATTCGTAGCTTTGCTGCTGTGACAAACATGCATCACCGCACTGAACCTTCATTCGTCGATGAATTTCAATAGCTTTCACACCTTCACTACGCAAAAATCGAATAACAGAACGCTGTTCTTCCCTGGTGCAAGTCGCAAGAGGGGCGGCCATCTTTATACTGTTACTGCGATGGTATGTGTGCATTTGCACTACGCTGCCACCTACAGGCCATTCTTACGCTGCTTGTAGCACGCTTACCAACTTACAGGGTAACGGCTCGAAATTTCGATTTGTTATTACAAATTTAAGTTTTTCATTTGACTCACCCTCGTATAATCCACTGAGGCAAACCAAATATTGCTTCAAAGTCTGTAGATGACTCTCCATCCACAGGAACGAGGCACATTTTGCTCGGCAAGAAATGCTCAGTACACTACCTCAAATCTGCATCTCCAGCTCATACTGCACAAACCATTGTGACGTGAACGGTGGAGAATTCTTCCCACTGTACCAGTCATTAGGGCTTCATCTTGTACCATTAACGTATGGAGCGCGGAAAGAATAATTACTAAATCGCCTCTATCACGCTGTAACTTGTGTCGTCTTGTCTTCGTGATGTCTATTGGAGCGTTATAGAAAGGACTGTAATACGAGGGGCGTTCGATAAGAACACATTTTTTCTCGGCCAATTTCGGTTGAGAAAGTGTGGAATTTATTGTGGGACGTTATGGAATATTCCCGCTTCAGCCTCTATAGTTTCAAGAAGTTCATACAGGTGGCGGAGTTATGCGTAGCCTTCAAAATGGCGTCTGTAACGGAGGTCCGTTCCAAGCAGAAAAGTTTCATCAAGTTTCTTTCGGCGCAGATACTCACAGGCGCTTGCAGTGTGTCTGCGGACACCTGGAAGTGAACAGGATCGTTGGGCGAGGCTTCTGTCATTACCGCGAAAAGGCCGCGCAGACCTGTCCGATCTCCCGCGTGCCGGCCGGCCGTGCACAGTTAGAACGTGCGGACACTCTCATTCGAGGTGATGGACGGATCGCATTCAAACACCTCGCTGCACAACTGGACATTTCTGTTGGTACTGCTGACACATTCGTCCACCAGCTGGGATGTGTGTCCGCTGGGTACCTCACGCCTTACGGAAGACTATAAAGAGCAACGAAGGACCACCTGTGCGGAACTGCTTGCATGTTACGAGGATGGTCGAGACAATTTTTTGCTGAACATCGTCATCGTCACAGGCGATAGAACATCGGTTCATCGCTTCCAGTCGGAAACAAAAGGGCAAGCAATGGAGTCGCTCTTCACCACTTCTCCTCCGTAGCCGGCCGCTGTGGCCGAGCGGTTCTAGGTGCTTCAGTCTGGAACCACGGGACCGCTCCGGTCGCAGGTTGAATCCTGCCTCGGGTATGGATGTGTGTGATGTCCTTAGGTTAGTTAGGTTTAAGTAGTTCTAAGTCTAGGGGACTGATGACATCAGATGTTAAGTCTCACAGTGCTTAGAGACATTTCAGTTTCTACTCTGAAGAAAAAATTCAAAACAGCACTCGCAGCCAGTAAAGTCATCGCGACGCTCTTCTGAGATTCTGAAGGGGTTATTCTGTTTAATATCCTCCCCGACATAAGGCCATCCCACTGAACGGGTATTAAGTTGAAAACTAGGGTTTTGTAGCAAAAAGAGAGGGGAATAATATGGTGTATTGTAGTCCTGAATAAAAGTAACCTGCTCTCAGAAAAAAATATGTTGCATTACTGATTAAAGGCCCCAGTAACTTCCTAGGTTCACCACTAGATGTTGGTTCTTGAAACTTTATAACTAAGCTTTCTCGGGATAGCTTGCGTCTATCTTCAAATGTCTACCAGAACAGACTTCTCAGGATCTCCCGGACTTTCTCCCAAGGGTCAAACAATTCTGTGATCGTGCGTGCTGCCCTTGTTTGTATACGTTCAATATCGCCTGCTAGTTCTATTTGGTACAGGTCCCATCCACTTGAGCAATATTCTAGCATGGGTCACACGAATGTTTTGTAAGCCATCTCCGTTTTAGACTGATTACCTTAGTCCGTTACCTGCTTTACCTACCGGTTAGCCTACGTGATAGTTCCATTTCGAATTCTTACACCCAGGTAACTGTATGATTTGGTCGATTCCAACTGTGACTCACTGATATTGTAGTCATAGGATACTACCTTTTTTTTTCGTTTTGTGAACTACACAGTATGATATTTCTGAACATTTCTGGACATTTGGATCACTCTGAAATCTTATCATGATCTGTGGGTACCGATTTTGAATACTTACTTGAGAACAAATATTTCGGATCGCGTATTCCCACAAGATAGGATGTGGTGTAGAAAAAATCACTTTTGACTGTGACCTTTTGGCATGAATAGCAATCACAACTGGGGTGGAAGTACAGCCGAAATTGCCATGTAACATCACTATACGGACACAGCCGTTGCATTTTGCAGACATTCTGACACTTTGTGAAAGAAATTTCTGCCATTTGACTACAGACTGCTATTCATTTATTTCACAATTATGATTCTGGTTTCACAGCCATTTTCATGTGCAAGCTGAAATATCACAAAGTGTCCGCCATTCCTCTGGCCGGAGTGGCCGAGCGGTTCTAGGCGCTTCAGTCTGGAACCGCGGGACCGCTCCGGTCGCAGGTTCGAATCCTACCTCTGGCATGGATGTGTGTGATGTCCTTAAGTTAGTTAGGTTTAAGTAGTTCCAAGTTGTAGGGGACTGATGACCTCAGAAGTTAAGTCCCATAGTGCTCAGAGCCATATGAATTTGTCCGCCATTCCTAAACACATGCCATTGTCGAAATAATACACGAGGGCTATTCGGAAAGTAAGGCACAATGGATCGCAAAATGGACACGACAGTGAAAATCCGATGAAGGTTTGCACAGATATGTTTGGCGGTGTCTCTATTCTGCCTGTCGATCATGTCACGTCTCTTTTTTCAGTTCTGGGAATACAGTGAGCACGTAAAGATGCCTAGAAAAATCGTGTCTCCCGCCAGGTACGGGTGCCCGCTGCGAGGTTTCGCCTTATTTCATGCAACCACATATAATCTACCTGTCATGCATTTCCTTCTTCTTGACAGTTCTCGGTCTCACGCTGCTGGGACAATCAGGACATCCCTGTACCGTTTCCAATGGGAAGCGTTTGATCTCGGACTTGGTCCGATCTGATGTTCATCTCTGCTCACATGATCCGCTGGCTATGAAGACAACATTCTGGAACAGCCAACGAACAGCAGAGCAGTGTGGAGAAATGCCGGAAAGCGCAGGCGGCTGCCTTCTCCAACGAGGGCCTGAGAAAGTTGGTACAACGCTACGACAAATGTCGGAAATTTTGGTTCAAATGGCTCTAAGCACTATGGGACTTAACATCTGAGGTCATCAGTCCCCTAGAACTTAGAACTTCTTAAACCTAACTAACCTTAGGACATCACACATATCCACGCCGGAGGCAGGATTCGAACCTGCGACCGGAGCGGTCCCGTGGTTCCAGACTGAAGCACCTAGAACCGCTCGGCCACAGTAGCCGGCGGAAGTTTTGGAAATTTGCGGTAAGGTCTTATGGGACCAAACTGCTGAGATCATCGGTCGCTAAGCCTCCATACTACTTCAGTCTAAATTAAAAATGAAACTACCTTACGCTATGAACAACAGAAACACCCATGCCCGAGTGAGCACTCGAAACTCTGACGGGGGAAGGGGGGGAGGGAAGGAGGAGGAGCCGCACGGACCGTGGCTAGGCGCCTCACACCGCGCGGCTACCCCGCGCGGCACAAATGTCGGACTAGCGAGTATATGGACAAGTTGCTGGAAGGTGTAGCGAACTGTTTCAAATAAAACACTTTTCATTTTCACTGTGGTTTCCACTTCACCACCAATCGGACCTTACTTTCCGGGTATCCCTCGCATATCTGGTCTTAGAAACCCGTCGTCATATTACCGGTTATGCATGCTTGTCAAAGATACATAATGATGCTGACATTATGGGCAGCGAATAGACATTAACAAACTGTAACGCGTATTTGATACCATTGTATTGCTGGGACCTGCATTCATCACGTCCGTACGTCAACGTTCATTCGGTGTGAGAAATGTCAGCTTTATTATATATTTTTGATATGTAATCTTATTGCGTACTACGACGATCGGTTTATAAGGCCATATGCACGCTGAGGAGAAAAAGTCTTCAAACCAATAGCGAATAACTGTGCCTCAGTTATATGCCGCACTGTCATCCATAAAAATGCCATCGCTTTTTGCCTGCAAGAGGTCTCCAAGAAGCCGAACATAATATTTACAGCCTATGATCGGTTCAGTCGGACTAGAGGACTCAGTCCATTCCGTTTGAACACAACCTACAACATTATGGAGCCAACACCAGCTTGCACTGTGCGTTGTTGACAACTTCGGTTCATAGCTTGGTGAGGTCTGCGCCACTCTTGAATCCAACCAACTGAAATCGGGACTCATCTGACAGGCCACAGTTTTCCTGTCGTCTGGGGTCCAACCAATACGGTCACGACTTCGGGAGAGGCTCTGCAGCCAATGTCGTTCAGAAAGCAATAGCAGTCGCATCGGTCTTCTGCTGCCATAGCCCACTAATGCTAAATTTCGCCCCACTGTCCCAACGGAAACGTTCGTCTTACGTCCCACATTGATTTTTGCGATTATTTCCCCTAGTATTGCTTGTCTGTTAGCACTGACAACTCCACGCAAACGTCGCTGTTCTCGGTCGTTAAATGTAGGCCGTCAGTCACTATATTGTACTTGCCTGAAATCTGGATTTCTCGGAACACTCTTGACGATGTGAATCTGGGAATATTGAAGTCCGTAACGATTTCCGAAATGGGCTATTGCATGGGACTAGCTCCAGCTACCACTCCGCGTTCAAACTCTGTTGATTCACGTCGTGCGGCCATAATCACGTCGGAAGCTTTTTCACATGAATCACCCGAGTAAAGTGACTGCTCCGCCACTGCCCTACCCTTTTATACCTTGTGTACGCGATATTACCAGCCCCTGTGTATGTGCATACCGCTATACGACTTGTATCACCTCGGTTTAACCGGTGTTAGAAACCACTCTTCGTATTACAGGTTATGCGTACTTATCAAAGATACGTAATAAGGCTGATATTATGTACAGCGAATAAACATGAACAAACGGTAATGCGTATTTCAGAGCCAATACACTGCTGAGACCTGCATTCAACACATCCATAGACTTATGTTTATTCGCTGGCACAATGTCAAGCTTATTATACACTGAAGCGCCAAAGAACCTGGTATAGGCATGCGTATTCAAATACAGAGCTATGTAAACAGGCAGAATACGACGCTGCGGTCGGCAACGCCTGTATAAGGCAACAAGTGTCTGGCGCAGTTGTTAGATCGGTCAATGCTACTACAATGGCAGACTATCAAGACTTAAGTGAGTTTTAACGTGGTGCTATAGTCGGCGCAAGAGCGAGGGACCTCCGAAGCAGCGATGAAGTAGGGATTTTCCCGTAGGATCATTTCTCGAGTGTACCGTGAACATCACGAATCCGATAAAAGACCAAATCTCCGTAATAGCTGCGGCAGAAAAAGATTCTGCAAGAACACGACCAACGACGACTGAAGAGAATCGTTCAACGTGACAGAAGTGCAACCCTTCCGCAAATTGCTGCAGATTTCAATGCTGGGCCATCAACAAGTGTGAGCGTGTGAGTCATTCAAAGAAACGTCATCGATATAGGCTTTCGGAGCCGAAGACCCACTCGTGTACCCTTGATGACTGCACGACACAAAGCCTCGACTGAGCCCGTCAACCCCGACATTGGACTGTTGATGACTGAAAACATGTTGCTTGATCGCACAAGTCTCAAATTGTGTCGAGCGGATGACGTGTACGGGCATGGAGACAAACTCAAGAATCCATGGATCCTGCATGTCAGCAGGGGCTGTTCAAGCTGGTTAAGGCTGTGTAATGGTGGTGGAATGATTGTGGACCCCTGATAAGTCTAGATACGACTCTGACAAGTGACACGTACAGAAGCATCCTTTCTGATCACCTGAATACATATATGTCAATTGTGCATTACGACAGACTTGGGCAATTCCAGCAGGACAATGCGACACCCCAGCCGTTCATAATTGCTACAGAGTGGCTCCAGGAACATTCGTCTGAGTTTAAATACTTCCACTGGCCACCAAACTCCCCAGACATGAACGTTATTGAGCATATCTGGGATGTCTTGCAAAGTGCTATTCAAAAAAGACAGCCATCTCCTCTTATTCTTACGGATTTATGGATAACCCAGCAGGATTCATGGTATCAGTTCCCTCCAGCACTACTTCAGACATTAGTCGAGTCAATGCCTCGTCGTGTTGCGGCACTTCTACGTGCTCGCGAGGACCCTATACGATACCAGTTTCTTTGGCTCTCCACTGTATATGTTTGATTCGTATCCATATACTGTATACGACGACTCATTTTCACACCAGACATACGTTATTTCAACGATGACATGCTTTTAGGCATGTCGGACACAATTTGACAGTTCAAGTTGAACTGGAGGGTGGCTATAAAACTGGTATCATGACTGTGAAAGAAATTTACGTTCAAATGGTGGAAATTTCTTTCAAAAAACTGTAACTAACTGTGGTGCCCTACGAAGGAAAACTTATTCTGACAAGTGGAAGCTCATTGTTCTCGTGGATGTCGGACAGCGGCCGATGATATCAATAAAGAAAACGAACCACCACAGCTTTATCATCAAAGAAATTTATTTCAAATCACTAGTTTCGCCAGCACGTTGTAGAGTGTACATTCCTGATACGCGCAATCCACGACAACTAGTATTGCATGGGTTCTGTAATACACCACTGGCCATTAAAATTTCTACACCACGAAAATGACGTGCTACAGACGCGAAATTTAACCGACAGGAAGAAGATGCTGTGATATGCTAATGATTAGCTTTTCAGAGCATTCACACAACGTTGGCGCCGGTATCGACACCTACAACGTGCTGACATGAAGAACTTTTCCAACCGATTTCTCAAACACAAACAGCAGTTGACCGGCGTTGCCTGTGAAACGATGTTGTGATGCCTCGTGTAAGGAGGAGAAATGAGTACCATCACGTTTCCGACTTTGGTAAAGGTCGGATTGTAGCCTATCGCGATTGCGGTTTATCGTATCGCGACATTACTGCTCGCGTTGGACGAGATACAATGACTGTTAGCAGAATATGGAGTCGGTGGGTTCAGGAGGATAATACGGAACGCCGTGCTGGAGCCCAACGGCCTCGTATCACGAGCAGTCGAGATGACACGCATCTTATCCGCACTGCTGTAAGGGATCGTGCAGTCACGTCTCGATCCCTGAGTTAACAGATGGGGACGTTTGCAAGACAACAACCATCTGCACGAACAGTTCGACGGCATTTGCAGCAGAATGTACTATCAGCTCGGAGAGCATGGCTGCGGTTACCCTTCACGCTGCATCACAGACAGGAGTGCCTGCGATGGTGTTCTCAACGACGAATGGGAAAACGTCATTTTTTCGGATGAATCCAGGTTCTGTTACAGCATCGTGATGGTCGCATCCGTGTTTGGCGACATCGCGGTGAACGCACATTGGAAGCGTGTATTCGTCATCGCCATACTGGCGTCTCACCCGGCGTGTTAGCATGGGGTCCCACTGGGTACACGTCTCGGTCACCTCTTGTTCGCATTGACGGCACTTTGAACAGTGGACGTTACATTTCAGATGTGTTACGACCCGTGGCCCTACCCTTCATTCGATCCCTGCGAAACCCTACATTTCAGCAGGATAACGCACGACCGCATGTTGCAGGTCCTGTACGGGACTTTCTGGATGCAGAAAATGTTCGACTGCTGCCCTGGCCAGCACATTCTCCAGATCTCTCACCAATTGAAAACGTCTGGTCAATGGTGGCCGAGCAACTGGCTCGTCACAATACGCCAGTCACTACTCTTGATGAACTGTGGTATCGTGTTGAAGCTGCATGGGCAGCTGCACCTGTACACGGCATCCAAGCTCTGTTTGACTCAATGCCCAGGCGTATGAAGGCCGTTATTACGGCCAGATGTGGTTGTTCTGGGTAGTGATTTCTCAGGATCTATGCACCCAAATTTCGTGAAAATGTAATCACATGTCAGTTCTAGTATAATATATTTGTCCAATGAATACCCGTTTATCATCTGCATTTCTTCTTGGTGTAGTAATTTTAATGGCCAGTAGTGTACATGGTCCAAGTAATGACAGCACACCTTTGGTTTATAGGTGGCGTAAGTTTTGCGCGGAAACTAGACTGCGGTGGTTCGTTTTCTTTATTCATTCTGGCACAAGTGAATTATTAGGGTAATTTTGTCTGAGTCTACATGGTTACCTTCCTGATGGAGTGCTTAGGACTGGAGGTACCGTCAGCGGAGCCCCAGTACGCCATGAGGCCGCTACAGCCGTTACCAGAATTGTCGATATCGGCCGAGCATGATTACTATGCGGCCGCCCTTATCGCTGCCACCCCACCAGGCAGGGGCTGCAAGTCTGTAAGGGAGGGAGCACCACACGCGAGCAGCCTTATGAAGGGTCAGGACAGACGGAGGGCTGAAGGGAGCGGCCCCAGCCTGAGGCGATAGCATCGTTTCGAGTCTCCGCCACGACCTGCCCCAACAGTACGACTGCAGACTACGTCTCCACTAGGGCGCGCGGCCACTGTTTACTGGGGGGTGCCAGGGACGACCGCACATCTGGGCTTTCTTCGCCGGCTGGTGACCGAGCCGTCACGTCAGCCACTCCGTTACCAGCTGATCCTGTCTGCGACGGCTTTCTTCGGAAACTTGTAACCTCATCCTCCTTTTCTGCAGTCAAATACACCGATGGAAGGAACCCAAAAAATAATTAATGTAGAATAATGAAATGTCGGGAATAGGTTTGTCTCGGTAGCATATTTAAGTGATTAACATTTCAAGATCGCAGGTTACTATAGGCGCGAGTTAAGTCATTGAAAATGTGAAATGCTGCACGTTAATAACCGGTGTAACCGAAGGAATGTTGAATACAAGCATGGAAACGTACATGCTTTGTGTTATACAGCTGCCGCAGGCCAGTTTGTGGGACGGAGTTCTACGTCTACATCTACGTGAATACTCTGCTATTCACAATAAAATGCCTGGCAGGGGTTTCAATGAACCACGTTCAAGCTGTCTCTGTACCGTTCCACTCTCGAACGGCCAAAGGGGGAAAAACGAGCACTTAAATTTTTCTGTGTGAGCCCTGATTTCTCTTATTTTATCATGATGATCATTTCTCCCTGTGTAGGTGGGTGCCAACAGAATGTTTTCGCAATCGGAGGAGAAGACTGGTGATTGAAATTTTATGAAAAGATCTCGTCGCAACGAAAAACGCCTTTGTTTTAATTATTGCCACTCCAATTCACGTATCATGTCCGTGACACTATCTCCCCTATTTCGCGATAATACAAAACGAGCTGCCCCTCTTTGTACTTTTTCGATGTCATCCGTCAGTCCCACCTGATGCGGATGCCACACCGCACAGCAATACTCCAGAATAGGGCGGACAAGCGTGGTGTAAGCAGTCTCTTTAGTAGACATGTTGCACCTTCTAAGTGTTCTGCCAATGAATCACATTCATTGGTTTGCTCTACCCACAATATTATCTATGTGATCGTTCCAATTTAGGTTATTTGTAATTGTAATCCCTAAGTAATTAGTTGAATTTACAGCCCTCAGACTTGTGTGACTTATCGCGTAATCGAAATTTAGCTGATTTCTTTTAGTACTTATGTGAATAACTTCACACTTTTCCTTATTCAGGGTCAATTGCCACTTTTCGCACCATAAAGATATCTTATCTAAATCATTTTGCAAGTCGTTTTGATCATCTGATGACTTTACAGGACGGTAAACAATCTAAGACGGCTACTCAGATTGTCTCCTATGTCGTTAATACAGATCAGGAACAATAGAGGGCCTACAACACTTCCTTGGGGAACGCCGGATATTTCTTCTGTTTTACTCGATGACTTTCCGTCTATTACTACAAACGGTGATCTTTCTGACAGGAAATCACGAATCCAGTGGCACAACTGAGGCGACATTCCGTAGGCACGCAGTTTGGTTAGAAGACGCTTGTGAGGAACGGTGTCGAAACCCTTCTGGAAATCTAAAAATATGGAATCAATTTGACGTCCCCTGTTGATAGCACTTATTAATTCATGTGTATAAAGAACTAGTCGTGTTTCACAAGAACCATATTTTCTGAAACCGTGCTGACTACGTGTCAGTGAATCGTTTTCTTCGAGGTACTTCTTAATGTTCGAATACAGTATATGTTCCAAAACCTTTAGTGATATGGGCCTGTAATTCAGCGGATTACTGCTACTTCCCTTTTTGGGTACTGGTGTGACTTGAGTAATTTTCCAGTCATTAGGTACGGATCTTTCTGTGAGCGAGTAGTTGTATATAATTGCTAAATATGGAGCTACTTTATCAGCATACTGTGAGAGGAACCTGACTGGTATACAATCTGGACCGGATGCCTTGCCTTTATTAAGTGATTTAAGCTGCTTCGTTACTCCGACGATATCTACTTCTATGTTTCTCATCTTGGCAGTTGTTTTTGATTGGAATTCGTGAATATTTACTTCGTATTCTTCGGTGAAGGAGTTTCGGAAAACCGTGTTTAATAACTCTACTTTAGTGGCACTGTCATTAGTGACTTCACCGTTGTTACCGCGCAGTGAAGGTATTGATTGCGTCTTGCCACTAGTGTGCTTTATGTATGACCAGAATCTCTTTGGGTTTTCTGCCAGACTCCGAGACAGAGTTTCGTTGTGGAAATAATTAAAAGCATCTGGCATTGAAGTACGCGCTATATCTCGAACTTCTGCAAAACTTTGCCAATCTTCGGGATTTTTCGTTCTTTTAAATTTGGCATGCTTTTTTCGTTGCTTCTGCAACAACGATCTGACCCGTTTTGTGTACCACGGGGGATCGGTATCATCACTTCCACGCCTGTTGCACTTGGTCGGTCAATACAGGGACGGTTAATGCTGTTTGTGGATGACGCTGGAGTTGTCGCCCGGTGATGTCCCACACGTGCTCCATTGGAGACAGGTCTGGCGATCGAGTAGGCCGAGGCAACATGTCGACACTCTGTAGAGCATCTTGCAACAGCTACACTCCTGGAAATGGAAAAAAGAACACATTGACACCGGTGTGTCAGACCCACCATACTTGCTCCGGACACTGCGAGAGGGCTGTACAAGCAATGATCACACGCACGGCACAGCGGACACACCGGGAACCGCGGTGTTGGCCGTCGAATGGCGCTAGCTGCGCAGCATTTGTGCACCGCCGCCGTCAGTGTCAGCCAGTTTGCCGTGGCATACGGAGCTCCATCGCAGTCTTTAACACTGGTAGCATGCCGCGACAGCGTGGACGTGAACCGTATGTGCAGTTGACGGACTTTGAGCGAGGGCGTATAGTGGGCATGCGGGAGGCCGGGTGGACGTACCGCCGAATTGCTCAACACGTGGGGCGTGAGGTCTCCACAGTACATCGATGTTGTCGCCAGTGGTCGGCGGAAGGTGCACGTGCCCGTCGACCTGGCACCGGACCGCAGCGACGGACGGATGCACGCCAAGACCGTAGGATCCTACGCAGTGCCGTAGGGAACCGCACCGCCACTTCCCAGCAAATTAGGGACACTGTTGCTCCTGGGGTATCGGCGAGGACCATTCGCAACCGTCTCCATGACGCAGGGCTACGGTCCCGCACACCGTTAGGCCGTCTTCCGCTCACGCCCCAACATCGTGCAGCCCGCCTCCAGTGGTGTCGCGACAGGCGTGAATGGAGGGACGAATGGAGACGTGTCGTCTTCAGCGATGAGAGTCGCTTCTGCCTTGGTGCCAATGATGGTCGTATGCGTGTTTGGCGCCGTGCAGGTGAGCGCCACAATCAGGACTGCATACGACCGAGGCACACAGGGCCAACACCCGGCATCATGGTGTGGGGAGCGATCTCCTACACTGGCCGTACACCACTGTTGATCGTCGAGGGGACACTGAATAGTGCACGGTACATCCAAACCGTCATCGAACCCATCGTTCTACCATTCGTAGACCGGCAAGGGAACTTGCTGTTCCAACAGGACAATGCACGTCCGCATGTATCCCGTGCCACCCAACGTGCTCTAGAAGGTGTAAGTCAACTACCCTGGCCAGCAAGATCTCCGGATCTGTCCCCCATTGAGCATGTTTGGGACTGGATGAAGCGTCGTCTCACGCGGTCTGCACGTCCAGCACGAACGCTGGTCCAACTGAGGCGCCAGGTGGAAATGGCATGGCAAGCCGTTCCACAGGACTACATCCAGCATCTCTACGATCGTCTCCATGGGAGAATAGCAGCCTGCATTGCTGCGAAAGGTGGATATACACTGTACTAGTGCCGACATTGTGCATGCTCTGTTGCCTGTGTCTATGTGCCTGTGGTTCTGTCAGTGTGATCATGTGATGTATCTGACCCCAGGAATGTGTCAATAAAGTTTCCCCTTCCTGGGACAATGAATTCACGGTGTTCTTATATCAATTTCCAGGAGTGTATATGCATCGTCCAAGAGGCACTACTTTACGATTTCGCGTTTAGCAAAGGCTTTGACGATCTGGCAGTTTTTCTTCTCACTAAAAACTAGCGTTAACCGAATTGCCGCCTTGTGTTCTCGGTTGGCAACCGTTTGCAGTTGCTTGTCCAAATTATAAATTAATATGTCAATTTTGTCTTCCCGCAGTTGCCCTTTAAGCTATTGTTGAGCAATATATCGCAGAAAAGTGATTCATTCAGAATCTGCATTATTGTATTGAAAATAAATAATCCTCTGCCGGGCGCGGTGGTCTAGCGGTTCTAGGCGCGCAGTCCGGAACCGCGCGGCTGCTACGGTCGCAGGTTCGAATCCTGCCTCGGGCATGGATGTGTGTGATGTCCTTAGGTTAGTTCGGTTTAAGTAGTTCTAAGTTCTAGGGGACTGATGACCACAGATGTTAAGTCCCATAGTGCTCTGAGCCATTTGAACCATTTTGAACCAAATAATCCTCTCTGCATATCTCCTGGAATTGCTAACATTCAGCATCAACTTTTCTTAATGCCAGACTTTTGCGAATGAACTCAGTAAAGACGCACGGAAATACATTTACGAATTGTCGCACAACTAGTTAACAGAACTTTACGCGTGAACCGATAACAGATAATTAGACTGTTCACATAGTTGTGGTTCCTGCTGCCGTTGTTCAGATCGGCGTATTTCGCGAATAGTCGATAATTTTCGTGCCGTTCTCGACTACTATCCCCCTCACCCCTTCAAGGTAGTGAGCTATTTGCCAGAATCTCCGCATGCATAAGAGCGCATGGGTCTTAACTGTCTGGAAATGTGTTTCTCTCTATTGATCAAATCCAGTGACGGCGAAAAGGCATTACACATGCACGAAGTAAGCAAAACTTTCAGAGGTCTGCGCCATAAACTGTGAACCCCTAGGCGATTCGAGCGTCGGCAGAAATATCTAAAAATGCGTTCCGGGCTGAGTACAATGCAGACGCCTCGCTCTCCCTCCCACGAGTTTCTTCAGCGGGTTGGATTGAAACCAATCACGGGTCGGACCCGGCCCGCGGGCCGCCTGTTGCCCGCCCGTTCTCTAAGCGAACTCTGGAAGCTGGGGCTTCGTTACACAAATTTTGACAAAACGTTTTAATTTTTGTTTGCAGCTGATGATGTGGCTATAAGCCACGAAACCGGTAGTGTCTTAATGAAATTGTTTCAAGATACAGCTGTTTGCGGAGTTCTTGCTGCAAAATGTACTACCACAGCTACGGATGTCCCCACCACAGAGTGGTTTGAATGCCACTGTAGTAGGGGAGGCTTTCATTTCCAGCTAACGCCTACACTATGAGCGACGTGTCGTTGGAAACAGTAACTACTATAAAATACACAGGAGTAACCATCAGGAATGAACTATTCTTGTGGCCTGCGTTTCTAAGCCGTGTTCCATAATAATTGCATCTAGGAGCTAACAGGTGAATCTAAAAACTTCAACTAACGTTATGAGCTTCTTAAGAGTGTAGGTTTACTGCTTAATAACAAAAATACAGAGACAGTAGTATTTTAAGGTGCCTTTAAATTTGAGTGACGTTGGAAAATCGGCCGTGAACTAAGTAAGTTAGCCGCTTACATCAGGTAAGTGGAGTGGCCACAGCGGGATTAGTCGATGTGAGAGAGGTATGCTTTATTATTTGCTTCGAATACAGATACGCAGATGTGCGCGACTTGTACCGATTAGGTGCTATGGTATAAATTTCCAGCAGAAGTAACATTTATTCGGGAAAGCACATTAATAGAGACACTCGTCTTAAAATGAGGTTCATATTGTCATGAACTGTTTTGTACTAGTGTAGTGTAATGGTTAGCGTTATTGACTGGTGTGCTCTCTCTCTCTCTCTGCTCCCCCCCCTCTCTCTCTCTCCATTTATATATATATATATATATATATATATATATATATATATATATACCCAGGGTGGTTGATAGATCCGCAACCGAGCGCCTTACCAGGTGGCGGATAAGGGCATGCCTCCTATCAAAATTTGTGCACTACAAGAATCAAGATTCCCAGATCATTTCAACACGGAACTACAGAATATACAAGGGAAAACTATCTGTACACAGGAAGAACCTCAGGTTCTATGGCACAGGATTCGCATTACACAGGACGGTCACAGACGCACTAATGGTCTTAAACCTCGCATAACGAAAGAATCAGCACACTGACAATTAAGTCGGCAAACAGGGCATACACGATAATAAACGCACACGAACCAACAAATGACCACAACAGGAAGCACCCGGACGCCGTTGAGGACTTTTGGACAGTAATGGAGGAGACAATCAAAAAAATACCTACACACCGAGCTAAAATTATTCTAGGAGACTTCAACGCAAAACTAGAAAAAGAACAAAAATACAGACACATTACTGGAAGATACACACCAAACCGTGACACAAACCAAAACGGGAGACACCTGACAGAATTCTGCCAGATCCATGACCTCAAAGTCCAACGAACTTCAAGGAGCCCATACAAAAACTAACCACATGGAAAGTACCAATTGGCAAGAGAGAATGACAGATAGACCACGTCATAATACAAAGAGAAGGGCAGAGCGAAATCAAGAACATCAACACACGAAAGGGCTTCTTTGACTCGGATCACCACCTACTACAGATAAAGACACGCCTAATCCCTAAGAGGAAACAACAGAAAACTAAGATCATTAAACCAGACCCAGAATATCTAACACTCAACCAAAAGAAAACACTGGAGAAAACTAAGAAAGGTAAACGCAAAACTGGGAACAGCTATCAGGAAAACTTCAGGAAGCCATGAAATTAGCAGTAGCATCGATAACCAGGAAACACCGTTGGTGGAACCACACATGTGACCTGGAAATCGAAAGACGAATCAACAAATGGAAGAAGTTCAATAGCAACAAGATACCAGAAAACTGGAGAGATTTTTCAGGTCAAAGAAAGGACAAGTAAAATTATCCCGCCGGCCAAAGTGGCCGTGCGGTTAAAGGCGCTGCAGTCTGGAACCGCAAGACCGCTATGGTCGCAGGTTCGAATCCTGCCTCGGGCATGGATGTTTGTGATGTCCTTAGGTTAGTTAGGTTTAACTAGTTCTAAGTTCTAGGGGACTAATGACCTCAGCAGTTGAGTCCCATAGTGCTCAGAGCCATTTGAACCATTTTTTAAAATTATCCGTAAAGAAAAACGAAACTACGACAAACAGAAACTAGAAGAGATAGAAGCAGACATCACAAGGAACAATACGAGGAATTTCTACAGGACGTTCAGAGAAAACATGATGAAATACCAAGCACCGAACCTCTAACTTCGTCGACCGGACGGCACACTAGAGACCGATAGCAGGAACAACTGTAACCTCCTAGCGAAGTTCTTCGAGAAACTCCTAAGCGCAGAATCACCAACAGATAGTCCGCAGCTCCTGGTCGTGCGGTAGCGTACTCGCTTCCCGCGCCCGAGTTCCCGGGTTCGATTCCCGGCGGGGTCAGGGATTTTCTCTGCCTCGTGATGACTGGGTGTTGTGTGATGTCCTTAGGTTAGTTAGGTTTAAGTAGTTCTAAGTTCTAGGGGACTGATGACCATAGATGTTAAGTCCCATAGTGCTCAGAGCCATTTGAACCATTTGAACCAACAGATAAACTGGACACGGAGGATGCCGCACCAAACCCAGATAGCGAACCGCCA
Source organism: Schistocerca serialis cubense (assembly GCF_023864345.2). Taxonomy (NCBI): domain Eukaryota; kingdom Metazoa; phylum Arthropoda; class Insecta; order Orthoptera; family Acrididae; genus Schistocerca; species Schistocerca serialis. The sequence goes on along the minus strand of NC_064644.1, from coordinate 260,227,997 downwards.
TTGATAGAAGAACTAAGAGAAATCAACAAGAACCTCAAGAACAATAGAGCACGAGGAGAGGATGGACTCATTGCGGAGTTCTGGAAGCTACAAGATCCGCATCTCACAGAGCACATACACAACATCATGAAACAGATTGTTGTTGTTGTGGTCTTCAGTCCTGAGACTGGTTTGATGCAGCTCTCCACGCTATCCTGTGCAAGCTTCTTCATCTCCCGGTACCTACTGCAGCCTACATCCCTCTGAATCTGCTTAGTGTATTCATCTCTTGGTCTCCCTTTACGATTTTAACCCTCCACGCTGCCCTCCAATACTAAATTTGTGATCCCTTGATGCCTCAGAACATGTCCTACCAACCTATCCCTACTTCTAGTCAAGTTGTGCCACAAACTCCTCTTCACCCCAATCCTATTCAGTACCTCCTCATTAGTTGTGTGATCTACCCATCTAATCTTCAGCACTCTTCTGCAGCACCACATTTCGAAAGCTTCTATTTTCTTCTTGTCCAAACTAGTTATCGTCCATATTTCACTTCCATACGTGGCTACACTCCATACGTATACTTTCAGAAACGACTTCCTGACACTTAAATCTCTACTCGATGTTAACAAATTTCTCTTCTTCAGAAACGATTTCCATGCCATTGCCATCATCAGTTATTTTGCTCCCCAAATAGCAAAACTGCTTTACTACTTTAAGTGTCTCATTTCCTAATCTAATTCCCGCAGCATCACCCGACGTAATTTGATTACATTCCATTATCCTCGTTTTGCTTTTGTTGGTGTTCATCTTATACTCTCCTTTCAAGACCCTGTCCATGCCGTCCAGCTGCGCTTCCAAGTCCTTTGCTGTCTCTGACAGAATTACAATGTCGTCGGCGAACCTAAAAGTTTTTATTTCTTCTCCATGGATTTTAATACCTGCTCCGAATTTTTCTTATGTTTCCTTTACTGCTTGCTCAATATACAGATTGAACAACATCGGGGAGAGGCTACAATCCTGTCTCACTCCCTTCCCAACCACTGCTTCCCTTTCATGTCCCTCGACTCTTATAACTGCCGTCTGGTTTCTGTACAAATTGTAAATAGCATTTCGCTTCCTGTATTTTACCCCTGCCGCCTTCAGAATTCGAAAGAGAGTATTCCAGTCAACACTGTCAAAAGCTTTCTCTAAGTCTACAAATGCTAGAAACGTAGGTTTGCCTTTTCTTAATCTAGCTTCTAAAATAAGTCGTAGGGTCAGTATTGCCTCACGTGTTCCCATATTTCTACGGAATCCAAACTGATCTTCCCCAAGGTCAGCTTCTACCAGTTTTTCCATTTGTCTATGAAGAATTCGCGCTAGTATTTTGCAGCCATGACTTATTAAACTGGTAGTTCGGTAATTTTCACATCTGTCAACGCCTGCTTTCTTTGGAATTGGAATTATTATATTCTTCTTGGAGTCTGAGGGTATTTCGCCTGTCTCATACATTTTGCTCACCAGATGGTAGAGTTTTGTCAGGACTGGCTCTCCCAAGGCTGTCAGTAGTTCTAATGGAATGTTGTCTACTCCCGGGGCCTTGTTTCGACTTAGGTCTTTCAGTGTTCTATCAAACTCTTCACGCAGCATCATATATCTCATTTCATCTTCATCTACATGCTCTTCCATTTCTATAACATTGCCCTTAAGTACATCTCCCTTGTATAGACCCTCTATATACTCCTTCCACCTTTCTGCTTTCCCTTCTTTGCTTAGAACTGGTTTGCCATCTGAGCTCTTGATATTCATGCAAGTGGTTCTCTTTTCTCCAAAGGTCTCTTTAATTTTCCTGTAGGCAGTATCGATCTTCCCCCTAGTGAGATAAGCCTCTACATCCTTACATTTGTCCTCTAGCCATGCCTGCTTAGCCATTTTACACTTCCAGTCGACCTCATTTTTCGAGTCGTTTGTATTCCTTCGTGCCTGCTTCATTTACTGCTTTGTTATATTTTCTCCTTTCATCAATTAATTTCTTCTGTTACCCATGGATTTCTTCTAGCCCTCGTCTTTTTACCTACTTGATCCTCTGCTGCCTTCACTACTTCATCCCTCAGAGCTACCCATTCTTCTTCTACTGTATTTCTTTCCCCCATTCTTGTCAATTGTTCCATTATGCTCTCCCTGAAACTCTGTACAACTTCTGGTTTAGTCAGTTTATCCAGGTCCCATCTCATTAAATTTCCACCTTTTTGCAGTTTCTTCAGTTTTAATCTACAGTTCATAACCAATAGATTGTGGTCAGAGTCCACATCTGCCCCTGGAAATGTCTTACAATTTAAAACCTGGTTCCTAAATCTCTGTCTTACCATTATATAATCTATCTGAAACCTGTCAGTATCTCCAGGCTTCTTCCATGTATACAACCTTCTTTTATGATTCTTGAACCAAGTGTTAGCTATGATTAAGTTGTGTCTGTGCAAAATTCTACCAGGCGGCTTCCTCTTTCATTTCTTATCCCCAATCCATTTTCACCTACTACGTTTCCTTCTCTCTCTTTTCCTACTACTGAAATCCAGTCGCCTATGAGTATTAAATTTTCGTCTCCCTTCACTATTTGAAAAATTTCTTTTATTTCATCATACATTTCTTCAATTTCTTCATCATCTGCAGAGCTAGTTGGCATATAGACTTGTACTACTGTCGTAGACGTCGGCTTCGTGTCTATCTTGGCCACAACAATTCGTTCGCTGTGCTGTTTGTAGTAGCTTAGCCGCATTCCTATTGTTTTATTCATTATTAAACCTACTACTGCATTACCCCTATTTGATTTTGTATTTATACCCCTGTATTCACCTGACCAAAAGTCTTGTTCCTCCTGCCACCGAACTTCACTAATTCTCACTTTATCCAACTTTAACCTATCCATTTCCCTTTTTAAATTTTCTAACCTACCTCCCCGATTAAGGGATCTGACATTCCACGCTCCGATCCATAGTACGGCAGTTTTCTTTCTCCTGATAACGACGTCCTTCTGAGTAGTCCCCGAGATCCGATTGGGGGACTATTTTACCTCCGGAATATTTTACCCAAGAGGACGCCATCATCATTTATCCATACAGTAAAGCTGCATGCCCTCAGGAAAAATTACTGCCGTAGTTTCCCCGTGCTTTCAGCCGTTCGCAGTACCAGCACAGTAAGGCCGTTTTGGTTAGTGTTACAAGGCCAGACTACTCAATCATCCAGACTGTTGCCCCTGCAACTACTGTAAATGCTGCTGCCCCTCTTCAGGAACCACACGTTTGTCTGGCCTCTCAACAGATACCCCTCCGTTGTGGTTGCAATTACGGTACGGCTATCTGTATCGCTGAGGCACGCAAGCCTCCCCACCAACGGCAAGGTCTATGGTTCAGGGCGGGGGGGATGAAACAGATATGGGAAACAAAAGAGATACCGAAAGAATGGCGCACAGCATTGATACACCCTCTGTACAAGAAAGGCATAAGTCGGACCCAAACAACTATAGGGGCATATCACTGCTACCTGTCACATATACTTTCGAAAGCACTGCTAAATAGATTAGAGAAACAAACAGACCACCTGATTGGCGAATACCAGGCTGAGTTTCGTAGACATAGGTCGTGCGCTGAACAGATATGGAACCTTAAGATGATACTGCAACTCAAACAGAACATAAACATCACTTCAAGAAGGCGTACGACTCAATAGACAGAGAAACCCTCTTTAAAATCCTGAAAGAATACAGAGTAGATAGGAAGACACTAATCATAATTCAGCAAACACTAACGAACACGACATCAAAAGTCAGTTCTGTGGAGAGCTCTCAGAACTATTCGAAATCAGAACGGGAGTCAGGCACGCGACGGCCTTTCGCCATTGCTGTTCAACATAGTGCTGGACAAAATAGTGAAGAAATGGGAAAAGACACAGAAAGGAGTCCTTTTAGGAAAAGTAAGAGTCAGGTGCCTAGCGTAACGGTACGAGAAACAGAAACAAAAAGAGCCATAAAGGAACTACGCGAAATATCAGTCAAGACCGTACTACAAATATCATACGAGAAAACACAGTCCATGAGCACCCAAAAACACCCATCACTACACACAAAATATGGGACACTACACAGAACAGAAAATTTCAAGTACCTGGGAGAAACAGACCAAATCAGGAAACGAAGATTACAGTTTTACGGACACCTCAGCAGAATGGCACCACATAGGATAACGAGACAGATTTTGGACTGGGTTAGCACAAAGGAAAAACAACAAATGGATGAATGAAGTAAGAAATGTCATGGAACAACTCAATATTACACAGGAAACAATAGAAAACAAAACACACATTAGGAACCTGATCAGAAGAAACAAACTACAAGAGACACCACACAACAAACGAACACAATTGGCCGAACAGAGACGACGAGAACACAGCCAGAGGCTGTAGGAACACTGGGCGAACAGGAAGAAAGAGAAGCCGAAGAGAAACAGGACCTGAAGTTGACCGAAGAGCGGAAGCAGAAAGACAGCACACGAATGAGGCAAGTTTGGGCAGAACGTAAAGAGAAACCAACAGGTTCTAATGCCAGTACCTCGTCTCCTACCTTCCAAACTTTACAGAAGCTCTGCCAGGAAGTTTCATATCAGCGCACACTCCGCTGCAGAGTGAAAATCTCATTCTGGAAACATCCCCCAGGCTGTGGCTAAGCCATGTCTCCGCAATATCCTTTCTTTCAGGAGTGCTAGTTCTGCAAGGTTCGCAGGAGAGCTTCTGTAAAGTTTGGAAGGTAGGAGACGAGGTACTGGCAGAAGTAAAGCTGTGAGTACCGGGCGTGAGTCGTGCTTCGGTAGCTCAGTTGGTAGAGCACTTGCCCGCGAAAGGCAAAGGTCCCGAGTTCGAGTCTCGGTCGGGCACACAGTTTTAATCTGCCAGGAAGTTTCATATCAGCGCACACTCCGCTGCAGAGTGAAAATCTCATTCTGGAAACATCCCCCAGGCTGTGGCTAAGCCATGTCTCCGCAATATCCTTTCTTTCAGGAGTGCTAGTTTTGCAAGGTTCGCAGGAGAGCTTCTGTAAAGTTTGGAAGGTAGGAGACGAGGTACTGGCAGAAGTAAAGCTGTGAGTACCGGGCGTGAGTCGTGCTTCGGTAGCTCAGTTGGTAGAGCACTTGCCCGCGAAAGGCAAAGGTCCCGAGTTCGAGTCTCGGTCGGGCACACAGTTTTAATCTGCCAGGAAGTTTCATATCAGCGCACACTCCGCTGCAGAGTGAAAATCTCATTCAGGTTCTAATGGTTCAAATGGCTCTGAGCACTATGGGACTTAACATCTGTGGTCATCAGTCCCCTAGAACTTAGAACTACTTAAACCTAACTAACCTAAGGACATCACACACATCCATGCCCGAGGCAGGATTCGAACCTGCGACCGTAGCAGTCGCGCGGTTCCGGACTGAGCGCCTAGAACCGCCAGACCACCGCGGCCGGCAAACCAACAGGAAAATGGACGTGAAGTTTAGTCTAAATGCGCTCTTCGAGGGCATAAAACAGTTTTTTTAAAATTTATGAATTTGGCCAGCTATGGACCACATACAACTTAGGGCTTACGGTGTTTCTTTTTCTCCCTTTCTTCCCAGTACTTCTTCATTTTCTCTCCGGCTCCTCGTCTTTGCTCATCTGTCCCCACTCTCTTGGGTCGAGGTTTTGGCTCATCTTCTTCACTAACATGTGGAACAGACGCCTTTCGCAGCCGCCCACTGTGGGAACAGACGCTATAGTCCTGTGCTTTTATACAAAAGCCTGCCTCTTCCGCCAGTTCCGCCGTTCTCATGAACTTAAAAAAAAGAAAAAAAAGAATGGTTCAAATGGCTCTGAGCACTACGGGACTTAACTTCTGAAGTCATCAGTCCCCCAGAACTTAGAACTACTTAAACCTAACTAACCTAAGGACATTACACACATCCATGCCCGAGGCAGGATGCGGACCTGCTACCGTAGCGGTTACGCGGTTCCAGACTGTAGCGTCTAGAACGGCTCGACCACTTCGGCCGGCTGATGATCTTCATCGTCGCTTCAACCCTCACGAGGTACTATCACCCGGGCCAGGAGAACCAAGGTTTTCTAATGAGGTGTTACTCCTCCCACTCCTCCTTTTTTAACAAAAACACTCCCGCAAGGAACGACACATTAATACATAACAACATATACAGACACTCACACACTAACACACACACAAGGCAAATGAAAAATATGAAACCACGCACACAACACAAACGGAAGCCGAAAAATAAACACACAGCAACAGTTGGAAACACTACACACACATGTTGATCACAAAATGAAAAGTGCAAGTGATGTGTTGTCATAAATGTGGGTGAGGAAACAGCGATAATCGGCCAGCTGGAGCATGGGGACCGAAGGAACACATCTCCAGGATTACGTGTATGGATTAACAACATTAAAAATCGTAAGTAACTCCAAACGACCCCACGAAACTTGTACTACAAAAGTTGTTTCTTATCTGAAAAACAAGAGAAAAACATGAGAAAATGATGTAACGTTGTAACATACTGTAACTACTACATAATACAAGAAACGTTTATTACATGCTTCATAAATAAAAGAAGCGAAACGCGTATGGTAAGTAACTGCCTTTCATTTAGCTGAAAATGACGGAACATACCTCCATGAATCCATGAAATACGTTATTTTTTTATTTCTGGAATATTTGATGTTTGTATGAACAGCTGCATTCTCCGTCTATGAAGTCAGTTCTGTTCTGGATGTATGCTGACGTTAGTAACTGTCGCGCTTTCAGTGCTACTTTATTGAGGACCCTGCCTTCGAAGCTAGACTTGATTATGGTTTCAGTGTGAAAATATTTATAGCAAGGAATATGAAACTAAACTAAGGTTGTTGTAATACGATGCAATTAGTAGAACATAAGACATTCAAAACAGAAAGTACAAAATTGTGAACTTGTCTCATGTTGTATATAAGTACAATTACTGTTATTCATCATTTAACCATCCGCTCATATAATCAACACAGCACCTCGTCAGGCAGTTAGCTGTCACATATTTGGGGTTGCTGGAGGTGGCAGCAATCCGAAACAACAAATAGTCCACACTAAGTGTTCCGAATTGTGCCTATTTTTAACGAACAGTATTCGGCGGAACTTACTGATTTATGTAGGTTACCAATTAATAATAAGGTCGGTACATGTGCGGCCCTAGGGTCTGGCTCTTGAGCTAAAATGTTTGATGACCACTGATCTGGAGCGACCTAAAGTGCAGTGACCACATAAAACAAATTGTAGGAAAAGCAGATGGTAGGCTGAGAGTCACTGAAAAATCCTTAAGGGAATGTAGTTCATCAACGAAGGAAGTTGCTTACGAAGCACTTATTTGACTAATTCTTGAGTATCGATCGTCAGTCTGGAATCCTCGCCACTTCGGATACATAGAACAGACAGAAAAGCTCCGACGAAAAGCTGTGTCAGGTGCGAGAGCATTACGGAGACGCTTGACAAAACTCCAGGGCAGATGCTATGACAAAGTCGTTGTCAACGCGGTGAGGTTTACTGTTTGAATTCAGAGAGCGTACATGTCGGCAGGAGTTGGGCAACTTTCTGCTTCTTCCCACATACGTCTCACGAATTAACCACAACGAAGAAATCCGATATTTTGAGCTAATATGGAGCTTTGCCGACAACCGTTCTCCCCCGCACCAGTCGCGAATGGAGAGTCCTACCACAAGGATTCGTTTCCAACCTTGTGACCAGTGTGGGATTGCGTTGCAGAGCATGCACAGAGGTCCGTGGTGATCACACACCCTATTGAGAACCACGTCCCACCTTTTGTAATGTCCCGGGGACCCACTATGTATCGCGGTGGCGTCAGTGTGACAATTCTCTTTGAATAACAGCGTTATGTGTTTTCGCTTCATTGTGTATTTCTTTCAGTTGCCTTCTGTACTGCACTGTACTGTACTATAGTGTAGCCGTTGTTTCTATATATTGTCCAAGTCTTATCTGGCAGTGACAAACCATGCAAAAGCTATTTTCGTCCTTAGGTTGTGCACATCAGTGCAACTTACAGTGTTGAAACTTGTATCAATTACTTGAATTATCCCAACGTGCTAAGGGTTCCAGAAGGATAATGAGTACTCAAGAATCAGTCCAATAAGTGTTCTGTAAGCAACTTCCTTCGTGGGTGATTGGCATTTCCTGAAGACTCTTTCCATCAATATCAGCCTGCCTCCTGTTTCTGCTGCAGTTTGTTTTATGTGGTCAGTCCATTTTAGGTCGCTCCAGATGGGTGCTCCTACGTATTTTATAGTATTTACTAATTCCAAGGATTTATCGTCAATAGTGTAATTGTTCTGGTAAGATGAAATTACTCCCTATTGCAACAGCATAATAGACAAACTCACCTGCAATGTTCTACATGTTTTCTCTGGACTTCCTGAAGACCACTTTTGACAGGTTGTGGCGTTATCTGTGCTTCGATTCGACTGATACGTCTGACGCCCCGTTCGATATAGCAACAGTACTCCAAAAATTCAATTAGTGGATTTCATCAGTGTAATGTGATGAATTTGGTGACTGCCTTTTATTCCAGGTAATTGGTCCCGACGTTCACTTGTGCTGTCACGTTTTATAGCTATGTGCAAGATCAAAATGTTTTAACACATCAGAATTTATTTTTTAAATAACAACTGGATGATTAACATCGGAAGTGTTTGTACTCTGTTCCCAAACTACAATACTCTGGATTGTACAAAAATAAAAAAAAAATGTCGGACTACTTGGCATATCACAACATGAAGTCACTCTGAAGTGACGCTTGGCGACTATACAAAATGTACTTAAAGACGTCTCCCTCCCCATCAGTTTAAGGGATGTAGTGGCACACACGAATTATAAAACTGTATTTATTAATAAAAATACGGTAGCTCATTCTTGTTTTATGCTAATACTGACTTACAAGAAGTTTCCTGTTGCATATGAAATCTGCTCGATTGTAACTTAAAGTATTAGCAACCTTACTTGAGTTCACTACTATACCCTAAAACCAGACTGTGATTTAGGATTATAAAAAAGTGAAATTTTCAAGAAATTTGAAAGGTCTGGGATTTTGTGCATCTAGTGTCTTATGTTAAATGAATAATTGTGCTGATTCTGAAACTGCTCTCTCATTTTGTGAGTATGTGATTATTTCAAAGTTACGGAGACTTGACAGTCTGATTAATATTTTAGTAACGTTAGCTGAGCTGGTGCCTTTGGATTACAGTAGTATGTGTAAATCAGGGTTCTTCTTTCTTCCAGGATCTACTCAATACATGTCATTTTTTTTTCGAATCACTCATTTAAATGAATGTCAGTTTTAAGCTACAGCTTCGTTTGTTCACATGCGAAAGAATTTTGAAATTAGTCACATGAGCTGCTCCCCCATAAAACCTATTATTCACTATGGTATTTAGTTTCTATCGCCCTTGATTTCAACATTCAGAATATGATTTCTCTCAAGAATCCTAAAATACAATTTCGGAAGGGTTATACTGTATCATTGGAATCAGGAAATAATCTTCGTAAAGTTCAAAGAGTTTTCTTAGATAATCGGTTGTGAAACAATACCACAAGGTTCATCATCGTCTCATATCTGTTTTCCATATAGTCTGCACTACCTTCCAAAAAATGAGTTAACCAATTTCCACAGCCTTCCTATAGAATGTTTGCATTGGGTTGGTGCATAAGTTCATAGCATTTCTCCATAAATTTAACAAAACACAACACGCGTACATAGCAGACAAATTAGTCATCAGTAATATATTCTTCTTCGCTATTTGCAACAACCTGCCAGCGCTGGTATAACTTTTCGATTCCGCTACTGTAGAAATCACAAGTAGAAGGAGAACTCCTCGAGCCATGTTCAGAGGACATTTTCATACAGAAAGAAGGTCCCTTGAAGGTTGTTCGATAGAGAGCGGAAAAGGTGAAAATCTGAGCGCACAAGATCAGGTAAAATTGGTGCGGAATAACTTCCCAATCAATTTCTGTGTTATCTTTTTTGCAGGGTTGACAAAATGGTGACGGGTGTTATCATGGAGTAATAGCACTTCACGTAATATTCCTGGTCGTTCTTGGATGCGTTAACAAGACGTCTCAGTTGTTGGCAATAAATGTCACCAGTGATGGATACACCCCGGGGAAGCAATTCGTAGTACACCATACCATCACTGTTGCACCTAATGTGTAACATTATCTTTTGTGGATGCATGCAGGTCTTTGTACAGGGAGTTGCTACTTTGTTTGGGCTCAACTATTCCTTTATTTTTGTTAGCTTAAAGGCACCATTTCTCGTCGCTAGTAACGATACAGCCAACGGCCTTGCGGCAGTGGTAACACCGGTCCCCGTCAGATCACCGAAGTTAAGCACTGTCGGACTGGGCTAGCACTTGGATGGGTGATCATCCGGTCTCCCGAGCGCTGTTGGCAAGCGGGGTGCACTCAGCCCTTGTGAGGCAAACTGAGGAGCTACTTGATTGAGAAGTAGCGGCTTCGGTCTCGGAAACTGACATACGGCCGGGTGAGCGGTGTGCTGACAACATGACCCTCCATATCCGCATCCGGTGACGCCTGTGGGCTGAGGATGACACGGCGGCCGGTCGGCACCGTTGGGCCTTCATTGCCTGTTCGGGCGGAGTAACGATACAGGACGGAATGGCCAATGTTTTTCACGAGCCAACTGATGGCGAGCAAGCAGACATGCATAGATGGCCATCCGCTGGTCTGTATGATTTTGGCTTAGAGAATGCGGTAACCGTTTACTCGATTTTTGAACCTTCCCTATTGCATTCAAATGTTGCAAGATGGGGGAATGATCACAGTTCATCACATTTGCCAGTTCTCGAGATCACTGACATTGGTAATTGTAGTTTAATGAGTTCAAGCCTTGAAGATCTTCGTGAACGTGGAGAGTCACTAATGTCAAAATCATCCTCCTTAAAAGGAGAACACCATTTCCTTGCGGTGCTGTGTGCAGTGACATTATCCCCATACACGGCCGGCCGCTGTGGCCGAGTAGTTCTAGGCACTTCAGTCCGGAACCGCGCGACCGCTACGGTCGCAGGTTCGAATCCTGCCTCGGGCATGGATGTGTGTTATGTCCTTAGGTTAGTTAGGTTTAAGTAGTTCTAAGTTCTAGGGGACTGATGACCTCAGAAGTTAAGTCCCATAGTGCTCAGAGCCATTTGAACCCATACAGGCTGCAAATGTTTCTGGCTGCCCGAGAGCAGAAGAATATGTCGCAAATCTTCCGATTTCTCCACTTAGCACTACATTTTCTGCAAACGACAAAATGACATTATGTAAACTCCAATAGCAATAGTGAACTGCAAATGGAAATGACAATCGATAGATAAATCTCGAGCAACAAAATTATGCACCAACCTAATACATTGTTAATATTCTTCTGATTTTTGGTGGACTGTAAACTACATCGCTAACTATTTGTTTCTTATAGAACAGGATGAGTTACCTGCTGATTAAAGCACAAAGGAATTCTGTTTTAGCCGTTTATTTCGTAAGAAGTCCGAAAACTGCCTCGTGTCTTTTTTTTTTTTTTTTTTTTTTTTTGCCACGAAGGCCCGCCATATATCATCAATTCCCCTCGACGTCCTGTGCTTTGTCTTCTGTTTCTCCTTTTTTCCCCCCGAGAGCATCCATTCTGAGTCTTGATAGCTCCATCTGTCAACTGGCCTTAGCATGGCAGATCCTACTCGTTTCCCTTTCAATGTTTTATCTTTGGTCGAAGTGCACTTTTCTTCCGTACTATTTCTTACCAACATATTTACCCTGCTGGTATATTTATACCCATTTCTCCCTCTGACATTATTTTGTCTTTTTTCTGTATAAAATACCAGATTTTTGTGTCGTATATGACAGAAGACGTGAGCAACAATTTAAAGATTTTTCTGCTTAGAGAGATCACCGTACAAAATCCCATCCGCCAGCGCTCTTTGTAGTTGTTCTGAAACAACGTCTGATTGTTCACAGTTAGTGAAACACAAGAGTGTTCAAAGCTTGTGTATATTGCTGACCGTATTCAAGTAGAATCTTAAAACACTTTCGATGCATGGTGCTTGGTAGGTTGCATAAATGTCATGAACGGTGTCTCATTACCTCAGGGACACTTTTCAGGTGCGTTTAAGTAATTGTGTTTGCACTTAGTCCACTATCAGGGAATTCAGGAGAGGATGAGAGTACAGACAACTGTTCAGTTACCAAATCTTGTCAACATTTGATTTACAATATGTTAACAAATCAAGATAAAAAGTTGCTTGCAAAGATTGTAGTGTACATCTTGTTTCGATTATTTCATTAGGTCACCATGATCCGCTGAGATACATAAACGCTATGAATATACTGAAAAACTCGTAAAAGAGTGTTGTACACGTACATTTTGTGCAGTATGATCCAAATCTTTCCATGGCGTGTATGTGTTTCGCAATATCATTAGCTTTTAATAAAATAATCCAAACAGAATATGAATAGCATGTTTTGTAAGTACATTTTCTAATTATTTATTAAGATGTTTTAGATTAATGTTCTTGACAAATACTAATTACTTGTTTCACGTATTCTTATCCTCTGTAGATCATAAATAAATAGAGAGACAAACCATCGAGAGACAATATAAAAATTTTCAGAATATACCATTCACCCCGCCCCCCCCCCCCTCCTACTCCTCCCCCACCCCTCCCGAACAAAGAACTTTGCCACAGAGAGGTGACGTGCGCCTCAACGATACACAAGCCGTTCAGTTTGTCCGACGACATCGTATGGGTACCTATGGTGAGACCAGACTGATATAAGTTTGTTGAAGAGGGCAGCCAACACGGTTTTTCAATAGCTGCAGGGGAAGTCTGGCTAATGGATTGTTATGGACTTGTAACACGGCCTTGCTGCGCCGTTACTTCGCTAAGGCTAAAACAAGGGGAAAATATCACCGTTAATTCGGCAGCTTTGCCATATGACGTCCGTCTCTGTAAACTACGCATACACTGAGGTGACAGAAATCACTGTGTGCTTCTTAATATCGTGTCGGACCTCCTTTTGCACGGCGTAGTGCAGCGCAAGTCGTCCAAAGTCCCCTGCAGAAGTACTGAGCCATGCTGCCTCTATAGACGCCCGTAATTGCCAAAGTGTTGCGGTGAAGAATTTTGTTCACGAGCTGACTTGTCGATTATGCCCCATAAATATTTGATGGATGTCCATTCACTCGAATTGTCCAGAAAGTTCTTCGAACCAAGCGCGAACAGTTGTGGCCCAGTGTCATGGCGCATTGTGATCCATAAAAATTCCATCGTTGTTTGGGAACATGAAGTCCATGAATGGCTGAAAATGGTCTCCATGTAGCCGAACATAAACATTTCCAGTCAATCATCGGTTCAGTTGGACCATAGGACCCAGTCCGTTTCATGTAATCACAGACGCACTATTATGGAGCCACCACGGGCTTTCAAAGCGCCTTGTTGAAAACTTGGTTCCATGACTTCGTGGGGTTTGCGTCACACTCGAACCATACCGTCAGCTCTTACCAACTGAAATCGGGACTCATCTGATCAGGCTACGGTTCTCCAGTCGTCCAGGAGAGGCGCTGCAGGCGATGTAGCAATGGCACTCGTGTCGGTCGTCTGCTGCCATAGCCCAATAACTTCAGATTTCCCCGAACTATCCTAACAGATAAGTTCGTCGAATGTTCCACATTGCTTTCTGTGGCTATGTCACCCAGTGTTGCTTGTTTGTTAGCACCGTCAACTCAACACAAAGGCAGCTGCTCTCGGTCTTTAAGTGAAGGCCGTCGGCCACTGCGATGTTCGTGGTAATGCCTGATATTTGGCATTCTCGACACACTCTTGCCACTGTGGATCTCGGAACATTGAATTTCCTGATGAAATGTCCCATCCAACTACCATTCAGCATTCAAAGTCTCTTAATTTCTATCGTGCGTCCGTAATGACGCCGGAAACCTTTTCACATGAATCATCAGAGTACAAATGACAGCTGCACCAGTGCAATGTCCTTACATACCTTACGTAGGCGATACTGACGCCATCTGTTTACGTGCAGATTGCTATTCCACGATTTTTGTCACCTCAACGTATTCCGAAGCTCAAATAGTCCTCGCTGTTCCGTCTCCGTGCCAGGACTAATTAGGAGGATGTCATCGGAAGAACAAATCTGCATTTTGGGCTTAGAGGCGCATATTCTTTGTAAGTAGAATGAGATTTTCACACTGCAGCGGAGTGTGCGCCGATATGAAACTTCCTGGCAGATTAAAACTGTGTGCCGGACCGAGACTCGACTTCGGGACCTTTGTCTTTCGCGAAGACCTTTATCTTTCTGTGAACCTCCTGGAAGAAAAGATATTGCGGAGACATGGCATCGGTCCAGAGCTTGAGTCTCGGTCCGGCACATTCTGGAAACATCCCCCAGGCTGTGGCTAAGCCATGTCTCCGCAATATCCTTTCTTCCAGGAGTGCTAGTTCGCAAGGTTCGCAGAAGAGATTCTGTGAAGTTTGGAAGGTAGGAGACGAGGTACTGGCAGAGTTGAGAGTTGAAGCTGTGAGGATGGGTCGTAAATCGTGCTTGGGTAGCTCAGTTTGTAGAGCACTTGCCCGCGAAAGGCAAAGGTCCTGAGTTCGAGTTTCGGTACGGCACACGGTTTTAATCTGCCAGGACGTTTCTTTGTGCGTAAATTGAAAGTGGGGGAGGTGAAAGGAAAGGAAAGGGAAACTATTAGTGATGTCAACTGCAACGGTACATTACATAGAATCAGGGTCGACGAGTGAAAATATGTGCCGGAGCAGGACTCGAACCCGCCCCCGGGACACAGCGTTTATCGCAACTTCACAGACAATCTCGATATGTCTCATGGTCGACCCACATTCCCACCGATTGACTCCTATCCGCAGTCCTTGTTCATTTCCTCCATAATGATAGAAGCTCAAAAAAAATGGTTCAAATGGCTCTGAGCACTATGGGACTCAACTGCTGTGGTCGTAAGTCCCCTAGAACTTAGAACTACTTAAACCTAACTAACCTAAGAACATCACACACATCCATGCCCGAGGCAGGATTCGAACCTGCGACCGTAGCGGTCGTGCGGTTCCGGACTGTAGCGCCTTTAACCGCTCGGCCACTCCGGCCGGCAATAGAAGCTGAGGAAATGAATTTAAATTTGTGCCTTGGCCAGGATTTGAAGCATGCATTCATACACTATGCTATCAACAGTATCCGGACACCCCTAAAAACATACGTTGTTTCATATTAGGGGCATTGTGCTGCGACCTACTGCTCGGTACTCCGTATCAGTGTCCTCAGTAGTCATTAAACGTCGTGAGAGAGCGGAATGGGACACTCCGCAGAACTCACGTGGTCAGGTGATTTGGTGTCACATGTGTCATACGTCTGTACGAGAGATCTCCACACTCCTAAGCATCCCCAGGTCCACTGTTGCCGATGTGTTAGTGAAGTGGAAACGTGAAGGGACACGTGCAGCACAAAAGCGTACAAACCTACCTCGTCTGTTGACTGACAGAGACCGCCGACAGTTGAAGAGGGATGTAATGTTTAATAGGCAGACATCTATCCAGACCATCACACAGGAATTCCAAACTGCATCAGGATCCACTGCAAGTACTATGGTAGTTAGGCGGGAGGTGAGAAAACTTGGATTCTATGGTCAAGCAGCTGCTCATAAGCCACACAACACGCCGGTAAACGCCAAACGACGCCTCGCTTGGTGTAAGGAGCGTAAACATCGGACAATTAAACAGTGCCGGCCGCTGTGGCCGAGCGGTTCTACGCGCTTCAGTCCGGAACCACACTGCTGCTACGGTAGCAGGTTCGAATCCTGCCTCGGGCGTGGATGTGTGTGATGTTCTTAGGTCAGTTAGGTTTACGTAGTTCTAAGTTTAGGGGACTGATGATGGTTCAAATGGCTCTGAGCACTATGGGACTTAACAGCTGTGGTCATCAGTCCCCTAGAACTTAGAACTACTTAAACCTAACTAACCTAAGGACATCACACACATCCATGCCCGAGGCAGGATTCGAACCTGCGACCGTAGCAGTCGCGCGGTTCCGGACTGCGCGCCTAGAACTGCGAGACCACCGCGGCCGGCTAGGGGACTGATGACCTCAGATGTAAAGTACCATAGTGCTCAGAGCCATTTGAACCATTTTGAACAGTGGAAAAACGTTGTGTGGAGCGACGAATCACGGTAAACAATGCGGCGACCCGATGGCATGGTGTGGGTATGACGAATTCCCGGTGAACGTCACCTGCCAGCGTGTGTGTAGTGCCAAAAGTAAAATTCGGAGGCGGTGGTGCTATGGTGTGGTCGTGTTTCTCATGGTGGG
This sequence comes from Schistocerca serialis cubense, assembly GCF_023864345.2. Lineage (NCBI taxonomy): Eukaryota > Metazoa > Arthropoda > Insecta > Orthoptera > Acrididae > Schistocerca > Schistocerca serialis. The sequence continues at coordinate 260,211,598 of NC_064644.1, read as the reverse complement.
GCTTGCCCACCTTCTTGTTTTGTGTGGCACTATGACAGCACATGTCTACATTGATGTTTTGAGCACCTTCTTGCTTCCCACTCTTGAAGAGCAATTCGGGGATGGCGACTACATCTTTCAACACGATCGAGCACCTGTTCATAATGCACGGCCTGTGGCGGAGTGGTTACATGAAAATAACATCCCAGTAACGGACTGTCCTGCACAGAGTCCTGACCTGAATCTTATACAACACCTTTGGGATGTTTTGGAACGCCGACTTCGTGCCAGGCCTCACCGACCGACGTCGATACCTCTTCTGGCGGTACTCCGTGAAGAATGTGCTGCTATTCCCCAAGAAATCTTCCAGCACCTGACTGAACGTGTGCTTGCGAGAGTGGAAGCTGTCATCTAGGCTAAGGATGGGCCAAACGCGATTTGGAATTCCAGCATTACCGATGGAGGGCACCGCGAACTTGTAAGTCATTTTCAGCCAGGTGTCCCGATACTTCTGATCTCATAGTGTTTAACTGATTCGCTTAGATGGGCAATGGATCCATATTCTTCAGTACTCATGCACAAGTACGTCCGACCTCCTGCAGGAATCTCAGAGTAGTGAGCATAGATGACTGCGGATAGGTGAGGCGAAACTGTCTGCGCTGTTGCGATAGACGCTGTGTCCCGGGGGCGCAGCGGTTAACGCAACTGCTTAGTAAGCAGGTAATCCCAGGTTCGAGAGCCAATCTAACATTTACACTAGTCGCCGCTGATGCCGTGTAGTGTTCCAATGGAGCTGACCTCACTAATCTCTTCCCTTTCCTTTCCTTTCTCCCCTCCCCCCCCCCCCCCCCTCCAACTTCAGATCACTTATACGAGGGCAGTTCAATAATGCAACACATTTTTTTCTCGGCCAATTTTGGTTGAAAAAACCGGAAATTTCTTGTGGAATATTTTCAAACATTCCCGCTTCGTCTCGTATAGTTTCATTGACTTCCGACAGGTGGCAGCGCTGTACGGAGCTGTTAAAATGGCGTCTGTAACGGATGTGCGTTGCAAACAACGGGCAGTGATCGAGTTTCTTTTGGCGGAAAACCAGGGCATCTCAGATATTCATAGGCGCTTGCAGAATGTCTACGGTGATCTGGCAGTGGACAAAAGCACGGTGAGTCGTTGGGCAAAGCGTGTGTCATCATCGCCGCAAGGTCAAGCAAGACTGTCTGATCTCCCGCGTGCGGGCCGGCCGTGCACAGCTGTGACTCCTGCAATGGCGGAGCGTGCGAACACACTCGTTCGAGATGATCGACGGATCACCATCAAACAACTCAGTGCTCAACTTGACATCTCTGTTGGTAGTGCTGTCACAATTGTTCACCAGTTGGGATATTCAAAGGTTTGTTCCCGCTGGGTCCCTCGTTGTCTAGCCGAACACCATAAAGAGCAAAGGAGAACTATCTGTGCGGAATTGCTTGCTCGTCATGTGGCTGAGGGTGACAATTTCTTGTCAAAGGTTGTTACAGGCGATGAAACATGGGTTCATCACTTCGAACCTGAAACAAAACGGCAATCAATGGAGTGGCGCCACACCCACTCCCCTACCAAGAAAAAGTTTAAAGCCATACCCTCAGCCGGTAAAGTCATGGTTACGGTCTTCTGGGACGCTGAAGGGGTTATTCTGTTCGATGTCCTTCCCCACGGTCAAACGATCAACTCTGAAGTGTATTGTGCTACTCTTCAGAAATTGAAGAAACGACTTCAGTGTGTTCGTAGGCACAAAAATCTGAACGAACTTCTCCTTCTTCATGACAACGCAAGACCTCACACAAGTCTTCGCACCCGAGAGGAACTCACAAAACTTCAGTGGACTGTTCTTCCTCATGCACCCTACAGCCCCGATCTCGCACCGTCGGATTTCCGTATGTTTGGCCCAATGAAGGATGCAATCCGTGGGAGGCACTACGCGGATGATGAAGAAGTTATTGATGCAGTACGACGTTGGCTCCGACATCGACCAGTGGAATGGTACCGTGCAGGCGTACAGGCCCTCATTTCAAGGTGGCGTAAGGCCGTAGCATTGAATGGAGATTACGTTGAAAAATAGTGTTGTATAGCTAAAAGATTGGGGAATAATCTGGTTTATTTCAATGCTGAATAAAACAACCCCTGTTTCAGAAAAAAATGTGTTGCATTACTTATTGAACTGCCCTCGTAATTTATCACGGCTTGCGCATGATAGGACAGCGTGGTGAGATGCGTCAATCTAGTTTTAGGGCTGATAGCTAAAACAAAAACATACTGATTTTATTTATGCAAAGTTGAGGTACTTCCAGTAGACACGCGCCAGAAGAAAAAAAAAATACGAAACAGTATTGTATGAGAACGAAAACTGCCAACATGACTTCCATACCAACAGATCAGTAAGAAGAATGACAAGCACGTACTACACGCTGTTCAAGATATTCATCACTTTGAGAATCTATAGACTGGCGAGGGTGTGGCATACCCATGTGAATGTCAGAATGATTCGCATCGGTTGGACTGGCCGATGTTTAGATCCCTCCCCACGAGCTCATATATATTTAATGAAAACAGTGTCGTCCAATGCGTAATTAACAGGAGAGGGATGGTCCTAGGAAACATGCGACATGGGCGTTGTATTATTAAAAGAAACAGTGGTCCAAAAGAATCCCAGTTTATTATCAATCCCTGCTGAGACACATGAATAACAAATTATTACAGGGTATGTTCGATCGTAAGAAATGCACAGTATCATAAAATTAACCATTTTTGACATGATAAAACACTAATCCAACACCTGGATGCTCCATAAAAGACTGGATAGCATAGGTGATCGGTAGAAGACACTTAAATGCCCCAGAAAAGACTGGATGCATAGGTGATTGGTAGATGACGTAATATATGCGTGAATTTAGGGAAGATAAATCAACTGTGGTCAGGCAGTGATTGCCTGAATCCACCTGGTGAATCAAAAATTACACATGTATGCCTTCAGTTACCCTACAAAAGTGTTAGATTCGAAATGTATCTAATCGTATCCAAGGCGTCTACAGAACGAACGGTAATTCTCATACCCTCTCGTCCAAGCTGGGATTTCTCACCATAGTCCGCACAGCAGCTCTGTATCGGAGCTACAGACGAAGTCTCTAAGACATATGTTCTCTTCGCGATCTCCGCACGATGTCCCCTCCGATATGTCCCAAGCCGAGGTACTTGCTCCTCCAGCACTGATTTCGGTCTCCTCTCTACAAGTCTACACAATTCCCGTGTGCCAATGAAAAAGACGCTGAAAAACGGTGGCCTATGATATTTTTGGTAGAAAGACAATTCTCTCCCCTCCTAGCAAAAGTTCTGCAACATAACCAATCATGATGCACACATGCACGCAGTTCTTAAACAAGCCTGTTTCTCTCACCCTCCTGAGCTTAGTTTGGTACTTTAGCCAATAGGCTCGTCTCAACTTTTAGGTCACAGGATATTCACCCCCCGAGTAACGGCGCCGAGAATTTGCCTTATCATATAGCAGAAAGGAAAGAATTCCTATCCACAATGCAGGTCTGTAGCAAGTCACAGAACAAAAAAATGGTTCAAATGGCTCTGAGCACTATGGGACTTAACATCTGTGGTCATTAGTCCCCTAGAACTTAGAACTACCTAAACCGAACTAACCTAAGGACATCACACACATCCATGCCCGAGGCGGGATTCGAACCTGCGACCGTAGCAGTCACGCGGCTCCGGACGGAGCGCCTAGAACCGCGAGACCACCGCGGCCGGCAAGTCACAGAACACCGAGACGTTCATCTGTCATTGAGTTCTCCTCACCCAGCATCTTTGGAACGTGATTCCTTGCTGCAAAACAGGGCTCCTAATAACTGAGACACTCTGCAAGTGTACATGTTCAGCACACTATGCCATACGATTTCTGTGAACATAGCCACAGACCCTGTATTGCGCAGGGAGCATTCCGTAAGGTACTGCAGGCATGTGACTTGCATGTGCCAGCACTAACAACGGACCAGTAGCTGGCCTCTACCTGCCCCGAGGGGTCAGCTTGTCTCCTCCCCTTGCACTTTTCTCTGAAAGCTGAGCCGCATCTATCAGGTGGTCAGTCGAACCAAACATCAAAGGCGCCCAATCACAGCCCAACTGATCCGCTGACCCATCCGCCGATCCACTCGCCTACCCATTCGACTGTGTGTGGGCGCCGGTGACTGTTTGGCGGAACTTACCTGACCGCACTGATGGACTGCAGGCTGGCAGGTAGTCGGGTTGGCAGACTTATCTGCCTGTGTATGGGGGCTGGAGTCACTGCCATGGGTCACTGCACCCAGCCTAGCTCATCATGTATTCAACAAAACTACAGAGAAGATTACATGCAAAACAGCCATTGGAAAGAGAAGGAAATAATACAAAAATAGACAGCTTACACCTGGTAAGCAATGAGTTTACTAATGACAAGCATTAACTATTTTATGAATTGTCAGGAATAGAGTTCAGATAGCGGTGATTTGAAATCATTTATGGGTAAAACTTGGAATGTGCTAGTCTGGCAATGGAATGACACATATCAACTGTTCAGAAGTTTGTATCTGCGTTGACCCTGTCCTCCCTCAAGGCGATTTACATGTGCCAGAAATGCTCTACATTTGCTCTATGGGTTTTAGGCCAGCATATATGCTGGTTATTTCGAACGAGCAGCGTCTCACTCTAATGGCGGAGTTTCTGTAAGCAAGAGATCTTGGTGACCACGAAACAAAGACAGGGCACATTGCACCATCGTCAAAAATATTTTTGCATTAAATTCGTACAATAAGCTTGTTATTTCCTAGTAACAGGACTAACATCTTTGCTGAGTAAATATACAGTAAAGGGTTCTATATTATAGATGAGTCTACTGACTGTCGTCTGGTAGATGCAGAAATGTGATGCGGGTCGTCCAGGCTCGGCTCGAACAGTAGGACGTAGTGACTGTGTTCAAAGAGGACACAGCCATCAACACTTGGCAGGTGGCACAGACACTGTACACAGCTAAAAGTGCTTTTGGCGTGTTTTATATAAACACCAACTTCACCCATACCATCTGCAGAAAGTCCTGGCATTATGGGAGGAGGACTACCCAAGACATACACAGTTTGCGCTGTGGTATTTACAAAAATGCATGCTCCAGCCACAATCCACGAGCTTGTTGCTATTCACGGATGAATGCATGTCTAGTTCAGACGGCATATAAAACTTGCGCAACATGCATGTTTGGACGGGTGAAAATGCACGTGTGAAGATGATTCAGAATCACCAAAACAAGGTAAGTATTAAAATCTGGGCCGGGATAATTGGTGACTATATCTGTAGTGTGCGTACTGTAAGACCTTCGGTACACACACCATCACTCTAACGAAGTAGGCGAGTGTCAGCAATATGTCTCGTGGTCTTATCGTGGCGTGTTTATCTTCTGTCGTTAGGTCAGACGATAGAAATGCCACTTGCACGCTTAGAGTAGCAGATTGACCGTGACCAACTTTAAACAGGAATTGATTAATTTTCACACACATTTATTAAAATAATAACAAGCATATAAATAACTTAACTTGGTTCTGGATGCTATTTACAATTCACAATCTGAAGTTCCTTTGGTCTTGGTACGTTAATCTTATTCTCACATATCTCTGATACTTGACAAAAGTGTCTATACATTCATCTTCATGGCTATGTACAGGAATATGATAATCTTATTAGGAGCAGACTGAAACTTGACTATAGACTAAGGCAGACTAATGCAGACTGATGCAGACTAATGCAGACTGACTAATCGGAGATCTGTACACTCGTTATAATACCTCGCGCGTTCAGGTATCACTGCGCGAGTGTGATCCGCGAGGAGAAAAGGTTCTACGTTAGCAGCGATCTCATTGGCTGCGTGACATATTAATACGGGGATCGGCGGAAGCAGAATTTGGTCCATCTCTAAGACAGCGCCATCTCGTAGTGCGAAGACGGGCGAGCGCTGCGCCTGCGCTGTTGTGCTTAACGGGGCGCGCTCTAGTGGGAAAGTTGTGTACGTGCTGACTACGTACACAACAATATCATTTGGCCAAATCTAGTGCCAAACAGACAGACAGAACTGATCTACCTAGCATTTATTAGAGATGTTTTGCCTACGCTATGTTCGGATGGACATGTATCTGCGACACGACGGAGCTCCAGCACACTTTGATGTCGATATGGAGAATCACCTCAACGTCGCACATCCCAATCGGTGTATTGCCGGAAGTGGACCAGTTTCGTGCCCAGCACGACAGCCAAATCTGACTCCTCTCGACTATTTTCTGTGGGGTAGTATAGCACACCTGCAACATCAGTGGAGGAAGTTCTTGCTTGTTTCCATGGAGCGGTTGAAATGCTTCGAAGACAGCCAGACATACTAACTCATGTTATTGATGCTCAGCACTGCTGATGTACGTTCTGGATTGACGTAGGAGGTATGCAGTTCGAAACCCATTTGTAATGTAGACAGCTCGATGCTGTCGTGGTTCTTAACGTAATGAGGAACGCACACCCTTCTCAGACACCGACACTCTCCAGCGACAGAGCTGTGCGTTTCTGGGTATGGGCTCCTTCCTGAAAACCGACAAATGTGCCTTTCCGCAGAACATTCTAAGCGTTGTCGGTGTTTTATTGGGACATTTGGGACATCTGCATACTCCAGTGAACCTGAGACCGAGACACATTTATGGCCCGACCACAGGAGGCCGAAGCTGTGAAGCCATTCGTCGATCACATGAATAGCATGCTTGCGAACATCCTGTTCAGTGTCGAGAGGGAGAGAGAAGGAAAGCTGCCGTTTTCAGATGCTTTTGTTGAATGTGAAAGGGCTGGGGAGCTCGGCTACTCTGTGCAACGCAAGCTGGCGCACTGTGATTTATACCTCAGCGCATATAGTTTTCACCACCCACTCCTGAAGGGAGCTGTTTTTAACAGATTAATGTGTGGAGCTTTATCTGTCTGTGAAAAGAACCACCCAGATTCGGAGGTACTTGTTCCCAAAGAATAGCTTTGGGGTTCGAGATGTAAAGTTAGCTCTTCCTAAGAAATGAAAATGTCTAAATTTTGAACAGTCACATGACAATCTATATATTCCGCTTCTTCCTTTTTGTGGTGTTACATTTAGCAAAATGCGTAGGGCCCTGGGAAGAAGAGACGTAAGAGCAACTTTCGAACCACACAAGAAGATAAAGGAGACGCGCACCTTTCGAATAAGGATGATATTGGTCTTAGGATCGCTGGAATAAAACTGAATGTACTGTCCTATATTTAGGAAAATCATGCAAAAAATTAGTCAAATCTCTCTCAACTCTTCCAACTTTTAACTTCATTTCATGTGAGAGGCACTATATCTCATACACTACTGACCATTAAAATCGCTACACCACGAAGATGACGTGCTACAGACACGAAATTTAACCCACAGGAAGAAGATGTTGTGATATGCAAATGATTAGCTTCTCAGAGCATTCACACAAGGTTGGCGCCGGTAGCGACACCTACAACGTGCTGACATGAGGCAAGTTTCCACCCGATTTCTCGTACACAAACAGCAGTTGACCGGCGTTGCCTGGTGCAACGTTGTTGTGATGCCTCGTGTAAGGAGGAGAAATGCGTACCATCACGTTTCCGACTTTGATAAAGGTCGGATTGTAGCTTATCGCGATTGCGGTTTATCGTATCGCAACATTGCTGCTCGCGTTGGTCGAAATGCAATGACTGTTAGCAGAATATGGAATCGGTGGGTTCAGGAGGGTAATACGGAACGCCGTGCTGCATCCCAACGGCCTCGTATCACTAGCAGTTGAGATGACAGGCATCTTATCCGCATGGCTGTAACGGATCGTGCAGCCACGTCTCGATCCCTGAGTCAACAGATGGGGACGTTTGCAAAACAAAAACCATCTGCACGAACAGTTCGACGACGTTTGCAGCAGCATGGACTATCACCTCGGATACCATGGCTGCGGTTACCCTTGACGCTGCATCACAGACAGGAGCGTCTGCGATGGTGTACTCAATGAACGTGGGTGCGCGAATGGCAAAACGTCATTTTTTCGGACGAATCCAGGTTCAGTTTATAGCATCATGATGGTCGCATCCGTGTTTGCCGACATATTGGAAGCGTGTATTCGTCATCGCCATACTGGCGTATCACCCGGCGTGATGGTATGGGTTGCCATTGGTTACACGTCTCGGTCACCTCTTGTTCGCATTGACGGCACTTTGAACAGTGGACGTTACGTTTCAGATGTGTCACGATCCGTGCCTCTACCCTTTATTCGATCCCTGCTAAACCCCACATTTCAGCAGGATAATGCACAACCGCACGTTGCAGGTCCTGCACGGGGCTTTCTGGATACAGAAAATGTTCGACTGCTGTCCTGGCCAGCACACTCTCCAGATCTCTCACCAACTGAAAACGTCTGGTCAATGGTGGCCGAGCAACTGGCTCGTCACAATACGCCAGTCACTACTCTTGATGAACCGTGGTATCGTGTTGAAGCTGCATGGACAGCTGTACCTGTACACGCCATCCAAGCTCTGTTTGACGCAATGCCCAGGCGTATCAATGCCGTTATTACGGCCAGAGGTGGTTGTTCTGGGTACTGATTTCTCAGGATCTATGCACCCAAATTGTGTGAAAATGTAATCACATGTCGTTTCTAGTATAATATATTTGTCCAATGGACACCCGTTCATCATCTGCATTTCTTCTTGGTGTAGCAATTTTAATGGCCAGTAGTGTATCTCATTCAACAGCAAGGGTAAAACTGATTTATTAAATAACAGTGATGTTGCAAGATCACTTACATTGCCTGTAACAAATTGTATATTGTTCAAACGAGCAGGGCTATAGCAGCTACAATGAGCATGGATATATCTGGAGGTTACGTAAATCAGGCTGCATTTTTACCGAGATATGCTCAAGAAAGGTCATAGATATATAGCACATACAGAAGTACTACATATAACCAACAAAGGGAAAAAATTTAACCAGTCAAAAGCACTTGAGATAAATGACCATTTAGCTCAAAACCGTTACCTGGTTCCGAATGATCTGTTACAGCTGTTACTGCAGCCCCAATTTCAGATTCATGTGATTTAGTCAACCAGACATGCTCTGCCAGGCCTTAATCTCAGTGATCAAGCTGAAACACACGAACTTGTACCACAACGAAATTGTCAACATTTAGTATTAAAATCATACAATTTACACATTTCAGCATCTTCGTTATGTAATGTGTTTGATACTATGTACACTGCAAATTGTGATTTAATACGGCAATTTAACTTGCTTGGTGCAAAATATGAGTGATGAGCGCTCGATTAGACTTTTCTGACCTAACGTCACGACCAATGATTATGTGAATGTTGAAAGTACACTCCTGGAAATTAAAATAAGAACACCGTGAATTCATTGTCCCAGGAAGGGGAAACTTTGTTGACACATTCCTGGGGTCAGATACATCACATGATCACACTGACAGAACCACAGGCACATAGACACAGGCAACAGAGCATGCACAATGTCGGCACTAGTACAGTGTATATCCACCTTTCGCAGCAATGCAGGCTGCTATTCTCCCATGGAGACGAACGTAGAGATGCTGGATGTAGTCCTGTGGAACGGCTTGCCATGCCATTTCCACCTGGCGCCTCAGTTGGACCAGCGTTCGTGCTGGACGTGCAGACCGCGTGAGACGACGCTTCATCCAGTCCCAAACATGCTCAATGGGGGACAGATCCGGAGATCTTGCTGGCCAGGGTAGTTGACTTACACCTTCTAGAGCACGTTGGGTGGCACGGGATACATGCGGACGTGCATTGTCCTGTTGGAACAGCAAGTTCCCTTGCCGGTCTAGGAATGGTAGAACGATGGGTTCGATGACGGTTTGGATGTACCGTGCACTATTCAGTGTCCCCTCGACGATCACCAGTGGTGTACGGCCAGTGTAGGAGATCGCTCCCCACACCATGATGCCGGGTGTTGGCCCTGTGTGCCTCGGTCGTATGCAGTCCTGATTGTGGCGCTCACCTGCACGGCGCCAAACACGCATATGTCCATCATTGGCACCAAGGCAGAAGCGACTCTCATCGCTGAAGACGACACGTCTCCATTCGTCCCTCCATTCACGCCTGTCGCGACACCACTGGAGGCGGGCTGCACGATGTTGGGGCGTGAGCGGAAGACGGCCTAACGGTGTGCGGGACCGTAGCCCAGCTTCATGGAGACGGTTGCGAATGGTCCTCGCCGATACCCCAGGAGCAACAGTGTCCCTAATTTTCTGGGAAGTGGCGGTGCGGTCCCCTACGGCACTGCGTAGGATCCTACGGTCTTGGCGTGCATCCGTGCGTCGCTGCGGTCCGGTCCCAGGTCGACGGGCACGTGCACCTTCCGCCGACCACTGGCGACAACATCGATGTACTGTGGAGACCTCACGCCCCACGTGTTGAGCAATTCGGCGGTACGTCCACCCGGCCTCCCGCATGCCCACTATACGCCCTCGCTCAAAGTCCGTCAACTGCACATACGGTTCACGTCCACGCTGTCGCGGCATGCTACCAGTGTTAAAGACTGCGATGGAGCTCCGTATGCCACGGCAAACTGGCTGACACTGACGGCGGCGGTGCACAAATGCTGCGCAGCTAGCGCCATTCGACGGCCAACACAGCGGTGCCTGGTGTGTCCGCTGTGCAGTGCGTGTGATCATTGCTTGTACAGCCCTCTCGCAGTGTCCGGAGCAAGTATGGTGGGTCTGACACACCGGTGCCAATGTGTTCTTTTTTCCATTTCCAGGAGTGTATTTTTGGTTCAAATGGTTCAAATGGCTCTGAGCACTATGGGACTCAACTGCTGAGGTCATTAGTCCCCTAGAACTTAGAACTAGTTGAACCTAACTAACCTAAGGACATCACAAACATCCATGCCCGAGGCAGGATTCGAACCTGCGACCGTAGCGGTCTTGCGGTTCCAGACTGCAGCGCCTTTAGCCGCACGGCCACTTCGGCCGGCAAAGTATTTTTGTTTCTAGTATTTCCTTTCAGTCATTCGTTCCCTGCGATGGCCCAGTAAGCAAAAAAACTGTTCGAAATATGCAAATATTAATAGAAAAAAGTGCAGTTTATCTATTGTTCAACCTTAAATATGAAATTGTTCTACCGAGAAGTGATGACAGAACGCCTAAATACAAATAATAATAAAAAATTAATTTCGTATAAAGTTCAAAAACTATAATCAACCTAAAAAAACAATAAAAGTAGTTCAATTCAAGCTCATTATTACATACTTACTTTCTTTAAAAACGTTTTCGTCGTCCTTCTGTTAGAGAATTAACATAATGGTGTACTTTTTTATGTTATGCAGCAAAAATGTAATGGTGATGTCTTTCTGAAAGCAGGTTGGCTTTATTTAGGATTCAAGTACACCATATTATCCCGCTGTCTTTTGGCTACGAAACCTTATTTTTCAACATGATTTCCGTTCAATGCTCTTACTGGGAGGGCTTGTATGATCTCATCGTATCACCGTACTGGCCGCTTCAACACCCTCCCTTGTAATGCACAAGCATTTGCACACAGACGGTCCTTTGTTGCTCTTTATGGTCTTCTATTAGGCGGCGAGGAACCCACACACCTTTGAATGTCCAAACTGGTGGGTGAGCGTGTCAGGATTAGCAACATAGGCATCCAATTGTGCAGCGAGGTGTGTGATTGTGACCCGTCGACCACCTCGAATGAGAGTGTCGGCACGTTCCAGCACTGCAGGAGTCACAGACGTGTGCAGCCGTGCAGCAAGCGAGAAATCAGACAGGTCTGCAAGACCTTTCTGCGATCATGGCAGACACCTCTCCCAACGATTCACCACGCTTTTGTTCACTGGCGGGTCTCTGTAGATATTCTGCAGGCGCCTACGAATATCGGGGACAGACTGGTTTTGCTCCAAAAGAAACTCAGAGACGTCTCTCTGCCTGGAATGCACCTCCGTTACAGACGCCATTTTGACGGCTACTGTAGCGCCGCCACCCATCGGAAGTTCGTGAAATTATAGGGGCTGAAGCGGGAATATTGCAGAATCTCCCAAAACAAATTCTACATTTTTTCCGAGGAAATTGGCTGAGAAAAAAAAAGTGTTCATTACTTATTAACGCCCCTCCTACCTTAACATTGCTACAAACATCACGGCTTGCTGATGTGTTGCGGGGAGTGACCAAGAGAAATTAACAAGTTTGTCTGTATTTTAAGAGTTCGTGCGCCGGTGGTAAGGACATTTTTGTGAAAGTGGCGGAATTCGATGCTGAGCAGGTGAAAGTTGCAGAGTTTGTGTAAGCTATCCTCTCCCGTGTTGCTGTTGGCGGGCGTTTGTACAATTCTATTTACAAATCACTGTTAGGTCCGGACACAAAGTGTATAGCTGTGGAGCTCCCGCAACACTGCTGCCATTAGTTGATTCACGACAGACATTCACCGCCGAGGCAAGTCGTCCAGTTCACTAGCACCGCTGTTTTTTGCTGACTTCTCTGATTCGAAAGCCGTAACTCACCCCTGGTATTAATGGCTCTCTTTACCGATGAGAGTGTTTGATTCGACTGCCTCAAAGAGTGTGTAACCAAACGTAATTTTGTTTTCTGTTTTTTTCTTTTTTTGCGTTCAACATAACCCTCTACGCGAGAGACTGAGCGACGCAAATGGCGAGTATCCGGGAGGCCCCACTGAAACGTACTTTCCGTCTATAGAAAAACACGTGTACCTCGTGGGGTGTAACGTGAATGAGACAGGAGTGAGGTGGATGAGGCTCCGGCGGGCAGACGCGCGCCTGCCTGTTGGGCGCCGGCAGTGGCTGCGGCGTGCGCGTGATGCAGGGGTGCCGGGGCGGCGGCTATTGATCTGAGCGGCAGAAAGTTCTCCCCTCTGGCGCTTCCAACAACAACAAGCCCCTCCCCGCGCAGGCCGGATGGCCTCCCCAGCCCTCGCCCTCGCGCTCGGCCCTCGGCCCTCGGCCCTCGGCCCTAAGCCCGGCGGACGCCCGCCCGGCTGCCTTTGAGCGCCGCTCTCGCAAGCTTCCGGGAGACTCGTCCGGCTCAGCTGGCTCCGAAAATCAAAATCCGGCGCATTTGCCGCCTTCTTTGCTCCAGGCATCGAGCAGGCGGCACGGCGCGCTCCCGGCAAGTTAGCTGCTGCCGCAGTCCCACTACACGCATCATTCGCGATCGGAACAGGGGACGGGGGACCACACAGTTGTACTATCAGTACACCCTAGGATGGCAAGGATGGCATTCAGAGGACAATAATGGATCTACACCACTGGCCATTAAAATTGCTACACCACGAAGATAAGCTGCTACAAACGCGAACAGACAGGAAGAAGATGCTGTGATATGCAAATGATTAGCTTTTCAGAACATTCACAGAAGGTTGGCGCCGGTGGCGACACCTACAACATGCCGACATGAAGAAAGTTTCAACCGGTTTCTCATACACAAACAGCGATTGACCGTGTAAGGGGAAGAAATGCGTACCATCACGTTTCCGACTTTGATAAAGGTCGGATTGTAGCCTATCACGATTGCGGTTTATCGTATCGCGACATTGCTGCTCGCGTTGGTCGAGATCCAATGACTGTTAGCAGAATACGGAATCGGTGGGTTCAGGAGGGTGCTGCAGCCCAACGGCCTCGTATCACTAGCAGTCGAGATGACAGGCATCTTACCCACAGGGCTGTAACGGATCGTGCAGCCACGTCTCCATCCCTGAGTCAACAGATAGGGACGTTTGCAAGACAACAACCATCTGCACGAACAGTTCGACGACGTTTGCAGCAGCATGGACTATCAGCTCGGAGACCATGGCTCTGGTTACCCTTGACACTGCATCACAGACAGTAGCGCCTGCGATGGTGTACTCAACGACGAACCTGGGAGCACGAATGGCAAAACGTCATTTTTTTTTAGATGAATCCAGGTTCTGTTTACAGCATCGTGATGGTCGCATCCGTCTTTGGCGACATTGTGGTGAACGCACATTGGGAGCGTGTATTCGTCATCGCTATACTGGCGTATCACCCGGCGTGATGGTATGGGGTGCCATTGGTTACACGTATCGGTCACCTCTTGTTCGCATTGACGACACTTTGAACAGCGGACGTTCCATTTCAGATGTGTTACGACCCGTGGCTCTACCCTTCATTCGATAGCTTCGAAACCTTACATTTCAGCAGGATAATGCACGACCGCATGTTGCAGGTCCTGTGCGGGCCTTTCTGGCCAGCACATTCTCCAGATCTCTCACCAATTGAAAACGTCTGGTCAATGGTGGCCGAGCAACTGGCTCGTCACAATACTCCAGTCACTTGATGAACTGTGGTATCGTGTTGAAGCTGCTTGGACAGCTGTACCTGTACACGCCATCCAAGCTCTGTTTGACTCAATGCCCAGGCGTATCAAGGCCGTTATTACGGCCAGAGGTGGTTGTTCTGGGTACTGATTTCTCGGGATCTATGCACCCAAATTGTGTGAAAATGTAATCACATGTGAGTTCTAGTATAATATGTTAGCCCAATGAATACCCGTTTATGATCTGCATTTCTTCTTGGTGTAACAATTTTAATGGCCAGTAGTGTAGATTGATGATCATTTTTACGTTAACTAGCTGCTACAAATTTTAGTAGTCTGATCGCAATTCTTCTTCTCTCATCTTTTCCCTTTGCCTTGTTATGTATCGGTTCTGGCAGATTTAGAGTCTCTTGGTGGTCCTTTACTGACGCCAACACTCCTCACGGAGACGAATCTGTGTTCCCTATCTGCTGCTTCTAGCGTATATCTCATGTTCACACGTGATAACGTTTTCTTAAGTGTTTACATAGTGTTTATCTGAAGCAGAACATGGATACCAACCTAGTATTTACCTCGTGTCGTATGGGAAACCGCTTGGCTAGCTTCCTGACCCACGGACGTTAACCCGCGAGGTGGATTCGATCAGGGACCATCTCACCTCCTCGTGTCGCCGAAGCGGGTGATTTGGCTTTCTCAGGTATCTGGACGGATAATCTTGATAGCAATGCAATACAATAGTCAGTTTTAACTCACATACGACTATCTTCAGATCATCCTGTCACTGTAACTGGGACCTATGACCTTCGCCTGAGTTCATCTAGAGCCCACCGCACTCGTCAGAAATCAGATAAATACAAATGCCATTTATCGAAGACCGAAAGATTCGTAATAAAGTAGGGAGGGGTGGGGGTAAGTGATACTCTGACAAACTGCTACTTGTTTTCTATGCTGACAGACTTGTTCTCACCAGTATTTGGCTATTTTGCCAAGTTCCTCATGATAACGATTTTACTTGTTCGTAAAGCTTAACGTGAAGTGCTCCAACTAACGAAACAGGAAGGCGAACTAAACTCGGATTAAATACGTGCAGCGGATTGAGGACGGTGGACTGAAGAAATCAGACATGTCGAGTGTGGTTTTTAGATGATTCACCAAGCTCGCATAGACAGATCTTGCGCTCGTCCTCCAATTCTGGCTGGAGAATACGACGTGAAAACAGCAGAAATACGAGAATACACACAACAAAGGTCACACGATTCACAGATGTCGTACACGACTTCTCTCCATCAGGTTACCTTCACGACTGTGGCATTAGGAAGTGCATCCGACAACAGAGCTAAATAATAAAATAAAAATCCTGATAAAGTGGATCCCCTACTAAGCAGGAACAAATTGTAGTGAAAAGAAAAAAAAGGGTTAAAAACGACAATTTGTGATGCTTAGATACCGATTATAGTAGTAATAGTAGTAGCAGGAGCAGTAACAGAATATTGGATATATCTTACTATCACAATTTACGAATAACAAAAATAACGCGATTCCTATACGCTGAGGTAACGTAAGTCATGGGACACCTCCCAGTGTCGTGTCGGACCTCCCATTACCCGGCGTAGTGCAGCAACTCGACGTCACATCGACTCAGCAATCGTTGGAAGTTCGCTGCGGAAATACTGAGCCATGCTACCTCTGCAACCGTCCATAAATGCGGAAGTATTGCCGCTGCAGGATTTTGGGCACAAATTGACATCTCGATTATGTCCCATAAATTTTCGATGGGATTCACGTCGGGCGATCTGAGTGGCCAAATAATTCGCTTGAAATGTCCAGAATATTCCTCAAACTAGTCATGAACAATTGTGACCCGGCGAGAAGGTGATTTGTCATCTACAGAAGATGCATCGTTGTATAGGGACACGAAATCTATGATCGGTTGTAAATGGACTCCATGGAACCGAACATATCAATTTCGAATTGAATCATCGGTTCATTGGACCGAAGCACCGAATACATTCCATGTAAACACAGCCCACGCCGTTATGGAGCAGCCACCAACTTGCAGAGTGCCTCCTTGTTGACAACCTGGATCCCTGGCTTCATTAGGTCTGCGCCACACTCGATCGTTACGATCAGTTCTTATTACCAACTGAAATAGAAAGCTCACCTGACCAGGCTACTGTTTTCCATTTGTCTATAGTGTAACCACAGACGAATGGCCACGAGCCCATGGCGCGGGAGGGGGGGGGGGGGGGGGAGGGGTTGTTGTGCTGTTAGCAAAGGCACTCTCGACAACTCTATGCAAACGCCGCTGCTCTCGGTCGGTAAGTGAAGACTGTCTGTCACTGTCCGTGGTGAGAGATAATGCCTGATTGTGGTATTCTCGGCATACTCTTGACACTGACAATCTTGGAATACTGAATTCCGTAACGATTTAAAAAATGGAATGTTCCATGCATCTAGCTCCAACTATCATTGGACGTTTAAAGTCTGTTAATTTCCAGAGTTCTGCATAATCATGCCGGACATCTTTTCACGTGAATCGTATGAGTGTAAATGACAGCACCGCCAATGCATTGTCCTTTTATAGTAGTTACGCGATATTACCGTATATGTGCACATCGCTATGGTATGACTTTTGTCACATTAGTGTCATAATAGTAGCGGAAGCAGGATGTTGAACAACAAGTGATTGTTTTGTACAGGCAACATACTTACAGGATTAGTTTGACAATTATGCCACAGATGTCTGTATAACAGAAATAATCCTGATGTTTCCCTGAACTAGTTTAGGGATACCCAAGTAAAACTAAATCGGATGGCCAGATGAACGTTGGAACCTCCGCCCTCTTGAATACAAGGCAATTCTGTTTTAAAAAATGCTACCTCGTTCGGTTTGCCCATAGTGTAGTTTGCCCATAGTGTACAATACCATTTTGCAAAGAAGTTATCCAATAAGTTAAAAGGCTAGTGGTACACTGTTCATTCATTTCCCATTTTCAGTTACTGCACACATTACATACGCGACACACGCAGCGCACGCTATATTTCATAATGTAACACTACTGACAGTATCAGCTGATATCATTATGATTTTTGGTCTCCATTTGGCGTATCGTAATTTCACATGCGCTAACTTGAAAAACTGAGTAGCATCCCTCTATAATGAGTGACACGTTATGCTTAGAATGATACCTTGTTAATATTATACATCGCATCCCCCATGTTATTAGTGAAAGAATGATCTGAATATGTTTGTCAGTCAACCGAAACCGGTTATCGTCTGGTTGTAATTCCATTATATTGAGATGAAGTCTATACAAAATTTGTAATAATGAAGATCACTGTGCCTTCTTCGAATGGAGATGTCTGGTTTTACAATTAACTAGCTGATTACCTAGCGTTTCCTGTCTATTTCAGATTATATTGTCCGGAAAAGCAGTAAAATACAGATGGCTTATTAACTCTTATTAACGATGGTTTAGGAGAATGGAAAAACTGACAGAAGCCGACAACGGGGAAGTTCAGTTAGAGTTTCGAAGAAATGTGGGAACACTCGAGACAGTACAGACCCTATTGCTGATCTTAGAAGATAGACTGAAGAAAAAAAATCCCACGCTTACAGCGTTTATGGAGTTAGAGAAAGCTTCTGACATTCTAAAGACAGTAGGGATAACTAAGTGAAAGGTTAGTCACAACTTTTACAGACTCCAGACTGAAGTTACGAGAGTCGAAGGGAAGTGGTAGTTGAGAAGGGCGTGAGACGGCGCTGCAGTCCGTCCTTCGAGTTCTATCCTTCGTGTTACTCAATTTGTACCTTTGACATGAAATACAGGTAACCAAGTATAAATCTGGAAAGAGTACTAGAGTTCAGGGGGCAAGAAATAGAACTTTGAGGTTCGGCGATAAAACGGTTTCTGTCAGAGACGGCTCAGGGTTTGGTAGATCAGTAAAGCGGAATGGATAGTCCTTGAAAAGATAAGACGAATATGAGCAACAGTAAAACATTAATCGAATGTAGTCAAATTAAATCAGGCGATACTGAGGGAATCAGATTAGGATATGAGACACAAAGCGGTAGATGAATTTTGGTATTTGGGCAGCAAAATAACTGACGATGTCTGAAGTAGAGAGAATATAAAGAATAGAACTGCAATAGCGAAAAAGCCTTTCTGAAAAGATATATTTGTTAACACTGGATATAAATTTAAGTGTTAGAAAGTTTTTTCTGCAGGTGTTTGTCCGAAATTTAGTCTTTTACGGAAGTGAAGCGTGGCTGTTAATCGTTTTGTACAAGAAGAGAATAGAAATATCTTGACTATCCATCGAAGTGGATGGTGGGAACGCAGCTGTATATGTTTACTAATTATACGCAGCCTCAGGTTGCAAGATAGTTTCATAACTTTTTAATTAGAAGATCGATATCGAGAGTTCCATTCCTATATTCAGATGTACCGTAAGTACACATCTAATCGATGTTAGGCATTGCCTTCCAGTTGACTGTCAACGGATTGGCAATCGTGCAATTGCCACTTCCACAACATTATTCCAAAATGCCACTTCACTGTTGGGGAACAGAGTAGGTATACCTAACAACGACGTGTCGTTTTGGTGTGTTGGTGTGGACGGACGACTGCACGCTTGCCAGTCCGTTGACAGCCGACTATAATTGGATAGCAGCGCCTAAAAATCGATTACATGTGTGCGAGGTGCATTCAGTTCTAAGGCCTCTGATTTTTTTCTAATTAACTACTCATCCGAAATCGATGAAACTGGCGTTACTTCTCGACGTAATCGCCCTGCAGACGTACACATTTTTCACAACGCTGACGCCATTATTCCATGGCAGCGGCGAAGGCTTCTTTAGGAGTCTGTTTTGACCACTGGAAAATCGCTGAGGCAATAGCAGCACGGCTGGTGAATGTGCGGCCACGGGGAGTGTCTTTCATTGTTGGAAAAAGCCAAAAGTCACTAGGAGCCAGGTCAGGTGAGTAGGGAGCATGAGGAATCACTTCAAAGTTGTTATGACGAAGAAACTGTTGCGTAACGTTAGCTCGATGTACGGGTGCGTTGTCTTGGTGAAACAGCACACGCGCAGCCCTTCCCGGACGTTTTTGATGCAGTGCAGGAAGGAATTTGTTCTTCAAAACATTTTCGTAAGATGCACCTGTTACCGTAGTGCCCTTTGGAACGCAATGGGTAAGGATTACGCCCTCGCTGTCCCAGAACATGGACACCATCATTTTTTCAGCACTGGCGGTTACCTGAAATTTTTTTGGTGGCGGTGAATCTGTGTGCTTCCATTGAGCTGACTGACGCTTTGTTTCTGGATTGAAAAATGGCATCCACGTCTCATCCATTGTCACAACCGACGAAAAGAAAGTCCCATTCATGCTGTCGTTGCGCGTCAACATTGCTTGGCAACATGCCACACGGGCAGCCATGTGGTCGTCCGTCAGCATTCGTGGCACCCACCTGGATGACACTTTTCGCATTTTCAGGTCGTCATGCAGGATTATGTGCACAGAACCCACAGAAAAGCCAACTCTGGAGGCGATCTGTTCAACAGTCATTCGGCGAACCCCCAAAACAATTCTCTCCACTTTGTCGATCATGTCGTCAGACCAGCTTGTGCTAGCCCGAGGTTGTTTCGGATTGTTGTCACACGATGTTCTGCCTTCATTAAACTGTCGCACCCACGAACGCACTTTAGACACATCCATAACTCCGTCACCACATGTCTCCTTCAACTGTCGATGAATTTCAATTGGTTTCACACCACGCAAATTCAGAAAACGAATGATTGCACGCTGTTCAAGTAAGGAAAACGTCGCCATTTTAAGTATTTAAATCAGTTCTCATTCTCGCCGCTGGCGGTAAAATTCCATCTGCCATACGGTGCTGCTATCTCTGGGACGTATTGACAATGAACGCGGCCTCATTTTAAAACAATGCGCATGTTTCTATCTTTTTCCAGTCCGGAGAAAAAAATCGGAGTCCTTAGAACTTGAATGCACCTCGTATTTAAGGTGCATCTGAGTATTGGAACAGAATTCTCGAAATCGATCATCTATTGAGTTGTAGCATAAGTTCGTTGCGTTTTTCCATGAATTTAATAAACACTACAGACACACATGACAGAGATTTTTGTCATCAGTGATACACTCATGTTCAGAAAAAAACAGAACACCTTGAACGATTAGGATTAGGATGTTCGCGCATTCACAGGACATGTACGTTAGTATGTTCTGCAGAAATGATTGCCGCGCGGGGTAGCCGTGAGATCTAGCGCGTCTTGTCACGGTCCGTGCGGTTCCTCCCGTCGGAGGTTCGAGTCCTCCCTCAGCTCGGGCATGGCTCTGTGTGTCATCTTTAGTGTATGTTAGTTAGATTAAGTAGTGTGTAAGCTTAGGGACCGATAGCCTCAGTAGTTTGGGCCCATTAGACATTATCACAAAATTCCAATTTCCAGAAATGATTAGCATTTAAAACATGTCGGCGCGCAGTTTCAGTGTCACCATCGATATCGTGGCGCATCATCGTCTACCAGTAAAATGTGCCTGCAGCTCTCGCTCTCGCTATAAACCGAAGGCAGTCGATCAATGTGACTTTGGCAGACGTGCGAGATGCGTCACAGACGTATGCGCGAAACGTACCGTCAAATCAGTGAATTTGAAAGAGGGCGCATTATCGGCGTGAGAGAATGTGATGTATCCATCTGGGAAACTGCAGAGTTTCGGCAGGGCAACGGGTGTGTGCAGCCGAGATGGTTCAGGTCGCACCACGCAGACCACCCCGCAAGAAGATCGACACCTCATCCGATTGGCGTTGCAAGACAGATCTGTGTACTCCTCGGCTCTGGTGCAATAATGTAACACATCGTACACTATCAGGGGTGACAGACCATCGCCATTTATTATGCGATGGGTTAAGTGCGCGTCGTCCACTTCTCCGCCTGCCAACGCTAGTTGGCAGTGGTGTGTGAAACGACGTCACTGGGGACAGGAATGACATCAGACAGTGTTTTCGGACGAATCCAGGTCCTGTTTGTTTGAAAATGATGGCCTCATTTTCGTTCGCCGCAGACAGGGGAATGGCACCACAGTGACTGCATTCGCACAAGCGCAAACGCAACGCCGTATGGTGTGGAGTGTTATTGGATACAATCACAAATCACAGTTGCGTGTCCAGCGCATTTGTGTCCAGTGTGATCTACGTGAATGACATCCTGTGACCTGTAGCCATACCCTTTCTGCACAATACCCCAGACGCAATTTTTCAGAAAGACAATGCACGACCACATGTAGCGGCAAGAAAACGTGCCGTTTTGGTGCCACAGGATGTCAGGCTTTTGTCCTGGCCGGCCAGATCACCAAACATGCCACCAATCGATAATGTGTGGAATATGGTGAAATCACGGGTGCAGTGCTGTGACCCACTTCCAATCGCCACTGATGAACTTTGGAATCGGATGAATGCAGCGTCGACGGCTGTACCACAGGATACCATTCGCGCATTATACTCATCGATGCCGTCACGCATGGAACAAGTTAGTGGGGCCTATGGCGGACCCTGTGCCTGCTACGCAATAGGACACATGCTGGACCGAGGTGACTGAAATGTTACTCATTTCTGTAGAACATACTACTGTATGAATCCTGTGAATATGAACGTCCTGCCTCCAGTCGTTCAAGGTGTTCTGTTTTTTTTCTGAACGTGAGTGTATAATCTACTTTAATATTTACAACAGTCTGCCAACGCTGGGGTAACTTTTCGATTCCTGGAGTGTGCAGATCACGTGGTTTTGAGGCGAAAAACTCGTCGAACCGTGGTGAGCTTATTTTGCATCTAGAAAGGAAGTTCCTTGAAGGTTATTCGATAGAGAATGGCAAGGGTAAAAATCTGAGGGCACAAGATCAGGTGAATAAGGTAGGTGCGGAATGACTTCCCATCCCAACTTCTGTATAATGCTTTTGGTCAGTCTAGCAGAATGCGAGCGGGCGTTATTGTGGAGCGGCATCACTTCACACAGTCTTCCTGGTTGCTGTTCGTGGTCTGCGTCTGCAAGACGTCTCAGTTGTTTATTCATAGTACACCACACCGCCGTTGTTCCACCAGATTCATAACATTATCTTTTATGGATGGATCCAGGTCTTATATATCGAGAGTTGCTAATTTGTTTGGGCTCAAACATTCCATTCTTTCCTTTATATTACCATTAGACACCTTTTCTCTTCACCAGTAACTATAGAGGATAGAAATAGTCGGTGTTGTTCGCGAGCCAATTAATGACGAACAAGCAGAGATGCACATATGGCCACCTGCCGACTTATGATTTTGGCTTATAGCCCGACTTTTGAACCTTCTGCATTGCATGCAGATGTCGCACGAGTTTGGAATGATCATGTTTCATCACATCTGCCAATTCTCTAGTACATTGACATGTAACACTGCGGATTAATGCGATTAAACGAACCTCATCGAAGCCTGCAGGTTGAAACAGGTTCATATTTATGGATTAATGCCATTAAACTAACCTCGGATGTTGAAACGGGTTCGTATTTCTTTAAACTTGTGTTTGTAAGTGTTAGGTTGGTATCTGAGAAATGTGTAAAACTTAATGTGACGTCGAAACTTGTAAAGTTCGGTGCAGAGCAACAGAACTGAGTGAAAATTTAATTTTGAACGGGAATATGTGAAGCTCATGCTACACCAAGGCAAATCCAGACTAGCCGGTTCATCAAACAATTCGCCTGCGGGAAAGCAATTAGTTTTCAATGAAATGTACATATGCTGTCCGACAGAGAAAAAAAAATGTCTCAGATCAAAATGTTGGGCCTAAACATTTATATTATTTATCTTTAGTCTTGCTACTAATTACTGTTACTATATTTACAAAGAAATGAAAATAAAAATTAACGCATCTGGCCCTCTGTTGGAACTACTTGAAAACTGACGAGACAACACTTTACGAAATTCTTTTACTGGTATTAAGCCTCCGAACTGATACCAATATTTACACAAAAACACTCTGACAATGTCTGTGCTCTACATTTGGCATGGACTTTGATGGTAATTAAATTTATTTGCATACCTGTGCGCATGGAACGCTCGTCTGCTCTGCAACCTATTACTATTAAGATAATGACGAGACTGTCAAAAATAAGATTTCATTTGTGGCACTTGCGATGTGCAGTCGAAGATACTATCTCACCAGTTTTCATAAAATGCATCTCAGCACACAACGCGCGATGCGCAATGCGAGTATACAAACACAGTCGTGAAAATAAAGAATTAAAAATAAGGAACTAATAAACTTAATGACTGATTAATGGGAACAAAGACTCCAAGTATAACTATCCTTCATTAAGCCACGAAAACAATACGTATTTTCATAAAGTTGACAGACCTAGATAAGTTAGCAAAATATTTCTTAGTAACTTCCCTGCGTACAGTTACTTTCGTTGACACGTTTTTCAATTATAAAATAAAACCATATCTGAAAATCTTAAACATGACTGTGAAACAGCAACTGTCTAAATCTGAAGAGGGTGAAAAATCTAATGTACCATCTTGTGACGTAACAAGGCCCACTACTCCTGAAGAAGATATTTTTACAAATATCGAAACCTAGGTCAAGGGCTAATAAACCGTTATTTGCAACTGGTTGGATGATTTTTCAACCTCTTCACAAAACCATATGTTGCGTTATAAAATTTCTACAGTAAACTTCAGCTATACGCAATGTTCGAACAATAAGAAGCTATAAAGGTACAAAAAATAAAATAAAAAACTGAATTACCTTGAAAATTCTGTTGATATAATTCCATTTTCTTTTCTTAACACATATTACCACAAAATCCTTTTTTAAATAATACTGCCTCCACTACGCCAAAGGCCAGCTTCCATCCTTTTCAAACAAAGTACATTATCAGACGTCTAACATGCACTACAGACTGGTACTCTCTTCAAAAGTAGTTATCTCTCCGACCAACATCTGAGGTCTCAATAATAAGGTTATATCCATACTACTGACGTTGAGTACATTTATCAAATTCACAACTTCATTCACATTTATGGCCAAAACTACCTGAAAATTGTCATGGCAAATGAAGCAGCCTCCCTTCAAGTTCCCCCTGAACGCAAAGACTCGCTAATGTCAAAAGAGCCTCCTTAAAAGGAGAAAACCATTTTATTGCCGTGCTCTGCCCAGTGGCTTTATCTCCATATATGGCGCAAATTTTTCTGCCTACCTCCGTTGCTGTCGCCTCTCTATTGAACTCATACAGAAGAATATGTCAGAAACGTTCCGATTTCTCCACTTAACACTCCGTTTTATAGCGTCCACATCTCCACTCAGTATCTGCAAATGACAATATGTAACCTTAAATAGCAAAATTAAACTACAAATAAAAAATGGAAATCGGTAAACAAGCTGATAGCAATCGGAATACCAACATGGAAAACAAAAACACTACGAACTATTGCACGAACCTAATAATTAAAAGATATGAAACTATTCTGCAGCCAGAGGCTATAATAAAGGGAAAAGAAGCTCTGCAATATGTTGCTACGTGGGCAGTTCACGTTACTAATGAGAACGCACTGCTGTATCACCTGAGTCTCCCTACTGAAGACCACAAATGATTCCTGTCTACTCCTGTAGGCTGGTCCTCTTTGATGTTGTGGGCGGCAGAACCAGTTTCCGACATCTGGTGGAAAGGAACTAACAGCCTAGACATGACGACGGGCTGGTATTTCCGTACTACATATCGTTTATGTTAGGAGCTAAGTGCTAGTAATTTTCCCACGATGGCAGTGCTTGATGCAGCACACTTTATGACTTACGGAGACTACTTACAGGACATAAAACCGTTGAGTTGCTCCACAGGTACAATTGAGCAGTGTCACACTGTCGATTACGCTGACGAGGAGAACACGGCAAGTGCTAAACACAGTTTTACAGAAACACCGCTCAGAGGAAAAGGGGTCAAAGCAACCGAACGCATGTCTCAGCTTACCAGTGTATGTGTTTCTGAGAAAACGATAGAGTTTTCGAGGTACTGTAAGTTCCTTTTACCTTGCGATTTTCTCAGAAGAGATGGTGTGTCAGCGTTTAGCATTATGGTGCATTAATTTTGCGCCCCGTGTTCTAAACCCGATTATTGCTCTTATTTTCCTTTTTCATTTATATACTCATGCCTGTAGAGGATTACTACACGAATATTTTCCAGTGTATATTGATATAACGTTGGGCCTATTCTTCTAGTAGTTATATGTCAGATGAGTGAATTAAAAAAAAGAAACAAAAAAAACGAGAAAGTTATTTTAAATTGTTTCTGGTGATATTCCTGTAATGTTCAAAAAATGGTTCAAATGGCTCTGAGCACTATGGGACTTAACATCTGAGGTCATCAGTCCCCTAGACTTAGAACTACTTAAATCTAACTAACCTAAGGACATCACACACATCCATGCCCGAGGCACGATTCGAACCTGCGACGATAGCGGTCGCGCGGTTCCGGACTGAAGCGCCTAGAACAGTGGCCGGCCTCCTGTTGTGTATCTTGATTCATAATCAAAGGCTGTGCAAGCGCCAGTTTTCGGAAAAGTGATTCGTTATGCGTAATTTGCCGCGAAATTCTGCCAGGGGAAACCACATACCGGCCGTCGGCTTAAGCTGTACACTTAACAGCCGGATGAAGATCTTCGTGTCGCTGTTGAGCAATGCCGTGGTCGGCGATCAGGTATCCGTGATTTACACCGAGGCATTGTTAATGGGTATGAGGAGATCGACTAGGAAACCATCTGGGATCTGGACGAGAGGAGAAAAATTTCCGTCCTCGCCAGCGCCATTAGAGGACGAAATGGTCCCTAAAACTCTAGTAGGAAACCGTCACGGCCAGGCGAATGGTTTGCGGCACCCGCCTGACATCGGCAAGCAGATTCATCGTTGCATCCCTAGGAACCGAGCCAAGGTGAGTCGGCAGACTTCTGTAATGTTGCCAGGGTGGTGAAGTTGTGCAAAGTACAGCATAACAATGCGCATGGAGAGCAGACCCTGCATTGCGTTAGTATCTAAACGTCGCCCACCATCAGTCATAAGAACATTAATCGAAGTCCTCTGACGGTGGCACTGTTCCGCTATCATGTGGCACATAGACAGACGCTCCTGCACTAACCTGTCGTGTGTGTGCGTCCTGAGCGTGACTCCTTCAAGGTGACATAGAGGGAGCGGTGTGAGCTATGCCTTGGCACGATTGACAATCGCCTGACGTTGTGGTGCATAAGGCATCGTAGTTCACTCCCGCAGGATGCTGAAGTAGAAATCATGGGTTCATCGCCGCTACGCCCGACCTCCCTTTCGTAAGGAGACAAGGCCTTGAGGGGGGTAGGTGTTGCACAAGGGACCCACCACGACAGGCCGGACTGATATCCATCACGGCGTCAGCGACAAGCTGTACACGTGGTCTGGATGGGTTACAGACGGTCGGGTGAAGTAAGATGGATCGTGTTCAGTAACTCTAGTACCTCCCGCCGCGGAAGTCGAACACGCGCCAGAACAAATGGACGTTGTCAGCCCGTAGAGGACTCCGCGTCCGCGGCGGCTATTCCGCGCAGCGGCTCTCGCGCAGCGAGGGCGCCACGTGCAGACAGCGGCCAATAGTCGCTTCCTCCGGTTTCGTGTATAGGGACCCGCACTGCCCTAGTCCAGCGACCGCTATCTTTGTTTCCCTTGATCTCCAGAACGCCTATGACCGTGTCTGGAATCCCGGGCTCCTCTTCAAACTCCAGACCTATGCTCTCCCCATCAATTTTGTCCGTCTCGTCGCTTCCTTCCTCTCCCGTCGTCCCTCCTATGTGACTATCCACAATTTCAACTCCCGTACTTTCTATCTCTCTGCCGGCGTGCCCCAAGGTTCTGTCCTTTCCCCTTTCCTCTAGCTCCTGTACAGTGCTGATATGCCCAAACCTCCCCCTCCTGTTCATCTTCTCCAGCTCGCTGATGACACCGCCTTCCTAGCCCTTTATCCTACCCTTCAACGGTTCCAACGTACCCTCCAAACCCACCTTGACCAATTCACCGCTTGTTGCAACCAGTGGTTCTTCCGTGTTAATCCCTCTGACACCCAGGCGATCGTCATAGGCCGCACCACCCGCTCCTTCCACCTCCATGATTCCTACCTCACCATTTATGGCCGTCCTATCCACCTCACTCTTACCCTCAAATACCTTGGCCTCACACTTGACCGCCACCTCACCTGGACTCCCCATCTCCTTACCATCCAAAACAAAGCTCACAACCGCCTCTGCCTCCTGAAACTCCTGTTTGGCTGGACATGGGGTCTGCATCCTTCCACCATCCTTCACACCTACAAATCCTTGATCTGCCCCAACCTCTCTTATGCCAGCGTAGCTTGGATTTCCGCCCCTCCCCGGTTCTATAAAGCCCTCCAAATCCTCGAACGCCATATGCTCCGCCTCATCTTCCACATCCGCCTTCCGTCCCCCATTCACATCCTCTACGACCTCATCCCCTTCCCCCACCTTCTCCTTTCTCTTGAACACATCCGCATACTCTATATTGTCCACCGCCTTGATCCCCCTCACCCCCTGGTGTCTCCCTTCCTCTCCACCCCCAACCAGTTGCCGCGCCTTTATCGTTGTGCCCCACCCTCTCTCCATCTCCACACCTTTCATCTCCTTTCCCAACGCAACTTCCACTCTCTACCCCTCCCGGATGATGAGCTTTACCCTGACATCTACCCTTCCTACCAACTCTAACCCCATCTTCCTGCCTCCTCCTCAGGGCTCCCTCTCCTCCCCCTCCCTCCTCCTGAGCGGCTTCCCCCTCCTACTCCCCCTCCATCTCTTGTGCCTCCTTTCAGTGTCTCTGCACTCCCTCCTGCCCTGTCTTCCCTCTTCACCTCCCACCCCACGTGTCTCCAGCCTCTTCCCGTACCCACTGATGCCCCTCCTCTCTTCATCCCGCCGCTTCCCCTGCTGCCCCTTTCTCTCCCCTCCTTTTCCATCCTCTCTGCTCATTCCCTCGGCAGGTCACGCCTGGCAGTTTTATTCTTCGTCGTGTGTGCTCCCAGCGGGTTTTAAGTTTGTTGTTCCGGAGTGTTTTTACTACTGTGGCCGACTTTTAATGTGTGCATGTCCATTCAGTGTCTTCTCTGAGTTTTGAAGAATCGCCAACTGCGTTTTTTAACTTTCTGGTGACTTTTTTTTAACTGTCCTCCATGAACGTCTCCGTGTTAGTCTATATTTTTTACCTCCATTTTCCCCCATAATTCTAAGTTCCCCTTTATCGCCTTATGTATGTTACATTTTAAGTTGTCCTGTCACTCGGCTGAAGAGCGGCGGATTGTGCCACTGACAGCCCTCCCCTGCCTGTATGGGGCAGGGGAATGAAATCACAATTAAAAAAAAAAACTTAGTCCAGCGAGTCTGGTACTCGCTCTGGATTGCGTCTACATCTCGGCAGTACTGCTTTCTGGTCGTTGCTCGTTGTTGACGTTTGCCTGGCTCTGGTTCTGAGTGGATTTACTGTTGGTGTTTGGTGTTGTGGTTTCTACAAGCCTCCGTTGTTTATCTCTTCCTTGTTGTGTTGGTCATTGTCGGTTGTTGTCGGTCGTCGTTAGTCTGTCGTCCGACTCGTCCTTGTGTTTACCTGGTGGTGCGTGCGTGCTCCACTGCCGGCTGGCTGCTCCACCGCCGGCGGCTTCCCCGCCTGGCGGCTCCGATCCGCAGCCCAAGGCGTTCCCGCGGTTGGTTTTGGTTACTACAGTAACCATGGTCCCTGGTCGCGTCACAACCTTTGGCGGTAGTGGTTGAATACACAGATATATGCATCGTGATCAGAGAACGCAACGGGCCAGGCTTCAGGAGCCTGAATCTCAACGACATTATTGCAGGAGATATAAACACGATCGAGGTGCCTGGAAGAATGGCTAGTGAAATGCGTAAACCCCAGACGATCACCATGAACATGCTCCAAAAAGCCCACAAGGTTGAGGTGCTCGAGAACTTCCGGTAGCGCCGCGCACGCCAGTTGGTCTTTGGGCGCCAGGGTGGAGTTGGTGTCGCCTCCCATGATCAATAAATCCAGGCAGAGGCGTGACTGCCTCGGAGAAGAAAGTGGGACGTTGGCGGCGGCGACCGAACCAGGTGGGGCATAGGCGTTCATAATCCTGGCGCCACTAAACGTGAGAGCCGTACCTCTGGCACAGCGAGGATACGATCACAGTAGGTGAAGCACGGGAGACGTGGCCCGTAAAGCCATGGGGAGGGGGGGCACGAAATGTTACAACACGCACCTCCTGAAAGAGAGCAACGTCAACGTGCCCAGCACACACCATTTCAGCGAGTAAGGCCAGTGCGCTAATGGTACTGACATTGAGTGCGTCTATGCGATGAGTTTGAAAAGCTGCCATCGTCAGGAGGCTGGGCGATACAAACACGGGGGAAACACAGCTCCCTATTAGGCCCCCATGGAAAGGCATCACTTTGTACATCTCAAGATTGGGTTTCATTAGGCATGGTCTGCAACTCAATAAGTACGGCAAGGGGAGGCTGGCAAACCTTATAGGTGACAGTGTAGAGGGTGGTGGTGGGATCACTCATGGAAAAATTCCTGTAGTCGTTGGTGTTAGAGCTGCACCTTCGTTAGATTGAAGTCAGCTGATAAGTATACCAGCTTAAAGGAAGTCCCTCTTCTTGATTATAAATGCATTTGACGTCTTCCATATATTCAAAATTCGCCCTTCTAGTAGAGCATCATTAATTACATCTGTCAGATGTGGTACGATAAGTGGACCAGCTAGTTTGAAGCTTCCAGGTTGGTTGCCATCTGGACCCTGAGCCTGTTTGTTCTTTATTTTATGTATTGCCAACGCAACTTGCTCGCTAGATAAGGTGAAGGTGATACCTTCCTTGTCGTATTTGTCATCAAGTAATTTGCGAAGGCCGGAGTGAAGTTGGTTGTCCTGAGTGTGGTAAACGACAGGGTGTAGTTTATTAAGAAAATATTGTGTGTGCATCTCCATCCTCTTGTGGTAGTACCATCTGGTTTCTTCGATGTTGATAATACTGTCAGGTTCTTGATATGTTCATTCGGCAGTTTCAAAGGCTACCCCAGATGTTCTGTAAGTCTGATCAACAGATGTGTCCCTTTCCTGGTCTTACATAGTTCGTCTCTGTATCGTGTTTTACCGTCATGGTAATGTTGAAGCCTAATCTCTCTTTCCTGTGCTATCTTTGATTTTTGGTAATATCGTTGGTTATCATGACTTTTCTTGTCTTGTTAACAGTGTTGACCGTGGTGCCCTTTCGTTTGGGTGCGTCGCGTACTGTAGGTATTGCTGTAGCTTGTGCTCTCTGTAAGACGTCTGTAAGAACGTGAGCTCTGTAATCTATACTCCCTTGGGTGACACATAGCGGAAACTGTTGTCACGTGCTTTAGATTTTGCCAGTTTGTTTGGCGCAGCAGCAACCTTGGGTGTTGTGATGTGTATGCTTCTGTGTTTGTTTTAGTGTATACAATTATTGTGTTATGATCACTGGGGACAGCCACATATTAAGGTAGAGACAGACAGTCAGTTACAAGTGAAGCTCTGTAAGTAAGTGTGGTTACCGAGGTGACCAGCCGCCTCTCTGCAGTGTGTGGAGTCAGCGACTGGAAGCGAGGCGGCCAGGATTGTGTGTGTGTGTCACAGGCCTAGATTACGGTGCATGGATCTGGAATGTATCTACCATAAATGATGAACACTGGCGTTGATGATCGACTACGATGCGTAAGCAAACGGTACACTAGCCTTGGGAATCTTCAGAAGGCGTTGCGAAGATTTAAAAGCAAAGGTTTCGATGTTATGTCACATCAGTAGGAAGTGTTTATGTTTGAGAAGATAACTGAACTGTGTTACGAGCGCGTTTCCATACAAGTGTAGCGAGTCCGCTAAGGAACAAGTGCGGTCCAACTTATTTCCTAAATCACAAAGTTTTAAAAATGGCTACTTGGTTTAGCGACCGTTTCTAAATTAAAATTCAAAACAAATGAGGCTTCGGTCATTATTCTTTTTAGTCTTATTGACCAGGTTTCAACACTTCTAAGAACGCCTTGATCTGAATTAAAATAATTAAAAAAGCCTATAACATAGCTACAAATTTATAGGAAAAGACATTTTTATACAAAAAATTGTAAATACTAACTAATAATAAAAGACAGAGGCAGTACTTACATATCACATATAAAACAATTAACAGGCCAGAAGGGCTTTATTCACAATATATATAAAAAGGAATGCGTGAAGGCGAGCCACTATTGGTCTGTTAATTATTCTATATGTGACATGTAAGTACTGCTTCTGTCTTTTATTGTTAGTCAGTACTTACTCTTTTTATATAGAAAATGTCTGTTCCTATACATTTGTATCCATGTTATAGGAGACCTATAATTGTTTTAATTCACTCTTAGAAGTGTTGAAACTTGGTCAATAAGACTAAAAATAGTAGTGAGCGAGGGCTCATTTCTTTTCAGTTTTATTTCCTAAAATTTTAGGGAGCTGTTCTTTATATATTAACACAGTGAATGGCTCATCCATGTTTGTTTTGAAAGTGGTCAGCCAGTAACATTTTCCTGTGTTGTTGTTTTAGCTCCTCTGTCCTTTCCTTTATGTCTTAATCCCAGGTTTAGCACCTATCACCCTTTCTCAAAAATGTTCAAATGTGTGTGAAATCTTATGGGACTTAACTGCTAAGGTCATCAATCCCTAAGCTTACAAGCTTACACACTACTTAACCTAAATTATCCTAAGAACGAACACACACACCCATGCCCGAGAGAGGACTCGAACCTCCGCCGGGATCATCCGCACAGTCCATGACTCCAGCGCCATGAGACCGCTCGGCTAATCCCGCGTGGCCTATCACGCTTTCTCTGTTGTCTTGCGAAGTATGAGATGGAATGGCTGTGTGCGTCAGTGCGAGTGAGGTGGGTGTCAGCGAGTGTCTTTTGTAGGTGTACTCCTCACGTTGTGACATTCGCTTCCTTTAATATTCGTAAGGGCTCTGATAACCTCGCCGTTGAGATCTCTCTCTCTCTCTCTCTCTCTCTCTCTCTCACACACACACACACACACACACACACACACATACACGAATAAGTAAAACAAGAAGTAAGACGAGCTGCTCCGAACTTTGGGTCTTATCAGTAATACACCTCGTTAATGTTAAGACCAGAGAGAGACGATACTAGAACTGTCAGTTGCCTGATCGGTCATAATGGGAGGGTGCATATTAAGAAGTCAGATCACCGAAGTTAAGCGTTGGATGGGTGACCATCCGACCTGCCGAGCGCTGTTGGCAAGCGGGGTGCACTCAGCCCTTGCGAGGCAAACTGAGGAGCTACTTGATTGAGAAGTAGCGGCTCCGATCTCGTAAACCGGCAAAACGGCCGGGACAGCGGTGTGCTGACCATATGCCGCATCCAGTGACGCCTGTGGTCTGAGGATGACACGGCGGCCTGTCGGTGCCGTTCGGCTTTCCAAGGCCTGTTCGGACGGAGATATTAAGAAACCAGCTTAATTTATTTATGGATTATGTTAAGGTCAATGGTAGAATATAGATGTACTCTGAGGTGACAGAAGTCACGGGATAGTGACATACACATGTACAGATGGCGACAGTATCACGTACACAAGGTATTAAAGGACAGTGCACTGCTGTCATTTGTACGCTGGCGATTCGTGTGAAAAGGTTTCCTAAGTCGTTACGGCCGATCTACATGAATTAATAGACTCTGAACGTCGAATGATAGTTGGAGCTAGACGCATGGTAATTCAATATTCCGAGATCCACCGAGTCATGAGTGCGCTGAGGTTACTGCATTTCAGGTATTACCTCCCACTAATGTCGATGCAGTGGTGGCGGCCTTCACTTACCGACCGGGAGCAGCGGTGTTTGCGTAGAGTTATCAGTGCTAACAGACAAGTAACACTACGTGATATACACGTAGAAATCAATGTGGGGCGTTCGACGAACGTTTCCGTTAGGACAGCGCGGCGAAATTTGGCGTTCACGGGCTATGGTAGCAGACGAATGACGCTAGTGCCTTAGCCAACAGCACGGCGTCGCCTGCAGCGCCTCTGTAACCATATCGGTTGGACCCTAGGCGACTTGAAAACTATGCTTTGGTGAGTTAAGTCCCGACTTCAGTTGCTAAGAGCTGATAGTAGGATGAGATTGTGATACAGAGCGGACGAAGCCATGGACCCAAGTTGTCAACAAGACACTGTACAAGCTGGTGGGGGCAGCATAATGGTGTGGGCTGTGTTTACGTGTAATGGATTGCGTCCTCTGGTCCCAGTGAACCGGTGATTGATTGGAAACTATGTTCGGCTACTTGGAGACCATTTGCAGCCATTCCTGGACTTAATGCTCCCAAATTTTTGTGAATGAGAGTGCGCTATTTCACAAGGCCACAGTTGTTGGCGATTGGTTTGGTTATGTCATTTCTTATCCTATCCATCTTAGTACGGCTCGACCTTCGTCTTAAGCAATCCACCTCAGTCGCAAGCAGTTTATTTTTTTCCTAACATCCAGGCTTCTGCTTCGTACAGAACTACATTCCGGGCCATAGTTTTGTACATTGTCCTCTTCGTTGTTCCTCTTATCTTTTTGTTCCACAGAACAGAGTCGATTGCCATTGTTACAGCTCGTTCTTTACTAATCCTACTAGTGATTTCATCATTTCTTGTACCCTGTTGATCAAATAACACGGAAGACGTTTTTGCCTTCCGCACACCTACGATTACTTCTTCATCTCACTCCTAATTATTTATTTTTTTCCATTCCAATAGCCCAGTACTCGTTCCAATAGCCCAGTACTCACACTTCTTCATGTTCATCTTCAGACCGGCCTTATTGTATTCCTCTTAAAGCTTGCTTATCATATAGCTCAGATCATCTGCAAAATACAAGGTAAAAATCTTGCTGTCCTCTACTGTCAGTTCAAATGTGTGTGAAATCTTATGGGACTTAACTGCTAAGGTCATCAGTCTCTAAGCTTACGCAGTACTTTACCTAAATTATCCTAAGGACAAACACACACACACCCATGCCCAAGGGAGGACTCGAACCTCCGCCGGGACCAGCCGCACAGTCTATGACTGCAGCGCCTTCAGACCGCGCGGCCTCTACTGTCAGTCCCATATCCTGACATTTTCTGTGCCAAGTCTCCAGTATCGTTTCTACCTACAGCTTAAAGAAGATCAGTGACAGCCCGCATCTCTGTCGCAGACTCTTATTCACCCCGAATTCTATTGTCCTACTATTTCCAATCCTTACTCTTGCTGTGTTATTTCCATATAATTTCATAACAGGCTTTAGCAATCTTTGATCTAGCTCTACCTATTTTTAACTTTTTCCACTGTTGTTTCTCTATGTCAATCAATGCAACATGCATCTCCGGTCCAACCTTTGTGCGTTTTTCACATAGTTTCACTGTCAAGATGTTGTTCATTACCCATCTTCCAGCTCGGAATCGTGCTTGCTCTTCTTGCTGCTTGTGACTTGTTTCTTTCTCTTTCAGTACCTTCAAATACAGTCTTCCAACGAAAGGGATCACTGCCAATCCCCTATAATTATTAGGATTATTACTTGACCCTTTCTTATGAACCGGTCTTATGTGGTATGTTTTCGATTCCGATGTAACATCTTCTCCATTTAATACTTTTTCAGACAGTCCACATAGCATCTCACACTGTTTCGGTGGACCAAACTTTACGCGCTCTGGGTATAGTGATCCACACCCTGGTGTCTTCTTCATCTTACAGCTTTTCACAGCCTGATGAACTTTTGTATCTGAACGAAATTCCTCCTGTTGATCCTCTCCTCACATTTATGTGAAAAGCTAGGCCGATTTTCCTGGAATAAACCCTTAAAATACGTTGTTCATGATTTTATTATGATGTAACTTGTCGCTAGTTGACACCCGCATTGACTTCATTGTTCTCCACGCTCCAGCACTACGAGCCTCACCAATCATCCCCTCTACATATTCACTTGTTTCTTTCCAGCCTTGCTTTTCCTTTCTAACACTTCTCTTCTTACTTGTGCATTTAGTGTCTTTATCTCTACTTTGACTGTCATCCACATTCAGAAATGTCAGATAAGTTTCTTTTTTCCTTTGAATCATATCTGCTATTTCTGCATCCTACCAACTGGTTTCATCTTCTTCAATTTCTTCTTTCGCTGCTTCATCTATGGCCTTTTTTATATGCGCATATTCCTCTTCTACTGTCCTCTCTGCACTCTTCAATTTGTTTGCCATCGCTGTTGGTATAAGTGCTTAGTACTACCTTCCCTTAAACTGTCCAAGTTATACCTTATGTCAAGCTGGTCAGCATATTGCGACCTCTTCTGTTCACACCTCTCCTGAAAATATAAGGAATAGAAATTGGACATTTGAGCAGATGGGCCGGCCTGCGTGACCGAGCTGTTCTAGGCGCTACAGTCTGGAACCGCGCGACGACTACGGTCGCAGGTTCGAATCCTGATTCGGGCATGGATGTGTGTGATGTCCTTCGGTTAGTTAGGTTTAAGTAGTTCGAAGTTCTAGGGTATTGATGACCTCACTAGTTACGTGCCATAGAGCTCAGAGCCATTTGAACCATTTTTTTTTGACCAGATGGTGGTTACTTCCGCAATCCACCCCTCTTTTAATTCTGTCATCTAGAATTTTGAAACTGGTCGTTTGTCTCATCATTGGGTGATCAAAAATTAATTACAACCCCGTTGTACGGTTATACCACGTAAATTTATGTATATGCCTGCGAGCAAAGAATGTATTTTCTACTTGTAATTCATACTACTACAATAAATCCACCAATCTTTTCCCATTCTCATTGCTAACATACTCCACACACAGCTTTACTATTCATCTCTTTTCCTATTCTGCTGTTAAAATCTCCTGACAGTATCAGTTCATGTCCACTTGGATCGGCTTCTATAGTCTCTATCAGCATCTGATATAACTTCTAAAATTTCTCCGGCGTATTTCTTCCACTAATTATTTTCGAGTGTGCAGCCGGATCCCGTCGACATTCTGCCACAATATTTCGGCCAAGAGACGTCCGACCATCTGCAGATGAGTAGACAACTTGTAACCTCCCCACCGAAATTTTAAAGACAATATTTAATAGAAATGAGACCCAACGTAACCTCCCTAGCAATTAAATTTAATGACAATAAAAATGTGAAATTCGCAATCTGACTCAAGGTGTAAACTCTCACGAAAATAATGAGAAACAATTTAATGCTAATGAAACTTCAGTGATAATGATAACTCAATTAAACCGAAATATCGGTCTTTGGCCCTGTGCAAAAATCAGAATTAATTTCTTACCTCACTGAAACTGCATGTCAAATTTCTGCTCTCATTGTTGGCCACGGCTTGGAGGAAATGCATTGCAAATAATATATACTTTTTTTTTTTTTAAATTTAACTGAAACTTTTCTTTAAAGGAAATGAAAGGAAATCGTTGGTTCAATTAAATGCCTCTTTTGCAAAAAATTGCTTTGAAATCAAAATTATTATTGGGGCGATTATTGCACAAATTAGTTACAGTTAATTTACATTATTAGCTGAGCATTGCTGATTCATTACCTTGTTTAAAAAAATAATATACCTCGTCCTGAATCTTGACCAGAATGCCATGTCGACGCCCGCCGACTCCTCACACACAACTGCACTCGACTGCTACTACCGACATACTGCACTGCTCACAGACTGCCCACTGACAGACTGCTCGCAACTGTACTGCACGACTACTACCGACCGACTACTGGATGCAACTGAACTGAGCTACTGCTACCGACAGAGTGCACTGCACGAGGACTACTAGAGTACTGCTCGTAACACTCGCGCGGTCAAGCGCAGACTAACCACGATAAAAGGCTCTCTGGTCAAAGATTTTATCATGCCTCACCATCGCTGCTACGTTACATACGTGTTTCAAACTACTAAAGAGCCCTTGTGCATTCACGTTATTAATGCCGTACCTCGCGCATCCGAAATGTGCTGGTGGTTTTCGGCGCATGCGCCAGGTGATGTGTGTGCTGCCCTCGGCGGTGGAAGTGAGACATGAACTAGTCATAGATCCCGCTGTGACTGGATAAATTTAATATAGGATTCCAATTTTAATTCAGTTGAAAGCCGTTGTCACGATTTATAAGATTATCGGCAAGACGTATTTCCACAGATTCTTTGATAACTGAACCACAAAAACTGAAACCTGGAGCTAAGATTTCACTGAGTGTCCCATGGAAATACAGTGTTCTGCCACTGATTTTAGCGGTTTCTCAAGACAGTTCGTGTCGTCTGGCCTATATATGCTGCACTGCACTCACAGGGAATTTTGTAAACGCCCGCATTTTGTAGTTGTAAGTCGTCTTTGAGGGATCCAACGACGGCCAAGCTCTTAGCTGGTGGACGGAAGGTAACTTTTTCCTAAGGAATCCGCCTGTTTTAGAAGGCACAGTCCCGGCATATGGAAGGAACGCAGTTGATTTATAGTCATCAGTGTCCTCACTGCTTTGCTTCTTGTTATTATAGCTGTGCATGCCCTTCCTTATTGGGAGTGAAGAGTAGCCATTCGCTTTAAAAGCCTCTCCAAGTGCTGTAACTCTGCGTGGAGGTTTCCATCGTCCGATATTAGGTGCACCCGATGTATTAAGGTACTAAGAATACCGGCGGTTTGTGCAGGGTGATGGCAGCTAGACACCTGGAGATATAGTTCTATGTGCGTGGGTTTTCTGTACACAAAATGTCCCAGTGACCCATCATTCTTACCACGTTCTAGTATGCCTAGAAAGGGTAAAGTCCCATCTTTCTCAATCTCCATCGTAAACTTGATGTTTTCGTGTAATGGGTTTAAGTGGCAAAGAAATTTCTACAGTTCTTGTTTGATGTGAGGCCATACGGCAAAAGTATCATCTACAAAACGCCAGAAAACCGTGGGCTTTAAAACAGCAAACTCAACTGCTTTCTCCTCAGAGTACTTCATAAAAAGATTAGCCACCATAGGGGACAAAGGGCTCCCCATGGTGATGACGTCTGTTTGTTCCAAAAATTCAGTGTTAAATAAGAAGTAGGTTGAGGAGAGAGTACGTTCAAACAAGGCTGTTAGGTCAGCACTGCATACATTTCCAGAAAGACGTAACGAGTCCATTAAAGGATCTTTGGTAAAAAGTGAGAACACATCAAAACTAATTAGTAAATCCGTAATGCTAAGCTTAACTCTCTTCCAGCGATTGACAAAATCCACAGAATTACGTATATGGTGACAACACTTACCCACATACGGTTATCACCATCTATTCAAAACCCTGTTTTACTTTCAACGGCAAATCTTCAGCAGGGGTGTACATTCCCATTGTCACTATATTCATGGCTCTAGCTCTCATACTGAGCTTTATCAGTCTTTCATTAGCTTCTTCCCACGAGGTTAAATATTTTGCCAACCGGTTGTTTAGAATTATGGATGCAACTGCTTTCGCCCTGCTGCTTCTGTCCATTTGACTAAAATAATGCGCGAACTCTAGCAGACATTCAGAACCAGTATCTTTCTTTTTTGTTTCGGAAAGCACAGCTCCGTCAATTTTGTGCTTCCTTATACCCATTAGAATTCCTTGTTGTTTATTATGAAGGTATTTTATATCCCAGGAACAAAAATGCAAAGTCCATTTTCGGTTCCGTTGTAGAATCCCATTAAAACCATCCGAAAATGGAGGCTTATGACTGGGTGCTTTAGCTGGCTATCTTTTCCTATGGAAGGAGAGCTGGCTCAAGTTTTCATAAGAACCATATACCAAGCACAAATGAACGGTGAACGAGTAAAAATGAACGGTTCCCAAAAAAAGAGCGATCACCAGTGAACTAGTTCCCAAGGATCGAGTTTGCCCATCTCTAGCACGAATACTTCCCTGCCTGCACGAACAGTGCTTCTTTAAGGCGGTGCCCCCTGGGAATAGCGTATAAAAATTAAATTCATTAAAAGTAGTGTGCGAGATGCGGTAGAGCACGGTGTAGCTGTTCAACGATGTTGTATTTGGGTTAAACTGCTGAGTGTCAAATAAAATATTTACAAGTAT
Organism: Schistocerca serialis cubense; assembly: GCF_023864345.2. Classification (NCBI taxonomy): domain Eukaryota; kingdom Metazoa; phylum Arthropoda; class Insecta; order Orthoptera; family Acrididae; genus Schistocerca; species Schistocerca serialis. Next base: position 260,172,080 of record NC_064644.1, on the reverse strand, counting down.
TTGTTTGACAGCCAGTCATCATACGGTTCAAATGGCTCTGAGCACTATGGGACTTAACATCTGAGGTCATCAGTGCCATAGAACTTAGAACTACTTAAACCTAACTAACTTAAGGACATCACACACATCCATGCCCGAAGCAGGATTCGAACCTGCTACCGTTGCGGTAGCGCGGTTCCAGTCTGAAGCGCCTAGATCCGCTCGGCCACAACGGTGGCAGCCAGTAATCATCCAGTACGTCCCACTTCCCAAAATCTGTGTCTCTTTCCATCTCCACAGTGGATCTACAAATGCTCGAAATCTGAACGAAACCTATAATCATTATGATGAGAAATGTGGCAATACACTACAATAAAGAGCGTTAGAATAACCTTTGCCGCTCAATACTGGTTTTTCACGCTAGCAACATAACTCACACAAGTTGTGTGCTAGAATAAATGAGTAGACATCTGCAAAAGAGACGACATCGTTTCATATAAAGCAACTATACTGTAATTTTACGTCGGCCGCTGTGGTCAAGCGGTTCGAGGCACTTCACTCTGGAACCACGCGGCCGCTACGGTCGCAGAGTCGAATCCTGCCTCGCACATGGATATGTGTGATGTCCTTAGGTTAGTTAGGTTTACGTAGTTCTAAGTCTAGGGAACTGATGACCTCAGATGTTATGTCCCATACTGCTTAGACCCATTTTAGAATTTTACCAAAAAAATGAAATGTTAGAAATGTGTTAGAACATTAGGAATTACCTCTAAGAAAACATACATGGCACGGATTCAGAAAATATTGTTTTTGTGAAACACAACTACCTCTTTATTCGCGCGAAATGATGAGTACTGTCGTCAAGGGACCTCAAATTGGTTCCATATTTCTAGGTTTCCAGAGGGCTTTTGCCATCGTTCCTCACAAGAGACTTCGAATCAAATTCCGTGACTATGGAGTATGTTTCATTTGTGTAATTGGATTCGTGATTTCCTGCCAGAAAATTCACAGTTCGTACTAATGGATAGAAAGTGACCGAGTGACACAGGAGTGATACGTGGCGTTTCCAAGAAAGTGTTGTAGACCCCCTACTATTCTAATCTCCATAAACGATTTAGGGAGACAATTTAAGCACCTCTCTTACGTTGTTTGCAGATGATGATTTCATTTACCGTCTAGAAGAGTGATCAGGAGATCAAATTTAATTGAAAAATGGTTTAGACAGCTATCTGTATGGTACAAAAAGTGGTAATTGGCTCTAAATAAGGAAAAGTGTGCGGTCAATCACATGAGTACTAAAAGGAATCCTTTAAATTTCAGTTGTACGAAATGAAACGAATATAAAGACTGTCAATTGAATTAAATACCTAGGAATTAGTATTACAAACAAGTTAAACTGGAAAGATCATATAGATAATGCTGCGCTGACGGCAAACCAAAGACTGCGTCTTGTTGCTGGAATACTTAGAAGTTGCAAAGGTCTGCTACACGGAGTGCCTACATTTCGCTTGCCCGTCATTTGCTAGAGTATTGCTGTGCGATATGGGGTTCCTATCAAGTAGGATTGACGGAGGACGTAGACAAAGCCCAACGAAGGGCAGCTCGGTTTTGTATTATCGTGAAATAGGGGAGAGAGTGTTGCGGCCAGGGTAAACGTGTTGGGGCGGCAGTCATTAAAAAGACGAATTTCGATGGTGTGACGTATTTTCACGAAATTCCAATCAGCAACTTTCTCCTCTGGATGTGAAAATATTTTATTGGCGTTAACGTATATAGGGAGAAACGGTCTTCGTAATAAAATACGAGAAATCAGAGCTCATTCGGAAATATTTAAGTGTTCACTTTTACCACGCGCTGTTTGAGAGTGAAACGGTAGAGAAATAGTCTGAAGATGTTTCTGTGAAGCCTCTCCCAGGCACCTGGGTGTGAACTGACAGCAGTCATGTCGATATAGATGTAGATAAATTAAAACCGTTAGTGGTTTATTCAGACGAAGTGTGTATTTGTATCCATAATATTGTGAGTAAATGTTTTTCAGGTGAAAGTGAACTAGGATTATTGTAGAAAGCAAAAGTCCTCGTCAGTGTTGAATTATTGTGCTATGCAGGTCATTGGCCGTACAGCCATGTAACCTGTGGTAGCACAACACTTGTCAGAACCCTGGAGTGTACGCTGGTACTGCTTCCCCCACCCTGTTTCCCTAGTACAGACACGACTTTGTTACTACCGTGGCCAGGTTGTCACTTCTTTCACCGGATAATAAGAACGAAGCACATCGAGCCCTGCACCGTAGCTAATTCTCGTTGTTCAGTTTGCGAATAGCGGGCACGCTGTTCTTCTCCGAGGGGAAATCTCGGGCCAGTCAGACGGTGTACCCTACCCTACTCTGCTCTGGAGAAAGTGACCTGCTGAAGAGGGCAGTGACTTAGTGGCAAGACACTGTAAGATCGTGTTTCGTACGCTTCGCAGCTACAAGTGCTTGCCCCCCTCTCTCGCTTGTCTTGACACGAGGTAGCACTTTTCCCTCGCGGCAGCTTTCCTTTCATTTCATACTCACCCACAAGCATTCGGCTGCGCACTTTATATAACATGTTGCGCGCAACGCTTTTGTACTCTACACTGCGTCGACAAAAGCGAAGCACTAAAATAACCGCAAAGTAACGTGACTACGGGAATTATACACAGGTAATCGCCCCAGAAAGAAGTGATTCAGATCTTTCAGATTAGTCAATTCGATCCTGTTTTGTCAAATATATTAAGGGAGAACCGTGTCTGTTATCTGACATTGAATATACGGCTGCAATCAGTTACAGGTTATTTTTAGTTTCCTTTATTGCTGAAGCACCTATACTGGTTTCGAACTTACACATGCAAGTACATAGTCAAATGGATTCGGTTCTGTTGTAAAAACACGCGGAACTTTGATTTACAACTGAGTTCCCGTGGAATGACGTGTTGGAATATTTGTTTTCACCATCTTTGTCCAACGAATTACATTCATATTGTATTGTCCTGTCAACATAAAAGTTTTCTGGGTTTGGTACCGTGTCATAATGTAAAAACTACTGCTGCTATAGAAAAGCCAATGTTTCGGCCACGATTGCAGCGGCCTTCTTCTGGGTCTAGATCCAGTAGTTTTTTACATTATGATGCGGTACCAAACCCAGAAAACTTTTATGTTGACTGACTCTGGCCGCGGAAGCCTACGCAATTATATGTATTGTCCTGGTTCTAATGCTCACTCGAGGCGGTCTTCATTATGGTCGCATTAGTTGGGCAACAACACAAATTATCTAGTCAAAATGTTCAAACGTGTGTCAAATCTTATGGGATTTAACTGCTAAGGTCATCAGTCCCTAAGCTTACACACTACTTAACCTAAATTATCCTAAGGATAAACACACATGGCCGTGCCCGAGGGAGTATTCGAACCTCCGCCGGGACCAAAACAAAAAATGAAATAAATTTAAAAGGCAGTTGATAATATTTTAGATTGGCATTAAGTAGAGATACCAGTCAATTTATGGTCTTGTGTTGGAAAAAATAGTGATAAATGCTCCTGATACCAGTTTATTTTAGTAAACTTACCTTCAAGGCAAAGTGATGACGTTAGTGGTGATATTACAGGTGCAGTTTGTTCCTCAAGCTCTTCAACATCGCCTTTTTGATACATGTTTGTGCCCACCAAGACTGTCTTAGACTCCTCACTAACAATGTGCTGAATGGTAAGGGGGATTTTTAAAGGAACATCTCTTATTATTGTGTATTCCCGCCAGATTTAAGTCCAATGTCACTGCACTATTTCAATTGTTGAAACCATCTGTCAGCAAAAAAGGCCAATGTCAAGATTGGCCATTTTATGCCGGTTGGAAACTTGATAAAACACTTTGGGGCTTACAACTTAAAACCCCAGTATCTCTCATCCTATGTCGCTTAGACATTGGACGTTTTAACATTATGAAGAGCATGTGAAACTATATGGCGTACACCTATAAAACCAGTTTTTACAAATATTGACATTGGCCCTTTTAGAACCAAGTCACAGACATTTACATATTTCAGGCGACTGAAGATGCCTTACAAAGAATAAAGGTGAAATGCGTATGACACAAAGTTGTGTTTTATTCAGCTGTCATTAGACGGCTTCAAAGCAGTAATTATAAACTTACCACAATATTACACGCAACTAAGGACGAGAGGACTACAAAAATTGAGGAGATTATAAAAAAAAAATTGACGTGCCTTTGAATGAAACTCGAAATCATGTACCAAAAATGAAGTGCCGGTTGAGAATTTAAGGTTCAATGTTTAACTTAGAATCTTAGAACCTTCAAGAGTACTAGAGGATATCTGTGTAATTGTTTAGGTCACTAACGTATGAGCATCTCAGCTGCTGTACATGATTTCGAGCACCGTTTAAAGGCGTGTCAAATGTTCTTCAAATCTGTTTTATTCCTTACTTTTAGACAAATCATTTCACAAAACATTACACCATTTTTTTCCAATTTCCTTTATTTTAACAAAACAATCTCGTGCTTTGGAAAATCTCGCAGACGCCGTTATTCTACCTAACAGGTCCACAGCATTATGTTAAATACAGAGTACACAATCTTGCATCATATACTGAGTATAATTATAACAGAAATATTCACGAACGCAGGCAACAAATAAAACAATTTTTTTAAAGTTTGTTGCCAGTTTTATTCAGTATAGAAAATATTCCGAAGAATAAAATGAGAAAATAAAAGAATAAGGTAGATATGCAGACAACACGTTAATTAAACACCAGTGTAACTAAAACAAAATCCTGCGTTATAGAAAGACATCAGGTACTATCCTTGCAACACACTCCTGTGTCGTTAATTCTTTGTGTCTATGTGTAAAATTTGTCTGGCAAATTGTATCATGTGTCGTTGATAAACAGAAGTGTGCAAACTCAGCAAACTTTCTGCTACTTTTATCATCAAAGCCAGCAATCACACGTTGCGCAAATTTTGGTGATCTCAAACGTTTCATAAAAACTATAAGAAGTGGTATTCAAGTTCTGATTAACATGCACACCCAGGAATTTTGAACATCCTTTATGCCCTTCCTGTTTCCCATTAGTCTATCGTTTTAATGATGATATATCGTGCCTTGTACAGAAGTCAGTAAACGTCTTTTTTTCAGAAAATAGTGATAAGTTATTAACTGATATCTGGTCAATACAGTTATTTTCTGACTCATGTATTGTTCCCCCTTTTACTGCACTTCTGCAGCAAAGAGCATTTTTTCTACCTTATGGGTAAATGATGGAAGGTTATATCGCAAAAAAATTTGTGGTTCCGATACTAAACTCAGTCAAAGACTAATAGTAATTCGTCCCCATTCAGAAGAAGAATCATCATGACTGCTTGAGCCACTTAATATGATCCTTTGATTCATATCAGTTAAATACGAAATTTTGTCATTCAGTTTTTTTATATGTGGCCGATAAAACGGTACACGATATGTTCAGTCAACAAGCCTTTCTGGAACTCAGATTGTGACTTAAAATCATATGTGCCGATATGCTCAACTATCTTAAGTACATCACCTTTTCCAAAACTTTTGAAGAAAGTGAACCACATCGGTAGTTATTAATGTCTGTCCTAATAACTTTCATAAAGAGCGCTATAACAAAGACGTACTTAAGTCTCTTTGGAAAAACACTTAACAAAAATTATGCATTACATATATGGCTGAGTACAATAGCTATACATGAAGAACATGATTTTATTATTTTGCTTGAAACATGTCAACGAGTTAATTATTTTACCGATTTTCGTGGCAGAAATTTTAGTGCTACCGAACTGATTGAATAAATGTGGTACTGTGCTTCTGTAAACTTTCGGATGTTACTTTGTGCAGCGTATTGTCCTAAAAACTTCTAGAAGAAGAGGACCAAAACTACATAAAGCTACCGTAGTTTATGTTTCGTAGTTCTTTAAATTGAGCACATCCTAATCGTTCTCGCAGATTTCTTCTTGTTCCACTATAAATCCACAATACAATAAAAGTACAGTTAAAAATAAACTAAAAGTACACAGACAAGTAGGCAAATATTAACTGCTTTAAAAGAAGCATTAATGTGATCTCTGACTGAAATACTGGCTTTGGTTTTGTGGTTTTGATATTTTCTACAGAATGATTAGAATTACAAGAAATTCACACGAACTGGTGTCACCATCTGGCGACTCATTAATAACAGCTTTATTCACAAACGCAGTTTTATTGTTGTTTGTCAGATGATCAGCATGTTGAGTAATCGATCTGATCCGTAATGTAAATCATCAGGTTGAAGCCCTAGTTACGTCGAAGAGGCTTTTTTCCTTTTGCGTAATGTGAATGTGACCTCAGAAAATACTTCACATATATTGGAAAAGTTGTCCTCTGGTTGGCGCTACGAGGTCCTTGAAAAGTAAACTATAGCCAACAGGACAATGCTTAGTAAAGTAATTAGGCAAACACTCAACCTGCCAAGTATTTTATCTCGTTGGGGGTGTGGATTACAGTCCTGCATCGATGTACTGTTTTTCAAACACAGAATATCTCGTCGGTTTCGAAAACTGGAAAAACCTTTAACAGTAACGTGTCTTTCTGTTCCATTCTCAGTTACATTAAAATCGTGCTGGCTGTGTGATAGCTCTAGTGTTATTTTTAGTTGTGACCAGAACAACTGATACACATTACAACTTTCCAAGGTCACGTGCCGTGAAGAATTTTAGTGAACGTAAAGCAAACGAAACATTTCTCTCAAGTAGTCAATGCTGAAACGTCCAATAAGAACGTAATTTGTAGCCATTTGATAGCTTCTTTTTTGGTGGAGAATCACTCCATTGAAGTGACGGGAGGGAACTGTCTCCACCCTTGCCCCCGTCCGTCGAAAAATTAATTGTGATTTCCTGTCTCAACCGTGATCGCATAAGGCGAGAAAGTTCGTCTCTTCTTGAAGGGGGTTCTAAACCGATTAATTAAGAAACAACGGAGTTGGCCGGGGTACAACGCATAAAGAAAATGTTATCATTAGTTATATCTTACAAGCAAGAACTTTCACATTGTTGTGAGCAGCCTTCACAAAATTACAGTTGCACGCAAGAATTGTATTCACCGAAGATCACCATAACAGAACACTGACGCTTAAAGGGAAACAGGTAGTACTACTAATTTGCTATACAGGTAGTTGCTACAAAGTAGCAAATTTATCAGTCTTCTGACTGGTTTGATGTGTCCTGCCACGTCAAACTCTTCGTTATCGAGCAGCATTTGCAAACTACGTCCTCCATTGTTGGGTGCATGTATTCCAATCTTTGCCGTTCTTCACAGTTTTTACCCTCTACAGCTCCCTCTAGTACCATGGAAGTTTCCTGTCGCTTCTTTTTGTGTTTTCCATATATTCCTTTGCTCGTAAATTCTGCGGAGAACCTCTTCATTCCTTACCTTATCAGTACACCACATTTTCATCATCCTTCTGTCGCACCACATCTCAAACGCTTAGATTCTCTTCCGTTACGGTTTTCCCACAGTCCTTGAATCACTACCATATTATGCCGTTCTCTATATGTACATTCTCAGAAATTTTTTCCTCAAATTAAGACCTATATTTGTTGCTAGTGGACTTCTCTCTGCCACGAATGCCCTTTTTTCAGGGCTAGTATGTTTTTCATGATCACCTTGCTCCGTCCATATTGTTACCTACATAGCAAAATTTCTTAACTTCATCTACCTCGTGATGCCCTATTCTGATGATGTTACGTTTTTCGCTGTTTTGACTTCTATTACTTCTCATTACTTTCATCTTTCTTCGATTTACTCTCAGTCCATACTCTGTACTCATTGTTCAATCTATTTCACACTTTCACTCACGGTAGCAATATATTTTAATCCCACTCTTGGAACCTTTCTTTTATTTCCATGATCTATAGAGTGAACAACAGGGGCGAAAGACTACATACGCATCTTACACCCATTTTAGACCGAACACTTCGTTATTGATCTTCCAGCCATATGGTTCCCGCTTGGTTCTTGTACATGTTCTACATCTACATCTACATTTATACTCCGCGAGCCACCCAACGGTGTGTGGCGGAGGGCACTTTACGTGCCACTGTCATTACCTCCCTTTCCTGTTCCAGTCGCGTATGGTTCGCGGGAAGAACGACTGTCTGAAAGCCCCCGTGCGCGCTCTAATCTCTCTAATTTTACATTCGTGCTCTCCTCGGGAGGTATAAGTAGGGGGAAGCAATATATTCGATACCTCATATAGAAACGCACCCTCTCGAAACCTGGCGAGCAATCTACACCGCGATGCAGAGCGCCTCTCTTGCAGAGTCTGCCACTTGAGTTTGTTAAACATCTCCGCAACGCTATCACGGTTACCAAATAACCCTGTAACGAAACGCGCCGCTCTTCTTTGGATCTTCTCTATCTCCTCCGTCAACCCGACCTGGTACGGATCCCACACTGATGAGCAATACTCGAGTATAGGTCGAACGAGTGTTTTGTAAGCCACCTCCTTTGTTGATGGACTACATTTTCTAAGGACTCTCCCAATGAATCTCAACCTGGTACCCGCCTTACCAACAATTAATTTTATATGATCGTTCCACTTCAAATCGTTCCGCACGCATACTCCCAGATATTTTACAGAAGTAACTGCTACCAGTGTTTGTTCCGCTATCATATAATCATACAATAAAGGATCCTTCTTTCTATGTATTCGCAATACATTACATTTGTATACGTTAAGGGTCAGTTGCCACTCCCTGCACCAAGTGCCTATCTGCTGCAGATCTTCCTGCATTTCTCCACAATTTCCTAATGCTGCAACTTCTCTGTATACTACAGCATCATCCGCGAAAAGCCTCATGGGACTTCCGACACTATCTACTAGGTCATTTATATATATTGTGAAAAGCAATGGTCCCATAACACTCCCCTGTAGCACGCCAGAGGTTACTTTAACGTCTGTAGACGTCTCTCCATTGATAACAACATGCTGTGTTCTGTTAGCTAAAAACTCTTCAATCCAGCCACACAGCTGGTCTGATATTCCGTAGGCTCTTACTTTGTTTATCAGGCGACAGTGCGGAACTGTATCGAACGCCTTCCGGAAGTCGAGAAAAATAGCATCTACCTGGGAGCCTGTATCTAATATTTTCTGGGTCTCATGAACAAATAAAAGCGAGTTGGGTCTCACACGATCGCTGTTTCCGGAATCCATGTTGATTCCTACATAGTAAATTCTGGGTTTCCAAAAACGACATGATACTCGAGCAAAAAACATGTTCTAAAATTCTACAACAGATCGACGTCAGAGATATAGGTGTATAGTTTTGCGCATCTGCTCGACGACCCTTCTTGAAGACTGGGACTACCTGTGCTCTTTTCCAATCATTTGGAACCTTCCGTTCCTCTAGACTTGCGGTTCACGGCTGTTAGAAGGGGGGCAAGTTCTTTCGCGTACTCTGTGTAGAATCGAATTGGTATCCCGTCAGGTCCAGTGGACTTTCCTCTGTTGAGTGATTCCAGTTGCTTTTCTATTCCTTGGACACTTATTTCGATGTCAGCCATTTTTTCGTCTGTGCGAGGATTTAGAGAAGGAATTGCAGTGCGGTCTTCCTCTGTGAAACAGCTTTGGAAAAAGGTGTTTAGTATTTCAGCTTTACGCGTGTCATCCTCTGTTTCAATGCCATCATCATCCCGGAGTGTCTGGATATGCTGTTTCGAGCCACTTACTGATTTAACGTAAGACCAGAACTTCCTAGGATTTTCTGTCAAGTCGGTACATAGAATTTTATTTTCGAATTCACTGAACGCTTCACGCATAGCCCTCCTTACGCTAACTTTGACATCGTTTAGCTTCTGTTTGTCTGAGAGGTTTTGGCTGCGTTTAAACTTAGAGTGAAGCTCTCTTTGCTTTCGCAGTAGTTTCCTAACTTTGTTGTTGTACCACGGTGGGTTTTTCCCATCCCTCACAGTTTTACTCGGCACGTACCTGTCTAAAACGCATTTTACCATTGCCTTGAACGTTTTCCATAAACACTCAACATTGTCAGTGTCGGAACAGAAATTTCCGTTTTGATCTGTTAGGTAGTCTGAAATCTGCCTTCTATTACTCCTGCTAAACAGATAAACCTTCCTCCCTTTTTTTGTATTCCTACTAACTTCCATATTCAGGGATGCTGCAACGGCCTTATGATCACTGATTCCCTGTTCTGTACATACAGAGTCGAAAAGTTCGGGTCTTTTTGTTATCAGTAGGTCCAAGATGTTATCTCCACGAGTCGGTTCTCTGTTTAATTGCGCGAGGTAATTTTCGGATAGTGCACTCAGTATAATGTCACTCGATGCTCTGTCCCTACCACCCGTCCTAAACATCTGAGTGTCCCAGTCTATATCTGGTAAATTGAAATCTCCACCTAAGACTATAACATGCTGAGAAAATTTATGTGAAATGTATTCCAGATTTTCTCTCAGTTGTTCTGCCACTAATGCTGCTGAGTCGGGAGGTCGGTAAAAGGAGCCAGTTATTAACCTAGCTCGGTTGTTGAGTGTAACCTCCATCCATAATAATTCCCAGGAACTATCCACTTCTATTTCACTACGGGATAAACTACTACTAACAGCGACGAACACTCCACCACCGGTTGCATGCAATCTATCCTTTCTAAACACCGTCTGTACCTTTATAAAAATTTCGGCAGAATTTATCTCTGGCTTCAGCCAGCTTTCTGTACCTATAACGATTTCGGCTTCGGTGCTTTCTATCAGCGCTTGAAGTTCCGGTACTTTACCAACGCAGCTTATACAGTTTACAATTACAATACCGATTGCTGCTTGGTCCCCGCATGTCCTGACTTTACCCTGCACCCGTTGAGGTTGTTGACCTTTCTGTACTTGCCCAAGGCCATCTAACCTAAAAAAGCCGCCCAGCCCACGCCACACAACCCCTGCTACCCGTGTAGCCGCTTGTTGTACGTCTCTCGTCTTTCCCTATAGCTCACCCGTCTTTTTTCGGAATTTCGAACATCTTAGTCCAACGCTTTTTTTAAGTCGACAAATCCCATGAATGTGTCTTGATTTTTCTTCAATCCATTATTAGCCGCAACGTCAGAACTGCATCTCTGGTGCCTTTACCTCTCCTAAAGCCAACCTGATCATCATCTAGCAGATCGTCAATTGCCTTCTACATTCTTCTGTATATTATGCTTCTCATCAAACTGAATGGATGAACTGTTAAGCTGACTGAGTGATAATTCTAGCACTTGTCGTCTCTTGGAGTCTTCGAAATTGTGTGGTTAATGATTCTCCGAAAGTCATATGGTGTATCACCAGTCATACATTCTACACAGCAACGTGAATAATCGTTTTGTTGCCACATTCCCCAATGATTTTAGAAATTTAAGTAGTTCTAAGTTCTAGCGGACTGATGACCTCAGATGTCGAGTCCCACAATGCTTAGAGCCGTTTGAACCGTTTTTGAATCACATTCCCTTTATATCATTTTCTGCTGTAGTTGATACAATACTATACCCGTCTGATCCGAAATCTTCTTTCCATTTCACTTCACTGATCACCCTATATCTAGATTGAGCCTTTGCATTTGCAGATTTTCTAGGTTCCCTACAACGTTCAGACTTCTGACTTTCCGCGCCCCGAGTCGTAGAACGTTGCTCTTTCTTTGACTTTTCAGCCTTTTTCTCATGGTCACCTGCCCCTTGGCAGTCCCCTCTCGGAGATCCTAACGGGGGACTAGTCCGAAATCTTTTCAGCTAAAGGCCTTGTGGATTCGCATTGTTTGTCTTTCATGCAGTGGTTTCCATTGCCTTCTGCATCCTTATGCCGTTGATCATTGCTGCTTCTTACGCCTTTTAGGGGCAAGAGAGTGCCCTGAACCTCTAACCGCTCCTCCACCCTCGCTGACAAGGCCGTTGGCGGGGCGAGAGTGACTTACTGCGCGAATTTTCGGCCGCCATTGCTGATGATTTATTTTTATTCAGAATGTAAGCGTGGCGATGTCCGAACCCTGGACCTAGGACGTTTTGATTACTAGTCATATGCTACCCTTAGGCCACGGATGCTGCGCACACTGTTGATCGAAAAGAAGATTTTAAACTTTACACGGCAAATGCTGTTGGGGCGAACACATTCGAGATAAACCGGAGCGATCAATGACCCATGAGATTTCTGTAGAGGAGACAAATATGGAAGGTTGCGATATCTTCTTACGACATGGCGAGGCTTGCAGCGTCCAGCAGCTAGTTGTAACGCTCGTAGCTTAAACAGCACTTCGCGTCGCGTCGAAACGGTGCCGCTTTATTGTGGTGGTCATAACGTGTCTGTCCAAGGAAAGCACAGAATAACTGAAACGAGACTCTAGGCGAAAGGTGCCCGGTTCGGAGTGCTAAAACCTTTGGTGTCTTCGTATTGTTTCATTTAACTGCGACGGCTGGTGTGTGAAGAACGAAAATAAGGGTGAGGCGGTCAGCGTTTTTGGAGTTTAATGATCTTGGAATGACTGCTCTCAAACAGGCTACTGACGCGAAATAGTAGATCTCCGTTCAACTGCTGAGAAACGCAGTTGCCAAGTTCTGCCTGTTGGGACCCGGATAATGCCTTCATTCTTTGGAGGTTTCCCATCCCGCCTACACGTAAAGGAGGACGTTTTCTTTATCAAAGCGCCTCTTTCAAGAAGAAAGCACCTTTTAAACTTTTAGCGGATTGTAACGGTGCTCACCGTTTTGAAAAGTTTCTATCTCATTGTGATCGTATCACTGATCACAATCTGTGTTGCTACTGTGTATGAGGAATATTGCTGTGAGTGTCTCTTTGTTCTCCGATTTCCCTTTGAGGGGGAAATCTTATGAAGACATCAAAATAAAACTAATACGAAAAAACGAAATACAACAGAGTGTTAGTAGAAACGAGGGGGGTCAATATTTCGAAGAGTATAACCCTGATTTTACTTAACTAGAGCATTGTTCCTTGCTTTTTAACCGCGCACAAGAGCTCATTTAAGCATCTTATCACGTAGCGAGATGGGCATGAACTGCATTATCACAAGCTTCACGCGACCAACGGGTTAATGTCTACTGTTAGGACACTGACCTACACTGATCAGCCAGAACATTATGACCATCTACCTAACAGCCGCCACGTCCGCCTTTGGCACGGATAACAGCGGCGACGTGTCTTGGGACGGAAGCAATAAGACCTTCGTTGGTCGCTGGAGGGCGTTCGCACCACATCTGCACACACTGGTCACCTAATTCCTGTAAATTCCGGGGAGGGAGGGGGGGATGATGAGCTCTGACGCCACGTCCAGTCACATCCCAGATGTGTTCGATCGGGTTCAGATCTGGCGAGTTGGAGAACTCGCCACTGTGTTGCTCGAACCACTCCATCACACTCCTACCCTACATGGCGCATTACCTTGTTGAAAAATGCCACTGCTTTCTGGAAACATGATCGCTGTTAGGAGGTGTACGTGGTCTCCAGCCAGTTTATGATACTCCTTGGCCGTCATGCTCCGCTGGACCCATGGATGCCCACATGAATGTTCCCCATACCATAACAGAGCCGCCGACAGCTTGTCTCAGTCCAGCAGTACAGATGTCAAGAAACTGTTCACCTGGAAGACGACGGATTCACGCTGTCCCATCGGCATGATGAAGAAGATATCGGGATTCATCAGACCATGCAACGCTCTGCCACTACGGCAACGCCCAGAGCCAAAGCTCACGAGCCCATTTCAGTCGTAGTTGCCAATGTGGTGGTGTTAACATTGGTACATGCATGGGTTGTCGGCTACATAGGCCCAGCGTTAGGAGTGTTCGGTACACTGTGTGTTTAGACACACTCGTACTCTGCCCAGCAGTAAAGTCTGATGTTAGTTCTGCCATAGTTCGACTCCTGTCCTGTTTTACCAGTCTACCGAATCTACAACGTCCGACATCTTTATCAAGGTGTGGCTGCCCAACCCCACGACATATGGACGTGGTTTCAGCTAGGTTTCACCACGCGTGGAACACATTGGTGTCTTCAAGACGTCTTTAGCTCTCCTTGAACACCCGACTAGCCGCGCAGTTTCGAAATGCTCGTGCCGAGCCTCCGGCCATCACAGTCTGCCCTCAGTCAAACCCAGACAGATCGCCCGCCTTCTCCATTCTGCACATGGACAGCACTCTCGCTGATACTACATGCACCGTGCGTGTGTGTGAGTAGCAATGATTCCTCGCCAGATAACGCTGCAATATCCTGGACAGATTTATAGCGATAGTAAGTCGATTGTCATAATATTCTGGCTCATCAGTGTACATGTACGTAGGAATCCACAAACAGTGCACGAAAATACGCATTATCTGGAGCCGAGGACCGTCATACTGTGTCACATAGTGGACAACCTATTGTTATTTTTAAGTAGGGCCGTCCTAAGTGACACTGATTGACGCATAAGATTGAAAAATCAAAAGAGCGCCTACTTGTACATGTTCAATGTTCCGTGCCTTATTTACACATGTGTATTTTTTCCACGCAGCTTTGAAAAGCAGTGTAAAAATCTTGACGTGGCATATAGTTTAAACCCATAAATGGCACTTTACCGGTTGAAAGTAACATGCGTTTAGTCGTGGTCGAGTTTCGAATAACGTTCAACACGCTCACACTTTCCGCAAGTTCAGAAGTACACTGTAGTATGTTACGACAGCCCTTTAATGGAACTAACCTACTGCGCGTTATACGTTGAAATGATTAGAGTTTCTTAAGAAAACACACCTGTGTCGACATGAGGTATTATTGTTCATTACTTAATCTATTATTTTATTAACCACTCTAGTGCCAAAATACAACATACTGGTCGCCTTAGAGCGCTGTGGAACCGGCACCAATTGGTCGCATGACCAGCCAACAGTGACGATAGTCATGGCAGTAAAGTGGCATCAGTCGGCTGTACGTAATTAGCCGTGTAAGATGAGTCTACGTAGAGACGTGACATAATGGTAGGAATGAGCTATGGTGTTTGGACGTGCCGATGAACACACCGAATGAGAAGTTGTCCGATTTGTTAGTGCCACCAGGACACTGTGACTGGGGCAAATGCGGTAGTCCTCACGGCCATATAACACGGATTATATACAGTGGTCGTAAAAATATCCTAAAATGCGGAGATCGGAGACTAGTTACACGCCTTGTCATAGTAAATTGGTTTAAAACCCGACAGGAATTGCGGCTGCCTGTTAACAAGAGAATTTTGCAAACACAACTGGATTCAATAGTGCATCCTGAAGGGACATTTCTCTCAGAGGGAAACAAAGCTGTACATCTTCGCTGGGTCAGACAGCACATAAACTGGACCACAAGTGGCTGGCGATAGTCAGGCTGGTATCCCTCTGCTGTCCAGGGCGTCTCTAGAGACGTCTTTAGCCTGGTAATTGGAGCAGAATTATCTTCAGTGATGAATCCCGATTCAAACTGAGTCTTAATGACCAGCGAAGACGTGTCTGGAGACACCCCAGGCAGTGGTGGGTTGCCAATGTGACTGTTGCCCTCCATACGGCTCGCCATCACGAGTACAGTCTGGGGTCCGATTTCTTTTCACAGCAGCACCCCTTTGGATGTCATCCAGGCAGCGTTACAGCACAGCGATATGTCGACGGTATTCATGGCCACCCAACCTGGGCCTACATTTCACCAAGGTGATACCCACCCGCACAGGGCGAGAGTTTCTACTGCTTGTCTTCGTGCTTGTCACGCCCTACTTGGCCACAGAGGTCTCCGAGGCTCTCCCCAATTGAGAACATTTGGCGCATTATGGGAAGGGCCCTCCAACCACTACTGATTTTGACGATCTAACGCTCCAATTGGACAGTATTTGGCACAATATCCCTCAGGAGAACATCCAACAACTCTATCAATCAATGCCAAGGCCGAATAACTGCTTGCATAAGGGCCAGAGTTGGACCAACTCGTTATTTACTTGCTTAATTTTATCAAGCTTTTTCTCTTGAATAAATCATCCAGTTTTTCTCAAATTGTAATCACTCGTTCGTCTCTACATGTACATCACATCTACCGATTGCTGTCCCATTCAGATAATTCCTTAATGTCCCCCCTCCCCCCTCCCCCTTAGAAGCTACATTGAAGTTCCATGATCCTTCATTCTTACAGAATGCAACAAGTACATGGGTGAAACTGATCGAATGGGTCAAAATGTGAATGAACATAGGGGAAATATGAGCAACAGGAAGCGGCAGTGGACTCTTTACAGTCTGTTATTCGATGTTACTGTAGAGCAATGCCTGGATATTCTGCCGCAAAAAGGGAAATTCAAGCTCTCTTGTAAATTTTCAGAGAGAGATTGTGCAGGTACGCTTCAGCTGGTACGCGGCACCACAGAAAGACTTGGACGACCCTCTCCCCCCCCCCCCCCCCCCCCCCAGTCCAGTACTGTAGCATATGAGCTCCGATTTGATACAATAAAGCACCTTATTGTGCAAGTACAGGAACTCAAAAGAAGACAATGTACCGGAATAAACCGTAAATCATTAGCACATACTCAGTGCAAGGAAGGTACTGTGGGACTGTGCTGAATGTGTTGCTGCTTAGCATATCAAGTAATTTGTTCTTTTTATTTTTCATCTTCGAAGCGATTCTTTCGCCACAAAAATGTGTAATCATTTCACACAGGGTGATTCTGTGATGATGTTTATCACGGTATAATATATTTACGGTGATTGTATTATATATTGTATATATTATTATTTATGATTTATTGGCTGGCGTGTCTTTAAATATTGTGGGCTAGCATGATACTTTTATTTAACTTATACTGCGATAACACTCGTATGGACATCGGCTGTCCCGGAGTACGTACGATATAATATTTTTAATCACAAAGCGCGACTCACCTCCTTCCAATAAGTAGTTTGCGTGAGCGCTGCTATTTAGAAAAGAAAATATGCGTATTCTTACGCAAACTGCAATTATTGATATGGATCTCAGGGGCTACTGGTTATTTATGTACCAAATTTCACAAAGACTAAGTGAGATATTGCGGAGCTTATTGAATGGAATGATTTTCAATATCTCTTGTTCATTATTTGCAAGTGAAAACTGGAGAGAATCTCATTTGCCGTTAAGCGGCCAAAGTGAAACATACTGAACTCATTCAGTGCTGTGAATTTTAGTAAATGAAATCTATCACTGCTCTCTTTAACTTTGGAATTAATGAAAGATCAAAACTGAGAAGTCTCTCGCATTTACATTTAATATTATAACATGAATTATTAATTATAAAAGATCGTCAGCGTAATGGCCAACCAAATGCTGCTAGGGAAAAAGAGCTCGCCAAAACTCGGAGTTATGAAAAAACTTGGTTAATGATAATTAATGGTTGCGACCATGAGAGGTGACAACTAAGTCAATAATACACACTTTCTAACAACAATTTCTATTATACGAGGTGCGGCTAGATAAAACCGGACTGATGCTGGAAAAAACATTTATTTACAATTATTTACAATTTCATGTTATCTCCTTCAATGTACTCTCCTCCTCGGTCTCTACACCACTCCATACGAATTTTCCACTGTTCATAGCAATGCTGCAGATCATTTTCGGTAAGTCCATACATTACTTCCGTCGCTTTTTCTTTTACTACTTCAACAGTCTCAAATCTAGTTCCTTTCAAAGCTGACTTGACTTTAGGGAAAAGAAAAAAGTCACAGGGGGCCAAATCAGGTGAGTAGGGTGGATGATCTAAGATGGGAATGTTGTGTTTTGCCAAAAACGTCTTCACTGACAACGCACTGTGAGCTGGGGCATTGTCTTGGTGAAGGATCCATGACTTTTTTCTCGAGAAATCGTTCCGTTTTCTCCGTACTCGCTCACGTAGGGTAGCCAGGACGCTAATGTAGTAATGCTGATTCACTGTTTGTCCCTCTGGTACCCAATCAATGTGCACAATCCCTTTGATGTCAAAAAAAAACAATCATCATTGTCTTGAATTTCGATTTTGACATTCGTGCTTTTTTTTGTCGTGGAGAACCAAGAGTTTTCCAATGCATCGATTGGCGTTTAGTTTCGGGATCGTAAGTAAAAAAACCACGATTCATCGCAAGTAATAACATTTTGTAAGAAGGTGGGATCACTTTCAATGTTTTCCAGGATGTCAGAACAAATCTTTCTTCGGCGTTCCTTCTGTTCAATTGTGAGACACTTTGGAACCATTTTTGAACACACTTTGTTCATGTTGAAACTTTCATGAAGAATCTACCTAACACTTTCCTTGTCAACTCCTGTTAACTCAGACACTGCTCTGATTGTTAAACGGCGATCTTGTCGAACAAGTTTACCGATTTTTTCAATGTTTGCATCAGTTTTTGCTGACAATGGTCTGCCAGTGCGAGTGTCATCACTGGTGTCTTCGCGGCCATCTTTAAATCGTTTAAACCACTCAAACACTTGTGTTCGCGATAAACAATCATCGCTGTACACTTGTTGTAACATTACAAACGTTTCACTTGCAGATTTTCCTAGTTTGAAACAAAATTTGATGTTAACACGCTGTTCTTTCTGTACACTCAACATTTTCCGACGCACAGACAAAACGTCAACTACTTAAAACAGACGCCACGGGCAGACTGAGTGCAGGAGGCAGATGAAACTCGAGCAGTAGGCGGAGCGAGAGTCACGTGACAGGCCACGCGACTTTCAGCCTTATTGCATTCGTTTTATTGTTTCACCAGTACTAGTCCGGTTTTTTTCTAGCCACACCTCGTATTTTGCTAAAATACAGAAAAAAACGTACATTCATTATCAGACAGCGCGACAATGGTGGCCTACCGCTAGACGAAAGAAAAACAGGAAAGTTCAGTCAAAGCATTGTCTCCGATCTTCATGTCCTATGTTACACAGAGATTATACAAAAAACTGTTCTTTGTTAATTACATCGATATTTGTGAGTTTTGATAATAATAATTTACATTCTTTACTATTTGTTATACATCGAGCAGACGTACTTAGTCTTTAGATAATTTATGGTTCACACGTCTCGTAACAAAAACTTCTCTTCCCTTTCTACAAATGTTCATTTATGTGACGTACCGTCACATGTTACAAATTTTCAGGTATGTTGGAGAACGATAAGTGTATCAATTTGAAGCAAACGAATATATTTCTGCTATTTCTGACTGTGAAATACATGTACCAATACTGTTTTTGCTGAGACTGTAAAGAATTCAACTTTCAGAGGTGTTAGTATTAACAAAAACAAGAAAAAGTGTCTAGTGAACACGGGCTCTAAAATGGATAACTTAAGAACTATTAGCACTTGCTTATTTTCGCTACTGTAAAACGTTTCTACTGATCAATTGTTCATAGCTCTTAACGTATGCCTTTTACGGCCAATATTTACAAGACATTTTGTCTTGTTTTGGTCCATACTACTTCCTCCATAAACATTCAAACAAGACTAAACAAGTCAAGGTATTCCTCTATTAGGGCTCTTAGGAACTAATAGACACTGTAGTCTAGATACGCACCAAATGGTAGACGGCTGGTTAAAATGTGCACCAATAACCCGAAGAGCTCCTCAGTAAGGAGCGAGAGAGTGTGCAAATCCAAACATCCACACTCACATGACTCACACCTGCGTACCTTCAGGCTGAGCGCACGTAAATTTAGCTACAGGCCAAATACAATAACTCGCCCAGGAATGGCCACAAGGCATACAACAAACAGAAATTACAATCAGTGGTGTCAAATACTCAATGATAACGAACAATGATTTCAATTGAAAAACGCTAATTTGGCGCTTACAGAAGCCTCCAGATTGATACACACAGCCCTAAAAGGGATCACTGAACGGCATCAGGAACTGGATTCCTGGCCGGCTCACACCGGGGCACAATTAACACTCTTAAGTACAGATCCGCAGCTCGAAGTCTCGCAGTCGCTTCCCGAGCACGGCGTCCCGTGTTCGATTCCCGGCGGGGTCAGAGATTTTCACCTGCCTCGAGACGACTGGGTGTTTTGTGTTGTCCTCATCATTTCATCATCTTTCATGCATGTGGCGAGATAGGACTGAGAAAAGGTTGGGAATTTGTACGGGCGCTGATAACCGCGCAGTTGAGCGCCCCACGAACCAAACGTCATCATCATCTTAAGTACAGTACTAACTGAAAAGTCTTCATACATAATTTCAAATAAATGACAAGGAGGCCGAAAGCTTCAGAACTCCAGGTAGGTGCTGGATAATACTGCCCTCCTACATGTAGCTGCTAACAAGGTGTCGAATATATCTCGGCGTATCTAGCACAACACAGTTGGCTGATGCACTCCGTAACCAGGTTTCACGCGACGAGAGCCGCTCCTTGCCCGCTGAACTCGCAGGTAGCAACGGTCAACGCCGCAGGAAAACGCCGGCCCCAATAACCCAACAGTCATCGCTTTCAACTCGCTGCAATCGCCAGGGCGCCGAGTACTCAGACACGCCAGTCCAGCTCCGTGTCCCACGCACCACTCACTGCTGCACAGCCTCAGAGCGAACACGTAGCGAAGCAAAGATGATACGACGAGGGGCAGAGTCGGAACGATCCCACAATTGGCGCCACTAGGATCGCACGCGCCCTTACAGAAGCTCCCACGGCCCAGAAACCAAAGAGCTTGCAGATGAAGAGATGTGTTTCACAGCAGCGAAGATGAACGTGTGTTCCTAGTTCTTACGGTATGAACTTTAGAACCTTTGTTTGTGTTGTGTACATAGTTCCGTGTAGTCAGCGCGTACACAACTTTCCCACAAGAGCGCGCCCCGCTGAGCACAACAGCGCAGGCGCAGCACTCGCCCATCTCCGCACTACGAGATGGCGCTGCCATAGACACGGACCAAATTCTGCTTCCGTCGATCCGCGTATTAATATGTGACGCAGCCAATGAGATTGCTGCTAACGTAGAACCTTTTCTCCTCGCGGATCACACTCGCGCAGTGATACATGAACGTGCGAGGTATTATAACAGGTGTACAGACCTCCGATTAGTCAGTCTGCATTTGTCTGTACCAGTCTGCATTAGGCTGTATCAGTCTGTACGAGTTTTACATTTGTCTGTACCAGTCTATAGTCAAGTTTCAGTCTGCACCTACTAAGATTACCATATTCCTGTACATAGCCATGAAGATAAATGTATAGACACTTTTGTCAAGTATCAGAGATATGTGTGAGAATAAGATTAACGTACCAATACCAAAGGAACTTCAGATTGTCAATTTTGGTTACCGTCAATCTACTACTCTAAGCGTGCAAGTGGCATTTCTATTGTCTGACCTAACGGCGGAAGATAAACACGCCACGATAAGACCACGAGACATATTGCTGACACTCGCCTACTTCGTTAGAGCGACAAGTCAAATAATCTGATGTTGTGTGTACTGAAGGTCTTACAGGACGCACACCACAGTTTGCTAGAGCCATTTCTTGTTTTGGTACATAGTAGCACTGTGAAAGTTGCGTGAGCTACAGTCTTAGCAACAACAATGCCGGTACATGTATTCCATTGTCAGACGCATCAGAATGATTGTCAGTCGTAGCTTTCCGGACCAGGGTCTCTTACATCAAGTTGATATCTTCATCGTTCTCCATCACCTCTGAAAGTTTGTAACACCATCACAAGATCATCGTGTATAAAGGTATATTTTGCTGTTAACAATGCTTAGCATTACATGCGTGGTACTGAATATTACGGTAAAAACCAGGAATATATAAATGCTTTTTCATTTTAAAGGTCGTTTTTTCAATTTACATATAAGGTAAAGTAACCTAAAAAATTGACACTAAAAATATTTCGCATACTAATGGATAAACTATGTTTGCTTCTCCAATTAAAATCGCCTGAGATGACAATTATAGAGCTCCGCTCAAGCAGGTTACCGGTTGAATTTTTTTTACTGACTTACTCAATTACCCATTTTTCAAGTTAATGGCCTTGAAATATGCCTGTAGTTGATTCCTTTTCGGTTACAGATGCTGAGAGTAATGAAAATTCTTCTGCTTATAGCGGGAAGTCATAACCGAAATACGTCGCAAAATGCGAGGGACTTATCGACCGATCGCGGAAACGATTCCGATCGTCATTTCCGTTGAAGTGGCTTTTTTTAGCTCGATCGTTGCTTCTCATGAATACCATCTTCGCCAACAGAATGGGTCGGTGCGGAGGAGGTGCTAAGCTGCCCTGCTGGCGAACTCTCGCTGCATAATCACCGAGTCATGAACTGAAAAATACATTAAACACCATATGGACTGGGAATATCTTACAGCCTGTCGAAGAGCATAAAGCGGAGGCCATCGATCTGGAGTGATATTTATTCCCGCTGCTACAAATATCATTGAATAATAAGCGAAGACGCCTGTTTCTGAAACAGTGCTGCTTAAGGCAATCTGACGCCGGTAAAACAGAGGTCGCAAGCTCAATTAGAGATTGTGAAGCGCAAACGCAAGGGAACAACCGCAACTAGACCGAGACTCTGTTAGTCTCATGTACTGAAGGACAGATACCATCTAACACTGCGGACGGTGGTTTTGCAAAATCGCGTGAAATCAGCGGAAGGAATCATTCATGAGCAAATAGACTATGCATAGGTAGCTAAAAAGCATGTGGTATGAGGGGCGTTGAACAAACAATGTACACATTCTTTTTCTGACAGCAGATTGGTTTTACTCAAAACTCATGTGGTATCAACGTTCGATACCACAGTTGTTAGGGGTTGCAGATATCGCTGGACCCGCGAATCGCGACTAGCGCCGCTCCGCGGCTTGTGACAAGTACTTAAGCGATTTCTCGTCCACTCTTGCTCGGGACGTCAACAACGAATGTAGGATAACCTTAAGCTGACAGGAAGCAACCTCTAATAGTCGAGTATGGCATAAGTAATGCCTCTCTGGATATGTTTGTAATTATATGTATGCAGCCTATGAAGAAGCCTGTAACACAAGTTAAGTACAATATACAGGGTGGTCCACTGACAGTGACCGGGCCAAACATCTCACGAAATAAGCATCAAACGAAAAAACTGCAAAGAACGAAACTCGTCTAGCTTGAAGGGGGAAACCAGATGGCGCTATGGTTAGCGCACTAGATGGCGCTGCCATAGGTGAAACGGACATCAAATGCGTTTTTTTAAATAGGAACCCCCATTTTTATTACAAATTCATGTAGTACGTAAAGAAATATGAATGTTTTACTTGGACCACTTTTTTCGCTTTGCGATAGATGGCGCTGTAATAGTCACAAACGTATAAATTCGTGGTACACGTAACATTCCGCCAGTGCGGACGGTATTTGCTTCGTGATACATTACGCATGTTAAAATGGACCGTTTACCAATTGCGGAAAAGGTCGATATCGTGTTGATGTATGGCTATTGTGATCAAAATTTGCCCAACGAGCGTGTGCTATGTATGCTGCTCGGTATCCTGGACGACATCATCCAAGTGTCCGGACCGTTCGCCGGATAGTTACGTTATTTAAGGAAACAGGAAGCGTTCAGCCACATGTGAAACGTCAACCACGACCTGCAACAAATGATGATGCCCAAGTAGGTGTTTCACTTGCTCTCGCGGCTAATCCGCACATCAATAGCAGACAAATTGCGCGAGAATCGGGAATCTCAAAAACATTGGTGTTGAGAATGCTACATCAACATCGACTGCACCCGTACCATATTTCTATTCACCATGAATTGCATGGCGACGACTTTGAACGTCGTGTAAAATTCTGTCACTGGGCACAAGAGAAATTACGGGACGATGATAGATTTTTTGCACGCGTTCTATTTAGCGACGAAGCGTCATTCACCAACAGCGGTAACGTATACCGGCATAATATGCACTGTTGGGCAACGGGAAATCCACGATGGCTGCGACAAGTGGAACATCAGCGACCTTGACGTGTTAGTGTATGGTGTCGCATTATGGGAGGAAGGATAATTGGCCCCCATTTTATCGATGGCAATCTAAATGGTGCAATGTATGCTGATTTCCTAAGTAATGTTCTACCAATGTTACTACAAGATGTTTCAATGCATGACAGAATGACGATGTATTTCCAACATGATGGGTGTCCGGCACATAGCTCGCGTGCGCTTGAAGCGGTTTTGAATAGCATATTTCATGACAGGTGGATTGGTCGTCGAAGCACCATACCATGGCCCGCACGTTTACCGGATCTGACGTCCCCGGATTTCTGTCTGTGGGGAAAGTTGAAGGATATTTGCCATCGTGGTCCACCGCCAACGCCTGACAACGTGCGTCAGCGCATTGACAATGCATGTGCGAACATTACGGAAGGCGAACTACTCGCTGTTGAGAAGAATGTCGTTACACGCATTGCCAAATGGACTGAGGTTGACGGACATCATTTTGAGCATTTGTTTGATTAATGTGGCATTTACAGGTATCACGCTGTAACAGCATTCGTTCTCAGAAATGATAAGTTCACAGAGGTACATGTATCACATTGGAACGACCGAAATAAAATGTTCAAACGTACCTACGTTCTGTATTTTAATTTAAAAAACCTACCTGTTACCAACTGTCCGTCTAAAATTGTCAGCCATATCTTTGTGACGATTACAGCGCCATCTATCACAAAGCGAAAAAAGTGTTCCAACTAAAACATTCATATTTCTTTACGTACTACACGAATATGTAATAAAAAATGGGGTGATCCTATTTAAAAAAAAAAGACGCAGTTGATATCAGTTTGACCTATGGCAGCGCCATCTAGCGGCCAACCATAGCGCCATGTGGTTTCCCCCTTCAAGCTAGACAAGTTTCGTTCTTTGTAATTTTCTCGTTTGACGCTTATTTCGTGAGATATTTGGCCCGGTCACGATCAATGGACCACCCTGTATATTATTTTTTACCAACGACAACTAATTATTTCACTCCTAGCGGATACAGAGTATGCAGCCAACTCCTTACCGACTTCACTGTCAAACCTGCTATTTAGCACTGGCCACCTGTCATCATAACAACTGACGACGAGAATCATAACAATTCAAATACACCATTTTATGCCCACTATTTAGGGTACAAATCCCTATTTCTCAAGATGATCTCCGTGCGGTGTGACGGTCATGTGCCACCGTACTCGTAGGGCCTATATACTCGCATGGTAACGCTCTAATGGTCGCTGTCGGAGCCAACAACCTCCTCATCATCCACGTACTGCTTCCGGCAGAGTGCATCCTTCATTGGGCCAAACAGACCGAAGTCGGAAGGTGTGAGATCCGGGATGTAGGGTGGATGAGGAGGAGCAGTCCAATGAAGCTTTGTGGACTCCTCTCTGGTGCACAGTCTTGAGTGAGGCCTTGCTTTTCACGGAGTGGGAAAAGCTCGTTTGCATTTTTTTGCTGCGACGAACACACTGAAGTCGTTTCTTCAGTTTCTTGAGGGTACCACAATGCACTCCAGAGTTGATCGTTGCACTGTGCGGGAGGACATCAAACACAAGAACCGCTTCAGAATCCCAGAAGACCGTCGCCATGACGTGTGAGGGTGCGGTTTTGAACTTTTTCCTCGGAGGAGAGCTGGTGCCACTTCATGGATTGCCGTTTTGTTTCCGGTTGGAAGTGATGAACCAATGTTTCACTGCCTGTGACGATGTTCGGCAAAAATTTTTCACGATCAGCCCCGTAACGTGCAATCAATTCTGCACAGGTGGTCCTTTGTTACTCTTTATGGTCTTCTGTAAGGTGCGACGTATCCATCGGGCACACATCCCAGCTGGTCGACGAATGTGTCCAATTGTGCAGCGAGGGGTTTGACTGTTAACCGTCGATCACCTGTAATTAGTGTCCCCACGTTCCACTGCAGGAGTTAAAATTCATGGGGAAACCTTCAGCTGTCGTTGCACCATGATGGATGCGGGTTTGAACTTTTTCTTTGATGAAGAGGTGGTGTGGCGCCACTCCATGGATTGCCGCTTTGTTTCCAGTTCGGAGTGATAAATCAATGTTTCATTGCCCATGGTGCAACTCCGCACAGATGGTCCTTCGTTACTTTTTTGGTCTTCTGCTAGGCAGCCAAGAACCCAGCGTACAAACACGTTTGAATACCCGAAATGGTGGACGATTGTGTCAGCGCTATCAAAAGAGACGTCCAGTTGTGCAGCGATGTGTTTGTTTGTGATCCGTCGATCACCTCGAATGAGAGTGTCCGCACGTTCCAATACCGCTGGCGTCACAGCTGTGAGCGGCCGGCCGGCACGGGGGATATCGAACAGGTTTGCACGACCTCGTTGCGATGACGACAGACGCCTCGCCCAACGACTGACCGTGCTTTTGTTCACTGTCAGTTCTCCGTAGACATTCTGCAAGCACCTACGAATATCTGCGGTGCTCTGTTTTTGCGCCAAAAGAAACTCAATGAAAACTCTCTGCTTTGCACGCACCTCCGTTACAGACGCCATTCTGAAGGCTACATATAGCGCCACCACCTATTAGGACTTCATGAAACTGTAGATAATGAAGTGGGAATATGAAAAGATGTCCCGCAACAAATTTCATATTTGTTACACCTAAACTGACCAAAGAAAAAAAAGTGTTGCATTACTTATTGAGCGCCCCTTGTACAGTGGTTGCGCAGTTCCTCAAAAGCCACACATTTATGTCGGCAATGCTAAGTCTCTCTTGAGATGGTACAAAGAACGATGCCACTTGGCAATGGATGATTAGAAAAGGGTTATCTGAAGTAACGCATCACGCCTTACCCTGTGGCAGACGTATGGATAGGTTTGGGATTGACAATTGTCTGGAGAACATGACCTTGCATCATGCGGAAGTTCCATGCGGCTTCTCGCGGATGATGCTGTAGTATATAGAGAAATTGCAGCATTAGAAAACTGCAGCGAAATGCTGGAAGGCACTTGGTACAGGGAGTGGCAACTGACCCTTAACATAGACAAATGTATTGTGAATACATAGAAAGAAGGATCCTTTATTGTATGACTATACCATAGCGAAACAAACACTGATAGCAGTTACTTCTGTAAAATATCAGGGAGTATGCGTATGGAACGATTTGAAGTGGAATGATCATATAAAATTAATTGTTGGTATGGCGGGTGCCAGGTTGAGATTCATTGGGAGAGTCTTTAGAAAATGTAGTCCATCAACAAAGGAGGTGGCTTACAAAACACTAATGCGACCTATACTTGAGTATTGCCCATCAGTGTGGGATCCATGCCAGGTCGGGTTGACGGAGGAGATAGAGAAGATTGAAAGAAGGGCGGCGCGTTTCGTCACAGGGTTATTTGGTAAGCGTGATAGCGTTACGGAGGTGTTTATCAAACTCAAGTGGCAGACTCTGCAAGAGAGGCGCTCTGTATCGCGGTGTAGCTTGCTGTCCAGGTTTCTAGAGGGTGCGTTTCTGGATGAGGTATCGAATATATTGCTTCCCCCTACTTATACCTCCCGAGGAGATCACGAACGTAAAATTAGAGAGATTAGAGCGCGCACGGAGGCTTTCCGGCAGTCGTTCTTCCCGCGAACCATACGGGACTGGAACAGGAAAGGGAGGTAATGACAGTGACACGTAAAGTGCCCTCCGCCACACACCGTTGGATGGCTTGCGGAGTGTAGACGTAGATGTAGATGTAGATGCGCACTGCCAAGAATGTTGTACTGAGAAGGTGGTGTTATAATGTCAGGGTGTTTGTCGTGGTAAGGGTATGAACTTAAGAAATCGCTAAACGCGGAAGGACATGAATACATTTTATAGCATTGTGTACTACGCACAGTAGAGGAACAAATCGGAAACAGCGATTGTTTGTTTCAGCATGACAATGCTCCCTGTGATAGCATTTTTGAGGCAATGGTTAGTGGACAATAACATTTAAGAAGTGGACTGGCTAGCGCAGAGTCCCAACTTGAATCCAACGGAATACCTTTGAAAAGACTGAGAGTCCAGCTCAGTACCTTTCCTTGTTTCAGCGTCTTAGGAAGAATGGACTCCCATTCCTCCACAGACAGTCAGACACTGAGAGTGTACCCGCCAGAGTTGAAGACGTCAAAAAGGTGCAAGGTGGAATGCGCGCCCCTTATTCATGTCCACTGACTGGATACTTTTGATCAGCTAGTGTACGTCTTCAGATATGCAGGCGCTGGATGTCTTGAATGGTTGAAATGACTCTGAGCACTATGCGACTTAACTTGTGCGGTCATCAGTCGCCTATAACTTAGAACTAATTAAACCTAACTAACGTAAGGACATCACACACATCCATGCCCGAGGCAGGATTCGAACCTGCGACCGTAGCGGTCGCTCGGCTCCAGACTGTAGCGCCTAGAACCGCACGGTCACTCCGGCCGGCGCTGCATGTCTTGTTTTGGCCAGTTCGTTTGAACTCGGCGCAGTGTATACGGATGAAGGAAGGTAGCGGCACTTCTAAAGGTCTTCGGTTGGCTCGCGCTTGCACAATGCGAGGCAGCTGGGAACGAGAGAGAGAGGCGCAGAGCGAGTACGCCGTAGGTTACGGGCGGCCACGCAACCTCCCCCAGCCGTGACATTTACTGCGCACCAGCTCCACCGCGCTTCCAGCCCAGCTCCGCTCCCTCTTATTGGCAATCGCCTTTAGAGCACTGCTCGGACGATTATCCTTGCATCGACGACTGTAATGCTCTGTGAAAGTCTCGCAGAACACGCTGTAATATGAAACAATTTTTCCCCTGGGCAAGAACAATAGGTGAGGGGCGGCATTTAGTGCGGTGCAGTGGTAGAGACAACGTCCCGGCGAGGTCGACGATGACCTAAACGGTGTGCAGCAGTACGTATCTTGCGCTATCGGCCATTAAAATTGGAACACAGAGAAGGATAGGAAATGAGGAAATTTTACTTATTCCGCGGTTCCAGTATAATGGGAAGAATACATTACGAAATCTGTAGGTAGTTTGTGGTTATAGAGGGAGCGAAAGCATGTATTCACGAAGAGAGCACGGCAAGTGCCATAACTCGAGTTTCCAGAAACTTCGCTCAATGGAAGAGGGTCAAAATAAGTGAAAACGTGTCTCAGCTTAACCGTAGATACTCGACAGTTTCTGAAAAAAAAGTCGATTAAAGTTTTCGAGGTATTTTGCAGGTACTTTACGTGCTTTTTATGGTGTACTATCCTCATATGAAATGGTGGCACAGTGGCTAGCGTCCCTACTTTTATTTTGCGCCCAGCGTTCGAAACCACATTATTACTTTTATTTTTATTTTTCATTTATATACCAGTCCGTAGCAGATTACGCACGACTGTTTTCCAGTATATTTTGATATAACGTCGTCCTTATTCGTCTACTAATTGTATTTAAGATGAATGTATTAAAAAAAAAGAAAAAAAGGAGAGCGAGAAAATTATTTGAAATTGTTTTCGGTGAAATCCCTGTAGTGCATCTTGATTCATAATCAACTGCTCCCGCGACATTATTGTCAACGCGCGAAATCATCACTATTCTTAACGACGTTTATTTCCTCGAGTAAAATTCATACGAAGTAATGTCACTGTGGCAAACCTGCCTTTGCACGATGCTCGTGGTGTTCGAATATCTGTATTTCGAATGTTCTATCATCGGTATCATCCAAGAGATTGCACCAAATCTTCCCGAAGAACAAACATACGAATAATAGAATTAATACCAGAACTGATGTGAGCATGGAATATCAGAATATGAGAATTTAAAAAGATTGTAATCCCTCAACTTACCAGACATACGGTATATAGTAAATGGCTGATACTTACTGAAATCCAGTTGCAATTAATGTAACACCCTTGTATACCATTATTTGATAATAAACATTCCTGTAGTAACCTTCTACGGATGTGGGTAGGTAAATGAAAAAAATAAAAATAAAATAACAACAATAATCGCGTTTCGAACACTGGGCTCAAAATTCAAAAAGCCACGACACTGACCACGGAGCCACCATGTTGACTGACAACAGCACGCGCTACAAGCCAGATAAAGTACCTAGAAAACATCGCGAAAAATCTAACGGTCGTTTTTCAGAAACAGTCGATAGTCTACGGATAAGCCGACATACGTTTGATTTCTCTTCCACTGATCAAAGTTCCAGTTGCGAATAGTTCGCTGGAAGAACGAATGCTTGTAACCCTCCGTGTGAGCTCCAATCTCTCTAATTTTATGAAATGAAAATATATGGTTCCAGAGACCTTTTCAAGTCTCAAACATCTACGACGTGTGGATGCAAACTGAAGCGACGAATACGTTTGTACTAATGCCAGGATCCGAACCCAGGTCTCTAGCTCACTACGCAGATGCACTAGGGACTAGGCCACCCTTGCAAAGTGGCTTTGCACGACTGTGCGGACTGACCTGACACACCTTCCTCCTCATAAATGTATGAGACTTGAAAAGGTTTCTGAAACCATGTAGTTTCATTTGATTAAAGCACCCTTGCCTGCGCTTCACGTGCGATCACATGTTTCGTTAGATACTGATGTGCTATTTCAATTGGAGAGCCCAGCAATGCTAGGGCGATTACCAAGGGGCTGAGGCGTGAATGAGAGTTTAGATTGAAGAAGGAGGAGTGCCAAGATAGTCCGTGCAGTGAGCATGAGGCCCGGGTTCGAATCCTGGTCTTAGCATAAATTTTCATTCATCGCTTCAGCTCGCATATATACACCTCCAATTTTATCTTCACAGTCCTTTCGCGAGATGTATGTAGGAGGAAGATATTTGTTCACTCTTCTATGACCTATGCTCTCAGATCTTTAACAACACACCGTGATGAGAACATCTCTCTTGCTGCGTCTGCCACTGGAGTTGATCGACCATCTTCATAACGATTTCGTGCTTACTGAATGAACTTTTAACTAAGCGGCTGCTCTTCTTTGGATCTTCCCTATTTCCCCCATCAGTTCCATCTGAAACGGGTCACATTCTGATGGCCAATATTCAAATATTGGAAAGAGTCTTGTAAGCTACTTCCTTTGTTGACGGATTACGTATTCTGAGGATTCTCCCAATAAATCTTTGTTTGGGTTCTACCCTATCTGCGATAACTTTTATTTGGCAGTTCCACTTTAAACAGGTCGATAGGCATACTGCCAAGTATTTCATGGATGTGACTGCTGCCAGTGACTTTTCTGCAACCGTTTAATCATTTGCACATACTGCGGAAAGTAATCGACCTATGACCCTTCTATTGGGTACGCCCGAAGTTACTTTGCGTCTGACGACTTCTCTCCGTTGAGAACGATGTGCTGTATTCTGTTTACTAGAAACTCTTCAGTCCAGTACATAGTTGGCCTGATATTCAGTACGCTCGTATTTTGGTCAAAAGAGGCAATGTGGAACAGTATCAAACACATTAAGGGAGTGAAGGATTACGGCATCTGCCTGGTCGTGGAACATCATATCGAGCTGACTATCACACTAGCGTTGTTTTCGGGACCTACGTCAGTTCCTGCAGACAAAATTTTCGGTCTCCACGAATGTCATAATCCTAAAACACACAGACGTCAGAGATACGGGTCTATAGTTTTGTGCGTCTGTTGGACAATCCTTCTTGAAAACGGGAATAAGCAGTGCTTTTTTTCCAAGCATCAGAAAAAAATCGTTCCTCTAGATTAATATATAAGAGATTATCAGCCACGATTGCGGTAATGAAACAAACCTTTACCTAGGTTTCAGCCCAATTAATTGAGCCTTCTTCAGAAGATATATCTGAATCTATAATTTGTCTAAGAGGGTATGTTCTAGAAATAAAACTAAAACAGCCTGCGTAGGCGTAGTCCCATTTTAAAAATGCGGCACATAAGTACTAAGTCATCACTTATGTACCGCATTTTTAAAATGTGACTACGCCGATTCAGGCTGTTTTAGTTTTATTTCTCGACCATGTACAATTAGACAAATTATAGATTCAGATATATCTTCTGAAGAAGGCTCAATTAACTGGGCTGAAACCTAGGTAAAGGTTAGTTTCATTACCGCAATCGAGACTGATAGTTTCTTATATATTAGATTATCACGATTGCTGACTGTGCTGCAACGTTGAAAGCACAAAAACTTCCTCCAGAGACCCACGATAAACTGCAGCTAGAAGAGAGGCAAATTCTTTCTCATACTCTGTTAGAACTGTTTGTATCCCACAGGTTCACATGCCTTTCCTCTGTTCAGCGATTCCAGTTGCTTTTCTATTCTATGACCACTTACTTCGATATCAGGCATTTCGTCGACCGTGAAGGAGGTAATACATAGCGAACGTCCTCTGTGAAACATCTTTGGAAACAGACGTTTAGTATTTCGGTCTTGTCTATGTCATCCTTCGTATCAATTTCGTTATGGTCATGCACTGTTGTGCAGATGGCTTCATTCCGTTTTTTGTGCATTCCGTTTACTGTGTTGCTGGTGAGTAGGGCCGTGCCAGATGTAGCAACCCATGACCAATGTTTCCTAAAGAGATCTGAAGAATGTGCTCGTTGGGCAAGGCAGAGCAGAACGTCACTTGCAACATGGGCTCTAGCTTTTAGGTATGTAAAGAGACGAACGCTGGACATTCCGGGCCCACATAGGACATGTAGCTGGGAGAGGTACTTGCATAACGAAAACAAATATTGACATAGGAGAAAGGAGGTTAGCCCTTGGATGTAGTTAGATTGTACCGAGTCTGTATTAACTGCACATTCTTGGAAGGTGACTACTAACAGCCGTCAAGTAATATATAAAATCTATGTTTGACCATCAGCTACTTTTTTAATTGTAAACCCAAATATCGACCAGTTTCAGTCACAGACCATCTTCATGGTTTAGGGTGTAAGACGTATGCCTCGCCGGCGATGGGCGAGGCATGACAGAATCTCTGACCAGAGAGTAGTTTATTGTTAGTTGTTGCTTGTCGCGAGTCTGCGCTAGTCTGCGCGAGTCGACAGTAGTAGTCAGTCGGATACAGTGGTAGTCGGTCGGCTTTTGTAGCGAGTGGACGGTTGTAGTCTGCGGGAGTCGGCATGCGTCGGCTGTGTGCTCTGCACGCGACTCTGGTCAGGACTCTGGAGGATGAGTATTGTTGTAGAAGGTAAAGAAACAGCCTTGCGCATAATTAATAATGTATGTTAATTGTAATTTAATTTGTTCAGAAAAAATGCCCCAATAATAATTTTTACAATATAAAGTAACCTTTTTTTTTAAAGAAAAACAGTAGGTTCAAATGGCTCTGAGCACTATGCGACTCAACTGCTGAGGTCATCAGTCGCCTAGAACTTAGAACTAATTAAACCTAACTAACCTAAGGACAGCACACAACACCCAGCCATCACGAGGCAGAGAAAATCCCTGACCCCGCCGGGAATCGAACCCGGGAACCCGGGCGTGGGAAGCGAGAACGCTACCGCACGACCACGAGATGCGGGCTAAACAGTAGGTATCATCCAGAACGTAAGACGTCAGGAAGAAATAATAGAACAGTACAAATAGTGGAAATGCCATAGCATCCTCCCGCAAATAATGACACGTCAGATGGAATTTGACTAGATACAGTACAGGTTGCATATTCCAGTAACGCAAGCAATACTTTTGACACGCAGAATCTTGTTCACGAGAATGTTATTCGAAACATGCTTTGTTGAATGCACCACTTTTATCGCACCCAGATCTTACCAGAAATTTTTCTATTGCCACCGACAGTTCTAACACCGCTTTAGGCGTACATATTTTTCAGGAAATTGAAGAAGATGGTTGTATAGTAATTAAAAACATCGCTTTTGCAAGTCGCATTCTGTCACCTGCTGAACGAAATTATTCTGTTACAGAACTTGAAACATTATGTGTTGTATGGGCTTTTACCAGATTTAGGCATTTTCTTTATGGAAGACACACTACAGTTTATACAGACCATAGAGCGATACAATTTTTACTTTCGGCTAAATTTACACACGACAGATTAAGTAGATGGAAAATTTTATTTACAGGAATTTAATTTTACAATTGTTCACAGTCCCGGTACACAAAATATTGTAGCAGACGCACTATCCCGTTCCCTTAACAACAATCAGCAAGACATCGCAACCAACTTCTGCAAAGCAAATTTCAGCCTCATGTAAATTCAACAAGTTGCATTTGAAAACTTCATTTCGTCGTCATTACAAGACATAGAACAAGAGCAGAGTAAAGACAACGTGTGGAAAGAAATTAAACACCTTTGGCAAGATAGGAATAATGTTACCATTAGAAACCATTACACTGTATGCAATGACATTCTGTTTCGCCACTCTCATCCTGACAGCAATAATTGGTTATTATGCATTCCTGACGAACTTGTTAACAAATTAATCTGGTATACTCATTTAAGTTACGCACATTACGGAGCTAGAAAATGTTTTCTTATACTGAGACAGAACTGTTATTTTACCAACATGGAGAAACGTATTCGACGAGTTTTAGCGTCATGTAAAATCTGCCAGAAAGCTAAATCAGATACGACTTCACATATTCCTCCATTACATCCCACTGTACCTGTTAAATTAAGACACATGGCCGCTGTAGACATTTTTGGTCCAATTCCCAAAACTAATAGAGGTTTTTGCTACATCTTTGTCGCTGTTGAACTCACTTCAAAATTTGTTACCTTCACTCCGTTACGCAAAGCTACTGCTAAAACTGTTTCGAAAGCATTTGTAAAACATTTTCTATTTCATGTAGGGCATGTGTTGAACGTAATTTCCGACAATGGATCACAGTTTCGATCTGCTATATGGACACGTATGTTACGAGCTAGAAACATTTCTCCGGTCTATATATCCAGGTACCATGCTTCTTCGAACCCTTGTGAACGATTAATGAAAGAAATTGGTAAACTGTGTAGAATTTACTGCCATAAAAAACATATTGATTGGGACACACACATACTCTCATTCCAAGATGTAATTAATTCCATACCAAATGAATCTACTATGCTATCTCCGTCTGTTATACTGAAAAATGTTGAACCACCTAACAAAATTAAAGAATTAGTAACATTTCCTACATCTCGTCGACTACACCACCATGAAATAATTGACATTGCGGTGAACACCATCAAACGTGCCGCAGAGCGCCGGAGAAGACAGCAAAAACAGGTTTGTACACGCCGTACACACTATTTATCCAACAAAGGGAAGAGTAGATGCAGTAAATTTGAGCTTCTATACGCAGGTCCATATCGGATTCGCAGCATTCCTCACCCCAATGTAGTACACGTCGAAACTTTGAGAACCAGAAAAACCAAAGGGAACCACCACGTGTCGAACGTCAAACGTGTTATTGAATGAAGATACTTTATGATTTATCACACTGTAATGCCATTTCCTAATTTTTTATGACCGCTTATGCAATTATATTCACATGAACACCTACTGATGATTATCGTAATTTTTTCTTGGCAAGTGCCCCGCAAGGTAAGGTTAGCAGGTCGCTCTTCTTGTCGTTACACATCAGACCGTGCATATTTTTCCAGATGAACTTATACATTTTACGACCACTTATGGAATTATATTTATGTGACTACTTACTGATGATTGTCGTATTTTTTCTTGGCAAGTGCCCGGCAAGGTAAGGTTAGCAGGTCGCTTTTCTTGTCGTTACACATCAGACAGTGCACATTTTCCAGATAAAATTACGTATCTTACGAATAATTATGCAATTGTATCTAGTGATATATTAATTTTATCAAATTTTCTCTCCTTTAAAGTCTTCAATTCTCGCCTCCATTAGCTACACAACATACAAGCTGTACACAAAGAAGATCACATTTCTTGTCGTTACACATCAGACCGTGCATATTTTCCATTTTTTAATGTATGTATGATTGTTTTCCTGTTTTGTTTGTATGCACTATGAAATATTTAAGATATAACAAACACCAGTTGACTTTAACATTTTGCCTTATGATATCTCAACATCGTGACTACTTTACTTTTTTTTTTTTTTTTTTGCTGCTACATTGTGATACACTGTGTACATTTTTGCTCCTGAACACTGTCGATGTTTTTGACATATTACGTTTTCTGTCATGCTATGCTGTATGCTCAATTATGTTACTATAAACCAGTTTTTATCTAATGGGTATATGAATTAAATGCAAGACATTAATCCTTGTTCATCATTTTCAGAAGTAAATAACGTATAAACGAAATAAATTAAACAGAAATGGGAACTTCACCTTCGGAATGAGCGAAAGAGGATGCAATACCTCGTGATGAAGAGTAAATGGATCAGAATTAACAAGCATTAACAAGAATATACTATACACAGCAGTCTTAACTAATTTTTTCTTTCAGAATACGAGGCGATTGATGCAGGCTGTCAGACAGAACTACGCACCTTAGTTTTAGTGATGAAATTTGCTAGAAATAAGGAATAGTTGTATAATGAATAATGAAGTGATTTTTTTTTTGCAGATGATGATGAATGGTGATGAATAATGATGAAGAATATGCTACTATGGATAATGAAGTTTTTCTTTACAGGTGATGATAATAATGGAGTTATGGTGATATGGATAATGAAGTTTTTCTTTGCAGATGAAAATAATGATGAAGTTTATATATTTACTGTTAGTTAAGAGATGCTATGTAGTTATTTAAGTATTTGTTGCAGTTCGCTGTGACAGTATGTCTTATATCGCATGGTATGATGACTGAAGGTTTTGGAAAGGACAGCTAGAGAACATATATATGTTTATACACATTTCACTACCTGTTAATTCGAAGTTCACTACTTTTCAGCATAATATGCGTTTCTTCTTTCAGTTTCATAATCCATTTTGTATATGTTGCTGGAGAAATTATTCATGAAATTAATGTGGTATAAATAGTTGTTTATTAAACCTATGTCGTTTATGAATGTGATCACATATACTCTACTTGTTTCATAACCTTGCTACAGCTGACTCATGACGAATGACGTTACACATCTTCATTTGCAGCAATAACTCAAAAGCAAACAAAGTAATTACCAGTCCCAAATAATGCTACTAGTTTAAGAGAGTTCTGAGTAATACTGATCAGCTCTGAATAGTACGTCACTTCAATAATGACTTCTGAACAATACATATAAAACAATGTTTTGTAACTGGCCAATGAATGCCATTGATTATTGTAATAAGATGACCTATGATGCCAATGATTACTATAATTAGATTAATTATGTATAAATGGTATGCCAATAATTAACTCATTTTGAATAATGACTTCTGAAAAATACAAAAAAAATGCTTTGTAGCTGGCCAATGAATGCCACTGATTACTGTAATAAGATGACCTATGATGCCAATGATTACTATAATTAAGTGAATTATGTTAATACTATGCCATTCATTAGCTTCTGTTTTGAATGATGACTTCTGATGGTTTGTAACTGGGCAATGAGTGCCAGTAATTACTATATTCAGATAATTTATGAACATTATTCTGTAATACTACATACATGGTACAGAAATGTTCAGTAACTGGGCGATGAGTGCCACCAATTACTCAAATCAGTTGTTAGGCTAGTGTAATTCTCAATGAAGACTACTATGTGACTTAATGTCCTTCACCTTCTCACCTAATTACCAGAAATTACTGCAATATCCATTTGTCCTGTCTATCCTCATGATCATGGAGCACTATATTTGGTTTTTGCACTAATTCTACGTTGGTCTACTTTACAAGAACATGGTGTTGACACGACATGCTGTCCACCACCTTGAGCGATGGAGATGTTATTATGGGCCCACTGTTTGGTGTACCTAGTGTACTACCAAAATGATAGCATGGAATATTATTACGACATTTCAGTGTCTTGGCTACACTGATTAATACTTCAAGGAAAAGAGCTTCAGATTGTCTCACTTGGTGTTGTGCTTCTGTAGAAAGATATGGACTTTCAGTGCAGCTGCGTGCAACCTAATGTACTACAACCATGACGCAATGCTTCCCATTCCTTTCCTAATTCTTGTAAAATGATAAAGACATATACAGTGCGTGTGCACTTCATTTCATTTGTTAACAAGATCAGTTGTCCTAAAAATACTAAAGACTTCTATAGTGCATGTGCGCTTTATGTCATTTGTTAATATGATTTTTTCTGTGCTACAGTGCGTGTGCACTTTTGTCATTTGTTAATATGATTTGTACTCATTACGTATACATTTTGTGATTTCCTGATATGTTCTGTACTACAGTGCGTGTGCACTTTATGTCATTTGTTAATATGATTTGTTCTGTACTACAGTGCGTGTGCACTTTTGTCATTTGTTAAAATGATTTGTACTCATTACGTATACATTTTGTGATTTCCTGATATGTTCTGTACTACAGTGCGTGTGCACTTTATGTCATTTGTTAATATGATTTGTACTCATTACGTATACATTTAGTGATTTCCTGATATGTTCTGTACTACAGTGCGTGTGCGCTTTATGTCATTTGTTAATATGATTTCTTTTGTACTACAGTGCGTGTGCACTTTTGTCATTTGTTAATATGATTTGTACTCATTACGTATACATTTTGTGATTTCCTGATATGTTTTGTACTACAGTGCGTGTGCACTTTCGTCATTTTGTTAACATGATTTGTATTCATTGGATATACATTTTTGTGATTTGCTGATATGTTCTGAACAACAGTGCGTGTGCACTTTTGTCATTTGTACTCACTACGTTTATTTGTTGTTAAAATGCTAAAGAGTGTTACAGTGCGTGTGCACTTTATGTCATTTGTTAATATGATTTGTACTCATTACGTATACATTTTGTGATTCCCAGATGTGTTCTGCATTACAGTGCCTGTGCACTTTCGTCATTTTGTTAACATGATTTGTATTCATTGCACATACGTTTTTGTGATTTGCTGATATGTTCTGAACTTCAGTGCGTGTGCACTTTTGTCATTTGTCAATATGATTTGTACTCATTATGTTTATTCGTTGTAAAAAAAATGCTAAAGAGTTTTACAGTGCATGTGCATTTTGCCATTTGTTAATATGTTTTGTACTCATTGTGTATACATTTTGTCATTGCCTGATATGTTCTGTACTCAGTGCGTGTGCACTATATTTTATTTCATGTTGTGCACCTATATATATATATATATATATATACATATTCTGTGATTGTAAAGTTAATTAATTATGAAAAATTTGTTGCTCATGGCAAGTCCAATTGACTCACCATCGCTGCCAAATTTTTGCCCCCCCAGTGGAGGGTTATGTAAGACGTATGCTTCGCCGGCGATGGGCGAGGCATGACAGAATCTCTGACCAGAGAGTAGTTTATTGTTAGTTGTTGCTTGTCGCGAGTCTGCGCTAGTCTGCGCGAGTCAACAGTAGTAGTCAGTCGCATACAGTAGTAGTCGGTCGGCTTTTGCAGCGAGTGGACGGTTGTAGTCTGCGGGAGTCGGCATGCGTCGGCTGTGTGCTCTGCTCGCGACTCTGGTCAGGACTCTGGAGGATGAGTATTGCTGTAGAAGGTAAAGAAGCAGCCTTGTACATAATTAATAATGTATGTTAATTGTAATTTAATTTGTTCAGAAAAAATGCCCCAATAATAATTTTTACAATATAAAGTAACCTTTTTTTTAAAGAAAAACATTCATTTCAATTTAAAGAATATTTCCTATGCATTCCTTCCAAGAATAAAAAATAAAAAATAAAATATATAGGCCAGCTCTTTTAAAGAAAAGTATTCATTTCAATTTAAAGAATTTTTCCAATGCATTATCATTGCTTCCAAGAATCCAAAAAAAATATATAGGCCAGCATTGCTCGAAGCTGTGTCGAAGAATGTATAATTAAGAGAAGATATAATTGCAGTTTTTATTGAGGTAAGAATTTTTGCTTTTTTTATTCAGAATACAGGGCCGAAGGTCAGCGCTGCTGTCCTTATTAAATTTACCAGATATTATTATTTCTGTTGGGAGGTTACATTTAGTTCATGGTTCATTATTTAATTAATATTATTGTGTGGGTTCATGGTCAATTACCATTCCTTGTAATTCTCTAGGGTGTTCACGCACGGCTCCATTTCGCATTATTTATTTAACATATTCAGCGGAGAGGTTACAAGGGTTAAAACAGTACGACCACAACATACATCTGTCATTACTTAAATAATGGGCACCTCTCATATGCAGAGGATGCCATGAATTCGAGTAGGCTTTATATTGTAATTCATGGCATGCTCGTACATATGAGACGTGGCCATTCTTCAAGTAATGACAGACGTGATTTGTGGCCTAAACTGTTTTAACGTTAATCCATGAAGATAGCGTGTGACTGAAACTAGTCGATATTTGGATTTTAAACTAAAAAAATAGCTGATGGTCAAACGTGCATTTTATACATATATTAAATGCATTGGTGGGCTACGATGCCACTGTTTGGGTGCACAGTTTATAGTTGATTAGAAATGCTTTTACAGTGAGGAATTCTGCTACGATACTGTGGAGGCTCCAGCATCGCATCTAGAGACGCCCTAACTTTACTAACGGTCGTACGTTCCATCGACCTACAAATGAGAGAAAGGGTTGCTATCTATTGGCTGAAAAAAAAGTTCAAAAAATGAACTAAAATCCAGGGGAACCAGCAACAAATCCTTTTAAGAATTTAACTTTTAAAGAATGCTACTAAGGACGGAATTCATGGATACAGAAAGATTTCTGATGTAAACTAAAGGCATCATATACATTTTGAGCCAAATAGGGGAATGGTCCAGTACGTTTCCGGACATGGGCCATATCCTACATAACAAGATACAATTGGCAAGAGGGCAACTATCAGCGTTGACTGTGCCGAAATCGATGAACCAGACTTTCACCCTAGTTGCAGGTATAGCAAAGACTGCTAAGTCTAAAGGTAAAACTGCTTGCAAGATAACTAGAGTGAAAGAGGCTTTGATGGTCTAAATCTTCTAGCTGATGCAGTCTCAGAAAAAGCAAGACGTAAGTAAAGCAACAGTCAGTGCAACAGGGGGGAGGAAGACCTGCGCACGAGAACGAAGTCCGATGGCTCTGCAACCGCTTGGCGCACTAACGGAAGAGGAAATGGAGGTGACCACAAGGTGATCTGAAAAGAACCAGAAGAATCAGTGGAAGATAAGTGACACTCTCTGATTCGTCACTTTGCGGCCTGCAGGCTACTGTAGATAGCGTCGACAATCTGGTGTGGAAGGTGCAGAATAACTAGGTACATTCTAGTAGAAGTAAAGTATGTGTGTGTGTGTGTCCATCTCAAACTACAGGGAAGAAAAACAGTGAAGTTAGACAAGACAACACACTACTTAACTACTCTCTGTCTGTCAGTGACTCTAACATTACAATAAGTAATCGTATTACAAGTATCCCAATTCATGCTAGTAACATAAGTTACAATAATAATAGATGCTGTAAAAAATCAAGTTGGTGGTAGTAGTAATAGGGCCTTTCGTACACTGGTGTGCAAAACTTAAGGAAGACATTAATTTTCGCATGATGTGTCACTGCAAAGTAATGTATCGTAATGAAACTTGGACCATGCAAAGAAAGAACTGCTACAGTACACTACAGAGCACGACTGAAAAAAAAAGACGAACAGAAATGACACTTTTATTCAAAGACAATAATTACACAGACGCTGAAGTCACTGCGATTCGTGATGGTCCCCAGTACATTACAAACCGGCGCCTGTAATGTCCAGGGGACGGTCATCAATCGCGGTGTGTTTATTGTCTTTGAATGAAAGTATCATTTCTGTTTGTCTCACTGCGTATTTCTTTCAGTTACTTTCCGTGTCGTTCTGCACTGTTGCAGTTCTTTTTACACGGGGTCCAAGTCTCATCGAGCTTTGTTAATTGGTAATGACACATCATGCGAAATTTACTTTCGTATTTAAGTTTTGCACGCCAGTGTATTTGCAACAGTTTTGTTGCTTGTTATTGTATAAGTAGTAGCAATACATGCTGTTGTAACAGCACTAATAGCACTGATTGATAAATACAACTGTAAAATTACGGAAAATAAATTGAAATAACATGAAGTATGCTTCTTTTTCTGTCGTAGTGAAGGAACACACGACAGGAACTGGAGAAAAACGACACAGGTTAACTACGTATAAACTAGCATATAGGTATCCATCTAAATATTAGAGCAATAGTAGTAGAAAGAAATAGAGACAAAGAAAAATAATACGATAGAAATTAGTTCAGTATTCACAGCAGAACAAAATAAAAGGGAATAGATCGCTATGAAAAAAATGTAAAAGTAATTTTATAGCTAACGACCCATGGTTTTCATCAAGTAAGTAGAGAACGATGAATAAATAAATAAAAAAGTTCTAGTGTTATCTTTCAACAAGAACTCCCAAATCAAGGACGCAGCCACAAGCCGTAACAGTCCTAACTGCCGGCTATGCGAACCACGGTTGACTGTGCTGTGTACCTAGCAGCACCCTTTACCATCACGCCTTCCGCTGGGCCCGTGACACGATGAAGAAGGCAGTTGGGTAACTTTTGTTCTTCTCAAAGGCTCTCACACGGATAGGTCCAGGGTCCCGCGGAATGCATGAACGGAGCTCGTTTTAATATGCTCCAGGCAATCGCCGTGATGATTCCTTTGAACTGATACGGCCGATTTCTCTTTAATGATCTAGACGTAGACGGGACGTTAAACCCAGCCTTCCTTTCTTTCCGCCTGACAAGCAGACGTGGTGCCACTCCCGTGTCCAGTGTCACGTAAAGCGAAGCCGGAAAAACGGTGGCCGTGCTAACAGACGGAGGTGCTCAGACGTCGTTGCACCGTGCGTGTTACATTTCTTGCCGCAAGTAATCTTATTTCCCCACTCGAGATACATGACATGATTGTACATTCTGCGCGGTGGATCGAACAATATGTCACTCGTCTCTGGCGATAGTCACGCGGGGTCGTAACATTGAATTCAGTTTGGCCTTCTTGAACACATCAATTCCACATCGGTATGACGGCCATGGGCTCTCGATCAACACTACCAGTAATATCACGGAACAATGCACTACAGTCTCAGTAGGCCGTGATCCTGCCACTGTTGAATTCCGACACATGCTGTTTTATCTTTCTCCTTCTTTGAAGATATATAACGCGAACCTCTTACAAACAACCAAGATCCAAATGCTATTTCTGAGTGATCTACCTGCTGCGTAATCTTATTGCCTACTTTGCACAGTTACACTGAAACGTTAATCATTTGCATATCCATACCTACACACTTCATGTCAAATTGACTTTTATTACATTCCATCTTCATGGCTGATACGTCGAGCGGCTGGCGCCGATACTTCTGTCCCGCTAGTGTCATTTTGCTTTCGATTTTCCTTTGGGGAACCGCGAGTCAGTTGTTCATTGTGGGTCTGGACATTTAAGTCTGCAGCGTCGAGGCAGCGGGAAGGACTGTGTGGTCTGTCGGTCGCGAAGTACTACGGGGTCGAGAGGCTGGCTTGGTGCTCATTCTCATTGTACGTGTTATGAGCGGGGTGTTGCGGCCGGAGAGGGCGGCGAAGTT
Source organism: Schistocerca serialis cubense (assembly GCF_023864345.2). Lineage (NCBI taxonomy): Eukaryota > Metazoa > Arthropoda > Insecta > Orthoptera > Acrididae > Schistocerca > Schistocerca serialis. The sequence continues at coordinate 260,128,558 of NC_064644.1, read as the reverse complement.
GGGTTCTGGCACGATGCTTGATGTTTGGTTTTATGCTCACCAAGCAGTGAACGTTGAGAAGAAGAGCTTGCCGGAGGCTCGCCTGGATTAACCGTCCGCCTGCTCATATGGTGCGTGTTTCATTAAAACAGGTGCAGTTGTTGCTTAGTTATATCTATTAATGGTTAATCAGTGTTGTCTACAGCGTGAGTTTGGTCCGAAGTGTGCCGTGGTAAGTTAAGTCACATATGCCATGATAACGGGCCTTAGGCGTTCCACCTTGATTTCTTACTACTTGGTAAAGGATCATCAGATATACACTCCTGGAAATGGAAAAAAGAACACATTGACACCGGTGTGTCAGACCCACCATACTTGCTCCGGACACTGCCAGAGGGCTGTACAAGCAATGATCACACGCACGGCACAGCGGACACACCAGGAACCGCGGTGTTGGCCGTCGAATGGCGCTAGCTGTGCAGCATTTGTGCACCGCCGCCGTCAGTGTCAGCCAGTTTGCCGTGGCATACGGAGCTCCATCGCAGTCTTTAACACTGGTAGCATGCCGCGACAGCGTGGACGTGAACCGTATGTGCAGTTGACGGACTTTGAGCGAGGGCGTATAGTGGGCATGCGGGAGGCCGGGTGGACGTACCGCCGAATTGCTCAACACGTGGGGCGTGAGGTCTCCACAGTACATCGATGTTGTCGCCAGTGGTCGGCGGAAGGTGCACGTGCCCGTCGACCTGGGACCGGACCGCAGCGACGCACGGATGCACGCCAAGACCGTAGGATCCTACGCAGTGCCATAGGGGACCGCACCGCCACTTCCCAGCAAATTAGGGACACTGTTGCTCCTGGGGTGTCGGCGAGGACCATTCGCAACCGTCTCCATGAAGCTGGGCTACGGTCCCGCACACCGTTAGGCCGTCTTCCGCTCACGCCCCAACATCGTGCAGCCCGCCTCCAGTGGTGTCGCGACAGGCGTGAATGGAGGGACGAATGGAGACGTGTCGTCTTCAGCGATGAGAGTCGCTTCTGCCTTGGTGCCAATGATGGTCGTATGCGTGTTTGGCGCCGTGCAGGTGAGCGCCACAATCAGGACTGCATACGACCGAGGCACACAGGGCCAACACCCGGCATCATGGTGTGGGGAGCGATCTCCTACACTGGCCGTACACCACTGGTGATCGTCGAGGGGACACTGAATGGTGCACGGTACATCCAAACCGTCATCGAACCCATCGTTCTACCATTCCTAGACCGGCAAGGGAACTTGCTGTTCCAACAGGACAATGCACGTCCGCATGTATCCCGTGCCACCCAACGTGCTCTAGAAGGTGTAAGTCAACTACCCTGGCCAGCAAGATCTCCGGATCTGTCCCCCATTGAGCATGTTTGGGACTGGATGAAGCGTCGTCTCACGCGGTCTGCACGTCCAGCACGAACGCTGGTCCAACTGAGGCGCCAGGTGGAAATGGCATGGCAAGCCGTTCCACAGGACTACATCCAGCATCTCTACGATCGTCTCCATGGGAGAATAGCAGCCTGCATTGCTGCGAAAGGTGGATATACACTGTACTAGTGCCGACATTGTGCATGCTCTGTTGCCTGTGTCTATGTGCCTGTGGTTCTGTCAGTGTGATCATGTGATGTATCTGACCCCAGGAATGTGTCAATAAAGTTTCCCCTTCCTGGGACAATGAATTCACGGTGTTCTTATTTCAATTTCCAGGAGTGTACATTATGTAAGCAAGAGTGGTGAGCTGCTCATTATTTAGTGATTGTGTTTATGGTGGTGCTAAACGTGCTTTTTAAATACACGTATCTACATCTACATCTACGTTTACATTTATGCTCCGTAAGCCACCCAGCGGTGTGTGGCGGAGGGCACTTTACGCGCCACTGTCTTTACCTCCCAAAAATGGTCCAAATGGCTCTGAGCACTATGGGACTTAACATCTATGGTCATCAGTCCCCTAGAACTTAGAACTACTTAAACCTAACTAACCTAAGGACGGCACACAACACCCAGCCATCACGAGGCAGAGAAAATCCCTGACCCCGCCGGGAATCGAACCCGGGAACCCGGGCGTGGGAAGCGAGAACGCTACCGCACGACCACGAGATGCGGGCCTTTACCTCCCTTTCCTGTTCCAGTCGCGTATGGTTCGCGGGAAGAACGACTGCCAGAAAGCCTCCGTGCGTGCTCGAATCTCTCTAATTTTACATTCGTGATCTCCTCGGGAGGTATAAGTAGGGGGGAGGAATGTATTCGATACTTCTTCCAAAAACGCATCCTCTCGAAACCTGGACAGCAAACTACACCGCAATGCAGAGCGACTCTCTTGCAGAGTCTGCCACTAGAGTTTGCTAAACATCTCCGTAACGCTATCACGCTTACCAAATAACCCTGTGGCGAAACGTGCCGCTCTTCTTTGGATCTTCTCTATCTCCTCTGTCAACCCGACCTGGTACGGATCCCACACTGATGAGCAATACTCAAGTATAGGTCGAACGAGTGTTTTGTAAGCCACCTCCTTTGTTGATGGACTACATTTTCTAAGCACTCTCCCAATGAATCTCAACCTGGTACCCGCCTTACCAACAATTAGTTTTATATGATCATTCCACTTCACATAGTCCCGTACTCATACTCCCAGATATTTTACAGAAGTAACTGCTACCAGTGTTTGTTCCGCTATCAAATAATCATACAATAAAGGATCCTTCTTTCTATGTATTCGCAATACATTACATTTGTCTATGTAAAGGGTCAGTTGCCACTCCCTGCACCAAGAGCCTATCCGCTCCAGATCTTCCTGCATTTCGCTGCAATCTTCTAATGCTCTGTATACTACGGCATCATTCGCGAAAAGCCGCATGGAACTACGCATTATTGATAAGTAAAGAAAGAAGATGCTGCCTCGTAAAATCACATCATTTTCATGAAAATATAGTTCTGCTCGGCCTTGTCTTTAAAATAAACTCAGCTTTTACTATCGCTTGGAATTATGGTGTTCAAATGAATGCTTAAGGTGCTGAGTTAAAAGCTTTCTTGTAGGCGAGCTTTCCTGTTTTAAATGTCACGATTTTATGTCTCGTGTAGTACGAATGTGTAAATGAAAGTGTGCTGTTGTAGTTGATTTATGTTTCAGTTACGTGGAGCGCAGTGCATTTCGTCCGGTAGGTGGGGCTTGATGACTTGGCCGTTGCCAGCGGAACTATGATTTCTTTGACTGGTTCCATGTGGAGGCCCTCTTCCTCGGTTACGTCTTTATGTTGAGTTTTGCTTCGCTGTTTGTTTCTGACTCCGTCAGGTCGTTAACCTTGGCACCCCATTCCTCCGCCACTCTGGCGAATGTGCTTTGGGCTTGAAGTATGTCTTCGATCTTGTAATGCAGAGTGGCACTCTGTCATTAGTGCCCAGTCAGATTAATTAAGGCTCTGTTTGGTTAGCTGTTCCTTTTTTATCATACAGGATGTTTTATTTGTATCTTGTATGTGAGTTGTAAAGGCTTAAATTATTGTAAAGCAAGGTTTTATGTGTTTATGTTACCAAGCAATCTTTAGATGCCAAGGGTCTCGTTTATTAATTGTTTGTTATTTTAGTGTTTATTGCTACTGGCACCTACTTGATTATTCTGTAGTCAGAAGTTTGGGCACCGGCTACCTTCAGTAGGGATCGTTAAGATTTTAGAAGTTACCCGTTTATTCCTTGGGTTTCGTGATACTTATTTACGTTATTTCTTTGATATGAAATGTTATTGCAAAGGGAAGTCATTATATAGCCTAGTCTTGTCGGTTTTGAGTTTGTCAAGTTTTGGTTTTATTAAATGTTTGTGCCGGGAGCAAGTTTAATTAATGCTTAATGCATTGGTTAAGTAAATGTTTATAGAGGTTTCGGAAAAGTGTTGTTGTAATTGTGGTGAGGTTGTTAAACTCCTAGCTGCCTTGTTGTGTTAAATTGTGTAAGACAAATAAAATTGTTTAACACAAGCTGTGTATCTTTGATATTATGGCCCTGTTGCCGTATGTGTAATGCTAATATGCAAATGCACGTCCCAATGGTGTTGCTATTTTAATGGGAAACACTTTTCCTGATCCTAAGAAAGAAAAACTAAAAGGGCATATATCTTTTGCGAAATAGTTTTTGTGCTTCAAGACTGATACAACTACGCCAGTGAATGACGCACGTTAAAATTCTAGGCCAGTGATTGGAGTGCGTCACCTTGGGCTGCATAGGAAGGAGGGGGCGGTGGGAGGTTGGGGCATTCGGTGGCCACTCAAAGAGAACTCCAGATTTTACCAAACCACTGTTACTGATTGAAGCTTACCACTTACCGATTGTGAATCCACATATTTAAAGTGAAAAAGGAAATAACATATTGGAACTATATGCATTTTTCTGAAGGCTTACTTACGCAGTGGTCACCTTCCCGTACCTAAGGGAGTACTATGACCAGTGCCATCGCAACAGACTACCACCTGCATTTTTCTGATTTATGGGCATTTTTCTAGGCACCTTGATGCCGTAATATATGAAAGACTGATTCTGTCGGACTTTTTTATTGGGCCAAACACACAGAACAGAAAAGGTTTTAAATAATATACGTCACAAAGAGATAGAAAGGCGGATGATAGCTTTGAATGTAAAAAGGTTTAGAAGTCAATATTTCTGCGCCATTATGTGTGTTTTTTGGAAGTGATTAGCTCTTGTTGGGGTGAACAACTAGGCGACTGTTCACGATCGAACGGCATCTCGGCATTAGTGATCCACAGAAGAAACAATCACACTGAAATAAATAATAAGGAACTACATTTGGAGGCCAAAAGAAGTTGTTTGAACTTGCTATGGTAAAAAAATTATTGCTTTTCATACAAGTAAGGTAACAATAACATAAATGATTTATTTTGCATCAGACGGCTCAAAATCAGGTAAGTTTTCACTAAAATACAACGGTACAAGCTTCCATTGTCAGCCTCACTGACAATGGCGATGTACATTAAAAGTAGGTCGGGCACTCCTCCGCAGGCAGCTGCGCTGCCTAGCAAGCAGTGGCCGCTTCTCCCGTCCTGCCCACTTTACCACACCTCCCCCTACTGATCTTATCATTAACAGCTAACATGCATAAATTAGTATTTTGTATTAATTAATAACAGCAAGTGCAATATGAGACACGATCACAAATGTTTACCAAATGTTTCGAGCGTCATTTTTCTTTAGCTAATTTCATTGTATTGCAAGAGGGTACCAAAAAGCTTCCGTTTGCGGTCGTCGTTGCAGCTTATATGCAACCCAGCGCGTCTGCGATGCGGATATATAAGCGCCGACGTGTACGCAAAGGGCTAGTGTGGCCTTCGAACGGAAACTTTTTCACTGTCCCTTATACAATAGCCTCGATTTAATTTCATACTACCTGCTACTAACAAGCTCCACGTTTGAAGAACATATTGGAATCCGAATACACAAAACCATGTTCCTTCCGTTTGACCATAGCTGTTTTGAGCTCTCATGAGTTGTCAGCATTGGTAGAAAAACAATAAGATACTCCCTCTCTGACTGCTATGAACCCTGCAGTGCCCGCATTACATACAACTCTGCCCTTGACGCAAGCTGCAAACGGTACTTGGCTCACGACCGAAACCACTTCTTAAAGTATTACTGTCTCTGTAAGCGTTTTTATTTGTTACTGAGCAGCAAAACTGCACTCTTAAGAAGCTCTTCCCGTTAGTTGTCTTTTTGGATTCGTCTGTTATTTGCTAGACGTACTTTATTGTAAAATACGCCTGGGAATCTCGGGCCGCACAAATACGTGACTCGGCCGGAATGCGGCCCGCGGTCCGAGTTTGGCGACCACTGTTCTAGAATGAAGTGGAGAGTGCGACACGAATCCGCAGTGCCATGGAAGGAGACGAAACCATAGAAGAAGAACAGATGTATCCGTGAGGCTGTCCTGTCTGTTCTCGAGAGCTGTCACAGTGACAGGTAAAGCTGTAGCACTGTATGGTTCAAATGGCTCTGAGCACTATGAGACTTAACATCTGTGGTCATCAGTCCCCTAGAACTTAGAACTACTTAAACATAACTAACCTAAGGACATCACACACATCCATGCCCGAGGCAGGATTCGAACCTGCGACCGTAGCACTGTATGTTCGTACGTTTCGTGGACGTCTGTGCGCTGAAAGTACAGTCAGTCACAGAGACAGATAAAAGCGTTACAGCAAGTGTCTCATTTTAGATTGAGTTAGTACGCCACCGTGTCAGAATTTCAACTACAGGGAATTCGGGAGTTTATTGTGCTGTAACGTATTAGATTACAGTCCTCATCAGTCCGAAGGCTGATTTGAACATCACAGCGCTTTACTAGATAAGATTCCTCATACGTTGAACTTCCCAGCTTGCTTTTAGGGAACCTATTGTTTTAAGCAGGTCTTGACAGATGTGAAAATTACCGAACAATCAGTTTAATAAGCAACAGCTGCAAAATACTAACACGAATTCTTTACAGACGAATGGAAAAACTAGTAGAAGCCGACCTCGGGGAAGATCAGTTTGGATTCCGTAGAAATACTGGAACACGTGAGGCAATACTGACCTTACGACTTATCTTAGAAGAAAGATTAAGGAAAGGCAAACCTACGTTTATAGCATTTGTAGACTTAGAGAAAGCTTTTGACAATGTTGACTGGAATACTCTCTTTCAAATTCTAAAGGTGGCAGGGGTAAAATACAGGGAGCGAAAGGCTATTTACAATTTGTACAGAAACCAGATGGCAGTTATAAGAGTCGAGGGACATGAAAGGGAAGCAGTGGTTGGGAAGGGAGTAAGACAGGGTTGTAGCCTCTCCCCGATGTTATTCAATCTGTATATTGAGCAAGCAGTAAAGGAAACAAAAGAAAAATTCGGAGTAGGTATTAAAATCCATGGAGAAGAAATAAAAAAATTGAGGTTCGCCGATGACTTTGTAATTCTGTCAGAGACAGCAAAGGACTTGGAAAAGCAGTTGAACGGAATGGATGGTGTCTTGAAGGGAGGATATAAGATGAACATCAACAAAAGCAAAACGAGGATAATAGAATGTAGTCGAATTAAGTCGGGTGATGTTGAGGGTATTAGATTAGGAAATTAGACACTTAAAGTAGTAAAGTAGTTTTGCTATTTGGGGAGCAAAATAACTGATAATGGTCGAAGTAGAGAGGATATAAAATGTAGACTGGCAATGGCAAGGAAAGCGTTTCTGAAGAAGACAAATTTGTTAACATCGAGTATAGATTTAAGTGTCAGGAAGTCATTTCTGAAGGTATTTGCATAGAGTGTAGCCATGTATGGAAGTGAAACATGGACGGTAAATAGTTTGGACAAGAAGAGAATAGAAGCTTTCGAAATGTGGTGCTACAGAAGAATGCTTAAGATTAGATGGGTAGATCACATAACTAATGAGGAAGTATTGAATAGGATTGGGGAGAAGATAAGTTTGTGGCACAACTTGACCAGAAGAAGGGATCGGTTGGTAGGACATGTTCTGAGGCATCAAGGGATCACCAATTTAGTACTGGAGGGCAGCGTGGAGGGTAAAAATCGTAGGGGGAGACCAAGAGATGAATACACTAAGCAGATTCAGAAGGATGTAGGTTGCAGTAGGTACTGGGAGATGAAGAAGCTTGCACAGGATAGAGTAGCATGGAGAGCTGCATCAAACCAGTCTCAGGACTGAAGACCACAACAACAACAACATTGTTTTACTTGGACTTCGAACCCCAATGGGACTTGTAATTTATCGCATTAACAAATCATTACCAGAGATGAAATAAGTGTTAAATGAAGAAGAAAACAGGCACAGTATCTAACCCCAGTCAGTAATCTGGCATTTACCTGCTGAGCCACCCTCTTAAGGCATTAGAGTATGCAGATTGTAAGGTTCTTGACGAGACACGTGACTTTCAAGGTACAGTGATCAATTCACTTCATGTCTAACTGATGGAAAGGAAAAGGTCATGTCAGATAGCTCATGCAGTTTTCATGATGACTGTTGTTTCGAGTGGGGAAAAATTATTAATGGCACTCCACCGCGTTCAGTACTGAGACGACTCGTGTCCTTGCTATATACAAATAACCTTCCGCCTTAATGATAAATCATAAACAGTGCTAGTTACTAAACGTGCAGACATTATAACTAAAACCAATACATGTACAACAAAGGGACAATGTATGAAATATTCCGAAGAATTCTTGGTTATCAGTAAATGGCTTATTGCTTAACTTCAACTAAAAAGAAAAAAAAACGCTTACTTCATTCAATTTTGTAAACGTTAGAATCGTATGTTTTTAGGTTGTGAAGCACCTCCAAGTTCCTGCTGCAACAGCAAACCATTGATGCTTATTTTCCAGGTACTGAAGTGTGGGCACGTGGACGCAAAGTGGATGGTCTACACTGACAGGCATAGTGGATTCAATGGCGCAGTTACGACCGCGAAAACTTCAGGTCGTAAAATTTGCGACATGTTTGTGGGAAGACTGTTCGACACAGAAAAAAAAACAATCAATACATTGATGTGTGTACATGTTGTTGTTGTTGTGGTCTTCAGTCCTGAGACTGGTTTGATGAAACTCTCCATGCTACTCTATCCTGTGCAAGCTTCTTCATCTCCCAGTATCTACTGCAATCTACATCCTTCTGAATCTGCTTAGTGCATTCATCTCCTGCTATCCTTCTACGATTTTTACTCTCCACACTGCCCTCCAATCCTAAATTTGTGAACCCCTGCTGCCTCAGTACATGTCCTACAAACCAGTCCTTTCTTCTTGTCAAGTTGTGCCACAAACTCCTCTTCTCCCCAATTCTGTTCAATACCTCCTCATTAGTTATGTGATCTACCCATTTAATCTTCAGCATTCTTCTGTAGCACCACATTTCGAAAGCTTCTATTCTCTTCTCGTCCAAACTATTTATCGTCCACGTTTCACTTCCATACATGGCTACACTCCATACAAATACTTTCAGAAACTACTTCCTGACACTTAAATCTATACCTGATGTTAACAAATTTCACTTCAGAAACGCTTTCCTTGCCATTGCCAGTCTACATTTTATATCCTCTCTACGTCGACCATCATCAGTTATTTTGCTCCCCAAATAGCAAAACTCCTTTACTACTTTAAGTGTCTCATTTCCTAATCTAATTCCCTCAGCATCACCCGATTTGACGACATTCCATTATCCTCGTTTTGCTTTTGTTGATGTTCATCTTATACCCTCCTTTCAAGACACTGTCCATTCCATGCAAATGCTCTTCCAAGTCCTTTGCTGTCTCTGACAGAATTACAATGCCCTCGGCGAATCTCAAAGTTTTTATTTCTTCTCCATGGATTTTAATACCTACACCAAATTTTTGTTTTGTTTCCTTTACTTCTTGCTCAATATACAGATTGAATAACATCGGGGAGAGGCTACAACCCTGTCTCACTCCCTTCCCAACCACTGCTTCCCTTTCATACCCCTCGACTCTTATAACTGCCACCTGGTTTCTGTACAAATTGTAAACAGCCTTTCGCTCCCGGTATTCTACCCCTGCCACCTTCAGAGTTTGAAAGAGAGTATTCCAGTCAACACTGTCAAAAGCTTTCTCTAAGTCTATAAATGCTATAAACTTAGGTTTGTCTTTCCTTAATCTTTCTTCTAAGATAAGTCGTAGGGTCAGTATTGCCTCACGTGTTCCAACATCTCTACGGAATCCAAACTGATCTTCCCCGAGGTCGGCTTCTATCAGTTTTCCCATTCGTCTGTAAAGAATTCTCGTTAGTATTTTGAAGCTGTGACTTATTAAACTGATAGTTCGGTAATTTTCACATCTGTCAACACCTGCTTTCTTTGGGATTGGAATTATTATATTCTTCTTGAAGTCTGAGGGTATTTCGCCTGTCTCATACATCTTGCTCACCAGATGGTAGAGTTTTGTCATGACTGGCTCTCCCAAGGCCGTCAGTAGTTCTAATGGAATGTTGTCTACTCCCGGGGCCTTGTTTCGACTCAGGTTTTTCAGTGCTCTGTCAACCTCTTCATGCAGTATCGTATCTCCCATTTCTTCTTCATCTTCATACTCTTGCATTTCCATAATATTGTCCTCAAGTACATCGCCCTTGTACAGACCCTCTATATACTCCTTCCACCTTTCTGCTTTCCCTTCTTTGCTTAGAACTGGGTTTCCATCGGAACTCTTGATATTCATACAAGTGGCTCTCTTCTCTCCAAAGGTCTCTTTAACTTTCCTGTAGGCGGTATCTATCTTACCCCTAAAAAGTGAGATAAGCCTCTACATCCTTACATTTGTCCTCTAGCCATCCCTGCTTAGCCATTTTGCACTTCGTGTCGATCTCATTTTTGAGACGTTTGTATTCCTTTTTGCCTGCTTCATTTACTGCAATTTTATATTTTCTCTTTTCATCAATTAAATTCAATATTTCTTCTGTTACCCAAGGGTTTCTACTAGCCCTCGTCTTTTTACCTATTTGCTCCTCTGCTGCCTTCACTATTTCATCCCTCAAAGCTACCCATTCTTCTTCTACTGTATTTCTTTCCCCCATTCCTGTCAATTGTTCCCTTATGCTCTCCCTGAAACTCTGTACAACCTCTAGTTCTTTCAGTTTATCCAGGTCCCATCTCCTTAAAATCCCACTTTTTTGCAGTTTCTTCAGTTTTAATCTACATTTCATAACCAATAGATTGTGGTCAGAGTCCACATCTGCCCCTGGGAATGCCTTACAATTTAAAACCTGGTTCCTAAATCTCTGTCTTACCATTATATAATCTATCTGATACCTTTTAGTATCTCCAGGGTTCCTCCATGTATCCATGTGTACATATTAAGGCATTATGTATAAAAATATCTGCACTTATACCCGTTACAGCCCGTATTCCGAATATACAAAATTTGTTAATGTTGAGACTAAAAATTTGTTGGACATGAATATTCTTCAATAATAATACGTTATGTTCAACTCAAAGAACATGCAGCCAACAATTTATAAAACCACGCACACTAAAAATAGTCTTACTTTCTTAAGCAATTATTGTGAAAGACCAATTACAGTTTGAAAATAATAAAAGCGTTCATAAATGTAACAAATAGGAAGTATGTAGAATATTAATACTGGATAATCTTCCTTGAGAATGAAGGAGCCGGCAGTCAATGAAAATAGTTTTAAAACAAAGTGAAATAATTATGTTTTACAGCTCTTTCTAAGACTCAGACCGATTTCTGCGTAGATAATATCTTTCTGTGGTAGGTCACATTTATTAAATTTTATTGTAGACAAAGATTAAAGCACAAAAGACCAATTATTTAAATGGCAAGTATATGGTCACACGTCCACTGAGAAATTAAAAAGTATTTGTAAATCCACTCCACGTTCCACATCATAGTTAGTTGTCTCTGTTATGACGCACAGAACATGCAAATAAATAAATTATGCCTTGGGTTATATTGTGTACCTGCAGTACTGAGGACGATCGCATTCTAACATCAGTGGAAGAACGATTTAGAAAGCAGATACTGTATCGGAAAGGGTATGAATTCTGAAATGGAGAATGGAGTTATATTTGAAACTAGCTCTAAAGGAGACAGAACGGTGGTAGAGGGGCAGAGAGAAAGTAATTAAAAATTGGAAGCAGACGATACCAGCTGAAATGTTTTCATTTCAATTCGAGAAATACATTGATATCTGAATCCACGTTACACACAACAAATATTATAATAATATTTATTCACCCTTTGGTCACAACGCACTGACACCACTCCACTTACACTGGTTCGCACATATTTTCGATCACACGACTGGTTGAATCAATCAAAATAGAGAAGCAGCAGCAGAATTTGTCTTGATGTGAGAGACGCAGCAACACAGATGAATTGAAAGCGGCATTTTTCCACTTCTGCTGTATTTATTTTATTGGTAGGCCACTAGTTTCTGCCTTTCATGCCATTTGTAAATGACTTTCTGTATAAAACATAACACCCTAAATTATCTCCATGAATCGAAATGTAATTATATGAATGTAACTTATCAGGAACTTATTAGTAAGATAGCAGTAGAAATGTACTCATAAGGACTAAAACGGCAGCATTTACAAGTTTACATGTTCTTTTGGTCTTGCTTCACACATGTGGTGAGCGTACTGTAAGACCTTCGGTACACACACCACCAGATTATTTGACTTGTCGCTCTTACGAAGTAGGCGAGTGTCAGCAATATGTCTCGTGGTCTTATCGTGGCGTGTTTATCTTCTGCCTTAGGTCAGACGATAGAAATGCCACTTGCACGCTTAGAGTAGCAGATTGACGGTGACCAACTTTAAACAGAACTTGATTAATTTTCACACACATTTATTAAAATAATAAAAATCATAGATATTACGTAACTTGATTCTGGATGCTGTTTACAATTGACAATCTGAAGTTCCTTTGGTCTTGATACTTGACAAAGTGTCTATACATTTCTCTTCATGGCTATGTACAGGAATATGATAATCTTATTAGGCGCAGACTGAAACTTGACTGCAGACTAATGCAGACTGATGCAGACTGACTATACGGAGGTCTGTACACTCGTTATAATACCTCGAGCGTTCAGGTATCACTGCGCGAGTGTGATCCGCGAGGAGAAAAGGCTCTACGTTAGCAGCAGTCTCATTGGCTGCGTTACATATTAATACGCGGATCGTCGGAAGCAGAATTTGGTCCGTCTTTATGGCAGCGCCATCTCGCAAAGCAGAGTTTGATATTTTAAGACGATAAATTTACGGAGATATTACATTGACCAAATATAAAGCTGTTGTGCTTAGCGGGGCGCGCTCTAGTGGGAAAGTTCTATACGCACTGACTACGCGGAACTATATACACAACAACACATATATTGTATTGTTGATTTAACAGTTTGATATTTTAAGACGATAAATTTACGGAGATATTACATTGACCAAATATAAAGCTAAGCATGGATTATTAATTTAAAAGAACAATAACTGTATACTTACACGTATTTGAGCGAAGCTAATAAAAAATTCTGTTCTTTCTTTCTTTCGCTTACGCCATAGTCCCGCAGCGATTGCAGGGTCGGCGCGGTTAGAACGTATTTGGCAAGGTTTGTTTTAGGCGTGGCTGGATCCCCTTCCTGCCGCCACTCTGTACCCCCAGGGATGGAATCTGTGTACCGCAGCTGTCTGCATCTAGTGTAAATCGTTAAATAGTGCGAACGTGTTTCAAATGTCTGTGATGCGTGTAACTGAGGTGGAACATGGGCACCAGCCCGATATTCACCTAGCGGGATGTGGGAAACCATCTAAAAACAAATCCAGGCTGGCCGGCACACCGGCCCTCTTCGTTGATCCGCCGGGCTGATTCGATGCGGGGCCGGCGCGCCTACCTGAGTCCAGGAAGCAGCACGTTAGTGGTCTCGGCTACCCTGGCGGGTTCGAAGCTAATAAACGTTAAGAATTAGAAATTCTATTGAAAATACAAAATAACATAAACATTGAATGATATGGTGAGAAGACTGAATTTTAAATTTCGTTTATTTTATAGATCATTTTTGATTACTCGTTAGCAAAAAGTGACTACAGTTACCGAGAAACCTTCTGTTCTGTGTATCTTTTCCTTCATTAATAAGTGCACCTGGTTGACGTTTTAAATGTTCTTTCTAAGATATTCATTTCTGACCTGTCTTAACGCAATACGGAATCTGGAACTTTCCTTTAATATTTTTGGACGAATGTTTGTTGTTTAGAGCATGCAGTTAAAAGGCACTTTTATTGTTATCGTTAGGTGCTGTCTGTTCTACTACAATCACTTATTTTTCTAATAAGTTCCTTGTAAGTTGTATTCATATCATTACGTTACTATTCGTGGAGGTATTCTGGTATGCTCTTTTTTATACAGAAAAATAAATACAGCAGAAGTGGAAAACGTATCTTCTTTCATCAAATTTCTTGCTATAGTATCCACTACGAAGAAAATTAAAACACATAACATTTTTTTAAAAAAAGTGGCAGGCCAGTGTGAAAGTGCGTAACATAAAACAGATTTTAGCATTTTTAAAACTCTAATTTGTTATTGCTTATTTCTGTAGGCAATGCATTAGAGATTATTTGAGGTTTATATAACATATTTCTCTACTAAAATCATTCTGCTTCTGGTTTCATATCTGAAAACTTGGCTGTTTAATAAAACAAGTCCCTATAGCTTTTAAGGTGAAATACATCGTTGATATTTATAAAATCATGGAAGAGTCAAAATTTTATATTCTTTGTGAAATGTTCTTGCATGATTCCGTATTGGTAACCACTTTCACTATTCACATTGCTCATTTCTAATTTTAAATGACTGTTTTGCAAAACTTGTATTTCTGCAGAATAGATCTACAACAACAACATTATTTCCTTTGTTTCAACCATGACCCGATATCTTGTCTAGCAAGGAAAACTGGTGGAAAGGAACTCCATATCTTGGAAAGTATGATGTTGGGAAATTTTGAATCTCTTGTAGATGGAGAAGAGGCATCGAATAAACAGAGTGTATGAAATGATTCGGGGACATCGGATTAAGGTTATCGTGAGGAGCAAGATGGTCATGTGGGGAGAAGGAAGTCTGCGTAGTCAGTGCCCAGAGCTATTCCAGGCGGAAAACGTATCGACTTGGCAGATCAAGCCTGCATTGGCGGAGTGGGCTAGGATGTGACCTACCTAGCTTGACATTTCAGAAAATTGGGAGAGTGCGACCCTTCTTAGACGGAAATTTAGCCCAGCTTCTTGTGCCAGCGAGTGGTCTTAGCTGCATGTGATCGCTGAATGATTATGGAGACTGTGATTCCAAATTTGACAGAGTCTGTAAGCAGTGGTATAATACGTAAAACTCATTTCATATTCAAAAGATTTCTCATCAAGACCATCTCAACTGTGAGAGGACCAAGAGCAAACAGAAATAAATATATGTCTGTAAACCTGAACTATGTACTAGCTACACTTTGTTCGTTTACTGATACCTCTCGATATGAAAACATTTTATCTGCTAGAGTATGCATTCCTTGGCTCCAGGCAGAAGTTGCTCTCTTTCGTAGCGTTTAGTCCTCCCAGGGGGTCTATTGTTTTCATAGTATGACAAATTCATATTATTTCAACTTGGTGGTTAGGTAACATTCCCGTCGCCATAGTCGTCAGTTAACCAAAGGGAGCGAAATCGCGTGCGCCATCTGTGATAATCATTTAAACATCCTTCTGTGTGTTACCATGTTTGTAACTGTTTGTGTATCATATTTTCTATATCTACATCTAAATCTAAATGATTACTTTGCAATTCACAATTACGTACGTGGTGTGGTAGAGAGTTCATCGAATAACTTGGAAGGTATTTCTCTACCGTTCCACTCTCTATCGACGCATGGAAAAAATGAATACTTAAATATTTCCTTGAGAGCTCTGATTTCTCTTATTTTATTATGATGATCATTTCTATGTAGGTGGGTACCAACAAAAAGTTTTCACACTCTGTGGACAAAGCTGGTGGTTTAAATCTCTTGGAAGATTCCGCAGCAGCAAAAAACGCATTTGTTTTAATGACTGCCACCACAGTTCGCGTATCATATCCGTGCCATTCTCTCCCCTATTTCGTGATAATACAAAACGAGCTGCCCATCTTTGAACTTTTTCGATGCCCTCCGTCGATCCTATCTGATGCGGATCCCACACACATAGCAATACTCCAGAAGAGGTTAGTCAAGCGTAGCGTAAGCAGCCTCCTTAGTTGTTCTCTTGCGTCCTCTAAGTGTTCTATTCGCTGTCTTTGGTCTGCTCTCCACATGTATTGTTATTTGTAAATGTAATCCCTAAGCATTTAGTTCAGTTCGCAGCCTTCAGATTTATGTGTTTCACCCTGTAACCGAAATTTAGTGGATACCTTTTAGTATTCGAGTGGATTACTTTACACTTTTCATTATGTACAGTCAGCTACACTTTTCCCACCACCAGATCGCTTGTCTAAATCGTTTTGAAATTTGTTTTGATCTTTCTGATGACATTATAAGGCGGTAAGTGGCAGCATCATCTGCAAGGAATACAAGAGAGTTGCTCATATTGTCTCCTAAATCACTTATGTGGATCAGGAACAGCAGAGGGCCTATAACACTTTCTTGGGGAACGCCTGATATTTCTGTTTTCTTCTTGGTGGTCATCCGTCAGGTACTACAAACTGTAACCTTTCTATCAAGAAGTCACAAATCCAGTCACACCACTGGGGCGACACTCCATAGGCACGCAATTTGATTAGAAGGCGTTTCTGAGGAACGGTGCAAAAGCCTTCTAGAAATCTAAAAACATGGAAACAATTTGACATTCCCTGTGGATAGCACTCATAAATTCGTGCGGATAAAACAAAAACCGTATTTTCCGTATCCGTGTTGGCTGCTTGTCAATAAATCGTTTTATTTGAGATACCTCGTAATGTTCGGACACAGTATATGCTCCAAAACACTACTGAAAACCGTCGTTAGTGATATGGGTCTGTAATTCAGAGGTTTACTCCTACTTCCTTTCTTGGGTACTGGTGTGACTTGTGGAACTTTCCAGTCTTTAGGTACGGATCTTTCGACGAGTGAGCGGTTGTGTCTGATTTATAAATGTGCAGCTATTGTGTCAGCAAACTCTGAAAGGAACCTGACTGGTATACAGTCTGGACCGGAAGCCTTGCCTTTATTAACTGACTTAAGCTGCTTCGCTACACCAATGACATCTACTTCCAAATTACTCATGTCGACAGTTGTACTTGATTAGAATTCTGAAATATTTACTTCGTCTCCTTTGATGAAACAATTTTGGGAAAACTGTGTTTAATAACTCTGCCTTAATGGCACTGTCATCCGGAAGATCATCATTGTTATAGTGCAGTGAGAATAATTTATTGAGTCTATCCGCTGGTCTATTTTACATATGAGCAAAATCTCCTTGGATTTTCTGACAGATTTTGAGATGAAATTTCGTTGTGGAAACTGTTAAAATCACCTCACACTGGAATTTGCACTAACTTTCGAGCTACTGTAAAAGATTGCCAGTCTTGGGGGTTGTGTGTTCTTTGAAATTTGGCATGGTCTTTTCGTTGCAGCTGCTTGTGAGGCGGACTTGGAGATCAGCCCATTATTTGCCTGAACTAGAATGACAGACCGTCTAAAAACTTTACTCAGGCTGGCCGGTGTATCAACACAACCGTCGTTAAAACACCACACAATTCGATCCGGGCCTGGCTCACCTCCCTGTCTCGCCAGTTAGCGCGCTGCGCGTTACGCTACATGAGGAGGTCCGCCTCCAAACAGAAGTATTGAAAGCATTTACTTTGTTCCATTTTTACTGCGGGAGCGACAGCGATACAAGAAGGTCTCAGGTTTGTTTATCCTCCGGGTTTTCAGATTCGAAAAGTGTATTGCATGAAATGGATCAGACATTTTACGAGGACCACCGCATGGCAAGGTAGGCCAGTTGACGAACGACAGCAGTATCTGTAGCTCCTCAGTGACAATTGCCGCCGGCAAGTGTGGCCGTGCGGTTCTAGGCGCTTCAGTCTGGAACCGCGTGACCGCTACGGTCGCAGGTTCGAATCCTGCCTCGGGCATGGATGTGTGTGGTGTCCGTAGATTAGTTAGGTTTAAGTAGTTCTAAGTTCTAGGGGACTGATGACCACAGATGTTATGTCCCATAGTGCTCAAAGCCATTTGAACAATTTTTTTTTGAAAATTGCCATCCGATTTCAAGATTTAGTTACAGCAATTGGCCGATGAGGATTGGTCAGAGGATTGGTAGTTTTCCGGTTCAATCCGTAGTGAGGTACTCGTTTCGAAAGTTTTGTGTAAGTAGGAAGCTGCTGGCTATTCCGATAAGAATGTGCACCAGGCATAGTCAACTTCTTCCCACTTAACTGGGCGGGTGTGAGGGATGATCCTCTCTGTCAATGTCTCTAGAAAGAAGGAAATTAAGCTACTCACTGTTTTACGACAGAATTTTCGAAGCATAGGGAAAATTCTTGCTCTTAAACCTAGTGGAAACAGCAGTAACCCACCCCCCCCCCCCACTCCCCCTCCCGCTCGCCCACCCACAAGTAGGCCGGTACTAGTTTTTTATGACGTTATCGAAATATATAAACTCCCTCTTAATTTGTACAGATCAACAACGTATATTTATGAAATTAGGTGTATTACCGTTGGTTGCATTAATACTTTCCGCATCCGGGGTATGTTCCTCAAACTATGTTCTCTTTTTTGAATTCTCTTCCAGCTGCGCTTGGTTTTATGTCGAGATTTTTGTGCTTATATTGTGTGGCTATGATGCTACTGCAATATTTAAATTACTCCAGAAGTAATTTTTATTGTAATAATTCTATGCAAACATTATAATTTTTGCACTGAGTTGTTGTCAATGTGATTCAACAATTTAAAGAAAACACTACTAGTTACCACTTTCAATAATTTGATTGAATTTTTTTTCTCACTGCCAAATGAGCGAGCTAAGATATTACCTACGTTAAAAATTTGCTCCATCATAGATTTAAGAACATACACTTTCAGAATCCCTTAGCACATTCGAAAACAATCAAAACCATAAGGAATGGCTTACGACTGTTGAAACGATCATCAGTGGGCATGGACAACATTGTCACACATTCAAGGAAAACAGAATAATCATACTTGACTTATGATGTAAACGTTACGAAATAGCACAAGAAAAGAATAATTTGCAAACTACAACAGAGACGGAACTACTACCATCACGTTTCTGTTACGATCTGAAAGATTTCCTTCAAACAGGGTCCACAAGAAGTATGGAATCACATGTTTGGTACTACATGCCCAAAATATAAAAACTGCAGTGTAGTATTTGAGCTGTATAGGCACATCTTTAGCTACTGAAAGACTTTTCTCAAAAACAAGACATGTTCCTGTGAAAAATGAGAGACTGAAAGCTAAACAGCTCTTAAAAATGTTATTTTTAACAATCTGTATGCAATAAATTATGGGATACGTAATGTTATTTATTGCTGGATTTGATTAATAAATACAATATTAGCTTCATTTGTATGTCATCTTTTACGTCATTCTACAGTTTCATAATTTAACATCGAAGGTAAAAATTGCGTTTTCAAGTCTCGAACCCACATACGAGAGCATAACTATAGCTGTGACACTAACACAAATTTTATTCACAATGACACTTCATATCCTTTCATCTTCAAATGTGTCGCTACCTCAGCTTGCTCCTACCCATCACACGAACAGTAGTCACACTCTCATGTACACGAGTATATTTGCAATTCCAAAACAGAGTAATTGGTTCCTCTTAAACAACATCTTCACCTGGCATGTCTGTCCATGACAAGATATTCAAAACGTACTCACTAGAATGTCCTAGAAAGAAACCACATCTGACTAGATACCGAGTCTTCGAACACATTAATTTATCTGAACTTACAACTGAGGCCCCATAAATACATAGTTTGGGGGCGACTTTTAACCTCTTCTCGGACGTAAATGAAAAACTTAATTTATTTGTGAACAGACTTACTGAGCTCTATGACCATACGCCTCTCTAGAGATCGGAAAAGTGAGAACGAAAACTGCACCTTGG
Organism: Schistocerca serialis cubense; assembly: GCF_023864345.2. Taxonomy (NCBI): domain Eukaryota; kingdom Metazoa; phylum Arthropoda; class Insecta; order Orthoptera; family Acrididae; genus Schistocerca; species Schistocerca serialis. Next base: position 260,108,917 of record NC_064644.1, on the reverse strand, counting down.
CTAACTGAAGAGCTAAAACAAGCTAACGAGACTCAGAGGAGCTGCACATTGGACATACAAACTACATCCTGTGCCTGAAAATCATATTGCTTACAAGCAGAAACGGAACAGTCAATCAGGCTGTGAGAAATGCTGAAGTCAAGTATGCCCATATATTAACCGATAACAGAAATAGACCAGCTGTCCTGTGGAAAAGCCTGTGTGGTATTAATATGGCAAAGTAAAAGCTGCAGTTCATCCCATTGTCCCAGCCGAGGAACTGGGCTGGTACTTCACATTATCTACAACCACAACTGACCTGCATTGATTACTTGCTGGAGCTAAACGACTGTAACAAATAATTCTACGTAAATCACGTTACTTGAACACCGTCAAGAAAGCCGTTATGAATATCAAATTAGCATCTATTGGACACCATGATATTACAGTCCAAATGATGAATCTTATTATTGGCCCATTATTGCCCACTGTAACAGATATAACCACTAACTAACCGTAAGTGTACTCCCTGAGGCCTAGAAATGGGGACTAGTTAAGACACTACCTAAAAAGGACGTTCGCACAGAGCCTTCTGATTACCCACCTATTTGCATTGTTCCAGAACTGTCCAGAGCCGTAGAATGTATAGTCCACAATCACCTATCAAACAACCCAACTCCAAACAACCTAACTACAAACAACCTGTGAGATATCCGCACTTTGCATCTGCACAGCTAGTGGACTAATGTGTGCAAATTTAGGTTACCACTTAGCGCGTAAATGGACAAAACATCTGAACTGTCTTCTCAAGCCCAGGGTGTTAAACAGACATTCTACATAAATATGGCCCTGTAAGGCAGCTAATATCAGGTGCAGATCATAACAAAATTCATTAGAAATGCTGCTGTCACGTAACTAGAATGCATGGATTAATAAAAGTGAAAGTTTGGGATCTATTCTAGAAGTAAAAAACAGCTCTTCCCTTTTTTTTCTACATATAATTTATCAACTGTGCTTTCAGGGGTCAAGTGATACACAACAATCAATTACTTTTGACACGCAATAACAAAATATTTAACTCTTGGACATACTGAATTGACGATTATTAAAATCGTTATTTCTATATATGCAAAAAATTTTATCACTGGAAAGAATGATTAAAATCTTAATTAGCTCATTTACATCTATGATGTCGTAGCTGGTCAATACAATGAGTTGGTGGAGAATAAATTTACTTTTTGAACTAATGAAAAAACTCTCATGTACTCAATGTGAGGGTTAGTTAGTATCCAAGCTTTTGATATTCAATGGTCAAAGTGTACATAAGATGGAGTGAGCAAAATCTCGACTCAAAATTTACTGTGGTTCTTTACCAAGCGGCATCAGCAATGGTGTTGTCTCTGTGCTGGATCTGAAATGCTAATTCCCTACTCTGGCCTTCACTGAATTCCCTCAGTCTCAACTTTCCTGCATTCTGTAGAACATTAATTTTTCCCTAGTCGAAATAATTCGCTAAGGGTTGGAGCGATGTGCACAATTTTTTTGCCCACAAAAATTCCCGCAGGAATAATTAACTACCTGAAACTTCCTGGCAGATTAAAACTGTGTGCCCGACCGAGACTCGAACTCGGGACCTTTGCCTTTCGCGGGCAAGTGCTCTACCAACTGAGCTACCGAAGCACGTCTCACGCCCGGTACTCACAGCTTTACTGGCAGAAGTAAAGCTGTCAGTACCGGGCGTGAGTCGTGCTTCGGTAGCTCAGTTGGTAGAGCACTTGCCCGCGAAAGGCAAAGGTCCCGAGTTCGAGTCTCGGTCGGGCACACAGTTTTAATCTGCCAGGAAGTTTCATATCAGCGCACACTCCGCTGCAGAGTGAAAATCTCATTCTGAATTAACTACCTCTTTGCTATCTGTCGCCACTATCCGTGAAGCGCATCGTCCTCACTTCGTAGGAAGCAAAGCTCTCAATGCTTCGCTATTTTCCACACACTTGTGCGGTCCGCCACGAGACGAGAGAGATATCTAGAAAATTTTAGTTCTCAAATTGCTTTTATACAATGGGGATCTCCCCACTGTGTCGCGTCTGCATCACCCAGTGTGGCTTCAATCAATCGCTGTCTCGTTAGAGGCGAATTTTATTCTTCTTGCTGGGTCTCAGCCTAGCCCTGTTAAAGCTGTCCAGCAACTTACCCTCGGTCCCGGCCGTATTTACGTTAAAAGGAATAATGTATTGTTCTGGCCTTATCTCTTTCTTCGCTGAAGCTCGCCGTTCTCCTGGTAAGTGGTGTTTTCCGAAGCTATTAATCACCTGCTCTGTTCGTCTCCAAAATGCGTTTCACTTTAACTTATTTATTCCTGCCCCTGTCCATATTGGTAGATATTGTTTTGTTAGTTTTCGGTATATAAGATTACTGTAATTGCCTTTTGTTGATATTATTTTCTGAGGATCTCATGGATGTCGTTATGAATCAAGCTCATGTAAGGTCCGTAAAATCTGGACGCCTTACGAACCTACTAGATGAATACAATCAGGTTTTCGTAAACATCGCAGAACTACTTCTGCCTTAAGAAAGGTAACACGTGACCTGCCATGGCTGCACAAGAGGGGACTATCACATACATCGCATACTTCAGCAAAACCTTTGACGCTGTCGACTTCGACATTTTACTTGCCAATTTTAGCATCCAAGCGCAGTGCAACGGTTTCGCTCATAAGCCTCGCCAGTAATGCGCCATGTCCGGCACCATAAAGTCACAATCGAGGCAGATAGTACCAGGCGTTCCCCAGGATACCGTATTAGGTGCCGTACTCTTTTTATTGTATGTCAGTGGTGTGTCATCAGTTTTGTCCTACTGCAATTATCACATGTACGCTGATACCTCCAGTTGTATTTTAATGCAAAACCAATAAACCTGAATATAGCTACAGAGAATTTCAGTATCTATATGTGTGCACTATTAAAATGGGCACAGAATATAGGGTTAAAGCTCAGCCCATCCAAAATCCAAGCGGTAGTGGTTGGTCAATCTAGACTCGAAAGACGGGGAGTCCTTACCGGCTCTAACACTTTCTCAGCAACGAGTTTAGGAGCAATAATACATGAAAATCTAAATTGCACTGAGCACATAACTGCAGTGTGTAAGAAAGCATCAGCATCTGCCATGCTGTACAGAAGTACAAAAAGCACTCCCGTCTTGACCTGAAAAAGAAACTTTTACAAACAGTTATTCCTCCAGTTACTGATTACAGCGATGTTAGCCTCCAAGATCTTTCCCAGGAAAGTTCATGGCGCCTGGAACTGGTTATGAATGCCTGTGTTCGTTGTATCTGTAATTTTCGGCTCTTTAATCATATTTTACCATCACATGCACAGCTATTCTGGCTGCGTGCAGACAAGCGCAGAGATTTCCAGACCTTCCGCCTTCTCACTGTCTTACTGATGTACAGTATTTCTCATATCTCTCCATGACCTTAACGCTCTTGTCTGGAACAACACGGCAGAAACTCCCGTTCCTATCAGAGCAAAATCCTTTGTGTCCCACTCCATCGATTAGTCACTTTCTCGAAGTCCTTCTCAGTAGCAGGAATACGACTTTGGAATAAGCTCCCGCTTTATATTAAAGAATGGAGTAACATCTTCATCTTCAGAAGACAGTTAACGACATATCTACTGAAACAACAACAATGATAACCTTTGTACTTTTACGAACTCACTACTCCCGCAAATTCTTCTTTCCAGCCACATCTTATTTATTTCCCAGTATTTTTAGATGACGCAATCTCCTTAAATTTCTTTTCTCCATAACTCGCTCTAACAGAAAACATTTACTTTGTATACCCATAAAATATTTTTATATCTGCCACTATCATTGTTATTATTATTATTATTATTGTTGGCGAATTTTCCCTAAAAGGAAATCGTTAAGCTTATGACTTTGAAGGCTTGTTCTTCTTGTCCTTCCAGTACTCCTTCATTCTCTTGGAGAGGGCCTCTTTTCTCTCCTCAGACCATTCTTGTTTGGTCCGCTGTTTTAGCGCTTCTGACTTTACTTCCCAATTGTCTATGTGTTTTCGGAAGGTGCTTCTGTCTGTGGTGTTTGTGGTGCCAATTGCTTGTAGGTCTTTTCGGACTCCTTCCATCCAGGGTGTCGAGACTTTAAGTGTCTTGATGAGTTCTAGAATTTTCTTGATGAGTCTTGTTTCAGGGAGTCTATCTAAATGTCCGTAGAATTTAAGGCGCCTTTTTCTCATATCGTTCTCGATGTTCGAATATGCTTCTACTGTTGAGTTCTTCTGTAGTCTGTAGCCATCTGGTATGGGTCTTCCTCCTAAAATTTTCCTCATGATTTTGCGTTCTTCTTTTTTGATTTCTTCAATTTTGATCTTCCTGTTGAGTGCTAGTGTTCCGCTGGCATACAGTACGGCGGGTTTGATCACTGTGTTATAGTGTCTGATCTTGGTGTTTCTGGAAATGCATTGTTTGTTGTAGACGTTTCGTACCATGCCTAGTGATTTCCGTGTCTTCTGCTGTCTGTCTTCGTAAGCCAGTTTCTCTGTTCCGGTCGGTTCGATGATTTCGCCTAGGTATCTGAAGTGTGTGACCCCTTTAATGTTGCCGTACTTGGTTGTGATGTCGTCGCCTTCTCTTGTTAGGACTTGCGTTTTTTCAAGAGAGATTTGTAGGCCGACTTTCTGGGCGCATTCTTTCAGGATTTCGATCTGTGTTTTTGCTGATGTTGGGTCATAGGTCAGTATCGCTAGGTCGTCTGCGAATGCTAGGTAAGGGATTTCCAGTCTTTTCCTTCCTAATGTCACTGGTCTCCAGATGTTTTGTTTCCTGACTTCAGCTTCCCATTCGCTCATTACTTTGTCCAGGACGATGATGAACAATAGCGGGGATAGTCCATCTCCTTGTCTTAGGCCAGTGTGGATTTCAAAGGGGTCCGAGATTTCGCCCATGAATTTGACTTTGGATTTTGTGTTGGTTAGTGTCTGTTCGATTAGTCTTCGGGTCTTTTGGTCTAGGCCTTTTTCTCTGAGGATTTGGATGAGGGACTTTCTGTCGATCGAGTCGTAAGCCTTTTTGAAGTCGACGAAAGTGCAGATGATTTTTTTGGGGCTTGTCATGTGGGATTTTATGATTGATTTCAGGTTGAAGATTTGTTCGGGGCAGGCTCTTGTTGGGTCTGAAACCCGCTTGGTATTCCGAGATGGCGGGTTCCAGTTGTCCTTGCGTTCTGGTGAGAAGGCAGGTTGATAGAATTTTGTAGATGACCGGTAGCAGGGAAATTCCTCTATAATTGTTTGTGTCTGTCCTGTCACCTTTCTTGTGTAGCGGGTGAATGAGTGCAGTCTTCCAGTCGTCAGGTATGATTTCGGTTGTCCAGGTGTTCTGTATGATTAGTGTGATTTCGTTTAGCGAGTTTGGTCCTAGGTTCTTCAGCAGTTCTGCCGTTATTCCGTCTTCACCGGCTGCCTTGTTGTTTTTCAGTTTCTTTATGCAGTGGAGGATTTCTTCTTTTGTTGGTGATGGTGAGTCTTCCGGTGCGTTGGCTGGTTCTCGGGGTTCGAAGGTTGAGTTAGGTTCCGGGCAATTTAGTAATTTTGAAAAGTACTTCGCGAGCTCTTCACAGTTTTCTTTGTTGGTAAGTGCCAGTTTTCCGTCTTCTTTTCTGAAGCAGAGATTCTGTGGTGAGTATCCTTTGACTTGGTTGGCGAATGTCCTGTAGAAATCCCGTGTGTTGAAATTTCTGAAGTCTTCTTCGATGGAGTTTAGCTGATCGTTTATGTATTTGCGTTTCTCTTGTCTTATTGTTTTCGATGTTTGTCTTCGAATTTCATAGAAGTTGTCCTGTGTTTCTTGTGTTTTGTTGCTGTTGTAGTTTGTGAAAGCTGTTCTTCGATTTTGTAGGGCGATTTCGCAGGTAGTGTTCCACCAAGGGTGCCTGGGTTTCCTAGTCAGCGGGATCAGTTCTTTGGCTGTGTTCACAATTTTTTGTTTAAAGCTGGTCCAATCTTTCGCCTCTTGTTTTTCCCAGTGTTCTGTGATGTTCGATTCTCTGATCTTTCTTGTATCAAATTTCGGTGAGGTCAATTTCTTTTTGTGTTGTCTTCTTGGTGTGAGTTTGATTTTGATTCTTGTTAGGTAGTGGTCCGAATCTACGTTGGCGCCTTTTCTCACTTGGACGTCGTGGATTTCTTTCTGGTATTCATAGAAGATTGCCACGTGATCTATCTGGAATTCGCCTAGTGAGTGGACTGGTGATCGCCACGTCTTTTGTTTCTTGGGCTTTTTCATCAGGGAGGTTGACATGATTTTGAGGTTGTTTTGCTGGCAGAGTTCGATCAGTCTGGTGCCGTTTTTGTTGGTGAATTTGTGTGCAGGGAAATTTCCTACTGTTTTTCTGTAGCGTTTTTCTCTGCCGATTTGTGCGTTGAAATCGCCTAGTAGAATTTTCGCGTTGTCTTGGGGTATTTTTGCCAGGGTGGTTTCGAGTTTGTCCCAGAATTTGTCTGTTTCTTCTGGTTTGTCCTTGTTGTCAGCGTTCGTGGGGGCATGTACGTTGATGAGGGTGTAGTTCTTGTTGGCGTGTTTGATTCGCATGGTAATGAGCCTGCTGTTGATCGCGTTGACTTCTTTTACTGAGTCTAGGATGTTTTTGTTTACTGCGAAGGCCATGCCGAGGAGTGCTCCTCCTTTGCCGATTTTCCTGTTGGTTCCACTCTTGAAGAATCTGTAGTTTCCGTAGTCTATTGTGTCTGAATCCGTGTATCTTGTTTCTTGTAGCGCTAGGATCGAGATCTTTTGACTGGTGAGTTCCGTTGTTAGATTGTGTAATTTTCCCGTTTGTATTAGTGTCTGTATGTTGAAGGTGCCCAAGTATGTGTGTGTTTTCTTGGGTAGTTTGCCAGAGCGCTCCGACTCTCCCTTTAGTACATCTCCAGGTCCCCCAGAATCCGAGTGCCTGGTTGCCGTCTTGCGACGGGTGGATCGTCCACCTGGGGTAATGTTGTTTTTAGGTGTACTTGCCATTATGCTTGTAATTCGTCTGGCTTGCGCCAGTTTGGTAGAACCAGGGATTTTCAGTTCCTGGAGCTCGTATCAGCCGCACCATTGGTGACAGACGCTGGCCAGAGTACCGGTGGTTACCACACAGACGTGTCTGGGCTTTTGTGTTAGTTTTCTTCGTTTCGCCGGTTTTTACTCCGGGTACTTATCCTCGAGGATGTGATAGTTTTGGTCCGCCCCGAGTATTTGATTTCCTCGGTGCCACCCATATCTGGGAGGCTTTCCCCTATCCGCCACCTGGGGAGGCGCCCGATGGAGGATCTATCAACCTCACACGGGCGTTATTATTATTACTATTATTATTATTATTATTATTAGTGGCAACAGCAGCAGTAGAAGCACTGTCACTTTAGCTTAATTAGTTCATAGTTTTATTTACTCACATTGTCTCTATAGGCACTGTGATAATTTTAATACCAACAGTATTTCTTAGGTAACTGTGATGTGAAAAGGTATTTATGTGTGAAACCCTGGTCCGACGTAAGAGTTGGCGTGATGAGTAATCAGATCAGGTTAAATAAATGAAAATTATCAGCCCTCGATGTTTAGGCGTCTATAATGAAATTGAAGACAGCATCGATGATTTGCCAACATCACACATCTCTACTTCAGACTAAGAGCACTCGACGACCCGTGGAAATTGAGGTTGATGAGGATGGAGAATCCTTTCTCTCTCGCTCTCATATTTGCATTTACCAGTCTCCGTTTACCGAAGACTGCTTACCAACAAGAAAATAAAGCGCGGAAGTGTGTGGTTACATGCACGCGGCTTGCAGCAAGAGGAGAGAAAGTTTTCTCCCTCCATTCCTAGTTGCTCCAGGAACGGAAGGGGTGAGATGGCCGAGAGGTGAGATGCGGAAGATGCAGCGCGTTGCTTCTGAAAGCGTAACTGAAGAAAGCGAGAATTATTACGACCAACTGCTACACACGCCTAATACCCGCGGCGCTCTCAACGTGAACATTTTCACGGTCTAATCCTGTACCTCGCGTATTCTTATCGCTGTCAAGTCCTTCCGGGAAGAACCATGCAACGATCCCTGTGGGAAACGTCTAAATAGTTTCGAAAGGCCGCATAATACAGTAACAAACAAAGGATGATTAAATATTCCTTTTCCTGGACATCAGAAAGCATTATATTAAAGCGGCCGTCTATCAGATCATCGTACCCTCCAAAAACGGTAAATAATTAGATGAATGCAGATGAATAGTTATGATAATATTTTCACGCTGAGTGGAAATTGATTTTTTGATTAAGGTGTATAAAATAAGTGGAATTACAGCTGTCTTTCAATGCTGATACGAATAGGATGGAAATTTGTTCCAGTTTAATCTCTCGTAGGAATCTCGTTCACTCGAGACGGAACGTTAGCTGAGGTGGAATTGGATAGGAATCTGCGATGGCGTTTTAAAAGACCAGTTCGGCAATCACTTGAAATAAACCTGCGGAAGTTTTCGTTCTGTAAGATGATGGAATAAAGCCAGCAAATAACTGAGTACGTAGGTTGCAAATGTTACGCTGGGATGAAGGGAAGGAGGAATTCGTGGCGACTCGCATCAGTCAGAAGACTGATGAAAAAAAGAAAGAAAGATGGTGTTCTGCCACTTGTATGTTCCATGCGAGCCGAATGTCTTCAAGATAATGGACCTTCCCTGGATGAAAGTTTATACGACATGGCCGCCGGCAAGTTTATGTAGATTCGCAGATTATTCGAAGGTAGTGCGTGGTGTTGTAGAAACACTGAGCGAGATTGCAGTGACTGTATAGGTGCAGTACCTTTACACAGACCTATTCATATGTACTCTTGAATACAAGAAGGTGTAAATCAGTGTCGTGGGAGAAAGAAGGAAAATCCTCATGTTAACCATCAAAGCTGTTTAGAATTACTTAAAAGACATTTAATTTTACTCGCAAACAGCGTACACTGTATAATCAAAATATAGAATTGAGCTGAAGTATTTTGCCACTGAAAACGTGTCTAGTTCGGGAATATAGTCTTGGTTAAACGTAACTGGCTCTATTTTTTGACACTGACCAGTATTTCGATGTAAATAAAATATTTTCTCTTCCAGCATCAGAACTGATTGCCAGATTCATTGACCGGTGTCATGACTTGAAAGAAACCTCCCAGGCTAAGGAAAACATCAAACATTTAACTAGGTACAGACAGGCTATTGGAACGTCTAGTGGAAATTTATTCGGATATGCCCTTAACAAAATGTAATTTGAATATGGTTGTCACTCATTCCCAGACTCTTACAAATACACTGATGTACAAAACTTAAGGACGGAAGTGATTTTCGCATTTTCGAAGAGACTTGGACCTTTCATAGAAAGAACTGCTACAGTTTAGCACAGAAGGTTGAAACGTGATTAGTAATTATTTTATAAAAGCGTAATGAAACAGGTGTGTGACGTTCCGTCTCTGACAATGACAGTATTCTGGTTGAGAAAAAATAAAAAAACTGAAATTTCAACAGAAAATTAATTAGTCGTTCCACGAATTATAAAGAAATCAATTCTCAACCATCTGAATGCTAGTTTTAATATATCCTCTAACGTCTGCTAACAACAGTTCTGCAATGCTCCTTTACGCAACAGACAACTTACCTTGTCTTGCCGCTGAAACTGCGTGATCAGCAACATGCTGAAACATTTCAAAAAACAATAATGCGATCCATGCAGAGTGCAATGTATGGACTAATTGCAACCATTACTGCATTAATTTTATACATAGAAATTGAATGATCGAAAGTGGGTTAGTTGACCAAACCCCTTCCGATCATTCAATTTCTATGTACATATAAATGCTCAAGTAACCTTAAAGACAAACGAAAAAACCAATAAAAACTTTTAATTTTCTATATTCACAAAATTTATGATTTAAATGCTGACAAACTTTACACAGACTTTTAATTACTCCACAATGTATGTACTCAATAAACACGTTTCTGGGCACAACAAATATACAAATATGACTGAGTATATGCATTCACAAATCTGACAAAATTCCTCCATTGCGCAAGCAACCAAAAACTACGTGCAGCAAAAAGGCCAATTACCAAAAAATCTTCAACTAGTACCGAAAGTCTCTTCCGGCACTACTAGCACGGTCACGGCAGGCTGCGACCTCTCATGTCGCGCGGCTTCACTCCACCGCACCCTGCGTCTGACCACATACGACTTCCCTCGACAACTGCTCACTCGCTACCACTCGGGTCAATAATATCTCAGACTCAGAGTTTGTGTATGCACACAGCAGAATCATAGACGTCCAACTTTCAAGGTATCTGAAATAAATACGCAGCGAGGCTTACCGACAATCATTCTTCCCACGCACTATTCGCGAGTGGAACAGGATTGGAGGGAGCAGATAGTGGTACTGAAAGTACCCTCCGCCACACACCGTTAGGTGGCTTGCGGAGTATGATGTAGATGTAGATGTAGAGAAGAACAGAAACGACACATTTATTCAAAGACAATAACTGAAACTTTGTGTTCTGCCTTACGGCAGGTCTTGTCATGAGAGAAGCCTCGTCAGAGAGGTCCACCACATGAGCGTCTAGCAAAGTGATTGCAGTGGTGGCTTCCCGTTGCCTTCCATTGATGATGATGAAATGATAATGAGGACAACACAACATCCAGTCCCTGAGCAGAGAAAATCTCCGACCCAGCCGGGAATCGGACCTGGGCCCCTTGGCGTGACAGACTGCCGCGCTGACCACTCAGCTATTGGGGCGGACCAAAGACAATAATTACACTCAAATCGCCTTGATTTGTAATGGTCCCCTGGAGATAACGAAAGGTGGGGCATGGTACTTAATAGGATGTATGATTACCATGGGCAGCAATGTATGCTCACAATATCCTCCCATTCTGGGCAAGAGACTGGAAGGAGTTCTTGAGGTACGATGCTCCAGTCCTCCATCAGCGCTCTTGGCAAATGCTGGATATTCGTTGGTGCATGAGGACATGCTGCAATACGTCCCACCAGCGTACCACATATGTGTTTCATGGGATTTAAGTCGGGGAAACGGGCAGGCCAAACCATTCGCCGAATGTCCTCTCGTTCCAAGAGCCTCTCCATCTGCGCCAGAAGATACGGTTGCTCATTGCATCCATAATAATGGAATCAGGACCAAATACATCCCCGAAAAGACACTCGTCGAGAAGTACAGCGTCACAATAACGTTGGTTGGTGACTGCACTGGTGTTCAAAGACTGGGATGCCAGAACGTAGTTTTCAACATCATGCCTCCCCGCACCATAACACCTGGACTACCAGAACGATCATGTTCGGCAGTGTTCGCCATATGGGGGTACGCCCAAAATCACTACTCGGATTGAATCTGCTCTAATCTGAGAAGAGTACGTGAACCCACACTCGTTGGTCCAGTCACTAAGTTCTCGACACCGCTAACGGTGCCGTCGATGTGCGGGTGTCAAAGGAACACAACGTACTATCGTGGGGCAAACAGACCAAAGATCCGGGTTCGATTCCCGGTACCAGAATGGGTGTTTTGCCGGCGTCGGTGGCCAGGCGGTTCTACGCGCTTCAGTCCGGTACCGTGCGACTGATACGGTCTCAGGTTCGAATCCTGCCTCGGGCATGGATGTGTGTGATGTCCTTAGGTTAATTATGTTTGAGTAGTTCTAAGTTCTAGGGGACTGATGACCTCTGATGTTAAGTCCCATAGTGCTCAGAGCCATTTGAACCATTCGAAGACCAACGTCATGTAGTCTCCGAAACCACTGTGTAGCCTGCGACAGCGTGCCTTGCAGTCCCGTTTAGTGCGTTGCAACTACACCCGCTGCTTGACGTGGTCCCTTGTTGCCTTTTGCACTGTGTAGCGGTCATTTGCTGCTGTAATTGACCGTGCTCGATCGCCTCATCTCCTTCACGCAGCAGTGCCTGTTGTTCGGGACGCTCCCACGCACGTGAAACCGTGCTGTGAGTAATACCAAAGCCCTGGGCTACACTCGTCATACTTCGTCCTTCTTCCAGTTTCATAATGGTTCTTCCCGTGTCAAGTCATCAAAATGTTGTCTGCAGGGCATGTTGTAGTGTAGAACAGTAGAACACCACCGTAACTACTTGCTGATCGACACACACCGTGTTTTCCTGTTTTTCAACTGTCTCGTGATGCGTGGCCAGCCACTTTTCGCCCTGCAATAACGCTGATATCACGTAGTGTGACATCCAGCTTGGCTCTGAGCACTATGCGACTTAACTACTGAGGTCATCAGTCGCCTAGAACTTAAAACTAATTAAACCTAACTAACCTAAGGACATCACACACATCCATGCCCGAGCCAGGATTCGAACCTGCGACCGCAGCGGTCGCTTGGCTCCAGACTGTAGCGCCTAGAACCGCACGGCCACCACAGCCGGCTTGACATCCAGCTTTCTGTGCACGATTGACAGACGTCTGGCAACATGCTCCCACACTTCCATTCGTTTCCACCGAATAGTCAATATGTTATGTTACTTTGTCTGCCGGCCGGTGTGGCCAAGCGGTTCTAGGCGCTTTAGTGTGGAACCGCGCGACCGCTACGGTCGCAGGTTAGAATCCTGCCTCGGGCATGCATGTGTGTGATATCGCTAGGTTTAAGTAGTTCTAAATTCTAGGGGATTGATGACCTCAGATGTTAAGTCCCATAGCGCTCAGAGCCATTTGAACCATTTTTTACTTTGTCTATCTCGTCCTCGAGTTTTGCAGACCAGTGTATCCCAGGCAGATAACTTATACAGTATAACGATTACAAACGAATGTTCAGAAAAAAATAAAAGACCGTCAGCGTGTGTTCAAGAGTTCATGAACTACTTTGTACAAGGAAAAAGGGAAACAAAATAATTTTACCAAATTTGCAAAATATTAGTGAAGAGATTGAAAGTGAGAGCAGAGTACCACAAGGAACTGCAAGTCTGCGTCGGATAATGCATTTATGCCTCAATAACTGTTAGAATTAAACAAACCCACTAAAGAGACAGCCTACATTACACTTGTCCGTCCTCTGCTGGAATATTGCAGAGCGGTGTGGTATCCTTACCAGGTAGGATTGATGGAGGACATCGGAAAAGTGAAAAGAAAGGCAACTCGTTTCGTGTTATCGTGCAATGGAGGTGAGAGTGTCACTGACATGATACGCGAGTTGGGGTGGCAGTCACTGAAACAAAGGCGGTTTTCTTTGCGGCGAGATATATTTACGAAATTTCAATCACCAACTTTCTCTTCCGAATCATAATAAAATAAGAGAAATCAGAACTCGAACGGAAAGATTTAGGTGTTCCTTTTTCCCATGCGCCATTCGAGAGTGGAATGGTCGATAAGTAGTATGAAAATTGTTCGATGAACCCTCTGCCAGGCACTTAAGTGTGAATTTCAGAGTAACCATGTAGATGTAGATGTAGACGTCAGTGAAAATTTGTCCCAGTCCGGAACTCGAAACCGTATTTCCCGCTTTACGTGAGCGGTCGCCTTAAACGCTTTGGCTATCCGTGCTCGACACACAGCTAGATCCAAACTTCCATATGTCGTTGTCCTTGAAACACAACCTGTGCTGGTAAACACATCATGTAATTCTTGCACAGGTGAGAACACTGTAATTGTAAGTTGCTGCCTGGAACCGTCGTATAAATACGCAGTGCCTGAGTTGTTCAGAATTACGATGCAATGTTCCATCCGAAATGAGAGCATATCTGAAGGAACCCTGCATAGTTCTTGTTAACAACACGGCCACTGCAATGTCGAAAGTTACGGATACTCTCTCTACATGTTCATTTTTAAAATTCTCAGTAAAAGTGGGCGAGTGCCGCCGAGGGTTTTGCCGAACTGCGGCGTATTACAGGAACCCATTGGCGTTTCATTCACGCAAGTGTCGATGTCCCACCCTTCCGTGATCATGTCACAGGAGGATGCAAAACAGGAGGAATGGAAGAGCAGAAGCACCCTTTTCTACGACGGATCACTTTCAAAATTTCGTCGAAAGGTTTTCAACGGTCCTTAGTAGTTCCAACCTGTATACAAGAGAAAAACTTGTGGTGGCACTGCCCTGCAAATGGAACAGGTCACGTTTAATGGGGATGCAGCGTTACAGCGTCCTTGGAGAAGGATTGAAACGTCTGACGGTGTGAGCACTATCAGAAATCGTCAAGAGCATCTTCCTGTTATTCTTAGTACTGCAGACTGTCGTTTTGAACCACGAAATGTTTGGGAATCAACACCCCAGGGTGGTTGCCGCGCGGGTAGAGGCGCGAAGTCACGGATTGCGCGGACATCCCGCCGGAGGTTCGAGTCCCCCCTCTGGTATGGGTGTGTGTGTGTTATTCTTAGCTTAAGTTTGTGTAAGTAGTGTGTAAGGCTAGGGACCGATCACCTCAGCAATTTGGTCCCTTAGGAATTCGCACACATTTGAACATTTTGAAAGAGGCGTTTTCATTTCCGCCTTTTATACTTTTCGTGCCAAATCTGAGCGGCGGTGGGTCCTCGGCCACTCATAAGAGAAGCGAGTGTTTTCAACGCTGGGCGCCGCGTTTCTGACGTCCATGGCACAGAAGTCAAAAGAAGAGGTGAAATGTGGGTAAAAGGGGTTGCAATGGCCTTCCGATTGTGTGAAACGCCTACGGTGGCGTTAGATAGAATTGTGAAATTTGGTGCCAAAGTGACATCACTAACTCACCTTAAAGTTACATGAACTTCTGATCTTCTTTTCGCATGCGTCATCGAGAACGAGGGTGGTGTCGGAGGGCGCTACGATTTTGCGCTGTTACAGAGGAAGGTTGTAAGCACCTTTGAGCCAAATTTCAAACTTATGTATCACAGTCGGAGACAATTATGAGGTTTCGGAGAAGTGATCGGCTAATTCTGTTGCGCAATTTATTTTAAGCAGAAGGAAATATAATTCGCGATATCGAAATATATCAAAATTTTGTACATGGCTGCACGTTCAGAGACCGTGAATAGTTACAAATGAAAGAAAAACAGCCCGCGGTCACTATTTATAACGAATTAACCGGGTTTCAACACTGCTTGGAGTGTCTTCCTCAGAATTTAAATCAAAGAATGGTCTATATTCTGTTACCATGTTATAGAATATAGACCATTCTTTGATTTAAATTCTGAGTAAGACACTTCTAGCATTGTTGAAACGCGGTTAATTCGTTAAAAATAGTGACCGAGTGCTGTTTTTCTTTCAATTGTATCGAAATATATGTCTTTTTGGTCCCATTACAGCGACGTTTCTTTTATTCATGTTAAATTCCTCTCTTGGAATAGTTGATCGCTCAAACATATCTAATGGTAAGAGGCGCTGTTTTGTATACTATACAAGCGCATTTTCTTGCGATTCTGAGCATTCGAGGTCACGTGCTTCCCCTGTTCCTCTGTTAGAACTGATATCCTGTTTTGTTTTGCAGGGGATTATAGACAGAAGTTGTAGAAACCAGGTGGAGGCGGTGTAGCGCCTGATTGTGGTGTACGTTTTTCAGTGTAGAGGTCGGATCTTGGAATCTTTCGGGAATTAGAGTGTTGCAAAGCGTTTACTATTGGTGTAGGAGCAGTGACAATTTCAACCATCTCCCGTAAAAAAAAAAAAAAAAAAATGATCGTGTTGCATTGATGGCCGGGAGGCCCCATACGGGGAAGTTCGGTCACCGGGTTGCAAGTCTTTCTTCAGGCGACGCCACAATGGGCGACTTACGCGCCTGTGAAAAAGAGATCATCATCAGGACAAAACAACACCCAAACCACGAGCGCAGAAAATCTTCAAGCCTGCCGGAAATCGAACCCGGGCCCGCTGCATGGCAGGCAAACACCACTCAGCTGAGCAGGCGGACACCATCTCAAGTGCCGGTCGGAGCGGCCGAGCGATTCTGGGCGCTACAGTCTGGAACCGCGCGACCGCTACGGTCGCAGGTTCGAATCCTGCCTCGGGCACGGATGTGTGTGATGTCCTTAGGTTAGTTAGGTTTAAGTAGTTCTAAGTTCTCGGGGACTGATGACCTCAGCAGTTAAGACGCATAGTGCTCAGAGCCATTTGAACCATCTCAAGTGGGTCTGGTTACTTTTAGCTAGACTGATTTAACATTGCTACAGTGTAGAGGATAAAACCGCGTCCGCAAACAAGCGTTTCCGAGTGAATGTGGGGAGCGGCACGTGGGGTAACTGTCTCACGAACCCCACAGCGATGAGTGCGTGAATTCTGACACCTACCACGAGCCGCGACATCACTTGAGCTACGGAAGTTCCCAGGAAGAGACGAAAGGAGCGTTTCATTCACAACTCGCTACATCGTTTCCCTCCCGCTCCGTATGTTTCATATCGGAGGTTGCATCATATGCGTCGCGGCTGACCTCTGCAGTGTTTCCCCTGGTGTTGCGGCCAACCGCGCAGGCGGAATCATGACTCATGTGGGAAGGCGGTGCCGCGCTATTTCTGTACCAGCCGCGTCCAGCCCAGCCCGCTGGTGCAACGCTGTAGGCCGTCCGTCTGTGCGTGGTGAGTCAAAAGGTTATCGCCGCAGTGAATGAACTCTCAGCTGCCAGCAGACAGCTTCATTATTGTTGCCGCCCTCAGTGCACGCTCAGTGAGAAACGCATGCGCTTGTGTGCTGACGATCGTCGCCAAATTTGTACTCAACGCACCTTAGCACGACATACGACAACAGGCGTTAGAAAGCTGCCGTAAGATGACGAGCAGCATGCAGAAGGAGCACATACACGAAACTCGCATGTGGGTTTCATTTTTGTTACACATACAAACAAAGAAAAACAAAAGAAACGACGCACCGAGAAGAATTACCCAGATGGGATGGAAATCACTAGATAACATGTACATGTACAGACAAATAAATGATTGCAATTTCCAGTTTCAGAAAATACACTACTGGCCATTAAAATTGCTACACCACGAAGATGACGTGCTACAGACCCGAAATTTAACCGACAGGAAGAAGACGCTGTGATTTGCGAATGATTAGCTTTTCGGAGCATTCACACAAGGTTGGCGCCGGAGGCGACACCTACAAAGTGCTGTCATGAGGAAAGTTTCCAACCGATTTCTCATACACAAACAGCAGTTGACCGGCGTTGCCTGGTGGAACGTTATTGTCATGCCTCGTGTAAGCAGCAGAAATGCGTACCATCACGTTTCCGACTTCGATAAAGGTCGGATAGTAGCCTATCGCGATTGCGGATTATCGTATAGCGACATTGCTGCTCGCGTTGGTCGAGATCCAATGACTGTTAGCAGAATATGGAATCGGTGGATACCAAAGGCCTCGTATCACTAGCAGTCGAGATGACAGGCATCTTATCCGCATGGCTTTAACGCATCGTGCAGCCACGTCTCGATCCCTGAGTCAACAGATGGGGACGTTTGCAAGACAACAACCATCTGCATGAACAGTTCGTCGACGTTTGCAGCAGCATGGACCATCAGCTCGGAGACCATGGGTGCGGTTACCCTCGACGCTGCATCACAGACAGCAGCGCCTGCGATGGTGTACTCAACGGCGAACCTGGGTTCACGAATGGCAAAACGTCATTTTTTCGGATGAATCTAGGTTCTGTTTACAGCATCATGATGGTCGCACCCGTGTTTGGCGACATCGCGGTGAACGCACATTGGAAACGTGTATTGGTCATAGCCATACCGGCGTATCACCCGGCGTGATGGTATGGGGTGCCATTGGTTACACGTGTCGGTCACCTCTTATTCGCATTGGCGGCACTTTGAACAGTGGACGCTACATTTCAGATGTGTTACGACCCGTGGCTCTACCCTTCATTCGATCCCTTCGAAACCCTACATTTCAGCAGGATAATGCACGACCGCATGTTGCAGGTCCTTTACGGGACTTCCTGGATACAGAAAATGTTCGACTGCTACCCTGGCCAGATCTCTCACCAATTGAAAACGTCTGGTCAATGGTGGCCGAGCAACTGTCTCGTCACAATACGCCAGTCACTACTCTTGATGAACTGTGGTATCGTGTTCAAGCTGCCTGGGCAACTGTACCTGTACACGCCATCCAAGTTCTGTTTGATTCAATGCCCAGGCGTATCAAGGCCGTTATTACGGCCAGAGGTGGTTGTTATGTGTACTGATTTCTCAGGATCTCTGCACCCAAATTGCGTGAAAATATAATCACATGTCAGCTCTAGTATAATATATATGTTCAATGAATACCCGTTTATCATCTATATTTCTTCTTGGTGTAGCAATTTTAATGGCCAGTAGTGTATGTTGTTGATTTATTCAAGAGAAAGAGCTTCACAATTTCAGCAAGTCATTAACAGGTTAATCCACCTCTGGCTCTTATGTAAGCAGTTACTCGGCTTGTCATTGACTGATAAAGAGGTGTAGTACTCACTAGAGATGTCGCGCCAAATTCTGTCCAAGTGGTGCTTTAGATTGTCAAAATCCCGAGCTGTTTGGCGGGCCCTGTGCTTAATACTGTAATTCTTCCCATCCGCCAACCTTGCTGTTCAAGGTTGGGTTTCGCAAGCACGAAAACAAGTTGTAGCAACTCTCGCCGTGTGCGGCCGGACGTTAACTTGCTGAAATGTAAGCCGAGGATGGCTTGCCAAGAAAGACAACAAAATGGGGCGTAAAACATCGTAGACGTACCGCTGTGCTATAAGGGAAATTACAACGAAGTGGGTCCTGCTATGAAATAAAATGGCACTCAGACCATCACTGTGTAATGTACTGGGAATACATAGAAAGAAAAATCCTTTATCACTTATCTACAATATAGCAGGTCAGCAGTTGGACGCAGTTAATTCCATAAATTATCTGGGAGTAGGCATTAGGAGTTATTTAAAATGGAATGACCATATAAAATTAATCGTCGGTAAAGCAGTTGCCCAGACTGAGATTCACTGGAAGAATCCTAAGGAAATGTAGTCCGAAAACAAAGAAAGTAGGTTACAGTACACTTGTTCGGCCACTGAATACTGCTCACCGGTGTGGGATCCGTACCAGATGGGGTTGATAGAAGAGGTAGAGAAGATCCAACGGAGAGCAGCGCGCTTCGTTACAGAATCATTTAGTAATCGCGAAAGCGTTACGGAGATGATAGATAAACTCCAGTGGAAGACTCTGCAAGAGAGGCGCTCAGTAGCTCTGTAAGGGCTTTTGTTGAAGTTTCCAGAACATACCTTCACCGAGGAGTCAAGCAGTATATTGCTCCCGTCTACGTATATCTCGCGAAGAGACCACGAGGATAAAACCAGATAGATTAGAGCCCACACAGAGGCATACCGACAATCTTTCTTTCAAAATGGCTCTGAGCACTATGGGACTCAACTGCTGTGGTCATAAGTCCCCTAGAACTTAGAACTACTTAAACCTAACTAACCTAAGGACGGCACACAACACCCAGCCATCACGAGGCAGAGAAAATCCCTGACCCCGCCGGGAATCGAACCCGGGAACCCGGGCGTGGGAAGCGAGAACGCTACCGGACGACCACGAGATGCGGGCAATCTTTCTTTCCACGAACAGTACGAGACTGGAATAGAAGGGAGAACCGATAGAGGTACTCAAGGTATCCTCCGCCACACACCGTCAGGTGGCTTGCGGAGTATGGATGTAGATGTAGATGTTGATCATTCCTGGTTCTCCGGTCGTATGACGGGTGACAGTCAGGTTGGTACCCCACCACTTTCCAGGGCGTCTCTAGATACACCTTGGCCTATTCCAGGGCAAATGTTTCCAGCACCACCGCAAACGGACTTGTTGGTGTACAGAGGTCAATGGTAGCCAGCACAAGGGGCACCGCGAGCTCAGTCCCCTTTCTGTGAGCCTCCAATTGATGGGCCTCGTGTCACTGAAGCACCAGTTGCAGTCTGACCGAAGATGATGGTGAATCTGGAGCTCTGGTTGCCCCTCTGAAGACTGATTGATCCTCGTCTCTCTAGGTAGACCACACCCTTCTTGACGCTGTGTTCGGCTATGGTTCACCCATTCCTGCCAGCATCGCCGAACAGTGCCATCGCTCCCATTCAAATGTCGAGCGATTCGCCTATTATTCCAATTGGCTCCTTTGAGCCCAACTACACGTCCTCTCTCAAATGCTGACTCCTGCTCGTATTGTTCGCTGTGCGTTCGCGAGGCATTGTTACTGTCTAAGTGAGTACACAGAATGAAATTCGCAAAGACTTAATGCCCTGGTATCGACATGTCACCTGTTTACTAACCTCGTCAGCTGTGCGGTGAAATTGAGCTGCAGCGTCCCACATTCATCCATCGACCGCCGAAGTTTACAATTATGCATTTTCGGCCGATGCCTGTACGGAATATGAACTTGTGACCAATTTGGATAACTCCTTTTCTGTTTCGGAGCGTATATGTTACACATTATTACGGCACGCTAAGTAACTCTTACTGAATGTTACACCACAGTTCCAAGTGAAAGAGATACATGACAGTATTTTTCAACAGTCGCCAAGTCTCTAAATGCGACGGCCGAAACTTTCTACAAATAGTTCAGTTCGTCGACGACAGAAATGTCTCCTTAGTCAAGAAGCCGTTCGAAAATTTTTGTGAGCACGTCCTCATCGTTGGAAAATTTCTTTCCGCTCATATGTTCTTTTGCGTGCCTAAAAATAGGAACTCGTATTTTCCTTCCTTCTTAGTCATCATCACCAACGTCTATGGGACCTAGGTCAAATTATTGCCACCATTTCACTATGGCCGGGTGGGATACTGCATTTGGTCCACATACCGCCAGAATTTTACGATGAATCTGGGTGCAATTTAGTCGTTTCGACCGCAAGAGCATACTATCCCGCATACTTCAGCTTTGGAGTTTGTTTGCAGTTGCTGTGCTATTTGTCACACTCTGTGATGCGTCTGTTATCTCTACTTCCGCAGAACTGTCTCTGCAGGAGACCCTGAACATGTATAATCTTCTGAAAATTCGCCACTCTTATTGTGCAAGGGTGGCTGCAGAATATATTTGTGATCCGAAGCTATTTCACCATCGATGGAAATATGGAACACGCTTATTTGTGGTTCATTTCGTGTAAGACTGAGTTTGCCGTTTCACTTACATCTACACTCCACAAGGCACCTCATGGTGAGTGGTGGAGAGTACTGTGTGTACCATTCCCGTTCCAGTGGCGAATAGTGCGCGGGAAGAACGATTGTTGATATGCCTCCGTGTGAGCTTGAATCTCTGTACTTTTACCTTCATAATCAGTTTACTAGATATATGTAGGTCGAGGCAGTATATTCGTTATCTCTTCTATGGACGTAAGCTATCGGAATTTTAATAGAAAAAATAGTGTGATGCACTATGCCTCCCTTACCGTATCTACTACTGGAGTTGAATGGGCATCTCTGTGGTGCTTTCGCGTTTGCTGAGTAAACGTATGATGGAAGACGCTGCTCGTCTTTGGATCTTCTGTGTTTTCTCTATGAATCTTACCCGATAACGTATGGGAAAGAAGAAAAGGCTAATAAGTAGGAAACGATGTTTGGAAAGACTGGATTCTTCCACTTCATCAGGCGAGGAAGACCCAGACGCAGCATACTTATTTTGTAATAAGCTATTCTCTGACTCGTCATCAAAGGAGGGATGGAGGGGTTCCTATCTTGTCGTGCTTATCAACAATGTGCCAGAGCTGGGGAAGAAGATTACTAATTTGTCTGTGTTGCCTGTTCTTAACAAAGTGTGTTTTCGGTATTTTTTATTAGGACCAGTTATTAAGAACTTTTCCAATATCAGTGAAACATTTCACATTCCCCAAAAATTCAAAAATATTAAAAACCGGTTTGGTACTCAAAAAAGATTTATCGTATCCCTTGTTAATATAGTCAAAGACTTCTAAACCTTTTCAAATATTTTTTGCAGTAAAATAAAACTTTTTTATTGTTTTCAAGTTTTTTTCCTTTTATTTAAGCTGGCACCCCTTTTTATCCCATTGGTGGGGCAAAACTGGTCTTTTTGTACCCAACTGGGTTTATTATTTTTTATGATACAATGGTTTATTTCAAGGTGAAACCGGTGTAGTATCTTGCTATTGAATATATAGGACATCTGAATAGCATTAATTTGCAAACTTACTATCACGGCTGAAATCAATATGCTTTAAAATCTATATCAATTATAAATTAAGGTACCCTGTTAAAGAAACAGGAGGTCAAGAAAACTAACCGATGAGAGGTCCCTTGGTGGGAAATGGCTTTGGCCATCGCTAGTGACAGATCCACTTGGGAGAAGCAGATAAACTGTAGAAGGAGCGGCACATAACGACGCGAGCGATATGAGGTGACGACGGAGACTTCATCTCGGCATCAGACAACTTGGTCGAGCACGCTCTCATCAGCTCCTACCATCGGCGAGACGTTAGTTTTCAGCTTGGGAGACTCCAGCCAGAAACACAAGTGAAGTTGACTCGTGCCATACAGGATGTACAGGGAAAAGTCAAGCTCCCAAGCTGTCAATAATTTATTGCAACAGATCTCTCAGTCAAGGGAGACAGGGCGAAACTTCAGATAATTCTTGGTGCATCAAATAATACCGGCCAATAATAGCGTAACGAACTGGTTCAGAACTGCTTGTCACTTAGTGGGAAATATAGTGTTCAGAATTCATTTTTGGAACTGCTGACTTTTATTTCACCGAAGCCTTAAATATTCCAACCAAGAAATTGAATGCTTTCTCTTGGAACTTTGCTTGGGGCACGATGCAGGCAGAGGTGGGATGCTGCCAAACATCACTGCCCTGAGAGCTGCATCCTCAAGTCTACGAAAAGTTACGAATTGGTGTTCCAAGTGCTGCAGTATGGGGTTCATAAATCGCAGGACGCTGAGATATCGAGACAGATTCACTAATCGATGCGCAGAATGTGGTGTGGGCGGAGGAAAAGGAGAAGAACCCTCAAACACATGATAACTGTGGTTGTGGCACTTTATTAGGATATGGTCACAAGTTACAACATGTGTTCAGTATGGTCGACCTACTTAGCAACATGCCGCATCGATAACACGGCTTGGTCGACCGTTGCTCGCAGCATAGCCAGTGTAATCAGAGCGATATGTCGTTTTATGCTATCCTATAGATCGGCCAGAGTTTGGATGTATCCATGATAGACAGTATCTTTGAGATATCCTCACAACAAGAAGTCACATGGATTTAGGCCAGCGGATATGGAGAGCAACAGATCTTGAAACTACTTAGAAATGATGCAGTCATTACCGTAGGTTTCTCGAAGCAAATCTTTCACCTGGCAAGCGATATATGGCGTCGCCCCTTGCTAGAAAATAGTGATGTCGAGACGGTTACGTTCTTGCAAAGCTGGAATCACCTGTTTGACAAGGAGCCCTCCTAACGTGCGTGCAGTTGTCACTGTTTACCTAACAGGCCCGTGAGGTATCATCTCGTCGATGAAAAACGAACCGAGATTGAAGGACCCTGTGAAACCATGCCACACAGTCGCATAAGCGGAGTGCAGTGGGTGGTCTTGCACAACATGTGGCGGAGTAGAGCTCCATAAGTGACAGTTCTGTGCATTCACTTCACAGTGCAGAGTAAAGAGCAAAACGTTCCTGGTCTGCCCAGAGTGTTCCCCTGTCCACATGTCATGCATTTATACGTGTGCTCAAAAAAAGAAGTGCAAAGTCAAGACGTTGTACTCATCTTGCGGCTTTATTTCGTGCACATTCTGAATCTTGTAGGATACCAACGCAAAATGCGCCGCAAAATCGTCTAAACTGTTGACCAGCGGAGAAACAACCCCCGTGACACAGCTCGAGCACTGGCTGCAGAATTTGAGGCATGTGTTGCACAGTCGGGTATAGCTACAGCAACTTTGTCAATAACTGCCGTGGGAATGGGCCTTCAGCACATTTATTGACATGGGGGCCCCTTCACTGCTGTTTCTGTTGGCGATACCACCGCAATGCAGCGCTGCTCTTTTGATGAAACAACTTTAGCAGTAATGCATGGACTTTCTTCTCAATTGTTATTGCGTTTCGCACTCAGAACTTCAACCTTCTTAACCGTTCACACCAATAGTAACTTCACATAGCAAATCAACACGCGTCGCCAAGCGACAAACAGTATACTGACGTCCAAACAGGAAACATTTCACATTCTGACTACTTACAGCGCCACATTTTCACCTGGTGGCAGAAAGTAGAACTCCACATACCTCACCAGTACGACGATTACTGAACGTGTTTCAACGTCCTACGACGTGTACGTCCCGCACTCAGCTCTCGGAATACCTTCAGTTTAATTCTAGCCACCTGGTAAGTGTACGTTAACGTTACCGGTAACTCTACCCATATTCTCACCGCTCTTCCATTGTGGTCAAACGGCTGACAAAGTCATTTGGATTGGTGTGTCACATCCGCAACGTTATCACTACTGCTTCGTTCAGGTGGGCTTTTTGAATGGGCGTGAGCAGTCGCGGGGCAGAGGGAGGCGACCTTTGTCATGTACAAAATGTCGTGTATTATAATGAAAACTGATCCACGACTGATTTTTACTTTTCCCACTTCGATTGTGCTACGCGGTCTTAGGCCACTAGGGTCTCCGCTTCTCTGACAGTTTTCGGTTTTTCAGATAGAAATGGTCTGCCACTTCGTTCTTCGACTTATTAGTCCAAATTGAAGGCGTGTGCGAGACAACTCACATGTCATGTGATGGTGCATTGTTCCCATACACTTCCATCAACTAAACATACACGAGGGTTATTCGGAACGTAAGGTCCAATCGGTCGCCTAATGGAAACCACAGTGAAATAAAAAATGTTTATTTGCTATACCTTACAAATACTTCTCTGCATAGTCGCCGCTCCGATATAGACATTTGTCGTAGCGTTGTACCAAATTTACACCATCGTCATAGAAGGCAGCCGCCTGTGCTTTCCGTCAATTCTCTACGTCGGCCTCCAGCTCACTGTATGTGCCAAAATGTTGTCTTCATGAGCAGGGATGGAAATCAGAGTTAGTCAAGTCTGGGCTGTATAGTGTGTGACCGAACATTCCCCATCGAAAATGTTGCAGGAGCAAACTCATTGCCCCTGCAGTGTGCGGTCGAGAATTGTCACGAAGAAGGAAATGCATGACAGTTACATTACGTGGAACTACATGGATTCAGGCGAAATCGCTCAGCAGTCACCCTTACTTGGCAAGAGACCCTATCTTTACATACTTACTCTGCGCTCAGAATTGAAAAGAGAGGTTTGACGCGATTGATGGGCGTACTGGAGACACTGCCCAACACATTTGTGCAAATCTTCATCAGATTTTCACTGTGGTATCCATTTAAAGAACGATCAGATCTTAATAAACAAGTAGCCCTCATATTTTTGCAAATTTATGAATGTTTTGTCTCCTCTAGCGGCATGTTGCGGAACAATGGCGCTGAGATTCCAATGTGTACTAGGAGTGCAAATAGGTACCAGCATACAAATCAAATGCTAATTACGAAGCTTTTTTCGATGTGATAAATAAAACTTCTTGTTAGTTCCTCGTATATTGACCAGGGAACTACAATGTTCGGTCGAGCTCAAACGATTATTGTGCTCAATGGTTGACTTACAGCTGAGTTACTGAAAATACCAAATTACCCATTACTACAATATTCTAATACAGTTTGATGCGTTAAACACGATTCATAGTATTCCAATTCCAGGGGAATTATTCTGAGCAGTTCTTTTATTTCTTTTGACTGGGTTGTAATAGTTAAACACTTTCAGTTACTATAATGAGACGTAGCGAGTTCGTTCAGTTCCTTGAGCAGGTCCTTGTGAAGTTCAGTTCAACTACATATTACTTTGTTTTCAGCTTCTATCGCCCAAATCGTTACAATACTGTTTACGTTTTGAGATTTCAGAGACTTCGCTCACTCATTTCCTCATTTCCTCGATTTCAACGGTCGAGAGGAAAAATAGGTGCACCAGATTTCAATCGACCATTAACTGTTTTACGCGATCGGTGTGTAGAGGCTCTATATTGGAACATCGTGGTGCACCACGTGTAATTAGTTCTCAGTTGAACAGTTCCTTGTAGCTTCATACAGAACTCTGTTCTATTCACAACCATTATTTCCAGTCAAAGAGATACAAAATTGGTTCAAATGGCTCTGAGCACTATGGGACTTAACATCTGAGGTCATCAGTCCCCTAGAACTTAGAACTACGCAAACCTAACTAACCTAAGGACATCACACACATCCATGCCTGAGACAGAATTCGAACCTGCGACCATAGCGGTCGCGCGGTTCCAGACTGAAGCGCCTAGAACCGCTCGACCACACCGGCCGGCAATGCCAAACACTCTTTAGTTAATTTCTTTGGTATTTTATCGTAACTCTTAGAAGTTTTTGATTTTAAAGGTATTTCTTCTGATGTGATTAGGATCATATTCCTATTACTGAGATAGTCCTCGGCAGCATCTACTGAATTCGTACGGATCTGATTCTAAAAGTACGCGATTCTCTAACGAACGATATGCTGCTGAAATTTCGTGACTGAAATGTACACGACAATCGGTTATGTACACTCACAAGACATACAGAATACATTAGATAAATCAAACGACAAATTAAGTGGAATGACATCATTTGCCTAGAGCTAATTTAAATCAACTTCCGAATTTGAAATAAGATACAGAGTTTCCAAAAGTTACTAAATCTACAATTCTGACAGGAATAATTATTTACTGCAATTTTAAGGGCAGTATGACGATTGATTTCCAATCAGCAGATGAGGGGAAGTTTTGGAAGTTGCCAATGCGATGTAATCGGGAGTCTCTGGTTGGACTGACGAGAAATCAATGTAGGCGCTCCGAGCGTGAAGAGAAGCAACCGTGCGTGAGCAGTGGGACCTCATAGTGTTATAAAGGCGGGGGGGGGGGGGGGGGGGAGGGGGGTAGATAGCGTCAGGCGGCGTCGCTTATAATTTATAGCGGGACGAAGTAGCGCCGGCTGTACGGGGACGTTCTGGAGAACTTTCAGTAATGAGATTCTGATGGCGTGTATTACCCGAGTTATTATATTTATTCAGTTCAGATATTCTGCGCTGTGATGGATGTCCCACCACAGCTGTGAAGTCTGAGAGGTATTATAAACGTTTGCATAATGTCCTAAAAGAAGTCTAAGTGAAGCATCTGTGCAGAAGGCAGCGAAAGAAACTAGATATTTGCCAATCTACTGATATTGTTACTGCATTGGACTGTTCCTGGCAGAAGAGAGGCCACACATCGCTGAATGGAGTTGTCACATTTACCTCCGTGGATACAGGCAAGGTGCTGACAAAACACTGTCCAGGTCGCGTCAGTAAGGTAAAATTTCACAAAAACTTCGAAGAATTTAGTGGTGCTATGGGAAGCAAGCCGTGTATTTTTAGCAGATCAGTTACTAAATGTGGTATGTGATACACTCACTACCTTGGTGATAGTGACTCTGAAGACTTCAATAGTGTTCTGACTGCTAAATCATGTAGTGAGACTGAAATTAAAAGAAAAATGGAATGAATAGGACATGTGGAGAAGAGAATGGGAGCGAGACTTAAGAAACTCTGAAAGGACATGACAGGAGAAAGAATTGTCTGATGGCAAATCAATTAGTAGACAAGGCAGAGTCACCAAATTAGAAACAGAAAACCTCACAGAATATTATGGTCTAGCCATCAGGTGAAACAGCGAATATGTCAGTGATGAGTAAAACAATTTGGTTAACTCTGTTTCACAGAATATCCACTGACGAGTATCCACATCATGCCTTCACCCAAAAGGAAACACTTCATGGAGCAAGTATAATAGACGTGAAGCAAATGGACGAAAACGTACGCATCCACACCCCGCGCCAGAAACTGTTATGGTAGAACTGAAGCCAATATACAGATATCTTTTAGATTCTAAACTCCCGTATAAATATTTACATGGCAAAATACATAACCCGAATGAAAGTTTCAGTAGCTACGTTTGGGAACGCCTGCGAAAAAATATTTTTGTTTGGCGTGTCAACTTTTCAGATTGTTGTAATGGACGCCGTAATACGTTTTAGTGATGGAGTACCAAGCAGATTAAAAACCATTAGCAGAGTAGGCATCAAAACTAGGGACAACATGAAAAGTGAGCTGCTACCAGCGGACAGACAACGTGTCACTGAAGACGAAAAAGCTGCTGAAAGTATAACAAAGGAAGCCAGAATAACAAAGAAAAACAAAACTAAAGAAGATGAAAGGACACTCAGAATCAAATACATTATGAAGCTGGAATGTTTTGACATGTTATCAGTCAGAAGAAAAAGACGTGCAAATCTTTAGCTTCAGTTTCCCGTAATCAACGTTTTTGCAAAATTAGGTATCATTATCTCATCCAGTATTAAAGGTAAAAACACAAAATTATGTATGAATGATAACCTAGTGCTTGCCTGCACAGTCAACCACGCTATTATATATTTTAAGGTGGAGCATGTCATATGTTCTTAAATTATTAGAAGAAAAAAATTGACTCCTAAAAAACATTTTTTTTAAATACACAAAGTAACGAATTGGTAAATTTTCCAGGTTCCTGTTTGAACGACTTAATGATTAAAAGAATAACATTTGTTTTGACCATTTTTTTAATAATGTGGAAGTACTGTGCACCTAAAATACAAATTACACGTAATTTAGTACGTAAAATAGAAATCAGTATTCACTCCACTACGTAGTCCATAGTTTTTAATTTTTTTCCACATAGAAGTCACAATATACTAATTATGCAGTTAAAGTTTCATTCCAGTAGCTGTTAAAGTTTGAGTTACTAAACTTCAAAATACTAGTAAGGCCATCTTGTCCCCTTAATGTACTCCCAAAGGAGAAAGTCACAAGGCGTTATGTCAGACGCCCTGGAGGGTCGATGGATCAGAGCCACATCGTCTTCACTGTGACCAACCGGCCAATAAGGAAGTTCATCGTTTGGAAGCGACAAACATCGATGTTAGAATGAGGTGGTACCCAGTCTTCCTGGACAATGAAATTCTCCAAATCAACAGTCATTTATGGTAACAACCATAGTTGCAACGTATCAAGGTAAGAGGTTCCCCTTCACAGTCTTCTCACAGAAGAAAAACGACCCATACTGCTTCGATCGTGACACTGCAAAAAAATTAAGCTTCGTCGAATCTCGTTTATGCGTAACAATTCCTTACACTCTCACGCTGCGGTGATTAAACTTTCCAGATAAATGGAAGGTCGCTTCGTCGTTGAATATCAGCTTTGAGGCGAAATGTTCATCGTTGTGGTGCAAAATTTAAGGTGCCGGCCGTAACCTTGCGGCTTTAATTGTTGCACGAGTTGTAGACGATACAGTTTCAAATGTAGCAGACGAAAGAAAGTGGCTTTCGAATGGGGACCGCAAACTTTTGATAACAAGGCGACAAGTCAACCGAATCCTCCACCGGAAAACACGTCTGGTGCGTCATACACGGCATTAGTGACGGTACGTGTGTCATATGATAGCAATTTCTTACCGACGCACCTAATTTGTCGCTTGGTAAGTGAGTGAGATATTCCTCCTTCCCCGATTTAGGTTTTCATATGAATGTGTGATCACTCCCAAGAAAATGATGGAAGCACATAGTTTGTCACATCAGCTGCAACAAATGAACGCAACAATTTCACAATCACACAGTTTCTCTGCGCTAGCCAAAACATATGTTTTTAAAGATCTCGAAGTTGCTTTCCATTTTGGAAGTTTTGACTCTTGAATTCCTCTGTTGTAACATAGTTCATACCCGTTTATTCGTTGTGTTCATTTCTATGGGACGTCTATGTGGTACCTAGCCTGCTCTCATTATTTATCACGTTTAGTTGCGACGGAAACGTATTCTTAACACATGACTCATATTCTATGAACAATGCATAGTACGGCACCTGCCAAAAATACAGAAAGCGATCAAACCTTTAAATGGCCGGACGGACAGTTTATAATGAGGCGAAGAGTAAAATAATAAAAATAAATGGCACGAGAGAGTTTCGAACACGGCTCCTCCGCTTTACACTTCAACGCCGTGACCGCTTAACCTCGACGCCGCGGCTTTTCAACTCCTCTCGATTTTGCACCTCCTAAGTTTTGACCGTTCACTTTCTTTTCACAGTTCCGTACACCTTCTTCCTGTTTTCATGCTTGATCTGTGTTCAGTTTTTGATTGGCTGTCCACTGGGCTATCTTAGCAGTAAATCTGAGGGAGTTGAGATGGGGAGCTTCCCTTTTAAGAGACAACCGGTGTCCATAAACTGCTAGTAGTAGCACACGATCCTCTATTATATGGCGGTTGTTTTCCATAGCACCTTCTAATTGCACGCTGCGCTGTTGTAAAAGAATAACATCTCGCATATTCTGCACACAAAAAGCGTTTTCTTGGTTTGTCGCCTTTTTGTTACGGCACTGCACTCGCTACGCCAACTCGTGGGTACAATACAAATTCGATGAGTTTACGGTTTTGTTCATGCATGTAATGTATGTAATATTTTGGAAAAAATATGACTTTGGAAACGAATGAATCATTTATAGTAGCGCTACCTTAATACAATGAACGCTTTCACGACCGGATATTTCAGCTGCTGAGAGTTCTTCCGGGTTGTATGGCCGTGGTCCATGAAACTCTTCTATCCCTGACGTTTCGTCCAAAGCTATGGTGGACATCCTCGGAGGTGCTCCTGGTGTGCTCAGTCTTGCCGACTGACGAGTCGGACGTCGAAGAGCGGACTAAATACAGTAGAAAGTGGCCGTGGTCAGTTAAGGATAAAAGTCTCCCTCTGTCTGCAAGTGGTGTATACAAGATTCCGTGTACGTGTGGTAAGGTCTACATTAGAACTACAATAGGAAGTTTGAACACACGGTTGCAGGAACATGAAAGTCTTTGCCGACTAGGGAAAACAGACAAGTCAGCCGTGGCGGAACATGCTCTTCAGTCAGGTGATCACGCAGTGAAATTTTCAGAAACTGAAGTTTTATGTACTATGACGAACTATTAACCACGGCTATATAGAGAAGCCATCGAAATATATAACCATGGGGATAATTTTAACAGAAAACAAGAAGCAATGAAACTCAGCGATATATGGACAGTGGCACTACAGCAGAATCGATGAGAAGTTTTTATTTTTGACGTTCTATGGTCCATAGTTATATTTTATCTTTGACAAGGTTTATCTCTGCTATCACGTAAAATCCAACAACGCCCACTTTCCACGGTATTTAGGCCGCTCTTTGACGTCCGAATCGTCAGTCGGCAAGACTCAGCACAACCAGGAGCACCTCCGAAGATGCCCAACGTAGCTTTGGACGAAACTTCAGGGATAGGAGAGTTCCATGGACCACGGCCATACAACCTGGAACCTACCTTTATTCTTGGTGGTGTACTATTGGAATGATAAGGCTGTAGGACATTCATGCTTGTGCTTTGTAGCATTGAATGACCATTGACTAAAATTCTCCTTTTTCAGCTGTTCCTTCGCCAAAGTAAATTCAGAATCGTATTCCCAAGAAGGGCTATTGTACCATAAGGATTCAATAGTGAAAATAAAATTCAGGGTGAAGGGATATCAAGGATAAGATTCGGTGACGGAACTGCTATCCTCACTGAAAGTGAAGAAGAATTACTGGACGTGTCGAATAAAGTAAACAGTCTAATGGATATAGAATACTGATCGAGAGTAAACCGATGAAGGACGAAAGTAATGAGCAGTAGCAGAAATGAGATTAGCGACAAACTTAACATCAAAATTGGGGACCATGAGATAGACGAAGTTAAGGATTTCATCCACCTTGCGAGCAAGATTAAAAAGGTCTGTTACTATGAAGCGTAGATCTTAATCTCTGGAAGGAATTTCTGAGAATGTACATTTGGAGCATAGTACATATGGAAGTGAATCACAAACTGTGAGGGAACCAGAAAAGAAGAGAACTGAAGCTATTGAAGGTTGCTGAAAATTAGATAGGCTTATAAGAAATAAGACTTATCCGCAGGGAGAGCGACGTCTGGAAAACATCGACAAGAAGAAGGGGAAGGATAATAGGACGTGTATTAAGGCATTGAGGCATAACTTCCATGCTACTGGAATGAGCTGCAGAGCGTAAGAACTGTAAGGGAAGGCTGACCTCGGAATGTATTCAACAATAATTGAGGACGGTGGGTCCTACTCTGATATTAAGAGGTCAGCACAGGAGACGAAATAGCTCTAGGCCGCATCAAACCGCTCAAAAGACTGGTGACTAAAAAGAAGACTCATGACTAAAAAAAGAAAAAAATTGTATGCCATTAGTCCGTGACATGATTCTTGACTGTGATAATACATCTACGAACTGAACCAAGTAAAATGTTCTGAGTTAGAGCAACAAGGGATACGGCAGTGATGAAGAAGTAGTTCAAACAATACGGGTTGTCTCAAGAATATGTTAACTCCAGATGACGAACTGAATCAACCTGAACAGAAATTTTCTATATATTCTACACTCACTGAAGAGCCAAAGAAACTGGTACGCCAGCCTAATATCGTGTAGAGTCCCCGCGAGCACGCAGAAGTGCGGCAACACGACGTGGCATGGACTCGACTAATGTCTGAAGTAGTGCAGGAGGAAACTGATATCATGAACTCTTCACGGTTGTCCATAAATCCGTAAGAGTACGAGGGGGTGGAGATCTCTTCTGAACAGCAAGGCATCCCAGATATGCTCAATAATGTTCATGTCTGGGGAGTTTGGTGGCCAGCGGAAGCGTTTAAACTCAGAAGAGTGTTCCTGGAGCCACTCTGTAGCAATTCTGGACGCGTGGGGCATTGTCCTGCTGGAATTGCCCAAGTACCTCGGAATGCACAATGGACATGAATGGATGCAGGTGATCAGACAGTATGCTTAAGTACGTGTCACTTGTCAGAGTCGTATCTAGACGTATCAGGAGTCCCATAGCACGCCAACTGCACGCGCTCTGCACCATTACAGAGCTTCCACCAGTTTGAACAGTCCCCCGCTAAAATGCAGGGTCCATGGATTCATGAGGTTGTCTCCATAGCTGTACACGGTTCAAATGGCTCTGAACACTATGGCACTTAACTGCTGAGGTCATCAGCCCCCTAGAACTTAGAACTACTTAAACCTAACTAACCTAAAGACATCACACACATCCATGCCTGAGGCGGGATTCGAACCTGCGACCGTAGCGGTCGCGCGGCTCCAGACTGTAGCGCCTAGAACCTCTCGGCCACACCGGCAGGCATAGCTGCACACGTCCATCCGCTCTATACAATTTGAAACGAGACTTGTCCGACCAAGCAACATGTTTCCAATCATCAACAGTCCAATTTTGGTGCTGATGGGCCCAGGCGATGTGTAAAGCTTTGTGTCGTGCAATCACCAAGGCTACACGGGTGGACTTTCGGCGCCGAAAGCCCATGTTGTTTCGTTGACTGGTTCGCACACTGACACTTGTTGATGGACTAGCACTGAAATCTGCAGCAATTTGCAGAATGGTAGCACTACTGTCAAGCTGAACGATTCTCTTCAGCCGTCGTTCGTCCCATTCTTGCAGAATCTTTTTCCGGCCGCAGCGATGTCGGAGATTTGATGTTTCACCGGATATTCATGGTACATTCGTGAAATGGTCGTACAGGAATATCCTCCCTTGATCGCTACATTGGAGATGCTGTGTCCCATCGCTCGTGCGCCGACTATAACACCACGTTCAAACTCACTTAAATCTGCCATTATAGCAGCAGTAATCGATCTAATAACTGCACCAGACACCTGTTATCTTACATAGGCGTTGCCGACCGCAGCGTCGTATTCTGCCTGTTTACATATCTCTATACTTGAATACGCATGCCTATACCAGTTTCTTTGGCGCTTCAGTGTATATTCTCTATATATTCTGTGTAAGTATCACGACTTTCGGAGCAACTTTCGATCACCGCACTCGCTATCATATTGTTCGACAGGAAGGGGTTGTCTGACCGACTACGTGCAGTTTCACCCTCGTAGCATCGGTGACTACTTTTGATCCACAGGTGGGCCGCCACAACATCGTGCCGTAAACCATGTCCAACTTAAGACTACTTTTTAGGGTTTGATACCTCAGTGGGTAAAAGCGGAACCCTTATAGGATCACTTTGTTGTCTGTCTGTCTGTCTGACTGTTAAAAACCCTTTTTCTCGGGAACGGTAGACGTATGATTTCACTTACTAAGGTCTTCGGTCTCTTAGCTTCTAGGTCAATGCAGTCAAACTATACGGCCATTTACGTCGTACTTCGATACTCGCAAACAAACTCATTAAAACCTATAGAGTACGTCCCCTTAACGTAGAATCACGAAATTTGGCAAGAAAAAGATTTCACAGTAAATGAGAAGGAAAAATTATTAATAACAGATTATTAATTTGTTATTGTATCACACGACAAAATATTTTTCATCCTTTTTATCTCACTTCAAACTTGAAATTAAAACATTGACGAAAGGTTTGAATCCCTGAGATCGATATCTTGCCAGTGTGATGACAGGCAAAAATCGTTGAGATCCTCAATTTCCGAAATGAATGAGCTGTTGTATACACATAATTAAATTTGTACTCAACCCTCAGCGCGAGAGTACCACTCGCACCTGAGGAATTTTGTTATTTATTTACGTTTCCTATAAAATATGCGATATAGTTGCCGGATAAAATCACGTACCACTTCCTCAGTGGTAAGCATGTTTTCAACCTTCTGTGGTTCAGCTGGTTTTGTTTGTGTATAATGGTAACTGTAGTTAGCCAGAAAGGTGACATAACTGTATTGTTATCGCGCAAGTCATTCACGCTACACAAAGAATTCCTGTAAAAAGCGCCGAAGGGTAGCCTAACCACGCAGGCGAACACAGCGTCTTCTGTGATCAGGCCTGAGTTCGTCCCGTCGTGAAGAAAAGACGTCACGCTTCAGTTACCTGAAATCTACTACGATGATTATTGAAACCATGAAAATTCGACTGACATTTCAATGACCTTGTCCCAGAACCCGGGTTCTTCAATTTTATAACTCATACGCAATGCAATAAATTTTATGAGTGACAAGTTGCAGTGCCAGCTGTTGTGGATTTAGTCGGCTGCAAAACGTATTTATATAATCGATGTTCAGAAAACCGAACGCTTTTATTCGACATACTTTGTGCTGTGTGTTTCACACTACACTCGCAGCGAATCGTGCACACGACTGCCTCCAGCAGGTGGTCGAAGTTCTCGTACTTCACATGACACTGTCTCCGGTATGAAGGCATCCCGCGGTTCTAGCTGACGGTTGATAGGTGAACAAAGGAGAGACGCGTGCTGGGAATTACTGGAAGAGAAAGGGAGACAAATAGATGAAGAAAGTGAAGGGAAAGACGTAATTATCATTATAATGAAACTGAAATGGAAGTGGGTGGGGCTTGTAATTCGGTGAATGGATCGACTAATGAAGTTTTTTTGATGGATCCCAAGAAATAATGAAAGATAGACGATGATATAAAGAACGTGGGTAGATGACATTGAAAAGCATGTGAGTGCAGCAAACATTCATGGAGCTCACGAGACTACTGGATGGAAAAGTTCACAGGAAGTCTAGCTCGTAATTGGTTGGAGTTTTTGTTTGTTTAGTATGGTGGTTGTGTCCACGCCAGCATGTACGTCGTGACAGTGAGAGGTGAGAAAGATAACCATTTCCTGAGATCAAACCTCAGCTGGATTTTTATCTGAGGCCTGGTACCCTGTTTATTAATTTTTTGCTGTAGCAGCAATACGACAACCCTAAAGACTCTTGAGAAATGGTCTAGATCCTAACAGCCACTCTATTAAAGTAGGTACCATCGCCTCATTGTGAAATGTCACCCTTATATTGACGCTTGCTATGAAAATTCTACAAAACTGTGGAGGGAGGGGAGAGGTAGAATGCTGTCAGTAAATATGAAAAGCTGTGGCATGTCTCATCAGTTAGTAAGGCAAACAGTTTGAGATATCCAATTATAATCACTGAAAATTAGTCTTTAGATTCTCCTTAAGAAGCTAATTTACGTTAATTACTGATATTAACTAAAATGGACGTGATAACGGCCTTTATTGTCAATATAAAGTAAAAGGATTAGGTGCACCAGCTGCAAGAATGTATATTATAGTTCTCTTTATTACGAAAATTTTTTCATCTTTTTCTGATCCACAGTTAAATTGATTGAAACTACCCTTTAGAAAACTAACAAGCGTAGGAAGTGGACGGACTTGTTACTAGAAGTTTAAAATCATTTACTTGTGTTCTACTAACAGGATTTTTTTTGGCAGCTTATACAATATACACACTGTATATGAGAACATCGTACTGAGCAGTTTCCTCATTCCGTTCTTATCAAGTGAATGTAATGACATCTAACGCAAGTACATCACACCAACACAGAAGGAACCACATCTGCATCTACATACATAATCCGCAAGCCTCCGTAAGATGTATGACGGACTGCACCTTGAACCACTACTTGTCATTTCCCCTCCTGCTCCACTCGCAAACAGAGCGAGGGAAACACGACTGTCTGTACACCTCCGTATGAGCCCTAATTTCTCGTTTCTTATGTTGGTGGTCCTTACGCTCGATGAACTGTATGTTGGCGGCAACTGTTAGCTTCAAATGCCGATTCTCTAAATTTTTTCAATAATTCCGAAAAGAACGTCGTCTTCCCTCCAGGGATTCGCACTTGAGTTCCCGAAGCATCTCCGTAACACTAGCGTGTTCTTCGAACCTACCGGTAACAAATCTAGCAGCCCTCCTCTGAATTGCTTCGATGTCTTCCTTCAATCCGACCTGGTACGGATTCCAAACACTCAAGCAGTACTCAAGAGTAGGTCGCACCAGCCTCCTACATGCGGTCACCTTTACAGGTGAACCACTTTTTCCTAAAATTCTTCCAATAAACCGAAGTCGACCATTTGCCTCCCCTACCATAATTCTCACATGCTCCTTCCACCTCCAACCGCTTTGAAACGTTGATATTTAATTGACTTGTCTGTGTCAAGCTGGGCTCTAGTAATACTGTACCCGAGCATTACAGTTTTGTTCTTCCTAGTAATCCGCATTGACTTACATTTTTCCACATTTAGGGTTAGCTGCCATTCATCACACCAAGCGGAAATTTTGTCTAAGTCGTCTTGTATCTTCCTACAATCACTAACTTTGACACCTTACCGTACATTATGGCATCATCAGCGAACAACCACAGACTTGAATTTTAAAATTTTCCCGGCGAATTGACTGTTCAAACAAATTTCGGGCTTGCAGCCGGTCGTCGTTCAATATTTCGCACGATATTTCAACTGGGCACCTGCCAGTCATCTTCAGGTGAGCCGTCACAGACTGCAGAAAACGTTTTTTTTTTTTTTTTTTCTTTATTGTATTTCAATTCCCCATCGGGGCGGGCTGGCAGCAGCATATGCGCTGCTCTTCAGCCAAAAGACATAGAACAAAACTATAGAAGACATTTAAAAACAGCAAAGGAGAGAAGAAGGCGAACATAGATATAAAAAGGGAGAACATCATGGAAGGCAATAGACAAAGAAAAAAACGGGGTGACTGTAAAATGGAGATAAAAAACTGTTTAAAAGTAGCACACACAAAAAGCCACACACTGCGACGATTAAAAGAACACAAGGCACAGTATGACTGGAGCATAAAGGTGTTGACGGATGGCATAGCACACAACGTAACACTGACGGCGAACCTCAAGGCAATACACAATTAAAATCACACCTTTTGATGCACACGAGAAACAGCACTAAACACAACACTGATGTGGCACACTGATGATGATCAATACAGAGGATCTGCCAGGCGCTAGGAGATGAGGGAGACCTGAAGAAGGGAGGGAGGGGAAGAGATGGGGGAGGGGAATGGGGGGCGCGCGATAGAGGGCCAGGTAGGGAGGGGTGTGGGAAGGAGAGAGGCAAGTATGGGGTGCAGGGTCTCAGGGGAGGGGGGGATGGAGGAAAATCCGCTCTGGGAGAAGGAGGAAAGAGGAGAAGGGGGCCCTGGGGAGGGGGGGGGGAACAAGGCCGGGTTATAGTTGGAAGGAAGGGTATATGTCATGGCGAAGTTCGTCATCCGGGAGGGGGAGGCGTTGGAAATTGCCCTGATAAAGGAGATGGAGGGTGTGGAGGTGGAGAGAGGGAGGGATACAGCGATAGAGGCGCGGCAACGGGCGGGGGGTGGAGAGGAAGGAGGAAACCAGAGGGTGGGGGGGATCAACCCTGCGAACAATGTAAAGGATGCGGAGATGTTGGAGGAACAAGAGGAGGTGGGGGAAGGGGATCAGTTCACACAGGAGCCGTGTGGGGGAAGGAAGGCGGATACGGAAGGCAAGGCGGAGCGCATGGCGTTCAAGGATTTGGAGGGCCTTGTAAAAGCGGGTGGGGGCGGAGATCCAGGCGACGCTGGCATAACAGAGGATAGGACGGATGAGGGATTTGTAGGTGTGGAGGATGGTAGAAGGATGCAATCCCCATGTCCGGCCGGACAGGAGTTTCAGCAGGCGGAGGCGGGAATGGGCTTTCTGCTGGATGGTCAGGAGATGTCCGAAAACGTCCTCCGTTCCGCAATATATAGCCTACTGTAACTATTCTGCGCATGCGTCGAAAACTTGATAGTTGAGCCAACACTGCCCGCCGGCAGCGCCCTCGCTGGTGGAAAAGCGGAACTCAGTCGCCCTCTGCGTTGCTGTTTGCCACGGCCGTCGACCCACTCTGTCGTCTTCGATTTGAGCAAATCGTGGAGATGATGGGAACATCAACGTTACACCCGTCTTTTTCAGCCAAGCAAATCCGCTATTGCTGAACATTGTATTTCTACTGGACATTCAATGGAGTATGAAAAAACAATGATTTTATCCACAGCAACGTCTTTCTGGGACTCCATTATTAAAGAATCCGTAGAAATACGTTTGGCGGAAAATCTGTTAAACCGTGACAGCGGCTATCAGCTGGACAGTGCATGGAATCCCATCATCTCCACGATTTGCTCAAATCTAAGACGACAGAGTGCGTCGACGGCCGCGGCATACAGCAACGCAGAGGGCGACTGAGTTCCGTTATTCCACCAGTGAGGGAGCTGCCGGCGGGCAGTGTGGTTCATCTATCAAGTTTTCGACGCATGCGCAGAATAGTTACAGTTGGCTATATATTGCGGAACGGAGGACGTTTTCGCCAGTCTTCGACGGCTCACCTGAAGATGACTGGCAGGTGCCTAGTTGAAATATCGTGCGAAATATTGAACGACGACCGGCTGGAAGCCCGAAATATGAACAATTACAGATTGCTGCCCACTCTATCCGCCAAGTCATTTTTTTACGTAGAGAACAACAGCGGTTCTATCACACTTCCCAGGGCACTCCTTGTCTCCAGTTATCGATATCAAACTTTAAGATGTGCTAAAAACTAATCGTGTATAAGTCAACGACTTGCTGTAATATAAGACTTTGAATATTGCGGTAAGGTTCAAATCCTGCAATGTGAACTACCTCATTTTTTCCCCTTTCAAAACCTACAACGTGTATGCAACAATCGAAATACTTCGCTGCAGATCACGCCACTCGCGCTGCCTTGCTTCTAGGGTGTTAGAGCAAGCACCAGTCTTTTGTGAGCTGTAACCGTGGGTGCTGTGTGTGTTGGAGAGCGTGGCAACTGCCACACAACGTGGTCCAGGCGAAGCGCGGACAGAAGCTCGACAACCACGCCCTAAAGAAAAGCTAAACATGGGCTTCTGTGCACCAAAACCCGTTGCCAGTTGGTATTCCTATTGCAGAGGCAAAGACAGTTGATGCTCATAAACTATTGGTGAAGCATTTTGATATACAATTGGCAAATGGTACTCGTCTGCAGTACAAGAGGCCCTACATGTGTGACTGAAAACGGCAAAGTGATTCAATGGACGCGGTGAGTTGATAACAAGAATGTCTGTAAGACGACAGAGACGCCATTATCACCTCACTAAATATGTACGATGTCATGGCTTCTATGACATTTATCGTGGCTAACTGTTCGCGCTGGAGGTATTGAGAGTGTTGGTGGCCTTGTAACTTTTTCGCTACGGTCGCAGGTTCGAATCTTGTCTCGGGCATGGATGTGTATGATGTCCTTAGGTTAGTTGGGTTTAATTAGTTCTATGTTCTAGGCGACTGATGACCTCAGAAGTTAAGTCGCATAGTGCTCAGAGCCATTTGAACCATTTGTAACTTTTTAATAACCGTGAAATTTTTATGGGCGATAGATTTATACGCCGGCGGCTTGAAGAACATCCTGGACAGTTCAAGTGAATGATATGTCCACCCAGATCGCCTGACATGAATCCCATCGAAGATTTATGGGGCTTAATAGAGATGTCAGTTTGTGCACAAAAATTCTGCACCGAGAACTATTTCGCAATTATGGACGGCTGTAGAGGCAGCAAGGGTCAATATTTCTGCACGGGACTTCTTATTGGAGGTCCGATTCAATGTTAGGAGGCATCCCTCGAATTTTGCCACCTCAGAAAGAAAACATAAAGTAATCGTGGTAGAAGTCATGCCACTCTCCCAGTTAGTTCTTTCTTGCATTTTTGGGGGGGGGGGGGGGGGCAGATTTTGCGCCTCCTCTGTACCTGCGCACTTGACAGAAGCCGATCCCACTAAGCCCTCAGTACGACCTCATCTGCACGCGACTCTTTCAGTCTTCTTCGCAGGCGGCAGCGGAATTCGTGTCTGAGGCGCGACAAGCAGCTGGTGTCTCCGGCAAGGTCGCGAGCCGCATGGGCAGCCTGCAGGTGGAGGAGGGAGCAGGTGGCAGTGGCAGGTGCGGCAGACCCGCAGCCGCTGCCGCTAACCTTCACCACTCCGGGAGTCCGTTGGCCCTGCGCTGTGTCAGACCACACTTGAGGGCCACGGTCGGCTCAGTGCGTCATGAGTGCCACGTGAGCAACATAAGCCAAAGTTGCCAGGCGTGTTTATACATCTGAAAGATGCTGTCGAATGAGATTTCGTGCCAGTGGCAGAGGCATGGCGCCAGTATCGCCACTAACAGGATGCAAATCACGTTTGTTTTAAATACGTGTTGTAACATTCGTGATACCTTTGAGATTGGACGCGGTGAGTTGACAACAAGAATGTCTGTAAGGCGACAGAGACGCTACTATCAACACCTCACTGAATATGTACGAGGTCATCCCTTGTATGACATTTACCGTGGCTATTGTTCGCGATGAAGGTATTGAGAGTATTGGTGGCCTTGTAAATTTTTAATAACCGTAATGACACAAGTTTTCGTACTTTCAACGTTAGTCGTAATAGGGCGACGAGAAGCAGTATGTTCCTTTGCAGTACTGCAGAAAGAGATGGCACGAACGTAACCACTGTACATAGCTACTGGTAGTGGTGGTCACGTGAATGCACGGTCGTAAGAAGATCGGGTTACGGACAGCTACACTACTGGCCGTTAAAATTGCTACACCAAGAAAAAATGCAGATGATAAACGGGTATTCATTGGACAAATATATTATACTAGAACCGACACGT
The DNA here is from genome assembly GCF_023864345.2 of Schistocerca serialis cubense. Lineage (NCBI taxonomy): Eukaryota > Metazoa > Arthropoda > Insecta > Orthoptera > Acrididae > Schistocerca > Schistocerca serialis. The sequence continues at coordinate 260,067,335 of NC_064644.1, read as the reverse complement.
GATTGCATTTTCACGCAGAGATCCTGAGAAATCAGTACCCAGAACAACCACCTCCGGCCGTAATAACGGCCTTGATACGCCTGGGCATTGAGTCAAACAGAGCTTGGATGGCGCGTACAGGTACAGCTGCCCATGCAGCTTCAACACGATACCACAGTTCATCAAGAGTGGTGACTGGCGTATTGCGACGAGCCGGTTGCTCGGCCACCATTGATCAGACGTTTTCAATTGGTGAGAGATCTGGCCAGGGCAGCAGTCGAACCTTTTCTGTATCCAGGAAGGCCCGTAAAGGACCTGCAACATGCGGTCGTGCATTATCCTGCTGAAATGTAGGGTTTCGCAGGGATCGAATGAAGGGTAGAGCCACGGGTCGTAACACATCTGAAATGTATCGTCCACTGTTCAAAGTACCGTCAATGCGAACAAGAGGTGACCGAGACGTGTAACCAATGGCACCCCATACCATCACGCCGGGTGATACGCTAGTATAGCGATGACGAATACACGCTTCCAATGTGTGTTCACCGCGATGTCACCAAACAATGATGCTACCAGCATGATGCTGTAAACAGAACCTGGATTCATCCGAAAAAATGACGTTTTGCCATTCGTGCAGCCAGGTTCGTCGTTGAGTACACCATCGCAGGCGCTCCTGTCTGTGATGCAGCATCAAGGGTAACCGCAGTCATGGTCTCCGAGCTGATAGTCCATGCTGCTGCAAACGTCGTCGAACTGTTCGTGCAGATGGTTGTTGTCTTGCAAACGTCCCCATTTGTTGACTCATGGATCGAGACGTGGCTGCACGATCCGTTACAGCCATGCGGATAAGATGCCTGTCATCTCGACTGCCGTTGTTACGAGGCCGTCGGGATCCAGCACGGTGTTGCGTATTACCCTCCTGAACCCACCGATTCCATATTCTGCTAACAGTCATTGGATCTCGACCAACGCTAGCAGCAATGTCGCGATACGATAAACCGCAATCTCGATAGGCTACAATCCGACCTTTATCAAAGTCGGAATCGTGATGGTACGCATTTATCCTCCTTACACGATGCATCACAACAACGGTTCACCAGGCAACGCCGGTCAACTACTGTTTGTGCATGAGAAATCGGTTGGAAACGTTCCTCATGTCAGCGCGTTGCAGGTGTCGCCACCGGCGCCAACCTTATGTGAATGCTCTGAAAAGCTAATCATTTGCATATCACAGCATCTTCTTCCAGTCGGTTAAATTTCGCAACTGTAGCACGTCATCTTGGCGGTGTAGCAATTTTAATGCCGAGTAATGTATGTGACACCAGCAAGAAGGAAGTGTATAGCTGTGGCGCATCGCATTGCATCCGTAGTAGCGATTGTACCACCGTCGGCACCACAGTGACACAACGAACTGTTACAAATCGGTTACTTCCAGGACAGCTCCGAGCTACACGCCCTGACGGAGCATTCACCTGACCCCATACCACCGCCATTTACGACTTGAGTGATGTCAAGCGAGAGCTCAGTGAAGTGCAGGGTGGAGGTCTGTGTGTTTTCTCGTGAAAGCTTGTTCTGTTTCGGTGCCGTGATGACCGTGGTTGGTTAGAAGGAGGAAAGTTGAGGGCCTGCAACCAACCTGTCTGGGTGCTAACCTAGAGTTATGGTGTGGGGTGCGATTTCTCATGACAGCAGGAGCTCTCTTGTGGTTATCCCACGCACCTTCACTGCAAACCAGTATATCAATCTGTTGATTCGACCTGTTGTGCTGCCATTCATGAACAGCATTCAAGCGCATGTTTCAGCAGGATAACGCTCGTCTACATACCGCTGTTGTAACCGAACATGCTCTACAGAGTACCGACAAGTTGTCTCGGCCTACTGGATCACCAGACCACTCGACAGCTTCAGCGTCATTCACAACCAGCGTTAACCGTCCCTGTATTGGCTGACAAAGTGCAACAGGCATGGAACTCCGTGTCACAAACCTACATCCGGCACCTGTACAAAACAATGCGTGCACGTTTGCATGCCTTCATTCAACATTCTGGCTGTTACACCGGTTATTTCACATTCGCAATAGCTTCTATCGCTCTTACATTAATCTATGATCTTGAAAGGTTAAGCACTTATGTACGCTACCTAGACAAATGTATTTCCGAAATTTCATGGCTAGAATTGAGGGTTAGGGTCGATGCACACGGGCGATTTATTATCGCGAGTTGGGAGCGTCATTTCAGCAGTGCACGCGAAACAATAGAGCCGCACAATTACCGCGTCACATGTTTTGAATACGCGAGCGCAATTGGCCGTTGTCGACTCTTGTCGTCGCTGTTACTATCACCCCATGATGTAAGAACGTTACACATCTTCTTCAGCACCGGAATCCAGATGTCATTCAGTTTTACGCCCTCCTTCTTCCTTCTGAAATTATTGGGATGGTTTACAATATGTATGGGCTGTGTGTATATCCTTTTATGGTATCCGCTTGTGTCTTTCACTACTCAGTACTTGAGTCCTACCAAAAAAAAATTGTGATCTTCTGGCTTCAAAGCATGTTCCGCAACAGCTGATCTGTCAGTCTCCCCTCTTATGCAATTGCCCTTGTGCTCTTCAAGTCATTTTGCGACCATTATTTCTGTAGTACCCACGTACACCTTCCCACAACAACACGCAATGCTATAAATTCCTGCTTTTCCAGCTTTTGGTGAGCATCCTTGGCCGATTTTAGGTGATCTTGTATCTTCTCGGTGGGTTTGTTTACTACCGCGATGTTCTACGTTTTCAAGATTTCTCCTATGCGGTCGGTAACATCCCTAATGAAAGGCAGGAAAACTTTCGATTTCGCCGGCGCTTGAGCATCGCTATTATTGCTACGCGGCAGTCTTAACGCTCTTTTCACCTCAGCGAACGAATAACTTTTCTTGAGCAGTGCATTGGTTAGATGTTTTAATTCTGCGCCAAGCAGCTCTGGTTCGCAGATTTTCCTTGCTCTGTCCGCCAACGTTTTTATGACGTCTCGCTTTTGTTGTGGTTGGTGGTTCGAATGCCGGTGTAGGTAGCGATCTGTGTGCTTTGGTTTTCGGTAAACCGTGTGGCCCAAACTACCATCTTCATTCTTGAAAACTAGCACATCCAGAAAACACAATCTTCTGCCTGCCTACTTCTCCTTGGTAAACTGAATCTTCGGGTTCATCCCGTTGTAATGTTTCTGAAAACATCTAGTTCCTGACAAGTAGGTTTTGAAGGCCGGCGTCTTCATTAATTAAAACTTCCGGGCTAAGAAGCCGTGGTGGAACACTAAAAATTCTTCCTCTTCACGTCTCGTTGCCAACTGCGCGCAACGTCTTCCGAGGTGAGCCAACGACTACCTGCTAGGCTGTGGAGGTCCCCTTTATACAAAGAGCAAAGGGGGCGCCAGGGGGCGCCGCCACTCGCCACGTGGTTTGACAGTGAAACTGTCTCTGACTAACGTCGATAAGAGGTAATCGATTGTCACATACAGTCAGTAATATTGTGGATAAATTGAAGTTAACCTTTCTCAGACGACGATTGTTGTTGTTGCATGTTTCCGGACACTTTACTTCTGGGATGAAGTGCTCGGTGTATCCTGTTATCAGCGTATCCATCTTTTTTAAAAGCTGTTCGCAAACGATTTAGATCCTCTTGCAAATAAACAGGCTCGCAGGTTTTAATAGCCCTGTCCACCAATGTTTTAATGACACCTCTCTTCTGCCTGGGATGATGGTTCGAATCCCTATGGAGGTTAGGTAGGTACGTGTATCTTTCTTATATATCTTACGACCTAAAATCCCATCTGCCCGTTTAATTACTGAAACATCCAAAAAATTAAGCTGTCCATTACTCTTCGTCTCCGTCGTAAATTCTATCTTTGGAATAATACTATTTAAATGCACCAAAAAACCATTCCGTTCCTCTTCAACGTGATTGCATATGACAAAAGTGTCATCCACATACCGATATCACTTCAAAGGGCTTTTATTGGCTGATTGCAGCGCCTACTGTTCAAAAACGTCCGTAAAAAGATTAGCAACCGTTGGATTTAGAGGGCTCCCCATTACCACTCTTTCAATTTGTTCATAAAACTTCTTATTATACTGAAAATAAGTCGTGGATAGGCAGTGCAGACACAAAGCTACTGTATCGGTGTGAAAAATATGAGCAATGTAAGAAAGAGCTTCGTCAATCGCGACCTTGGTGAACAGGGAGACCACATCAAAACTGACAAAGATATCACATGGGCTGAAAGTAATATCCTTCAATTTTTTTCCCATATAGTGCATACTATTCTTAATATGATAAGTTTTTCCGATACACAGTTGTAACAAGGAGGCGAGTTGTCTAGCCAACTCTTGAGTGGGATCCAACAGCACTCACTATCGGTCTCAGTGGGACATTAGGCTTATGAACCTTAGGTAGCCCATATAATCTGGGAAGATAAGCTTCCGTTTTGCAAATATATTTTTAATCCTCTGTAGGAATGGAAGACTTTTTTATTAAAGTATTAATTAAGTAGTATTAATCCAAAGATACAATTAACGATGGAGACAGAGAGTAATGGACAGCTTAATTTTTTGGATGTTTCAGTAATTAAACGGGCAGATATGATTTTAGGTCATAAGGTATATAGGAAAGAACCACATACCGATCGTTACCTCTATAATTATTCGAACCATCATTCCATGCAGAAGAGAGATGTCATTAAAACATTGGTGAACAGGGCTATTAAAATCTGCGAGCCTGTTTATTTGCAAGAGGATCTAAATCGTTTGCGAACAGCTTTTAAGAAAGATGGATACGCTGATAACAGGATACACTGAGCACTCCATCCCAACCGTCGACTGGGAAAGTTTTCCTCCCATTCATCCACAATATTACTGACCCTATCGGGAAAGTTTTGGCCAAGTTTCGAGTTGAAATAATCCTTAGACCCATCAAGAAAATTATCGAATGTTTACGATCGACGAAGGTGCACGACACGCTTTTGCAACCCTTGAGGTGTATAAAATTCCGTGTAATTGTGGGGAGCTTTATTTCAGAACAACGAAAAGAAGTGTTAATACCAGTCTAACCGAACACAGAAAGAACTGCCGTCCGGGACACATCGACAAATCGTCTGTAGCGGAACATGTTTTTACAGACGTTGATCATGAAATAAAATTTAGTGAAACGTGTGTGCTAGCTAAGACATCGCGTTATTGTGCACGTATGTACAGAGAAGCCATAGAGATTAATAAACACCACATTAATTTCAACAGGAAAGAAGAAGGCTTGAAGTTGATAAGATGTGGCAGTCGAGTTCGTACCAACGATGTGATGATGATGATGTTTGGTTTGTGGGGCGCTGAACTGCGCGGTCCTCAGCACCCGTACAAAGTTCCAATTATTACGGAGTCCAATTTTTTACACAGCCCAATCTAACCAGTCTCACGAATGGGGATGACGATGATTAAATGATGAGGAAAACACAAACACCTAGTCCCCGGGCAGAGAAAATCCCCAACCTGGCCGGGAATCGAACTACCAACGATGTAACAATTGATTATCTTTGATCGAGAGTAATGACATTAGTCAAAATTAGCTTCACTGTCGACAGCACGTGGCGAGTGGTGGCGCCCTCTTTGGGCTCTATATAAACGGGACCCCCACGGCCCAGCAGCCAGTCGTTGGCTCACCTCGGAAGATGTTGTGCGCAGTTGGCATCGAAACGTCAGATGGAAGAATTTCTAGCGTTCGACCACGGCCTCTTAGCCCGGAAGTTTTAATTGACGATCCAGTTCCTCTCCGCTATGCCGCCTCAAAACGAACGTATCATCCACGTACCGGAACGAAATACTAGGTTTCTTGTTCGCAGTTTCCAACGTCGGGTAGCTCTTCGCCTTTTCAGCTCTAGTGATACCCTGTGTTTCACTGTTCGCTTTGCTCTTTGTCTTGGAGTCATAGTTGTGTGATGTCCTTAGGTTAGTTAGGTTTAAGTAGTTCTAAGTTCTAGGGGACTGATGACCATAGATGTTAAGTCCCATAGTGCTCAGAGCCATTTGAACCATTTGGAGTCATAGTGATGCATCCCAGACTTGTATGTGGTGACTAGGTGACTACGGGAGTTATCTGTGAGACCTGATACAGCTGCAACATTTCCGCGCCAGTCTCTGCTGTGTTCTTGAATGGTTGTGAGCAGTAGCGGAACCCAGTTGGGGCGAGAGGGTTACGTCTCATGCGATTCCCAGTTATTCACAGAGATACGGTCTGCCATTTCGTTCTTTTAAATATGTGGCGTCTATACTTTCGAACACCGGCGAGGACGACCAGCTGATCACTTCAGCGCGGATGTACACCACGCTCGACTTCTTATGGGAATCGGCGAAATGCCGCGACTAATAAGGATAATGGGCAGGGGACGCTACAGGGTGTTACAAAAAGGTGCGGCCAAACTTTCAGGAAACATTCCTCACACACAAATCAAGAAAAGATGTTATGGGCATGTGTCCGGAAACGCTTAATTTCCATGTTCGAGGTCATTTTAGGTTCGTCAGTATGTACTGTACTTCCTCGATTCACCGCCAGTTGGCCCAATTGAAGGAAGGTAATGTTGAATCCGCACGCAGTTGTGCAATCACATCATCAACACAGATTTTCTGTGAACGTTTGGGCAAGCATTGTTGGTGATGTCTTGATTGGGCCCCATGTTCTTCCACCTACGCTCAATGGAGCACGTTATCATGATTTCATACGGGATACTGTACCTGTGCTGCTAGAACATGTGTCTTTACAAGTACGACACAACATGTGGTTCATGCACGATGGAGCTCCTGCACATTTCAGTCGAAGTGCTCGTACGCTTCTCAACAACAGATTCGGTGACCAATGGATTGGTAGAGGCGGACCAATTCCATGGCCTCCACGCTCTACCAACCTCAAACCTCTTGACTTTCATTTATGGGGGCATTTGAAAGCTCTTGTCTACGCAAGCCCGGTACTAAATGTAGAGACTCTTCGTGCTCGTATTGTGGACGGCTGTGATACAATACGCTATTCTCCAGGGCTGCATCAGCGCATCAGGGATTCCATGCGACGGAGGGTGGATGCATGTATCCTCGCTAACGGAGGACATTTTGAACATTTCCTGTAACAAAGTGTTTGAAGTCACGCTGGTACGTTCTGTTGCTGTGTGTTTCCATTCCATGATTAATGTGATTTGAAGAGAAATAATAAAATGAGCTCTAACATGGAGAGGAAGCGTTTCCGGACACATGTCCACATAACATATTTTCTTTCTTTGTGTGTGAGGAATGTTTTCTGAAAGTTTGGCCGTACCTTTTTGTAACACCCTGTATATCGGTCGTGTGTGATAAAGTTGAGAATATAGATCTGGCGGGAGGCGTGTTAGGGTAGTCCGCGTGGGTATGATGACTATTGTATTTAGTTGGCGCAATGGTCAGCTCATCTGCCTAATAAGCAGGAGGCCCGGGTTCGAATCCCAGTCTGGCACAAATTGTCAACTCTCCCCATTGATTTAAATCAGTGGTCACTGGCAGCGAATGTCATTAATTTGTTTTTGTCTCGATTACTCCGTCCTTAATCATTCATGCCTGTTTCTCCAGTCTGGAGGCGTGTGCACTACATAACCACCGTGTCATCCGAAGCTTTTATCTGCTTAACTGCTGCTATGGTTCTCTACGTGCTCGGTAAGCTGACACTTGTGTTTATCTGCTAAACAGTTGGCATTTGGCAACCGGCTAGTACAGTTGTATTGTTTAAAAACGACGAGCATTGCATAGAAAATAAATCACAGACAAAATTTAGCACTATCAACTGTACAGAACAGGCATTGCCTCATTCGATTCTTGCGAGCCTTCTACAGAAAATTAATCAACTATTCAGCATAGGATCTGTCCCTCTTGCAGGTAAGGTATCGATCACAAAAATCGTGGTTTGTGACACTAGCTTGTTACTAACTTGAAGAACACAGCTTAACGCACTTTGTGAATAATTTTCGTGGTCGGAGGATTAAGGAAATATTCCTAAGACCAAGAGAGCTTTCGGAGGATGGGAATTGTGGACAACTGAACACCAGACATAAGTTCACCCTGGGATGGCAGCGAGTAGTCGAGAGAAAGAAGCGGCATCCGGCGTTGCGGCAGCGCCGGCGACGTTGGATTACCAATAACCTTGCGGCGTTGATGGTAACAGTTGATATCCTGTAGCGCGTAGCTTAATGCAGCGACGAATACTTAATTTCATCAGTTCGCCTGAGCCGTGCACGGCTCGTGTTCATGCCATTTACTGTTTGTCATAAAAAAAAATGGCTCTGAGCACTATGGGACTTAACATCTATGGTCATCAGTCCCCTAGAACTTAGAACTACTTAAACCTAACTAACTTAAGGACATCACACAACACCCAGCCATCACGAGGCAGAGAAAATCCCTGACCCCGCCGGGAATCGAACCCGGGAACCCGGGCGTGGGAAGCGAGAACGCTACCGCACGACCACGAGATGCGGGCTACTGTTTGGCATCTTCTATTACGGTACTGCTGCCTCGTTTTCTTATTCCATTTACTCGCGTCACTAACTTCCTGCCCTACTTGTTCGTGAGCAGCAGCGCTTATCGATAAGTGCACTGTCGTACCATCTCTGTAGCGACCGATAGGATTTTCGGGTCGTTGTGTGTCTGGCAGTCAGTTGGAGATGGACCAGCAGGTCAGTTGGACACACATGAACTGTCCGACGGAGGGAGATTGGAGCGGGACGACCGTTGCTTGGTCGTTCGGTTGGTCGTCTCATCGGCCGACGTATATTTCTTTCACCGTTTCCGGACCTGGGCAGTTGGTCAGTTGGCGTGGAGCAACGAGGAAATCTCCGCGGCACGTTGTTTGGCCCAGCCCGCTGACAGCGTCCACGCGCGGACGGAGTGTGTGGCGCTGTTACCGTTGTTACGAGGTCCGTGGCTCACCGATCCTGGACACGAAAGTTGAGTTCTGACTTAATCTACCAGTAAGTAACGACTGTCCACATTGTGTCGTCTAGAATTCGTTGTTGGCTGTTGGGACATTCCCGCGAGCAATAACGTGTGTTTTCAAGCTGGCAAATTTTAGCTTTAGCCACCTTCCGGTGGAGTTTAACTGTACTTGTTAATTTTGAATTGAAGTGCACCAGCGGAATCTTCTGCCTTGTGGCCGTTAACGTTCCGGTTACCTGCCCTGGCCGTTGACGTAAATTCAGGCAGTGTATATCCTCATCGTGTTGTTGCTGTTCGGCACGGTGTGTAGTTTGACAGCTCAATGTATAATTGGTTGTGAGCGCCAATACCTTTTACGCAGTTCTATTGAACTCCCTATTGTTAGCTTGTTGGTGGGTCCTTTGACTGTCTGTCGGTTGGGTTGTCGTCGGATCGACAATAGTTGGGCCGACTGCCTGTCTCACCTAAGCGAGCGTTAATGATTGAATTCCAGGTCGACCCTCGGAAACTTCTGAGAGCCGTTGCGTGTGCTGCCTTTCCTTATCTGTTCTTGTTGTTTGTATTTGTATGGCTTTTAACCGATGTTTAAATTAAGATTGTTTTGCCCTGAATGCGTAAGATTGTTTGGGCCTTCAGCCTAATTTAAAGAACTGTTTTAAGTAAGGCCTTTGGCCTTTTTAAAAATTTAATTTTGTTAGCTCTTATGTGATGGGCCTTCAGCCGAATTTGAATTAAAGTTGTTTGCTCTTAAGGTGTCAGATTGTTTGGGCCTTCAGCCTGATTAAAGAACTGATTTAAGATAAGACCTACTGCCTTTTAAATTTCTGACTTTGGTTCGAGTTTTAAGTTAATGGCTTTCAGCCGATTTTTGATTAAAGCGGTCTTGCCCTTAAGGCGTGGGATTGCAGGGCGTATTAAGTTCTAAAAAAATTAATGCTGTGTTTTTTTAAAAAAAATTCCTTGGCTCTTGTAACGTTTGGTCAAATAAATAAAGTTGTATGTTCGAGTGTAGCTGACAGCCGCTTATTTTGGCCTCTTTCCACAATTTAAACTAACTGTCCTGTCGTGCGGGTTTAGCAGGGCGTCCCATGGCCAACACTTGCTAACGAGGTCTGTTTAGCAGACAGAGGTGGAGTGCTATGCTGAGACTTTCAGTCTGTCCATCTCTTTTGTCCTATGCAGAATGAGTTGGATGCACTACGATTTGGTGCAGGCGAAACGGAGGCAGCAAAGGAGGATGAGGCGACGTGCCCGTAGTCTTGTCGGCTCGATTTGAGAAAAACATGACACTGTCTAAATATGCACGTTACCAAAATTCCCGTGACTGAGGTGCCAGCGTCTCTCTCCACCTCACTAAGAGCTTGAAAAACGTTTTCAATGTGCGGCGGAAGGGAAAGTTTTCCACAAACTGACCGCGTTCAGACTGTCAAGCACGTGGCGAAGGTAAGCTTCTAATGAAGTAACTGCTTTCGAAACTGACACCAGTCGCTTCCTTTTAGCCGCCATATTGGCTGTTTTAATTAGATATATACCCGATAATGTTACGAATCTGAACTTTTGAATACAAATACTCCTGTACTTGGTGAAATTATCGACACCTCTTCTTTCTCTTTCCAGCGTAACTGAACATATGAAATCCCCTATGAAGTTTTTAACAAATCTAAATTGATTATTAGATCAGAAATTAAATGATGTACACATCTTTCTTTAAATATTACTGAGTAACTGGTATGATGGTTTACGGGAAACTGTCGGTATTAGAACTGCTACTAATCAACTTCCTCTTGAAATGCAGCGGATGAAACACTGCACGTTAGGGATGGGGAAAACCGAAACCTTAAAACAGATACAGGCATTTTAGTCCTGAATAACAGGTATTTTTAACTTTTAATAATAACCGCGTAAATCACCGAAATATGAATTAACGATAAAAGCAGTGCTGAAATTTTTCGTTTTTAAATAAATCTTTTGTAAAGAATGAGTAATTTTTATTCGCAAAATTTGCATTGCTTTGAAATATTGCATTAGTATACAACATGGGAAAGGTGAACACAGCTATTTTAATAACAGTGCCAATAGAAACGAGCAACAAATACAAGGCATAAGAATTGTTACGGTACTGCTGAGACAAGAATGCACGTGTTACCATGTGGCGAGTCCTATTAAATAGTAAGGTGCAAGAGGTGCCCCGTATCGTCTGTGTGGTAGTCTGTCACTGTCGCCGCCGGACCTCAGTTGTGTTAACAGAGTGGCACAATCCTTAGTCTGGAAGTATTTTAAGAAGTACGGCATCAGTGAAGTACAACGTTCCATTTGCTGTAAGAGATTAAATACGGGAGGTGTCACAACAATCACGTGACATAATATAAGAAGAAAACTTAACACTTAACACTTCATTCACAGTTGCAATAACAACAGATCTCAGCCCTTTCTGCTGCCTGTGTCTATATAACACGTCCCCGTTTTTAGCCTTTCAAAGCGGACAAATTAACACGAAAAATAGTTCTTCAGCCTCAGTTCCCATCTTTAGCACTTCCAATGCGCGATGCCCAAATAGTGGTGTCATCCCTGATAACTACGAGATTTTTGAGCAGCGTTTCAAAAGCTTAGAATCAATCGGAGGATACTTGCGATTGTAGTTTGTCAACCACTTATCACTTTTGGAGAAAAGCAGTGAACGATGGACTCATTAAACTTTCTTTTATGTGCCTGTATAATTTAATATTTTGATTCTGTGTACCTTGAAAGTGAGAGTGTCAACATTTTTTAATTTTTGTTCGATTTCTATGTTTATGACAGGAAATAATGGGAATGAAAGACCGAAAATCCTTTATTCTGGGTGGTGTGAGCAGTCCGGTTAAACCGGCCTTGAATTTAAAAAAAAAGGATGTAACGGAAAACCGGTTATTTCGGCCATAACCGCAGTCCCTATCGCACGATGTACCACTTTATTCATTTGGTTACGCCATTTTATTTTGGTTGGTTTTGCTGTGCATTACGGCATGTTGCGAGTAATTTCAAGTGTACTACACATACCTGGTAACAAACGAACAATAAATTACTTAACTACTTGCAGAAACCTTCGCCCTAGCGTTGTGTAAACGTAATTGTCGTACAGCATTGTTGGTTAGGAATTCTCACGAGATAGGCTCACCTGCAGAGCGAGAAGAGTCTTCTTCCTCTGCGCACATTGGCCTCATTCCCTGCAGATATGTTAGAGTTGTGAAGTATTTGTATTTGTGAAGTGTAAGTGAGTGTAATGTATGCGTATCTAGTGTAGTACCAGGCGACTGTAATTAAAATGCAGCTACTCACAGAGGTGCAGCGTGAGCTGTAACTGTCGTATGGCAGCGAGGCTTGGTAGATATTCTAAATGCGTTAATGCGGAACCCATTTAAGCTGGATTTTGGTCACCAGGTGCAAATCTGACGCTGTGAATGCAAGAAAGACGCATGTAGTGAAGTCGAAGTAGATACTCCGTGCGAATTGGTATGGGTGGAGGTTATACTTAACAGCCGAACTAACTTAGTAATTGGCTCCTTCTACCGACCCCCAGACTTCGATGATATAGTTGCTGAACAGTTCAGAGAAAATTTAAGTCTCGTAACAAATAAATACCCCACTCATACGGTTATAGTTGGTGGGGACTTCAACCTTCCCTCGATATGTTGGCAAAAATACTTGTTCAAAACCGGTGGTAGGCAGAAAACATCTTCCGAGATTGTCCTAAATGCTTTTTCCGAAAATTATTTCGAGCAGTTAGTCCACGAACCCACGCGAATTGTAAATGGTTGCGAAAACACACTTGACCTCATAGCCACAAACAATCCAGAACTAATAGAGAGCATCATGACTGATGCAGTGATCACGAGGTCGTTGTAGATAGACTCAATACCGTTTCTCCGAAATCCACCAGAAACAAACGCAAAATAATTTTATTTAAAAAAGCGGATAGTGTCACTAGAAGCTTTCCTAAGAGAGAATCTACATTCCTTCCGAACTGACTATGCAAATGTAGACGAGATGTGGCTCAAATTCAAAGATATAGTAGCAAAAGCAATTGAGAGATTCATACCTCATAAATTGGTAAGAGATGGAACTGATCCCCCATGGTACACAAAACAGGTCCGAACGCTGTTGCAGAGGCAACGGAAAAAGTATGCGAAGTTCAGAAGAACGCGAAATTCCGAAGATCGGCTAAAATTTACAGACGCGTGAAATTTGGCGCGGACTTCAATGCGAGATGCCTTTAATAGGTTCCACAACGAAACATTGTCTCGAAATTTGGTAGAAAATCCGAAGAAATTCTGGTCGTATGTAAAGTACACAAGCGGCAAGACGCAGTCAATACCTTTGCTGCGCAGTGACGATGGTACTGTTACCGACGATTGTGCCGCTAAAGCGGAGTTATTGAACGCAGTTTTCCGAAATTCCTTCACCAGGGAAGACGAATGGAATATTCCAGAATTTGAAACACGAACAGCTGCTAGCATGACTTTCTTAGAAGTAGATACCTTAGGGGTTGCGAAGCAACTCAAATCGCTTGATACGGGCAAGTCTTCAGGTGCAGATTGTATACCGATTAGGTTCCTTTCAGATTACGCTGATACAATAACTCCCTACTTAGCAATCATATACAACCGCTCGCTCACCGATAGATCTGTACCTACAGATTGGAAAATTGCGCAGGTCGCACCAGTGTTTAAGAAGGGTAGTAGGAGTAATCCATCGAACTACAGACCTATATCATTGACGTCGGTTTGCAGTAGGGTTTTGGAGCATATACTGTATTCAAACATTATGAATCACCTCGAAGGGAACGATCTATTGATACGTAATCAGCATGGTTTCAGGAAACATCGTTCTTGTGCAACGCAGCTAGCTCTTTATTCGGACGAAGTAATGGCCGCTATCGACAGGGGATCTCAAGTTGATTCCGTATTTCTAGATTTCCGGAAAATTTTTGACACCGTTCCTCACAAGCGACTTCTAATCAAGCTGCGGACCTATGGGGTATCGTCTCAGTTGTTCGACTGGATTCGTGATTTCCTGTCAGGAAGGTCGCAGTTCGTAGTAATAGACGGCAAATCATCTAGTAAAACTGAAGTGATATGAGGTGTTCCCCAGGGAAGCGTCCTGGGACCTCTGCTGTTCCTGATCTATATAAATGACCTGGGTGACAATCTTAGCAGTTCTCTTAGGTTGTTCGCAGATGATGCTGTAATTTACCGTCTAGTAAGGTCATCCGAAGACCAGTATCAGTTGCAAAGCGATTTAGAAAAGATTGCTGTTTGGTGTAGCAGGTGGCAGTTGACGCTAAATAACGATAAGTGTGAGGTGATCCACATGAGTTCCAAAAGAAATCCGTTGGAATTCGATTACTCGGTAAATAGTACAATTCTCAAGACTGTCAATTCAACTAAGTACCTGGGTGTAAAAATTACGAACAACTTCAGTTGGAAAGACCACATAGATAATATTGTGGGGAAGTCGAGCCAAAGGTTGCGTTTCATTGGCAGGACGCTTCGAAGATGCAACAAGTCCACTAAAAAGACGGCTTACACTACACTCGTTCGTCCTCTGTTAGAATATTGCTACGCGGTGTGGGATCCTTACCAGGTGGGATTGACGGAGGACATCGAAAGGGTGCAAAAAAGGGCAGCTCGTTTTGTATTATCGCGTAATAGGGGAGAGAGTGTGGCAGATATGATACGCGAGTTGGGATGGAAGTCATTAAAGCAAAGACGTTTTTCGTCGCGGCGAGATCTATTTACGAAATTTCTGTCACCAACTTTCTCTTCCGAATGCGAAAATATTTTGTTGAGCCCAACCTACATAGGTAGGAATGATAATCAAAATAAAATAAGAGAAATCTGACCTCGAACAGAAAGGTTTAGGTGTTCGTTTTTCCCGCGCGCTGTTCGGGAGTGGAATGGTAGGGAGATAGCATTATTGTGGTTCGATGAACCCTCTGCCAAGCACTTAAATGTGAATTGCAGAGTAATCATGTAGATGTAGATGTAGAAATGATTCCATGTGTAATGGATTAGGAACGGTAGCTGGGCAAAAAAGACGAAACAAATGAGAGAGGTGTAATGTTGCTTTTATTATTAACTGCCGCTTACACAATTTGTTCAATACGAGCACCGGAGACGTCGACGAGATTCTGTACGGCCCTACATTTGCACCTGGTGGCTGAAATTGGAACTAATTTTTTTCTAGCATACAATGATTCCGAATTAACACGTTGGCATATTTACCAAGGTTCGCTGCTTTACAATAATTACAGCTCACGCTGGACCTCTGTGAGTGGCTGCACTTGAACTGTAACCATACGGTATTAGAGCTGCGTTGTATGACGATGGTGACGAAAGGAAGAGAGAGGGTGAACCTCGGCGCCGCCACACATTGTACTCCGCTCGAGTATCAGAAAGGAGGCCGGCGAGCTTGGGAACGGATCTCCATCAACAAGACTGGCGATCAGAACCTTCATGCCACCGCCTCTCCTCTCCTACCCTTGCAGTGAAGATTTCATCCATCAACAGCACCCGTTCCTGCTTACCTTAGAGTCGAGAGCCAACGCAAATGCGTGGTTTAGCGATCTTTTCCTTTTTTTGCCTCCCACCTCCCCTAGCTTCTTAGTTTTAGTTTCTGCCGTCGCTATTCATCTCCCCTAGCTTCTTAGCTTTAGTTTGAGTCGTCACTATGGACGTCATTTCTCTATTTGTATTGCAGCGCAGCGATTGCTTCAGAGTTCGCCTTCTCTGAGTTTTGCTTTCGCAGTTTGCCCACATTATCATGATTGTCTTGTTCTTATGTCAGCTGTTTATGTTCTATAAGTGCGACTTCTCATAATTATGAAAGAACCAGCTACCAGACCCTTGTTTTTTCCCTTATGTATTTAGTATTGCTGTTTCTCTTGTTTAATGACGTATCCGTCGTCCTCGACATTTCTGCGAACTAAATAAGTTTCTCGCCAGAAAAAATAAAAAATACAAAAGAACTAAATATACACATCTGCTTCTTGTCTCGGTAGTCTATGATAGGGCTTTTAGAGAGGGTGAAAGTCAAGTGCCCACTAAAACTGAACTCATTCCATTTGAATATGATTAAAATAAATCAAGACGTCTTCTCAGCCACTTCTACCTCCCCTTCAGCCAATCCTTACGCTCGCCGATATCCTGTCTTCGCGGCCTGGCTTCACTGCCTGTTCTCTCCAACCGTAAAGTAATACGCTAAATTCTTCAATCTTGAAATTGAAAGAAATACATAAAGAACCCTTGTTTTCTTAATAACAACTCAATATTATTTCAGACAAAATGAATCAAACACTTCTTGGAAAAGTTGTTTTTTTTTTCTTTTTTTTTTTTCTTTCACAGCTTTTCTTAGGCACCGTAACTTGTCAGCTCGGCTACGGAGGCGGTGTGCCTTGGCTTTCTAATATAAATGTCTTCAATTCAACGCTCTTTGACAGTTTAACTGTGATTATACATTCAAAAGGGCTCATCAGGTGCATCGCATGGTACAGTGCTCGTTCCCCAATGGTGATGCTGTTTTCAAAGACGACATGGTCCCGGTTCACACAGCTCGCGTTATCTAAGACTTGTTTTGCGAGCATGAGGATGAACTGTTGCGTCTCCCTTGGCCACGGAAGTCACCATACCTCCATATTATTTAGCTTTTATGGTCTAGTTTGGAGAGAAGGGTACGTGAACACTACCCATCTCCATCACGGTTAGCAATATTTTGCTGGAAAAATGGCATAAGACTAGCTTTAAAACCATATAGGATCTGTATTTATCCATTCCGAGACGACGAGAAACTGTTTTGAAAGGCCTACGCTTCCCCTACACCATGTTGTGTTTTTAGTGTTTCCATGTCTTTGTCCTTCCTCTGTAGACATACAATGATGGCAACAGGATTGTTATGAAGTATTCCTGGAATACAGTTCTCTAAATTTAGCCAATAGGATTTTATCAAAAACAGTGTCTCCTATCTTCACAAGACTTCAACTTTTTGGGGGGAGCTGTGCTTGTGAAGCACAGAGGGTGACCAACTAATTGTCCTCCAACACCATGCGTAAAATTCAAAAATTCTTCTCAGCGTTTATGAGACGTTGGACGCACACTCAAGGATACTTCAACTCAGTAAAGACAAGGCAGTAATTACCAATCAAACACAAACTCTGGCTTGCAATTTATAACAGATTTTATTTAACAATATCCCAGAACAATATACATAATTGCCCCAGAATTTGAAACATTACTAAACAAAATGTCAACGGGTGTCAAAGCCCTCCCCAAACAATAAATAATTTTAAAACCCTCTTTATATAAACATTTAGAACCATGTGACGCATTAAATGGTTTACCGAGAAAACTCTCACAGAAGCAGGATACCTTTTAAGAAATAACAGCAGAAACAACTCACACTCTCTCTGAGAATATGGTATAACAAAACGCAGCACAATGAAAGGCATCTTTCAGGTATTACAAAATTTCAGTGACAAGTAATGGCACATCGGAGGTGCTTGGAAACTACAACTCTCTCTCTGAATGAAAGCTGAAAGGAGCAGTGAAGAAGGAAAGACGGACGCCTCGGCGTCACCAGCAACCAATTATCAGACACTCAGCTTAAATTCACCGTAAATTGGAGTCTACTGACAAACACAGCGACCGCGCTATCGGTTACAATTCAAACTGGCCGTAGCCATGGTGTCATCTTCAGTTAAACGACCAGCTATAATGGACGACGCGCACCGCTGATTATACCACGGAAACGACAACATAAAACCACACAGCAACTGGAAAGTATCCAGAGTAGCAAACATTAGAAAAATATGAAAACAGGAATACGGCCACAAAGGAGTCACAAGCCATTCACATTCAGCACTTCCTACTAACATGAAATAGTGGTGTATACAAATTACTCCCACACAATTTTTCTATCGCACTCACACACATGGGACAGAACTAGGTTACGTTCACTTTTACTCGATGCCACGGTTCTGCAGTATACTGTACACAACAGCACTTCAGAAAACATCGACTACATTGCGACAAGGCTGTCGCTATTCGCTTTGTAAATTAATAATTAAAATGTTCACCATATAATCACGTTGCAAATAGCGAAGTTTATAATGATGCTACCGGTTCTGACCTTCCTCTATTTAAAACTTCATCACTGACGGACCAGAAATTCTGTCACGTCGTTTAACAGCACAGACGAGACGGTCGCCCTCTCACTAGACGCAGTACACACTCACCGACGGCACGCACGCCTCCGTCCGCAGCCCCAGTGCCCACGTGACAGAAAGAGGCAGAGCATGCGCAAGAGCGACAGCCGACAACCGCACTGCAGACAGGAACACCAACAAACCGACCAAAACCAGCCTCTCCCTAAAGCGTCGTGCGCTTAAGTAAGCGAAAAGCGATCAAAGAGATCTTACATGAATACAGAGAGAAGCGACTGGCGCCAACGGCGCCACGTATCAGTTAATGTTGTGAAGTTTGCGACACTAGTGATAATGATTCGTCCTACAATTCGGATATTTAAACTCAGAGGCTGTCTTGCAGCTACTCGAGAAGAGTAAGGTTATGTGCTAGTCTACTTCTTTTGTGTCACTGTGTCTTAATACACGCACGTTGCACTGTAAGAGGATATACACTACTGGCTATTAAAATTGCTACACCACGAAGATGAAGCGCTACAGACGCGAAGTTTAACCGATAGGAAGAAGATGCTCTGATACGTAAATGATTAGCTTTTCAGAGCATTCACACAAGGTTGGCGCCGGTGGCGACACCTACAACGTGCTGACATGAGGAAAGTTTCCAACCTATTTCTCATACACAAACAGCAGTTGACCGGCGTTGCCTAGTGAAACGTTGTTGTGATGCTTCGTGTAAGGAGGAGAAATGCGTACCATCACGTTTCCGACATTGATAAAGGTCGGATTGTAGCCTATCGCGATTGTGGTTTATCGTATCGCGACACTGCTGCACGCGTTGGTCGAGATTCAATGACAGTTGACAGAATATGGAATCAGTGGGGTTCAGGAGGGTAATACGGAACGCCGTGCTGGATCCCAACGGCCTCGTGTCACTAGCAGTCGAGATGACAGGCACCTTATACACATGGCTGTAACGAATCGTGCAGCCACGTCTCGATCCCTGAGTCAACAGATCGGGACGTTTGCAAGACAACAACCATCTCCATGAACAGTTCGACGACGTCTCCAGCAGCATGGACTATCAGCTCAGAGACCATGGCTGCGGTTACCCTTGATGCTGCATCACAGACAGGAGCGCCTGCGATGGTGTACTCAACGACGAACCTGGGTGCACGAATGGTAAAACGTCATGTTTTCGGATGAATCCAGGTTCTGTTTACAGCATCATGATCGTCGCCTCCGTGTTTGGTGACATCGCGGTGAACGCACATTGGAAGCGTGTGATGCTGGCGTATCACCCGGCGTGATGGTATGGGGTGCCATTGGTTACACGTTTCGGTCCATTGACGGCACTTTGAACAGTGGACGTTACATTTCCGATGTGTTACGACCCGTGGCTGTACCCTTCATTCGATCCCTGCGAAACCCTACATTTCAGCAGGATAATGCACGACCGCATGTTGCAGGTCCTGTACGGGCCTTTCTGGTTACAGAAAATGTTCGACTGCTGCCCTGGCCAGTACATTCTCCAGATCTCTCACCAATTGAAAACGTCTGGTCAATGGTGGCCGAGCAACTGGCTCGTCACAATACGCCAGTCACTACTCTTGATAAACTGCGGTATGGTATTGAAGCTGCATGGGCAGCTGTACCTGTACACGCCATCCAAGCTCTGTTTGACTCAATGCCCAGGCGTATCAAGGCCGTTATTACGGCCAGAGGTGGTTGTTATGGGTACTGATTTCTCAGAATCTATGCCCGCAATTTGCGTGACAATTAATCACATGTCAGTTCTAGTATAATATATTTGTCCAATGAATACCCGTTTATCATCCTCATTTCTTCTTGGTGTAGCAATTTTAATGGCCAGTAGTGTAGGAATCCGCGTGATTAAGAAACTCTCTTGACATCGATAGGCTGCACTCCACGAGCGCGCCGCCTATACGGCAACGCCGCCTTGTCCCCAAAAGCTCATTAGGGAGTACGGCACTCGACTTTTCTTTTGCTAACCCAGAAGGGTCCCCAGAACGTGCACTTCGCTTTGCGACATTATGGTTGGTTGTCGTCTCCTCTGTGGGGAGCCTGAATATCATGTATAGCGGCTGTACTCTCCCTCGAGTTCACGGAGACCTCGCTTTTCTTTAAGTCGTACTGTTTTTATAAATCCTGCTGCTTTCATTTCATCCACTCGACTTTGACGCGGTTTGTGAATCTCATTAAAATTTATTCAAGAATACTCTTAATAAAATCAAAAGAAACGTATTTGGCAAGGCCGAAATAGCAAACTATAAGACATTGCAGTCTGGGTTTTCTTCTCTTCAGAATTCTCATTAAGCTTCTGTTTTGCTTAAAGTTGTTCGGGAAATAGTTGATTGAGAAATAAATAAGAAATAAAGAACCGCAACGATATATTAGAGAGGTCATCAGCTGACGTACTGGTGGAACATAGTTGTTGTTGATAGTAGCCGTATTCATCATTTTGTACTCAGTAATCGATGTACAAGAGTGCTTCTGTAAGGTCAACTAACAAAGAAAGGGATCCAATTAATTGAAATGACATTTAATGGGTTGGTGCATAAGCTTGCAGCGTTTCTCCATAAATTTTAATAAACACACCATTACACATAACAGAGACTTTAGTCTTCAATAAAATATTCGCCTTCACTATTTACAACAGCCCCTCATTTCGACTCGTGGAAGTGCCTTTCGTCGAGAATGGATGTTTCTCGAAGATTGTTTGATAGAGAGCGGCAAAGGTGAAAATATGAGGCCTTAGGATCAGATGAATAAGGTGGGCGCGAAATGACTTCCCATCCCAAGTCCTGTATAGTGTTCTTTTTTTCCAGTCTAGCGGAATGCAGGCGAGCTCTGTTGTGGAGTAGCGTCACTTCACTCAGCCTTCCTGGTCGTTGTTCTTGGATTGCGTGTGCAAGACGTCTCACATGTTGACAATAAAAGTCAGCAGCGATGTTTACACCGCGGGAAGCAATTCGTAGAGCACCACACCGTCGCCACCGGCGTCAGCCTTGTGTGAATGCTCTGAAAAGCTAATCATTTGCATATCACAGCACCTTCTTCCTGTCGGTTAAATTTCGCGTCTGTAGCACGTAACCTTCGTGGTGTAGTAATTTTAATGGCCAGTAGTGTATTTTAATTGTTCCGTAATTTATAATGCAGCGTGGTATTGGTTTTAAATGCGGCTTGGACTTCAAATGGCTTAAAAATGTTAGTTACTTTCTGAAATCTTGAGTCTCCTAACATCCTGCATGATATTTCCACTTACAACTCTGTGCTGTTTCTTATGCATTAATTTTTTCGCTGTGTCTTCAAGACACCCGTTAGCTTCCGCTAACTATCCCATTCTATTCAGCCCAGTCGCTCTGTCCTGTTTATTCAACAAGACTTTAAAATCAGCTATCCATTAAGCAGCGAAAGGCCTGAAAGTTTTTGGTCATTCAGATGAGAAAAATTATTATGTATCGAAATATCCGTTGCCGTCGGCTTCTTGCACACTTTGAAAGCGTGCCCACCAACTGACTTCGTGATATTCAGATCGACGAACTGCAGGTCATCATATTTTCGTGTTGTACAGAAAATTAAATTTCTTCGGGCAAATCACTACATTTATTTACAATTTTCAGTAACTTCTCTTTCATATTCATCTATCAGATGCAGAGTATCGTGCGCGGAGGACTTTTAATACAAATTTTATCCACCGGATACTGCGCATCGGTGTCGGATCTTTTTTCCAGGTGATTAATAAAAACGTTCTCTGTGATTCCATATAAGCTGAAGCCCATAGCCAGTTCTGCTTGCATATAACATTTATTGTTAAAAGAGAAGTAATTACATTTAAGAATGACTCCTAAAAGTTCAATAAATTCAACATTTCTTATCTCTTGTACTTTAACAAGTGTGTTTTGATCATCTCAGTGGCTTCAGTAAAAGGCACACTCGCAGAAATGGGTTTGATGTCCAATGATATGAACTAGGAAGTGTTAGCAACAGATGTATCCCTGGTCTCTTTAATCACCGCAGGATTGTTACTGACTGAAAAGTGTACTCAAAGATGTAAAACTCCTTTAATATTTTATCAGGCACTTTTGTAGTTTTATATATAAGACCATTCGTATAATTAACAATTGGTCTAATATAGTGATACTCATGGATTTTCAATTGAGACCTAAGCTGTGGAGTCTTCGGTTTCATGATAGAACTTCGTAGCTTTTCCCATTTGGCCGGTAACAATGATCTCCTTGTTAGTAACTACACTAACTCTTCTTGTACCTGTTTCATTGGATCCCCAGCAACTGTAGTGCAGATATACCCCTGTTTGCTAGCAATAACAGTATTATTCCGTTTATCTGCCTTTTTTATCTAATAATTTTCAAAGTGTGTCCGGGCTATTTCTGGTATTGCGGACTAGTGGCTCCCAAAATGAAAAAGCCGTTTTAACTTTCATTTATGTTGGAGAATATATTGAAAGCATCTAATCAGCAATGCTTTGTAACTGCTAAATAGTATGATAATTGGATGTATGTGATAATCTGGAGTATTGCTGGGAATTGTCACGATGCAAATTTCGGCCCCTCATTGGAATTTAACTCACTCTAACGGTATTTAAACTGGAAATTATAATAAATCATATAGAATATGAGAGACAAATATCTCGAAAAGTTTCTGACCGATTTCCTTCGCATCTTTATACGGTATTCCATTAAACATTAGGACATGGGCTACATATAATTTTTAAAAGTAAATGAACAGATTTATTGCTAAAACTGACTACGAGATAGAAAATGCTGTGTTGTGAAAAATGTGTGGTTTTGTGTCCTTTCTCACAGTCGGTTTTAACTATGATAGCAGGGCATTTAAACTATTGTTTCTCTCATATATGTTGTGATTTTTTCCACTGTGTACAAACTCTAGGGATTTATCGATGAGAAGATACGGAACAAAAAAGGTCTAACGAACTTACGTCTGGAAATGCATGGTTTCCATGCTAGAGAACATTTATTCAATCACATATAGTTACAGAGACTGCGGTCTAATACGCGCTCTATCATGCAGCCACAGTTACAGTATGTATTCAAAATGGTGTCCATGTCCCTCAACACATGTTTGTACTGCTCGTAGCATGTTCTGTATCACGTTCACGTCTGAACATCGTCAAAGGCAGCATGAATACGCTGCTCCAGTGTCTCCACATCTGGAATGTGCTCTGCATACACGATGCTTTTGATATGGTCCCATAGCCAGAAATCGCACAGGTTGAGATCCGATCAACGAGCAGGCCATGCAACTGGACCCCCTCGTCCGATCCATCGACCAGGGAATACACGATTGAGTGCGTCGAGCGTGTTAACGGCGAAGTGTGATGGAGCACCATCATGTTGCAGTCACATAGCCCTTCGAATCATCAATGGTATTTCTTCCAGTAGGGGAGGCAAAGTCACCCGCAAGAAACACCGATAGTTCCGGCCTGTTAGGCGACGTGGAAGGAAGAAGACTGGTCCCAAAATAGGTCGCCAATTATTCCAGACCACACATTCCGGCTGCACCGATGCTGATGATTCGCTGTAGCCGGACCGTGGGGGTTCCGCATACTGTCCCACAGACGACTGTTATGGAAGTTGAAGATACCACTCCGCGTAAACTGTGAACAGTCTTGATGGCACAAATCTCGGAATACTGGTTGCCTAGTGAGGAAACCAGTGACAGAATTGCTTCCTGTCGCTAGTAAGCCCTGCACACGCTGTAAATGATGAGGGTAGTAACAGTTGTGGAGAATGTTCCACACGGTCGTGTCTGGCTTACCCTGCATTGACGGGCCAACTGCCTGGTACTGACAGGCGGTCGCCTTCCACAGTGTTACATTTTTCTCCAAGTTTGGTGTCCGAACATTTGGGGTACGTTCTTCATGATTTCCTACTTCCTGAAACGACCCTGTCTCAAACAAACGGTAAACACACAGGTCTCCTGATACAACCTTGCTATCCGCCGCCCGTTGCCATTTGCCTTTCCGTAGGTAAACACCATTTCGGCAAGCTCTCGATTCCAATATGGAACCATTGTGTACAATGCTGTATCAGATGCACTACAAAGTGAGCCAGCAAGAGAAGTTAATCGGACACAACATTACCAATTACTATGGCAGGAGAGGACGCTAGGAAGTGACGTATGAGGAACACTACCACCGTCTAGGGGGAAGTCATGCATACTGTAACTGTGGCTGCATGGTACAGCGTGTATTAGACTGCAGTCTCTGTATTAAAGTATGATTGAATAAATGGTCCCTAGCATGGACACCATGCATTTTAGTACATACGTTCATTACACATTTTTTATTCCGCATTCTCTCATCGACCAATCTCTAGAGTTTGTACACGGTGGGAAAAATCAACCTTTATATAACTTTATTAAAAAATGGCTCTGGGCACTATGGGACTTAACTGCTGAGGTCGTCAGTCCCCCAGAACTTAGAACTACTTAAACCTAACTAACCTAAGGACATCACACACATCCATGCCCGAGGCGGGATTCGAACCTGCGACCGTAGCGGTCGCGCGGTTCCCGACTGTAACGCCAAGAGCCGCTCGGCCACCTTTATTAAAAATTGTATACACAACAGTGTGCTGTTTCGTTTTCTCCCTCGCAGCCAGTTTTAAGAGAAAACCTCAGTGTAAGTAAGAATACTGACAGGGAATATGAATCGTCCAAAAATTTATAATGCTACCCGTTTGCAGAATACAATTATACATTCAGTTTAAGCTGTCGTAGTGAGAAAGAAAACGACACCGCACGCTCTCACAGCGCAGCACTTACTTATGATATTCGTCTCTGGTCTTCAGCCGGATAACGAAGTCATCCTGACACAATAATTCCCCGGTCCACCTGTCCGCCGTCTTCACATGAGTATACTGCTGCACGAACTCGCCGGAACTGAATTCAGACCGCGAACAGTGACTCCTTTAAACGCCGCGTAAGGCCATAAGCACGTGCACGAGAAATCGTCGTAACTGGCCGGTAGCGTAAGTGGACGTACAGCGCCCCAGTGGTGGAAGCCGGCGAAATCGCTAAATCGCTATCAGAAACTATTCTGATGGCTGAATCATAGGCCGTTGGTTTTTAAACCTTGTCTGTATTTGTAAGATTGTCAGATGGTCGGATTTCAATGGATTCTCTTGCTCACTAAAGGATGCCATGGGCTTGAGCAAGCCCGGTGTGTACAAATTCCTCTGCCATTCTGGGAAAGTTTATTTTGGTCAAGATTCGTACCACTCAGGAGCGACGTGTGGAGCACCAGTGCCACACCCGTTTGTTCCAGCCTGAGAAATCTGCAGTGGCAGAGCACTGTCTTACGGAGGGACATAAAATGTTATACGAAGAGGCGCAAATGGTTGCCCACGAATATCGCTATTGGGACTGTGTTGCAAAAGAATCAATTAAATTCGACTATCTGACCATCTTATGAATAAAGAGTTATCCTTTAAGTAAGATTTGGAACCCTGTTTTATCGGACATTAAAAAACAACGGTCTTTGATTCAGCCACCAGAATAGTTTTTAATAGCGATTTATGGATTTAGGCAGCTTCCGCCACTGAGGCGCTGTAAGTTCACTTGCGCTAGAGGGCAATTCACACAGCATGTTCTTTCTCACAGACTCTGGTAACAAAAAACCTATACATTGTTTTTGAAAAAATGAATACTCTATGTTGACCCAAATGTTTATTAGAGTATCCTGCAAAAATTTGAAGTAAACTGATCAAGAACTTTTTACATTTTTTTCTAACAATATTTCCTCTTTACATAAATTAAGTTAAAATTCTACTGTTTCTTGTCTGTATCCTCCCCACGTGTCCCAGTATACTCGTGCAGCTAGGTTTTGAAGAAACTCCTGCAGTAAGACAAGAAGGTTGGTGCTGCCACGATCATGGTGACATAAGAATTTCTCTGGAGATAAGACATTATATATCGGTGAGGAGAGAAGAAAGTGACAGGAAAAGACGACAGCCAAGATTTAAACTTTAATGTAACTGATTTCTTGGTTGAGAACCGTACGCTCTCATTGCCTGCACACTTTGTAGTCAGAAGAAGTGTAAATGTTACTCCACCAGTACTCTCCACACTGTATTCTTCGAAGTGTGCATTTCAGAAGTTGACGGGGCCTATTGATGAATCTTCTCCCACAAGATTCATCACAATTTTCGCAAATTCTACTGCGTGAACAATTCTTTATTATTTGTCAAAATAGATGGACAGTCGTCTAACGGCGATAAATTTTTTCTCATTAGGATCACATACATCACAACAATATTTTCTGTGGATTCCTTCCGCTGTCCACATTACATCCTACCGAACCCTACGTTAAATGCATGCGTGCAGGTTCCTGCATCGAGTAATGTTTCATCTTCGACAACCGATCGTGAATTCCTATCTCGACTATGGACACAGCCCACACGATTGTCTATCGGTTATTTCAGCGCAGTGCTACCAGGGTCGATACAGTAGACATTTATTATGAAACATAAGTAATTTAGAAAGACGTACCTTTGTTATCTCCTAATAATAAGTTCAGAATACTCTTATATCTTGTAACGTACCAGACCAGGAAACATTATTATAAAATTATCGATCCCAAGACTGACGATCAGCCTATACATTGGTCACGTATGGAGCACGTAGTTTGCAGATAGCTGCTAAAATGTTCAATCTTAATTTTTTTATTATTTCCCAATGACACGTTTCACCTTTATTTAGGTGTCTTCATATTGGCTGATATTTGGTAGCGATGGGAACATGAGATACCGCGCATAAATATCCCTTGTCAATACTTTAAAAACATAGCATTGGCGCAATCGAATGCATACAAAACAAGATCAGGCCTATAGTATGTCTTACGTTATTAGTGTAAATACTTACTGTAGGTCTCATCCCATTTGGTTGCACTGGACAGCGCCGCATGCTATGGTGACACCATGCTGTATTTTTAAAGCTTTGACAAGGGATATTTACCTGCTGGGATATTTTTATTCGCGGTGTCTCATGCACCCATCGCTATCAAATATCAGCCAATTCGGGGATGTCTAAATAAAGCTGAAACGTGCTAATGGGAAGTAATAATATAATGTTAATACTGCAACAAATGTTCAAATGTGTGTGAATCCCTTAGGGACCAAACTGCTGTGGTCATCGGTCCTAGACTTACACACTACTTAAACTAACTAAACAACACACGTACCTATGCCCGAGGGAGGACTCGGGCAGGAGGGGCCGCACAGTCCGTGACATGGCGCCTCTAACCGCGCGGCCACTCCGCGCGGCAACACTGCAACCAAGACTAATGTGCAGCCTTGTTTCCACTTGGGTATGAGTTGAAAATTACATTATGGTCAAGCTGCAAATTTGTTCTGGAATTCGCTAGCAGTATTTTACGCACTTTGCATATTTGGACACTGATGAGCTTGGCTTGACAGTGCGTGATTCATAGTTGCAGTTAAGCTGTTGAGGTAGTTTAGTAGTGTCTCTGTAGGAGTTCGGCCGTCTGTACGTTACACAGATGCGATAGGAACGCATTGGTCGCTAAATAAAGCAACGTTCGTTATGGAAAGCTTTTAAGATGATGGTTAAGATCTCTGAATCGAGTCAAAATTATTTTGAAGAAAAGAGTCAGTTTAGGTATTGGGTAAGTAGGTTGTTTAGGTTTTTATGTTGGTAACGCCACGTAGCGCTCTATATGAAAATCACTGGCTGTGCTGCGTGGAGTCTGTGGCTGGTTTGCATTGTTGGAATATTTGCTATTGTAGTATTGGGCAGTTGGATGTGAACAGTGTGTAGCGCTGGACAGTTGGAGGTGAGCCGACAACAGTGGTGGATGTGGGGAGAGACATGGCGGAGTCTTGAGAGCGGATGATCTGGGCATGTGTCCATCAGAGACAGTAAATTTGTAAGACTGGATGTCATGAACTGATATATATATATATATATATATATATATATATATATATATATATATATATATATATATATGAGGTAAGCGGCAGCGAGGTCAGCGTCTGTCCATCTAGTAGGTGCGGCTGTATTATATGCTCCAGGAACTGACAATCCCTGGTTCTAAACACCCAGTGGAAACACTGGACCAAAACTTACAAGCTATCATGATTCGTGAGAGTAATGACAGAATTACCCCAGGTGGTAACCAATCCACTCGTCGACAGACGACAACTGGGTTTTCGGATTCTGGGGAACCCGGGCCATAACGATCAGAGTTCTCAAGCAAACTTCGTCCCAAGGTTCCCATGTACATTGGTACCTTTAACATTCAGACCCTAATTCAACCTGGAAAATTACACAACTTAGTAACAGAGCTAGACCAACAAAAAATTAAGATCTTAGCGTTACAAGAAACTAGATTCACGGATGAAAATACAATAGACTATGGAAACTATCGCATCTTCAAGAGCAAGACTGACAAACGAATTGCCAATGGTACGCCACTCCTGGGCATGGCATTTGCGGTGCACAGAAATATATTAGGCTCAATTAGAGAGGTCTCTTCCATAAATAATCGCCTCATGACCATGCGTATCCAGTGCGCCAGCAAGAAATACACATTGATAAATGTTCATGCACCCACAAACATAGACAACAAGAAACGCCAACTACAAACTGAAAAATTCTGGACTAAACTTGAAGATGTCATGGCCAAAATTCCCCGGGATGATATCAAAATCTTAATGGGACATTTCAATGCACAAATTGGCAGAGAGAAAGAACACCAAAAAACTGTAGGAAAATATCCAGTACACAGATTCACCAACAGAAACGGACTGAGATTTATTGAACTATGCCAACAAAATAATCTAAAAATAACGTCTACATCTTTGAGAAAAAAACCTAGAAAACAAAAGACCTGGAGGTCCCCCATACAAGAGATCGGCGAATATCAGATTGACCACATTGCCATCTCCTATATCGTACAGAAAGAGATCCATGATGTCCAAGTCCGCAGAGGGGCGAACATTGACTCAGACCACCACTTAACACGCATTAAAGTGAAATTCACCCCAAAAAAATTCTATCCGAAGAAAACACACATGATGAAATTTGATACACGCACAATCAAAGAAACCAATCTGAAGGAGTGGGAAAAGGAACCAGCTGACTCTTGGGAAAAATTTCGAACAAAAATTACAAAGAAGGCAAAAGAACTGATCCCATTGAAAAACAACACAAAACACCCCTGGTGGGACTCTGAATGTGAAAAAGCGCTGGAAGAAAGAAAGAAAGCCTTTCTGAAGTATAACAGTAAAAAATCCCCAGAAAATGTTGATCACTTCCACAACACCAGAAGACAAGTGGCAAAAACAATCAGACAAGTCAAGAGGAAGTACCTCAAGGAACAGTGTGAGTCTATTGAAGAAAATTTCCGTAACTATAATGTACGAGACTTCTATAAGACCTTTGCTGGGAGAATCAATGGATACGGCTCACGAAATCTATGTTTCAGAAAACCAGATGGAAAACTAGCGCTCACAAATCGGGAAAATTGTGAGGAGCTGGCAAGATACTTTTCCGGACTCCTCAATTGCCCTGAACCTTCTTCAAGATTCCCTCGAGAAACTGCTATCTACACAAATCCAGAATCCCCACCACCTACACTAGAGGAGATCCAAAGACATATTCATAGACTGAAAAACAACAAGGCATCCGGAGAAGATAATATCACTGCAGAACTACTTAAAAATCTTGGACCAAATTCCCTCAAAGAACTCACTCAAATCATCACAGACATTTGGCAGACAGAAAAACTACCAGAAGATTGGAAATGCGCCCTAATTCATCCACTGCATAAAAAGGGAGACATGGCAGATATAAACAACTATCGAGGAATCTCCCTTCTCCAAGTCACTTATAAAATCCTCTCAGCTTGTCTTCTTCAACGAACACAAGAACAACTCGAACCCAGTATTGGTGAATACCAAGCTGGCTTTCGCCCTCACCGATCCTGTGCAGAACAAATTTTCAATTTGAAGACAACACTAAAATACAAAGCAGTCAGAAACAGTCCGATAATTTGTTCCTTTGTTGATTTCGCAAAGGCTTGTGATTCAATCGATAGGCAATCTCTCTTTATTATCCTTGAGGAGCTAGGACTCGATCCGAAAACCGTAAACCTTATCAAAGAAACGCTCACAAACACAACTTCAAAGATAAAATTCCTGGGTGAAATATCAGAGCCCTTCCTGATCAAAACCGGCGTCAGACAAGGTGACGGCTTGTCTCCACTCCTCTTCAACCTTGTCTTAGACAAAGTCATCCGAGAATGGGAAAAAGAACTGAAGAATCAAAATTACTGGAAGCCTATACAACTAGGAAGATCTAAATATGGTATTAAAATTTCATGCTTGGCATTTGCAGATGACGTGGCCATTTTAGCAGAAAACGAGACCACTGCAATTAAACAGATAGACATTCTCAAAGAATGCGCCGAAAAAGTTGGGCTACAAATTTCCTCCCAAAAAACCAAATTCATCTGCTCAAAATTTGAAACTCAAAAACTGACTACAAAATATGGACAAATTGAGAGAGTTCCATTCTTTAAATACTTAGGCGAGGTCCTAGAACCCACAGGGGGAGAGAAAACTGTACAAAAAGTTCGACTGCAAAAACTGAAAAGAGCATACTGGAAAACCCACAACATCTACAATAAAAAGTCTCTCTCCATTCACTCAAAAATACGACACTACAATACAGTAATCAAGCCCGAAGCACTATATGCCAGCGAAACACTCACACTCCATAGAAAAGGCGACCTGGAAGGCATCCTGGAAGAGGAACGCAAAATTATGAGAAAGATTCTTGGCCCAAAAAGAACGGAAGATGGATACAGGTTACAGTCTCGGAAAACTACAGAAAAATTATCTAACCTCGCCGCAGACATCCGGAAAAGAAGACTAAAATTTTACGGTCATATCCACAGACTCCCAACACCCAGACTCTCCCACAAAATTTTAATATACATTGAAAAATTGAAAACCGTACCCTGGATACAAGAAACCAAAACAGATCTAGCAAATGCACAAATAAATTCTTCAGAAGTTATAGACAGAAATGTATACAGGCAAAAAATCAATAGTTGGAAAGTACAACCCGAGAATGAAGTTTGCAAGAGACAGGGGACAAAATGGACAGAGGAAAGAAAGAGAATTCATGGGGAAAGAATGAGAGAAGTTTGGAGAATTAAAAAATTGAATCGGAAAAGCTTTGCGTGATCCGTATGGGTCCAATCGCACATAATATATATATATATATATATATATATATATATATATATATATATATATAATGACTTTTGAACACTATTAAGGTAAATGCATTGTTTGTTCTCTATCAAAATCTTTCATTTGCTAACTATGCCTATCAGTAGTTAGTGCCTTCAGTAGTTTGAATCTTTTATTTAGCTGGCAGTATTGGCGCTCGCTGTATTGCAGTAGTTCGAGTAACTAAGATTTTTGTAAGGTAAGTAATTCATGAAAAGTATACGTTATTGTTAGTCAGGGCCATTCTTTTGTAGAGATTATTGGAAGTCAGATTGCGTTGCGCTAAAAATATTGTGTCAGTTAAGTGTTGATCAGAATATGTAAAGAGAGAAATGTCTGAGTACGTTCAGTTCTGATCAGCTGTTTGAAAATCAGATGACGTAAGAGGTTTATCAGCACAGTAATTCATAAAATTTTCTGAGGGGACGTTAAAATTGTTACAATTTTGAATAATGCCGCTATCGTTAACAACGCGAAATAAAGTTTTCAGTGGCTCAATGATCACAAAATATTGGGGCGGGGGGTCATATTCTTTGTAATATCTGAATGACTGCGAAAGTAAAACTGCGACAGAAAAAATAGTGCGAGTACGAAAGTAACACAACAATGGACAATTCTTGCGATAAACTCAGGTACAGCATGCGATTTGATTTGTCAGCCTGAAACATGTGCTCTCTTGTTCTGTCAAGCGATAAGCATGGCTCGGTCTGCTCCAGCTACACTTGATCCATCTTTTTGCTGGTCTTCCAATGCATCTCTTATTTTGCCAAAAATTTAGTGCTAATAATGATTCCTCGCAATAGATCAGATATCCTTTTTACCTTTTTTCTTCAACCTTTTCGTTCATTTCGAATATTTTCAAATTTACTCCTAAGATCTATATTTCTTTTATAATCTAACTTGGTGTATCCTTTTATTTTCGTTGTCCCACAATCTAATTTTGTCTTTTCTTCGTCATAAAATCAGTGAAAAAACAGTCTATATCGCGATGGTACTTTATTAAAAATGACCGGTTTCGGCCTATACTTAGGCCATCTGCAGACAGCACCATCAGCTGAAGTTGACGATGCGTACAACAGCAAGTTGACCTCAGTCGCTGAAGCTGTGACTGAGGTCAACTGGCTGTTGTACGCATTGTCACCTTCAGCTGATGGTGCTGTCTGCAGATGGCCTAAGTATAGGCCGAAACCGGTCATTTTAATAAAGTACCATCACGATCTAGACTGTTTTTCCACCGATTTTTATGTAAACTACAAGATCGCTGCATCCTGAAAATGTTACCAAAAATTTTTCTCGTTACCCGAGATTCTCTTCCATGCAGCAATAGGGAACCGACATAACTATAATATTGAGATAAATATCTGTTCTTATGTTATTTTCAACAGGCATTATTTCGGTACCATTTACTTACATGAACTTATTAATGTTGTCTTCTTGATCTATGTTAGCATGGTTCCTAAAAGTTTAAATCCATCTCTTGCTCTATGAAGTTGTTTTCTATCACTAATTTTGTCCTAGTTGGGCGTTTCCCAGAGAAAGCCATGGCTTTTGTTTTTTGAATTTAAATTGACATGTGTATCTGACATAATTTCTGTACCACATTGGCAGCTATCTATAATCTGTCTTCACCGTTCGAGATTAAAATTTGCTCGTCTGCAAATTGCATCATCACTATATAATCTTGTTGGTTAAAATGGTATGCGTAAATCTGTAGTTTCGTTTTCCATTGGCATACATTTTCTTCATTAAAGAGCAATGGGGTAGGGCTGCAACCTTGTCGAACTCCTTAGTTCATATACTCTGTTCTTTTCTTATTATCCTAAAGTACTTGTAGTTGGGTTCTCGTTGTGTGAAGAGTGGCAAAATTTTTGTTTATGTAACTAGGTTGGCACCACTCTGGGTCAGTGAGTGGCTGGGCAGAGATGATCTATGGTCCATGGCAAAGCCATGGCGACATAATGAAGGTAGATGGCGCTGTAGACTGACACTGTACGTTGCTTTGAAGTCGGTGCCGCCCTGTTAGATGCCCCCAAACATCAGCAGATTACTGTTGCGGTTGCCTCTTAGTTTCTTTCGTGTGCGCGCAACAGCTGTTTCAAATAGTAAACGCTACGGTGGTTTCGGGGAATAACGTATTCAACCGTTTTACTGGTTTTACGTGCGTATTTGATGCAGTAGTGCCGCGCATTTCATCTCGTTAATGTAACTTTTTTGTTATATGTTTAGAATAACCAATAAGAGAATTATGTGATGTGAAAAGGCTGCCTTTCGTAAATCAGCATTTTCCTTAACACGGACTGGTACATCTTCGCAAAAATATGGAGAACATATTTTACTATGTTTGGTCGCTTTCCAATCTTTCCTTCTCACAGGGTTCATCCAGATAGCTTTTCGAGTTGAGTTGGTAAGGAATCTGAAGTCAAGTTACAGAAATAAAACCACTGCAGTGCGTGTAAATAGCGCAATCAAAATTCACGTACATAAAAGAAAATATTGCTTAAACGAGTCCACTTACGAATGAAATGTGATACCATCACACTTTCGACTGTAATCAGAACGAGTAGTGCAGCATTAAATAACGCAAGCTGGCATTTTTTTATCAAAATACTTCCACGACTCCACACAATCAAAGTGTCAGAAGCCGATGTTTGTGGCAACAGACATGGCGGACGTCGACTTCAAGTTTGTGACGTCGTGACAACTCCCCTCGTTATATCTCCACGTGTGAAACAGTGATTGATCGCTCCGAGTCATGTCGAGGAAATTGGCTGAGAGCCGAGTTTTCGGCTGTTGACTGCGGCGTGTGTCACCAGCGGGGGACGGCCCCCTGTCCTGCCGGGCCGAGTACACGTCAGTTGTTCAGAGATGTGTGACGTACCGGTGTTGAGTGTACAAATGTGGCAGAGAATTCTGCTATTTTGGACACAATACGTTAATGTGTGACCCACAACTAAGTGTGATTAGCATCTGTCTGGCAAGCTTTTCGATCAGGCACTGTAAGTTGCTCGTTTTGCTAATTCTGTCCTCGCTAAGCCAGAATGATTCAACTGCTTTAGTTCAATGGAAACTTTGGTAACTTGTTACGTTAACTGGGCGTTAGTAATCAGGTTACATGCTGCAGTGAATGAAGTCTTCGTTGCATGTTAATATGTGCAATTATTCAGAATTATTTAATGTTTAAATGGATTTACGAATATGTTCCCTGTGGCCAGCGGGTACCGTTTTGGCTTATTGCTTGCTGTTATAAACCTTTCGGAGAGGTTTCTGAAATACTTAAGCTGTTAGCGACACAAGAAAGGAATACGTTAAATTGTTCTTGTTAACATGTTGTTTTGTCTTGTGTCTAATACTGAACTGTTTCAGCTGAACCTTTGAGTAATGCCTAATTTAGATATGAAAATTAAGATGTAACGAGGTGTACGAGGAGCGTTTGAAAAGTCCGTGCAAAAATAAAAACTAATTTGGGGTAAACCTTTTTTATTTTTCGACATAGTCTCGTTTTAGACATATACACTTCGTCCAACGCTGTTCTAATTTGTTGATCCCTTCTGAATAATAGGCATTGCCCAAGTCTGCAAAATAGCTATTAGTTGCTGCAATCACCTCCTCGTTTGAATAAAATCTTTGTCCCACCAGTCATTTCTTCAAATTGGGGAGCAAATAGTAGTCCGAGGGAGCCCAGTCTGGAGAATAGGGGGGATGTGAAATGAACTGGAATCTTATTTGAAATAATTTTGCGACCACAACTGCTGAGGTGTGTGCTGGTGTATTGTCATGATGGAAAGGACTTTTTTGCGGTCCAATAGCCGGCGTTTTCCTCCCAGCTCGGTTTTCAAACGCTCCAATAACGATAAATAATATGCACTTGTAATAGTTTTACCCTTTTCCAGATAGTCGTTGAGGATTATCCCTTGCGAATCCCAAAAGACAGTCTCCATAACCTTTCCGACCGAAGGAATGGTCTTAGCCTTTTTTGGTGCAGATTCTCCCTTGGTAACCCATTGTTTAGATTGTTGTTTGGTCTCAGGAGTATATTAATGTATCCATATTTCATCCACAGTGACGAAATGACGATTAAAGTCCTGCGGATTCTTCCTGAACAGCTGCAGACCATCCTTGCAACACTTCACACGATTCCGTTTTTGGTCAAGCGTGAGCAATCGCGGAACCCATGTTGCGGATAGCTTTCTCATGTCCAAATGTTTATGCAAAATATTATGTACGCGTTCATTCGAGAATCCCACAGCCCCAGCAATCTCACGCACCTTAACTCTTCTGTCATCCATCACAATATCATCGATTTTATCAATGATTTCTGGGGTCGTAACCTCCACGGGGCGTCCAGAACGTTCAGCCACTCCGAAAATTTTGAAACTACTTACAACCTGTTGTAAGCGAAGGTGCAGAGTCACCATAATGTTTACCAAGCTTCTATTTAGTCTCCTGAGGCGTTATGCTTTTCATAAGGTAATGTTTAATCACCACACGAAATTCTTTTTCGTCCATTCTTTGACAATCACTTGACGTCCTTGATTCACACGAATGACAAACTCAAAGAAATAGAACAATATGACTGAAAATTGGTGTGCATTCTTTCCAAAGACGCTACTAACTAAACATGACCTCGATACGCGCCGGTGGTGCCATCTCTCGGACTTTGCACGGACTTTTCAAACGCCCCTCGTATATGTAATAAAACCAAGTGGATGTTTAACAGCAGCCAGGTTTGAGTAAGACTGTCTGGGATTCAAATGCGGACCATGGAAGTTCATTATCGAAATAAAGCTGTCGTTCCTAAACTTTTGATTTCTGAGGTTTTGTTACATATCTGTCAACTTTTCATCATAATTCTGAAGCTCTGTTTTGAATATTGATTTTACTAAATTGCTTTTGAGACTTTTTTGCAGGTGTTGATATGTTTGATCGTGAGTCTGTTTACGAGACATTTTGTGGCATTACTGTAAGTCTTTAAGCTGCTTCTTGTCTGAGCTCAAGTTAAATTTTGGATCAGAAAAGTATTACTGTGATTTCTTATGTATGTTAAAAGAAGTTATTTAAATAAATGCACAAATTTTTTCAGTTTTTATCTCAATCAATTGGTCCCACTGTCTCTTCTTACTGCCTAGTGCTGCCACATTGTATTATTATAGGACTTCTGAATTACCTGTACAAGGTGCATTGATACTCCGCTTCTTCTTCATATTTCCTATTATACTTTACCGAAGGCCTTCATAAATCTTTATTGCGTTGCTTGAGTCTCTCCATAATTTGTTGTAGTATAAGATTTTTTCGCTACATCTTCTATTACATAGATCGCACGTGCTCGTAGGGAGCGAGCTGTCAGTGTTGAATAGGAAAATCTTCTACAGCCAAGATCGCTTCGTATTTCATTTCCTTTCACAACGGCCGGTTCCTAGAGAATTTTGCTGTGATCATGGGATCTTCGGAAAATTCTTTTTAACGTGCCTACATTGTAGTGATGGCGTGTGTGCATATCAATAAGAATTTTCCGAAGATCCGATGATGACAGCAAGATTCTGTCGAAACCAGTCATTGTGCATAGACGAAAACAAAATAAAATACAAATAAAATAACAAACAATCTTGGCTGCAGGAGATTTTTCTATTCACTTTTTATTTTCGTGAATCCACTTTGTTCCTCTGCTAGATACATTTTGGGCTTTAATCTTTCGGTTATTGTTCTAGAACATCTCTTATATGCTCATTTCATTAACGATAACCCTCTAAAATTTTCCGCATTTGATGTGTTGCCGCCCGCATCTCGTGGTCGTGCGGTAGCGTTCTCGCTTCCCACGCCCGGGTTCCCGGGTTCGATTCCCGGCGGGGTCAGGGATTTTCTCTGCCTCGTGATGGCTGGGTGTTGTGTGCTGTCCTTAGGTTAGTTAGGTTTAAGTAGTTCTAAGTTCTAGGGGACTTATGACCACAGCAGTTGAGTCCCATAGTGCTCAGAGCCATTTGAACCATTTTTTTGATGTGTTGCCCATTTTGAACACTAGTCTTATGAGCGATATCTTTGGAGTTTGCTACCTTGTCCATCAAAGCTTCAGAAATATAAGGAAGCTTGTTTTCAATCCTACTAAAGTCTACGAATATTTTATCAGTTCCATATTAACTGTCAGTTCCTACTGCCTTTAGGTTCTTTGTATTTCCGAGAGCATGCTCTGATTGGCAGAAAGCCAATACGCACTGGAGTCATGTGGAATGCCTCCTTTCATGAAGAGCACAGGGTGCAGGCAACTTCAGGCGATGGCTCACGTCGGTACCAATGACGTGTGTTGCTTTGGATCGGAAGAGATTCTCTCCGGTTTCAAGCGGCTAACAGAAGTGATAAGGGCTGCCAGTCTTGCTTGCGAGATGAAAGCAAAGTCACCAATTGCAGCACAAACGACAGGACAGATTGCGGACCTCTGGTACAGAGCCGAGAGGAGGGTCCGAATCAGAGGCTCAGACGGTTCTGCGACCGTGTAGACTGCCGATTCCTCGACTTGCGCCAAAGGGTGGTTGGGTTTCGGGTTCCGCTGAATAGGTCAGGAGTCCACTACACGCTGGAAGCGGCTACACGGGTAGCAGGGGCTGTGTGGGGTGGACTGGGCGGTTTGTTAGGTTAGAGGGTCTCGGGAAGACACAAAAGTAGTTTGTCTCAAATGATGCTTATCGAACACAGAATGAACGTATCTACATCTACATATATACTCCGCTAGCCATCAAGCGGTGTGTGGCTGAGGTCACAATTCGCACCAAAGTCATATTTCCCCGTCTCTGTTCCACTCGCGGATCGCGCGAGGGAAAAACGATTGTCTGAACGCCTCAGTACGAGCTCTAATTTCCCTTATCTTTGAATGATGATCATTACGCGATTTGAAAGTTGGTGGTAATAATATATGCTCTACATCCTCGGTGAAGATTGGATTTCGGAACTTAGTGAGCAGCCCCTTCTGTTTAGCGCGTCGTCTATCTGCAACTGTGTCCCACTTCAGACTTTCTATAAGATCTGTAACGCTCTCGCGACGGCTAAATGTACCAGTCACGAATCTTGCCGCTCTTCCTTGGACCTTCTCAATCTCTTGAATCAGATCCAACCGGTAAGGGTTCCATACAGACGAACAATACTCTAAGACTGGACGAACTAACGTATTGTAAGCTATTTCCTTTGTTGAAGGACTGCATCGCTTCAGGATTCTATCAATAAACCGTTACTTGTGTAATCTGATCATTCCATTTGTGATCATTTCGAATAGTCACACCCAGATACTTCACTGATGTTACCGCTTCCAAAGACTGATCATTTATTTTGTACTCATACATTAATGGGGATTTTCGCCTTGTTATACGCAGTAGATTACACTTACTAATATTGAGAGATAACTGCCAGTCATTACACCACGCATTTATTTTCTGCAAATCCTCATTGATTTGTTCACAACTTTCTTGTGATACTACTTTCCTGCAGACTACAGCATCATCGGCAAACAGTCTAAGACCGCTGTCAATGCCATCAGCCAGACCCTTTATGTAAATCGTAAAATGCACAGGACCTATTACGATGCCCTGGGGCACACCTGAAGTTACTCTTGTTGCTGTTGAAGTTACCCCTTTCAGGACGACATACAGCTCCCTGCCTGTTAGAAAACTTTCTATCCAACCACATACGTCATTGAATAGACCGTAAGCACGCACTTTTTGTAGCAAGCGACAGTGCGGAACTGAAACGAACGCCTTTCGAAAGTCGAGAAATATGGCATCAACCTGGGAGCAGGTATCTAGATCCTGTTGTATATCATGCAAAAAGAGGGCCACCTGTGTCTCGCATGACCGCTGTTTCTGCAGATGAGTTTCTCAGAGTCTAGAAAGGTCATTATGTCTGAACACAAAATATGTTCCATGATTCTACAACAAATCGATGTCAGTGAAATTGGCCGGTAATTATGTGCATCCGATTTTCTACCCTTTTTATAGATTGCTATGACCTGGACCTTCTTCCAGTCCCGTGGAACTTTCCGCCTTTCCAATGATATCTGATAGATGACGGATAAGAATGGTGCTATATTTGCAGCGTAGTCAACATAAAATCTTATGGGGATACCGTCTGGGCCAGATGCCTTTCTGGCGTCTAAGGATCTTAACTGTTTTACAATCCCAGATACACTAAACACTATGTTAGCCATCCTTTCGTTTGTTCGATAACTGAAAGGGGGAATGGTGCTGCAGTCCTCTATCGTAAACGAGTTGCTGAAAGCTAGGTTTAGAATTTCGGCCTTCTGTTTATCATCATCAGTTACATTATCCGTACTGTCAGCAAGAGAAGGTAAAGAATTATTTGTAGCGTTCATAGATTTTACGTACAACCAAACTTTTTTGGGGTTATTTTTAGAATCTGCAAATAAAATATTGTTTTCAAATTCGTTAAAAGAGTTTCTCATTGTCCTTCTGACAACTGCTTTCATTTCGCATAATTTCTGTTTGTCAGCGGGGCAGTGACTACGTTTAAAATGACTGTGCAAAATTCTCTGCTTTCTCAGCAACTTCCTAATATGTTTGTTGTGCCAAGGTGGAGCCTTTCCCTCCCCTATACTTTTGCTAGGCACATTCTTCTCTAGCACGTGGTGGTCAATACCGTTAAATTCTGACAAAAAATGCTCAATATCTTTGTGTCCCACTGTGAATCCTTGGAGCTGACTATGAAGATATTCATTAATGACACTTTTGTTTTCCAAAACAAGAAAACTCTACACTGCTTCTCCTTCTTCTTCTTTTCTTTTTTTTCCCAACTTCCACTGACATAGAAGCCGCAACGACATCATGGTCGCTAATAGCTTCTTCTAGATTAACTTCCTCAAAAAGATCAGGTCTGTTTGTGGTCAAGTTATACCTGGAGTTGGTTTTCTAACCAATTGCTCAAGGTTGTATGTTGAGAGCGCTTCAAGAATAACTTCACACCAATCTTTGCTTCTGTCCCCTGTGATAAACGTGTAATTTTCCCAGTCAATGGATGCTAGATTAAAGTCTCCACCTACAACTAATGGATAATTTGTGTATTTACTTCCTATGTACTCAACACTTTTCCTGAAACGGTCTGCGACGTTTGTTGCGGACGCTGGTGGTTTATAAAAACACCCTAATACAATGGTCAGTCCTTGTCTGATTGACAGCTTTATCCAGACTATTTCACAGTCCGACGCAGTATCGATCTCAACTGCGTTTAAACAGCTTTTAACTGCAATTAACACACCACCTCCCATAGCATCAGTCCTATCTTTCCCAAACATTGTCCAACCAGAGTTCAAAATTTAACTGCTTTGTATTTCTGGTTTCAACCAGCTTTCGGTACCTAATGCAATATTGTCATTGATAACGTTTATTTCGGAGATTAAGTCGGGGATCGTGCTACAGACACTTCGACAATTTACAAACATGAGATTAGGCATATTTTAATCCTTTGGAATGACCTGTCTAGGCAAACTAACAAATTTTACAGTTGGCACACGCACATCATTGTCATGAACTGGTAATTTTTCGGGCCAGCTGTTTATTTCCCATGGGGTGGAACCTAATAAAAAAAAACATGTGCACGCCACAAGTACTGTGCTACCCATGTAGCTGCTTCCTGTGTGTAGTGCACCCCTGAACTATCGAGGGGCGTCCTACAACCTTCCACCCCATAGCGTAGGACGAGGAATCTACAACCATTTTCGTCACAGAGTCGATGTAGCCTCTGGTTTAGGTTCTCCACTCGACTCCAAACCAGAGGACCCCGGTCCACCCTGGGTACGATGCTGCAGATCGTCAGCTTGGCTTCCACTCCTCGAGAGATAGAGGCCGCCTTCACCAATTTAGCCAGCCGCCGAAAGGACCCAAGGATTTCCTCGGAACCCCGACGACAGGCATCGTTGGTGCCGACATGCGCAACAATCTACAGGTGGCTGCACCCCGCACGCTCGATAGCCGTCGGAAGAGCCTCTGCCACATCCTGGACAAGGCCCCCCAGCAAGCACACCGAGTGAACGTTGGACTTCTTCCCCACCCTAGCCGCTATATTCCTGAGCGGCTCCACGAACCTCCTAACATTGGAGCTCCCAATAACTAACAAAACCTGTCCGGATCTTGGTGATGGAGCAGCCACTATCCTGGCAGAAGGTGCAGTCTGATCCGGCTCAGCATCCCACCCCCCAGCATCAGATAGCACACTGAATCTATTAGCAAAGTGCATGGGATTTGGCAGGAGCCTGCTTCCCCCATGCAGCCTTCGCCTTGAGGCTCAAGACCTCGAAACAGTCTGCCACCCACTCAGTCGCACCTGAGGTCAGCTCAGTGATAGAGAGCTGTGACATCCCCCCCCCCCTGCACATTTAGTACAGAAGAGTCTGCAACAGGCACCCTATCCCCGCCGCACCTCAAGGTGGCACTCTGGAGCTTGTTGACTGT
Source organism: Schistocerca serialis cubense (assembly GCF_023864345.2). Taxonomy (NCBI): domain Eukaryota; kingdom Metazoa; phylum Arthropoda; class Insecta; order Orthoptera; family Acrididae; genus Schistocerca; species Schistocerca serialis. Next base: position 260,025,442 of record NC_064644.1, on the reverse strand, counting down.
GGCCAACAAAGCTTCCAGCTGCGTTTGGACTTTGGCCAACTCCTCCTGCATCCGCACACAACAGATACAGTCCCTATCCATCTAGCAAATAACTGGCTTACCATAAAAAACTTAAGGAAACCTGCTGCCGCACAAGGTTAACAGCTACACTCTAGTTGGCAGAAAGGACACTCAATAATGAAAATAAAAATTTATGGTAGAAGCGAGATCTGGTGCTTATTTTCCTGCTAGGGGCTATTTAGTTAATACTAAAGAATAAGACAGAGACATACAGTAAACTGCTAGGGGCTATCTAGTGAATATTATAAACGAATTAAACAGTGACCTACGGTAAGCTGCACCTACTGATTATCCCTCGTACTTGTAATTTAAACAAGCGTTTACGTACATGCGAAAGTGACCTACTAAAGTATAAAAACTGCTATTTTAAATGTACCGAGTCTAAATGACACTAATAAACGTAGATCCAACACCATCGGTATAACAGTTGTAAACTGTCGTAGCTGTGCTGGGAAGTACCAGAGCTCCAAGCGCTAATAGAAAGCACTGATGCTCAAATCGTTATAGGCAATAAAGCTGGCTAAAGCCGAAGATAAGTTCCTCCGAAATTTTTGTGAAGGACTTAACGGTGTTTAGGAAGGATAGGCGCAGCTGGTCCCAGCGGAGGTTTGATTCCTCCCTCGAGCATCGGTGTGTGTGTTTGTCCTTAGGATTATTTAGGTTAAGCAGTGTGTAAGCTTAGGGACTGATGACCTTACCCAGTTAAGTCCCATAAGATTTCACACACATTTGAACATTTTTTTTTGAAGGATAGGCTAAACAAAGTTGGTGGTGACGTGTTTGTTGCTGTTACAAGTAGTTTATCTTGTAGCGAAATCGAAGTAGATAGTTTCTGTGAGTTGGTATGTGCAGAGATCATTCTAGGCAACCGGAACAAAATAATAACTGGATCCTTTTACCGACCTCCCAACTCAGAGGATACAACTGCCGAAAGGTTCAAAGAAAACATGAGTTGGATTTCGAACACGTTCCCGACTCACAGAATTATAGTTGGTGGTAACTTTAATTAACCCTCGATATGTTGGCGAAAATACATGTTTAAATCCGGAGGTACGCATAAAACATCATCTAAAATTGTGCCAAACGCATTCTCTGAAAATTATTTCGAGAATTTAGTTCTTGAGGCAACAGGAATAGTAAATGGTTTTGAAAACACACTTGACCTCTTAGCGACAAATAATTCTGAGCTAATAGCGAGCATCGCAACGGATACAGGGATTAGGCAACACAGGGCTGCCGTAGCGAGATTGAATATTGTAACCCCAAATACGCCAAAAATAAACGAAAAATGTACATACGCAAAAAAACTGATACAAATTCACTTGACACTTACCTGAGAGACAACCTCTACTCCTTCCAAATTAACAGTGTACCCGTAAGTGTAGAGAAGATGTGGTTTGAATTGAAAGAAGTAGTATCTACAGCAATTGAGAGATTTATACCAAATAAATTAATGAACGACGGACCTGATTCCCCTTGGTACACAAACGGGTTAGAATAATGTTGCAGAAACAACGAAAAAAGCATGCCAAATTTAAACGAACGCAAAATCTCCAAGATTGGCGATCTTTCGCAGAAGCTCGAAACATAGCGAGGACTTCAATGCGAGATGTTTATAATAATTTCCGCAACGAAACTTGAAACCTGGCAGAAAATCCAAAGAGATTCTAGGCGTACGTAAATTATGCTAGCGGCAAGACACAATCACTGCCTTCTTTGCGCAATAGCAATGAAAATACTCTCAACAAGAGCGCTGCTAAAGCAGAGTTACTAAACACAGCCTTCCGAAATGCCTTCACAAAAGAAGACTAAATTAGATTATTTTAGATTAATACTTGTTCCATAGATCATGAATACGACACATCGTAATGATGTGGAAAGTGTCAGGTTAATAAAAGGTGTCTATACAAGATATTACTTTACACAAAATATTACATGACGCTTAATATATTTTTTTGGATGGGGGGTGGGGAAATTACCCACTTACTATATCCAAAAATTCATCTAATGAGTAGAAGGAGTTTCCATTCAGAAATTCTTTTAATTTACTTTGAATGCTATATGGCTATCTGTCAGACTTTTGATGCTATTAGATAATTGACCAAAGGCTTTTGTGGCAGCATAATTTACCCCCTTCTGAGCCAAAGTTAGATTTAACCTTGAGTAGTGAAGATCACCCTTTCTCCTAGTGTTGTAGCCATGTACACTGCTATTAATTTTGAATTCGTTCGGATTGTTAATAACAAGTTTCATAAATGGATATATATATTGTGAGGCTACAGTGAAGATCCCTAGCTCCTTAAATAAGTGTCTGCGGGATGATCTTGGATGAAATCCAACAATTATTTTGATTACATGCTTTTGTGCAATGAACACTCTTTTACTCAATGATGAGTTACCCCAGAATATGATGCCATACGAAAGCAGGCGTGGTAAGCTAATTTACTGAGATGTATACCGCCAAAATTTGCAATGACCCTAATAGCATAAATATCTCAACTCAAACTTTTCAGCAGATCTTCAGCGTCTTTTTTCCAGTTCAGCCCCTTATCAATGCATACACCTAGAAATTTTGAATATTCTATCTTAGCTACCGATCTCTGATCGAAGTCTATATTTATAAATGGTGTCATTCCATTTACTGTGTTGAACTGTATGTACTGTGTTTTGTCAAAGTTTAATGAGAGCCCATTTGTAGAGAACCACTTAACTATTTTCTGAAAAAGATCGTTTACAATTTCATCAGTTAATTCTTGTCTATTGGGTGTGATAGCTGTACTTGTATCATCGGCAGAAAGTACCAGCTTTGCATCTTCGTGGATATAGACTGGCAAGTAATTAATATATATTAAGAACAGCAGAGTACCCAAGACCGAACTTTGCGGCACTCCATTCTTGATTGTTTCCCCGTTTGAGAAATCACCAGTTTTTTGCATGTTATGTGAACTGCTTATTTCAGCTTTCTGCATTCTTCCAGTTAGGTATGATTTAAACCATTTGAGCGCTGTCCCATTCAGACCACAGTACTTTAGCGTATCTAGAAGTATTTCATGATTTACACAATCAAAAGCCTTTGAGAGATCACAAAATCCCAACAGGTGACTTCTGGTTACTCAGAGCATTTAATATTTAATTAGTGACAGTATATATAGCATTTACAGTTGAGAAACCTTCCTGGAAACCAACCTGACAATTTGTTAAAACTTTATTTTTACAAAAGTGTGAAGCTACTCTACAATACATTACTTTTTCAAGAATTTTGGATAAGGCAGTCAGAAGAGAGATTGGGCGGTAATTATTGACATCAGATGTATCCCCTTTTTTATGCTGTGGTTTAACAATGGCATACTTCAGTCTATCTGGGAAAATACCCTGCTCCAGAGAGCTATTACATATGTGGCTAAGAATCCCACTTATTTCTTGGAAACAAGCTTTTATTATCCTGCTGGAAATGCCATCAATTCCAGGTGAGCTTTTATTCTTGAGAGAGTTTATTATCTTCCTAATTTCAGAAGGAGAGGTGGGTGTATCAAATGGTGTGGGTAAGGCCTCTCACATTAACTGCCTTGCTTCTTCTAATGAACATTTAGATCCTATTTTCTCTACAACATTTAAAAAATGATTATTCAAAACGTTTTCGACTTCCGGCTTGTTGTTTGTCAAGTTCCCATTCTCTTTGATGGTAATGCCGTCATCCTGTGCTCTTGGTTGCCCTGTGTCCCTTGTAATAATATTCCAAATTGTTTTGATTTTGCTATCAGAGGTGTTCATCTCAGAAATGATGCACACGCTTCTGGACTTTTTAATAATCTTTCTTGATGTAGCACAGTGGTTTTTATAATGTTTGGCTGTTTCTGACGAAGTAAATATTCAGAATTCGACTCAAGAACGGCTGCCAACGTGAGTAACGTAGAAATAGATACCCTAGGAGTAGTGAAGCAACTTAAATAACTTAATAAAAGCAAGTCTTCTGGTCCAGACTGTATATCAGTTAGGTTCCTTTCAGAGTATGCTGATGCATTAGCTCCATACTTAACAATCATATACAACCGCTCGCTCGACAGAAGATCCGTACCCAGAGACTGGAAAGTTGCACAGGTCACACCAATATTCAAGAAAGGTAGTAGCAGTAATCCACTGAATTACAGTCCCATCTAATTAATGTCAATATGCAACAAGATTTTGGAACATTTGTTGTGCTCGAACATTATGAATTATCTCGAAGAGAACGGTCTATTGCAACACTGTCAACAGACATTTAGAAAACACCATTCTTATGAAACACAACTAGCTCTTTGCTTACATGAAGTGTTGAGTGCTATTGGCAAGGGATTTAAAATTGATTCCGTATTTCTAGATTTCCAGAAGGCTTTTGACACTGTACCACACATACAGCGTGTAGTAAAATTGCGTGCTTATGGAATATCGTCTCAGTTTTGTGACTGGATTCGTGATTTCCTGTCAGAGGAGTCACAGTTCGTAGTAACTGACGGAAAGTCATCGAATAAAACAGAAGTGATTTCTGGCGTTCCACGTGGTAATTTCATGGGTTCTCTGCTGTTTGCTATCTATATAAACGTTTTAGGAGACAATATGAGCAACTGTCTTAGGTTGTTTTCAGATGATGCTGTCATTTATCGTGTATTAAAGTTATCAGAAGATCAAAAAATTGCAAAAAATTTAGAAAAGGTATCTGTATGCTGCAAAAATGGTCAATTGACCCTAAATAACGAAAAGAGTGAGGTCATCCACGTGAGTTCTAAAAGGAATCCGTTAAAATACGAATACACGATCAATCTATCAAATCTGAATGAGTTAAATTCAGCTAAATACGTAGGAATTACAATTAAGAACAACTTAAATTGTAAAGAACACATAGAAAATATTGCGGGAAAGGCAAACACTTAGAAAATGTAACAGATCTACAAAAGAGACTGCCTACGCTATGCTTGTCCGTCCTGTTTTGCGCTTCTGGGTTCATTACCAGGAAGGATTAACGGAGTATATCGAGAAAGTTCATAGGAGAGCAGCACGTTTTGTATTATCCCGAAATAAGGGAGAGAGTGTCATGATACAGGATTTGGGGTGGTCATCATTAAAATAAGGGCTTTCCTCGTTACTGAATGATCTTCTTACGAAATTTCAGTCACCAACTTTCTCCTCCGAATGCGAAAATATTTTGTGGAGCCCGACCTGCATAAGCAGGAACGATCATCATAATAAAATAAGGGAAATCAAAGCTCGCACGTAAATATGTAAGTGTTCGATTTTTCAAAGATATACGCGTAAGTGTTCGACTTTTCCGCGCGCTGTTCGAGATTTGAATAATAGAGAATTATTGTGAAGGTGGTTCGATGAACCCTCTACCAGGCACGTAAGTGTGATCTGCAGAGTATCCACGTAGATGGAAATGAACGTTATTCGAAGGTTTAGTTTCCTTTCATGGAAACCCCTATGTGTGAAGTTGGACGTGGAGAGTGTGAAGAGAGATTTGGTTTTAAAGTTTTAGTTAACGTGTCTACTGGAATAATAAATACATTATAACGTATAAATGTTATTTTGACATTTGCAAGACAGACCAAAGATATAAAACGTATATCATTGATTTACAATTTATCGCTTTCCATTCCTTGGCATGCCCCTCCTAATTTGTATCTGACATTGTATTTAGCTGTGTTCTTCATCTATTCCCAGTTAATTCCTAGTAGAACAAAAAACATATCTGTTTACTTTACCTCCAGTGAACCTTGCTATGACCTTGAATAATGTGTCATTTTATATGGAAAATGCGCCGCTCTTTTAAAATCTTAAATGAAATATTAGGGTTCCTATTAAGAAAAGTCACTTTAACCTCCAAATCACGTTGAAAATCACGTTCAAAGTCACTGCCGTTAGTAACAATGCGTGACTCTTTTTGCCACCTACAACTTTTATCCAAAACATTTTGCTGTATCTCATATCTGTCCCGAGTTGTTCCCCATTATGGATTAAAATGGTCCACAATGTATTATTTGACCATGTATACATGTGAACGACTGTGTCCAGTACACTATAACTCCCCGTAAAGGAAAATCTGCCTCGATGACAGTAATTTCTAGAGTCTGTGCCTCTCACTGTGTCGTTGTTACGGTGTTTAGCGTGAAGACTGGTTTGATGCAGCTCTCCACGCTATCCTGTACAAGCCCCTTCGTCTCCGAATAACTACTGCGACACACATACATTTGAACCTGCTCACTGTATTCATCTCTTGGCCTGCCTCTGCAATCCCCACACCCTACTTCAATCCAATACTAAACTGGCGGTTCTGTGATATCCCAGAGTGTGTCCCATCAACCGATCCCTTGTTTAACTCAATTTATGGCACAAATTTATTTTATTCCCATTTCTATTCAGTACCCCTAATTAGTTACACTATCTACCCATCTAATCTTAGGCATTCTTCTGTAGCATCGCATTTCAAAAGCTTCTGTTCTCTTCTTGTCTAAACTGCTTATCATCCACGTTTACTTTCAGACTAGGCTGCTCTTCAGAACAAATGCCTCCCTTAACACTTAAATTTACGTTCGGTGTTAACAAATCTGTCTTCTGAAGAAATGCTTTTCTTCTCACTGCTATTCTCATTTTATTCGTTCTCTACATCGGCCAACGTAACTTATGTTGATGCCCAAATAGCAAACCTAATCTGCTACTTTCAGTGTCTCATTTACTAATATAATTCGCTTAGCACCGCCTGATTTAATTCGACTGCATTCAATTATCCTTTCGTGCTTTAGTTAATATTCATCTTATATCCTCTTTTCAAGACACTGCCCCCTCTGTTCAACCGCTGATTCAAGTCATTTGGTGTCTCTGACAGAATAACAGTGTCATCGACAAAGCGCAACATTTTTATTTCTGAACTTTAATTCCATATTCAAATTTCTCCTTGTTTTCCTTCACAGCTTGTTCAGGATACACATTGAATTTCATTGGGGATATTCTACAACCCTGTGTCACTCCCTTCTTAACTACTGTTTTCCTTTCATGTCCTTCGACTCTTCTAACCGCCGTCTGGTTTCTATACAAGTTTTAAATAATCTTTCGCTCCATGTATTTTACCCATGGTGCCTTCAGAAATTTAAAGAATGTGTTCCAGTAAACACTGTCAAAAGCTTTCTCCAAATCTACAAATGCTGCAAATGTAGGTTTGCCTTTCCTTAGTCGTAGGGTCAGCATCACCTCACGTGTTCCAACATTTCTCCGGAACCCGAACTAATATCCCCTGAGATGGGTTTCCGCCAGTTTTTTCATTCCTCTGTAAATAATTCGTATGAGTATTTTGCAAGCATGACTTATTAAACTCATAGTTAGGTAATTTCCACATGAGTCAGCACCTGCTTACTTCGGAATTGGAATTATTACAGTCTTCTTGAAGTCTGAGGATATTTCCCGTGTCTCATATATCCTGCACACGAGTTGGAATAGTTTAGCGATGGGTGCCTCTTCCAAAGATACCAGCAATTCTGACAGCAGTTGTCTAATCCAGGTGCCTTGTTTCGCCTTGGGTCCTTTACTGCTCTGTCAGATTCTTCACTCAGTATCATAGCTCTCATCTCGTCTTCATCTACTTTCTCTCCCCTTTCTATAATATTGCCTTCATTTCCCTTGTGTTGCCTCGCTACGTATTTCTCCCACCTTACAGCTTTCCCTACTTTGTGTAATACTGGTTTTTCCATCTGAGATCTTGATACTGGTACAGCTTCTTCTACAAAGGCGTCTTTAATTTTCCTGTATGCAGCATCTATCATTTCCCTAGTTATGCTTGTTCAAAATGGCTCTGAGCACTATGGGACTCAACTGCTGAGGTCATTAGTCCCCTAGAATTTAGAACTAGTTAAACCTAACTAACCTAAGGACATCACAAACATCCATGCCCGAGGCAGGATTCGAACCTGCGACCGTAGCGGTCTTGCGGTTCCAGACTGCAGCGCCTTTAACCGCACGGCCACTTCGGCCGGCCAGTTATGCTTGTTATTATAGATTTACATTTATCGTCTAGCCACTCCTGCTTAGCCACTTTGCCTTTCGTATCAATAAGTGTATGTATTGTCTTTTGTCTGCTTCATTTCCTGCATTTTTAGATTTTTTCCTTTCATCATTTGAATTCAATATCTCTAGTGAAATGCCATGATACTCTAGGCTTTGTCTTTTTACCTTTTTAATCCTCTGCAGTCTTTACTGTTTCATTTCTCAAGCTACCCGTTAGTCTTCTACCTTATTCCTTTCTTTAGTTTCAGTCAATCGTTGGCTAATGCTCGCTTTTAAACACTCTGCAACCTCTGATTCTCTCAACTTAAGCAGATCCCGTCTCCTTAATTACCTACCTTTTTGCATTTTTGCAAATTCTACAGTTTTAGTCTCTAGTTCTTAGCCGATAAATAACGGTCAGCGTCCACATCTGCCGCCGGAAATGCTTTCAGCTTAATATATGGTACCGAAATGTTTGTCTTACCGCTATGTAATCAATCTGAATTCTTCTAACGTCTCGAGGTCTCTTCCACGTATACAGGCTTCTTTCATGATTCTTAAACCAAGTATTAGCGATGATTAAATTACGCTCTGCGCAAAATTGTACCAGGCGGCTTCCTCTTTCATTCCTTCCCTCACTGTGTCTCTCCATGATGAAAGCGGTCTCTGACTCCTTTTCCGTTGTTAATTTCTGTCTCTGGAATCTCCCAATTCAATTCTTCTGTCAGTACGCTCATTCTTCTTTGTCTTGCTGCTTTCTTTCAAAATAAATCATGTCACGTTACACCTTTCTTTCTCGGATACCCTTGTCTGTATCCTTCCACGTCCCTTGTTACCACATCTCGCAACCCTAATTTGTCCCCACTGCACTGACAGTATTCCTTTTTATAATTATTTTTATTTCTAAACCTAACTATAACTTAATCAGATTATTTTAACTTGTTATATTTCCGCTATTAGTACAATACGTAGAATGTAATTGTTCAGCTCGATTGCAAGGAACTGTGTTTGATTTTATGGGTTGCACTATCATTTATCTCACGTAATCATTGAGTGAATCTAAATTATTTTTTCATGTCTGTTGGGCTACAAACATTTTCTTAACACAAAACTGAACTGTGTTTACCTGTGTTTGTGTTGTTCTTTGATATGTATCTTATGCATTTTTATCACGTCCGTTTTAAAGAACAAAAGCTGGAGGAACCCTTGGTTTTATGAGTTAGCTACAGTGGAGTAGCGACTTAGTTCTTCAAGGTAATACGAGCACATGTACCGTACTTTAAGGTAGATTTCTCTGCTTCACAGAATAAGACCCTATGCGGAAACAGGAGGACACAGTTTATACAGTAGTTTTCAGTGACTCGTCCTGACAAAAGCACCAGTATACAGTAACTAGGAAGACGTTATGGTGCTCATAAAGACGAACACTAAACGCGAAACTGTATTACAGTTGCTGGTAAAAACGAGATTTCTCCTTGAGAAATATACAACATTACATATAAGGCCTTATGAAGACAAGAGTTAAAAAAGTATGCCGATGTCCCGTTTAAGCTTTCACAAAGAAAAAAACCACAGGGAAAGGTAATACTGTGCTAATAAGAGAAAAGAAAACAACGCCGTGTGCTGATTCGACAAATGTACTGCCGCGGGGCAGCACAAGAACACGAAACAGAAAAACTAAAAGCCGTAAACGGACACGAAAACTCGCTCACTTCTGGCAGGTCCCTACATCCCTTGAATCATCCGCACTGTATTCGGTCCTGTACGATTTTTGCCACCTAAACTTCCCTACACTACAAAGGTACCTATACACTGATGCTTCCCATTAACCTAAATTCAGCAAGACCTTAAGTCAACAAAACACTGAATCATTTGCTATGCAATTCCAGTCTGTATTTTCTTCACTATGTGCCACACATGTTCAGTTTGGCTTATATCCTATGACAGCACTGTAAATATTCGATGACTTGGAACCGTTTCACGGAAATACCAACACCATGAAAACAGCCATTGGTCGTCATCGAAAAGATAACCGTAAGACTGAGTATCCTGCCATCATGAAGGGGGTGGACAAAAAATCGTTTAACCTACTCTCTCCTTCCTACTTGCGACTATTGTCCACAATAAGCAATGACTTTTATGAAAAATTTGAGAGGAGTGAACATTACAATAAACTTTCTAGTTTACTTAGCTTGCCATGTTGAGCTGGTTCCAGTTCTTCTTGTCTAGGGGTCTGATTCTTGAAGCTAAAATTCTCATATTTTAAGTCCTCACGGTTGAATTGAACTAAATAAATTTGAAGATTGTTGTTGCAGAACTTTTGTTTTTGCGGGAATATATTTTGTCACATTTTAGTACACTATAGTCTTTTGATTTTTCGTATTAACAAAGCTGAAATTACATTGTTCGCAGAAAATAAAAAAATACCTCCGATCACGATTCTCACAATCTGCGGAAATAACCATATTTCAAACGGTTTAAAATTTTTCTTAACAAACGCTTTTCTACTGCTTTCTGTTACATTATTACTTTCGATTCTTATTTCATAAATGAATCCAGAAATAAACATAGTACCCAGTACAACACTGCGTAATTAGTAACAGAAATTTTAAGTGTGCCAATAGTTTGTAATTTCAAATGTTGGTAAAAAAATAATTTTAACTGTACATTCAGAACTATGTAATTCATTTTCATAAATTTTAGCTTGAAATATAACGAACTGTGTATAAAATTACACGACATTTTCAGAAAAACAACTGAGATAATATTGACCTGTCTAAAATTCGAAAAATTATACTGGTATCAGCAACTGCTCTTGAGGAAAAAGAAAAATAGGGGAGAATGTCCTGTTACAATGGAAATATCAAAATACATCACCATCCCTAATACAGAGTATGAAAGCGCTGGCACACAAGAGAGCTTCCATTCGTCTCGGAATGGGTAAATACACATCCCGTATGGTTTTCAAGTGAATATTGAACCATTCTTTGTGCAGATTAGTGGCAAGTTCAGGTACGACGATAGAGGTGGATAGAATCACGCACCTTTCCGTCCAAAGCAGATCACAGAGGACCAGTAACACTGACATCTGCTGACTGTGGTGGCCACGGGTTTAGCGACGATTCATTCTTGTGCTCACAAAACGAGTTCTGGAAGATGCGAGCTGTGTGAACAGGGGCCCTGTCATCTCGGAACACAGCATCACCACTGGGGAGCAAACATTATACCATGGGATGGACCTGGTAATGCGTAATGCGACCGGGCAGAGTAGCCCAAGGGCTCATGCAATACCACGTTATGGCTGCACAAATCATCGACGAACCCTCCCCCGCACCATGCTTCCCTCTTGGGACGTATACTCAGTCATAAATTGGAAACAGTGTGAAACAAGTATGTTATTGTTGTTGTTGTTGTGGTCTTCAGTCCTGAGACTAGTTTGATGCAGCTCTCCATGCTACTCTATCCTGTTCAAGCTTCTTCATCTCCGAGTACCTACTGCAACTACATCCCTCTGAATCTGCTTAGTGTATTCATCTCTTGGTCTCCCTCTACCATTTTTACCCTCCAAGCTGCCCTCCAATACTAAATTGGTGATCCCTTGATGCCTCAGAACATGTCCTACCAAACGATCCCTTCTTCTAGTCATTTTGTGCCACAAACTCCTCTTCTCCCCAATTCTCTTCAATACCTCCTCACTAGTTATGTGATCTACCCATCTAATCTTCAGCATTCTTCTGTAGCACCACATTTCGAAAGCTTCTATTCTTTTCTTGTCCAAACTATTCATCGTCCATGTTTCACTTCCATACATGGCTGCGCTCCATACAAATACATTCAGAAACGACTTCCTGACACTTAAATCTATACTCGATGTTAACGAATTTCTCTTCTTTAGAAACACTTTCCTTGCCCTTGCCAGTCCACATTTTATATCCTCTCTACTTCGACCATCATCAGTTATATTGCTCCCCAAATAGCAAAACTCCTTTACTACTTTAAGTGTCTCATTTCCTAATCTAATTCCCTCAGCATCACCCGACTTAATTCGACTACATTCCATTATCCTAGTTTCGCTTCTGTTGATGTTCATCTTATATCCTCCTTTCAAGACACTATCCATTCTGTTCAACAGCTCTTCCAAGTCCTTTGCTGTCTCTGACAGAATTACAATGTCATCGGCGAACCTCAAAGTTTTATTTCTTCTCCATGGATTTTAATACCTACTCCGAATTTTTCTTTTGTCTCCATCACTGCTTGCTCAATATAGAGATTGAATAACATCGGGGATAAGCTGGATAAGCTACAACCCTGTCTCACTCCCTTCCCAACCGCTACTTCCCTTTCATGCCCCTCGACTCTTATAACTGCCATCTGGTTACTGTACAAATTGTAAATAGCCTTTCGCTCTCTGTATTTTACCCCTGCCACCTTCAGAATTTCAAAGAGAGCATTCGAGTCAACAATTTCAAAAGCTTTCTCTAAGTCTACAAATGCTAGAAACGTAGGTTTGCCTTTCCTTAATCTAGCTTCTAAGATAAGTCGTAGGGTCAGTATTGCCTCACGTGTTCCAATATTTCTACGGAATCCAAACTGATCTTACCCGAGGTCGGCTTCTACCAGTTTTTCCATTCGTCTGTAAAGAATTCGCGTTAGTATTTTGCAGCCGTGACTTATTAAACTGATAGTTCCGTAATTTTAACATCTGTGAACATCTGCTTTCTTTGGGATTGGAAACAAGAATAGTCAGACCAAATGACTGTCTTCCATTGCTCCAAAGTCTAGGTTTTATGTCTCCAGAATACAGTTTTCGCGTTATGGGTATTTACAACATTTATGAGTGGTTCCAAATTCCAGCGCGGCTGTGATTACCTGCTTATGGAGCTCTCTTCGTGTTTCTTTTGGTGCTAGCAGGGTTGCGAGTGTGACATTCACTTGTGAAGTGACTTTTGTAGTCGCCGTCCTCTTATTTTTTGTCACACTCCTCTTTAACCACCGCCTGTTTCAATCGCTCAGCACGCACTGTCGTGGGTGACGTTTTCCCGCTTTCCTTGGTATGCAGTGTAAATCTCGGATACAGTGCCACTTGAAACACCAAACACTTTGGCTTTCTTGGTTACTCAAGCACCCACTATACAAGCACCTACAATTTGATCACATTTGAATTCACTTAGCTACGACATTATTCACTCACAACTACACAGAACACGTTCTGACCACGATTGACACACGCAACGTACTGAACACATTGTACAGGTGACAGTCGCGGTCAAATACAACAGCCCAGCCTGCTGGCTCGGATAGCATTTGCATTTGTGTGCAATCACGCATTTCTCGCCGTTTTGTCGAGAGGTAATGTTGTCGAGAGGTCCTGGTGCCTTCAAGATTGACAACTAATGATTTATCTTTAAATCCATTGTCCCACAACGCATGAACCGAGGTTTCCATTGGATGGATGAACCACAGCTGTTCCCAAATAAGTGGTGAACAGAAACTGAGCCTGCTTGTCCCAAAAGCAAAGCATCTAAAATGTTAAACGCATCCCATGGACTTGGCAAGAAAACTGAGTTATTGTATTCATATTAGGCAGTGGATAATGTTCCTCCACTGTCCCAGTTAGCATTGTTATATAAGGAAAACCATAATGTTCTAATTATCATCTACAAAAAAAGTTACTTCATTAATTTTTTGTTCATTCATAAAGTAATGAAAACTAACCGCTAATTCAGGCATTATCCTAGCATAGATGGTTGTTATAATGTATAGACGACTTTGATATCGTTTTGTGCATAATTAAGAGGAGTCCTTTGGCATAAATAATACAGTTTATACTTTGACTCAAAGATCAAACGTACTTTTTCATTCGCGATCAGAGATCCGTAATCTCACATGTATATTACGATAAGCAACCTGTTTTCCGTGCGCACCGTAAATATAGGGTTGTATATCTATTAAAGTACACCTTAAAAAAATAATACCTTTAAGGAATTACTGCTTTCCACACATATAACTGTACGTTACGTAACGAGTTTCTTAACCGTGTGGAACCTTCTAAATTTAGGAAGTATAGTTGGAACTCACGACATGAACATCTCGGATATTTCGAGTATATAAGGAGGCTTGTAACCACAGTTGCTCCAGAGTACTAAATATTCCTCAGCTATTAGAGAGGAAGACACTTTGTTGTATGGTGATTTTTAGAGGGGGATAATCCCATTACTAACATTGGTAACAGGAATTGCGCTGATAATGGCATGCTCCTTGGCAAGAAGAATTTAAATGTCCTTCAGCCTATTACAGAATCGCTTTGTGACAGCATTGAGATGGTTAAAATTTGTGATAAAGTGGCATGTCTACACCAGTTGGGTATAGGATGATCTACGGTGTTAAAGAAAGAAGTTTGTGGTGCATTTAACAATCATCTACATGGCAAATCCTCCAAGTTCGTCTCTAGAAGATACGGTGTCAAGGCAAAGCCACCATTTCAGCTACAAGGGGCCAACAACGTGGGAGGAAGAAGAATAGTAGAGAAAACTGGCAAGGAAGCACTGGAAACCATATTAAGGAAAGAGAAAAAGTCTGTGGATCTACCATATAAAATGAAGTTGGCTGACGGTAAAACAGGTCTTCTAATGAAAAAACTGCCTGTAATATTGCAAGAGCTTCACATGGACGACTGTTACCCTATGGACGCGGATATAATGAAAGACTTTTCTGGGATTTTTGATAAAATGGAGATGTGTGTCTTTCTACATTCAAGCCACAACTAATTTCTGCAAGAAGACTACCAAGGAAAAATCAACATTATTATAAACAATGGTAAGACAGTACAAGTCCTGTAGTGAACAAATATATCGATAACCATCTTACTGACTTTATAAAGTACTGTGATACACATGTACAGGAAACTTTTATATCTTCCTTGGCTAAAGAAAGTGGTATTATCGGTCTTGAAGTTACAATTTATAACTACATAATGGATGGTGTGTTCAATTCTCTGCAAGAGTAAGTATATTAAATGCCAATAAGCAGTATTTACAATGTACTCCTCTGTACTCTGTGGCAATTTGTTCCATGTGGTTTTAATTGTTGGATAGCTTACGGAACAACATATATGTTGTATTGATCACTGTACTGCGATTTGTCTGAAGGGGCAATAAGAATACCTGAAAATTGACTGGTGAGGACGTAAACTTTCCAGACAATCATGACCACGAAAATATTATAAAATATGTTCTGTCTCCCTATGGTTGATTACGCACCTGTAACCTTCATGGAGATTGTTAATACAGTCTCCAATGAAGACGATATAAGTATTATAAATTAAAATAACGCTTATATAAAACCTGGAGAAACATATTTTTCTCAATTTAGGATATTGTTCTTTACAATACCATCAAATACAGGTATTGCCAAATTAGGAATCATTCCCACAAATAACGTTATTCCACAGGTGTTAAAAAAAGTATTCATTTTATCAAACAGACTTAAACCATACCTTATTAATGACATACTTCCCTAAGTACATTCTTACCTAAAGTAGACTGACCACATAACACAACTTCTAGAAAACGTGTATGTCATGCAGAGAGAAATCTTAGGGAAACGTAATTGACACAAAAGAAGTGAGTTACGAAACACTTATTCAATCAGTTTATTTCTGGTTATTTATTTTTTGAGTGTTCTCGTCAGCCTAGGAGCAGTCCCAGGTTGGATTAAGAGAAGAGATAGACAAGTTACAATGAAAAGTGAAATGTGCGCATCATTTACTCAATGCAAGAACATTACAGAGACGCCAAACCACAAAGTCCAGTGGCAGTCACCATAAGAGTGGCACTGCGTATCACAGGAGGGTTATTGTTAAACTTTCGAGACTATACATTCTGCATAGCATATTACTTCCTCCCACATGTGTTCTACAAAATTACAACAATGAGGAACCAGAGCTAATATGGAGGTTTATCGACAAGCATTCCTTAAGGTCAGCTAGGTATCCAAGCATGGTCTTGTAAACATGTAGATTATGACTGCAGTAATCTCATTGTTCTGTGTAATATCGTCAAGTGATGCAGACCTTAAAGTATTACATGTAGATCCAGTATTTGTGCTGCCCGGTACAGCGTGCAGTTCAACAGCTTGATATTGTTCTCCTTTTTTTCTTTGAGTGCTTATTGTGCCTTGACTGTGTTTAGATGCCAATTACCAACAAGTAGTGCTGCTGCGATATTCGTCCTCACTGATATTTTCCGTTGTCGTGCCATTGGTTGGGTAGAAGGGAATTGATTAGGTTGTTGGTTGGTTCTTCAGCCATCCCTTGGTCGTGCTGCCACCCGATTATTTAGTGTTACGCTTGGCTGGCTGTCTCACCTAACCTGTTGTTAGTTTCCTCCCCAGGCCGACCCTTGGAACACTTCTCAGCACCACTGTCCTGCTGTTTGTGTGGTGATTTTCTTTTGTGGCAATTACTGTGCCAGGCCTTCAGCCGTGTATTAATTTTGTCTGTCCTGTGTTCAGTATATGGCCTTCAGCCGAACCTTATGTGAAGTATTTTAAGATTAGGCCTTCAGCCGTGCTTTATTTAAAATTCTTGTTTGCTCTGTATTTAGGAGTTCAGCCGCATTTGTTTTAAAATCTGTGGCTTTCAGCCGTAATGTGTAAATTCCTGTCTGTAAGGTTTCTCTTTAATTATCTCGAATTCTTAACATGACCTTCAGCTGTAGTGTGTAAATGATTACCTTAAGGTTTGTCTTTAATTATCTTAACTATTTGTTTCACCCTTCAGCTGTCAAAACATTTCAAGTTTTCTTAGGATGGTTTTCTGTTGAACTGTGTAAATGCTTGTCTTTAAAGGTGGCCTTTTATTATGTTGAAATATTATTGGGTTTTCACCAGAGGAATTAATTTAAATTTTCCTTAATATGGCTTTCGGCTGAAATTTGTAAATGCTTGCCTTTTAAAGATTTTCCTTTGCTGATCTGAAATATTATTTGGGCCTTTAGCCGAGAAGATACTATAATTTTACTTAAGTAAGGCCTTCAGCCGTTTGTCTACATTCTCATGCCTTAAAACGAATTATTTAAGGATATTTTAATTTTACTTAAGTAAAGCCTTCAGCCGTTTGAATTATTTAAACTTTATTATTGAGAATTTACTTGGGCCCTCAGTCATGAATTGATCCTTGTTGTTTTAAAGAGAAAACTGTGCTTTGTGTTTTGGAGGAATAAAGTTGTGTGTTCTTGTGTAACTACAAGCTTCTCCTGATCCGCTCTGTACTACGAAACCGGATTTCACTGTCCTTGGAAGATTTCTATCATGAAAGGACAGTACTTATACTTATGGCATGTATCGGTAGAAGAATGCACTGATGATGACTGACATCAGTCGAAATCGTTTTGCAACAAGATAAATAAATTATGTTTCTTTATTTAATTATGCCTTTATTTAATTACGTTTCTTCATAATTATATATATATATATATATATATTTACTGGAGCCTGCTCTGTAGCGCCGTTGAATGACATTTCTGTACAGGGGTTCCTACGTGAAACCTGATCTAGTAAGTCCCCTCTTCAGCCACTGGAAGTTTGTAACATGAAATGTGAAACACCCCTATATACCACAGATCACTGTAGATAATGGACACTTGTTGCAGATTTTAGCGGTTTTTCTGCGCTGAACGCTTACTGAGCAACGGAATACTGACTGTCTGCACACGCTCTAATCTCTCTTACCTTATTCCTATGGTCTCTAAACGAGATATACAGTGATGGTGGCTGAATTATCATGCGATCCACTTCAAATCACTGTTCCCTAAGCTTATGCAACAGAATTTCGGCAGAACCATGTTGTCTTTCTTCCACGGGCTCCCATGTAATGTAGAGATGAGAAAGCAGCCCAGGGATTGTACATGCTAATGTCCAGACAACCCTCACGTTGACCTTTGTAACAGACAGCCTACTCGCGTAAGTAATGAGTTTCTTTTTAAAATAACTGTTTTATCTACCACCAGCAATGGTTTTCTTAGATTAAATGTTGTGTACGATTCATGTGCTAGGTAACCGCCACATTAACATACTCTAGTACCTGTCCACACACTTTCGATTATATTGTGTGTGCAGAATGTAGAGTTAACATCACAAGATGGTAGTAACTTCATGCGTGTGCCGTTCTCGGATAAGTTTTGTAATTAGGCATGGTTATCTTAAGTACATGGTGTTTCAAAAAGAATAGCTTGATTTCAAAACTTCATACTTATTTATGAAAACGTACCACAAACATGGTATCAATTGCAAAATGTTCACAAAAATCTTAAAATTTTGCCTCTACTTTTACAAATGCGCTATGTGTTCACCACCAGCAGCACGAACAACATCTACATGATAGCTAAATTCGTCACAGACTTTACACAATGTATCCACTTTTACATAAGATGTGGTGACTGTTTCTCTGTTCTTCACTTCTTTTATGTCACGACTTGAAAGGGAGATGAACACCTTTCCCTTCACATGTCCCCACAGGAAAAAATCGCATGGGGTGATGCCTGGCGATCTTGGAGGTCAACAGTGCACGGCAGTGTCTCGGGGTCCCGTGCGGCCCATCCAGCGTTGAGGCAGGGTGTCACTGAGGAACTGGCGAGCGTTGTTGTGCCTGCGTGCCGAACCTCCATCCTGTCGCTGGAATGCTCCTGGAGCTGAAGAAAAAGCCAATTCTCCAGCATTTGAAGGTAGCCCATTCCAGTCACTGTGGTTTCCTCAAATAAGAAGGTACCTAACACCTTTTCACGAGAAATGGTACAAAAAAGTTCACTTTAGGTGAGTCTCTTTCTTCCTCAGTAACGTCATGATGGTTCTGGTGTCCCTATATGCGCACGATATGTCGGTTTACTTTACCGCTGACATAAAATGTTACGTCATCACTGAAAACTAACCATTGAAAGGTCTCTGTTGGATTCCTTTCATGTTTAATTTCTTAAATCTATTGTCATTTACGGCATAAATTCCTCTTCTAAATTTACTGTGGCGTGTCTATCTGGGAGGAGACTGAGTAGTGGAACGTGTTACTTTTACACATAAACAAGAACGATCTGTCAAACTACTACACTTTAAAACACAGTTTGTATGTAATTCGTGTCACACAGTCTCATACGGAACGTACATCCGCTTTCTTTTATATACTGTGTGAGAGGATGAATGAGGAAATGTATTTCTAGTTGCATGCTTGAGGGTAGCAGACAAGCCTGTCTGCTAGAGAACAGTAGGACCAACGTCGGAACAGGTAGCTATGCTTTCTAAAAGCGGAGAGGTTTCTATCCTTAGTATGGTCCTGTCCGTCCGTTGTCATGTTGGTATAGGAAGCTGCCCCTCTGGCCACTTCCGTTTGTATTTGTGAGCCACCCCTCAGGAAGGGACCAGTCAGTCTGTCCGTGACGAGCGTCTGAAGTGGTAAGATCTCCGGCTAAGCGCGTGTCTGCTAAGTCCGTAGGACAATGGATTTCTTAAGTTCAGCCTAACTGAAAATTTAATCACCTTTATTTCAGGTTTAGCTCTAAAATATCTAATGTTATCTTAAATTGCAACGCAGTGTAATTCTCGTGTGAAGTTCAGAGTATATTCCGGTAGTTGCTTTGTCACTACTTTGTGAGTAAAGTGGAACCACGTGTTGATCAGTAACTCTAACTAAGTTCATCAATCTTAAATGTGAATGTGCGTGAGATTATAACGTCTCGTCTTGACAGTATTTTTCAATATAGCAACTTTTCTTTATGTTCAACCCACGTGGGGTGTACTTTGTGAGACCACTATCACGTGCTTATATAATTGTTTGACCCATCAGGTTAACAGTAAGACGATAGTAACCAGTTCGAGGTTTTTCTTTTGTAAATTGCTTTTCGATCTAATTTATTTTAATTATCAAAATTATTGTGGAGTTACACTCTTTGTGTAAACCAAGTTGACCACGTGAAGCATGTGGTGTAATCATCAAAGTAGCCCTCAGCTATTCTTTTCGCGAAGATTTCACAAAGAGTTAATATGAATTTAGTATACCAGTGTGTGGTAATTACATGACGGACAGGATTGTGCTACGAACGTAACTTCTTTGGGTGAAAATTGAATCGGTTGGTTGTGGTTAATTTCTTCTTGTATATGTTTCAACGTTCTTCATGTGTTATTTTATGAATGCAGTGTTGTATGCAGTCTCCCAATCTTGGCTCCATATTTGATGTGTTCCGTAAGATCACAAACTCACATTTTCACAGTCCTAAATAAGGCACCAGCTTAGTTATGACTCACGTTTGATATGCTGAAATTTCAATGATCAATGTTAAAATAAATTTCCAAATATAAACTGATTTATTTCTTTTTATTTAAATTCTCTTTTTTATATATATATCACCGGTTGTCGTATGACTATTAAAAGATTATAATTAATGTTAGTCTGGTTGGGAATTTGGTAAGCTAGACTGGATACCTGGTGAAACAGTTGCGCAGTAATGCAAGGTTAACTTCCCCAGACAGCTCACAGCTTTTAAACCGCTTTTATTGTCTAGCAGTACCGCTTTCATAGAAAAATAAAGTAACAACATTACACCATGGTAAAAATGTATCACCATCTACGTGCTCTAGCAGAGCACTATTGAAGTCAACCCATTTCCTTTCATCGACAACCCAAAGAGCTTACACTGATTGTAGTCTGTAAGGTTTACAGACGAAACGACGTCTTAACACTCGCCAGACTGTCAGATGAGGCACTGCCAGTTCTCTCTTTGGACAGGGAGTAGACTTTCGTGGACTTCGCTCAAATGTTTTCCGAATTCTTTCCACCATGTCATCATAAGAACGAGGTCGGCCAGGACCCTTACTTTGCACAAGCATCCTGTGTATTAAAATTGGCAATACCAACGACGATTGTTTTTGAGTGCAGGCTGACCAATATCAGGACGCTGACGAAAAGCACGGGGTACGAAATCACTGACTCACTCTGAGGAAACTGCAGCACACAAAACGCCTTCTGTTGAACGGGTGCCATCTGACTACAGACTGAGAAGACGTACTGACTGACATCTAACAGCGATTTCCCGAAACTCTAGGCCATGTCCATTCAAACAGTAAACATTTCCTTGCCGTCGCGTCCCATGTTTCGCCATGATTACTACCCAAGATCAGGTAATTCTTTTTGAAACACCTTGTAGTATAAAATGTTGTCGAAGTAGCAGCATTCGTTTAGATGCCGCCTCTGACTGGTACTGCAAAGAGACACATCTTGTCTGTAGCTGGGGTGGGGGAGTGCGGCGGGGGGGGGGGGGGGGGGGGAGTTGGGACTTTATTTGCTTATGCGCATGCACTGGCACTGCTCCCCTAGACTCGCACTGTGTGGGTGTCATTCATTCCATAGCAGATGGACGCGCCATCACTCGCACTCCAGTAGCATAGCTGGGCTTCTAGCAAGAGGACCACGGCCATGATGATGGTGGCAGCAGCGAGCGATGGCGATGTGGCGCTTGAGGTCGAGCAGCTATAGCGCGTTTTAAATTAAAGCGTCGTAACTGTTCCTATCCTGTTCCAGTGGTGGTGATAACAGTACAAGTGGACTGGCAACTAGGAGGGGGAAGTTGTTTTAGTGTGTAAGGATGGGACATCAGTGCAATCTAGCGATGTCTATTGTGTGACATGCAGTGTGTGATTTTTTAACACACATACACGTCAGCAGAAACATTCCTACTTGGAATTTTTCTTAATTTGCCGCTGATTTTACAGGTAGAGAGTAATTTCATGATGTCAGACTTCGCTTGGGCCGGCTGTTAGTGTCAACACTATAGTAATTAAGATAATGGTGATGCAAATGACGATGCAGCTTTGTTTTGATTGTGCCATGCACAGTGTCTCATAAATTACAGTTATAAAGATAAGTGTGGCATAAATATTGAGGTAGTCATATTTGACTATGACATCATTTTGGATCATAAAATTACAGCAATTAAGGTAAGGTTAGAGACATAAAGTGGCTATAGTAATAAAGATAAGAATCATATATGTATAGAGGCACCTATGTCATGATAATGGCTCATTAACTAGAGCTATTATGGTAACTGGATCATAAATTTATCTTAAATAAATGTCAGATAAGAGCATAAATGGCCTAATGGGGTTGAGTTTGTTTACATAAGATAACTGGCTCATAAATGTAGCTTAAATAAATTCCGGATAAGAGCGTCAGTGGCCTAATGGATTGCATTTGGTTACATAAGAGTCATAAATTACACCAAAATAAACAGGCCAAGTGGTTGACGGGTCTGTTCTTCGAGTACACAACTTGTTATACGACTGAATTTTTTGGTAAATAGAACACAGATAACAAGAATAAAAACACAGTCTTAACTATGTTCTCCCCTAAAATAATTAGTACCACAAGCTCATTAACATCGGGTGTGCTACTACGGATCTAGTTTGCCCTATATGAGCAGTGCATAGGGAGGGTGGTATGTGACAAAGGCAACGGAAACAATTCACTCGAACTTTCAAAAATTAGTGTTCTAGGATTCAGTGGTAGACCTACTTGGAATCTATGGGTGTTCAACTGTTACAATCGAAACCACTGGAGTAAAATCAGGGTGATCACAGGCATGAAAGACGAGGAGAAATTCTTCATGTATATCGATAATCGTTAAGTCTGTAATTTTACATACAACAGTATGAAATACAGTATTGCTTCCTGGATGCATAAAATCCCTGAACTGGGGTAAAATATTCCCAAAGAGATGGATGCAAGTAACTAAATGTGATTTCTGAAGTTGATGGTATTCTAATGTAACCAACGCGGGATGCGCTTCGACTGAAGAAAGCGCCTCGTAGAATGGCTACTGACACAGGATAAAGACTAAAGCATGAATGAAAACATTAAAATCACTCAAATTTCAATAGAAAGAGAACTTAAAAGTTTCATGAACAAACGCGTATTTAATTTAAGAATAAAATAACTGCACATACAAGTAAGATCATAAACACACATCAGTAGACCTTCTTGCAGAGAAAGGCCACCTTTCTACACTTGATTATTGATTAAATACATCACAAATTTGACCAAAAAACAATTACTGATTTGCAGTTCTTCACAAAAACTGATTGAAAGTTGCTGTGCGATGAAACACTAACACAGTAACTACCTACAAGCCATATTAGTAAGCTGATGGAAGATACCGTGCTATACCAACGAGATGCCGACCAAAAGTAAACTGCCTACTTGTTGTTGTTGTTGTTGTGGTCTTCAGTCCAGAGATTGGTTTGATGCAGCTCTCGATGCTACTCTTTCCCGTGCAAGCTTCTTCATCTCCCAGTACCTACTGCAACCTGCATCCTTTTGAATCTGTTTAGTGTATTCATCTCTTGGTCTCCCTCTACAATTTTTGCCCTCCACGCTGCCTTCCAATACCAAATTGGTGATCCCTTGATGCCTCAGAATATGCCCTACCAGCCGATCCATTCTTCTAGTCAAGTTGTACCACAAATTTCTCTTCTCTCCAATTCTATTCAATACCTCCCCATTAGCTATGTGATCTTCCCATCTAATGTTCAGCATTCTTCTGTAGCACCACATTTAGAAAACTTCTATTCTCTTCTTTTCTAAACTATTCATCGTCCACGTTTCACTTCCAACATGGCTACACTCCATACAAATACTTTCAGAAACGACTTCCTGACACTTAAATCCATACCCGATGTTAACAAATCTCTCTTCTTCGGAAACGCTTTCTTTGCCATTGCCAGTCTGCATTTTATATCCTCTCTACTTCGACCATCGTCAGTTATTTTGCTCCCCAAATAGCAAAACTCATTTACTACTTCGAGCGCCTCATTTCCTAATTCTCGCAGCATCATCCGATTTAATTCTACTATATTCCATTATCCTCGTTTTGCTTTTGTTGATGTTCATCTTATATCTTCCTTTCAAGACACTGTCCATTCCGTTCAGCTGCTCTTCCTGGTCCTTTGCTGTCTCTGACAGAATTACAATGTCATCGGCGAACCTCAAAGTTTTTATTTCTTCTCCATGGATTTTAATACCTACACCGAATTTTTCTTTTGTTTCCCTTACTGCTTCCTCCATATACAGATTTTATAACATCGGGGAGAGGCTACAACCCTGTCTCACTCCCTTCCCAACCATGGCTTCCCTTTCATGTCTCTCTACTCTTATAACTGCCATCTGGTTTCCGTGCAAATTGTAAATAGCCTTTCGCTTCCTGTATTTTACGCCTGCCACCTTTTGAATTTGAAAGAGAGTATTCCATTCAACATCGTCAAAAGCCCTCTCCAAGTCTACAAATGCTAGAAACGTAGGTTTGCCTTTCCTTAATCTTTCTTCTAAGATAAATCGTCGGGTCAGTATTGCCTCACGTGTTCCAACATTTCTGCGGAATCCAAACTGATCTTCTCCGAGGTCGGCTTCTACCAATTTTTCCATTCGTCTGTAAAGAATTCGCGTTAGTATTTTGCAGCTGTGGCTTATTAAACTGATAGTTCGATAATTTTCACATCTGTCAACACCTGCTTTCTTTGGGATTGGAATTATTATATTCTTCTTGAAGTCTGAGGGTATTTCGACTGTCTCATACATCTTGCTCACCAGATGGTAGAGTTCTGTTAGGCCTGGCTCTCCCAAGGCTATCAGTAGTTAAAATGGAATGTTGTCTACTACTGGGGCCTTGTTTCGATTTAGGTCTTTCAGTGCTCTGTCAAACTCTTCACGCAGTATCATATCTCCTATTTCATCTTCATCTACATTCTCTTCCATTTCTATAATATTGTCCTCAAGAACATCGCCCTTGTATAGACCCTCTATATACTACTTCCACCTTTCTGCTTTCCCTTCTTTGCTTAGAACTGGGTTTCCATCTGAGCTCTTTTCTCCAAAGGTCTCTTTAATTTTCCTGTAGGCAGTATCTATCTTACCCCTAGTGATATGTGCCTCTACATCCTTACATTTGTTCTCTAGCCATCCCTGCTTAGCGCCGGCCGGGGTGGCCGAGCAATTCTAGGCGCTACAGTCTGGAACCGCGCGACCGCTACGGTCGTAGGTTTGAATCCTGCTTCGGGCATGGATGTGTGTGATGTTCTTAGGTTAGTTAGGTTTAAGTATTTCTAAGTTCTAGGGGACTGATGACCTCAAAAGTTAAGGCCCATAGTGCTCAGAGCCATTTGAACCATCTGAACCATCCCTGCTTAGCCATTTTGCACTTACTGTCGATTTCATTTTTGAGACGTTTATATTCCTTTGCGCCTGCTTCATTTACTGCAATTTTATATTTTCTCTTTTCATCAGTTAAATTCAATATCTCTTCTGTTACCCAAGGATTTCTATTAGCCCTCGTCTTTTTACCTATTTGATCCTCTGCTATCTTCACTATTTCGTCTCTCAAACCTACCCGTTCTTCTTCTACTGTATTTCTTTCCACCATTCTTGTCAATCGTTCCCTAATACTCTCCCTGAAGCTGTCTAGAACCTCTGGTTCTTTCAGTTTATCCAGGTCCCATCTCCTTAAATTCCCACCTTTTTGCAGTTTCTTCAGTTTAATCTACAGTTCATAACCAATAGATTGTGGTCAGAGTCCACATTTGCCCCTGGAAATGTCTCACAATTTAAAATCTGGTTCCTGAATCTCTGTCTTACCATTTTATAATCTATCTGATACCTTCTAGTATCTCCAGGCTTCTTCCATGTATACACCCTTCTTTCATGATTCTTAAACCAAGTGTTAGCTATGATCAAGTTATGCTCTGTGCAAAATTCTTCCAGGCGGCTTCCTCTTTCATTTCTTCTCCCCTATCCATATTCACCTACTACGTTTCCTTCTCTCCCTTTTCCTACTATCGAATTCCAGTCACCCATGACTATTAAATTTTCCTCCCCATTCACTATCTGAATAATTTCTTTTATCTTATCGTACATTTCATCAGTGTCTTCGTCATCTGCGGAGCTAGTTGGCATATAAACTTGTACTACTGTGGTAGGCGTAGGCTTCATATCTATCTGCACCACAATAATGCGTTCACTATGCCGTTTGTAGTAGCTTACCCGCATTCCTATTTTCCTATTCATTATTGAACCTACTCCTTCATTACCCCTATTTGATTTTGTATTTATAACGCTGTATTCACCTGACCAAAAGTCTTATTCCTCCTGCCACCGAACCTTACTAATTCCCACTATATCTAACTTTAATCTATCCATTTCCATTTTTAAATTTTCTAACCTACCTGCCCGATTAAGGGATCTGACATTCCACGCTCCGATCCATAGAACGCCAGTTTTCTTTCTCCTGATAACGACGTGCTCTTGAGCAGTCCCCGCCCGGAGATCCGAATGGGGGACTATTTTACGTCCCGAATATTTTACCCAGGAGGATGCCATCATCATTTAACCATACAGTAAACCTGCATGCCCTCGGGAAAAATTACGGCTTTAGTTTCCCCTTGCTTTCAGCCGTTCGCAGTACCAGCACAGCAAGGCCGTTTTGGTTAGTGTTACAAGGCCAGATCAGTCAATCATCCAGACTGTTGTCCCTGCAACTACTGAAAATGCTGCTGCCCCTCTTCAGTAACCACACGTTTGTCTGGCCTCTCAACAGATACCTCTGCGTCGTGGTTGCACCTACGGTACGGCTATCTGTATCGCTGAGGCTCGCAAGCCTCCCCACCAACGGCAAGGTCCACGGTTCAGGGGGGGGGGGGGGGGGGGGGGTAACTGCCTACTTAATCGTAAATTTCTGTAGGCCCATCCTCGGCGAGTGGTGGTGGCGGTGGAGGGACCAGTACCGTTACCTATTGCCAACTGCTAGACAGCAAAGTTGAAGGTGCTGACACACCCTGCGTTTCCTGTTTGCCCAACAATTGCCAGAATAAGGCAAGGTTGGCACTTCTCATGTGTACGGATGTGGATCTCCGGTTCCTGCATTATTTTCGAAACAGACTGATTCACCCATGTAGTGACTCAGGATGGGGTACTGGATGGAAGAAGGCTCAAAAAGGTATAATTTGATAGTAAATAAGCTCATTCTCCCGCTCATCCTTCCTCGAGAGGCTCCTCATAACAGTAAAAGAATGAAATTTAATGTGAATCACGTGAAGCCATGGCGCCATTTAGTAGACCTGTCTGGCGCCACTAGCTCAAGGATAGTATCGACTATCCCTCTTGCGGCCCCGGTCAAAATCTATGAGGAAGGGTTGGTTTCTGTGGTTTGTGTCCTCAGAAAGTCTTTGCTTGCCGATATATGTGCGGGTTCGCTGGCCCTGGAAGGGAAGCACAAAGTTTGGGGACTGCCGGTAGCGTCGCGACACGAGGCAGTCACGAGGTCCGAGCGGCCGAAGCCACGAGCTTCGCAAGGAGGGCCTGCGCAGAGGAAGGATGCAGGAGCGCTCCACCGGGGTCAGCGTCGACTACAAGCAGCACTCCGACATCCCGTCGGTTGGTTGGCAACATTTGTGTCTGAAGACCGCTCGTGGCCTGGCTGCCCCCTTCTACATGGCTGTCATCAGCACCACTCAGCAACAGCCGCGACGCACCGAGGATCAATGGGACTGCTTGCTGATAAAGGGGAGTAATATTCTGTCATCCTCGTGGTGATTGGCGTCATTGACTACCCGACCTCATAATTATTTTCTGGTTTGTATCCGACCCTTAGAGGTTTACTCAGTCGGCTCGTTGGTCGTAAATATAGGCCATAGTATTGTGCTAAGACACTGGCTGTCGTTTAAAAATTTGCCCCATTACTATAGTGCCTTTCTTTATTATTTTCTGGTTTTGTAGGGTTCTTGCGCACCCGACTCTCAGAGTTTTACTCGATCGGCCATTTGGTCGTAAATATAGACCGTAGTATTGTTCTTGACACTAGCTGTCATTTGAAACTTTGTTCTGGTGTTATATTGTCTTCCTTTCTAGTTCATACCCTATCATTAGTGCTTTAATGAATCATCTCCTGGTCGGAAATACAGTCGGAACTATTGTACCAAAGCACAGATTGCCGTTAAACGGGGGTCATGTGGTTAGATTTAGATGTTGATCGGTTCAATTCCTTGGTTGTAATTGTATTTGAGTTAATTGGAACTACCTGTTGTACTAAGCTGTGCATTCCTGTCCTTCAAAGACCGGGTTATTATCGGTGTATTTTTAAGTGGGTCGAGTGAGTTCTCTTGTAATAAGTGCTCATAGGTAACGTTTTAAAACGGTCCTTCAGAGGGGCCTTCTTAACTGAGAAACAGCTTACGTTTTGACATATTATCAGGCAACTGTCACCAGGACTTTGGTCAGAATAAAATTGTCAAAGGGGACGGATTGGGATCCAATCGCATCTTGTTGCTGATTGAAATGAAAAGGTTGCTGCCGGCCGCTGGTGGCCGAGCGGTTCTGGCGCTACAGTCTGGAACCGCGCGACCGCTACGGTTCGAATCCTGCCTCGGGCATGGATGTGTGTCTTGTCCTTAGGTTAGTTAGGTTTAAGTAGTTCTAAGTTCTAGGGGACTTATGACCTCAGCAGTTGAGTCCCATAGTGCTCAGAGCCATTTGAACCATTTTGAAAAGGTTTCTCGCCTTGAAGTAAGCCTTATCATTGTCATAATTGTTTCCTAATTTGTTAAACCTGTAACCATAGGTACGCCTCTTAACCCCGAACCTTTGACCTAAAGTTTCCAAATAAAAAAAAAGTCATTTGTTTGAGTAATTGAAGAACGCTTGTCATCAATATTACTTATGTTTTCATGTGTTGCAGAAGGGTTTTAATAAGAGAAACTGTGTCCAGCCCGGTAGTAAACATCACTGTTTCAACAGATAATGAGCGGACTGCAGGCCCACCCCACTGTAATTGTCATGTTGTTCTTGTTCGATTTCTCTTGTAAAAGCTTATTCATTTCACAAATTCGTTAATATGTAAATAAAATGGATTTATGATCATATATTGTTAAATAAACCGATTGTGTGAAAAGAGAGTTACATTGGTGGGTCCTCCCTTCCACGTTTTCCTTGTTGTTGTTGTGGTCTTCAGTCCAGAGACTGGGTTGACGCAGCTGTACGTGCTACTCTATCCCGTGCAAGCTGCTTCATCTCCCAGAACCTACTGCAACCTACATCCTTCTGAATCTGTTTGGTGTATTCATCTCTTGGTCTCCCTCTACGATTTTTACCCTCTACGCTGCCCTCTAATACTAAATTGGTGATCCCTTTATGCCTCACAATATGCCCTACCAACCGATCTCTTCTTCTAGTCAAGTTGTGCCACAAATATGTCTTCTCTCCAGTTCTATTCAGTTCCTCCTCATTAGTTATGTGATCTACCCATCTAATCTTCAGCATTCTTCTGTAGCACCACATTTCGAAAGCTTCTATTCTCTTCTTGTCTAAACTATTCATCGTCCACGTTTCACTTCCATACATGGTATCACTCCATACAAATACTTTCAGAAACGACTTCCTGACACTTAAATCTGATGTTAACAAATTTCTCTTCTTCAGAAACGCCTTCCTTGTCATTGCCAGTCTACTTTTTATATCCTCTCTACTTCGACCAAGCAGCAAAACTCATTTACTACTCTGAGTGTCTCATTTCCTAATCTAATTCCCGCAGCATCACCCGACTTAATTCGATTACATTCCATTATCCTCGTTTTGCTTTTGTTGATGTTCATCTTATATCCTCCTTGCAAGACACTGTCCACTCCATTCAGCTGCTCTTCCAGGTCCTTAGCTGTCTCTGACAGAATTACAATGTCATCGGCGAACCTCAAAGCTTTTATTTCTTCTCCATGGATTTTTAATTCCTACTCCTTTACTGCTTGCTCAGTATACAGATTGAATAACGGGGATAGGCTATAACCCTGTCTCACTCCCTTCCCAACCACTGCCTCCCTTTCATGCCCTCGACGCTTATAACTGCCATCTGGTTTCTGTACAAATAGTAAATAGCCTTTCGCTCCCTATATTTTACCCCTGCCACCTTTAGAATTTGAAAGAGAGTATTCCAGTCAACATTGTTAAAAGCTTTCTCTAAGTCTACAAATGCTAGAAACGTAGGTTTGCCTTTCCTTAACGTATTTTCTAAGATAAGTCGTAGGGTCAGTATTGCCTCACGTATTCCAACGTTTCTACGGAATCCAAGCTGATCTTCTCCAAGGTCGGCCTCTACCAGTTTTTCCATTCGTCTGTAAAGAATTCGTGTACGTATTGTGCAGCCGTGGCTTATTAAACTGACATCTGTCAACACCTGCTTTCTTTGGGGTTTGAATTATTATACTCTTCTTGAAATCTGAGGGTATTTCGCCTGTTTGATACGCCTTGCTCACTAGATGGTAGAGTTTTGTTAGGGCTGGCTCTCCCAAGGCTGTCAGTAGTTCTAATGTAATGTTATCTACTCCCGGGTGCTTGTTTCGACTTAGGTCTTTCACTACTCTGTCAAACTCTTCACGCAGTATCATATCTTCTATTTCATCTATGTTCTCTTCCATTTCTATAATTTTGTCCTCAAGAACATCGCCCTTGTATAGACCCTCTATATATTCCTTCCACCTTTCTACATTCCCCTCTTTGCTTGGAACTGGGTTTCCATCTGATCTCTTGATATTTTTGCAAGTGGTTCTTTTCTCTCCAAAGGTCTCTTTAATTTTCCCGTAGGCAGTATCTGTCTTACCCCTAGTGATATGCGCCTCTACATCCTTACATTTGTCCTCTAGCCATCCCTGCTTCGTCATTTTGCACTTCCTGTCGATCTCATTTTTGAGAAGTTTGTATTCCTTTTTGCCTGCTTCACTTACTGCATTTTTATATTTTCTCCTTTCATCAATTAAATTCAATATCACTTCTTTTACCCAAGGATATCTATTAGCTCACGTCATTTTACCTATTTGAACCTCTGCTGCCTTCACTATTTCATCCCTCAAAGCTACCCATTCTTCTTCTACTGTATTTCCTTACCCCATTCCTGTCCATTGTTCCCTTATCTTCTCCCTGAAACTCTGTACAACCTCTGGTCCCATCTCCTTAAATTCCCACCTTTTCGCAGTTTCTTCAGTTTTAATCTACAGTTCATAACCAATAGATTGTGGTCAGAGTCCACATCTGCCCCTGGAAATGTCTTGCAATTGAAAACCTGGTTCCTGAATCTCTGTCTTACCATTATATAATCTATCTGAGACCTTCCAGTACTCCAGGCTTCTTCCATGTATACAACCTTCTTTCATGATTCTTGAACCAAGTGTTAGCTATGATTTAATTTACCCTCTGTGCAAAATTCTACCAGGCCGCTTCCTGTTTCATTCCTTACTCCCATTCTATATTCACCTACTACGTTTCCTTCTCTTCCTTTTCCTACTATAGATTTCCAGTCACCCATGACTATTAATTTTCATCTCTCTTCACTATAATTTCTTTTATCATACATTTCATCGATCTCTTCGTCATCTGCAGAGCTAGTTGGCATATAAACTTGTACTACTGTGGTAGGCGAGGGCTTCGTATCTATCTTGGCCACAATAATGCGTTCACTGTGCTGTTTGTAGTAGCCTACCCGCATTCCTATTTTCCTATTCATTATTAAACCTACTCCTGCATTACCCCTATTTGATTTTGTATTTATAGCCCTGTATTCACCTGACCAGAAGTCGTTTTCCTCGTGCCACCGAACTTCACTAATTCCTACTATATCTAACTTTAACCTATCCATTCCCCTTTTTTAAATTTTCTAACCTACCTGCCCGATTAAGGGATTTGACATTCTACTCTCCGATCCGTAGAACACCAATTTCCTTTCTCCTGATAACAGCGCTCTCCTGAGTAGTCTCCACCCGGATATCAGAATGGGGGACTATTTTACCTCCGGAATATTTTACGCAAGAGGACGCCATCATTTAACCATACAGTAAAGCTGCCTGCCCTCAGGAAAAATTACGGCTGTAGTTTCCCCTTGCTTTCAGCCGTTCATAGTACCAGCATAGCAAGGCCGTTTTGGTTAGTGTTACAAGGCGAGATCAGTCAGTCATCCAGATTGTTGCCCCTGCAACTACTGAAATGGCTGCTGCCCCTTTTCAGGAACCACACGTTTGTCTGGCCTCTCAGCAAATACCCCTCCGTTGTGGTTGCACCTACTGTACAGCTATGTGTATCGCTGAGGCACGCAAGCCTCCCCGCCAACGGCAAGGTCCGTGGTTCATGGGGGGGACGCTTACTTTAATACCAGTAAATACCACGTCACACACGTATTAAGAATGTGCCGGTAGCTGCCAACCATAAATCTTATGAAACAGAACCGAGAGCAGGTCCTTTCGACTGGCCTTTCTCCCGTTTTATTTATCCGATCATACAGAGAATTAGGGCTCTATGGTCAGTGAGACTATTAGAGAAAGTTGACAGTTGTTGTGATGCTGAATTTAATAGTAGCTTGATGCATGACGTCATTAGAGGTGGAGTAGCCGAGGGCTTGTTTTCTCCGACGGCCACGGCTGAGGAAGCTAATGCTTAAGGATTCTGGTTCCGAGAATACGGCAAGTCGCAGTTACAGAGCGAGTGAAGGGAGACCCGGGATGGGACCTTTGCACAGCGTCAGCCACTGCAGAGGACATGGAGTCAGTCAGGCGGTCACGTATTGTCCTTGAAGACAAACCTTTTGCGACTGCTTTCGCCGAGGTGCGATGGTCTGAGGGAGAGGTAATTGTTCCCAGCCGAGGTGAAGCGCATTACGCCGTGTGGCAGGGGTCCTCACATGTTGTTTTCTGGGAAGCTTCCGTAAGAATGATGTCAGGTAGGTCGGCAAAAACATTTCGGCGGAACGAGCAAAATGGGGCAACACTGGAGGAGGCCAGACACTGGGTGGCCGAGAGAACTGTGGCGTTTTTTTTGTTTTTGAGGTCACATAGACGCATGAGGCGCGCTGTTTCCTGCGCACAAAAAAATATGGACTGGGACACGAATCGTGGAGTCATAAAACATAAAAGACCACGCCTGTAGGACGCCTCAAGATGTGTTGGGATTGGAGGAACAGTTTCTTTCCGATTTGTACAGGGAGCCTGATCGGTACACAAAGTGATAAATAATTAGTGTAGAAGTGCTTTACTAGCTCTCAGTTGGTGGGTTTAACTTTTATGCAGAAACTCCATGTGTGGCTTTTGGCAGAGTTGGAGGTAATGTATCGAAGCAGGGTTCTGACAACGAACTGCGGAGGAGAGTAGACGATTCGATCTTGGAGAAGAGATTTGGTTTTGGATTTGGAGCCCGTGCACCAAGGTGGATCAGAACGGGAGGAAGCGATGGAGGTCAACAGTTCAACCTGACGCCAAGGCAAACTGCGCACACATCTCGAGATTTCTACGTGTGCATGGTGAGCATTTTGCAGCACTGGCACTAGAAATCTTTAGAGTGAATTTGTGTTACTTCATCACGTGCTCAGAGCAGCAGCAGTCGCTGTTTGATTTAAGCGTGCAATGGACGTTTCTTTCAGAGTACAGTTCAGTCACAATCATTCGTATAAACCCTCAGGTCGTGTTATCCTTGTTCTTAGAGACAGAATTAGAGTCAAATCACAAACACTTCGTTCATCTTGTCAACTGTTTGTCAGAAGTTGTCACTTTATGAACACGAGGAAAAATATAATCGATGTTGACTAATGTTCCACTTAATTCATGTCTTTCTGGGGTAAATCTGTTATGATATTGAATTATGTCACTAATTCAAGTAGACAAGATACGTGGATGACCTTCATTAATTTTAGTTATCTGTATGTGAATACCAGGAGTAGTCTTGGAATAAAAATACAATTTTTCATCTTCATTTTCACAACACGGGGGCACATTTCTCCCTATTCGAGTTTAAAATCCTTTGCGTTTCATTTTAACCACAGTGTCACTAAAGGGGTGATGCTGTACCTTAGAGATATTGAGAGGCAGGAGTTAATCAGAGGTACCCACATACCAGCCCACTAGAGCGACTTTTGTACAGTATCGTTTCAAAAGCGTACGCTGGGGAACTCTGTAATTGTTCACAGAGTAAAATGCGTTATGGATGAGCGCCTCCACTATTGTCAATAACGACAGAGAGAATAAACTTTATGTACGCGTGAAATGGTTTGGAAAGACTTTCGTTTGCTCTCTCGTGAAACTGACGCTGGCCCAACTCATTACTTGGTGGAACTAGAGATGCGACCCAGACAGAGCTGTCGCTGGCGCGAGATGCCACAGCGCGCCAATTAGGCGCAGGCGCTCAGCTTTACGAGCAATTCTCTCGCGACTTCGGCTCCGCCCGTCTTCCCATGAATTTGTAACGTCATTACGAGGACTGTTCATTCCACATCCCTTGTGAGCAACAGACTGCAGTAATACCGTTGCTCACGCCCTTTGACTTGTAAATGTGTTCCAAGGTTATCTACAGTGCGATCCATATAAACCTGACTATTTTAAAGAGTCATAACATTTGAACCAATAATGGGACACATTTTCAATTTTGGGGGATAACAATACACAACTGAGAGATCACATACACATATTAGAAGTCCTCACAGCAAATGTTCAAAGTGCCCTCTGCCAGCATTGATGATCACCTGTAATCATTTCACCATATTCCTCGACGTTCTGTGAAGTGTGTCGCTTATTTGGTGTATAATGACCTCACGGGTTTCTGCAGTTCGTCATGGTCTGTTATTGTATATTCGGCTTTTAAAATACCCTACAAGAAAAAGTTCCGGGGAAGGTTTTTTGTATTTCGTGGTGGTGTGTGGGGGGGTGGGGGGCGGGGGGGGGGGTGAGGGAACACAGTCGAAGTAACGATTTTCTTGGAGAGTTATTCAAGCGTCTTCGAACATTATCAATAACCTCTGTACTCAGTGATGGTTTTGTTTACCACTGCCACTGTTTAATACATTAGTTGTCACCACCTTCCTTCCAATCGATGGAATTGTTGCCTTTGTTGGAAAATGGTGCACATTCTCTCCGAAATGGCCGTCGTGTTGTAACCAATAAGTCTCAAGTAATAAAATGTTACGGGCTGTTATGCCGTGGTCGAATCGATTTCACCTTAAAATCCAAAGTCTTGTCCTCATTCGCGGAGGACGTTTTCAAGGGGGATCGTAGATACTTTGAATGTCCGATTCACAACCTGTCTCGCCACTGACTGCAGCAAAATTCCGCCTCCGCGTGCTTCCGCGAGGTGGCGTGGCGTCACAATTTTTGAATGCCCGAGCGCAATTGGCCGTTGTAGACTGCTATCGTTTGCTCTTGCTATCACCCCATGATGGAATACTGGCACACAACTTCTTTAGCACTCAGACGTTATTCAATTTCAAGCCCTCCTCCTTACTACTGAAATTCCTGGGGTATTTGACAATTTTTAGGGCCTCTCCGTATAACATTTCACGGTATCCGCTTGTGGCTGCCAATACTTGATCCCTACCGGAATAAACGTGATGGCCTTCTGGCTGGAAATCTCGTTCCGCAAAAGCTGATCCGTCAATTTTCCCTCTGCTGGAATTGCCCTTTTGCTCTTCTAGTTGTTTTTTAACCTGTCCTTTTGTAGTACTCACGTACACCTCCCCACAACTACAAAGAATCCACTAAATTCCTGCTTTTTCCAGAGTTGACAAGCATCATTGGCCGATTTTAGGTGACCTTGTATCTTTCTAGTAAGTTTGTACATTACACCAAATGTTCCGCTTGAAGATTTTCCTATGCGGTCAGTAACATCCTTAAGGCAGAAAAATTTTCGATTTCACCGGCGCTTGAGCATCGCTATGATTTCTACGTGGTGGTCTTAATGCTTGTTTCACCTCAGCGAACGAATAAACATTCTTGAGCAATGCCTTTGTGAGATGTTTTAATTCTGCGTCAAGCAGCGCTATGGTTGGTGGTGCGAATCCCGGAGTAGGTAACAGTCTGTGTGCGTGGGTTTTCGGTAATCTGTGTGACCCAAGCTACAATCTTCTTTCCTAAAAACTAGCACGTCAAGAAAATTTGATCTTCCGCCTGCCTCCTCCATGGTAAACTGAATCTTCAGACTGTTCCCGTTGAGATGTTTGTAAAAACGATTTAGTTCCTCCCTGCCATGCCGCCACAGAACAAACGTGTAATCCACGTACCGTAACCAGATATCCGGTTTCTTGTTCGTAGTTTCCGTTACCTGCTCCTCGAAATTTTCCATAACGAAATTCGCTATAACTGGCATTAAGAGGGTCCCCATAGCGACAACATCCATCTGTTCAAAGAACTCATCTTTACAGAATTGTTAAATGTTTAGAATACGTGGTTGCGAGGCAACATTTAAACAGTTTTGCAACTTCGGGGAGAAAAATCCGATTCAGTTGTTGCAACACTTCGTTGAACGGAGCCACAGAGAATAGCAATAACAAGTCAAAACTAACTAATGTGTCGTCGGGCTGTACCACTATGCCGTTTAAATTACTGATAAAAAGTGCCCAGTTCTGGATATAGGAATCCGATTGGCCCACATACGCTCCTAATAATGTCGTGAAGATCTGATTTGATCCATTATAAATGGTTCTGAAAGCCTGCGACTGTGAAAACAGTAGGTTTGTTTATAAATAACTCATCTGCTACCAGTCACGATTTTCTTTATTTTATTTTTTACACGACGCGTTTCGGGAAATGATTCCCATTTCCAAGTGCGTTTTTTTGTGTTTGTTATGCCATTTCTTTGTGATGTTGTCGATGTGCGAGAGTCTGCTTCATTTCGTTGACTTTCCTGCAATATATAAGAAAACGCGCGATTTTTAGCTGGTTGTCGATCTTTTTGCGAAGTTAGTTGCGAAATTTAGAAGATCCAGTGACCTTGTTGGCCAGCTTAGCAGCAGAAAATGTTACAATGTGTTATTGGGCATTATCTTGCTGAAATATAACCCCACGATGGCTTGCCGTGAAGGACAACGAAACTGGACGTAGAATATCGTCGAGGAACCGCTGTGCTCTAAGAGTGCCGCGGATGGCAACCAAAGGGGTCCTGCTATGGGAAGAAATTGCATTCCAGACCATCACTTCTGGTTGTCGGGCTGTATCGCAGATGGCAGTCAGGTTGGCATCCCGCCGCTGTTTGTGTCGACTCCAGACCCATCTTTGGCCTGAAATATTATTGACTGGAGTGGAATTGTCTTCAGCGACGACTCCCGCTCGAATAAAGCTCAGATGACTAGTGGAGGCGTGTCTGGAGACGTCCCAGTCTGTGGTGGGATACCAGCCTAGTGGCGCCCACCATACGGCACACAAACATGAGTAATGTGTAAGTGCCCCTTTATACCGGTACAAGATGGTTGGAGAACCTCGGCTGTTCAATGTCAGATTTTCAGTTTTATTTTATTTTTGGAACAAATTTCGGCGTTACATTACGCCATCGTCAGGTCCCCTGAACGACTGGTAGGAAGAATCCCACCTCTTGTGCACTCGGCAAGCGATGATCGAAGGGATCGCCGTGTTAAGAGGAAATCTACAGGTAGAACCGATTGAATGCTGACCCCTATTTCGACTCTACAAGAGGTAGGATTCTTCCTACAAGTCGGTCAGGGGGCCTGAAGAAGGCATAATGTAACACTGGAAATTGTTGAACAAATAAAATCTCCGTAGCTCATGGTCTAATGGCTAGCCTTGCTACCTCTGGATCACGAGATCCTGGGTTCGATTACCGGCCGGATTGGTGATTTTTCTCTGCCCAGGGACTGGGTGCTTGTGTTGTCCTAATCATTTGTGACACTGGCTGGATTGTACTGTGTAAAAATTGGACTGCGTAAAAGATGGGACTTTGTATGGGCGCTGATGACCGCTCTGTTGAGCGCCTCACAAACCGAATATCATCATCAGCAAACTAAATAAAACTATGAATTTAGATGGCTGAAGGCCACATCTTTTCGTTGTCATTCGCGGCACAGCGGTAGGTCGACGATATTGTCTGCCCCTTTTTGTTGCCCTTCCTGTCAAGCTGTGCTGTGATTACATTTCAGCAAGATAATGCGCGCCCGAACACAGCTAGAGTTCCTCCTGCTTGTCTTCGTACTTGCCAAACCATACCTTGACCAGCAATGTCTCCGGACATACTGTCATAACACAAAAATAATACGCAAACAATCGAAATATGGTGAATCCAATATGGCGGCTCAAACGTAGCGATGAAGGGACATCACGTGAGCGCTTTCCTACTTCAGCCGACTGCCAGATGTACTTCCGATTTCTAGTCACTCGTGTCGCATAGCTGTGAGCGGCTGGCGGCGAGCCTGATGGCGTCAGCGGAAAGCCGTAGGTTGTTGTGTAATGTAATGTAATGGGGTGGGCCCACTTATTCAGGACGCATGAGTATTAACCAAGATGTTTATTTCAACATTCTCTGTGACCAAGTTTTGCCAATTCTCCTACACTTCACGATGACCATGTTCCGAATAGCGCCGTCTTTGGTCAAAATTATACGAGGTATCGTATGTGTGACACTGAAAAGT
The DNA here is from genome assembly GCF_023864345.2 of Schistocerca serialis cubense. Lineage (NCBI taxonomy): Eukaryota > Metazoa > Arthropoda > Insecta > Orthoptera > Acrididae > Schistocerca > Schistocerca serialis. Next base: position 259,986,923 of record NC_064644.1, on the reverse strand, counting down.
TCCTTTCGTTGGTGGGTCAGAGCTCCTGTTGGTTCGCAGCCAGAACTCACGCACTGTTAACAATGTGCATGGTGAGAGGCAAATTAAGCGACGTACTGCTCCGTGGAGTTAATCGGAAACGTTTATTGGCGAATCGGATTAATTCTCTGTTCTGCTACACTATCAGATCAATGTACATAAGAGTCGTCAGCCTCACTTTCACCCCCCAGTTGAGGGTTTACCTCCTCACAACTCCAAAGTCATTAAGTAAAAGATGTCGTTTCAAGAAAGATTCCGAGATTCGACTGGAATGTTCTTTACACCGCCTGCAACTGGCTATTAACCACTCTCACCGACCGTCTCCACAAGACCAGGAATACAGTTCTGAGTCGATAGAGAAATAGTCACACAAAAATATCAGTCTAATTTGAAAGGAGAATGAGTCTTGCACGGGTTCCTATTGTTTGGTTTCGAGTGCGGCCGGAGGCTTTGTCGCTTTGTTGTTGGGTGTCGGGTTTCACAGCGTCCCGATACTAGGCACAACAAGAGCTGGCGAAGGAAATTTAGCTCTGGACGTGCCTCTGCTAGCTGTGGCTTGCATGGTTTTGGTGGCCTGACTACTGAAGCTGTGTGTTACTCGATGGACGAATCCTGCTCAGCATTTATAGCCACATCTGGGCTGGGGTGTGGCATACCACGAGGAAGTGTGCAACTTCGTAGTAATCGTTCCTGTGTGTATGGTGCATCACAATGGACGGCAGATTACCTCCGTACATTGTAAGGTACTCGTTATTTGGAGATTAGAGGACATTTTACTATATTTTCAGTTTTGCTATTTCACATACGTAAAGTGAGTGCATCAGTGCGTAAGTACGGAGTAAGTAGCGAGCGGTAGGATCTCACGCCGGCCGGTGTGGCCGAGCGGTTCTAGGCGCTTCAGTTTGCAACCGCGCGACCGCTACGGTTGCAGGTTCGAATCCTCTCTCGGGCATGGATGTGTGTGATGTCCTTATGTTAGTTACGTTTAAGTAGTTCTAAGTTCTAGGGGACTGATGACCTAAGATGTTTAGTCCCATAGTGATCAGAGCCATTTGAATCATTTTTTGGTAGGTTCCCACGCTGGCTAGCAGAAGCGGTTGGCCATCCAGCGCTTTCGAACCCAGTGGGATGAGCTGCCGATGCAGAAATAACTTTTGACGTTAGCAAAGAGGTAAGTAGGGAAAGTACATTTATTCTGGCGTGTATCAAGTAATAGTTATTAATAAACATTTGCTAACAAAATTTGCCTTTTGCCACTCACACATTAGTATCCATCTATGGGTTATAAATACTATCTTTCAGTAATTTTAAATTACCAGGAAACGTTGATGTTAATAAATAAATGAATAACATTGGCATAACCGAAGATGTATGATCTTATACGAACTGTACCAATTGTATGCTGAAGTTACAGACTGGGCGCCATAGTTGGTAGTCATCGATAGGATGTCTTTCAATCTAGCAATGCGGTGGACCATGCTCTCGTACCGTTAATGGTTAGCTTATATACAGTGTGAACAGGTTCATTTTAATGTGTTTCTTAAACAAACGCACCATAATAGCATTCCGTGTAAAAATTATTAGCACAAACAACTTCTTCCCACTTCATTACATAAAAATAGACAGTAGTACGAGGTGTGGCTAGAAAAAAACCGGACTAGTACTGGTGAAACAATAAAACGAATGCAATAAGGCTGAAAGTCGCGTGGCCTGTCACGTGACTCTCGCTCCGCCTACTGCTCGAGTTTCATCTGCCTCCTGCACTCAGTCTGCCCGTGGCGTCTGTTTTAAGTAGTTGACGTTTTGTCTGTGCGTCGGAAAATGTTGAGTGTACAGAAAGAACAGCGTGTTAACATCAAATTTTGTTTCAAACTAGGAAAATCTGCAAGTGAAACGTTTGTAATGTTACAACAAGTGTACGGCGATGATTGTTTATCGCGAACACAAGTGTTTGAGTGGTTTAAACGATTTAAAGATGGCCGCGAAGACACCAGTGATGACACTCGCACTGGCAGACCATTGTCAGCAAAAACTGATGCAAACATTGAAAAAATCGGTAAACTTGTTCGACAAGATCGCCGTTTAACAATCAGAGCAGTGTCTGAGTTAACAGGAGTTGACAAGGAAAGTGTTAGGCAGATTCTTCATGAAAGTTTCAACATGAACAAAGTGTGTTCAAAAATAGTTCCAAAGTGTCTCACAATTGAACAGAAGGAACGCCGAAGAATGATTTGTTCTGACACCCTGGAAAACATTGAAAGTGATCCCACCTTCTTACAAAATGTTATTACTTGCGATGAATCGTGGTTTTTTACTTACGATCCCGAAACTAAACGCCAATCGATGCATTGGAAAACTCCTGGTTCTCCACGACAAAAAAAGCACGAATGTCAAAATCGAAGTTCAAGGCAATGATGATTTTTTTTTTTGACATCAAAGGGATTGTGCACACTGATTGGGTACCAGAGGGACAAACAGTGAATCAGCATTACTACATTAGCGTCCTGGCTACCCTACGTGAGCGAGTACGGAGAAAACGGAACGATTTGTGGAGAAAAAAGTCATGGATCCTTCACCAAGACAATGCCCCAGCTCACAGTGCGCTGTCAGTGAAGACGTTTTAGATCGTTTTAGATCATCCACCCTACTCACCTGATTTGGCCCCCTGTGACTTTTTTCTTTTCCCTAAAGTCAAGTCAGCTTTGAAAGGAACTAGATTTGAGACTGTTGAAGCAGTAAAAGAAAAAGCGACGGAAGTAATGTATGGACTTACCGAAAATGATCTGCAGCATTGCTATGAACAGTGGAAAATTCGTATGGAGCGGTGTAGAGACCGAGGAGGAGAGTACATTGGAGGAGATAACATGAAATTGTAAATAATTGTAAATAAATGTTTTTTCCAGCATCAGCCCGGTTTTTTTCTAGCCGCACCTCGTATAGGCATTTCAGAAACTGACAACGCTACTACAGCTCTGCAAAGGTACATGAAACTACGAGATCATCTTCACATGACAAGTGGGAAGAATTCCTACGCAGTGGCTCACTAAGTCAGTTTAAGGACGGACTGGCTTAATTATCACAGAACTCGGGTGCGAAAGCGTGGGCAGTTATAGTGTAGGCCCCTTATGTCATCATCCACAGACTCACCGACTAAGCTGAGAATTTCTAGAGGTTTAGTACGAGTGGGGGGTTCTTGCAACGGCTCTTAAACTACTGACTGCAGGTTACTGTAACAGATTTCACTGATGATGTGCGGGGGTGTTTAAGCCGACCATTTTCTTGCATGTCTGAAATATTGTACAACAAAAATCACGCGAGTGTAATCGGTTTCTGTTTCTGAACGATGGCGCCTGTCAACCTACTCATCAGCCTTATATAACAGAAAATAGAGTAAATAAGAGGTTGGGTTACACGTTGTAATCTGAGTAGTAAGTATTGTAGAAATTTCAATACGCTGTACTGCAGCGTCCATTTTTGCACACGATAACCATCGCCAATTTGGGTCGCCTTCATGTGGCGGCTGTACTACTGCGCCAAGTTGCACAAAATGCAAGTCGTTAAATTATGGCCGCACCTTTGAGTAAGCTTTAACTTTTTAAAATATCATTACGAGACAGGAGAGCAACGCCGCTTCTGGCGCCCAAAACGTGGGGCGACGAAAAATTACCTGTCAGTATCCATTGTTTGTTGATTACATCTTGTGTCTTGTCTTTTTCATGTTGGAAAATTTACTCTAGCGCAATCAGTACTGATATTTCAAGGAAGAGCGATGGAACGAAATCTGTATTAAGAACACGAGAAAAAAATGTCTAAAGACAAAATTTTGTTGTATGGTATAAGGAAGCTATAACACATCAAGGAAGAAAAAAAGAAAAACTAAAGATAAAAGCTATCCTTGTCTACTGCTTGCATTTCATCTACATCTGAATCTACAAGGATACTCTGTAAATCTCACGTAATTGTCTGTGTGACGTCTCGTTTTGTCTCGGGTCGATGGTGATGGTTGTCCCAGTCGAGATGACGTGGAACGGCGTCCGTCGATCACAACAAAGCCAATCTGTAACTATTATAAACACAAACTCCTCGCGCGGTATGGTTATTTTCAGATACTGTCTCTCATAACTGATATCAACGTCTCGATGGAGCAGCACGCCGGAGTGTGTGCGCCGTCCTTGCTTGTAATTAAAGCAATGGTGTTCCATGTCTATCGATCTTCTCCAGTTATAAATGTGGCGACTGCACCACTCGATAACGCGATGACTCCCTTGATCTGAAATGATAACCAAAAGTCCTTTGGGTGTTCGCGACAGACTTTTCAGTTTACGCGAACTTGCTGACTGTTGTTCTTATGCCCGGTTGAGAATGGCTATTCAAACGTTCAAAATATGATTTGAATCATTAATCCATCATCCAAGCCGATGTCACATCATGATTTTTGCTAGGATATTGAGTTGTCAATTATTATTCCGTAGTCAAGGCGTCGCTACGTCGGGTATTCAACAACTACACGACGTAATTCCAGAGATAACATGCCCTGAGCAATGTTCAGAATGCGTCGTATTTCGGTGTAAACTTATTACTGTTTACAGTTAAATTGCCACTAAATCACTTTTAACTTTTATGTTATCCGAAGAATCATTTAATTCCAGAAACACCCTTTAAATATTCATTAAATGATGTATGCAAACCGAAGAATTAAAGTTGAATTGAAGTTTATTGTTCTTCGTAATTATTTGTCGCTAGACTGAGCAAAGACACCGATTTTTCATTCAGGGAATTGCGTCTGTTAGCATCGGCTACTCTGACTTTGACGATAGCATCAGACAACATGGCGCAATTGTAAGTTCTTCGTGATTACGTTTATCTGTTGCCTACTCAAGTCTAACAACTGAGTTTATGTCCGCGATCAGTCTCTTTCTGTGTCCTTCGATGCTCGTGACTATTAAGTATCACGAAGGCTAGGTCCCGTCACAAATCAGCAATCACACGACTTATTTTTCTGTCAAATATATCAACTATCCCCTTATCTGCCTGAACGGTAAAAATGATTTTGCTTCAGTCCGACTTCTGACTAATACTTCCAACTTCAGATCGGTTTTAAAAGCGCTTAACACTCGTACTACTATTGCAAGAGTACAAGAGAGAAGTGAACATCTCCATCGCCGAGCTACATTGTAGTCACAGCCAACTTACAGCTCGATGCGGCTACAACTCTCTTCTAGGATAAATATTATCTTTGGTCAGTTTATGGTCTGTGCTTTAACCTTCGTAAATAATAATTTTTTTGAATTCTTTCTTTAAAGTTTCTGTTTCGTATCATATGTTATTCTTTCATTCAGTTCATTCTTTATGATAAACAGTATTTACATAACATTATTGTTAATCAGACTGTCAAGACTGTAAATCTTGTCGTCAATAGTTGTCAGGATGACTGATTTTTCTATTCCTTTTTGCAACAAAAGGGTGTACATTATGGGTTCTATAATTGGGGTGTTACATCTGGCAGCGGGTTCATCGAACTACCTTCACAACGATTCTCTATTTCACGCTCGAACAAGCGCGCGGAAGAAACGAACACCTATATCTTCCCGTGCGAGCTCTTAATTCTCTTATTTTATTATGATGATCGCCTATGCCCATTGGCGTCAACAAAATATTATCGCTTTCGGAGGACAGAGTTGGTGGCTAAAATTTCGTGAGAAGATCCTGCCGCCACGAGAAACGCCTTTGTTTTAATGTTGTCCACACCAAATGCAGTACCATGTCCGTGAGACTCTTTCTCTCCTATTTCTCAGTAATACAAAACGTGCTGCTTTTCTTTGAACGTGTTCGATGTATTCTGCTAATCCTATCGGGTAAGGATCCCACACTGCGCGACAGCATTCCAAAAGTGGAAGGACTAGCGTAGTGTGGGCAGTCTCTTTACTGCTCTATTGCATATTCTAACAATAAGTGTTCTGCAAAATATAGCGCAGTCTTTGATTCGTTTTCTACACATTTTCTATGTATCCTTTCCAATTTAAGTTGTTCATAATTGTAAATCCTAGGTATTTAGTTGAATTTACGCTTTTAGATTTGATTGATTTATCGTGTAACCAAACTTTAAATGAATTTCGCTTAGCACTCATGTGGATGGCTTCAATCTTTTCATTATTTACGGTCAATTGCCAATTTTCGCACCATATCTTTCTTTTCCAAATATCTCATTGAGCAATCCATAACGCTGATTAAATTATTACGCTGAAGAAACTGGTGTAGGAAAGCGTATTCAAGTACAGAGATAAGCTGAATACGGCGCTGCTGTCGGCAACGCCTATACAGGGTGTTACAAAAAGGTACTGCCAAAATTTCAGGAAACATTCCTCACACACAAATAAAGAAAAGATGTTATGTGGACATATGTCCGGAAACGCTTAATTTCCATGTTAGAGCTCATTTTAGTTTCGTCAGTATGTACTGTACTTCCTCGATTCACCGCCAGTTGGCCCAATTGAAGGAAGGTAATGTTGACTTCGGTGCCTGTGTTGACATGCGACTCATTGCTCTACAGTACTAGCATCAAGCACATCAGTATATAGCATCAACAGGATGGTGTTCTTCACGAACGTGGTTTTGCAGTCAGTGCAATGTTTACAAATGCAGAGTTAGCAGATGCCCATTTGATGTATGGATTAGCACGGGGCAATAGCCGTGACGCGGTACGTTTGTATCGAGACAGATTTCCAGAACGAAGGAGTCCCGACAGGAAGACGTTAGAAGCAACTGATCGGCGTCTTAGGGAGCACGGAACATTCCAGCCTATGACTCGCGACTGGGGAAGACCTAGAACGACGAGGACACCTGCAATGGACGAGGCAATTCTTCGTGCAGTTGACGATAACCCTAATGTCAGCGTCAGAGAAGTTGCTGCTATACAAGGTAACGTTGACCACGTCACTGTATGGAGAGTGCTACGGGAGAACCAGATGTTTCCGTACCATATACAGCGTGTGCAGGCACTATCAGGAGCTGATTGGCCTCCACGGGTACACTTCTGCGAATGGTTCATCCAACAATATGTCAATCCTCACTTCAGTGCAAATGTTCTCTTTACGGATGAGGCCTCATTCCAACGTGATCAAATTGTAAATTTTCACAATCAACATGTGTGAGCTGACGAGAATCCGCACGCAATTGTGCAATCACGTCATCAACACAGATTTTCTGTGAACGTTTGGGCAGGCATTGTTGGTGATGTCTCGATTGGGCCCCATGTTCTTCCACCTACGCTCAGTGGAGTACGTTATCATGATTGCATACGGGATACTCTACCTGTGGTGCTAGAACATGTGCCTTTACAAGTACGACACAACATGTGGTTCATGCACGATGGAGCTCCCGCACATTTCAATCGAAGTGTTCGTACGCTTCTCAACAACAGATTCGGTGACCGATGGATTGGTAGAGGCGGACCAATTCCATGGCCTCCACGCTCTCCTGACCTCAACCTTCTTGACTTTCATTTATGGGGGCATTTGAAACCTCTTGTCTACGCAACCCCGGTACCAAATGTAGACTCTTCGTGCTCGGGAATCGGACCTGACCCCGTGGTCCAGAGGCGGCAACGCTAGCCATTAGACCACGAGCTGCGGACTGGGCTGCCACAATGGCAGGTTGTCAAGATTTAAGTGTGTGTCAACGTGCCGTTATAGTCGGCGCACGAACGATGGGACATAGCATCTCCGAGGTAGCGATGAGATGGGGATTTTCCCGCACGACCATTTCACGAGTGTATCGTGACTATCAGTAATCCGGTAAAACATCAAGTCTCTGACATTGCTGCTGCCGGAAAAAGATCCTACAAGAACAGGGCCAACGACGACTTAAGAGAATCGTTCAGCGTGAGCAGAAGTGCAACCCTTCCGCAAATTGTTGCAGATTTCAACTCTGGGCCATCAACAAGTGTCAGCGTGCGAACGATTCAACGAAACATATCGATATGGACTTTCTGAGCCGAAGGCCCACTCTTGTACCCTTTCTGACTGCAGGACACAAAGGTTTACGACTCGCCAGGGCCCGTCAACACCGTCATTGGGCTGCAGATGACTGGAAACATGTTGCCTGGTCGGGCAGGTCTCGTTTCAGACTGTATCGAGCGGGTGGACGTAAGTGGGTATGGCCACAATCTCATGAATCCATGAACTCTGTACGTCAGCAGGAGACTGTTCAAGTTGGTGGAGGCTCTGTAATGGTGTGGGCCGTATGCAGTTGGAGTGATATGGGACCCCTGATACGTCTGGATACGACTCTGACAGTTGACACGTATGTAAGCATCCTGTCTGATCACTTGCATACATTCATGTCCATTGTGCATTTTGACGGACTTGGGAAATTCCAACAGGACAATGCCCCCCCCCCCCCCCCCCCCCTCGTCCAGAATTGCTACAGAGAGGCTCCAGGAACACTCTTCGAAGTTTAAAAACTTCCGCTGGCCACCAAACGCCTCAGACATGAACATTATTGAGCATATCTGTGATGCCTTGCAACGTGCTGTTCAGAAGAGATCTCCACCGCCTAGTACTCTTGTGGATTATGGACAGCCCTGCAGGATTCGTGGTGTCAGTTCTCTCCAGCACTACTTCGGACATTAGTCGAGTCCTTGCCACGTCGTGTCGCTGCAGTTCTGCGTGCTCGCGGGGGCCCTACAGGTGTACCATTTCCTTGGCTCTACAGTGTGTGCCGGGCGGAGTGGCCGTGCGGTTATAGGCGCTACAGTCTGGAGCCGGGCGACCACTACGGTCGCAGGTTCGAATCCTGCCTCGGGCATGGATGTGTGTGATGTCCTTAGGTTAGTAGGTTTAATTAGTTCTAAGTTCTAGGCGACTGATGACCTCAGAAGTTAAGTCGCATAGTGCTCAGAGCCATTTGAACCATCTACAGTGTGTAAGCAAATTGACGAAAATTAAATGACTAGAAAATGAGGTAAGTTAGCAATGCGACCAGTAATTCTGAGACAAGCGCGGACAGGTTTTATGCTGTCTTTTCTAGCAAAATTAATTGTAGTAGCACTCACGACAATTTTCCGTCGTCGTGATTCACAATATTTTATATGGTCTTTTGACCGTTTAGATTTACACAAAATTATTTAAAAGCAATGACAAGGAAGTAGTATTCTGTTAGGGGCTTGAAAGATAATGAATTTACAGAGAATTTTTAAATATCTGATCCTTTTCAGTAATGGCATATGAAGTGTGGACAGTAATCTTCAGTACAGTTCTAGACATTTAGTTTTTTATCGTACTGTTGTGCTAATGTAGTTGAAGATTGCAGAATGACATTTGGCGAAGCTCTTCACGTCTCATTACAGATGGCATTAATTTATTACTGTAATATCACGGTGCTTGCAGTTGCCATCTGAATGCTGCGTTCAAAAATGGTTCAAATGGCTCTGAGCACTATGGGACTTAACTTCTGTGGTCATCAGTCCCCTAGAACTTAGAACTACTTAAGCCTAACTAACCTTATGACATAACACATATCCATGCCCGAGGCAGAATTCGAACCTGCGACCGTAGCGGTCGCGCGGTTCCAGACTGCAGCGCCTAGAACCGTTCGGCCACCGCGGCCAGCGAATGCTGCGTTGTTTCACAGATTAATGTTTGATAATCTTGCTTTCCAAAACCCGCAGTTTCTGGAAACGACTTTAGGCACACATGCCACTGCCACACCAATTTTCACGAAAATATGCAGTTTTAGCACTCAAAATATATTAACATCGCCAGACATGACACAGCAAGGTACGCATATCAGCCCCCCCCCCCCCCCCCCAAAAAAAAGGGAGGCGCAGTAAACGCTGTGAAAAAACAAACGCATTTGTGCCATGGCGTCAGAGAGAAACACTTCGCGCCCTTATTTGTATGATGGAAAGTGTGTGACTTCGTGAGTTGGTTGGGGTTGTTTAGGGGAAGAGACCAAACAGCGAGGTCATCCCTCTCATCGGATTAGGGAAGGACGGGGAAGGTAGTCGACCGTGCCCTTTCAAAGGAACCATCCCAGCATTTGCCTGGAGCGATTTAGGGAAATCACAGAAAACCGAAATCAGGATGGCCGGACGCGGGATTGAACCGTCGTCCTCCCGAATGCGAGTCCAGTGTGTACCTAACCACTGCGTCACCTCGCTCGGTACTTCGTGAGTATTGTCGTTTACACTTAGTTACTTTTGTGTAGTGAGTGACCTGGAAGTGAATGTGTTTTGAGTGTGCGAAAACAAAAACCAGGTTCAGCTGTTGTTGGCTGTAATTCTCACAATCGCGACATGAAAGGAACTGAAGTAGTGTTTCGTGTTTCCCTACACGACGAAAGTCTGCAAAAGATTTGGCTGTGGAAATGCTGTAGAAAAGATGCAGTGAATGTTGCAATATGCTCTCTTCAATTAAATAGAATATGCTCTCTTCAATTAAAAAAACTTATTATGTTAGAGATTTGCGTTTGCAACTGACAAATTTACCGCGGAAAGGAGTGCATAAGAGCGATGCTTTCCATCGTGTAATTTGCCTGGTAGTGGTGGCGGCAGTGACAGCACACCGCGTGCAACAGAGCAGCCTTCTACACACCAACGTGAAAAGTCGTTTTGTTGCCACGTCCCCTAATGATTTTAGAAATTCTCATGGAATGTTATCGATCTCTTCTGCCTTATTTGATCTTAAGTTCTCTAAAACTCTTTTAAATTTTGATTCTAATACTGGATCCCCAGTCTCTTCTAAATCGACTCCTGTTTCTTCTTACGCCCTCACAGAGGCCTTCAGTGTACTCTTTCCATCTATCCGTTCTCTCCTCTGCATTTGACAATGGTCATCCGGATGCACTCTTAATGTTTGCCATCCCTGCTTTTAACTTCGCCAAAGCTTCTTTTGACTTTCATATATGCTGAATTGTTGGAAGATTAGGTGGGTAGATCACGTAACTAACGAGGAGGTATTGAATAGGATTGGGGAGAAGAGAAGTTTGTGGCCCAACTTGACGAGAAGAAGGGATCGGTTGGTAGGACATGTCCTGAGGCATCAAGGGATCACAAATTTAGCATTAGGGGGCAGCGTGGAGGGTAAAAATCGTAGAGGGAGACCAAGATATGAATACACTAAACAGATTCAGAAAGATGTAGGTTGCAGTAGGTACTGGGAGATGAAGGAACTTGCACAGGATAGATTAGCATGGAGAGCTGCATCAAACCAGTCTCTGGACTGAAGACCACAACAACAACAACAACAACAACAACAACAACATATGCTGAATCAGTCCTTCCGACTATCAATTCTTCTTCGATTTCTTCACATTTTTCATGCAACCATTTCGTCTTAGCTTCTCTGCATTTCCTGTTCATTTCATTCCTCAGCCACTTGTAATTGTGTATTCCTGAACTTCCCTGAACATTTTTGTGCTTCCTTCTTTCATCGATCAGCTGAAGTATTTCTTCTGTTCTCCATGGTTTCTTTGCAGTTACCTTCTTTGTAACTATGTTTTTTTTTCCAGCTTCCGTGATTTTTCTTTTTAGAGATGCCCATTCCTCTTCAGCGGTACTGCCTACTGGTCTATTCCTTATTGCTGTATCTACAGCCTTAGAGAACTTCAAGTGTATCTGGTCATTCTTTAATACTTCCGTATCCCAGTCCTAATCTCTTAAACTCCAGCCTACTCTTCATCAGTACTACATTGTGATCTGAGTCTGTATCTGCTCCTGGGTACGCCTTACAATCCAGAATCTGATTTCTGAATCTCTGTCTGACTATGATGCAATCTAACTGAAATCTTCCCGTTTCAAGTATGTCGCCACCCCTTGTGGTTTTTGAACGGAGTATTGTCTATTACTAGCTGAAATTTATTACAGAGTTCAATTAGTCTTTCTCCTCTCTCATTCTCTGTATCAAGTCTATATTCTCCTGTAACATTTCCCATACAACTGCATTCCAGTTCCCCATGACTATTAGATTTCCATCTCCCTTTGTGTATTGTATTGCCATTTCAATATCTTCATATGCTTTCTGCCCCTGTCACTGTACTGCTCACAGTAACACACTCTCTGTCCCACCTTCCTATTCATAACGAATCCTACTCGCGTTGTACCATTTTCTGCTGCTGTTGATATTACCCTACACTCATCTGACCAGAAATCCTTGTCTTCTTTCCACTTCACTTCACTGACCCCTACTATATCTAGATTGAGTCTTCGCATTTCCCTTTTCAGATTTTCTAGTTTTCCTACCACATTCAAGTTATTGACATTTCACGCCCCGACTCGTAGAACGTTATTCTTTCGTTGATTATTCAATCTTTGTGTCAGGGTCACCTCAGCCCTGGCAATCCCTTCCGGAGATCCGAATGGGGGACTATTCCGGAATCTTTGACCAATGGAGAGATCATCACGACACTTTTCAGTTACAGACCACATGTTCTGTGGATAAACGTTATGTGTCTTTTAAGGCATTGATTTCCATTGCTTTTTGCATCCTCACGCATCATTGCTGATTCTTCCGCCTTTAGGGGCAGTTTCCCAACCGAAGGGCAAGAGAGTGCCCTGAACCTCTGTCTGCTCCTCCGCCCTCTTTGACAAGCCCGTTGGCGGAATGAGGATGACTTATTATACCGTAAGTCTTCGGCCACCAATGTTGATTATTAATGAAAATTTAAGCAGTGGTGGTTTTCGAACCCGGGACCGATGACGTTTTGATTATGAGAAGATGCTATCCCTAGACCACAGGTACATAGGTTGCTGCGCTAAGCCGGGATAAAGGTCTGGCATGGTATTAGGAGGTATCCCAAGACTTTTGTCTCATCAGCATATTTATCCAGTAGGAAACTCACGGTTACGTAAAGTCCCTGTTGTTGGGCGAAACATCATCCTACTAGAATGTCAACTACCGACAGTTTAGACGTTTTGATTTCTCAGTGGGCGTTTGTTAAATGGCCAAAGAAAGACTGCACAGGCACGACGAGGAAATGAGGTGTTAAAGTATTATCTCCTTAATTATGAAGTCCAGAATTAAACTGAAAAAAATTGCTAAGAGAATACTCAGACAAGTTTCTTGATTCAATTGACGAAAACTTAATAGGTGGGCTGAGGCTCACAAAGCTACAAGTTTGTTCCTTATCAAAAAATGTGGGTAGATTCTCGCTGTGTTGAGTACAAAATAAAAAAGTAAATTAGATGCTGGTTTATTAATAATCATTTCCTATGTAATATCAAGCGGAAACTTCTTCCTCTGTAGGCACTTTGAAACCACTTATAGCGCAAGGTGACCACATTCTGAGACCTCACACGTCACCACACAATTTTGCTACCGCACATATGGTTAATTTCTTTGTGTGTTATTGAATATCTAAATTCTCCCCTAAACTCAGTGCTTTGATGTAGAGTCTCATTATAAAAGCACCTTAAAGAAAAGGAACTGTCCTGATGATCATGTGAGAGACACAAATTTTGTTGCTGTCAACACCTGCGTACAGTTCACGTGATCGCAGTCTGTGATGCAATTAGACGTAAATGGCGGAAGGGACACTAAGTCAGCGCGAGTTGGACAGTAACAGTGAAAGGAGCGAATGCCGATGACGCGAGAGTGCATACTAAGTATTGATACAATTAGCATTTGTGGCAGAATATCCAGGGTGAAAGAAAGATATGAGTATTAAAAGCGCAATAATGTAAGAAGTACGGAAATGATGTCACTGTTCGAGAAAATGTGTAGTTTAATTCTAAAGATGGTACAGTCGGTAATAGTTCTGTGTATTCACAGCCAGTGCCGAAAAAGCAAAGTGAACATTAACGATTTACAACTAAAAACCACTAACTGGAGGTTCCTTCTTTAATTTAATCATCTTCGCCCCGAAACGTCGTAATGAAAGGAGCGACGCACGCCACCAGGTCTCGCCGCCATGGTGCAGCACATTGTTATCACGCACTGGAAACCGTATCTTCAACCATAGGAGGAGTAACACGACATACATTTTAACACAAAGATCGTGGGGTTCAGTGTTTAAGAATAAATATACACTGAGGTGAAAAAAGTCATGAGACACCTGCTAATATCGTGTCTGATCTCCTACCCGGCGTTATGCGGCAGCTCGAGGTGGCATGGAATCAACCAGCTGTTGGAAGTCCTCTACATAAATATTGAGCCATCCTGCCTCTATACCCATCCATAACTGCGACAGTGTTGCCCGTGTAGGATTTTGTGCACGAACTGACGTTTTGATTGTGTCCTATAAATGTTCGGTGGGATTCATGTTGGGCGATCTGGGTGTACAAATCATTCGTTCGAATTGTCCAAAATATTCAGTCGTTAGCAACGCTGGCGCTCTGTCATCCATAAAATTTCCGTCGTTTTTTGGGAACAAGGAGGCCATGATTGGCTGAAAATGGTCTCTTAAGTAGCCGAAAATAACCATTTTCATTCAATGATGGGTTAAGCTGTACCAGAGCACTAAGTCCATTACATGTAAACAGAGCTCACACCATTCTGATGCCACCACCAGCTTGCACAGTGCCTTGCTGACTCAGAGCCTTGTTGACAAGTTGAGTCTATGGCTTCATGGCGACAGCGTCGCAGCCGGCCAGGATGGCCGAGCGGTTCTAGGCGCTACAGACTGGAAACCGCGCGATCGCTACGGTCGCAGGTTCGAATCCTGCCGTGGGCATGGACGTGTGTGATGTCCTTAGGTTAGTTACGTTTAAGTAGTTCTAAGTTCTAGGGGACTGATGACCTTAGAAATTAAGTCCCATAGTGCTCAGAGCCATTTCAACCATTTTCAGCGTCGCACTTGATCCCTCCCATCAACTCTTATCAGCTCCGAGCGGTTCTAGGCGCTTCAGTCCGGAACCGCGCTGCTGCTACGGTCGCAGGTTCGAATCCTGCCTCGGGCATGGATGTGTGTGATGTCCTTAGGTTAGTTAGGTTTAAGTAGTTCTAAGTCTAAGGAATGATGACCTCAGATGTTAAGTCCCATACTTCTCAGAGCCATTTGAACCATCTTACCGGGCTGTAATCATGAGTGATCTGACGAAGCCACCGTTTTCCAGTCGTCTAGGGCCCAACTGATACGGTCACGAGCCCAGGAGAGGCGCTGCAGGCGATGTCGTGCTGTTAGCAAAGCCACTCGCGCCGGTCGTCTGCTGCCATAGCTCATTAACGCCGAATTTCGCTGCACTGTCCTAAAGGATACGTTCGTCGTACGTCCCAAATTGAATACTGCACTTATTTCATGATGTGTTGCCTGCCTATTAGCACTGACAACCTTATGTAAATGCCGCTGCTCCCGGTCGTTAAGCGAAGGCCGTCGGCCATTGCGTTGTTCGTGGTGAGAAGTAATGCCTGAAATTTGGTATACTCGGAATACTCTTGACACATAGAATCTTGGAATACTGAATTCCGTAACGTTTCCAAGACGGAATGTCCAACGCTTCTAGCTGCAACTACTATTCCGCATTGAAAGTCTGTTAGTTCCTATCGTGTGGCCGTAATCACGTCAGAAACAGTTCCACACTAATCTCCTGAGTACAAATGACAGCTCTGTCAATGAACTGCCCATTTACACTTTGTGTACGCTATACTACCGCCATCTGTATAGTGCCTGTCGCCATTCCACGCCCTTTGTCACCTCAGTGTAGCGTGCTGCAGATTTCCTCACAAACATTTCCTTTTACAGTCAGATTAGATCATATAAAAACAAAGCTGCTGGGCAAAAAAAATTAAAAAAAAATGACATTTACGGGGCGTAAACTTATAGACAGTTCTTATACTACACAGTAAACATTCCAAAGTGGTGCATTTAATTAACAATACACACTGCACAATTTCACAACGCAGAACTCACGGTTGAGTAGTAGATAAAGATACTACCTGCTTCAGCTAACCGTGCAACAGTTACGGCTGTATTCTAGGCTTCGGAAAAGGTTACTTGAAGTGTACGGTTTCTGGAAATGCAAGCCCGGGGACGACAGTAACGTGGTAGGCCTCTGCGGATGGCGCCGTCCGACGACCTTGACCCAGACCCGCCGACTTAATTAAAGGCGGAGACTTTGTGGGATCTTCGTGATGAGACTCGGGCAGGCGGCCGGTCGTCACCGCCTCAGGGAGAGAGCAATCACTGCTGTAGCGCGGAGCACGCCTCCAGGGACCGCAGAGATGGGCAACGAGTGTGGAGAACTTTATCTTACTGCAGCCACTACGTCTTGCAAATATACTCTCCTTTCGTTTCCCTTCTTGAAACGGTGAAAGCTGCTGTTTCTCCAGCTGTACATTACCGCAATTTGCTAAAAAAATGGTTCAAATGGCTCTGAGCACTATGAGGCTTAACTTCTGAGGTCATCAGTCCCCTAGAACTTAGAACTACTTAAAGCTAACTAACCTAAGGACATCACACACATCCATGCCCGAGGCAGGACTCGAACCCGCGAACGTAGCGGTCACGCGGTTCCAGACTGTAGCGCCTAGAACCGCTCGGCCACTCCGGCCGGCCGCAATTTGCATCTTACCATTAAAATCAAATGCCATTTTTATACTGACAGCCGTTAAATTTGCCTCATCGTTGAGACGACATGCAAAAAACTACAAGTTGGCTTAAAGCTTGGATATGCAAATGATTAGTACAATCGTAAAAGGTAGCTAGTAGCAAAAGTACCTCGACACACCTACGAAATTGGGAATTCACCGCTACATGTCACTAATGGACCCATCAGTATAAAAAGCTCAGGGTAGTATCGCGTTTTCAGTCGAGAAGCAATCATATCAGAACGGACCAGTCGGGAGTCCTCAGAGACTTCGAACGTTGAATAGTCAATGGATGTCGGCTGATTAACAAATCCAACACGGATATTTCAGGTGATGTTGTCAAGTGGAATCATCAGGGATGAACCACAGTTAAATTGAGACCAAGCAGACCTCTTAGACTGAGGTGACAAAATTCGTGGTTCAGCAATAGGCACAAATACGGATGGCGGTAGTATTACGTACACGAGGTGTAAATAAACGAAGTGAAAAAGGGCAGTACATTGGCGGAGCTATTATTTGTACTCAGATGATTTTTGCGAAATGATTTCCCATGTGCCTATGGTCGTACGGTGGGAATTAATAGACTTTGAACGCGAGATGGTAGTTGGAGCTAGCCGCATGGGAAATTCCGTTTCGGAGATTGTTAGCAGTTTCAGTATTCTGAGGAACCACAGTGTCAAGAGTGTGTCGAGAACACCAAATTTCAGGCTTTACATCCTACCACAGACAACGCAGTGGCCGACGGCCTTCAGTTACTGACCGAGAGCAGTGGTGTTTGCGTGCAGTTGTCAGTGGCAACAGACAAGCAACACTGATTGAAATAGCCGCAGTTATCAATGTCGAACGTACGACGGACGTATCCGTTAGGACAGTGCTGCGAAATTCAGCGTTATTAGTCTACGGCAGCAGACGACCGGCGCGAACGCCATTGCTAGCGGCACGACATCGCCTGCAGCGTCTCAAAATCGATTGGACCCTAGGCGACTCGAAAACCATGACCATGTCAGATGAGCCCTGATTTCAGTTGGTAAGAGCTGATAGTAAGGATCGCGTGTGGCGCAGATCTAATAAAACCATGGACCCAAGTTGTCAACAAGGCATTGTGCAACCCGGTGGCGGTTCCGTAATGGTGCCCGCTTTTACATGAAATGAAATGGGTCCTCTGGTCCAACTGAACAAATCGTGGACTGGAAATGGTTGTCTTCGGCTACTTGGACACCATTTGCAGCCATTTATGGACTTCTTGCTCCCAAATAACCATGGAATTTTTAAGGACGACAATGCGTCATGTCACCAGGCCACAGTTGTTTACGATTGTTTTGAAGAACATTCTGGACAATAAAAGCGAATGATTTGATCACCCAGATCGCCAGACATGAGTCCCATCGAACATTTATGGGACATAATCAAGATGTCGGTTCGTGAACAAAATCCTGCACTACGTCTTTCGCAGTTATGGACAGCAATAGAGGCAGCCTAGCTCAATATTTCTGCGGGGGACTTCCAAGAACTGGTTGAGTGTATGCCACGTCAAACTGCTGCAGTATGCCGGGCCAAAGGTGGTCAGTTAGCAATGGAACAGAAACTGGGGACTCAAGATTAATTATCGGTAAACAGAACACCTTACTTGTGATACAGATGACTGATACATAGAGGGAAAGAAAATTAAGAAGTATTGGGATGGAGGGAAAATCAGACGTAGAAATTTATAAAAGAATTAGCAGTGGAAGAAAGCTCAGCTCATTCTTATGGAGCAGAAATGTTATACACCGTGCCCAAACAATCAAATATAAATCGACACTAGAGAGCATAGTTATGTATGGAGCGGCTACTTGGACTACAAAGAGAATGAAAGTAAGAGGCATGACATGAAGTATAGAAGGAAGTTACAATGGTACGGACATGTAAGAAGAATGGAGGAAGCCAGAATACCGAAAATGATCCTGGGATGGGAACCGGAGGGAAAGAACATAAGAGGACGCCCTATGATCACCTGGGTAGTCCGAATATCGTCGTGGTATTCCTGCTAGCCCTAAGAAGTGTTGAGGGAAGAATGTTAAGTTTACTCCAATAAATATAATTGTAAATTGGATTTTTAATCATGTATTATTTATAGTTAATCCTGTAAATAGTGGGTATCATTGAATAACACCTCCTATAATTGCGAATACTGCTCCTATAGATAATACATAATGGAAGTGGGCTACTACATAATATGTATCATGTAATACAATATCAAGTGATGAATTTGCTAATACTAATCCTGTTAGTCCACCAATTGTGAATAGAAAAATAAATCCTAAAGCTCATAATAGTGGTGGATTGAACTTGAATTTAGTTCCATATAGTGTAGCTAATCATCTGAATACCTTAATTCCTGTAGGTACAGCAATAATTATTGTTGCTGATGTAAAGTATGCTCATGTGTCAACATCCATTCCTACTGTGAATATGTGATGTGCTCATACAATAAATCCTATTAGTCCAATTGATAATATAGCTTAAATTATACCTAATGTTCCAAATGATTCAATTTTTCCTCTTTCTTGACATACAATGTGAGAGATAATCCCAAATCCTGGTAGAATTAAAATGTAAACTTCTGGGTGTCCAAAGAATCAAAATAGGTGTTGATATAGAATTGGGTCACCCCCTCCTGCAGGGTCAAAGAATGACGTATTTAAATTTCGATCTGTTAATAGTATAGTAATAGCTTCTGCTAATACTGGAAGTGAGAGAAGGAGGAGAAGGGCTGTAATAGCTACAGATCATACAAATAAAGGTGTTTGATCTAGAGTTATACTTTCTGATTGTATATTAATTGCTGTTGTAATGAAGTTTACTGCACCAAGAATAGATGATACACCTGCTAAGTGGAGTGAGAAAATAGCTAGGTCTACAGATGCACCCCCGTGTGTGATAGCTCCTGCAAGAGGGGGGTAAACTGTTCATCCTGTACCAGCACCGTTATCTACTATAGAAAATGTAAGAAGAAGGGTTAATGAAGGTGGTAGTAATCAAAAACATATATTATTTATTTGTGGGAATGCTATATCTGGTGCACCAATTATTAATGGTACAAGTCAATTACCAAATCCACCAATTATAATAGGTATTACTATAAAGAAAATTGTTACAAATGCGTTGGCTGTAATAATAACATTATAAATTTGGTCATCTCCAATTAAAGATCCTGGTTGACCAAGTTCAGCACGAATAAGTATTCTTATTGATGTTCCTACTATTCCTGCTAACGCTCCAAATAGGAAGTATAAAGTACCAATATCCTTATGGTTTGTTGAGAATAATCATTTTTGCGGTAAGATGGCTGAATTTTAGGTGATAGACTGTAAATCTACTTATGAGATGTTTTCTCTCTTACCATGTTTTAGGTCTTATATTCAATTATGATTCTAGACTGCAATTCTAGAGGTGTAAAATTTTACTAAGGCCTGAAAGATTATTCTTTTAATTATAACTTTGAAGGTTATTAGTTTAATTAACTTAAGTCCTTAGTATTATGAGATTAAGGTTGATGTTGAGATCAATCCTATTGTTGAAATTATTACTGTTATAGGAAGAATAATTCTTGATTTTTGAGACTTTATCTTTATAGATCATGAATTTTCTATGTATGACATAATTAGGGCTGAGAATCTAATACGTATATAATAATAAAGCGTAATTGTAGTTAATACAACCATAATGGTTATAATAGTTGTTATGTTGTTTTCTGTTAATGATTGTATTACAATTCATTTTGGTAGAATTCCAAGGAACGGCGGTAAACCACCTAGGGATAGGAGAGATAGAAATATTATGAATTTAATTTCAGTTTTTATATTTCTGGCCGAATTTGGTTTATAAAAAATAGATTTATTTGCTTAAATAATAAGACCATAATTAATCTTAATAGTGAGTAAATAATAAAATATAGTTCTCAGATGTTTTCTCTGACTGTTAGGGATCTAATTATTCACCCTAAATGTCTAATTGAAGAATATGCTAGAAGTTGGCGTAGAGATGTTTGATTTAAACCACCTATTGCCCCAATAATAATTCTTAGAATGATAATTGTTCAAATGAAAGTTCTTAGTTGAATACAATAAGATAATACCATTATTGGGGCAATTTTTTGTCATGTTATTAGTGTTAAACAGTTATTTCATCTC
The DNA here is from genome assembly GCF_023864345.2 of Schistocerca serialis cubense. Classification (NCBI taxonomy): domain Eukaryota; kingdom Metazoa; phylum Arthropoda; class Insecta; order Orthoptera; family Acrididae; genus Schistocerca; species Schistocerca serialis. Next base: position 259,966,213 of record NC_064644.1, on the reverse strand, counting down.
GAAGCTCCTATTACTTCTGGAAATCAGAAATGAAAGGGTGCAGCCCCAATCTTTAATAATAATCTAGATCTAATTATTATTGAGGGAATAAATTCTGTTTCTCACCCTATTGGATACTTTATTTGAATCAGCAAAATTGAAAATAATAGTATTGTCGATGCTATTGCTTGGACAATAAAATATTTAATTGATGACTCATTTATTATTATATTTTTATTTCTTGTTAGGAGCGGAATAAATGAAAGTAAGTTGATCTCAAGTCCTATTCAAACTCCGAATCAGGAGTTTGATGAAATGGACAGGATCGTTCCTATCATTAATGTTGATAGGAAGAGAAGTTTTGTAAAGTTGTTGGTCATTAAAAAGGAGAGGATTGATACCTCTATAAATGGGGTATGAACCCATTAGCTTGTTTAGCTTACCTTTTTACATTTAAGTGTATGATGCACATTAGTTTTTGACACTAAAGGAGGTAGCTTAATTCTGTCTTATCTAATTTTTAATGAAGGTAATTTTTATTTACTTGATTTACCCTATCAAGGTAACCCTCTAATCAGGCACTTCATTTATATTTAATATACAAATTAATTTTTTTAAAAATTTGTTTATGTATTATTTTGGTTATTTCTAATTAATTTATCTTGATTCGGATAATTTGAATATATATATATATATATATATATATATATATATATATATATATATATATATATATATATAATAAATGATTTATATTAATATATTACATTTAATTAAATTTAAATACCTATAATGTTATTTTATTATTATTAAATGATTATTTTAATACATTTATTTACCTAGGATTATAGCTACTTACGTTTTTAGCTTAAAGTAGGTTATTATATTATAAATTATATAATAATATGTAATTTAATATTAAATATTATAATTGAATACAATAAATATAATTAATAATATTAAATATAAATTATTATATTAATATAAATAATTTTATTAATTATAATAATATAATTACGTAATTTTCTATAATTAGATTATTTAACTAAGGAATATTTAAGTTAATTTAATATAAACTTAATTATATATTTATAACATATTACAGTAAATTACATAGTTGTATAAAATATATTTATTATATTATTTAATCTTTCTTTATTATTAGTGAAAAGAAAGATCAAATAAGAAAGAATATAATACATTTATTGGTATACATGTTCCATATTAATCTTTATTTATATACAATAGAGAAGTTGTTGTGGTCATACGTGGGCGTGTTTCTTTTTTTTGTCATTGTTTGTGGTTTTTTCTTTTTTTTTCTTTAAATATTTGAATCTTTTATTTTTTCTTAATTTTATAAATTTTCAAATTTCTTATTTTTGTTTCCAAAAGTTTTATTCTTGCTTGTTTATTCACTTTTTCTTTGTATTATGTGTAAGTTTCGTTAAACTAAATTTTCTGTTTGCAGTAATTTGATTTAATTATCAAGTGATTTTGGATTTAGCAATTGATTTAGTATCGGCATAATTCGTGCCAGCAGCCGCAGTTATACGATTGATACAAGTGAATATTATTGGTTAAAACAGTTGTTTATATTTTTAGGGTTAAAATATAGATTTGTAAGATGAAATGTTAAAATTTATTTATAGCTCTTTTTATGAATTTGTGAAATTTAAATAATAAACTAGGATTAGATACCCTATTATTTTAAATATTAATTGTATTTACCAGGGTACTATTAGTTAAGGTCTTTAAACCCAAAGAATGTGGCGGTATCTCATTCCATTCAGAGGAACCTACCCCGTGATTGGTAATACACGATTTACTCTACTTAATTTGTTTGTATATCTCCATTATCAGAGAATCTTTTTAGAGTTATAATTCTCAAGATTTATAATTATAAAATATTTCAGGTCATAAAATGGCTCTGAGCACTATGGGACTCAACTGCTGAGGTCATTAGTCCCCTAGAACTTAGAACTAGTTAAACCTAACTAACCTAAGGACATCACAAACATCCATGCCCGAGGCAGGATTCGAACCTGCGACCGTAGCGGTCTTGCGGTTCCAGACTGCAGCGCCTTTAACCGCACGGCCACTTCGGCCGGCATTTCAGGTCAAGGTGCAGCTTATAGTTAAGAGGAGGTGGGTTACAATAGATTTTTGTTTATAATGGATTTTATGGTGAAATACTGTTAGTGAAGGTGGATTTGATAGTAATTTTATTTAATTTAACTGATATTAGCTCTGAGGTGTGTACACATCGCCCGTCGCTCTCATTATTGATTATTCTATTTTATTATTTTAAGGTAGCTTCAATTTACATGCAAAATGTACAATTAACAATGAGAAACTTGGCGCAGCGGAAGAAGATATACAAGGTCGAAACACCTGGAAGGATATCCTGAGGAGATAAATTAAGATCTTACGTAACAGATGTAATAATTTCTGGGTATTTGTTCTGTTGGAGATAAACTTTTATTTAAAGGAAAAACTCAATAAATAATAAATAGCATAAATGCAGGAATTCGCGAGACAACATTCGCTTTACTATTTATCTTATAAGGCATACTGAAGAAAGTCTAACTAGTGTTAATAGGACGAGGAGACACGAGGCTATCAAAGCGAAACGTCGTGCTAAGTTTGAAATGTCCCCTTTTGAAAAATTATACATGACTGTGCTTAAACTGACACACAAAATGTTTTTAGCGCAACGCAATCTGACTTTCAGAAATCCCTACAAAAGAATGGCCCTGACTAACATTAACCTATACCTTTCACAAATCACTTACCTCACAAAAATCTTCGTTACTCAAGCTACTGCAATAAAGCGAGTGCCACTACTGCCAGCTAAATAAAAGATTCAAACTACTGAAGGCACTAACTACTGATAGGCATAGTTAGCAAATGAAAGATTTTGATAGAGAAGAAACAATGTATTTACCTCATAGTGTTCAAAGGTCATAATATATATAGCAGTTCATGACATCCAGTCTTACAAATTTCAAAACTCCGCCATTTCTCTCCCCACATCCACCACTGCTGGCAGTTCACCTCCAACTGCGCAATGCTATGCGCTGTTCGCATCCAGCTGTCCAACACTACAATGGCAGCCAACAATGCAAACTAGCCACAGACTGCACACAGCACAGCCAGTGATTTTCATACAGAGCACTACATGGCATTACCAATAAGAAAACCTAAACAGCCTACTTACATCGCCCCCATGCTCCCCACAAGAAATTTTACAAATTGTTTTGGGCAGTGGCCAATAATGATTTGATAAATTTTTCATAATTACAATAACAAAGATATCAAATGCACAAACTTATTGATACAATGTTGGTCAAAAGCTAAAATTTTCTCACAGTCCATAAAGACAGTCCTGATCATTCATCACAGTAAAATTGCAGTGTTTTTTTTTTTTTCAAAGTCTGTGCAGTAAAAGAGAATGCACACGGAAGTAGTGGATTTCCATGCAGTCTTGAAGAAGAAGTGTTGTCCTTCCAATGGAAAGACAGTGATGACTCTTGACATGCAGACAGGTAATGGGCCACAACAGAGCAAACCCACCACAGAGTCAGTCGAAGTTTTGAAGAATATTGGTAGGTAGGTCATCACAGAGTAGACCCACTGTAGTCCTGGTAGAGATTACAGTATTGGTGGGCCACCAGAGCTGCAGATCCACTGCAGTCCTTGTAGAAATAATGGTATTGGTGGGCCACCAGAGATGCAGACCCACTGTAGTCCTTGTAGAGACGGCCAGCAGCCATCTGTTGCGACTGTGCAGGTGCACAATCACCATCGAAGAGTCTTGTGGAGAATATAGCAAGTCCATAAACCACCACTTGTGCGCTCACAAAACTTTTTGGAATGTCCTTAGAACCAGCAATGCTGTTATCCAGTCCCTTGCTGAATTATCAACACACGTGCAAACACTAACAGTCCCTACTTCTCACATATTGTCCATATACTACGACCAACAGAAATGTGTGCAGTGAAATGTAACTTACAAGTTACTTTATTTGATGAACTGGTGTCAATTACAATTTTATAACATAAGAATACAATAACAGAGGTGCAAAATACATCATTAAAGAACACAACAATACAGATAACATTTGTGGTAATGCAGGCTTTACAAAAGAATAGAAATAAACATGTACACCAGTGTTACAAGAATTATGACGTAAGTACATACATAAAAGATCAGAATAACTTTTGAAACATCAACTTCACACATGACCATTGAAACAAAACAGAATAAATAATGTCTAAACATCTTTACAAAGTAAATAACATATTATTAGAAAAATTCTACAACATAACTCTTATTAGCTAAACACATAAAGACAGGAAAAACACAAATTCACATAGCATAATAACACAGAAGTACAGGACAGGGTTTGTTTTCAGTGTGACATTTGGTACTGCAGTCCAACCCAAAACTTCATTCCGTAGAGCTTTCCTCTTATTTCAACATTTGTTTCCACCAAAAAAATCCTATCCAAGCATGCTTTCTGTATTCTGTTCACATCCTGCTTCAAAAATAGTTTTTCTCCACTGTACAATACTTTTTTGGCCAAACCATTTTCTTATAGCTTCTCAATGCATTTCTTCCAATTCATCATAGTTAGTTACTTATATAGTCTACCCCCTCTTAAGATAACTTAAATCTACTGAGCTCAGATGCTAAACTAAAAGACGAGGCAATGCAGCAGCACAAAACAATTAACACAAACAGCAATGATAAAAAATACAAATGGCAAAGCAAGCAGGTCGAGAATTTGCGTTTCAAATCTGTAGAAACAAAGTCCTGTAAATATAACAGTGTCCAAAAAATTTTCGCCTGCATAGTGATACATTCACGCATATACACACATTTCATAACTCTTAAAGTACGATTCTCGGTTTCCAACATCCTTTTCCACAAATCAGAGTCCCTAACCACTACTCATTATTCCTTACCTTATTATACATATACATATTCGTCAACACTTCTTCAATATTTCATCATATGAAATATGTAGCCTAATCAAATACCTCATATACGGTAGCATCATCTTATTGATCATAAACATATCTCAACAGCATAATACACATCGTTATCATAATAATATCATAACATCTCAGTCAATTTTCAAAATTGTCGTAGCTTCCTCCAATAATTTCAAAACCTAAAAAAAATTCTCTGCTCATTTCAATAGTGTCATTTACCTCAAATGTACTTTAAAAATCATGATCCCATACCAAATACATCATTCAAAGCTCTCATAGTATCACAATGGTTCCGAAAAAATATGAACAATTCACAAAGTACAGACAAAATACAATTTCGTAAGTGTGAAGTTACCCAACTGTGTAACTGCGTAAACATGTGTCACTGATGTAGTAAAAAAATGTTTATCTTTCAGTTAAATCATCAGATAGCTGTGTAATTTGTGTGTTAGAGAAATATGGTACCGATTTGTAAAGTTGTATAAGCAAATACCATATTAGCTAGGGCTCCTTGTGCTTGCTAAACATATGGTACACAAAGTAAGCGTATACCCCCCCCCTCAGGTGTTACAGATTACAGCAATGGAATGAAATGTATCACGGAAAACTTTCTCTGTAATTCAAAAATCTTTAAAAATAAATGTTTTAAGTATAAAATTATTCACTCAAATACGTGCACTGTAGCGCTAAACTGTGCGTCTTGCTGCAACATAATCTCTGTGGAAGTGTCGTAGTTATCGTCCTCCGAAAGCTAAGTTCTGCAGAAGTCAATGTACTTACCTCATGATAAACAAAAGTGAAATGCTTTGCATATAGATATCGTAGTTATTATGCTTACTGGCGTGATGAAGAAAGTACTGTACAGTAATGTACTGTTGTGCCACGAAAAAGGCTGTCTCATTGTTGCTATACCACAAAAGTTACTACTAAAACATGTTTTACTTTCCAGAATAATGCAGAAAAACTGTGCAGATATAAAACAGAAACACCGCAAAAGCAACATTGTAAATTCTCACTCATTAGTAGCGTCGTGATAAAACCGTGTAGTTGTCACATAAACTAACCACTGTGTCGTCTGGTATCTCACAGAAAATACTTTAAATCCAGAATGTATTTTCAAGTAAACCAAAATGTTGCATTAGAATCTCATTAGCAGTAAAAGTATATGTTCTAAGTATATAAGCCTTATAGTCGTTACGTAATCGTGCAACTAACAAGCAAGAATGTACACACACAATAACACTGTGACATCTATTCACTATAACAATGCATTCGTAATTTCTGTTTCAATAAGTTCTCTTGGTTCTTGACTGGATATTTAACTTCAAACATTGTTGCATGTTAACAGATTCTAAGTCTGACACACATACTAGTAATGTAAAGTGGAAAGTTATATGGCAAAGACAAAGTTAAAATCAGATTATCTTTCAATAAACGGTTTTACATGTGAAATGTGGTGCAATCCTTTACTCTTCCTAGTACGCAGAATTTCAGCTTCAACGCAATTATTATGTGGTATACGTCTGATTCTGTAAGGTCCATTGTAAACTAGAAAGAATTTGTGACTCAAGTGTTTCTTCTTATGTGATAATGAATGAGATTTAATGAGAACTTTCTGACCAATGTATAATTTCTTTGCATTTGCTTTACCGTGTAGTTTTCTCTTTTTGTCTGCTGCAGATTTTATATTTTTAATAGGTAAATCAATTATGTCCTTGTGTCGAAGTTTACATGTATTCGGGAAAGGTACAATCTCTCTGATTCTGTTCGGTGGTTCTTCATTCTTCAGTACAAGTGTAGGTGGTAAAGCTGTGGAATCATGAGGCATTTCATTCAGCACATTTTGAAATAAGTGTAAATATCTGTCCCATTGCTGATGCTTTCTGTGACAATAAAGTCTGCAAAGCTTATTGATTTCTTTCATAATCCATTCAGATGGGTTACAATGTGGTGAGTACAATGAAATAAAAACAGGTTTGATTTTATGATTCCGAAGCATGCGTGACCAAACAGCAGATCTGAATTGCGGTCCGTTATCTGAAATGACTTTAGCAACGTGGCCAACTTCACGTAAGAAATTTTTAATAAAGGCGTTGGATACAGACTGTCCAGTAGCTTTACGTAACGGAGTGAAAGAAACAAATTTTGAAGTAAGTTCAACAGCGAGTAGAACGTACGAAAATCCATTCGATGTTCTGACAAGGGGTCCCAAGAGATCAACAGCAGCAAATTCTTTTAATTTAGAAGGAATAATAGAAACCAACGGAGCACGATGTGAGATAGTAGATGGTTTCGCCTTTTGACAAAGTTTACAAATAGACAAGACTCTTCGAATTCTCTTTTCCATATTGTTAAAATAACAAGTCGTCCGAAGAATATGATAACATTTTCGTGGACCAAAATGTGCATAGCTGAAATGAATGTACCAAATGAGCTTATTAACAAAATCGTCAGGAATGCAAAGTACCCATAGCCTGTCATCAACAGTGCAGTGTTTGAAGAGTATGTTGTTTCTAACCAGAAAATAATGCCGAATCTGAGTGTGCGGCTTTTCATGCCATTTGCTTTTGATGTCTTTCCAAATCGGATCTTTATCTTGTTCATGAGCAATGTCCTTTAAAGATGTGGTCATGAAGTTTTCAAAGGCGACTTTCTGAATGTAAAGAATACGGAAATTTATCTCGAGGTTGCCTTCTGTGTTACTTTTCTCAAGCCCAGCCGGTGCACGTGACAGTGCGTCCGCAACAATGTTCTCCTTGCCGGGAATGTAGACTGTTGTGAAGTGGAATTCTTGCAGAAACAATGCCCAACGTTTTAACCTGTCATGATTTAATTTTGAAGACATAAGAAATTGTAAGGCACGATGATCACTGTATACTTATACGTGCTTACCAGAAAGAAAGAAACGGAATTTGTTAAATGCCCAAACGATAGCTAAAGCTTCTAATTCAGTAACGGAATAATTTTTTTCAGATTTTGTTAGCACTCAGCTAGCAAAAGCAATGGTTTTCTGAACAGTAGTGTCATTTTCTGTGGCTTCTTGAAATAAATGGGCACCAAGACCGACTTTAGAAGAATCCGTGCTAAGGCAGAAATCTTGTGACAGATCTGGATGAGCTAGTATTAGCGTGTTCAGTAGCGATTCTTTCAAAGAATTGAATTCCAACTGTGCTTGTTCGTCCCAGTTCCAAATAGTATTTTTTCCAGTGAGAGAACAATGTTTTGGTGTAACTAGAATTTGCATATTCAGAAAACGACGGTAAAAATTTACGAGACCTAGAAAACTGCGGACTTGTCTTTTTGTGGATGGAACTGGGATGGCTCTGATTGCTTCTAACTTTTCAGGATCCAGCTGAATGCCTTCAGAAGAAATAATATGTCCCAAAAACGTCACCTTTGACCTACAGAATTCAGACTTTTCCAAGTTAACTGTAATTCCAGATTCTGCAAAAATACGTAACAAACTGTTGAGGATGCGATTATGTTGTTCCCATGAAGCTTCTGCTATTAGAATATCGTCCACATATAAGGTGATGTGACGTTTTAAGAACTCAGGTAATATGGAATTTAGCGCGCGAATGAATGCTGCCGAAGAAATGTTCAAACCAAAAGGAAGTTTCCGAAACTGGTAACAAACGCCGAAACAAAGGAAAGCTGTGTATTTTCTACATTCTGGATGAAGTTCGATCTGATAAAAGCTGGATCTGAGATCAATGGAAGACAACACTTTTACACCATTAATATTTTGAAGAAGTTCTTCCAACGTTTGCGGCCTGTCTGTTTCAGGAATGATGATAGTATTGATTTGTCTCGAATCTAAGACAAGCCAGATCGATCCATTTTTCTTCTCAACAACATGTAATGGATTGTTGTATGAGCTTACTGCAGGCTCAATAATGCCCTCGTCAAGCATAGATTGTACTTCTGTTCTAACACGGTCCCTATAATGCGCCGGATTACGTATGGTCTAACACAAAATTTAGTATGCTCACGAACACGAAATTGGTATTGAAATCCCTTGATTGTTCCTGTTTTGTGAGTAAAAACTGTGGAATGTGCTTGTAAAATCTCAAAAAGGTCCTGCCTATCAGTGTCATTACAATTCTCAGTTGTTTGAATTTTATTCTGAATTAACTCATTAGTATGAAATGCGCCGTCATTCCTGTCAGTACTTGGAGAGTGATTGTTAGTGTCAAGTTCCGTCGAAAATTCCGAACTGTTGTCTAACAGGAGGTAAAGCCGATTAATTTCTTCGTCATGGTTTGAGAGCCAAACTACAAATTTCAATGCTACTGACTTACCTTCTTTTTCTAAACTTATTTCAGCATCGTGAAAGTTTAAGATTGCTTTGTATTCATTCAAAAAGTCTACTCCCAGTATAATTTCCGACGACAATAATGGAACAATAAGGAAGTTCGTAGAGAAGCTGTGGCTTTGACAAAAGAATTCTAAGTTGGTTTGTTGGCGTACATCTACACTTTTTCCAAAGATTGCACCTTGTAATTTAATCTTACGTAACGGAAGTGTGGGGCAATCGTTCGATTTGTTGCATTTGGTAAAGGCTGTTCCACTAAATACTGAAATGGGACTGCCAGAGTCAAGTACTGCCGTAAATTTTACGTCATTTACTGTAATGTGAATCACAGGATATGCAATGTTGTTATGTTTTACGTCGTGTTCTTGGAGTAAGATGTCCCTAATGTCTTCCATTTTTACGTAATTACTAGCTACGGCAGCTGCGTCGTTAGTTTCATAAGTACGTTTTGTGGCTGCCAGCGGTATGAGTCACTGCCTATTGTCTCTTTGTTGGCGCGCGTCGTTATTGGGGTTTGGAGACCTAACTTCTACAAATTCACCTTGTCGAGAGGGCCCTGCCCTGTTTAAATCCCGCCAGTTCTGATGCAATTCAGGTCTGTCGTTACGATCATATCGTCTGTCGTCATGTCGGTAGATTCCATAGTTTCTTTCTTGTCGGTCACGTGGTGGAGAATTTCTCCCTGAATTGTAACTGCGCGCTGGACCGTTGTGTCTAAAGTTATTCTGTCTCCCTTGATAATATTTATTTTGGTTCCCATATTGTCTGTTTCTCTGATTGTCTCTGTGATAGTCATTACCGCAGAGAGGTGATCTTTCCCTGCAATTCCCCCCTGCGGGTTCGGGGGTAAGAATAGGCCCGCGGTATTCCTGCCTGTCGTAAGAGGCGACTAAAAGGAGTCTCATATGTTTTGGCCTTAATGTGATGGTCCCCCTTGGGGTTTGACCTCCATTTTTCAAAATTCTACAGAAGTACGAGCCTTTTGGGGAAGGACACCTTACATGGTGTACCACTGGTCCTAAGTGCACTAAGACCTTGGCACTCAGCGTTGCACCGGCGTTGTCACCATACCCATTATTCCTCAAATTGGGCCTAAACGCCTGATGGGTTGTCCAAGTTACGCCCATAGTGCATCTCCATCTGCACCAGCGATCATGATGGACTTTCCATGGCACCAGAAATCCAGCACGGTAGCCAGCCCGTTGTGGTGGGGTCGTCATGTACCCTCTAGGTTGTAGCCCCCTGACAACACAGGGATCGTACTGCCGATACCTGAGCTGCACCCTCCCCACGTTGGCCAAGGAGTAGATGCCCATCTCCTTGGGGCATCAGGACTCCCGGCAATGGTCATCCTGCCAGGTGGCCCTTGCTGCGGCTGGGTGGCGCCCGTGGGGAGAGCCCCTGGTCGGAGTGGGTGGTATCGGGGCGGACGTTTCGCACATGAAACGTCAACACGTATCAGGTCGCTCTGCGGCCGAGTCTTCCAAAAGAAAAGGTACCGTTTCTAGTTCTGGTTCTCCTGCCCTTTCCCCCTTGGCCACTCCATGAGAGGAGGGACAGGCCCGCCGGCTTGGGGCGAAGTACTTCCCCCGCTATTTGGTCTGTTCTCGAACAGATGGGGGGACGTTCGCCACCTCCAAGCCCATGTTCTTTGTTCAGCACATTGAGGACGTCTTCGGGGAAATCGAGGCTCTCAGCAAGATGCGATCAGGGTCCGTTCTTATCAAGACCACCTCTGCCACACAATCGGCGGCACTCCAGGCGTGCGACCGCCTAGGGGACATCCCAGTCTCCATTGTCCCACATCTGGCACTAAATAGGACGCAGGGGGTTATTTTTCATCGTGACCTCCTGCTACAATCTGATGAGGAGCTCAGGGCCAACCTGGAGCGCCGCGGCGTGCATTTCGTCCGGCGAGTCCAGCGCGGCCCCAGAGACCGTCGCATCGCCACCGGGGCCTTTATCCTCGCCTTCGAGGGGGACGTTCTCCCGGAGAAGGTAAAGGTGATGTGCTACCGGTGCGATGTGCGACCTTACGTCCCGCCTCCTATGCGCTGTTTTAGGTGTTTGCGCTTTGGGCACATGTCGTCCCGGTGTGAGGCTGAGCCCCTTTGTGGCGACTGTGGACGTCCTCTTCGTGAGGAACATACTTGCACCCCACCACCTCGGTGCCCTAATTGTCCTGGCGTCCACTCGCCTAGGTCCCCAGACTGCCCCGCCTATCAGAAGGAGAAAAAGATACAAGAAATCAAAACTTTGGATCGGCTCTCTTATTCTGAGGCCAGGAAGAAGTATGACCACCTTCATCCCGTGTCACTGGCCACTTCGTTTGCCTCAGTTGTGTCCACTCCTTCCGCTGTATCCTCACCTCTATCCTGTCCCCCCTCCGCCTCCTCTGCCCATCAGGGGGCTCTGCCTCCGCCTCCCAAATCCCTCCCTTCCAACTCCTCCTCCCCCGCAGCCCCCACCCCCCCTGCCCCAGGGGCCACCCTTCCTCCTCCTCCTCCCCCTACGCCACCTGAGAAGCGATCCTCTTCTCAGGCATCCATCGGGGAAACGTTCCGGACCCCAGCTTCCGAGGTCCGGCGTTCCAAAACGGACCCCGCGCGTGAGGACCTTCTTCGGGTCAAGCCCACCATCCCTGTGCCTCCTCGGCCTTCCAAGAAGGCCTCCAAGAAGAAGTCTCTATCCCCCTCTCCACCCCGGCGCGTTTCATCTGACGCTTCATCCTTGAGTCGCTGCTCCCGGCCGTCCTCAGTTTCGCCGGGACGCTCTGCTGCCAGGCGTTCCGCCGGCCTTTTGTCGGCAAATGATGCGGTCCCTCCTACACAATCAGGGACAGCGGCTGCAGCTGGCGACGAGTCGATGGAACCGGATCCGCCTGCCGTCAGTTGTAGCGTTGTTGCCTCGCAACCTGGCCCTCCGCGGCCATCGAGGTGACCAGCTCTTCCCCGTCTCGTTCCCCCAACTTTTTGACTAGCAATGGCGTTGTTTCATTGGAACATAAGAGGTATTCGATCTAATCGGGAGGAATTACAACTGCTCCTCCGCCTGCACTGTCCGCTCATCCTTGGTCTCCAGGAAACCAAGTTGCGCCCGACTGACCGTATTGCCTTTTCCCACTATACCTCGGAGCGGTATGACCTCGCCCCTGTGGACGGTATCCCAGCTCATGGTGGGGTCATGTTGCTCGTTCAGGACGATGTCTATTACCATCCCATCCCATTGACCACCCCACTCCAAGCAATAGCTGTCCGCATTACTCTTTCTGCTTTTACTTTTTCAGTTTGTACCGTCTACACTCCACCGTCATCTGCTGTTAGTCAGGCTGACATAATGCACCTGATCGATCAGCTTCCCCCGCCGTTCTTATTGTTTGGCGACTTCAATGCCCATCATCCCCTTTGGGGCTCTCCTGCACCCTGTCAAAGAGGCTCACTCTTGGCGGATGTCTTCAACCATCTCAATCTTGTCTGCCTCAATACCGGCGCCCCGACTTTCCTCTCGGACTCTACTCATACCTACTCCCACTTGGACCTCTCGATCTGTTCTACCACTCTTGCCCGTCGGTTCGAGTGGTATATCCTTTCTGACACCTATTCGAGCGACCACTTCCCCTGTGTCGTTCGTCTCCTGCACCACACCCCATCCCCACGTCCTTCGCGCTGGAACATACTGAAAGCTGACTGGGGACTTTACTCCTCCCTGGCGACCTTTCCGGACCACGATTTTTCCAGTTGTGACAGTCAGGTCGAATACCTCACGGCTGTTATTATCCATGCTGCCGAACGTTCCATACCTCGTACTACTTCTTCTTCACGTCGCGTTTCCGTCCCCTGGTGGAACGAGGCTTGTAGGGACGCTATCCGTGCTCGACGACGTGCTGTACGCACCTTTCGCCGCCATCCTACGTTGGCGAATTGTATTGAATACAAACGACTCCGAGCGCAATGCCGTAGAGTCATCAAAGACAGCAAAAAAGCTTGCTGGGCCTCTTTCACGAGCTCCTTTACCAGTTTTACTCCCTCTTCCGTTGTTTGGGGTAGCCTGCGCCGGCTGTCGGGCATTAAGGCCCACTCCTCAGTACCTGGCCTGACCTCAGGTAATGAGGTCCTTGTTGATCCTGTGGCTGTCTCCAACGCCTTTGGCCGCTTTTTCGCGGAGGTTTCAAGCTCCGCCCATTACCATCCTGCCTTCCTTCCCAGGAAAGAGGCAGACGAGGCTCGGCGACCTTCCTTCCACTCGCTGAATCTGGAAACTTACAATGCCCCCTTTACTATGCGGGAACTCGAACGTGCGCTTGCACTGTCCCGGTCCTCTGCTCCGGGGCCAGATGCCATTCACGTTCAGATGCTGGCACACCTTTCTCCGGCGGGCAAAAGCTTCCTTCTTCGTACCTACAATCGCGTCTGGACCGAAGGTCAGGTCCCCATGCGTTGGCGTGACGCCGTTGTTGTTCCTATACCCAAACCCGGGAAGGATAGACACCTTCCTTCTAGTTACCGCCCCATTTCTCTTACAAGCTGTGTCTGTAAGGTGATGGAGCACATGGTTAATGCTCGGTTAGTTTGGATTCTTGAATCTCGACGACTACTTACTAATGTCCAATGCGGCTTTCGTCGCCGCCGCTCCGCTGTTGACCACCTTGTGACCTTGTCGACATTCATCATGAACAACTTTTTGCGAAGGCGCCAAACGGTAGCCGTGTTCTTCGACTTGGAGAAGGCTTATGATACCTGTTGGAGAGGAGGTATCCTCCGCACTATGCACAAGTGGGGCCTACGCGGTCGTCTGCCCCTTTTTATTGATTCCTTTTTAACGGATCGAAAGTTTAGGGTACGTGTGGGTTCCGTATTGTCCGACGTCTTCCTCCAGGAGAACGGAGTGCCTCAGGGCTCTGTCTTGAGCGTAGCCCTTTTTGCCATCGCGATCAATCCAATTATGGATTGCATTCCACCTAATGTCTCAGGCTCTCTCTTTGTCGATGACTTCGCGATCTACTGCAGTGCCCAGAGAACATGCCTCCTGGAGCGCTGCCTCCAGCGTTGTCTAGACAGCCTCTACTCATGGAGCGTGGCAAATGGCTTCCGGTTCTCTGAAGAGAAGACGGTTTGTATCAACTTTTGGCGATATAAAGCGTTCCTTCCGCCATCCTTACATCTCGGTCCCGTTGTTCTCCCATTCGTGGACACAACTAAGTTTCTAGGGCTCACGTTGGACCGGAAACTGTGTTGGTCTCCACATGTCTCTTATTTGGCGGCCCGTTGTACACGTTCCCTTAATGTCCTCAGAGTTCTTAGCGGTTCATCTTGGGGAGCGGATCGCACTGTCCTGCTTTGCTTGTATCGGTCCATAGTCCGATCGAAGCTGGATTATGGGAGCTTCGTCTACTCGTCCGCTCGGCCATCCCTCTTACGCCGGCTCAACTCCATCCACCATCGGGGGATACGTCTTGCGACCGGAGCCTTCTACACTAGTCCTGTCGAGAGTCTTTATGCTGAAGCTGCCGAGTTACCATTGACCTACCGGCGCGACATACTGCTGTGTCGGTATGCCTGCCGGCTGTTGTCTATGCCCGAACACCCCTCTTACAAGTCCTTCTTCGCCGATTCTCTCGACCGTCAGTACGGGTTGTATGTGTCTGCCCTGCTGCCCCCCGGAGTCCGCTTCCGTCGCCTGCTTCGACAATTGGATTTTGCCCTCCCTACCACCTTCAGAGAGGGTGAGAGCCAGACACCACCTTGGCTCCAGGCTCCGGTTCGTATTTATCTCGACCTCAGCTCACTCCCGAAGGAGGGTACTCCGGCTGCAGTGTATTGCTCACGGTTTGTCGAACTTCGTGCTCGACTTGCTGGTCACACCTTTATTTACACCGATGGCTCCAAAACTGACGATGGTGTCGGCTGTGCATTTGTCGTTGGGACCGCCACCTTTAAATACCGGCTCCTTGACCAATGTTCCAGCTTTACGGCCGAGCTTTTTGCTCTCCATCAGGCCATTCAGTATGCCCGCCGCCACCGCCGTTCATCGTATGTACTCTGCACTGACTCACTCAGTGCTCTTCAGAGCCTTGGGGCTCCCTATCCGGTCCATCCCTTGATTCAACGAATACAGCAGTCCCTCCATTCTTTCGCTGATAATGGCGGTTCTGTCAGCTTTCTGTGGGTCCCCGGACATGTAGGAGTGCCTGGGAATGAGGCTGCGGATGCTGCAGCCAAGGCTGCAGTCCTCCAGCCTCGGCCAGCCTCCCATTGTGTCCCGTCATCTGACGTTTGTGGGGATGTATGTAAGAGGCTTGTGTCCTTGTGGTGGGATGCTTGGTCATCCCTCCAAGGAAACAAGCTCCAGGCAGTAAAACCGCTCCCAACTGCTTGGACAACTTCCTCCCGACCATCTCGGCGCGAGGAGGTCCTTCTGACCAGGTTGCGGATTGGGCATTGCCGGTTTAGCCACCGCTACCTGCTCTCTGGTGACCCAGCCCCGCAGTGCCCTTGTGGTCAGGCATTAACGGTGCGCCATGTTTTATTGTCGTGTCCCCGTTTTAGTCAATTTCGTGTTGTCCTGTCCCTGCCATCTACCTTACCGGATGTTTTAGCTGATGACGCTCGAGCAGCTGCTCGTCTTCTGCGTTTTATAACTTTAACTGGCTTGACCAAAGACATTTAACCTTTTTACTTATTTCATCTGCATCTTTGTCAGGTCCTTTTGATGTCCCCCCATCCCCTTGAGTTTTAGCAGGTTCCTTGTGCTCTAACACCAGTGACTATGCGCTAATGACCTCAGCAGTTGAGCGCCCTTAAACCCTACCAAAAAAAAAAAAAAAAAAAAAAAAAAATTCCCTGCAATTATTACTACTCTGCCAACGGTTGTCAAATGGGTGGTGTCTGTTTTGGTCACGATTTGTGTTGTGAGAATAGCCTTGTCGTGTCCAGTTATTATTTCTTTCATCGTGGAATTGCGACAGATGTGACCTGTAATTGTTGTGTTCCTGTTTTCGCGTTCCGCGATTGTCAGTGTCAATTTCTAATTCTTGTAAGAGTCCCTGAAAAGCTTCAATGTCGTCTTTGCAACGTCCTGCCAAAATAATATGTCGTAAATGTTCAGGTAATTTGATTAAGCAAATGCGGATGAGTTCTGAGGGGCTGTATGGGTTTGACAGGTACTGAATCTTGTGCAACATGTCTTCAAAATATTTCACAAGACTGGAAAATTCAGATTGTTAGAAATGTTTCATCATTATGATGCTATGTTTTACTCGGTCTTGTGTAGCTTGAGACCAATATGCTGAGAGGAAGGTATGATAAAATTCTCCTTCACTGTGACAATCGTGAATGACTGATCGCATTCTTACAGCTGGTTCATTCTCTAAGTAGCCACACATAAATTCTAATCTGTGTTCTAACGACCAGTTGGGAGGAAAACAATGAGAGAATTGATGGAGCCATGCTTGTGGATGAATGTCGTTGCCAGAATTCTTAAATGTTTTGAATTTACGTGTAGTAATGAACAGCTTATAGTCAAAATCATCATGTCGGCGAGTCGCATGTCGGTCATTGTTACGTCGTTTCGGCGGTTCCATATCAAAATTCGGTGTGCCTTGCCAATTTCTTTCATAATTTTCGAAGTGTCCTGTGTTATTATTTTGTGGTTGTTCCGTATTTCTAAGTCCCTCTTCCCGTGTTGGAGCACGAGTGTCCTCTGAAATATGAAATTTTTGTATTACTTGTGCCAACTGATCTTGTACTTCCCGGATTTCTCTTATGTGTTGCATATTAATTTGATTCTGATTTTGTGTGAATTTCTTAATTTGTTCATACTCTTCCCTGTCAGTGATGGCTACAGGTCTTGTGCCATTCAGATCATCATCTACCTTTGTAGATAAGTTAGTGAACTGATCCGAAAGTTCGGCTACTTTCTCCGATAGTGTACTTATTTCCTGAGTGTGTTTTTCGGAACCAAGTTTCAGAGTATCTACTGTGTCCTTTAAGTTTTCCTGAGTTTTTGCAAGTTGCGTAACCGAATCGGTAGATGCAACTGAGTCAATCTTAGCTTGCAAGGTGTCGTGATTTTCATGAACAATGGTTTGCAGTTCTTTTATGGCTGCTTCGTGATTCTGTAATGCATTTTCATGCCGCCAAAAAATAGGTTGAAAATGCTCACAAATTTGTGATTTTACTTCACTACAGACTTTTTGACATTTCGATTCAATGTTATGTAACTCAGTAGTTAAATCTTCACGTGTTTTTTCAAGTGTGGTGTCTAACTTTTGAAGCTTTTGCTGTGCTTATCTCTGATTTTGTTCCATTGTGTCTAACTGTTGCTGTGTTTGTCTCTGGTGTTGTTCCATTGTGTCTAACTTTTGAAGATTTTGTTCCATTGTGTCTAACTTTTGAAGATTTTGTTCCATTGTGTCTAACTTTTGAAGCTTTTGCTGTGTTTGTCTCTGATTTTGTTCCATTTGTTGCATTAGCTGTAATAACAATGCATTAGTGTCTGGAATCCGCTCCTCTACGCTTTTCGGCAGTGAATTTGCACCGGCAACATTCACATTTTGACAAGCAGAAAATGTGTCTTGACTTATTTGAGAAAACGGTGAGGACGCAAAACCTGAATCTACAGTATCTGCAAAATTGTGTCCTGTCATTTCGGATTCCTGAGGCGAGCTGTTGCTGAGCGATCGATCGATAATGCTTCCCTGTTCACTAATTGTTTCACTGCCTACGCCATTGTTTGCCGCCTGCTCCATTTCCCTATGCACAATTACCAAATTACTATGTTGAACATTAGTTAATTCACTACACGGTGGCGCTAACACACTGCTTTCGTCTTCACTGTCATTTCTCAGTTTACTTTGGAGCCTAGTATTACGTTTTTCACACGCCATAATTGTCACAATATTTCACACGATAACACAGAAAAGCACAATTTGAAGAGCAAAATAAGATAACACATTAACATGGCAGCTGCGAAATACTTGGTGCTAATCTACATGCATGCCGCAACTGTTTTACTGTACAACAATGAAAAACTACAATTACAAAGGAAATTCTCTCTATGATTACGCGCTAGCAATAAACAAAGGCTACACTAATTACACAAACTACAAGAAAAAAATCAGAAGATTCCAGTGAGGTATCCTCGGCTAAGGGTCGACATATGAAACGTCCCCTTTTGAAAATTATACATGACTGTGCTCAAACTGACACACAATATTTTTTTAGCGCAACGCAATCTGACTTTCAGAAATCCCTACAAAAGAATGGTCCTGATTAACATTAACCTATGTTGTTGTTGTGGTCTTCAGTCCTGAGACTGGTTTGATGCAGCTCTCCATGCTACTCTATCCTGTGCAAGCTTCTTCATCTCCCAGTACCTACTGCAACCTACATCCTTCTGAATCTGCTTAGTGTATTGATCTCTTGGTCTCCCTCTACGATTTTTACCCTCCACGCTGCCCTCCAATGCTAAATTTGTGATCCCTTGATGCCTCAAAACATGTCCTACCAACCGATCCCTTCTTCTAGTCAAGTTGTGCCACAAACTTCTCTTCTTCCCAATCCTATTCAATACCTCCTCATTAGTTACGTGATCTACCCACCTTATCTTCAGCATTCTTCTGTAGCACCACATTTCGAAAGCTTCTGTTCTCTTCTTGTCCAAACTGGTTATCGTCCATGTTTCACTTCCATACATGGCTACACTCCATACAAATACTTTCAGAAACGACTTCCGGACACTTAAATCTATACTCGATGTTAACAAATTTCTCTTCTTCAGAAACGCTTTCCTTGCCATTGCCAGTCTACATTTTATATCCTCTCTACTTCGACCATCATCAGTTATTTTACTCCCTAAATAGCAAAACTCCTTTACTACTTTAAGTGTCTCATTTCCTAATCTAATCCCCTCAGCATCACCCGATTTAATTTGACGACATTCCATTATCCTCGTTTTGCTTTTGTTGATGTTCATCTTATATCCTCCTTTCAAGACACTGTCCATTCCATTCAACTGCTCTTCCAAGTCCTTTGCTGTCTCTGACAGAATTACAATGTCATCAGCGAACCTCAAAGTTTTTATTTCTTCTCCATGAATTTTAATACCTACTCCGAATTTTTCTTTTGTCTCCTTTACTGCTTGCTCAATATACAGATTGAATAACATCGGGGAGAGGCTACAACCCTGTCTCACTCCTTTCCCAACCACTGCTTCCCTTTCATGCCCCTCGACTCTTATAACTGCCATCTGGTTTCTGTACAAATTGTAAATAGCCTTTCGCTCCCTGTATTTTACCCCTGCCACCTTCAGAATTTGAAAGAGAGTATTCCAGTTAACATTGTCAAAAGCTTTCTCTAAGTCTACAAATGCCAGAAATGTAGGTTTGCCTTTTCTTAATCTTTCTTCTAAGATAAGTCGTAAGGTTAGTATTGCCTCACATGTTCCAACATTTCTACGGAATCCAAACTGATCTTCCCCGAGGTCCGCTTCTACCAGTTTTTCCATTCGTCTGCAAAGAATTCGCGTTAGTATTTTGCAGCTGTGACTTATTAAACTGATTGTTCGGTAATTTTCACATCTGTCAACACCTGCTTTCTTTGGTATTGGAATTATTCTATTCTTCTTGAAGTCTGTGGGTATTTCGCCTGTCTCATACATCTTGCTCACCAGACGGTAGAGTTTTGTCATTACTGGCTCTCCCAAGGCCATCAGTAGTTCTAATGGAATGTTGTCTACTCCCGGGGCCTTGTTTCGACTCAGGTCTTTCAGTGCTCTGTCAAACTCTTCACGCAGTATCTTACCCCTAGTGAGAAAAGCCTCATACCTTTCACAAATCACATACCTCACAAAAATCTTCGTTACTCAAGCTACTGCAATACAGCGAGCGCCACTACTGCCAGATAAATAAAAGATTCAAACTACTGAAGGCACTAACTACTGATAGGCATAGTTAGCAAATGAAAGATTTTGATAGAGAAGAAACAATGTATTTACCTTAATTGTGTTCAAAGGTCATAATATATATAGCAGTTCATGACATCCAGTCTTACAAATTTCAAAACTCCGCCATTTCTCTCCCCACATCCACTACTGCTGGCGGCTTACCTCCAACTGCGCAACGCTACGCGCTGTTCGCTTCCAGCCGCCCAACACTACAATGGCAGACAACAATGCAAACTAGCCACAGACTGCACACAGCACAGCCAGTGATTTTCATACAGAGCGCTACGTGGCGTTACCAATAAGAAAACCTAAACAGCCTACTTACATGCTAAGTTGTTTAAGTTGTTTTTGGTTCACGAGAACGCCCCAGAAGTTTCTGCAAAGATCAGTCATACATGTTGCATTTCTGGGCTATAAAACTTTGCTTCTCATCCCTGTATTCTCCTGCAATGTCACCCAATTACTTCTTTCTCCATCATAGGGCGAAGAACCCTGTGTGACAACTATTAGCAGAACGATGAAGAGATGATTCTCGACCCGTCAAGTGGAGAGCGCTAATGCGCTGCTTCCTCGACTCGGGTGGGCCCGCCGGCCCCGGATCGAAGCCGCCCAGCGGATTGACGATGAGGGTGTGTGCTGGCCACCCTGGATGCGGTTTTTAGGCGGTTTTCCACATCCCCTAGGTGAATACCGGGCTGGTCCCCACGTCCCAGCTCAGTAACACGACTCGTAGACATCTGAGCACGTTCACACAATTCCTTGGATTACACTAACGCAGACAGCTGGGGTACTCTAATTCCGTCCTGGAGGGGGGGTGGGGTTGGGGGGGGGGTTTCGGGGTGGCGACAGGAGAAAGAAAGAAAGAAGAGATGATTCTCGATGAAGAACATTTCCTGAGCAGGTAGAGTATAGATTTACACAGCAAAATGTGTGTCGTATAGTATGGTGAATAAGTACAAAGGACTGAAGCTATCAGCGTCACAGTTTGATATTGTCGAAGTGATAATTAAAAGTGTGTGAGTACTTCGTCTGACTGCTCAGGATTACCGGAATACATCGAGAAAGTTCAAAGAAGGCAGCAAGTTTCGTACTACCGAGAAATAGAGAAGAGTGTGTCACGGACGTAATACAGGATTTGGGGTGGAAATCATTAAAACAGGAGTTTTTCGTTGTGGCTGGATCTTCTCGAGAAATTTCAGTCACAAACTTCCTCCTCCGAAAGCGGAAATTTGTTGTTGACGTGTACCTACATAGGGAGAAATGATCATAATAAAATGGGGAAATGAGAGCACGCACACGAAGATGTAAGTGTACCTTTTTTCCACGCGCCGTTCAAGAGTGGAATAATAGAAAATTAATGAATATTGTTCGGTGAACCCTCTGCCAGGCACTTAAGTGTGATTTGCGGAGTAGCCACGTAGGTGCAGATCTAGGTGTAGATGAAAGATCACCACCTCTATGAAGATTTCCTTTTCTGTTTGACTATAATTCCCTCAAAATCCCCTGTTTCAATTTGACTACGCCGGCCGGAGTGGCCGTGCCGTTCTAGGCGCTACAGTCTGGAGCCGAGCGACCGCTACGGTCGCAGGTTCGAATCCTGGCTCGGACGTGGATGTGTGGGATGTCCTTAGGTTAGTTAGGTTTAATCAGTTCCAAGTTCTAGGCGACTGATGACCTCAGAAGTTAAGTCGCCGTCACTTTTTCATACCGTTCAAACGATCCTCTTAGGCCTATTATCGTATAAGACTGAATTACAATTTCACCGGCAAATGTTAAAGATTTAATTTCCTCTACCTGAACTTCAATTCCCTTTCCAAATTTCTATGCGTGGTCATTTACTGCTTGCTCAATGTACAGACTGAATACCTTTGGGGATAGGTCACATCTGTCTCTGCCTCCCTTTCATGTCCTTCGTATAGCTGCTGTCTGGTTTCTGCACAAGTTCTAAGTAACCCTTCGCACCCTGTATTTTATGCTTGTAATGTCTAGAATTTCGAATACTGTATTCCAGTCAACACTATCAAATGCTTTCTCTAAAACCAAAAATCCTCTAAACATAGGTTTCCCTTTCATTACTTTATCGCAGAGCGACTGTTGTCTCACAAGTTCTTCCATTTTTGGGATACCCAGATTGATCTAACCCGAGGTCGGCTTCTACCAGTCTTTTCAGTAGCACACAATTGCGTACTTTCCTTTATGACGAAAACACTCAGGTAACAATATCGCTATGTGTTTTTAATGATCGTAAGTATCATTTTGATAACTGGACGAACTATGGGAACTTTGTTAGCATGAACGAATTCGAGTGTAAAATCGATACTCAAACCACTTTCCCAAGGTGACGACTGCGTAATAGAGCAGGTGTATGTTACTGAAATGTTACTTGTTTATGCATATAGTTGTGATTTTTACGACTACACTATTTCCTGTTTACTACATAGATACTATGCATTTTAATTCTCGTTAAGCTAGTACCGGTAGTGAAATGTGTTTTCCTCATAACCATTCGATACATGCAGTACTGATACTCCGAACTATCTCAGTTACTATAATGAATACACCAGTAAATTAAAGTAACGGTATGACACCTCATGTACAGTGAAGAACAGATAGAACAACTATAGTCTGTTTGTTCAAAATTACAGCTACGGCGGAAGTAGTGGGGAGGGGTGGGGCCCCTTTCCGCCATCCCACGATGCCAATAGCCACAGCAAACTCCCAAAGTTGCCAAACCTCCCTACCCCACCGCAAGACTTCCCGCTTTCACCGTGATTGAGTTCAGGCAGCTAGCTCTCCTGCGTGACGGGTGCCCGCTCTGATTTCGTTCGCTGTCGTTTTTATTGTTGCAGGAGTAGTTACTGTTGTTTCTATTATTTACAGTGTGGTACTGAACCCAACCAGGAGATTGCCATACGAGGTCAGTCGAGATAAATGGTTTGCGCGTTACGTGCTTGTTGTCAGACTATAAAACTTAATGGTGGCGCGCTGCTGTCCTTTAACAATGTAATGGACAAAAATACTGCGTCTTTGGAATAAACTTAAACCGTGTTATGAAGACTGGCAAGGAAATGTCCTAGAAGTAAAAGGAAGCTGGAAAAACATCGAAGCTTCAAACTCTTGGGTAAAAAACGTTCTCTGAACGGGCAGGTTACCACTACAGATTCATTTGCTGAATATGCAGTTCGCTGTCACGTTTATGATTATTATCGCAGAAACAAAATTCCAGCACTCGGAGAGTTATTAATCACCCTTAATGAATCATGCCTCTTCTTTATTTCATTGCATAACAATAGGTTGATACTTCAAGCATCTTTCATCGCAACGAGACTGTTATCAGTGGAGCTTTTCCATCAGCACCACAGAAATTTTAGCAGTGTGCAGCACTTGTTTTTTTCTATTTTACCTGAAAACGTAAAACATAATCTTGTCACTTGGTCTGCTGGTGTGAATAAGGTGTCTATGCCCCTCACGAATACCAAGAATGTACCTACGTAATACTCCATAGGTGAAGCTGACGGTGTGAATCACTCAAACGGGTGATCGTGTAACTAATGATTGACGCAGAAAATGTTTTATTTGTACTTAGTTCTCAGTCACAGGCGTTATCATGCAGTCTTTAATGGGCAAAATAATAATTTCTTTTGTAGGGTTCGTGCATAAGATTGTTGCGTTTTTGTTTTTCGCGTTGGTGTTATGATTGCTATGGGTTTATTCATCGATTGCCAGTTTTTAATTCTAGTTCACTGTTGCTGTTTGCATTTAGCCATTTGTCATTTGTCATTTGCAGGTAGTGAATGCAACTGTGGTCTTTAGAAAATGGAGTGCCAAGTGGAGAAATTGGAAGATTTCCGACAAACGGAAGACTTGAGTTCAATACAGGTGTGGCGGCAGCGGAGGCTGTCGGAAACATTTGCGCCGTTGAAACGTCTCTGTGAAGTCGTTTCATAAGACGCTTGTCGAATTCGGTACAACTTATTCACTTTACTACCTGATTTTAGCTCAATTCATGAGCTCTTCCAGAAAGACTGAGCATTCAATTAAGGCCTATTGAATATATATGTGTGTTTTAATGTAGGGTTTCGGTTTTGTTTTGTGGGAAACGCTGAGTTGGTCATCGTCTGCTGGGAGCAGACGATGTTGCTTCTCGTTCGAAGAAGAGCACAGGATGACCAGCTTAGGTTTCCAATACCTGAACAGAGAGGTTTACCCATCTTAGTGGAAGGCTGCGTCGAAGGCTGGTTATGTGTGTGAGGTTGGTGACGGAGGGCTACGCCTCTGATAGCTTCCGCTGCACGGGGAGCTAGGTAATCTCGAAAGAGAAAGGGCACTCTTCGGTGAACGCTTGGTGAGTACGGATCGTAGCTCTTAAGGGGGGTTTCGGGTGATAGGAAGCAGGTTGAGTTAGGACTTCGTTATGTTTAACTGGTGAAACACTTAAGAACTGGTGAAATACTTAACTTCAGCTTAACTGAAGCGTGTGAAGCGAGTTATTTTTTAAAATGATTTTTAGTCTTATATTATGTGGAAATTGCTTTTGTCTTTGTGTGTCGATTTTGTGCCACGTGTCTGGTAATCAGTGACCCTTCTGGTCCACCACGGCACCGCAATAGGCTTTATTTTAACAGTTTGCTTGTTTAATGAGCTACAATTTCTGCAAGAATATCTGTTCTTTCGTGCGCTTTCTACAAAGCACCACAACAGTTTGATTCGGAATGCACCACGTGCTCTAGTTCGGCCGTTTGCAAGCAGCAGACGCAGTTAGTATGTTGAACAATTATCTCACAACCTCTGTCCAGAATAGTGCATGCGTAGAATAGTAATGCGAATCCCACTGAGATATTTTTATGGTATGAATGCAAAGGAGATGATAGTATCATTGTCTCCCACCCCCGTTTTCTGTGTTTCTTCTTGCTGTAGTTAAATTGTGCTCTGTTTCATTCTCACGTAATCCCTACTTAAATATTTCTAGTCAGGCACCAGTTATGTGTAGTTAGGATGTGCAACCAAATATTTAGTTGCAATAAATAACGTACGTGAAAAATAAATTCTTTGGTGTCGATCTTACCCACTTACTCCGATTTCCAATCCTGAATTAATCAAGTTGCTTCATGCACGACATGGAGTGCTATTCATCTGGCTGCTTAAAGAAATTTGCGTACCTGTAATTAAATTATTTAAGTAAGTAAACTAATAATTTTCCAGCTCCGTTTTCTTCTAAATGGTTAGTTAGGAAGGGCTTGGGCTGGTGGCGACCCTGAATTTCTGAAATGTTATCATTATTTGTAAGAGAGAAGCAGCGAGAAATGCGAGATAACGTACGTGACTCGAAGAGCAACGTCGTAAACATAGTAATACGTTACACCGTGTATGGGGATAATGCCACTGGACAGAACACAACCAGAAATTTGTTTTGTCGTTTTAAGGAGTCTCGTTTAAACAAATCGAGCCAGAATGAATCATGTAACTGTACTCGAAATTGGCAAATGTGATGAAGTGTGATCATTCCACAATCGTCGACATTTGCATGCGACAGGGAAGGTTCAAAAATCGGGTGTTTGGGTACCGCATGCTCTAAACCAATGTGCATCTCTGCTTGCTTGTCATCAGTTACCTTGTGAACAACACCGACCATTTCTATCATGTATCATTAATGGTGACAAGAAATGGCATCTTTATGTTAACGTAAGGAACAGAAAGGAATTGCTGAGCTCAAACAAAACAGCAACTCATCGTACAGAGACCTGCGTGCATACGCAGTTGCTAATGCTGTAATGGTGTAACAGCAACTGTATGGTGTACTACGAATTGCTTCCCCGAGGTGTAGCCACCACTGATGACATTTATTGCCAACAACTGAGACGTCTTGGAGACTTTATCCAAGAACAACAACCAAGAAGACGGCGTGAAGTGGCGCTACTGCACGATAACATCCTCCCACATTGTGAAACACTGTACCGGACTTTGATTGGTAAGTCATTCCACACCCACCTTATGCACCTGATCTTGCGCCCTCAGATTCTCGCCTTTTCTATTCTCAATCAAACAGCCTCAGAAGAACTTCCTTTCCAGATGAAATTGCGTTCCAAACATAGCTCGACGACTTCTTGGCCTCAAAGCCATGTCATTTCTACAGCTGCAGAATCGAAATGTTACTCCAGCGTTGAAAATTGTTGTAAATAGTAAAGAGGTATACGAGGTGCGACAATAAAGTGATGAGACTGATTTTCTTTGCAAGATGTGGCAACCCAGCAGGCTTGTGTAGGTACAGTATCTTTGACCTTGGTCTATAAGCTGCTTCTAGTCCAAGCAGCACATCGATGCAACTGCTCAGCGTTAGTTGTGCAGTAATGAGTTAACACGTGTTTGTGTCTCTCGTCACGGAAATGGAATCACATAATATTGCCCAACGGTATGCCATTTCTTTTTGCGTTAAATTGGGTGACAACGCGATGACAACTTACGGTAAGCTTCGTAAGGCTTTTGGAGAGGAGGTTATGTCAAGAGCTCAAGTTTTTCATTGGCATAAAATGTTTAGTGAAGGCAGAAAGAATGTTGAAGATGAAGACTGCAATGGACGACCATCAACCTCACAGACAGATGTCAACTTGGCCAGGGTGCTTGAACTCATACGATCTGATCGAAGATTATCCGTGAAAATGATTACAGAAGAACTCAACATCAATCGAGAAATGGTAGTGTCCATGCCAACATTGCTCATAATTGGATTCTGCATCACGAGAACGTGCCATCCCTTACTGCTCTGTCAGTATAGCAATTTTTAACCTCAAAACAAATTTCAGTACCACCACAGCCACCTTATTCACC
This sequence comes from Schistocerca serialis cubense, assembly GCF_023864345.2. Classification (NCBI taxonomy): domain Eukaryota; kingdom Metazoa; phylum Arthropoda; class Insecta; order Orthoptera; family Acrididae; genus Schistocerca; species Schistocerca serialis. Next base: position 259,939,155 of record NC_064644.1, on the reverse strand, counting down.
AGATATCGCTCTGTGCGACTTTTCTCTATTTCCAAGAGTCAAAACAGTGGTCAAGGGACACCATTTTCAAGCAACATAAGATGTCCAAAAAGCTGTGACGAGGGTCTTGGAGGATATTACAGAAGACGAGTTCCAGAAATGTCACCATCAATGGCAGAAACGCTGGAAAAAGTGTGTACAATCAGAAGGGAACTGTTGTGGCGTAACAAGACAGCTACGCCACTCTGAAGTAGCCGAAAGGCACGCGTAATCTCAAGTAGGCTAGATAGAGGTCTGAAACAGGATACTTATTAATGTTATAAAGAAAAGTATGTAGCTGCTGGAATACTTAACTTTTAATCCTTGTTGTATACATCGTTCTTGATGAGACATTTCATACGATAACTATCAAACTATGTAAGGCTAATGGCGCCTTGCTAGGTCGTACCCATTGACTTAGCTGAAGGCTATTCTGTCTCTCGGCAAATGAGAGAAAGGCTTCGTCAGTGTAGTCGCTAGCAATGTCGTCCGTACAACTGGGGGCGAGTGCTAGTCCGTATCTCGAGACCTGCCTTGTGGTGGCGCTCGGTCTGCGATCACACAGTGGCGACACGCGGGTCCGACGTGTACTAAATGGACCGCGGCCGATTTAAGCTACCACCTAGCAAGTGTGGTGTCTGGCGGTGACACCACTTTCCTCCCCCGCAAATCGGCGAACGGTCGTGTGATAAGGCTTCCGCCCGCCGTTGGGAGGACCCCATGTTGACGTATGCGATGAGGTGGGGAGCCTAACAACAGGCGAGGCTGTGCCACCCGCACCCGGCCATTCGGTCCGAGGGGAGCTAGGAAACGCCTGAAAACCTACTCCAGGGTGCACGTCAACATGCGGTGTATGCGCCCGTAAAGACACATGAGGGGCCGAAGGGTCGACCTCCATTGCGTCGGGGTACCCGACGCGCGATGACGCCATGTGGTCCGGAGCGGGCAAGAGTTCCATGGCGGAGGACGGCGGGTCACGGGAAGCGATCGGCGGCGCGTGACCCAGGGAGGCGCTTGGCGGCTGCAGCGAAGCGTCGAATGCGGGCGGCGCCGGCGGGAGAACCGGCGGCGGCGGAGGCGGCAGCGGCGCGTCGCCATGGGGCAAAATGGAAGGCATCGTCGGTAACACCTGGGGATGAGGCGAGCTAGTAGATGGGTCCCCAGGGCGCTGACCGGACGGCACCGTCGCTGAAAGCAGACGGGGAGCGGCAGAACCCGTGCGACGACAGAGGCGCAGCTGATTGAGATGCCGACGCACCTCACCAGAGGCCCCCAAAAGCAAATACATCGCGCGGCCGAGGCAGCGAAGAATGCGCCCTGCGAGCCAACGCCGTGAACCTCGATAGTTGCGATAAAATACAACGTCGCCTGGAGCAAAAGCAGAAGTCTGCCGCTGCACAGGAACCTGATGCGGCGGGTGCAGCAAAGACATCAAGGTTCGATGAGGACGACCGTGGAGCAACTCAGCCGGCGAGCGACCATCTCGGGGCTGAGAGCGATACGATGACAAAAAGAGCAACAATGCGTCCTCCCGAGAATGCGACTCTTTCAACTTCAACATCTGTGACTTGAAAGTCCGGACCAATCGTTCAGCGGCACCGTTTGACTGAGGCGAAAACGGCGCGGATGTCAGATGTTGAATACCATTGGCCTGGCAGAATGACTGAAATTCTGCGGACATGAATTGTGGGCCATTGTCGGAAACAATAGTCTGCGGAAAACCTTCAATGCAAAAGACAGCAGACAACGCTTGGATGGTGGCAGATGACGTCGTGGAAGACATCCGGACAACAAAAGGAATATTACTGAAGGCATCTACCAGAACCAACCATCGAGCATTCCAGAATGGACCAGCAAAATCGATGTGCAAGCGTTGCCAAGGGGAAATGGCTTTTGGCCATGCAAAGACTTTCCGCGGCAGTGCGGATTGTTGTTCGGCACACGCCATGCAAGAAGAACACATATTCGTAATCGCAGCATCGATTCCGAACCAAGTACAGTGCTGACGAGCAAGTTGTTTCGTTCGCACTATACCCCAATGTCCGTGGTGAAGAAGCCGTAAAACAGAGGAATGTAACGAACGTGGGACCACGACTCTGGACTGATCATTATCAGAACGCAACAACAAAACACCACGTCGAACAAAAAGTCTCTCCTTGTGAGCAAAAAATCGGCGAACCAACGGATCCTCGATCCGAGACTTTGACAAAGGCCATTGCGTAGCAACAAAACGCAAAACGGTAGCAAGGACCAGGTCAGCAGCTGTGGCTGTAGCTACACGACGAAAATCAATCGGAAACGATTCGACCACGTCATCGGTTTCCGAATCAATGAACATGCAAGCAAGTTCGGAAGAATCGAATGCTTTATCCTCAGCAACAGGCAAACAGGACAACGCATCGGCGTTGCCGTGCTTAGCAGTGGACCGATACAAGATATCGTAGCGGTACTGCGAGAGGAAAATAGACCAGCGAATGAATTTCTGCGCTGTACGTGGAGGTACAGGCTTGTTCGGATGAAAAAGCGACGTCAATGGTTTGTGGTCTGTGATGATGGTAAAGTGACGAACATACAAGAAATCATGGAACTTAGTAACACCAAACACGAGAGCCAAAGCTTCTTTCTCTATCTGTGAATAATTTCTTTGGCAGACGAGAGCAATTTTGACGCAAAGGCAATAGGGCGATCATGCGATCCATCTTTGTGCGCAAGCACAGCACCGATCCCGAAATCCGATGCATCTACCGTCAACAAAAGGGGTTTATGGGGATCGAATGGCGTAAGGCAAGTATTTGAAAGCAACGCCGACTTCAACTGGCGAAAGGCGCGTTCGCATTCCGTCGTCCAGACGGACGGAACACCCTTACGGCGTAAGCTATGAAGCGGAGCTGAAATGGAAGAGGCATTGCGCAGAAAGCGATGATAATAGTTAATTTTACCCAACACACTCTGTAGCTGCTTCACATTTTGTGACGAAGGCAAATCTTGTATGGCACGGAGGGGCTCTGGACTCGGGTTGTATGCCTTGGGCATTGATGACATGTCCCAGGTATGGTAAGTCACGAGCAAAAAACACACATTTGTCCTTCCGCAAGCGAAGACCATTTTGTCGCAATACCTAAAATAATGTTCGTAGGTGTGCTAAATGCTCGTCGGCCGTCTTTCCGGAGATCACAATATCGTCCAGATAGTTCGCAGCGGTAGGGACCGACGCACAAACAGTTTGTAAATATTGCTGAAACAATGCAGGGGCGGATGCACACCTGAATGGCAGTCTTTTGAAGCGGTACAAACCAAGATGCGTGTTAACCACCAAGACGCGCTGGGATTCGGCGTCCACTGGGATTTACAAGTACGCATCTGCTAGGTCTAACTTCGAAAAGTAGTTACCCGGGCACAGTTGATCAAAAAGATCTTCCGGGCGGGGTAAGGGAAAAGTTGCAATCACGAGTTGTGCATTCACTGTTGCCTTGAAGTCCACACAAAGTCTCAGTTTTCCGGAAGGTTTCGGCAAAATTACTAAGGGTGAGGCCCAGAAAGAAGCTTGCACACGTTCAATGGCACCCTGTGATTCTAAATCGTTTAATGTTCTTGCGACCTCATCACGCAATGCGTGAGGAACATTGCGTGCTCTGAAAAATTTCGGTTGCGCGTTTACTTTCAGTTCCAAATGTGCTTCATAGTTCTTAGCGCAACCAAGGCCCGGTGCAAAAATGTCTGCAAATTCTTCACACAGACGAGAAACACTGTCTGAAGGCACAGTCTGATTCACTGATAGGACCTGATTTACAATAGACATGTTAAACAATTCAAATAAATCTAAACCAAACAAGTTCACTGCAGAAGAAGAACGAAGAACGTATAATGACACAAGTTTTGTTTGTCCCTTGTATGTTGCAAGAAGAGTGCTCTGTCCTAACACAGGGATCTGCTGTCCTGAATATGTAGTGAGCTTAACAGTTGCGGCATGCAACGGAGGTTTGCCCAGTTGTTTGTACGTGTCGTGATTGAGCAATGAAACTGCAGCTCCGGTATCGAGCTGGAATGGTATGACCTTGCCATTAAAGTCCAAATCTACAAAAAGTTTATTGTCCTGCTGACGACAAGAGCGACTGTCTCGTGCAATTTGAACTGATACAGGTGCAGCATCGCTTGCTAATTGACATGATTTCCGGCGACGTCGACGCACACTTTTTGTGGGACGAACACAGTCACTGTTAGAGACAGTGGCACTGGACGAAGTGGAATTAACTACATGAACGTCCATGGGCGAAGTTCACGAGCCTGAGTGTCCTTGGTTCGATTCCGGCTCGAAGCAAAGGGCCTGGAATGATTGTGATTGTCTAATCTGAGCTTTTTCTGGCAAACACTTTGAACATGTCCTTTCCTATTACAGAAAAAGCAAATAGCTTGGCGTGACGGGCAATTGTCACGCGAATGTCGAGTTGCACACCGCGGGCATGATTTCACTGCATTTGTGTGCTGGTGCAGCACACCTGGTTTAGAGCGTGGCGGCAGCTGCGTGGACGTGCGCGAGGGCAGTTTACCGGGCCACGCAGCGCGCCCGGCAGGCTGGTTAATGTTACACACGGCTGGCGAAGTTGCAAATGATTCCTGAGCAAAGTCAAGCGTGTCTCGTCTATCCAATATGTCCATCACTTGCTGAAGGGAGGGATTAACTAGTTTCAAAATTTGCTCCCATATACGAACATCAGAAACGTTCTGTGCAATTGTATCACGTACCATTGTATCTGAATAAGGGAGTCCACATTCACACTCAAAAGCACAATCCCGTGTAAGGCCTTGCAATGTTGCAACCCACTCCCTATTAGTTTGACCGGCCGTACGTTTTGTACAAAAGAAAGTATACCTTTTTGCAACTACATTAACTGTTTCTTCGTAGGACAGAGTTGCTACGTCGCGTCGGGGAAATAAGTTCACTATCACACGGTACGTTTGCACCCCTACACACGCCAATAAATGAGACTGCCGCTCGTTACCTTGAATTCTGTAGGCGGCGAGATGAAAGCCAAGCTGGCGTGACCACTCCGTCCAGGTCTCTTGGGTTGGGTCAAACTTGCGAAACGGCGGTGCAACTGCATGTTGTGGCTGCAGTAGCGGTGAAGCGGCGGCTGCCGCATCGTGTTGCAGTGCACGTTGACCCTGGACGAGCTGTCCCAGGGCATCCAATAACGCCTGCGTCTGCTGATTCTGCAAGCGATAAAATTCGGACAGTACATCTGGAGAATGTGGCGAAGCCATGACACAAGTAAATGTAAGCAATTAGAAAGAACAAGACCCTTTCCGTTGTCTCGTCGCCAACTGTTGTGGCGTAACAAGACAGCTACGCCACACTGAAGTAGCCGAAAGGCACGCGTAATCTCAAGTAGGCTAGATAGAGGTCTGAAACAGGATACTTATTAATGTTATAAAGAAAAGTATGTAGCTGCTGGAATACTTAACTTTTAATCCTTGTTGTATACATCGTTCTTGATGAGACATTTCATACGATAACTATCAAACTATGTAAGGCTAATGGCGCCTTGCTAGGTCGTAGCCATTGACTTAGCTGAAGGCTATTCTAACTGTCTCTCGGCAAATGAGAGAAAGGCTTCGTCAGTGTAGTCGCTAGCAATGTCGTCCGTACAACTGGGGACGAGTGCTGGTCCGTATCTCGAGACCTGCCTTGTGGTGGCGCTCGGTCTGCGATCACACAATGGCGACACGCGGGTCCGACATGTACTAAATGGACCGCGGCCGATTTAAGCTACCACCTAGCAAGTGTGGTGTCTGGCGGTGACACCACAGGGAACTACTTTGAAGGAGACAACACTAAACGTGACTAAAACGGTAAGCAACATTTTTTTCACATCAGACTCATTACTTTACTGTCGCACCTCGTATATGGTTGATGATTAAAGTCTCTGTTACATGTATCTGTTGCATTTACACTATTAACTTATGCATCAACCAAATAGTATCAAAGTATTGAATAAAGTATCGAACATTTGGTATCTGTAGTATCATAGGAAATGTATGATATCTGCTCTTAGCAGCACTTATGCACCTGGCCTTCTGCTGCCCAACCATCCTACAACACAGCAAGAAATTGGCACCATATTGCCAGAGGTCACTCCAAACACTGTAAAGCCGTAGGCACACGGGGCGAGCCGGTTAAGGTGATTTTGCCCTCGCAGTGCTCTCCAGCGGCAGTTGTCTTTATTTTACAATACAATTTGTTCACAAACAAGGACGTGCTTGAAATTCCCCATTAGCTCTATTACAACGCGCATTTCCTTCCTTGTCTGTATTACACTAGTCGAGCTGTACACGTCCGCAGCTTGTGGTCCAGTGGCTGTCGGTGCTGTTTCTGGATCACGGGGTCCCGGGTTCGATTGGTGGATGGGTTGGGGATTTTTCTCTGCCTGGGGACTGGGTGTTTGTCTTGTCATCATCATCATCATCATCATCATCGTTTGTGTCAGTGGCTAGATCGGACTGTGTAAAAAATTGGACTGTGAAAAATTGAGACTTGGTACAGGCGCTGATGACCATGCAGTTGAGCGCCCCACAAACCAAACATCATCATCGTGTTGGGCGTCTGTGGTATATATAATAAAAATTTCAGTATACATGAACAACTAATTAGACAAAAATGGAAGATACGTATCTGCGTCAGCGAGGATGTTAGCTTATAAAAATCCACCGAATTGAACAAACACACTCCTAACAGGGAGGGCACATATATTTATATAACATTACGTACCACAGAAATTATTTGTATTAATTTAGCAAGAAAGTGTCAGAACCTTTTGGAAAACGTGAAGGTGAAGAAGAAAAAAGTCGATACAAAAGGATTCGAATCCCATACCGACCTAATCTCTGCACTCTACCAGGATGACTCTACATGTTACTCTGGGCTGTAGCTTCATTTCAACTCACTTTGGGTTTTATGTTATAGTCTTCTATAATCTTTAATCACAGCTATATTATTAACTTACTTTTAATTACAACAAATCCTAATGTGAACGACACGTTTTCCATGAATTTTTAGTGTGCCGGTACCTTGAAACGGCTTACTCTGATAACACGGAAGTTAAAACGCGATAATAACTAAATACAAAAATTCTTTAACCACTAATATAACGTTTCGCGTGGTTTTATTACAATAAAACTTAGTAATGTGCTAGTGCTTAGAAACAGTATATATATGGGGTGTAAGGCATAACAAAAACCCACCGAATATGGACTTCTGCTGAATAAGACGAGTACAATATGATTTAATGGTTTCTGCGGGCCGCAAGTTTTCTGATTGAGACGTAGGGAGCGTTGTTACTTGCCATTCTACATCTACATCTACAGGATTACTCTGCAATTCACATTTAAGTGCTTGGCAGAGGGTTCATCGAACCACAATCGTACTATCTCTCTACCTTTCCACTCCCGAACAGCGCGCGGGAAAAACGAACACCTAAACCTTTCTGTTCATTTTCTCATTTTATTTTGATGATCATTCCTACCTATGTAGGTTGGGCTCAACAAATTATTTTCGCATTCGGAAGATAAAGTTGGTGAGGGAAATTTCGTAAATAGATCTCGCCGCGACGAAAAACGTCTGTGCTTTAATGACTTCCATCCCAACTCGCGTATCATATCTGCCACACTCTCTCCCCTATTACGTGATAATACAAAACGAGCTGCCCTTTTTTGCACCCTTTCGATGTCCTCCGTCAATCCCACCTGGTAAGGATCCCATACCGCGCAGCAATATTCTAACAGAGGACGAACGAGTGTAGTGTAAGCTGTCTCTTTAGTGGACTTGTTGAATCTTCTAAGTTTCCTGCCAATGAAACGCAACCTTTGGCTCGACTTCTCCACAATATTATCTACGTGGTATTTCCAACTGAGGTTGTTCATAATTTGAACACCCAGGTACTTAGATGAATTGACTGCCTTGAGAATTGTACTATTTATCGAGTAATCGAATTCCAACGGATTTCTTTTGGAACTCATGTGGATCACCTCACACTTTTCGTTATTTAGCGTCATCTGCCACCTGCCACACCATACAGCAATCTTTTCTAAATCGCTTTGCAACTGATACTGGTCTTCGGATGACCTTACTAGAAGGTAAATTACAGCATCGTCTGCGAACAACCTAAGAGAACTGCTGAGATTGTCACCCAGGTCATTTATATAGACCAGGAACAGCAGAGGTCCCAGGACGCTTCCCTGGGGAACATCTGTTATCACTTCAGTTTTACTCGACGATTTGCCGTCTATTACTACGAACTGCGACCTTCCTGACAGGAAATCACGAATCCAGTCGCACAACGGAGACGATACCCCATAGGCCCGCAGCTTGATTAGAAGTCGCTTGTGAGGAACGGTGTCAAAGGCTTTTCGGAAATCTAGAAATACGGAATCAACTTGAGATCCCCTGTCGATTGGTTCCACTTTATGTGAAAATTGCCGAAATATCGTAGAACTTATTTTATGTCTCACGTGACGAAATGTCGCCCCAAAATGACGCTGTAGAAAGTGACGTCAAAAATCTGGAGGAGCGCCACATCGACGTTACGTAACTCGTCCCCCGTGGCGACGCTTCGGAAATAGCCGGGCAGGGGCGCCGCGCGCGTGTGCAGTGCGGGCGGCGGAGCGGCGCCGCGTCGTGCTGTTGTGGGCCGGCTAGGCTGCCACGGCGCGAGGGCGCTGCGCCCGGGCCAGGAGGCGCGCCGTGCGCATGCGCGCGCCTATCGACTGCGGGGCGGCCGTGACCTTGAGCGCGACCCCGCCCGGGCCGCGGCGCGCCGCCATTCAGCTGCCGTCGCCGCCGCCGCCACTGTCACTGTTTACAAACACCGCCGCCGGCCGGCCGCCGGTGCGTGAAACAAGCAGCTCGGCGCCTCGCTTCCTGGTCGCAGATCATCGAACCGAGCCTGCAGGTGTCGAAGAGCCGCGCAACGGACCGTGGAAACTGATCAGAGACCTCAAGCGGAAGATATCGTCACATCTGAAATTGCTTCATCTGGGTTCCGAGAACCTGTGGTAGGACCTTCACCATTCACAGTAACGTCTCTGGACAATATACGAGGTGCGACGACAAAGTAATGAGACTGATGTGGAAAGAAAAGTTGCTTACTGTTTTAGTCAAGTTTAGTGTTGTCTCCTTCAAAGTAGTTCCCTTCTGATTGCACACACTTTTTCCAGCGTTTCTGCCATTGATGGGAACATTTCTGGAACTCATCTTCTGTAATATCCTCCGAGACCCTCGTCACAGCATCCTGTGTTGTTTGAAAATGGTGTCCCTCGGCAGCCGTTTTGACTCTTGGAAATAGAAAAAAGTCGCACAGAGCGATATCTGGTGAATAAGGTGGCTGTGTTAGTACTGAATTTGTTTTGAGGCTAAAAATTGCTGTACTGACAGAGCAGTATGGGATGACGCATTATCGTGATCCAGAATCCAATTATCAGCTATGTTGGCATGGACACGAAAAACTCTTTTACGAAGAATAATACTGGTTAACTGTTTGTCCAGCAGGCACCCACTCTTTATCAACAATTCCCTTGGAATCAAAGAAGCACGCAAGCATGCATTTCACTTCTGACTTTGACATGAGAGCTGTTTTTGGTCTGGGTGATCCCTTTGAGCACCACTGGGAACTTTCGCGTTTTGTCTCTGGATCGTACTGAAAAAACCAACTTTCACCACCAGTGACAACACGGCTCAACAATTCTGGAATGATTTCCGTTTGCTCTAACAGTTCGGCTGCCACATTTTTCCGGATCTCTCGCTGTTGTGGTGTGAGATTTTTGGCGACCATTTTTGCACAAAACCTTCTCATACCAAGATCTTCATTTATTATTAGACGAACCGTTTCTCGATTGATGTTCAGTTCTCCTGCAATCATTTCCACGGATAATCTTCAATCAGATCGTACGAGTTCACGCACCCTGGCCAAGTTGACATTCGTCCGTAAGGTTGATGGTCATTCACTACAGTCTTCATCTGCAACATTCGTTCTGCCTTCACTGAACATTTTATGCCAGTGAAATACTTGAGCTCTTGACATAACCCTCTTCAAAAGCCTTCTGAAGCTTAACGTAAGCTGTCGTCGCGTTTTCACCCAATTTAACGCAAAAAGAAATGGCCTATCGTTGCGCAACTTTATGCTGTTCCATTTCTCTGGCGAGAGACACAAACACGTGGTAACTAATTACAGCACTGCTCACGACTTAGCAGTTGCATTGTTGTACTGCTTGGACTAGAAGCAGCTTATACACCAAGGTCAAAGGTATTGTGCCTACGCAAGCCTGCAGGGTTGCCACATCTTGCAAAGAAAATCAGTCTCATTACTTTATTGTCGCACCTCGTATACTGCTCTGCAAAACTTGAGGACGAGATAAAAGTAACATAACATGTTAAAAACTCGCTAGAAGTGAATGAAAATGCGGGATCATGGTGGCAAGAGGTATCTCAGTCATGTATTGATAAATGTGACATGCCCTGAGGTCAGTGTGGCTATAGACAGCGTCATATTGGGCTGCCCCCCTACACGAGGCACTTGGAGTAATGTAGCCGGGACCTCGTCGGGACACTGAGATGGGGGTGTAGAAACGAAGTAAAAAATTTGTTTAATATAATTACTTTTTATTTAGAACACAATTATGTAGAATTCGTTGCGACAAAAGTGGTTGGAACACATATTTTTCGGAAGATTTCACCCTCTTCAACAATTTTTTCCCTTTTACGTGTTTATAAAACTCCATACTAGTTTGACTGTAGTTATACTGGCACTGTAAGATTGATTCCACAGTCCTGGCAGCTGTCAATTTTTTTTTTCTTAAGTCCACAGGCCGACATCAGCGAAAATAGTCATTCCACAGTGGCGTTGTGTGCGGGAATAAAAGACAATCACTCACTTAACAGTAGCAGTTGGCATTTGCGTTCAGGATTGTCCGTTTCCTTAAGAAAGTAAACCCACCTTTCTTCCATGGAGAACTGGAGAATATGGAAAGGGTATCAGATTCCTTCTGCATTTCCTTTAATATGATGTAACACATCGGCTGGCCGCGTTGATGAAGCCCTCCGATATTGGTATTGGTACTGTCTCCGAAAAAGGGATTAATTTTTCTAGTGGAATTTGCAATCGCCTTGAAGTTTCGTTATTCAGCGAATCAAATTTCAACAACATCTGTTAGATTCCGCCAGTTTCAGTAACGTATTGAAAAGTTAAAGGAAACATCTTTTCAGCCTTGTGCTTCAATGCATCGGTGACGTACGCCGTAAAGTGAAACTTCTTGCAATTATTTTACGTATTCAGACACGGAGTGTGGTGCGAGAATAGTTTTAACAGTCATCGTAGCTTTGGTCCAGGCCGTATACTGCTTTGCAGCAACTTTGGAGTCAGGATTCATTGCGGCAATCAGTATTACTGTGCGGTCAAGAGAAGTGAAGGATTGATGATACTAGACAAATTCATAGTCTGTTGTTCTGCAGCAGCAACGAGCAATTCTTCCTGGGTATCTTCTTTAATCACGAATGTAGAACGACTGGTGTTGGTCACGTTTTGCCTATTGTATGCAGGGCAAAACGACCTGCGAGACGTCTGAGAGTAGCCGCAGTTTATGTGGTTTCTGTTCTGGCGCGTACGGAATGACTAGCCAGTCTGCATTAGTCTGCATTAGTCTATGGTCAAGTTTCAGTCTGTGCCTAATAAGATTATCATATTCCTGTACATAGCCATGAAGATAAATGAATAGACACTTTGTCAATCTGGCCGTACGTGGGGTCTGGACCCCTCCACCATCCTCCACACCTATAAATCCCTCATCCGCCCTATCCTTTGTTACGCCCATCCAGCCTGGATCTCCGCCCCCCCCCCTACCTGTTATAAATCCCTACAAATCCTTGAATGCCATACTCTCCGCCTCGCCTATCGCATCCGTCTCCCCTCCCCCACGCGGATCCTGCATGATCTCATCCCCTTCCCCCACCTCCTCCTTTTCCTTGAAAGGATATGTATCCTGTACACCTCCCGCAAACTCGATCCTCCTCATCCACTTGTCTCACCCATCCTCTCCCACCCCGCCCACTGCCGCGCCTGTATTCCCACGTCCCACCCGGTCTCCATCTCTCCACCCTCCTTACCCTCTCCCAAGGTGGCTTCCGCCAGCTCCCCCTCCCTGATGATGTCCTCCTCCCCTCCATCTACCCCTCCTACCAACTTTGATTCTCCCTCCCTCTTCCTGTGTCTGTTCCTTTGGGCACCCTACCTCCCTCCTCCCTTTCTCCCCACTTCTCCCCCGGGCCTCCCCTCCCGTGTTCCTCTACTCCTCCTCCCATCTCCTCAGCCATTGGCATTTTTGTTCTCCCCTCTCCACCCTCTCCACCCCCCCTCACCCTTCTTCACCTCTTGGCAGGTCCCCGGACTCGCACACGCTACGTGGACTTCCGCGCGCCGGAGATCATCGCCATCAGTGTCTCGTTTTTTGTGTATCTGTGACCACTATTTTTTGCCCGTCACTATGATCTTTCTTATTCTCCATTCTGTGTACTGTTATTGTCAACACTATGGCTGAAGAGCAGCGTTGCATGCCGCTGACAGCCTACCTGATTGTTCAAGTATTAAAATAACAATAAAGGAAAAAAAACACTTTGTCAAGTATCAGAGATATGTGAGAATAAGATTAACGTACCAAGACCAAAGGAACTTCAGATTGTCAGTTGTAAACAGCATCCAGAATCAAGTTAAGTAATTTCTATGCTTTTTATTATTTTAATAAATGTGTGTGAAAATTAATCAAGTTCAGTTTAAAGTTGGTCACCGTCAATCTGCTACTCTAAGCGTGCAAGTGGCATTTCTGTCGTCTGACCTAACAGCAGAAGATAAACACGCCACGAGAAGACCACGAGACATATTGCTGGCACTCGCCTACTTCGTTAGAGCGACAAGTCAGATAATCTGATGGTATGTGTACCGAAGGTCTTACAGTACGCACACCACGCCTCAACAAGTTAGCAGTCTGCTCATCCCCCTTAGAGCAAGAATTGAAAGTAAAACGATGCCCTTTCACGCTTGGCGGCAACCACTTTGCTAACTGTGATAACTGTACGCAAGTGGCGCAATGAAACGTGTTCGATGGGTCTGTCATTCGGTTTCCTCGATATCGAATGTATCCGGAACCCTGCTTTACGACTTCCCTGTTTTCTCATTTCTGCAAACGCCAGCGAACTAGCAGCTGTAGCGTCAAAATTGAATGGTGAAGCTAAACGTTGCTTTTTCTCACGGTAGCGCCTATTACGTCATAATTTCCCCTCACACGCCTCCGCCCACCGGAAAGACCAGTTTTGTCATTTAGATTTTTGTTCATCATTTTGAACAACTGCTTTTGAACAATGTTGATGTAAACAAATAGCACACCAGTTGCCTTAAAAACTGTTTCTTTAACGCAACTGGTGTGCTATTTCTTCACACCGGGAGTCTTTTTATTCCATTCACACTGCTATCTGCCAGTGCGATTGGACTTCTTTGTTGTGCCACCTACATGTGCGTCACACAGTCAAAGAGAAAGACTGGACGTGATGAAAGTTCAAAAAGCTGTAAGACTCCTTTACACAGTGAAAGCGAAATTATGTTCTACTACAGTTTCAAAAGAACAACTTCAAATGTTTACTGAAAATTGGGGAAAAATATATAATATACAATAAAAAACATCGGCACTCAATGTTGCCTTTTCATATCGTTATATAGGTGTGAAATATATCGATGTATGGATATACTGATATTTTGTCAATAGCCCCAGTAGTGACCTCCAAATCTTTGAACACGGTCAATGTTATTGTGACAATGAGTTTCCTTTAATTTACATCTATGGTCACAAACTTTTTTGTTAACAGATTACCGGTTTCGGTCTATAATGACCATCATCAGATCTGCAGAAAAAATGAGAAAAACATAAATACACTCGCAGATAGTCTACAGCTTAAAAACAATAAATAGACCATAATGAAAAGCGCTACTGACAAATATATGCATTTGTGCGCTCTAGGAATGAAGAGCCAGACCTGATTTATAAAAACAAAGTCCCAATGTACGGCAGCCATAGTGGCATCGTCAAATGTTAAATGTGGCATCAGCACCAGCATCGTCAAATATATATAAATAACATCATATGCACGAGTAACACTATTGTTCAAAACAAGCTGCCGTACAGTAGCCACAAGATGTTTGTGTTGGAAGCTGAGCAGATGTCGCTAATGTCGGCATACACTAGTGTTCAATAATTAATCGAACAGCGAAAATAAAGGGGGATACGATAGATGAATTTTGTAATGAGCTTATAACATATGAAAGGGATTACGGTAATAAAAGCAACGAAATAGAACAAGACAAAAGTGAGATTGTTAAAAAGAGGAAGAGTTAAGAGACAAGCGCACAAATGGGTATATTTGTCAGTAGTACTTTTAATTATGGTCTATTTATTGTTTTTAAGCTGTAGACAATCTACGAGTGTATTTATGTTTTTCCCATTTTTTGCTGCAGATCTAATGATGGTCATTATAGACCAAGACCGATAATCTGTGAACAAAAATGATTGTGACCATAGACGTAAATTAAAAGAAATTCATTGTATATAAGGGTCACTGATTCATTTGCGACAATGCCGCAGCTTGTGAAGTTATTGTGACACTGTACTCCTTCCCCATGTGCGTCTTTTCAGTGGTGCATTCGGCAGTGACTTTATTTTTTGGAGCGAGACTGTGCGACGGCATCGAACTGCGCAGGTGGTGCAGCTCTTTCAACGAGAGGATATTCGCCGAATGATCTGGCCTACCTGAACCCTGACTTCAACCCCATGGAGCACCATGGCAAGCGTTGGAGAGACGTATTGCTTCGCGTCGACATGCACCAAAAGCTGTCAACCGTTCTGGTCGAGAAACACGACGCCCCACTACAAGAACTCCTTACCAACCCCGTGGCCAGCATGAGAGATCGTTGCAGAGCCTGCATTGCCATCTGTGTTGATGACACATCCTGTTAAGAACCACGTCCCTCGTTTGTAATGTCCAGGTTATCACATAAATCGTGGTGACTCTGTAGAATTATTGTGTTTGAATGAAAGTGTCGTTCCTGTTCGTCTCATCGCGTACTTCTTTCAACTGCCTTCTGTACTACCGTAGCAGTTATTTGTCTCGTATGCGTGGTCCGAGTCTCAACGAGCTATGTTACTCGGAAGTGACACATATGCGAAAGTTACTTTCGATCACAAGTTTCGCACACCAGCGCGTTAGTTAGCCGCTTAAAAGAGCGCACAGCTCGCTTTGCAATGCTCCAGACGAGTCAGAACTGGTAACGGGGGTCGTCCTACCGCCCTTTGTGCCACTTGGTTCTGTGGAATCGCAGTGGGATAAGACGACGTGGCGACAGAATGGCAGAGAGGAGTTATCGTGTTTGGTGCTTCCCGATTTGTTGGTGTACCAAAGCGAAGTTCTCAACGTGTCTCAAAGCAATGTTTTAGCACTCGCAACCGTATAACATGGTCCAACATTAGTGGTCCTAAAATGGCTCTGAGCACTGTGGAACTCAACAGCTGAGGTCATCAGTCCCCTAGAACTTACAACTACTTAAACCTAACTAACCTAAGGACATCACACACATCCATGCCAGAGGCAGGATTCGAACCTGCGACCGTAGCAGTCACGCGGTTACAGACTGAAGCGCCGGATTTAGGGGTCCTAAAAGATTACGAACCGTAGAAGAGTATTTGCGTTCAGTGAGCTAGTATTTATCTTAGGCTGTAGTAAGAACTCTGCAGAGCAGATTTTAGTGTTGGTTTATTATCCTCGAAGCACCGCACTCTGGTAATTTTTCTCTTTTGTGGGGTTATGTTTGTACTTACTGTTACTCCTGACTGCTTTGTTTCCATTTTTTGAGATCGTGATTGGTTTTTTACACGTTACGATTTGGAGAGGGACAGTGCCTGCTGTGAGCAGACACAAGGAGCATTCGCTACTGTCCACAAACAGCTGGAGGTTGCGTTGGCCACAACTGTCAGACCTCTGGCTACTGCTCAGAGCTGCGGTGACACTGGGAGACCTGCAACACCTTTAGTGCCGTTGGAATCCCCTGGTAACCTGGTTGTCGCTGCGACTTCTGATTCGCAACTTCTGACCGGTCCGCGGTGGGTTCTCGTGTTACTGGATGGAAGGCATGACTAGCTCCTTAGGCCTCATCAACGGGTACGAGGTGGTACCCAGCGTTGGTAATATTTCTGAGTCAGCGTGGGGTGTCTCTCCTGTTGGACCACTGGCCGATTTTTCTACCCATCCTGGACAAGTCCACAGACAATAGAACTTCTGAGATGTAAAACACGCCGAGGGTGTGAGCGTGGAGTAGTCCCACCCCTTATACACTATGTCATCAAAAGTACATGGACACCTGACTGAAAATAACGTACAAGTTCGTGGCGCTCTCCGTCGGTAATGGTGGGATTCAGTATCGTGTTGCCCCACCCTTAGCCTTGATGACAGCTTTCACTCTCGCAAGCATACGTTCAATCAGGTGCTGGAAGGTTTCTTGGGGAACGGCAGCCCATTCTTCACGGAGTGCTGCGCTAGTATCGATGTCGGTCGGTGAGGCCTAGCACGAAGGCGGCATTCCAAAACAACAAGGGTGTTCTGTAGGATTCAGATCAGACTCTATGCAGGCCAGTCCATTACAGGGATGTTATTCTCGTTTAACCACTATACCACAGGCCGAGCATTATGAACAGATGCTCGATTGTGTTGAAAGACGCAATCGCCATCACCGAATTGCTCTTCAACAGTGGGAAGCAAGAAGATGCTTAAAACATCAACTTATGTCTGTGATGTTATAGTGCTACGCAAAACAACAAGGGATTCAAGCCCCCTCCATGAAAAACATGACCACACCATAACACCGCCGCCCCCGAATTTTACTGTTGCCACTACACACGCTGGAAGATGACGTCCACCCAGCATTCGCCATAGCCACACCCTGCCATCGGATCGCCACATTGTGTACCGTGATTTGTTACTCCACACAACGTTTTTCCACCGTTCAATATTCCAATGTTTGCGCTCCTTCCACCAAGCGAGGCGTTGTTTGGCGTTTACTGCCGTGATGTGTGGCTTGTGAGCAGCTGCTCGACAATGAAATCCAAGTTTTGTCACCTCCCGCCTAACTGTCACAGTACTTGCAGTGGTACCTGATACAGTTTGGAATTCCTGTGTTATGGTCTGGATAGATGTCTGCCTCTTACACATGTAAGTAGGCTGTTTAAGTTTTTATATTGGTAACACCACGTAGCGCTCTGTATGAAAATCACTGGCTGTGCTGTGTTCAGTCTGTGGCTAGTTTCATATGAAACGTCCCCTTTGAAAAATTATACATGACTGTGCTTAAACTGACACACAATATTTTTTTTAGCGCAACGCAATCTGACTTTCAATAATCCCTACAAAAAGAATGGCCCTGACTAACATTAACCTATACCTTTCACAAATCACTTACCTCACAAAAATCTTCGTTACTCGAACTACAGCAATACAGCGAGCGCCACTACTGCCAGCTAAATAAAAGATTCAAACTACTGAAGGCACTAACTACTAATAGGCATGGTTAGCAAATGAAAGATTTTAATAGAGAACAAACAATGTATTTACCTTAATAGTGTTGAAAAATCATAATATATATAGCAGTTCATAACATCCAGTCTTACAAATTTCAAAATTCCGCCATTTCTCTCCCCACATCCACCACTGCTGGCGGCTCACCTCCAACTGCGCAATGCTATGCGCTGTTCACATCCAGCTGCCGCTGCCCAACACTACAATGGCAGACAACAATGCAAACTAGCCACAGACTGCACACAGCACAGCCAGTGATTTTCATACAGAGCGCTACGTGGCGTTACCAATATAAAAACTTAAACAGCCTACTTACACACATTACGACCCTCTTCAACAGTCGGTGGCCTCTGACAGTCAACAGCCGCTGTCGGCCTATACACTTTTGTGCTGTACGTGTCCCTTCACGTTTCCACTTCACTAACGCATCGGAAACAGTGGACCTAGGAATGTTTATGGGTGTGGAAATCTCGCTTACAGACGTATGACACAAGTGACACCTGGTCATCTGACTACGTTCGATGTCCGTGAGCTCCGTGGAGCGCTCCATTCTGCTCTATCACGATGTCTAATGACTACTGATGTTTCTGGTGTGAAAAGATCAGCCGCCAGAGAAAGCTGACGCCCAGGGTACGCCCGATTGCAAGTCTTATCTTGGTCGGAAATCATTGCAATCTTCCTGGAAGCTCCTTTCAAGTACAGTCATAAAGCGAGGAGATTACTGAGACGCATCAATAATGACCCAACCAGATCCACAGCACACTGCAACATTACTACAGATCAGATAGCACACCAACTGCTCATGAATGGGAAAGGAAGCCATAGAATCAAAGTTCCTAAAGTACAGCAAGAGGCCCAAGAACAAACGAGGGATCTGGCTCTCCCATTCGAGATATCTGAATTAAACAAGGCTATTAAGGGGAGCAAAACTGATAAAGCATCCGGTCTAGATGACATCCGTATGGAGCAAATCAAGAATTTCGGCCCAGAAACAAGAAAGTGGATCCTGCAGCTTTTCAACAACTGCATGAACCAGTGCCAAATACCAAAGGTCTGGCGAAAAAGCAGGGTGATAGCTCTTCTGAAACTTGGAAAGGAAGCAAATCATCCCAAGAATTTCAGACTAGTTAGCCTTTTGAGTCACCTTTATAAACTGTTCGAACGTATGATTCTGAAAAGAGTCCTACCAGTAATAGACCCTCTTCTCATACCCGAACAAGCAGGATTTCGAGCAAACAGAAGCTGCACAGGGCAACTTCTGAATCTCACTCAGTTTGTAGAGGATGGTTTTGAAACCCGTCAAGTAAAGGGCGTGGTCTTCGTGGATCTCTCAGCAGCGTATGATACTGTCCATCATCGGTTACTCCATGCAAAACTATACAATATGATCAACAACGCCCACCTCGTTAGACTACTCAGCACCCTCCTCCAAAACTGCAGGTTTTTTGTTGAATTTCAAGGACAACGCAGTCGCTGGAGAGCGCAGAAAAATGGTCTACCTCAGGGAGGCGTTTTGGCTCCACTGCTCTTCAACATCTATACCAACGACCAGCCATTGACCCCAGGCACAAGGAGATTCTTATATGCAGATGACCTAGCCCTTGCTACGCAGAGCTCTCGCTTTGAAAGAGTGGAAAGAAACCTGGCAACAGCACTTAGAACACTGTCAAGATACTACAATCGGAACCAACTCAGACCAAGGCCTTCGAAGACACACGTTTGTGCCTTTCATTTAAGGAACAGGGAAGCTAATCGTGAGCTACATATTGCATGGTCAGGCATCCAACTCCGGCATCATCACGCACATAAATACTTGGGAGTCACTCTCGATAGAACTCTGACATTCAAAACTCACTGCAAGAACACCAAAATGAAAATCTCCGCTCGAAACAACCTAATTCACAAACTAGCGGGACACAGTGGGAATCACATCCACAAACTATTAGCTGTTCTGCAATGGCACTGTGCTTTTCTACTGCTGAATATGCTTCTCCAGTCTGGTATAGGTCATCTCATGCCAGACAAGTAGACATTACTCTCAACGAAACCTGCAGGTTGATCACAGATTGCTTAAGACCTACCCCAACTGATAAGCTCTACTGCCTGGCTGGAATAGCGCCACCATGGATACGCAGAACAGTGGCTGCCAACAAGGAGAGACTGAAAGTGGAACAGCACAGTGCCCATCCACTGCACGGACATAATCCACCACAGCAACGGTTGAGGTCGCGAAAGAGCTTCCTGAGAACATCCGAGAAGCTCACCATTTCACCAGAGAAGGCAAGGCTGGAGTTATGGAAGAAGTTGACGCCTCACCTGCAGACGCCAGAAGCTGAAAAACTACCACCTGGACACAACGTGAGCTGGCTGGTGTGGAAATCTTTAAACAGATTACGATCAGAAGTTGGACGATCCAGAGACAACCTATAGAGATGGGGCTTCATAACAGAATATACGTCCTGTGATTGAACAAACCACAAGTCACATACTCCAGTGTCTTTTGTGCCCTACATCCTGCACGAAGATTGATCTCCTGCAAGCCACTCCAAGCGCCTTGGAGGTTACAAAGTACTGGGCACATGTAATATAAATACAATTTGTGTATATATATGTACATATTAATGGATGTGTATGGCTACTGTAAATTTGTATGTTTTTGATTCGAGATTAATTAATAATGACTACTGAGGTCGCTAATGTGGTGTACCTGGCAGTAGGTGGCAGCACAATGTACCTACTATGGAAAACGTATGTTTTGGGGTGTTTCCGGATACTTTTTACCACATAGTGTGAATATACACAGAAAAAGTTGGTCGTCATAGCTCACCGATGCGGTAATCACTGCAGTGTCGCCACCCAGAAAGCTTGACTGCAAAGTTCCGTCGCTGCCACAGGAACTTCTCGCCTTGATCTGTGGCAGGCGCCGCCTTCAGAAGGACTGCCAATCCATAGCGATGCTGCGACGAAGATTTCAGCTAATCACCTGTGCCGTCGGGTACGGGCTGCCCTGGTAAGTTAGGAATCGTCGATGGTATGACAAGGTTGCCAACTGCAAACCTAACGCTACAGCCTGGGATACTGCGCTATTTCTTGGGCTGATAACCACTTCTCCCACCACTTCAGACGCTGGCGGGCCCAGTCTACAAGCCACAGGACAGGGTGAATGCTCTTGTGGACAAATATGAAGCCTGTGTCCAACCTATGGACAAGCCATAGAATGATCCTCACATACAAGTGGTTGAGGGCAGGTTCATCTCGTACCTTGCTGCATCGACCTTTCGTCAACGCTGACTCTGACTACATTCCGGTTATTACTCCGCAAAAAGCTCGTCACTGTCTTTGGCTCCTGCCCGTCTCCAAGGCCCTGGACATAATACAGCAGTAAGTCAGGCCCTGATGCGCTACTGAGGGATGTTGACGCCGTACTTGGGGAGATGTTCACTGGCATCATCCTTAGTAAGACTTACCTCAGCCACAGAAACACGCTCTCATAGTTGCTGTTCGAAGGCAGGCAAAAGCAAAGTCGATCACAAGAACAAGACCTATTAGCCTTCTTCCATTTCTGAGCAAGGACTCTGAGCGAATCCTCCTGCTACGTATCTCTCAAAAAATTACGGAAGACAGACTTAACCTCTGGAACAACATGGGTTCTGAGAAGGACAAATGGTTCAAATGGCTGTAAGCACTATGGGACTTATCATCTGAGGTCATCAGTCCCCTAGACTTACAACTACTTAAACCTGACTAAGCTAAGGACATCACACACGTCCATGCTCGAGGCAGGATTCGAACCTGCCACCGTAGCAGCAGCGCGGTTCCGGACTGAAGCGCCTAGAACAGCTCGGTCACAGCGGCCGGCAGAGGAGGACACTCAGCCACACTCTAACTCTTTCGAGTGGTTGAAGAGATCAAGACCGCTTTCAGCTATAGATAATATTGAGTTGCTCTCTTTTTTTTGGATTTGAAGCGAGCACTTGGGCTCCCAGGTCTACTGTACAGACTTTTAGTCTATGGGTTTCACGGCCATTACGCTCAACTGATGGAAAGTTATCCCCAAGGGAGGACAATCGTAGTCCAAGGATATAGGCCACCTCAACTGTCCGAAACGTCGAGGTGGATGTCCCATAAGAACCCATCCTTGGGCTGGTTCTCTACTCTCCCTTCACCTCGGACCTACCCAGGATGCTTCAAGCTACCAAGCTACAATACCACCCTTGTTACGAGGCGTTGAATGCCGCTAGCTTGCACTGAAGCTTGCAGAAGGCGTGTTCAGACCTAGAGGGTTGGAGGAAGTGGAGGATAGGCTTTAATGCGACTGAAAGCCAAGCTATGCTGTTTGCCAACAGACGTCGTCCAGTGATGACGCAATTGCAGCTCTTCAGTGAAGCTATTCAAAGGACTGATGACACAATGTACCTTGTTGGGAACCATGACCCTTTGCTCACCTGGCAAAAGCACGTGCGCGGTATTAAACGAAATGTGCAGCAACGATTCGGCGCGCTCTATCCACTCCTGCATAATGTTCGTCCTTGCCGGACTGTGGCCACACACTCTTCCAGGCTTGTGTCCAAGCCATCATGGTCTACGCGTGCTACACATGGGGCACTGCCTTTAACTACCACCTATGCTCTCTCCCCCAGACGCAGAATATCTTACTACATGATATTTCATGTACCTCGAGCGTTTGTGGCAGAACCTCTACACATCACAGAACAAGAAGTGGAGATCCTTGCCCGATTACAACATCACGCCCGCAGGACAAGGGAATCCCCCTCTCAGATCGTTTGTTAACTAGGCCTCGAACTGACGACAGAGTCCGTTTTCGGCGGTCCGGGAGCTTAGTGAATAAACAATGAACAGTAACACACAGTGCTGTTGCCGTAAATGACCAAGGGTTAAAACTGTCTTGCATCCTTCACCCGCAGAAAGAGAAGATCTGCTGAGTTGACTAGCCTAGTTTTCAACAATGATTAGTGTGCCGATGTATCAAAGGCCTTTGACAGCTTCTGGCACCGTGGTCTGCTGTGTAAGCCCTTTGTACAGCGATTCCCATCAGCGTTTGTCAGATTCTGCCATTGCTATCTTGACCACCGCACCTTCAGTACTTTTGCTGAGTGGGGATATCTACCGAATGGTATGTTAAGATCGGGGTACCGCACGGTTCCGTTTTAGGTCCAGTGCTGTATATTGCCTGCACAGCTGACCTCCCGAAGTCACTGAGAGTCATCAACGGCATGTACGCCAATGATACAGCGCTTCTCACTGGCAGCAGGTGGCCGCCTGCTGTGCATCGCCGACTGCAAGATGCTTGCCACCGCCTGAAGAGTGGGTGGCAAACTGGACGGTCGCTTTCAGTGCCTCCAAAAGCCACGGCGTGTTCCTGACCAAGGGTCGTCCACGAGCTGGTGCCACTGTTATATTTTTGTGGCATCTGACTCAATGGATCAAATCCTAGAAATACCTAAAGGTTTTCTTAGATCAGAAACTCACTTGGAAGAAGCACATTATTCATGTGTATAAGCAAACAGAGTACCTCAGTGAGAGGTCTTCCCTGTCACTCAGTTGTGGCCTCTATATTTGCAGGTTGAGTATATGGCACGTCATGAACTACGGCCAGTGAGGTACGAGGAAATGCAGCCTCTAGGCACATAGAGGCCCCACAGGCTTTCCAGGACAAACTCCTGCACTGAGTGCTTCATGTGCCCTACGACTTTCCGGGATACTACAGCCATGACATCGCTGATGAACACAGAAAGGCAGCTTGAGGCAGAAGTCTGAGGATGATGTTAAAGGTGGCATAAGATACGAGAGCATTAAGAACGGAGCCCACCAACTTTCTGGTTGAGGAGAAACTGAAGAACGCATCATTCCTCTAATTGTTCGACTCCAGCATGCCAAGGAGGCGAAGGAATCGAGTGTGCACTGGGTGTGCAGGCCGGAGGAATGATTCCAGATGTAAAAGGATGCTTCTGGGTGCCATGAAGAGGACAAGGGGCAGTCAACTGCAGGTAGTGGCTCAAGTCGCTACCAACGGTGTGTGTCGCCTTGGGTTGGAAGAGATTCTACCTGGTTTTCTAGCTGTCTTGCTTGCGAAATGTATGCGGCATTCACCATCTGCAGCATCATCAACAGAACCGACTGTGGTCCTTTGATACGGGGCCGAGTGAAGTGTCTGAATCTTTTTTCTTTTTCTTTTAGGTTAGGGGGTCTCTGGAAACCACAAAACACAAAACGAGCGTCAGTCTTAACGAATGTGGGGCAAACACACGAAGGCATACTTAGCAGCAGTCGATGTTGTAGTTGTAAATTTTAGTAGCAGTATTGGGGAGAAACAAGAGCTTGTAGCGCTAATAGAAAGCACTGAAGCTCAAATCGTTATAGATACGGAAAGACGGAGATAACTTCAGCCGAAATTTTTAAAAAGGACCTGACGACGTTTAGAAATAATAGATTAAATACGTACACACACAGACACAAAAGAATACTAAAACCTAGTGTCACAATCACTCTCTCTCTCTCTCTCTCTCTCTCTCTCTCTCTCTCTCTCTCTCTCTCTCTCCTTCCCTTTCACACACACACACACACACACACACACACACAAAAGAAGGAAAAAAATCACAGAAATCTCAAAGATTCAGAACAACCGCCAGGAACATCTTCAACTGTTCTCCTGTCAGCCATCTTGCTTCTACACCTTCAATTGTTCCACTGCCCACCATGTTTGTTATTAGAGCTGGTAAAGCAGTGAAACAGTTACAGTGACAGTGACAGTAGCAATACAATATATAGTGTTTGACAGTGATGAACATGAACAAAAGGAAAATGTAAGTGAAACATGTAAATAAACACACACATAGAATTAAATAATATCAGGTAGAGAAATAACAAGTTTTCAAATCAAAATTTTGGCTTAAACAATTTATCTACTTTAAGGTATAAATGGCTGCAGATGCAAACTGTGCAACAAAACGGTCACTGTAGAAACGCAACACATCAGAAAAACCACACCATGCGGTGAAAAGGTATGAATTCATAATTTATGTGTTTTTTTTTCAAATATCTGTAATTACGTTCAAAAACTAATAGCTACATGTGTACAAACAGCAAAGGAAACTCTTTATCTTTAACAGATGAAAAATAAAAGCCCACTGAAGATGCTGCAACTGCAGTGAAACATGTTTGGGTTAAAAAACAAAATTGTGTCTTGCTAAAGGCGGACCCTATCCAAAAACATACGTAAGATTAAATACAGTTGGTGGTGGAGTGTTTATTGCTCTCAGATGTAGTTTACCTTCTAGTGCAATTGAAGTAGTTAGTTCCCGTGTTGTTGACAACTGGAGTAAATTAATAGTTGGTTCGTTTTGCCGACCCCCTGACACGGACGATACATTTGCTGAACAGTTCAAAGAAAACTCGACTCTTATTTCGAATAGGCGCCCCAATCATACATTTTCGCAGGCATACGTTCATTCAGATGCTGGAAGGTTTCTTGGGGAATGGCAGCTCATTCTTCACGGAGTGCTGCACTAAGGAGAGGTTTCGATGTCGGTCGGTGAGGCCTGGCACGAAGCCGGCATTCCAAAGGTGTTCTACAGGATTCGCGTGAGGCTCTGTGCAGGCCAGTCCATTACAGGGATGTTATTGTCGTGTACCCACTCCGCCACAGGCCGTGCATTATGAACAGGTACGCGATCGTGTTGAAAGATGCAATCACCATCCCTGAATTACTCTTCAACCGTGGGAAGCAAGGAGGTGCTTAAACCTCACTGTAGGCCTGTGCTGCGATAGTCCCATGCAAAACAACAAAGGGTGCAAGCCTCCTCCACGAAAACCACGACCACACCATAACATCATCGCCCCCGAATTTTACAGTTGGCACAACACACACTGGCAGATGACGTTCACCGAGCATTCGCCATACCCACACCCTGCCATCGGATCGCCACGTTGTGTACCGTGATTCGTCACTCCACACAACGTTTTTCCACTGTTCAATCATCCAATGTTTACGCTCCTTACACCAAACGAGGCGTCGTTTGACATTTACCGGCGTGATGTGTGGCTTATGAGCAGCCGCTCGACCATGAGATCCAAGTTTTCTCACCTCCCGCCTCAGTGTCATAGTACTTGCACTGGATCTTGATGCTGTTGTATGATGGTCTGGGTGGACGTCCGTCTACTACACATTACGACCCTCTTCAATTGTCGGCGGTCTCAGTCAACAGACGTGGTCGGCCTGTACGCATTTGTGCTGTACGTGTCCCTTCACGTTTCCACTTCACTATCACATTGGAAACAGTGGACCTAGGGATGTTTAGGAGTGTGGAAATCTCGCGTACAGGCATATGACACAAGTGACACCCAGTCATATGACCACGTTCGAAGTCCGTGAGTTACTATCACATTGGAAACAGTGGACCTAGGGATGTTTAGGAGTGTGGAAATCTCGCGTACAGGCATATGACACAAGTGACACCCAGTCACATGACCACGTTCGAAGTCCGTGAGTTCCGCGGAGCGCCCCCATTCTGCTCTCTCACGATGTCTAATGACTACTGAGGTCGCTGATATGGAGTAGGTGGCGCGCAGTGCACGTAATATGAAAAACGTATGGTTTTGGGGTCGTCCGGATACTTTCGATCGCATAGTGTATACCGTATCCGAACATTATGAAGGAAACGATTTACTGAGAAATAGTGAGCCAGGATAGAAAAAATATCGTTCTTTTGAAATTGTTATGAAGTAATGAGTGATACCTGCAGGGGATGTCAAATCTGAAAAATATTTGTAAATTTCGAGATGGCTTGTGACACCGTTCCTCATAGTCATCTTCTAGTCAGATCGCGTGTCTATGGACTGTCGCCTCAGTTGTGCTACTGGATTCGTGACTTCCTGTCAGAAAATAGTAACTGACGGAAAGTCTTCGAGTAAAATAGAAGTAATGTCTGGCGTTCCCCATGGAAGTATTATTGCCGCTCTGCTGTTCCTGATCTACATAAACGACACAGAAGGCAATCTAAGAAGCCCTCTTAGATTTTTTGCGGATGATGTTGTCATTTACCATATCGCGACATCATCAGATGAACAAAACCAATTGCAAAACTATTTAGACAAGAGATCTGTATGGTGCGAAAAGTGGCAGTTGCTGTAAATAATGAAAAGTGTGAAGCCATCCACATGAGGATTAAAAGGAATCCGCTAAATTTTGGCTACACGACAAATTGC
Source organism: Schistocerca serialis cubense (assembly GCF_023864345.2). Lineage (NCBI taxonomy): Eukaryota > Metazoa > Arthropoda > Insecta > Orthoptera > Acrididae > Schistocerca > Schistocerca serialis. The sequence goes on along the minus strand of NC_064644.1, from coordinate 259,912,259 downwards.
GTAATCTAATGGCTGCAAATTCAACTAAATACTTAGGTATTACACTTACGAAAAACTTAAATTGGAAGGATCACATAAATAATGTTGTGCGGAAAGCAAACCAAAGACTGCGATTTATTGGCAGAACACTTAGGATGTGAAACTAGTCTACTGAAGAGACTGCTTACAACACGCTTGTCCGACCTATTCTGGAATGTTAGTGTGCAGTTTGGGATCCGCATCGGATGGAACTAAAGGAGAACATCGAATAAGTTGAAAGGAAGGCAGCTCGTTTTGTATTACCATCAAATATGGGAGAGAGTACCGCGGACATGATACATGGATTTCGGTGGCAGTTACTAAAACAAAGGCGTTTTTTGTTGCGGCAGGATGTTTTCCTGAAATTTAAATCACCAACATTCTCCTCAGACTGAGAAAATTTTCTTTTGGCGCCCACCTACGTAGGGAGAAATGACCACCACAATAAAATAAGAGAAATCAGAGCTCGAGCAGAAAGTTTTAAGTGCTCGTCTGTCCCACGTGCCGTTCGAGAGCGGAATGGTAAAGAAATAGCTTGAAAGTGGTTCGATGAACCCTCTGTCAGGCACTTACTGCGAACTGCAGAGTAATATTGTAGACGTAGTTGTAGAGATCGTTCCCAGTTTTGTTGTTAAACAAGTCTTCATTCTCTTTTCTACTACCCTCCATCATCTTCGTCTCGGCTTTGTTTATCCTTAAGCCATATTTCACTCTATGGCGACAGACCATTCCTTTTAACAATTTTTCTTACATCCGGCCAGACCACACGAGCCAAAACCAGAGCTTCACGGTCGGTTGTAGAGACGGTGCTGGAAATTGTTAGCTTCATTAAACCTTCACCTTCCCACCCAGACCCCTGAAGCAGTGGTGCGTCGTCGTGGGACCCAAACGAAAGGAATTAGTTTTCACCTCTAATGACTGCACCGTTCACGGCATATTTAACGTCAACGTTCCTTTCTCGTGCTAGGCTCGTAGTCCTCTTTAATTACTGAAATCAATATCGTTGCTGAAGGGAATGGCATCGGATTGCGCCACTATAGTGTCCTCCCGCCACTGTCGCGTCGTTTAGCATTACAAGGCTCCGAACGCGAACATAAGCCAGTCCGGTGCTTCGCCGGTAACGCAGGGGTGGGGTCCGTGAGTGGATGCGAACGTTGCAAACGGACAGGACGATTTGCTGCCTGATAGACGTCCATTTGAAACGTCCAATGGCTTTAAAGGCCACACAAGTGTCAAAGGGAGCACTAACGAGAGCATTTGCTGCAGCGCTTTGGTTAATCGATAGCAGTATTCGATACTTGATGTCGCTAAACGCGACCAGATAACCGACCGTTCACTCGCTGTACTGCTGTAGAGGCGGATCTCGGTGTTCTGTGCTAGATAAAAGATCCTGACTCTGCTGAGGGGAACGTGTTATACAATGGCTCAGTTTCTTATTATGGATCGAGGGTACCCGTCGACGCACAAGTTACTGCAAATGATCCTCGGCTAAGTCTACTATCCCTGACATTAATGGCTTTATTTTTATAGACTGCATGCATTCCGGTGGCAATTTTGGGACGTTTCCCGGGATGAGACTGTAAGTTGGGATTCTTTGCAGCGAAAATTTTGGATGTTATTTGTCTGTCAACCTGCGGTAATTGTTCGCATACTATTTTATTGTGTGTGGACATATCTTCCTACTAAACCTAGGTAGGCTATTTTTAATGACTTTATTTGATTTTCATTTGATGTTAATCTTTAACTTTTTAAAATTTATTAATTGATTAATGGAGTAGGTTACAACTAAATTTTTACTTCAGATTTCAGAGATATCCCTGATTATGGGTGTAAGACCCCGATACAGTGGTAGTGTATAGTGACTTATGTCGTGCGGGACTTCGGTCAAAGAAAGTATTTTACAACTGTGGTGGATTTGTTTACCATGAACATATTGTAGACACACACACACACAACACACACACACACACACACACACACACACACACACACACACACACACACACACACACACACAAGGGGCTGTCAAATGAAAATGATACACATGGGAAAAATTTAGCAAATTGTTTATTACTCCAAATACAGTCGACAGAACAGTTAATAAATCTATTTCCCTGTGAGACAATATGCTCATTGTGTTCATGGAAAATTTGTTTGTAGTTCCTATTGAGCCATGATTGTACGAAGATGTGGACTTCTTCATTCAAAGCAAACTGACAGTCACAGACGTCTTTCTTCAGGGCACCAGAAATACGGAATTCGCATGGGGGACAGATCGGAACCGTATGCAGAATGTGTAAGGGTTTCCCAGCAAACTTTCTGAACATAGTCGAAATAACCTCGTCACCATCCGATTTGTTTCGGAGGAATAGGTACACGCCGACGTGCAGTCATGGTTTCGAAAGTATTCACAAACATTTTCCATGAAGGCACTAGCTATCTTGTTTGACATATATGTATATTCACAGGAAAGAGAAAAAGTGATATATTTTTTTAAAATAGATATAAAATGAAATCACGAGACCATTCAGATGCAATGCTGGGTGTCTTACTAACCTTGACCATCCCAAACAATGTTTTTTCCCAGAAGCAAAAAAAAAGTATAAAAAAATGGTGAAAATGGCTCTGAGCACTATGGGACTTGACATCTAAGGTCATCAGTCCCCTAGAACTTAACACTACTTAAACCTAACTAACCTAAGGACATCATCACACACATACATGCCCGAGGCAGGATTCGAACCTGCGACCGTAGCGGTCGCGCGGTTCCAGACTGAAGCGCCTAGAACCGCTCGGCCACACCGGCCGGCTATATATCGCACAAATGTATTTAGCTACCAGGGGGACATTAACCAGCGAGACTGCCTTTCTTGAGTTTTGTTATTTATGAAGATTTTAAAAGCAGTACGTCTTTTTTATATAATACGCTAAATGTTTTTATTCGCTACTCTACTTTCTCGCCTCTAAGACCTATTGAAAAACGTGTCACAATGTACCAATCATGTGAACATGACATTATTAAAAATATAAAGCGAAACTAACTTTGACCTTCCTGTCCAAGCACACAATGCAAGTGCCTGGGGTAATATAATTCTTTCACTTGTTGGAGCTGTAGGTAAACAAATGAAAATGCACGATGGTCATTCAGCCAACGGTCGTTTGTTGTAGGTTAGTCCGAGTACAGTCGAGCACTGCCCTACAACATATCGTTTAAAGTACTACAGGACTGTACTACATCGCCAGACAACCAGCCCGTAGTTTACGGAAAATGCGTGACCTCAGAGTAGACATCTGGTAGAGTCCACACAAGATACGGTGGCAGCTGCGCAGTGACCAATCTTCGTCTGAAGTTCTGGGTAAGTTTTTGAACAGAAGGGGAGCCCAACTCTGCACCATTTTGGCCGGCTGCAATGACAGAATTGGAGCACACGGTCTGCAATCTTTCTCAAACGACTGTACATACATTGTTCAGTAAAAAAATTTCAATTTTTTGTTAGTTATGTCTCAGTTCATGATTAAGTGTCCATAATTTGGTTAATGGTCATAGTTATTGCGATATTTAGGTAAGACACTGCGAATTTCGAAAAAGTTTTCAATGACATATCGTGGTCGCTGTGATTTTGCCTTTGGTGCATATTACATAGTATGTTGCTGCGTATGAAATTTAGCTAACATATTGAATTTTGAAACTTCCTGGCAGATTGAAACTGTGGGCCCGACCGAGACTCGAACTCGGGATCTTTGCCTCTCACGGGCAAGTGCTCTACCATCTGAGCTACCGAAGCACGACTCACGCCCTTTCCTCACAGCTTTACTTCTGCAGCTTCTGTAAAGTTTGGAAGGTAGGAACGAGATACTGGCAGAAGTAAAGCTGTGAGGACCGGGTGTGAGTCGTGCTTCGGTAGCTCAGATCAGTCAGCCTTCGGCGGCGCAGCGGTTCGGACGGTGTTTACGTCCCTGCCGCACGTCTGCGCGAGAGGTGTTTACGTTACGTGTGTAGCGGTGTGTCGCGGTAATACATAGAACGAATCATGGCCTTGTCCTTCCGCAAATCGACACTGAAATTTAGTTTTGTTAACGAATATGCTCGACCGAAGGCTTATGAGATCGAACGTTATTTTCGGGACGAGGTGAAAGTCGAACCTGACGTTCTAGTTGGAATACACTTATCTATAGTCAGCAGCGTGGTCTATGTCAAGCTCATAAATGAAGCGGCATGTGACGAACTACTACTTCGACACCGACAAGGACTTCGTTTCTGTCATTCGGACGGGAATGTAGGAGCGGTCACAGTAGAACACGCCGGTATGGGACTCCGAACGATCCGCGTCTTTGAGCTTCCATTCGAAGTGCCAGAACAATTGGTGACAGACGCCCTGCGTCCTTACGGGACGGTCCTATCCCACGTGGCTGAAAAATGGGCGAGTTTCAAGACGTATCCTGTCCTCAATGGCGTCAGACAAATACGGATCGAACTCCGAAAACACGTCCCGTCATACTTGTACATCGCTGGTTGTAGGGCGATTGTCATTTACGACGGACAACCAAGGACGTGCTCTGAGTGTGGGAAGGAGGGACACATGCGTTCTGAGTGTGCTCAACGACGGTTATTACAGCTGCCACGGGATGATCCACCCCTCACGCCGCATCCGACTGTGCTCCCCATGACTTACGTCGCCGCATTACGCGATGACGTGGGCCGCGAGACAGACGCGTACCAGAACACACAGACAGAGGCAGATCGTGGCGAGCCACAGAAAGACGACGTTGCGCTGGACCGCCTACAGCAGTCACAGGACGCCCTCACTTCGGTTCCGCTTGAGGCCCCTTCAGATAAGGCACTTGGAGACGTCGATAATACGACGGCGCACGATTCCGACGTCCTCCACGAACAACTGGAGACCATGCTGACCTCTGATTCCGAGGCCCGGCAACGTAAACAGCGATCACCAAAACGCTGGAAGAAGCGCCGCCTCACGGTGGAGGACGACCACTCTGATCTAGCAGACAATTCTGAGACGTTTACGGGTATAGAACAGTCGACTGTGGATACAGAAGAACTGCCTAGCGTGGTTGCAACGGTGGCCAGCGGGACGGCGGCACGACCTACCGCTGCCGATGCTCCAGACACAGCGAAGGAGCTCGATAGACGGCAACAGGAGGCTACGGCGCCTGCATCGCACGACAACGATGGGACACTAGGGGACTGGTCAGAAGACCCACCCCCGTGGGGAACAGATGATGCCGGAGGAACTGCTCCCACACACACTCCCGGTGTAAGACCGGAAGAGTGCACGGAATAACGGACGACCATATGAGGGGACGGCGGGGGACGTTAGTACGACAGCAGCCTATGTACGGCAAAATTAGCGACCGTACGGTACCCTATCTACGTTGACCGCCATGCAACAAGCTTATCGGATAGGGTCTGTTAACATCAATAGCACTGGGACGCCGGTAAAAATCAAGATGCTCAGTGACATGATAAAGGCTGCGGATTTAGACATAGCACTATTACAAGAAGTTCGGGTGCTCCCCCCTCAGACTTTTACGGTTACGACATTTGCAGTTCCCCGTATGACGAGAGAGGCGCTGGCACAGCTATACTATTAAAGGAAGGGATACGTGCAGACGAAGTAGAGTATTTGCCTTCTGCCCGTGGTACGGCCGTGACCATAAGTGGGATACGTTTGATCAACATATGCAACGTCCCCTTAGAAAAATTATATACGTGACTAGGCTTAAACTGACACACAATATTTTCAGCGCAACGGAATCTGACTTTCAAAAACCCCTACAAAAGAATGGCCCTGACTAACATTAACCTATTGCATAAAAACAAGCATTCAGTGCATAGTGCTGTGGAATGCGGAAAAAACAGCAAATTGGCGCTCATAGGAAGAAGAACAACACCAAAAATGCAACAGGAGCGTAATATGTAAGAAACTGTCTACGCAACCTGCCACTGATGATGCCTTGCAGAAAATAAAGGCGAAACGCGTATGGCACTAAAATTGTGTTTTATTCAGTTGCTGTCAGACGGTCCATAAGTGAAAATTATCAATATACTGTAGTTAACCTATACCTTTCACAAATCACTTACCTCACCAAAAATCTTCGTTATTCGAACTACTCCAATACAGCGAGCGCCACTACTGCCAGCTAAATAAGAGATTCAAACTACTGAAGGCACTAACTACTGATAGGCATAGTTAGCAAATGAAAGATTTTAATAGAGAACAAACAATGTATTTACCTTAATAGTGTTGAAAAATCATAATATACATAGCAGTTCATGACATCCAGTCTTACAAATTTCAAAACTCCGCCATTTCTCTCCCGACATCCACCACTGCTGGCGGCTCACCTCCAACTGCGCAACGCTATGCGCTGTTCACATCCAGCTGCCGCTGCCCAACACTACAATGGCAGACAACAATGCAAACTAGCCACAGACTGCACACAGCACAGCCAGTGATTTTCCTACAGAGCGCTACGTAACGTTGCCAATAAGAAAACGTAAACAGCCTACTTACATAGCCCCCATGCACCCCACCAAAAATTTTACAGATTCTTTTGGGCAGTGGCCAATAATGATTTGTTAAAATTTTTCATAATTACAATAACAAAAATGGTTCAAATGGCTCTGAGCACTATGGGACTTAACAGCTATGGTCATCAGTCCCCTAGAACTTAGAACTACTTAAACCTAACGAACCTAAGGACAACACACAACACACAGCCATCACGAGGCAGAGAAAATCCCTGACCCCGCTGGGAATCGAACCCGGGAACCCGGGCGTGGGAAGCGAGAACGCTACCGCATGACCACGAGATGCGGGCAATAACAAAGATATCAAATGCACACACTTATTGATACAATGTTGGTCAAAAGCTAAAATTTTCTCACAGTCCATAAAGACAGTCCTGATCATTCATCACAGTAAAACTGCCGTTTCTTTTCTCAAAGTCTGAGCAGTAAAAGACAACGCACAAGGAAGTAGTGGATTTCCATGCAGTCTTGAAGAAGTAGTGTTGTCCTTTCAACAGAAAGACAACGCTGACTCTCGACATGCAGACAGGTAATGGGCCACAACAGAGCAAACCCACAGCAGAGTCATTCAAAGTTTTGAAAAATATTGGTAGGTAGGTCGTCACAGAGCAGACCCACTGTAGTCCTGGCAGAGAGTATGGTATTGATGGGCCACCAGAGGTGCAGACCCACTGCAGTCCTTGTAGAAATAATGGTATTGGTGGGTCATCAAAGATGCAGACCCACTGTAGTCCTTGTAGAGATGGCTAGCAGCCATGTGTTGTGACTTTGCAGGTGCACAATCACCGTTGAAGAGTCTTGCAGATAATATAGCAAGTCCATAACCACCACTTGTGCACTCACAAAGTTTTTGGAATTGTCCTTAGAACCAACAATGCTGTTATCCAGTCCCTTGCTGAATTATTAACACACATGCAAACACTAACAGTCCCTACGTCTCACATATTGTCCATATACTATGACCAACAGAAACGTGTGCAGTGAAATGTAACTTACAAGTTACTTAATTTGATAAACTGGTGTCAATTACAATTTTAAATTTACAACTTAAGAATGCAATTACAAAGGTGCAAAATACATCATTCAAGAACATAACAATACAGATAACATTTGTAGTAAAACAGGCTTTACAAAAGAATAGAAATAAACATGTACATCAGTGTTACAAGAACTATGACATAAGTACATACATAAAAGATCAGAATGACTTTCGAAACATCAACATGAGCATTAAAACAAAATAGAATAAATAATGTCCAAACATCTTTACGAAGAAAATAACATAGTATTTGAAAAATTCTACAACATAACACATTAAGACATGAAAAACACAAATTCACATAGTGTAATAACACAAAAATACAGGACAGGATTTGTTTTCAGTGTGACATTTGGTACTGCAGTCCGACCCAAAACTTCATTCCATAGATCTTTCGTCTTATTTCAACATTTGTTTCCACCAAAAAAAATCCTATCCAAGCATGCTTTTTGTATTTATATGTTCACATATTTCTTACCTCATTATTTATTTTCCATTATCTTATCTCATCATTTATTTCCAAGAAAATCCTACCTAAACCTGTTGCCCCTAAACCCTACTTTTTTGGTTCATATCCTCTTTCAAAATACTTTTTTGGCCAAACCATTTTCTTATAGCTTCTCAATGCATTTCTTCCAATTCAACACAACTTGTTCTCTTATATGGCCTACCCCATCTTAAGCTAACTAAATCTACTGAACTCAGATGCTAAACTAAGGGACGAGGCAATGCAGCAGCACAAAACACTTAACACAAACAGCAATGACAAAAAAATGGAAATTGTCAAAGTAAGCTACAGTAAATCTAAATTACCAAGCAATGCAACATTACAACTAATATGAGCCAATGTGCAGCAACAAGAAAAATAAATCAGTAGTAAAACTAGCTTAACAGAGTAATACAAAGTGAAATTTAATAGCACTATGCCTGGCAAACAGCAGCAGCAAATGCAATAACTCATATCTAAACATGACATAGCTCAAGCAGAAAAAATAGTGCACGAAAGGAAACAACGCAGATAAGGGAAATGTCTGTTCACATCTTAATATCTATGTCATTAAAGTGGTGCACCACAAAAACTAATTCTACAAAAAATTACCAAGTACTTGAAAAGAAAATTATATATGCAGTTACTGTTATTAGTCCCTTCTTATTGTTCTTTCCATTCCAAGAGCTCCTTTTTCGAATAATGTGGATCATAAAGTAATTATTTAATAGATCTGTTGACAGAAAGTGTTCACATTAGCAACTGCATTTTATTTTATTTTATAAAACCAATGCTGCAACACAGCTGGAAAACAGATATCAAATGAAATAAGCAATTATGCAAACCAAAGCAGAAAAACATCATTCAACAGCTATGTAGCATTTCATAAGTCAGTAGAAATTCTCTCAATTCTCGTAGAAAGACACTTGTCATAATCAGGTGTGCAGATGTATGAATATTTCCCATCAATTCATAAGCATTTCAGTAAGTAGCACAAAGTACGAGTAATCATGTTTCCAAGTAAAGAGCGTGTCGTATTTGCGATGCTTTCTACAAAGAAATGTCAATAGCGAGGATAACGGCCTCTTTTTTTTTCACCTAATGGCTTTCTTTTGCCAGACAACTACCTCTCAGCTGGGCGCCCAAACAGCATTACTCAAGGTCACTTACCTTTCTTACTGAAATATTTACGACAGCAGTTTCTGCTACAGTGACAGTCTCATAAAAAAATTCCACAGGTTGAGAATTTGCGTTACAAACGTGTAGAAACAAAATCCTATTGATATAACAGTATCCAAAAAATTTTCGTCGGCATTGTAATACATTCACGCATTTACATACATTTCATAACTCTTAAAGCACGATTCTTGGTTTCCAACAACCTTTTTCACAAACCAGAGTCCCTAACCACTACTCATTATTCCTTACCTTTTTACACATATACATATTCGTCGATACTTCTTCAATATTTCATCATAACAGATACATAGCATAATCAAATAACTCATATAGCATCAGCTTATTGATCATAAACATACCACAACAGCATAATACACATAGTCATCGTAATAATAACATCTTAACACCTCAGTCAACTGTCAAAATCGTCGTAGCTTCCTCCAATAATTTCAAAACCTAAAAAAATTCTCTGCTCATGTCAAAAGTGTCATCTGCCTCAAACATAGTTTAAAAATCGTGATCCCATACCAAATACATCATTCAAAACTCTCATAGTATCACAATGGTTCCAAAAAAATATGAACAGTTCACAAAGTACAGACAAAATACAATTTCATAAGTGTGAAATTATCCAACTGTGTAGCTGCTTAAACATGTGTCACTGATGTAGTAAAAAAAAATGTTTATCTCTCAGTTAAATGATCAGATAGCTGTGTAATTTGTGTGTTAGAGAAATATGGTACCGATGTGTAAAGTTGTATAAGCAAATACCATATTAGCTAGGGCTCCTTGTGCTTGCCAAACACATGGTACACAAAGTAGGTGTGTACCCCCCTGAGGATTAATGAATAATACCCTCAGGTGTTACAGATTACAGCAATGGAATGAAATGTATCACGGAAAACCTTTGTATCACTGTACTTCAAATATCTTTAAAAATAAATGTTTTAAGTACAAAATTAATCACTCAAATACGTGTACTGTAGCGCTAAACTGTGCATCTTGTTGTAAGATAATCTCTGTGGAAGTGTCGTAGTTATCGTCCTCCGAAAGCTAAGTTCTGCAAAAGTCAATGTACTTACCTCATGATAAACAAAAGTGAAATGTTTTGCGTATAGATATCTTAGTTATTACGCTTATTGCCGTGATGAAGAAAGTACTGTGCTGTAACGTATTGTTGTGCTACGGAAAAGGCTGTCTCATTGTAGCTATACCACAACAGTTACTACTAAAACATGTTTTACATTCCAGAATAATTCAGAAAAACTGTGCGGATATAAAACAGATACACCACAAAAACAACATTGTAAATTGTCACTCATTAGTAGCGTTGTGATAAAATCGTGTAGCTGTCACATAAACTAACCACTGTGTCATCTGGTATCTCACAGAAAGTACTTTAAATCCAGAATGTATTTTAAGTAAACCAAAATGTTGCATTAAAATCTCATTAGCAGTACTGGTAAATGTTCTAATTATGTAAGCCTGATGGGCGTTACGTAATCGTGCAACTAACAAGCAAGAATGTACAAATACAACACTGTGTCGTCTGTACACTATAACAATGCATTCGTATTTCTGTTTGAAAATGTTCCCTAGGTTTTAGACTGGATATTTAACTTCAAACATTGTTGCATGTTAACAATTTGTTAAGTCTGAAAAGCGCACTAGAAATGTGAAGTGAAAAGTTTTATGGCAAAGACAAAGTCAAAAAGCAGATTATCTTTCAATAAACGGTTTTACATGTGAAATGTGGTGTAAACCTTTACTCTTCCTAGTACGCAGAGGTTCAACTTGAACAGAATTATCATGCGGTACACGTCGGTGAGGAATGCTAAAATTTTTCTCAAGGTTAGCGTCTATGTTATATTTCTCTGAGCCAGCCGGCGCACGCGGCTGCCTGCGGTGCGAGTCATTGTCTGTTCCTTTGTTGGCGCGCGTCGTTATTGGGATTAGGAGACCAAACTTCTACCTGTTTGAAGCTCGCCAGTTCTGATGGAATTCAGGTCTGTCGTTTTGTCGGTAGTTTACATAGTTTCTTGTTTGTCGGTCATGTGGTGGAGAATTTCTCCCAGAATAGTAACTGTGTGGTGGACCGTTGCGTCTGAAGTTATTCTGTCTCCCTTGATAATAATTATTTTGGTTCCCATATTGTCTGTTTCTATGGTTGTCTCTGTCACATTCATTACTATGGAAAAGCGATCTTTCTCTGTAACTATTATTCTGCCAACAGTTGTTATACGGATGGTGTCTATTTTGGTCACGATTTGTGTTGTGAGAATAGCCTTGTCATGTCCAGTTATTATTTCTTTCGTCGCGGAATTGTGACGGATGTGACCTGTAATTGTGGTGTTGCCGTTTTCGCGTTCCACGATTGTCAGTGTCAATTTCCAGTTCTTGTAACAGTCCCTGAAAAGCTTCAATGTCGTCTTTGCAACGTCCTGCTAAAATAATATGTCGTAAATGTTCATGCAATTTGATTAAGCAAATGCGGATGAGTTCTGAAGGGCTGTATGGGTTTGAAAGATATTGATTCTTATGCAACATGTCTTCAAAATACGTGACAAGACTGTAAAATTCAGATTGTTCAAAGCGTTTCATCATCGTGATGCTATGTTTTACTCGGTCTTGTGTAGCTTGAGACCAATATGCTGAGAGGAAGGCATGATAAAATTCTCCTTCACTGTGACTATCGTGAATGACCGATCGCATTCTTTCAGCTGGTTCATTCTCTAAGTAGCCACACATAAATTCTAATCTGTGCTCTAATGACCAGTTGGGAGGAAAACAATGGGAGAATTGATGGAGCCATGCTTGTGGATGAATGTCGTTGCCAGAATTCTTAAATGTTTTAAATTTACGTGTAGTAATGAACAGCTTATAGCCAAAGTCATCATGTCGGCGAGTCGCATATCGGTCATTGTTACATCGTTTCGGCGGTTCCATTTCAAAATTCGGTGCACCTTGCCAATTTCTTTCATAATTCTGAAATGCGCTGTGTTATTATTTTGTGGCTGTTCCGTATTTCTATGTTCCTCTTCACGTATTGTGGCGCGAGTGTCCTCTGAAATACGTAATTCTTGTATTACCTGTGTTAGCTGATCTTGTACTTCCCGGATTTCTCTTTGGTGTTGCGTATTAATTTGATTCTGATTTTGTTTGAATTTCCTAATTTGTTCGCACTCTTCTGTGTCACCGGTTTTGTGTCATTCAGATTATCATCTACCTTTGTGGATAAGTTAGTGAACTGATCCGAATGTTCGGCTACTTTCTCCGGTAGTGAACACATTTCCTCAGTGTGTGTTTCTGAACCAAGTTTCAGAGTGTCCATTTGTGTTGAAATCGAATCTACTGTGTCCTTTAAGTTTTCCTGAGTTTTTGCAAGTTGCGTAACCGGATCGGTAGATGCAACTGAGTCAATTTTAGCGCACAAGGTCTCATGATTTTCATGAACAATGGTTTGCAGTTCTTTTATGGCTGCTTCGTGATTCTGTAATGCATTTTCATGCCGCCAAAAAATAGGTTGAAAATGCTCACAAATTTGTGTTTTTACGTCAGTACAGACTTTTTGACATTTCGATTCAATGTTATGTAACTCAGTAGTTAAATCTTCACGTGTTTGTTCAAGTGTGGTGTCTAACTTCCGAAGATTTTGTTCCATTGTGTGTAACTTTTGAAGATTTTGTTCCATTGCGTCTAACATTTGAAGATTTTGTTCCATTGTGTCTAACTTTTGAAGATTTTGTCCCATTTGTTTCTGATTTTGTTCAAGCGTTGTGTCTAACTTTTGTAGCCTTTGTCCCATTTGTTGCATTAACTGTAATAACAGTGCACTAGTGTCTGAAACATGTTCCTCAGTGCTATTCGGCAGTGCATTTGAACCGGCAATATTCGCATTTTGAAAAGCAGAAAATGTGTCTTGATTTATTTGAGAAAACGGTGAGGACGCATAACCTGAATCTACAGTATTTGCAAGATTGTGTCCTGTCATTTTGGAATCCTGAGGCGAGCTGTTGCCGACCGATCGATCGATAATGCTTCCCTGTTCACTAATTGTTTCACTGCCTACATCATTATTTGCAGCCCGCTCCATTTCACTATGCACAATTATCAAATTACTACTTTGAACATTAGTTAAGTCATTACTCTGCGGCGCTAACACACTGCTTTCGTCTTCACTGTCATTTCTCAGTTTACTTTGAAGCCTAGTATTACGTTTTTCACACGCCATTATTGTCACAATATTTCACACGACAACACAGAAAAACACAATTTGAAGAGCAAACATAAGAGAACACATTAACATAGCACTGAAAATAATATCTAGTTAATGGCAAGCGCAGCAGCGAAATACTTGGTGCGAATCTACATGCATGCCACAACTGTTTTACTGTACAACAGTGAAAGACTGCAACTACAAAAGAGATTCTCTCTACAATTACGCGCTAGCAATAAACAAAAGCTACACTAATTACACAAACTGCAAGAAAAAATCAGAAGATTCCAGTGAGGTATCCTCGGCTAAGGGTCGACGTATGCAACGTCCCCTTAGAAAAATTATATACGTGACTGGGCTTAAACTGACACACAATATTTTCAGCGCAACGCAATCTGACTTTCAGAAATCCCTACAAAAGAATGGCCCTGACTAACATTAACCTATACCTTTCACAAATCACTTACCTCACCAAAAATCTTCGTTATTCGAACTACTGCAATACAGCGAGCGCCACTACTGCCAGCTAAATAAAAGATTCAAACTACGGAAGGCACTAACTACTGATAGGCATAGTTAGCAAATGAAAGATTTTAATAGAGAACAAACAATGTATTTACCTTAATAGTGTTGAAAAGTCATAATATACATAGCAGTTCATGACATCCATTCTTACAAATTTCAAAACTCCGCCATTTCTCTCCCCACATCCACCACTGCTGGCGGCTCACCTCCAACTGCGCAACGCTACGCGCTGTTCACATCCAGCTGCCGCTGCCCAACACTACAATGGCAGACAACAATGCAAACTAGCCACAGACTGCACACAGCACAGCCAGTGATTTTCCTACAGAGCGCTACGTAACGTTGCAAATAAGAAAACATAAATAGCCTACTTACACATATACGCACCGTCAGGCTCGGATAAGAGAAGGGACAGAGCAGATTTTTGCGCTCATGAGGTTCCACCGTTGTTCCAGGGACGATACGATGGTTGCATACTCGGCTGAGATTTTAATTGTGTGCTCGATAGAAAGGACCAACAACCTAACTATACTACTAGCCAAGAACTTAGAGAGCTGGTCAATGGGATGGAATTACTCGATACATGGGACCTGAAGTATCGCAACCAACCGGGATATACATTTTTTACTAGCCACTCGGCGGGCCGTTTGGATCGGATCTACGTTTCAAGGGCGTTAGCAATGTCGACGGTGGACGCAGAAATATGGCCGACAGCATTTACAGACCACGAGGTATATATTCGCACGGTCAACCTTGATAGACAGCAGGTATGGAGACGGCGGGGTACTTGGAAGATGAACGTCTCCCACCTGCGAGATACAGAATGCCGACGCATGGTGGAGGACACGTGGCATGGCTGCCTCCGTCGACAAAATTCTTTCGGTTCTGTCCTGCAGTGGTGGATCGAGTGTGCGAAGCCAGCTTTACAGAGGACGTTCATAGGTTACGGGAAGGAGGTTTCTCAATGGCAGCGCACGACCTCTGAGTTTTACTTTACGGCTCTCCGGGAACTGTTAGCTCAGCCACCTACACCAGAACGCCAGACGGCCGTCCACCGAGTCAAGGCGAAGCTGGTACAACTTGCGACGCAGAGGATGGCAGGTACGACGATACGCGCGAGGTCGCAGGATTTCCTGCCCAACGAGGTTCCCTCGATGCATTATGTGATAAAGGAAAGACGAAGAAGACGCAGGAATTTAATACATGAGATCGATCTCGGCGATGGCCGTCGTTTTACAACACAAACGGGCATAGCACAGGCGCTCACGGATCATTTTAGCAGATTCTATGCGAGCAACAGCAAGGGTCAGAGGGAGCTGGGGAACGTCCTGGAAGAGATCCCAGACGCGACGAGTGTGAACAGGGAAGCGGACGGGTTATCCGAAATTACGTGTGAAGAGCTGGAGGAAGCGATTACACGGTGTGCCTGCAAAAAGTCCCCAGGTCCAGACGGATTCCCGTTGGAATTTTACCGTGCCTTTGTGACCATTATGACACCGATGTGGCTATGTATGTTTAATGAGCTTCTGCGGCAAGAAGTACCGGTTCACATTCAATTCACGGAAGGGCTCATGATACCGATACCGAAGCCCCGTGGTGGCAACCGGACTTGTGATTATCGCCCCTTGACCCTCCTTAATAGTGACTACAAGATCTTCATGCTCATTCTGGGAAGTCGTATCAAAAAGTCGCTGGAGAATCGAATACATGCCGATCAGACTTGTCTTGGCGGCATCAGTAATATCCACACAGCCTTGGGAGACTATCGTGACGTCATCGCCCTCACGGCTCCATGCCGGCTCCGGGGGGAGGGGGGGGGGCGATGTTTCAGTAGATTTCGATCATGCTTTTGATCGCGTGGATCATGTGTACCTCGCGGCGGTGATGAACAGGATGGGTGTCTCGCCATTATTGACAAATGCTGTGATGCGGCTGTTGCACGGCGCCAGATCAGCGATGGTGGTCAACGGAGGGAGAACTGAGTATTTTAAGATCTTAAGATCAGTGAAACAGCGTTGCCCCTTGTCGATCCTCCTTTATGCGATCGCCTTAGAACCGTGCCTCGCAGGCCTTCGCCGCCGTCTTACCGGGATCTCCCTACGGCATTTATCATTCAAATGCAGAGCATACGCGGATGACATTGTGTTCCTCGTACGGAATGAGGGGAAGACTCAAACAGCACTGGATTGGCTACAGACGTATGGGATGGCAGCTGGAAGTGAGGTCAACTACCGAAAAATCACAATCATGCATGTGGGGCGTGGACTAGAACCAGGAACGGAAGGACCCTTACCTGCGGTGGAAACCCTACGCTGTTTGGGTATCACCTTTCATAAAGAGACAGCGAGAACGGCTGCGGACAACTACCGAAGACTGTTACTCAGAGTCTGCACGGCAGTACGACTAAAAGCCCTACGGTCGATGGATATGCTGCAGCGAGTGTTACTCGTCAACCTTTATCTCGCGCCCATGATGTGCCACCTGACACACCTTCTCCCCTTGACGCGCACGACGGCTATGAGGATTCAGGCGGCTTTTGGGTACTACGTGTGCCTGGGACAACTCTTTAAGGTACAGTACAACACGCTTACCCTCCCAGCGCGAGAGGGGGGCGTTGGTTTAGTGAACGTGCACGAGAAGGCGCGTGCCATGTATATTAATACTATGCTCAAACTGGCAATACTTGCAAGATGGACACACAAAACTATTACGGCTACAAAAGTACAAGGAATGGTATGCCAATTTCCCAGTAACAGTTTTTGCGGACCCGCCATATACTTGGGGTGTGCCGGGTGCGCAAAGATGAGCGGCGGTGCTTTCGTTGTGAAACCGACAAAGTAAAGTGATCGACTAAGAACACTACGCGAGTATGCTACCTACGAAAAACTCACGCTTGCACAGTTAGGAAATGGATGTACTTCAAATTTTGTTTTCGTATCTATAAATACTTTTCTTTAGGGTACCGGAGGTGGCCCCACTTTGACTTCGTTGTTATTTCATGCTGCATGGTAGGACGGCAGCGAGGTTCCTTTCAGGACAGTTATGTGTCAGGACGCACTTTGTTTATCTTGTGAATAATAAAGGTTTCTGTTTCTCCTACCTTCCATAATATAAATAGATAAATAAATAAAAACCCCTCAAAAAAAAAAAAAAAGATGGTAGAGCACTTGTTGCCCGCGAAAGGCAAAGGTCCCGAGTTCGAGTCTCGGTCGGGCACACAGTTTTAATCTGCCAGGAAGTTTCATATCAGCGCACACTCCGCTGCAGAGTGAAAATCTCATTTTTCTTTAGACTTCGGTGGAGGTCTCTATCTGTCACCACACTCGAGAAAATTGATCTTATATAGCTGAATCATTTGCAGTTGAGATAAAAGCAGCACGAAATAAACGGTTTAAAATATCAAAATGAGATTTTGCAAAATGATAGCCGGCGAAGAGGTGAATATTTTGCCATATGGTTATTTTGCGAAACCTCATTATCTACGAAGTTATCCCACTAACTACAGATTTTTTCGATGAAAGAATGCAATTTTCAAGGACCATCGATAGCTGGTCAAACGAAAAATGCTGCAGGGCTTCGAGCAACAAAAGTGAAAACATTACACGTTTGTTACTGTACCGGGTATGTCCTTCTTCATACGTTATTGACCTCATTTGTCCTTCATTCCTCACTTAATAAAACACTGTTTCAGAATTCATTTATTCGAACCTTTAAGCCCAGTTCACTTCACATAGTGAATGGAGATTGTTAAGATGCCACAGAATCGCGTTTAAAAAAATCAGTAACAGTTTTCAACGACATCTGACGGTCATTTTAGTGAGGTGATATTGTGTAAACTCCGCAGTGATTTCGCTGGAAAAGCAAATTTAATGTGGTAACAAGAGAAATATAGGTTTTACTCAAAATTCGCCACTCATGACGTTTCTCTCAAAGTTACAGATGGCTGACAAATAAGGCAAAAATGAACTGATCCTTTTGTTACATTTTAAGTGGAATTCTTTTTAGATACCAAGCAAAGCAGAGGTGACACCAGGTATTTTTGGTTGGTCATTATGCAAGTAGGAGAGTGCAAATGCTCCACAAAGTATTTACGAAGAAAATATGAGCGTAGGCATCAGTTATAAACGGCACTTTCCCTCCAGCACACTGACATTTCTCGCACAGCATGCCGGCTGCCTGCTTTCCCCCCGACTGCGCACCTACCGACCACGTTGTACTGCATGCACTCTACCACATGTCTTCAGAAACCACAGGATATGTCGAATCTATGCCACACTGAGTTGCTGCTCTACTGCGTTTGAAAGTGGACCAAGACATGATTCAGCAGGACGTCTTGATGTTCGCTGCAGTCTTCTGACAGGTTTGATGTGGCCACCACGAATTCCTCTTCTGTATCAACCGCTTCATCTCAGTGTAACGCTTTCAGCTTACGTGCTCAATTATTTACTGGATATGTTCCAGTCTCTGTTTACATCTACAGTCTTTACCCTGACGGCTCCCTCTAGAACCATGGAAGTTGTTCTGTGATGTCTTAACCCATGTCCTACCATCTTGCCCCTCCTCTCGTCAGTGTTTTCATGTATAAATTTCCTCGCCGATTCTCCAGAGAACCTCCTCATTCTTTACCTTATGTCCAACTAATTTTCAACATTCTCCTGAAACACGACATCTCAAATGCTTCGATAATCTTCTGTTCTAGTTAGCTCACAACGCAGTGTTCGATACTAGCAGGCTTCCCTTGAACAGGAATGTTCTTTTTGCGAGTGATAGTCTGCTTTTGATGTCCTCCTTTCTCTGACTGTCATGGGTTATTTTGCCGCCTAGGTAGCAGAATTCCTTAACTTCATCCAGATCGTGATCACACATCCTCGATGTTAAGTTACCCCCTGCTCTCATTTCTGCTACATCTTGTTACTTTTACCTTTCTGTGATTTACTTTCAATCCATATTCTGTACTCATTAGACTGTTCATTCCATTCAGCAGATTCTGTAACTCCATTTTCACTGAGGACAGGAATATCATCAGCAAATGTGATCATTGATATCCTTTCCTCCTGATTTTTAAACCTGAACCTTTCCTTGGTATCCGAAACTGCTTCTTAGATGTATAGACTGAACAATAGGGACGAAAGACTATGTCCCTTGCCTACATGCTATTTAGTCCAAGCGCTTCGTTCTTGGTCTTCCAATCTTACTGTTCCTTCTTGGTTCTTATACATGTTGTACATTACCCGTCTTTCCCAATAATTTACCCCTATTTTCTTCATTTTCCACCTCTTGACACCGAGCGGGGTGGCGCAGTGGTTAGACACTGGACTCGCATTCGGGAGGACGACGGTTCAATCCCGCGTCCGGCCATCCTGATTTAGGTTTTCCGTGATTTCCCTAAATCACTCCAGGCAAATGCTGGGATGGTTCCTCTGAAAGGGCACGGCCGACTTCCTCCCCAATCCTTCCCTCATCCGATGAGACCGATGACCACGCTGTCTGGTCTCCTTCCCCAAACCAACCAACCAACCAACCACCTCTTGACATTGTCGAACACTTCTTCCAGGTCGACAAGCCCTATGAAAGTGCCTTGATTTTTCTTCATTCTTGCTTCCATCATCAATCGCAACGTCAGAATTGTCTCTCTGGCGCCTTTACCTTTTCTAAGGTCCAGCTGATCGTCATCTATCACGTCCTCAGTTTTTTTCTATTTTTGTCAGCCACTTGAATGCATGAGCTGTTAAGCTGATTGTGGGATAATTCTCGTACTTGCCGGCTCTTGTTTATCCGAAAGTCAGGTGGTATATTGCCAGACACATACATTCTACACAACAATGTGAATAGTCAATTTGTTTCCACTTCCGGCAATGATTTTAGAAATTCTGATGGAATGTTATCTATCTTTCAGCCTTATTCGATCTTAAGTCTTCCAAAGCTCTTTTAAATTCTAATACTGTATACCCTCTCTCTTGTAAATTGACTCCAGTTTCTTCTCCTATCAACATCTTCTCCCTCATAGAGGCCTTCACTGTACTCTTTCCACCTATCCAGTCTCGCCTTTGTGTTTAACAGTGGAATTTCCATTGTATTATTAATGTTACCAGCTGTGAATTTAATTTCACGGAAGGTTGTTTTGACTTTTCTATATGCTGAGTCAATCCTTTTGACACACATTTCTCTTCCCATTTCTTCACATTTTTCAATTAGCTATTTCTCCTCAGCATTTCCATTTATTTGATCCCAAAGTAACTTGTATTTTTGTGTTCCTGAATTTCCCTGAACGTTTTTTTATTTCCTTCTTTCATCGATCAGCTGGAGTGTTTCTTGTGTTACCCATTGTTTCTTTGCAGTTACGTTCTTTGTACCTATGATTTTCTTTCCAAGTTCTGTGATTGCCCTTTGTAGAGATGTCCATTCCCCTTCAACTTAGCTGCCTACTGAACTATTCACTATCGCATTATTTATAGCCTCAGAGAACTTCAAGCGTATCTTTTCATTCCTTGGTACTTCCACATCCCATTTCTTTGTGGAATGATTCTCACTGGTTACTCTCTTAAACTTCAGCCCATTCTTCATTGCTTCTAAAATGTGATCTGAGCCTGTATCTGCTGCTGTGTAATCTTTTCAATGCCTTCTGCAACCACATGCCGTTGATCATTGCTGATTCTTCCGCTCTTAGGCACAATTTCTCACACCAAGAGAGAATGCCCTGGACCTCTGTCCGCTCCTTCTCCCTCTTTGATAATGCCCTCTTTGACCTTGTCCCGGAAGTCTTCAGTCGCCATTGTTGATGATTTTTATTCAATGTTTCGAATACGGGACCGAGTACGTTTTTGTAACTAATCAAGGACGCTATCACTTTTGTTTTTGTTGATCTCATTTTATTCGTTATTGTTCGTTGCAGTTGGTTCAAATGGTTCAAATGGCTCTGAGCACTATGGGACTTAACATCTGAGGTCATCAGTCCCCTAGAACTTAGAACTACTTAAACCTAACTAACCTAAGGACATCACACACATCCATGCCCGAGGCAGGATTCGAACCTCCTCCGTAGCGGTCGCGCGGTTCCAGACTGAAGCGCCTAAAACCGCTCGGGCACCGTTGCAGTTGTTGCGGCAGGCTTCCCATGATACCCATTCAAGTTCATCGTTGATCCATTCAGACACGTTTTCTTATTTTTTTATTTTTTATTTATTTTTATTACAGAGGACAGCTAACCACCTGACCGAACCACCATCCGGCATCTCTAGACCACGCAGCTCCTGACACTTCTAGCTTTAGTTATACTTCTAGAAAATTTTTTCTTGCTGTTATCAATCAGATTTTTATCCTCTTTACTTTTCTCAGTAATTTTGCTGCCCAAATTGCAAAACACATCTACCACGTTTAGATCTGACTTTCTGATATGATTCTCTCAGTATCATCTGTTTTGATTGGACTACCCTCCATTGCGCTTTTGTTTTATTTTTTTTTTAAGTTCATCTTATAAATCCTTTGCTTTCAACTGATTTATCGAGCTGGCAAATTTAATGACCTCTTACTTAATTTTTATTTCGTTTTTATTTGCTGTCTAATTTTCTCCTTCGTTCTGTTTGCTGTTTTTGCTGTGTATAACTGCAAGCTTAATGACATGGTATTGTCAATCAAAAGAGCTCTTTCATATTTCATTACTGGTGGGCGTCTAGCGCGTAGCATCACTTTATTCGCAGGCACACCATAACGAGCGCCGTTGATATCCATAGTGTACGAACGTCTACCGAGTGAGCCTTCACATACACAGAATAATTTTTGTCTCCGCATTGCTTGCGAAGCCATGTGGCTATGGCACCGCGTAGGGCTTGCTCGGAAGCGCGCTGCTAGGTCTGACCGTCAGATGTCGTTGAAAACGGTTACTGATTTTTTTAAACGCGATTCTGTGGCATCTAACAATCTCCATTCAATATGTGAAGTGAACTGGGCTTAAAGGTTCGAATAAATGAAAGCAAAGGCATTCTACTTGCGCTCAACAAGTGCCATAGATGTCATAGCTCAGACGTCGCAATTTTTTTTATAGGAAAAGTAGCGATTGCCGCCGCTCTTATTTAGGTTTTGTTTTACTTTTTGCTGCGGGATTCTGAAATTACTTCCTAACATGTCATAGTGAAACTAATCAGAAAAATTGCGAACTGGAGGCATGGCATGCAACAAAATAGCGACTCATTACATTCTGAAGCACTATTAGGGGCAGAAGTCTTCGTTTTTACTTTATGGTGCAATATTTAAAAATTTATTAGCGTTAGATGAAGCACAAATCTGTGTGCTGAAATAATGCATACAGAGCATACAATTTTCTGTACTGCTCTCTCTAGTATCATGGAAGTTACCCCTGATGTCTTAAAGGATTCCATTTCATTCTCCACCTTCTCTTCTTGTCAGTGCTTTCCAAATAGTTCTTTCCTCGCCGATTCTTTGGAGAACGTCCTCAGTTTTTACCTTGTCAGTCCACCTACTTTTCAACATTCTTCTGTAGCACCACACCTCAAATACTTCGATTCTCTTCTGCATCAGTTTTCCCAAAGTCCACATTTCACTACCATACAATTCGTGCTCCAAACGCAAATTCTCAGAATTTTTTTCCTCAAAATAAGGCCTTTGTTTGATAATAGTAGACTTCTCTTGGCCAGGAATGCCCTCTTTGCCGGGGCTAGTCTTTTTTCTATGTCCTCCTTGCTCCGTCGATCAAAGGTTATATTGCTGCCTAAGTAACAGAATTCCTTGACTTCGTTTACTTCGTGATAACCACCGCTGATGTAAAGTTTCTCGCTGCTCCCGTTTTTGCCACTTCTCATTACTTTCGTCTTTCTTCGATTTACTCTCAATCTCTACTTTAATCATTAGACTGTACACTGCATTCAACGGATCCTCTAAATGTTCTCCACTTTCACTGAGGATAGCAATCACATCAGCGAATATTATCAGTGATATCCTTTCACCTTAAATTTTAATTCCACTCCTGAATCTTCCTTTTAATTCCATCATTACTTCTTCGACGTACAGATTGAAAAGTAGGGGAAAGACTACATCCCTGACTTACACCCTTCTTTTATCCGAGCATTTCGTTCTTGGTAGTCCACTTTTATTATTCTCACATGGTTCTTGTACATATTGTGTATTTCCCGTCTCTCCTTGTAACTTACCTTTATTTCTCTCAGAATTTCGAACATCTTACACCATTTTACTTTGTCGAACGGTTTCCCTACGTCGACAAATCCAATGAACGTGTTTTGATTTTTCTTTAGTCTTGCTTCCGGTATCAAGCACAACGTCAAAATTCCCTCTATGGTGCCTTTACCTTTCCCAAAACCAAACTGATCGTCATCCAACATATTCTCAATTTTCTTTTCCATTCTTCTGTATATTATTCTTCCAAGCAACATGGATGCATGAGCTGTTAAGCTGATTGTGCGATAGTTTTCGCACTTGTCAGCTCTTGCAGTCTTCGGAACTGCGTGGATGACGTTTTTCCTAAAGTCAGGCGGTATATTGCCAGACTCATACATTCTACACACCCAATGTGAGCAGTCGTTTTGTTACCACTTCCCCTAATGATATTAGAAATTTTAATGGAATGTTATCTGTCCCTTCTGCCTTATTTGATCTCAAGTCCTCCAAAGCTCTCTCAAATTCTAATACTGGATCCCCTGTCCCTTCTAAATCGACTTCTGTTTCTTCTTCTATCACGTCAGACAAATCTTCCCTTTAACACAGGCCTTCAGTGTACTCTTTCCGCCTATCCGCTCTCTTCTCTCCATTTAACGACGGAACTATGATTGCACTCTTAATGTTGTCACCCTTGCTTTTAATTTCACCAAAGGTTGTTTTGGCTCTCCTATATGCTGAGTCAGTCCTTCCGACTATCACTTCTTTTTCCGCTTTGTTCACGTTTTTCATGCAGCCGTTTCGTCTTAGCTTCCCTGCACTTACTATTTATTTCATTCCTAAGTGAGCTGCATTTCTGTATTCTGGAATTTCCCGGAACATCTTTGTGCTTCCGTCTTTCGTCGATCAACTGAAGTATTTCATCCGTTACCATGAATTCTTCACAGTTACCTTCCTTTTACCTATGTTCTGATTGCCAACTTCTATGGCTGGCCTTTTTAGAGATGTCAATTCCTCTTCCACTGAATTCCTCACTTAGCTATTTATTGTTGCAGTGTCTACAGCTTCAGAGAACTTCAAGCATATCTCCTCATTCCTTAGTACTTTTTGCGCTATAGTTTTTCCTGACTAGCGCCTTAAACTTCAGCCTACTTTTCATAGTTACAAAATTTTGACCGGAGTTATATGTACCTCTGGGTACGTCTTAAATCCAATATCTGATTTCGGAATCTCTGCCCGACTATTGTATACTCTAACTGGAATCCTCCAGCTTTTCTGGCCTTCTCCCGAGAGTACCTCTTCCTCTTGTGATTCTTGAAGAGAATATTCGCTATTATCAACTGAAATTTATTGTAGAACTCAATTAATTTTCTCCTCTCTCTTTCCTACTACCAAATCAATATTCTGCCGTAACCCCTTATTTAGCTCCTTCCCCTGTAACCACATTGCAGTCCCCTGTGACTAATAACTTTTCATCGCCGTTTACGTACTGAATCACCCTTGCAATATTCTCATTTATCTCTCCATCTTCTGCTTGCGACATTGGCATGTATACCTTAACTACTGCTGTCGGAGTTGATTTGTTGTCGATTCCGACGGGAAAAATCCTATCACTGAAGAGTTCACAGTGACTCACTCTCTGCCCTGCCTTCCCATACCTAACAAATCCTACTCTCGTTATAAAATTTTCTGCTGCTGTTGATATTACCCTTTACTCCTCTGGCGAGAAATCCTTGTTTTCTTTCCATTTCACTTCACTGACGTCCACTATATCCTGATTGAGCCTTAACATTTCCTTTTCCATGTTACCTGGCTTGACTACTATGTTCAGACTTCCAACATTCCACGGCCCGACCCGTAGGTGGTTACCTTGTTGTTGGCTATTCAGTCTTGTTTGCATAGTCACCTCCCATTTGGTAGTTACTCCCGGAGATCCGAAGGGGGTACTAGTCCGGAATCTTTTCCAATGGAGAGGTCATCATGACACCACTTCAGTTTCAGGCCACATGACCTGTGGATACACGTTACGTGTTCAATAAAATTTTTCTGGGTTTGTAACCGCATTGTCAGTATATATAAAACTACCGACGTTTTGGTCCCTGTTGCAAGCGACCTTCTTCAGGGTGTTTTATTGAATGTGACAAAGACCGCGGAAGCCTATGCTTATACACATTATGTGTCTTTAATGAAGCAGTTTCCATTGCCTTCTGCATCCACACGCCGTTGATCATTGCTGATTCTTCTGCCTTTTAGTCTTCGATTAGTGATAGAAACGTCCTGGATCCCGGGTTATAACTTCAATACTGCTTAAATTTGGAATAAAAATCATGGGCAATGGTGACCGAAGATTTCCGGCATAAGACGTCAGCCTCGTTCTGCCAACGGCAAGTCAAAGAGGGAGGAGGAGAAGACAGAGGTTCAGAGCACACTCTTACCATTTGGGTGCAAAACAGCTCCTAAAAGAAGGAAGGAGGTCCCTTACAATAGTAGTAAATGAGTGATTCATATCAAGAAAATTTCCAGAGCATTTAAAACAGTCAACCGTTGTACCTCCGCTAAACAAAGGTAATGCAGAAGACAAGGAAAAGTACCAACCCGTTTCGTTACTGTCGCGCGTCTCAAAAGTAACAGAATTAATTACGAAAGACAGATTAATGAAGTAGTTCAACAAGTACGATCTTTTAAGTGAATTAAAGTTTAGTTTCCGAAGTGTCAGAGGTACACAATTAGCTATAGTAGAATTCACAAATGTGGTAACTGAGTCTCTTGACAAAGATGAGTGTGTCACAGGCATATTTTTAAATCTTTCGAAGGTTTTTGATACTGCCGACCATAAGATTGTGCTAAACAAGCTAGAAGCGTCCGGTGTAAAAGGCGTCGTTAATGGATGATTTCAATGATAATTGGGAGATAGGCGCAGAGAGTGGCCATGAAACATACGTCAAATAAGTCTTTAGAATCAGAATATATTAATATAGAAGTTCCTCGCGGTAGCATATTACACCCAACAATACTCCTGATGTACGAGGGGTGTCCAGAAAGTAAGTTCCGATCGGTCGCAAATTGGAAACGACTATTAAAATCCGATAAAGCTTTGCACAGATGTATTGGGCAGTGTCTCTAGTATAGCCTCACGTCGCTCTTCTCATTTCTGAGCTCACAGTGAGCGCGTAAAGATGTCTAGAAAATAGTGTCTCCCGCCATGTACGACGGCCTGGTGAGAAATTTCGCCTGAAGCTATGCATCCAACATTACGTAACTGCCGATGCACACGGTGACTTTCCCCCTCCCATATTTATATCTTACTCTGAGTAATTCGATTTGAGGAAGTATGGCCGAGTATTGTCAGTACAAGGCTAGTATTGAGAACACAGAAGATATGACTATTTTCCTCTCTAATTGCACGTGGTGAAAAGTTGCTATTGCTTCACATGCGGACTTCCCATGCAGCGCCTCTCGTCATCCGGGTGGTCCGGTGACAGGCGTGTTTTGCTGATTTTGAAAGGGTTATGCCGACGGGTGTGAGGGAGTCGAATAGATTCTGTCCAGACGCCAACATTGTCGTAAGAGCTGGGGCGACACGCCCAGAGGGGCCAGACGGAGCGGCTGGACTAGAGATTCTGTTACTTCGCAGAAACTTAGTGAAAACACTTTCTGGCGGGCTACCAGCAAGGCGTGGGAATGACTTGTGTTCCCAGGCAGTCTTGGCGGGCAAATTCCCGCGTTTTCTGCAAAATCATAATTGTGATTGGCTTCCTCGGGGGATAGCTCCGTGACGTAGCAAAATCGGCGCAGAAATTGGCGCCAATTATCTCCATTGGTGGTATAGTAGCGCTTCGGCAATAGAGTGGTTTTCGAGTTGCTATTGGAACGTTTAACCACGGCTACTGTCGTGGGGGCAGGAATGTTCTGTGTTCGGATTGTACGGGTGCTCTTGAGGGGGTCGTCTCTCGCCTTTCGCTTGGAGTAGGTTACAAGATTGAGCTAAATGGCTCTGAGCACTATGCGACTTAATTTCTGAGGTCATCAGTCGCCTAGAACTTAGAACTAATTAAACCTAACTAACCTCTAAGGACATCACACACATCCATGCCCGAGGCAGGATTCGAACCTGCGACCGTAGCGGTCGCTCGGTACCAGACTGTAGCACCTAGAACCGCACGACCACTCTGGCCGGCAAGACTGAGCTCTCGCTGCTCTGGACAGCCTGCCTTCCGTTGGCTGTCTATAATATAGCTTCATTTAATTGTAACTGTTTGACGAAGTTACTTACATTTCGACTTCAACGTAACTTTCCGAGTACAGTTGGCAAGTGAGCATTCTGCGTGCAAGCGGCCTATGTTGTCCGTCTTGAGCGGTTTTGGCTAAAGATGACTGTATCGGAGTTACTGTGTGACTTCGCTTGTACCGTCAGTTATTGTGTAGCGAGCCTTCTTCGTCTCCCTCAGAGGCGCATTTGTGTTGCTAGGAAGTCTTTAGTCTGATACAACCAGACCAGGATAATTTGTTTCGGGCTATACTCTCGACATTATCATCAACACGACAGGACGTCGAAGCAACCAGCCATCGCCTCCGGTATGCCAGATCGTGTCCTTGCAGTTAAGAAGACAGCTTGGTAATGTATGTCCGCAGCACCGGCAGATTAGGGAATTTTGCTATGTGGCTATCAGAGTTCAGCAGAGCGCGCCTGTTCCCGTCTTTTCTAACGTGGTTCTGCCTTGGGTGTTCATTGTCTGAGTTCTCACTGCTATAGCAACAAATAATGTTGGGTTGGCTGGGTGTTTCTCTTAAGATTTGAGTTGCAAGGAATTGGCTCCACATGCCACTTGGTCATAAATGTCACAATCTAGTTTATGGACAACTTCACCATCACAGCATTTCTTTGAGCATCCAATTTGTAAATATTTAATGTGTTTTGTTTATTATTTTGAGTTTAGTCATAATAAATCAAATTGTTATTTTGGGCAGAACTTTCATTCTGTTGATCAGTAGAGCAACCTTTTCATTTCTCACTACGTTAATGAAACTTTCCTTCATCAAATTAATTTCTATCAAATTAAATTATTGCAGATGCCAAACTCGTTTCTACTCCACTTGCGTTTCTTCTAAATCCATGTGCAACAGCAAAAGTCGGAGATAGAAAAGGGGGGGGCTTAGAGCATCATTTCCATGTGAAGAGTCTAGAAGATTTTAGTGTTAAGTATACTGCTAGCCCCGACATCTCGCAGTTTCTTCTTCAAGACAACTCTTAGCCGCATTCTGCAGAGGCAATGAAGATGCTCCTGCATCGTTTCAATTGGAAATGTTTAATTACCCACAACACAGTCCGTAATTGTCTCACACTGAGTTTCATCTCCGCTCACATGAAACGCTGGCTATGAAGACAACATTTTGGCACAGACAACGAGCTGTAGGCCAGCGTAGAGAATTGGCGGAAAGCACTGGCGGTTGCCTTCTATGATGAGGGTATTGGAAAGTTGGTACAAGGCTACGACAAATGTCAGAACGGCGACTACATAGAGAAGTTGCTGGATGGTGTAGCTAAGTGTTACAAATAAAACTTTTCTGATTTTCACTGTGGTTTCCATTTCGTGACCAATCGGAACTTACTTTCTGGACAGCCCTCGTAGTCAATGACTTTTCCAGTATTATAAGTTATACGGAAAAAATTCACTTTGCTAATGACAGCAATATAATAGTCGCTGAAAAACCAAGGGCACGCCGTGCAGAGAAAGCAAATGAAATCCTCAGGCAAGTTTACAGTACTTGTCAAGACGTAATAAAGTGCCACTGAACATAAAGAAAACAAATGCCAAGAGGGAAAATAACAGTATGAAATTAAATGTAGGTGGTACATCTACATACTACACAACAAACACATTTCTAGAAATGAGTATAGATTCTCAGTTAAAGTGGTCTGAACACGTAAAGATACTTCCAATACAGAGTGCACTATCCGAAAATTACCTCGAGAAATTAAATAGAGAACCGACTCGTGGAGATAACATCTTGGACCTACTGTTAACAAACAGACCCGAACTTTTCGACTCTGTAAGTGCAGAACAGGGAATCAGTGATCATAAGGCCGTTGCAGCATCCCTGAATATGGAAGTTAATAGGAATATAAAAAAAGGGAGGAAGGTTTATCTGTTTAGCAAGAGTAGTAGAAGGCAGATTTCAGACTACCTAACAGATCAAAACGAAAATTTCTGTTCCGACACTGACAATGTTGAGTGTTTATGGAAAAAGTTCAAGGCAATCGTAAAATGCGTTTTAGACAGGTACGTGCCGAGTAAAACTGTGAGGGACGGGAAAAATCCACCGTGGTTCAACAACAAAGTTAGGAAACTACTGCGAAAGCAAAGAGAGCTTCACTCCAAATTTAAACGCAGCCAAAACCTCTCAGACAAACAGAAGCTAAACGATGTCAAAGTTAGCGTAAGGAGGGCTATGCGTGAAGCGTTCAGTGAATTCGAAAGTAAAATTCTATGTACCGACTTGACAGAAAATTCTAGGAAGTACTGGTCTTACGTTAAATCAGTAAGTGGCTCGAAACAGCATATCCAGACACTGCGGGATGATGATGGCATTGAAACACAGGATGACACGCGTAGAGCTGAAATACTAAACACCTTTTTCCAAAGCTGTTGCCGGCCGAAGTGGCCGTGCGGTTAAAGGCGCTGCAGTATGGAACCGCAAGACCGCTACGGTCGCAGGTTCGAATCCTGCCTCGGGCATGGTTGTTTGTGATGTCCTTAGGTTAGTTAGGTTTAACTAGTTCTAAGTTCTAGGGGACTAATGACCTCAGCAGTTGAGTCCCATAGTGCTCAGAGCCATTTTGAACCAAAGCTGTTTCACAGAGGAAGATCGCACTGCCGGCCGAAGTGGCCATGCGGTTAAAGGCGCTACAGTCTGGAACCGCAAGACCGCTACGGTCGCAGGTTCGAATCCTGCCTCGGGCATGGTTGTTTGTGATGTCCTTAGGTTAGTTAGGTTTAACTAGTTCTAAGTTCTAGGGGACTAATGACCTCAGCAGTTGAGTCCCATAGTGCTCAGAGCCATTTGAGCCAAGATCGCACTACAGTTCCTTCTCTAAATCCTCGCACAAACGAAAAAGTGGCTGACATCGAAATAAGTGTCCAAAGAATAGAAAAGCAACTGGAATCACTCAACAGAGGAAAGTCCACTGGACCTGACGGGATACGAATTCGATTCTACACAGAGGACGCGAAAGAACTTGCCCCCCTTCTAACAGTCGTGTACCGCAAGTCTCTAGAGGAACGGAAGGTTCCAAATGATTGGAAAAGAGCACAGGTAGTCCCAGTCTTCAAGAAGGGTCGTCGAGCAGATGCGCAAAACTATAGACCTATATCTCTGACGTCGATCTGTTGTAGAATTCTAGAACATGTTTTTTGCTCGCTTATCATGTCGTTTTTGGAAACCCAGAATCTACTCTGTAGGAATCAACATGGATTCCGGAAACAGCGATCGTGTGAGACCCAACTCGCTTTATTTGTTCATGAGACCCAGAAAATATTAGATACAGGCTCCCAGGTAGACGCTATTTTCCTTGACTTCCGGAAGGCGTTCGATACAGTTCCGCACTGTCGCCTGATAAGCAAAGTAAGAGCCTACGGAATATCAGACCAGCTGTGTGGCTGCATTGAAGAGTTTTTAGCAAACAGAACACAGCATGTTGTTATCAATGGAGAGACGTCTACAGATGTTGAAGTAACCTCTGGCGTGCCACAGGGGAGTGTTATGGGACCATTGCTTTTCAAAATATATATAAATGACCTAGTAGATAGTGTCGGAAGTTCCATGCGGCTGTTCGCGGATGATGCTGTAGTATAGAGAGACGTTGCAGCATTAGAAAATTGTAGCGAAATGCAGGAAGATCTGTAGCGGATAGGCACTTGGTGCAGGGAGTGGGCCGGCCGGAGTGGCCGAGCGGTTAAAGGCGCTACAGTCTGGAACCGCACGACCGCTGCGGTCGCAGGTTCGAATCCTGCCTCGGGCATGGATGTGTGTGATGTCCTCAGGTTAGTTAGGTTTAAGTAGTTCTAAGTTCTAGGGGACTTATGACCACAGCAGTTGAGTCCCATAGTGCTCAGAGCCATTTGAACCATTTTGCAGGGAGTGGCAGCTGGCCCTTAACATAGAACAATGTAATGTATTGCGAATACATAGAAAGAAGGATCCTTTATTGTATGATTATATGATAGCGGAACAAACACTGGTAGCAGTTACTTCTGTAAAATATCTGGGAGTATGCGTGCGGAACGATTTGAAGTGGAATGATCATATAAAATTAATTGTTGATAAGGCGGGTACCAGGTTGAGTTTCATTGGGAGAGTGCTTAGAAAATGTAGTCCATCAACAAAGGAGGTGGCTTACAAAACACTCGTTCGACCTATACTTGAGTATTGCTCATCAGTGTGGGATCCGTACCAGATCGGGTTGACGGAGGAGATAGAGAAGATCCAAAGAAGAGTGGCTCGTTTCGTCACAGGGTTATTTGGTAACCGTGATAACGTTACGGAGATGTTTAGCAAGCTCAAGTGGCAGACTCTGCAAGAGAGGCGCTCTGCATCGCGGTGTAGCTTGCTGTCCAGGTTTCGAGAGAGTGCGTTTCTGGATGAGGCATCGAATATATTGCTTCCCCCTACTTATACCTCCCGAGGAGATCACGAATGTAAAATTAGAGGGATTCCAGCGCGCACGGAGGCTTTCCGGCAGTCGTTCTTCCCGCGAACCATACGCGACTGGAACAGAAAAGGGAGGTAATGACAGTGGCACGTAAAGTACCCTCCGCCACACACCGTTGGGTGGCTTGCGAGTATAAATGTTGATGAATGTAGATGTAGAATGTCATCAGCTTGCTATGTCCTTAGAGGCCCGTCGTCAGTGAGAAACAGCGTGTCTTTCAGTTACATACTATTCACATGTACGCTCAATTCTCAGCTATGGAATTCTTTTCTGGGGCACAAATGCACAAAACATGAACACAGTCTTCGAACAACAGGAAAGGGCCATGAGAATGATAGCCAAATATAGTATTCGAGTTCACTGTAAAGATCTGTTCAGAACGCTTTTAACTACACTGGGTGAGTTCATATACGAATCAGCTGTACACATCAAAACTAATACTGATAATTATTGCACGAACAGCTGTGTCCATGACCATGGAATATGAGAAAGACTGAAATTACATTTAAGAAATAATAAACATGAAACTCAGAGCAGTATTTTCTAGCAACGAATCACATTGTAAAACAACTTACCTGAAGAGATTAAAGAAATTACTAAAACAAACTTATTTAAAAAGACAGTTAAAAGTTACCTGTTAGGCAGTACACACTATAAATTGAAGGATTGCTTAGGTTACACAATGTAGGAGTTTTGTAATAAATCTTACCCATATTAATCATAACACCAACAGTAACAGAATACATATTATTTCACATAACACTTTCACACAATGTTTTTTTCATTCTTTTTTTCTTTTCTGGAAAACTTAATACCAAGGCTATGTACGAGTAATACCAACACCCGTCTAAAGCGCTGCTTCCGAGCGGGAAAGCGTGCCGGTCCCCGGCACGAATCCGCCCGGTGGACTAGTGTCGAGATCTGGTGTGCCGGACAGCCTGTGGATGGTTTTTAAGGCGGTTTTCCATCTGCCTCGGCGAATGCAGGCTGGTTCCCCTTATTCCACCTCGGTTACACTATGTCGGCGATTGCTGCGCAAACACTGTCTCGACGTACGCGTACACCATAATTACTCTACTACGCAAACATCTGGGGTTACACTCATCCGGTATGAGACGTTCCCGGGGGAAGGGGGGGGGGGGGGGGGGGGTTCTCCACTGGGGGCCGAACCACACAATAAACCTGGGTTCGGTATGGGGCGGCGGTGGGGTGAGTGGACTGCTGTAGCCTGTTGTGGGGTTGTCAACCACTGAGGGCTACGGCGGGGACGAAGCCTCTCCGTCTTTCCTAGGTCCCCGGTTCAATACACAATACGCGATACCAACACCTTATCCTCTGATATGCATCTTCATATTTTCGCGGCGCAAAGACTAATACATAAAGTTTCCGCCGTGCAGCCACAAAAATCGACTTCTTCTAATATTTCGGCTAAACACCGTCCACCCATCTTCAGAGTGAGCCGAGGTGACTTACGCTCCAGCACTTGCTCCGTCCTTCTAAACCCGCAGACCGCACCACTGCCCATGCGGCCACAGATACACAAGGCGTCAGAGACGTTGATCGGCGCCAAAGACGTACGCCATATACATGAAATTAGATGTATGGCTGCGCAGTCGATCCACAAGCTGATGTCGATGTATCACTGGGAGCTGCACCGTCGCTACGTCTTTGTGACTTTATTACAGAAATTGCCGGATTCCATGATTTGTCCAAGCTGAAACCTCTGTCTCTATTAATTAAATTCGTCTCCAATCGAATTTCAGTTGCTTCCTTTACTACTGAGTCCCAGAAAGATGAAGTCGAGGCTAAAATTTCGACGTTATAGTACACCATAGAGTGCCCAGTGTCAATAGAGTGCTCTGCCACCACAGATTTATCGGGTTGTAAGAGCCGGGTGTATCTGCGGTGCTTTGTGCATCTCTCCCGGACAGTACGTATCATCTGTCCGATGAATGAATGGCCGCATTCACAGGGGATCTTGTAAACTTTAACGGAACCCTGGAGTCTTTGGTGGAGGGCGAAAAGTCACTTTCACTTCGTGCTTACTAAGGATCCGTCCTATTTTTGGTGGCAGGCTTCCCACGTATGGCAGAAAAGCCATGGGTTTAAAACTTTCCGTGTTTTCTTCTGCTTTTCTTATACCCACAGTTGGTTGCATTTGTAGTGCTTTAGGTATCTGCTGTGGAGAGTACCCGTTGGCTTCAAAACCTCTTCTCAGGTGTAGATATACTGCGTGTCCCGAAGGGCCATCATCTTTGCGCCGTACCAACACATCAAAAAATGGGAAGCATCCATCTTTTTCGATTTTCATCTTGAACTGAATTAGCCTGTGAATGTAATTCAGATGATTTAAAAAATCTTTTTTGTGTTCACCATAGGACCACACTACAAACGTGTCATCAACATACCTCCAAAACACTGAGGGCTTCAAGCTATCAGATTCCGGCGCCTTCTCCTCGAAATTCTGTATAAAAAAAGTTGGCCGCCAAAGGCGACAAAGGACTACCCATGGCGACACCGTCAGTCTGTTCATAAAATTCGTCACTGAATAAAAAGTATGCCGAGGTCAAAACATGTTCAAACAAAGCTGAAAGTTATCGAAAGTTTTTCCAATGAGAAACAATGATTCCGAAATAGGAACCTTTGTGAACAACGACACTACATGGAAACTGACTAACATATCAGAATTGCTGAGTTGGACCTCGTTTCGGAACAACTTTTTCACCTGCGTCTAAAGATATCTGTAGAGTTACCCTACAGTTCATGGTACTGGACAGACGGTATAACGTGGGCCAAGTCAGACGGTAAGAACTGTAATGTTTGCAGTGAAACCTTCTGTAAGCTTTTTTTGTGTTTAACAAGTGGGATTGTATTTATCTTTTTTATTCTTGTTTTCTTATTACTGTACCTGTCAGAACAAAATCAGTTTTGTTTCCTATTGTGTCCGCTATTGAGAATAATAGAATTTGTAAACAATATTTTGAGCGCTTCCTGACAGATTAAAAACTGTCTGCCGGATCGAGACTCAAACACGGGACCGAATATGCCGGAAAGTTTCATATCAGCGCACATTCCGCTGCAGAGTGAAATTTTCACTGTGGAAATATTTTGACCACTGTAAATAAACAGGTCTCGTTCAAAGGTCGGTTTTCCTTGTGAATATGTATTACAATATCCGTAGATTGAGCAGGCAGTAAAGGAAACAAAAGAAAAATTCTGAGAAGGAATTAAAATCCATGGAGAAGAAATAAAAACTTTGAGGCTCAAACGGCACTCAGCACTATGGGACTTAACCTCTGAGGTCATCAGTCCCCTAGAACTTAGAACTAATTAAACCTAACTAAGCTAAGGACATCACACACATCCATTCCCGAGACAGGATTCGAACCTGCGACCGTAGAGGTCGCGCGGTTCGAGACTGTAGCGCCTAGAACAGCTCGGCCTTTGAGGTTCGCCGATGATATTGTAATTCAGTCAGAGACAGCAAAGGACCTGGAAGAGCAGCTGAACGGAATGGACAGTGTCTTGAAAGGAGGGTAAAGATGAATATCAACAAAAGTAAAACGAGGATAATGGAATGTAGTCGAATTAAATCGGGTGTTCCTGAGGGTATTAGATTAGGAAATGAGACCCTTAAAGTAGTAAATGAGTATTGCTATTTGCGGAGCAAAATAACTGATGATGGTCGAAGTAGAGAGGATATAAAATGTAGACTGGCAATGGCAAGGAAAGCGTTTCTGAAGAAGACAAATTTGTTAACATCGAGTATAGATTTAAGTGTCAGGAAGTCTTCCCGAAAGTGTTTGTATGGAGTGTAGCCATGTATGGAAGTGAAACATGGACGATAAATAGTTTGGACAAGAAGAGAATAGAAGCTTTGTAAATGTGGTGCTACAGAAAAATGCTGAAGATTAGATGGGTAGATCACATAACTGATGAGGAGGTATTGAATAGAATTGGGGAGAAGAGGAGTTCGTGGCACAACTTGACTAGAAGGAGGGATCGGTTAGCAGGACATAATCTGAGGCATCAAGGGATCACCAATTTAGTATTGCAGGGCAGCCCGGAGGGTAAAAATCGTAGAGGGAGACCAAGAGATGAGTACACTAAACAGATTCAGAACGATGTGGGTTGCGGTAGGTACGGAGAGATGAAGAGGCTTGCACGGGATAGAGTAGCATGGAGAGCTGCATCAAACCAGTCTCTGGACTGAAGACAACAACGACAACAACAAAGTGCGAAAGACGAGCAAAGTCGGCGAGGCGTTAGCTGTACGCTTCTCTCTTCATTGTTCCCCTTATCACGGTGTAAACACGGCGGTGCTGTCCCCCGTATTGCCCTCCTGTGGAAGTACGCAGCGCGACGCAACGCTGGCGCACCCGCAGGCGACGCTGCGTAGCAGAGCGCGTCCCGCGCGGAGCGCAGCACGTGCACGGCGGGGGCGGCCGGGCCGCAGTCAGGGCCACAGCCAGACGCGGCCACGTGGGCCCGGCCGGGCACGCGGTCAAGGTCACCCCAAGGGCGGCGCGCGCCGCAGCCAAGGCCGCGGCTCCTCGCTCCACGCTCCGCTCCTACACTTACCCTTTCACGGCCGCTCGCGGGTATCACACCTCCGTAGCTACATCCTTAAAACACTGCTACTTGCTGCGCTTGCCACTTGTCTCAGTCCCGTACTGCACAATATGCGTCAACTCCGTTCTGTTCCGTTGATTCAATCTCTCGCCATGTTGCACAACGTGTAACAGCGCTCCAGTCTCCAGTTTTCTCGGAGGCTTAAGCTGTCGTCACACGGTACGAGTTAGCTAACGTTGACGCGGCGCTCTACGATTTTTGTGACGTCACTTCCTGCTATTTCACCTTAAGGCGCCATTTCGTCACGTGAAACACAAAATAAATTCTACGATATTTCGGCAATGTGCTGCGTAAAGTAGAACCAATAGGAAGCAAGAATGCTCCCTAAGTCACAAATACAAAGCCAGACGACGTAGTGTGAAGGAAGGATAGAAGATTGGGTTTAACGTCCCGTCGACATCGAGGTTATTAGAGACGGAGCACAAGCTCGGATTGTGTCGAGGATGGGGAACGAATTCGACCGTGCCCTTTCAAAGGAAACATCCCGCCATTTGCCTAGAGGCATTTAGGGAAATCAAGGAAAAACTAAACGTGGATGGCCGTACGCTTATCTGAACTGTCGTCCTCCCGAATGCGAGTTCAGTGTGCTAAAAACTAAGACACCCTGCTCGGTATACTGTATT
Source organism: Schistocerca serialis cubense (assembly GCF_023864345.2). Classification (NCBI taxonomy): domain Eukaryota; kingdom Metazoa; phylum Arthropoda; class Insecta; order Orthoptera; family Acrididae; genus Schistocerca; species Schistocerca serialis. Next base: position 259,875,151 of record NC_064644.1, on the reverse strand, counting down.
TTATGTATTCATCATAAGGTCACATTCGGTAGATTTGATGTTATATCTTACACTCTATGAATATTTGCTGTTTCTAACCACCACCGCATTGAATGTCTCGATAACGATTTGCTATTGGTACAATTTTTTGTAATAAAACGACGGGAAACGTCATATCGGTAGTTACTGAATTTTCATATTTATGTATTTGCGCGTTGTAACTCGTGTGTTCTGAAAATGAGTCTTTTAAGGTAACGGCACAGTGAAGATTCATGAAAAACGTGTCATTAGTGTTACGTTTTTCCCATAATTAAATGTCGTTTAATAACATTTCGGTTATGGAAGACTGTAAGCGAGGCTGAACACTGGGAAAATATGGCGTAGCTTAGTCAGTTCTTGCATGGGATTATGGAGTATAAGGGAGACATAGTCGGTTCACATCGTACTGTTTCCATTTTTTTCACTTTCGCGTTTTCGAAAAGGTTGTGGATCTTTCTTATGAAATTAATATAAATAATTTATGCAATATTTAATGTTGTGTAAATATAAATGAAGTCTCCATCAGGAGTGAGTTTTTCCTATTTGTGAACTTTTATAAACTGATGTTGTTACTGACTGGAAATGCATCATTCTTTTTTGTCTTATTACATATTCATAGATATTGAGTTTTTATTTATGTATACCACAAAGAAAACAACATAACTACACTACTGCCCATTAAAATTACTACACCACGAAAATGACGTGCTATAGACGCGAAATTTAACCGACAGGAAGAAGATGCTGTGATATGCAAATGATTAGCTTTTCAGAGCATTCACACAAGGTTGGCTCCGGTGGCGACACCTACAACGTGCTGACATGAGGAAAGTTTCCAACCGATTTCACACAAACAGCAGTGACCGGCGTTGCCTGGTGAAACGTTGTTGTGATGCCTCGTGTAAGGAGGAGAAATGCGTACCATCACGTTTCCGACTTTGATAAAGGTCGGATTGTAGCCTATCGCGATTGCGGTTTCTCGTATCGCGACACTGCTGCTCCCGTTGGTCGAGCTCCAATGACTGTTAGCAGAATATGGAATCGGTGGGTTCAGGAGGGTAATACGGAACGCCGTGCTGGATCCCAACGGCCTTGTATTACTAGCAGTCGACATGACAGGCATCTTATCCGCATGGCTGTAACTGATCGTTCAGCCACATCTCGATCGCTGAGTCAACAGATGGGGACGTTTGGAAGACAACAACCATCTGCACGAACAGTTCGACGACGTTTGCAGCAACATGGACTATCAGCTCGGAGACCATGGCTGCGGTTACCCTTGACGCTGCATCACAGACAGGTGATGGTGTACTCAACGACGAACCTGGGTGCACGAATGGCGAAACGTCCTTTTCTCGGATGAATCCAGGTTCTGTTTACAGCATCATTATGGTTGCATCTGTGTTTGGCGACATCTCGGTGAACGCACATTGGAAGCGTGTATTCGTCATCGCCACACTGGCGTATCACCAGGCGTGATGGGTTGGGGTGTCATTGGTTACACGTCTCGGTCACCTCTTGTGCGCATTGACGGCACTTTGAACAGTGGATGTTACATTTCAGATGTGTTTGACCAGTGGCTCTACCCTTCATTCGATTCCTGCGATATCCTACATTTCAGCAGGATAATGCACGACCGCATGTTGCAGGTCCTGTACGGGCCTTTCTGGATACAGAAAATGTTCGACTGCTGCCCCAGCCAGCACATTCTCCAGATCTCTCACCAATTGAAAACGTCTGGTCAATGGTGGCCGAGCAACTGGCTCGTCACAATACGCCAGTCACTACTCTTGATGAACTGTGGTATCGTGTCGAAGCTGCATGGTCAGCTGTACCTGTACACGCCATCCAAGCTGTGTTTGACTCAATGCCCAGGCGTATCAAGGCCGTTATCACGGCCAGAGGTGGTTGTTCTGGGTACTGATTTCTCAGGATCTATGCACCCAAACTGCGTGAACAGGTAATCTTATGTCAGTTCTAGAATAATATATTTGTCCAATGAATACCCGTTTCCCATCTGCATTTCTTCTTGGTGTAGCAATTTTAATGGCCAGTAATGTAGCATAAGGACAAGGCAGGAAATGCGAGTTAAACTGAGCTAATGTAGGGATGTTACGCATGTCAATTTTCGTGAATGAACGGCATGGTCTACGAGCCAAATAAAGCCGACAACTGCAGCTGGAGAATGTTCAGGGCGCCAAATCACGTTAACCACCTCGTGTCGCGTGCCGACAGCACTATGTGTCGCGACGCTGAATATCCCATCTGCGTCCATATCAGCGTTAGCTGCATTTCGTGTGTCGATGGCTTTAGTGTTGGAAACTTAAATTCGCTTTCCAGGAACATCAGCATACTCAGACTAACCATCCCCTGCAGTGCTTGGTAGGCGAATTAATTCTGGCTGTTTGTTGGCCGGAAAACACGTTTATGCAATAAGGTGGTTCAAAATCTGTGTGAAATCTTATGGGACTTAACTGCTAAGGTCATCAGTCCCTATGCTTACACACTACTCAACCTAAATTATCCTAAGGACAAACACACACACCCATGCCCGAGGGAGGACTCGAATCTCCGCCGGGACCAGCAGCACAGTCCATGACTGCAGCGCCTTAGACCGCTCGAATAAGGTGGTATAAGGTCATTTACTGATAGTTGTGTCCTTAGGCAGGTACAACTTTTACTCACTTTCCTGATAACGAATGGATTCGACAAAGAAATTTAGGTCCATTTTTAGTGCTCTACTCGGGGAGCCAGTTTTTGAGATAGTGAAAAGATTTGAAGGTTCAAGAAGACAATGTTGCGTGAACACAAGCAAGTGGTAACCGAAAGGGGCTAAACGGTGACTAATTTCTAAAATTTTAGGTGCCGCAATGCATCTCTTCAACCGTACAACCCCATATATCTTCTCCATCCCCAGCTCCATCAGCCATACTAATCACAAGTTTCGATGTTTGAAATCTTATGACAGGTAAAACTTTCAATGAGAAATCTTTTTTTTACAGGATACTGCTCTGAAATTGAGGTTTTTAGAACATAATTTCTTGTAATCAAAACAATGAAGCCACAAGATTTAATACAAACAAAAGATGCTACCGTCTGTCACTGTAGCAATGTAACTTGGCTCCCTACTCCTTCTCGATACATATCGGCAGAAGTCGGTAGTCTTCGTGACTCTGACGTCATGTTTCAACTTCTGGCAGCCGCAACGTTGAAACAGTTGTACTACAGCTGCTCGGTGAACATGCGTCCAGTTTTAATTAATAAAACATCATGTATTCACCTTTTGGATTTGCAGCTCTTGTATTTCTTCCGTGTTTGCCATTAACAGAAATGCACAAGTAGCTAAATACAATAAAACAAATAGCAGAAGAAAATGGTTACAAGGCCCGTATGATAGAAAGAGAACGAACGCACCACATATACGCAAAACCTTACACAGCACAGAATAATAAAACACACAGTAAATGACCACATACAAGACACAACAGTGCAACAACATGCACACAAAACAAAATGGGATATACTCACCTACAATAACAAAATTGTCCACAGAATAAGCAACATATTAAAGAAACAGGGACTTCAAATAGGACAGAAAACACAACACAGAAAAAAACCAGAACACAGGAGACACCCACAGATAAATTCAACAGATCAGGAATAGATAAAATCACATGCAACACTTGTCGATCAGTATAAATAGGACAAACATGCAGGAACTTTGAAACAAGATACTCAGAACTCCTTAGAGCCCTAAAATGTAATAGCACCCATAGCACAACTGCTGACCACCTAGTATCCCACAACTACCATTCAGCTGCAATGGAATCAGACTTATAAATACTGAAATCCGACCACAGCTTACATCACAAACTAACAATAGAAGAAAAATTCCACATACAGGAGGCAATAGTAGAAAACAAGCAAGCTTTAAATGATTACACAACACTCTGTAAAGGCAAATTATTCAAAACATTAAAGGAACTTTACAGAAAAGGCCACACAAACAGTTAAGGAAGCTTACACACACACACACACACACACACACACACACACACACACACACACACTACTACGGTCGCAGGTTCGAATCCTGCCTCGGGCATGGATGTGTGTGATGTCCTTAGGTTAGTTCGGTTTAAGTAGTTCTAAGTTCTAGGGGACTGATGACCACAGATGTTAAGTCCCATAGTGCTCAGAGCCATTTGAACCATTTTTTGAACACACACACACACACACACACAGAGAGAGAGAGAGAGAGAGAGAGAGAGAGAGAGAGAGAGAGAAGAGAGAGAGAGAGAGAGAGAGAGAAAGAGGGATAAAAGTAAACAAAATTCAAATTCGGCACCAAACTCACTCGGGAACAAGTGAGGGCCGCGGGGTTAGGGCACACACCAACACTGTGTACACCGCGTTTTGCGAAGTGAAAAGGCGAGTACAAAACCAAAAATACGCAAAGTACATTTAAAATGTGTGTGCAGTGCCCTCGGAACGATAAAGGACGAGTCAGAACATGTTGCCACACCAAATTCACGTTTTTAAAAAATCAAGGGATTGGTTTACTCGCTAATAAAATTCACATTTACACCGTTTGGTTTGCATATGACAACCTGTTAGTACGGGACACAATACACACCATCCTGCAAAACCATTTAACGTAAAATCAAGGTAAGAACAAATACGAACAAGAACTGTCCTTAGAGCTCATTGTAGTACATCTGTTACAACCTAAAATATGAAATATGTTCACTTTTCCAGTTGTTAAATAAAACAAAACCCACTGATGACGGCACAGACGTGCTGAAACTTGTTTGGGTAACAACAAAAATAGTGGTTTGCATAAAAGGTGGAACCTATATCCAGTAATAAAGCATCACGTTGGCCACCCACTGTCGCGTACACCGGTGACGGTGCAGCGGCAAATGATAGTTACGTTGCGATTTAGTACACGTGTGCTGTTTTAAACCTCCAATGCCGACTTGTTTCAGAGAGTTGAAAAATAATCCCTGGGAGGTGCCGGGACGTCGTTCCGGTTGAAATTGAGTCCTGGTGAATTCGCAGGTGTGATGAGACATTTATTTTTTATTTATTTATTGTTCCGTGGAACCAAATTAAGGAGAAATCTCCATGGTCATGGAACGAGTCAATACATGAAATTATAAGACGATATTAGAAACAGATAAAATGAACTATAAAAAAACATATTTAGGTGACAAGTCGTAAGTTTAAATAAAGAAAATCAACAATGTAACACTGGAATTTGCTTAATTTTTTAGCTCTTCCAGGAGCTCCTCGACAGAATAGAAGGAGTGAGCCATGAGGAAACTCTTCAGTTTAGACTTAAAGGAGTTTGGGCTACTGCTAAGATTTTTGAGTTCTTGTGGTAGCTTATTGAAAATGGATGCAGCAGAATACTGCACTCCTTTCTGCACAAGAGCCAAGGAAGTGCATTCCACATGCAGATTGGATTTCTACCTAGTATTAACTGAGTGAAAGCTGCTAACTCTTGGGAATAGGCTAATATTGCTAACAACAAACGACATTAAAGAAAGTATATACTGTGAGGGCAATGTCAGAATTCCCAGACTATTGAATAGGGGTCGACAAGAGGTTCTTGAACTTACACCACATATAGCTCTAACAGCACGTTTTTGAGCCAAAAATACCCTATTTGAACCAGAAGAATTACCCCAAAAAATAATACCATACGACATAAGCGTATGAAAATATGCGAAGTAGACTACTTTTCGTGTTGAAGTGTCACTTATTTCAGATACTGTTCTAATGGTAAATAAAGCAGCATTTAGTTTCTGAACAAGATCCTGGACATGGGCTTTCCACAACAGCTTACTATCTATCCGAACGCCTAGGAACTTGAACTGTTCCGTCTCGCTTATAATATATCCATTATGTCTGATCAAAATATCGGTTCTTGTTGAATTGTGAGTCAGAAACTGTAAAAACTGAGTCTTACTGTGATTTAGCATCAAATTATTTTCCACAAGCCATGAACTTATTTCACGAACTACATTATTTGATACTGTTTCAATATTACACACAAGATCCTTCACTACCAAGCTGGTGTCATCAGCAAACAGAAATATTTTTGAATTACCTGTAATACTAGAAGGCATATCATTTATACAAATAAGAAACAACAGTGGCCCCAGCACCGACCCTTGGGGAACGCCCCACTTAACAGTGCCCCATTGGGACTGTACATCACTACCACTCTCAATATTGCAGAGAATTACCTTCTGCTTTCTGTTCTTAAAGTAAGAGGCGGAGCAATTGTAAGCTACTCCCCTTACTCCATAATGGTCGAACTTCTGCAGTAATATTTTGTGGTCAACACAGTCAAAAGCCTTCGTTAAATCAAAGAAAACACCTAGCGTTCGCAACCTTTTATTTAATCCGTCCAAAACCTCACAGAGAAAAGAGAATATAGCATTTTCAGTTGTTAAGCCATTTCTAAAACCAAACTGTACATTTGACAGCAAATTATGTGAATTTAAATGCTGCAGTAACCTTGTATATACAACCCTCTCGATAACTTTAGCAAACACCGATGGCATAGAAATAGATCTACAATTGTCAATATTATCCCTGTCTCCCTTTTTATAAAGTGGCTTCACTACCGAGTACTTTAATCGGTCAGGAAACCGACCACTCCTAAAAGAAAAGTTACAGATATGGCTAAGTACTGGGCTAACATACATAGAACAATACTTCAGTATTCTGCTAGATACCCCGTCATATCCATGAGAGTTCTTGGTCTTTAGTGATTTAATTGTTAACTCAATCTCCCTCTTGTCAGTATCATGGAGGAGCATGTCCCTGTTGGGACTAGGTTTCTATTTAGTTCACCTGCTTATATTCAGAAAGTGATTATTAAGTACTGTACATATATGCGACTTATCAGTAACACGGACATTCCCACTACGCACTGATTCTATATCCTCGACCTGTCTCTGCAGACCAGCCACTTCCTTTACGACTGACCATATGGTTTTAATTTTATCCTGAGACTTAGCTATTCTATCTGCGTACCACATACTTTTTGCCTTCCTAATAACATTTTTAAACACCTTACAATACTGTTTGTAATGGGCTGCTGCATTTAGATTCTGACTGTTTCTGACGTTTTGATATAATTGCCACTTTATTCTACAAGATATTCTTATCCCTCTAGTCAGCCACCCAGGCTGCCAGTTTGTGCTAGTACCCTGTTTTGAACGTTCTAACGGAAAGCAACTTTCAAAGAGCACGAGAAAAGTCTTGAGAAAAGCGTTATATTTATCTTCTACTGTATCAGCGCTATAAACATCTTGCCACTCTTGTTCCTTGATACGGTTTACAAAGGTCTCTACAGCAACTGGATCTGCTTTCCTAAACAGCTGATGACTATATTTAACACGTGTTGCAGCACAAAAATCTTTTAGAGTTAAAATTTGTGCATCATCCCATCCAAGTCCCTTCAAGGTTTCCTTCAGTAGGTTTGCAACATATGGTTTTGCATTGACGTGAGGTAGAATGACTTCGTCATGTCTCTGAGCATACTGCGGGCGTTTGTCTTTAAGTGCGCTATTCAAATCGAGTAACAGTGCTTCGTAGCGTTCACCATTCGCCGTCTGACGCGCATGCAGCAGCTCGGGGCACACCACACCGACCAGGACGCATTTTGTCATGCATCTCAAAATTGTTGTCTTTGAAACCGTTCTCTACACGTTGTTTCTGACAGAGCATGTTCTCCATTCGCTTCCACTAGCATTCGATAACTTTTCACAGCCGATATCTTGAGATGAAAGCAGATAACTAACACTTCCCGAAGATCCTGTTTTATACGTACAAAACCAGACCTCCAAGGCACTAAATAGTTCCTTTCACTTCACTCAAAAATCACATACAGATAAAGCCTAACGTTTTCTTGTTAAATAAGCCCGTATCGCTGTTCGCTATGTCGCACTAGTCAACTACTGCTCCGCTTCGTCAACAGCGAGAATTTATTCAAGCTCCCAGTAGTTATTAGATGAGCGTCGCTCACTTCGCTTAGAGAAGCGATAAACGGTTGCCTTGTTTCAGCTCCCATGCCACACTGCCTTGTAAACTGTATCACTTCCAGGTGCGCAAGTGCAATACATTCAGTAAAGTTCCAGTATGTCATGAAGAGCCAAATCCATCAGCTCGGGGTAACAGACACGTTTTCGGCCACGTCTTCTGCGTATTCAACAGATACCCATCCTCGCCTTATTAACCGAAAATTCCACCTCGTACTGCAAGGTGCCTTACATGTCTCTTATACATTATGCCTGGCCCAACAAGGCTTGTACATACAGGGTGAGTCACTAACTATTGCCACCAAGAATAACTCCGAAAGTATGATAGGAGCTGAAAAGTTTGTAGGACAAAAGTTACATGGGACAACGTGGACCATTATATGAAGTTGGTTTTCTGTTGCTAGGTGGTATCGCTTTAGAGATATGAAAGTCAACTTTTTTTATTTTTTTTTAAAGTGGGATGCTATAGTTTGGTTCTTATTGTCTGATAGCGGCTATCGAGACCAATCCAATGATGTGTAACAGTAAGATCTTTAAAGGTGAACGAAGGTCACAAAGGTGGCATGAACGCCCATTTACAGAAGGTGTTCGAAATGATGACCATTGGTATCAATGCAGTGCTGCAATCTTCGTATCTCGGACTGAGTGGTATTCCTTCTCACTTCGGCACTTATCGGAGCACATTCTCTAATAATTCTCTCTCGTATATCGACCTTCAAAGACCTTACCGTTACACATCATTGGATTCATCTCAATAGCCGCTATCAGAAAATAAATACCAAACTATTGTATCCCATTAAAAAATAGTTGACCTCCATATCTCTGAAATGACCCCACCTAGAAACAAAAAACGAACGTCATATTATGGCCCCCGTCGTCCCATGCAACATTTGTCCCACAAACTTTTCAGCTACTATCATACTTTCGGAGCTATCCTAGGCGGAAATAGTTAGTGCCTCACCCTGTAGTATGGTAGGAGATGGGCAATAATTTCCGCTACTGCCAGGCCTTTCGTTTGCGTTGTAAACTAAAAGTTTCCGTCCAACGGACATATATTCGGACCGATATTGTTACAGGTAATAAACAAAGACAGCCAAAGGGTCTTAACGACAAAGAAAATTGGTGATGTGTTTCGACTGAAGGAGAACCCGATTATTTTGGACGCTGTCAGAGGCCAAATAACGACAGAAGTGTTTCGAATAGTTGACTGTGTTCTGCAGGCGCTGCTGAATTTGTTATTGGATAAGAGCTTTGTTGAATGTCCAGATAGACAGCTTTATTTCCCTTCTTACTTTACGTACGAGAGAAACGGCGAATTTCTCCGTTTTTATGTTCTACATAAAATTGTAGGCTCCGTGTTTTGTCTGATGTGCAACTGACCTTTTGAAATGATGACAGAATGATATTTTCTTGATGCCATATGTAAATAACGAAAAATACCTTTCTCTTCTGCCTTTGTCCCGCATCGGTGCACGGTCGGCATGGTTATTAACAGATGCGACGTGGTTAGTTTAAGAGTTGGGAGATGCCCTGCGTGACGCCCGTTACCCCCAGCACCGGGATGGAATATGTATACCCCAGCTGTCTGCGTGTAGTGCTATTCATGTAAAATTGTGTGGCAGTTTTCTAAATGTTTGCGAATCGGCAACTGCACAGGGATTTGGATACCAGCCTGGTATTCACCTAGTGGGATGTTGGAAACCGCTTAAAAACCACATCCATGCTGTCCGGCACACCGACCCTCGTCGTCAACCCGCCAGGCGGATTCGATCCGGGGCAGGCGCACTACCCCGTACCAGAAGCGGCGTTTTAACACGCAAGGCTATCCGGGCGGTTAACTAGCGAAAAACATCTAAATTACTCTATTTTAGGAAACTATCTACCGCATTTGCATTGATGCAGTTAGTATTTGAGCATCTTTCCTGTCTTAAGGGTGGAACTTAGCGAGTTTGCAGATGAAGTTAAGTTGAATTCCCACTATTACGACATCGAAGCATTTTACCAACCAACTTAAGAGGGAAAGATTTAAAATTTACTCACTGTCAAAGTCCAGGAAATTGGATGCTTAGGCACACTGCGGCCTATCTGTCAGCTTAGACAGTGCTCCAACAGAGATACCATGTATTGTAGGTACTGCGAATGCGATGACTCAACACTTAGATGTTTCTTCCAGGGGTAGCCCCGTTGCTCCGTTCTGACTGATACCTATCACAAACGCCGTTTGCAGAATACAACAAATAGCTGGCCAGGTAAGGAGGTGGTTGGCCACTGAAATAATGCTGCTGAGAATATGAAGATTATTATTATTAGCGAGATGCGCAGTCAGCTTATAATCAGCAGTACCTCTAGGATTTGATGAATACGGTCTTGTTCAGCACCTAATTGCGATAGCACACGAATGATGCTGATCTAAGGCATTGACATTCCAAGTTGCACCTGTAGGATGTGGCCGGCAGTTACCCACACAAACAAGTTCGTGAGCGAAGAGCTCACAAGTGGATACAGATTAATTGTTAGGCAGATTAAAACCAAAATGGTAACCCCGCAATTAACTTAAGTTAAAATGTTGTTGAAACTATGAAAATGAAAAATGAAAACTGCAGGTGCAGGTGGGACGTTCGCTCATTCCTCGGAAAGGGAGTAGGAACTTGAACTCCTCACAACAAGCACTGTTGAATTGTATGTTTTAGATTGAACATCAGATCGAGGAATTGGACTTTATCACGAGACTGATATGTCATCAAACTACACAAATAGTAAGCAGAATGTAAAATACGCAAGTGCGAAGCCGAGTGCCAAATCACTTACCCACCCTGAAGCAACTGCATCATGATTAAAGAGCGCGAACTACCATCAGCCCCATACGAAAGTCATTGCTTGTCACACACAACCTGACATACATACATGCGAATTCAAATCCTGCAGCCTATTATCAATATCTCAGAACACACGGCGTTGTGCCAGAACTTCATTGGTTCTAACTTCCACTGAGCTAAGTGTTTTAGGGAGCACTAATCAATATGTCCGTACGATCTGTAAGACGGTCATCTAATGGCAAGGCGGTAGCAGCTAACGTTACTGCTTTACAGATGTTCCACAAATTCTGTACACGTGTCAACATAAAATTAAAATATTAATGATTCGATATTGGCTAATTAAGTGCGACGTCCCCTGTGGCCGAGTGGTTCTAGACACTTCAGTCCGGAACCGCGCTGCTGCTACGGTCGCAGGTTCGAATCCTGCCTCGGGCAGGGAAGTGTGTGATGTCCTTGTGTTAGTTAGGTTTAAGTAGTTCTAAGTCTAGGGGACTGATGACCACAGATGTTTAAGTCCCATGGTGCGTGGAGCCATTTAATTTTTAATTAAGTGCACTTCACCTACGGAGGTCCCTTTTCACATTTCAGTTTACTCTGGTATTAAATACTTGCTCGTTAAAAAAAAGTGTCAATAATCTGGCGTACTATTTCGGATAAGGAGATATTTTATTCTGCAGATCTACCACAGGGCGTCCTCCATGGCTGTGCCGTCCCTAGCATAGAGGTGGGCAAAAACACGAATAAGAAATCGAGAACTTAGTTCTCGATGACCGAAACGATTCGCATATATATTCAAAAACCGAGAACTTTAACAGGTACAGCAACCCTACATATTTGTTAGTAACCCAGTTACATTCTGGCGCGCCTTTGTGCAGTTTAAACTAGGATGTGTGCCGTCCATACGCTAACTAGATACTGTAGTGCTACAAACGGGCAATACTGTTAGATTAGAATTAGTGTTCAAAGAAAGATAGATTGTAATATTCCCGCGTCGAGCACTCAGTTCGACTCCAATCAATATCCATTATTTTGATGTGTAATTCAATAAAAATCAATTGACGAAGGTAATGCTTCTTTATGATTTGAAATTATGTATCTGGACAGAGATTACTCATACTCACACATCTTATTTGTGCATAAAGGGTGGTCCATTGATTGTGACCGGGCCAAATATCTCACGAAATAAGTGTCGAACGAAGAAACTACAAAGAACGGAACTTGTCTAGCTTGAAGGGGGAAACCAGATGGTGCTATGATTGGCCCGCTAGATGGCGCTGTCATAGGTCAAACGGATATCAACTGCGTTTTTTTTAAAATGGGAACCCCCATTTTTATTACATATTCGTGTAGTACGTAAAGAAATATGAATGTTTTAGTTGGACCACTTTTTTCGCTTTGTGATAGATGACGCTGTAAAAGTCACAAACATATAGCTCACAATTTTAGACGAACAGTTGGTAACAGGTAGGTTTTTTAAATGAAAATACAGAACGTAGGTACGTTTCAACATTTCATTTCGGTTGTTCCAATGTGATACATGTACCTTTGTGAACTTATCATTTCCAAGAACGCATGCTGTTACAGCGTGATTACCTGCAAATACCACATTAATGCAATAAATGCTCAAAATGATGTCCGTCGACGTCAATGGATTTGGCAATACGTGTAACGACATTCCTCTCCACAGCGAGTAGTTCGCCTTTCGTAATGTTCGCACGTGCATTGACAATGCGCTGACGCATGTTGTCAGGCTTTGTCGGTGGATCACGATAGTAAATATCCCCCAACTTTCCCAACAGAAAGAAATCCGGGGATCTCAGTTCCGGTGAACGTGCGGGCCATGGTATGGTGCTTCGACGACCAATCCACTTGTCATGAAATATGCTATTCAATACCGCTTCAACCGCAAGCGAGGTATGTACCGGACATCCAAGATGTTGGAAGTACATCGCCATACTGTCATGCTGTGAAACATCTTGCAGTAACATCGGTAGAACATTACGTAGGAAATCAGCATACATTGCACCATTTAGATTGCCATCGATTAAATGGGGCCAATTATCCTTCCTCCCATAATGCCGCACCATACATTAAACCGCCAGGGTCGCTGATGTTCCACGTGTCGCAGCCATCGTGTATTTTCCGTTCCCCAATAGTGTATATTATGCCGGTTTACGTTACCGCTGTTGGTGAATGACGCTTCGTCGCTAAATAGAACGCGTGCAAAAAATCTGACATCGTCCCATAATTTCTCTTGTGCCCAATGGTAGAACTGTACACGACGTTCAAAGTCGTCGCCATGCAATTCCTGGTGCATAGAAATATGGTACGGGTGCAATCGATGTTGATGTAGCGTTCTCAACACCGACGTTTTTGAGATTACCGATTCTTGCGAAATTTGTCTGCTACTGATGTGCGGATTAGCCGCGACAGCAGCTAAAACACCTACTTGGGCATCATCATTTGTTGCAGGATCTGGTTGACGTTTCACTTGTGGCTGAACGCTTCCTGTTTCCTTAAATAACGTAACTAGCCGCGGAACGGTCCGGACACTTGGATGACGTCGTCCAGGATACCGAGTAGCACACATAGCACACGCCCGTTGGGCATTTTGATCACAATAGCCATACATCAACGCAATATCAACCTTTTCCGCAATTGGTAAACGGTCCATTTGAATACGGGTAATGTATCACGAAGCAAATACCGTCCGCATTGGCGGAATCTTACGTGATACCATGTACTTATACGTTTGTGACTATTACAGCACCATCTGTCACAAAGCGAAAAAGTGTTCCAACTAAAACATTCACATTTCTTTCCGCACTACACGAATATGTAACAAAAAAATGGGGATTCCTATTTTAAAAAACGCAGTTGGTATCAATTTCACCTATGGCAGCGCCATCTAGCGGGCCAACCATAGCGCCATCTGGTTTCCCCCTTCACGCTAGACGAATTTCGTTCCTTGTAGTTTTTTCGTTTGATGCTTATTTCGTGAGATATGTGGCCCGATCACTATCAATCGACCACCCTATATATGTAGGAAGATGGATGATTTCTCAGAACACAATAAAGTAGAGAAATTACGTCTTGGGTTTCAGTTCCTTATAAAATGCTAAAGAGTTCAGTTCTTTCCTAAAAAATTTCAGTATCTTATAAAGAAAGTTCTAACAATATGGCATTTAATTTGGGCTTGTATTGTGCCATGGACCAAGTGGGTAGAAGACGAACCACAGTCGTTTCTGGGTGGAGAACAAATGTTGATTAATAATACAATAAATTCAGATGTGGAAATAACACTGTGGCACTGACTTTGTGGATTCACCGCGTATTGCAGCAAAGGGTACAAAGACTGAATTGCAGTCAGGGTTTTGGTGTTGTGGTAAAATACTAGGCTGTGATTGGGAGAGCAAAGCACGAGTGTGTGTGTGTGTGTGTGTGTGTGTGTGTGTGTGTTGGCTTAGAAGCTCTCTTATTGGTATTTCTGGGATACAGAGATCGAAGTACCAGAAGAAGATCGCATATCTGAAGTACATATTGACTGGCTGTTTCATTTTTTATGGCAATAAAAGACTGTAAATGGGTGAGCAAAATATTTGTGTGCTAGCTTAGAAGTTCTCAGAATGGCCTCTTTTGGGTACAGAGGTCGAAACACAGTTAGGTTTTGCCGCGAAGTGTACCTTAACCGGTGTGTTATACCAGTAGTATTAACAAAATGACTGTGTGTATTTTGTACTGTTATAGAACAGTAACACAGCATTAGGACATTTAATTTGAGGGTCCATTGTGCCCTGCACCAAGTGAGTACAAACATCGAAATACAGTCGGATTTTGGTGCCAAGTGAAGGTGCAAAGAACAACATGACGAGCTCTAGGTTACGTAGTAATTGACTGTCTCATTTTTTATGACAGCAAAATACGAGACTGTAATTGGGAGAGGAAACTTTGCAAGCATATGCGCCATCTCCCATCCCCCGCTGCTTCCCTCGCCGCCGCTGCATCTTGGTGTAGGCAATACGAGCATCTGACGACGTGAGGATGGTACGGAATTTAAAACACTAACCTGGTATATTTAAAATGCTGTTACGTATGTTGCAGTAATGCTACATGATCATCAGAGCTATTGTAACCTAAGTAATGTTACCAGTTTATAAGATTAACGGAGAGTGATAGTGCTCCTAAGGAGTTGAGTGTTTGGACTATGAATTTAGTTTCCTGACATAACTAACTTTAATAATAAATACTACACCAATAACGAGAATCGATCAAATGTTTGTTAAACAATAGCATACTGTAAGGGTCAAGATAAACAAAAATGGCCGCCATCCCAAAAAGAACAAGTAATTTCAAAACAATATTTAGTGACTTTCAAGCTCCATTGATCAAATGTAAGCTTTTAATTCAACCAGCAGCATCAAACGTAAGCTGGCACCTTGCTTTTGTCCATTGATGAGCATGAATAAAGCAATAAATTTTGTCAGACTATCATGTACTAGCTGACAAATTACACTGAAGTGAGGAAATCCAGTAGCATCGTGCACACAAGGTATTAGAGGGCAGCGTATTGGCAAAGTAGTGGTGTGTACTCAAGTGATTCATGTGAAAAGATTTATAACATTACCGTCCGCTACTGCTTTACCATAACCTTAAAGTTGGAGGCAGGTCGTGAAACAGAACTACCTTGTTAAAGCAATCATGGTATAAAGCAACAGAGCAGTGTTACCCTCTGAGAGGAATTTTGTTATGTTGACCGTGTTGTACCTGACGGAGAGAGCCCGCATCTCGTGGTCGTGCGGTAGCGTTCTCGTTTCCCACGCCCGGGTTCCCGGGTTCGATTCCCGGTGGGGTCAGGGATTTTCTCTGCCTCGTGATGGCTGGGTGTTGTGTGATGTCCTTAGGTTAGTTAGGTTTAAGTAGTTCTAAGTTCTAGGGGACTGATGACCATAGATGTTAAGTCCCATAGTGCTCAGAGCCATTTTTGAACCTGACGGGGATGGCTTATCGGAAGTGAAAGTCAGAATTACGTAAATATTTAAACAGCAATAAACAATCTACACAGTTCAAAGAATAAAGAAAACGGTCGCTAGCCTAATTAGGCATGAGAATGATTGATATTCTTGTTCAAGAAAATAGGTATGAGTAGCTTTACCGGAGAAACACAACCTATACTTTGCCACGCGAGTGCAATGAACTCTGGCACCTGCATACAGTATGTTCACGTTAAGGTTGGAGCTGACAGATCAGAACAAACTAGTGGAGGGGGCCCCTTAATCTTCACCACTGTAGCTGAGTAAATTAAATACACTTTCAATACACTAGAGAATCAAGCCCTTATCAAGCATGAACATGTAATTTTCAACAGTAATAGTTCTCAACTTTTACTGCAGTAGAACACAACTTGACGTGGTTATAAGACAATAGCTCACCTTTGGGTGATTTTCAACAGGTTGCATGTGATCATTTAATTTGCAAAACTCTATAACCACAGTTTTGAGAACATTCACTTTAGAAGTTGGCAACAAAATATTAATAAACAGTTTTAATAGAAAAATTACTTTCAACAAGCATCATTTACTATATTACTCAGTTTTGCTACGTAAACTTTAACTTTATTTTTACTATGTTCAAATGGCATTAATTAGTAAAACACTGGGCTTTCCTTTTTTCACAATATGGACACTCGGTAAGCATTTTTGACATAGGAAGGACCCTAAGTGGTTGTGTGACTAGGAATAAAAAGTCAAGGTAGGTATAAGAATTCGCGTATAAGTTACCTTATATTTGCGCACACTAAAACATCCAATGAGCTGATCCTTCACTTTGCATATTTTCAATCCCTTGGTTCCTTTTCAGTGATTGCGCAGTGTGGTGGCGATTGTATGTGGGTAGGTGGATTTGCGGATAGAACTGCTAGACTCTGTCATTTCATGGTGGCGATAATAGGTACCAATTCCAGAATAGTTCCAGCTCTTTATCCGTCCATCCGAGACATTGGAAAGTGGCACGAAAACCCTCTCTCGGCACCAGCACAATACACAACTTTTACATGAGCAGTTGACAGATTGCATGGTCCCTCACCATGGACAACGCAATGACCGACGGGCCTCACTTAATGGCAGAGATCAGTGGCATTTGCATAGCGTTTCAGTGCTAACGGACAAGCAACAGTACATGAAATAACAACAGCAATCAATGTGGGACGTACGACGACTATATCTGTTAGGACAGTGCGGTAAAATTTGGCGTTAACGGGCTATATCAGCAGGCGACTGATGTGAGTGCCTTTGCTAACAGCCCGACATGGCCTACAACGCCTGTGCTGGGCTGCTGGCCATATCGGTTGCACGCTAGACGACTGGAAAACCGTGCCCTGGTCAGATGAGGTCCTATTTCAGTTTGTAAGAGCTGATGGTAGGGTTCGAGTGTGGTGCAGATCTCACGAATCCACGGATCAAAGTTACCAACAAGACATGCTGTTCGTGGCTCCATAATGCCATGGAATGTGTTTACATGGAATGGACTCGGTCCTCTGACTGAAAATGTGTTCCGCTACTTGGAGACCATTTGCAGCCATTCATTACCTTCATGTTCCCAAACAACGATGGAATTTTTGTGGATGACAAAGTGCCATGTCACCAGGCCCCAAATGTTCACGATTGGCCTGTAAAACATTCCGGAAAATTTGAGTTAATGATTTGGCCATCCAAATCGCCCGACATGAATACCATCGAACATTCATGGGACGTAAGTGAGTGGTCAATTCGTGCACAAAGTCTTGAACCGGCAACATTTTCACAATTATGGATGGCTATTGAGGCGGCTTGGCTAAGTATATATACTGGAGACTTCCAACGACGTGTTGAGTCCATGCCACCATAGAGTTGTTGCACTATGCCAAGAAAAGGAGATCCGACACACGGTGTGTGGTTTATGACTTTTTACATGAGGAAATTGTGATTGTGGACAGAATGTTCATATAAGCGCATGTGTAGCCTGTAAAGAACATGTACGCAGGGGGCCGTAGTGAAGGTAATGAAAAACAGCGAGAGAGATGGATTTCAGGCTGTAAATGCTGGTTCCAGGGACCTGGCTGTGCAGATGATTATAAGAAGCAGCATTGTACCTGTAGAGAGACTTCAGGCCATGGCACTCCCCTCTCTACAATTAGGGTCGGAGCAGGAGGGCTCTGGTTTGCAAAACATTTTACTTGGACCAGGCGACAGTCCATCGCGGAGATGGCCAGTTGGCAAAAAGTCGATGGAGGAAGCCATTTAAGAGACACTCTTATAATCTGAGCTTTTATGCAAGTGGCGTGAAAGTTATAAAACTCTGTGCGTTCTCATGTTAGAAATTGAGATGGTACAGATAGAGTAGCTGGTGCACGTGTGTAGTGGAGGCGACACTGTAACTCCCCTGACGCCAGGAAGTCGGCAGCTTCTTTTAGTGAGCGGGAAGAACATACATTTCACGGGCTTGACTGTCTGGGAAGCTTAACAGCCCTGGAAATGGTTGGCCTGGGAAGATTAGGCCTGCAGTCTTACATAAAATTAGATCTCTCAATAAATGAGGGACTGTGGTCTCATCTAGATATTTTGCTGAAACATGGCCTTGCTTACCACAGAACGAAGCCTCCCTAGTCTAAAATCCTCTTTTTTCAGACGAGTGAGATTTTACGTCACTGATTGACTCCTCTCAGGATATGCAAAGCAGAGGCTTGCTCCCCAGTGTGCAAACTGAGTGGTGTGTCTGTATTGGCTACCAGGCCAACAGGACAGTCAGGAGGGGAGTTTCAATGAGTAGAGAATCGTTCGATAGGTTTGTACAATGTGGAGGCTGTTTCGTTTTTGCTAATTTGGCTACCATACTAATGAGGAGGTATTGAATGGAATTGGGGAGAAGAGAAATTTGTGGCACAGGTTGACTAGAGGAAGGGATCGGTTGGTAGAACACGTTCTGAGGCATCAAGGGATCACCAATTTAGTATTGGAGGGGAGCGTGGAGGGTAAAAATCGTAGAGGGAGACCAACAGATGAATACGCTAAGCGGATTCAGAAGGATGTATGTTGCAGTTCGTTCTGGGAGATGAAGAAGGTTGCACAAGATAGAGTAGCATGGAGAGCTGCATCAAACCAGTCTTTGGACTGAAGACCACAACAACAACAACAACAACAACCGAGGATTGGTGGAAATTGGTTGTGATTATTGCTTTCTTCGTCTTCTGGTCCTCCCCTAGTGGACAACTTCATGTCTTTCACCAATGGGTGAGACTTGCGGCCTGGAGCTTGTGATGGACTAAGAGCCAGTGGCAGTTTCCAATTCTGGAACTGCATATCATTTGGACATATCATGTATCATGAGGGTGAACCTGTTCATCCTGAGTCAGCCGTCTGATTTTTGACAATTCCATCACACACCGTCGTGCCTGTGAGTCAAATTGGTTTGGCCATACCAGCGAACGGGTGCACCTTACACTGAAATCTGCCGGGTTTTCAGGGTGTTTCCCGCGTTCTAATAGTCAGAACGCCAGTCCATGTAATTTGCAAATTTTCGAGAACGCCTCAGAACATTGCAGATCCTGCAACGTGCCACTCATCGCCAACAGCGGGGCCGTTTTCTGAATCGAGGTGAAAGGGCAAAGTATTGCTGTACTGGCATAGGGTAATTAAATGGTATCCACAGCTCCCTGTTCTCTGGTGATACATAGTTTGTTGTGTGCTTGGTCGTAGTTGAGTCCATTTGAATAGAACTGGGCAACACCGTGGCTTCATGTAAACAAAGTCATTACGCGTTGTAAGAGGGGTTAATTCAGGGGAGAAATTGTATATCTGCCACTCCAATAAATGATTTGCCAATCAAGCACCATCCCATTTGTCATTTGTGTTTCTCTTTTTTTTTTTTTTTTTTTTGCAAGATTTGTCAGCTCGTTGTAGTTATAAAAGGATTAGTTAAAACTTGTTATTATTTTGGTAAAAATTACGCCACTGCTTTGATTCATAATCACTCAACTATTCAGTGTTTTTATTTTATTGTGGTGATGCATGGGTACACTAGAAATTCAAGGTTCAGTCTCATTAAATTAGTTCATTCCATTATTGTTTTTTTTCTGAAAGTGACCACAGACGTAGGCAACAAAAGTTGTTGCTGTTGTGGTCTTCAGTCGTGAGACTGGTTTGATGCAGCTCTCCATGCTACTCTATCCTGTGCAACCTTCTTCATCTCCCAGTACTTACTGCAACCTACATCCTTCTGAATCTGCTTAGTGTATTCATCTCTTGGTCTCCCTCTACTATTTTTACCCTCCACGCTTCCCTCCAATACTAAATTGGTGATCCCTTGATGCCTCAGAACATGTCCTACCAACCGGTCCCTTCTTCTTGTCAAGTTGTGCCACAAATTCCTCTTCTCCCCAATTCTATTCAATACCTCCTCAGCCTGCCGCGGTGATCTCGCGGTTCTAGGCGCTCAGTCCGGAATCGCGCGACTGCTACGGTCGCAGGTTCGAATCCTGCCTCGGGCATGGATGTGTGTGATGTCCTTAGGTTAGTTAGGTTTAAGTAGTTCTAAGTTCTAGGGGACTGATGACCACAGATGTTAAGTCCCATAGTGCTCAGAGCCATTTGAACCATTTTTCAATACCTCCTCATTATTTATGTGATCTACCCATCTAATCTTCAGCATTCTTCCGTAGCACCACATTTAGAAAACTTCTATTCTCTTCTTGTCTAAACTATTCATCGTCCACGTTTCACTTCCATACATAGCTACACTCCATACAAATACTTTCAGAAACGACTTCCTGACACTTAAATCTATACTCGAAGTTAATAAATTTTTCTTCTTCAGAAACGCTTTCCTTGCCATTGCCAGTCTGCATTTTATATCCTCTCTACTTCGAGCATCATCAGTTATTTTGCTCCCCAAATAGCAAAACTCCTTTACTACTTTAAGTGTCTCATTTCCTAATCTAATTCCCTCAGCATCACCCGACAAAAATAGCGTGAGTATATTCACTAATTTCATATATAATAATTAGGGGTGTAGCTCACGATTTGAAGGTTAGAAGGTAATACTTTTCTTTATGTACTCGGACGTATATTTACGGTTAAAGCAAGCGACGGCCTGCATCATGTATCGCTATCTGATATCAATTCATTTCACAGCCAGCATATTTTTCCCATTTTTACGTATGTGGTGTATTGGGCCGTGTATTGGGAGACAACCGCTTCACATCCAGCTGGTATTCACAAGATGAACTGGTGTCCTGTTTTAGCGACAGAGGGCCCGTTAGTGACTCTCATTGCGTCAACCAAGCCCCCTCTGTGGGTGGGCCAGCCTTTGCGTCACTCTGAATACGGCACTCATCGCCTAACCGTGTCGGCGAGTGGCGCCGAGGTTGGCGGCGACGTCGCACTTGCCAACCACCAGAGTCAAAGTGGGTACGAAAATGCGATACTTACTGCCTGACGTCCTGGTACCAGTAGAAGCTGATGACGCAGCAGATGCGGCAGCTCAGGGTGCCCCTGTCCATGCAGTTACCTCTCTATTGATACACGACACCGCGCGTTCTTGGGAGGAGGTTCAGAGAACGTGTTGATTTCCGTGAAACCAACAACACGACGCTGGCGTTTCTCCTTCCGACCACTAAGTCGGAAGCAAATACTTTTAACCCATCTCCCATCAGAAAGGGGATGGTGCTTAATTGGCAAAGCATTTATTGGAGTGGTAGCTATACAAATTCTCCCCTGAATTAATCCCTCTTACAACGCATAATGACTTTGTTTACATGAACTTTTAACACTAATGCATGGATTCCACCTTCTGCAGGAAGTTCCAATAGTTTGCAGTGCTTGTGGTGTACAGGTTTCTGTACGCCACATTTTAAGTGAAAGCGTTTCATCTCACACCACGTGGGCCACAACCCACTTATGAACTGACCTGCCCTCTATTTGAGGTGATGATGAATCGAATGTGATTCGCGTTTTAAGATTCTGTGTGATGTCTGGTCTTCTCAATAGTGTTTTAGGTAGAAGGTTTTAATATGTTCCTAGGATGCTTGTTTCAACTGATCCAACTGATCGTGTAGGAACAGTTTCGTGTTCCACTGTTTTAGATGTTGTGTGGTTATAGGCTATGTATTTTACTCACACACTGCTCTGAGGTATCCGTCTTCTGCTGTTTTGTGTAGCAGCGTGAGTGAGAGAGTCGCAGGATGACTGCGGAGTCCATTTCTTAATTTACGTTTTGTTCCATCTTTCTAACAACTCATAACCACATTTGTTCGGCCGCTGATGTCCTCGCTGTTGAGCGCCCTACACGTATCACCACCACCATCACCACCACCAGCAGAAGCGGTAGCAGAAGCTATGCAGCGGCAAATCTGTTCTCGCTCCAAAAATTTGTTTTAGTCAATGAGTTTGCTTCACTTCGCTTAAGGCAGGGATTGGACGAACCGAGCAATCGAAAATAATTCGGTTTCTGTCCAGTACTAACTTCGTTGAGATTACACGTGCTTTTTGTATATAGAAAGGGGGAAGATTTTTTTCCCGATTTTTCGAAAGTTTTGTGGCTTTTCCTCGCCGTGACATTGGGAACAGTAAAGTGTAAGGCCTTCCACTTGTGGCTTTTGAGAGAGTGTCAGTTGGGCAGGAGAGATAAATTTTCTGGGGAGTCGGGGACGGAAGTTCGAGACACGCGGTCAGAGTGCAACAGGAAAGGCAGCTAACGGCACATGTGGCTGTTTTGCAGCGCTTTGTTGACCTGGATCAGAGGTAAGTTTTCGCAGTCCGCGTTAGCGCGATCCGTAATCGGAGCAGTTCACCTCTCATTGGGACGTTGAAACAAAGTTGCTGACTTAACCCCAGTTTGAGTATACGGTTCTTTAATCTTGCATAGCGAGCTGCACAGATAGGGATAGCCTCCATGCAATCTCCCTTCCATAGTGTTCCTCCCGCAGAGCTAGTCTCATCCATTTTGGTGACCCTAATTCGAGGTTCAGTTGATTTTATTTCATCACTAACTTTTGTCTAATATTTGCGTTATTTAAGAGGAAATGAGATCCTGGAAAAGGCAATTCAAAGCAAAAATTAAAAATTCTGTTAAAGGCAACCAACTTTTGATTCATCTCGCTCAACTTTACAGTAAATAAAGACTTCGTTAAAATCAGACTTGACCTCCATTACAACTTGTCCCATAACTTAGGTAGGACGTGCGGCATGTTTACACGCAACGTTAGAGTAGACTTGTATAACAAATCACTGTGAAAACTAAAGCACAACTTCACAATGTGAACATCAACACTCTACTGCCGAGATTCGATAAATACGCTCACAGCAACCCATAGCAACACACGAAACGGAAATGCATTGAACTCAGCTGTATCTCTGTCCTCAACGAAACTGGAATACATGTTATATGGCATTTTTTATTGCAATTCGGCTGCGCTACCACTCCTAACATATTTGCGGCCTCCTCCGAGAGACCCCGTATAACGCAGGGGGCCCTGACACTGTTATGATACAAAAATTCGCTTCGAGCCAAACCTTGACTACGTACATGTGCGTAAAGCATAAGCAAGATATTCTTTAATGAAATTTGACTGATTAATAATGTGTACTATGCCTAAAGTGTGAGGACCATCAAACTGTTACACTCTACTACACACTGTTCAACAGGTACTTTTACTACGGACCTACTTGTAAAATACAGCCACGCAGCTCTATAATTAAAGTTCGCTGATGGTAAGCCTGCACAGTACGTAGAACATGAGGGAGGCCCTTAAACTGGTATGGCACACAAACTACTCCGCAAAACGCTTTTAAGGCTCAAACTTGCACAGCAAATAAAATATTCTCACCATTACTTCTTTAAGCAAAAATAAGTAAATATAATTTGGTATTGACCGAACTTATTCACTTTGATGAACTCATACAGCACTTCAAATAGCATTATCGTTCAGATTAGGAAAGTAGCATCACTTAATATTTAACGAACTTTCACTAATAAATTGTTAACTTTTTAAATAGCAGTTTTTGACTTTTAGTGGCATTCGGAACTGTTTGTGGGTAAGGAATAGGATTCTAAAGCAGGTGAAGCTATGCAAGTCAAGGATGTATGCCTGCCACAAATATTCTCAAGGAAGACTTACATTGAGTAAATGTTACGCAACACTGGTTGAAGCGTAATATTATGATTATAATTCATTACAGTGCCTGGAGATGATCGAAGAGTTGAGGTACTCTGACGCCAGTACTGGACAAACCTATGCAACCATGGCTCATGATGTAACATGTTTTACAAAACCTCTTCTTGGCTACGAGGTTATAAAACAGACCATACTACTATTTGGGTCTTGGCCATGAGTAAATGTCAATTCCATCTGACGCTGATTTAATACAGTTCATCTCTAATTTTGTCTCGCCCTCCCCTCTTGCTGCTTCCACATCAATGGCTGGCCACAGGTGGCTAGTTGTTCTAGTATTGGCGCGTAACTCAGCGTCCTGCCACAATCGTCGCTCTCACACGAGGCATAGTGGGACGCCCCTCCACCTTTTCGTATCATTACAATTCTGACTCCTTAAAAAGGAACCAGCTATATTACATACTAATTTTATCTATTTAACATAAAAAAGAACATAGAATTCCAAATGACATCCAGCAAAAATAGACAAGCGTGAAAATATACAAATCTAAGAGCACAGTCCCTATAAATACAAGACAATGTTCTGGCTGACTGACTCGTCCAAACCGCTATGGACAGAAATTTGAGATTTGGAGAGGGTGTTGATCTTATACTAGAGGCATCGCTTAGAAACGTATTTTCCGTAATTCCATCTCTAAGAAGAATTTTTGAAAGTATATCGCTATTGAGGTAATTTTGAAGCTAGAACTTCGGAAACTCGTTTCTCGGTCAGAAATAAAATCTCTAGTTGCCAGAGTCACTTTTTGGTGAGAAGTACATTCGGAAAATACCATGCTTCTGTGGCCTTATTTATTCTAGAAGATGGTGAAATTTCCGAAGATCACAAAAATTTGATTAAAGAAAAAGAAAAAAATATCCGTGCAGACCACACAGTCAATGCAAGCTAAACAGCGGGTGCTAATATATAATAGGTGATGGGAAAATAAGATACACTTTCTGCGAAGCTACGAACACAATTTATTGTGTCCACATGTTCAAGGAGAGCACGCAAACTTGTGAGTATGTGGGTGCTATTCTGTCATTCTGCGCAACGGATTAATCTGAGATGTACCCTTATCCCTGTGGCTCCTGCAAGATGCAATTTCCACCCCCACTCTACTACAGAAGTCAGACAGACGCTCCTAACGTTCTAAAGAGAATTGTCTGAAAAACTTTCAGCAATAAATATCTTCTGGAGTCGTGCGTTGTAAGGAACTGACACAAAAATTCACAAAATTTCTTACGTAACTAGTGGGATTCTTGGGTACTGGAGTAGAGCTAGTTAGTGTAAGAAAAACATGAAACTAACGAAAATTATTATTTATTTTGCAAAAATTCTGAGAAATCACAATGGCACTGTTAGTTATGAACTGAACACGTTATTTCCGGGTTGTTTTCGTAATGTGAAGTTACCTCTCAAGGATAGGATTCGCTAATGAAATTTCTAAACAAAGTTTAAGACTGATATTGACTTGGCAGAATGGCTGAGAGCCGCGTCTACTCAACTTGAATAATTATCCGGCAGAATGTTGCTAGGTACGGTCGAGGCTGTCGCTTGTGAAATGCAGTGAAGTGTACTGTTGTGGAGGAAATATGGGGCTCGCAAGAGCTGTAGTGCACAATACCGTAAGCTGCGATGGCTGCTGTCTGCGCCGCTCGCTGCTGACAAATAAGATAACTCTCGTTCTATCTGGATTGACCTTCGCCAATCAAACTCTCCCTACAACTGGATGAAATCAAGGACTCCTATTTGCCCTTAGTCTAACTATTGGCGTGGTACACCGGTCAGATAACTAATCCACCGCAATGCCACTCAAAAATTCGCTTGCAGGCGTTTAACTGTAACTCTGTCCATTTACACCGCACAATAAGTGTGGCGGCCAACACAGTGAACTACGTTTAACCGCAAGCACTCAATATAGAGTCGCACTTCGATTCGCTCTTGACAGAGGTGCTCTCCCAGTGAAGTATTGAAGAGAGACTTATTCCTCACTCTTTGAGTACACATACGAGTGCAGACGCTCTCGTTACGTGTTCTCGCTCCAAGAGCGACACCGGAACGGCCCCTCACCGCGCCAGACGTGAAGAGGTATATCTTTCGGTCTCTTCCATTACTCCTTCAGCTCAAGGCGTCAGAGATATCGTCTGCCAATCAGCATTGCTCTTCTAAAACGGGAGAATGATGTTTCGTTTAAGGCGACCAATCCGGAAATCCGAAGCATTGGCGTTTGGCGTTTGCTGTAACCCTGTGAAAATCTCTGAAGCTGCGTGCTATATTTGTAAAGAATGTGTAGCCTGGGCGCTCCCATACAATGTAGCGGAATTTGATTTTAAGCCGAACAAGGGGTCGTTCCTCCTTTCACTCGGGCAAACGCTGTCCGCTCCACGGGCGGCCGCCGGCCGACATAGATAGCTCCCTGTGAAAACCTCTGAAGGGACCGGCGTCCTGGCGTGTGGTGTTAGCCTCTCCCGAACTAAAAGCTTTTGTGACCGTCGTATCTTGAATGTGTGTGTGTACGCTAGCCTCGAGTATTTCAACCACGGTGCCCACTTGTGATTCATTAGTTATTTGCATATTGTTTACATGAATTCATACAACATCGACTTTATCTTATCGAGTTTGGGTTCGAATGAAGCGTCTTGATGTGCGGAATATGACTGTGAGGGCGGAATATGTCAGCAATGAAGGTCAGGAGACCACGACGTCTTACAAACTGTCATCTATAAAAGCCCGATACGTCTCACCAGACAGTGTACTTGTGAAGTAGTGTGGACCCGTGATTCCAGCCCCAAGGATTCCGCACCATACATTAATAGACCACCGACGTTGTTGTTCAACAGGTCATACCCACCGAGGATTGTCTGCGGCTACAAAGTACATGTCATGACCGTTCACGGCATCATAATTTGTGGTCGTGGACTCTTCAGAAAACATAACACATTGTAAGGAGTTTAGAGAGAAATCACACATGACCCACTCACAGTCAGCAACTTTCCGATTGAAATCGTTTCCACGCAACTCCTCAGTCAGTCGCACTCGGTATGGGTGAGACTTGTGGCTCTGCTCTATACGCCACACAGATGTAAGGCCGAAACCAGCGACTGCAGCCCGCATCTCGTGGTCGTGCGGTAGCGTTCTCGCTTCCCACGCCCGGGTTCCCGGGTTCGATTCCCGGCGGGGTCAGGGATTTTCTCTGCCTCGTGATGGCTGGGTGTTGTGTGCTGTCCTTAGGTTAGTTAGGTTTAAGTAGTTCTAAGTTCTAGGGGACTGATGACCATAGATGTTAAGTCCCATAGTGCTCAGAGCCATTTGAGCCAGCGACTGCAGCAAAGTCTCGTAGCTGACATGGGGATCGCGGTGTATCTCCTTCTCCTCACTTCTTGTAGGTCTTCAGGTGTTAGTTCTGCGCCTTCCCAAGCTATCTGTTTCCCGACGTTGTTGTTCAGCATGCAAGGACGTAATGGCTGCCGGAGCTCTTCTCCTAGAATATCTCGGGTTTTATGCCAGGCTGCTTAAGTCACAATGTGTCGGCATTCTCTGAGCATTAGCAACATGTCAACGTATTCGTTGTAAGTACAGGGTGATAATAATTAAAGTTAAACTGTCAAAAGGCTGTAGAAATAACACCACTGCTCAGAATGACGTCAAACTGCAACGGAATATTGTCGGAGAAGGGGGCAAACGAATGGTAGAAGAAAAAAAATAGTGTGCAAGTTGATCAATAGATAGCATTGTATGAGTCAGAATACGTAAATGAAAACACCTGTCATGCGCGCGACCCATTGAAGTTGGTATAAACACGCTGGATACACGACTTTTCCTCCTTTCGTGTCTGCGACGTTCGTCACGACTGTCTCAATGCAGGATCGCGCTCTGCTTGTGAAGCAATATTATTATAATGATGACTGTGCACACGTCGCCCTGCAGAAATTGCGGACACTGAAGTGTTTGAAAAAAGGCGTTGGTCCGATGACTGCCGTGGGTCTGGAGAAAATGATTCGGAAGTTCGAAAAGACGGGTTGTTTTGGTGTGAAACCTGGTAGAGGCAGGAAACGAAGTGATTCGACGTCAGTGGGAGCAGTGGTCAGCTCAGTGCAGGAGGAGACGAGTGGTGGTGTGCAAACGAGTAGTGCACGCAGAATTGCCTGAACATTGGACACACCCGTGCGCCCGTGCGTAGAATCCTACGAAACATCCTTCTTTGCTATCGAATCAAAATTACCCATGTGCGCGAGTGGCTTCATGTTGACCTGCCAGGAAGAGAGAACTCTGCTTTAGAATTTCTTGCTAGCATGGAAGTGGACAACGACTGGCCGTGGAAGATTTCGTTGTCAGACGAAGCCCATTTCCATTTAACAGAATATGTCAATATACAGAATTGTCGAATACGGGCAACGGAAAATCCACACACAAATCAACCAGTACCACTTCATCCTGAAAAGGCTGCTGTGTGGTGCGGGTTTACGGCATCAATTATCATAAGGCCATATTTTTTTCGAAGAGACAAGTGCTTCTGGTCCTGTTACCTGTACCGTCCCTGGTAAGTGCTAGGAGTGTCTTTTGCGTAAGCACGTCATTCCAGCGCTCCGACAGCGTGGATGTGTAGATGGGATTATTTTTATGCAAGATGGCACCTTCGCACATTGCAAATCCAGTTAAGCAGCAACTGAAACTTCATTTCGGAAATGCTAGAATTGTCAGCCGCCATTTCCGTACAGCCTGGTCGTCGTGATCATCTGATCTTAATCCTTGTGGCTTCTGGCTGCAGGGCTATCTGGAAGATGCTGTGTTCATTGTTCCGACTGCAAACTTAGCTGCATTGAAGGAACGCTTTGCGCAACACATTCTGAACGTGATCTCAGAAACACTTCGATCAGTTGTGGAACATGCTGTTTCTCGATTTAAACTTGTTGCGGAAAACGGTGGACAGCGTATTGAACATGTTTTGCGCTAGTCACACTGAAATTAATAATCTGATTTGATTTTGATTGATGCTTTTTGTGCCGTTTTGGCCTCAGGAGAGTTAAAAATCGATGTGATTGGTGCTTTTTATGCGGTTTTTGGCCTCAGGATAATTGATGCTTTTTATTCGTTTTTATGCGGTTTTTGGCCGTAGGACAATTAAAAACCGATTTCTCTCATCTGATGTGATATGACCTTGCTGTGGTAGATGGGCTTACGTAACTAACGGTATCACACGTGTACACCCATGCACACTGAGTAGTAGAGTTTGTTTAATGTCAAACGTACACCTTAGGTATTGTTATATGGTTTATTTGTCATTTGTAGTCGATCACTATTAAGTTATTATACTTACAGAACCATCTATTGCTACATCTACATCTACACCTACATGACTACTCTGCAATTCACATTTAAGTGCTTGGCAGAGGGTTCATCGAACCACAATCATACTATCTCTCTACCATTCCACTCCCGAACAGCGCGCGGGAAAAACGAACACCTAAACCTTTCTGTTCGAGCTCTGATTTCTCTTATTTTATTTTGATGATCATTCCTACCTATATAGGTTGGGCTCAACAAAATATTTTCACATTCGGAAGAGAAAGTTGGTGACTGAAATTTCGTAAATAGATCTCGCCGCGACGAAAAACGTCTTTGCTGTAATGACTTCCATCCCAACTCGCGTATCATATCTTCACACTCTCTCCCCTATTACGTGATAATAGAAAACGAGCTGCCCTTTTTTGCACCCTTTCGATGTCCTCCGTCGATCCCACCTGGTAAGGATCCCACACCGCGCAGAAATATTCTAACAGAGGGCGAACGAGTGTAGTGTAAGCTGTCTCTTTAGTGGACTTGTTGAATCTTCTAAGTGTCCTCCCAATGAAACGCAACCTTTGGCTCGCCTTCCCCACAATATTATCTATGTGGTCTTTCCAACTGAAGTTGTTCGTAATTTTAACACCCAGGTACTTAGTTGAATTGACAGCCTTGAGAATTGTACTATTTATCGAGTAATCGAATTCCAAGGATTTATTTTGGAACTCATGTGGATCACCTCACACTTTTCATTATTTAGCGTTAACTGCCACCTGCCACACCATACAGCAATCTTTTCTAAATCGCTTTCCAACTGATACTGGTCTTCGGATGACCTTACTAGACGGTAAATTACAGCATCATCTGCGAACAATCTAAGAGAACTGCTCAGATTGTCACCCAGGTCATTTATATAGATCAGGAACAGCAGAGGACCCAGGACGCTTCCCTGGGGAACACCTGATATCACTTCAGTTTTACTCGATGATTTGCCGTGTATTACTACGAACTGCGACCTTCCTGACAGGAAATCACGAATCCAGTCGCACAACTGAGACGATACCCCATAGGCCCGCAGCTTGATTAGAAGTCGCTTGTGAGGAACGGTGTCAAAAGCTTTCCGGAAATCTAGAAATACGGAATCAACTTGAGATCCCCTGTCGATAGCGGCCGTTACTTCGTTCGAATAAAGAGCTAGCTGCGTTGCACAAGAACGATGTTTTTGTAATAATTTATTTTTCTGCTGCCATATGTTTTCCCCCTTCTCCGATAATATTCCGTTGCAATTTGACGTCATCCTGACCAGTGGTATTATTTCTACAGCGGTTTTAAAGCTTAAGTTTAATTATAATCACCCTGTATATGCCATCATCCTCCATCGTCAGTAACCGTGGCACACTGAACCCTATGTGTGTGTGGTTCGACCTGTCGCGTGTTGGCGACAGTCGGCAGTGTAACAACACATCGAGGAAGCCTGCACTCCGTGACACCGGCGCCGTCACATGTCGACCGCAGCACCTTCAGAAGGCGCTCTGTGTTACGTACAGCGTGTGGTATCCGCCCCTGAAACTTTGGAGGGTTGTAGCTCCCAAACAAACGTGATAGGAATGTGATTCAAAATGATTTGTACACAGCTGATTTCAATGATTCCGAGGCATGACAGAAACAACTATTGTTCTGTTTGAAAAATTCTGTCCCTTTGCTGTAGATCTTTGGAAAATAATACAATAAACTATTTAACGTTGAATAACAAGTATACCATTTTTCTTTTACTGCTATTTGTTTCCTTCGAGCTAGTTTTCGGCTTGTTAAGACATCGTCAAGAAGTTGGCTTCCAAGATGCTACTCCGAGTGGGTGTAAAATGAACGTGTGCAACGGAAAATACTGGACGCGAAAATGAAGATTTGGCTCTGTTATACTACCCCTGAAGCGGGTATTGGGATCTCTTAATGGTGATATTATCTCCTCCTTCTTGCTCTTTAACATATAAATTACAACATAAGCATAAATGAATGATAAGGGAACTAGTGACTAAAAATGATAAATGCTGTTTCTGCTTATACATTTATAGTACATTTAAACCCCTTTATATATTACAAATATTTATATATCAATGTTCAATGGATATAAAGAGAAACTAATCAATTTTCTAACTAAAACGATTCATCAATTGCCCAAATCTGCCCCTTTTTATGGCTACGCGATCTAATATAAATAACGCGAGATGACTAATATCATCTACGTACCAAACACTAGAAGACAGTGGAAATAAAATTTACGTGATCACAGCTGTTTAG
Source organism: Schistocerca serialis cubense (assembly GCF_023864345.2). Lineage (NCBI taxonomy): Eukaryota > Metazoa > Arthropoda > Insecta > Orthoptera > Acrididae > Schistocerca > Schistocerca serialis. The sequence goes on along the minus strand of NC_064644.1, from coordinate 259,843,498 downwards.
CTTCATAGCTTTAATGGTTCAAATGGCTCTGAGCACTATGGGACTCAACTGCTGAGGTCATTAGTCCCATAGAACTTAGAACTAGTTAAACCTAACTAACCTAAGGACAGCACAAACAGGATTCGAACCTTCGACCGTAGCGGTCTTGCGGTTCCAGACTGCAGTGCCTTTAACTGCACGGCCACTTCGGCCGGCTCATAGCTTTAATAAGCCGAAGCAATTAGCAATATCACCATATGTACTGCGTCTGGTGCGTCGGAGTGATGGTTCTCGTGCATATTCCTTGAGTGCAATAACTTAATTGCTAACTACATACAACATACTTTACTTTCGCCATTCAAGATCACTTCAATTCTTCCTACTCATTCTATAAATGGCTTGAGATGGCTCACATGATGGAGTCCCAAAGATTTTCCTGATGTCACAGACTCAATTTCAACCGCATTTGCGTGCACTAGTCTTCTTATACGTACAGGGCCGCTGTATCTCTCGGAGAACTTTTGACGCAGCTTCATTTGTTTGTTGGACAACCTATAAGACTTAAATTCCCTTACGTCCTCCTTTTGGTCTGCGCGCACCTTGCACTTCTCTCTAACGACCCGAATACGGCGCAAAACCTCCTCCACTATGACTTTATGTTGTCGGCGCGTCCTTTGTGGAAAATCTATCACTCCTCGAATTTTATCTGGAGGGTCCCTATTCTTCATAATCATCATAGGTGGCATCAATGTAGTACTATGGGGCAGCTCGTTTATCACATCCTGAAAATCTTTAAGAAATAAATCCCAGCTAGCGTGATTCTTCCCACAGTAGATTCCACATAAATTACCCAAATCCTTCATCGTTCTCGCCGCGGGGTTCGAACTAGGATGAAATCTACTATAAATATGGGCTTTATTTTATAATTTCTTAGTGTTCTTTTCCATACCTCAGATTTATATTGAGGTCCATTAACTGAGATAATACAATCTACAGTTCCCAATTGGTTTATGAAGTCTCTGCACAACGCTCTACTCACATTTGCACCAGCCGCCCAATGTCACGAATTTGGATGTCAGCTCCAATACTACCAATATATATTTATGGCCCCTCGGTGTGTTGGGTAATGGTCCCATTAAATACGTTGCTGCCATATGCCTTAGTTTCTCAGGAATAATTGGGTATAAAGGAGTCTGGATCTCTGCAGTTATGGATTTTGCCTTTTGGCAGTTTTTACCGACGGCTAGTACTTTCCTTATACGTTTCTCCACGTTTTTAAAATGGCAAACACTACTCATTTTCATAAAACATTTTCGTGGACCGAAATGTGCGTAACGTAGGTGTGTATACCACATAAGCTTATTTATTAACTCATTTGGTATGCACAGCACCCACAACGAATCATTAAACAGAATCCCTTTTCTCAAGAGGGGCCTGCGTCCGATCCTTCCATTTTTCCTTTATTTTGACTAAATCTGGGTCCTTTTCCTGCTCATTCTGGACATTCTGCATCGTTACAGTGACGAAGTTTTCAAATGGAACCCCTTTTCGGTAGACCAACGAAAACAGCTAATGCTTCAGCCGTCTCTTTTGTTATACCAATAGGTGAGCGGGACAGGGCGTCAGCAATGACGTTTGTCGGACCACGCATATAGACTGTTGAAAACTGGTATTCTTGAAGCACTGCTACCCATCTCGCTAGACTTCCATGCGGAAGTTTGGTGGTTAGGAGAGATTCTAGGGCCCTATGATCCGTATAGACTTTTGTTTTTCTACCGAACAGAAATTATCTGAACTTTTTAAATCCCTATACTATTGCAAGGGCTTCAAGTTCGGTAATTCCTTTCACTTTTGGATAGTACCCTGCGACCAAAAGCGATTGTTCTGTGTACTAATTTGGCGTCTTGTTCAAACTCCTGAAACAACATAACTCCCAGAGCGGTCTTCGCGCTGTCAGTGGCCATACAAAAATCCTGTGACAGTTCAGGATGTGATAAAATAGGAGCATTGACGAGTGCCGCTTCAAATTATTGATTTCTCGATCTGCACACTCATCCCACACCCAGAGTGTCCCTTTCCCATCAATTGACAGAGTTGCGGACTAGCTAAAGTTTCTACATAGATACTTTTTATAAAAATTTATTATTCCTAGAAATCCTCTCAGTTGTTTTCTGGTTGTAGGAGTGGCAAACATTGCAATTGCTGCCGTCCTCTCTCGGTCGGAACTAATCCCTTCTCCTGTTATCAAGTGTCCTAGAGAGCTAACCCTACCGCTCCCAAAACAAGACTTATCAGTATTTGCAGTCACCCTATACCTTCTCAAACTGCCTAACACTCCCTCTAAGAGTTCGTTATATCTATCCCAGGTATTTTCTGTTGTCAATATAAAGTCTACACAACATGTGAGCTTCTCTTTTAGCTCTTCACTCAATATTTTGCTAAAAGCCCTGATAAATGCAGCTGAAGATATATTCAATCCAAATGGGAGCCTTTTGAATGGAAAACACCTTCCGAAGCCAACAAAGGCCGTGTATTTTCGACAGTCAGGATCAAATCTGATTTTCATTTTATTCTCTTTCCCTAAAATTAACTCCCCTCTTCCTAGATCAATGATAGCTTTCTGCGCTGAAAGAAAATCTTCACCGATTATTATATCAGTTGTTAGTTTCGGTATTATGAACAGATTTGCAGTCATCAGGCGTCCTTGGCATTCAAAAGCTAGACGTGTTTGTTGCAACATTTCCATACCGTTTCCAACTAACGCACCCCGTACCTTTGTTTTTTGTACTGTGAGCGTCGGTGGATTGGTTCAAATGGCTCTGAGCACTATGGGACTCAACATCTGAGGTCATCAGTCCCCTAGAACTTAAAACTACTGAAACCTAACTAACCTAAGGACAGCACACACGTCCATGCCCGAGGCAGGATTCGAACCTGCGACCGTAGCAGTAGCGCGGTTCCGGACTGAAGTGCCTAGAACCACTCGGCCACCGCGGCCGGCTGTCGGTGGATTAACTGAATCCTTGCGCTTAGCGAACAACCTATCTGAAATAGCTGAGGGTTCGCTTCCACTATCTATTACAACAGTACCCATAGTTCCTCCAATTTGTACTTTTACCACCGGATAGATTACCTGTTTGGATAACTTTCCTTTTCAAAAATCAAATGGCTCCAAGCACTATGGGACTTAACATCTGAGATCATCTGTCCTATAGACTTAAACTACTTAAACCTAACTAAGCTAAGGACATCACACATCTCTATGCCCGAGGCAGGATTCGAACCTGCGACCGTAGTAGCCGCGTGGTTCCGGACTGAAGCACCTAGAACCACTCGGCCACCGCGGTCGGCACGTTTCCTTTTCTTCAAGTAATATCTCCCTCATGTCCTCATATTCTATAGTATTTATGTTATTACTACCGAGACGGCTTACGGGCGCATTTTCTCTAGTACCCGTCGTCTGGCCTAGTCATTGTCCACTTTATATGTCATTTTGGCGTACTCTCCCTGGGTAAGGTGGTCTAATTTCAATTGTTCCCGACTTCTGTTGCCATTCATTCCATCCCATCCTTGGTCAGGCCGTTGACGTGTTTCTTTATTGTCGCCCCATGATGCGCCATTATTTTGTGGCTCCCATCTGCTTTCATTTTGTTGCCTGTATTCTCTGCCATAGTTCTTCCACTGTACATTGTTCCCACTATGATATCTATGGTCCATGTTTTGATGAGGCGGCCGATTTACGTTGTTTTACCAATTATGGCCTCTATTATTCCCTCTGTTGTTCTCCCTTCTTTCACTTTGCGTGCCTCTCTGTCTACGTTTTTCTCGCGCATGCTGCTCGTTGAAAACAAACCCCAGTTCTCATAGGATACCCTTGAATCCTTCTACGTCACTTCCACATCGGCCAATGAGCGTTTGCTGGTAGGAAATTGGCAACTTCATGTAACACAATCTTATGATCTCAGCTGGTGTGCATGGGTCGTAATGCGTGTAACTGACGCGGAACGTGGGGACCAGCCCGGTATTCACATAGCGGGATGTGGAAAACTGCCTAAAAACCACATCCAGGCTAGCCAGCACACTGCGTCGTTAATCCGCCAGGCGGATTCGATCCGGGGCCGACGCGCCTACCCGGGTCCAGGAAGCAGTGTGTTAGCGCTCTCGGCTCAAGTTTCGTACAGAGATAAAATGTTTAAAATAGAAAATTTCTTTAGTATTTCTTCCCGCTCGGCCTACCACATTCTCACTTGGCGCTAACGTTTCATGTCTACCATTTCCTTGGACGTCCTCTCTTCTACTCCCTGTCACGTTTTCATCATTGGAAAACTGTCTCATGGTGCGCATTATTGGGTAACAATGCATATGAAATATCTCGTTGCTGTTCTCCGTATTCGTAATTTTCGACCCAGTCGTGCCCTGTGTAGACGCGGGAGCCATATCTTTAGCGATATTCCGTTGCTCTGCAGACACGCTTTCAGTCTGTAGTTGACGAGCAGCTCTTACATTCGAGCACATTCTAGTATCGTCTAGGCTTGGACATGATCGTGTAGAGTTTGAACTGATTCTTTCGGTTTCTGTTATTTCCAAGTCGCCTACTATTTCTTTTCTGAGATGTGATTTTTGACTAGGTAGCGATCTGACTTCCTGAGATAATTGTATAATTTTGCTTTCAATGTTTTGTTTAAATTGTGAGATCTCCAAGGTCAGTGCCTTATTTGCTTTGTTTCAAGCGTCTCTGCAACTTCGTTAATGCACCTCAACCTATCTTTGTCGTGTTTTCTGTTTTCTCTAATGTTTCAAGAGCAATCCGCTTTGCGCCCCTCGCTAATAGTCGCGCCTGGTTTGCACTTCTTCTGACCTCCGCAGTCTCTCGCTCTAGTTTTGTTCGCAGCGTCACTATCTCATTTTTCACATCCCTCGTTTCATGTTTTATCGACTGAATCTCGACACTAACGTTTTGAATTTTACTTCCCATTTTGTAACGTACTTCATCATTCCTCTTTTTTATTTGGCTTGCCAATTCAGAGCTGACCTTTTGAATTTTATTTCCCATTTCTGAGCTGACTTTCTGAATTTTACTTCCCATTTCACTTTTCATTGCTTTTAGGTATACAAGGATGTCCAACACACCTGTGTTACCTAAATCTCCTCTCCTATTGTGACATTCTCTTCCAATACTCTTAGGTGATCTTCTCCCCTTTTCCCTTTCCATTTATGCTCCGCATTCACTTGGACTTCCAACATTATAGTCCCGTATCTTTATGACTGCCTCATTGTGTCTCTGTTGCTCATCTTCGTTATCAGATTGCCTACCACGGGCTTGACTGTGTCTATCATCCTCTAAAACTTCCCTTGGATCAGTATTCTCAACACCTGTGCCTTGTGTTGCCAGCAAAGCTAACTCTTTCTCATCCCATAGGCTTTCTTAACTACCCCGCGTATCTGCCATTTCTATATTGTTACAACTAGTGATCTATTGTGCTACTAAGCGCACTGTCGCTCTAGTTGTCATGGACTGATCCTTGATAACATTTCACTCTTAAAAGCACTCACAATTTATACTACCATATTTATTACGTAACGGGCATGAAACATAAAATGTCTACAACAAACAAGCAGAGCTAATGGCAAAGTCGTGAACGAGCAGTGTCGTTAAAATACAAATAAAATATAACGACAAATGACATAACGTAAATATCAATAAATTACAGCCAGTGGGCTGAAGCGTAACTCCTCTGAAAAGAAATACAATAAAATAGACAAATATTATTTTTTAATATTATCGCGTCACATTACCACTGCAAAGTATACACCTAAACGTTATGAATGGGAAAAAAATTTTGGAAAATTTCCCAGGTTTCAAACCACTTTATGGCTACTGTCGGAAGACTCTAAATATGATCCTGGTAGGGTAAGCCATATCCATGCTACTGCAGGCGGGTGTAAAATGAATGTGTGCAACGGAAAATACTGAACGCGAAAATGAAGATTTGGCCCTGTTTGACTACCCCTTGAAGCAGATCTTAGGATCTCTTAATAGTGATATTATCTTCTCCCTCTTGCTCTTTAGCATATAAATTATAACATAAACATAAATGAACGATTAAGGGAACTAGTAACTAAAAAATGATAAATGCTGTTTCTGCTTATACATTTACTGTAGATTAAAACCCCTTTATATATTACAAATGTTTATATGTCAATGTCCAATGGACATAAAGAGAAACAAATCAATTTTCTAACTAAACCGTTTTATCAATTGCCCAAATCTGCCCCTTTTTATGGCTATGCGGTCCAATATAAATAACGCGAGATGACTAATATCATCTGTGGTGTCACCGCCAGACACCACACTTGCTAAGTGGTAGACTTTAAATCGGCCGCAGTCCGTTAGTATACGTCGGACCCTCGTGTCGCCACTGTCAGTGATTGCAGACCGAGCGCCGGCAGGTCTAGAGAGACGTCCTAGCACTCTCCCCAGTGGTACAGACGACTTTGCTAGCGATGCTACACTGACAAGTACGCTCTCATTTGCCGAGACGATAGTTAGCATAGCCTTCAGCTACGTCATTTGCTACGACCTAGCAAGGCGCCATTACCAGTTTATATTGAGATTATAAAACATGTATAAACAAGAGCGATGTACACCAATTATGGATTAAAGTTAAGTATTACATCAACTACGTACTTTATTTGCTACAATTAATTCCCTTAACTGTTCCAGACCTCACTCCAGTTTGCGTGAGCTTAAACGCGTGCCTTTCGGCTACTTGTCACTGTGGATTGGCTGTCTTGCCAGTCCACAACATCATCTACGTACCAAACACTAGAAGACAGTGGAAATAAAATTTAGGTGATCACACCTGTTTAGCTTCATAACCCTAATAAGTCGTTAGCAATATCATCATATGTACTGCGTCCGGTGCGTCGGAGTGATGGTTCTCGTATAAGTCTGCGACAACGGAAGAACTCCAGCCACAAAATATAAAAAAAATCCCATTCAAACACTAGAATGGCAGAAGACAGTCCTCTGACTAGTATAACTTAATACTGTCTTCTCTCTGTGTTCTACAGACGAGAAATGCGAACTCCCAGCCACAAGGACGTAGTTTTTTTTTTCACTCCGGGACTTAACTGCTGAGGTCATCAGTCCCCTAGAACTTAGAACTACTTGATCCTAACTAACCTAAGGACATCACACACAGCCACCTGCGACCGCAGCGGTTCCAGAGTGCAGCGCCTAGAACCGCTCGGCCACTCAGGCCAGCGGACGGAGTTCAGATAACTTCTCAACGTGAGTATAGGCATAAGAAGTCCTCTCAATCACTAAACGCTGTGCACTCAATGACGACTTGCTACCTGGAGGCGAAGTCCAGAATCATATGAGTTCACAACAGTACAGTGCCTAATCGTTCTAACTATAAAATCTCCTGAGAGCAAAGACAGCAAGTCCGCCTGTACCAACAAAAGTTGACACTAAGTGACCGTCAAACACGGGCGCTCAATACCGAAGACCCTTACTCTCCACCACTTGCTTCCAGCAAAGCTCGGCTCCCCTGTCTTTTAACTGCAGAAGGCGTATCATATTCGCGAAACCGCGGAATATTCTCCCTCTCTACAGGTTCTTCCAAACGCCGACCTACCATATTTTTGTCTTTTGTCGTCCAGCACGGAACGTTTGCGAGGAAATACCTATCCTCGTTGATTGGGAATACATACAATGGTACGCTTCTCAGAGTAAAAATCCTCGGAAATATCCCAGCCTGCGCCATTTCCGAGGTAACGCTTCCTCGTTCCTCTCTGATTTTCAGAGTTTCCGAAGTATTATCCGGTTATCCTTCTGGCCGGCTGCCGCTATATTGTGCTTCAGCGCTCAGGTGCCCCGACCTTCCGTCTTGACTACGTCCTGTGTCAAGCAGGACCAACACTCCTGTGCGGACTTTTCCACCCAGGGCTTCAGTTACACCTGCTGTTTCATTTCCACTGGCGTTCCAACCTCCAATAGTATAGGCAATCATTCATTAGTCCGTTTTAATAATAAAAACACTTCGTCCCCTTTCATGCAATAAGCGTTAACAACTATTTACAAGGTGTACGTGAGAATGTCAGTCCTCTATAAATGTTCATATATGCGATGTACAACCTATTAAATAATACCTAATTCCGGTTGCAAATTGCGGCAAAGTATGTAGATGAGTGCTTGTAAGGTGCAAGATTATAGCCACCTTACAGGCCTAATAAGCCGATAACTAGTTCGAAAGAAACAAAAAGTTGCAGGGGCAAACACGTTTTGTGTGTGTGTGTGTGTGTGTGTTTGTGTTTGTGTGTGTATGTGTGTGTATGTGTCTAATGTGAAGTGTCATTCATGTTATATCATAGGTATACTGTGCGATATAATACGTGGACCAGAATCTCCATAGATACGTTACTGTGAATGGATAGATGATTTCTGTTTTGAAGAAGAAATAAAAGTGGCCATTTAAAGATGATTTTGTAAAAAATTTACAGTCTTCCATGTGAAGAATGATGCATTGTACAATTTAATCATAAATTTCACCTTGGCCAGCAATAATTTTAGTTTTCTCCAGAGAAAAATATGTAAGGTGGTCAACAAGACGGCTATTTTAAATTCCCCATTGTTGTCAAATGACCAGTGGTGACAGTTTTTGCTATATCGTGCACTACGCACAGTGGAACCTGGTGTTAGTTTGACGCAGGATGCCACACTACCCACCTGGATCACTATGACCGAAAGTGGAAGTCGCGGCGCGCTCGTGTGGCGTCACGCAGAACAGGTCTCATCTGGCGAGACGGTGCGCTCACAGAGTCGAGGCACGTGCTCTGCAGTCTTTCTCAAACCGTTTTACAGAATCTATTCGGTAAAAAACAAATTCTTCTGTACTTGTAATTTTATGTGTCAGCTTCATGGTGATGTATCCTTCATTTCGTTAATGGTCATTCCTTTTCACATATTATACAAGCACGAAATTCGAAAACATTGAAATAAAGAATAGAAGTCGGTATGAATTTGTGTGTGGTGCATATTGGACTATATATTTCTGTGTGTAACAGGTAGCTAAGATTTCGGATTTTCCTTTAAAGCTTGGGTGGGGGGTGGGGGGTGGGGGAGGGGGAATCGACATCTGCCTCGTCTCGAAAAATATTCGTAACATCACTCACATCTCGTAAACCGTTCTAGACATCGAGACGAGATTTTGGCAAACGATAGCACTTATAGAGGACAGCATTTTACCATGCGGTTAACATACGGAACCTCCTTATTTGGAGCGATATAGCGGAAGCTATAATTTTACTTTATTTTTTGCAAACTAGGACCATAATATTTTAAGAGTCACTGACAGCTAGTGAAAAGTGAATTCGCTGTTATTAAAAACATGAAATTTCTTCAGTTTTGTTACTAAAAGTTCGATAGAAAGAAAGTTATCATTGGGTTTTCTTTTCACACATATGAAAAATTACAGTAAATAACGTACCATCTTCCCGTTCCTATACTTGCACGGACTGAGGGAGTGAAACTTTACTACAAATATTTCTTAATTCATTAGTGATATTGACTTTGATGAATAGTTGGTAAGCTTCTGCAATCTGTAGTGTGTTCAGAGTTTCAGACATATGAAAGAGTTCGATTGGGTCAGTTCTGGTCTGCAGTAATAAAATAATTCAGAGTTGTACCATTAGAAATAATAGATTTGTGGCCTGTTGATAAGGTTACGGAAACATGATAGTTGTTACTTTGTGTGTCTTTAACACATCTAAAGACAATTAGGGTGAAGACGTTCACTGTATCGCTCTGAATGGTGATGGAAAAAAATCGATGGTACACTATTTGCTGCGAATTATTTTCATATTTCTCAGATGAAGAACAGGAAGAAAATCCTTTGGGTTTCAGTCCCAGTTGTTCACTATTGAAAATACTGTGGATAAAGGAATTCCCCCAAAGTTGCAAAATATATGGCGATTTATTTTTGTCGAAGTTGTTAACCATTTCTCATTTGAAGCAGCATCATCAGTTGTGAGTAGTGGCTACATTTCTCTGTTCATAGCCACAGCTTAATTTGCAAAAACTCATCTTGCGGTAGCCATGGAACGGCATTGCGAAACAGAATGTCTTACTAAACAAGCAACTGGTGCCAGAGAGGTCAGTAGCTTATCAGTAGTTTACGGAAAACCACGTTGTGTCGGTTTGCAGAAAAATGACAAAAGAAATTTCATATATTTCGTACTAGGAAATATTTTTTCCCTAGCTGTCGATGACTATCATAAAAATTATAGTGCTGGATTGAAAAAATAAAATAAAAACTATAGCTTGTTCTATATCTTCCCAAATAAGAACGCTGTGTGTGTGAAAATACTCTCCTCTTTGTGTGCCAAAATCTCGTTTGATATCTCGAACGGTTTAAGAGATATGAGGGATGTTATGAATATTTCACTCTCACGCACGTGCGATCGCAAGAGACCGCGCTACATAAAATCCATTTTTTGAGACTGGTGGCAGATATTGATTCACCCCTCTTTCCAAGTTTAAACAAAAATTGAAGATGTTAGTTACATGTCACACTCAGTAATATATTGTCTAACGTAAACGCAAATTTGTAGTGACAGCTATTTGTCACTGCAACATATTCGAATTTCTTGGTTAAATGTGAAGTATCGTAATAACTATGACCATCAACGAAATATTGGGCATTTGAGCATGAAGCTGATGTATAAAAATACAAGTAATGTAGAGATCAATTTTTTTGCCTAATAGATTCCGTAAAATCGTTTTAGAAAGACTGCGGGGCGTACGCCTCTTTTCCACCAGTGCAGCACCCCGCCAAACATGGCCCGCTCTGCATGACGAGCGCGCCAAGACCTACTCTTTAGGTTGTGATTTGTGGACATATGACTTACTGCATATGAGGCCGCTTTCTGTCTCAAGACCCATGATGGGCGAGTGAGCAGTATTTTTGTCCTCTCGGGTGCTAGTCGCGTGTGGATCTTGAGATCCTGCTTGTCATTGATTATGGCCATCCTAAACATATCGGCTCCATATTCGCATTCAGTAGTGACATCTCAACCAACTGGAGGAGCAGTATCATGGAAGGATAAAATGCTGTCTCGATATGCATGAACAGCATTTCAGAGGGTGTTCTCCAGCAGGATAACACTCGCCCACATACCGCTGTTGTTATTTAACCTGCTCTTCTGAGTGTCGAAATGTTGCCTTGGACTGCTCGATCACCAGATCTGTCTGCAGTCGAACACATATTGGACACCATCGGACGAAAACTCCAGCGTCACTCACTACCAGCATTAAACGTCCCTGTATTGATCGACCAAGTGCAACAGACATGGAACTCGGTCCCAGAAACTGACATCTGGCACCTACAAAACACAATGAATTCATATCTGCATACTTGCATTCGACATTCTGGTGGTTACACAGATTATTAATGTACCACCATTTCACATTTGCAATGGCTTATCTCGCGCTTGCTGCGATCTTGCAGTGTAATTACGAGGGTCGCTCCAAAAGAATGCACACTATATTTTTTTAAAATCCATCTTTTATTCTATATGTTTGAAAGTCTTACAGTGTGTAGATACATCCTTCAGGAACAATATTTTCATTTCTCCACATAATTTCCATCCCTCTCAACTGCCTTACGCCATATTGGAACCAGCGCCTGTATACCCGCACGGTAAAATTCTGGACCAACCTGTTGGAGCCACTGTTTGGCATCGTGCACAAGGGAGTCATCATCCCGAAACCTTGTTCCACGAAGAGAGTCTTTCAGTTTTGCAAAGAGATTATAGTCACAATTCTTGCAAGAAATTCATCTCCACCATTCTCGTACTGTTCCAAAATTTTCCTTTGCACCGTTTTTCTTGTTTCGTTGTGAGCCACTGCCAACATCCTGGGAACCCACATGGCATAAACCTTTTTTAATGCCTACATTTTCAGTATTCTGCAAACACTTCCCCCATCCCAAATGTAGCGTGACAATTCGTTCACTGTGATGCGTCTGTCAGCATTCACCAATTCGTTAACTCTCTGCACATTGTCTGGAGTGTGTGCAGTACGAGGCCTGCCACTGCGAGGACAGTCCTCAATATTGCCGTGCCAGCTTTCATCACGTAACCTGCTTTCCCACCGACTAACTGTACTGTGTTCGCCAGCAGCACCTCCATACACCTTTTTCAACCCCTTGTGGATGTTTACCACTGTCTCGTTTTCACAGCACAGGAATTCTTTGACAGCACGTTACTTCTGACGAACGTCAAGTGTAGCAGTCGTCTGCTATGAAGACATGCTGTGACGGCGCCACTCACGGGAACAGGTTGAACTATAAAAAATGGCTCAGAGAACTTAGAACTACTTAAACCTAACTAACCTAAGGACATCACACACATCCATGCCCGGGGCAGGATTCGAACCTGCGACCGTAGCGGTCTCGCGGTTCCAGACTGAAGCGCCTAGAATCGCTCGGCCACAAAAGCCGGCACAGGTTGAACTAAGTTTGAAAATAAGCGGGAAGGATGTATCTACACACTGTAAAACTTCCACACATGCGGAATGAAAACTGTATTTTTACAAAAATAGTGTGCATTTCTTTTGGAGTGACCCTCGTATTTAACTGTGTTTGCTAGACAAATTGATTCCCGAAATTTCATTACTCTACATTATTTTTTTTTTTTTAGGTGTTCCATTTTTTTCCCATCACTGTACTTTGTGTGGGTGTGCTAATATGCTAATCAACTGCATGTCCAAACATGTTGTACATTTCATGCTATTGAGTCGTCTGCTACACTCCGCCTTCATGAAGTTGCAGTTTTAGTAGCCAGCAGTGTAATTTAATTTTAGCATTTTAAAGAGAGATTGGTGGCTGCAGTATCTCGTGTCACGTTTTGGAAACGGGATTTATTCGAAAAAACAAATTTTAAATACGTATTTTATTTTAGATAACGGCATAATGATTTTTTTTTTCAAAGGTTGCAGCAACGCTGCGTCGCTGAGTTTGTCGCTCACGGGCAGGAGAGACTGCGATGTGCAGCCGCGCAGCTGTAACAAAAACAGGACGAGGCGGGCGCGTTGAATAGACAAAGCGGGCGAAACCTGCCGGACAAACAGTCCATTGTGCGCGGAATTTCGCTGCCAGAGAAACAAGTGAGCCACGTTTCACAGGGGCAAGCGGCGCCGGGGCCGAGCAGCCGGCAGGCTGTGGTGTAGTGACTGCGTTTGCCCGCTCCTCTCGTCTCGTCGCTTCCCGCGCACGCCAACTTTTCGCCCAAAACCTGTCGAGTCAGCCAAGGGTCGTTCCCGTGTTTTCCACGCAGCGGTCAAGAACGTATTTTGAACCTCGTTCATAATGTACTGTAATTTAGAAACTGAGACTGAATATGGTAAAACGACAAGTTAAAACAACTTTCTGCATCATTTTTTTTTTGTTTAGTCTGGTAAGGACCACATGAACTAATTTATGTCTCCTTTTTCCTCTTTCTTTTTTTCCAGCAGGTTTTCATTCTTTCTCTTCTTATTTCTGTTCGTATCGCATGTGTCATTTTCTTTGCTTTCTCCTGTAAGCCCTTGAAAGTGATTTTTTCTCTTTCTCCCATTTCATCCTCCGTTATTTCCTTTTCTGACAGACCTGCTTGAAGTTCCTTCATCCACGTCATTGTCGTTTTGGGTTTGCCTTAAAAAGTTAAAAATTCATTTTACTATCCTCTTTTCACCTGGTCTTTGTGAGGTGTCCATGGAATATAACTTTTCTCTTCCTCATCGTGTGTGATATTAGTTCCATCTTTTCCTTAACTTATTGCTTCTTAATTTGACTTTCCTGACTGTTTCTCTTCCCTTCTTTCCTGTTTCACCTGTAGTTAACGACAGGCAATCATAAGCATAATGGCATTTTGGTTAAATGCCAGTTTAATAGCGCTGGAGTTCTGCATTTTTGGAAATAGATTTCTTGTTATACAGGCTTTTTGTTAGCTGAAAAGCCAACTCAATTTTCCTTGTTCTTGTTAAGTTAGTTTCTTTCTCCAAAATATTTTTGTGTATTTCACCTAGATATTTAAAAATTTGTAGTCTTTTTTCGTCTTCCACGGTCAGTTTCCAAGTAATCAGTGCCTATTTCGCATCTGTCACATTGTTTTTTCCTAAACATATACATATGTCTCCTTTTGAAGCTGTCTCTAATAGGAAATTCATCTACATTGTTGCAACTTCTATTAAATCAGCTAAGATGGCAAAATCGTTTGCAAAAAGCAAACAATCAAAACTCAGATTATCCCCTTTTCTCCCAGCAGTGATTTTTTGAATTCCTTATTCTCCTGCTCATTTCCTCTAATCCCCAGTCCCAACCGGAATAATGTTTGCTTTCATTTTCATTTTTTCCACAGCTCATTTAACGCCTTGCACCCTCATAATCAGGTAGATCAGTGGTTTCCATTAGCTTGTAACATCAACAGCAAAATTAATGAAGTTGTACCTATGTCCGGACACGCTTTTTCAGAGATAGAGGACGGGTAGACGTTTCGACATCTACATCTGCATCTACATTTACATGGATACTCTGCAAATCGTAATTAAGAGCCTTGCAGAGGGTTCATGAAACAATCTTCACAGTAATTCTCTATTATTCCAATCTCGAACAGCGCGCAAAAAACGAACACCTATATCTTTCCGTGCGAGCTCTGAGCCCTTTTTTTATTGTGATGATCGTTTCTCCCTATGTAGGTCGTGTCAACAAAATATTTTTGCATTCGGAGAAGGAAGGTGATGATTGACATTTCGTAATAAGATTCCGCCGCAACGAAAAACGCCTATGTTTTAATGATGTCCACCTCAAATTCTGTATCATGTCAGTGACACTCTCTCCCCTATTTCTCGATAGTACAAGGCGTGCTGCTCTTCTCTCAGCTTTCTTGATGTACTCCGTTAATCCTACCTGGTAAGGATCCCAGGCCGCGCAGCAGTACTCCAAAAGAGGACGGACAGGCGTAGTGTAGGCAGTCTTGTCTAAGGGTCCTGCCAATAAAACGCAGACTTTGCTTCGCCTTCCCGACAACATTGTGTATATGTTTTTTCCAATTTAGGTTGTTCGTAATTGTTTAGTATTTAGTTGAATTTACGGCCTTTAGATTTGAGTGATTTATTGTGTAACCTTTTAGCACTCACGTGGATACCCTCAAACGTTTCATTATTTAATGTCAATTGCCAATTTTCTCACCGTACAGATATCTTTTCTAAATTGTTTTGCCAATTTTTGCAGCATACAGATATCCTTTCTCCATCGGTTTGCAATTGGTTTTGATCTTCTGATGACCGTACTAGACGATAAACGACAGCATCATCTGCAAAAAACCTAAGACAGCTGCTCATATTGTCTCCTACATCGTTTATACAGATAAGGAACTGCAAAGGGCCTTTAACATTACCTTGGGAAACGCCAGAAATCGGCGCACGCACTGATGTAAATACATTGTATAGCGCATCTCACTTGAGAAGTTATTAACCGTGGAACACTAAAGGAGAGAAAATCTTACATTGTCACTAAACCATCACTAGAGAAAGGATGACGTTGTTTTCGAGGAAAACTATTGAGAAAATTTGGAGAGTCGGCATTTGAAGCTGACTGCAGAAGGATTCTGTTGCCTCCAATATACATTTCGCGAAAGACCACGAAGATAAGATCTGAGAAATTAGGGCTCATACGGAGGCGTATAGACAATCGTTTTTCCCTCGTTGTATTTGCGAACGTGTCATTCCTCTGAAGCAGGTTGCTTACGGACTCAATAACTCCATTGGGGGTTTAGTGGATATTGTGCTGAACGATGTGTTGTTGCTGAGTACTGTGGCAACTTTCAGGTGAAAATAAAGCCTAACTAATGAAGCTGTCTCTCCAGAACTTGGTGCGGTATCAGATGGAAGATCCTCGTATCATCACTGGGGACGAAACTCGGGTACATCACGTGTCACTTGGGACGAAGAAAGCACAAGATGTTGAAAACAACAGTGTCTGCGACGAAAGTTACAGCTACAGTCTCTTGCGTCTGCTGCTGGTTGCTTTCTTCACGCATGAAGAGATCGTGAATGCTATCAGTGCCAAGAATGTAGACTAACATATGAAGAAAACGACCAGGATTGGTTTCGAAAAGTGTCGTGTAGGTGTATGACAGTGCCTGTCCACTGTAGTTGTTGGATGTATAGTGAGCGTTACAGAGGGGTGGAAACTTTTTATTCTGATTGTCAGGATGGCTTTCGGTTCACCCACTAGGGATTGTGGGTGTCTAGGTTTTGTGCCTTTGGATGGGCGAGGGCCTTGGTTCTGAGTTGGTCCAGCAATTCCGATTGCCTGGGGTGGAACACCCAAAGTGCAGCCTGTATCTCGCACCATGAGCTTTTCACCTTTTTGGACGCTAATGGAAGGACTTGGCAGGTCTCCACTTCAGAAGTGAGTCTGATTGCATCCTGGCTAGCTGGCAGTTGATGGTTGGAGTGCTGACACCAAAGTTTTCAGATAGTCTGCGTAACCTATTCTATTGTCCACTGATGCGGTATATGTAGGGATCGTGTCAACCTCTTCAACATTAACTGCACCCTGAAGACGGCGCATTGAAGCATTGTAGCTACAAAATAAGTAAAATCATAAGGACGGCTGGAGGCGTTTCATTTTCTTACAACAGTAAACGGCAGTCGTCCCCAAGACCTCCTGTCAAAAGAATGGAAATACTGAAACCCGATTATATTAAGGCGGTTTTGACATACTATCGAT
The DNA here is from genome assembly GCF_023864345.2 of Schistocerca serialis cubense. Taxonomy (NCBI): domain Eukaryota; kingdom Metazoa; phylum Arthropoda; class Insecta; order Orthoptera; family Acrididae; genus Schistocerca; species Schistocerca serialis. Next base: position 259,826,741 of record NC_064644.1, on the reverse strand, counting down.
GGGTAAAATTCTCAGGCAAATAAATAGACCCTACTTGGAAAAGTACCAATGCTTTACTAACTTTTTGTATCTCGTTGATTCAAGAGGACTTGCTTCCTTAATTTTTAAACTGATACCGGATAACAGATAAGTGGGAGGCCTTGGCTGATTTCATGCAGGATACTTTACTATACTTATTTATTAAAGATTAATCTCAATAATTATAATACTTATGCTGAGAGGTGACTACGTTTCTTATTCTGGTGGAAAGATATCATTATTCATTTGCAGTTGTTGGTTTTAAAAGTTCATTTGCTGGTATCATTTATTATCGGAACATATACTCAAATGGCTTGGTACAAATGGCTCTGAGCACTATGGGACTTAACATCTGAGGTCATCAGTTCCCTAGAACTTAGAACTACTTAAACCTAACTAATCTAAGGACATCACACACGTCCTTGCCCGAGGCAGGATTCGAACCTGCGACCGTAGCGGTCGCGTGGTTCCAGATTGAAGCGCCTAGAACCACTCGGCCACACCGGCCGGCGAACATATACTCTCCCACTTTAATGCGTCTAGGAGCATTTCGCACAGGTAGGAGATGTGGACTGTGGATGCTATTGAGGTCCGCTCAGTGATCTGCTCCCATCAAAATATTGACTTTTATGCGAAAAAACTCCGTCCTATCTGATTATAGAATTCCACTTACTTATAGTGGGCACCAGTTTAGCTATGCAACAGATAACGCTAACATGGAAATCAAGTGAAGCAATGCAGTGAACTGCTCAATAAATATGACCTACAGATCGTCGATATTCCACTTATGTATCCCAAAATCTTACATATTGGCGACTGAATTTTGGGACTGTGAACAATGTGGAATTGCGGGACAAAATGGCGGGCGGGTAAGGATCTATTGTGACCAGAGGACAAACAATATGGACGCCAATCTCTTCTTATTCTGAACGACTTGGCGACTTATTCAGCTTGGTAACCAGGTATATTTTGCATGAAAAGGATGTGCCAGAATAATAATCTAATCTTGGATAGGACATGGAAATATCGCTCCAATTTCAACTAATAATTTCATCGCCAATTACTACCGAAATCTTTCAAATACAGATCAAGAGAACACTGGTCAGGACTTGCCCTCATTCTTAGATGATGGAGACTGTTCACTCCCTCCTACACCCTCACATACATTCTCACATACTTGTACTGAATCATGCGTTAATAAAATGCATTCATAAAATATATTAAGTCCCACCTGTATATGTAATCAAAAGGCTGGCAACCCATTACTTCCATGAGTCCCATGAGTCCAATGATTAACTATAGATAGTGAGCAAAAATTCTTTCCCCCAATTAAACAAACCCCTTTCACACGTTATAAATCCTAAAACTATGTAAGATGGCAAGAACTATGCCCCTTACATGAAGTCATTAAAGATCACCTAACTCACGTTAAACGAACAGTAGGCCTCAACAAAATGACTGACAAGACACAATGCATCTTGTAGAGGGTATAGTATGGACGTATTGCAATAATTAATGTCGGGTGATGGCTTTAAAGTAATTCACACGACATGAAAATTTTGTGGAAACGAGTCGATTTACTGGAAGCTAGTTTACTCCAGGGAAGCATTTAGAGTTGACTGTGGCCGGCTGGGAAACGGCAAAGGGAAGCGACAATAGGCAGCTTAGGGTGGCTCAAGCTCTGAGAAAGTGGTAATGCGGCGCGGCCTCCAGCCGCCTTAAGATGAGTGGCAGTGAGTGGGTGGTTGACCCCGACTCCATGCTGGTGTACCGGGACGGAGGACTTGTATGCCTGTTGATAAATGTCCGTCGTCCCGTTTTCTGTGAAACATCTGAGAAAGCCGCGCAAAGCTACGGTGGAGCGGTCAACAGAGCTCAAAATATGCGTGTTCGTGACTATAGCGACTTCACGCTGAATTCATGGTCCGCAGAGCCTGAAGTAGATCAGGTGAAGAGCGACAGCATGAAATACACCGGCCTCCGATGGGAACGTAAGACCAAGGAATTTTAAGTACTCTCAGAATTCCGGAAAAATTAGTGTTTGTGCAGACGCTAACCTTGATGGGTGGCCTGGGAGGAGCTAAATAACAGAAGTTGAGAGGAAGGGAAATTTTGTGGGAATTTGTTCACTTCCCAGAGCAGGCATTGGCCGGTGCTGGGAAGTGAAGCATAATTAACGCGACTTGCGCTGCCATTGGCGTAAGTGATTCTGCTGGAGGGGAAACCAAGGCGAAGAGCAGACTGGAAGAAGTCCCTGTAAAGGTCTTCCGTTCCCAGCTTGCCTAGAGTGCGGATGTGGCGTTCTTGACTCAGCTTGCCTGAGAAAGAGTGAGCATCTCTGCAGTTTAGGACTTAGCAAAGGGAACGATTGAGCTTGGAGATAGGAAGTTTTGGTTCAGCTATGTACTGAGCAAGATAGCTAGGAGTGAATAGACGAGCGCAGCCTTGCAGCACCACAAGGTCGGCCCACATCCACACAACGACGCCGCTCCGCCACGCTGTATTCGGTGATATTGCGCCCGCTCCGGCCACTGATTAATTTGTTGGATCATGTCGGGAAAGTTTCCACGAGGGTTTCATGGGCCGTGTATTCATCTACATCTACATCCATACTCCGCAAGCCACCTGACGGTGTGTGGCGGAGGGTACCTTGAGTACCTCTATCGGTTCTCCCTTCTATTCCAGTCTCGTATTGTTCGTGGAAAGAAGGATTGTCGGTATGCCTCTGTGTGGGCTCTAATTTCTCTGATTTTATCCTCATGGTCTCTTCGCGAGATATACGTAGGAGGGAGCAATATACTGCTTGACTCTTCGGTGAAGGTATGTTCTCGAAACTTTGACAAAAGCCCGTACCGAGCTACTGAGCGTCTCTCCTGCAGAGTCTTCCACTGGAGTTTATCTATCATCTCCGTAACGCTTTCGCGATTACTAAATGATCCTGTAACGAAGCGCGCTGCTCTCCGTTGGATCTTCTCTATATCTTCTATCAACCCTATCTGGTACGGATCCCACACTGCTGAGCAGTATTCAAGCAGTGGGCGAACAAGCGTACTGTAACCTACTTCCTTTGTTTTCGGATTGCATTTCCTTAGGATTCTTCCAATGAATCTCAGTCTGGCAACTGCTTTACCGACGATCAACATTATATGATCATTCCATTTTAAATCACTCCTAATGCGTACTCCCAGATAATTTATGGTATTAACTGCTTCCAGTTGCTGACCTGCTATTTTGTAGCTAAATGATAAAGGATCTATTGTAGAATTCTTCTCACACTTCGCATTACGCCTGGGTCAGTCGATAGGAATTACTTTTGAGTTATCACGCTTTACTCCACGCAAACGCAATTTATTACCACTGCCTGATAGGAGAGTCTTGTAATGTGATGATTGAAGGTCAGGAGTTAAAATAAAATTGTGCTAATCGACTGCATCTGTTTTCAATCAAGTAGTTGAAATCCCAAGTCACTTTATTAATTAATTTTGGGTCCAACATTTGCATCTGGTGTTCAATAGCTGAATATAACATCAATGTGCACCCCTTTTCAATTAAAAGGGATCAATTCTGAATAAATTGATGTCAACACTGCCACCATAGTTCAGTCAGGATCACAGGGCCATATTACTTTTTTGCGTTATCCGATATTGCGGCAGTTTTGCACTCTGTGTTGATCTGTTAGTCAATTAGTTGGGGTGAACACACGCCAAAACCAGCTAAGTGACAGGTGGGGTGTTACATATGGCGTCCCTGCCAGGATATGATACTTTGGGATTTGCTAGGAAGTGGTCTTGAAAAAGGAAATTTTTCCACGTGATCCATTGCTTAGCAATTTTTTAATTAAAAAACGGGTAGCAGTAGTTACAATATGTTACATTGTCTTCTTCATGTGCTGTCCTTTCAAACTGAAATTTATAGGTGCCTGTGCATTGTATTTGTGATTCGTTGGAGTACTTATGATGTGCAGTGCCATAATCAGCCGATGCTGAGCACACAGAACAATCATTGGTATCAGCCATTTTGCCTTGCTTAGCCATTGTTAATTGAAAAACGGGTAGCATTAGTTACAATAAGTTACATTGTCTTCTTCATGTGCTGTCCTTTCAAACTGACATTTATAGGTGCCTATGCATTATATTTGTGATTTGTTGGAGTACTTATGATGTGCAGTGTCGTAATCAGCCGATGCTGAGCACATAGAACACAATGATTGGTACTAGCCCTTTTCGGGGAATGCTTCATGAACTATTTGTCGGGTCACTGCTCATACCCAGTGTATCAAGTTGTGTCCAGATATATGTTTTGCGTTATCTAATTATTGAGTGTAAGGGGTACTAGGGTTTTGAGTTTTCGTGTAACATAAAAGTGGAAATGACAACGAGGGGAAAAGCCAAGACAACGGCAGAATATAATCAGACTGTTACTGGGGAGAACATGGGTGATAGTAGGGAAAGCTCTACCGATAAGCGTGACGAACGCGAGTTGCAACTTCCTGAAACTGCGTCTCATGACTGGTTTAGTCCGCTGAATAGCAAGGACGTTGATTCAGGCAGTGGCTCGGGGGATGCAGGGAGTACAGGATTAATCCATAAGTATGGAAGATCCAGCCTAAGAAGCCAGAGTGTGTTGGAACGAAACGGTGTCCGACGAATATCAAACGATTCATTCACAAGTGATCCGACAGGGGCGCTGAGACGGTTCCTCAGAGCAGAGGAGAAGAGTCGCATTTTCAACCACAAAAGAACGAGGATCAAAATGCGGCTATTCTCAAAAACATACTGGACCTGTTGCAACAGATGCAAACGGTGAACTTAGAGCAGAGCGCCAACCTTAATGCCGAAATTAAAAAGGTGAATACGGAACTGAAAGAGCAGAGCGCCAACCTTAATGCCGAAATTAAAATGGCGAATTCGGAGCTGAAAGACAACCTTAATGCCGAAATTAAAAAGGCGAATTCGGAGCTGAAAGACAACCTTAATGCCGAAATTAAAAAGGCGAATTCGGAGCTGAACTATAGGCTCACAGAAGTTCATAGGGAAGTAAAAGAGGAAGTAAAGAATCTCGGCGTCAAAATAGAGAAAGAGATTGCCATCATCAAACGAACGGCAACTGAAGCCAAATTAATTGCGAAAGGTGCAAGGAATATAGCGAGAGAAACTCGGGACTCCACGCAAAGCACGGCAAAAGCAGGAAAGGTCATGTTATCAAGGCTACAAAACCGGATAAAACTTGTCGAAGAAAAGCAACAAGAGCAACCGGACATAGGGCCTAACGAGATGTTGAAAGAGGAGGTGGCGATATTAAAAAGAAATTTAGAGGACGAGGTAAAACGTCTCATTACAGAGACATTAGGAATGGAGAAAGGTGTAATTACTGCGTCGACTGAACCGTCACTTGCCGGAACACAGATAACCGCTCCACGGTGTGACAAAGTTGACACTATAAGCAACGGGAGCCACGCCTTCATTCACAGCTCTGAGGCAACGACCGAGGTAAACACGGACAGCGCGCAGCAGTCCAGTGAGCACAATTGCTGTCGGCTGATTAGATGTACCGAACAACTGTCGAACAAACAGAAGGGGAGAGATGACGATAGCGTGTCGGAACGAATTAGTCCACGTCCCGAAGTTCATACGAATCGTAAGAACGGGCGAAATAATAACTGGAATGATGACCGGTTTGACTACAAGCATTTTGTATCAGTCCGAAAGTTCCATCACTACAAGGACGAAGGTAATAGCTTGCATCCAAAAACTTATATGGGACAATTCGAGTTATCTTTGCCCCCACACTGGCCATTGATGTACCAGCTGGATTTTGTGTGCTCCCATATGGAGGGCGCGACCGCTGAGTACATGAGAAATGTAGCGAAGACGAGCGTCTCGTTCGAAGAATTCAAAAATGCCTTCTTGGGCAAGTATTGGTCTAGAGAAACCCAAGAAAGGATCAAACAAGAAATTATGATGTCCAGAGATATGGAAGGGGCAGGGTACCGGAGTCCGGTCAAATTTTTTGAAAATATGACAAAAAGGAACCGGTACCTAGACAACCCATGTAGCGGTGCGGAAATCATCAGATTATGCTACATGAAACTTCCCATCTCGTATCAACAATTACTTGCCGGTCGTTGTGGTAGCGATACTGAGGTATTTAAGGGCATTTTGCGCGAACTGTAATTCGCATTTCAAGAGGAACAGGCGCGGGAGAAACGCCGACAGCGTGAACAAAATAACAACCGTCGCAATGATGGACCTCAGTGGGATAGTAGGCCAGTGCCGAACTACAACGGCCACAATCAAGATAAGAGTAATGGAAACTCGAAAAGAAGGTACACGCAAGAAGAGCGACACTCTCCGGTAAAACATAATAAATTACAAAGGACTTGGGGCGGTAACCAGCAATCGGGAAGGAACAGGAATAATGGTTACCAAAATAACAACCAGGAAGGGGTCGAAGTCCGCCCTCCGAAGCCTGCTCCATTCCACCTTAACGGACAGGATTACGAGTGACTAGACCAGAGCGCGGACGTAGTAAATATAGACTTAGAATAAAGATTTTTGTTAAAGTGTCTTGTTTGTTTGTGTATATAGTGATCTTAGTGGTAGAATGTCTCGTTTATATGTGCCGATATTTTGCGTTTTTATTATTAACCATGATATCTCGCCTCTCGATGTTGCGAAAGTAAAGTCCACTAGAGTATTTTGTAAAGACACATGATTAAAGAATGGAAAACAAGTATTTCTGGGCGTATCCCTAGAGAAAGATTGATTAGGAGCTCTGCAAATTACAGAAAAGTTCCCCGTAATTGTATGTCCGTCATTGGAGAACATATTTAAGGTGGCCAGTCCCATAGGTCGTTACGAGAACGCACCGACGCATCTCGTATGCCCCTAAATACGTAAGGGATGGACAGCTATGCGCAGTTGCGTGAATTATCGCACCCAGTGCATGTTGAAAACAACCGGATATAACCATTTACAAGGTGACCATTGGTACGCCAGAAATACTTGTTGATACCAAGATAGTGTAACAACTGCGAGTGTGAGCAGTGAGCTATATTTGTGTTGTGCCATTGTGACATTGCTAATCCGAAACATGTTCACAGACCTTATAAAACCATTCGTGACAAAAGGAGAAAACGGGAAGAAAATAGAGGAGAAAAGAAGTGTCGCAATAGCACACGATAAAGGACGCTATCCAAACTTCCAACAAAAATCTTGGTAAGACTGACACATGTCTAAGTTTGTTGTGTTTTATACATGTTCGCAGGCACAATAAGGGGGACGTCTGTCACATAGGGAATCAGAAGAAAAAACAAGATTAGAGATAAAAAGTAGTAAATAGTAAATATGTAGTCGGGTTGGCCAACACCGTGTTAGTCGTAGGAATTGGTAGTTAGAAATTGTGATGGGATCCTGTCCAGATAATCTTGATTCCCTATCCCTTGATCGTGTGTGTGTGAATGACTGTGAGCAAGTTGTCTTGTACATTTTTTATGTTTATGTATAAAAAAAAGTTCTGTTTCATTTCAATTTTAATTGATCCTAAAGTTGATTTACAAACAAGAAAATCATTCCTTTTGTAATGAAACAATTTCATTGTCTTCAGAAAAAATAAATGTATGGTACTGATAGTTAAACATCAGCACTTTCCATGTACTGAAATTAGTTGTCTTAGTGCGTTAAGGTGGCGTAACTGAGCAAGAGGGAGTTGAAGCTACGACACCTGGCACACCACACACGAGCAAACAAGGAATGAGGACGACAGCAATGAGGGGAGCACACAGCTGACGATGATGATGGCATGCAGACCACGCCCTGAATCGACGGGGACGGTGGTCAACTCAGCAGTCAAGGAGAGGTGACATACAGCACCTCTGTGTACGACAAAGAGGTCGGTCCTGATCTCTGAACACGGTACGGATCGGGGGCAGCAATGAAGAGGTCCAAGAAGGTTTCTATATTTGTTGCTCGCCACGTCAGGTGGAGCGACAGCCCAGATGACACCGACTTTGAAGGCCTGAGCAAAAAATAGGCTCTTGTCTGATCACGGTCCCTCCCTTGCCCTAAAACGTCTATAGAACGAGCAATGACCTGTGGCTGAGCCGCGAGAGGTCACCGATCATAGATGCACCGATGGGGTCTTGTGCCTGTCGGACAAGATTTCGACAACGAGCCCTTAGGTGAGAACCATCCTGCCTCAAGAAGATGCGGGCGCCTGTGGCGCCATCTCCGTATTCGACGTTGCTCTCTTCTCAGCCGTTAGCCATCCCTCAACTTGCTAGTCAGAACTAATGTCACCTCCGTTCCTGCAAGAAACTTGTGCCGTGTGTGTGAGTGTGTCAGTGTGGAGTCAAATGAATAACATGCGCCTCAACGAAAGTACTCATTTGTCTGTTTTTGAATTATGTTATAAGAAGGTTATGATTTTATAAATGTGCTATTTGTTAAAACGTCATATATTTGTCATGCCACGTCTCTTTGTGTTAGAATAAGATTTCATACTTATACCTTGTTACAAATACACAACAGTGGTTGCTCAATGCGCAATGATTCTTGTTATTTTGGTTGTGTTTTATAGATATGTATATATAAAAAAAGGTACATGTGTGTACACAACCCCAGACACTGGACTGGGCCAGACCTTGTTGAATTGTGTAAAGATGACACTCACACCATGCACAATATAAACGTCCAGAGACAGTGAGACACAAAAAAAACCTTTATTTATAAAATGTGAAACGGACGTTCACATGTAATTGAATGAGAGCAACCACTATAAACTTCACAAAATGTTACACTCGAATATTGTCCATGTGTGTTTTTAGTTATTTAAGTCGAGTAGGGATGGATAACTCAGACAGAATGGACCTTAATTTATCATTGCGGGTCTTACCATTCAAATGACAAGCACAGAGGTGTTTAAACATGTGTATTTGTCCTTTGCGACGTGTGCCCTTGTAATATAATTGTAGTTTTCTTTTGAGTACTCTGACCAATAATTGTCTCAGGAATCGGCAGAGATAAAAGTAAAATTAGACTAAATAATGACCACATCTTTAACAGTAAATCCAATCATTGAAGGCAGGTACCCTAGGAGTGAGTGGGAGTTTGTATCAGAGAGGAGGCAGTGGTAATCAATCGCCCGTAACTAACCATGTGAACGCATTAAAATAACAGTTATGGAGATATTAATTTTGTTCCACAGGTGGTAACACCATAGGAGTCATCATCTGTACTACAAAACTGAATTGAAGAGAGGGGCTATGTAAGATGGCAAGAACTATGCCCCTTACATGAAGTCATTAAAGATCACCTAACTCACGTTGAGCGAACAGTAGGGCTGAGCAAAATGACTGACAAGGCACAATGCATCTTGTAGAGGGTATAGTATGGACGTATTGCAATAATTAATGTTGGGTGATGGTTTTAAAGTAATTCACACGACATGAAAACTTTGTGGAAATGAGTCGATTTACTGGACGCTAGTTTACCCCAGGGAAGCATTTAGAGTTGACCGTGGCCGGCTGGGGAACACCGAAGGGAAGCGACAATAGGCAGCTTAGGGTGGCTCAAGCTCAGAGAAAGCGGTAACGTGGCGAGGCCTCCAGCTGCTTTAAGATGAGTGACAGTGAGCGGGTGGTTGACCCTGACTCCATGCTGGTGTACCGGGAAACAGACGGAGAACTTGTACGCCTGTTGATAAATGTCTATTGTCCCGTTTTCTGTGGAACATGCGAGAAAGCTGCACAAAGCTACGGTGGAGCGGTCAACAGAGGTCAAAATATGATAGTTCGTGAATATAGCAACTTTACGCTTAATTCACGATCCACAGACCCTGAAGTAAATCAGGTGAAGAGCAACAGCATGAAATATGCCGGCCTCCGATGGGAACGTAGGACCAAGGAATTTGAAGTACTCTCCTGGGAGTCAGAATTCCGGAAAAATTGGTGTTTGTGCAGACGCTAAACTTGATGGGTGGCCGATCGTGGTTCAGCGATGCCGGAGCCTGAGCATTATTGTATAAGGTAAAAAGCAGCCTCGCGCATATGTAGTATTGTTATCTCAAGTCCCATGTAAATGTTTTAAAAATGTCCTAATAATAATCTTTCTCATAAAAAATAACTTTTAACAACCATTCATTTCAATTTAAAGAATTTACTAATTTCTCCAGTCCATGATCATCCTGATTATTGCAAAAGAAAAATCAGTTGTTTCCTTTCATAAATGACAAATCTATCGGCCAGCATTGCACACGACTGTGCCAGAAAAATTTATTGTAAGAGCAGATATATATGCGTTATCCGGCGACTTCATTGAGGTAAGAATTTTTCTTTTTTATTGAGAATGATCTTTCAGGGCCATGACGCAGCACTGCTGATGTCCAAAATTTACCAGGTTTAATTCGCAGTCAATTATTGAAAAGTTATAAGTGAGTGACAATTTAAGTGAGAGGCTAGTTACATTGTATTATTACCAGGTTACTGAATTTATTTTTTTGTTGAGACGTTACATTGAATGTGAACGACATAATTATAATTTTTTACTGTTGAGAAGTTTAGGAATTTTTCTGTTTTGAGGTTACGCTAAATGAGAATGATTTTTTTGGGAAAGTTACACTTGTCGACAACTGGCCAGGATCGTATTTTTGTGAATTTCTGAGAAGTATTCAATTATATATCTGCTCTTATTTACTTAAATGTAGTTTGCATCTGGCGCAAAGCATTTACTAATTTGTCACTCTTTCTTTCACAGATCATCGGCAATTTATTGCTCTTTGTTGTAATTGTGTTTGTTCCATTTTTGCTTTGTCTTTGTTTCATTTTGTGCTTAATTTTGATTTGTGAAAATGCCACGAAAAACTGTTAACAGTGCATCACGATGTGCAATGAGTGAAATAACTGACTCGAATAATTTGACCGATAATACTTGCGACACTCAGTGCAATAGTGATAATCCTCTAATTACAGATAATCAGTGCATGCCGATCACTAGCATTGATTTTGATCCTAATGATGAGCAAACAAATCCAATTATGTCCAGAGTAAATGTAACAATTGATGATGCAGCACATTCCGTTACAATGAACGCTGTCCAGTTTGACATGCCTAATTTGCAAAACTTACATAGCGAACAGATAATTGTTTCTAACGAAGGTGAATAATGTACTCAAAGTATGTCAGATTTATTTGATTCTGGTGTAGTGACCAACAGTGCACATCCAATTGGCAAACCTTTTCTAAAATCACACAATGACCAAATGGTTACACAAAACGTGACGCAAGCAGATACACCATCACACAGCACAGAGAATAGAGTAACTAATTTTGGCATGGATCAAGTTATGGCATTATTGCTACAAATTAATGAATCATACAAACAACTTAATGAAAAACAGGACAAACTTAATGAATCGTACAAACAACTCAATGAAAAATATGACAGGTCAATCAAACAATTTAATGAAAGTTTCAAACAGTCGAATGAAAAACGCGACAACCTTAATGAACAGAACAAACAACTTAGTGAACAGATTACAGCCATTGCCGTGCAACGACATGATACTAAAGAACAATTACGTGAGGAAATTAAGGCTTGTGCTAGGAACAGTAGTGATGAAATTAGATCTGTTGCACCACGAAATTACTTAGAGATGAAATTAGTGCAGTCGCTAAACCATGTTCTGAAAGCACAACACAGTTACGCGACGAGTTTAAATTAATGTCAGCAGAACTTCCACGCACTCTGGATGTGAAAGTCAATAAGAAATTTGAGCAACAGATCAGCCAAATAGACGAACGTTTTAAAGTGACAGGAATGAAAAATGTTTCAGCCTTTAACACGTCACAACATACGCCACATTCCGAACATTTGTCACATTCACACAGTCAGTGCAACTTAAATAATTTACAGAGAGTACGTGTCTTAGATTCCGAACAGACACAGACAAATAGATTCTCATACAATCCTGAATCTGTTCAGACATTCAGAGACGATAATTTTGATTACAAGCACTTTCTATCCGTGAGTAAATTTTTGGTGTTTAAAAATGACAGAGCATAGGTACACGCTTTGGACTGGATACGACAATTTGCTTTTGAATTTTCACCTGCATTGCCTGTAACGCAGAAACTAAATTTTAATTCCAGCGCGTAATCGACCTCAGGGGATTCATTACACTTCGATGGATATGTGCTGTAGCGTGCACAGGGCCCCGAGCCGTAGTAGTGCTGTTTCCTCTTTAGTTTTCTGCACTGCTGCCTTCTCTTTTACTATTCTTTATATCTATCAAAACAACTCTTCAACTTTCGATCTATCTAGAATTAAGAATGAGTAAAGAAAACCCGATATGACAAGTTTTACCGAAAGTGACAATTTTCATTAGACACTCCAGAACTACCAGCGTAATTTTAATAACAGACAAAATTTTAATCATCAGTATGTACAAAATTTCAGCTATCGCAGACGCATTTTGGCAACAATAGAGGGTTTTCCCCGCAACAGCATCAAAGCCAGCCGGTTAGCATACCTAACCAACAATGTAATGTGCAAGGTCAACCAAGCTTTAATGTTTCGCCGCCTACACGTATAGCGTCGGCTCCACCAAATAGTAACGCACAACAACAAGGAAACCACTATGTACAGAAGACACATCATTTTAACTCCTATCGCAACGCGCCGTATAGTAATGACTATCATGATAGACGTAAAAGTAATGAGCACAGTTTTCAGCGTAACAGTCGGTCTTACCAGCAGCAGAATCAACCACAACAACAGATAGTCATGCATGAACCAGACAGTAGGTATCATCCAGAACCTAATACGTCAGGACGAAGTAACAGAACAGTACAAATAGTTGAAATGTCACAGCATCCTCCAGCAAACAATACCACGTCAGAAAGAATTTGACTAGATACAGTACAGGTTGCATCTTCTAACAATGTAAGCACTACTTTTGACACTCAGAATGTTATTCACGAAAATGTTATTAGTTTTGACGACATCCGATACACACTTTTGCATGAAAGACAGAATCACAACGTATGTAGACGACATTCTTATTGCAGAAGCTAACTGGTCTGAACACAATCCGATTCTTGAACAACTGTTGCAAACTTCTCGTGCACAAAGACTCACAATTAATCTTAGCAAATCACACTTTGGCAAGACTTCTATAAAATTTCTTGGACATGTAATTTCAGCAGAAGGCATTGCGCCTGACCCGGAAAAACTTCAAGCTTTACGTGACATTGCTGTTCCTACGACGAAGAAACAATTACGCAGCATTCTGGGATTAATTAACTTTTTCCGTAAATTTATTCATTACGCTGCTTTAGACACCCCTAGATTATGCCAGTTGACGGGTAAAAACACTATTTGGTCCTGGGATAGCCAAGCACATTCTGAATTTGTTAATCTAAAACAAGCTTTGTTGAACGCACCTCTTTTATCACACCCTGATCCTACCAGAAATTTTTTCATTGCCACCGGCAGTTCCAACACAGCTTTAGGCGTACACATTTTTCAGGAAATTGAAGAAGACGGCACTACAGTAATTAAAAACATCGCCTTTGCAAGTCGCATTCTATCACTGCTGAACGCAATTATTCCGTCACAGAACTTGAAACATTATGTGTTGTATGGGCATTTACGAGATTCAGGCATTTTCTTTATGGAAGACATACTACCGTTTACACAGACCATAGAGATATCCAGTTTTTACTTTCAGCAAAATTTACACATGACAGGTTTAGCAGATGGAAACTTTATTGACAGGAATTTAATTTTACAGTTGTTCACATTCCCGGTACACAAAATATTGTAGCAGACGCACTATCCCGTTCTCTCAGCAACAATCAGCAAGACATCGCAACCAACTTCTGCCAAGCAAATTTTAGCGTCATGTACACTCCTGGAAATTGAAATAAGAACACCGTGAATTCATTGTCCCAGGAAGGGGAAACTTTATTGACACATTCCTGGGGTCAGATACATCACATGATCACACTGACAGAACCACAGGCACATAGACACAGGCAACAGAGCATGCACAATGTCGGCACTAGTACAGTGTATATCCACCTTTCGCAGCAATGCAGGCTGCTATTCTCCCATGGAGACGATCGTAGAGATGCTGGATGTAGTCCTGTGGAACGGCTTGCCATGCCATTTCCACCTGGCGCCTCAGTTGGACCAGCGTTCGTGCTGGACGTGCAGACCGCGTGAGACGACGCTTCATCCAGTCCCAAACATGCTCAATGGGGGACAGATCCGGAGATCTTGCTGGCCAGGGTAGTTGACTTACACCTTCTAGAGCACGTTGGGTGGCACGGGATACACGCGGACGTGCATTGTCCTCTTGGAACAGAAAGTTCCCTTGCCGGTCTAGGAATGGTAGAACGATGGGTTCGATGACGGTTTGGATGTACCGTGCACTATTCAGTGTCCCCTCGACGATCACCAGTGGTGTACGGCCAGTGTAGGAGATCGCTCCCCACACCATGATGCCGGGTGTTGGCCCTGTGTGCCTCGGTCGTATGCAGTCCTGATTGTGGCGCTCACCTGCACGGCGGCAAACACGCATACGACCATCATTGGCACCAAGGCAGAAGCGACTCTCATCGCTGAAGACGACACGTCTCCATTCGTCCCTCCATTCACGCCTGTCGCGACACCACTGGAGGCGGGCTGCACGATGTTGGGGCGTGAGCGGAAGACGGCCTAACGGTGTGCGGGACCGTAGCCCAGCTTCATGGAGACGGTTGCGAATGGTCCTCGCCGATACCCCAGGAGCAACAGTGTCCCTAATTTGCTGGGAAGTGGCGGTGCGGTCCCCTACGGCAATGCGTAGGATCCTACGGTCTTGGCGTGCATCCCTGCGTCGCTGCGGTCCGGTCCCAGGTCGACGGGCACGTGCACCTTCCGCTGACCACTGGCGACAACATCGATGTACAGTGGAGACCTCACGCCCCACGTGTTGAGCAATTGGGCGGTACGTCCACCCGGCCTCCCGCATGCCCACTATACGCCCTCGCTCAAAGTCCGTCAACTGCACATACGGTTCACGTCCACGCTGTCGCGGCATGCTACCAGTGTTAAAGACTGCGATGGAGCTCCGTATGCCACGGCAAACTGGCTGACACTGACGGCGGCGGTGCACAAATGCTGCGCAGCTAGCGCCATTCGACGGCCAACACCGCGGTTCCTGGTGTGTCCGCTGTGCCGTGCGTGTGATCATTGCTTGTACAGCCCTCTCGCAGTGTCTGGAGCAAGTATGGTGGGTCTGACACACCGGTGTTAATGTGTTCTTTTTTCCATTTCCAGGAGTGTATATTCAACAAGTCGCATTTGAATACTTCATTTCATCGTCATTACGAGACATGGCACAAGAGCAGAGCAAAGACAGCGTATGGAAAGAAATTAAACGCCTTTGGCAAGATAGAAATAATGTTACCATCAGATACCATTGCACTGTACGCAATAACATTCTGTTTCGCCGCTCTCACCCTGACAGCAACAATTGTTTATTATGTATTCATGACGAGCTTGTTAACAAATTAATTTGGTATACTCATTTAAGTTACGCACATTATGGAGCCAGAAAATGTTTTCTTATACTGAGAACATGGAGAAACGTATACGACGAGTTTTAGCGTCATGTAAAATCTGCCAGAAAGCTAAATCAGACACGACTTCACATATTCCTCCGTTACATCCTATTGTACCCGTTAAATTGAGACACATGGCCGCTGTAGACATTTTTGGTCCGATTCCCAGAACTAATAGAGGTTTTTGCTACATCTTTGTCGCTGTTGAACTCACTTCGAAATTTGTTACCTTCACTCCGTTACGCAAAGCTACTGCTAAATCTGTTTCGAATGCATTTGTAAAACATTTTTTATTTCATGTAGGGCATGTATTGAAACTAATTTCCGACAATGGACCAAAATTTCGATCTGCTATGTAGACACGTATGCTACGAGCTAGAAACATTTCTCCGATCTATATATCCAAGTATCACGCTTCTTCAAACCCTTGTGAACGACTAATGAAAGAAGTTGGTAAACTATGTAGAACATACTGCCATAAAAAACATATTGATTGGGACACACACATACTCTCATTCCAGGCTGTAATTAACTCCATACCAAATGAATCTACTATGCTATCTCCGACTGTTATATTGAAAAATGTTGAACCACCTAACAAAATTAAAGAATTAGTATCCTTTCCTACGTCTCGTCGACTACGCCACCATGAAATAATTGACATTGCACTCAACAACATCAAACGTGCCGCAGAGCGCCGGAGACAACAGCAGAAACAGGTTTGCACACGTCGTGACTTTCACGTTGGACAGAAGATATTAGTACGTACACACTATTTATCCAACAGAGGAAAGAGTAGATGCATTAAATTTGAGCTTCTATACGAAGGTCCATATAGAATACGCAGCATTCCTCACCCCAATGTAGTACACGTCGAAACTTTGAGAACCAGAAAAAGCAAGGGTAGTCACCATGTCTCCAATATTAAACCCTTTATTGAGTGAATATACTTTATGATTTATCACATTGTAATGCCATTTCCAGATATTTATGTGACTACTTCCTGATTATGATCGTATTTTTTTCTTGGCAAGTGCCCGGCAAGGTAAGGTTAGCAGGTCGCTTTTCTTGTCGTTACACATCAGAGCGTGCACATTTTTCCAGATAAACTTACATATTTTATGACCACTTGTGCAATTCTATCTATGTGTTTACTTACTGATGACGATCATATTTTTCCTTGGCAAGTGCCCGGCAAGGTAAGGTTAGCAGGTCGCTTTTCTTGTCGTTATATATCAGACAGTGCACATTTCCCATTTTTGGTGTATGTATGATTGTTATCCTATCGAAAGTAGAATTTTTGTCTGTATGCACCATGTAATCTTTAAGATATAACAAACACCAGTTGACTTTGACATTTTTTTCTTATGATATCTCAATATCTTGACCATTCTACACTTTTTGCCACTACATTATGATACTGTGTGTACATTTTTTGCACTTGAAAACTGTCTATGTTTTGACCTAATACGTTTTCTGTCATGCTATGCTGTATGCTTAGTTGTATCACTAGAAACAAGTTTTTATCGAATGGGTATATGATTTAAATGCAAGATATTAATCCCTATTCATCATTTTCAGAAAGCAATGACGTGTACAAGAAATAAATTAAACAAACCACAGTGGTTTACTCTGAAATGGGAATTTTACCATCGGAATGAACGAAAGAAAATGCAATACCTTGTCATGAAGAGTAAATGGATCAGAATTAACAAGCATTAACCAGAATATACTATACACATTGTATGATAGCAGTCTTGACTAATTATTTTTCTTTCAGAATACGAGGCGATTGATGCAGGCTGTCAGACAGAACTACACATCTTAGTTTTAATGATGAAATGTGCTAGAAATAAGAAACTCTATAGTATGAATAGTTGTATGAAGTAAATGGTAATATGAATAAAGAAGTGTCTATTTTTTGCAGATGATAATAAATGATTATGAATAGTTATATGAAGAATATGGTAATATGAATAACGAAGTTTTTCTTTGCAGATGATGAAAGTGATGACGTTATGGTAATATGAATAATAAAGTTTTTCCTTGCAGATGAGAATAATGATGAAGTTTATAGATTTACTATTAGTTAAGAGATGCTATGTAGTTATTTAAGTATTTGTTGCAGTTCGTTTTGACAGTATGTCTTATGTGGCATGGTATAATGACTGAATGTTTTGGAAAGGACAGCTAGAGTAAATACATATTGAGTACACGTTTCATTACCTGTTAATTCGAAGTTCACTGCTTTTCAGTATAATATGCGTTTCTTCTTTCAGCTCAATAATCCATTTTGTATTTTTCCCAGAAGAAGCTATTCATGAAATTAATGTGCTATAAGCAGTAAGTCATTAAACCTGTTCTAGTACTTGCATTTTTTTTTACCCAGTTGTGTCTGTCATTCATGAATGTGATCACATATACGGTACTTGTTTCATAATTTTGCTACAGCTGACTCATGACGAATGACGTTATTAATCCTTATTTCCAGCAATAAGTCAAAAGCAAAGATTTTCATGCCCCAGCAATCAATCATCGATCCCAACGCAATGCATTGCTAGCAAAAAGAAAAAAAAATATTACCAGTCCCAACTATTACCAGTATACAACCAAATAGTGCTACCAGTTTAAGATATATTTCTAGTTCTAAATATAATGCAAATTTCTCAGATGTATTGAATCCATTATATCTATGTATATAGATATAATGGATTCAATACATCTGAGAAATCTGCATTATATCTATGCCTCCCCCCCCCCCCATGAACCAAGGACCTTGCCGTTGGTGGGGAGGCTTGCGTGCCTCAGCGATACAGATAGCCGTACCATAGGTGCAACCACAATGGAGGGGTATCTGTTGAGAGGCCAGACAAACATGTGGTTCCTGAAGAGGGGCAGCAGCCTTTTCAGTAGTTGCAAGGGCAACAGTGTGGATGATTGACTGATCTGGCCTTGTAACAATAGCCAAAACGGCCTTGCTGTGCTGGTACTGCGAACGGCTGAAAGCAAGGGGAAACTACAGCCGTCATTTTTCCCGAGGGCATGCAGCTTTACTGTATGATTAAATGATGATGGCGTCCTCTTGGGTAAAATATTCCGGAGGTAAAATAGTCCCCCATTTGGATCTCCGGGTGGGGACTACTCAGGAGGATGTCGTTATCAGGAGAAAGAAAACTGGCGTTCTACGGATCGGAGCATGGAATATCAGATCCCTTAATCGGGCAGGTAGGTTAGAAAATTTAAAAAGGGAAATGGATAGGTTGAAGTTAGATATGGTGGGAATTAATGAAGTTTGGTGGCAGGAGGAACAAGACTTCTGGTCAGGTGACTACAGGGTTATAAACACAAAATCAAATAGGGGTAATGCAGGAGTAGGTTTAATAATGAATAGGAAATTAGGAATGCGGGTAAGCTACTACAAACAGCATAGTGAACACATTATTGTGGCCAAGATGGATACGAAGCCCACACCTACTACAGTAGTATAAGTTTATATGCCAACTAGCTCTGCAGATGACGAAGATATTGAAGAAATGTATGATAAAATAAAAGAAATTATTCAGACAGTGAAGGGAGACGAAAATTTAATAGTCATGGGTGACTGGAATTCGAGTGTAGGAAAAGGGAGAGAAGGAAACATAGTCGGTGAATATGGATTGGGGCTAAGAAATGAAAGAGGAAGCCACGTGGTAGAATTTTGCACAGAGCACAACATAATCATAGCTAACACTTGGTTTAAGAATCATGAAAGAAGGTTGTATACATGGAAGAACCCTGGAGATACTAAAAGGTATCAGATAGATTATATAATGGTAAGACAGAGATTTGGGAACCAGGTTTTAAATTGTAAGACATTTCCAGGGGCAGATGTGGACTCTGACCACAATCTATTGGTTATGACCTGTAGATTAAAACTGAAGAAACTGCAAAAAGGTAGGAATTTAAGGAGATGGGACCTGGATAAACTGAAAGAACCAGAGGTTGTACCGAGTTTCAGGGAGAGCATAAGGGAGCAATTGACAGGAATGGGGGAAAGAAATACAGTAGAAGAAGAATGGGTAGCTTTGAGGGATGAAGTAGTGAAGGCAGCAGAGGATCAAGTAGGTAAAAAGACGAGGGCTAGTAGAAACCCTTGGGTAACAGAAGAAATATTGAATTTAATTGATGAAAGGAGAAAATATAAAAATGCAGTAAATGAAGCAGGCAAAAAGGAATACAAACGTCTCAAAAATGAGATCGACAGGAAGTGCGAAATGGGTAAGCAGGGATGGCTAGAGGACAAATGTAAGGATGTAGAGGCTTATCTCACTAGGGGTAAGATAGATACTGCCTACAGGAAAATTAAAGAGACCTTTGGAGATAAGAGAACGACTTGTATGAATACCAAGAGCTCAGATGGAAACCCAGTTCTAAGCAAAGAAGGGAAAGCAGAAAGGTGGAAGGAGGATATAGAGGGTCTATACAAGGGCGATGTGCTTGAGAACAATATTATGGAAATGGAAGAGGATGTAGATGAAGATGAAATGGGAGATACGATACTGCGTGAAGAGTTTGAGAGAGCACTGAAAGACCTGAGTCGAAACAAGGCCCCCGGAGTAGACAACATTCCATTGGAACTACTGACGGCCTTGGGAGAGCCAGTCCTGACAAAACTCTACCATCTGGTGAGCAAGATGTATGAAACAGGCGAAATACCCTCAGACTTCAAGAAGAATATAATAATTCCAATCCCAAAGAAAGCAGGTGTTGACAGATGGGAAAATTACCGAACTATCAGTTTAATAAGTCACAGCTGCAAAATACTAACACGAATTCCTTCCAGACGAATGGAAAAACTAGTAGAAGCCAACCTCGGGGAAGATCAGCTTGGATTCCGTAGAAATACTGGAACACGTGAGGCAATACTGACCTTACGACTAATCTTAGAAGAAAGATTAAGGAAAGGCAAACCGTACGTTTCTAGCATTTGTAGATTTAGAGAAATCTTTTCACAATGTTGATTGGAATACTCTCTTTCAAATTCTAAAGGTGGCAGGGGTAAAATACAGGGAGCGAAAGGCTATTTACAATTTGTACAGAAACCAGATGGCAGTTATAAGAGTCGAGGGACATGAAAGGGAAGCAGTGGTTGGGAAGGGAGTAAGACAGGGTTGTAGCCTCTCCCCGATGTTGTTCAATCTGTATATTGAGCAAGCAGTAAAGGAAACAAAAGAAAATTCGGAGTAGGTATTAAAATCCATGGAGAAGAAATAAAAACTTTGAGGTTCGCCGATGACATTGTAATTCTGTCAGAGACAGCAAAGGACTTGGAAGAGCAGTTGAACGGAATGGACAGTGTCTTAAAAGGAGGATATAAGATGAACATCAACAAAAGCAAAACGAGGATAGTGGAATGTAGTCGAATTAAGTCGGGTGATGCTGAGGGAATGAGATTAGGAAATGAGACACTTAAAGTAGTAAAGGAGGTTTGCTATTTGGGGAGAAAAATAACTGATGATGGTCGAAGTAGAGAAGATATAAAATGTAGACTGGCAATGGCAAGGAAAGCGTTTCTGAAGAAGAGAAATTTGTTAACATCGAGTATAGATTTAAGTGTCAGGAAGTCATTTCTGAAAGTATTTGTATGGAGTGTAGCCATGTATGGACGTGAAACATGGACGATAAATAGTTTGGACAAGAAGAGAATAGAAGCTTTCGAAATGTGGTGCTACAGAAGAATGCTGAAGATTAGATGGGTAGATCACATAACTAATGATGAAGTATTGAATAGAATTGGGGAGAAGAGGAGTATGTGGCACAACTTGACAAAAAGAATGGACCGGTTAGTAGGACATGTCCTGAGGCATCAAGGAATCACAAATTTAGCATTGGAGGGCAGCGTGGAGGGTAAACATTGTAGAGGGAGACCAAGAGCTGAATACACTAAACAGATTCAGAAGGATGTGGGTTGCAGTAAGTACTGGGTGATGAAGAAGCTTGCACAGGATAGGATAGCATGGAGAGCTGCATCAAACCAGTCTCAGGACTGAAGACCACTACAACAACAACATATCTATGTATTATTGGACCACAGACCTTGAGTAATAGTTACAGTGTGTTACATTTTAAATATGTCCTATGACACTTGAATGATGAGTTCTGAGTAATACTGAATGATTTTTTGTAATAATGTATAAATGCTATGCCAATAATTTCTATATATAATATTTTTGTTATACTCTATAAATGCTATGCCAATAATTAACTCATTTTGAATGATGACTTCTGAATAATGCATAAAACAATGCTTTGTAACTGGCCGATGAGTGCCAATAATTACTATATTGAGATAACTTATGAGTAATGTTCTGTAATACTCCATACATACTACTTAAATGGTGTGTAAATAGCCAATGAATGCCAATAATTACTCAAATCGGTTGATAGAGTAGTGTAATTCCCAATGATGACTAGCATAAGACATAATGTCCTTCACCTTCTGACCTAATTACCAGAAATTACTGCAATATCAGTTTGTCCTGTCCATCCTCATGATCATGGAGCACTATATTTGGTTTTTGCACTAATTCTACGTTGGTGAATTAGTATGGATTCCAAAAGAATGTGGTGTTGACACATCATGCTGTCCACCACATTGAACGATGGAGATGTTATTATGGTCCTACTGTTTGGTGTACCTAATGTACTACATGAATATTAATACAACATTTCAGTGTCTTGGCTACACTGATAAATACTTCAGGGAAGAGAACTTCAGATTGTCTCACTTGGTGTTGTGCTTCTGTAGAAAGATATGGACTTTCGGTGCAACTACGTGCAACCTACTGTGCTACAACCATGATGCAATCCTTCTCATTCCTTTCCTAGTTCTTGAAATATGCTAAAGATTTTTACAGTGCTTGTGCTCTTTATTTTATTTGTTAATAAGATTAGTTGTCCTAAAATACTAAAGACTTATACAGTGCGTGTGCACTTTATGTCATTTGTTACTATATTTTGTATTCAGTGCGTGTGCACTTTATTTCACTTCATGATATGTTCTGTAAAAATGCTAAAGACTTATACAGTGCGTGTGCACTTTGTCATTTGTTAATATCTTTTGTACTCATTGCGTATACTTTTTGTCATTTCTTGATATATTCTGTACTCAGTGCGTGTGCACTCTATTTCATTACTTAATATGTTCTGCACTTATCAATAATGTACATGCTCTGTGACTGTAGACTTAGTAACTAAATAGATGTTAGAAAAATTTGGTGCTCATGGCAAGTTCAATTGACTCACCATCGCTGCCAAATTTTTGCCCCCCCCCCCCCCCCCCCAGTGGAGGGTTATGTAAGAGGTCCGAGCAGATGTAATTTCGATATATTGCTCACGCGCTGCCTGCGATATGTAAGGTATAAGAGAATCTCAGACCAGAGAGCAGTGTTGACTGCAGTAGGAACTGTGTAGCTGTAGCAGTAAGTTGTTGCTAGCGAGCAGTCCGGTCTGGTCTGGTGTATCGCGTTGGCTGTGCCGGTCGTGGTGCAGCGATGCCGGAGCCTGAGCATTATTGTATAAGGTAAAAAGCAGCCTCGCGCATATGTAGTATTGTTATCTCAAGTCCCATGTAAATGTTTTAAAAATGTCCTAATAATAATCTTTCTCATAAAAAATAACTTTTAACAACCATTCATTTCAATTTAAAGAATTTACTAATTTCTCCAATCCATGATCATCCCGATTATTGCAAAAGAAAAATCAGTTGTTTCCTTTCATAAATGACAAATCTATCGGCCAGCATTGCACACGGCTGTGCCAGAAAAATTTATTGTAAGAGCAGATATATATGCGTTATCCGGCGACTTCATTGAGGTAAGAATTTTTCTTTTTTATTGAGAATGATCTTTCAGGGCCATGACGCAGCACTGCTGACGTCCAAAATTTACCAGGTTTAATTCGCAGTCAATTATTGAAAAGTTATAAGTGAGTGACAATTTAATTGAGAGGTTAGTTACATTGTATTATTACCGGGTTACTGAATTTATTTTTTTGTTGAGACGTTACACTGAATGTGAACGACATAATTATAATTTTTTACTGTTGAGAAGTTTAGGAATTTTTCTGTTTTGAGGTTACACTAAATGAGAATGATTTTTGTGGGGAGGTTACAAAGTCCCCGTAGAGGTCTTCCGTTCCCAGCTTGCCTAGAGTGCGGACGTGGCGTTCTTGACTCAGCTTGCCTGAGAAAGAGTGAGCATCTCTGCAGTTTAGGACTTAGCAAAGGGAACAATTGAGCTTGGAGATAGGAAGTTTTGGTTCAGCTATGTACTGAGCAAGATAGCTAGGAGTGAATAGACGAGCGCAGCCTTGCAGCACCACAAGGTCGGCCCACGTCCACACAACGACGCCGCTCCTCCACGCTGTATTCGGTGATATTGCGCCCACTCCGGCCACTGATTAATTTGTTGGATCATGTCGGCAAGGTTTCCATGAGGGTTTCATGGGCCGTGTATTGTAGAATTCTTCTCACACTTCACATTATGCCTGGGTCAGTTGATAGGAATTACTTTTGAGTTATCGCGCTTTACTCCACGCAAACGCAATTTATTACCACTGCCTGATAGGAGAGTCTTGTAATGTGATGATTGAAGGTCGGAAGTTAAAATAAAATTGTGCTAATTGACTGCATCTGTTTTCAATCAAGTAGTCGAAATCCCAATTCACTTTATTAATTAATTTTAGGTTCAACATTTGCATCTGGTGTTCAATAGCTGAATATAACATCAATGTGCACCCCTTTTTAATTAAAAGGGATCAGTTCTGAATAAATTAATGTCAACACTGCCACCGTAGTTCAATCAGAAGTCACAGGGCCATATTACTTTTTTTTGCGTTATCCGATATTGCGGCAGTTTTGCACTCTGTGTTGATCTGTTAGTCAATTAGTTTGGGTGAACACACGCCAAAACCAGCTAAGTGACAGGTGGGGTGTTACAACTAACACAGTCAAGGGCGGGCATATTCTATAGTGCGTCGACCAGCGAGCCAATTCTGTTCTATCTCACTCACCTTGTCGTGACACAATTTATTTCTTACGTATGTGACACTCGCACGCTGCCCACCCACTATCATTCTGTGCATGCCCCAAGAAGGGCGCTTCACATTGCCTCCTGTCATGCCCGTCTATGGGTTGTGAGAGCAATGACATTTACTCACCGCGTGTCCGTCGTGGGAGTTCGAAAGAAGTCACTGGCAATCTTTACAACTTATAACTACACAGGAAAAAAATCACATTGAATGCAATTTTTAATGACCTCCGGAGGCAATGGCTCAGTTACTACAGAATCGAGCTCGCCCGCGCAACACTTACTTCAAATGCAGTTCTTTGAACTTATTACAATGCATTCTACCTTGAACTAGGGTGGAGCGAGCACGCAGCCTTCACCTTGTCTGTCCAGACGCCGACTACGAGGTCTACTACAGCCAAAGTAATCCATTACTCACCTGAAATTGTGCTTGTCCCGGCAAAATATTTCACACGCAAATTAAATCTAGGACTTATTCTACCACACGCAATATATAATTCAAACTTATCTCTACCCACAATGGATGGCGCCGCTCACCATGATGCTTGTCACTTGCCGTTGTGGGCGAATGTATTTTGGAATATAACTCTTCAGGCTTTCCCGGCGATCTAATGACATCTTGGGTTGTCGGGTGTTCTGCCGGATATCAGCGTCGTACCTGAAGGGTCTCCTGGCTCCATATGTGGGGAAATGTATTCACCACATCCGCAACTCAGAAGATTTCCTGCAACGCCTCAAGCAACTGCACATCACAGATTCGGACATCATGGTTAGTTTTGATGTGGTATCGCTGTTCACCAGGGTCCCACTGAAGGACTCACTAGAACTGATTGCAGAGAAATTTGATGGTGCTCTGTTGGACCTGTTCAGTCATACACTGACATCCACGTATTTCCTGTACAGAAACCAATATTACGAGCAAACTGAAGGTGTAGCTATGGGCAGCCCACTGTCCCCTGTGGTTGCCAACATGTTTATGGAGAGTTTTGAGGAGAGGGCATTGGAGACAGCCACATTTAAACCCACATGCTTCTTTAGGTATGTGGATGACACCTTCGTGATCTGGCCACATGGGATGGACAGGCTCAATGAGTTTCTTGAACATCTTAACTCATGCCACCCTAATATCAAGTTCACCATGGAACTGGAGAAGAATGGCCAGCTGTCATTTCTGGATGTACTAGTCCAGAGGAAAGCAGATGGATCAATTGGCCACAGTGTGTACCGAAAACCTACACACACTGATTTATATCTGCAGGCCAGCAGTTGTCACCACCCTGCACAGAAGAATGGGGTTCTGAAGACTTTGGTCCACAGAGCACGTGCCCTATCAGACCAAGAGAATCTACCCATAGAGATAGAACGTCTCAAAACAGTTTTCTCCAAGAATGGATACATGGACAGACAAATTGAGAGGGCACTCCGACCAGCCACTATACCACAGGTTCCTGAAGAAGACCAAGATGAAGCAAGGAAGGTGGCATATCTGCCCTATGCTGGCTCTATTTCTGCCAGAATCAGTAGGATCCTGCGTAAACACAATATCAAGTGTGTTTTCTGTCCATCCAACAAGATCGGGGTACTGCTGGGGAATGTCAAAGACGACCTGGGGTTACGAAAACCAGGGATTTACAATATACCTTGCCAATGTGGCATGTCCTACATTGGCCAGACGACAAGAACTGTGGAGATCAGGTGCAAAGAACATCAGAGGCACACTAGATTAAGACAGGTGATTAAGTCAGCCATTGCTGAACACTGTCTAGAGCTAGATCATGCCATGAAGTATGAGGATACCAAGATTCTAGCACAAACACCCAGATTTTGGGACAGTGTCATAAGAGAATCGATTGAGATTAAAATGGCTGACGATCTTATGAATCGTGACACAGGGTACCAGCTAAGCAGAGCCTGGGATCCGGCTCTGGAATTGTTAAAGGAGCAACGGGGCCAGCTGCAACACAACACAAACAGAAGAACCAGAGACATGGAGATGGTAAACGAGCCCCTGACGGACTGCCAGGAGCACCAGACCGAAGATGGAACACCCAGAAGTGGGACTGGTGGGCGCGGACCGCAGAGGGAACATCCAGAGCCGCAGCAGATGAAAAACAGAGCGGCAACGCTCCAACAGGTCGTGGTGAGCGGGCGCGGACCGCAGGGGGAACGCCTGGTACCCCAGACCGTAGATGAAACCCCCAGGAGCGGGTTTGGTGGGCGCGGACCGCAGAGGGAACACCTAGAACCGCAGCGGACGGAAAACGGAGCAGCAACGCTCCACCAGGTCACAGGGAATGGGCGCGGACCACAGAGGAAGCGCCTGCAGCCGTTGGTGGAGGGGGAAGTCCATAGGCATAAATACTGGACCAGATCCACTCGAGGAGCAGTCTCAGGTCGCACCTGATGAAGGTCTCGAGCTACGTGACCGAAATATCGTGCAAGTACGACGCTGATATCCGGCAGAACACCCGACAACCCAAGATGTTATTTTGGAATAGGCTGCTCACGAGGTCTTTTTCACACATATGTATGTCCATCACTCGTCTACGTAAAGAACCTTCTCTCATCACTGAAGACAACGAAGCACTTTTCCACTCTCCAGTTGCTGCAAGCAGACGGTTGTCTACGGCCCCTGACGACACAGCGTGTTCAACAAGTGTCCGTATCTCATCCCTGGATGATATTCGCTCGATAATCGCTGCTCGGACAATGGGTCGACCTTGACGTTGCGCCCAACATGAGCAGCAATCCGCCAATATGTCCATCTAGTTTCCCGCAATGCGAGTCCGTTAAAATTGCTGAAATTGTTCAGCAGGACGACGCTTCAAACCAACATCCGGCTGTCCAGATCTAGGTCATCCGTGATTTCCCTAAATAGCTCCAGGCGAATGCCGGGATGATTCCTTCGAAATGGCACGGCCTATTTCCTTCCCCATCTGACACCCTCCGAGCTTGGGCTACATCTTTGATCACGTCGGGACGTTAAATCCAGTCCTCCTTTTTTTGTTCAACAGTAGAACGTACTCGTCGGTGGGGAGTGGTTTTATCGAAGAATGAATGTAGCAAACGCTGTTGAACTCTAAACTCAGCACAGATACTGCTTACAGAGTCAAAACAGAAGGTGAACAGACAAAAATGGTTCAAATGGCTCTAAGCACTATGGGACTTAACTTCTGAGGTCATCAGTCCCCTAGAACCTAGAACTACTTAAACCTAACTAACCTAATGACATCACACACATCCACGCCCGAGGCAGGATTCGCATCTGCGAACGTAGCGGTCGCGCAGGTCCAGACTGAAGCACCTAAAACTGCTCGGCCACTCTGGCCGGCATGAACAGACAGGTGAGCACACAAGCCTCCGAGTACCATCTGATCTCCGGTGACTGTGACAAGTGAATCACTGACTCTTCAACCCCTCAGTACGCATATATTATACTCTGATGCTGCTGAACACAGTCATTGAGGATATTGCAATATATCTTGTCCAACGAGCTTGGAACTTATCTGTATAAGTAAAATCATACTGAAAGTTATCTAAATAAATAAAAATTTGTCTGTAGTACTCTGAGTAAATAAATGTATGGACTGAAGTACTCAGTGTCTGATTGCAAGCTAGCTGTAATGTCTCTTCCTGCTATAAGTTATATGAGGATTCTATTAACTTCGCGGAGTTAAATTTCGTAAAGCTATCTTTCATAAAACCTCGTAAGAAACAATTACAAATGCGCAATATTATATTTGCAGGTTGCCAAATTATACTTTAAATTCTGATTGAAAACGAGCGCCAGGCTCCCTACAAATAATATCTGATGCGTTAGCGCAATAAAATTTATGCAAAGAGGCATCTGACCTATAATAAATTGTGTCACAGGAAATAGTCATTTATGATAAAATAAATCTTGTGATTTGATGCTAATTAATTTTGATATTATTTTCAAATAAGTTCTTCTGCTCCGGCTTCGTAGTATTTCCTGTGGAAATAAAAAGTTTAAATGCGCCGCGTAATGGCGGCCAACTTTCTCAATCAAAGATGAGCGCAGCTAGCTCCGCAGCAGCTGCAAATAATGCTACACAAACTCTTGTTTTATAACAAATGTGTCGTGGGTTCCTTAAATGATTACTGTGCACTCCAGATTAGCTTATTATATTTTCATAACTCTTATACACCTCAGTTATGTTCTAGTAATTAAACGAGAGCAAGACAAAAGCTATCGCAATACAATCGTATCTGGCCGCTGTGGCCGAGCTCTTCTAGGCGCTTCAGTCCGGAACCGCGCTGCTGCTACGGTCGCAAATTCGAATCCTGACTGGGGCATGGATGTGTGTGATGTCCTTAGGTTAGTTAGGTTTAAGTAGTTCAACGTTTAGGGGACTGATGACCTCAGATGTTAAGTCCCATAGTGCTTAGAGCGATTTGAACCATTTGAATACAATCGTACTTTCTACACTTAAACAATAGCTAAGACACAAGAAAACATCAGAAGACGACTAAGTTCATTGTCTTCCAGTACTTTTATAATATAACAAAGATTATAATGTTCAGTTCTTTAGTTTACACTTATGATCTTATATCACGGAGAATAATGTCTTTTTTCTATTATCAGAATCGATAAATTGTCTTTGAAGTTATTTCGTCACTTTTTCCGTATCACAATTAGGCATTAAAGTTCACACAACATTACGCATGTATAGTTCTTTTGTAGTTATTTATATTGTTCATGTCAAATATATGGAAAGGGACACATACCAGCGCTGTGATAATAAATGAACTGTCGTAATGAAACTAGTACTATCGTAATGTAAAATACAAGCTGCACGATAACACTAATTAATTGTCGTAATTTAAACGGAAGGGTTTCATACTGTAAAAGTTTGTAATCTGACTGCAAGAATTTTGAACGGTATAAACTGCCTGAATAATTAACTTGGACATGAAACCTGGAGTAATTGGCTTTGCAAAATTTGATCACAAAAACTGTCTGTCAATAACATAATATTTTATGGTTACCACTATTCTGCGCAAATCTGGATAACGCGCTGCAGTTCTGCTGCCTAGCGCGCAGCTATGCTAGAGCTGCAAATTACTGTATCTGCACAGAGGCACTCGAGAAGTGCAATGAATTCTCTGTTAATTGCAAATCGATCTGTTTATCGAACAAGAATCCATTAAAAAGAATCGTAAGAGAAAGGTTGGTAAGAAAATGAAATATGCCCGTCAATGACAACACTATGGTTTTTTGTATACTGAGAGAAAGTGCTCAAGGCAGATTTTAAATTTAGTGAACTTCTCAACATCCAAACAATACGCTTTCCTATCTCTCAAATCTAACATTTTTCCGTGCAATAACCAAGTCAGTTCGATGGCGCAGCAATAGCGAAAAAAAGTAACATCATTATTGTATTTAACTGACATTCCATAAGATTTCTTTCCTCACAAATGATTTTCATAATCACGTTGATTGAACAAAATGATAAATTGAAACATTAGATTGGAATCATAATATTGCCATAGCTTCCTAACTAACACTGATGAACATTATCAGCCTAACTATAACACAGCTGAACTTCGACTCTTCTGTCTCTATAAAACTAACCATTGTCTTCTTCCACTGCACCCTCGCGCAACTCCTAGATACTCACTTAACTTCTGCGATACAGCTTACAACATCGCTTCTCGCTCACAATCGATTCAGATACCAAAACTTTATATAACAAAATAATACATGAGACCTACCAATCTTATGTACGCATTATCTGTCATTCAAACTTTAACTCTTGCCCAATACTTTAACAAAAATTTTAGACTTTACGTTTTCTGTGTCAATATTCCACACCCGTAAGTGGATCGTGCGTGATCCACCAACTGACAAGAGGCGTTCCTGTTGGGGTCTTGCAAAGGCACTGCGCTGCCATCACTGGGGGCTTAGAGCGCGTCTCGCCAGGTGGGATAGGAACGCCCACACCCTTTGGTAGTGTTGTGGAGTGCTGGCAGCGTGGACAAGGCACAGCAGCCGCCGGCCGTCAGGCAGCGAGCCGGCGCTGCAGTGGTAAGCAGCCTCCGCTTTCACTTGCAGAGCGGCCAGCAGGACCTGCATCGATCGCCTCTGTTCAAGGTCACCGCCGGGTTTCGGCGGTCGTCGCACCCCTGACGGACAGATGTGGCCGCGACGACTTCCGCTTACACTCTACATCTCGCTGTGTGGCGTATTCCGGCAACTCCAGTACAAACATTCGAATGCAGAGAGAAGGTACGGCACACGAAAGAGAATACAGGGAATGACAAACTGCCTGTTGGCTTCTGTCTCGGATTCTTTGGCCGACGTATGTCTGATGATCTTTCTGACGTTTCGCAAGCACCAGTGGCTGGCATTGTCAAAGCTTCACCCTCCATTACTAGTGGAGCACTCGAGCCGAGCTCACGGCTGCAGACTATAAGCACCTGGCGCGCCAACGTCCAAGGGCTTCCTCTGAGGTCATTTCCGGTGCAGTTCTCCTTTTGCTACATCCTTCGTTGCAGCACGAGAATCCAGAATCCGTTTACCTTGAGGTTTTCTTCTTTCTTGTAGAAGCTATTCTCGTGTTTGTGTATTTCTGTAGCTTCTCTGAACAAGCGATTGTGACAGCAGTTCTCTACAGCTAGTACTTCCGTGTCGGCGAATTTTACTATGTGTTCGGGCTCACACAGCACGTACTCTGCCGATTTACCCACCTGCCCTAACCTGCAAAGTCGCTTACGCTGTGATTCTGGTGCTGAGGGACCATCCAGTCATTCTAAAATAAATTTTTCCGCATGTGTGTGGTACACGGTATATTCCTCACGTTGCAAGACGTCTCTTTTCTTCTTTGCGAATCTGAGACACTCTTTGATCTTCTTTGTCGGCTTGTAAATAGTCTTTACGCCGTGTTTGCGCAAGATACAGCCAATTCTGTCAGTCATTCTAGGAACGCACGGCAGAAAGGCCATACACAACATTTCTTTTGCCCATATGTTGCATGGGGGCTTAATTAAAAGAATTAATGAATAAATCCAATAATTTTAGTAACTGTGTGACCGGTTACGAAGTCTCGTAACCGGTTGGTCTTGACTAGTATTAGCACGCAAGCTGACTGCATAAAATAAAAATAATGAATGACAAGGAATTTCCATTAACACAATTGATTAATTAAGTCCCCTGCAACTAAAAAAGCTACGAAACAACAAAGCACAAGTGTAACTGTTCTGTGTGTGGTAGTGCGACTCAACGTACATGTATCAGGATCGGTTCTTTCTCAATACGACAAAATATTTTAAACACCATTTACAATGAACTAACTGAAAAACCAGAAATACTATAATTGCACTAGAAACCAGAATTATGAGTCTATTAAATGAACATGAGCCAGATGCTTTGTTGACTGTACCTGTGAGCAAGAGGCATTGTCATTAAAGAAAACTGTAATACCATTTTACCTCATTATATATTGACGAAAATTTTCCATTACACCAGTATCATAAATCAAAAGCCCATCTCCTTTCTCAAATACACTGTGACAATTGCAACTTCTTCCCTCTACACATTACACCAACCAAACAGCATCTACTCTCTCGCCCAACACAACAACCGCCCTCGACATCGTCTGAACTACTACTGCACCAGTGGAGGCGGCGGAATAATAATCTTCGGCGCAATCTCTGGCGCTGTGACTCAGTGTAGCCACCTTTCATATGCCCCTCCTCCATGGGCTAGAATTTGGTGGTATTTTGCCAGCATTGGTGGTGAAAATACCACCAAATGCGTCCAAAAAACACAGACAAAAATAAAAGATGACATTAATAAGGAAATATCACATAACTAAATAAATTCTGGCTTTGCACTGATCCTTCAATAACCTAATATACAAAAATACAGTAAGGAATACAAATGCTTGCATAAATGTGATTTTACATAATAGTTTAAGCAAGTATCATTTCTCAGAGTAGTTAAACAGTTCAATCAATGGCACCAGCAATGACGAATAGGTGCGGATAAGTGTCTCATAACATTTCATAAACAGTAAATACACAATAAATAAGTTTACACAAATATTCACATAAAATCTTTTCAATAGTTCAATAAACAAGTAGCACTCCTCAGAGTAGTTGACAGTTCCAACAGTAGCACCCAGCAATGGTCAACAGGTGCAAATAGCAGCCCCATTACATTTCATCAGCAGTATTTGAAGAGCTCCAACAGCAGCACTCAGCAGTGGCGAGCAGGTGCAGATAGCAACAAGTGACAACTCATCAGTGGTAGAGCAGTTCCAACAGTGGCATCCGGCAATGTTGAACAGGTGCAGACAGCAACAAGTTACATCATTTCAGTAGCAGCAGTTCCAGCAGTGGCACCCAGCAATGGCGAGCAGGTGCGGATAGCAACAAGTGACATCTCATCAGTGGTTGAGCAGTTCCAACGGTGGCACCCAGCAATGTTGAACAGGTGCAAACAGCAACAAGTTACACCATTTCAGTAGCAGCAGTTCCAACAGTGGCACCCAGTAATGGCGAGCAGGTGCAGGCAGGAATGAGTGTCATCACATCAATAGTAGCAGTTCCAACAGTGGCACCCAGCAATGTTGAACAAGTGCAGGTAACAGTCCATAATATTCAGCGGCAATAATTAAACAGTTCACCAGATTTCATCAGCAGAAACTAAACATTTCCAAGTGGCACCCATCAATGATAACAGGTGTAAGCACGAACAACAGTTTGAATGCACACACAATTGCTTTTACAAAATTATTATCAATGCTCTTACACTAAACATACAAATTATAATAAACACACAAATGATATAAGATAATTGTCATATTAATTATTACAAATACACAAATATCAGTAAACCTATAATATTTATGGGTGTCAGTGCAAGCCACACAAATAAGTAAAATAATATTTAGGAGGTAGGTCGGTACCAATTATTTGGGATTAGGACAGGAAAACACACAAAACACACTCACTCATCTTTCTAATTGAATAGTGTTAACTGTGTAAATGCAATTCTGTCAAAATTTGTTGTTCAACATGTGTATCAATTAGTAGTGGCAGCAGTGTATAATAGTCAATAATAGTTAGTCAACGTCATAGTCATTATGTCAAGACCAATGTTTGCCAAGCCACATCAAAATGTACGGTTGCTAAACAATTGTCAGTTTGCCAAGATACGCAAATACTTCCTCCCCCCCCCCCAAAAAAAATTATATACTGCTTATTGATTTTACAATGTGCGTGTGTAGACAATCTCCATTCCACTGGAGTGTTCTAGTCTGCCATCTTCATCCTTCTTGTTCCATATAAACAAAACAGGAAAAAAAAATGCTTTACCTCGTATCCACCAAAACTCCAATAATCATCAGCGTTACATAATCTCAATACTTCAATAACACCTCTTCAATACGCCGATACATATAAACCTTATCACCAATATCATTTCACTTCCATAACAACTCTTTCTTCTAGTCAGTCTCGTCGAACAAGTACAGATAAAATCCTAGTGCATCCCATACAATCCGAAGACACAATGTCCACACACAACCTCTGTGTAATTCACCTGAGCCAAATCTTCTACTCATTATGAATTATAAAATACATTTTGGTTATCTTGTCCATCATAAAATAAAAGAAATGCATACATAACATCTAACAGCCTTCAGTTTGAATAACTTTCACTAAGTAGGTGCGAGTACACAGTGTTAATGATCGCATAGGAATTTGAATGAATAAATCGTAATATTTGACAGTGTGTAAACCACTTCAAGAATCATGGCAAAACAGAAGCAAACATGTGGAGTATTTCTTTGTTTCAAGTGTCACTTGCTGTGTCAATTGCTCACGAAGAATGCACTGTAATAAATGTCAATGGTCTAAAGGTAGTGTTGGTATTTCATGTCGTCAGCTTCCTTTCTATTATAATGAATTTATACAGCTTCCATAAAACCTCCAGTTCATGTGACTTCAATGAAGTTTCTTGTACCCATGTACCTCGTACAATTATAGCAGTTCATTTTCTTATCTTAAAATGTAAAGCACTGAGCGTAAGCAAAACATGCAACAGCGAGTAAATATACCAGTAGGGAACAGAATGTCAACGAGTGGATGCAGCACAAACACTACAACGAGGCTCTGGCAAGCGAACAATCTATAATTAATACCATAGTGTAACCTAATCTCTATCTTTGTACACAGTATATAAGTATTTCTCTATACTAAATTAAAGAGTAGTCATGACAACAAAACAGGAATGTGTAAATATGCAATCCATACGGAGAGCAGCAAGTATATATCTTACATAATAAATGGGTCATTAGCATCATATCAGCATAAGCAAATAATGTTCATATGTAAGCTCAATAAGTAAACATGAACCCGCAAGTAGATAAATCACAAAGTATAACTTACATACATAGCCATATCAGCGCAGCTAATCAGGTGACAAATATAATTTAAATAAATAGGCCCAGCAGGCACATAATAAAAAATATGACATCAGTGAAAAAGCATAGCAGCCAAGCGATGCATAATGTACACAAGTAACAACCCCGTTCATTAATAAAACATTGTCAAAATCAGTAAATGTACGCAAGCATGTCGTTTCACAAGTAAATTCATAGAGCATAAAATTTAACACAAAGTGTAAATCACGTAATCGCGAGCAGCAAATTACGTATACAGTACATACCTAAGTAGAAATATGTTACCTGAAAAATAAACTCAATTAATAGTTACCTTTTTAGTTTATTACTTTCTTCCTCGAAATTACATTCTTCCTGAAATTTTCTCGATATCAAGTCTTCTTAATGTCGGACACGCCGAGAATTTACCTGTAGTTCTCAAAGATTTTATACAACTGTATCCTGGAAAAACTGAACGTTAATAGCATAAGTTATCAAGTCACTATAGCTTTATACTGAATTTAATCGGATAAATTAGACTGTGTATTTGTCTACGGCTGTCACAGCATTCGCACTGAGCGCTGGATCAGCTGTAGGTAAGCGTGACGTAGGAAGTAATTGTTTGCGGTCAACGGCTCTTGTGCGGCGCGCGGACTGACTGTCGCTTTGTGTATGTGCTGCCGCTAGAACACGGCGCGGTGTCCCTGTATTCTCTACGTGTCTACGTGTAACTCTTAATTTCTCAAAAGTATGTCATTGCACAAAAATTTTAACGTTCGATATATGATGTATTCCCTCAGAGCGCCGTGATTTAAGAGTTTCTACCTCAACAGTGTTATCATGAATAATTTTGCGAACTCTATATGGACCGTTATAAAGCAGAAAAAATTTGCGACACAAGCCTTTTCCTTTGTGAGACAAACGATGAGACTTAATTAACACCTTTTGATCAACTGACAAAGTTTTTTAAACGGCCAAGACGTTTAGCTGATATCTCTCTTCTAGCAGCTGCAGATGCAATATTTTGTAGAGCCAGGTTGACAACTTCAGAATGCCGCAGTTTCCGTGTAGGCGGAAAAGGAACGATTTCAGAAATACGATTTGTCGGTGCTTTATTTTTTAATATCAATATAGGCGGTAAAGACGTTGAATCATTAGGGAGTTCATTCAGAATGTTTTGAAAAATTGAAGATACTGATCCCACGTTCTGTGATTATGATGACAATAAAGACGACACACTTTATTAATTTCCTTCATCCATCTCTCTGACGCGTTATATTGAGGGTGGAAAAGTGAAATGAAAATTGGTTTAATCTTACAACGCCGTAGAGTACGAAGCCAAATTTTAGAGCGAATTTGTTATCCATTATCTGATATAATTTTATCAACATGACCCACTTCTTAAAGAAAATGTTTGATGAAAGCTTTAGATACTGAACGAGCTGTTTCTTTGCGTAAAGGTGTAAAACACACATATTTTGATGTCAGGTCCACTACTACCATAATGTATGCAAAACCAATGTACGCAAAACCATTAGGAGAACGAACCACTGGACCTAACAAATTGACTGCAGCCATCTCCTTTAATCTCGCTGGAATGATAGGAAACATCGGTGCACTGTGAGGAATAGTTGGCGGCTTAGCCTTTTGAAATAATCTGCATTTAGCAAGAACAAATCGAATACGTTTTTCCATATTACTGAAGTAGCAGTTTTCTCGTAATTTATGAAAGCATTTTCTGGGACCAAAGTGTGCATAGCTGAAATGGGTATACCAAATCAATTTATCAACCCACTCATCAGGAATGCAAACTAACCAAACAGAGTTGTCAACCGATTTTCGTTTAAAAAGAATATCATTGCGAACTAAATAATACTGTCTAATCGCTATGCTTTCCTTTGTCATACGGCTGGTATCTATTGTCCTGTCTGTTTCGTATGTCATTTTCAAAATTACCGCTATAACGTCCGTTCCGATCATTATCCCTTTTCTCTTAAAATCTATTGCAATTACCGTTACTGAAAAAATTATAAGAAGTTCCGTCGTCGTTGTCATACTCAAGTTCTTGTAGCAAAGTCTTAAAAGTTTCAATGTCGTCTTTACATCTTCCGGCTAAAGCCATGTGTCTTATCGATTGTGGCAGCTTAGTTAAACAAATACGAATTAATTCAGTCGGCCTATTTGCAGAAAATTGTCAAACCCGTATACGACACATCAAAAATTAAATTCTACAAAAATGCCATCAGATGATTGACAAGACAACTACAAATGTTCACTTACAAAATACACATGTGCAATATAGACTACAACCACTAAACTACAAATTACTACAACAATACTACTGTCTACTACTTTTACTATCAAAAGAATTCCAAAGGACGATCCGAAGCAGCGGTCGCCACGTGCATGGGGCTTATTATAAATATTAATGAATAAATGCAATAATTTTAGTAGCTGTGTGACTGATTAAGAAGTCTCGTAACCGGTTGGCCCTGACTAGTATTAGCACGCAATCTGACTGCATAAAATAAAAATAAAGAATGACAAGGAATTTCCATTAACACAATTGATTGATTAAGTCCCCTGCAACTATAAAAGTTACGAAACACCAAAGCATAAGTGTAACTGTTCTGTGTGTGGTAGTGTGACTCAACGTACATGTATCTGGCTCGGTTCTTTCTCAATACGACAAAATATTTTAAACACCATTTACAATGAACTAATTGAAAAACCAGAAATACCATAATTGCACATAGAAACCAGAATTACAAGTCTATTACGAGGTGCATTCAAGATCTAAGGCCTCCGATTTTTTTTCTCCGGACTGGAAACATGCGCATTGTTTTAAAATGAGGCCGCATTCATTGTCAATACGTCCCAGAGATGGCAGCACAATACGGCAGATGGAATTTTACCGCCAGCGGCGAGAATGA
This sequence comes from Schistocerca serialis cubense, assembly GCF_023864345.2. Classification (NCBI taxonomy): domain Eukaryota; kingdom Metazoa; phylum Arthropoda; class Insecta; order Orthoptera; family Acrididae; genus Schistocerca; species Schistocerca serialis. Next base: position 259,788,709 of record NC_064644.1, on the reverse strand, counting down.
GAACTGTTTTAAGTACTTAAAATGGCGACGTTTTCCTTACTTGAACAGCATGCAATCATTCGTTTTCTGAATTTGCATGGTGTGAAACCAATTGAAATTCATCAACAGTTGAAGGAGACATGTGGTGATGGAGTTATGGATGTGTCGAAAATGCGTTCGTGGGTGCGACAGTTTAATAAAGGCAGAACATCGTGTGACAACAAACCGAAACAACCTCGGGCTCACACAAGCCGGTCTGACGACATGATCGAGAAAGTGGAGAGAATTGTTTTGGGGGATCGCCGAATGACTGTTGAACAGATCGCCTCCAGAGTTGGCATTTCTGTGGGTTCTGTGCACACAATCCTGCATGACGACCTGAAAATGCGAAAAGTGTCATCCAGTGGGTTCCACGAATGCTGATGGACGACCACATGGCTCCCCGTGTGGCATGTTGCCAAGCAATGTTGACGCGCAACGACAGCATGAATAGGACTTTCTTTTCGTCGGTTGTGACAATGGATGAGACGTGGCTGTCATTTTTCAATCCAGAAACAAAGCGTCAGTCAGCTCAATAGAAGCACACAGATTCACCACCACCAAAAAAATTTCGGGTAACCGCCAGTGCTGAAAAAATGATGGTGTCCATGTTCTGGGACAGCGAGGGCGTAATCCTTACCCACTGCGTTCCAAAGGGCACTACGGTAACAGGTGCATCCTACGAAAATGTTTTGAAGAACAAATTCCTTCCTGCACTGCAACAAAAACGTCCGGGAAGGGCTGTGCGTGTGCTGTTTCACCAAGACTACGCACCCACACATCGAGCTAACGTTACGCAACAGTTTCTTCGTGATAACAACTTTGAAGTGATTCCTCATGCTCCCTACTCACCTGACCTGGCTCCTAGTGACTTTTGGCTTTTTCCGACAATGAAAGACACTCTCCGTGGCCGCACATTCACCAGACGTGCTGCAATTGCCTCAGCGATTTTCCAGTGGTCAAAACAGACTCCTAAAGAAGCCATCGCCGCTGCCATGGAATCATGGCGTCAGCGTTGTGAAAAATGTGTACGTCTGCAGGGCGATTACGTCGAGAAGTAACGCCAGTTTCATCGATTTCGGGTGAATAGTTAATTAGAAAAAAAAATCGGAGGCCTTAGAACTTGAATGCACCTCATAAATGAACACGAGCCAGATGATTTGTTGACTGTACCTGTGAGCAAGAGGCATTGTCATTAAGGAAAACTGTAATACCATTTTACCTCATTATATATTGACGAAAATTTTCCATTACACCAGCATAATAAACCAAAAACCCATCTCCTTTCTCAAATACACTGTGACAATTGCAACTTCTTCCATCTACACATTACACCAACCGAACAGCATCTACTCTCTCGCCCAACAGAACAACAACTGCCCTCGACATCCTCTGAACTACTACTGCACCAGTGGAGGCGGCGGAATAATAATCTTTGGCGCAATCTCTGGCGCTGTGACTCAGTGTAGATACCTTTCAATGTTGCTTCGCCGAGTGATTGACTCTGTGACTCTTCTAATATAAATTCTACCCATTGCTCCTCAGAACCTTTTTCAGATGTTACATTTCGCGTCTGAGGTACTGTGGCTCACACATCCATCTTGCTCGCATTGTTCTTGTTGTGGTCTTCAGTCCTGAGACTGGTTTGATGCAGCTCTCCATGCTACTCTATCCTGTGCAAGCTTCTTCATCTCCCAGTACCTACTGCAGCCTACATCCTTCTGAATCTGCTTAGTGTATTCAGCTCTTGGTCTCCCTCTACGATTTTTACCCTCCACGCTGCCCTCCAATGCTAAATTGGTGATCCCTCGATGTCTCAGAACGGGTTCTACCAACCAATCCCTTCTTCTAGTCAAGTTGTGCCACAAGCTCCTCTTCTCCCCAATTCCATTCAATACCTCCTCATTAGTTATGTGATCTACCCAGCTAATCTTCAGCATTCTTCTGTAGCACCACATTTCGAAAGCTTCTATTCCCTTCTTGTCTAAACTATTTATCGTCCACGTTTCACTCCCATACATGACTACACTCCATACAAATACTTTCAGAAATGACTTCCTGACATTTAAATCTATACTCGATATTAACAAATTTTTCTTCTTCAGAAACGCTTTCCTTGCCATTGCCATTCTACATTTTATATCCTCTCTACTTCGACCATCATCAATTAATTTGCTCCCCAAATAGCAAAACTCCTTAACTACTTTAAGTGTCCCACTTCCTAATCTAATTCCCGCAGCATCACCCGACTTAATTCGACTACATTCATTTATCCTCTTTTTGCTTTTGTTGATGTTCATCTTATACCCTCCTTTCAAGACACTGTCCATTCCGTCCAACTGCTCTTCCAAGTCCTTTGCTGTCTCTGACAGAATTACAATGTCATTGGCGAACCTCAAAGTTTTTATTTCTTCTCCATGGATTTTAATACCTACTCCGAACTTTTCTTTTGTTTCCCTTATTGTTTCCTCAATATACAGATTGAATAACGTCGGGGATAAGCTACAACCCTGTCTCACTCCCCTCTCAACCACCGCTTCCCTTTCATACCCCTAGACTCTTACAACTGCCATCTGGTTTCTGTACAAATTGTAAATAGCCTTTTGCTCCCTGTATTTTACCCCTGCCACCTTCAGAATTTGAAAGAGAGTATTCCAATCAAAATTGTTAAAAGCTTTCTCTAAGTCTATAAATGCTAGAATCGTAGGTTTGCCTTTCCTTAATCTAGCTTCTAAGATAAGTCGTAGGGTCAGTATTGCCTCACGTGTTCCAACATTTCTACGGAATCCAAACTGATCTTCCACGAGGCCGGCTTCTATCAGTTTTTCCATTCGTTAGTAAAGAATTCTCATTAGTATTTTGCAGCTGTGACTTATTAAACTGATAGTTCAGTAATTTTCACATCTGTCAACACCTGCTTTCTTTGGGATTGGAATTATTATATTCTTCTTGAAGTCTGAGGGTATTTCGCCTGTCTCATACATCTTACTCACCAGATGGTAGAGTTTTGTCAGGACTGGCGCTCTGAAGGCTGTCATTAGCTCTAATGGAATGTTGTCAACTACGGAGGCCTTGTTTCGACTCAGGTCTTTCAGTGCTCTGTCTAACTCTTCACGCAGTATCATATCTCCCATTTCAGCTTCATCTACGAGCGTATTAATCATGCCTCTTTTCTGGCTTGGGTAGTGATTTAACAAGTGAGCACATTTGTAGTATAGGGAATTGTACAAGGGGAGGAGGGAGGGAAGATTGCTACAGTTAATTAGTTATGTGTTTCATAGATCATATTCACAATAAAAGCTATGATGTGGAATGTGTTAACTAAACAAACTTAGAACATACTTTGTGTCTAAGTACTGGCCTTTCAGAAACTTGGAAACTCTTCTTGTCGTCGCCTCGGTGCTTCCGAGGCGTCGCGTGACATCACACTAGCGACCACAGCATGGATTAATGCTCAGCTCCGCTAATGTTCCTGTCATTCTAAATATGTGTCACCAGCCTCCCTCTGGGACTTGAGAAACTATCATATGCTACTGTAGACTGTCATAAGTAAGTGTAATAGTCTTGCTAGAAGCTTTGGTCAGTTAAGATAGTAAGCGTGTTATCTGTACATTAGGTGTGTTGCATACTTATCAAGTGTTACCTCTTATCAATCACATTGTTTGGGTACGCGGTCAGTGTCTTAATAGATTTCACTAGAAAGTGGTAACAGTCTAGTAGCTGAATGAGGATGCATAAAGGGCCACGTAACTTACGAAACATTTTTCTTCTACATAGTTATCCTTCTGGCTGTTCCATAACAATAAACAGTATTTACTAACAAAAAATTGTCAGTGCTTAATTCAGTTTTTATCGGAAAACTGCATATTTTTAAAGTGAACAGGTTTATCATACAGCTGTAGAAAACTCAGTTATCTCAAAGAAAAGTAAAACTTAAAAAAAATATATATATGTAAAACAAAAATGTATCGGACATTGCTTTATAGAGATTATATAAAGCATTTTTTCTTTATTAATAAATAACTTTCACTTGTATCAATAATCACAGCTAACTCTTGCCTTTGATCATGGTGAAGAACGTTCTATAGAGTACAAAATAACAACAATAATTATGTAGTTTTTTTCGAGTTAGTGCATCGAAAGTAACTGCTTTAGTTGAGAGGTGGCACGAGCCCCCTCTCATATTTCTGTCTTACTCTGAGAAATTCGATCTTCCTCTCTAATTGCATGCGGTGAAAAGTCGCTATTCCTTCACACATGGACTTCCCACGCAGCGTCTCTCGTCACTCAGGTGGTCCGGTGACAGGCGGGATCTGCTGATCTTGAGAGGGTTAAGCCGATGGGTGTGAGCGAGTCGAGTGAACGCTTTGCAGATGCCGACATTGTCATAAGAGCGGCGGCGACACGCCCACAGGGGCCTCATGGGGTGGCTGGGCTAGAGATTCCGTTACTTCGCAGAAACTTAGTGAAAACCGTTTCTGGCGGGCTACCAGCGAGGCGTGGGAAAGACTTTTGTGTTCCCAGGCAGTCTTGGCGGGCGAATTCCCGCGTTTTCTGAAAAATCGTAACTGTGATTGGCTTGGTCGGGGCATAGCTCCGTGACGTAGCAAAATCGGCGCAGAAATTGGCGCCAAGAATCTCCACTGGTGGAAAGGTAGTGCTTCGGCAATAGAGTGGAATTTTCCGCCGGGTTTCGAGTTGCTGATTGGAACGTTTAACCACAGCCACTGTCGTGGGGGCGGGAATGTTCTGTGTTCGGTTTGTACGGGTGCTCTTGTGAGGGTCGTCTTTCGCCTTTTCGGACGGAGTAGGTTGCAAGACTGAGCTCTCGCTGCTCTGGACAGCCTGCCTTCCGTTGGCTGTCTAATATACTTTTATTTAATTGTAACTGTTTGACGAAGTTGCTGGAGTTTCGACTTCAACGTAAGTTTCCGAGTACAGTTGGCAATTGAGCGTTCTGCGTACAAGCGGCCCATGTTGCTGTCTTGAGCAGTTTTGGATAAAGTTGACTGTATTGGAGTTACTGTGTGACTTCGCTTGTTAAAATCAATCACTGTACCGTCAGTGATTGTGTGGCGAGCCTTCTTCGTCTCCCTCAGAGGCGCATTTGTTTTGCTAGGAAGTCTTTAGTCGGGAACAACCAGACCTGGATAATTTGTTTCGGGCTATACTCGCGACATTATCATCACCATGACGGGATGTCGAAGCAACCAGCCATCGCCTCCGGTACGCCAGTTCGTGTTCTTGCAGTTAAGGAGAGAGCTTGGTAGTGTATGTCCGCAGCACCGGCAGATCAGGGATTTTCCTAGGTGATAATCAGAGCTCAGCAGAGCGCGCCTGTTCGTCTTTTTCTAACTTCGTTCTGTCTTGGGTGTTCATTGTCTGAGTTCTCACTACTGTAGCAGCAATTATGTTGCGTTGGCTATGTGTTTCTCTTAAGATTTGAGTTGCAAGGAATTGGCTCCACATACCACTTCATCATAAATGTCACAATCTAGTTTAGGGACAACTTTACCTTCACGGCATTTATTTGAGCATTCAATTTGAGCCAATTTGATGTATTGTAAATGTTTAATGTGTTTTGTTTATTATTTTGAGTTTAGTCACAATAAATCATATTGTTATTTTGGACAGAACTGCCATTCTGTTAATCGGTAGAGCAACCCTTTCATTTCTCACTACGTTAATGAAACTTTCCTTTATTTAACTTATTTATCAAATTAAATTATTGCCGGTGCCAAACTCTTTTCTACTCCACTTGCAGGGTCGATTACAGTCAGCTCGCGTTTCTTTTAAATCCATGTGCAACAGCAAAAGTCGGAGTGCTTAGAGCATCATTTATATATGAAGATTGTAGAAGAATTTAGTGTTAAATACACTGCTAGCCCCGGCACCTTGCATAGTTACACAAAAGCGCAAAAGTTACGCAATCAACTAATTTTTATTAGTTATAAAATGCAACCTATATTTTGCAAGGTTTTAAAAGACACAACTATGTGCTGTTTTAATTACGAGCAAGACAAATAAAGAAAGAGAAATCGTCCGCTCCTAGTTTCCCTAATAACGCTACTGATACTTCCAGTAATCCTATCATTTATTACATCGTTTATGTACTGCACCAAAACTACCGAAATTTATCTTTGGTAGGACGCAACTCTTCCTGCGAATCAGGGTTGAACTATTGACCAATCGAAGTCAGTCATTATAAGTGGAAATCGAAATGTTTCCGTCTTAGGGTGTTTCTGCAGCAGTTACTGCGTGTGAGATCGCTCTCTAAGTTTTCATCTATTTTTAGTTTTCAGATATATATTTTAACTGTTTTTGTGATAATATTTACTATATAAGTGACTTATTAGTGGTTTCTTCATTCACCTCTGCATTTCGTGTGTTGTGGCCTGATATTTGTGAGTGTTTCGTATCGAGCAACTTAACCTCTTACCCGTGTTTACATTCCGCGCTGACCAGTTGCAGCTGTAGCGGCGCATCGAAAGCTAAGTACTAATTAATTGTTTGTGTATAGTAGTTTATTTAGGAACTTTAGTAGTCTTCAACCGGTGTTCTTGGTGTTTTCCGGTGAAATAACTTCAGAAGAAATTTTTGCGAACTGCTTTCAGTTTCGTTACTGTCATTAGACGTTTGATTTTCTTTCTGTGTTAGTATTTTGTTATATTCTCATTTGTTGTTGATTAATACTGTCAATAATAGTAGTTACTTCCCTTGTAGAGCAAGTTTGTGATAATTGTAGTCAGTTTTTAACATCTTCTTATTGTAGTAGCGGAACTTAGATAAAGTTGTTTTCTTGTTTCAATAATTGTAAATTTTACCATGAGTGAGAAGTGTGGGCTTTGCCGTAGGTTCGTGAGTAGTGGATTGCGGTGTGAGACTTGTTCGAAGTATTTTCACTGGGGGGAATGCAGTGGGGAAGCCAGTGGGCATTCTGGTGAGATCCTCTCCTGGAACTGCAGGTTATGTAGCAAGAGTAAGTTGATAGAGGAGCAGGAGCGTAAGATCTGTGCCCTTCAGGTGCAGTTGAAAAACGCACAGGAGGAGCTAGATAGGATGAGGAGGGAGAAGGGGGTTGGGGAATGGGAGCTGGCTGTTGGCAAGAGATCTGCTAGGAGAAGGAGATTTTCAGATAGTTTTACTATTGGTGTTTGTAATAGATATGACCAACTGTCAGAGTCTAGTGGAGAGGAATCTCTAGTAGCTGTAGATGTAGGAAGTATGCAGCAGACCTCAGCAGTTACGGTGGCTAGGACAGTTGCAAAGTCTAAGAGAAAGAAGAAGGTTCTGCTGTTAGGTAGTTCTCATGGTAGAGGTGTAGGCCAGCAGTTGCAGGAAGTTTTGGGGAGTGAGTACCAGGTCACCAGCATTGTGAAGCCTAATGCAGGATTGGCTCAGGTGACTTTTAACATAGGGGGGTTATGTAGGGATTTTACTAAAGAGGATCAGGTAGTGATTGTGGGTGGGGCTGGTAATAGTATTGATAGGGATGGGAAGTATGACATAGATGGTGACCTGGAAAAGATAGCCACTCAGACTGGCAACACGAATGTGCATTTCGTGGAACTGTTTCAGCGTCACGATCGGCCTCATCTTAATATAGCCGTCAGGCGTAATAACATGAGACTTGGGGGTGCGCTGATGACAGAAGGCATGAGTCACATTTCAGTGGTGTCGGTGGAGTCTATCAGTAGGACGGGTTTCACTAGACATGGTCTGCACCTCAACAGGTATGGGAAGGGGAGGTTGGCAAAACTTATAGGTGACAGCATAGGTGGGGGTGGTGGGATCACTCATGGGAAAATTCCGGTAGTTGTGGGTGTTAGAGCTGTACCTTTTTTAGATTGAAGTCAGCTGATAGGTATTCCTGCTTAAGGGAAGTCTCTCTAACAAAGAAACCACTTTCTACAAAGCTTGGGTATCCGATTAATGAGGGAATTAGTATATTTCATCAAAATATACAAGGTATTCGAGATAAAGTTAGTGAACTGCTTATAGATGTTGACTCTGAAATTATTGGTATATCTGAACACTTCTTAAATAAGGAGATAATTCAGAGGCTTCCTTTACCAGGATACAGGTTGGCTGGCAGCTTTTCTAGGAGCTCTTTGCGGTGTGGGGGAGTAGCCATGTATGTGAAAAACGGTATCCCATTTGAGTCAATTGATGTTTCAAAGTACTGCACTGAAAAGGTGTTTGAATGTTGTGCAGGTGTAGTTAAATTTAGTGGAGCTAAACTTCTTACTGTTGTTATTTATAGATCCCCAGACTCCGATTTCACAACATTTTTGCTAAAGCTAGAGGAGGTTCTTGGTTCACTTTATAGGAAATACAAAAAGTTAGTTATATGTGGTGACTTCAATATTAATTGTATAAGTGATTGTGCAAGGAAAAGGATGCTGGTAGACCTCCTTAATTCATATAATCTTATGCAAACCGTATTCTTTCCAACGAGAGTGCAAGGGAACAGTAGAACAACCATAGACAATATTTTTGTTCATTCGTCATTATTAGAAGGGCATTCTGTTAGCAAAAAAGTGAATGGCCTTTCAGATCATGATGCACAAATTTTAAGTCTAAAAGATTTTTGTGCTTCAACACATGTTAAATATAGTTACCAACTTTTTAGGAAAGCTGATCCAGTTGCTGTACAGACTTTTGTAAACCTTATCAAGGAACAAGATTGGCAAGATGTTTATAGTGCTGATACAGTAGACGATAAATATAATGCTTTCCTCAAGACTTTTCTCGTGCTCTTTGAAAGTTGCTTTCCGTTAGAACGTTTAAAACAGGGTACTAGCACAAACAGGCAGCCTGGGTGGCTGACTAAAGGGATAAGAATATCTTGTAGAACAAAGTGGCAATTATATCAAAACGTTAGAAACAGTCAAAATCTAAATGCAGCAGCCCATTACAAACAGTATTGTAAGGTGCTTAAAAAAGTTATTAGGAAGGCAAAAAGTATGTGGTATGCAGATAGAATAGCTAAGTCTCAGGATAAAATTAAAACCATATGGTCAGTCGTAAAGGAAGTGGCTGGTCTGCAGAGACAGGTCGAGGATATAGAATCAGTGCGTAGTGGGGATGTCCGTGTTGCTGATAAGTCGCATATATGTACAGTACTTAATAATCACTTTCTGAATATAGCAGGTGAACTAAATAGAAACCTAGTCCCAACAGGGAATCATATAGCGCTCTTAGAAAAAAGTGTTCCGAGACTGTTACCTGAAATGCTCCTCCATGATACTGACAAGAGGGAGATTGAGTTAATAATTAAATCACTAAAGACCAAGAACTCTCATGGATATGACGGGGTATCTAGCAGAATACTGAAGTATTGTTCTATGTATGTTAGCCCAGTACTTAGCCATATCTGTAACTTTTCCTTTAGCAGTGGTCGGTTTCCTGACCGATTAAAGTACTCGGTAGTGAAGCCACTTTATAAAAAGGGAGACAGGGATAATGTTGACAATTATAGACCTATTTCTATGCCATCGGTGTTTGCTAAAGTTATCGAGAGGCTTGTATATACAAGGTTACTGCAGCATTTAAATTCACATAATTTGCTGTCAAATGTACAGTTTGGTTTTAGAAATGGCTTAACAACTGAAAATGCTATATTCTCTTTTCTCTGTGAGGTTTTGGACGGATTAAATAAAAGGTTGAGAACGTTAGGTGTTTTCTTTGATTTAACGAAGGCTTTTGACTGTGTTGACCACAAAATATTACTGCAGAAGTTGGAACATTATGGAGTAAGGGGAGTAGCTTACAATTGGTTCGCCTCCTACTTTAAGAACAGAAAGCAGAAGGTAATCCTCCGCAATATTGAGAGTGGTAATGATGTTCAGTCCCAATGGGGCACTGTTAAATGGGGCGTTCCCCAAGGGTCGGTGCTGGGGCCACTGCTGTTCCTTATTTATGTAAATGATATGCCTTCTAGTATTACAGGTGATTCAAAAATATTTCTGTTTGCTGATGACACCACCTTGGTAGTGAAGGATCTTGTGTGTAATATTGAAACATTATCAAATAATGTAGTTCATGAAGTAAGTTCGTGGCTTGTGGAAAATAATTTGATGCTAAATCACAGTAAGACTCAGTTTTTACAGTTTCTAACCCACAATTCAACAAGAACTGACATTTTAATCAGACAGAATGGGCATGTTATAAGCGAGACGGAACAGTTCAAGTTCCTAGGCGTACGGATAGATAGTAAGCTATTGTGGAAAGCCCATGTTCAGGATCTTGTTCAGAAACTAAATGCTGCTTTGTTTACCATTAGGACAGTATCTGAAATAAGTGACATTTCAACACGAAAAGTAGTATACTTCGCATATTTTCATACGCTTATGTCATATGGTATTATTTTTTGGGGTAATTCTTCTGATTCAAAAAGGGTATTTTTGGCTCAAAAACGGGCTGTTCGAGCTATGTATGGTGTAAGTTCGAAAACCTCTTGTCGACCCCTATTCAATAGTCTGGGAATTTTGACATTGCCCTCACAGTATGTATTTTCTTTAATGTCGTTTGTTGTTAGCAATATTAGCTTATTCCCAAGAGTTAGCAGCTTTCACTCAGTTAATACTAGGCAGAAATCAAATCTGCATGTGGAATGCACTTCCTTGACTCTTGTGCAGAAAGGAGTGCAGTATTCTGCTGCATCCATTTTCAATAAGCTACCACAAGAACTCAAAAATCTTAGCAGTAGCCCAAACACTTTTAAGTCTAAACTGAAGAGTTTCCTCATGGCTCACTCCTTCTATTCTGTCGAGGAGCTCCTGGCAGAGATAAAAAATTAAGCAAATTCCAGTGTTACATTCTTGATTTTCTTTATTTAAACTAACGACTTGTTTCATTTTATCTGTTTCTACAATCGTGTTATAATTTCATGTATTGACTCGTTCCATGACCATGGAGACTTCTCCTAAATGTGGTCCCACGGAACAATAAATAAATAAATAAAATAAAATATAATCAACATACCGCTGTTCCGTTGCGGGTATATAAGCACTGACATGTAGGCGTGTGGCATTCGTGTCTTTCTAAGGCGTCTACGATAAATGCGGAAACCTGCAGTAAGGCCACGTTACCAGCAAATGCGTCCAGACAGGATCAAGGTGCTGTTATTCGTTTCCTGGCACTGGCAGACATCCATTGGAAAGTTATGAATTATCTTTGGTAGGATGCAACTCTGCCTCCGAATCAGGGTTGAACTATTGACCAATCGAAGTCAGTCATTATAAATGGAAATCGAAATGTTTCCGTCTGAGGGTGTTTCTGCAGCTTTTAATCAACATACCGCTGTTCCGTTGCGGGTATATAAGCACTGACATGTAGGCGTGTGGCATTCGTGTCTTTCTAAGGCGTCTACGATAAATGCGGAAACCTGCAGTAAGGTCACGTTACCAGCAAATGCGTCCAGACAGTATCAAGGTGCTGTTATCCGTTTCCTGGCACTGACAGACATCCATTGGAAAGTTATGAATTATCTTTGGTAGGACGCGACGCTGCCTGCGAATCAGGGTTGAACTATTGACCAATCGAAGTCAGTCATTATAAGTGGAAATCGAAATGTTTCCGTCTTAGGGTGTTTCTGCACCTTATAATCAACATACCGCTGTTCCGTTGCGGGTATATAAGCACTGACATGTAGGCGTGTGGCATTCGTGTCTTTCTAAGGCGTCTACGATAAATGCGGAAACCTGCAGTAAGGTCACGTTACCAGCAAATGCGTCCAGACAGTATCAAGGTGCTGTTATCCGTTTCCTGGCACTGACAGACATCCATTGGAAAGTTATGAATTATCTTTGGTAGGACGCGACGCTGCCTGCGAATCAGGGTTGAACTATTGACCAATCGAAGTCAGTCATTATAAGTGGAAATCGAAATGTTTCCGTCTTAGGGTGTTTCTGCACCTTATAATCAACATACCGCTGTTCCGTTGCGGGTATATAAGCACTGACATGTAGGCGTGTGGCATTCGTGTCTTTCTAAATCGTCTACGATAAATGCGGAAACCTGCAGTAAGGTCACGTTACCAGCAAATGCGTCCAGACAGTATCAAGGTGCTGTTATCCGTTTCCTGGCACTGACAGACATCCATTGGAAAGTTATGAATTATCTTTGGTAGGACGCGACGCTGCCTGCGAATCAGGGTTGAACTATTGACCAATCGAAGTCAGTCATTATAAGTGGAAATCGAAATGTTTCCGTCTTAGGGTGTTTCTGCAGCTTATAATCAACATACCGCTGTTCCGTTGCGGGTATATAAGCACTGACATGTAGGCGTGTGGCATCCCCCATTCCGCTGCTCGACTCGCTGCGACTCACATCGTCACCGCGCAACGCCATGGCTGGGAAGCAGATTGCCGCCGCACTGGAAGCCTTCATCAATGCGATGGGGTTTACCGGCGGCCGTCAACGGCAGCCAAGGCGCAAGCGAACGCAGCGGAAGAGGACGATGCTCCAGTGCTACAACTGCCAGCGGCTGGGGCATACTGCGCGCGGGTGTAAGAACGACGTCGCGTGCTTGAAGTGCGCGGCGTCTCACGACACCCGCAGCTGCACGAAACCTCGTGGGGTGGCCTGCAGCTGCGCGAACTGCGGCGGCCACACGCCGCCAACTCGCGTAGCTGCGGTTACCTCCGCGAGTCACGCCGTCTACCAGCCGCACCACGCCCTGCGGCGACGTCATGCGCCTCGACGGCTGCCCCGCCCCCCCCCCCCCCCCGCTCCGGCGAGGGGTGCGAGCCGCACCGCCTTGGGGCCACCACCGATGAAGCTATGGCCGGCTTCCTAGCCGCCTTCGCGGCCGAAAGGGCCGCACTGAAGGACGAACTCGCAGCTGTGCATCGCCAGCTCCAGCAGCTGCGCGACGAGCTGCGGGCTATCAAGAAGAAGCCGCCAGTTCCCGCCGCCACCCCCGCCGTGAGTCGTTCGATGGGGGTCGACGCGGCCACGCAAACCACCGCTCCCCCTCCTGCAGCAATGCAGGAGGTGGCGCCCATGGAAACAGAGGAAGTGCCGCCTGGGCTGCCCCCCTCCAAGGTGGCAGCCACAAGCTAGGGTGCTACCGCGCCTCCTGACTGTTCGCAAGTCGAGCAACCAAAGAAGAAGAGGAAGGTGCGGCTACTATTTCCAAGAGTGGACGATGTGCAGGAAATCCTCAAGTACACTGCCGCGTCACCGAAGAGCGGGTCGTACCCCCACTCACACCTCCCATACCCCTACACCCCACCCGGCCAGCCTAAGCCTCCCCTCCCCTATCAACCGCTCGACCTACGGACATATAGATGGCGTACTATACTAGCGGAAGCAGCCACGGACAAAGAGTTAGCCATCATTAACTCTTACCCAATATTCACGCCCTCCCAATGGGACAACCTGGTCGACGTCATTGAATCGTGGGTGTGGGAAGAGGCCCGGTCAGGTAGGAGAGAGAAGAAGATTCCCGATGACATATTTCTCAGGAAGAAAATGAAATCAATGGGCCAAGTTCAGAAATGAACACACACCAGGCAACCACCAGGCGTAGCGGAGACTCCTACTATAACCACCGGCCAGTCACTTAGGCCGTTCGTTTTCCCTTTCTCTCACTGTCCCTCTCACTATCCTTTAATCTTTCTTTTATCTATACGGAAAAAAAATTGCACAAAGAGTCAAAAAATTGCACAAAGAGTCAAGCAGTACGATAAAGCCATGTAATTTCCCTAGCCAAACCGTCACGCCAGAAGGTGAAGCGCCTTGTTGCGCTAGTACTTCGCCACCAGTCGAGGCTATCTTCCTCATTCAATTGTGCAGGTGCGTGTGGCATTCGTGTCTTTCTAAGGCGTCTACGATAAATGCGGAAACCTGCAGTAAGGTCACGTTACCAGCAAGTGTGTCCAGACAGGATCAAGATGCTGTTATCCGTTTCCTGGCACTGGCAGACATCCATTGGAAAGTTATGAACGTATGGGGGCTAAATGATTGTAAATGATTAAATCACGCGTTTCTTTTTTTTTTTTTTTTTAATAATGGACTTGTAGTCCGGGGTGATAAGTTACATTACAGCATCACCGGTCTATTGCGGTCTAACTGTGTCGGTGAGGCAGTAAATTTCCACAGGGCAGTGACTGCGTCACTGCAATTCACTTTGGAGGTGTGGCGGTGGGACTTGTAGTCCCGTACCACCCTCTGACGGTGATAGTACTACATGAGTCAGGCAGAAAAATTTTGCCTAACATGGGCAGGTGAAGGTGTGGCAGTGGGACTTATAGTCCTGTACCGGGGACGATGTGCGGGCAGCGAATTATTAATCCTGAAAGTACTATAACCCGCCTGCGAGAATTGGACGTTCCGTGCTACGGACGCATTTCTCTGGAATAAGTAACCAAAGATGTATATCTGAGGACTCTGTGTGAAGCGATTACAGAGATCGGACGTGTTTCATGTTGGAGAGATTTTGCTATTGTTGTGCGACGCTGATAAGCTCCATTGTGAATGTTTAGCTAGTCGATGGCACAATAATCGAATACAAGAAAATAATACGCATTCAAGGTGTGTATTTGTCAATTTATAAAAAGATTTGACAAACATTCTTCAGATATCACGTGACGTAGATCGATCGGAGGTGGAGTGTCTAATGATAGTTCGAGCCTGCATCTTTACACGGTCAGTTTTCTTCGGGAGTTATCTCAGAAGCAATAAACTTTTCGTTGATAAAAAGTTGGACACATCAATCCATACGCATCATACAACATAGCACCTAGCCGTGCCGAACGATCTTCGTAGCGAAATAAACATTTTAGAGATTTCAGGTGGAGCAGTTCCAATGAGGAGTATCAGCGAGATCGACGCTGCGGGACATATATCTAGCTATCCTGTGGTATTTAAAACTAAGGACTTATATCCTTTAGCTTTTAAAAGACTGAAGCAAAAACCTAAATAAAACCACTAAATAAGTAAAAATGCTAAAATAAATAAGAAGCAGAGAATTATCTTATACAAATTTGTAATAAATAAATTAATTAAATAAAATATAATAAATGGGGCAGCACGTCTGTCGAAAACCATCGTTGTGGTATAGTGCGGCAAGTTCCGTGCTAGTCGCGATTCGACACAAGATACAAGACTTAAATGACATAATGTATGAAGATGGCATCTGTTCTTTCGGACATGTCCGAAAGAACAGATAGCATCAGTGACCATGCAGCGCTCTAGAATGAAATGTGGGTCTCACGGGGAGCGGGCAAAGGATAAATCCCTGCAATCGCACTATCCTCTGTGCCCTCGGTGGCTCAGATGAATAGAGCGTCTGCCATGTAAGCAGGAGATTCCGGGTTTGAGTCCCTGTCGGGACACACATTTTCAACTGTCGCCGTTGATGTATATCAACGCCTGTCAGCAGCGTAGGGCCTTGATTTAATTATCACTTCAACATGACATAAGGTAGAAGTTAGGCAAACTCAAGTGGGAGACATTCGAGCACCCGCCCTGTTGCCCTGATCTCTCGCCATGCGATTATCACATCTTCAGTCCCTTGAAAAAGGCCTTGAAGGGTCAACGATTCCTATCGGACGAAGATGTGCAGCAAGCAGTTACGGACATCATTGAGTAATATCGATTCTGGATTGTACGACCTTCAAACGGAAACTTGTTGACTGCCCATTTTAAAAGTTCTGCATAAGTTCGTATCTATTTTCCATAAGTTCAATAAACGCAACAGATACACGGAAAGAGACTTTATTCGTCAATAATATATTCTCCTTCACTATCTCCAACACACTGCCAACGCTGGGATGAATTCTCGATTCCGCGACTGTAGAAATCACGTAGTTTTCAGGCGAAGAGCACGTCGAACCGTGTTCGGAGCACATTTCCATTCGGAAAGGAAGTTCCCTGAAGAGTGTTCAGTGTTCGATAGAGAGCAGAAAAGGTGAACATCTGAGGGTGCAAGATCAGGTAAGTAAGGTGGGTGCGACATGAACTCCCAACTTCTGTATAGTGTTTTTTGTCGGTCTAGCAGAATGCCGATGGTGTTTATCGTGGAATAGCATCACTTCACGCAGGCCTCCTGGTCGTTGTTCTTGGACTGCGTATGCAAGGCATCTCAGTTGTTGGCAATAAATCTTAACAGTGATGGTTACACCTAGGGGAAGCAATTCGTAGTATATCGCACCACCGCCGTTCCAGCAGACGCATACTACATTACTGGCCACTAAAATTGCTACACCAAGAAGAAATGCAGATGATAAACAGATATTCATTGGACAAATATACTAGAACTGAAACGTGATTACATTTTCACGCAATTTGGGTGCATAGATCCTGAGAAAGCAGTACCCAGAACAACCACCTCTGGCCGTAATAACGGCCTTGATACGCCTGGGAATTGAGTCAGACAGAGCTTGGATGGCGTGTACAGGTACAGCTGCCCATGCAGTTTCAACACGATACCACAGTTCATCAAGAGTAGTGACTGGCGTATTGTGACGAGCCATTTGCTCGGCCACCATTGACCAAACGTTTTCAATTGGTGAGAGATCTGGAGAATGTGACGGCCCGTACAGGACCTGCAACATGCGGTCGTGCATTATCCTGCTGAAATGTAGGGTTTCGCAGGGATCGAATGAAGGGTAGAGCCACTGAAACTCCAAATAGAACGCTCTCTTTTGAGAGGAAATGCCAGCAAACGAGCGCCCACTCATTCTGTGGACTAGAGTGAAGCTGCAAACAGATAGTGTTATATATTGCGTTTGTTTTCACTTGAGATAACTGTATCAAAAAGAACGCATCGTACGAAAAAAATGTTGTAGGTGTAAAGTTTTTACTACTAAAGGGGACATCTGCTTGTGTTACAACTGGCCACCACCTAACCATTCCTCCTGATTTGGTCGGGTCACCTTTGTCTTTTCAAATGGGAACCACTCCTTTTTTTATTACATATTCCGATTAAACGCCAAAAAATACGTAAGGTTAACTCAAACCTTTGTTTTCCACGAGGCAGTTCTGGCTCAACGAACGTCCAAAAATACCAACTGCGCAAAAGTTGTTCAAATGTTCAAATGTGTGTGAAATCTTATGGGACTTAACTGCTATGGACATCAGTCCCTAAGCTTACACACTACTTAACCTAAATTATCCCAAAGACAAACACACACACCCATGCCCGAGGGAGGACTCGAACCTCCGCCGGGACCAGCCGCACAGTGCGCAAGAGTTTCGACAAGCGCAGATTTAGTGGATATCTTTTTTCTAATTTGGGAAAGGTGCTGGGAACGTATAGAATTGTGATAAAGCAAATTTGGCTCATGGTACTGGTAGAAAAAGGACTATCACTCGAATAGGAAGAAAGTACAAAATAAATCGAAGGTGTGAACTTCTGTCATGGTATGTGGAAAGGTTGCTGGTGAATTCCTCCAACTAAAGTACTTCAAGCCCTACTGAAATTTAATCTTCTGACGATGACAACGGAGAAAGTCGTCTAAAGCTCTAGACTGGCAAGTCTAAAGCGCCAGGAATTCCCCGAAGAATTTATTCAAGAATGTATCCGTGAGAAACATCGATCTCGTAGTTAGCAGAAGTGTTTTCAAATGAATATTACACGTATTTCTCCTTGCATCTCCTTTTTCGTCATAAGGTAACTCTTGAATAGAAATAATTAGTTTACACAGAACAAGCTGTAACACTTCATTTACCCGCAATACGGCGGCTGAACCCCGAAGGGGATATCCCGGCCAATAAATGCCATACGATCATTTCATTTACTAGCCACCTATGTGTGCTAGCCCTGTTTGCCGCTGTTCTCGCCTAGGGAAGTATCCAGATACAGCGGGAGCGGTTTCTTTTTCCGCTGGAGCTTAGGGGCTGATCTTCCCTAACCCTCCTAAATTCCTAAATGGGATGTGGATAAAGTCCACATACCTGGAATACAGGGAAAATACTTTCTCGTGGCGGCCAATGTTGCCAACATGCGTTGCAGAAGAAGTTCTTAATGTCCTGCCAAAAGACAGGATCCTACAGAAGTGTGCAAGCAGGAACAGGAAAGAGTAATGTCTACATTCCGCTCCTGATTTAAAGAATTTGTCGAATAGGTTTGGATCTTGGAAAATCTAGGTGGCGGCTGACGAACTTCTTGGGGTGTTCACTTCATGAGAACGTATTTTCCCTGTACGCCAGTCATGAAGGCCGTTGCCCCTGGCAAGTACAGAAGCAACCAGAGCTAGCACACATGGCTGGCTAGCAAATAACGTGTTACAGCTTTTTTTGTATAAACTAATTATTGCCATTCAAGAGTTAACTTATGACGAAGAAAGACAAAAATGTTGATGGAGAGGTGTGGCCCTCTGGGGCGGACTCTGTGTTTTAAGGCGGTTACCATTTCGGAGGTTAGTGATCCTTCGTGATCATCAAGGTTACTTTTCCGCTACAGTAAGCCTTCCAAGCATTCCAAAGTGTATTTCCGTGTTCGGTCGTCTGTTTCTGCCGAGGCACTCTGTTGTGCACGGCGTGTGTTGCGGGATAGAACTTGTCGTGAATTTCAGTTGTTATACAAATGCTTCATACGATGACGTGACAGCAACTTTGGGCCTGAAGATGACAAAATGAAATGCCGAAACTAGCTACTTTCAGAATAAAATAAATATCTTAAAGTATACGGCTGTTGGTGAATTTTATTGTCATTGAAAATTAGTCACCAGCCGATGTCCCTTGACCATGATGGACCAACAGAGATTGAAGTATAAGGTTGGCGCATAAGTTCGTAACGTTTTTGTATTGCATGTTGGCATTCCTGTTACTGTGGTTTATTTATTGACTGTCATTTTTTTTATTTGTAGTTCATTGTTGCTATTTGAATTGACATACTATCATTTTGTCATTCGGGGGAAGTGAGTGGAGTTGTGGGAGCTAGGAAATTGAGTACCAGGTGGATAAATCGGAACATTTCCGACATATTCTTTTGGTTGAGTTCAGCAGGGAGGTGACAGCATTTGAGGACCCCAAACACATTTGCGCCGTGTATGTGGATAATGCTACTGGACAGAGCGCAGCAAGAAAATGGTTTTCTGGTTTTAAGAAGGATCATTTTGACATTAGTTACTCTCCACGTTGAGGAAGACCTTCAGGGTTTCATGAAGATCGTTTAAAAGCACCAATCCACAATGATCCATTTCAGTGTACTCGACAACGGTGAAATGAGATGAACTATGATCATTCCACCATAGTGCGACGTTTTTATGCTATATAGAAGGTTCAAAAATCGGATGTATGGGTATCGCATGCTCTAAGCCGAAACCACAAAAATCAGCGGATGGCCATATGTGCATCTCTGTTGCTCATGAACTCACTAGTGAACAAAACCGACCCGTGTTACTGGCTTTGAGAAATGGTGTCTTTATGCTGATATAAAGAAAAGGAAGGAATGGTTGAGGTTGAACAAAGCAGCAACTCCCCGTACAGAGACCTGCGCGCAATCACAAAAGATACTACACTACTGACCATTAAAATTGCTACACCACGAAAATGATGTGCTACAGAAGCGAAATTTAGCCGACAGGAGGAAGATGCTGTGATATGCAAATGATTAGTTTTTCAGACCATTAACACAAGGTTGGCGACGGTGGCGACACCTACAACGTGCTCACATGAGGAAAGTTTCCAACCGATTTCTCATACACAACCAGCAGTTGACCGGCATTGCCTGGTGAAACGTTGTTGACATGTCTCGTGTAAGGAGGATAAATGCGTACCATCACGTTTCCGACCTTGATAAAGGTCGGATTGCAGCCTATCGCGATTGCGGTTTATCGTATCGCGACATTGCCGCTCGCGTTGGTCGAGATCCAATGACTGTTAGCAGAATATGGAATCGGTGGGTTCAGGAGGGTATTACGGAACGCCGTGCTGGATCCCAACGGCCACGTATCACTAGCAGTCGAGATGACAGGCATCTTATTCTCATGGCTGTAACGGATCGTGCAGCCGCGTCTCGATCTCTGAGTCAACATATGGGGACGTTTGCAGCAGCTTGGACTATCAGCTCAGAGACCATGGCTGCGGTTACCCCTGACGCTATATCACAGACGGGAGCGCCTATGATGGTGTACTCAACGACGAACCTGGGTGCACGAATGGCAAAACGTCATTTTTTCGAATGAATCCAGGTTCAGTTTACAGCGTCATGATGGTCGCATCCGTGTTTGACGACATCGTGGTACACGCACATTGGAAGCGTGTATTCGTCACCGCCATACTGGCGTATCACCCGGCGTGATGGTGAGGGGTGCCATTGGTTACACGTGTCGGTCACCTCTTGCTCGCATTGACGGCTCTTTGAACAGTGCTGTAGTGTGTAAGCTTAGGGACTGATGTCCATAGCAGTTAAGTCCCATAAGATTTCACACACATTTGAACATTTGAACAACTTTTGCGCAGCTGGTATTTTTGGACGTTCGTTGAGCCAGAACTGCCTCGTGGAAAACAAAGGTTTGAGTTAACCTTACGTATTTTTTGGCGTTTAATCGGAATATGTAATAAAAAAAGGAGTGGTTCCCATTTGAAAAGACAAAGGTGACCCGACCAACTCAGGAGGAATGGTTAGGTGGTGGCCAGTTGTAACACAAGCAGATGTCCCCTTTAGTAGTAAAAACTTTACACCTACAACATTGTTTTCGTACGATGCGTTCTTTTTGATACAGTTACCTCAAGTGAAAACAAACGCAATATATAACACTATCTGTTTGCAGCTTCACTCTAGTCCACAGAATGAGTGGGCGCTCGTTTGCTGGCATTTCCTCTCAAAAGAGAGCGTTCTATTTGGAGTTTCAGTTGCGACTTCTTCGTTGAGCTGATTGCACGTTACGAGCGCTTAATTAAGGGGGTCTAGCGCAGCTGCAGCGCAGCCCCCCCGGCGCAACACAGCGTTCCGCTAACTGGCGCTTTCCGCTGACATTTGATCCGGCTGGCCACGGCAACACAGCGAGACTGGACGCAAGTCAGCGCTTCGATCCTGGCTGTAATTGGACGGCTCTGATTCGTGCACAGACGTTGTAAGAAGAGGAAGGATCAGAGCGGATCCTCCGCGTCGGCTTATGCTGTACTCCAGACTGTATACTTTTCTTGAAAGAAATCACTTCCCTGCGTGAGGCATTTTCCTATATCATATAAAGTATTCAATTTCATTCGAGTCTACTTCATTTCGCCCCCTTGGGCATTATCAAGGGACAACACACAAAAATTATGATATACGCTTACAGAACGGTGTGAAAACAACAGCATCATGTATGGGCGCCCTTGCAAGAATGCTGCATAAACGTAGTGGTTAGGAGTCTGTCACAGCTCTGCAGTTCTATATGAAAAACGAAAATTGCGATTCTACAATTTTTATTTATTTGCTGCCATTTAATGAGGACCTATCCCGTTGAATTTTGTATTGCAGATCATATTAGACACAAGAATACATCAGTTGTTATTCAAATTATAATCATAACTTTATTTGAACAAAATAAAATTTTTAACGGTACATACAGAGTTACGTGAACCTAAACTGGTAAAAACAAAGACAAAAAACACCATCTCTATACTACTATTAGCCTATATTTTTGTTTCTGCAAACTGTCTCCATCCTAATAAGTTTCTATACTATCTATATTATTGAACGGCTAAAATCACCCAATTCACTAGCAGGTTGTCAATGTAGCGGCTTCCGGCAGCAACAAAAATTTTATCTAAATTGAAAATTTAGAATGCTATCATTCAAAGACATAATTTTACGTTAAATATTTACAGGAAATAATACAAAAACGTAAAGAATATAATAAACAGATTGCTTTTATTGATTTTAAAATTTTCACGTCAATAGTCAGGAACTTTTAAAATAATTAGGAATCGAGGATATGTGAAACATCTAACAAATGCGATAAAAAATTTATATCGAAATACTACTATCATTCTTGTTTTCAACGAAAAATGGTTCATGAGATACGAAGTAACAAACGAGTACGACTAGACTGTCATCTCTTCCCAACTTTGTTCAACATTTACATACATAAAATGGCGCATTTTTGAAAAAAAAAGACACGAGAATTCTTTTAAATTTTTCACTATATGCGGGCAATCTAATTACCCTGGCAGAAAAAGGAAAGGACATTTAGAACGGAATTTACTTGCTGAAACAAATAAATGCGAATCTAACATGGAGTGTCAATAGAAATACTGAGACAATGGCTTTCATGGAAAAGATCACATTATAACCAAGTTTAGATTTTGAACAGTAAACCATTTCAGTTAGCTAAGATACAAGGTTCAAATGGTTCAGATGGCTCTGAGCACTATGGGACTTAACTGCTGAGGTCATCAGTCCCCTAGAACTTAGAACTACTTAAACCTAACTAACCTAAGGACATCACTCACATCCATGTCCGAGGCAGGATTCGAAAGTGCGACCGTAGCGGTCGCGCGGTTCCGGACTGTAGCGCCTACAACCGCTCGGCCGCTCCGGCCGGCAAGATAAGAGGTGTGATATGGCTACAGCAAAAATACAGAAATTAAGTTTAGTAAATTCAGCCGAATATGTGGAGCCGGTCGATGTGGCCGTGCGGTTCTAGGCGCTTCAGTCTGGAACCTCGGGACCTCAACGGTCGCAGGTTCGAATCCTGACTCGGGCATGGATGTCTGTGATGTCCTCAGGCTAGTTTGGTTTAGGTAGTTCTTAGTTCTAGGTGACTGATGACCTCAGATATTAAGTCGCATATCGCTCAGAGCCGAATATGTGGAACGGTTAACAGAAAATTTAAAAATAAAACTACCGAAGGTGCTCAAATTAAATTCTACAAAACTGTTGACTGCCCCATATTGTTCTTTCGAAGCGAGACCTGAATGATTATCAACAAGGAAGAAAGCCGTATTCAGGTGTAAGAAATGAAATTCATGAGAAGAGTTAAAAGTTACTCAACTGAAGGCAGACTAAAGAATCAGGACTCCAGAGAATAACTGTAAATTTTGAGTATAAACAAGTCTAGATTATACAGGGAAATGGAAGGAAAACTTCGAATGACTGGAGAGTGGGTCACGCCCCTTAAAGGCTAGACATTATAATTATCAAGGAAGAAGAGATAGAGCAAGAAACTTGGAAAGAAGGGTACCATAACAGGCAATTTTACCTAAAGAGAAGTACAAGACGAAGAAGAAGGAGAAGAACAGGAAGAAGGTTTGACACAATACACTAACGTGAGAAATACATGGGATAGCGGTATGCACATAAGCAGATGGTTGTCGTCTTACGTATTCAAGGTGTAAAAGGACAGCACATTGGCGGAGCTGTCATTTTTACCCAGGTGATTCATTCGAAAAGATTTCCGACGAGATTATGGCTGCATTACGGGAATTAACAGACAATGAACGCGGAATGGTAGCGGAGCTATGGAGCTAGATGCTTAGAACATTCCATTTCGGAAATCGTTAAGGGAATTCAATATTACAAGATATACAGTATCAAGAGTTTGCCGGTAATACCGAATTTGAGGCAATATTTCTTTCCGCGGACAACACAGCGACCGACGGCCTTCACTAAACAACCGAGAACAGTGGTGTTTCAGTTGCATTGGTTGCCGATTTCGGGCTGACACGCCTATTCTCAGACCACACACGAAAAAATTGCAAGATTCATGTCTTACGATAGTATGTACAAACAGCATGTGTGTCTATATTACAGGTAGGCATATGCTTGTAGACATAACTTGCTGTAAACCATAATTCGTGCAGTATGGTACAGTGCCAAAAGACATGAATAGCTTCTGTACAGCCAAGTATAGAGTGGGCAGCAAGTTAGGTCATTGATTTTAGCCTGTGTGTTCGTTGCGACTGCCTGACACGACCAAAGTGATAAATATTAGCTACAGTACCAACGGAACACACTTATAGGTATCGCCCTCATTTCAAAGCGCACGCGCATATGGCTGCCTACCAGTTTTCTACGGTGCTGCGGCAACCTTTATAATTTATTGATGAGTTTTAAAAAGTAAAGATGTATCAAATTTACATCATATAAAATGCTGACAATCTTGTTTTACAAAATACCATAGACTTCAAATGAAATACGTCGGACGAAGTCAAAAATTATCCAATTTCCTCACCGCGTGAAATAACCGAGGAAATCAATGTGGGACGTTCGGCGAACACATTCCTTAGGACAGTGCGGCGAAATTTAACGTTAATGGGCTGTGGCAAAAGACAACCGACATCAATGCCTTTGCCAACTGCATGATATAGCCTGCAGCGCCTCTCTTGGGCTTGTGACCACATCTGTTGGACCCTAGACGGTCAGATGAGTCCCGGTTTCAATTGGTGAGAGCTGATGATAGGTTTTGAGTTGTCAGAAATGCATTGTACAAGCTGTTGGTGACCCCTAATGGTATGGGGTGTGTTTACATGGGCCCGCCTCTGTGACCGAGCGGTTTTAGGTGTTTCAGTCCGGAACCACGCGACTGCTACGGTCGCAGGTTTTAATCCTGCGTCGGGCATGGATGTGTGTGATGTCCTTAGGTTTAAGTAATTATAAGGTCTAGGGGACTGATGACCTCAGATGTTAAGTCTGATAGTGTTCAGAGCCATTTGAATTTTTTTTTTCATGGATTGGAGTGGGTTCTCTAGGACCAACTGAACCAATCATTGGCTGTAAATGGTCATGTTCGGCTACTTGGAGACCATTCGCACTCATTCATGGACTTCATGTTCCGAAACAACGACAGAATTTTTGTGGATGGCTATGCGCCATATGATCGGTCCAAAATTGTTCGCGATTGCTTTGAAAAACACAGCGTACAATTCGAGCGAATGATTTGGACACCAGATCGGCCAACAAGAATCCTATCGAACTTTTATGGGAGATAATCGACAGGTCAGTTCGTACACAAATCCCGCACTGGCAACACTTTCGCAGTGATGGATGGCTGTGTAGGCAGCACGGCTCAATATTTCCGTAGGGAAGTTACAGCGACTTGTTGAGTCCATTCCACGTCGAGTTGCTGCACAACTCCTGTCAAAGGGAGGTCTTAAATGACATTAGGAGGTATCCGATGACTTCTATCAACCCAGTGCAAGTCAAATATTTAAGTTAGAAACTGTAATTGAGTCAACATATTGATGTTACCCATTATACGTCTTACTAGAAAGGTTTCTTTCCATTTCACTTCACTCTCCCACTACTAGAAGCCGACCTCGGGGAAGATCAGTTTGGATTCCGTAGAAATATTGGAACACGTGAGGCAATACTGACCTTACGACGTATCTTAGAAGAAAGATTAAGGAAAGGCAAACGTACGTTTCTAGCATTTGTAGACTTAGAGAAAGCTTTTGACAATGTAGACTGGAATACTCTCTTTCAAATTCTAAAGGTGGCAGGTGTAAAATACAGGGAGCGAAAGGCTATTTACAATTTGTACAGAAACCAGATGGCAGTTAAAAGAGTAGAGGGGCATGAAAGGGAAGCAGCGGTTGGGAAGGGAGTGAGACAGGTTTGTAGCCTCTCCCCGATGTTATTCAATCTGTATATTGAGCAAGCAGTAAAGGAAACAAAAGAAAAATTTGGAGTAGGTATTAAAAACCATGGAGAAGAAATAAAAACTTTGAGGTTCGCTGATGACATTGTAATTCTATCAGAGACAGCAAAGGGCTTGGAAGAGCAGTTGAACGGAATGGACAGTGTCTTGAAAGGAGGATATAAGATGAACATCAACAAAAACAAAACGAGGATAATGGAATGTAGTCGAATTAAGTCGGGTGATGCTGAGGGAATTAGATTAGGAAATGAGACACTTAAAGTAGAAAAGGGAGTTTTGCTATTTGGGGAGCAAAATAACTGATGATGGTCGAAGTAGAGAAGATATAAAAAGTAGACTGGCAATGGCAAGGAAAGCGTTTCTGAAGAAGAGAAATTTGTTAACATCGAGTATAGATTTAAGTGTCCGGAAGTCGTTTCTGAAAGTATTTGTATGGAGTGTAACCATGTATGGACGTGAAACATGGACGATAAATAGTTTGGACAAGAAGAGAATAGAAAATTCCGAAATGTGGTGCTACAGAAGAATGCTGAAGATTAGATGGGTAAATAACATAACTAATGATGAAGTATTGAATAGAATTGGGGAGAAGAGGAGTATGTGGCACAACTTGACAAAAAGAATGGACCGGTTAGTAGGACATGTCCTGAGGCATCAAGGGATCACAAATTTAGCATTGGAGGGCAGGGTGGAGGGTAAAAATTGTAGAGGGAGACCAAGAGATGAATACACTAAACAGATTCAGAAGGATGTGGGTTGCAGTAAGTACTGGGAGATGAAGAAGCTTGCACAGGATAGGGTAGCATGGAGAGCTGCATCAAACCAGTCTCAGGACTGAAGCCCACAACAACAACAACTCCCACAGGGGGACTTCCAGCGTTTTGTTGAGACCATTCCACGTCGAGTTGCTGCACAACTCCTGTCAAATGGAGGTCTTAAATGACATTAGGAGGTATCCCATGACTCTTATCAACCCAGTACAAGTCAAGTATTTAAGTTAGAAACTGTAATTGAGTCAACATAGTCTCACCAGAAAGGCTTCTTTCCATTTCACTTCACTCTCCTACAGTCAATGAAGATTAGAAATGTTTTGATTTTATCATTTAAATTCTAAAAGTTCTGTGGTTACATATGAAGTGCCTTTAATGCAGTGGTTTCCATCGCCTGCTGTAAGCTCATGCCGTTGATCGCTGATGATTCTTCAGACTTTTAGGGCCAGTTTTCCCTTCCAATACCAAGCGGTTGGCGTGAACCTCTTTTCGCTCCTTCGCCCTTATTAATAAGGCCATTGGATGCTTTAACCGGAAACCTTCGCCTGCCCTTATCGGTGATTTTCCTTAAAATTTTACGAAGTGGGTTGGGGCTGGGATTGAACCCGAGACCCAGGCAGATTTTACACTAGTCAGGGATGCTCATACCCCTACACCAGTGACCTACATAACAATGATTTAAAGTTTAACATTTACTTTTGGCGGAAAAAAAGAAGAGAGAGTTGAAACATCAGTGTTGCAATAGCTATTTGTGCCCAATACAAACGTTGTTTTCTCAGTTCTGCAACTCTCTGTTTGTTGGCGAGAGCGAGTCAGGGCGGTAATCTGACGCGTCCTCAACTGGGCGGTTCCCACGTTCTCCTCTGCGTCATTGCTATCACCGTCCGGTGATCTGGCGGGTTCTGTGGGCAGACCTGCCCGTGTCGGAGCGTTGGCTTTCTTCTCTTACTCGTACTTTATGCCACAGAGAACTAGTTAATGTGATCCATCCAACAGAAAATTTGCATCGAGAAAGTGGCTACAAAACTATTTCAACTTCGAAAGAATCCACCTTATTTCTCCGAAACTTCTTCTTTTAACTTTTTCATGGCACTTTCTGCAGGGTGTGTAATCACAATTGACTTATCGATTAGGAGCTTATGATTAGAAACTTGGGTGTCGTAGGTCCTAAGAGCATAGTGATTTCATTCTGAATAACATTGTAGATTCAGGATGCCGTCCTTCTACCGATATTGTAATTTACCACGTGACAGAGCAGAACAGGAAAAGTGAAAAACATTCAAAAATTGCTCCTTCAGCGCGATACTATTTTCACAGAAAT
Source organism: Schistocerca serialis cubense (assembly GCF_023864345.2). Lineage (NCBI taxonomy): Eukaryota > Metazoa > Arthropoda > Insecta > Orthoptera > Acrididae > Schistocerca > Schistocerca serialis. Next base: position 259,761,059 of record NC_064644.1, on the reverse strand, counting down.
GTGTGACACCTTTTTTAAGACTTTTTAGTAAAGGATATGCAGTTGTGTCCAAAAATAAAGCAACAAACTGCTTAGATGGCATTCCAGTCAACGAACAACCAAGTCAACGATAATGCTAGTGCCGGGTAGTCCCTCATCCACAATCGCTGTGTACATTGTCAGTACGGCACGAAGCTGTCAGAAAGTAATGACGCAGGACAGTCGCAAACTGATGTGGCCCGATGGCTTAGCGTGAATCATTCTGTTTTTTTCCGGATGTGGTGACATTTTATAGAGACGGATACTGTATCACAAGGATCAGAGCAGGGCCGATCATGTTTGACGTCAGAAGAGAGGACCGTTATCTGGCTGTAAGGACATGACAGTACCGTCTTAGTATAGCACGGCAATTGGCATGGTAGCTCGCAGCGTCCATTGGACGTGTTGTATTGAGGCAAACGGTGTGAAGAAGGCTTCGGAAGAGTCGCCTTTATTGTCTGAGCCCTACTGTACGTCTACCACTGTCGCCTCTTCAGAGAAGGGAACGTCTAGGGTGGAGTCATCAACATGCCACCTGGACGGTCCAATAGAGGGCCAATGTTGCTTTCAAAGATGAGTCTCGATTTGGTCTGGAGAGTGATTCTCGATGGATTCACATCTGGAGGGAACGTGGAACACGATTTCGGGACTCAAACATTGTGGAAAGAGACCGATATCGAGGATTCCTAATAGTGTGGACAGGGATTATGTTTACCACTCGAACCCCTCTTCATGAAATTTTACTGGTGAATCGGCAAGGTTTAAGAACTGTCATGTATCGTGACGAGATCTTGTGACCCCATTTGCGTTTTTTGCCAGGTACTGTTGGCCCAGACTTCGTGTTGATGGACGATAATGCTAGACCTTATAGAGGACGAGTGGTTGATCTTTTGTTGGAAACGGAAGATATAGCACGCATGGCGTGGCCTGCACGCTCTCCCGATTTTAACGCCATAGAACATGCCTGGGATGCACTTCGTAGACGGGTAGACGGCTTGCATCACGTCAGCATCTACCAACCACTCTCCAAGACTGCAACCAGCTCTGCAAGAAGAATGGGCGCTATTGCCTAAACACAAGACTGATGACATCATTCACAGCATGCCCCGTCGTTTTCAGGCCTGTATTGCTGCTAGAGGTGGTCACATCCGATACTGAACGCACTAACCAGTATCGTAATGTGTGTGCAAATCCATTAAGTTGGAAAAAACGAACAATATTTTTGTCTACCGTTATGCATACTGCAGTTGTTTACGATCTGTATTCTTTACATTGTTTCTACTTAACTATCACCTGTGAATACTGTACTTTGGGAAAATAAAAGCAACTTGAGAAATTTCCGTTTTCTGTTTAATTTTAGACACCAGTGTATTTAGGCGAATAGAAGCGAATGTGCAAACTACAGGGTCTGGTGAACCCAGCATACAGCATCTACTCCAAAAGCTTGAACAACAGAATAACATTTATAGCTGAGACAGTTTGCCAGAAGTTCGGAAGGTATCTGGAAAATGTCGTATGTGTAGTGTCAATAATCCTAGAATAAAACGACTCATTTAACCGTGAAATTCGTATCGCTTTTATAGATTTTTGTTTGGGGGGGGGGGGGGGTGAGCCCAAATTTACATCGAGTTGATCTAAATAAATTATGAGCAATAATGAATGACACTGCTACGGTCGCAGGTTCGAATCCTGCCTTGGGAATGGGTGTGTGTGATGTCCATAGGTTAGTTAGGTTTAAGTAGTTCTAAGTTCTAGGGGTCTTATGACCTAAGATGTTGAGTCCCATAGTGCTCAGAGCCATTTGAACCAATAATGAATGACAGTGGCACCCACCACATCTCGCAAAGGAAACCAAAAACTTATATCGTGGAAGAAAACTGTTAATAAATACTGGAAAGAAATGGGCAAGTGAGGTATCAATCAATTAAGGAGTGAGACACGTGTGTTCTCTTTCACGTGTTCATTTTAACATTGAATTAGCGACTCACTCAGCTTCGCACGGGGAGCACTAAGTATCTACGTTGAGATAATTTGTCTGGCATAGCAGTAATGAATTATGTACTCTCCTCGTGAATCAGTCTATGTATTAGCGAAAAGTGTATCAAAATGTCTACAGTAAGTTCCTGAAATTAGTCTGAACATACAAATCGAAACTGAGCCACGGGATTTAAATTTATAATATGCATAGATGAAGATAAGTACAGATGTATAGACTGTGTTAAAAATTACGTGTGACTCGCTAGCTGGTGCAGGCTTTTAAACGGACAGCACTTCGGCAATTTGTGTGTTCCCAATCTACCCCAGCTATCCAGCCAGGGAAAAGCGACCTACAGTTTAACATTGAAGCCAAACCACGTTTCGTTGCTGGCGAATCTCTAAATCACTGAAAGGTGAAAGCTAGGTTAAAACGCAGGGTGAAAGATCCGTTGTCCAACGGGCATTCGAGCCTGCCACTTTTTAGTTTTCCTTCCAGACACATGCTAGACCACCAAGTCTAAAACAGGTTCACAGCTCTCTGTAGCTGCGGCGGCTGTTTGCTTTACTGCTTTTCCCAGCAGATAAGACCTCCTCTGTGGCTGACCAGCTCACGGTTCCCGTAATTGCCAAGAGATGTAATTACAAACGCGAATTAAACCTTTTTTAGTCATCAGACCCCCCCCCCCTCCCCCCTTGAACCATGGACCTTGCCGTTGGTGGGGAGGCTTGCGTGCCTCAGCTATACAGATAGCCGTACCGTAGGTGCAACCACAACGGAGGGGTATCTGTTGAGAGGCCAGACATACGTGTGGTTCCTGAAGAGGGACAGCAGCCTTTTCAGTAGTTGCAGGGGCAACAGTCTGAATGATTGACTGACTTGGCCTTGTAACACTAACCAAAACGGCCTTGCTGTGCTGGTACTGTGAACGGCTGAAAGCAAGGGGAAACTACAGCCGTAAGTTTTCCCGAGGGCATTCAGCTTTACTGTATCGTTAAATGATGATGGCGTCCTCTTGGGTACAATATTCCGGAGGTAAAATAGTCCCCCATTCGGATCTCCGGGTGGGGACTACTCAGGAGGACGTTGTTATCAGGAGAAAGAACACTGGCGTTCTACGGATCAGAGCGTGGAATGTCAGATGCATTAATCGGGCAGGTAGGTTAGAAAATTCAAAAAGGGGAATGGATAGGTTAAAGTTAGATATAGTGGAAATTAGTGAGTTTCGGAGGCAGGAGGAACAAGACTTCTGGTCAGGTGAATACAACATCTAATAGGGGTAATAAAGGAGTAGGTTTAATAATGACTAGGAGAGCAGGAATGCGGGTAAGCTACTACAAACAGCATAGTGAACGCATTATTGTGGCCAAGATAGATACGAAGCCCACGCCTACCACACTAGTACAAGTTTATATGCCAACTATCTCCGCAGATGACGAAGAGATTGATGATATGTATGATGAGATAAAAGAAATTATTCAGATAGTGAAGGGAGACGAAAAAATAATAGTCATGGGTGACTGGAACTCGATAGTAGGAAAAGGAAGAGAAGGAAACGTAGTAGGTGAATATGGAATGGGAGTAAGGAATGAAAGAGGAAGCCGCCTTGTAGAATTTTGCACAGAGCATAACTTAATCATAGCTAACACTTGGCTCAAGAATCATAAAAGAAAGTTGTATACTTGGAAGAAGCCAGGAGATACTGGAAGGTCCCAGACAGATTACATAATGGTAAGACAGAGATTCAGGAACCACTAAACTGTAAGACATTTCCAGGGGCAGATGTGGACTCTGACCACAATCTATTGGTTATGAACTGTAGATCAAAACTGAAGAAACAGCAAAAATGTAGGAATTTGAGGAGATGGGACCTGGATAAACTGAAAGAACCAGAGGTTGTAGAGAGCTTCAGGGAGAGCATTAAGGAACGATTGACAAGAATGGGGAAAAGAAATACAATAGAAGAAGAATGGGTAGCTTTGAGAGACGAAATAGTGAAGGTAGCCCAGGGTCAAGTAGGTAAATAGACGAGGGACAATAGAAATCCTTGGCTAACAGAAGAGATATTGAATTTAATTGATGAAAGGAGAAAATATAAAAATGCAATAAATGAAGCAGGCAAAAAGGAATATAAACGTCTCAAAAATGAGATCGACAGGAAGTGCAAAATGGCTAAGCAGGGATGGCTTGAGGACAAATGTAAGGATGTTGAGGCGCATATCACCCGGGGTAAGATAGATACTGCCTACAGGAAAATTAAAGAGACCTTTGGAGAAAAGAGATCCACTTGCATGAATATCAAGAGATCATATGGAAACCCAGTTCTAAGCAAAAAAGGGAAAGCAGAAAGGTGGAAGGAGTATATAGAGGCTCTATACAAGAGCGATGGTCTTGAGGACAATATTATAGAAATGGAAGACAATGTATATGAAGATGAAATGGGAGATACGATACTGCGTAAAGAGTTTGACAGAGCACTGAAAGACCTAAGTCGAAACAAGGCCCCGGGAGTAGACAAGATTCCATTAGAACTACTGACAGCCTTGGGAGAACCAGGCTTAACAAAACTGTACCATCTAGTGAGCAAGGTGTATGAGACAGGCGAAATACCCTCAGACTTCAAGAAGAATATAATAATTCCAATCCCAAATCAAGCAGGTGTTGACAGATGTGAAAATTACCGAACTATCAGTTTAATAAGCCCCTGCTGCAAAATACTAACACGAATTCTTTAGAGACGAATGGAAAAACTGGTAGAAGCCGACTTCGGGGAAGATCAGTTTGGATTCCATAGAAACGTTGGAACACGTGAGGCAATACTGACCCTACGACTTTCCTCAGAAAATAGAGTAAGGAAAGGAGAAAATACTTTTCTAGCATTAGTATACTTAGAGAAAGCTTTTGACAATGTTGGCAGGAATACTCTCTTTCAAATTCTGAAGGTGGCAGGGGTAAAATACAGGGAGCGAAAGGCTACTTACAATTTGTACAGAAACCAGATGGCAGTTATAATAGTCGCGGGGCATGAAAGGGAAGCAGTGGTTGGGAAGGGAGTGAGACGGGGTTGTAGCCTATCCTCGATGTTATTAAATCTGTATATTGAGCAAGAGCAGTAAAGGAAACAAAAGAAAAATTCTGAGTAGGAATTAAAACCCATGGAGAAGAAATAAAAACTTTGAAGTTCGCCGATGACATTGTAATTCTGTCAGAGACAGCAAAGGACATGGAAGGGCAGCTGAACGGAATGGACAGTATCTTTAAAGGAGGGTATAATATGAACATCAACAAAAGCAAAACGACGATAATGGAATGTAGTCGAATTAAATCGGGTGATGCTGCGGGAGTTAGATTAGGAAATGGGACGCTTAAAGGAGTAAATGAGTTTCGCTATTTGGTGAACTAAATAATAATTGATGATGGTCGAAGTAGAGAGGATATAAAATGTAGACTGGCAATGGCAAGGAAAGCGTTTCTGAAGAAGAGGAATTTGTTAACATCGAGTATAGATTTAAGTGTCCGGAAGTCGTTTCTGAAATTATTTGTATGGAATGTAGCCATGTATGGAAGTGAAACACACACGATAAATACTTTAGACAAGAAGAGAATATAAGCTTTCGAAATGTGATGCTACAGAATAATGCTGATGATTAGTTGGATAGATCACGTAACTAATGAGGAGGTACTGAATGGAATTGGGGAGAAGAGAAATTTGTGGCACAACTTGACTAGAAGAAGGGGTCGGGTGGTAGGGCATATTCTGAGTCATCAAGGGATCACCAATTTAGTATTGGACTGCAGCGTGGAGGGTAAAAATCGTAGAGGGAGACTAAGAGATTCATACAATAAACAGATTCAGAAGGGTATAGGTTGCAGTAGGTACCAGGAGATGAAGAAGCTTGCACAGGATAGAGTAGCATGGAGAGCTGCATCAAACCAGTCTCTGGAATGAAGACCACATCAACAACAACAACAGCTCATTCTCGTACCAGGAAAGTTACTCTTGTCTCTTCTTCTTGTCAAGAGTTTTTCGCATATTCCTTTACTCGCTGGCTCTGCGGAGAACCTCCTTACCTTATCAATGTGTGTGTGAAATCTTATGGGACTTAACTGCTAAGGTCATCAGTCCCTAAGGTTACACACTGCTTAACCTAAATTATCCTAAGGACAAGCACGCACACCCATGCCCGAGGGAGGATTCGAACCTCAGCCGGGACCAGTTACCTTATCATTTAAATATGGTACGTATAACAATTCATATATTACAAACTCATCAGTAATAAGCTTGTATAAACAAATCATCAAAAAAATGGTCAAATGTGTGTGAAATCTTATGGGACTTAACTGCTAAGGTCATCAGTCCCTAGGCTTACACACTACTTAACCTAAATTATCCTAAGGACAAACACACACACCCAAGCCTGAGGGAGGACTCGAACCTCCGCCGGGAACAGTCGCACAGTCGATGACTGCAGCGCCATAGACCACTCGGCTAATCCCGCGCGGCAACAAATCATCCTCAGGAACCAGTCTCTTAGTGAAAACCTGCGAAAATCAATACATTAGTTCCTGAGATTAGCCCGAATATAGAGGCAGAAATCATGGCGCAGGACTTTATAATATGTATAGAAGATATAGATATAAGACGAATATAGCAGAAGAAGATATATAACAGATATAACTGGAGTAGACCGAACATACATAGAGGATGACTGAATTAAAGTATCAATTTTCTTTTTCGAATTCCATAAGTCCCATCCACTGTGACGCTTAAGTTTGAAATCTGACTCAAAGGTGCATACAATTCTCATACAACCCTCCTCTGTGTAATGGTGGAAGAACGTGGCGCCCTGCGATGTCATCCTTGGGCTCGACAACGCTTTAAACAGCGAGGTGCCGACACTTGCAAAAAAAAAAAAAAAAAAAAAGTCTCAGCTTAGAAGTTCATGCGGCGTGTAAGGTGGGTTATTGATGCCACATTGGGAGCAGATTTCACCACAATGCTCTGCCCATTGTTATCGTGGACATATCACACGACGAGAAGTTTGTCAAGTCGCCCTCTTATCCACATCTCACCCCTTGTTTTGGCACCTCTGCGTTGAAGGTTAGAACCACGACGCCCAGCGTTGAAACCCAGCAGTTTCCTCATCGGTGACCGAGGAAAACATTCCTGCTATACCGCTGCTTGAAATCGTCACGAAAAGGCCGTAGGGGGTGCCATACATGGTGTCAACGAAACCACTCCTTTCTCAGGGGCGGCCGATATTGTTCGTAGTGCGATGAACAACAGGAAGAATTTCTTTACAATCTTTAACGTTGCTGACACCCTCGGGCGTTTGAACTTTTTTCTATGTACATTTTGGAGCTGAATACCCATCGAAGGTGAACACATCCATGTGGAACGCAGTGCGACGGAAATTTTTGCTCTCGTGTAGGACTACAGGTTGGAACCACTAGGGACCGTTTAAAAGCATTCGACAAGATTCGAACGTGATCCAGAGCAGCTAAGGGTGCTTATGGTTTTTCACAGTTCCTATTTTGCGTCATCGTGTGGCGTGATCGTGGAAGGCTGTGACATTAGCATACACTATGTGATCAAAAGTATCCGGAAACCCCAAAAAACATACGTTTTTTATATTAGGTGCGTTTTGCTGCCACATACAGCCAGATACTCCTTATCAGCGACCTCAGTAGTCATTAGACATCGTGAAAGAGCAGAATAGGGCGCTTCGAGGAACTCACGGACATCGAACGTGGTCAGATGTTTGAGTGTCACTTGTGTCATACGCCTGTACAGGAGATTTCCATACTCCTAAACATCCTTGGTCTCACTGTTTCCGATTGACAGTGAAGTGGAAACGTGAAGGGACACGTACAGCAGAAAAGCGTACAGGCTGACCTCGTCTGTTGACTGACAGAGATCGACGACAGTTAAAGAGGGTCGTAATGTGCAACAGTCAGACATCGATCCAGACCATCACACAGGAATTCCAAACCGCATCAGGTTCCACTGAAGATACTATGACAGTTATGCGGGAGGTTAGAACACTTGGATTTCATGGTTGACCGGCTGCTCATAAGCCACACATCATGCCGGTAAATGCCAAACGACGCAAGTCCCCTGCTGTTTTGCGTGGCACTACTGCAGCACAGGCCAACATTGATGTTTTAAGCACCTTCTTGCTTCCGACTGTTGAAGAGCAATTCGGGGATTGCGATTGTATCTTCCAACACAATCGAGCACCTGTTCATAATGCACGGCCTGTGGCAGAGTTACACGACAATAACATCCCTGTAATGGACTGGCCTGCACAGAGTCCTGACCTGAATCATATAGAACACCTGTGTAATGTTTTGGAACGCCGAGTCCTCACCAACCGACATCGATACTTCTCCTTAATGCAGCACTCGGCGAAGAATGGGCTGCCATTCCCCAAGAAACCTTCCAACACCTGATTGAAAGTATGACTGCGATAATGGAAGCTGTCATCAAGGCTAGTGGTGGGCCAACACCGTATTGACTTCCAGCATTACCGATTGAGGGCGCCACGAACTTGTAAATCATTTTCAGTCAGGTGTCTGGATACCTTTGCTCACATAGTGTATTCGTGAATAAAGCTGCAAAGGGTCTCTTAAGATCTCCCAGTTTGGCAAAACCCTCAGTGGCGCCCACTTTCTCAGACTAAACCCATGACGACATCTTAGGCGCTTGCAAACCGGCAACTCCTTTGACACATTCCGACTCTGGGTCGCCTATTATCAGGCGCAAGTGCAGCATTGTAGTTGCGAGAGCAGCAGCACAGTCTGGAACTGACTGTACAGGTGCATTTATAAAATTCTCAATAAAGGTGGGCAGTTGTGGCTGAGGTTTTGCCAGACTGAGGGGTCTTTAGTGGGACCCTTTGCGTTTTATTCATGACTGTGTCTATGTTGTATTCTCCCCTGGTCACGCCACAGTAGGACGTGAGGTAGGAAGTGTGAAGAAATATGAGTACCCTTAGCTGCTGAGTATCATGTTCAAATTTCGTGGAATAGTTTTGAATGGTCCATAGTAGTTCCAGCCTCTACACGAGAGCAAAAATTGCGGTTGTGCTGCTCTCCAAAAGGGTGGTACCACATTCGACAGGGTTGCAGCCCCACCATGTCCTTAGACAAGAGCTGAAATGCCCGAGGGTGTCAGCAGAAAATTGTAAGTTTGCCGAAAAATAAAAATCGATCTCAAACCAGATTTAAATATAGAGTCCTCTTTTCTTGGCACAATGTAGTTTCCCTATTTGTGTGCCTGTACATCTAACGTGCCCAGTGACGCCTCTAACTTGCAGAACCCAAAGAAGGAGCTTTCATTCCGCGAAACTTCTGAAGCATCATACTCTATACCACTTACTGGCGTGGAGGAAGCTGTGAACTGTCACTTTTATAACCGAGTTCTGGAGGAGCCCTGTAGATCTGTTATGCTGCCATTACCCGGATGGTCCTAACCACCTAAGTAACTCCCAACATATGTATTGCTGCACTAACAGCTTCCACTGATTTACCATCTTGGCGAAAGTTTGTTGTTGCAAAATGGGGAGACTTACATTAAAATTAATATCATACAAAAGTACTTGCATAAGTAACGTAAATATAATCTTTGCCAATTTCAGCTGTTCACTCTTACTAACTCTCTATCCCTCCACCCCTTCGAACTTTTACTTTGCTTCACGGAGACGTACGAGAAAACACTGCACAGATGTTTTTTATACAACAATAACTTATTTTCTAGACAAATAGTCGCATTTAAATTTAATCGAGTGTCCTTATCTTTCAGTTATAGTACAATTTCCATCTCTTTTGGTGTCCTGAGCCAACTCAGTGAAATTTTGTGGTTAGATTTTGACAAGCTACATCTTACGTTAATGTAGTAGCTATTTTTGCGAAAAATGAATGTACATTATATAAGGTTGTACGTATAGCCACTCGAAACTGTAATTACAAATATTATTGTTAGAAAACGTAGATTTTGCGTAATAGACAAATTAGTTAATTGAAAGGCAAATAAATTGTAATCTATAGTGACAACAGCAGTATTATGCAGTTTTGACAGGCAGGTAGGAAATCTGTGGGTGCTAAATTTGTGTAGGACAGCTCAAACGTTTGTGGAGGTTTTGCACTATATAAAATTTGCTACCGTAATATGATCTCTGCAACAATCTCTTGTTAAAAAGTAGAATAAATATTATGTCAGGCGTTTTGGATGTGACTCGGAGCCCTGGTGCAAGTCTTTCAATTAGACGCCACTTAAGCCGCTAACCTACCATGCCTTATCCAACTGGGGAAAGGGGGCCTACAGTTTAATGTGGAATCCGAACCACTTGTTATTCCTGGCTATGGCTCATAAAACATAAAAATCATATTTCGTACATTACTGCTTACATTCACTGTGAACGGAAACTTAACTAAACTTAACTATAAGTTTTATAAAGAGTATTTGCAACATTTCCAATAATGTTGTTAATATTTACTTAAAGAATATACAGGGTGACACAGGCATAAACGCAGATATTTTTATATGTGGTATCTTAACGTGTACACACATCACTGTGGTTAGTTTTTCTTTGTGTCAGACAGTCTTCCCACAAACATGTCACATAATTTAGTACCTGACGTTTTTTGTTTCGTAGGTGGACCACTAGGTGAACTACTCCTGTCAGTATAGACTAATCACTTTGCACTCATGCGTCCACACTTCATTGATGAGAACCAGGAAGTGTGGCAATAATTACCGTTGCATTTATTTTCTCCTCACCTTAAACCATTGAAAGACAGAAATTAAAATTAAAAATGTGTAGTCACATACTCATTCACATAGGAAGTGATATATATTGTTAATTCACTTAACAAAATGCTAGAGCTATCCAGAAAGCAGCAGACGTGATCTGTCGCGGCGATTTGGATGGGCAGGAATACAGACGCCATATTGGTGCCGTAGCGTCCCTACACTCAGTAAGCATCCAGCGGTGGTAGCGTGTGGTCTGCGTCTCTGTTGCTTTGCTTTCTATTCAAAATGGCTCTGAGCACTATGGGACTTAACATCTGAGGTCATCAGTCCCCTAGAACTTAGAACTACTTAAACCTAACTAACCTAAGGACACCACACACATCTATGCCCGAGGCAGGATTCGAACCTGCGATCGTAGCAGTCGCACGGTTCCGGACTGAAGCCCCTAGAACCGTTCGACCATCGCGGCCGCCTTTGATTTCTGTGGCGTGTTGAAATGTGCGGTGCAATAGAACATCTCGCTACTTGTGAAACGCGTTCTGGAATTTGGTTTTCGTTGGAAAAAAAAAAAACTGCAAAGCAATCGAAATTTTTCGTGATGTTTTTGGTGGGTGCGGAAAAGGAATAATGAGTGAAAGCCGACTGAGGCAATGGTGCACTGGTTTTAAAAATGGCTTTTCCAATGTTCAAGATGAGGACCGCAGTGGTGGACCTAGCCTTGTGACTGACGAACTGGTGATGAAAGTTAACGAAAAAGTTCGTGAAAAGCGTCGTTTCACGATTACGGAACTTTCGCAACGTTCTCCCAAATTTCACGGAGCTTTGTACATGAAACTGTGGCGGAGAGGCTTGGTGACCACAAATTTCGTGCTAGGTGAGTTCCCAAAGTCTAGTCGCAGACGGTAGATCTGTACAGAGATTGTAATGTGCCACGGTATGATAAGTGTCTCAGGAGACTATGTAAAAAAAAAAAAAAAAAGCATAAGAGTTTACCTTTAAAGTGTATATAATAAAATTTGGTAGTTTCCATATTGTTAATTTTTTATTTCAAAACGTCGATTATTTTCTGAACAGCCCTCGCATATTTTGAAAGGTTGATATTTTTATATACCAATTGGTTACTGAGCCGTGATGCGGTCGACTTTGCTTCGGGTTTAGTAGACGTTCGATATCTCGCTTTGGCAGCTCTGATATTAGAGAAACTATGGTGTCACTAGCCTTAAAAGGGGCGCGCAGGGGGAGGGGGGGGGGGGCTAGGGGAAGGCAGACAGGAAGAGGAAGAAGACAGGAACACACACAGAGAGAGAGAGAGAGAGAGAGAGAGAGAGAGAGCAAGCGACCACAGAGAGTGTGCTCCTCTCGTAGACGAGAAGTGGAGTCAAGTGCAACTAACCGTACGTAGAGCCGTGGTGTGTGGTGACCTTTGTGGACAGGCGGTTGTATATGCAGGTTGGCTTCTGCCGAGCTGAGTACGTAGTGTCACCGTGTCTGCAAGCGGGGTGCGTTAGCCTGGCTCAACTCACGAGTGGGTCTCACTTTCAGCAAAGTAGTTTCTGTTTACTTCTCACTGAAGGCACTGTTCCGAACATAGCATGGGAATCAAGTTGTTGATCGTAGTGTGTGCAACGCGCTCAGCTTTAGATGCATCTTGTAGTATGGCTAAAGTATATGAGAATGCTATTCCAGCACTAGCGAATCAGGACGCAGTGAAAGTTGTACATCTGATAAACACTCATCCTGCTCTAAAAATTTGTACTAAAGCAAACCTATGTGAAGTTCGCCATACTGGTTACCATGTATATCTTTAGTTCCAGTACCCGCGCAGTAACACTATGGAAAGACATTCTCAAATTTAAAGTGTGTAAAGTACCAAGCAAATGAGGTGCTGTTTATTCACACACATGACTTTGCCTAGCTCCTCGTTATGTAAATTTTTTAGTTATTTAATTCTCTCGCTTTAAATTGCACCAAGTAACTGAGGTGCTATGTTGTGGTTTTAATATTTGAAGGTGTTTTTTGGTTTGGGGATTAACTTGTCTAACTCTTTCATTGATTAATTACCATTTTGGGGTAAATTAAAAGTCTGCTCTTTAAAACAGCTAACTACGCTAAACTCTGATCTTATTAAGATCCAAGATATTTTATTCACTTTGCTTGGTTATTATAAGTGCTTAACAGTTGCAGTGTTGCAGGAGCTATTATTACTACGTGCGGAAATTGTGTTGAAGTAGGGCCAAACTAACAACCACAGAGGTGGCGTGCAAGAGCGTTGCCAGCCGACCTCCCAGTCTAAAGTTAATTCGCGATGTAAAAGGAGTTCTTTAGCAAACGAGGCGCTTCATGTTCATTTTTTGTAAAACGGACTGGCATATTTGCCATGGCATTGGTTGCGTTTTTTAAGTGATTGAATTTGTTCATAATTGTGAATATTTGTCCCCTTCAAATTTATTGTTAGGTTTACCTAAAGAAATTTTAAAACTAGTTAATGCTTTTTAGGTTTTAAAGTTAATGTTTTGATCTATTTTAAAGTTATTTAGATTTTTCGATGTTTGGATTTATCCGAGGTCTTGTGTAAAGTATACCTAAAGAAATTTTAAAACTGGTGAAGGTTTTTTAGGTTTCAGAGTTAATGTTTTGATCTGCTTTAAAGTTACTTAGGTTTTTTAATGTTTGCGTTTATCGCGAGGTCTTGCGTAAACACAGACTGTCATAATAATTAAATCAAGGCCCTAAGACGAATCATTTACAGAAGAATGAAAAACTGATAGAAGCCAACCTTGGGGATGATCAGCTTGGATTCCGGAGAAATGTAGAAACACGCAAGGCAGTACTGACCCTACGACTTCTCCTAGAAACAGGTTAAGAAAAGCAGGCCCACACTACAGCATCTGTAGACTTAGAGAAAGCTTTTCACAATGTTGACTGGAATACTATCTTTGAAATACTTGAGGTAGGGAGCAAAAGGCTATTAAAGATTGTACAGAAACCAGACGGCAGTTGTAAGAGTCGAGGGGCACGAAAGGGAAGCAGTATCTGAGAAAGGCGCGAGACAGGTTTGTAGCGTATTCCCGACATTCTGTCTGTACATTGAGCAAGCAATAAAGAAAACCGAAGAAAAATTTGGAGTAGGAATTAACGTTCAGGAAGAATAAATAAAAACTTCGAAGTTTGTGGATGACCTTTTAATTCTCTCAGATACAGCAAAGGAACTCGAAGAGCAATTTAACGGAATGGACAGCATCTTGGAAGGAGGATATTTGATGAACATCAACAAAAGCAAAACAAGAGCCGTCAGGGTGGCCGAGCGGTTCTAGGCGCTTCGACTGGAACCGCGCGACCGCTACGGTCGCAGGTTCGAATCCTGCCTCAGGCATGGATGTGTGTGATGTCCTTAGGTTAGTTAGGTTTAAGTAGTTCTAAGTTCTAGGGGACTGATGACCTCAGATGTTAAGTCCCATAGTGCTCAGAGCCATTTGAACCAAAACAAGAATGGTGAAATTTAGTCGCATTACATCAGGTGATGCTGAGGGAATGAGATTAGGGAACAAGACACTGAAAGTAGTAGATGTGCTTCGGAAATTGCCAGCGAAATAACAAATGATAGCCCAAGTAGACAGGATACAAAATGTAGACTGGTAATGGCGTTTCTGAAGAAAAGAATATAGACTTCAGTATTAGGAAGTTATTCGTCTAGAGTGTAGCCATGTATGGAAGTGAAACACGGACAATAAACAGTTTAGACAAAAAGAGAATCGAAGCCTTTGAGATGTGGTGCTACGGAAGAATGCTAAAGATTATATGGGTAGATCATGTAACTAATGGGGAGGTACTGAATAGAATTGAGGAGAAAAGAAATTTATGGCAAAACCTTACTAGAAGAAGGGATCGCTTAATCAGACACATTCTGAAACATCAACGGATCATCAATTTGGTATTGGAGGGCGGTGTGGGGAGTAGCAGTCGTAGAGGGAGACCGAGAAATGAATACAGTAAGTAGATTCAGAAGGACGGAGGTTGTAGTAGTTATTCGGAGATGAAGAGATCTGCACAGGGTACAGTAGAGTGTGGAGGTGCATAAACCAATCGTAGCAGGGAGGAGATTAGTGTTTAATGTCCCATCGACAACGAGGTCATTAGAGACGAAGCACAAGCTCGGAGCAAGGAAGTATGGGAGAGGAAATCAGACGTGCCCTTATCACAGGAACCATCCTGGCATTTGCCTTAAGCAGTTGAGTAAAGTCACGGAAAACGTAAATCAGGGTGGTCGGACGCGGGTTTGACCCGTCGTCCTCCCGAATGCGAGTCCTGTGTGCTAACCACTGCGCTACATCGCTGGGTCAAACCAGTCTTCGGCCTGAAGACAACATAAATGTGTTCCTATGGTTACTACAGGTAATGTGTGTAAGTGTTGCTGCGTCATGTAGCAACTTTTAAATCCATCAAAAATCGTTTCTCCTGCATAACTCCTACTATTCCATGGACGAATTTCTATTTAAAACTGGTACCCTTAAAAAAAGAACAAGTAACTGATGAGCAAAACTAAAAAAATCTTTCTCTGATCTTAACGCCAGTCATGTTCAAATATGTGTGGATTTCTAAGGGACCAGGCTGCTGAGGTCATCGGTCCCTAGACTTGCACACTACTTAAACTAACTTATGCTAAGAACAACACAAACACCCATGCCCGAGGGAGGACACGAAGCCGGCCGAAGTGGCCGTGCGTTTAAAGGCGCTGCAGTCTGGAACCGCAAGACCGCTGCGGTCGCAGGTTCGAATCCTGCCTCGGGCATGGATGTTTGTGATGTCCTTAGGTTAGTTAGGTTTAACTAGTTCTAAGTTCTAGGGGACTAATGACCTTAGCAGTTGAGTCCCATAGTGCTCAGAGCCATTTGAACCATTTTTTTTTAGGACACGAAGCTCCGGCGGGAGGGCTGCGCAATCCGATACATGGCGCCCTAAACCGCGCGGCCACTCCGCGCGGCTGCTACTCATAAGTACATATACTGTAAACCGAATCGTTCCACATCATTTCAATAAAAGAATCGTTTAAATGATTTATGGAACGTGTGACTAACTAACTAGGAGCCTTGTAAACGTTCAGTGTACACTGTTAGCTTCATCGCCTCCGCGGCTTGGACTGCATTTTCCCCGAAACGGCGCCCACCCCTCCTCCCCCCCACCCCCGCCACCCTTGCCACGACGGCCCTGATGGAGCGGGGTGGGGGTCGCACAACTTGCCACTTGGAACTTTACGGCCAGCGAGTGACGCAAGTGCTGCGTGGGCGGCCGCTGTACCCGCACTTTGCATGACACCGTCTGCTTTCGTCCGTTTTGGTCGGTCTGTGTAATTTTCCAGGCCGTCCTGGTACTCAGTACGAAATAATAAGTCTCACAGATGTGGTATGGGTTTATTGAATTGTATTATGGCTTACAGAATTATATTTTAAAAGTACATGCAGTTTAGTTGATATAAAATAAAATGTTATGAATCAGTACGTGCAGATACATCTATAGTTGGTTGATTAGTTAGTTTCTTGTTCCACGGATCATGTGGAATACGTCGTTTTACATTCATATTGCAAGTTAATTCGTACATATAATTACAAGCTGAACATTTGTAGGTTTACTTTCTTTTTCTAAAAAGGAAAAACGAAAGTAGGTACATAGATATAAGTTACTAGTTCCTACCTGTCATCTCTTACACATTAAAACAAAAAACTCTTTTTGCACTGTTTAGAAGGAGTTATCAACGAGAAACTTTTTTAGTTTCTTTTCAAATTTTTTTCCGTCTGTCAGACATTTTATATCATTGGGTAAGTGATTAAAAATTTTTGTTGGAGCATTGTGTACCCCTTTTTGTTTTAAAGACAACCTTAATCTGGACTAATGAACGTCATTTTTCCTTCTGGCACTGTAATTATTCACAGCATAGTTCTTTTTGATCTGAAACGTATTATTTGGAACAAACTTCATTAGGGAATAAGAATGCTTAAAGCAGAAGTCAGAATGCCCAAGTCCTTAAAGAGATATCTTCAAGATGATAGTGGGTGAGCACCATATATTTTCCTTATAGAACGTTTTTGAGCAAGTAAGGCTTTCTTTCTTTAATTTGAGTTACCCCAGAATATTATTCCATATCGCATTATATATGCAATATACGCCAACTTACTGATTTGCGTCTTTCCAGGATTTTCGATGATTTTAAGTGCAAATGTGGGTGAATAAGCTGTTTTAGAACTTCCAAAATGCACTTTCTCTAATTTAAATTGTCATCGCTACTGACACATGAGAACTCTGAAGTTTTCACTCTGTTTATTATTTCCTCACCGTGCGCTACATTTATCATTGGTGTAGTAACCCTAGATGTGCAGAACTGAATAAATTTTGTCTTTTTAAAAGTGAGGGCGAGACCTGTCAATGATAATTTTAAGAACTTAGTTTACTATTCTGCTTGTTGTATTTTGGTCGGAAGAAAGTTTACATACATGAGGTACAATAGTGGACCTAAGATTGAGCCTTGGGGAACTCCATATGTGATATTTCCCAACTCAGAATTATGTCACCAGACTCTATTGGTTGACTTACTAAGTACAATTTGCGCCATTCTTTTATGGATATGGCATTACCCGTTGGCTGGCTGCACCATCAAACACATAAAACGTCAGTTTATCTAGGAAAATACTGTGATTCACACAGTCAAATGCCTTATATACATATATAGACCTGTATAGGTAATAAAGGTAGTTGGAGAACCGGCAATGGATAAAAGAAATTGAGAGACCTATTTTTCATCATAGTTGGATATTCAAAGACTCCAACCAGTTATTGGCTACAGGTGTTGCGTCTACACAGTCTGAGTTGTTAGATCCTCAGACACAGAAAGACAATTACCTGCTATCTATTCCAGCATTTATATTGCAACGTTTCTGACCTTGAATATCGTTGCAGCGATTATTGTTTACACTAGGATGAGAATTGTTATAAATAATGGCTGTCTGTACTTTGTTACTCTGTACTCGCGAGAAACGTTCATTCATTTGCAGTGATCATAGTTGGCGTGTTCATCTGAGTGCATCGGAAACACTCTGGAACAACGAGAAAGACGAGGAAACCCTAACAAATCAGTGAACCAAGCAATTAAAAAAAATGATGTGTGTTCTTCTTCTTAGCGTGTCGATGACAACAATTTGGATAGCATTTAGAGGAAATGCAGCACCTGAGCAAGGTGCACTGCTGTTGGGATTGCTCATGCGAAATGTTCTTGCAACACGATGGCTGAGGAGATGGTAAATGGGGCAGTGAAGAAAATGGCTCATGCTCTCCTTAGCCTCATACGCAGAAGAAACACATTGGTAACCACAGAGTACCCATTTTAACATGGTAGTTTTATCTCGCTCTATTTCTACACGATAACGGTCAAGCTAACCCACACGCCTGCCAAGGGGGCTATTTTGTGGAGGTAGCTACTCTATTGGCGGCAACGAGTCACGGGTAACCCTGACCTGTTAGCGTTGAAGTTTCTCGTCTGCCTGTGACTTCACTATGGGAGCAATACTTGAGGTAAAATTTTTCCTGTTGGGTTGAGCAACAGGTTCATGCCTTTGAAGTGGTTGTCTGTAATCAGTGTGTGTGTAATCCTTTCGGATTTGTCTGTTACTATCCATTTGATGTCAGATGGTACTATTCCGGTCACAACTTGGATCTTCTAAGTTTCAATTGGTGTCAAGCACCCTATCACCTGGAAGCAAGTTTGGTGAAGTGCAGTGTCAGCGTGTTTCGAGTGATAAGACTGGTATCACATAGGATAGGCATATTCTCCCGCAGAGTAACTCAAGCCGAAGGATACTTGGGCTTGCTACCCAATGTTTGCCTTTGAGTTCTTCAAGATATTGTTGCCAGCTGCGACCTGCATTCTCAGTTACATTGCTCCTTCACTGTCAGACTCCTGTTAAGAATAACCCCGAAATATTTAGAAGTATAGCTGTGCCTGACAGGAGTTAACAGCCTTGAGACTTTGAACTCGGCATATTTGTCATGGTTGTGGGCTTGACTTCCGGCTGGTCGCTTCGTAATACTCTCCTAAGTCTTCAAGAGCGGACAAAAGTTGTCTTTAGAGGCCTAGAACTGTCTTTTGTTGGAGGGAGGCGATCCGACCGTCGTCATAAATAAATGAGGGGCAATTCTTGTTCCACAGTTTGTCGTTGATGTACAAGTTTAGTGTATTTACATTTGTCCTTCCAAACACCTGTAACATTTGTTCCAACAAATTGAAATTTGATCCATTACTGGTAATACACAACGTAACGATTTATTATTAAAAAGAAAAAGGATTCAGCAATTAGTCGCAAATCCAGTCTTTTTCTTACTGCAGATCAGATCTCTTACTTTTTAAAAACATAGTTTACAGTTGGTGCGCGCCACGGTTCCATTGGAATCAAATTTGGGTACGATTTATTCCGTTTTTCCTAGAGGCTCCATTTCTGAACTTCCAACAAAAGCACACTAGAGTTTGCAAACAGTCATTGTGTTAATGCCAAGAACTGCTGATATATATATACATATATATACACAACAGGTTTCGATCTGCAGAACCTTAAATTTATTTATTAAAACGTTTGCACCAAATGACATGAAAGACATCCTGCGTTAACTGTTAATCTTAGTATACATTTTACCAAAGCGATAGCGAGTTGGTTGGGTTGTGCAAGGGGTACTGGGACTACAAAATCGAGTATATATATTAACAACAATTTATTAAAAATAATCAACACAAATTTTAAAGTTCAAAAAACTTGCAGCACAAGCAGTGAATGAAGCGTAACCCGCCAAGAAAAATAAATAAATAAACTGCTTAAGGACAAATGACAAGAGTCTTCCACAAGTTCAGTAGAAACGAGTTATAAATCAGGTCCAAGGCGCCGGCAGGTACGCAACCATGTGAAACACACCTCTGACACCTGTCGCTTGGCTGCAGGTGCCCAGGAGGATTAAGCAGGTTTTCTTTGCAAAGGCACATTTTTAAAATTCTCAATAAATGCTGGAAGGCGCCAACGAAAGTTTTGCTGAACTGGGAGGGGGAGGGGGGTCTTGGATAGACATTTATCAGTCTCATTCAAACACCTGACAATGTTCCACCCCTCTGTGTTCACTCTACTGGAAAGCACGAAACAGAAGAATTGAATAAGCATAAGGAACCTTTGCTACTTCGGATCACATTCAGATTTCGTCGAATGATTCTGAACGTTCCCCAGAGGTTCCACACAGTAAACGAGATCAAAAATTGCTTTCACACTGCGTTCCAAAGCCGGCCGAAGTGGCCGTGCGGTTAAAGACGCTGCAGTCTGGAACCGCAAGACCACTACGGTCGCAGGTTCGAATCCTGCCTCGGGCATGGATGTTTGTGATGTCCTTAGGTTAGTTAGGTTTAACTATTTCTAAGTTCTAGGGGACTAATGACCTCAGCAGTTGAGTCCCATAGTGCTCAGAGCCATTTGAACTGCGTTCCAAAGGGGTGAGATCATGTTCAGCGTGGTTGCAGACCCGTGGTGACCTTCGTGAAGAGTTTAATCGCCCAGGTGGTATCAAAAGTGCCAGAGGTTGCCAAGAGCGTCATTCTTTTGTTCACCACACTGCAAACTGTCGTTTCGGCAGTGAAATTTGTGGATATCTGTGTTCAAAGGAAAGAGGTGGTATCACTTGTAATACTATTATTTAATCAGTCATCGAATTTGTAAATTCTGTTTGCCTTTAAATTTTGTCGTAATATAACTGTGATATGAAAAAACTATACGGAAAGTGTGATATATGTGATGTTAGAGTGTTTTGTTAATGTATGTTTGTAACTTACGTAAAGAAATATTTGAAATGCATAATTTACTAAACAATATTTTCTAGAAGTTTAATGAAATGTTAGTTAGTGTACGTAATTTTATATATTTGTGCAAATTGCCGTTTGCATAACATGATACACGTTTAGAGACAATGTTATGTAACAGATGGAGTGCTTTCCCACTGTACGAAAGGTAATCTGGGAAGCATAAAAGGGGGCTTGGGTTTTTGGGGCGTTACCTGTAGAGCGAACGGGAACGAGAAGGCACAGTCTGGGCAGCAGTGAAAGTGGCAACACTCGGACGGAGCAGGCGATGTCCTACCTGGGAATTGTTGCACAGTAGTCTCCGACGACGACTGCTGAATCGTTACGACTTTGGTACAAGTTGCTGGGCTATTTTATGGACGTTAAAACGACACCAAGAAGAATTAATTAGTCACACTTCAAGAAACTTCTACACCGTACCATAGGTAGTGTAGCCGCGATTGCCATCCGCAACACACAACGAATACAGTAACAGGTTACAAATTGTGTAATTAGAATTGTAGAAGCGTTAACCATTAAATAAAAATTAACGTTTTTTGAATAATTTCTGTGTTAAAAATAAAATTTGGTTCACCCCTGTTATTTTATTCGTAATCATTCACTTGTATTGAATGCTTTCCTGATGTTTGATTATTCCAGTAAACCTATTATAAAAACATTTGAAGTGATTAATTCAGTATCTACAAGCACTAATATTCATCTTTGAATAAATGTTCCAAAATAATTTTCCTGGACTAACTTTTAAAGCGCAGCTAAAAGTACTGTCTCATTTACGTAATGGAAGTGCTGCAGTGAGATTATGATTAAGTACTAAAGTAGAAGTTTTCAGACAAATTTAATGATTTTAGTATTCTTACTCTGTTTCTGGTAATAAGTAAAGAGAAGACGAACTTGTCGTACATAAATACTGAGGTTTTGGCAAGTTTGTTTTGAGTAAAATTAAGATAAAATTTTTCATTTATAAATGAAATTCGTAAAGTACAAAATGCTGCAAAAGAAAATTGCTTATGTGGTTCAGTAACATTGAAGTAGGATTTCATAAAAATACTGAAAGACAATATAGAGTGGCCACACCCTACCTATGGCTTTTGACAGATCATTTTTTAAGAGAAAGGTATAAACAATCCTTAATAAATTTAAACATGTGTATTATGCTATTAGAACATTTAAATATTTAATTTGTTGGTTATGCAAAATGCAAACATAGAAGTCCCCCCTGGCCATATTCTTTTTTAGAATTGTGGCCTTTCTAGATCAAAACTACGACAGTTGGAACTTAAACAGTGGCAACTATTTGTTCACAACCGATACAAAAGAGTTACGTGTTTGCACTTGTTACTGTCCTTCAAAGTAGTCACCGGCATTGTGTAGAACCCGTTGCCAGCGATGTGGAAGGCGTAGTATACCGTTGGCAGAACCTGTTCTGTTGAGAGTGCGAATGGAGCGGTCTAAAGTTACGGTGATTCTCGTGTATGACTGTGATGGTGTTATCCTAATGGATTACTTTCCTCCAAGGTAGACAGTCAGTGCACAGTAATACTGTTCGTTTTTGGATCATCACCTGCGACCAGATTTTCGAAAGAAGCGGCGGCACTTTCTGCGCAACACACCGATCATTTTGTACGACAATGCGCGGGCTCATACGGCGCAAGCTGTGGCTGCTCTGTTTGGTCGATGGGACTGGGAAGTACTGTACCATCCACCATACTCCCCAGACTTACTTCCTTGTGACTTTGATTTGATTCTGAAGACGAAGGAACCACTTCGTGGGATACGCTTCAGAATTGTTCCAGAGATGTGACAGGCAGTAGACAGCTCCATTCTCACCATCAACAGAACAGGCTCTGCTAGCGGTTAGCACGCCTTCCACATCGCTGGCAACGGGTTCTACACAACGCTGGTGACTACTTTGAAGGACAGTAACAGGCGAAAACATGTAACCCCTTTATATCGGTTGTGAATAAATAGTTTCCAATATTTAAGTTCCAACCTCCCGAATACAGGGTGTTACAAAAAGGTACGGCCAAACTTTCAGGAAACATTCCTCACACACAAATAAATAAAAGATGTTAAGTGGACATGTGTCCGGAAACGCTTAATTTCCATGTTAGAGCTCATTTTAGTTTCGTCCACCTACGCTCAATGGAACACGTTCCATGATTTCAAACGGGATACTCTACCTGTGCTGCTAGAACATGTGCCTTTACAAATACGACACAACGTGTGGTTCATGCACGATGGAGCTCCTGCACATTTCAGTCGAAGTGTTCGTACGCTTCTCAACAACAGTTTCGATGACCGATGGATTGGTAGAGGCGGACCAATTCCATGGCCTCTACGCTCTCCTGACCTCAACCCTCTTGACTTTTATTTATGGGGGCATTTGAAAGCTCTTGTCTACGCAACCCCGGTACCAAATGTAGAGACTCTTAGTGCTCGTATTGTGGACGGCTGTGATACAATACGCCATTCTCCAGGGCTGCATCAGCGCATCAGAGATTCCATGCGGCGGAGGGTTAATGCATGTATCCTCGCTAACGGAGGACATTTTGAACATTTCCTGTAACAAAGTGTTTGAAGCCACGCTGCTACGTTCTGTTGCTGTGTGTTTCCATTCCATGATCAATGTGATTTGAAGAGAAGTAATAAAATGAGCTCTAACGTGGAAAGTAAGTGTTTCCGGACACATGCCCACATAACATATTTCCTTTCTTTGTGTGTGAGGAATGTTTCCTGAAAGTTTGGCCGTACCTTTTTGTAACACCCTGTATACATACGTGCCTGTAGTAGATAAGAGTCCTGTGTCTTTCTGAGAACTACAGTCTGAAAAGTTATACTTGTTTGTAAAATGACGTTAGGGAACAGTAGGAATGTAGGCTACATTTACTTCTTCCACTTTAATGAAACCTAACCGTTTCTTTGCCTAGACCATAAATCCATTAGAAAATCCATTTAATGAACTTCGTACATAAAGGTCTAGATTCAGTATTATTTCATTTTTACTGCGTTTCTTTCTAACTCGTAGAAAATGAATTAAGTCTGATTTCCATATCCATTAGTCATACATCAAGATAAAATCCTGTAAAAGGGATAACATTATATGACAATCGTGGGAACTAGGCACGTTTATGACGAGTATATTGGATTCACAATGCCCCGTATAATAGTGTTATACGTGGCTTTTCTCGTGATAGGACTATTTTTTCCTGTGGGTGGTATAGTGTTATACAATGGCGCCATTTATGCCACCTCTTGAGGCCCTTACGTTTCGATTATGATCGGCGGTGTGTCTGAAATGTTTTCCTCGGCACGCAGGAGAAAACTGCGTGATTTTAACGCTGGGCTTCGCGGTTCTGACCTCTATCGCAGAGACGTTAAAATAAGGTGCACGATGTGCTTATGAGGGTCTGCGACCATCTTCTCATCCTGCGACAAATTGGCAGAATTGTGGTGAAATTTGGTGCCAATGCGACGTCATTAATTCACGTTACACGTCACACGACTGAATTCTGGCCTTTTTGTCACGTGTAGCTCGTTGCTGTTCGACGCGTTGTCGTTCCAACGTGACGTCGTAGGTGATGATGATGACGATGATGTTTGGTTTGTGGGGCGCTCAGCTACGCGGTTATCAGCGTCCGTACAAATTCCCAACCTTTGATCAGTTCAAACTCGCCACTTTCATGAATGATGATGGAATGATGAGGACAACACAAAGACCCAGTCATCTCTAGGCAGGTGAAAATCCCTGACTCTGCCGGGAATCGAACCCGGGAATCCGCGCTTGGGAAGCGAGAACGCGACCGCAAGACCACGAGCTGCGGACTGACGTTGTACGGTGCCAAGCTTTTGCACCATTCCAGAGAAAGGTTGCAGCCAACCTTGAGCTAAACTTACGCGTTGGAATGAGAGACGATTACTGGGTTTCGGAAAAGCGATCCTCTGAGTCGGTTGCGCAGTGTAGTTTGACAAATTTAGCAACTGTTAAATTAAAGGTATGCTTCTTCGGTAAGCCAAAAAAACTTTATGTTATAAGCAGGTGTAGTAAACTACAGCACAGTGCAGACAACAAGGTAACGGTACAACGCAAATCGAAAATTATTCTTAGCAAATGCACCAACTGCTTGTCTCCGTGAAGTAATAGATTAAGGACGTAAATACAAAAACTAAAAACAGAATTACTTCCTTTATGTCAGCCAGCACGAATTCCGAAAACTTAAGTTACGTGCAACTCAACTCGCGCTTTGAGCCATGAAAGCCATCGGCTAAGGCTGTTACGTGAATGCAATATTTATTGATTTCCGAAAAGCATTCAATTCGGTACTACACCAACGTTTATTAAAAACTCTATGATCATACTAGGTATCATGAAAAAATTGGAACTCGTTGGAATATTTCTCCGCAGGGAGCACGCCGCTTATTATCTTGGATGGAGAGTGATGGGCGGGAGTAAAATAAGCTTCATACTTGGGCCAGGAAGGTGTACTGGGAGCCTTGCTGTTCGTGCTCTTTGTTAATGTCAGACAATATTAACTCTAACTTCAGACTTTTAGCAGATAATGTAGTTGTCTATAACGACGCACTGTCTTAAAAAAGCTGTATAAACATTGGAAGACCTTGTTAAGAAATGTTTCAGTGGGGTTCAAAGATGGTAACTTGCTTTAAGTATTCTACAATGTAAAACTGTGCACTTCACAGAATTATTAAACATTGTACGCAGAACTACAGTACCCATGAGTCACAAGTGCAATCACTTAACTCTCACAAATACCTTGGTGTGAAATGTGTACGAATATGAAATTTAATCATCACACAGACCCAGCTCTTCATAAAATTAATGATAGACTTCGGTACGTACATAAGACCCAGAAGAATGCAGTCATTCTGCTAAGGTGACTGCTTGCGTAACACTGTGAGATCCATCCTAACAATGTGTGGGGTCCATACGTAAGAAGACTAACAGGGTTTATTGAACGTATACAAAAAGCATTATTTGCTGAAAAATTTGAATTGGCAGACGCCTGAAACCTACTTACACTGTATAAAAAAATCAGAATGAAGTCCCGTACTGCGTGTGAAGACAATATTAGACTGATCATTCTTCTCGCACTCCACACAATAATGGAACAGAAAGAAGCCTTGATAAGTTTACGCGGGCAGGACACACAGACACGCACTACAGGCAGTTCTGAAGAGTGTGGATGTGTACTGAGACAAATGCCACGGGGTGTCTCCTGGTGTCTTGTCGGATTGTCTTCTGCCCGGCATAGCGCAGCAACTCGACGTGACATGGACTCAACAACTCGTTGGAAGTCCCCTGCGGAAATATTACGGCCTCCACAGCCGTCCACAGTAGCAAAATTTTGCACGAACTGACTTGAAGATTAAATTCCATACATATTTGATGAGGTTGATGTTGGGCGATCTGGGTTTCCAAACCATTAGCTCAAAATGTCCAGAATGTTATTCAAACGAATCGCAAACAATTGCGGCCTGGTGACAATTCCATCGTTGTTTGCGATGAATGGCTGCAAATGGTCTCCAAGTGGCCAACCGTAACCATTTCCAGTCAATGATGGTTTCAATGGGTCTAGAGAACCAGTCAATTCCGCGTAAAAACCGCAATTTAAACATCATGCAGCCACCACCAAGTAGCACAGTGCCTTATTCACAACTTGATCCATGGGGTTTTCACCACACTCGAACCCCACCTCAGCTATTACCAACTGAATTCGAGACTCATCTAAGAAGGTGACAGTTTTCGAGTCGTCTAAGGTCCAACGATGGGGTCATAAGCCCAGGAGAGGCACTGCAGGCGACGTCGTATGGAACTTTTAGCCGCTAAACATGACTTAATTTATACAATCTAATTCTTATCTAATGTAAATAATGTCTAATGTAAATAATATATAATGTAAATAATGTAAATCTACTGTCACACGCTTGGACTGCGACCCGTGGGTGTAACTGTGTGTGTGTGTGTGTGTGTGTGTGTGTGTGACCGCGTGACTGCTACGGTCGCAGATTCGAATCCTGCCTCGGTCATGGATGTCCTTAGGTTAGTTAGGTTTAAGTAGTTCTAAGTTCTAGGGGACTGATGACCACAGAAGTTAAGTCCCATAGTGCTCAGAGCCATTTGAACCTTTTTTGTGTGTGTGTGTGTGTGTGACTGAATAAGTCTTTTAGTTACTAAAATAAGTTTTACTCACTATTATTTGTAGCCTGTCATGTATTGGAATCTGCCTGAGCAAATCACGTCCGATGGGCGCAAACAAGGGAGAACTGCAAAATTGCACCACCTCTGAAATTTTATTTATTACAATCTACATAGTAAGTTACAGAATTATTCAGTTAATACCATTTCCTGCTGCAGGATGTTGTTCGTGGTTTACCACTTAAAAAACGGAAATCCTGAGAAAAAGAAACACACTACACTGACTTGTCTAAACGTCTGTTAGTGGTACGAACTGCGATTCTGATTTCCTAATTTGTACCAGTGGAAATGGAAGTGAAGTCCCTTGCTTCTTGACAGAGCGTGGGGGAACGATGCGGGAGACCCGCACCGGCGTACTAGGCGAGGTCCTAATAGAGGTGGTTTGCCGTTGCCTTCCTCCGACCGTAACGGGGATGAATGATGATGATGAAGATAACACAACAACATCCAGTCATCTCGAGGCAGGTGAAAAGCCCTGACCCCGCCGGGAATCGAACCCGGGACGCTGTGCTCGGGAAGCGATAACGTTACCGCGAGACCAGTAGCGCGGACTAATTTGTACTAGTGGGCACATAAATTGTACCACCCTTAAAAACTATGCCCCTGAGCTGGAAAGTATGTGCTAGTCTAAGTAAATGTTCCATATGTTACGTCACTATTTGCAGGCACTACAGTATAGCTTTTCGACTCTTTTGTCCACCCCTGCACACCTTCTATGACTCCACATTCTGCATTTCCTGTATGTGATAACTGTTTTCCCACTTCTCCCTCGCAAGCTCGGAATACTACTCCTCTGCGTTACGAATGACTTTCTGTGATAGCAAACCCCGCTGTCTCCAAAACATTTCCTTTTCACAGGTGGAACTGTAGTTTTGGATTTTTTATGCTTTGCTTCGGTTAACTTTTCTTTGTTGTGGCATAGACTGCTGATCAACTCAGAGGCTCCATTGCTAGGTTCTGAAATTTTGCTTGGAGCACATTTCATTTGGATTCGGCTTCTTGGATGGACACCTTTAGTTTTCCTTTTGGCTCCTATGGCTTCTTCTGAGTTGAAATTATCTGGTAACCCATTTCGTTCCGCAACATCGAAAGTTAGTTTTTTTACGTCCAATGTGCATGAGCTGGAGAACACCTTTTCAAATGTAAGAATATGCTCCTCCGTTTCGATTTCAACACTTTACTATGGCCACAAATTTTTATATCGTTCGCATATTTATTTTCAGCATGCCTCTCAATGGTCGGCTTATGCATATTGTATATGTGTACGAGTTTATTTAATCCATGATCGCCATTTAGATGTACCGATACAAGTAAACGTTATTCGTTATTGGTCCACCTCCCATAACGCGTTTCTGTTGCCATATCGTGATACAAGTTAATTATTTGCTCAATAATTTATGGTAAAGAACGCAAAATTCACTACATTTTTTCTAAAAATTAAGTTTTTACTGGGAATGCTAAACGCACTTTTGAGAACTCACGATGCTAGGAAGTTTCTTAAATTGTATCGGTACAATATTAGAAACTTATAGCAATTAATTATAGTAAACGCCACTATTTTCTTTTCGTCTGTTTTCTACGAACGAATCACATGGAGTACGAATTTGTGACTGAAGCGTAAGGTTATCTCATGTACATTTACCTATAAAAACATTATCTTAGCACGTACGTTATAATAATAATTAGTTGCGTACTCAGCGTTACCCGGGTATTACTAATTCCAGTCTTTTACTAATTCAGCTCCTGCTTCCCCCTCTGTCTGTTCATCTCCACCACCCCCTCTCTCTGTCCATCTCCTTCTCGTCCTCCTCCTATCTCACGTTATGACATTAACCCCAGCAGGAGGCTGGTGGGGCTTACCCCAACGGTATTTGTTTCCAGACTGTGATTGACGTGTGTACCAAATTTGATTGGAATCGATCCAGGGGATTAGGATAAGCTTTTTATCCGTGGCTTTGCCGCATTCCAAAGTGTCAAATATATTTCAGACGTATTTAACATACTTCACGCGTATTTGTGCTTATATTTCACCTCTATGTCTATGGAATTTCGCCCTGCAGTTTCATTTTCACATAGCTCAATGTTTATGACGTCGTATCCTCTGAATTATGAGCTATACAATGATGTAACTGTGCAGCTAGATCCAGTGGTGTATGTGCCTACTGTCTGCGAAATGTGTTGTGAACAGAGGTGCCGCTAAAAAAGTAATAATGCGGCAGTTTGTCAACTATTCCATAAATTATGACGGTATATCTCCTGAACTACGTGCCGTACAATGATAACCTTTTGCAGGTGCAGTCAGCGGCAGATGTGGGTACTGTATGAGAAAAATGTTACGAATAGAGTCAGTAGCAATGAAGTAATAAATTTAAACGTGTTGCATGATGTGGTAGTGTTTCACGAATCTCAATGTTTATGATCTCATATCTCCTGAACTAATGTCATACAATGATGTAATTTTTCTGCTGCATTTAGTGGTATATGTTAGCTCAGTCCGCAAAATGTGCCAGGAATTTAGTTAGTAGTAAGGAAGTAATTAATTAAAACGTCGTGCTTCATTTTACAGTTTTACTGCATGAATAGCAAAAATGTAGTAAACGAAAAACTGTTTTCCTTTTATCATCTTGTGGGGCTCGTCAGCGAGAAAAAGTTTAGTAAATGTTTGACATTATGTTTAAACTTCGTTGAAAGTCTCTAAGTGCTCTCATTCCCAAATACTGGGTGACTAAAGTATGGGTATTCTCGCGTCGTGGACTACACTGCTTTTTCACCCCCACCGCTTTGATAGGTGGGTGGTTCTCAACCCCAGAGTGATTCTTTGAAGAGAGTAAATGACCTGTGTACCAAGTTTGGCTGAAGTCGTTCCAGTGGTTTAAGTAGAGATGTGGATCGAACATAAGTACGTACATCCATTTTTATAGTATGTATGGTTTCTCTTCGCGGCGCACAGAAAACGTTAGAGGAAAGCTATAACAAAATCAACAATGTCTTCAGACAATCTCTTCCTCACGCAGATCTCATTGCTGACAAAATGGCTCCTGAAGTATTATACGCTACTGGCCATTAAAATTGCTACACCAAGAAGAGATGCAGATGATAAACGGGTATTCATTGGAGAAGTATATCATACGAGAACTGACATTACATTTTCACACAGTTTGGGTGCATAGATCCTGAGAAATCGGTACCCAGAACAACCACCTCTGGCCATAATAACGGCCTTGATACGCCTGGGCATTGAGTCAAACAGAGTTTGGATGGGGTGTACAGGTACACCTGTCCATGCAGCTTCAACACGATACCACAGTTCATCAAGAGTAGTGACTGGCGTATTGTGATGAGCCAGTTGCTCGGCCACCATTGACCAGACGTTTTCAATTAGTGAGAGATCTGGAGAATGTGCTGGCCAGGGCAGCAGTCGAACACTTTCTGTCTCCATAAAGGCCCGTACAGTACCTGCAACATGCGGTCGTGCACTATCCTGCTGAAGCGTAGGGTTTCGCAGGACGCAGGGATCGAATGAAGTGTAGAGCCACGGGTCGTAACACATCTGAAATGTAACGTCCACTGTTCAAAGTGCCCTCAATCCGAACAAGAGGTGACCGAGACGTGTAACCAATGTCACCCTATACCATCACGCCTGGTGATACGCCAGTATGGCGATGACCAGTACACGCTTCCAGTGTGCGTTCACCGCGATGTCGCCAAACACGGATGCGACCATCATGATGCTGTAAACAGAACCTGGATTCATCCGAAAAAATGACATTTTACCATTCATGCACCCAGGTTCGTCGTTGAGTACACCATCGCAGGCGCTCCTGTCTGTGATGCAGCGTCAAGGGTAACTGCAGCAATGGTCTCCGAGCTGATAGTCCATGCAGCTGCAAACGTCATCGAACTGTTCGTGCGGATTGTTGTTGTCTTGCAAACGTCCCCATCTGTTGACTCAGGGATCGAGACGTGGCTGCACGATCCGTTACAGCCATGCGGATAAGATGCCTGTCATCTCGACTGCTACTGATACGAGGCCGTTGGGATCCAGCACGGCGTTCCGTATTACCCTCCTGAACCCACCGATTCCATATTCTGCTAACAGTCATTGGATCTCGACCAACGCGAGCAGCAGTGTCGCGATACGATAAACCGCAATCGCGATAGGCTGCAATCCGACCTTTATCAAAGTCGTAAATGTGATGGTACGCATTTCTCCTCCTTACACGAGGCATCACAACAACGTTTCACCAGGCAACGCCGGTCAGCTGCGCTTTTGTGTGTGAGAAATCGGTTGGAAACTTTCCTCATGTCAGCACGTTGTAGATTTCGCCACCGGCGCCAACCTTGTGTGAATGCTCTGAAAAGCTAATCATTTGCATATCACAGCATCTTCTTCCTGTCGGTTAAATTTCGTGTCTGTAGCACGTCATCTTCGTGGTGTAGCAATTTTAATGGCCAGGAGTGTACGTAGTTCACGCTTACCTTAATAAATGTCGTACGGTACAAGAGCTGCTTATTTTATAGCTGTGGTACAAATTAGGAGGTGGTGCTACGTAAGCAACTCTTCCCTAAAATAAAACAAAAATCTATTCTCCCGTTCCGCTGAACGCGCCAGGAAGCAGCTTCCCCACCGCGCTCTCCTTCCACGGTGCAGACGGTCAGGGTGACAGGGGACGTGAGCAGCTTTCTGAAACGGGGCTGATGGCTGGGAATCCGGCTGCCGCAGTACCTCACCGGCTCGGCCAGTTGTGCACACGGTGAGCCGGCCTGCAGCGGCTGGCGGTAAAAGCGCCAGCCTGACCGACTGGTTCCTGATCCATCTCTGGTGCGACCGACGCGGCTCTGCGCGTTGAACTCCACTTTCCCTGCGTTGCGGCACCGGAATTTCGCACGATCTACGAGGGGCCCTACAGTCTGCAAGCGAAATAGTCAAATCGCGAACCAAACTCGCAGCTCGTCTTCGGGCGTCCTGCTTTTGGTAACTGGGTGTGAATCATCACATTAGCTGCCCCTAAACGAGACTAACTTCCATCCATTTTAATTCAGTGACAGGGAAAAGCGTTTCTGCAAGATGTGATCCAGTTTGAATCTTTCACCCTGGACGAGGAAAACATTTCAGAACACCTTGCCACTCGGAACAGGCAGGAAAGGGCCCGAGGATACGGTATAAACGGTGCTATTTACACACATTTCGCGGTGGAAACTGACAGTTTCCAGTGCGATGTGCAACTGTACGACGTCCTTTACAACCCTAGAAACTGCTGACGTCCCCAAGACGATTCAGACTTTCTCTAAAATCCGGCTGTTGTGGCCGAGCGGTTCTAGGCTCTACAGTCTGGAGCCGCGCGACCGCTATGGTCGCAGGTTCGAATCCTGCCTCGGGCATGGATGTGTGTGATGTCCTTAAGTTAGTTAGGTTTAAGAAGTTCCAAGTTCTAGGGGACTGGTGACCTCAGAAGTTAAGTCCCATAGTGCTCAGAGCCACTTGAACCATTTTTTTCTCTAAGGAAAATCTGCGGTTTCAACCCCATTCCACACGATGTGACCCCTTTGGAGTGGAGTGCGACTACAAGTTTTGTACTCTGCAAACGAGTACAAAACTTGTAGTCGCACACCACTCCAAAGGGGTCATATATAAGGGGTGACACACACACACACACACACACACACACACACACACACACACCGCTCCCCCTCTCCGCCAGTTTGGCAAAACCCTCGGTTCCATCAACAAACCTTTGTTGAGCGCTTCAAATACGAACCTGTGCAGAGACAACCCTTGATCAGTTCCTAGGGGTCTGCAGGCCTCTTCAACACAAGCTGAAGGGTGCCGTCAACACACCTTTGCTGAGTACTTTAGAAACTTCCCTGTACAGAGACAACCCTTGATCAATTCCTAGGCGGCTGCAGGCCTCTTTATCTCAAACTGAGTGGTGCTATTCTCCTGCAGTTGCACCGTTTTTGGGCACACAGTTTCTGGGAATATGGAATGGATTTTTTGCCCACAGGCCCCTAAAAATAATGGTTGCCTCTGTGTGGGTACTTTTTTAAAGTGCTCAACATAGGTGTACAGGTGAAACCAAGGGTGTTGCAGAACTGGGGATCTCTTAGAGCGATATGTTGCCATTTTATTCATGCATGTGTCAATGGCACTCCACCTCCCTCTTGACGAAACCATAGAAGTGCGACAAACAGCAGGGGAGCTGAAAAAACATATGAGAGGTGGCATGAGCCCCCTCTCATATTTCTATCTTACTCTGAGTAATTCGATTTTCCTCTCTAATTGTATGCGGTGAAGAGATGCTATTCCTTCACATGCGGACTTCCCACGCAGCATCTCTAGTCACCTGGGTGGTCCGGTGACAGGCGGGTTCTTCTGATCTTGAGAGGGTTAAGCCGACAGGTGTGAGGGAGTCGAGTGGATGCTTTCCAGACGCCGACATTGTCATAAGAGCGGGGCAGCCGCCTGACAAAGTGGCTGGGCTAAAGATTCTGTTACTTCACAGAAACTTTGTGAAAAGACTTTCTGGCGGGCTACCAGCGAGGGGTGGGAATGTTTTGTGTTCCCAGGCAGTCTTGGCGAGCAAATTCCCACGTTTTCTGCAAAATCATAACTGTGATTGGCTTGCTCAGGGGATAGCTCCGTGACGTAGCAAAATCGGCGCAGAAATTGGCGCCAAGTATCTCCATTGGTGGAATAGTGGTGCTTCGGCAATAGAGTGGAATTTTCCGCCGGTTTTCGAGTTGCTGATTGGAACGTTTAACCACGGCCACTGTCGTGGGGGCGGGAATGTTCTGTGTTCGGCTTGTACAGGTGCTCTTGGGGGGGTCGGCTCTTGCCTTTCGGTCGGAGTAGGTTACAAGACTGAGCTCTCACTGCTCTAGACAGCCTTCCTACCGTTGGCTGTCTAATATACTTTCATTTAATTGTAACTGTTTGATGAAGTTGCTGAAGTTTCGACTTCATCGTAACTTTCCGAGTGCAGTTGGCAAGTGAGCATTCTGCGTACAAGCGGCCTATATCGTCGGTCTTGAGCAGTTTTAGCTAAAGTTGACTGTATCGGAGTTACTGTGTGACTTCGCTTGTTAAATTCAATCACTGTATCGTCAGTGATTGTATGGCGAGCCTTCTTCGTCTCCCTCAGAGGCCCACTTGTACTGACAGGAAGTCGTTAGTCTGGAACAACCAGAACAGAATAATTTGTTTCGGGCTGTACTCGCGACATTATCATCACCACGACTGGACGTCGAAGCAACCAGCCATCGCTTCCGGTACGCCACATCGCGTCCTTGCAGTTAAGAAGACAGCTTGGTAATGTCTGTCCGCAGCACCGGCAGATTAGGGAATTTTGCTCTGTGATAATCAGAGTTCAAAAGAGCACGCCTGTTCCCATTTTGTCTTATGTGGTTCTGTCTTGGGTGTTCATTATCTGAGTTCTCACTACTGTAGCAGCAATTAATGTTGGGTTGGCTAGGTGTTGAATTGCAAGGAATTGGCTCCCCATACCATTTGGTCATAAACGTCACAAGCTAGTTTACGGACAACTTCACCTTCACAGCATTTGTTTGAGTATCCAAATTGACGTATTGTAAATGTTTCATGTGTTGTGTTTATTATTTTGAGTTTAGTCATAATAAATCAAATTGTTATTTTGGACAGAACTTTCATTCTGTAGATCGGTAGAGCTACCCTTTCATTTCGCACCACATTAATGAAACTTATTTATCAAATTAACTTCTATCAAATTAAATTATTGCAGGTGCCAAACTCTTTTCTACTCCACTTGCAGGGTCCATTAGAATCAGTTCGTGTTTCTTCTTAATCCATGTGCAACAGCGAAAGTCGGAGTTAGAAAAGGGGGGGGGGCTTAAAGTATCATTTCCATGTGAAGATTCCAGAAGAATTTAGTGTTAAATACACTTCTAGCCCCGGCACCTTGCACATAAATACCATTTGGTGCTTCGCATCATGTTCAAATTTCATCGAATGGTTTTGAACGGTCGCTACTGGTTTTGCGCCGTAGACCCGAACTAACATTGTGGTCGCACTCCATTAAAAATGGATCATATTACATAGAATGTGCTTGCGGCCCCATGACGTGAGAAGTGTTGAATCGCCGAGGGGGGTTGGGGGGTGGGGGGGGACGGGGTGAATGTCAGTATTGTCTGCTGTTGCCAAGAACGACGTTATGTTGCACTCCCCAATGCAAAATATCCGTTTAAACTGCGAAATGTGTGTAAAAGAACGCCCAGAGAGAAGGGATAGTTTCATTCACGTCCTATTTGCCATCCCCCGAGGCCTTTTCGTGTTAACTCTGAGCGGTGGTGTGTCTGAAACACTTTCCTAGGTCAGCCGTAAGAAAACCGGATTATCTGCAAGTATACCTCTAACACACTGTGTATTGCTTCCTTCTACGTATCTCGTGTAAAGGCGATGAAGATAATAATAGAAATATTCGAGACAACACGAAAACTTGCTGCCAGTTGTTCTTACTTGAAACTATTCGCGATTGAAAGTTGGGAAGTGGCAGTAGTACACCAAGTATCCTCCGCCACACACCCAAGGTGGCTTCGAAAATTTAGTTGCAGATGTAGATGTAGGCACCTTTGAGCAGTTTCACACTTCTGTGTCGCAGTGGGAGGTGGTGACATGGTTTCAAAAAAGTGACCTTTTAATTCTTTTGGGCAGTGTAGTTTACAATCACGTTGCTCGATGATCTCAACAATTACACATATATGTGGGAATTACGATGGTAACTTCCAATCACGGACGCAGCTAGGCCACAGACGCCTGTATGCTGTCGCTAAGGTTACCGTAGATCTTCTACCTCCGCCTCCCATACGCGCTCTCATTTGATTTCTGTATACGTATGTGTTTCGATATTTGTTTGTGGTTTTTCCCTATTGACCAAACAATTGTGTCAGTCGATTTTCTACGGTAACAGGACTTTTACCGCTCATTTTAATTCTTTCAAGTTTGTTAAATTTATGAGCATTATTGTAAATTTATTACAGGTCTCTATGAAACAATGTATCTGATTATTCTGTAGCCGACTCTTATTTGAGCAGTGTTGTACTATCTGCCGTTTCGCTTAATTTTAATCTTGTGTGGCCACTAATCACTGCGATCAAGCATGAGGCCAATGCAAACTAAGCCTTCAGTAGGAAAAGAAGCCGACACTTAGGAAATCGTCAAGACAGCTAGCTGGGATAATGGGATGCCAGATTAAGCCTCGCCATTTGACACCGGCCCCGTTTCCACAGTCGTTAATGCAGCTCTCGTCGGCACTTACCTCCCGTGCAGTGCCTCTTCTAGCCCATTCTCCCAAGTCTTTCTTAAACGTGCTTACTCACTTTCTACACTTACCTTCTTTATGAAAGGACGCAGTCTTCTGTCTTTCGCTAGGCAACTCCAAACCCCTTTAGCTGTTCCTCTTAAACGGGCTACTTTAGAGCACTTGCATTTCGTTGTTTTTTTTTTTTTTTTTTTTTTTTTTTTTTTCGAAGTGCCTATGTTACGGATCCTGTATCTTCTACTCTTGTACTGTATTTTTACTCGCTCTGTTTATATGCTCACATTCCTAGTTGTAAGGGACTTATTATTCAAACATTCAAAGTAGATATACTCGCAGCACCACGAATATCTAACAAAGGCAGGCTTCGGACCATTACATCGTTCTTTTAGGACTGACGTACATTAAAATTTTTTTTCGAAAATTAATTTTGATGCATACCGCACACTCAGTGACATCGCCTGAACAAGTTAACGGTGAAAACGGACGGTGAATGATGCATCATTATTGGGTCCACGCGGTTGTGCGATTCCAAGTGGGTTTCCAGAAGTGAGTTACAACCCTTCTTGGAAGAAATGTGACGATGTGTAACAGAATGACTTAAAAGAGCGGTTGCAAAACGACCAGGGTTAGAATTCAAATTTGCACTAACCAAACTGTTTGAGAAATGTATTTACGTAATTTATTACATTCCTTGTTTTCAACATAGGGTTATACAGCCAACCGGTTGCAAATAACTGTTAGATACATTGACTTAGGTTTCGACACCTACTAAGTGTGTCTTAAGCAGAATGAAATTTTGATAAATACACTGAAACGCCGAAGAAACTGGTATAGGCATGCGTATTCAAATACAGATATGTAAACAGAATACGGCGCCTACACAAGACAAGTGTCTGGCGTAGTTGTTAGATCAGTTACTGCTGCTACAATGGCAGGTTATCAACGTTCAAGTGAGTTTGAACGTGGTGTTACAATTGACGCACGAGCAGTGGGACGCAGCATCTCCGAAGTAACGATGAAGTGCGGATTTTCCTGTACGACCATTTCACGAGTGTACCGCGAATATTAGAAATCTTGTAAAATATCGGGTCCCGACGTAGCTACGGCCAGAAAAAGGTCCTACAAGAGCGGGACTAACGTCGAATGAAGGGAATCGTTCAACGTGACAGAAGGGCAACCCTTCCGCAAATTGATGCAGATTTCAGTGCTGGGCCTTCAACAAGCGCCTTCGACATGGGCTTTTTGAACCGAAGGCCCACTCGTGTACCTTTGATGACTGCACGACACAAAGCTTAAGGCCTCGCCTGGGCCCGTCAGCACCGAAAATGGACTGTTGATGACTGCAAACATGTTGCCTGGTCGGACGAGTCTCGTTTCAGATTGTATGGAGAGGATAGACGTGTACGGGTATGGGGACAACCTCATGAATCCATGGATCCTGCATGTCAGCTGGGGACTGTTCAAGCTGATGGAGGCTCGTAATTGTGTAGTGAGTGTGCAGTTGGAGTGATATGGCACCCGTGATATATCTAGATACGTCTCTGACAGGTGACACGTACGTAAGCATTCTGTTTGAACACCTGCTTCCATTCATGTCCATTGTGCATTACGACGAACTTGAGCAATTCCAGCAGGACAATGCGACACCCCACACGTCCAGAATTGCTACAGAGTGTCTCCAGTAACACTATTATGACTCCAGGACACTTCCGCTCGCCACCAAACTCGCCAGACATGAACATTATTGAGCATTTGCCTTGTAACGTGATGTTGAGAAGAGATCTGAGCCTCTTCGTACTCTTACGGATTTATGAACAGCCCTGCAGGATTCATGGTGTCAGTTTCCTCCAGTATTACTTCAGACATTAGACGAGTGCATGCCACGTCGTGTTGTGGCACTTCTGCGTGCTCTCGGGGCCCTATACGGTATTAGGCAGGTGTGCCAATTTCTTTGGCCCCTCAGTGTAGCAAAAATTACATTGCTAAAAAGCAATGGTCAGAATTTAGAGCAACTATCTTCGTCAAAAGTGAAACAAAACGTTCCAGCTATTTCCATGTGTGCCTAGCCAGTGACAACATTGTTTTGTATACCTTATTAATCCACTAATTTTGATAAGAACAAAAATGTATGGAAAAAAATGAAAGAAAAAGAACCTGCAAAATGCTTTTGTGTATAGAGCACAGATCGTTTGATCCACAGCCAGACTCTTTGGTCAGTGTCAGTGCCGCTTGCGTTCAGAGTTGTTTATCTCATTGACAGCATCAAAAATGGTTCAAATGGCTCTGAGCACTATGGGACTTAACTTCTGAGGTCATCAGTCCCCTACAACTTAGAACTACTTAAACCTAACTAACCTAAGGACACCACACACATCCATGCCTGAGGCAGGATTCGAACCTGCTACCGTAGCGGTCGCGCGGTTCCAGACTGTAGCGCCTAGAACCGCATTTACAGCATCCTGCAGTAAGACGTCCCGTATTTGGAGAGGTCGCTGTGCAACTGATGTTGGAGTTATTGACTTGGGGGAAGTATCGTTCGATAACGGTGTAACTGTCGTTTTTATCAGGCGCAGTCACTTGGCTGGGTGAGCATCATGCGTTTGTTATGAAGGAATGGTGCTTCTGCGAGCATTTCACATTTGGTTCGAACTTGGCCGACATCATTCTGTTCGTGATAGAAAAACTATTCGAATTTCGGTATCAGACATTAAAGTATCAAGTTCTGCACTGACAAGAAAATCTACTACCCGACCTCGAACTGTAACAACACCGGGAAATGTACGCGTGTGAGAGTTCGTCCAGCAACCTCCAATCATCTACTAGATGATGTTTACCCAAGAATGAAGCTAGACAGATTTAGAAA
Organism: Schistocerca serialis cubense; assembly: GCF_023864345.2. Taxonomy (NCBI): domain Eukaryota; kingdom Metazoa; phylum Arthropoda; class Insecta; order Orthoptera; family Acrididae; genus Schistocerca; species Schistocerca serialis. The sequence goes on along the minus strand of NC_064644.1, from coordinate 259,722,070 downwards.
CTTGCAGGGCTGTGTGTGTGGAAACTCGTCAGAACATTCCCACCATTGCTTTTTTGACCTCCTGAGCCCACTTCCAATGGTCAGGTACCGTAAATAAACGTAATTTCCACTACTGGGCAGCAGAAAACCCTCAGGAATTACAGCGACCACATCACAGCCAAAGTTTGCTGCACCGCTGAATTAGATGTATGCATTCCGTACTTTTTTCTAAAAAATAGCGTAATGGTAATGGTTAATGTAGACTGTTACTGTCACATGATAGAGATCGAAGTCAAACCATTTGTTAGGGACCACGAAGAGGGAGAAGTCTCGAACGGGCAATATGGAGCTACAGCTCACATCTCTCGGTCATCTCTAGAAATTTTGACAGGGTTCCATTACTCACCCTTACTAAAGTAGCAGCAGCCATTCATTATTTCCCTCACCATTAGGTAACAAGCTTGTTATAACTGTTCCACAACCAAATGACATAAACTTATTTCTCCCCCCCCCCCTCCCTCTTTTCCAGTCTGTTCATCACGTTTACCAGTTTATACATATGACATACGAGGTAGCCTGGGCAATCATTCACTTCTACAACAACATGTTTGGCTCATACATTCAAATAGTTTTAATATGTGAATATATTGTAATATAAAATATTTTTGTTCAGAGTCTCTTTAGGCATTGCACTATTTTTGTATTTTGTATCAATATAGTAGACACAAAACGTCACATCTTGGAACAGCAATCTCTGTACAGCTATGAATTCTCGCTGAAATTGTATGGCTTCTATATTTAGTATTAAGTTATCTGACGATGGCCTTAGAAGCCGAAAGCCGATTCAAAGTGAACTATTAAATAAAAATTATTCTGGAACATTAGTACTGTGTATTCAAACTGCTAATATATTTATGTTCCTCCGAGAACTGACGGAATATGCCACAAATGCTTTTATTTTAAGAAAATGCAGGACTCCATGATATTTTGGCTCACGTTTGGTCTGTGGAATCGATTCGTCAGTATTTGATGTGGTTTACGAAATATATCCAGCGGTAATGTTAGGTGACTCACCCTGTATATCATCCTCAAATGCATGTTTTCCGAGACATCGATAAAAGATTTTACGACTGTCGCTTCTGTATCCACCAGTAATCGCCCCACCTTCAATTTCTTACAGAATCGAACTTCTATGTATAAATCTGTTTCAAACATGGGGTTACTTTACAAATGAGTGATTGTGCTAAGTACGGGACGTTCAGCAGGTTAAACCTTTGTGGCTGAAGGCACAAAACCATAATTATGTTCGTTCCATTAGTTACGTATTATTTATCAAGAGACTAATGAAAGTCAAAGTGCTCTCATTATAGTATCTCGAATTGGTACAATCTTGTTAATTTGCGCTGTTTTAAGAAAAGCTAACTTTTCACATATCTCAATTATTACGACGTCTTCTCTCCTGAACTTCGTGTCGTACAGTGATAAAAATTTTGTAGGATTGTTCAGCGGTTTACTGTTGGCAAAATGTGTTGCGGCTACAGTCAACAGTAAAGAAGTAGTAAACTGAAACGTTCAGTCTATTGCTGAAGTTTTACTCCACGGACAGTCAAATTGTAGTAAGTGGTAAACTTTCTCCTTTCGTCATTTTATGGAGGATGTCAGTAAGAACAAGTTGTGAAATGTTTGAAATTACACGTAAATGTTGCTGGAAGTTGCTAAGTGCTCTCATTGTCAAATGCTGGCTCTAATTTTTTTTTTTTAAATTTCAAATGGCTCTATGGGACTTAACATCTGAGGTCATCAGTCCCCAAGACTTAGAACTAGTGAAACCTAACTAACCTAAGGACATCACACACATCCATGCCCGAGGCAGGATTCGAACCTACGACAATAGCAGCAGCACGTTTCCGGACTGAAGCGCCTAGAACCACTCGGCCTCAGCGGCCCGCGTCAAACGCTGCATGTGTATAGTGTGGGTAATTTGTGCTCCTCGAGTTACAGTGTCTCAAAATATATACTTGGTTTCTAAATTTTATATCTGACTTACTGTGTTATATTTCAGTGTAAGATTACACCTCTTGATGAAGAAATCGTAACAACGTTTTCAATTTTTAAATTCGGTCAATAATTATATGAAACATTGAAAATCAAATGTTTGTTGCCCCTGGAAACCGCAAGATAGCAGCCTGCAAGTAGCATATGGTGATCTGATGGTCGTCTTGGGCGTTTAGTAATATACAAGGTCCAGGAAAAGACCTCCCGCATTTCGAAAGATAGTTACAAACAAGCAAGGAAAGACACCCAGAGAAAATACTTTTATTTGTTAGCTACAAATACTATGCCATTTTACATCAGCTGGTTTTAAAAATTGTGTTCTGTAAATAGACTCTCCATGGTTTACACATTGACGAAGCCTTTTCCCGAATTTGTTCATAGGTTTTCGCGTCATTTCCGGTGGAATGTCAGCGACTCCCTGGTTGATTGCTTCCTTACGTGCTTGCAGGCTTGTGAAGAGAAAAGACGTGAAGGAAAGAGCTCTCTCAAATATAAGTGCGTAGGCTTCCGCGACGAGAGTCAGCTGTCATATAAGTTTTCTAAGTGTCGTGCCTCATCACAGAGCAAGAAACAGTACTGGAGAAACCGACGTTTCGGCTATGGTTACAGTGACCCAGAGGGAGTCCACTGTAACCGTGGCTGAAGGGTTTGTTTCTCCAGTATAGCTTTGTGCCTTCAGCCATAAATGTTTTACGTGCTGAACATCACGTACTTAGCACGATCACTCATTTGTAAAGTAACCCAATGTTTGAAGCAGTTTTGTACCTGGAAATTCGATTCTGTAAGAAATTGAGGGTAGGGGGATTACTGGTGAATACATAAGCGGCAACCGTAAAATATTTATATCGATGACTCGGAAAATATGCGTTTGTGGAGGTAATATATGATGACGAAAAATACATAGTTGTCAATCGATTCTTTCAGTTTTGATTGGATTAGGCGTGGGTTTCTCAAACACGAAAACGGGAGAGGGGTTGGGGAGGAGGCTGGTGATTCAAAATACCATGGAGTCCTGCATTTTAGGTGGTACATTAGTCACCTGCCTGCCATATACAAGCCGAATCGGCTTGCCGTATCTAGGGCTTGCCCTTTGCCAGTTGGAATAGATCTTTCTTTTTTTTTTTTAAAAAAAAAACATCTTTTTGGAATATTCCGTCGGTTCTTGGAGGAAGATAAACATATTAATAGCTTGAATTCACGGTTTTAATGTTCTATAATAACATCTATTTAATAGTTCGTTATGAATCGGCCTTCGGCTTCTAAGGCGATCGTCAGATAACTTAATACTAAACAGATAGTGCATACAACTTCAGCGACAATTCATAATTATACAAGATTGTTGTACAAAGATATGTGACTTTTGTGACTTTATCGATTCAAAACACAAACTTAGTGTAATGGCCAAAGAGGCTCTGAACAAAAAAATCTTATATTACAGTATTTTCAGATATTAAAACCACTTGAATTTATAAGCCAAGTATTTTGCACAAGTGAGTAATGACACAGGCTACTATGTCAAATGGAGAAACTGATTAATGTGGTGAACAGAGAAAAAACAGGGGGGGGGGGGGGGGAAGAGAAATAAGTCTACGGAATTTGGGTTCAAATGGTTCAAATAGCTCTACACTCTATGGGACTTAACACCTAAGGTCATCAGTGCCCTAGAACTTAGAACTACTTAAACCTAACTAACCTAAGGACATCACACACATCCATGCCCGAGGCAGGATTCGAACCTGCGACCGTAGCAGCAGCGCGGTTCCGGACTGAAGCGCCTAGAACCGCGCGGCCACAACGGCCGGCGGAATTTGGGTGTGGAGCAGTTATAACGAGCTTGTTATCTAATGGTGAAAGAAATAATAACTAGCTATGGTTCTTTAGTAAGGGTGAGTAAAGACTACGTCAGGATTCTTTGACTGGTGTTTATTACTGGCCAGAATTTCAAGTAATGTTAGTTTCCTGCCTTTAGTTCCTTTACGGAGAATATCACATTTCACATCATATAATGACATTCAATTCATTCAGGGCATGTTCTACAAAGGTGGAACCTTTCTTTTTCATTCTCCAACTCCTTTCATACTCAGTCAGTCTAGTAGTTACAGCCCTAGCGGACTGACCCACATATAATTTGTCTCACAGATTGCAGGAAATTCTATTAATTCCACCCTTTTCTGAAGGTAGAATCTTATCTTTAATGTTGCGTAAAACGTGGGCAATAGTATTCACAATATAAAAAACTGGAGAATATTTCCTAGATTTTAGTTTCCTGGCAACAACCTGTAAAGTACTACCGACATATAGCATAGGGGCCCATTTATTATCAGTGTGGTTTTGGCTGTCTGAAGTAGATAAAGGAGGGCTGTTATCCTTTGCCTCTTCTTTTTCTGAATTATGTTGGCAATTATTGTAGAACTATAACAAATGTTGTATGGTTCAAATGGCTCTGAGCACTGTGAGGCTTAACTTCTGAGGTCATCAGACCCCTAGAACTTAGAACTACTTAAACCTAACTAACCTAAGGACATTACACACATCCATGTCCGAGGCAGGATTCGAACCTGCGACCGTAGCGGTCGCGCGGTTCCAGACTGTAGCGCCTAGAAACGCTCGGACACCCTGACCGGCAAATGTTGTATGCCACTTCTTTAATTATTTTCAGTTAATTTTCTAAATCTGGTTTGATTTGTGCTATAGACAGTACGCGGTGCACCATGGAGTTGAAGGCTGCATGTTTCTTTTTTCTTTTTTTTTTTTTTTTTAAAGTTTATTGGCTGTCAAGATGTGCCCGTAGAGCCATCTCAAGAGGTGAATGTCAGTTATAACTATACGAATATGAGGATAGCACAACATCCAGTCCCCGAGTGATGTCAAATCTGTTTGGGAATCGAACGCAGGAGCCTTCAGTTAGCAACCCGTCGCGCCGACAGAGCAGCTGCTGAGGTGGACATGCAGATATTGCCTTCCCACAAGGAGCATGTGGCGAGAGACGGGTACACAATGTCAATAACATACCAAGTGTTAAGTAATACAGTGACTTCAGTTTTGCATATTTCTTGTAGCAGATTTGCAATGCGTAAGTGGCTTCTCCATCAGTAAGCGTTTTGGATAGCAGTGTTGTCGGACAATTCGTTCTGTGCACCCTGAAAATTCACCGTTTGTGCTCTTAGATTCGCCTCTGCTCGCAGGTGACGTCCCACTGTTGAACTCGGGCGAGTGTCCTTTGCGTTCCGGCGCTGGACGCAGTGCGGTTACGACGCGCGCCGGCCGCCTGGCCCCCTCCCACGTCACACAAAGGCCGCCAGCTGCTCGGTTCCTCCTGAACTGTTTCGCAGGTCCCGGGGCGGGAATTGCGAGCACCCAATCCTATGGAGGGATGGCCGGCGCTGAATCGAGTTACGTCGCCCTGCGCGGCGAGGGCCGCGTCCACCTCAGAGAATCCATTTCCGCCCGGCGGCGCCGAAACAGACCTTTATCTCTCAGTCTTCTCGAGCACCGGCTCTGTCCGTGACTAAATCGTGTCTTCTCCAGGCGAGGTTTTCCGCGGTCGTTTTGCATTCCCTTCGGGTCGCTTTACCTCCTATTGCTTTACGTGGCCTGTCGATTTCGAACCAACTCCCATAGCTCTGAGTCTCATATCTCTAAACCTTCTATTAATTTAACAACAAATTGGAAAATGTCTAATAAAACTAGAAGTCTGCTTTTAATTTACTTGCTCTTAAACGTCGATATGCAACAGGATTTTGGAACATATATTGTATTCGAACATTATCATTCCCTCAAAGAAAACGGCCTATTGACACACAACCAACAGCCTATTGACACACAACCAACACGAATTTAGAAAACATCTGTCTTGTGAAACACAACTAGCTCTTTACGCAGACAATGTGCTGCGTGCTATTGACAAGAGATTTCAAATTAATTCCGTATTTATAGATTTCCAGGAGGCTTTTGACACCGCACCACACAAGCAGCTTATGTGCTTATGCAATACCTTCTCAGTTACGTGACTGGATTCGAGATTTCCTATCACAGAGGTCACAGTTCGTAGTAACCTGCGGAAAGTCACTGAGCAAAACAGAAGTGATTTCTGGTATTCCCCAAGGTAGTATCACAGGCCCTTTGCTGTTCTTTATCTGTATAAACGATTTGGGAAACGATCTTAGCAGCCGTATTAGGTTGTCTGCAGATTATGCAACAGTTCATCGTCTACTAAAGTCATCAGAAGATCAAAACCAATTGCAAAACTATTTAGAAAGGAAAATCGTATGGTGCGAAAATTGGAAAAACGATTTAGAAAATCGGCAGTTGACCCTAAATAACGAAAAGTATGTCATCCACATAAGTGCTAAAAGGAATCCGTTAAACTTAGATTACACATAAATCAGTATAATATAAAGGACGTAAATTTAACCAAATACCTAGGAATTACAATTACGAACAACTTAAATTGGAAGGAACACATAGTAAATTTTGTGGGGAAGGCTAACTGCGTTTTATCGGCAGGACACGTAGAAAATGTAGCATATCTACTAAGGAGACTGCCTACACTATGCTTGTCCGCCCTCTTTTACAATACTGCTGCACGGTGCGAGATCCTTAGCCGATAGGGCTGACGGAGTACATCGATAAAGTTCAAAGAAGGGCAGCACGTTTTGTACTATCGCGAAGTAGTGGAGAGCGTGTCACTGAAATAATACAGGATTTGGGGCAGACATAATTAAAACAAAGGCGTTTTTCGTTGCGGCAGAATCTTCTCACTAAATTTCAATCACCAACTTTCTCCTCCGAATGCGAAAATATTTTGTTTACGCCGACCTACTCACGAAGAAACGATCATTATAATAAAATAAGGAAAATAAGAGCTCACACGGAAAGATATAGGTGTTCGTTTTTTCCGCGGTCTGTACGAGACTGGAATAATAGAGAATTATTGAGAAGGTGGTTTGATAAACCTTCTGCCAGGCACTTAAACTTGATTTGCAGAGTAGCCCTGTAGATCTAGATGTAGATATAGATGTAGATGCTGCTCCTGCAGCTCCGAACATCGGTGACAGATGTCGTATATCGAGCTTTTACTGATGCATGCCCTGTTGAAAGAACCAAGGTTGTAGAGAGTTTCAGTGGGAGCATCAGAGAACTATTGAAGAGAACAGGGGAAAGGAATACAGTAGAAGAAAAATGGGTAGCTTTGAGAGATGAAATAGCGAAGGCAGCGAAGGACCAAGTAGGAAGGCTAGTATAGAAATCCTTGGGTAACAGTAAATGAAGCAGGGAAAAGGGAATATAAACATCTAAAAAATGAGATTGACGGAAAATGTAAAATTGCTAAGCAGGAATGGCTAGAGGGCAACTGAAGGTTTTAGAAGCATATATGACTAGGGGAAAGATAGATGCCGCCTGTTGAAAAATTAAAGAGGCCTATGGAAAAAAGAGAACTACCTGTGTGAATATTAAGAGCTGAAATGGCAAACCAGTCCTAAGCAAAGAAGGGAAACAAGGTGTACGTAGAGGGTCTATACAAGGGAGATGTACGTGGGGGCAATATTATGGAAAGGCAGAAGAAAAGGACGTAAATGAAAATGAGAGGGATATAATGATACTGCGTGAAGAATTTGACAGACCAATGAAAGACCTAAGTCGAAACAAGACCCTGGGACTAGACAAAGTTACGTTAGAACAACTTCTAGCCTTGGCAGAGCTATCCATGACAAAACTCTTCCATTTGATGAGCAAGATGTACGAGACAGACGAAATACCCTCAGACTTCAAGAAGAATATAATAATTCCAATCCCAAAGAAAGCAGGTATTGACAGACGTGAAAATTACCAGACTATCAGTTTAATAAGTCACGGTTGCAAAACACTAACACGAATTACTTACAGAAGAAAGGAAAAACTGTTAGAAGCCGACCTAGGGGAAGATCAGTTTGGCTTCCGGAGAAATGTAGGTACACTAGAGGCAATACTGACCCTACGACTTCTCGTAGAAGAGAGGAAAGGCAAACTTACGTTAGCATTTGTAGACTTAAAGAAAGCTTCTGACTGTGTTGACTGTAATACTCTCTTTCAAATTTTAAAGGTGATAGGGTTAAAATGCAGGGAGCGAAAGACTATTTACGATTTGCATAGAAACTAGATGGAAGTTACAACAGCCGAGAGGTATGAAAGGAAAGCAGTGGTTGGGAAGGGAGAGAGACAGGGTTGTATCTTATCCCCTCTGTTATTCAATCTGTATACCGAGCAAGCAATAAAAGGTAACAAAAGAACAAGTCTTCTCCAGGAAGAAGAAATAAAAACTTTGAGTTAGGCCGATGACTCTGTAATTCTGTCAGAGACAGCAAAGGACTTGGAAGAGCAGTTGAACGGAATGGACAGTATCTTGAAAAAGAGCATTTAAGACGAACACCAACAAAACCAAAAAAAGGATAATTGAACGTAGTCGTATTACATCGGGTGATGATGAGGAAATCAAATTATGAAATGAGACAATTAAAGTAGTAGATGACTTTTGCTGTTTGGGCAGCAAAATAACTGATGATGGTCGAAGTAGAGAAGACATAAAATGTAGACTGGCAATAGCAAGGAAAGCATTTCTGAAGAAGAGAAATTTGTTAACATCGAGTGTAGATTTGTTAGAAGTCTTTTCTGAGAGTATTTGTAAGGAGTGTAGCCCTGTATGGAAGCGAAACATGGACGATAAATAGTTTAAATAAGAAGAGAATAGAAGTTTTTGAAATGTTGTGCTACATATTCTGAACATTAAATGGGTAGATCAACTACAGAAGAATGCTGAACATTAGATGGGTAGATCATGTAACTAATGAGGAGGTACCGAATAGGATTGGGGAGAAAAGAAATTTGTGGCACATCCTAATTAGAAGAAGGGATCAGTTGGTAGGACACATTTTGAGACATCAAGGGATCACCAATTTACTACTGACGGGTAAGCGTGGGGAGTAAAAACCGTAGAGGGAAACCAAGATGTGAGTAAAGTAAGCAGATTCAGAAGGATTTCGGTTGCAGTAGTTACTCGGAGATAAAGAGGCTTGCACTGGATAGAGTAGCATGGAGAGCTGCATCAAACCAGCCTTCGGACTGAAGACCCCAACAACACTCCACTTACATGTTACAATTGTTTTCTTTTGTGCGGAAAACACGTACTCTCTACGAGTAAATTATTTCTAGCAGAAAACTGACATCTACATATATAGCGATACTCTGCAAGTCACACTTAAGTGTCTGGCGGAGGGTTCATCGAACCACTTTCACGGTAACTCTCTATTATTCCTATCTCAGACTGTGAGCGGAAAAAAAACACCTATATCTTTCGTGCGATCTCTGATTTCCCTTATTTTATCATGATGATCGTTTCCCCCTTTGTAGGTCGTCGCCAGTAAAATATTTTCTCATTCGAAGGAGAAAGTTGGTGTTTGCAATTTCGTGAGAAGATTCCGTGCAACGAAAAACACCTTTGTTTTAATAATGTCCATCCCAACTCTTGTATAATGTCAATGAGACTCTGTCCCGTATTTCACGATGATAAAAAATGTGTTGCTCTTCTTTGAACTTTCTCGATGTACTCCGTTGATCCTGTCTGGTAAGTATCCCGGACCGCGTGGCAGTACTCCAAAAGAGAACGGACAAGCGTAGTGTACGCAGTCTCTTTACTAGATCTGTTACATTTTCTAAGTGTTTGCGTTTTAATAGAACACATCTTCTTCATGTAATATGTAATGTAATATGTATCTCCCTGATGCTCCAAATTGTGATTCAGACCACTATGCTGTAAACGACGTAGTGAGGGGGAAATTAGCGGTAATCCACAAAACCTGAATGGGAACAAAATTGGAATATAGCAATGTTGAATGATCTCAAATCTGTGAAAACATACCAGCGAAGAACAATGGGAAATCAGGACAGATGAAATAGGATCCAGAAAGTGGTTAAAGAGGCAGCAGAAGAAACAGTGGAGATAAGAAGAAAGAAAAGAAATGAATGGTGTGATGATGAATATAGACCAGCAATACAACATAAAAATGCAGCAAGACAGAGAATGCCGCAGAAAGAGACAAGACGAAATGTGGAGATGTGTAAAGAATTAAGGTCTAATGCTCATATCATCTGTAACAAAAAGGAAATAGAATGGCTGAAAGCGAAGTTCTAGGAGATAGAACTATAGGAACAGAATGAAACAAAAAAATTCTGTCATGCAATAGGAAAGATGAGAAAATATTTCAAACATCGCAAAATGCATGTAAAAATAGAAAGGGTGAAACAATCAGAGAACAAAGAAATTGCAAATATGGGCAGGTGACTTTGAAGATATTCTCAGTACCAACTCAGACATGGTACGAAGAGATCCCAAGTACAGAATACAGAGGCAAGAGAGGATGAAAGCGAAGAAGCAAAGAAGACTGATAGTGGAGGAGTGGAATCAGTAATATATAAATTGAAAAATAACCGTGCATCTGGTGAAAATGGGGTAGTGTCAGAGGCAAGGAATATAAACACCCTTTAAGAAATCTACGAAATAATGGAAGCAGAAGGAAGAAAAATTGGACTTAAGGTAAACGAAAAGAAGATCAAATACATGGTAATGACCAATTCTAAGGCAAGAAGAACATCACATAACCTGGACGCCTCTAACAATTATTTTAAAGCTGTCAGCTGCTTCCATTAGTTAGGTGTCCTCTTAACCAGCGATGTTAATATGAAGCAGTACATCAAAGAAAGGATACAAGCAGGGAACGGAGTCTATTACGAAAAGTTACAGATATTACGGCGTTCTCTAATTCCTTGTAATTAGACAAATTAAAATTATACTATTCCCTGGTGCGATCTGTTGTTAGATATGGTTCAGAAATGAGGACGTTGACAGAAGCACATACGAACAACCTAAGGGCATTTGAAAGGAATATCCGACGAAAAGTTAATGGGCCCTTGAGACAGGTAGAGGTTTGGAGAATAAGGTAAAACCTAGAAATACAAAAGCTTATTTGAAGGAAAGAATACGTTGGTCAGGACATATTAAGAGGTTGGTGGGTGACAGGATCCCAAACGTATAACGAAAATCAGATTTTATTCCACTAGAAGGAAGGGCCGAGCACGACCTATATGACTGGACAAAGTACTAGCTGACCTTACCAAGATGTAGCTCCGAGGATGGAAGAGTAAAGCAGAGAACAGAGGTATATGGAGGAATATTATTGACGAGGCAAAGATCAATCAAGGGCTATAGTGCCAAAGAAGAAGAAGAATATTCTGCGCCATATTTAGTTCCAAAATTCGATACTAAAGTTTATTTTCATTCCCCATCACAAAAATTTCTGCATACGGCAGTCTCTGGAGAGATCTATTTTAGAAGTTCTGTATCAGGTAGCGATCTATATTCCAACAATCTTGTTACCTTCTGTATAGAACAGCACACCATTGTACAAAACAGGAGGGTAAAATACAATAATCATTAGACACATTGGGGGTGAGCTTTTGTGTGACTTTGTTACATGTATGCACTGAAACAGTCATAATGCTTAACTGTCATTAGTCTGATAACATTAATTTGTTCGTGTGTGGTTTAGAACTAATAGTGTTCAGTTTTAGGCGTGAAGGCTGGAAGTACATATAATTGTCCGATCCCCGTGTCCAACTTTGCTGTGATGTCCGTGCTCAAAAGTCGATTATCCCCGCTTTTGCTGCCCTTGTTTACCTTGATGAAGATCTTTTGGGCGAGTACAGTTTCAGCCAATGAGAATAAAGACTATTGCGCTGACCGCATGGCTTGCGGGTTTCAAGGTGAACAAAGATTCTTTGTATGTTTTTTCTGTTCTGGCTCTGCTGGTGTTCACTTCTTGTATGTTTTACAAAGTAGTAATAAGCGTGCCTGGTCTGAATTATGCTAAGAAGGAAAGACAGTGAAGTATGAAAACAACCTGGCTTTGTATATGTGAAGTTACGACGAGAATTGTGTACAACATTTCTCTGTGTTCCTGCGCTGGAAAACAAGGTGGTCTTGACGTGCCATATTGGAACGAGAGATTCCTGTCTGTACTGCACCAGCATGAGTAGCTAAGGGGGACTAGCAGTTACAATTAACGTCAACCAGCATCCGTTCGTTTGTACGGTGTATAAGGAGCAGTGAAATGCAAACCGATAACCCTCCGAATGGGACCATTGAATGGTACCATTCAAAAGTAAGCACCACGTGCGTTAATACGTGTATCCTAAAGGAAGACGAGATGATAAATTCCTGTTTAGTAGAACGCGGTCGGCCGCTGACGGATCCACAACCGTACTCTTGCACTTGCCACTTGCTCGTCTGATTGAAACCAACGTCTACGCATGTCTTTCTTCAACTCGCCGAAGATGTGAAAAGGACGCGCGGACTAAGCGGAGGCTGTTGCAGTGTTTGCCAACCAAATCGCTGAAGCGTACCCTTCATCAGATTGGCCGTGTGGGGGCAGGCGACATCGTGCAACAGGAGTCTTCTGTCCGACAGCATTCCCGGGCACTTTGGCTTTATGTCGCGTGGCAGTTTCTGCAAAGTGCCTTCATAGCGCCGTAAATTGATTGTGGTTCCATGCTAGAGGAACTCGACAAGCATAAAGCCCCTGCGGTCGAAGAAGAAGTTCATCATGTACCTAACGGAACTTGTGTGAACGGCGTTGGATTTCTTTGGCGAGGAAGATGTGGGATATTAACACTGCTGGCTTTACGGTTTGCGCTAGGGCTGTCGGGATGCTGTCGGACGGAATCATCTTGTTATACGATAACGCCTGCCCCCACACTGTCAATTGGACTAAGGCTACACTTCAGGGATTTTGTTAGGAAATACCACAACATCCTCCGTACAGCTCAGATCTTTCACCCTGTGATTTTCACATCTTTGGCTACCCAAAGAAAGACACTTGTGGACGTCAGTGTCAGTCGGACGAGGAAGTGCAAGAGTTGGTGCTGTTGTGGATTCGTCAGGGCCGACTACATTCTACCAAACAGGAATTGATCGTCTCGTCTTCCAGTGGGATAAATATCGCTTGTGGTGATTACTTTTGAACGGAACCTTTCCATGGTCCCGCTGTAGCGGGTGTTCCGTTTTCATTTGACTGCCCCTCAAGTTCCATTGGTACTCGGTTACAGAAAACACCTTCTTCATTCTCCTAAAGTTCCTTGCATTTTCTGTTGGTTTCACAAATAAGTTGTTGATGAAGTCTTTGCCTTATCGCGACTATGGGTACTACGTGGCTGTTGTGACAAGAATCGTGGTGTTATTTGTAAAGTGTTTGCACCTGGTGAGCTTCAGTAATTATCTACCTATATAACATCTTTTTCATCCACTGACAGCTCCTTTACTCAAAAATTACCTTATAAAGTTATTTGTCTTTGAAGGACGCTAAGGCTACGTGAAAAAGCACCACGCATTAAAGACAAGTACCATAATCTTGTGCCATCAACAAGACTATTTCTTCTATGAGAATTATATCCAATTCGTACAGCCTTTTCTACGGTGTGATTCAGTTTCCAGAAGATATGTTTCTGTAGTGAACTTAGGATCAGAAATAGTGGTGCCATGTTCCCTGAAAATGAGTGTTCTTAGTTTCTTTACAGAAAACTGCTCTGAATCACAGCCGAGAGCCAAGCATGGTCTTTGGACATATTTTCCCTTTAAGAGATAACATAGAAAATTTTTATATGATCAAGTGTTAGTTTCTGTGATAAGACGTTTTTTTCTTTATAAAACAATAAGTAATTAAGAAATATAATTTTACCGTTGCGGTTTATATGTGTACCTGTTTGAACTTATTCCTGAAGAATAGTCAGACTGGATTATGATATTGTTTTTGAGGGTCAGTGTAAATAAAACAAGGAGGGCATTTTCATCAAGACAAATTTCTCTAGCACTTCAGTGTCCACTAATTCATTTGTACAAAAATCACAGATAACCTATACAGATTACCTTTAATATTATTTTAGTTACTAAGACTATTAAATAGAGTATCTTTTTGAGTTGCGAGAGTCTTCATTAGACCTAATGAAACGTTTCGAGCCACTAATTCTCGTGGCAAGACGTGCAAACCACTTCTTCTTTCATCATGGTCTTGGCCTAGGATTAAGTATCCAGCCATCTTTTCTTGGTGTTCCTAAGGATCTTGTTCCTAAGGGTCTGAAATTTAAGGTTTGGTTAGCTACTCTTGAGTCTGGCGTTCTTCGTAGATATTGTACCGAGCTTTGTCGATTAGACTTGATTTTCTCATTTATAGCATATAACCCAAGCTCTGCTCTTATGTCTTCGTTCCTTAGTCTATCTAATCTTTTACAGCCCTTAACCTCTCTAAGAAATTTCATTTCTGCTGCTTAGACTCTACCTACTTGCTCTTTAGTAACCGTCCAAGTTTCACTTCCAAATAGCAACGTGAGATTGGCCTTTACCTTATAAAACATGATATTTGTGTCTTTTCTCACTTTATTTTTTAATGTTCTATTGACTGCTCCTCATGTCATTTGATATTTCTGCAGTCTGTTGTCAATGTCGAGTTCATTCTGGTAGCTTGCAATATTTCTCAGGTAACTGAAGTGACTAACTTGGTTCAAACGGCTCTAAGCACTATGGGACTTAACATCTGAGGTCATCAGTCCCCTAGACTTAGAACTACTTAAACCTAACTAACCTAAGGACATCACACACATCCATGCCCGAGGCAGGATTTGAACCTGCGACCGTAGCAGCAGCGCAGTTCCGGATTGAAGCGCCTAGAACCGCTCGGTCACAGCGGCCGGCTGACTAACTTGTTCAGTGGTTTGTTTCCTTTTGCGATCTTAGCCATCAGCGGGTCTTTCCCTCTGAAAGTCATCACTTTTGTTTTGGGAATGGATATTTTCATATTATATTCTTTAAAAATTTGGTTAAGTGTGTAGGTGGATCTTTGTAGCGAAGTCTCGCTATCCTGTACAACTGAAAGTCTTCTGTAAAAAGCATCATATTAAAAAATATGTCATGTCATAGTCTCAGGTCCATATCAATTTGTTGTTTCCATGTTTCAATTACATCCTCACCGTCTGTTTGTAGGACACCTTGGTTTATCGGTATGTCTTCTGATAGGGCATTGTTAAATATGAAATATCATAATTAAATATTAATAGTAATTAATGTATAACTTACGGGAATGCAATCGGGTGATGTCTTCGACAAAAGTCGATATTTCGACAAGTGGACCCCCTGATATTTTCAAGGAACAGATCCAACGAGAAAGCTCTGTGAAAGGAAATGTAAAAGCCCGGTATCAGGAGCTTATGTAGAAACATAACACGCTCATGCACGCGCAGACCTACACACCCACCCACCCACCCACCCACACACACTCACACACACACACACACACACACACACACACACAGAGAGAGAGAGAGAGAGAGAGAGAGAGAGAGAGAGAGAGAGAGAGAGATGACTTGAAAACAGTAGCACCACAACACAACCAAAGATGAGCATAGAGATTATTCCCTCTGTATTTAACATATGTTTATATTAATTTTTACAGTATGTGTGTGTGTGTGTGTGTGTGTGTGTGTGTGTGTGTGTGTGTGTGTGTGTGCATGTCTGTGTTTGTCTGTGTGTGTGTGTGTGTGTGTGTGTGTGTGTGTGTGTGTGTGTGTATGTGCGTGCTTGAATGTGTTATGTTTCCGCATAAGCTCCTCATATAGAGATTTTAAATTTCCTTGTACAGCGCTTTCCCGTTGCGTTGGGGCACTGAAAATGGCTGGGTGCGCACGTGTTGAAATATCGGCAGCTGTCGAAGATGTCAACCTGTTGAATTCCCGTAAGTTATTTAAACTTTTTATATTTTATGAAAGAGGAAAGTTTCACACTCAAATATTGCTGTTTACTAAGATTAGCATCACTAGGTTGTTGCTAGCGTCGTAACTGAACCCAACGACTCATCATAAGGCACCAAGTCATGAAAATCATCTAAATACTTTGTATTTTACCTACTATAGGTATCTTAATGCAGAGAGAGCCGACTATGAGCCAGGAAGGTGCGAGGGGCTGCTTGAGGCGAGGTAGGGAGTCCAAGAGGCCCCGGAGGAAGGCAGTTACAACTGTAACCAGTTCTGTACTACAGATCTGCACTGCTTGATACACCAGGTCAGTGGCTGGCTGCCGGCTGAATTCTGCTGGGCTGGCAGCTTGCAGGCTCCGCAGTGCTGGATATGCCTCGTTATCTACGCCTGCCGTGCGGTTTCCGCGCCACTGGCATGATCTCGATGACGTCGTATCTGCTGCAGCCTCTGTGTCACAGCGGGCGATACCCACCCAGCGGAGACACCCGTCCACCGACGGAGGTCGATGGCTGGTGTGTGCGGGGAGTGTCAGCTGCCTCCTGTCGGGAGTCGACCGTGCTGCTGGCCAGCTGCACAGTGGCTGTAATTCCAGGCATGGACTTAGTGTGTAGAGCTGCTGCCGTGCCATGGCCTCCAACCGGTGATTTCTACTGCCAGGTTCATGTGGCCTCCTCTTCCGGCTCAGCCCCGTCGTCCTGGTAGAGCTGTGATACTAAGAATAATCCTATTACAAAAATGACCAGTACCAGTACTGAAACAAGGCCCCGGGAGTAAACAACATTCGATTATATCTACTGATAGCCTTGAGAGAGCCAGCCTTGACAAAATTATACCATCTTGTAAGCAAGATGTATGAGACAGGCAAAATAGCCTCGGACTTCAAGAAGAAAATAATAATTCCAATCCCCAAGAAAGCAGGTGTTTACAGATGTGAAAATTACTGAACTATCAGTTTACTAAGCGACGGCTGCAAAATACTAACACGAATACTTTACAGACGAGTGGAAAAACTGGTAGAAGCCGACCTCCAGGAAGATCAGTTTTGATTCCGTAGAAATGTTTGAACACGTGAGGCAATACTTACCCTACGACTTATCTTAGTAGCTAGATTAAGGAAAGGCAAACTGTTATATAGCTAGGGAAGGCCGAAATGCACGCTATAAGCTCACGCAGGATGGCGTGAGGTCTGAAACAGGATACCTAATGAATGCTATAAAGAAAAGTACGTAGCTGCTGGAATACTTAACTTTAATCCATCATTTGTATACATCGTTCTTGTTGAGACATGCTTCATACGATAACTATCGATTGCTATGGCGCCTTGCTAGGTCGTAGCCATTGACTTAGCTGAAGGCTATTCTAACTATCTTCTCTGCAAATAAGCGAGGCTTCATCAGTGTTGCATCGCTAGCTAAGTCGTCCGTACAACTGGGGCGAGTGCTAGTAAGTCTCTCGAGACCTGCCGTGTGGTGGCGCTCGGTCTGCTATCACTGACAGTGGCGACACGCGGGTCCGACATGTACTAATGGACCGCGGCCGATTTAAAGCTACCACCTAGCAAGTGTGGTGTCTGGTGGTGACACCACACAAACCTATGTTTCTAGCGTTTGTAGACTTAGAGAAAGCTTTTCACAATGTTGACTGGAATACTCTCTTTCAAATTCTGAAGGTGGCAGGGGTAAAATACAGGGAGCGAAAGGCTATTTCCAATTTGTACAAAAACCAGATGGCAGTTATAAGAGTCGAGGGTCATGAAAGGGAACCAGTGGTTGGGAAGGGAGTGAGACAGGGTTGAGCAAGCAGTAAAGGAAACAAAAGAAAAATTCGGAGTAGGAATTAAAATCCATGGAGAAGAAATAAAAACGTTGAGGTTCGCCGATGACATTGTAATTCTGCCAGAGACAGCAAAGGACCTGAGCTGGACCGAATGGTCTTGAAAGGAGGATATAAGATATAAGGTGGCCAAAAGTAAAACTAGGATAATGGAATGAATTAAATCGGGTGATCCTGAGGGAATTAGATTAGGAAATGAGACGCTTAAAGTAGTAAATGAGTTTTGCTATTTGTGGAGCAAAATAACTGATGATGGTCGAAGTAGAGAAGATATAAAATGTCGACTGGCAATGGCAAGCAAAGTGTTTCTGAAGAAGAGAAATTTGTTAACATCGAGTATAGATTTAAGTGTCAGGAAGTCGTTTCTGAAAGTATTTGTATGCAGTGTAACCATGTACGGAAGTGAAACGTGGACGATAAATATGTTAGACAAGAAGAGAATAGAAGCTTTCGGCGGAATGTGGTGCTGCAGAAGAATGCTGAAGATTAGATGGGAATATCACATAACTAATGAAGAGGTATTGAACAGAATTGGAGAGAAGAGAAATTTGTAGCACAACTTGACTAGAAGAAGGGATCGGTTGGTAGGGCATATTCTGAGGCATCAAGGGATCACCAATTTAGTATTGGAGGGCAGCGTGGAGGGTAAAAATCGTAGAGGGAGACCTAGAGATGAATACACTAAACAGATTCAGAAGGATGTAGGTTGCATTAGGCACTGGGAGATGAAGAAGCTTGCACAGGATAGAGTAGCATTGCGAGCTTCATCAAACCAATCTCTGGACTGAAGACCACAACAACAACAACAACTAGTACTTACAGTTGGCAGTTCAAGCTTGTGCATATGCAAGTTCCGCACTGTTGCTTGCTCCAAAAAGTGCGCGCTTACGACCTATCCGATGACATATGCAGTTGGATAGATAGTTTTCTAACAGACAGGCAGCAGTATATCGTCTTGAATGGGGTGACTTCAGCAGAAACAAACGTAACTTCAGGTGTACCCCAGGGCAGCGTAACACGTCCGCTGCTTTTTACGATTTTCTAATCAATCTGGTTGATGGTATTGACAGCGGCATTAGACTGTTTGCCGATGATGCTGTAGTCTACAGGAAAGTAGTATCACACGAAAGTTGTGAACAAATCAATGAGGATTTGCAGAAAATAAATGCGTGGTGTAATGACTGGCAGTTATCTCTCAACATTAGCAAGCGTAACCTAATGCGTATAACGAGGCGAAAATCCCCATTAATGTACGAGTACAAAATAAATTCCCAGTCTTTGGAAGCGGTAACATCAGTCAAGTATCTGGGTGTGACTATTCGAAATGATCTCAAATGGAATGATCATATTACACAAGTAACGGGCAAGGCGAACTTTACATTGCGGTTTATTAGTAGAATGCTGAAGCGATGCAGTCCTTCAACAAAGCAAAATACTTACAATACGTTAGTTCGTCCAGTCTTAGAGTATTGTTCGTCTGTATGGGACCCTTACCAGCTGGGTCTGATTCAAGAGATTGAGAAGGTCCAAAGAAGAGCGGCAAGATTCGTGACTGGTACATTTAGCCATCCCGAGAGCGTTACAAATCTCATAGAAAGTTTGAAGTGGGACCCACTTGCAGATAGATGGCGCGCTAAGCGGAAGGGGCTGCTCACTAAATTCCGAAATCCGATCTTCGCCGAGGATGTAGAGCATATATTATTACCACCAACTTTCAAATCACGCAATGATCACCATTCAAACATAGGGAAATTAGAGCTCGTAGTGAGGCGTTCAGACAGTCGTCTTTCCCTTGCGCGATGTGCAAGTGGAACAGAGGGGGGAAATATGACTTTGGCGGGAACTGTGCCCTCCGCCACACGCCGCTTGGTGGCTAGCGGAGTATACAGGGTGTTTCAAAAATGACCGGTATATTTGAAACGGCAATAAAAACTAAACGACCAGCGATAGAAATACACCGTTTGTTGCAATATGCTTGGGACAACAGTACATTTTCAGGCGGACAAACTTTCGAAATTACAGTAGTTACAATTTTCAACAACAGATGGCGCTGCGGTCTGGGAAACTCTATAGTACGATATTTTCCACATATCCACCATGCGTAGCAATAATATGGCGTAGTCTCTGAATGAAATTACCCGAAACCTTTGACAACGTGTCTGGCGGAATGGCTTCACATGCAGATGAGATGTACTGCTTCAGCTGTTCAATTGTTTCTGGATTCTGGCGGTACACCTGATCTTTCAAGTGTCCCCACAGAAAGAAGTCACAGGGGTTCATGTCTGGCGAATAGGGAGGCCAATCCACGCCGCCTCCTGTATGTTTCGGATAGCCCAAAGCAATCACACGATCATCGAAATATTCATTCAGGAAATTAAAGACGTCGGCCGTGCGATGTGGCCGGGCACCATCTTGCATAAACCACGAGGTGTTCGCAGTGTCGTCTAAGGCAGTTTGTACCGCCACAAATTCACGAAGAATGTCCAGATAGCGTGATGCAGTAATCGTTTCGGATCTGAAAAATGGGCCAATGATTCCTTTGGAAGAAATGGCGACCCAGACCAGTACTTTTTGAGGATGCAGGGACGATGGGACTGCAACATGGGGCTTTTCGGTTCCCCATATGCGCCAGTTCTGTTTATTGACGAAGCCATCCAGGTAAAAATAAGCTTGTTCAGTAAACCAAATGCTGCCCACATGCACATCGCCGTCATCAATCCTGTGCACTATATCGTTAGCGAATGTCTCTCGTGCAGCAATGGTAGCGGCGCTGAGGGGTTGCCGCGTTTGAATTTTGTATGGATAGAGGTGTAAACTCTGGCGCATGAGACGATACGTGGACGTTGGCGTCATTTGGACCGCAGCTGCAACACGGCGAACGGAAACCCGAGGCCGCTGTTGGATCACCTGCTGCACTAGCTGCGCGTTGCCCTCTGTGGTTGCCGTACGCGGTCGCCCTACCTTTCCAGCACGTTCATCCGTCACGTTCCCAGTCCGTTGAAATTTTTCAAACAGATCCTTTATTGTATCGCTTTTCGGTCCTTTGGTTACATTAAACCTCCGTTGAAAACTTCGTCTTGTTGCAACAACACTGTGTTCTAGGCGGTGGAATTCCAACACCAGAAAAATCCTCTGTTCTAAGGAATAAACCATGTTGTCTACAGCACACTTGCACGTTGTGAACAGCACACGCTTACAGCAGGAAGACGACGTACAGAATGGCGCACCCACAGACTGCGTTGTCTTCTATATCTTTCACATCACTTGCAGCGCCATCTGTTGTTGAAAATTGTAACTACTGTAATTTCGAAAGTTTGTTTGCCTGAAAATGTACTGTTGTCCCAAGCATATTGCAACAAACGGTGTATTTCTATCGCTGCTCGTTTAGTTTTTATTGCCGTTTCAAATATACCGGTCATTTTTGAAACACCCTGTATATGTAGATGTAAACGTACAACTCACGTACCCTAAAACGCTATTGCCTCCGTTACTGTGAAAATCTGCTGAAATGCCGCACTGGTCTCCGCAGTACCACTGAGTTCTCTGTTCCAGCAAGCTGACCTGATTCACAGCATTGCCCAGGCCATGTTGTATAATTACGGTGACATCTCGCCCTCGCCAGCCGTCAGCGCTGCTGCAATACACTGCCCAGGCTCGCACTAATACGTCCGTATATGGCCGCTGCGCTACATAGCACTGGTAGCTAAATTATTGCTAGTTTAAGTTGCCACACATGGCGTATGGATGAACGACCGTAGCCACGAACATAACATGGTCCTGAAGCAAACGAACAGACGACCATAGTTGAAGAAGAGAAGATATAAACAACGCTTCTGTGTAGTTACTTTATCCGTACGACTTCCAACGCGTTCAAGTTCTCATGCTACGAGATCGCCACGCCAGATCACAGTCCTGCTAGTGAATTCTAGGTCTAAGCATTGAAGATCCATAGTTTAAATCTTACATATCATTTACGGATAAGATGGGATGCAGGCAGAGTGCGATAAGAAATTGCCAAAAGGACTAAGTCTGGTCAGGGCGGATACAAATCATCGAGCAATGATGGAAGCAAGACATCAAATTCGAATGTTCAGTAAGGTGTGGACACAATCTGTGGATGAAAGTCATACGTCCATGCCTTTTTTCGGAACAAATTAGCAGGTGCTCTTTATCAACAATTTCCGCGTACAGTGTACGCTTACTTTTGGAGAACGTTACACCTGTAGAGTGCTAATGCAACTGGTTTATAGGCGAGAGAGCACAGTCCTATTTCTATCCCTCGTACAACAGTACCTAAGACAAACGTTTAATGAGTGGTGGGTTGATCGACCATGGACAGTCACATGAGCTATCCGTTGACGTGGCCCTAATGGCTTAGATTTTTCGTTATGCGGGCATTCAGTGGCATCCATGTTCACCACACCCACCGAAAACTGAACAGTTTCCAAGAGCGTGCGTCCCATCCACTTGATCAAATGGAGGGCACCCAGGGGTATTCACATGAGTGTGTGATTCTTCGAGGTGAGTAACTACAGTGGGCAACTACTGTTTTAGTAACAGACAGATGTCTGTCATAGGACAGATTGGTTCATATCTCATATTTTTCATGCGAATCGTTCTTTGTGTTCGGTAGATACCATTAATAAGGAAGAAAAATATCGAACGAATCGACGTATGCATTGATAAAACACAATGTAGAATCTTAGTCTGTGTACTGTATTTACAATAAACTGTCACTATAGCTAATGGTTTTGAGGCTTAGGCCTGGTAAATTTAATCCAGTACATTAGAAATAAGGCAGCTACTTCGAAACTGTACCAAATAGCTGCAGTTTATTTGCTGCTGGTAGCTTAATATTAACTACATAACAACGGCTTTTTCATAGAAAATATATCTGTAAATACTGAGACCTGTTTACGGTTCGTTGATATTTGTAGTGCGGCTTTATAACAAATACTGCTACTAGCTATATAGCTAATACAGGTTTCCAGTTCTGAATCCAGATATTCAGATAATATGTAGAAGGAGGGGCTATGAAGGCTGCTTTTAATTTTGTTTGGAACTGGTGGGAATTTCCAGTTCTCTTTTCTGTTTTAGACGGAAAGCTGTTGAATATCTTCCCACCAGAATTCCATTCTGAACGGTAGACGAGAAGGCAAAGTGTGGATGAAAATCATTTTTGCGTCGTATTGTCACTGAGTAAATCACCGCCAATTGTACCTTCTTTGCCAACGACGACAACCATAAAGAAACGAGTGTAAGAATTACAAGGATTCTGCACAATTTACGGTTATCTACATTACATTCTTATTGCTTGGGCTTCTGCTGAATAACTACTTACTTTAGGTTCACCGCTCCACAAGATAATTCGAACACGAGAACGATGATATGCAAAATAAACCAAACTCCTATTCTGGCTCTACAGAATGAGAGCTACCTGTAAAGGGAAAACACGCTAAAGTGAGCTTCTTAATAAGTTTATTTACGTGTTGACTCAATTTTAAACATTTAAACAAATGGACCCCAATGAAGTTAAACTGTATTTATCACTTAGTGTACGACTATTAATGTCCACTTCTGGTACTTTATTCGTGCTAGCAGTCTTAAGACTGGTGATGCGGACCACCACAAATTCCCTTCCTGTGCTAACTTCTTCACTTCAGAATAACACTTGCTGCCTACGTTCTTAATTATCCCTCTACACCTCCCTCTACTACAATAGAGGCTATTCGTTGATATATTAACGCGGGTTCTATCAACCTGTCACTTCTTCTTATCAGTGTTTTCCATACGCTTCTTTCTTCACCGATTTTACGGAGAACCTCCTCATTCCTTGTGTTATTTGTCCACCGAATGTTCAGAATTCTTCTGTTGAACCACATATCAAACCCTCTGATTCTCTTCTGTTCCAATTGCACCACTGTCCATGATTCACTTCCATACGATGCTATGATAAAGCAATACATTCTCAGAAATTTCTTCCTCAAATTAAGATCTGTGGCTAATACCAACAGATTTCTCTTGGCCAGATATGTCCTCTTTGCTAGTGCTAGTATGCTTTTTATGTTTACCTCGCTTCGTCTGCCGTCATGCCCACCTTGCTTCGTCTGTCATGGGTTATGGTGCTAACATTACTTTTGCTTGCCTTGAAAGTCGCGAGCTCTATGTGTTCTTATCTCGTGTTTTCTACTGAAAATCTCGTTCTTGTACTCTTGTTAACTTTACTATTACAGAGATCGCCTGAACTTTATTTTTTTTATTGGTCCTGTGCGCAACAAATAACTTACTTGGTCTTTCTGCTGCCACTGCTTGATCTGCTGCATTCCATTATTTAACAAAAACATAAGAAAACCTATTATTCATGCTGAGTGCATTGCATATTCTGTATGGCGGCTCCTGCTGTTGCTGCGACTGCTGCTACTTACTACAACTACATATAATTCAAGAGAAAGGGTTTGGTCAAATCTAAACTCGATAAATGTTAACCCAAACAAAAAACTATATTCTGAAAGCGATTCTTTCTCATTCAATTAACAAAACGCTAGAAGCTCTTTGAACAATCGCTTCGTTTGTAAATCTGCCTCCAGTGCCATTAAAGCAATATTACAAATTAATCAAACTCTTGAGACAGACTGAAATACTTCTCAATTGAATACATAGTGAAACAATTCCCTGACAAGTACAAAAGAAATCAAAGACAAAAATCAAAACTTAATCTAACGATGGTTTCCCATAAGAATTCAACTCCCATCATTATCAAAATTACCGTCTGCTGCTACGCACATACACAAACCCTTTTCTTTAAATTAATAAGCGCGCTGCAAATTGTAAAAAAATATCAACTCACTACCAAATCCTGTGTCGCTGCTGGCGGACACGGCAGTACGGCAGCTCGGCGACGACCCCTCGCCCAACACAGGAGCGCACCAGAGCAGGCGGGCTCCTACACTGGCCTCCAAACAGCCACTAGTTAATTCGTGCGCTGCGAGGCGCGACAACAATATCTTAGTCCGCAGCTCGTGGTCGTGCGGTAGCGTGCTCGCTTCCCACGCCCGGGTTCCCGAGTTCGATTCCCGGCGGGGTCAGGGATTTTCTCTGCCTCGTGTTGACTGGGTGTTGTGTGCTGTCCTTAGGTTAGTTAGGTTTAAGTTCTAGGGGACTGATGACCATAGATGTTAAGTCCCATAGTGCTCAGAGCCATTTGAACCAATTGTTGAACCATTTTTTGAACAATATCTTAGATTACAGAGCTTGTGTATGCGTGCTGTAGCCAACCTTTACATCCTAAGATAGTATTGCCAACTCTCAGCCTGATCTCACGTGATACGAATCAGTGGGGGATTGAGATTTAAAATGTTAGCTATGAATCACTTTGAGGCCTGTTCAGCTATCGTTAGAGCTGTGCCCTTTAAAGTTGAGTTTGGATTATTGATCAATATACTTCTGTCATCAGCAAACATTGCAGTTTTGAACCTGCCTTTGAAGTCATTTTAAGATCATTTATATAAGTTACGAACAAGAGTGGACCCAATACTGATTCCTGTGGGAGACCGCATTTCATGTATCCCCTTTACGACTGTCACAGTCTGTCATTGAAATCTTCTGCTCTCTGTTACGAAGGCAAGCCTATCAATGCAAGAAGGATGTCATTAACGCATAGCACTTTAATTTGAGACTTTGAATTTTGTCACCCACACAATCGAAGGCTTTGGCAACCTCACAAAATATAACAATAGGATATCTTGTTAAATTCTAAAAACACATCATTTGTGAGGTTTTTGATTGCTTACTCAGTGGAGAATTGTTTGCTGGCACTATGAGGAAGTAGTCACTGAACTTAGTGACCAATAAATTGAAGATTTCACCATTTCTGCCAGAGCTATAATCTGGTAACTCAAATTTATTTCGATCGTTACTTTTCTTTGTTTCTCATTTAATGACGTACGAAACTCTTTTTCTGTTATTCTTGGAGTGTTTGACTTTGTGAGCAGAGTACATGAATTTCGCTTACTTAATAAGAGACTAAAGGTTTTTACAATACTGGCGACAATGGTGTTTCAACTACAGCATGTCCTCTGAATTACGTGTAGCTTTCTCTTCCTACCACAAGATACATATTCCAGGCGTTATCCACACATTA
This sequence comes from Schistocerca serialis cubense, assembly GCF_023864345.2. Taxonomy (NCBI): domain Eukaryota; kingdom Metazoa; phylum Arthropoda; class Insecta; order Orthoptera; family Acrididae; genus Schistocerca; species Schistocerca serialis. The sequence continues at coordinate 259,696,230 of NC_064644.1, read as the reverse complement.
AACCTGGTTCTGTTAGATAAAACACGACCTGAAGTGCTATAGGAATATATTTAAAAATGGGTTAAACTTTCCCACAATTACTCTCTATACACTACAGTCGTGCCATTGTTAATGATTTTGCTATAAATACGTTTGTTCTATGATATTGCTAGCACTTGTCCTTTATGGTCAGAAAAACTATTGATTAGAGGTTTTACAGTTAAATAGCTGTAGATTGTTGAGTTTGCAAAACAAATTATTAGTGGCTGTTACACTATGTTCTTCAATCACCGTAAGGAATTTTACCGTGGGAAATAATCCAAAGCTGCTCATCAACAAATCCAGGTGCATTCGTTCATGCTCTCTGGCTGTCTGTCAATATTAAAGTATCCACAAAAAATGATTCTCCACTTAAATCTGCTAACGCTTGTTAAAAGTGCTCACTAAATGCAACTTCTTTAACTTCCTTGCCTTTATTCAAGCTGTTTTGCTACAACTTGAACTGTATGTCTGTTTATTCTTCAGTTATCTTTGGGCTGAATTTACGCTAAACAGGCTTAGGAGACCCGTAAGAAAACACTGGTATAGGATGGATACTGCTTCGAACAGACTGGATGCTCAGCATTTATTTCTTTCGGGACCAGTACTTCCTCCTGATATAATATGAAACACTTTGGTGAAAACAAAACCCATGTTGGAGCTACTTGCGCATATCATTGTCCTGTGTTGCCGATAGAGGAAAAAAATCATTGCAAAAAGTAAGTACTGCATATACTGCAGAAATAATTGCAGTTAGAGATGTAATTATGTTTGGCAGCGAAATGTGGATTAATCACTGATCCATCCAGTTTTCTTACAATGGAGGTTCAGGGGATTACAGAGGTTCTGAAATTTTTTTTCTAAATCCTTGGAAAAAATAATGCACGTTTTCAGTGAAATGCTATCTCTTACCATATCACATAAAGACTTGTCAATAAAATAAGATGGTCCACTAAATGAATAAAAACATCCAGTTCTAGAAAAAGCAACACAGGGAGCTAAAGCACAACAAAAGTAATGTCATCGTTATCTAAGTCAAAGATTACAAAATTATTTTTAGGAAGCCTCTAAAGAAAGTAAAAGATGTAGTAAATGATTAACAGATTTATTTTGGAAAGTAAATAAGCCAAAGGCACAATGGTCAGTCATGAAAGAAAAGCAGGTGCTACAGCTATCGATCATGATATTTCTGAAATCAAGGTACAGGACAAAGCAATTGGAAATCCCTTTCAAATAGAAGAACTATTTAATGGAGTCTACCTAAATGTACATAAAACAGACAATGATGTAGAAAATTACACAGATGAGGTTGATTTTCTTGACACTGAACAATCTGAAGGTAAACCTTCCAAAAAATTTAGAGATGAAGGTGTAGAAAATGAAATACTATCACTAAAAAATAAAACATCAGTAGTTTGGGACAGAATATCAACCAAAGTGTTAAAAACAGTCTCTAAAATAAATGTGTGGCCACTAACCATGATAGTTAATGAGTCCTTTGTAGTGAGTTGTTTTCCTGATATTCTGGAGGTACGTGGAATTAAATCACTAATAAAAAAAGTGCGCAAGAAACATATAGCAAAGTTTCATCCAATCTCTCTTCTTCCATTATTCTGTAAAATATTTGAAAACGTTGTTACAATGCAAATTCAAAACACATTATGTGTTTTTGAAATTATTATTTTTATGCAAAATTTAATATAACTTCAAGAAATCAGTATTTGTTTCAAGGAGGCAAAAGCATGGTATTTATAATTAACAAACACATACGCAAAATTTGGTCCACTCTCGGCAGCTCTTTGTATGCCAAAGGTATTTTCTTGTGACCCTGTGACCTAACAAATGCATTTGAAACTGGGAAACACTGCAATTCTTTAAATTGTAAAAATATGGAATTATGGGCTCTGTATTAGAACGAATTAGGCCTTGCCTAACTATCTAATGAAGGAGAGTGACTATAATGTTATAGAGAGGTAATTATGCTCCAGAATGGAAAACTGTTTCACAAGAAATCCTCACAGGATTCAATATTCTGTTTTGTATAAATGATCTACTGCTCAGTATAAGTTTTATATGTAGGTGACACATCTGTAATGATTTAAACTAAGTTCACTGACCAAATTCATCAAACTATCACAAATACCCTAGAAAAACTAGATAAGTAATTGAATCTAAATTGACTACATTATAGAAGAACTCAGCAATAATGTTTAAAGCAAATCAATGGAAGATAAGATTAGTAGGAAGCTAATAGGTGTGTGAAGTTCCTAGGAACGTAATTAGATAAAAAACTTACCAAGGGTCTTGCACATACAGTATTTCACAAATAAATTAAATAGTCTGGTATTTGCAGTAATGATTATATACAGTGCAACCAGCATGAAAACCAGGAAAATGGTATATCACAGCTAATGCAAATCATTAATAAGGTACACAATTATGTGTCCAGAATATTCACACATACAAAATCATCATTATAAATATGCACAACGTGAAGAAAATCAAGTTATCTACTTCTTAAAAAAATCTATATATACTAAGCATTCCCTTGCAGTACAACTATGAAATGAAAATCTTCGTTTGTAGTAGCCTTGGCTTATTTGCAGCAAATATAATTTCAGTGTGATTACAAGACCATGAATCAAAATAATTTTTTGCTATATACATATCATTTGGAACTTTATGATCAAACTCTGCAGATTATGGGTCCAAAAATCATTACCAAGTGCAATAAAACGATTTGTTCGATATTAATTTAAATCACTTAGGAAAGTCATGAGACAAATGGGTACAGAAGTATTGTTACTCAGTCTAAAAGTTCATGAAGGACAGTCAGAGAATTTGAGCAAGAGAACATATACTTCCGATTAAAGTTTGTTTCTTTATAAAGTCATCAATTATTATCCAGTACAGCACATTATACCAACGAAATATTAAGAAAAACAGTAAACAAATTTTTATGTCTTGGAAGTCTGCTCTACATTAAGTTAGTGACTTGAAATATTGTAGTCAAACCATAAACCTCTATCATATTCAGTTCTATTATACATGGCGTTCAAGGAGGAAAGGCAAATAGCCAAGGATATGAGAGAACGATCTTTTTAAGCAAAACATCCCAATAAACACAGACTCTACAATGCATCCTTAAGAGCTAGCTTCGAGCACATCTTCTATACTTTGAAATAAATCTCTTCTACTACATGCTCTTCACTTCCCATATGTTGAGAGGTAGTATTATGGACCAAAACATGAAGAAAATGTCTGGTAAACATGGGCTCTAAAGTGTATACATTCAGATCCGTGAGCAGTTTATGTGTAACACATAAATTTTACTGAACATGTGCTGATAGCTCGTAAGGTATGCATTTATAGGCCATCTTTACTCGACAAATTTTTCTTGTTTTCGTCCATACCACATTCTCCCAAAATATGGCAAGCAAAGAGCTTGTGGTAGAAAAGATTTGTTTAACACTACTGAAGATTAAGAAGCGCTCATAGCTGAGAAGGTATGCATTTTAGAGCTCATGTTTACTAGACGTTTTTGCTTTGATCTTTCCTGTCATATCCCTCAATGTTCACCATTTCTCTTGGGACACCCTGCTTAAGAGTGAGCAGCCCAAAGCCGACGGATATCTTAATCCTAGATTACTAAAACCTCGTAAAATTTACTATTGCAGTAGGGTATGAAACAGCACATTTTGTTCTTGATTGGTCTGTAGCAGACCACTGGGTACCTAATTATGCCATTTACTAATACACTTCCTATAAATTATGACTTATTTTGAATAAAATATGGAGTAGTAAACTTTGCAATGGTCTTGTGGCAATATAAAAGTTTTATCCCTTCAGTGTCCTAGGGTTAACAGCGTCATACATAGACTCCCCAAAAGATAAACCGTGGGAAAACCTTGCGAAAATGCGAATTCCCTTGCCGACAAACATTACAATGATAATGAGTGCGAACATTTCAGAAATTCTCGTTGAAATAGCACATTGCCTTCAAGAACTGGGCATAAATTTCTGCCATGTGAAATGCCGACCTTTCTAAAGCTATAAATGTATAAAATAACAATACATTTACCACTCCACTGTCTTAATTAGTCTCGAAAAGTACTTGTAAATGAATGCAGTGTTTCCAGCAGAAAAACAGTAAAATTTAATTACGAAATATCTCAAGAAACGAAGGGTGTATTTGCTAAGGGAAATAAGGAAGTAACGGCAGGAATCTTTCTTAATTAGCAGGCGTCCTGTAAAAGCCTTTGCTTCTCTTAGCTGGAGAAAAATTAAGGGCCTTCCTTATAGGCAACTGAGACTAAGGACGAGAGAATTTGTCTCCTGATTACCCAGAACACATGACAAATTGTGGGAGACTCTAGCTGACAATCATATGCATGACAGTTTTTATCACTGAGTGGATTTTCTTTCTGTGGACTTTCTGCAGAGCGGAACCGGGAGCTGCAATCAACGCGGGGCAACCGCGTGGAATGCTGTGTGTTTGCGGTCCCGGCTGGCGAAGCAAACAAACACAGGGAGGAATGTAAACAGTGCATCTGCGCCAGAGATACCGGCCGTATAGCGAAATGACGCGACGCCGGGAGGCGGTGGTGGGAGGGCGTGCCCAGCGCGCGTCTTCTGGACGACGTTCCAGCGACGTCTCGTCTTGTTTAAAACGGCAAATGTTTAATAGTGCTTTTTAAAAAGTCCAACAACGTATAATTGCGCAAGTTGTGCTAAATTCTAAGCAAAATAGGCGTAAGCTGATGGGAAAGGCGGGTAACATACAGTATCTACAAGAACTAAGTGGGAACAAAAGGTGTGGAAGACCAGTGCTCGGATTAAAAAGGTGTAAGATGGGGATTTAGTCTTTCGCCCTTGCTGTTCAATATATGCCTCCAAGAAGCAATGACTGAAATAAAAGAAAGTGTCAAGAGTGAAAATAAAATTCAGGGTGAAAGGATACCAGTGGTATGATTTGCTCATGACATTTCTATCCTCAGTGAAAGCGATGTAGAATTACAGGATCGGTTGAGTGGAATGAAGAGGCTAGTGAGTACAGTATACGGACAAAGAAAATGTAAAAAAAAAGACCAAAATGATGGGAAGTAGCAGAAATGAGAACTCGAGGAACTTCACATCAAAACTGGTGATCACGAAGTAGATGAAGTTCAGGAGTTCTTCTACCTAGACAACAAAATAATACATAATGGACAGAGCAAGGGGTTATAAAAAGCTGACTAGCACTGACAAAAAGGGCGTTGTTGCCCATTAGAAGTCTAATAGTATCAAATACAGCCTTCCATCGTTTGAGCACAACATTGTATGGTAGTGAAACATGGACTGTGGAAAAATCGAAACGGAAGAGAATCGAAGCATTTTTTATTTGTTTAAATACATACATACATGAATAAGCACACAGTTAACATTTTTGAAGAATAAGTATTAGATTCACAAAGGAAATATTTTTGTAGCTAAATGTGCAAAGTGCACCTTAGTTTACTTTATAAGAAAATTTTCTTTGTATGTGAACATATACTTATGCGCTAAATGCAAAACATTTCACATTTTGTATGAGAATTATGTACTTTCATCAAAATTACTTTTTGCACTTTATCCAATAATTTTATGCTAAACACTACTTTAAGTGAAGATTTCCTTTCATTGTAGTAAACTGTGGACCACAGGATAAATTAATCACTAGTATACAGATGGCAACACAAGGATGTTATGAAATAGCCTTTTTGAAATCTTTAATATTCCTCACACCACTGCACTAAACCACAATGGGCTGTTTAGTTTTCAAATCTTGAAATATTCTTGTTGAAAGTTTATTAGTTTTGTATATAAACATAAGGTACTGGTATTTGTAATGGTAGAGACAGGAGCTATCAGATTTCAAGCAATGCCCTGCTATTGTTCACAAAGTAGTCTTCTCCTGGATAGTTGAAACAGAAATTTTTCTTCTTTGTCTTCTTGTATTTTTCTTACCCTTTTCCGTAAATAAAAGAATGGTACCACGTTTGTATGACAAGTGATACCTGTCTTCAGATAGATGACAAGTAATCTTCTGATGATTTAAAATGTCTTCTTGTAGAACCTAAAATTGGGTCCTTGCCAAATAATGGAAAAAACAAGCCATAATAATTACTCCAACATGGGATCGTTCCTTAACTTTTGCATGGAGATGTGATGCTTCAGAAGAATGTTGAAAATTAGGTGGACTGTTAAGGTAAATAATAAGAAGGTTCTACGTAGAATCTCCGAGAAAAAGGAATATATGGAAAATACTGACAGGAAGAAGTGGCAGGATTATAGGTCATGTGTTAAGGCATCAGGTAATAATTTCTGTCTGTGGTACTGCAGGGAGCTCTAAACGGTAAAAACTGCAGAAGAAAACGGAGACTGGTATACAGTCAACAAGTAATTGAGGACATAGGTTGCAAGTGCTACTCTAAGGTGGAAAGGTTGGCACAGGACTGGTATTCTTGTCAGGTCACACCAAACCAGTCAAAGGACTAATGACATAAAAAGAAAAAAAAATTTCGTCGTAAAGACCGGTGACAGCGCTCGTGTTGATGGTTAAACCTGTTGTAGAAACGATGTCGTGTAACTCCTTAAGCTGCTGTTCAGTGTACTCTTTGCTGTGCGACCGGTATATTCCAGTACCTGTTATACGCACGTTATAGATAAAGGAAAATTTGGGATGAAAGTGTGTTTGAAAGTTGCACTATAAATGCAAGAAATATTACAGATTTTTTAACAGCAAGAGTTACATACATAATCTTACATCAAGAAGAACAATATCAACAGTATGGTATTTATAAATAATGTTTAGTCATGCAAAGACAGATGCATAGAGTGTCGATTACAGACAACCATCTAAGTAAAACATAAAGAGAACGGCAAAAATTTGTGACTAACCGTTAGTGACTAACCGTTAGCGTAAAACATTGCCAATCTGTAAATGTCATAGATTTATTTCTTATCAGTTGGCCTTCAATTTATTCAGCATACTACATCCAACAAAGCGATCTTCACACACACGGTCAATTTCTCGGATGTTTCTCTTTATGCGTACCGCTTTATTTCTCTTGCTTTCCTGATGAATAAGCCGATTCATCATATTTGTAAAATAACCATTGTTCAGATAGAATGAGATTTTCACTCTGCAGCGGAGTGTGCGCTGATATGAAACTTCCTGGCAGATTAAAACTGTGTGCCCGACCGAGACTCGAACTCGGGACCTTTGCCTTTCGCGGGCAAGTGCTCTACCAACTGAGCTACCGAAGCACGACTCACGTCCGGTACTCACAGCTTTACTTCCGCCAGTACCTCGTCTCCTACCTTCCAAACTTTACAGAAGCTCTCCTGCGAACCTTGCAGAACTAGCACTCCTGAAAGAAAGGATATTGCGGAGACATGGCTTAGCCACAGCCTGGGGGATGTTTCCAGAATGAGATTTTCACTCTGCAGCTGTGAGTACCGGACGTGAGTCGTGCTTCGGTAGCTCAGTTGGTAGAGCACTTGCCCGCGAAAGGCAAAGGTCCCGGGCACACAGTTTTAATCTGCCAGGAAGTTTCATTGTTCAGATAATTTACGGGAACGCATTCGGGTGAGATCATCGACAACCGCCGGTAATTCAACGGGTGCGGAGACTTTCATTTTGATTTAAAACCTCGGTTTCAAGAGCAGTAAGTTAATACGCACGCACACACATGCACACACACACACACATACACACACACACAAACACACACACACACACACACACAAATGTCGCGAATAGGATAGGGTTTGAAGGTGGATCCGCCACGCGCAATGTACGAAGTGGTGTTGGGATGCAGATCCACAGTATACCACATCCGAGTTAGCGTTCGAGTGTGGATCTGCTGCGTACTATATATCCAGAGCTATGTTCAGAGACGAATCCACCACACACCACATCTGCGATAGGGTTCGCGAGTGGACCAACCACGCGTTGCGTCCGGACACGTATTCTATGTTCAAAGTTTGGTCCACCAGCGGAGGGGGCTAGGTCCTAGGAGCCATCCACGAGGCGTGTATATACACAGACATACAGAAAACATAGCAAACGCTCTCCGGATGTGGAGGTGACTGGATACAGTCGGGTACGTGCCTGGACAATGTTGTGCAATAACAATTTCCTCGACTGTTGTAAGCGAGTGGGACTCTTATTCTCAGTACACCGTTCCTCCACAATGGTGATAGTCTGACAGATACACGACGTGCCACAACTGCACGGAATGTGCTAGACACCTACCTTACTCAAACCAAGATCATCATTTACGAAGCCTAAATGGATGCTAATCTTAGACGGTGGTCGAAAGGCAAATTTCACATCATATCTCAACGAACTACGACCAATCCTGTTGGAAGTGATCCCTGCGTGAGGTAAAAGGGCCGTAGACTTTGGTGTCACCTCGGTATTTCCATCACTTGTCCGGTGTACGGTTGGTCGATAGCGCAACATGCGTCTGATATGTCATTCAGTACAGCTATTCTGACGAAGGCTGGCCGAAGGTGGGCTAACTCAGTTACAACCTCACAGGTTCCGATACGAAATGTGCCATCTGAAGCAAAGTACGAAGTACTCCGCCACTCTGAGCCGTATGGTGACAACTGTCAGCAGATACTCGTACAAGGTAATGTGAGTAGGCTTCCTATAAACGTCACGTTCCAACGTCATCAAGGAATGGAAAGCAGCCATCCTTTTACATCTGCATCCTGAAATATATGTTCGAGTGGATTGAATTCAGCAGTTCTAAAATGTCATTAAATTTCTTGTTGCCATGAGGCCAAACGACAATAGTATCGTCCACATATCTGAAAAGACGCGCAGGTTTCAAAGTTATCGTTTGTTGGGTAGGTTCCTCGAAATCTTCCATCAATACAATTGGCCTCCCATCGCAACTCCGTGAATCTGCTCATAGTACTGGTCATTGAATAGAAAGTGAGTGGTAGATAGTTGTCATCACTTGGCCCAGCGTGAAGGGGTACTTCGTACCTTGGTTCACAGCGCCCACGTCAACTCGGATCTGATAGTTTTACAGCTGAATTAGTCCATCTTGACGTCATCTTTCGTCAGCATCATTATAGAGAAAGATAGATCAGACGCAAGTTGAGCTGACGACCAACCGCTCACAGGGCGAGTGATGATAATACCATGTTGACACCAAAATCCACGGCCTTTTTGACTCAAGCAGGGAACACCTCCAATAGGACTGGTCGTAGTTTGCGGAAATCTGATGTGACAAGCGTTTTTCGACCACGATTTAAAATTAGGGTCCATTTATTTTCCGTAAAGGGTGATTTTCTTTTGCGTGACACTGAAGATGTTAAGGAAGTATTTTTACTTTCAGGTATTTATAAATACGAATATATTATTTTTACAGTGAAAATGTAATGTTTTATTTAAACTATATAAATTGTAGAAATGTTAACGGAGTTTAACCGCTAATATAAAAAGTTAGCATAAGGCAGGTGTCTACCGTATTCCCTATAGCTGTGGCATAGCGTATATTAGTCAGACTATGCGGACAGTGGAAGACAGATGTACTGGGCATAAGCCTCACTCACGCTAACAACAGCCGAGAAAAGCTACTGTTGCAGAACGTTGTCTTGGTACCGGTCGTCAAATGGAATATAACAACACGGAGATTCGGGCACACTTTCTAACTGTTGGGATAGTATTATTAAGTCAGTTGAAATTAAATTAGGAATAAACCTTATAAACGAAGATGAAGATTTTTGTTTAAATAATATTTGGAATCCTGCTCTCTGCCTTGTCAAAAGAAAAGGAGGGACAGAGTTAATGCTACCTCATCCGATGGTGATTAATTTTCACTATCAATGACATGCGACGCTGATAATCTTGGGCTGTGTAATGACGCTAGTGTTTATAGTGTGTGTGTTTTTATTATCTTTCCGGAATTGTTCTTGAAACCGGTTTTAAATTTCCTTGCGCAGCTCTTATTGCTGCAGTTTTCCTTGAAAATGATAGTGTGTGCACCTGACGCAATAACGGCGGTCGTCGACGACGTTACCTGGGCGCGTTCCCGCAAGTTATCTCAAAATTTTTTCTACACCAGTTTCGGGTGAAAATATGTGGAATTTGTTGTGGGACGTTGTGGAATATTCCCGCTTCAGCCCCTACAGTTTCATGAAATTCCGATTGGTGATGGAGCTATATGTAGTCTTCAAAATGGCCTGTGACAGAGGTGCATTCCAAGCAGAAAGCTGTCGTATTTCTTTACGTACTACACGAATATGTAATAAAAAATGGGGGTTACTACTTAAAAAACCGCAGTTGATATGAGTTTGACCTAAGGCAGCGCCCTCTAGAGCGCCAACCATAGCGCCATCTGGTTTCCCCCTTCAAGTTAGACAAGTTTCGTCCTTTGCAGTTTTTTCGTTTGACGCTTATTTCGTGAGATATTTGGCCCGGTCACGATCAATGGACCACCCTATTTGTATATACAGTGTGGTCAGAAAATGTCTGAAACGCTTGTAGGGATGTTGCAGGGCACGCTGTACTGAGGTATAAATGTTAAGAAACAAATTCAATACGTTGCGCCGTTTCCTAGTTATTATCATTGAAGTTAGCCAATCAGGTCGTTGCGCGCGCAAATCCAAGTTTGATGTATCCAAACAAAGCACTCGTTGGGCAATACCGCCCCTTGCACGCTGCTTGAATGTGAGAGCACGATGCCCCCATTGGCTAGTTTGAACGCTAAATAACTCTGAAGCGGCGCAACGTATTGAATTTGTTTCTTAACATTTATACCTCAGTACATCGTGCCCTGCAGCATTCCAACATTTTCTGACTACCCTATATATATATAGTTTAGGTTCACCGGCTATTTGGCCATCTTCTTCTGTGCGGATGCACTAACAGTGCCCGAACTCTTACGGGAATCGGCAAAAAAACCCGAGTAATGAGTATAATGGACAGGGGCACTAAGAATATAGTGTGGGACAATAAGTTGGGAATGTGGGTCTCACGGGAGGCGTGGCAGATAAGTCTCTGCAGTCGGACTATCCTCTGGGTACTCGGTGGCTCAGGCGTCTGTCATGTAAGCGGGAGATGCCGGGTTCCAGTTCTGGTCGGGACACACATTGTTAGCTGTCTCCGTTGACTTATGTAGACGCCTGTATACTGCTAGGGGTATTCATTTCATTGTAGTTTCCTAACCTGCTAACAATCTGAATTATATCTCGAAGTTAATGCGATTTTATAACACTCCCAATATGAGGTGATACGCCTGAATACGGCTCCGAAATGAGATGCAAGTGGAGCGTAACACAGGCGGGAGTGTCAGGGTAGGTCGCACACTGGAGCTGGGAGCGTGGCAACCGGTGGGGAGGCTGGAGACAAATTTGACAGCTGAGTACCAGGAGACTAGCGGGAGGTGGATGCGGGTTGGCAGGTGCGGAAAGCAGTGCTTCCAGCGAGTCGGCAAAATCCAGCCGTGGGGTAACCGACTCATCCCACGGTAGCTCGTTTGACCTCGCTGTCAGCCGAGGCACTGAACTCTCTACAAATATTCAAAGGTCATGCTAAAAGTAAAGTACCTCGTTTCCCCAAACATTTTTATTCAAGACAATTAAATAAAGCTTATTTTGTAACATATTTTGATATTCTTCACGGTAAATGATAACAGCCAAACAGTTGCAGAATAAAGATTTATTGAAATCCTTTACCACGCTTTCGGTATATCTAAATATACCTTAACCAGAAGCAGAAATACACCTGAACAGGAAGACACCTTCATTAGCAAAAAACATTGCAACATAACTGAGATAGAAGAAAAAAAAAAGAATTATAGCTTTAAGTAACCACGAATATCACCAAAGTATTACAAGCACAAAAACTTTTAGCCACTTACTAAAATCTCATCCTGCAGTGGAGATGCATAAAACAATTGTGCCAAAGGCGTCGTCAGTAGTTAAAATTAAAATATCACCTCCATCTGTACAGCATAATTATAAAGAGATGGTCGATGCGAACACGGCATACTATCAGTATTTAGCCTGTGAATAAGCGTGAAAGGGGTGTTGAAGCACTGGGGCAGACAGTTTCACCGCCCTCTGTCTGAATAAATAAAACATATCAGAACCATTTAAAACACTCGCAAACATAGAAAATATGAACACCAATTTCATGGTGTCCTAGTGTCAAGCAGGTGAAGCTTGCGCTAAGAAATATATCCCTTTAGCACGATTGTTTTATGCATCTCCACCGCAGGATGTGATTTTAGTAAGTGACTAAAATTTTTTGTGCTTGTAATACTTTGGTAATTTGCATAGTTACTTAAAGCTATAATTGTTTTTTTTTCTTCTATCTCAGTTATGTTGCTATGTTGTTTGCTAACGAAGGTGTCTTCCTGTTCAGATGTACTTTTGCTTCTGGAAAAAAAAGTGTGTGAACTCTTATGGGACTTAACTGCTAAGGTCATCAGTCTCTAAGCTTACACACTACTTAGCCTAAACTATCCTAAGGACCAACACAAACACCCATGCCCGCGGGAGGACTCGAACCTCCGCTGGGACCAGCCGCACAGAATAGTCTACATTCCCGGAAAAGAGAACTTTGTTGCCGACGCACTGTCACGCGCACTGGCTGCGCTTGAGAAAAATAACACAGAAGGCGGCAACTTCGAAAAAAAATTCAGTATTCTTTACATTCAGAAAGTTGCCTTTGAAAACTTCATCACCACATCTTTAAAGGACATTGCTCATGAACAAGATAAAGATCCGATTTGGAAAGACATCAAAAGTAAATGGCATGAAAAGACACACACACACAGATTCGGAATTATTATCTCGTTAGAAACAACATACTCTTCAAATGCTGCAGTCTTGATGACAAACTATGGGTACTTTACATCCCTGACGATTTTGTTAATAAGCTCATTTGGTACATTCATTTCAGTTACGCACATTTAGGTCCACGAAAATGTTATCATATTCTTCGGACGACTTGTTATTTTAACAATATGGAAAAGAGAATTCAAAGTCTTGTCTATTTGTAAACTTTGTCAAAAGGCTACACCATCTACTATCTCACATCGTGCTGCGTTGTTTCCTATCATTCCTTCTAAATTAAAAGAATTTGCTGCTGTTGATTTCTTGGGACCCCTTGTCAGAACATCGAATTGATTTTCATACGTTTTAGTCGCTGTTGAACTTACTTCAAAATTTGTTTCTTTCACATCGTTACGCAAAGCCATTGGACGGTCTGTATCCAACGTTTTAGTTAAAAATTTCTTACTGAAGTTGGACACGTTAGTAAAGTCATTTCAGATAACGGACTGCAATACAGATTTGCTGTTTGGTCACGCATGCTGCGGAATCATAAAATCAAACCTGTTTTTATTTCATTGTACTCACCACATTATAGCCCATCTGAGCGGATTATGAAAGAAATCAATAAGCTTTGCAGACTTTATTGTCACAGAAAGCATTAGTATTGGGACAGATATTTACACTTATTTCAAAATGTGCTGAATGAAATGCCTCATGACTCAACTGCTTTACCACCTATTCTTGTACTGAAGAATGAAGAACCACCAAACAGAATCAGAGAGCTTGAACCTTTTCCAAATATACGTAAACTTCGACAGACAGACATAATGAATTTGGCTATTAAAAATATAAATTCTGCTGAAAACAAAAGGAGAAAACTACACAGTAAAGCAAATGCAAAGAAATTATACATTGGTCAGAAAGTTCTCATTAAAGCTCATTCATTGTCACATAAGAGGAAACACTTGAGTCACAAATTCTTTCTGGTTTACAATGGACCTTACAGAATCCGACGTATACCACATGATAATTGCGTTGAAGTTGAAACTCTGCGTACTAGGAAGAGTAAAGGTTTGCACCACATTTCACATGTAAAACCGTTTATTGGAAGATAATCTTCTTTTTAACTTAGTCTTTGCCATAAAATTTTTCACTTCACGTTACTAGTACGCTTTGTCACACTTAGAAACTGTTAACATGCAACAATGTTTGAAGTTAACTATCTAGTCAAGAACCAAGAGAACTTATTTAAACATAAATTTCGAATGCATTGTTATAGTGAACAGACGACACAGTGTTGTTGTTTGTACATTCTTGCTTGTTAGTTGCACGATTAGGTAACGACTATAAGACTTACATACTTAGAACGTATACTGCTAATGAGATTTTAATGCAACATTTTGGTTTACTTGAAGAGACATTGTTTATTTGAAGTACTTTCTGTGAGGTTAAAGATGACTTAGTATTTGGTTTATTTGACTGCTACACGATTACATCACGATGCTACTAATGTGTGACACAATTTACATTGTTGCTTTTGCGGTATATCTGTTTTATATCTGCACAGTTTTTCTGTATTATTCTGGAAAGTAAAACATGTTTAATAGTAACTTTGTTGTATAGCTACAATGAGATAACCTTTTCCGTAGCACAATAGTACGTTAAAGTACAGTAATTTCTTCATCATGGCAATAAGCGTAATAACTACGATATCTGTACGCAAAGCATTTCACTTTTGTTTATGATGAGGTAAGTACATTGACTACTGCAGAACTTTGCTTACAGAGGACGATAACTGCGATATTTCCACAGAATTATCTTACAGGAAGAAGCACATTTAGAGCTACAGGACATGTATTTGAATGATTAATTTTTGCACTTAAAACATTTATTTTTAAGATTTTTGAATCACAATGATACAAAGAAGATTTTCGGTGATACATTTCATTCGATTGCTGTAATCTGTAACACATGAGGGTATAATTACATTAATCCTCAGGGGTGTACACGCCTACTTTGTCGGATATTTACTGAAATGCCTAATGAAATGATGAGAAATATTATTGTCTTGCTAGTTGAGAGATTTTTTTATATCCTTAGGAGATGCCACATGGCTAGTGAATGACGTTTCGTGCCTTGCTTTATGTATATATTTGCCTATTTTGTTTAATATCTAGTTTCTAGTTGCACTGCACCATTAGTTAAAATAAAATGTAATAGATGTACTAATATCACTATTTTATGCCTACAGATCCATTAAATAATAATTATGTGGTCTACTTTTTTTTAAAAAAGGGAGGAGCACAAATAGACATTTCCCTTCACAGGAATTGTATACATAATTTTTCAACAATTTGGTAAAATTTTTGTCACAGTAAGTTTTTGTGATGCATCACTCTAGTGTTAAGATCTGACATAGATATTAGACATGTCCTATCTTTACTGTAATATTTTTTCTGCTTGAGCTTTGTCATGTTTAGGTTATACGTTATTGTATTTGCTGCTGCTGTTTGTCAGGTATTGTCCTACTGAATTTTACCTTGTGTTAAGCCAGTTTTACTACTGATTTATTTTTCTTGTTGCTGCACATTGGCTCATATTAGTTTTAATGTTGCATTTGGTTTGCTAATTTATATTTATTGGTACTAACTTTGCCAATTTGCATATTTTTGTTATAGCTGTTTGTGTTAATTGTTTTGTGCTGCTGCATTGCCTCGTCCCTTAGTTTATGCATCTGAGCTCAGTAGATTTAAGTTACCTTAAGTGGGGGTAGGCTATATAAGAGAATGAGCTGTGATGAATTGGAAGAAATGCATTGAGAAGTTATACGAAAAAAGTTTGCAAAAAAAAGGTACTGTACAATGAAGAATAATTATTTTGAAAGAGGATATGAATAGAATACAGAAAGCAGGTATAGATAGGACTTTTTGGGAATAATGATGAACGAAGGGAGATCTCCAAGAAGTAAAGAAAGTTTTGTTTGCAAAATACTGCAGTAAAACAAACCCTGTCCTTTCCTTTTGTGTTATTCCGCTATGTGTTTGTGTACCCTTGTGTATTTGTGTTCTTCCTGTCTTTATGTGTTTATCTGATAAGAGTTATGTTGTAGTATTTTTTCTAATGATACGTTTTTTACTTTGTAAAGATGTTTAGACATTATTTATTCTGTTTTGTTTTAATGTTCATGTGTAAAGTTGATGTTTCGAAAGTTATTCTGATATTTTATGTATGTATTTATGTCATAATTCCTGTAACACTGATGTATATGTTATTTCGATTCTTTTGTAAAGCCTGTATTACTACAAATGTTATCTGTATTGTTATGTTCTTTAATGATGTATTTTGTATCTTTGTAATTGTATTGTCATGTCGTAAATATATAATTGTATAGACACCAGTTCTTCACATTAAGTTTCATTTCACTGCACATGTTTCTGTTGGTCATAGTATGTCCACAATACGTAAAAAAAAGGGACTGTTAGTGCTCACACGTGTGTTGATAATTCAGCAAGGGACTGGTTTACAGCATTGCTGGTTCTAAGGACATACCAAAAAGTTTATGAGTGCACAAGTGGTGGTTTATGGACTTGCTATATTGTCTGCAAGACCCTTTAATGGTGATTGTGCACCCGCACAGTCGCAACAGATGGCTGCTGGCCATCTCTACAAGGACTACAGTGGGTCCACACCTTTGATGACCCACCAAAAGCATTATTTCTAGAAGCACGGCAGTGGGTCTGCACCTCTGGTGGCCCACCAATACCATAATCTCTACCAGGATTACAGTGGGTCTGCTCTGTGATGACCTACCTACCAATATTCTTCAAAACTTCGAATGACTCTGCTGTGGGTTTGCCCTGTTGTGGCCCACTACCTGTCTGCATGTCAAGAGTTGGCATTGTCTTTCTGTTGGAAGGACAACACTCCTTCTTCAAGACTGCATGGAAATCCACTACTCCCGTGTGCATTTTCTTTTACTGCTCAGATTTTGAAAAAAAACAAACTACAATTACTACTGTGATGTTCGAATATTTGCTATCGTAGTGTTGGGCAGTTGGATGTGAACAGCGCGTAGCGTAGCGCAGTTGGAGGTGAGCCGCCAGCAGTGGTGGATGTGAGGAGAGAGATAGCAGAATGTTGAGAGCGTGAGAGCGGACGATCTCGACGAATACTGTATATCATGAACTTATATATATATATATATATATATATATATATATATATATATATATATATAATGACTTTTGAATATTATTAAGGTAAATGCATTGTTTGTTCTCTATCAAAATCTTTCATTTGCTAACTATGTCTGTCAGTAGTTAGTGCCTTCAGTAGTTAGAATCTTTTATTTAGCTAGCAGTTTTGGCGCTCGCTGTATTGCAGTAGCTCGAGTAACGAACGTTTTTGTGAGGTAAGTGATTCATGAAAGGTATAGGTTATTGTTAGTCAGGGCAATTCTTTTGTAGGGGTTATTGGAAGTCAGACTGCGTTGCGCTAAAAGTATTGTGTGTCAGTTTAGCGTCGATCAGAATAAGTAAAGAGAGAAATGTCCGAGTACGTTCAGTTCTGCTCAGCTGTTTGAAAATCAGTGAACGTAAGAGGTTTATCAGCACAGTAATTCAATAATTATTCTAAGGGGATGTTTCAAAGAGTCCTAATTGTCAATACCTGCGCTTCCCTAGGCTCGTAAAGTCTAACAGAGCGAGTAGCAGGTACTTGTGGAAAGAAGTTTTATTAGTCAAAACCACAAAGACTTCACATGAACAGATGGGTGCCCATCATAAGCTATAAAATTTTCTTTAAACCGTAAGCGACACTTCGTATTCTTCTGGATAAAAAATGTCAGCTTCGTCAGACTTTCTGCACAAACAGTCCAGAAAAATATTTTCGAGATAAATTATGCGGGATGTTATGGATCGACCCCACAAGTTGCCAAGCTCCATCGTGTGTGGGAAAACTGAAGTCAGGCATAAACGCTGTCGCCGCATAGGCCACTAAATTAAGCAGAGCAACTTCTGAACGATTTACAAGCAACAATAAGCTGTGATTAACGACCTTAGCTGCAGGACTGACCCATCGGTTAAGCACCATTTACTTAAGACGACACTTTGCCGATAGGTGAAACTTTTCCCTTCCAGAGGCGTACACAGTATCGGTGTTAGAAAGTAATCTGGTAAAATCTTGTTTTTCAGAATTCAGAGTTTTACAATTAAATCAAGCGATTACATTAAAGACAATGTTAACACGAAAATATTACTGGTAAGAGCTATTTTACTCACATACAACTTTTCGAGGTTCAAGGGTTTATCGTCAGGCAGTTTAACTGAAACACAGTGCAAAGCGAACGTTCTTCCCCCTCTTTCTCCCTTTGTGCGTACAGATCATGTGCAAGATGATCATGTCTACAGAAGCTGCTGTGAAATGTGTACTGTTTATGATATGTGACATATACTTGAGATATGGACTCCAATACAGCATCAGTTTGTGGTATGATATTTTTTGACGCACTCGCAGGTCGGTGACAAATGGCAGTATTGTACGAGGGTGGTTCGAAAAGTTCTCGGAATCCCCACGAGAGGTCAGCGCTGGCGCAACACGTTGTTCACGTTATATTCATTGGCCTGTTGCCTGTAAACGCATGTCACGTCAGAGCTCTTGGAAGAGAGCTGTGGTGGTGACGTGACTATGTTTTGTTCCCGCGTAGTGATTTGCGAAGATGGAAAAAAATCGAAATTCGAGCACTGATTAAGTACTTCGTAAAGAAAGGTATGAAAGCAAAGGACATTCACGCTGATTCCCAGAATACATTGGGGGACTGTGCTCCTTCATGTTCAACTGTTGCCAAGTGGACAAATCAATTTAAATTTGGTCGGTAGAGCTTAGATGATGATCCGCACAGTGGTCGGCCAAGATGTGTTACTACTCCAGAAATCATTGCAAAAGTGCACAAAGTGGTCACGGAGGATCGCCGATTGAAAGTGCGTGAAATTGCTCACGATTGCCAGATATCATCCGAAAGGGCGTATCACATTTTAACTGAAGAATTAGAAATGAAAAAATTATCTGCAAGATGGTTGCCGCGACTCTTGACGCTGCGCCCGCACACATGTGCCGTCGCCATGGCAAAATTACGCGAACTAAGGTATGAATTGTTGTCACACCCGACTTATTCACCTGATGTGGCTCCGTCAGATCTTCATCTCTTCCCAAAACTGAAAATGTTTCTGGGTGACGAAGATGCACTTGAAACGAAGTATTGCTAGCTGGAGTTGACAACTATTTTGTAGGCCTGGAGGAAACTCATTTTCGAGATGGGATCAAGGCACTGGCAGAACTTAGGACCAAGTGAATTAATCTGCAAGGAGACTACATTAAAAATAAAAAAGTTTCAGTGTTGTAAGTACCTTTTTTCTACTGTAATCCGAGAAATCTTCAAACCACCCTCGTAGCGACTGAAAAAGATGAAAGTTCCTGTATCACTCTGTCACAGTTTCCATGATTCCGCAGGTGTCTGTGGGAAAGTCGAAAGAGATTAAAGGGATCTCTAATGTACTCTATCAGGCTTTCAGGGCATCATATCTGGAATGTTTGAAAAAGAACAGTGATGTGAATGGAATCGTGGCGCACACTGACAATCTTGTAGTAGAAATTTCGGTGAACTTGTAAATCTTCGTTATAGCCTTTCCCTAACTGTCGCTTCTTTCATCCCCCACAGATAAGTAAGCGTCGGAGTTCTTGTCTTCCTACAGGTATTTCTGCCGGAACGTGCTATATGCGCGTACTAAGACAGGTAGGTCGGCTACAGACAAATTTTGAACGTAGCTGAGGATATATATTTCAAAAAGAATGATAGCTGAGGAAGCCACTGACCCACAATTAGTAGTGAGAGGTGGATAGTTATTCCGGTTGGCAACATCTCATTCATGTACGAGATGATGGGGTGAATTGGTGTGTTCGTGACGAACTAGATAATCACACTTGTAATTAGAATGGCGGATATGCCAGTGAATACAAAGGCGCTCGTAACTTTCTGTGCTTTTTACATTCAGATTCGATTTCCTGCATGCAGTAGTAATTGTGTATTGAAATGAACAAGAGGCCGTTCGGGGCGAGCAGGTGCTCGAGGAAAGACACCGATCGCAATGAAGATCGACCCAAAATGCGGGCAGCGGCTTCCTTTTAGACTGGACACCACTTGGGGCCACGTAGAGGCACAAGGATGGGGGCACCGGGCAACGGGACCTCCAGAGCCGCGGGACAATATGCGAAGACTCCGTCACTGCGTTTAAGACGCAGTCTCTCCCCACTTTTCTCCTAGTTTAACTTGCCGGCAGTAGCAAATGCCCTCAGGGTAACGTGAAAAACCTTCCTGGTGGAGCGACAGATTGTTGTTGTTGTTGTGGTCTTCAGTCCTGAGACTGGTTTGATGCAGCTCTCCATGCTACTCTATCCTGTGCAAGCTTCTTCATCTCCCAGTACTTACTGCAACCTACATCCTTCTGAATCTGTTTAGTGTATTCATCTCTTGGTCGCCCTCTACGATTTTTACCCTCCACGCTGCCCTCCAGTACCAAATTGGTGATCCCTTGATGCCTCAGAACATGTCCTACCAACTGGTCCCTCCTTCTTGTCAAGTTATGCCACAAACTCCTCTTCTCCCCAATCCTATTCAATATCTCATCATTAGTTATGTGATCTACCCGTCTTATCTTCAGCATTCTTCTGTAGCACCACATTTCGAAAGCTTCTATTCTCTCCTTGTTCAATCTATTTATAGTCCATGTTTCACTTCCATACATGGCTACACTCCATACAAATACTTTCAGAAACGACTTCCTGACACTTAAATCTATACTCGATGTTAACAAATTTCTCTTCTTCAGAAACGCTTTCCTTGTCATTGCCAGTCTACATTTTATATCCTCTCTACTTCGACCATCATCAGTTATTTTGCTCCCCAAATTGGAAAACTCCTTTACTACTTTAAGTGTCTCGTTTCCTAATCTAATTCCCTCAGCATCACCCGACTTAATTTGACCACATTCCATTATCCTCGTTTTGCTTTAGTTGATGTTCATCTTATATTCTCCTTTCAAGACACTGTCCATTCCGTTCAACTGCTCTTCCAAGTCCTTTGCTGTCTCTGACAGAATTACAATGTCATCGGCGAACCTCAAAGTTTTTATTTCTTCTCCATGGATTTTAATGCCTACTCCAAACTTTTCTTTTGTTTCCTTTTCTTCTTGCTCAATATACAGATTGAATAACATCGGGGACAGGCTACAACCCTGTCTCACTCCCTTCCCAACCACTGCTTCCCTTTCATGTCCCTCGACTCTTATAACTGCCATCTGGTTTCTGTAGAAATTGTAAATAGCCTTTCGCTCCTTGTATTCTACCCCTGCCACCTTCAGAGTTTGAAAGAGAGTATTCCAGTCAACACTGTCAAAAGCTTTCTCTAAGTCTATAAATGCTAGAAACGTAGGTTTGCCTTTCCTTAATCTTTCTTCTAAGATAAGTCGTAGAGTCAGTATTGTCTCACGTGTTCCAACATCTCTACGGAATCCAAACTGATCTTCCCCGAGGTCGGCTTCTACCAGTTTTTCCATTCGTCTGTAAATAATTCGCGTTAGTATTTTGCAGCTGTGACTTATTAAACTGATAGTTCGGTAATTTTCACATCTGTCAACACCTGCTTTCTTTGGGATTGGAATTATTATATTCTTCTTGATTTCTCACGCATCTTGCTCACCAGATGATAGAGTTTTGTCAGGACTGGCTCTCTCAATGCCGTCAGTGGTTCCAGTGGAATGTTGTCTACTCCCGGGGCACTGAAAGACCTGAGTCGAAACAAGGCCCCGAGGACAGATTGTATTGAATCATATTATTTTTTCGTTCTTATAAACATAATGAGTTATGGACACGGCCAAAGGTAAATTAACGAGTTGTGTTGTGGCAAGGATAATGTTTTGAGATATCGTTAAATATCTGTATGAAACAAAGTAAAACATTCGCTCTTCAATTTATTAATTCATGTATTTTCACCCTTTTGTTTCGGGAAGTGGTAGCGTACGGACGTATGCTTGTATCTGTCGTTGTTAAAAATGTGTATTTTAACCGTTCATTAAAAGTTATTAGAAAAGGAATATTTGTTCGCAAGGTTATGAGGTCAACTCCTATTTGTTCATCATTTCACTCGACGCCGAGATCCTGCATCAAGAACTTCGGTCCAGGCAAGAATACTATACATGGTATCCGAAGGAGCGTTCCTGCATCGGCATTTTCACAATCAGGAATAAACATAATGGAATTAATGTGAAGGTAATGACTCAGACTTGATAAGCACCTTATTTTCTGTACATGAGTTCGAGCATCATTCAAAGGTGCGTCGAATGTTTCGACAATATATTTCCTTACTTTTACACAAATAATTTCACAAAAGATTTGAGTTTTATTGAAAGGTTTTTTTAATTTTTAAGTTTTTTTTTCAGAAAGTATGAAATACAATATATTTAAATAGTGATCTACATTCTACTATTTCATTACCTCCCCTGATTGCTTTCAACCAGTTAAATATTTTTATTTATTTATTTATTTTTTGCAAGACTACACCTCACGCTATTCAGTTTCTTCCCACATTTGCAAGTCCCACTTTCTTCTTTTGGCTACGAAAATTCGGACAAAACCCCACTGAGTAATTTCTAGGGAGTCTAATCTTCGCTCCGCTCAAACGTTTGACCGACAAAATCTACTCTGTGTATAATGTAACGCGATGGCCCAGCCAGGAGGATTAATGGCGCTTGCTAACGCGAGAAAGGCTTTATTAGGTTCAAATGGTTCAAATGGCTCTGAGCACTATGGGACTTAACTTCTGAGGTCATCAGTCCCCTAGAACTTAGAACTACTTAAACCTAACTAATCTAAGATCATCACACACATCCATTCCCGAGGAAGGATTCGAACCTGCGACCGTAGCGGTCCCGCGGTTCCAGACTGTAGCGCCTAGAACCGCTCGGCTACCGCGGCCGGCAGGCTTTATTAGATCAAGAGGCTGTGGGCACTCAAGGTGTCTTCTGTGCTCGGGAGTGGAAAAGTTCTCGCAAATTTCGGAAACTTTAATCTGGTTGTGGGGGAATTTTATGACAGTACCGTGTATGAGCCGGGGATTATTTTGAAAAATATGGAAGAGAAGATCTGGAAAGTATTTCGGTGAACTAAAACGGTTTGGAGGCTAGAAATGCGATCAGCGTGATGCCTAGTTATGCAAATGACGAAAAGTTCCGTTATTAAAAGAGACCAACCTTGGTAATTTAGACCGCGGATCGGGACTGTGAGAGAGGAAGGAAACCAAGTAGGACCACGTTGAAGAGTGTGAACAGTGACATAAATGCATTGAACGGCGTTTGACTGTGACCTCAGAAATAGAGGTATAGGAGAATGGAAGAAGCAAACGATTAATAAATACGAGCACAATAGCAGCAGACTAACATTACAAACGAAATTTTAAGGTCCCTTCACAAGTTTTGTTTTGTGACGAAAGACTGAATAAAAGCACTTCTCGAAAAATATCAACAGGAAGCGGCCACGTTTACATATAAACAGTGTTCCATTTGCATTTTTGACTTCACAATCCCAACCCGGTAATTCTTGTCACTATGGAAATATGAAGCGCGAGTGGAAGAACGCAGTCAACTACTTTACAGTGTGGAAGGGCAAAAACTAAATTTCATACGTTATTAATACGCACAAGTAGAAAAACTTCGCCATTGTGGTCGATCGGCATATTTTATGATCCAGCTTAAGAAACAGGGGTTTTTGCAGTATCAGAGAGCTGACTCCCAACGCAGACGCATGGGACGTACCATATGGGGAGATGGCGCTACAGACTTCAGCTGGGCGTTGCTCTGATGCCGGCGCCACCACATTAGGGGTTCCAAAACATTACCACAGTACCGTCTACCATTTCTTCTCGTTCTTTATCTCTGTCGTATGCAAGCAACAGTCGTCTTAAACGGAAAAATGTCAGAGCGCTTTCGAGAGTAACGCAGCTTCAGGAAGGCATTTTCAGACTTCTTTCTGGTTTTAAATGCATATTTGGTTCAGTAACACGACGCATTTCGTATCATTAATGCAGCTTTCTTTTTGTCATGCTGAGCCGTGTGGCTCGATCAACGATATTCCCGCCGTGGTGGCGCCTCCTATCGGGCAGATCGGGGAGCGAGGGGGAAGCTCTAGCAAGTAGCGAGGCTTTCGCTTTGGGACGCCTAGCAGCAATGTCGTTTGGGAAGTCTGGCGGACAGTACAGGTACCGTGCGAGGCAGCAGGAAGAGCACATCTGAAAGGGGCTGTTTACCTGTGTGACGGCGCCGTAGGACATATCGTCGGGGTGGAAGCAGTCACTTTATTGGGAAGCCGTTGGTGTATTTCGCTTGCTATACATCTCCTGGCACCGGGTTCTGCGGCGGCTGGCCTCGTCGAACAAGCAAGAGGGTGAGGGCCCTGCATGTGCTGTAAGTTGTGGCCGGAATCGACTGCTCGGTTCTGTGCTGTTGACTTCATTTTCTTGGCCGGCCGTTGCTACTCCTACCGAGTCTGTCCTCAAATGTGTTTAATTTCAACTTGCTTAGTGCGCAATTTTCTAGTGAGAGCTGTATGTGATGTGATGATTAACATTTACTAGGTCCTGGAGTGCTGCTACATTCTGTTCGTAGATTGCTACTGTCAGTGTTTAACCGTCATTGAAAACAGTTTGGCGAGTCCTTGTCTAAGTGCCGCCTGGTTATTGTATTTATATCACACGACGGAGTTAAGCTGGCCAATTGCTACAGATATACATGGAAAGAAATTTTCCTGGATATATTTTGCCGTGAATTGCAAAACGTTACTCTTATGTTTCTATTTGAAGTAATAGTGTGTCTGAAAGACACGGGTCTAATTCTGAATGAGTAGTTTCATAAATTCCTGACAGTTACTGAGAGGCCAGTTATTGTGTGTCTGAATAGTTTGAAACTGATTCTAATAATGAAAGTAAGACTTCCTTCAATGACAGTACGTGGATATTGTAATTAATTCTGATTTAATCATAAATTTAAGTGTGGCTATTTGTTATAAGTCGCTTTGTGTTTTGCATCGGGAGGGGGGGGGGGGGGAAGGGAGGGGGGGGGGGGAGGCGAGGCGAACTCGGTAGATATACCGTTAGCCTTCACGCTAGTTACTTGCATTTTGATTTCATTTTATCGGTTTCTTGTTTGTCTTGGCAGTGGGTGCGGAGTCCTGGGTTGTGTCCTGCTTGTACTGTTGTGTATTTTCCGCCCCTTTGCCCACACGTAACGGCTGGCCATGTATCTAGTTCGCTCGCGGCTTAATGTACACTCCTGGAAATGGAAAAAAGAACACATTGACACCGGTGTGTCAGACCCACCATACTTGCTCCGGACACTGCGAGAGGGCTGTACAAGCAATGATCACACGCACGGCACAGCGGACACACCAGGAACCGCGGTGTTGGCCGTCGAATGGCGCTAGCTGCGCAGCATTTGTGCACCGCCGCCGTCAGTGTCAGCCAGTTTGCCGTGGCATACGGAGCTCCATCGCAGTCTTTAACACTGGTAGCATGCCGCGACAGCGTGGACGTGAACCATATGTGCAGTTGACGGACTTTGAGCGAGGGCGTATAGTGGGCATGTGGGAGGCCGGGTGGACGTACCGCCGAATTGCTCAACACGTGGGGCGTGAGGTCTCCACAGTTCATCGATGTTGTCGCCAGTGGTCGGCGGAAGGTGCACGTGCCCGTCGACCTGGGACCGGACCGCAGCGACGCACGGATGCACGCCAAGACCGTAGGATCCTACGAAGTGCCGTAGGGGACCGCACCGCCACTTCCCAGCAAATTAGGGACACTGTTGCTCCCGGGGTATCGGCGAGGACCATTCGCAACCGTCTCCATGAAGCTGGGCTACGGTCCCGCACACCGTTAGGCCGTCTTCCGCTCACGCCCCAACATCGTGCAGCCCGCCTCCAGTGGTGTCGCGACAGGCGTGAATGGAGGGACGAATGGAGACGTGTCGTCTTCAGCGATGAGAGTCGCTTCTGCCTTGGTGCCAATGATGGTCGTATGCGTGTTTGGCGCCGTGCGGGTGAGCGCCACAATCAGGGCTGCATACGACCGAGGCACACAGGGCCAACACCCGGCATCATGGTGTGGGGAGCGATCTCCTACACTGGCCGTACACCACTGGTGATCGTCGAGGGGACACTGAATAGTGCACGGTACATCCAAACCGTCATCGAACCCATCGTTCTACCATTCCTAGACCGGCAAGGGAACTTGCTGTTCCAACAGGGCAATGCACGTCCGCATGTATCCCGTGCCACCCAACGTGCTCTAGAAGGTGTAAGTCAACTACCCTGGCCAGCAAGATCTCCGGATCTGTCCCCCATTGAGCATGTTTGGGACTGGATGAAGCGTCGTCTCACGCGGTCTGCACGTCCAGCACGAACGCTGGTCCAACTGAGGCGCCAGGTGGAAATGGCATGGCAAGCCGTTCCACAGGACTACATCCAGCATCTCTACGATCGTCTCCATGGGAGAATAGCAGCCTGCATTGCTGCGAAAGGTGGATATACACAGTACTAGTGCCGACATTGTGCATGCTCTGTTGCCTGTGTCTATGTGCCTGTGGTTCTGTCAGTGTGATCATGTGATGTATCTGATCCCAGGAATGTGTCAGTAAAGTTTCCCCTTCCTGGGACAATGAATTCACGGTGTTCTTATTTCAATTTCCAGGAGTGTATAATTGGCCTTACGCACATACGATAATAGATTTGTACTGCTTAGCTGATGTTCATTAATAAAAGAAAATATGTAATCAGAATGATTAATACACCCAGAAATGACGCAAGCTGGCATATTTTTTTTTATCAAAACACTTACACCAGGAACTGACGTTTGGGACAAGTAACAAAGTTGTGACATCTGCAGGACTCGGCATGAAGGTGTGTGTATGAAGTTCCGTGACTTCCCTAGAGCCAGCGGTTTCACCAGAAACATAACCAGTTATAGGAAATTTATCAGATTTAAGATGAAGGCTTAGCAGCTAGTGAATGACTTTTGATTCAAGAATTAATTATAATATCCTCATTCAGTTAAAACACTGTAATCTATTGTAAAGTGGAGGAACTTTTATAATTTTGAACACAACAAATTAATTTAACTTCACTAGGCCAAAACATACAGTAGCAGTGTATACATAGTGTCATACTTCAAACATTTTATTCAATTTTCTGAGGTGACGGTTTTTCATCAAATAAGTAATTATTGACAGGCATTTTCTCTTCCTAGATAACATATATTTAACGGACACGGTAGCAGATGGTAGAATTTTACAAGAAAATTCTTTTAAAACACGCATTGCTGCTTCAGTTACACACAGAATGATTATTTAATCTGCTTGGTAACAAAGCAACTCGTATCAACAGTTTTTAATATACTTTTCATTAAATGAATAAATTTTAAAAATTGGTATTGTTTCAATACTTATTTCATCAATTTTTTTACAACGTCTTACATACTAATATCACATCCGAGATAATCGTAGTGGGATACTTCTTCTCAAATCTTCTCATTTATTATTATTTTCGATCTGATTGAACTCTTTCCTTTGAAAGAAATTAGCTTTGTCACATTTGCAGGTATCGTTAAGTTGTAATGTATTGCATTTTGGCTCAATCTGTCCGCTGATCTTTGTAAATTGTTATCTGTTTTCCATATAACTATCTGGTCATCAGCTTATAACAGTATTTAATGGTACACTAGATACTTTTTTAATTCCGAAGGGTATTCCATCTTTCCACTTTATAACCAGGTCGTCAATATATAAGTTAAATAAAGTAGGTGATAGACTGCACCCATGTCGTACTTGATTTATAACTATTTTTGTATTTGCATAAAGACTCTTTATGGCATTAATAAGATGTTTATGAAAACAATTTATTGCCAGCATTTTCCACAAAATTGGTATTTTTATGTTGTCAAAGGCTTTCTCAAAATCAATAAATGCTAAATGCTCTTCTGTGCAAAATTCCTGAAGTTTTTCAGTAATTTGTCTTGTTATAAACATATCATTATATGAAGGTTTCTTTCTGAAACCTGATTATTCCTCTGAGATTATTGTATCAGTCATACTTTGTACCCTTTAATTAAAAATTTTCTCGTGAATTTTATATCATGCAGTTTGCAAACTTATTCCTCTAATTTACTGTATCTTTCCTATTGATTTCCTTAGATATAACAATTACTTTAGGTGCTGTGCTGTTCTTCTAATACATATTTAAAAGATGGAGGAAGAAAAATTCTAAAATGTTTAATTTAATATTAATGGCATCTAGGCCAGCAGCTTTTTTATTTCTTGTTACATTTAAGGCAGCTTTTAATTCTTTTATGTCTATTAGCTGCACAGAGTTATCACCAATTTTCATAGAATTGTTTTCTTCACTGTCTTCATCGTACCATAAATTTCTATAATGGTGCATCTATTGATTTTCTGTGATTATACTAATGTTTACACTATCATACTCAGTATTCATTTATAGGAACACCTACCCCACTCACTGCTCGTTTTGTTTGTTGGCCTCCACTGTAAATGAATGTATAAATACTCAAATATTTTGTTCCTCTCAGTTTCTTCTTTTTTTTCTATTATTACAGAAGTGTTTATACTTCTTTGTTTCAAGTCTTCTGTAAGGTCTAATTCCTTTGTATTAAAACCTCGTCTTTTATTCCAAGTACCTACATATTATATATCTTTTAATCTTTAACACCAACTCGTTTTCCTTTATCATGATCTTGTGATCGATTTTGAGAACTGCTCAGCTTATTCCTTACACATTGAGTTATGATTTTTTTGTGTGGTTGGGTAACTAGCGCATCGCACAAACCCCCACCTTGCGGGACCGGGTTTTATATCAAAGTACCATCTCCTAGGTAGAATATCTGAACAGCCTTTCTTCAAAAAGGATTTCATTATAGATAAGTCCATCATATGCAAAACGCCTGGTGTTGCTATTAATGCTGTCTGATGGGTCACTGACATACAACATGAACAGCGAGGGTGCCATTAAACTTGCCTGGGGGATGCCTGAAGTTTCTTTCCATCCAAGATAACATGCTGTGTCCTCCCAGTAAGAAGTCCTCAGTCGAATCACGAATTTTGTTTTATACCCTGTATGTCGTACATACGTTGGTGCGGAACCGAGTCAAACGCCTTAAGGAAGCCAAGAAATACTACATACACGTGATTGGTTTGATCGATATCCTTCAGAACGTAAGCCGAGAAAAGTCGAGTTGGATTCCGCATGTTGCAATTGAAATTAAGTTTTAGATTGCCCATATAATGATGCTCCAGCAACAGCTGAAGAGTAATACATATAGTGACAGTGGTTGTCATGTAGTAACCGAATGTCTGAACCCGTAATAGGGTAATTTCCCGTTTTGACGGTACTCGCGATCTGGGGTCGGAACTGCCTGTGCCTCTTGCTCATCCGCCCAGGCCTACGATCAGAGACTTCATACGCGCACTAGTACTTTCTCTGCTACTGCATCAACGTGTTGCTTTCAGTTTCTTGAAGTTGCAGAGTTTTCTGCAGATCGACAGGGCCACCAACAGGGAACGCCTCTGCTTTGCAAAGTGAGTACTAGAAGTTACGTCTAACTAGAATCTCTTTAATTTCCTGCTGCTGCGATTTGTCGCAGCCTTTAAGTTGCCTTCACGAATGGCACCGGATTTCTTCTCCAATTAAGTGTCTGTAGACTCAGTTTGCGGAAAATGCGCGGACTGCGTTTTGCAGCAAACGAGGTCCAATTAGAGGCGAGGTTTCCGGACCCGCTCGCCGGCTGAGAAGAAGCTACCGGGGGCTGTTTCCGTCTTACCTTTGTACGGTGCCCGCAACAGAGGGCTGTTTGGATGTGCTGACGTTCTCTTATTTGTCGGCCTCCAAAAGAACTGGCAAGACCCGCGGAACGGATTAATGTGGCGCACGTCGAAGCCTGTTCATATAGTTTTCTTATCAAAAAGAATGACGTCAAAGTTTGTAAATTCCGTGAGCGTCTCACGAACGCTGCTTTATAGTGACAGTTGAGGGGAGGTGGCTGACAATAATATCTCCATGCTGTCTGAAGCCAGTAGGAAAGCTGCACGCCTTCCCTAATGAGGTGCCTCCCCAAATAACAAATCTTGAATTACAGCAGCAAAATTCCTTTTCCAAAGACTCAGCACGTTTCCTAGGTTACTGCGAAAATGTTATCAACTGGATTTTGAAGGAGGAGCAGTATACAATAGTGGTAGAATGGAAAATATCGAGAGGTAATGACAGTTTGTGAAAGTCATTTCAGATTAAATATTTTTGGATATGTAACATCTTCTTCGGAAGAAGAAAAGTACAAACGTTTTGGCTGCTGTTAGAAGTATACTGTCGTTTAGCTTGCGAGGTGCCGGGGCTAACAGTGTATTTGACACTAAATTCTTCTAGAATCATCATATGGAATGATGCTTTAAGCCCCCCCCCCCCCTTTCCTAACTCCGACTTTTGTTGTTGCACAAGGATTAAGAAGAAATGCGAACTGACTGTAATCGACGCTGCAATTGCAGTAGAAAAGAGTTTGGCACCTGCAATAATTTAATTTTATAGAAATTAATTTGATAAACGAAAGTTTCATTAACATAGTGAGAAATGAAAGGGTTGCTCTACAATTTAACAGAATGAAAGTTCTGCCCAAAATAACAATTTTATTTATTATGACTAAACTCAAAATAATAAACTAAACACATGGATCATTTACAATACATCAAACTGGATACTCAAATAAATGCTGTGAAGGTGAAGTTGTCCATAAACTAGATTGTGACATTTATGACCAAGTGGTATGTGGAGCCAATTCCTTGCAACTCAAATCTTAAGAGAAACACCCAGCCAACCCAACATTAATTGCTGCTACTGTAGTGAGAACTCAATGAACACCCAAGACAGAACCACGTTAGAAAAGACGGGAACAGGTGCGCTCTGCTGAGCTCTGATTGTCACATAGCTAAATTCCCTAATCTGCCAGTGCTCCGGGCATACATTACGAAGCTGTCTTCTTAACTGCAAGGACACGATCTGGCATACCGGAGGCAATGGCTGGTTGCTTCGATGTCCCGTCGTGGTGATAATAATGTCGCGAGTATAGCCCAAAATAAATTATCCAGGTCTGGTTTTTCCAGACTAAAGACTTCCTAGCATAACAAATGCGCCTCTGAGGGAGACAAAGAAGGCTCACTACACAATCACTGGCGGTATAGTGATTGATTTTAACAAGCGAAATCGCACAGTAACTCCGATACAGTCAACTTTAGTCAAAACTGTTGAAGACGGACATCATAGGCCACTTGTACGCAAAACGTTCAATTGCCAACTGTACTCGGAAAGTAACGTTGAAGTCGAAACTTCAGAAACTTCGTCAAACAGTTACAATTAAATGAAAGTATATTACACAGCCAACGGAAGGCAGGCTGTGCAGAGCAGCGAGAGCTCAGTCTTGTAACCTACTCCGACCGAAACGCGAGAGCCGACTCCCCCAAGAGCACCCGTACAAGGCGAACCCAGAACATTCTCACCCCCCATCACAGTGGCCGTGGTTAAACGTTCCAATCAGCAACTCGAAAACCGGCGGAAAATTCCACTCTATTGCCGAAGCACTACTATTCCACCAATGGAAATACCTGGCGCCAATTTCTGTGTCGATTTTGCTACGTCACGGAGCTATCCCCCAAGAGAGCCAATCACAGTTATAATTTTGCACAAAACACGGGAATTTGCTTGCCAAGACTGCCTGGGAACAAAAGTCATTCCCACGCCTCGCTGGTAGCCTGTCAGAAAGTGTTTTAACAAAGTTTCTGCGAAGTAATGGAATATCTAGCCCCAGCTGCTCCTTCAGGCCCCTGTGGGCGTGTCGCCCCCGCTCTTATGACAATGTCGGCGTCTGGACAGAATCTATTCGACTCCCTGACACCCGTCGGCATAACCCTTTCAAGATCAGCAGTACCCGCCTATCACCGAACCACCCGGGTGACGAGAGGCGCTGCGTGGGAAGTCTGCGTGTGAAGCAATAGCAACTTTTCACCACATGCAATTAGAGAGGATAATATTCATATCTTCTGAGTTCTCAATATTAGCCTTGTAATGACAATACTCGGCCATACTTCCCCAGATCGAATTACTCAGGTAAGATATAAATATGATAGGGGGCAAGTCACTGTGTGCATCTAAAGGCAAGCCACCTCTCATAGCCCCTACGCCATTTTAGATTGTAATTGGTAAGTGGTTGGCTCACTTAGGTGCAAGGTAGTGAGTCAATCGCCCAAGAACAATCTTGGTAACTGACTCCACATACTGCACTGTATAAAAAAAAAAAAATCACTGCAACAGAGGATGCAGCTCAAAGGAGGAGGATTGATTATGACGTGGCCAACTTCACCTTCTTAATATGGAAATCTAACACTCACATCACTTATCTATACCCAGGGAGCCCCTTCCAAACACCGATTTACACAGATATTCACAGTATAAATATGTTACGCGCATGTGAGCCCAATATGGAGCCATTTATTCTTTACAATCAGAGTTGGAGTGCTCCGCAATTAAATGTCCAAGACGTTACAACTGTTTCAATCATTAAACTAACCTGAACTCAATCACACATGATACTATTTAAGTTAACAATCTCTTTGTGAGCTTTCAGAATCTAATTACAAGCCCTGATTCATTCTGTCTCCCTGCACCAAGAATAAACTTTACAGAATGTTCTCTGAACTACTAGACAAGCTGCACCTATAGCACTAGATACGAAGATAATTTGCTAATTGGATAATTGTAACCGTGGGCATCCCATCTTCAGGCGTTTTAGATAGTACAACCTCTACACAAATCTAGTTATGTGATTTATTGTGTCTAATGTTAACACAAAAGGGTTTCTTTGTAGAGTACATGTAAAAAACTTCATAATAAAGTAGATTTTTTCCCCAAAATAAACATTTTCACCAGTGTGGCGACGGGAATTAGCTCTAGAAACAAGGCTGCACAGTAACAGTTTCAAATCGTAGCTGTTATGGACGTTACGTGATGTAAACATGACGTTTCAATAAACTATGAATTGAAGTTTGCTTAGCAAGATGCTGTCATTGCATCTCTTACCACAATTAAAACTATAAACTTATAAAAGAAACGAATTATTACTTCTTATGACTGATACATTTCTGTTAGTTTCAGAGAATGGATGGAGTAACTATTTAATTACGGATTTTGTTCTTTATCCAATGTGTTTAAGAATTTAAAGCACGTCAATGAGCAAAAATGCTGACAAAAAATAGTTACTGGGAAATTCAGGCTTTACATTCAACAAATTATCATGTTGTTTTGACTTTGTGTAAATGAATTTCTAATCTGTCCGCGCATTCACTGAAAGGAGAACACAGAAAAACCCGACAGAGTGTTAAATCGTGCAGTAAAGTAGGAAACTCTTCAACAGGAGATGCACTTCTGAAGGTTTCGGATTTTATGAAACAGAAATAGAAAGAGCATTTTTTCTCATAATTTTTCTTCAGGGACGTTGCATAACCGTACAACAATTCTGAAATGATAACGCTTCTGTAATTATTGTTTGTTTTTCACTATTATCGAAATTCGGCCTCTAGAGCGCTGCAGTCGTGGACTGTGCGGTTGGTCCCGGTGGAGGTTCGAGTCCTCCCTCGGGCATGTGTGTGTGTGTTTGTCCTTAGGATAATTTCGGTTAAGTAGTGTGTAAGCTTAGGGACTGATGACCTTAGCAGTTAAGTCTCATAAGATTTCACACACTTTTTTTTTTTTTTTTTTTTTTTTTTTTTTGAAATTCGGCCATTATGCTGTTATCAAGGTCAAACTACAAAGCTGGCCAGGATGTCAAATTAAATACCTTTCAGCCGTCTAGTCTCCAAACTTATTTTATTTGGCTACCAGTTTCAGCGTTTCATTACGCCATTGCAGGCACCTGACCGACCTGTAGGAAGGTTCTACTTCGGTTCTGATCAAAACAAGTGTTAGTCATAATGCTGTTAGCAGATTTCTGCCAGGCGGCAGATGATCGCTATAGCAAGCAGAAATCTACTAACAGCAGTATCACTGGTCCTTGTTTTGATCAGAACCGCGGAAGAATCTTCGTAAGCGGCGGTCAGGGGCCTGAAGGTGGAGAAGTAAAACGGTAAAACCGGTAGCCAAATAAAACAAGTTTACAAACCAGACGGCTGAAAAATATTTAATTTGACATCCTGCATCGAACAGCCGAGACCCGCAACAACGTCTAAAACGATGCACAGACAGAGACAAAGCTGGCCAGTCACCAGCATATTGCAGACAGATAAAATTAACAAGTATCCCAAATGTACGTACGACTACTTGTTGAATGTTTTATGTTTGCCCTTCGTATGCTGATGGCTAAACAGCCTGATGGTCTATACTCATGCTTGTCAACTACCGCCCTAAAATGGCGTAAAAGCGGAAACTTACGCATAGTGAAAAAACCATATCTATAATACCACATAAAGGCAAGACGTTGTATAACCTGATTTCCAAAAATGTCGAAAAGGTTATTGAACGATTTATGTAAGTTATCACATGTTACTCAAAAAACACTCGAACGGGCATGAGTTATCTATCTTTTTAAACGATAATGTACAAGCTTTCTACAGCAAAGAAAATATTGTGTACTGAAAGTGTGCAGTTCCGTTTTCTTTCCGAAGCCTGTTTCAACTCAGATAGTAGGGTACTTAAATTACTACACAAATTATTTCTCTCCTATATACACGGACGTGGCTTAACTCATGGGATAGCGAAATGCACATATACAGATGGAGGTGGTATCATGTACACAACGTATACAAGGGCAGTGCATTGGCGGAGCTGTCGTTCGTACTCAGGTGATTCACGTCAAATGGTTTCCGACGTGACAATGGCCTCAGGACGGTAATTAACTGACTGGACGCGGAATGGTAGTTGGAGCTAGAAGCATGGAACACTCCATTTCGGAAATCGTTAGGTAATTCAATATTCAGAGATCCACAGTGTAAAGAGTGTGCCGAGGATACCAAATTTCGCCATGCGGTGTGGCCGCCCGGTTGGACGGCTCCATGTCACGGATCGCGAGGCCCTTCTCGCCGGAGGTTCGTGTTCTCCCTCGGGCATGGGTGTATGTGTTGTTCTTAGCATAAGTTAAAGTAGTGTGTAAGTCTATGCACCGACCACCTCAGCTGTTTGGTCCCTTAGGAATTCACACACATCTGAACATTTTGAACAATACCAGATTTCAGGCATTACCGCTCACCGCGGACGATGTAGAGGACGACGAGAGCAGCAGCGTTTGCTAACAGACAAGCAACACTGTGTGAAATAACCGGAGAAATCAATATTGGACGTAGGATGAACGTATTCGCTAGGACAGTGCGGCGATATCTGGCTATGGCAGCAGACGACTGCAGCGAGTGTCATTGTTAAAAGCACATTGCCTGAAACACATCTTCTGGGCTCGTGACCATAACGGTTGGACTTCTAGGCGCGCAGTCCGGAACCGCGGGACTGCTACGGTCGCAGGTTCGAATCCTGCCTCGGGCATGGATGTGTGTGATGTCCTTAGGTTAGTTAGATTTAAGTAGTTCTAAGTTCTAGGGGACTGATGACCACTGATGTTAAGTCCCATAGTGCTCAGAGCCATTTTTGAAATAACGGTTGGACCCTAGACAACTGGAAAACCATGGCTGGGTCAGATGAGTCCCGACTTCAGCTGGTTAGCTGACGGTAGAGTTCGAATGGATGCACACCCACAATGCCATGGACTCAAGTTGTCAACAAAGCACAGTGAAAGCTGGTTGTGGCTCCATAGTGGTATGAGCTGTGTTTACATGGGATGCAAAAAAAATGGTTCAAATGGCTCTGAGCACTATGGGACTCAACTGCGGAGGTCATTAGTCCCCTAGAACTTAGAACTAGTTAAACCTAACTAACCTAAGCACATCACAAACATCCATGCCCGAGGCAGGATTCGAACCTGCGACCGTAGCGGTCTTGCGGTTCCAG
Source organism: Schistocerca serialis cubense (assembly GCF_023864345.2). NCBI lineage: Eukaryota > Metazoa > Arthropoda > Insecta > Orthoptera > Acrididae > Schistocerca > Schistocerca serialis. The sequence continues at coordinate 259,660,254 of NC_064644.1, read as the reverse complement.
ACTGCAGCGCCTTTAACCGCACGGCCACTTCAGCCGGCTACATGGGATGCACTACGCCCTCTAGTCCACCTGAACCGATCACTGACTGGAAATTGTCGTGTTCGGCCATTCATAGACTTCATGTTTCTATACAACGATGGAATTTTTGTGGATGACAATACACCACGTCACCGAGCCCCAGTTGTTCGCGGCTGGTTTGAAGAACCTTCTGGACTGTTCGAGCGAATGAGCTGGCCAACTATATCGCCCGACATGAACCCTAACGAAGTTTGCACACAAAGCCTGCAGCGGCAACACTTTCACAATTATGGACGGCTATAGCATGGTTCAATAGTTCTGCAAAGTACTTACTACGACTTGTTGAGTTCATATCACGTCGACTTCTGTCATATCAGTGTATTCTTACCCCCTTATATACCTGTTTAATTTTAGACCAAACTTGCATACGCAACAATGTGCTGTTTTGTTTTCTGTCTCTCATTCGGTTTTAACAGAAAACGAGGGAGTTATATGTCTGATCGGGTTATTATAAGAATAATATTACGGGATCTGAATCGTTCAAAACTTCATAATCTTACCCGTTCGCAAATTAAACCTATATGAAGTAAAGTCATTGATGCTACTATCCTCATAGACCCAGCGGATAGAGAGATCTCTCTCATATCGCGTAGACCAATGATCACAACCGATTTATCCATGCCGCGCGAAATTAGCCGAGCGGTCTCAGACGCTGCAGTCATGGACTGTGAGGCTGGTCCCGGCGGAGGTTCGAGTCCTCCCTCGGGCATGGGTGTGTGTGTTTGTCCTTAGGATAATTTAGATTAAGTAGTGTGTAAGCTTAGGTTGGTTGGATGGTTTTGGGGATCAAAGGGACCAGACTGCTGTAAGCTTAGGGACTGATGACCTTTGCAGTTAAGTCCCATAAGATTTCACACACATTGGAACATTTTTTTGATGTATCCATTCATTTTCAGCGGCTTCAGTTCCAAATAAAACTTTTGTCTGCAAGAACAACAAACAAGGCTAGGTCAGAGAGGAGGGAAGGGGCGAGAGACAGAGATGGGAGAGCAAATGTTCATAGCGAGGGGGTAAGGAAGATGCAGACAGAGAGTGGGGGAGGGAGAACATGGCGAGAAAGAGGGGAAAGGAGGTGATGCACAAAGACAGGAGGAAGTACGTGATGGACAGAGAGTGAGAGAGAGAGGGGGGAGGGAGAAGGAGGAGGAGATGGACAAAGAGAGGGGAAGAAGGAGGTGGATAGACAGAGGGGATGGAAGCAGATTAGATCGTACAAGTAATTCTCATACATTTTTAGCAATTGCGATGCATTGCCGAGTTCGCTAGTAAACAATAATTACAGTGGAAGGCGGGAGTGTTGTCATTTCAAGATTTCTCTGTAGATCAGTAATTTAATCGCGTTGCTCCATTTCAATTATCAGTTTTAGTGTGTGCTTGTGGCATAATGTGAAGGAAGTGCGTTAAACTAATACAAACCATTATCAGTAATAAACAGGATTTGTTATTCTGTGTGCTGTTTGTGGCTGAGCAGTTCTAGGCGCTACAGTCTGGAACCGTGCGACCGCTCCGGTCGCAGGTTCGAATCCTGCCTCGGGCATGGATGTGTGTGATGTCCTTAGGTTAGTTAGATTTAAGTAGTTCTAAGTTCTAGAGGACTGATGAACTGAGGAGTTGAGTCCCATAGTGCTCAGAGCCATTTGAACCATTTTTTTGTGGGGTGTTTCTGAACAAGTCGGCAGTCGAGAAAATTTATTCCGCGGTAACAAAGAGCAATGGTAAGAGGATGGGAAAATTAGCAGCTAAAGCACAGCTATTCTACTGTTTTCCGGCCTGGTAGCTGTAATAACTGTGTACTCGGGTGGCTGGGCAACTTGTCGAGTGCGGCGTCGCGCTTATTTTGATTATGCAAATCAACGGAGCAAGATCACCCTCTCAGAGCGTGAACATGCGCTACTCCTGCGCAAGAATACCAAAGCAACGCCCGAGCATCTGACTGTCGGATCTCCATTAACATGCTACGCTCTCATTCTGACTACGTAAGACACTGCAGAAATTTATGAACTTCATCCGTGGAGGGCAGTAATGCTGGTATCCACCGACTGATGAAGTAAAGTTGAGTTGATGCGTCGTATGTAATTGCGGAAAATTTGAGCATAAGCTTTATACTTTTCTTGAGACCGACAATAAATTATTAATACATAAGTAACAACTTAATGTTAAAGAAATAAGAGAGAAACTCTATACCTACATACTACTTCCCTCACAGAAATTAGGACCATTTAAAATTTCACACACTGAAGAATGACTACGAATATTGGTGACGAAGTGACAGAAATTCATAATCCAATAATAAAATTGAAAATGTGTGGGATTTTGTGAAACAACTGACACGTCAGCCAGTCAATGTAGAAGACATCACAACAATTAGACTAATTGAGAGTGCTGTAAGTGATAATTTACAAGTTTCAAGTACAGGGAGACAATTATTGAACGATGTGTAAAAAAAAACCTCAATTACTTATAAAATACGGCCTGTGCACACATTATTCAACATGTAAACGTCACTAGAGATATTCGGATTTAGGTTATGACATGTCCGATATGCCTGCCATCATTGACGATGATGTGGAGTAGACGAATAGCGAAATTTTGCATGACCCGCTGACGTGTCGGAACATCGATGCTGTCGACTACCTCCTGAGTGATTGTGTTCGGCTCAGCAATGGTTTTGAGTTTGTTGCTGTACACCTTGTCTTTAATATAGTTCCACAAAGAGGTGTCGTATGTGTTCAGATCCGTAGAATATGGCGGCCAATCGAGGCCCATGCCTGTGGCTTCTGGGTACCCCAGAGCCAGAATGCGGTCCCCAAAGTGCTCCTCCAGGACAACAAACACCCTTCTACTTCGATGGGGTGGAGCTCCGTCTCGCATGGACCACATCTTGTCGAAATCAGAGTCACTTAGGATAATGGGGATGAAATTACGTTCCAAAACCTCCACATATCGTTCGCTAGTCACCGTGCCATCAAGGAGTATCGCACCCATTGTTCTGTGACTGGTCACTGCACACCCGCTGAGGGCAACGAGATTACTCGATCGCAAAATGCGGGTTCTCAGTCCCCCCAAATGCGCCACTTTTGCTTGTTGACGAACCCATCCAAATGAAAGTGGGCTTCATCGCTAAATCAAACCGTGCATGCGCATACTAATTCCTATCACGCCCCACGTGCAACCGTGCAGTTTGAACGTCCGAACGCAAACCGTTCAGATGTTATGACAATTTTATTTCATATTGTTCAACAAATGTCATCCTGTATTTTTAACAGTCGCTTCCTAAATGTAACAGCAAAAGTAAGATTCAATGTTTCAGTTGAAGAGGCAAGAGAATGTACTTCAAATTCCATTCCACTAATCTTTAAGCATCTAGAAACATCCTTCACAGTAATTAATAACTGCTAAAAATTCTAAACAGCAAAAGTAATTTCAAACAAAATTATGAAAGTTATTCTAAACAAGTGCCAGTATGGGCTTAGTAATCACAAACTCCTTTTTTAAACATAAGAACATTCACCGGTATACTTGGGAAGGCAGGGAACCAGATCTGTCATTGACTATATAATAACAGATCAGGAATTCACACGTGTATTCAGGGATTCTTTGATGACACTGATCATTATTTAATCTGCAGCGAAATTGGTATTGTGAGGCCGAAAGTGCATGAGGTCAGGTCCATATGTAGGAGGATAAGAGTGGAGAAACTTCAGGATAAGGAAATCAGGCACAAGTAGATAACAATGATCTCAGAAAGATACCAGTTAGTTGAATGTAGTCAATTACAGTCATTGGAAAAGGAATGGACAAGGTACAGGGACACAGTACTAGAAGTGGCTAAAGAATGTCTTGGAACAGTAGTGTGTAAAGGTAGGATGAAGCAAACAGCTTGGTGGAATGACACAGTCAAGGCAGCCTGTAAAAGGAAAAAGAAGGCGTATCAAAAATGGCTACATACTAGAACTCAGGTAGACAGAGAAAGTTACGTTGAAGAAAGAAACAAAGCCAAACAGATAATTGCAGCATCCAAGAAGAAATCTTGGGAAGACTTTGGAAACAGGTTGGAGCTGCTGGAAAACCATTCTGGAGTGTAATTAGCAGTCTTCGAAAGGGAGGTAAGAAGGAAATGACAAGTATTTTGGACTGGTCAGGAAGACTGCTTGTGAATCCTGTGGATTCCTTGGGCAGATGGAGGGAATATTTGGAAGAGATGCTCAATGTAGGTGAAAATACGATCAGTAATGTTTCAGATTTCGAGGTACAATGGGATAGGAATGATGATGGAAATAGGATCACATTTGAGGAAGTGGTGAAAATGGTCAATAGATTGCAGTGCAATAAAGCAGCTGGGGTGGATGAAATTAAGTCGGAACTCATCAAATACAGTGGAATGTCAGATCTTAAATGGCTATACAGGATAATTGAAATGGCCTGGGAGTCGGGACAGGTTCCATCAAACTGGACAAGAGCAATAATCACACCAATCTTTAAACATGGGAACAGAAAAGATTGTAACAACTACAGAGGTATCTCTTTAATCGGCGTTGTGGGTAAAATCTTCTCAGGTATTGTTGAAAGGAAAGTGCGAGTATTAGTTGAGGACCAATTGGATGAAAATCAGTGTGGGTTTAGGCCTCTTAGAGGTTGTCAGGACCAGATCTTTAGCTTACGGCAAATAATGGAGAAGTGTTATGAATGGAACAGGGAATTGTGTCTAAGCTTTATAGATCTAGAAAAGGCATATGACCGGGTTCCTAGGAGGAAATTATTGTCTGTTCTACGAGATTATGGAATAGGAGGCAAACTTTTGCAAGCAATTAAAGGTCTTTACATGGATAGTCAGGCAGCAGTTAGTTGACGGTAAACTGAGTTCATGGTTCAGAGTAGTTTCAGGGGTAAGACAAGGCTGCAACCTGTCTCCACTGTTGTTCATATTATATATGGATCATATGTTGAAAACAATAGACTGGCTGGGTGAGTATAAGATGTGTGAACACAAAATAAGCAGTCTTGCATATGCGGATGACTTAGTTGTGATGGCAGATTCGATTGAAAGTTTGCAAAGTAATATTTCAGAGCTATATCAGAAATGTAAGAACTATGGTGTGAAGATTAGCATCTCCAAAACGAAAGTGTCAGTGGGAAAGAGATGTAAACAAATTGAGTGCCAAATAGGAGGAACAAAGTTAGAACAGGTGGACAGTTTCAAGTACTTAGGATGCATATTGTCACAGGATGGCAACATAGTGAAAGAACTGGAAGCGAGGTGTAGCAAAGCTAATGCAGTGAGTGCTCGGCTACGATCTAATCTCTTCTGCAAGAAGGAAGTCAGTACCAAGACTAAGTTATCTGTGCACCGTTCAATCTTTCGACCAAATATGTTGTATGGGAGCGAAAGCTGGGTGGATTCAGGCTACCTTATCAATAAGGTTGAGGTTACGGATATGAAATGCAGGAAGATCTGCAGCGGATAGGCACTTGGTGCAGGGAGTGGCAACTGTCCCTTAACATAGACAAATGTAATGTATTGCGAATACATAGAAAGAAGGATCCTTTATTGTATGATTATATGATAGCGGAACAAACACTGGTAGCAGTTACTTCTGTAAAATATCCGGGAGTATGCGTGCGGAACGATTTGAAGTGGAATGATCATATAAAATTAATTGTTGGTAAGGCGGGTACCAGGTTGAGATTCATTGGGAGAGTGCTTAGAAAATGTAGTCCATCAACAAAGGAGGTGGCTTACAAAACACTCGTTCGACCTATACTTGAGTATTGCTCATCAGTGTGGGATCCGTACCAGATCGGTTTGACGGAGGAGATAGAGAAGATCCAAAAAAGAGCGGCGCGTTTCGTCACAGGGTTATTTGGTAACCGTGATAGCGTTACGCAGATGTTTAATAAACTCAAGTGGCAGACTCTGCAAGAGAGGCGCTCTGCATCGCGGTGTAGATTGCTCGCCAGGTTTCGAGAGGGTGCGTTTCTGGATGAGGTATCGAATATATTGCTTCCCCCTACTTATACCTCCCGAGGAGATCACGAATGTAAAATTAGAGAGATTAGAGCGCGCACGGAGGCTTTCAGACAGTCGTTCTTCCCGCGAACCATACGCGACTGGAACAGGAAAGGGAGGTAATGACAGTGGCACGTAAAGTGCCCTCCGCCACACACCGTTGGGTGGCTTGCGGAGTATAAATGTAGATGTAGATGTAGAAAGTAGCTAGGATGATTGCAGGTACTAGTAGATGGGAACAATGGCAGGAGGGTGTCCGCAATGAGGAAATCAAAGAAAAACTGGGAGTGAACTCTACAGATGTAGCAGTCAGGGCGAACAGGCTTAGATGGTGGGGTCATGTTACACGCATGGGAGAAGCAAGGTTACCCAAGAGACTCATGGGTTCAGCAGTAGAGGGTAAGAGGAATCGGGGCAGACCAAGGAGAAGGTACCTGGATTCGGTTAAGAATGATTTTAAAGTAATAGGCTTAACATCAGAAGAGCACGGAATAGGGGATCATGGAGGAATTTTATAAAGGGGACTATGCTCCAGACTGAACGCTGAAAGGCATAATCAGTCTTAAATGATGACGATGATGATGATGATGATTCTAAACAAGTAATTTCCTTAGTGATGCACGTAATGCGTCACTGGCACAGGGAATTTTTCCAGATGAATTAAAATAAGCAATCGTTAAGTCTTTTTATAAGATTGGTAACAAGTAAGGCTTAAATTATCGCCCAGTTTCTTCACTGGAATCACTTTCCAAAATATTCCCAAAATTAATATACACGAGAGTAGTCTCACAGCTAATAAGAAACAATTTACTAAGCACATCAGAAATGGGAACCCAAAAGCGTTGCTCGATTGAGGAAGCTATTTATACATTCACTCACCAGATATTACAAGGCTTAGATCACAAAATATCGCCAGTCGGTTCTTTTCGTGACCTTTCCGAGATATGTGACTGCATAGATCACGTTACACTCCCAGAAAAACTTAAATGTTACGAGATTTATGGTTCGTGCAATTTCCGTAAATTGCTCCAGAAAAATGCCATGATGGTTCTTCTGAAAGGACACTGTCGATTTCCTTCCCCATCATTGCAGCTATCCGATTTTATGCTCCGTCTCTAATGACATCGATGTCAATGGGACAATAAAACCTAATCTTCCTTCCCTTCCTTTAAACACAACTGGTTTGATGCATACTTAACAGAATACAAAATTATTGTGTTGAATAATTTAAACAGTGGAACAGGAGAGAAAATTTTAATGACTGGGGAGAATTCACAAATGGACTCCCACAAGGTTCAATTTGGGGTCCCCTCCTATTCCTTATACACAGGGGATATGCAAAGTATTGCGAACAGTGGCAGTAATGGGATGGTTGTGTTTGACAGTCAACAACGCAGGTAAGGGACGTGTCACGCTAGACTGTGCGTGTTCAGTACGGACTAGGCATCAGTGCAAAATTGTTTAAGAATAGTGCACACTTCGTGTTTGCATTCACAGGTCGAGGTCGACGTCCAATGAAAGACCTAACAAACATGTCGGATTTGGAATGGCCATGTAAGTGCCTCACATATGTCGGTGTTGTTGACGGCGAATGCAGTCAGTCTGCGCTTGGGCGCTTTCAGCTGTCTTCACTTCAAAGACTAGTAGCAACAGTTTTCCTCGCCAATCTATCCTGTGGGTGCCCGTTCATCTCTGCTTAACAATTGCAACCTACACCCATTGGAACCTGCTTACTTGCAGTCAAGCCTTGGACTTCCTTCATTTCTGCAATACATCTTCCGTGCACGACTAAACTGCCAGTTCCTTGATGCCACGTGAAGTGTTCTGTTACCCGATTTGTTCTTTCAGTCAGGTGTGCCATAAATTTCTTCACAAGTCCCCTTTCCCCAACTGAATTTAGTATGTACTCAGTACTTATCCTATCTATTCAAGCAAATCTTCAACATTTTCCCGTAAACCACATTTCGAAAGCTGCTATTCTCTTCCTACCTAAAGTATTTGAAGTATCCGGACACCTGGCTGAAACTGACTTACAAGTTTGTGGCGACCTCCATCGGTAATGCTGGAGTTCCATATGGTGTTGCCCCGCTCTCAGCCTTAATGGCAGCTTCCACTCTCGCAGACATACGTTCAGTCAGGTGTTGGATGGTTTCTTGGGAAATGGCAGCCCATTCTTCACAGAGTGCTGCACTGAGGAGCGGTATCGATGTTGGTCGGTGAGGCCTAGCACGAAGTCGGCGTTCCAAAACATCCCATAGGTGTGCTATACCATTCAAGTCAGGATTCTGTGCAGATCAATCTATTACATGGATGTTATTGTCACGTAAACACTCCGCCACCGGCTGTGCGTTATGAACAGGTGCTCGATCGTGCTGAAATATGCAGTTGCCATCCCCGACGAACTGATTTCAACAGTGGAAAGCAAGTAGGTGCTTGAAACATCAATGTAGGCTTCTGCTGTGATAGTGCCACGCAAAACGACAAGGGGGCAAACCTCATCCATGAAACCATGAAAAACACGACCGCACCATAACACCACCGCCTCCGAATTTTACTGTTGGCACTACACACGCTGGCAGATGACGTTCACCGGACATTCGCCACACCCACATCCTGCCATCGGATCACCACGTTGCGTACCGTGATTCTACACTCCACACAACGGTTTTCCACTGTTCAATAGTCCAATGATTGCGCTCCTTTCACCAAGCGAGGCGTCGTTTCGCATTTACCGGCGTGATGTGTGGCTTATGAGCAGCCGCTCGACCATGAAATCCAAGTTTTCTCACCTCCTGCCTAACACATTACCATCGTCTTCAACTATTGACGGTTTCTGTCAGTCAACAGAAGAGGTCGGCCTGTACGCTTTTGTGCTGTACGGGTCCCTTCAAGTTTCCACTTCACTATCACATTCGAAACAGTGTACCTAGGGATGTTTAGGAGTGTGGAACTCTCGCTTACAGACGTATGACACAAGTGACACTCAATCACCTGGCCACGTTCGAAGTCCGTGAGTTCCGCGGAGCGCCTCATTCTGCTCTCTCATGACGTCTTATGAGATCGCTGATATGGAGTACGTAGCAGTAGGTGGCAGCACAATGCACCTAATATGAAAAAAAGTATGTTTTTGGGAGTGTCTGGATACTTCTGATCAAAAAAATGGTTCAAATGGCTCTGAGCACTATGGGACTTAACAGCTGAGGTCATCAGTCCCCTACAACTTAGAACTACTTAAACCTAACCTAAGGATATCACACACATCCATGCCCGAGGCAGGATTCGAACCTGCGACCGTAGCGGTCGCGTGGTACCAAACTGCAGCGCCTAGAACCGCTCGGCCACAACGGCCGGCACTTCTGATCACATAGTATATATATCTGTACCTCGGGTATTATCACTTATTTTTCAGACAAAATAACAAAACTCACGTAATAATTTCAGTGTTTTATTTCCTAATCTGATCCCCCAATATTTTCCGGGTTTATTTTGTCTGCATTCTGTTACCCTTTTTATTTTTTGATGTTCGCTTCTAACCCTTGTTGTTGTCAATTCCTCTGAAGTTTCCCAACTACGCCCTTTGTCGTCTTTGATAGAATTAGTGTCACTGGTAAACTTGTACTTTCTTTCCTCTGAGCTGAAATTCCCTTCACAAATTTCTCCTTAGTTTCTTTCACAGACTGCCCATGTCCAGACTAACACCAGAGCTAGTCTAAAACCCTCCCTCAATTCCTTCTTAGTTACTAGTTATCCTTCATGTCCTTTGATGCACATAACTGCGTTTTTTTGTGCTAGCTGCAGATTACCTTTCGCCCCTGTGTTTTAACCATGCTACCTTCAGAATCCGAAAAGCGTTTAATCCATTCAGCATTGCCAAATGTTCTCTAAACCTACAAATGCTATAAATGTAGATTAGTCCTTTAACCCAGCTTGGAAGTTCAGCCATAAGGTCAGTGTTACGTCGCGTGTCTATAAATTTTTCCGGAATCCAAACAGTTCTTCACTGAGGTCGGTTTGTATTAGTTCTTCAATTATTCTGTAAGTAATTAGTGTCTTCATAAGCTACTGAACTGCCTTTTGTATATTTGAAATTTTCTTTTAAGTCTTAGGGTATTTCGGCTCTTATATGTCTTGCTTACCAAGTGGAAGAGTCTTTTAGTAGCTAGCTCTCTCACGTAGCTCAATAATTCTTGATTTAGGTTTTCCAGTGCTCCGCCAAGTTCTTGTTGCAGTACTGCATTGTCTGTCTCATCGCCGTCTACTTCCTCTTTCCTCTTCCCTTTATATTATATAGCTTGCAAGTTTGTTTCTTTTATACAGTCTATCTACACCTATTCGGTCCATCTTTCAGCCTTTGCCCTCAAGTAAGTAACTGAAAAGTGGAATTTCTTGCTATTATCTACATCCTCAATTGTCATACTGCCTTACTGATGTTTGGGCAAAAAATTTTGGAAGCTGTACTCATGTCGGATCTCTAGCTGGAACGTATCGTCATCTGGACACAATATTTCGGTGGTCCACCTGGCCGCCATCTTCAGCTGAATAGCCCGTCGCACTATCACGCCGGAACTACAATCAAACACGACGCGGCGCCCCCTTCATACACCGACCGTGGGTCCACCGCGCGTGCGGCAACATAACTGCCCTCTAGCGCAAGGCACAACAGCGCACCGGTGGTGAAAGCTCGAGGAAACGATAAATCGATATCAAACACTACTGACATCTTTTCATGACCGAAACAAGGACCGTTGTTTCTTAATGTCAAACAGAACAGGGTTCCAACTCTTGCTTGAAGGAACAGAACACGATTTCAACTCTTACTTACGTATCTCTATTTATAATATTGTCAGATAGCCGGATTTCATTGGCTTCTTTCACTGCGCAATCCCAATTCCGCGAAGCAAGGACAAGCACTTGTGTCTGATCGTACAAAATTTTATGTTCTTCAGTAAGACAATGTTCGGCCACAGCAGATTTTTCTGGCTGAAATAAACGCGTGTGGCGATGATGCTCAACGCAACGATCCTGGTCCATACGAATCGTTTGTCCAATACAGGCTTTCCCGCAGTGGCAGGCAATCTTGTAGACTCCGGGTTTCTCAAACCCAAATCATCCATCACTGAGCCCAGCAGAGCTCTGGTCGTAGCTGGCGGACAGAATAGAGTTTTAGTATCAAATTTCTTTAAACTTTCCAGAATGAGATTTTCGCTCTGCAGCGGAGTGTGCGCTGATATGAAACTTCCTGGCAGATTAAAGCTGTGTGCCCGACCGAGACTCGAACTCGGGACCTCGGGCACAAAGTTTTAATCTGCCAGAAAGTTTCATATCAGCGCACACTCCGCTGCAGAGTGAAAATCTTATTCTGGAAACATCCCCCAGGCTGTGGCCAAGCCATGTCTCCCTGATATCCTTTCTTTCAGGAGTGCTAGTTCTGCAAGGTTAGCAGGAGAGCTTCTGTCAAGTTTGGAAGGTAGGAGACGAGATACTGGCAGAAGTAAAGCTGTGAGGACCGGACGTGAGTCGTGCTTCGGTAGCTCAGATGGTAGAGCGCTTGCCCGCGAAAGGCAAAGTTACCGAGTTCAAGTCTCGGTCGGGCACACAGTTTTAATCTGCCAGGAAGTTTCTTTAAAATTGTTCCTGTTTTTGAAGATACGCTCCCCGCAAAAGGTAGGAATGCCACCAATTTGCTTGTTATCTTCTCTTCGTTCCCTCGAAGGTCCAGTATACAGAACACTACGGATCTGATTGCCAGTATAACGACCGAAACAAGGACCGTTGTTTCTTAATGTCAAACAGAACAGGGTTCCAGGGTTCTGCTTGAACACAGCTTTTAGATGATCCAGTTCTTCTGTCAAACTGTCTGCATTTTTGTTCTTTGTTTATTCTTGACATTTACAGTCTGTTAACTGAGAAGCTAAAGAAGGCCATGCGATTCACATTTTCGTAGATTATAGTAATTATATGTGTGTTAATTATTTATTTCTGGTAGTTAATTAAAAAAGAAATGATAATATTGCAAACATTCTGATTCTACAATTGCTTTCTACCACCACAAAACTACGGTAGAAACCCTTAACGAATTAGCCAGCTAGTAGTGCCACTCTTAATACTACGGAATCCATTCAGTTTCTGTTAGTATATTAGGATGTATTTAAACTGTAGATGGTTGTTTCCGATTAGAGGGTCTGGCACGTCAGTAGTGTTTCCACTACAACAAGCTATTGCGCAATCCATTATAATAAAATAATCGTGATAATCGTAATAAAGTAAGGAAAATTAGTGGTGGCACGGAACGATATAGGCGTTCGTTTTTTTTCGCGCGCTGTTCGAGGCTGGAATAATAGAGAATTATTGTGAAGGTTCTTCGATGGACCTTCTGTCAGACACTTAAGTGTGATTCACAGAGTGTCCTTGTAGACGTAGGTGTACAATGAAACTTCTTAGAATCGACACTTGGGTGATCACTTGCACCAACGGAATGAAAATTCTTAAAAACCATTCCATTCAGTGGTCTCCGCCTTCAGCTGTCTTCTGTCTATCTGCAGAGTATGTTGTCTATCCGGGAGGGCAGCGTGCTGACGTGTTTTCGCATGCTTCGTGAAGTCTTTCTTGGCCTTCGTACATACAGTGGCGGCAGTACCGTCCAAGATGCGCCAAGTTGACTCGTTCCTAAGTGCTGATAGAATCCAACATCCTTAATACCTGACACCCATTGTCCGTCATTGCCGGCCGGAGTGGCCGAGCTGTTAAAGGCGCTACAGTCTGGAACCGCACGACCGCTACGGTCGCAGGTTCGAATCCTGCCTCGGGCATGAATGTGTGTGATGTCCTTAGATTAGTTAGGTTTAAGTAGTTCTGAGTTCTAGGGGACTTATGACCACAGCAGTTGAGTCCCATAGTGCTCAGAGCCATTTGAACCATTTGTCCGTCATCGTAGAGCACACAGTCCTATAATGTGTGCTCTGGAGTGTCCAGACTTGCCGCAGGCGCAACTACCATTCATCTGTCTTTCGATTTTGTACATATATATAGTATACCGACCATGATTGATGAGTTAACATATCACTACTCTCGACGGGTTAAGAAATATCATTTTTAGTCTCTCCCTGATATTAGGGAGAAATTCGCAGTTCTCCTAGCTATAACTGAAACGTCCCATTAATTTTGCCACAGTTGTAATGTGCAGTCCTGTATTATCTTTTCCGTTTTGGCCTCAGTTCAAAGTATCCTTCGTACTTCCAATTGACTGCATTTCTTTAACCAATAAAGGGCTCCCTCTTTCCTGATTTCCAAGTCCAATGGGCATATTCATAGAATTGCTAACAATGCATGATTCGGGGTAGTGCAGCAGGCGCTCGTTAATCTTCGTAGAATCTCTCTCTCACTTCTGACTAAAGAAGCTGCTTTCACAAGCTGAAATCTATGAACCTAAACGTTCGCGCCATGTCCTACGACAGATGCTAATAGATTTGCGGTATGCTCTCCTTGTTTCCAGTTGAAGTCGATACTGCCTATTTGCGATGGTTGTAGTTTTGTTCACCACTTTTGTACACTTTCTGCCTGCCTCCTCAAGAAGATGAGCAAAATTAAGATGTTCGTCCTGACTCTCAGATATGTCATTACTGCGCTTCTCCTAAGGGTTATATAGTTTGTTTTTCTTTCAGGAGTTCTTGCTGCGTTCCCTCTCACCACGAGGTACATAGGTGCTACAGACAGACAGTCATTCAAGTTTGCGGAGCCCTGCCTTACAAATGTCTTCCGTAATTCTTCTGGAGTCACCACTTACAACAAACAGCACGTCGCCTGCAAATGCCACCAGTCCACTTACGCTTTCGCTGTCGTGTAACTTCTGTAATATGAACCACTCTACATTCCAAAACTCTGGACAGTACACTGATCCCTGTGGACAGCCTTTTGTTATTGTATTCGTTATTTTCTTTCCTGGCCATATTAAAGACGCACGGTTATACAGCGCCTCTGGACACTCCAGCTGTTTCAGGCGACCAAAGAAAGGCAGTCGCTACGGGTTGTCGAGAGAATAAATGATTTTAGTGAACTGTTCGGTGTCAGTCATGATCCCATGAGCCCTCGCTCGGACAAGCGCGCGGACGTGCATAAGACGCTGGTGGAGTGGCCAAGCCACGCCCATTTCGTAAAAGAAAGGCAGGCGGAGCAGAGCAGAGCACAAAGGCAGCGAGAGAGACTGCGGGCCGGCGGTGTCGCGTCTCATGCGGGGCCAGCTCTGGAGGCCCGCATCCTCGGCTGCCGCCTGCCGGCTGCCGGCTGCCGCCTCCTCAGGTAACTCGAACTCCTGCAGAGTGGCCGCACCCGCTCCCACAGGCCGCCTTCCGCTGCCTGCATGCAATTGTAGACGGCCCAGCTCCGCCGTCGGCCGTTACACAATACTGGAGACGGCCGAGGCGCAAGCGGGCCGCGTCCACGCATCGTTACCCACACAACTTATAACCTCGTCACAAACAGGTCATTGGCCTCAAAGCGGCGAACGCACAGGTAACCGCTGGCGGAGGTCTCTATTTCCTTGCATCCGCATTTTCCGTTTGGCTTGGTTTTCAGAGCAATTATGCACACTGTAAGACGCAGTATACACCGATGAACCAAAACATTACGACCACCTGATGACCGGATGACATTGCTGCTGGTAAACATTTCGGCAAAACTCGAGGAGGAGCAACGCCTCTGAAGATGTCCAACGCATTTCTGGACGAAACGGTAGGAACAGCACTGTTTGGTGGACCATGACCTTATATCCCGAAAGGTTTACCAGCAGCATGATGACCATCTGTTTAATAGCGTGTTATTCCACTTTTCAAAGAGAGTACAACAGAGGTTCTGCGTGGCATGAATTCTACAGGTCCTTGACAGGATTCCAGAAGTATGGGGCACCAGATGTCTAAGCACAGGTCAAGGTTTAGGGGCATCCAGCTGGTGCCCTGTATGTGTTCTAATGGGTAGAGATCAGGCACATTTGCTGGACAAGACATCAATGTGAGTTCACTACAATCCCCCTCTAACCGCTGTAGCACGATTCTGACTTGCGACACTGACAGTTATTCTACAGGGAAATTTCATCGCCATAGGGGAAGGCTTCAAGCGTGAAGCCATGAAGGTGATCCGCAATAATGTTCACGAAGTTCACTGCTGTCGTGATGCATTAGCACCACACATCCCACCAGAAACACGTAGTGCTTGATATGGAGCTCCAAGTTCAACAATAGCTTGAAACTTCTTTATTTAAATGTGTGAATCTGTACTTAAAGTGCTGTATAACTGAGAAGATGAAACTTCTATGTTATTTTATTCTGAAACAGCTACGTAAAACTGAACGTACTGAGCCTACTTTCTCTTTACTTTTTCTTATCATGTCAACACTGCTCCACAATATTCTGGCACAACGCAATCTAACTTCAAGTAATTAATACAAAAAAATGGCCCTGAATATGAAGCAATCGCCGGCCGAGTGGCCGAGCGGTTCTGAGCGCTTCAGTCTGGAACCGCGCGACCACTACGGTCGCAGGTTCGAATCCTGCCTCGAACATGGATGTGTGAGATGTCCTTAGGTTATTTAGGTTTAAGTAGTTCTACGTTCTATGGGACTGATGACCTTAGATGTTAAGTCCCATAGTGCTCAGAGCCATTTGAACCATTTTTTAAGAAACAACACTGACAATAACCTATACATTTCATTAAGCACTTACCTCACTAAAATCTTCATTACACGAACTACTGCAATACAGCGAGCGTCAATACTGCCAGCTAAATAAAGGATTCTAAGTACATGAACTACTGCAATACAGCGAGCGTCAATACTGCCAGCTAAATAAAGGATTCTAAGTACTAAAGTCACTAACTACTAATAGACATGTGGTTAACAAACCAAATAATGTATTTTTTACCTTAATAATATGGCATCAAGTTCAAACACGAATGCAAACCGTCATTGACATCTAGGACATAGGTATATAATCATGAATAATATTCAATCTCCATTCGAACATGTACAGTTCGTTAGCCTACGCTAACACTTCACACCTCTACCCTCCATCAATGCTAACTTCTCACATCTAACATCCATCACTGTTGGCCGTTCACCTCCAACTTCCCAACACTACTTCCATCACTGCTGGCGACTAACTTCCAACTGCCCAACAGTACTGGCGATTAACTTCCAACAAGAAGTCCGACCAGCCACAGAGTCTCTTACAAAGAAAGCGCAGTCATAGATCCAATACAAAGTGCTACACAGCGCTGCCAACACAGAAGCAACCCACTTACAAGCTTTTGAACGCTGTGCTCCGAAACACTTGTGCCTGCACTGGATTACACAGTAGGGGATCTTCCGACGTCTACGTTTGGTGATGAGACGTGGGTGTCTAATACCATACAGCCTACTCGTGGTTTCACCGTCCTTCAACCACTTTTCATAGGTGTTCACGACAATAGTACATCAACAGGGGTCGGCATCGCCGTTTCAGATATTCTAGTTTCCAGCCGCAGCGCCACATCAATGCGCCCTATGTCAAAACCGCTTATATCGGTGGACTTCCACATTTGCGGGCCATATCTTTGCTATAATGACTTTCAATTGTTTCTCTTTCGCTCACATTCTTTCCTTACTGTGTATATACACGAGCGGTTTTGGCACGTTTTGTGTATTTGCATCTTTGCCTACTCGCGCGATCCGTCTCTGTCTAGTCGCCGGATGGCACTTCTGTCGCCTGTTAGTTGAGTCTTTGAATGTAGTTCCTTGGAGTAGCTTATTGACGACATCGGCAGTCAGTCGGTCGAAGACAGCGAGACACAAGGGGCACATGTGACGTGCGGTGAGCCGCTCACGGAGTTTACGGGCGCACGATTGTCTAAGCGGCCGGTGGTGATAAAGTGGTGTTGGTCAGCAATGCTTGGGCCCAATGTCGACGCAGTCAGTTTACCCTGTGGTAACCAGGCATAGTTGCTGGTGTGAGTGTTGAAGTGCTTTTAATTTTCTGATCCCATCTGTTCCGCCCTTTGGGGGTAAGATACTTTTTAATTGGTTGACACATCAGCTCCCATGTTGAAGTTGCTCTCGCTACAATGAATTGCGTGAGGTTCTCCATCACTGTGTATCGTGTTAAGTTCACCCTTTGGTGCCTCTGTTTGAAATTATCTGAGTGCCATAATTGAGTGTTTTAAAATTTCTTTTAGTTACAACTTGTTCAAAGTCTGCTTATCTCTCTGTTGCACCTGGAATTACTTGTCATATGTTCTAGGCCACCACATGTGTTAGTGACCACTGAGGTCGAAATTGAGTCTTATTTGTGTTGGAAGTTGTTGCTTCCCTGGATGATGTGGCGACTATAAGATTGCCTCCGGCTGTGGTAAGCAAACACTAGCGGCCTAGTAAATCTTGGCTCATTTGGGTAATTAAGTTCCATAACTCTGGGCAGATTTTTTCCCCTTTCAAGAAAATTAATATTTATTGTTTAAAATATAACTACTATTGTACTTGTTTGAGTGTTGGCCCTCAAGGTTGGCCTGTTACTTTTTAAGCCACTTCATGTGTTTGAGTACCTTTCGGTTTTCTGGTTACCACGATAACTTGTTACATTTTATTGTAAGATTAACCGGTTGACATTTTCAGTAAGTCTTAGTGTTCGTAAGGTTTGGTTGGGGATTGAAGACACGCTCACATTGAGCTTCTTGTCCTGGTCTGAGCATTTTCAAACGTTCTATGATAATTATGCATGAGTTATGTTTGTTTGTTTGCTCTCGGCCTTCCGAGCTGTTCGTAGTGTTTGGAGACGCTGCCCCGGGATGTCACACTACGTCACCAAAAGTATCCCGACATCGGGCTGAAAATGACGTACAAGTTCGTGGCGTCCTCCATCGCTAATGCTGGAATTCAATATGGTATTGGCCCACCCTCATCCTTGATGACAGCTTTCACTCTCGCAGGCATACGTTCAATCAGGTGCTGGAAGGTTCCTTGGGGAATAGCAGCCCATTCTTCCCGGAGTGCTGCACTGAGGAGAGGTATCGATGTCAGTCGGTGAGGCCTGGCACGGAGTCGGCGTTCGAAAACATCTCAAAGGTTCTATAGGATTCAGGTCAGGACTCCGTGCAGGCCAGTCCATTACAGGTCATATGGCGCGCTCCGCTATCCTGTGATCTTGTTTAGAGCGCGCGCTATAATCGATTATAGTTCGCTGTTCTGGTGCGGATGGCGCTCCGGTGGTGATTTGCTATTACGTCGCTGGCGTGTGTTTGCGGTGGCCGGCGGAAAGCGAGAGGGTAGTCGCTTTCCGGGTGTTGCACGGAACGTGAAGTTCGCTTTGGCTGACCTGCTGGTGACTAGCTCTAAGGTTGATGTGCTTCGCAATATGAGCAGAGTGGCCTCGGGCAGAGGCGACTCGCCGCTGTGCTGGCCATGCGGTGGTGATTAATTGGAGTCGGCGTACTTATTCTGCCTGCCTGTCTGATGTGGAGGTCCGATGGGGTCCTGCGATACTCTGGCCCGGAGACAACTAGTTGCTGAATTTTGGAGTCGTCTGCCAGGTTAGGATGTGGGATCGGTTGGCTTGTCAGATTTTCCGCTGGAAGCTCCAGCAGCGGTTTCTAAACTTCATTCTGATGTGGGACGGCATTGTTGGAAGCTTTTGCTGTGTGTGTGTGGCACGTTACAATATTTGTTGGCCGGCCGGTGTGGCCGAGTGGTTCTAGGCACTTCAGTTTGGAACCGCGCGACCGTTACGGTCGCAGGTTCGAATCCTGCCTCGGGCATGGACGTGTGTGATGTCCTTAGGTTG
The DNA here is from genome assembly GCF_023864345.2 of Schistocerca serialis cubense. NCBI lineage: Eukaryota > Metazoa > Arthropoda > Insecta > Orthoptera > Acrididae > Schistocerca > Schistocerca serialis. Next base: position 259,641,369 of record NC_064644.1, on the reverse strand, counting down.
GTTAGGTTTAAGTAGTTCTAAGTTCTAGGGGGCTGATGACCTCAGGTGTTAAGTCCCATAGTACTCAGAGCGATTTTTGATATTTGTTGGTACTAATTTATGTGCTCAACTGGAGTATCTTTTGGTTATCCCGCTGAGTGGGTCGCTGCCCACCCGGTCTGCTCGGCGTTACCTTTGGTGGTGTCTGTCTGTTCCCTTTTGAAGGAATTCACGTAGGTGGTTCCTGCTACCCACCAGGAGTTGCGTTCATGTATGGTATATTTGGCATTTGATGTGTTAGGTAAAGTCTGCCTAAGAAAGGCGGTTTTGGACAGTATATGCAAGTGAATTACTGCTGCTTGGTATATGTGGTCTTCTGGGGCGTGAACAACATGATCTCGTCAATTTGGTTTGTGTAACAGCATTTAGTGGTATGTCTGTATTTTTATCTCATTGTGTTATTATTAACTTGGTGGAATAGTCGCGTTTGGTGTCGTTAAGGCACTTCTAAGACTGTGGTTTGACTATTCGTGTGTGTGGTTGGCTTTTATTGTTTTAAGAAGCGAGATTAAGATTTGTGTGTGTTGGCTTCCGGCACTTGTTAAGAGCGCCCGAGTTAACGGCGCCTTGGTTATCATGTGCTGTCGGGATGTTATACTGTATTTTTGAATTTTATCTTGTGTTGATATTATCTGTCGTGTGTTACAGAACATAACCAAGGTGCGTGAGTGATGGGCAGTTGTGGGAGGCATGTCGGGGAGCTCTCAGCGATTTATTTCGGGGACCGTATCTAGTGGGAAGGCTCCCAATTGTTGAGAGCTCGCTCGTCTGTGATTGCGTTGGGAGTTTTCCTTGCCCTTTGGTTGTATCAAATTATTATTATTATATTTATTGGTTGTATGTTGCGCTTCTCTGATTTTATGGTGCCAAGCGCCATTACTTTCTTAGTTTTTTTATATAAATGATTTTAAATTGTAATGCGGAGTTAACATATTATTGGATCTTGGTCTGTGGAGTAAAATCTTTTAAAGCACCATTGTAATTTGTTCTTGCAGAAGAAATTTCTCTTATTTTACGGTGCCAAGTTGCCATTATTATTATTATTATTATTATTAGTTTATTACTGCTCTTAATGTTTTCCGATTTTATGGTGCCAAGTGTCATTGTCATTCTTAAGTTTTTGTAAATGATCTTTAGTTGTATTGCCAAGTTAACGTATTATTCGATTTTGAGTCTTGGGTAAACTCTAAAAGCACTATTGTAAAAGATTCTTTGATTGTATGGTGGCATGCCGCCGTTATTGTTTTTAAAGCTCATTCTTTTAACCATTTGTTAAGTTTTGTAAGTTATATGAATTTGTTGTTATTTAAAAGAGTTTAGTATTGGCGATTTAATAAACTGTGTACAGAGTCTGCTGTTTGGATATTATTGAGTGGAAATCCTAGGACAGTTGTCCTACAAGATCACACATTCCAAATGGTAGCAGAGCGTGGTTGTGATCCACATACCTCTGGGTTATGGGCCCAGCACGCTTCCACCAACTCCTGGTGGGTAACAGGAACCACCTGCGTGAATTCCTTCAAAAAGGAACAAACAGACGCCACCAAAGGTAACGCCGAGCAGACTAGGTGGGCAACGACCCACTCAGCGCGATAACCAAAAGATACTCCAGTTGAGCAAATACATTAGTACCAACAAATACGTAACGTGCCACACCCACACAGCAAAAACTTCCAACAACGCCGTCCCACATCAGAATGAAATTCAGAAACCGCTGCTGGAGCTTCCAGCGGAAAATATGACGAGCCAACCGATCCAACACCCTAACCTGGCAGACGACTCCAAAATTCAGCTACTAGTTGTCTCCGGGCCAGAGTATCACAGGACCCCATCGGACCTCCACATCAGACAGGCAGGCAGAATAAGTACGCCGACTCCAAATAATCACCACCGCACGGCCAGCACAGCGGCGAGTCGCCTCTGCCCCAGGCCACTCTGCTCATATTGCGAGGCACATCAACCTTAGCGCTAGTCACCAGCAGGTCAGCCAGAGCGAACTTCACGTTCCGTGCAATACCCGGAAAGCGACTACCCTCTCGCTTTCCGCCGGCCACCGCAAACACACGCCAGCGACGTAATAGCAAATTGCCACCGGAACGCCACCCGCACCAGAACAACTAAGTGATTTCCCTAAATCGCTCCAGGCGAATGCCGGGATGGTTCCTTTCAAAGGACACGGCCGACTTCCTTCCCCGTCCTTCCTTAATCCGATGAGACCGATGACCTCGCTGTCTGGTCTCCTTTCCCAAATAAACCAAAACCAAAACCAGAACAGCGAACTATAATCGATTATAGCGCGCGGTCTAAACAAGATCACAGGATAGCGGCGCGCGCCTTATGAACAGGGATGTTATTGTCGAGTAACCACTCCGCCACAGGCCATGCATTATGAACAGGTGCTCGATCGTGTTGAAAGAAGCAATCACCATACCCGCACTGTTCTTCAAGAGTGGGAAGCAAGAAGGTGCTTTAAACATCAATGTAGGCCTGTGCTGTGATAGTGACACGCAAAACGACAACGTGTGCAAGCCCCTTCCATGAAAAACACGACCACACAATAACACCACCACCTCCAAAATTTGCTGTTGGCACTACACACGCTGGGAGATGACTTTCAGTGGGCATTCGCCATACCTTCACCCTGCCATCGGATCGCCACATTGTGTACCGTGATTTGTCACTCCACACAACGTTTTTCCACTGTACAATCGTCCAATGTTTACGCTCCTTACATCAAGCGAGGCGTCGTTTGGCATTTACCAGCGTGATATGTGGCTTATGAGAGGCGCTCGACCATGAAATCCAAGTCTTCTCATCTCCCACCTAACTGTCATAGTACTTGCAGTGGATTCTGATGCAATTTTGAATTCCTGTGAGACGGCCTGGATAGATGTCTGCCTATTACACATTACGACCCTCTTCAACTGTCGGCGGTCTCTGTCACTCAACAGACGTGGTCGGCCTGTATTCTTGTGTCCTGTACGTGTCCCTTCACGTTTACCACTTCACTATCATTTCGGATGTTTAGGAGTGTGGAAATATCGCGTACAGACGTATGACACAAGTGACACCCAATCACTTGACCACGTCTTCAGTCCGTGAGTCCTGCGGAGCGCCCTATTCTGCTTTCTCACGATGGCTAATGATTACTGAGGTCGCTGATATGGAGTACGTGGCAGTACGTGGCAGTAGGTGGCAGCACAATGCACCTAATATGAAAAATGTATGTTTTTGGGGGTGTCCGCATACTTCTGATCACATGGGGTATCTGTTACCCGCCGGTACATCGGCGTAGACTGTCCACGTCGGACGGGTACGTGCGCTAGGGCGGCGCGTCGCTTCCAGTCTCACCGTAGCCTCTGAGACGTTGCGGCCTTCTGGCTTGCTACGGCGTCCCTCGTAAGATGAGTTTCTATCTCGTAGCAGTCGGATGTTAATTTACCCAGTAGTGCCCGTTGTTCTAAACCATCTTATGCATAAATGGCCTGACGTACCTGTCCCTCCCATGTTTTCTCTGACTGAAGTTTGGTTTTTAAAGTAATAGTTTTAGTATGCTCAATTTGTTAAATGGTATTTTATTATTCTTCCACGTCAGTATCTTGAATATTCCAAATGCACTTCGCTGATTAATCAGATATTGGATATTTATGTTGATACCTAGGCTCGTCTGTGTTTTGAAAGCAATATATTAAAAATAAATAAAGATAGAGTGAAGTAACGGTATTTGAAGAGACAAAGCGATCAACGGGAATATCACTTTGAATGGAGAGCCCCTCAAAGTGGTAAACAGTTTCACTTATTTAGGGAGTGAAATATGTTGTGATGGAAGAATAACCAACGAAATTAATAGGACGCTACAGAAGGGAGGCAATTTCTACCAAACAATGAAACACCTGATTTGGAATAAGGAAGTTTCAGAAAAAGCAAAACTCCTTATGTATATGAGTTATTACTTCCCTATTGTCACCTATGGAGGAGGAACATGGACATTGACAGAAAGGAGCAGACTGCAAGCAGGGGAAATAAAATTTCCCAGAGCAGTTAAGGAAAAAACAAGAATGGACAGAGTAAGGAATCTAGATATTAGAAAGTACCTTAAACAAGGAAGTAGGAGAGAAGAAATCGAAAAAAAAGATATTAAAATGGTACAGGCATGTTAAGAAGATGTGTGGGCAGAGACTTCAAAAAAATTATGGAAGAACTAAAGATGGATGGGAAAAGATCTAGAGAGCGCCCAAGAACACGGTGGAAAACGGGAGTGAGAATATCTGTGGAAAGGAGAGGTGTGAACTGGCAGCAACTAGAGGAAGAAAATGTGGTGGGAGGACCGAGCCAAATGGAGAAGACTCGTCAGCAAATGTTGATACCAGACTTTTGTAAATTTGTGCTACTACACTTCTGTATGTTTATTAAGCACTTTTTTGGCCAGCCAAATTTCTGGACAGTCAGATTGTAATCTTCAGCGTCATTGCTGTCATTGATTGACCAGAGCTAAGTGCATATTTGAGGTATACTTGATTGTACTATTTTCTTGTTAGTCCTTCCTAAATTGGTACATTTTATTCGTTTAAATTAACTGAATAATCATCTGTTGGTTCAATTGAAGAAGTTGTATTTTATCAGTAGTCTCTGTACCGGTGTAATAAATGATTGTTGTTTTGGGAAGTAACAAATGATATGTGATGAATGGCCTGCACCTTTCTCGTGCCTGTTTAGTTATTTCGTTACCGAGGGCGTCCGCTGGCGTTTCAAAACGACGCACCACGAAAGAATATTCCGAACGGGACGGAAATCTGTAGATGTGATGTGCACATATTTACAAACAAAGGATTATGATTTCAGAAAAAATTAGATAATTTATTCAAGAGAAAGAGTTTCACAAATTGAGCAAGTCAATAATATGTTGGTCCATCGCTGGCCCTTATGCAAGCACTTATTCTGATTGGCGTTAGTTGAAGGAGTCTTTGGATGTCCTCCTGAGGAATATCAAGCCAAATTCTTCTTATTTAGTTCGTTCGATCTCCAAAATCCCGAAGTGGCTGGAGGGCGCTGCACGTAATGCTCCAAACGTTAGCATTTGGACCATTTGGAGAGTGATGCGGCGACCTCGCTGACCAACGTAGGTTTTTGCAAGCACAAAGACAAGCAGTAGACACTCTCACCGTCTGCGGGCGAGAGTTGTCTTGCTGAAATTTAAGCCCAGGGTCGCTTGCCATGAAGGGCAACAAAACGGAGAGTAAAGTAGACGTACCATTGTGCTAAAAGGTTGCCACGGAAGACAAGCCTAGGGGTCCTGCTATGAAAAGACATGGTAACCTCAGACCATCACTCCACCGCCGTATGATGGGCGATAGTCAGGTTGGTATCCCACCGATGCCTGGGGCGTTATCAGACACGTCTTCGACATCGAATCTCATGGACTGGAGCAGCATTGATTTCAGTAATGAGTCACGCTTCCAACTGAGTTCCGATGACCGCGAAGACTTGTCTGCAGATGCCGTGGGCAGTGGTGGAATACCGACCTACCTGTCGCCCGCCATACGGCCTGACAACTAGAAGTGATAGTCTGGGGTGAAATTTTTTCCTTAGCATGACACTTTTGGTTGTCATTCATGGCATCATCCATGGCACCAAAATGTTCAAATGTGTGTGAAATCTTATGGAACTTAACTGCTACGGTCGTCAGTCCCTAAGCTTACACACTACTTAACCTAATTTATCCTAAGGACAAAGACACACACCCATGCCCGAGGGAGGATTCGAACCTCCACCAGGACCAGCTGCACAGTCCATGACTGCAGCGAATATGACCGCTCGGCTAATCCCGCGAGGCTCCATGGCACCCTTGCAGCACAACGGTACATCAGCGGCATTCTAGGCCCCGTTTTGCAGCCCTACATACGAAGCAGCCTGGGCTTACATTTCAGCAAGGTTGCACATGGCGAGAGTTTCTACCGCTTGTCTTCGTGCTTGCCAAACGATACCTTGGACAGCTAAGTCGCTGGATCTCTCCCCAAATAAGAGAGTTTGGATCATTAAATGTGGGGCCCTCCAGCCAGCTCGGAGTTCTGACGTTCTGATGTGCCAGTTGGACAGAAGTTTGCACAGCATATCCCACGAGGATATCCAACATCTCTGTCAATGCCAATCCGAATAACTGATTACATAAGGGCCAACGAGTTATTGATTTGCTCAGTCTGGGAAGCTCTTTCTCTTGAATAAATCGCCATACTTTTCTGAAAGTGTAATCATTTGTTTGTCTGTAGATGTACATTACATCCACAGACTTCCGTTCCATTCGGATGATTCGTGTACGGTCCGTCATTTCCTTCTTTCCATTTTTTTGTTTTTCTTTAGAGTGCATTTACAATCTTGATTTTTGGGTAACTTTCATTCTCGTTGGTAGAGTGTTGATAATTATAAGGAAAAGATGTGTCCCACATGGTACCTGTGCCGGATCGACGAATATTACGTGAAAGAAATCATTTTACTTTATTAGCCAGTTTTATTCGAACATGCGCTTTATTTGAGGTCATCAAGATCCAGCAATGTTCTCAGCTTGGGTCGACATGTGTAACTTACGTTCCGAAGTTCGCTCGCTCAGCTACATCTAAAAATACATTCCTCAAGCCACTGTACAGTACATGGAGGGGATTCGTCGTAAAATATTACCAACTATTTGCTCTGTCTACTCACGTAATGAGAGAGGAAAAATGTCCATATGCTTCTGCAGGCATGTTAATCTCTTATTCCCACGATCAATCCACTAGACATACAACGATGCTGCATATTGGTCGAACGGTACCGTCGAATACAATCTCTCGAAATTTACCGAACAGGGTTTCTCAGAACTATATCTTCTCGTTTAAGATTCCGAGCATATCTGTTAAACTTTCGCTACGATCCTAGCTGCACGTCTCTCACCTCATCCGATGTTTGTTGTTAGGCCCACTTGATAAGGATTCGAATCACTGAAACTCTAGAACTGGTAGCACAAGTGTTTTGCATGCAATTAGCTGAGTCTTGAGTTCACCTTCCATAATCCTATCCCACTTCATATCGATTCTTAGAATTACCCTAAATGCTTTTATCATGGGATATGCTCAATATATTCTCTACTAACTGTTAATCGGGTACTTTTTTGTTTTTTGCGTCGTCAGTCTTCTCACTGGTTTGACGCAGTAGATACGGTCCGCCATAAATTCCTCTCCTGTGCCAATATTTTCATTTCAGAGTAGCACTTGCAACCTATGTCCTCAATTATTTTCTGGATATATTCAAATCGCTGTCTTCTTCTACAGATCTTACCCTCTACAGTTCGATCTAGAACCGTGGAAGTTATTCCCTGATGACTTAACACGTGTTCCTTCTTCTTGTAAGAGTTTTCAATATATTTCTTTCCTCGCCGATTCTGTGAAGATGCTCATCATTACTTATCAGTCCACCTAATTTTCAACATTATTATGTAGCACCATATCTCAGATGCTACTATTCTTCTCTGCACCGATTTTCTCTCAGTCCATGTCTCACTATCATACGATGCTGTGCTCCAAGCGTACATTCTCAAAAATTTCTTCCTCAAGATCTATATTTGATACCAGCAGATTTCTCTTGGCCAGGAATGTCCTTTATGCCAATGCTAGTCCTTGCTCCTTGTATGATAGGTCTTTTGCTGCCTAGTAAAATGAATTTCTTAACTTCATCTACTTAATGCTCACCAGTTACGATGTCAAGTTCCAAGATGCTACTCCAGGCGGGTGTAAAAATAAATGTGCGCAATGGAAAATAATAAACGCTAAAATGAAGATTTGGCCCTGTCTGACTACCCGTGAAGCAGATCTTAGGATCTCTTAATTACCTTTAACATATAAATTACAACCTAAACCTAAATGAATGATTAAGCAGCTAATACTGCTAAATGATAAACGTTGTTCCTGTTTGTATACTTATTGTAGATAAATAGAACCTTTATGTTACAAAGTTTATATATACTAAATGAAATTACTAATCAATTGCCCAACTCTGCCTATTATTATGGCTGCGCGATCTAATTTCAATAACACGAAATGACTGACATCATCTACGTACCAAACACTAAAAGACACTACTTTCAAAGATGATCTACGGTGGTGTGGAACCTCAGTAGAAATGAACTAACGTGATCACAGCTGTTTAGCTTTTATAGCTCTAGTAAACCGAAGCAATTTGCGATATCACCGTATGTACTGCGTTCGGTGCGTCGAAGTGATGGTTCTCGTACTCGTCTGCGACGATGGAAGGATTCCAGCCACAAATAAACGATTTCAAGCACTAGGACGGCAGAAGGCGATCCTCTGACTAATATACTCTAATACTGTCTTCTCTTCTCTGTGTTCTACAGACGAGAAACGCGAACTCCCAGCCACAAGGACGGAGTTCAGGTAACGTCTCAATGAAAGTATAGGCAGCGGAAGTGCTCTCAATTATTGAATGCTGTGTACTCAACGACGACTTCAACGCGGAGGTGAAGTCCAGAATCGTATGGGTTCGCAACAGTACAGTGCCTAACTGTTCTAACTATAAACTCTCCTGAGAGCAAAGACAGCAAGTCCGTCTGTATCAACAAAGCTGATATCAAGCGATCGTCACACACGGGCGCTCACAATGGAAGACCTCTTCTCTCCACCGCTGGCCTCCCAGCAAGGCTCAGCTCCCCACCGCCGTAATTCCGAAAACGAATCATATTCCCGAAACCACGGAATATTCTCCCTCTCTACAGATTCTTCCAAACGCCGACCAACCGTATTTCAGTCTTTTGTCGTCCAGCGCGGAAAGTTTTCGGGGGAAAAACCTATACTCGTACAATGGTACAATTCTGAGTAAAAATCTTTGGAAATAACCCAGCCTGCGTGGTTTCCGAGGTGCCGCTTCTTCATTCCTCGCACCTGCGTCCAAGATTTTCGTAGTTCCCGAAGTATAATCCTTCTGGTTCGGTTACAAAACCGGCCGGTCGCGACTCTATTGTGCTCCAGCGCTTAGGTGCTACGACGTCCGTCTTGCTACTTCCTGTGTTTAAGCAAGACCAACACACCTGTGTGGACCTTCCACCCAAGGCTTGAGTTCCGTCTGCCGTTTAATTTCCACTGTCGTTCCAACCTCTACAAGTATGATAATAAAGACCATCTGTCACCTTTCATGCAATAAGCGTTAACAATTATTCACAAAGCGTATGTGACAATGTCAGTCTCCTTTAAATATTCATATATACGATGTACTATCTATCAAATAACACCTAATGTGGTTGTAGATCACGGTAAAGTATGTGGATGAGTGCTTGTAATGTGCGAAATTGTAGCCACCTTACAAAGTTTCTCGTTATTCTCGGTTTCGCTACTTATTATTGCTTTTGCCTATATTCAGTTTACTCTCAGTCCACATTTTATACTCATTAGACTGATCAGTCGATTCAGCAGATCCTGTCATCCATTTCTGCTTTCACTGAGGGTATCAATACCGCCAGCGAACATTATCATTGATATCCTTCCACCTTGAATTTTAATCCCAATATTTAACCGTCATTGCTTCTTCGATATATTGTTTGAACAGTAAGGGTAGCTTACTGATTCCTCTTGATTCTTTTACCTATTTTTTGTTAGTCGTCTTTCCGTGTCGCTTACTACTATTATTGTCAGGATTCCGAATATTTTGCACCATTTTACACTGTCGAATAATTTTCCTGAGTCGACAAATCCTATGAAGATATCTTTATTTTTCTTCTGCCTTGCTTTAATTTTCGACTCCAACGCCGGAGCTTCCTCTTGGTGCCTTTACCTAAAGCCAAACTGATCGGCTTCTGACAGAACCTCAGTTTTCTTTGCCATTCTTCTGTACGTTGTCATCAGCAACTTGGATGCATGAGCTGCCAATGATTGTGCGATAATTCACGAAATCGTCGGGACTTGCATCTTCGGAATTGTGTGGATGATGTTTTCCCGAAAGTCTGATGATATATCGCTAGTCTCGTACATTCCACATACCAACGTGAACAGTCGTTTTGTTACCACTTCCACCAATGATTTTAGAAATTCTGATGGAATGTTGTCTATCTCTTCCGCCTCATTTAATTTTAAGTCTTCTAAAGCTCTTTTAAATTCTGTTTTTAATACTGGATTTCGTTGCACCTATAACTCCGCAATCAGAGCTGACTCGCTCTTTTTTTATGGAGTACAGACTATGACCTGCCAGAAAGTGTACCAGACTAGCTGATGGTTTTACGTAACCCATTTGGAATCTATTCCTGACGTTTGGGGAGAAACGTAGGTCCGCCTCATGGTGGTCGAAGAATATCTTTCCTTTTAATATGCTCTCTAGCTGAGACACTTATCATTATGAGTAACAAATACTTTATTTTGTGGCCTGCTTGTCTTCATCTAGCTGACGGCTCTTCCTTCTGTGATACGCAGACCAAGAGGCAGAATGCCAAACACTACTTGCAGCGCGTTCGTCGATATGCCCGACGCGCTCATATGCTTGCACCATAACCCAATGTGGCTGCATAGCGTACCACCTTCCAGTCCAGAGCTAGATATGAAGAACACGAAGCCGAGGAAGAGAGGGACTCTGCCGATTAACGGCAGCGGAACATCTAATGTTACCTGGATGACTCCGCGGTTTAATTGCGGTCTTACTGTCGAACTATCATTTTAGTACACATTGATCGAGTTGCTAGTTGCGAACAACAACTTGATTGAAAAGTCTGAACCCATCTCCTGAGTAGAAGACGCGGAGACACCGCCCCTTCTGAGAACCTAAGTCGGCCGTGATAGCCGAGCGGTTCTAGGCGCTTCAGTCCGGAACCGCGCAACTGCTACAGCCGCAGGTTCGAATCGTGCCTCGGGCATGGATGTGTGTGATGTCCTTAGGTTAGTTAGGTGTAAGTAGTTCTAAGTTCTAGGGGACTGTGCACAGCATGTTCACGCACCACAGCTCGAACCCTCCTGCAATGCTGGCCACATCTTCGACAGATGCCGGATAAACTGGTTTCCTCCCTCTACCACCTGCTTTTCAAAAGAACATGTTTTTTAGAATTTTGTATAAATTTTCTCCAGACTCATAGCAGCCGTCAGGCAAAGCATTTCTTCCCACTTTGGAGATTTCAGAAGTTCCGGGTGGCTACTGACACACAGTCACCATTCTTATAAAAGATCTTTACCAGCAGCGCGCAATCCTTCACGTAGTCACGTTGGGCGTCTCGGAGGAAAACTGAGAAACAGCCGCGGGCCGCACGTTAGTTGGTGTGCATACTCTGACACCTATAAACGCCATCTATTGGTCAAATTTTCGTTAAATTTGTTTCATGAGTTTTTCCACTGCGTCAATAATATGCTAATCAAATTTGACGTCATTTTGAGCAGCGATTATCTCTCTACACTGTTTCGAAACTGCAGCTTTTAATATTATGACCATCTTGTACATTCAGCACAACATCGTACCTTGGGTCTGTCAAGTGATTCGATGAGGATCCGAGACACGAGAATAATTTAATTAAAAATTAATCTGTCGAGGCCTGGACCTTGCCTTTCATGTACAGTAATTCTGATCTCCTCAAGCACGACTCACGAATCGCAACAGCAGTTTTTCTGGCAGTTTCTATTTCCTTAATTTCACACTTTACAGAAACAGTTCAGTTATAGCTTGCGGGACCGGACGTCCTAGAAGTAAGGTTGTTGCGGAGAAATGGGTTATGCGCAGACTAGCGGATTGTGTCCCGGCCCACCACACAGTTTAAATCTGAAGGGAGTTTCTAAGCAGCGCACATTCCGCAGCAGAGTAAAGACTCATTCAGGGACAATTTCATGAGCTGTGACGGAGACCCGCACGTTATGCAGCAGCTTTTCTGTGCACTCTGGAAAGTAGGGTAGAGGTGCTGGTAGAAGTAAGGCTATGAATGCGAGGTGTAAAGTCATACCTGAATACCTGATTCGTGAGAGCATTGCCCGCGGTAGCTAAGATTCTAGGTTAGAGTCCCTGTCATTCATACAGTGTTAATCTGCCACACCATTTCACAAGAGTGGATTTCAAATCAAACACCTTTCAACCGTCTCATTTCCAAACGTACACTACTGGCCACTAAAATTGCTACACAACAAAGTTGACGTGCTACAGACGCGAAATTTAACCGACAGGAAGAAGATGCTGTAATATGCAAATGAATAGCTTTTCAGGGCATTCACACAAGGTTGGCGCCGGTGGCGACACCTACAACGTGCTGACATGAGGAAAGTTTCCAACCGATTTCTCATACACAAACAGCAGTTGACCGGCGTTGGCTGGTGAAACGTTATTGTGATTCCTCGTGTAAGGAGGAGAAATGCGTACCATCACGTTTACGACTTTGACAAAGGTCAGATTGTAGCCTATCGCAATTGCGGTTTATCGTATCGCGACACTGCTGCTCGCGTTGCTCGAGATCCAATGACTGTTAGCAGAATATGGGATCAGTGGGTTCAGGAGGGTGATACGGAACGCCGTGCTGGATCCCAACAGCCTCGCATCAGTAGCGGTCGAGATGACAGGCATCTTATCTGCATGGCTGGAACGGATCGTGCTGCTACGTCTCGATTCCTGAATCAACAGATGGGGACGTTTGCAAGAGTACAACCATCTGCACGAACAGTTCGACGACGTTTTGCAGCAGCATGGACTATCAGCTCGGAGACCGTGGCTGCGGTTACCCTTGACGCAGCGTCACAGACAGGAGCGCCTGCGATGGTGTACTCAACGACGAAGCTGCGTGCACGAATAGCAAAACGTCATTTTTTCGAATGAATCCAGGTTCTGTTTACAGCATCATGATGGTCGCATCCGTGTTTGGCGACATCGCGGTGAACGCACATTGGAAGCGTGTATTCGTCATCGCCATACTGGCGTATCACCCGGCGTGATGGTATGGGGTGCCATTGATTACACGTCTCGGTCACCTCTTGTTCGCACTGACGGCGCTTTGAACAATGGACGTTACATTTCAGATGTGTTACGACCCGTGGCTCTACCCTTCATTTGATCCCTGCGGAACGCGACATTTCAGGAGGATAATGCACGACCGCATGTTGCAGGTCCTGTACGGGTCTTTCTGGATGCAGAAAATGTTCGACTGCTGCCCTGGCCCGCACATTCTCCAAATCTCTCACCAATTGAAAACGTCTGATCAATGGTGGCCGAGCAACTGGCTAGTCAGTTACTACTCTTGATGAACTGTGGTACTGTGTTGAAGCTGCATTGGGAGCTGTACCTGTACACGCCGTCCAAGCTCTGTTTGACTCAATGCCCAGGCGTATCAAGGCAGTTTTTGCGGCCAGAGGTGGTTGTTCTGGTTACTGATTTCTCAGGATCTGTGCACCCAAATTGCGTGAAAATGTAATCACATGTCAGTTCTAGTATAATGTATTCGTCCAATGAATGCCCGTTTATCATCTTCACTTCTTCTTGATGTAGCAATTTTGATTTGGCTACCAGTTTCGGCGATTTACTATGCCATCTTCAGGTCCCTGATCGACGAGTAGGAGGATTCCACTTCGTTTCTGGTCAAAATGGGGGCTAGCATTCGAAAACTGGGTTTGATCAGAACTACCAAACCAGAACCGATGAGGAGTCTTCCTACACGTCGGTCAGGGGTCTGAAGACCGCGTAGTAAGTCACCGAAATACAATAAGTTTTGAAATTAGACGCTGAAACGTGTTTGGTTTGACATCCTGTAACGAAACGTCGAGTCTCGCAACCATCTCTGAAAAGATGGAGATACAGAGATATCACGAGAGTAGTTTCCTGGTTCCTCAACCCACAAGTGCACGGCCGTATCAAGTAGGGCACAGCTAATGGCCAGTTGGATGTTCATACTTGGTTCCCGTAGATCGGCAATCGGGTGAGCAGTGAAAGATCAGAACAATTCTGCAACGATTCCGCGGTTAGAGCTTCGATGACCGTGCTTGTAGATAGATAGGTAATAAGATACGACTGCGGACAGCAGCATACCTGCTCAGTCTTGGGTAATGAAAGCGGAGAGAGGCGCGTTAAAGGGCCGGTACACGTACAGCCTGTGCTCACGCCCGTTCCGGGGGCTGACTGCAAGAAGCGGCCGGCGACCTTCGAGGCAAGGTCGTGGCGCGCAACTCACTCTCCAGTCGCGAAATCCAAGGCCGGTTGTCGACTCCTGGAGCAACGAGACTGGCGCGCTCGGCCGCCGTGCCAGGGAGAAAGTGACGTGGCAGGCGGCGCGACGCCGCGCTGTTGGGGCCCAGGAGGCTGCCCCCCTCGACCGCCCGTGGCTTTGGAACCTTTCAGGGTTGGTTTCAGGGGCTATTGAATTGAACAGCGGATTACTGTCGTTTAAACAGCAGTTTAATTACCGGTGAACTTCTTAGTTTGCAATGTTTCGACTGAGTAGCACTTGCAACCTTCGTTCTCAATTGTTTGCTGGATATATTCCAGTCTCTGTTTTCCTCTACGGTTTTTACCCTCTACAGCTCCCTCTAGTACCATGTAAATCATCTTAACAGTTGTCCTATCATCCTGTACTTTCTCCTTGTCATTGGTTTCCACATACTCCTTTCCTCTCCGATTCTGCGCAAAACCTCCTCATTGCTTATCTTACCAGTCCACTTAAATTTCAACGTTCGTCTGTAACACGACATATAAAATGCTTCGATTCTCTTCTGTTCTGGTTTTTCCACAGTCCATGTTTCACTAGACCCTAATCTCAATTTTGTGTACAGTGTCAGGGCTCATAATTTTTTATGTTACTATCTACCCGGCCGTGCTTCTGACAGGAAGCATTAAGTATTTATCATTCGGAAGGACGACGGTTCAATCCCGCGTCCGGCCATCCTGATTTAGGTTTTCCGTGATTTCCCTAAATCACTCCAGGCAAATGCCGGGATGGTTCCTCTGAAAGGGCACGGCCGACTTCCTTCCCCATCCTTCCCTAATCCGATGAGACCGATGACCACGCTGTCTGGTCTCCTTCCCCAAACCAACCAACCAACCAATTAAGTATTTATGGCCGGACAACGTGACTGGCGTAACGTATTTTGTTTGCGGGCTACGGAAGCAATTGCTCAGACAACAAGTAAATGTCACTACTTTCATAACTTACGCGATGTAAGCATCGCATGACACAAAGTTGTCTGGAGACATAAATATTGTGTGTTCCGTTTAGAATTGGCGTTTGGACTGACAACTCGTGGCAATGATGGAAACACATCGTGATGTAAGTAATAAGTTTACAATAAATGTAAATATCGTATGTAAATCGTGCGGACGCTCGTGTGTGTGTGTGTGTGTGTGTGTGTGTGTGTGTGTGTGAGAGAGAGAGAGAGAGAGAGAGAGAGAGAGAGAGAGAGAGAGAGACTGACGCAATGTGTATCGCAGGCTTGCTGTGATAGCACAAATAAAAGAGAAAATTAAAAACAGTACCACATGATGTAAACTTTTAGGTCGTGTTACGGCACACTTCTTGCGAAGCTTAGTATGCACTGTGATGCGTTGTTGCGACTTACTGCCGAAATCCTTTGTCGTGGACGCTTTAGGCAGACTTCTTCGCCGTGCCACGCCAAGAATCGTGTCAACATTTAAATTTTAGTCAAGGAAAACAGAAAGCTGAAAGTTATCTGCTAGGCTGTTTAAAGACATAATGCTTGTAAACGAAGCATAGTTGCTGAAGTACTTTTCCGAGAACGTTTTAGTTGAAGCATAAAATATAAAACACTATATATTTTGGATTCACATGTTCTTTCACAATGCAATCTTTCTCAAACTATTGCAGGGAAGCAATTGATTAAAAATATTCTGTTATTCCAAGCTGTAAGTCTCACCTCATATGATGAGGTGGCTGCCTTTTCATTTGTGGTCATATTTATTAGAGTACTTCAAAGTTGTGTAACACGCTACCAGCTGTATGAAGAATTTGCAATGAACTGAGAGTGCGAATTTCAATCACTACTGCGAGAGAAACAGAAATTGGCAGACTGTTACTGTCATTATTCGAAATGTGTCCATCTACAATCTATAAAAGTACTTCGAACTGTTGTGTATTCATCGGAACGAATTTTCTGAAACCCACTCAAGGATAACGTGCTCATGTCCTCATGAACTTTAAAAGGTCCAAATCTCTTTCTCGCTAGTGGAGATTCGTTTACGTCTTCTACACAATTTGAAAGTACCCTAACAACTACACTACCGGCCATTAAAACTGCTACACCACGAAGATGACGTGCTACAGACGCGAAATTTAACCGACAGGAAGAAGATGCTGTGATATGCAAATGATTAGCTTTTCAGAGCATTCACACAAGGTTGGCGCCGGTGGCGACACCTACAACGTGCTGACATGAGGAAAGTTTCCAACCGATTTCTCATCCACAAACAGCGGTTGACCGGCGGTGCCTGGTGAAACGTTGTTGTGAAAGCCTTGTGTAAGGAGGAGAAATGCGTACCATCACGTTTCCGACTTTGATAAAGGTCGGATTGTAGCCTATCGCGATTGCTTTTTATCGTATCGCGACATTGCTGCTCGCGTTGGTCGAGATCCAATGACTGTTAGCAGAATATGGAATCGTGGGTTCAGGAGGGTGATACGGAACGCCGTGCTCGATCCCAACGGCCTCGTATCACTAGCAGTCGAGATGACAGGCATCTTATCCGCACGGCTGTAACGGATCGTGCAGCCACGTCTCGATCCCTGAGTCAACAGATGGGGACGTTTGCAAGACGACAACCATCTGCACGAACAGTTCTACGGCGTTTGCAGCAGCACGGACTATCAACTCGAAGACCATGGCTGCGGTTACCCTTGACGCTGCATCACAGACAGGAGCGCCTGCGATGGTGTACTCAACGACGAACCTGGGTGCACGAATGGCGAAACGTAATTTTTTCGGATGAATCCAGGTTCTGTTTACAGCATCATGATCGTCGCATCCGTGTTTGGCGACATCGCGGTGAACGCACACTGGAAGCGTGTATTCGTCATCGCCATACTGGCGTATCACCCGGCGTGATGGTATGGGGTGCCATTGGTTACACGTCTCGGACACCTCTTGTTCGCATTGACGGTACTTTGAACAGTGGACTTCACTTTTCAGATGTGTTACGACCCGTGGCTCTACTCTTCATTCGATCCCTGCGAAACCCTACATTTCAGCAGGATAATGCACGACCGCATGTTGCAGGTCCTGTACGGGCCTTTCTGGATACAGAAAATGTTCGACTGCTGCCCTAGCCAGCACATTCTCCAGATCTCTCACCAATTGAAAACGTTTGGTCAATGGTGGCCGAGCAACTGGCTCGTCACAATACACCAGTTACTACTCTTGAACTTTGGTATCGTGTTGAAGTTGCATGGGCAGCCGTACCTGTACACGCCATCCAAGCTCTGTTTGACACAATGGCCAGGCGTATCAAGGCCGTAATTTCGGCCAGAGGTGGTTGTTCTGGGTACTGATTTCTCAGGATCTATGCACCCAAATTGCGTGAAAATGTAATTACATGTCATTTCTAGTATAATATATTTGTCCAATGAATACTCGTTTATCATTTGTATTTCTTCTTGGTGTGGCAATTTTAATGGCCAGTAGTGTAGAATCGCCCGTTATACCACGTAGAGAATCATGTTCGCGTATGTTTGTCCCGAGGAAAGCAGAAATCTGAAAGCTGAGTCATATGCTGCACTGCCGTACGACTTTATGTAAGCGAATCAAAGCTGCGTCCCGTGCTGCGTTTTACTTTTTGCACAAAAAACTGAAAACCACAGTTTCGAATACACACTTTTTTACGCTATGCAGTTTTTCTGAAACCATTGCAATGAACGACATGCCACTTTGACTTCCATGTTCCTTACCATTTATCCAAATGGGGAAAGGCTGCAGTGCAAAATGGAATCCGAGCCACGCTTCATTTCTGGGTAATCTCCACCTCACTGCAAGGTGAATGCTAGGATAAGACTGAGTGAAGAAACTGGGATTTGTAGATAGAACCTTAGCCAGACGCTCTCCCTTCCTTTTTCTTTTTTCTCTTTTTTTACTATACAAAGCCGAATTTTTTATTAACAATATAGCATGACTATGTATTTATGAAGACCGTTTTGCATTAGTTTGCAATTTTTTGGTTATTTCTCTTTGGGTTACAAAGAGCGATTCAGCTGTACTTACATCTAGATTTTATGCAGCATACGACGCCTTCAAATATCATGACAAAGATTTTCGATGTTCTCTCCTATGCTACATGTAAACTATTAGTCTCACAGGAAAATGAACATGTCGTTTTTTAAGAAACTCAATATAATTAAGTACTGTACTGGAATACGCTTCCGTCTTCCAGTACAGTGTGATTCAAGAAAGACGAATTTGGAGGTTACTTTCGTACATTTTTCTTAAATAATTCGAAGACTAGGGCCTCTAGCGAAAACGCATCCCGGTACGAAATTTAACTACATTAAATTTCCTGCAAAAAGGTTCTGTTCGTTTTTTGTGTAGGACTAACAGTTTTCATGTAGCAAGTGACAGCACGTGAAAAGTTTGCACGTGGAACTTGAAGGTATGATAAGTTGCATAAAATCCAGCAGTAGGGGCAGCTGAATTACCCCACAGAAACATGGTGACGTTAAAACATATTGTGTCTTTGTTTAGCCATCTCAGTTCAATATACTACTCCGGACTGTTACACTGCAGTTAGGTAATTGTAATGACATACAGCATTTCTAACAGTGACTCACAAATAATACTACAAAAGTAAGAACCATGTCTGTCATGACTTCCAGTAATACTAGCATGATACAAGTGTTAATGTCTGTAGATGGTAACAATTTATTTTCGCACGACTGCTTTTGCTGTTTGGATATTCAAACTCAAGGCAGTAAATTCCTTTCTAATAACAAATTACCATGAATATGCATGAAATACCTTCAGAATAAATGAAGTATCCGCACATGCTTACCTTCAGTGGTTGCTTACTGTGAGTGAATGTAAACCCATGTGCAGGTGATTACTGTGCACGTATGAGTGTGTATAACATGCAAAATGTGCAATATCACAATGAATTTGCCAGGGATACCACGAGACATTGCACTTGATCTACATAATGTTCTTACAGGACTGCCATCTGACGATCAGACTGCATTTAGTTGAATACTAATTATTGGTACACAAAGTAAATGTTACTAAAAATATTAAAAAGCGACTGTATGCATTTAATACCCAAATATATTGCCAATTGTCAAATGATCTGAATGCATCTTGTGTTCAAAATAATTGTGCATAAAAATTCAACAAAATAGCTCTCCAATATTCACCAATTCCGTACCAGCTGAATTTCAGTCAGTCATCTCAATGATGTTGACTTTTCCGTATCAGCTGAATCTGAACTAATCAGCCCAATATTATTGACTTCTATGAGAAGTCATCTTATTTTGGAAGGATAAATGATTCATTATCATTAGAAGTCTATTTGATCTATCACTTGTTCCGTTCCACGTACTATTCACTATGTAATGATTATTATGTTATACACAGTTCATCTGAATAACTGTGCAATGCAGTTAGAGCACAAGAGATCTTGGTCCAAATCCAAGGTGTAGTTGTTATAGAAGGACAAACATCATTCACTAGCTAAGTAGGAATTTAGTGTAAAGTCAGCCTGATTTAATGAGAAACTATTCTGTGCTTTCTGTCATAAGAGATAGATTCCATACTGCATTTTACCATAAGTAATCTTTCTAAATAAGCTGCTTCGCTGAAGAGACCGTTGTGAACTAGACGATCAATATTTTTTAGGCTTCCATATCTATAACAAGATAATTTCAACAGACCGTAATAATTATGCGTTAATTTCTTCTTAGATGTACACTGACACAACAGTAATCGTCGATAAGAAAGTCGTACTACTTTAATTTTCTTTATATGTTATAGAAGAAATATTTGAAGTGTAACAATCGTTGAAATTACATAAAATTGACACATCTAAACTCTCCCTTTTTACTATAAATCTTTGTGCAGCCTCCACCTTATTTAACCGGTAAGGTACTCCATATTACACCCACATTATGTCGTCACAATGCTTTGAAAAATGGCACATGACAAGTGCCAATCAAACATTCTGCAAAATGATGTTAGTAAAAACAATCTTTTTTGTGATTCTTAATTAAACAATTCTACTATTCAGTATGGTCATACTAGCACTTTTCTTTGATTACAACGAACTATTATCAGAACAGACGTATAGCACCTTGTTGCATGATACACTAATATTCTTTATGTCTGAAATATGCAAACATTTTTCCTCTCAACAGCAAATACTTGGCGAGTTCACAGAAAGTATAGAAAGTTTTAGGTGAAAGAGAACATAGAGAAGAAACTGCTAATTTCGCATCAAAATGTGGAAGATTCAATCAACAGAATCTTCTGATTGAACAATTAATGATTCACTAACAAATATAATTCACAACCTTCTTTCCAGCAAGAAAGAGCAGCTGCCAAACTCCCTCGAAGTAACAGTCATTACACATGCGGCATGAATGTACTGTAACTAGGTAGCCTACTGTGACATTAAGCTATAAATACACGGGAGAAACACCTATTAAACGTTGATCTTAAAACCATGAAACGTCCAAAGGATGAAAAAATATTAGCATCTCCCATTATTGTAAATCATCGCACAAAGTGGGGCCTTGAAATTGCTGGCTGCTTGCTGCTTATGCAAGTGCATGAATCTTGAAGCCATACATATGGGAGACAAACTGGTTAAGCGGATGCTTTAGTCGGTATTTCAGATGCGCCATAAAAAGTAAATGACGAAAACTACTTTCGAAATAAGCACCACCTGCCTGATGGTTGCGTGACGACTCATAATCTCTCGTAATCCGATAGGTGACATGGGTTGTTTCTCACAGTACACCAACGGCCAGTGGCCAAAATCTCCCGTCTGGTCAATATGTAAAGAGCGTGTAAGAACTTGCTCGATCACATCTGATTGGTTCATATTCTCCTCCAGCTCTTAGTCTGGCTCGAGTTCCAGTATCATGTCTAGAGCCTGTCGATAATGGGGCACTTGACAGCTCAAGGCAGTCAGATGGAATGTAATGCTCGTTCATCTTAGAGGAACACATTGCCCATTAAGCCACAAAATCGAGAGATTCAGGACACCTCTACTGAACCAGTCATCTTCAGTTTGTATTTGCTGCTGGGTTGTCAGGAACTCTGTTCTCTCATGAAGAATACCACCTTCGTAGATTTCCACTGAGATAAACTTCTGCAGCATCGTTAACGGTAACGCCCACAAAAATCTATGCGACACACAAACCAGTAGACCACCACACTCCATGCAAAGTGGATCACGCTTGTTTTAAGTCGCTATTGCTCTCTCAAGTCATATCGGCTACTCATTAGGTGGCAATGGAGTCGTTTTCAGAACTTAACTTTAACTGACCATAATTTAGACAATTTGTACGAAATGCTTATAAATTATACACAAAAACCTTCTACGTCAATATCTTAGTGTATCTTAGTCAAAACTGGATCAAAATCTCTACAACAATTCCTGAGATTAGTCTACGGCATCTGTATATTTCTTCTCAATTGCAATTTCTCACTGTGCCATTGTTTCAGCTAACCCATTTCCTATAGCGTAGTTTGTACAAAAATGCTGCTATCTCCATAGCAGGCTTTGTTTTCGAGGGAGATTGTTGGACGATAATAACCTGTGAGGACCAGTGCTATCAAGAACAATTTTCTTAGTACGGGGATCCTACGCCACCTCCCAACTGGCAGACTTCTACTCACCGCTAACAAAGGACATAATGCTTAGCTTGGCTGCAGCTAAGTGCTCATTAGTCACGTCACGTTTCGAAGCAAGTCGCCTTAAAAGGCGAGTGTTAGCCGTAAGCCGTAAGTGTGTTAGGCGGCACAGTTGACTGTTGGCTAGCTGGAAGTTGATAACAAAATGTCCGCTTCAAGTACAAAACATTTGTTAGAATAACTGGAATTTATCTCAGCACATAAGAACGCACAAGTAGTCTATTCAGGGTGCGATCAAAATCCTGCTCCTTCCTACAAGATTAACTGACCTCGTTGTACCACTTTATCGCTGAAGCGCCGCAAAAGAGCATATATCACGTCCCTTACTCATGCCGATGGTCACATACTGACATCCCAGCGTGACATTTCCACAGCGATCTTTATGATGAACTTGCTACTGATACGATTGTCCCTGATAAGTTTGCTCCTCCCCTCGATTGCGTGGTTACTCCCGCAGTAAATGATGACTTTTAAGTGACTTTACTTACGATGATGTATATCGCCTTATAGTTGATTCACCATCGCAAAAATCGCCGGGACTGGACGGTGTTCCTAAGGAATTTTATGTGCTTTTTGGCCTCTTATTGCTGGTACCATTACTTCACAGGTAAATGAGGTGATACAGGGGCGTTTGACTCCTGACCCCCTTCAAGGTTGGTAAAATCGTTCTAATTCTGAAGACAACTGGACATATAGACGCTGATAAATCCCGCCAGATCACACTAATTAATTTCGATTACAAAACTGTCATCCGGGTGGTTAATAGCCGTATGCTGATACTGCTAGAGAAAATTCTTGCTGTCCACCAAAGCTGTATGCCTGGGCGCACGATTATGACTTCTGTAGTCGAATGCCACGACATTGTCTCGGTCGCTGCAGCGACTTCGGCCTCTGGAGCCTCGCTTTTTATTGATTTTAAAGAGGCTTTTGATCGAGTTAGTCGCGGTTTCTTGGAGCAGGTGCTCAAGGCAACCGGTATCAATCATACTGCGTGACAGGTATTATCCAATCTTTTTGCTGGTATTGATGCATCTGTCGTAGCGAATGGACTACTTACTCACCAGATCACCATCATACGGGACTTACCGCAGGGGAGCCCCCTGTCCATGTGGGTTTTTGTCTTTTCCTTAGAACCTCTCCTTCTCTGTATTACTGATTAATCAAGTGGCTGGAGGATGTAAGGAGAAACCTTCTGGGTACGAGCGTATGCGGATGATGTTATGATATTGCTACGTCACGTCGATGATATATCCTTGCTAAGGACTTATTGGATTTCTTTTGTTCTCTCTCTCTGGGGCCCGTATTAATGAACGGAATTGTACCATGTTACCATTGCAGGGTTTTCAACACGTTGTCATTCATGGGCAACGGTTGTTGCTCGCCACAAATCGTTGGGAATTACAGTGGATCGCTCTATACGATGAAAATGGCTGCAATCAATTGGCGAGAGGTGACGCATCAAATTCCAAGGGGCAATTCGTGAGCACGAACGCCGTTCCCTTAGTCTTCTTCACAAAGTGCGGATCTTAGATTTCTACATTTGCAGCAAAGAGTACTATGTTGCGCAAATATTCCCGCTCTCCCCGACGAGGGCACACAAATTGATAAAAATCTCCAGGTCGTTTTCTTTGGAAAAGTAATAGTTTTAGACTTCGGTAAGAAGTGGCTGCAAGGACCCGTACTTGGAGAGTTGGTGCTTCACAATATCAAAGTGCAAGCTTCACTACTGTTTATACGGTGTACCGTTTTAACATGTAATCGAGCAACTCATTCTATTACATCTCGCTTGTTTACGTCTGACTCCACCTGCCTATGTTGGCCGTATCAAGTCTAAACTGTGGCACGTACGTATATTTTAGATTGTAATAAATTTTCTGGGAGCTGACATTTTCTCAGTGACACACTTTACAACCAGATCCTTCCTTCCCCATTGGGGAGTACAATCGCCCCTCTCCCCAGTTGAAATGGCCGCGCAGTTGGTACGAAACCAGTGTCGTTTCACGTTAGTCTTCCTATTCTCCCGATGGAAGTCACCTCATCGTGGTATAGGATAATTCTCAGTCTGATCCCGACCAACGAACACCTCCATCGCATTGGTCTTAGTCCGACTGGTCTTTGCGATACATCAACGTGATACTTCACTACACAAGTTTGTCTCTTGTGGACGAGAACACTGGCCCTGGAAATGCCGACAACTGGCTTTCCTTACCCGATCAGCTGAAGCTGCTTTCTCGGTTATCTTCTTCTGTGTCCAGACTTCCGTTTTCCCCTCTTACCAAGACTAATTCTATCGTATTAGTCAGGAGTGACAACGATCCCGACCCCCTTGTTTTCCACCAATACATGGTGAAAGTCCGTTGGAAGTGGCAGTCTTCCATGTTATCGCGCTTTATTTGCAAATATGTTGCACCTTGTCTTTAATCGTCAAGGAATTGGATAGCTTTCCTTTTTTTTCCCTCTCTGGAGTCTTCTCTTATTGTGGTCTTCGTACAGAAAAAAATTGTTTCCTTTTGAATCCAGGAACTGTGGAATTTTTGTTTATCAAGTTTTCTTTTCAGAAAACAAATAACAAAAATGAAGAACAAATTTAAGAAAATAAAGTAAGAAAGTGAACTAAAAACAAAAAATCTCCCTAGTACCTATGTGAGGGACCAGCACAGTGACAGGCGGACAGGCGTGGGGCGGGGGAAGGCATGAGTGTTAAAGCGTCGTTTGCGGGACGAGAAGTTGCACCAGCCTCTGACTAAAAAAAAAAAAAAAATTAAAAAAAATCAACAGCAAGAGAAAATGGTATAAGGGATATATGATTCGTAGGCTAGGGCAGAGAGTGAGTTACTGAGAACAGTTCAGTGATAGTGTTGTCCTCATCAGAATTGACAGTAGACCGACATCGACAACGGTCCTGCAAGTATAAAAGCCGACTCCGTTAGCCGAAGATGAAGAGATCCAGAAAGTATATGAGGATACTGAGCGGGAATTCGGTACGTAAAGGGAAATGAAAATCTAATACTCTTGGGGATTGGAGTGCAGTTTCAGGGGAAGGAGTAGATGAAAGAGTTACGAGAGAATATGGGCTTGGTAGCAGGCATGAGACAGGAGAAAGACTAATTGAGCTCTGCAATAAATTTCAGCTAGTAATAGCGAATACTGTGTTCAAGAGTTACAAGAGGATGAGGTGTACGGGAAGACTTCAGTTACATTACATCATGGTTAGGAAGAGATTTTGAAATAAGATACTGGATTGTAAGGCGTACCATGGCGCAGATATAGACTCACTCAAATCACGTTGTAGTAATGAAGAGGAGTGGGCTGAAGTTTAAGAGAATAGTCAGGAAGAATCATATCTCTAAGAAGTGGGATACGGAAGTACTGAGGGATGAATAAATACGCTTGAAGTTCTCTGGGGGAATAGATACTGCGATAAAGAACAACTCAGTAGGCAGATCAGTTGAAGCGAAAAGCACATTTGTTAAGGTGGCGTTATTTTACAACTTAGAAACCACATTCAAATCCAATACGACATAAGTAATCCCCTTCAATGATAGAAAAGACAGGTTTGTGCTCGTTCATTAAAAACATGTACTGTATGTGACTGTGCACTGGTCCGTGACTGGCAGTACCCGAGATCGATTGACGACGACAAGGGATCGTACTGTACCAACGTCTCTATGCCGTTACTGCAGAGTATCCTGTTGCGCAAAGTACTTAGGCCACCAGTCGACCACCACACCTTTAATTAGGTACAGTTTCTTAATTTTAAATAGATGTTAAGACTGCAGAACGCTAATTGCAGAAGATTCCAGTTGGAGAGGAGCCTCTGATGACGACAGGAATCTAGCCCGCGCCGCAATCACACTGGTAATGAACTAATCGGACACGAAATCAGCCTTAGTACAATTAATATTGCAGCCACCTCAACCGCTGACCATGCAAACAGCCTGTCTGCCAAATAATGGGAACAACACCCTGCCTAGACACGACGCCGAAATCGTACCAAGCAACGATAGAACTACGAATAATCACTTAACAATATTCACACACCAATGATTACTGAAGTTAAGCAGTAGTGAATAAATGGGCCTATTTAATGAACCACTCTCGTTGTCTACGATACTGATCTCGTCAGAGCAACGAATTACTTTAATTTCCGTAACTGATTACCTTGCGCGATGATAAATGCGACATCCAGCTAGCAATTGTCTTTCGCAACGAGCTTTTCACAACGCAGTACGTACACTCTGACATAAACTCGGGATTATTTTATTACTTGTACTAAAATGCCAATCTGTCTACCGTCTTGAAATGATTATTCTGTTTATGGACACTTCCATCACGTGTGTTAGGAATTAAAACATTTTTAATTCTCCCTTAAATATTTTTCCAACTCGACGCAGCGATAATATGTAAGTGACTTGACTTCGCATGCGTCACAGAACAACGAATCTTTCTTAGTACCAAAATCTTTGGCCTTTCCGTAAATAATTCAATTACTTCAATTAAACTTATTCATCATTTAGAAAACTTTTTCCCTTAATTGAAATCTTTTCTTACTATTGAGATGATCTACTTTCAGTAGATTATTTATAATTTCATTCTCTCAAGAACCTTTTACCAAGTACATTTAAAAACACCACATTATATGTGATATCGACTCCACTGTATCAATATCTCTGAATTTCACCCTTTATACTTCCGAAAATTATATAGATATATTCACACTATATACCAATTAAATAGACTGGATGGTTTCCTTTAACCCCAATAAAATTGGATTTATTTTCCATGTAGGTATGTCAATACACGTTGGTTTTCACCAGTGAACGAGTGCCAGCAAATATATTATCATTCCCCACAATACGGAAACAAGTAATAAAAAATATCAAACAAAAATCCTAAATGTCACCGCCACTTTTCATCTAACCTTAAGTTACATTTTAAAAGCAAATCTTGACCGCTTCAGGCGTTGACCACACACGACCCGCTAAGTTGCCTAACATTTAAATCGGCCACTCGTCGCCTTGATGAATCAAGTTTTGGTTTAGCTACGTGTAGCTAGTTAAATGGTTCCTTCAATTTACTATCGCTTGTCTATTCAGTGATACGTGCACACCATCACCGTATAGTGAAACAGTTCGTCGTTCTGTGAGCCAATTCGCTGTCTGCTGCAAGCTAGTGGTCTTGAAAATACAACTACCAACACGCGTTCGAGGCTTCCCTTCTCGATACACACACGCGCAATACCCAAACCACCTCAATAAAAACGAAAAGCAACCCAATTACCTCTGGGCGCGTCGCGACCACTCTACATACAATGCAGACGGGATATCGGTCACACCGATTCCACAAAACTCAGCACCAATCAAATCATTTTCTCAATAAAATCAGGCTCACGCGGGACTCACCCCAGCAAATTTTACGAACGAAACTGTTCCCACAACTATAATCGACAAAATTCCGTGCACTCTCCCAAGACTTAGGTGTCAACTGAGTAGCCTTACTACACCACGCAGTGAAACGCTATAACATCAGACCTGACATACACCACTACCACCACTTGGTCGGTGAGAGGTCTATCCGGGAACTAACTAACCCTTTTCGTTGTACAGTAGGAACCATTTAAAACGAACAAACACGCCACGCCAACTTTTAACAATTAATGTAATAATAATCGATGTTGTCGATTCTTTGCAATAGCCGGCTGCTACGCGTCGCTCAGGCGGCATCTCTGGATGCAGCGAGGGTGATATGGTATATCGCTGCTGCCGCGCATGCTCGCCACCTGCTATTCCGTAGACGCTCTCATATCATCTAGAACACAATTTGATTTTGGTTTTACCACATCATACACGTATATTATGGTGACCACCAGGTGTTACCACTGATGTATCATGCAGGACGCTCAGCACCAGCAGGGGCGAACGTACCCCGTGCGTTTTGACACAGCGCAACTAACATCGTTTAGTACACTTAGTTTATTGTTTAATGTCTGCATGTTGGGTAACTGGGGAACAAGCACAGCTGTGAAACTTTTGGTAGAACGGAAGGACACAGGAAGCTCACACATTCCTTCGGACAATAGGACGGCACAGCCGCTTCCGGCGCTAATCCCGAGATCCGCCCGTGAGCTGGACCACCTGCAAAACGGGAACGTGTGTCGGGCGGGCAGGCGAGAAAAGGCGGCCTGGCTTGCCAGTAACATATGGCAGCAGGTATTCGCGTTCTTTCCTATGGACATATAAAGAACTTCCAGAAACTTCGATCTGGATTCTAAACTGCCATTGGTCGGCATTCAGAAAAGAACGGTTTCCGGAAAGATTATTCACCACCCAAATTTAAGGGGGAGAAAAGACTTTGAGCAGCGAAAAAAGGAGGGAAGAAAGGAGAGTCGTTGCGGGGTCGTGGAGCAGGCGGGTCGCCTGGGAGGTCCACGGCAGTCGACGGATGTCTTCGACTGTAATTTTGGTGAAGCACAATTTTGCTATTATCTCGGTGAGGTGAAAGGTTCTGAGGTTATAGCTTCTGATCATTACGGTGATCTTACTTATGTACCGGCGTGTGGGAAAGTGAATTTTTATTGGTGAATCACGTGTTCTACTCCGTTCTGCACTGAGGTTTCACACTGCTCATTGAGATAGTAATTCGTTCTTGCTATTTAGTACACGGGGGATGTCAATTATTCCGCGCCTAATCATATATCGCGAGTACATCATAGGGCAGAGCCAGACAGTTTAAGGGACAGTATTAATACAGGGAGAACCTGAGATATGTAATCCTTACTTAGTTTGTTTTGATGATGAATAAATGATGAATAAATATATTAAAAATCACAGCATTTATCCTTTAGTTCATAGTATTTTCCTGTAAAACTTACTCTTGTCTCTTGTGTACATTTTATAACTTATTCATCAAAAGCGGGACAGGATTTTGTCGGCTTATCCTGACACTGAATCGTATCCACAGGATAAGATTAGGAAACGGCTGGGTTATCATATGACAATTTAGATAATCAATGAGAATAACGTACTCCTACTGGGGTACGTATAAGTGTCAGAGTGACTTCAGTAGCGTTAAAATGTCCACTGCGCAAATTATCACTTGTACGTACTCATGGCAGGTTTCCGCCATTAATAGCCAGTAGAAGTAGTGGAGGTACTCTAGGCATTTCTGAAAAGGAAGATGGTAAGAAAGACATAGTTACAAAGAAAGTAACTGCGAAGAAACCATGGATAACAGAAGAAATACTTCAGATGATCGATGAAAGAAAAAAGTACAAAAATGTTCAAAAAATGGCTTGGCTCTGAGCACTATGGGACTCAACATCTATGGTCATCAGTCCCCTAGAACTTAGAACTACTTAAACCTAACTAACCTAAGGGCAGCACACAACACCCAGCCATCACGAGGCAGAGAAAATCCCTGACCCCGCCGGGAATCGAACCCGGGATCCCGGGCGTGGGAAGCGAGAACGCTACCGCACGACCACGAGATGCGGGCAAAAAATGTTCAATGACATTCGCAAATACAGAAATACATGTCTATTAGGAATGAAACAAACACAGGTGCAGGGAAGCTAAGACGAAATTGCTGTATGAAAAAGTGAAGAAATCGAAAACGAAATTACTGTCGGAAGGACTGACTCAGCATACAGAAAAGCCAAAACAACCTTTAGTGAAATTAAAAGCAAGTATGGTAACATTAAGAGTGCATCAGTATTCCACTGTTAAATGCAGAAGACAGAGCGGATAGGTGGAACGAATACATTGAAGACCTCTATAATGGGGAAGGTTTGTCTGATGGCGTGATAGGAGAAGAAACAAAGAGTTGCGGTAGAAGACGATTCACGTTGGTGGGCAGAATTTACGAGTCTGGCTGTGTATCATCCGACTTTCGAAGAAACGTCATCCTGAAAATTCCGAAGGTTGCAAAAGCCGACAAATGCGAGAATTATCGCACAGTTAGATGAAGAGCTCATGCATCATAGTTGCTAACAAGAATAATTTACAGAAGAATGGAAAAGAAAACGGAGGATGTGTTAGATAACTATCAGTTTGACTTTAGGAAAGGTAAAGACACCAGAGAGCCAATTCTGACGTTGCAGCTGATAATGGAAGCAAAACTAAAGAAAATTCACCACCCGTTCGGTTAAGCTATAGGGAGAGATGGGTAATATACAATATGTACAAGAGCCAAGAAGGAACTATAAGAGTGGGAGACGAAGAACGAAGTGCTCGGATTAAAAATGGTGTGAGACAGGATATAGTCTTTCGCCCCTACTGTTCAATATATACGTTGAAGAAGCAATGACTGAAATAAATGAAAGGGTAAAGAGTGTGATTAAATTTCAAGAAGAAAAAATACCAGTGACATATTCGGTGATGGCATTGCTATCCTCAGCGAAAGTGAAAAAGAATTACAGAATCTGTTGAATGGAACGAAGCGTGTAATGAGTACGGAATACGGGCGGAAAGTAAATCGAAGAAAGACGAAAGTAACGAGAAGCAGCAGAAATAAGAACAGATAGAAACTTAACATCAGAATTGGTGATCACGAAGTTGATGAACTTAAGAAATTCTGCTTCCTCGGCAGCAAAATTATACATAACGGACGAAGCAAAGAGAACATAAAAGTCAGACTAGTACTGGCAAAAAGGTCATTCCTAGCCAAGAGAAATCTATTAGCATCAAACATTGGGCTTAATTTGAGGAAGAAATTTGTGATAATGCACATATGGATCACAGCTGTGTTTGATAGTAAAACATGCACTTTGGGAAAACCGAAAAATAAGAGAATCGAAGCATTTGAAATGATCGCAGCATTTGAGATGTGGCGCTACAGAAGAATGGTGAAAAGTAGTTGGACTGATAAGGTAAGGAAAGAAGATGTTCTCGGAAGAATCGGCGAGGAATGAAATATGTAGAAAACATTGACAAGAAGAAGAGGCATAATGGTAGGGCGTCTGTTAAGATATTACAGAAGAACTACCATGGTACTAGGAGAACCTGCGGAGGGTAAATCTGTAGAGGAGGACGGTGACTGGATTACATCCAGCAAGTAGCTGAGGATGTAGGGTGGGAGTACTAAAGTGAGGTGAAGAGGTTGATACGGGAGAGGAATTCGTGGCGGGTCACATTAAACCAGTCAGAAGACTGATGGAAAAAAAATGGAACAACTCCTCCCTCTATACTTCATGCTTAAATTAGAACAATAATGCTTTCTCTGCTTCACTTGGAGAAATCGGCGGAAACTAAGAGGAATTTTAAAGTCACATTGATAGATAATAAGTCGTGGGCTTACGTGACTAACTTCATGGTTAAGGATATGTTAATTAATGGTGTTCCGTACTGAGTGCCAAGCTTTTTTTCTGATTAGTCTCCAATGCGTTTCTGGGCAACGATTCCATTTTCAAGGATTTTATGGGAATAATTGACGTCATATCTGCTTCAGTTATTCACCTAACAGTAATAGAAAGACAGAGTTGTTACATTTTACTAGAAAACTGACTCAAACGTGAGTAATAAGAGAATTCTAAAGAATTCGGGGAAACAAAGGGCTGTAACATATTACTTGTGTTTCAAGACATGAAATTAGTCTTTTACATTGGTGAAAAACTTCCAGGTTTGCACATACGTTCTGAACCATTGGAGATGGTTATGACAGTATTTTGTATGACTTAAATGATGCCTAACTTACCTATGTCACAGTTGCTGAATCCGGACACACCTATGAAATGTGGAATTGACCGTAGGTGTCACGAGAATTGGACCAGCCAATAGAAAACCAGGCGGGGGTATTGTGTTGTCAGTAGAGAGGCAGTAACAGCAGAATGGTCGTCAGGGGAGTTTGGTGACTTGGAACGTGAGCCTGTCAAGGGACGTCGCCTGAGACGTTTTCTCTGTACTACAGCCGTCCGAGTCTACTGTTGGTGCCTTGATTTGAAGTGGAAATGGGAAGGAACAGACAAGCTAAACCAATAAGAGACAGTCTTCATGTGCTGACAGAACGGACCGACGAGCACTGAGTGACTGTAAAATGTCACATAAAATCTGAAGTTATCGCTCGTAGATTCCAAAGTGCTAACAGCAGTCCAGCCAGCATTATGGCTGGGCTTTTATTGTTTTTAGTCATCAGTCTTCTGACTGGTTTGATGCGGCCCACCACTAATTCCTCTCCTGTGCCAACCTCTTCATCTCCGAGTAGAGTTTACAGCTTACGCCCTCAATTATTTGCTGGGTATATCCCTACGTCTATCTTCCTCACAGTTTTTGACATCTACAGCTTCGAAGCATTCTGCTTCTTCTCCTTGTCAGTGTTTTCCACATACTCCTTTCCTCGTCGATCCTGCCGCGAACTTCCACATTCCTTACCGTATCAGTCCACCAAATTCTCAATATTCGATTCCCTTCTGTTTCGGTTTTCCCATAGTTCATGAATCACTGCCGTACATCTCTGTGGTCCCAATGTACATTCTCAGAAATTTCCTCCTCAGCTTAAGGACTATGTTTGATACTAGTAGACTTCTCTTGTCTAGTAATGCCCTTTTTTCTAATGATGGTCCGCTTTTTACGTCCTCCTGTTCCGTCTGCCGTGTGCTGTTTTCCCGCCTAGGTAGCAGTATTCCTTAACTTCATCTACTGCGTGATCACCGGTGCTGATGTTAAGTTTCTCGTAGATCTCATTTCTACTATTTTTCATGACTTTCATCTTTCTTCCATTTACTCTCACTCAGTATTCCGTACTCATTAGACTGTTCGTTCTACTCAATAGATTTTGAAATCTTCTTCATTTTCACTGAGGATAACAATGTCATCACAAGATATTGATATCCTTTCACGTTGAATTTTAATTCGTTTTGAACCTTCCCTTTATTTCCGTCATTGCTTTTTCAACGTGTAGATTAAACTGTAGGGGTGAAAGACTGCATACCTGCCTTAAATGCATTTTAATCCGAACACATTGTTATTCGTCTCTCACGCTTACTGTCCCCTCTTGGTTCTTGTACATACCATATTGTATATTACCCGTCTTTCCCTACAGCTTACCCCTATTTTTCTCACAATTTCGAACATCTTGCACCATTTGACATCGTCGAATGCTTTCTCCAGGTTGACATAACCTACGTACGTGTCTTTAGTGTTGCTTCCATTATCAGTCGCAACGTCAGACCATCTGATGGTCACGTTCCAATTTCAATTCTTCATTATTAGTTCTTTTAGTTTCTGTCTTCAGACCATTTTGAATCAGTCTTTTTAGCTACCTTACCTTAGAATCCTTCCATTTTCTATTTTCTTTCCCGAAAGGCCTCTCTGTTGTTTATATCATCTGTTTTTATATTGTTTCTTTCGAAATCCTTTTTCACATTGTTAACCAGGCTTGTTGTGGAATTCTTAACCCACAAATATTTGAAAATTTTATTAGGTAATCTACTGTCTCGCATTCGAAGTAATGAGTTTACTTTCCTCATAACGTTTGAAATATTTTCTATATTTTGGTACATTTCAGCATTACTTCGTAATTTCCAACCTCTGCTGTGTTTTGTGGTTCTAATATTTTCCGTATAATTCCCTTATCAAGTACTTCTAATTTATCTAACTTATAGTTTAATGTCAGGCATTCACTTGCATATAGGATTTCTGGCTTCACCGCTGTGTCATAATGCCTTATTTTTGCGTTTTTGGATAGCCAATTTTTATTGTAAAGGTCTCTGGTGATACCATATGCTCTCCCAATTTTAGGCAACCTTTCCTCTATTGCAGATTTTTCCAACACAATTTCTTGGATAATCTTCCCTGGATATTTGAATTCCCTCCTTGTTGCTTTTACCTTTTCTAAATCCAAACTGACCGTCAACTAGCTCATCCTCAGTTTTCTTTTCTATTCTTTTGTATATTATTCTTATCAGCAACTTGAATGCACGAAGTGTTAACCTGATTGTGCGATAATGCTCGCAGTTGTCGGTCCTTGCAATCTTCGGAATTGTGTGTGTATTATTTCAGAATCTTTTATGGTATATCGTCAAACTCATACAGTATACACACCAGCATGAACAGTCGTTTTATTGCCACTTTCCCCAACGATTTTTGAGTTTAGGGAGTGAGAAGGAATGTGGTCAATAGTCGATTCGACTCTGATAAGCCACACCATTGTGTAGCCAGTACTAAGATGTCATAATAGACATTTAGAGACACAATATCGTTGTTACAGTTTACGGAAACAAGTTCATAGTGTTGGCCACTGATGGAATCCTGTGTACGATTGGAATTAACCCCCTCAGCGTCAGTTAAATTCTGAATATGGTGTTGTGAATCACCGAAACTGGTAGCCACATAATAAGTAACACTGAAAGGAGGAATGTAGGTGTTCCATTTTATTACACTGAGAGTCTTGTCCGACACTGAGATAAATGTATTAACAGATATGTCGATTACTTTTGGAATAATAATCAGTTTACTTATTTTTTTCCAACAGTGCCTTTTTCATTTGACTGGCCATTATATACTGTGTGGAATATAATTTTGAGGACTTGTTACTCAATCACGATTTCAAATAATAAACCCGTTATTCGGCACTTTTTCCGTCAAGACGCAAATGATGGGAACGTCAGACATTCTCAATTTTATCGAATGACGGTAGAATTATGCGGACTATTGGGAGAAGAACGCCGAGGAGAGAATAAACGAATAAGAAGTGCGGTTCGATCTTGAGAGGAAACGACCTCGTCAGAGAAAATTCTGTTAGCGACAGGAGCCGCTCCAAATTTGCAGAATCGCGTTAGCTCGCTACGGACGTCTAACTGCGTCAGGCCAGAAGATACGGCCGCGGCGCGCGTTTCTCGGCTGCGGCGCTAAAGGGCAGTGGGCCATCTCCAGGGGCGGCGCCTGCCGTCAGCACGGGGACGGGGGGAAGGGTTTTCTGCACTGCCGGGGGAGAGGTGTGGACATTCCAACGACACCATATACCGGAGATTAGTTGTTTTTGTCTGGAAATGCACTGTGATGTCACGCTCTTCATTGGTGGAAATCTCTTACCGTCACATCAGAATTAGGACAACTAGAGACAAACAAGCCTTTGAGACTGGTTCTGTATGCCATAAGTAATTTTGAATTCGGTCTGGTTAGTGATTTTACACTGAGGTGAGAAATGTCATGGGATACCTCCTAATACACTACTGGCCATTAAAATTGCTACACCAAGAAGAAATGCAGATGATAAACGGGTATTCTTTGGACACACATATTATACTAGAACTGACATGTGATTACATTTTCACGCAGTTTGGGTGCATAGATCCTGAGAAATCAGTACCCGGAACAACCACCTCTAGCCGTAACAACGGCCTTGATACGCCCCGGCATTGAGTCAACCAGACCTTGGATGGCGTGTACAGGTACAGCTGCCCATGCACCTTCAACACGATACCACAGTTCATCAAGAGTAGTGACTGGCGTAATGTGACGAGCCAGTTGCTCGGACACCATTGACCACAAGTTTTCAATTGATGAGAGATCTGTAGAATGTGCTGTCCAGGGCAGCAGTCGAACATTTTCTGTATCCAGAAAGGCCCGTACAGGACCTGCAACATGCGGTCGTGCATTATCCTCCTGAAATGTAGCGTTCCGCAGGGATCAAATGAAGGGTAGAGCCACGGGTCGTAACACATCTGAAATGTAACGTCCACTGTTCAAAGCGCCGTCAGTGCGAACAAGAGGTGACCGAGACGCGTAACCAATGGCACACCATGCCATCACGCCGGGTGATACGCCAGTAGTACACGCTTCCAATGTGCGTTCATCGCGATGTCGCCATACACGGATGAGACCAGCATGATGCTGTAAACAGAACCTGGATTCATCCGAAAAAATGACGTTCTGCAATTCGTGCACCCAGGTCCGTCGTTGAGTACACCATCGCAGGCGCTCCTGTCTGTGATGCAGCGTCAAGGGTATCCGCAGCCATGGTCTCCGAGCTGATAGTCCATGCTGCTGCAAACGTCGTCGAGCTGTTCGTGCAGATGGTTGTTGTCTTGCAAACGTCCCCATCTGTTGACTCTGGGTTCGAGACGTGGCTGCACGATCCGTTACAGCCACGCGTATAAAATGCCTGTCATCTCGACTGCTAGTAATACGAGGCCGTTGGGATCGAGCACGGCGTTCCGTGTTACCCTCCTGAACCCACCGATTCCATATTCTGCTAACAGTCATTGGATCTCGAGCAACGCGAGCAGCAGTGTCGCGATACGATAAACCGCAATCGCGATAGGCTACATTCCGACCTTTATCAATGTCGGAAACGTGATGGTACGCATTTCTCCTTCTTACACGAGGCATCACAACAACGTTTCACCAGGCAACGCCGGTCAACTGCTGTTTGTGTATGAGAAACCGGTTGGAAACTTTCCTCATGTCACCAAGTTTTAGGTATCGCCACCGGCGCCAACCTAATCATTTTCATATCACAGTATCTTCTTCCTGACGGTTAAATTTCGCGTCTGTAGCACGTCATCTTCGTGGTGTTGCAATTTTAATGGCCAGTAGTGTATCATGACGAACCTCCTTTTCCCCGCGTAGCGCAGCAACTCAATGTGGTATGGCATTGAATGGACAAGTCGTTGGAATTCCCGGGCAGAAATACTGAGCTAGGCTGCATCTATGACCGTCCATAATTGCGAAAGTGTTGCTGGCACAGGATTCTGTGCACGAACTGACCTCTAGATTATATCCCATAAATGCTCGATGGGCCTCATGTCGGGCGAATTGAAGCTTTTAATTTTCACCAAGATGGCTTTTTCCTTTGTGAGTCCTCATATGCTAGGTGTGCACGGTCCTTCACACATGAGTACACCAGAGAGGCGGCAGATAAGAGGTTCTCGCCGTTAAAAGAAGTCAGTGTCTGCAGCCTAACGTAACTAGGTAGGCCGCCCAAAACCCTGAAAAGAACAGAGTTAGGCTGGCTCTGCGCAACTGCCGCTCTACAGTAAGAGTTCTGCCTCACTGGGAAGTTGGCTGGTACAGTTCGTACTGAAAACACATGGTTCCCCTGCTTAGGCGCCATGTTGAGACAGTTTAACTGTGTTCTGCAGATATCGGAAGGTCGGTAAAAGGGAGTCGTTTAATTGGGTGATCAGTTAATTATCTTGTTGCTCTCTAGCAGCAACAATCAGATCTTCCGGAATTACAATGGCAACTCGTAATTACTGACGCATTCACACCACGTTCTACGGCCATACGCCATCCTTAGAATCTCTGTCGCTCGCTCACAATTATGTGTTTTATTTTTCTTCATTTTATACACTGACGAAAAAAATCACAACTCCAAGAAGGAGTGGAGCGACATAACGAAATCTGGTAAATGTGTGTCTACATCTGAAAGATGATGTTTATTCAGTTTCCGCGCCAGCAGCATAAGAGTGGCGCTAGTGCCGCCCGATGTGGCCGAGCGGTTGTAGGCGCTTCAGTCTGGAACTGCGCGACCGCTACGGTTCAGGTTCGAATCCTGCCTCAGGCATGGATGTGTGTGATGTCCTTGGGTTAGTTAGGTTTAAGTAGTTCTAAGTTGTAGGGGACTGATGACCTCAGATGTTAAGTCCCATAGTGCTCAGAGCCATTTGAGCCAGTGGCGATAGTAGCATCACTATGAGGACGCAAGTCAGGCTTACTTTAAATACAGGCTGTAACGGTCGTGAGCGTTAGTCATCTTTGAATTTGGACTTGTTGAGCTGATGTTAGACAAGCCTTTAAGATGACCAAGTCGCTAGTATCAACACTTCACTGAATTTGAACCAGAGCTACGAGAAGCTGGATGTTCCTTCTGCGACATTGCAAAAAGACTTGGCAGGAATGTAGGCACTGTACGTGACAGCTAGCAGCGATGGTCACCGGAATGGACGGCCACAAGAAGAACAGGCACCGGCTGGCACTACCGAAAGAGAAGACCATCGTGTTCGGCGCACGGCTCTTGAGCCATGGTCGCCTCGCGCTGATGCCGTTTTTCTTCTTTGGAATTTTGTTACCATCGAGTGGGGTTTTACTGCTCCCTCAGTTACAACCTGTACGAGTTTCTCACTTGCCTCAGTCAGTGGCAGCAGCAGCGTTTATCGATACTAGTACTGCTGTACCTTCTTGTGTGTGGCCGCTATGTTTCCATGTCATGATGTGTGTGAGGCAGCTGGTCGGTTGCGACGATGCAGCGAGGAAGTCTCCGTCCCATGAGGTCAGCCCGGGGCCGCTGGCGGCGTGCACGCGCGGTCGGAGTTGTGAGGCACTAGCTGCGAGAGCTGCAAAATTCGTCGCCCACCGAACCTGGACACTGGAGTGAACCTGATTGAAACCTCAACTGCTGTGACAGCTCTTCGTTGATTGCAGGTTGTTGCTCCCTGGGCTGTTCCCACAATCAGCAACGTGATGATGTGCTGGAGTCGGCAAAATTTTGCAGCCGTCTTCCTGTTTGGTGTTGAATTTTTGAAATGATTATAATTTGTGAAGTGCATCAGCGATATTTTCTGCCTTGTGGTCGTTAACGTTCCTGTTACCTGCCCTGGTCTTCAGCGTAGTTTTCCAGTGTTGTGTTTTCCTCGCCATGTTGATGCTGTCCGGCGCGGCATGTAGTTCGACAGTTTGATGTTGTTCTCTCTCTTTTCCTTTGAGTGGTTGTTGTGCCTTGACTGTGTTTAGAAGCCGATTATTAAGACATAGCCCTGCTGCGATCCTCGTCCTCGCTGATATTTTTGGTTGTCGTCCTGTTGGTCAGGTGGAAGGGAATTGATTAGGTTGTTGGTTGGTTCTTCAGCCGCCCCTAGGTCGTGCTGCCACCCGATTATTTAGTGTTATGGTTGGCTGCCTGTCTCACCTAAACTGTTGTTAGAGTTTCATCCCCAGGCTGACCCTCGGAACACTTCCGAGCACAACTGTTCTGTTGTTTGTTATTGTGATTTTCTTTTGTTGCAAGTACTATGCCAGGCATTCAGCTGTGTATTAATTTTGTCTGTTTTATGTTCAGTATATGGCCTTCAGCCGAACCTTACGTGAAGTATTTTAAGATTAGGCTTTCAGCCGAGTTTTATTTAAAAATTTTGTTTGCTCTGTATTTAGGCCTTCGGCTGCATTTATTTTAAAATCTGTGGCTTTCAGCCATAATGTGGAAATTCCTGTCTGTAAGGTTTCTCTTTAATTATCTTTAATTCTTAAAATGGCCTTCAGCCATACTGAGTAAATGCATATCTTAAGGTTTGTCTTTAATTACTTTGAATAATTATTTGGCCTTCAGCCGTGAAGATGTTTCATGTTTTCTTAAGATGGTTTTCTGTTGTACTGTGTCAATGCTTGCCTTTAAAGGATGTCTTTTAGTATGTTGAAATATTATTGGGCTTTCAGCCGAGGAATTAATTTAAATTTTCCTTAATATGACTTTTACCCCAAATTAGTAAATGCTTGCCTTTTAAAGAATTTCGTTTGCTGATCTGAAATATTATTTGGGCCTGTAGCCGAGAAGATAATTTAATTTTACTTAAGTAAGACCTTCAGCCATTTGTCTAAATCCTTGTATTTTGGCCGTGCGGTTCTAGGCGCTTCAGTTTGGAACCGCATGACTGCTACGG
This sequence comes from Schistocerca serialis cubense, assembly GCF_023864345.2. Classification (NCBI taxonomy): domain Eukaryota; kingdom Metazoa; phylum Arthropoda; class Insecta; order Orthoptera; family Acrididae; genus Schistocerca; species Schistocerca serialis. The sequence continues at coordinate 259,601,919 of NC_064644.1, read as the reverse complement.
GCATGGATGTGTGTGATGTCCTTAGCTTAGTTAGGTTTAAGTAGTTCTAAGTTCTAGGGGACTGATGACCTCAGGTGTTAAGTCTCATAGTGCTCAGAGCCATTTGAACCATTTTGAACCTTGTGTCTTAAAAGAAATTATTTAACTTTATTATTGAGAATTTACTTGGTCCCTCAGCCGTGAATTGATCCTTGTTGTTTTAAAGAGAAAACTGTGCATTGTGTTTTGGAGGAATTAAGTTTTGTGTTCTTGTCTAACAGTAACTGGTCTTGGCCCCTTTCCACAACCTGATCCGCTCTGTCCTGCGAAACAAGATTTCAGCTCTGTCGAGATTTCAGCTCTGTCGCCCAATGCCTCAGCAGCAGCAATCTGAGCAGCTGTTGGCACCACAGTGAAACAACGGACTGTTACAAATATGTTACTTCAAGAACAACTCCGAGCCAGACGTCACTTAGCGTGCATTCTATTGCTGCACCATTTACGACTTCAGTGGTGTCAACCGAAAGCTCACTGGAGGGCAGGGTGGAGGTCGTGATAACAACTGGTTCTGCCTCGGTGGCAGTGATGGTCGTGTGTTGACTAGGAGGAGGCCAATAGAGGACCTGCACACAACCTGTCTGCACGCTAAAAACTCTGGACGTAATCCTTGAGTTATGGTCTGGGGTGAGAGTTACTTGACTGCAGGAGCACTCTCGTGGCTGTCCCACACACTCTCGTTGCACAACTGTACATCAGTCTGGTGATTCGACTTGTTGTGCTACCATTCATGAGCAGCTTTCCAGAGTGTTTTTCCCAACTTGATATCGCTCGCCGACATACCGCTGTTGAAACCCAGCGTGCTCTACAGTGTCGACATGTCGCCTGGGCCTACTCGATCACCAGATCTGTCTCCAGTCGAGCACATACGGTCATCAGAGGGCGAAGTCCAGCGCCATCTACAAATAGCATTAACCGTCTCTGTATTGACCGACGAAGTGCAACAGGGATGAAAGTCCATCCCACAGGCTGACTTACAGCATCGTTACAACACAATACGTGCACGTTTGCATGCTTGCTTTTAATATTCTGGCGGGTACACCGGTTATTTATGTACCAGCATTTCACATTTGCTATAGCTTCTCTCATGCTTACATTATGTTGTGATTTCTAAATGTTAATTACTTAAATACATTACCTAGACAAATGTACTCCAGAAATTTCATTACTCTACATAAATTATTTTTAGTGTTGCAATTTTTTTCTGTCACTGTGTGTATCCTCTTATTGCCTATGTGTGTTTTTTGACTTAGCGTTTCCTTTCTTCCCAGTACAACTATCTCGCGTCGAGGCAGTTTTGACTCCTATTTCAGCACCTTTGTAACTTGTTCAGTTGTGTGAGCTAAATAGTTATTATATATGGTCACCATTATCTTTGAGTCTGTAGTCAGTTCTTATACACAGGTATTACGAGTACAGACACAGATTTTGTGATATTTGGTACCTTAATATGTACCAGCTTCAGGATGATAGTTTTTTTCTCTGAATCTGACAATTTTCCTGAAAACACTTCACATAATTTACTAACAGATGTCTTCTGCATGATCGCAAATCCGCTGTGAAGTGGACTACGCCTCCCATATAGACTAACCGTTCTGCGTCCATGTCTCCACACTTCAGTACCTGACCCGCTACCCATGGAAATACAAACATTTATGACATGCTTGCACCACACGTACTAGGAGGTACTAACTAATCTAAACTCGTTCTAGCAAGTTTAGCTAACAATGTAACAACTTTATCTGTAAAAACACATCATCAGAAATTTTGATATTTTTAAAACAGTCCTACTTGTAGAATGAAATATTAGTATGGTTCGCAAATTTTTTTGTACAGCAAAAGTCTGTACATAAGGTCTTGACTAAAAGTACTACAGCAAAGAAATAAATGTTTACTTCCTAAACCCCATTCACCACACTATTTAAATTTTGCTTTACATGCAATGGCGTCATGTAGTGCCTAGGGTGGAAGTATAATGCCCAAATCACGTGGCTGTTTAACAACAATAATGTTCAAAGTATTATAATTTCCACTTTCCCTTTGTTTGTCTGCAAGGCTACAACATGTGGAGGTTCTTACAATCTTCAGCTCTTTTTACTACTTGTCAAAGACATACAAGGTACTGTTCACTCTGCCTAAGCTTACGCTCACAGACATGGAAGCACTACGTCTTACAGTGCTATTTTCCTGTTCATAGTCGTCGATAACCGGTTTCGTTTTCTCGCAGGTCCAGTTGTTAAAGACAAGAATAAATTGGCTTATATCGCGGTGAGATGTGGTTAATGTCAGAGTCAGCTAACACAATGGATAGAGTCTTGAGAAGAGATTGTAGGACGATCATCAACAAAAGTGAAACAACGGTAATGAACCGTAGTCGAATTAGATTAGCTTAGGAAATTAGGTACTGGAAGTAACAGCAAGACATGCTGTTTGGTCAGTAAAATAACTGACAGTAGCCAAGTAAGGATGAGATTGAATGCCGACTTGCAATGAGGATGGAAGTTTTGGAAAGTAATGCTACAAACGAATTAGATTATGTGAGTAGGTAGAATTATGAAGCACTGAAAGAAATAAATTTACTACAAGTAAGGATCTATTAGTGGGACGTCCCCTCACGTAACAAAGAATAGTCAGTTTGGTAATGGAAGGAAATGTGGAGGGTGAAAACTGTTGAGGGAGATCAAGTCTTGAATATAGTAGTCAGGTTGAAATAGACTATTGCAGTAGTTATAGAGACATAAAGACGTTTACACAGGAAGAGCATTGAGGGGAGCTGCATAAAACCAGTCTTTGGACTGAAGAATACAGCACGAAACAGTGAAGAAGAGAAATCAGAAATGGTATGACAGTTACTCTCGCAGTAATGATGGTTACGATTCAGAACTTAAGTTGGCACCATTGGAACTACAGTGTCAGTAAGACTACAACTATGCGATTATCTTGTTGATATTTTCATGGTGACTGTGCCATTCCTGTGAATTTTGCTTAACAAGTGGGTGGTTGATGCCATTCGTAAAAAAAATGTTCAAATGTGTGTGAAATCTTATGGGACTTATCTGCTAAGGTCATCAGTCCCTAAGCTTACACACTAATTAACCTAAATTATCCTAAGGACAAACACACACACCCATGCCCGAGGGAGGACTCGAACCTCCGCCGGGACCAGCCTCACAGTCCATGACTGCAGCGCCTTAGACAGCTCGGCTAATCCCACGCGATACCATTCATAGCTTGGCATCTTGAAATAGCGATAGTGGCGTCTCGTTTCCTTAGTGTGTTCACTAACACCACTACGTTTGCTCGCCTTGTCTATCCGTGAGTGGCAGCTGCAGCGCTTATCGATGGGACGTACTGTGGTACCATCTTTGGGGCGGCCTCTAGTATTTCCAGCTCATCCTGTGTCGAGCGAGTTTGAGTTGGGACGGAGCAGTAGTGAGATCCGGACAGCCAGTAATCGCCCGACAGCTGGCGACACACATGCACTGTCTGACGGAAGGATGTGGTCGCGAGAGTGCACGACCACGTCAAGAACCGCATTGAGCGAGTTTTAGTTGAATGGACCGTGATATTCGAGTAGTGCAACTTCCACTGATGTGTGTATCTCCGCTCGTCGAAGTGACCTCATGGCGATAAGTTGCCAGTCCACAATTATACTGGGATCTTTCCCGTGTCTGAGCCGGCCAGGGTGACCGAGTGGTTCTAGGCGCTACAGTCTGGAACCGCGCGACCGCTACGGTCGCATGTTCGAATCCTGCCTCGGGCATCGATGTGTGTGATGTCCTTAGCTTAGTTAGGTTTAAGTAGTTCTAAGTTCTAGGGGACTAATGACCTCAGCAGTTAAGTCCCATAGTGGTCAGAGCCATTTGAACCATTTTTTTCCCGTGCCTGACTTGAGTGGGGAAGACCGTTGGTTGCTCGTTCGGTCGGTCGTCGCAGCGGACGACGTGCATTTGGTCATACGACCGCTTCTGGCTTCTCTGTGATTGTGCCAACTTATAATTCGTCATTGTTGTTTCACAGTGACTGGTTTTAGTATTGTGAGTTGTTGGTGGAACTGTTTTCCCGGATCCGTGTGTATCTTGTGGTTTTAAATGAGCAGTTATTTTAATGCTGTCTGCGTGTTGGATTTGGTGAGGAGTTGCTAACGGACATCAGTTCGGCTTCGGACGGAGCAGTGAGGAGGTCCGTAGAGTGAGGACATGCTGGGACCGCTGGTGGCGTGCAGGCACTGTCGGGCCGAGGGGCTGTAACCGACGACCGAACCAGGGCATTTGAAGCTGAGTGAACCGTGTCCAGTACTGAAACCTCCACTTTTTGAGATCTCGCTGTTGTTTGCATTTTGCTGTCTGGTTAGCAGAAGCTATTAGCCGCCTTCTACTCCTTGATGTTAGTTTGGATTTAGTATTATCATTATTAGTGAAGTGCAACTAGCGGTACTTCCTGCATTGCGGCCGCTAACGTCACAGTTACCTGTCCTGGAGGGTAGTGTACTTTTCCGGCAGTGTTCCTTTCTCGTCGTGTTTAAATTCAGAAGCCAATCTGTAGCAATTCTGGACGTGTGCAGGCGTCGCATTGTCCTTCTGGAATTGCCCAAGTCCGTCGGAATGCACAATGGACGTGAATGGATGCAGGTGATCAGACAGAATGCTTATGTACGTGTCACCTGTCAGAGTCGTATCTAGACGTTTCAGGGTTCCCATATCACTCCAACTGCACACACCCCACACCATTACGAGCCTCCACCAGTTTGAACAGTCCCCTACTGCCATGCAGCGTCCGTGGATTCCGTTGTCACCATGCCCGTGCACGTCCATCCGCTCACTATAATTTGAGACGAGACTCGTCAGACCAGGCAACAAGTTTCCAGTCATCAACAGTCCATTGTCGGTGTTGTCGGGCCAGGCGAGGTGTAAAGCTTTGTGTCGTGCAGTTATCAAAAATGGTTCAAATTGGTCTAAGCACTATGTGACTTAACATCTGAGGTCATCAGTGCCCTAGACTTAGAACAACTTAAACCTAACTATCCAAGGACATCACACACATCCATGACCGAGGCAGGAATCGAACCTGCGACTGTAGCAGCAGCGCGGTTCCGGACTGAAGCGCCTAGAACCGCTCGGTCACAGCGGCCGGCAGTCATCAAGGGTACACGAGTGGGCCTTCGGTTCCGAAAGTCCATATCCATGACGTTTCGTTGAATGGTTTGCACGTCGACACTTGATGATGAACAACATTAAAATCTGCAGAAATTTGCGGAATTTGTGGAATTTGCGAATTAGATTATGTGAGTAAGTCGAATTATGAAGTACTGAAAGAAAGAAATTTACTACAAGTAAGGACCTATTAGTGGGACGTCCCCTCACGTAACAAAGAATAGTCAGTTTGGTGATGGAAGGAAATGTGGAGGGTGAAAACTGTAGAGAGAGATCAAGTCTTGAATATAGTAGTCAGGTTGAAATAGCCTATTGCAGTAGTTATGGAGACATAAAGACGTTTGCACAGGAAGAGCATTGAGGGGAGCTGCATAAAATCAGTCTTTGGACTGAAGAATACAGCACGAAACATGTGTCATGTTGAACGATTCACTTCAGCCGTCGTTGGTCCCGTTCTTGCAGGATCTTTTCCCGGCCTCAGCGATGTCGGAGATGTGATGTTTTGCCGGATTCCTGATAGACACGGTATACTCGTAAAATGCTCGTACAGGAAAATCCCCACGTCATGGCTACCTCGGAGAAGCTGTGTAACATCGGTCGTGCGCTTATATAACACCACGTTTAGACTCACTTAAATCTTGATAACCTGCCATTGTAGCAGCAGTAACCGATCCAACAACTGCGCCAGACACTTGTCTTATCTAGGCGTTGCCGACTGCAGCACGCTGTTCTGTCTGTTTACGTATCTCTGTATTTGAATATGCATGCCTGTACAGGTTCTTTGGCTCTTCAGGGTGATCTATCCTTCATGTTGTACGGTTTGAATGTTGCTGGTAAGAAAGTAAAGAAAATAAACTGAGAAAGAACTGATTACATTTGAGTGACGACAGCGGAAAAAAATCGGCGTAAGTCGTGGTACTCGTTCCGTCGTTAATAAGCTGATGCAAGACCGTGAAAAGACAGTTAAGAATTTCAATGTCAGTGTTGACTTTGAAAAAAAAAAAACTCTAAAAATAATATCGGATTTCGCAGAAAAATTCTGAGTGACAGCAGGCTGTAACACCGATCCTGCGATAAGCAATTAAAGCCGCTACAACGCGGCTCATCAGTGGCTTTACCGTACTAAGACGTCGACTTGATTCACGATCTCCAACATTAATTGGTGAAAAATTATTTAGAAAATCAGGTGAGGACAAGGAATCGTTTAAAATAATATCCAAGCGCTGTATGTATCTCATCAAATGTGTAATTAGTATAAAATATACATCAAAGAATGAAGTCACCTTCTACCTAGTTTGCAGTCAGGAGGAGCAGCAAGAGATGGGAGACAGTAACAGATGCTGCCTCTACAGCGTACGTTCTTAAACAAAATACAACGGAAAAGATATCTCAGAATAATTCTAAACTATAGCATACGTTCGATCATGTCATCTTTGGATTTGGGAAACTGTGTATGTTTTATTATAACCTCCCAACGATGTGAGGCGTCGCCAGGGATGAAAAGTGATTCGTATTTCACGTAACGTGTCGGTCTACTTTGCCCAGTTGGATAACTGCGGTAGATTAGAGACACGCAGGCTGCCGAAGTGGCATCCAACTGAAATACTTGCAGCTGGCTATTGAACACACGAAATAATGATAATAATAATAATACGCAGCTGGTCATTTAACTCACGAAGTAATAATAATAATAATAATAATAATAATAATAATACACATAAGACAATCCCTTAGTATATCTGTCCGCATAAGTAGTTCTACGGAAACAACATTTTTTCTTGATTGCTCACTGTATATTAATATCACCAATGAATTTTAGACGTTGGCGGGCAGTGTTACGACACGTTGCGACACACACATTTGTCACGCTTCCACGTCCACCCCTGACGGTGCGACCGCTCCACGTAAGCAGCGCCAGACTGCCGCCGTTTCGGCGTTGCACGCGAGTGCCCTCCACAGCTGCAGCTCAGCGACGCGCTAAGGTCTTTCTTTGATGGCGCACTGCACCTCCGTGCGTCACACCGTTGCACCCTCTGGCTTTGTGCTAAACGTCTCCTCCAGGGTCGTCAATGGTGAATCGCTTTTCTCTTGTCTTTCTTTCCTCTGTCTGCCGGGGTACGTATTTTAATTTCACATCGATAATTTTTTTATTGTGTTGAGGTATGTTGCACAACATCGTAAATAAAATATAAATCTGTGTCTCTACTCTGAAACCAACCGGACGATATATGGTGGAGTGTACAAAGTGTATCACCCCCAGTCCTCCATTTCACTCTCTACTGCAACCGCGAATGGTATACATACGAGGGACGTTCTGTAAGTAATGCAACATTTTTATTTTTTACTCGGTCAATTTCGGCTGAAGAAAGGCGAAATTTGTTGTGGGGCTACGTGCAATGTTACCACTTCAATCTCCATATTTTTGCGAAGTTCCGAATGGTCGCGTCGCTATATGTGATCTTCAAAACGGTGTCTGTAACGGAGGTGCGTTTAAAGCAGAGAGCTGTCATTGAGCTTCTTTTGGCGGGAAACCAGAGCGTCGCAGATATTCATTGGTGCTTGCACAGACTTGGCAGTGAAGAAAAGCACGGTGAGTCGTTGGGCGAAGAGTCGGTCTTCACCGCAACACGGTCGCGCAAACCTGTCCGCTCTCCTTCATGCCGGCCGGCCATACAATTTTCGAACAAGCGGACTCACTCATTAGAGGTGATCGACGGATCACGGTCAAACACCTCGCTGCTCAGCTGGACGTCTTTGTAGTGCTGTAGTGCCGACACTCTCGCCCACCAGCTGAGCTACTCTGAGTTGTATGCCCGCTGGTTTCCTCGCCGCCTAACAGAATACCATAAAGAGCAACGAAGGACCATTTGTGCAGGATTGCTTGCGCGTTACGAGGAAGAATATTGATGCATCAAAACGTTGGTTTCGACGTCGACCAGCTACCACACTGGCATACAGGACCTCCCTGTTAGGTGGCGGAAGGCCGTCGCATTGAACGGAGATTATGTTGAAAAACAGGATTTTTCTGCCAAAAGAGTGGGGAGTAATATGGTGAATTGGAATCGTTGATAAAACCAACCAGCTTCTAGAAAAAAAAAAAAAAAATCTGTTGCATGACTTATTGAACGCCTCTATCACATTCTATAGGGGGGGGGGGGGGGGGGAGGGTTGGGGGTTAATGTTATGATTGCCTGCTATACGCTTTTAATTTAACACGAAGTACACTCCTGGAAATTGAAATAAGAACACCGTGAATTCATTGTCCCAGGAAGGGGAAACTTTATTGACACATTCCTGGGGTCAGATACACAGGCAACAGAGCATGCACAATGTCGGCACTAGTACAGTGTATATCCACCTTCGCAGCAATGCAGGCTGCTATTCTCCCATGGAGACGATCGTAGAGATGCTGGATGTAGTCCTGTGGAACGGCTTGCCATGCCATTTCCACCTGGCGCCTCAGTTGGACCAGCGTTCGTGCTGGACGTGCAGACCGCGTGAGACGACGCTTTATCCAGTCCCAAACATGATCAATGGGGGACAGATCCGGAGATCTTGCTGGCCAGGGTAGTTGACTTACACCTTCTAGAGCACGTTGGGTGGCACGGGATACATGCGGACGTGCATTGTCCTGTTGGAACAGCAAGTTCCCTTGCCGGTCTAGGAATGGTAGAACGATGGGTTCGATGACGGTTTGGATGTACCGTGCACTATTCAGTGTCCCCTCGACGATCACCAGTGGTGTACGGCCAGTGTAGGAGATCGCTCCCCACACCATGATGTCGGGTGTTGGCCCTGTGTGCCTCGGTCGTATGCAGTCCTGATTGTGGCGCTCACCTGCACGGCGCCAAACACGCATACGACCATCATTGGCACCAAGGCAGAAGCGACTCTCATCGCTGAAGACGACACGTCTCCATTCGTCCCTCCATTCACGCCTGTCGCGACACCACTGGAGGCGGGCTGCACGATGTTGGGGCGTGAGCGGAAGACGGCGTAACGGTGTGCGGGACCGTAGCCCAGCTTCATGGAGACCTCACGCCCCACGTGTTGAGCAATTCGGCGGTACGTCCACCCGGCCTCCCGCATGCCCACTATACGCCCTCGCTCAAAGTCCGTCAACTGCACATACGGTTCACGTCCACGCTGTCGCGGCATGCTACCAGTGTTAAAGACTGCGATGGAGCTCCGTATGCCACGGCAAACTGGCTGACACTGACGGCGGCGGTGCACAAATGCTGCGCAGCTAGCGCCATTCGACGGCCAACACCGCGGTTCCTGGTGTGTCCGCTGTGCCGTGCGTGTGATCATTGCTTGTACAGCCCTCTCGCAGTGTCCGGAGCAAGTATGGTGGGCCTGACACACCGGTGTCAATGTGTTCTTTTTTCCATTTCCAGGAGTGTATTATTATCTGTGTTGCCTGCTACTCGTGACATTTTTTGATCTCATTCGGTTTTCCAGCATGGTAAGAATGAATTTCAAAGCAACGATTTTCTTGATCAATCAGCCAGAAATACTATAAAAAAGATAAAAACACGAAAAGCAATAGTTTACGTACACACGAAAAAACTGAGCTATTACATTTTGAGGATTCCACGGTACGATACGGAACCAATAGTTTTATTAGCTTACACGCGGGGAAGGCAAGAGAATGTTTTTGTGGATAATCACGTATTTGTCATCGTCTTGGCCGACAATCGAGGAAAATATTCTGAGCAGTATACTGCGCAGCTAATTGCTTCCCATGTTGTAAAGTAGTTCAGGCATAAATCCTCCTTGTTACAGGAGAGAATACTGATGAATTTGCAGTTACATTCTGTTCGAATTCTGCTAATAGCCCCAGGACAGCGACCTGAAACAGAGTTGAAATGAATTAAAAACAGCAAATATCAAATTAATGTGAGCCGGCAATGGGGAATGAAATTATCGCAACGGGGCCGCTTTCAACACATACATACACGAAATTGATCAAGATCTGTATCTCATTTTCGTCTTTATTTCCACTTTATTTGTTCACATTCTGTCTGCAAAATTACTGAAATTTGATTATTCGTCATCATGCCTTATACCATTTGCTTGACAAAAACATCGACTGTAATGTATAAATGGTGTTGTTGAAATTTTATTTTGTGATGTTCTATATATTTATTTTAATAATCTATTGAAATAAAGCTCTTTTTCTTGAAATATTGGTATTCTCCTAATCTGTCTGTTGCTTACATCAGAAGTTTCTTGTACATTTCACTATCAAGACCGTGCTTGCATTCTTCATAACACAAGGTTCTGTGCCTATTTTATGTATGCCAAGCATGTAGTGCTGTTTGCTGGTTTCATACACACCCGAATTCTGTTATAACGTTAAATGGGTTGGAAAAAAGAAGTAGGGCTGAGCTGCTTGAGATGAGGAAGTAATGGGCAGAACTTAAATATTAGTTTGTATTGACACAACAACTTGCAACTTATAGCAGCACCTTTAGCTGATAACTGGTCGAAGGGATCGCCTTGCGTCTCACTGCGTCCATTACAATGGCTCATAAAATTTTGCCCCACTATCAAATATCCCTACTGTCTGTTATACATTGTTGTACGCAGCTAGGAAACTATCAATCAGTTCTTCTTGAATCATACACCACAGGCGTCCACTAAATTCAAAGGAAACAATCATAGGACTAGTGTCCAATGATCAATCTGGAAATGGTACAGGAGTTCCTCTCCCAATCCAAGGATGAGCATATCTGTTGTTTAGTTTTTTATGAGTATTAATATCGAAGAGAAGAGAAAATTCAAGTAAATGGTTGACAAAAATTAGCCCTATATTAAAAAAAACACTCGACATACAAAACGGAATATGAAATAATTAACAATATGTACAGAAAGAAAAATCAGATCGAGGAATGCAAAAATAACACATTATATTAGTGTACTGAAATTCCAAAATGTCTCTATTCTAGCGAATACAAAACACTGAATTATAAATAAGACAACTGGAAGTATTGAAAAGAAGTACAACAAGGAAGATTGGCCCAACATCAGGCACGGAAATCTAAAAGTTCAGGAGATATGATGAAAATTATCATGACACGGAAAACGAAAGACTAAAGACAACAAAAAGAAAACATGTCTTTCAGCTCTCCTGTTAATAAGAATTAAAAAAAAAAACTGAACCCTAGAAGCAAAAAAGATTTACTAGTACAGACAAGAAGAGGAAGAAGAAGAAGTAGCAATACGAAATGTTTACACAGAATATCGGTTTCTTAAGTAGAAACGGTAAATCAGGTACAGGTAACTGATACATATACACTATAAGGCAAAAATATTGCGCACCACGAAGGAATTATCCGAATAGGACGAAAATCTGTAGAAGTGATGTACATATACAGAAAAACAAACGATTACAGTTCCATAAAAATTGGATTATTTATTCAAGGCAAAGAGCTCCACAACCTGAGATGGTCAATAACGTATTGGTCTACGTCTGGCCGGCCGGTGTGGCCGAGCGGTTCTAGGCGCTTCAGTCTGGAACCGCGCGACCGCTACGGTCGCAGGTTCGAATCCTGCCTCGGGCATGGATGTGTGTGATGTCCTTTGGTTAGTTAGGTTTAAGTAGGTCTAAGTTCTAGGGGACTGATGACCGCAGATGTTAAGTCCCATAGTGCTCAGATCCATCTGAACCATTTTTTTTTTGTCTACGTGTGGCCCTTATGCAAGCAGTTATTCGGGTTGGCCTGATTGATAGGATGGCCGCACAACTCAATTTCGCTCAATATAATCTCCAAAACTAATAAAAATTAATAGCTATTCCAATTATTAATTTTTATTTTTAATATGTTCTGATTGAACTGTAACGTAGAAATAGCTGAAGTAATGTACAGATGCAGACTACGTAACGTGCACAGCAGCAAAAAATATTGAACTTTTTGAAACTAAGTAAACTTATTTCTGAACTGTTAAATAAATACATTATTTATAAAATATTTTTATTAGAAGACACATTTATTGACAGTGAGGAATGACTGTTTTAGTAACATACTAGCATGACAAACTATTAGTTATGAAAACAGTATAGAAAGACAATAAACTGAAATAAAGTTTTAATTTAAGACATTGCAGCACACGTCAGCCACAAGTTTGTCAAAATCTTGAGTCATATTTGACGTTGAAGTTCTTAGTATATGTTCTAAATGTTCATCAGTTCAACAAGAGCGAAATTTGCCTTTATTTAAGACCAGAACAGAAAATGTTTCTTCACATGTGTAAGTGCTGCCAAACATGCTGAATGCTTTTACAGCTGCATCTCTTACTTCATTAAATTTATTTTTGTCCACGTTCTTACCGAAATTAAGAAGACCGATTCTTTGTGCCTGGTTTTATGTATTGGAGAACACCGAATTTCTATGATTTACAGTTTGCGATTACAAAAAAAGGGTCTTCTACCACATGTAACACTTCTTTGGACAGTGCAAGCCTCTTGTAGAATTCTTGAACTAATTTATCAACGTCGCGAGAAAATTTCCTTCCTAGCACACCATTTTTATATGAAGATATTGTCCTGCAAATAGGAAAATGTGCCATGTCTCCTTTCAATAGTTGGTTTTTGAAGAATTTTATATTGAAAACTCTTACTGTTGCAAACAGATGGAAAATAAACAGTGCCTTTCCCTGTAGTTTTGATTTCAGCCCGTAAGTGAGCCATGTCATTGGAGAGTTTTACATGAAATCGACTATTTCTTCCCTAAGTACAAAAAAGTGGTGCTGTAGTTCCCCACGACGTAGCCAACGAATGTCCGTATGACACAATAAATCTCAGAATTTCGCGCCTACTGTTTCTTCAGGAAATTCACGAAATGTTCGGTGTTTAAGCCCTCTTGACCGGATGTAGCTGATAACAGAAACCACTGCTGACATGATATGGTCGTATCCCAGAACTTTGCTCCATAGCACTTGTTCATGAACAGTTTAGTGGAATTTGCTTATTGTTTTTCCGGCGTATTCTTCCAGTAGTGAAATTACAGCAAATTTCTTTCCACACATAATTACTCTACCAGTGCAAATGGTCACAATATTTTCAGAAGTGGAACACAGTTTCTTCGTAACAAATTGTTTCACTTCGTTAGAGAGTTCTCCACCGGGTGTTCACCCTTTCACATAACACAATGTTTCCAGTATTTCTATGGTACTAAAGTTGTTATCGATATTACTGATGAAAACCAAAAGCTGTGCGGTATCGTTTATGTCATCCATGAGAAATGAGTAATGAGTAGTACTCGAGTTCTTGGTTTATGGTTTCAAAAATTTGATACCTTTCTGGACATAATTCTGATACAGCGAACATCATGCATTTTTCTAAGAAATGACCTTCCGCGATAGGTTTTCTGTAGCAGTAATTTCTGTAGAAATTAAAAATCTTACGTTTCTAGCCACTTAAACCACTGTATTTGCTTTCTTGAAAAACTGCTTTTGACTAGACAAAGACTCTATCAAACCTTACGCCTCTCGATTTTTCTCCCGTTATCATTCAACTTAGCCAAATCAGCATGCTTCGATTCAAAATGACATCCGATATTATATTCTTTTACGACTGTGTTTGATGCGCAGCAAAGGAAACAAACTGCTTTACCGTTGTACAGTATAAAAAAATACCTACTTGTCCAATCCGTATTAAATACTCTGCGTTCAGACAATTTTTCGCTTGTGGTTGTTGTCACCCATTCTTTCCACCCACCTTGAAGTGAAAATTAATAATTAAAACTCTTACATTACCGTTCACCCAAAGCAGAGGGCTCGTGAAGATTGACACGAGCTGTAAGAAAAAGTAGTATGTTCATCTCAAGACATTTGAATGTGTACTTCTCACCAATAATTTTCTTCTTTAATCAAAGCTATACCAGCAATATTAATTCCACAATAATACAACCAATACATAGACGTATGTATGACTCAGTTCAGACGGTAAGATATAAACATCAGTCAGAAATCAAATTCAAATACAGTGAGACGACCTTACCATGGGACACATACAGTACAGTACCCTGGCAGTTTTTCCTCTTTCAAGAAGTATTAAGTACTAGAAACACTTGAAACGTCGCTTGAAAGCGCAAGAGTCGGGTGCAGTGTTTGCTTGTGCATGTGTGAAGTAACTAATTAGCTTATACCCAGGACTGTGTTCAAATGTGTGTGAAATCATATGGGACTTAACTGCTAAGGTTATCAGTCCCTAAGCTTACATACTACTTAACCTAAATTATCCTAAGGACAAACACACTCACCCATGCCCGAGAGAGGACTCGAACCTCCGCCGGGACCAGCCGCACAGTCCGTGACTGCAGCGCCCCAGACCGCTCGGATAATCCCGCGCGGCCTATACGCAGGACTCTGCGCGCTTGAGGTAGTAGGCGATCGAGCAGCTTCTCTCACCCAAGTTCACCATCTGTTCGCCACTTGGTAGGTGCGCATACAACCTGTTTAGTGGAGCGTGTTAGCAGCGCAATTTTGTTCCGACCGCTGTTTCATGGCAGCGCCACTGGACGCAATCCGAGAAGTGCTATCTTGTCGCAAACACTTCCATTACTAATAAATTTAATAATTTTAACTAATTTGCATCTAGCTGTCGTAGAGACTGTCTTTGCTACAAACAATTTTAAAATGATACCTAGATGTATTAGATTCGTGTAAAAATCACTGAATTATATAAAGAAATATGGAACCGATCATTTTTCAAAGGTTCTGCCGCGGACCACAGCGGGAGACGCAACGGGCCGTACGTGGACCGCGGACCGTATGTTGTGCACTCCTTATTGAGAGAGTTGTTGGATGTCTCCTGACGGATACCGTGCTAAATTCTACCCAGTTGGTGTGATAAATTATCAAAATTCCGAGATGGTTGTAGGGTTTTGCCCATGGTGCTCCAAACATTCTCAATTGGGGACAGATCCAGCGACGTTGCTGGCCAAGATAGGATTTGGCAAGCACGAAGACGCACTGTAAAAACTCTCACTGTGTGCAGGCGCGTATTACCTCGCTGAAATGCGAGCTCAGGATGGCTTGCCATGAAGGACAACAGACGCGGAGTAGAGTATAGTTGACGTATCGCTGTTCTGTAAGGGTCCCGCGAATTACAACCAAAAGAGGTCCTGCTACGAAATGGCACTCCAGACCATCCTTCTAGCCGGCCGGAGTGGCCGACCGGTTCTAGGCGCTTCAGTCTGGAACCGCGTGACCGCTACGGTCGCAGATTAGAATCCTGCCTCGGGCATTGATGTGTGTGATGTCCTTAGGTTAGTTAGGTTTAAGTAGTTCTAAGTTCTAGGGGACTGAAGACCTCAGAAGTTAAGTCCCATAGCGCTCAGAGACATTTTCGAACCATCCTTCTGGTTGTCGGGCCTTACGGCGAGTGACAGTCAAGTTGGTATCCGTCCGTCCCCAGACAGGTCTTTGGCCAGGAATTTCAATGACTGAAGTAGCATTGTCTTCAGTGATGAGTCCTGTTTCTAACCGGGCTCCGATGATCAGCGAACACGTGTTTGGAAACGCCCTGGACAGCGGCGGGATACCAGTCTGAATGTCGCCCGCCATACGACCTGAAACCAAGAGTCTTAAGAGCTTATGCATTTGTATCAGGTACATCTGATGATGAGGCTAGAAGCCTCGAAATGGATCATAGCTTGATAAATGAACATAATTTAATTGCATTCTGAGAATATTTGCTTTATTTGTAGTGACAGAATATTTTTCTAGTTGATTTTGTGATTTGGCAAATTTATTTTTCACTTTAACTTCGCTTTAACTTGGTGAACAGATTCACTTCGTGTCACCATAGTCATAAGGTAACACTTGAAAGTAAACGTAAATTACCCTGCAAAACGCTCCTGACCAAGCTTTACGGAGGAGGAGGATATTAGTGTTTAACGTCCCGTCGACAACGAGGTCATTAGAGACGGAGCGCAAGCTCGGGTTAGGGAAGGATGGGGAAGGAAATCGGCCGTGCCCTGTCAAAGGAACCATCCCGGCATTTGCCTGAAGCGATTTAGGGAAATCACGGAAAACCTAAATCAGGATGGCCGGAGACGGGATTGAACCAAGCTTTACGGGTCAGCATTAACTAAGGACACGACAAGATTAGAATAACTATAGCGATCACAGAGACATCTAAACAATCATTCTTCCCACTTTCGTAAGAGAGTGGAATGGAAAAAAAGCTGAAATAAAGTATCAAGAAATAAAAAAAAGTAAACCTGGAAAGAGGACGTCGATTTTGACCCGCTGACGGCATATACCATCTGGGGGATAGCAGATGTACTGATAATGGTTTCAACGTTGTTCGCCAACAGAAACCGTAGTGTCATAGCTAACAGAGTGCCATCTGCATCTACTCTTTGGTAGCGAATGCTCACTCCCAGAAGGCTCAGTGTGGTGCGAACTTGTGAAGCAAGCAGGCAACCATGCCACAGAGACGCATTCGTGCTTTCTACAGCCAACAGGACGAGTTTGAAAGGGGTCAATTTGTGGTCGTCCGAGTAGCGGGATGGTTATTTCGGATAACTACCACACAAGGTGGCGTGTTGGGTGTTGTGCAACGATGCTAATACGAGTGGTCACATGAACGTTCTCTCGCCCGTATACGAGTTTCTGGACGTCCACACAGCACAGACATCCTCTAGGTTCGTCGTACTGTAACGGCAGCAATGGCAGACCGCACAGCTACCACACCACAAGTAAGAGGGCTCGTGAGCCCAGAAGTGCAACGCGAACTGTTGCGAACCGGTTATGAGGAGTGGAACTACGAGCATGCACACGTCTATCCCGTCTTGTGCTCAAGCCACAGCATCGACGTGCACGGCTCGAGTCGTGCCGTCAGAGGATCACTTGGAAGATCGAATGGAGCGCGGTGGTCTTTAGCGATAAAGCAGATTGTGCCTGCACGAAAATGACGGTTGTTTGCTCGTACGACGTAGATCAGATGAGCGGTGTCTCGTGGAGAACATTCGTCCAAGACACACCGGCCTGCATAAAGTTGTTAGACCCATTCTTTTATCATTCTTGCAATAGGAAGGTGATGTGCTGTTCCAACTGGATAATGCACGCCCACAGACTGCTGGTGAAACTAAACGTGCTTTACAAGACGTGGAGCAACTTTCCCGGCCAGCACGATCTCCGGACTTCTCTCCAATCGAGCACGTGTACACAACATGATGGGACGAGGAGTGGCCGTGCGACTCGTCAACCAACAGCTCTTACAGAGCTACGTGAACAGGTCGAGCAGGCGTGGTATAAAGTATCCTATGACAGTACTCGCCATCTGTGGAATCGACTGCATGCCGCAGTCAGAGCCTTCACTGCCGCACATGGAGGCTACACGACGTCCTAATATAGGTGTTTCAGCACGGGTCGATGTCTTGTACCTCAGAACCACTTATACCATTGATCTGTGAATGTAATCATTTCATGTACTCCATACGCACTGTAGCAACACTCAAACTTGAGTGAACTGCAAACTTCTATCAGGCTGCACTAACTTTTTCCCGCAGAGTCGTTAATTCGACAGTGGAAGGAAGTGTATACAGGGAGACCAACTCTCAACCACTGTAAGCGGTTTAGATAATTATGGGTGAGATACTACAACCTATAGGAATGGTAAACATCATTGCTACGTCAGAATTAGGTCAATCGGAGGCCAACAAGCCCATCAGGTTTGCAGTGATATTGATTGATATTGAACGTAATCTGATTCACGGTACTGTATGTTTGGAGGCCGAACGAAAGATACCAGATAGTGAGTGATGAAGCCCCACAGCCGGCCGGTGTGGCCGAGCGGCTCTAGGCGCTTCAGTCTGGAACCGCGCGACCGCTACGGTCGCAAGTTCGAATCCTGCCTCGGTCATGGGTGTGTGTGATGTCCTTAGGTTAGTTAGGTTTAAGTAGTTCTAAGTTCTAGGGGACTGATGACCTCAGCTGTTAAGTCCCATAGTGCTCAGAGCCATTTGAACCATTTGGAGCCCCATTATAGAGGTACAGTCCATAATTTTTGCTACGCGTATTTGCAGTTAATTCAGGAGTTGGTAATTCTCGCCAAGATAATGTTTTCCTTTGTAAGGGAGGCAGTTACGCTAATTTCGAATCCTTCTTTGCTCATGAATACACAGAAAGACGCCACAAATCTGCTGTGGCCATTAGAAAGCGTCAGTGTATGCCAACGCAATACAAATAAGTAACCTGCACAAAACTGTGCACATGTGCACAGTTACGATATCTGCGAAAAGTCGTGTCCGCCGCACGGTCAGCCGTTTTCTCGGAAAGCCCATGATTTCAAAAGGTCCCACAATCACAATGGGATCCAAATTCTTCTGCCATCACGAGGCGTTTCCTTGGCTGGTCCAGTGAGTCTTCAGTCCATATGACTAGGCATGTTGAGACAGTGTAACAGAATTCTACAGGCCCAGAAGGGGCGGTAAAAGATTGCCGTTAGAGACGGTGAAACAGTTTATGATTTTAAATTTCTACATGTCGTATGGAACTGGTTAAGGTCGGCGATAGTATACGGAAACAGGTAGTTAAATTTTGAGATAGATAGTAACAGTATCATTTTCTTCATAAATTTCTCAATTGTGGAACGCTTGCTTTATTGTTATAAAGAGTTAACTGGAAAATAGTCTTAAAATACTGAAAAACCAAGAAATGCTAGACATATTGTTTAATATGTCCCATGACATAAATATGCTTGAAAAAATAGTTTTTTCATTGTTTGTATTTTCTTAGCAACTGCATCTTAGCCCTGATCAGTGTTTGGAATGTAAACAACTGAATCTGAGAGTGTGAAGTTACGATGCTGTGTGTGCCAGACAAATACATATGCAGCCAAAATATGAGTAAAAACATCACTGAGATGACTTAAACATACAAATCACATAAGGTATATACTGAAATAAATGAATGTTTCTGCGCAAGGTTAGATTTCCGTACGTAACCTTAGTGGCACACATAGCGAATAATCCGCAACACACTTTAGATTAATGTACTTATAACTATAATGCATCTGATGATCGTAGCATGCTGCTGAAACCCATCGCTCTAATAAATGTTAGTAAAAATTGACTGAAGCACAGAAAACTATTTCACGAAGTTAATGACCTCGTTGCTCACTAGGTGTGATAATCAGATCATCAGCAATTATGCTGGCGGCTCGTAATTACGATGGCATACTCTCCACCGATGCCTCATTGCGGCTGATAAGGTAATAACATTCGCTGATGGCACTGCTATCCTCAGTGAAAATGCAGAAGAATTACAGAATCTGCTGATGGAAAGAACAGTCTGTGGAGTTCAAAATATGGAGCGAGAGTAAAACTAAGAAAGGCAGAAACAGTAAGAATTAGCAGAAATGAGATCAGATAGGAACTTAACATTGTAACTGGGGATCACGAAGTAGATGAAATTAAGAAATTCTGGTACCTAGGCAGCAAAATATCCCATGACAGATTGAGCAAGGATGACATAAAAAGCAGACTAGCACTGGCAAAAAGGGCATTCCTGGCCAAGACCAAGAGAGGTCTACTCATATCAAACATAGGTTTTAATTTGAGGAAGTAATTTCTGAGAATGTACGTTTGGAACACAGCGTTATGTGTTAGTGAAAAATGTACTGTGAGAAAACCGGAACCGAAGATATTCGAAGCATTTCAGATGTTGTGCTACAGAATAATGTTGAAAATTAGGTGGACTGATAAGGAGGTTCTCAAGAGAATCGGAGACTATATGGGGAAAAAGGAGTATCTGGAAAAAAAGAAGGGACAGTATGGTAGGACATCAGTTAAGACATTACGGAATAACTTGCGTCGAACCAGAAGGATCTGCGAAGGGGAAAAAAATGTAGAGGAAAACCGAGGGTGGAATACATCGAGCAAATAATTGGGGACGCAAGCTGCAACTGTTGCTCTAAAATGAAAAGATTGGCACAGGGGAGGGATTCGTGATGAGCCGCAAAGGAAACTGTGGCAAGTACTGCTGCCGTGTCCCATCATTAGTATCTCTCTCAAAAATATGGCTGTTGTGAGTCCACCTTGATGCAAAACACTTCGTTATTTATTTACTTATTTATTTCCCCAGACTAGTTTCGGTGACAAAAATCACCATCATCAGTGTGTTCTTTAATCTTATTTATTGCACGTCATAGTACGATTTAAGAATTATTGTTGCTGTTTGGGGCATACTTTGTGCTTTTTCTGTTGCCCTTTTTTTTCTCTCTCAGCATACATAATGACATCCGCAAGTTCGTTGGACGGTAGGTAGCTGAATCTATACACAGAAAAACAAATATTTCGCACTTCTTTTATGGTCCAGAACATTACGCCATGCCGGCCGGAGTGGCCGTGCGGTTATAGGCGCTACAGTCTGGAACCGCGTGACCGCTACGGTCGCAGGTTCGAATCCTGCCTCGGGCTTGGATGTGTGTGATGTCCTTAGGTTAGTTAGGTTTAAGTAGTTCTAAGTTCTAGGGGACTGATGACCACAGTAGTTAAGTCCCATAGTACTCAGAGCCATTTGAACCATTACGCCATCTTGCTGTTGGCGCGTGTCACGAAAGATGTATCGCATGTTGCGATCATGTTATTGTTTTTCTATGCAAACAAGGACCAAATTGAATAGTTCCAAGCTAAAGTTATGGTATCTGTCTCGTTCGACCTCAATTACGTTTTCTCTGTCTCCATTTCTTGTCCTCTAATTACTTGTGTCAATGGTTTTTCTTGGCTGACCGGGGAATTTCTACCGGTTCAGTAGTAACTCTCTGGTATGCAGGCTCTACTTCACAACTTTTGTACCCTGTTAAATCCGTGAGCTTCCTTGTTAATGTTATCGTGGGACTTCATGAGGATACAGATGCTTAATTGAGTGTGTAGTCGACTCTTTTTCAAGCAGAGTTGTGCTCTCCCTTTCTGTACTTTACCCACTGATAACTGTGAAGACTAAGTCCAATCGCGCCTGTAGCAGGAGAAGAATTCGAAGCTTTACGCAGTCAGGCCAAGGAGTTGGGTAGAGAGGTGGTGGTTGCCAAGCCACACAGATGCAAACATAGTTACATCCATTCACAAAGATTGCGGTAGTTGAGGAGAGATGAAGGGGCTAACGCAAGACAATTTGGCATGGAGAAAAGTATCAAATTAATCTTCGAACTGAGGACCACAGTGAGCCTGGAAAACAGCCTAAAAAACACACTCGGTATGAAAAACCAATGGCCGTTACACCGCTGTCCAGCTTCTATTCTCTGTCTCTCCTACCTGTTTCGCAAGCTAGCCTGCTGCCGTTTAAGCTGCACGGCTAGTGAAAAAAAGTGAAAGAACCTGGAGGAGAATATGTCAGCAACTCATCGTAGAATGTTTTATTCGATATCAGTGACTACTGATAAACTATCAGTCAATGACGCACTCATTTGCATCAAGATAGGATTGCCGACTGTACGAGGCAAGTCCTTATTGGCGCGAGGAGCGGCTAGGATAGGAGCGCAGGCGCCAGCCTCGTCATGAGCGGAGCAGATGGCCCGGCGGCGGCAGTTACTCATGCGAGGCGCCCATATCGATCCATCGCAGCTCGTGGTGAGTCACACCGGCGATCGATTTGCTGACGTCTTCCCCAGCGAGGCGCCCGCGATCAGGGGAAGAGGTCGCGACGACCACTGCACCACCTCCTCATCTCCCACGCACGCTGACGCTAGTAAGTGGCCCAAACAGGAAGGTCTCTAGTCCACTGAATTAGCGTGCGTTGATGTCTTGCCTTGTATCTGTTTATTTTCGTTTAGGATTAGCAGCAGTGTGTGGCTGACGATGCTCTTGGTAACAAAAATGTATTTCTTGTACGGTGGTAAGGACTTGCAGAAGAACTTGGAGAACATATATTTAGGCGTAATGAATGGCATCTGTCTTTAAATAATGTAAAATAATGACTAAAACGTTAGTAAAATTAGTGGTGAACACTTTGAGTATGTCACACAGGGCAGGTATTTCAGAAGTGATATAAAATGTGACAATCATTTAAAGTCAGTATTCAGTGTTCTAAGGGTTCTGAAAACATGTAGTGCATCTGTAATGGAAATTGAGAACAATCACGGACCAGCTATAGGGTAATGTTCCTATGTTTGGAGTCCTTATCAATTAGGCATGACAACGGACATCAAATAAATCAGGTAGGCACTATCAGAATCCCAACAGATCGGTATAAACCATAAGAGAATGTACCATATATGCTCACGAACTTAAATGGGAATCCTTGGAAGAAAAGCGACGTATTTGATTCATAACCCTGTTATATCAGTTTAGAGAACTGCCTTCACAGTACATTGTGTGACAATTCTGCTGTCACCATCATAATGTCGCCCCGTGGAGCCAAGTACAAGATTAAGAAGCCTATCCCGTTAATGCAACAAACACAGAAGGAAGGAGTGTTAAGCAATGATCAAGCCAATGCAGCAAAACGATGTCATAGGAAGAGAGGTTCCATCATTTTGGTGACTACGTACAGCTGAGCAAGAATGGATCAGTCGGAGCACCAGTAACCATCCAGCACACTAACACTGCAGATTACACCTACCAGAGCGCCTGAAACGTAAATCTGCTACATCACGAACTTCAGGAAAGCTGACAAGATGGGAAAAGTAGGCCAAGTGATATCTTGCCTCATAGTAGCAAGACGAAATTGGGCCAGTCTCGCATGAATATTACTTATTTCCAGTGGGAGTATCTCAGTCTGCAGCTGACCAACCTGGGGGAGGGATCTATGGCGCTCTGCCATCTACACAACTAGCTGCCTTTAAGCTTCTTCGATACTGTTAGCCACACTGCCATCATCCACGCAGAGTCCGACGAGAACAGCTTGTGTGCCTTTGACTAGTAGGCCATTGGAGATCTACTATAACTACCTTCCATCCTTAGGTTGTCGGGTCCCTGTCCAGGTATGTGCAGTTGCTCTTCTGTCATGAGGGCTGAGCTGTTTTGGTTGCCCATCCCCCACACCTGAAGGCAGACTCTGCTGTCAGTGGCTGTCCTGTGTGTTGTCTACAGCGCCGTTCCCTGGTCAGCCAACTCCGAAGCAGCTAGCTGCCTTGGACAGAGCTGACGAAGCTGCGTGCTGGCTGCGTTGGACTGAGCGCCTCATTATGTCACTGGAGTTGATGGAACAGCCACCGCTGTGAGCCACACCTTGGTCAGCACATGCATGGTGGCAACCTTATTTCGGCACACCTGTCAGTGCTACACGCCTGGAACATCGATACTTCAATTGTTGTATTTTATCGACAATAAATGTTTGTTGTCTTAACATTGTTTTGCTAGTGCCCCTTGCTGAGTATCCAGGTATAACCACACTCCACACTGCACCAACGCAACCGACAACAGTAGAGGTCACAGCTCCAGTCTTTACATTTGATGTGAGAATGGTTATCACAACATATTGGTGACGGGGGAAGCATGCCTGCTGGATCGCTGAAGAAGATGGCCTTATTACTACTGGGTTGCGGGTTCATCGACATGCTGTTCGGTGACTGCAGGATTTTTTTTCTTGTTTTCATTTGACTGCAAGGATCATGGAGACTCAATTGGTTATTTTCCAGGTGGCCAGTTGTAACTGCATATGTAAGCGAAGGAAGTGAACTCAGATGATGTTCTAAGTTTGTGTGTGTCAATTTGTACTGTTTGCAACAAGCACTTCAATTTGCTCTGAGTAAGTGGTGTGGCTCACTGTATTTGCGTATGAGGCAACGATATTGATAAGTAGTCATTTGGGCAGAACATTATATTGTAATAACTACACTCCTGGAAATTGAAATAAGAACACCGTGAATTCATTGTCCCAGGAAGGGGAAACTTTATTGACACATTCCTGGGGTCAGATACATCACATGATCACACTGACAGAACCACAGGCACATAGACACAGGCAACAGAGCATGCACAATGTCGGCACTAGTACAGTGTATATCCACCTTTCGCAGCAATGTAGGCTGCTATTCTCCCATGGAGACGATCGTAGAGATGCTGGAAGTAGTCCTGTGGAACGGCTTGCCATGCCATTTCCACCTGGCGCCTCAGTTGGACCAGCGTTCGTGCTGGACGTGCAGACCGCGTGAGACGACGCTTCATCCAGTCCCAAACATACTCAATGGGGGACAGATCCGGAGATCTTGCTGGCCAGGGTAGTTGACTTACACCTTCTAGAGCACGTTGGGTGGCACGGGATACATGCGGACGTGCATTGTCCTGTTGGAACAGCAAGTTCCCTTGGAGGGCCAGGAATGGTATAACGATGGGTTCGATGACGGTTTGGATGTACCGTGCACTATTCAGTGTCCCCTCGACGATCACCAGTGGTGTACGGCCAGTGTAGGAGATCGCTCCCCACACCATGATGCCGGGTGTTGGCCCTGTGTGCCTCGGTCGTATGCAGTCCTGATTGTGGCGCTCACCTGCACGGCGCCAAACACGCATACGACCATCATTGGCACCAAGGCAGAAGCGACTCTCATCGCTGAAGACGACACGTCTCCATTCGTCCCTCCATTCACGCCTGTCGCGACACCACTGGAGGCGGGCTGCACGATGTTGGGGCGTGAGCGGAAGACGGCCTAACGGTGTGCGGGACCGTAGCCCAGCTACATGGAGACGGTTGCAAATGGTCCTCGCCGATACCCCAGGAGCAACAGTGTCCCTAATTTGCTGGGAAGTGGCGGTGCGGTCCCCTACGGCACTGCGTAGGATCCTACGGTCTTGGCGTGCATCCGTGCGTCGCTGCGGTCCGGTCCCAGGTCGACGGGCACGTGCACCTTCCGCCGACCACTGGCGACAACATCGATGTACTGTGGAGACCTCACGCCCCACGTGTTGAGCAATTCGGCGGTACGTCCACCCGGCCTCCCGCATGCCCACTATACGCCCTCGCTCAAAGTCCGTCAACTGCACATACGGTTCACGTCCACGCTGTCGCGGCATGCTACCAGTGTTAAAGACTGCGATGGAGCTCCGTATGCCACGGCAATCTGGCTGACACTGACGGCGGCGGTGCACAAATGCTGCGCAGCTAGCGCCATTCGACGGCCAACACCGCGGTTCCTGGTGTGTCCGCTGTGCCGTGCGTGTGATCATTGCTTGTACAGCCCTCTTGCAGTGTCCGGAGCAAGTATGGTGGGTCTGACACACCGGTGTCAATGTGTTCTTTTTTCCATTTCCAGGAGTGTATATGCTAGCAGTATATTTGAGTGCTACATTGCGCTTTTAGTATTTTTGTCTCTTTTTTGAGCTTTATATAATTCTTTGAGGGTAAATCACATCCGAGTCGGAAACGCAGGGAATTTTTCAAGCTTTAGTAGTGGAAGTAGCTGAGTTGCGGACGAGCCATGCTTGTACGTTTAAGCATTTATGGGCTACGTATACAGACCTAGAAGCTTTAGATGAGGAAAATAGTACTGAGTGGGTCATTGAAGGGAACAGCTCTGGTTTTACGAGTAGTTTACCTGTTTCCATAGTATATCCAAATAACTAACCTAGATAGACCTGTTGACACCGCAACAAGTAACAAATAGGGAGGCGTCTGGTGGATCATTTCATGACACATTGGAATGAAAATATTAGAGCTGTCATTGTGGAAGTTCGGGTAATTTAATTTGATGCTTGAAGTACGAACTTTGTGAAAGTTATTGAGAGTAATGTAAAAGCATAAGCTCCAATATCTTGGAACATGCAGAGTGTGAAGTACCTGTAGCGTAATTTCATTTGATGCGTGAAGTACGAACATTGTGGAAATTATGGAGAGTAATGTAAAAGCGTAAGCTCCAATATCTTGGGAGACGCAGAGTCTGAAGTAGCTGTAGTGCCAAATGGAGTAAGTGCGTGCTGTCTAAAGTAAATGAATATATGATTAACAAAATGGATGATACTGATTTAGAAGCAGTAGTTTCTACGCCATTCGGTGATAAAGGTGTTATTTTGAGGCCACAGAAACTGGGCCAGGTGCACAGGGCAGCACAAGTGCCACTGATTCTTGTATTGTGCAGACTGCAACTGTCAAACCCAGGAAGATAGTGTTGCGACCAAATGAGTCAGATGCATGTGTTGTATCGTCGAAAGGGTCTATTATCTCGGAAGTAGAACAACCTAAATAGTGTTTGGTATCTGTAGCATTCGATGCGCAAGGTACAGTGGCGAAGAGGACAAGGGAGTTGATCGTGAAAAGGTATAAGAAAGCACGACTTGCAAGGCATAGTCAGTCTGTTGGCAGCTGCAAAATAAGGGAATTAATTAGAGTTACGGACCAGTATGTAAGTAATATTTGTGTAAGAGTAGTTTTAAAAACGCGTGCTCTAGAAAAATGTGAGGGAAGCGTTAGGTTCAAAGGCAAATTTTTAGATGGTGTACGGAAACAGCAGGTTAAAAAGTCAGCAGATAGGCAAAGAAGATGCCAAACATGATAAATAACTAGTAGAAACATTTTCTGTGTAATAATTTGCTGAGGAGGAAGAGTTTTTGCAATCATATTGTAGCGGATATTTATATAATTATTTAATGTGGTGTTATTTGTATGTGGAAATGTGATAAGCTTATCAGTAGAAGTAAGTATTAGCTAAGTGAGAGAATAATGGATTACCTGTTAAGCAAGAAGTAAATTTGCTATACTGTTTGCGAGTTGAGTGGCGTGAGGAATGATTACACTAGTACACAAGTAAACGTTTAGAGGGAAATTTTCAGTAAAAATATGTGACTAAACTAGAGAAAATAATGCCTTAGATCTAAGTGCATAGCTGATGAACCATGTGAATCAAACCAGAGTAGAGTAAGAAAGAAAGCAATAACATTGTGTATAACTGCTTATTTATATGTGTGTTAAGGCTTTTTTTTAACATATCTTGACTAGAGTTTTTGGAGAAGAGAGGAGTACTGCGCAGCAAAATAACATATTGGTTCAGCAAAGTAAAGTATCTTCCCTGGTAATGTAAAAAGTCATGGAACGGAGAAATGTTGAGCAACGCCCATGTCTAGGGCATTGAATCATCTGGAGCCAGTGCAGCAAAACAGCGTAACAGGAAGAAATGTTCCATTACTTATGCGAAAATGTTTGACTGAGAAAACTAGCCCAAGTCGGATGTAAGACTATTAGCACATTGATTCTTCAGAATACACTAGTCAGAACGCCTGAAACATGAATTTGGAGCATCATAAAGCGTACAGGAAAGCTGAGCAAACGGGAAAAACAGGCCAGGTGACATCACGCCTCACACGTGCGTAACAAAAGTGGCCCAGTCTCCAATAAACAGTGCTCCAGCCTGTAGGAGGAACCTATGCCAATCTGTCGTCTTCTGAACTAGCTTCCTGAGAGCGGAATTTTTTTTCATCAGTTTTCGACTGGTTTGATGCGTCCTAAATTACATGATGTGTATATTCCAATCTCTGTCCTCCCCTACAGTTTTTGCCCTCTACAGTTCCCTCTAGTACTACGAAAAATAAGTCTTAACACATGTCCTATCATCCTGTCCCCCCCTTTTTTCAGTGTTTTCTATGTATTCTTTTTCTCCCCGATTCTGCGGTGAACCTCCTCATTCCTTACCTATCAGTCAGCCTAATTTTAAACATTCTTCCGTAGCAGCACATCCCCAAATTCTTCAAATCTCTTCTTTTCCGGTTTTCTCACAGTCGATGCCTCACTACCATACAATGCCGCGATCCAGACATACATTCTCAGAAATTTCATCCTCTAATTTAGACCTATGTTTGATACAGCAGACTTACTTTTGCCAGGAATGCCAGCTTTAAATAGCTAGTCTGCTTTTTATGTCCTCTTTGTTCCGTCCGTCGTGGGTTATGGTTCAAATGGCTCTGAGCACTATGGGACTTAACATCTCAGATCATCAGTCCCCTAGAACTTAGAAAAACTTAAACCTAACTAACCTAAGGACATCACACACATCCATGCCCGAGGCAGGATTCGAACCTGCGACCGTAGCGGTCGCGCGGTTCCAGACTGCAGCGCCCAGAACCGCTCGGGCACCAGCGGCCGGCCGTCGTGGGTTATTTTGCTGCCTAGGTAGCGGGATTTCTTAACCTCAGGTACTTCGTGACTACCAGTCCTCATGGTAACTTTCTTGCTGTTCTCATTTAAGCTACTTTTCATTGCTTTTGCCTTTCTTCGGATTACTCTCAATCCGTATTCTGTATTCATTAGACTGTTCATTCCATTATGCTGACCATGTAATAATTCTTTACTTTCACTGACGATAGCAACATTATCAGCGAATCTTATCACTGATATACTTTCACCTTGAATTTTAATTCCAGTCTTGAACCTTGTATTTGTTTCCGTCATAGCCACTTCGATGTGTAGATGGAACATTACGGGCGATTGACTACACCCCTGTCTTACGCACTTTTTAAAGTGAGCAATTCGTTCTTGGTCTTCCACTCTTATTTTTCCCTCTTGGTTCTTGTACATATTGAATAACACTCGTCTTCACTTACACCTTGCTCCAGTTTCCCTCGGAATTTCGAAGATCTTGCACCATTTTACACTGTCGAACGCTTTTTCCAGGTTAACAAATCCAATGAAAGTTCTTGATTTTTCTTTAGTCTTTCTTCCGTTATCAGCCGCAACGTAGAACTGCCTGTCTGGTACCTTTACCTTTCCTAAACGTAAACTGATTGTCATCTAACACGTCCTCAATTTCTTTTCCATTCTTCTCTATATTATTCTCGTCAGCAACTTGAATCCATGAGCTTTTATGTTGATAGTGCAATAATTCTCGCACTTGTCTGCTCTTGCTGTCCTCGGAATTTTGTGAATGTTTTTTACAAAGTCAGATGGCATATCGCCAGACTCATTCATTCTACACAACAAAGTGGACAATCGTTTTGTTTCCTCTTTCCCCAATGATTTTAGAAATTCTGATGGATTGTTATCTGCCCCTTCTGCCTTATTCGATTACAAGTCTTCTACCACGTTATCAGACAAGTTTTCCCCTTCGCAGAGGCCTTCAATTTTCTGTTTCCACCTATCCAATATCTCTCTTGCGTTTAGGAGTGGAAATCGTATAGTACTTTAATGTTACCACTCTTGCTTTTAATTCACCGAAATTCGTTTTGATTTTCCTATATGCCGAGTCAGTCCTTCCGACAATTATTTCGTTTTCGGTTTCTTCACATTTTTCATGAATCCGCTTCGTTTCTGTTTCTCTGAACTTCCTGGTTACTTCATTCCTAAAATTCGGAGTAGGTATTAAAATACATGGAGAAGAAATAAAAACTTTGAGGTTCGCCGATGACATTGTAATTCTGTCAGAGTCAGCAAAGGACTTGGAAGAGCAGTTGAACGGAATGGACAGTGTTTTGAAAGGAGGGTATAAGATGAACATCAACAAAAGCAAAACGAGGATAATGGAATGTAGTCGAATTAAGTCGGGTGATGCTGAGGGAATTAGATTAGGAAATGAGACACTTAAAGTAGTAAAGGAGTTTTGCTATTTGGGGAGCAAAATAACTGATGATGGTCGAAGTAGAGAGGATATAAAATGTAGACTGGCAATGGCAAGGAAAGCGTTTCTGAAGAAGAAAAATTTGTTAACACCGAGTATAGATTTAAATGTCAGGAAGTCGTTACTGAAAGTGTTTGTATTGAGTGTAGCCATGTATGGAAGTGAAACGTGGACGATAAATAGTTTAGACAAGAAGAGAATAGAAGATTTCGAAATGTGGTGTTACAGAAGAATGCTGAAGATTAGATGGGAAGATCACATAACTGATGAGGAGGTGTTGAATAGAATTGGGGAGAAGAGGAGCTTGTGGCACAACTTGACTAGAAGAAGAGATCGGTTGGTAGGACATGTTCTGAGACATCGAGGGATGACCAATTTAGTATTGGGGGGCAGCGTGGAGGGTAAAAATCGTAGAGGGAGACCAAGAGATGAATACAGTAAGCAGATTCAGAACGATGTAGGCTGCAGTAGGTACTGGGAGATGAAGAAGCTTGCATAGGACAGAGTAGCATGGGGAGCTGCATCAAACCAGTCTCAGGACTGAAGACCACAACAACAACAACAACAACAAGTGACTTGCATTTCTCTGTTCCTGAATTCCCCAGAACATTTTTGTACTTCCTTCATTCATCAACAGAAGTATTCCTTATGTTACCCATGATTTCTTCTCAGTTAGCTTCTTTGTACCTACGACTTTTTTTCCAACTTGTGTACTGCCCATTTTAGATATGTCCATTCCTCTTCAACTGAACTGTCTACTGAGCTATTCTTTATCGCAATATGTGCAGACTAAGAGAACATCAAGCGTAACTCTTCATTCCTTAGTTCTTCCGTGTCCCTCTTATTTGCAAAATCATTCTACCTGAAAAGTCTCTTAAATTTCACTATACTCCTTGTCAGTACTAAATTGTGATATAAGTCCATATCTGATACTGGATTCGCCTTACAACCCCGCGTCTGATTTCAGAATCTCTGCCAGACCATGATGTAATTTAACTGAAATCTTTCAGTTTCTCGAGGCCTTTTCCATGTTTGCCTCCTCCGCTTTTGATTCTTGAACAGAGTATTTGCTATTATTAGCTGAAATTTATTGCGGAACTCAATTAGTCTTTCACCTCTCTCATTCCTTTTCCGAAGCCCATATTCTCCCGCAATACCTTCTTCTGCCCCTTCCCTTGCAACCGCATTCCAATCCCCCATGACTATTAGATTGTTAAAAATGGTTCAAATGGCTCTCTGCACTATGGGACTTAACATCTGAGGTCATCAGACCCCTAGAACTTAGAACTACTTAAACCTAACTAACCTATGGACATCACACACCTCCATGCCCGAGACAGGATTCGAACTTGCGACCGTAGCGGTCGCGCGGTTCCAGACTGAAGCGCCTAGAACCGCCCGGCCACTAGCGGCCGGCCTTAAATTGTTATTTCCCTTTACGTTCTGAATTACTCGTTCAATGCGCTCATAAACTTTTTTTACCTCTTTATCTTCGGATTGCTATGTCGGCATGTATACCTGAACTAACGTTATCAGTGTCGGTTTGGCGTCGATTCTGATGAGAACAACCCTGTGACTGAACTGTTCTGAGAAACTAACTCTCTGCCCTACCTTCCTATTCGTAACAAATCCTACTCCTGTTACATTTTCTGGTGCTGTTAATACTAGCCTGTAGTCATCTGACCAGAAATCCTTGTCTTCTTTTCATTTCACTTCACTGGCCTCCACTATATGTAGATTGAGCCTTAGCATTTCCCCTTTTAGATTTGCTAGCTTCCGTACCACATTTAAACTTCTGATAGTCCACGCCCCTATGCGTAGAACGTTATCCTTTCGTTGGTTCTTCAGTCTTTTTCTCAAGGTCACCTCCCCCTCGGCCATCCCAATCTGAAGATCCGAATGGGGCTATTCCGCAATCTTTTGTGAATGGAGAGATCAGCATGACACTTTTTCACTTACAAGCCACATGTCATGTGGATAGACGTTATGTGTCTTTAAAGTAGCGGTTTCCACTGCCTTCTGCATCCTCATGCCATTGATTATTGCTGATTCTTCGCCTTTATGGGCGGTTTCGCACACCCAGAGCAAAGAGTGTGCCCCGCACCTCCGTCCGCTCCTGCGCCCTCTTTGACAGGGCCGTTGGGTGAATGAGGACGACTTCTTATGCAAGAAGTCTTAGTCCGTCATCTCTTGATTTTTATTCAGAATGTAAGCAGATGCGGGGTTCGAACCCGGGACCAAGGATCTCTTGACTATTAACCCAAGACGCTACCACTAGCAAGTCCCATCCTAGGGAACTTCGGTGGTATCGTATCTTATCAATACTGCTGGAGCCGGCGCCGCGCTGATTCCTGCCAACGCCGCGAGCAGCGCTTTGAACATCACCGACAATGAAGAAACTCCAGGCCGCCGACCAATGAAGGCCCACATTGCGGCACTGCAAGAGGCGGACACCTGGGCACCAGTTCTAGTTCAAGATACTCCTGTTTGCTAGCTGGTGCCGAATGGTACTCCGAGTTGCTGATATTTAGCTATTCAGGCAAACATTCAATGTACTTAGATGCACATCTGCTTATAGCTAGCCACGTCTGCCACAGGTTATGAACAGGGTAGCATTTCTTCACCCAAAAGCAGAGTACAATACATTTATTTACAGTGCGCTTGTCTCAACTAAACGCCGGCCGGTGTGGCCTAGCGGTTCTAGGCCCTTCAGTCTAGAACCGCGCGAGCGCTACGGTCGTAGGTTCGAATCCTGCCTCGGGCATAGATGTGTGTGATGTCCTCAGGTTAGTTAGGTTTAAGTAGTTCTAAGTTCTAGGGGACTGATGACCTCAGATGTTAAGTCCCATAGTGGTCAGAGCCATTTGAACCTCAACTAAGCTTTTGCTTATCTGTCCAGATACCTACGGGGACAGATCCCTTTGGCCACCTTCCACCTATTTATCATTGGCTGCAAGGACGTGACATTTAGCTCCTCGTAACATAACGGTTACCGACTCGTATGATTACAATTTCGAAGCTGTTAGTAATAGCGCTGTCGTCCAAGCAGAGTCCAATGAGAAGAAGTTAGACGCCTTAGTCCAGTGGACAGCTGGAATGCTCTGCTACAACTGCCTTCCCATCAGGTTCAGCTGCTCTTCTGTCACCACGAGCGGTGAGCCGTCTCGGCTCTCCACCTCGTGCTCCTGAGAGCCGACTCTGCTGGTTGCATGGGGGTCAATGATCTCAGAATGTAGCTAGACTTTTGCCGTCGCCTTGGGTGCGAGCCAAGGCACATACCTGGTGGACACCTCCGGCCAGTGCACCTGTCAACATTAACTGCCTGGTTCGTCGATAGCTTTATGAACAATAAACATTTGGTGCCTTGGTATTTCTTTAGTAGCTCCCCGTGGTAGGAGTCCAACAGGCATCAAACCACTCCGTACTGTAGCACTGCAGCCCACAACAGTAGAGGTCACACCAACAACCTCTACAATATATCTTGCATACGTATCATGAGAATAAGGGAGACAAAAATACGTACAGACGCACAAAGCCAATTTTCCATTGCTCAGTAGGCAAATTAAACAAGAAACGAAATCGATTATATTGGCATGATGTTTTCTCTGTTATCCGACGTAGAGTGGCTGGCGCCGTGTGGATGCACAGGGTAGACCAAAAGTCACAAAGGGCTTAGAACTGAGAATAATTTACTTATTTATACTTTTAAGCAATCTTTTGTTTCATGTTGTGACAAGAAGGACGAGAGACAGGGTTTACAGGGCGTTCAGAAACAGTTTGTAAGGTTTGTAAGGGTGTTTTAGGGTAGATTTTGCTGAGAAATAGCTCTTAAGAAAAAGATTCGATACATCGTGCCGTTTTCGAGTTAATTAGCATTACCATTAGTCAATCATGCCGTTGTACGCACAAATTAAGGCAGCCCATCAGATAAAATTAGTAGCAGTTGTTTTCATAGCATAAATAATAACACACGGGACTGCACAGTCTTTGGCTCTGGTTCGATCCTTACTTCAGTCCAGTGTCCAATTTTCGTATCGCTCAGTTGTTCGGTTTTAGGAACCCAAACTAAGAACACGTTTGGCGACACCGTCTCTGGCGGGCCGCCTGAATTTGCGCATGTGCAGTGGCCTTATTGGCTAACTTATATGCTAACGGTGCAATGTATCGAATTTTTTTCTTAAGAGTTATCTTCAGCACAACCTAGGTTGCAACATTCTTACAAGTCTTTGTTTCTGACCACGTTGCTGTGTCGTTCAAAGAACAAGGTCCTATGTGAAAGAACGACTGAATGACAAGTAAGGGCAATCGCTGCCTGACACAGCAACGATAGGGATGTCGGCATACACACATCCTCAAGAATTTGCATACATCGCCACAGCCGGAAGATTAGTTACGTCAGAATGCAGTGCCGCTAACCGCACTCCATGATTATCGCCTTAAACGACAGCTACGTCTTACTTCAGCCAGAACTGTATGTCAAAGTTAGTCAATTATACATTCAGAGGTGACCATGTAGTATTGTATCAAGTGATAAGTTAGCGATCAACAACAGTAACAAATGCCTGGATATTCCTGTGAACGTCGATTGTTTCCAAGTTAAATATTTCAAGCTGTTCAAGTTTTAATAAAGTGATGTAATATTTTGTGTGTGTTTAGTATCTGCTAGGCCTCTTCCAGAACTAAACCTAGACTTCGTAGGACCCGCTACAGTGCCGAAGCGCATGTCTGGAGTGTTATTTCGTCCGGCGCTACAAAGGCGACAAGGATGGTTGCTGGTATATGATAGTGTGTGTTCCTTCACCGTATGTCTCACAGCGGCAACAATGGTGTGTGCACGTTTATTCCAGTGCATTGTCACCCACCCTGGTTCTTAGTGTTCCGCTAGTCACAGCGACCCAATTGATATTATTTTATTTTTTCGTCTATTATAAAGTATTTAACAACGCCTGAGTCCCCGCGAAAAATGTCTCTGAAGGAAGTTATCGAGTTTCAGACGTAGCAGATTGAATGACTGCTGCTCAGTGTACAACAGATGGCAATCTTATTGTCGCAACAAGCAGCTCCACAACCGGTTGGAACTGCCAAGTTCCGCTAGTTTAGCAGTAAAGAAGAGGACTGCTCACAATATCGCACCTAACTCAAAGTCAATTTCACTGCATACAAAATTCAAGGTATGGCGCGCTTTGCTTACAATCTATCAACTATTGGTGCCAACGTGTACAGACAGTGTCTTAAATTGTGCTCTGTCTCTCATCCGGGAGATATTACTTATGAGGAACTTGTTCGTAAACTCGACGAACATTATGAGTCATTGCTTCGTGTGGCTGTGGCGAGATTTGCAATTTTTGTCTTAGGAAGTACCCTGAACAGTCATTAAAACAGTGGGTTGCTGAACTTAACTGCCCACAAGATATTGCAGGTTGAAGTACGAACCCATTCGTGCTGCTATCCTAAAATTCGGATCTGAAAACGGTTTTATAAATTGTATAGCCTCAAAGTATCATGGATGCAAATGTAGTTGACTTTTAGGATCCCTCTGTGTCTCTTGTTTATAGTGCACAAGGCACTCAGTGTAAAGTTCAAGCCAATGTTAAAGTGAATAAAATCAGGCCTCAGATTAACGGTAAAAGTAAAGGTAAAAGTTTTCAGTCATGTGGTTTGCAAGGTGTATTCAAGAATAAGATGAGGAATTGTTCCCAGTGCTTTTCAAATCATGATAGAAAATCTTATCCTTATTGGGACGCAAGGTGTTTCAACTGTGGTGAATAATGTCATACCCAGACAATTTGTTTACTGTGCAAGAAACAAGTCTCACACACAGCTTCAGTGTAGCTTTGAGAAGTGAGTGTCATGTCGGCACTGCCATTACAGCAGCACACACAAAGGCTCGGTTTCTCCGTCGCAGAAACCTTCTTCTGTAGCCCACAGACAGAATAACAAACTTTTTGTTCAATTAAGAGTGGCTCAAAAGACAATTAATTTTCAGTTAGACGCAGGTGCGTCTCTTTCCCTCATCAATAAATACACCTGTCCAATGATCGGTAGCTCAGTAGTGGTAGTTCAGTAGTGGTACATGAAAAATTAATCTTGCATCCAACAAATGTGATTGGACCAGTGAGTAGCTCCTCTTGAGAAACATTATTCGGCTGCAAGGTTAACACTTGCTTTATCACTACCTCGTACTACAGCAAGTGTTAACCATGAATTACCAGGAACAAGTTCAGTAGTGGTACATGAAAAATTAATCTTGCATCCAACAAATGTGATTGGACCATTTTCATTATATACAAGAAATAGGAGACGTGTTAATGCTAACGAAAGAGTGAATGTTTGGGCCAAGATTGATGGTACTTTATCAAATTATATTAAAGTACAAGGTGACATTACTGTATATTATCATTCCTAATAAAGAGAACCATCCTTATCTATCCCGTGAAATTTTTTTTTTTTTTAAATAAAAATACTAATTCAGCTACTGAAGCATCTTTCTCTTCTGTGGGTTGCAGGGGTTACGACCCCTGGGGAGGTGGGTGGGTCTTTTTATTTGCTGTGTGCATAATGCGCTCTAAGGCGGGTGACCTTGAAGGGGACTTAGCCGCTGAGCGAGGCAGCCGGGCAACACGGGCCCTAGATTTACTAGGCCCGTGTTGCTGGATATAATAGACATGAAATGCCAGCATTTGGCACGTGCAGGTTACTAGCAAATTTTCCTGACGTTACAAAGATTGTTTAATATCAGGTGCTATGTCCTCCAAACAGTGCCGTCATATGTGATTTAGATTTGTTTGATTGTTCAAACTGTGTGTTAGACGGTTTCTTGCCCTGGCTGCACCGTGAACATATTGTCTGGGTATGATCTTACTTACCATAGTTGAAACACTTTGTGTTCCAACAAGGATAAGCATACGTGAGAAGGTATTACAAATCAGATTTTCAGACCCCATACTAGTGTTTCAGACCTCATACTAGTGTAATAAGTGAAGTGAGATTTTTAAATCAGGGTTAGGAAGGGCTAAAGATTTTGAGGCCACAGTGCTATTAAAGGCTATGAGAAATCACGATTTTATCATCGTCGACCTCTCCCCCATGCCACACATGAGCAGGTGATGAGGAACTGCAACTAGGGAGAGACAAAGGCGTAATGCAATCCATTTCTGCAAGTCATTGGGAACCCCTCGTGGTCATTCTCAAAAAGCCATCAATAATTTTAGCCGGCCGCTGTGGCCTAGCGGTTCAAGGCGCTTCAGTCCGGAACCGCGGGACTGCTACGGTCGCAGGTTCGAATCCAGCCTCGGGCATGGAGGTGTGTGATGCCCTTGGGTTAGTTAAGTTTAAGTGGTTCTAAGTTTAGGGGACTGATGACCTCAGATGTTAAGTCCCATAGTGCTTAGAGCCATTTGAACCATCAATAGTTTTATGCAGATGGGCTGATCTGAAAGCAACAGCAAACTATTAACTGTTACGGATTCATTTCCTGTCCCAGAAGAATTAATGGACACATTGGAAGAGGGCAGTTCCGTTTTTGATATGGATGAGCACTGTAACCAATATTTTGTGATTGGCACTCACCTGGGATTGTTCCAGGTTCAAAGGCTATCAATCACAAGTGCTGCAACTCTTGGTATTTTTCTAATTGTCCTGGAACAATTAACAGCCCAAGTCCTTTCTTGTACAAACAGCCTGGACGATAGTGTTGTCATGGGTTGTATGCTTGCCAAACATTGGGCAAGTTCAGAATTATGCTTGAAGTTCTTGCTGTGGCTGGCCTAAAGCGTAACAAGGAGGAGTGCTCCTTCTTCCGCGAAGTACTTGAATGTCATAAATGCACAGACATGTATGTTATTCACGCTTGTCTGCAATTAAAGATCTACCGGTGCCCCATCACACCAAGGAGCTACAGGCAGTTATGCGGAAGATCATTTACTGCATTAAGTATATTGCAAACGCTGCGCTGACTGGTGCTTCTCTAAACCGGCCTTCTTTTGTAATGTCCCGAGGCTATCAGGATGCATTTCAGCGGTTAACAGAAGCATTGTTAAGTCATCATTGTCTGATTCATCTTGGTCCAGCTGAAACTGATGTGTTAGCTGTGGATGCGTCTTACAGGTTTGCAGCTGGGTTCTCCCATAGAATTGGTTCATCAACTCTATCTACTGCGTTTTTCCTCTAAAATTCTCAACAAATTGCAGTGGAATTACAATCAACTTGAAAAAGAGACGTTCGCTATTTTCTATGGTGTTACCCTCAGAAGTTCTATATGACTACGATCACCGGCCTTTAACGGTTTTCTTCAATCCTACTACGCCTGTTCCGCCGTTAGGCTGCTGTTGCCTAATTATCAGTACGAGTTGTTGTACACGCTCACTGCACAACATCCGAATGCTGACTTGTTGTCTCGATTATTGACCGGTACTGACACAGTATTTGATTCGTCTGAGGAATCACGTCATCAAATCGATACTCAAATTCAAATGGTTCAAATGGCTCTGAGCACTATGGGACTTAACATTTGAGGTCGTCAGTCCCTTAGAACTTAGAACTACTTAAACCTACCTAACCTAAGGACATCACACACATCCATGCCCGAGGCAGGATTCGAACCTGCGACCGTAGCAGTCCCGCGGTTCCGGACTGAAGCGCCTTGAACCGCTCGGGCACACCGGCCGGCTCGATACTCCAGATTCTGAAATTCTTCGAAAGTTTCCTCCCGATTTTCGGCGAATTGCTACCAACTTCCGATCCAGCTCTTCGGGTAATTTTCAAATAAGTGCTCCATGAGTGGCTATATATAATTTGAAACATATTCCCCATCCAGTGGTGTGTCGCTCGTTTTCTCATCATCAGGCACTATCTGCACGGTCAGGTGTTCTGCTGCTGCATACAGAGAATGACGATGCACAGGTTTGTTTCCTTAATCCCTCCAGCTCGAAGTTTTGTTTTTGTTGCATCAAGGTCACTGAGGTGTAGCTCGCACAAAGCAACTCACACGACGGACTAGGCAGGTCGTGGACGCCCAAATTCAGCAAATAACTTCTCGTTACAATGAGTGTGCGGGGCATCAGCTCGCTTCGCCGCACCGCTTCCCTTCAGTGGCCACATCCGTCTGGACGATTACACATTAATTTCGTGGGTCCATTCTGGAATACACGATATTTGTAGTCCCCATGACATCCACCACTCCTGTTATTACTGTATCGGCATTATCTTCTACAATGAGAGAAAAAAATCGCAACACCAAAAAACTGTAGGATAATGAAATTCCGAGAATACATTTGTGTAGATAACATATATGTGCCGGATATCAATTTGTGGGATGGAGTTCCGTGTCTGTCGCACTTTGTCTGTCTATAAAGGGACGATTAATGCTGTTGTTGGCTGACGCTGAAGTTGTCGTCCGATGATGTCCCATATGTGCTCGATTGGAGACAGATCTGGTGATCTAGCAGGCCAAAGCTACATGTCAGTACTCTGTAGAGCACGTTGGGATATGACAGTGGTGTGTGGGCGAGCGTTAGCCTGTTGGAAAACACCCTTTGGAATGCTGTTCATGAATGGCAGCACAACAGGTCGACTCACCAGACTGACGTACAACGGGTGCACGGAATAACCACCAGAATGCTCTTGCTGCTATACGAAATCGCACTGCAGACCACAACTCCATGTGTAAGTCCAGTGTGCCTAGCACGCAGACAGCTTCGTTGCAGGTTCTCAACTGTCCTCTTCCTACACAACACACGGCCATTACTGGCACCGAGGCAAAACCAGCTTTCATCAGAAAGCACAACAGACCTCTCCTCCTGAGCTCTAATGAGCTCTCGCTTGACACCATTGACACCACTGAAGTCGCAAAAGGGGGTGGTTTGGGGTCAGTGGAATGCACGCTACAGGGCGTCTGGCTCGGAGCAGTCTTTGATGTAACTGACTTGTAACAGTTCGTTGAGTCACTGTGGTGCCAACTGCTGCTCAGATTTCTTCTGTAGATGCAGCCACAGCCATACGACCAACACGATGGTCTTTCCTCTCGGTAATGCCACTTAGCCTTCCGGAGTATGGTCTTCTCGCGAACGTACGTTCCACTGACCATATACAGTGGCGACATTCCTACCAAGTGTAAAGTTTCTTTATTTCAGGCATATAGTCACAAATTTTCATCATCAGACAAAGTCTTTCTACAATATCGCAGAAGGAACATCCATCTTCTTGTAGCCCTATTACGCAATCTCGTTCAACCTCAGTGAGGTGTTCATAATGGCGTCTTTGTCGCCTTAAAGGCATTCTTCTCTAACAGCTCACCACAGCCAATCTCAAAGGTAACTAAAACTCACGATCCTTACAGCGTGTACTTAAAGCAAACCCGATTAGTATCCTCGTAGCATCGCTACC
Organism: Schistocerca serialis cubense; assembly: GCF_023864345.2. Taxonomy (NCBI): domain Eukaryota; kingdom Metazoa; phylum Arthropoda; class Insecta; order Orthoptera; family Acrididae; genus Schistocerca; species Schistocerca serialis. Next base: position 259,561,854 of record NC_064644.1, on the reverse strand, counting down.
AGCGCCACTGATATGCGACTGGCGCGAAATCTGAATAGTCATCATCGTCCAGATGTAGAAAGACGCTTACCAAATGTCATTTAGCTGTTACAACTCCTCCTTGGTGTTGCGATTCTTTTTTCCACCTGTCTAGTTTTGTCTTTAACGCTTTCGTGGGACCCTTGTCCCGGACGATGGACCACAATTCATGTCAGCCGTTTTTCAACATACACCCTGTAACTATAGCACCTTTTCACCCTCATTGTAAAGGCGAAGCTGAACGCTTCGTTCGAACGTTCAAAAGTCACATAGAGAATCTCTGTTCCTCCTACTCGTGCGAGCAAGCTTTAGAGATTTTTCTTTCCTTCTGCCACTTCTTAGCACGTGGTGGGAAGTCTTCAGCAGAATTATTACGCGGTCTTCGCCACCGCACCCTGTTGCATGTTCTGCTGCTGCCTCTGAAACAGTTCCTTCCGGCGGGTGAGACAAAGTCTCAGCCACAGGGTAAAGTTTTCTTAAAAGTTTTTGGCAAGAAACAGCGTTAGGAACACGGTGTCACCGCACTAGTTTTCGGCGTTTGTCATACGTCGTTCACGGCACCACTGAGCTACATCCGCATGACCAGAACCAGCTGTGACGCTTTTACGTCAATGATTCTGCCGCAAACTTTTTGCCCGCAGGCCAAGCGTGCGGCTGGGATGCGCAACAGCAGTCATTTCCGCTTCTCCGAACGTCACGGTCGTCTCCGTCCACCGTGGTGCCGATGAAGACCGATGTCGTGCCGCCGCCGTCGCCGAAGCCCTACAGCCTGAGCCGGTAGCCCTCGAGGCACCGCTCCCCGACAACTATCTCGACGCCCCTGGAGTTCCGCTTGCAGTCAGTCCAACCACAGTGTTTGCGTCACCCGACGTGAGCGTGCAACCTGTGGCGGACTTTACCTCCGGTGTTCCCAGTCACTCAAAAGGTGGATACCGGAGCGCAAACAGGGAGCTGTCGTTGGCCGTCGTTTCGCTCCCTGTCTCCTGCCGGAAGATTACTTACGTCAGAACGCAGCGACATCCTATCCACTCTCTAATTGTCACTTAAGACGACAGCATCGTTGTACTTCAGATCTTCAGATGCAGCAGCACGAGCTGTATTAGAAGCCAGAACGGTACACCAAAGTTTGTGATCAATTATACATTGAGAGATGACTAGCATTCTGGATAGTATAAAGTGATAAGTTAGTATTCAGCGACAGGAACAAATACACAGGAATTCCTATTGACGTAAATTGTTTCCATGTTATGTACAAGGAATGTTCGGAAAGCAAGGTCCGATCGGTGGCGAAATGAAAAGCATAGGGAAAATCAAAAACGTTTTATTCGCAACAGTTAGCGACACCTTCCAACTACCTCTCGAAATAGTCGCCTCTCCGACTTAGACATTTATCGTGGTGTTATACAAACTTTCTGGTGCCCTCCTCACAGAAAGCAGCCTCCTGTGCTTTCCGCCAGTTCTCTACGCTGGTCTGCCTTTCGTTGTTTGTGCCAAAATGTTGCCTTCGTAGCCAGCGGTTCCTGTGAGCAGAGATGAACAAGGGAGGGAGACAATTAAGGGCTGTATTCAGGGTGATAAAACACTTCCCAACGAAAACGATGCAGGACCGTCTTCACTGCCCCTGCATAATGCTTGTCAAAATTGTCTTGAAAATAGAAACGCAGATCATTTATGGTCTGTGGGCTGCATAGCTTCAGGCGAAATCCCTCATCAGATCCACATACTTTACAGCAGACACTGTTGTTCTAGGCATTGCTACGTGATCACTTTGCGCTGTGAACTGAAAAGAGCGTCGTGAGGCGATCGACAGGCACACTAAACACACTGCCCAACACATCTGTTCAAAGTTTCAACGGATTTTCACAGTGGTTTCCATTTCGCGCCTAATCGGACCTTACTTTCCCAATACGGCAAGTATTTAGATTGTTCAAGATTTAATAAAGTGGTTAATTATTTTTTGTGTGCTGTTGCTTCTGCTCAACATCCTGCAGAATGAAATCTAGGCTTGCTAGGAAGCATTACAGTGCCAACGCGAATGTCCCAATGGTTTCTTCATTCGGTACTACATATGTGGATGTAGCTTTCGTATTTTCAAATAATAAAGCCTTTGTGAATGGTATGAAACTCCTCGTTAAATGCCACATGTCATTTCATTTCTATTTTATTTATAATCTTAACACTGTAACATCCAAATTCTCAACATAACATCCATTGCAAGCGGTTACTCGCGACCCAGGTTAAGCCAGTTCGAATCCCGATGGAGGCAAAAATTTTCCATTGTCAATATTTGGCCAACAAGGGGAGGTGAGGCGGTGGCGTTAAGTTCACAAGACTTCGCGTCAGTGTCCTGATTTAAATACCAAATCATTCCGATGTGTCTCATAAAATGAGACCATGTGACACAGTTGATGGCGAACCGTCCGTCGGATGGAGACGTTAACCTTGGTGGCTGATTTGGTGCTATTCGGAAGGCTGTGGTGCCAACACCTGGTTCGTGTGCTAGCACCTGGTTAGTTTTAGCGCTTGCTCCGTTCACCACTACCGCCTACCATCATGATATGAGATCTGAAGATGGTCTAAAACAGACCGCAACCGGTATCTCTCTCTCTCTCTCTCTCTCTCTCTCTCTCTCTCTCTCTATATATATATATATATATATATATATATATATATATATATATATATATATATATCGGTTCTGTGTGTTTATGTTTATTTTTAACTATTAGATGTGCTGGAAAAACTTTCGTAAAGCATGTCTACGCATTACGAACTGAAAGATGAAGTTCCTGGGAAAATAGTGCTCCAGTGACTCAACTAAGCAGAAGAATATAGTGACAGCAATTGTTGTACCGAAACAACTGATACTGTAAAAACTCGCGTGGCAGTGGAAACTCTCGTCGCTGAAAGAGCTTATCGTGTGTGTCAACCATCCCCAATTGCGGATTTCAGAGAGCATGTTGCATTTCACGACATTCAACGCAATACACCTGCGCATATGTTTCATGTAGAAGTTCACCATGTGCTGTGTCGCCAGGCTCCGTTTGTCGCTCTGCGCCCGTGAAGTTCACCAGAACCCGGCGTACTGAAAGGAAGGGGGAGGCGTGGGAGGGACTTGAAGGGACACTTTCCCCCTACCCTGGATTCTGGGGAATACACTTTCAGTTTGCTGTAGAATTCTCGCGCATTTCGAGAAATGCTTTCTGCTAGTCTACACAACCGTAGATTCAGCATTGCTGAGTAGTACTACAGATTTACCAATCGCTGTATAATTTGGATTTGTTAGATTTTCACGCTATTCACGGGAAATTACGCCACGTTTATCCGTAAGGGTGGTTTTTGCGCTGTCCAATAGTGAAGATGGATCCGTCTGTACCTTTACATCCGTGGAGACAGTAATTTATCTGATTTTTTTCAGGTATTCAAAGTATCCTTTAAAAATTAGTTTCGTTTGATTTTGAACTCTTATTGACGACGATAGTTCAGGCAAACGTGACGTCACAAATCGAACATGAAGAGATAGAGAGAGAAAGTATAGGACGATATTCAAAGGGTAATACAATACGTAAAGGGAAATGAAAATCTAATAGTCATGGGGGACTGGAGTGGAGCTATAGGGGAAAGTTTAGAAGAAATGGTTCCAGAAGAATAAGGGCTTGGAACAAAGAATGAGAGAGGGGCGAAAGCCTGAGATCTGTGATAAATTTAAGCTAGTAAAACCATATACTCTGTTCAAGAATCACAAGAGGAGGAGGTGTAATTGTAAAAGGCCGGGTGATACGGAAGATTTAAGTTAGATTACGTCATGATCAGACAGAGATTCCGAAAAGAGACATTGCATTCTAAGCCGTACCCAGGAGCAGATATAGACTCAGATTGCAATTTAGTAGTGATGAAGAGTAGACTGAAGTTTAACATATAAGTCAGAAAGAATCAATATGCTAAGAAAAGGGATACAGAAGTACTAAGGAATGGTGAGACACGCTTGAAGTTCTCTAAGGCTATAGATACAGCAATAAGGAATAGCTCAGTAGGCAGTACAGTTGAAGAGGAATGGACATTTCTAAAAAGGGCAATTATAGAAGTTGGAAAGGAAAACATAGGTACAAAGAAGGTAACTGCGAGGAAACCATGGGTAACAGAAGAAATACTTCAGCTGATCGACGAAAGAAGGAAGTACAAAAATGGTCAGGGAAATTCAAGAATACAGTAATAAAGTCGCTGAGGAATGAAGTAAAGAGGAAGTGTACGGAGGCTAAAACGAAAAGGTTGCATGAAAAATGAGAATAAATCGAAAGAGATTGCTGGTTGGACAGACTCAGTATATAGGCAAGTCAAAACACCCTTCAGTGAAATTAAAAGCAACGGTGGTAACATTAAGAGTGTAATAGGAATTGCACTCTTAAATGCTAGAGGAGAGAGCGAATGGGTGGAAAGAGTACATTGAAGGCCTCTATGACAGGAAAGATCTGTCTGATGTGATAGAAGATGAAACAGGAGTCTATTTAGAAGAAATACGGGATCCAACGTTAGAAACAGAATTTAAGAGAGCTTTGGAGGACTTAAGATCAAACAAAGCAGAAAGGAAAGGTAACATTCCACCAGTATTTCTAAAATGTTTGGGGGGAAGTGGCAACAAAACGACTATTCACGTTGGTGTGTAGAACCTATGAGTCTGGCTTCATACCATCTGACTTTGGATAAAAATATCATCTACACAATTGTGAAACTGCAATAGCTGACAAATGCGAGAATTATCGCACAATCAGCTTAAGAACACTTGCATCCAATTTGCTGACAATAATAATATACAGAAGAATAGAAAAGAAAATTGAAGATGTGTTAGATGACGATCAGTTTGGCTTTAGGAAAAGTAAAGACATCAGCAAGGCAGTTCTGACGTTGCGGTTGATAATGGAAGCAAGACTAAACAAAAATCTAAAGATTTTCGTAGGATTTGTTGACCTGGAAAAAGCATTCGACAATGTAAATTGGTACAAGATGATCGAAATTCTGAAAAAAAATAGGAGTAAGCTATAGGGAGCGTAAGGTAATACACAATGTGTACGAGAGCCAAGAGGGAATAATAACCGTGGACGACCAAGAACGAATTGCTCGGATTAAAATGAGTGTAAGACAGGAGATATGCCTGCTAAACCGCTGGGCAGAACAAGTAACAGGACTGTGGAAAGCACCAAAGGTTGAGGTCAGTTTCTCCTTCTAATTGTCATTTATTGTAATTTAATAATCTTTACAACCAAAGCGGCACATAGCAGGACCATTACCGAATGCAACTCTTTCACGGCTGAAGGCCTCCACACAAAAAATCTTAATAAATCAACAAGATAAAAATCCAATTAAAATTGCAATAAAATATTTTTTAAAAAAAGCAAACATGTGCAAAGTGCAATACAAATGGCTGAGGGCCACAATTAAATTTCAAAATTTTAGAATATATTACCACAGACTTTTAAAGGCAGAAGGCCAGAATGTTTAACAACAAGCAATCTTAAAAATCAACAAGATTAAAATGCAATTAAAGAGGTAAATCAGATAAATAATGAAAATGTATCACGGCTATGTGGAAAGCCTTAAGGCTAAGGAGATAAAACATACATATGTAAGGTGCAATACCAATGGCTGAAGGCCACAGTTAAGTTTCAAACTTTTAAAATATATTACCATAATCTTTTATAGGCAGTAGACTGCAATGTTTAAGCTTGAAAGATATTTTAAAAAAATTAAAATTCCAAAATTTTTAACAAAATAAAAAATAACCATAAGCCTTGAATTTAAAGTAGCTGACAACAGACAGTTAAACACCGGTGGCACTCAGAAGCCTCCAGGGAGGTCGGTCTGCCCTCTTTCACTTAGGCGTGGCAGGTGGTGAGCCAAACTAACTTGATCCGTTGAAACCCAACCAGGAGAAAGGCACGGACTGACCGACACGACTTGCTTCCCGTCAATCAGTACTTGAGAACTCAAACCGGAAATGTTACAAACGTGATAATCCCCAATGGAGTGCGTATTAGCCGTCAAAATTACACACAATGTTGGACAGCGAGACCAGGTGAGAAAAGGACGCTGCCTGAAATTATGTTAGTGGCCAAGGCAAGTAACAGGAACACTAACGGCCACTGGGCAGAAAATTCCGTTGGTACACTTGAATTTGAAACTCGGTAATATGGTTAACTTCACTCAAAAAGACATTGCCTGAACTTACGTCAGTGCCTAGGGCAGGTAACCAGAACACTAACGGCCACAAGACAGAAAATTCCACTGTTGTTGTTGTGGTCTTCAGTCCTGAGACTGGTTTGATGCAGCTCTCCATGCTACTCTATCCTGTGCAAGCTTTTTCATCTCCCAGTACCTACTGCAACCTACATCCTTCTGAATCTGCTTAGTGTATTCCACTGGTGCACTCAAATTGTAGCCGACCAAAATGGGTAATTGCACCGCACGGCGGCTAAATTTCAGCAGTAGAAACACTCGGTGTTGCTCACCGGAAAACCTCCCCAACAACAAACCACCGAGACGAACCACCACAACATGAATGGATGTGGCTTGGGTAGTTGAAAGCACTACTCAACTTTGAAGTCCTAGGTCGGTGAACCACAGCTCGTAGCGATCGGACAGCTCCACACACGCTCAGACACTGCGCAGAGGCTGCCAGCGGCCCCAGCCGACTGCACCGCGCGGAGAACTTCCCTGGTCCGCAACAACCGTCCGACTGCCTCCAGACCCCCCTAGCCGGAAACTATATGCACCAAACCAAAGATGGTACACGGCGCAAATATCGATACACATCACTGCTGCCACACGTAGTAGGAAGAACCACAACGTAACCGAGACAAGGTCGGGAAACCAAACACAGGTATATAGCTAAGTTCACGAAAACGCATAGTTGGGAGTGGGCACGGCTCAACATGGAACTAGTCTTTCGCACTTACTGTTCAATCTGTACATCGAAGAAGCAATGATGGAAATAAAAGAAAGTGAGATTAAGATTAAAATTTTATGTGAAAATATATCAATGATACGATTCGCTGTTCATATTGCTACCCTGAGTAAAAGTGAAGAAGAGTTATAGGATCTGCTGAATGGAACCCACAGTCTAATGAGTACTGAATATGGACTGAGAATAACTCGAAGAAAGGCCAAAATAATGAGAAGTAGCAGAAACGAGAACAGCGAGAAACTTAACATCAGGATTGATGGTCACGAAGCAGATGAATTTAAGGAATTTTAGTACCTAGGTAACAAAATAACACATGACGGACGGAGGAAGGAGAACATCAAAAACAGACTAGCACTGGCAAAAAGGGCATTCCTGCCCAAAAGAAGTCTACTAGTATCAAAGTAAGGCTTTCATTTGAGCAAGAAAAATTTTTGGGGGTGTAGGTTTTTGAGAGTGTACGCTTGTAGCACAGCGTTGCGTGGTAGTAAACATTGACTGTGGGAAAACCAGAAGAGAGTCGAAGCATTTGAGATGTGCTACAGACGAATGTTGAAAATTAGGCGAACTGATAAGGTACGAAACGAGGAGGTTCTGCACTGAATCGGAGAGGAAATGAATATATGGAAAACACTGACAATGAGAAGGGTCAGGATGAAAGGACACCTGTTAAAGACCAGTGAATGATTTCCACGATACTAGAGGGAGGTATAGACGGCAAAAACTGTAGAGGAAGACAGAGACTGGAATACATCCAACAATTAATTGAGGATGTAGGTTGCAAGTGTTACTATGAGATGAAGCGGTTGACACATGAGAAAGAGAAAAAAAATGGCTTTGGTTCTAACTTCGCTGTTGTTTAGCTTTGTGTGCCTTTGATCGTTTCCAACTGCGAGAGAAACTAAACATATCTGTCTGCGAGAATACAACATGAATTTGTCAATGTCTTTAAATCTATCCAAAAATGTGCAAAGTGATTTAAACCTGAACTTGACTTAATCTCTTTAATTAAACAAAGTGATCCCTGTGCGCGAATTATCTGCCTAATAATACTGTTCATGAAATGGCCCCTGTGCGTTAATAATTTTCGTAGCAAACTGATCCTGAAATTCGAAGTCTTACATCGTAATCCTTCCCCCATGAACCATGGACCTTGCCGTTGGTGGGGAGGCTTGCGTGCCTCAGCGATACAGATAGCCGTACCGTAGGTGCAACCACGACGGAGGGGTATCTGTTGAGAGGTCAGACAAACGTGTGGTTCCTGAAGAGGGGCAGCAGCCTTTTCAGTAGTTGCAGGGGCAACAGTCTGGATGATTGACTGATCTGGCCTTGTAACAATAACCAAAACGGCCTTGCTGTGCTGGTACTGCGAACGGCTGAAAGCAAGGGGAAACTGCGGCCGTAATTTTTCCCGAGGGCATGCAGCTTTACTGTATGGTTAAATGATGATGGCCTCCTCTTGGGTAAAACATTCCTGAGGTAAAATAGTCCCCCATTCGGATCTCCGGGCGGGGACTATTCAACAGGATGTCGTTATCACGAGCAAGAAAACTGGCGTTCTACGGATCGGAGCGTCGAATGTCAGATCCCTTAATCGGGCAGGTAGGTTAGACAATTTAAAAACGGAAATGGATAGGATAAAGTTAGATATAGTGGGAATTAGTGAAGTTCGGTGGCAGGAGGAACAAGTCTTCTGGTCAGGTGAATACAGGGTTATAAACACAAAATCAAATAGGGGTAATGCAGGAGTAAGTTTAATAATGAATAGGAAAATAGGAATGCGGGTAAGCTACTACAAACAGCATAGTGAACGCATTATTGTGGCCAAGATAGATACGAAGCCCACGCCTACCACAGTAGTACAAGTTTATATGCCTACTAGCTCTGCAGATGACGAAGAAATTGAAGAAATGTATGATGAAATAAAAGAAATTATTCAGATAGTGAAGGGAGAAGAAAATTTAATAGCCGTGGGTGAATGGAATTTCATCAGTAGGAAAAGGGAGAGAGGGAAACGTAGCAGGTGAATATGGATTGGGGGTAAGAAACAAAAGAGGAAGCCGCCTGGTAGAATTTTGCACAGACCACAACTTAATCATAAAAGAAGATTGTATACATGGAAGAAGCCTGGAGATACTGACAGGTTTCAGATAGATTATATAATGGTAAGACAGAGATTTAGGAACAAGGTTTTAAATTGTAAGACATTTCCAGGGGCAGATGTGGACTCTGACCACAATCTATTGGTTATGAAATGTAGATTAAAACTGAAGAAACTGCAAAAAGGTTGGAATTTAAGAAGATGGGACCTGGATAAACTGACTAAACCAGAGGTTGTACAGAGTTTCAGAGCATAAGGGAACAACTGACAAGAATGGGGGAAAGAAATACAGTAGAAGAAGAATGGGTAGCTTTGAGGGATGAAATAGTGAAGGCAGCAGAGGATCAAGTAGGTAAAAAGACGAAGGCTAGTAGAAATCCTTGGGTAACAGAAGAGATATTGAATTTAATTGATGAAAGGAGAAAATATAAAAATGCAGTAAATGAAGCAGGCAAAAAGGAATACAAAAGTCTCAAAAATGAGATCGACAGGAAGTGCAAAATGGCTAAGCAGGGATGGCTAGTGGACAAATGTAAGGATGTAGAGGCTTATCACACTAGAGGTAAGATAGATACTGCCTACAGGAAAACTAAGGAGACCTTTGGAGGAAAGAGAACCACTTGTGTGAATATCAAGAGCTCAGATGGAAACCCAGTTCTAAGCAAAGAAGGGAAAGCAGAAAGGTGGAAAGAGTATACAGGGTGTTACAAAAAGGTACGGCCAAACTTACAGGAAACATTCCTCGCACACATATAAAGAAAAGATGTTATGTGGACATGTGTCCGGAAAAGCTTAATTTCCATGTTAGAGCTCATTTTAGTTTCGTCAGTATGTACTGTACTTCCTCGATTCACCGCCAGTTGGCCCAATTGAAGGAAGGTAATGTTGACTTCGGTGCTTGTGTTGACATGCGACTCATTGCTCTACAGTACTAGCATCAAGCACATCAGTACGTAGCATCAACAGGTTTGTGTTCATCATGAACGTGGATTTGCACTCAGTGCAATGTTTACAAATGCGGGGTTGGCAGATGCCCATTTGATGTATGGATTAGCACGGGGCAATAGCCTTGGCGCGGTACGTTTGTATCGAGACAGATTTCCAGAACGAAGGTGTCCCGACAGGAAGACTTTCGAAGCAATTGATCGGCGAAGACATTCGAAGCAATTGATCGGCGTCTTAGGGAGCACGGAACATTCCAGCCTATGACTCGCGTCTGGGGAAGACCTAGAACGACAAGGACACCGACGATGGACGAGGTAATTCTTCTTGCAGTTGACGATAACCCTAATGTCAGCGCCAGAGAAGTTGCTGCTGTACAAGGTAACGTTGACCACGTCACTGTATGGAGAGTGCTACGGAAGAACCAGTTGTTTCCGTACCATGTACAGCGTGTGCAGGCGCTATCAGCAGCTGATTGGCCTCAACGGGTACACTTCTGCGAATGGTTCATCCAACAATGTGTCAATCCTCATTTCATTGCAAATGTTCTCTTTACGGATGAGGCTTCATTCCAACGTGATGTTGGTGATGATTGTTCCCCATGTTCTTCCACCTACGCTCAATGGAGCACGTTATCATGATTTCATATGGGATACTCTACCTGTGGTGTTAGAACATATGCCTTTACAAGTACGACACAACATGTGGTTCATGCACGATGGAGCTCCTGCACATTTCAGTCGAAGTGTTCGTACGCTTCTCGACAGCAGATTCGGTGACCGATGGATTGGTAGAGGCGGACCAATTCCATGGCCTCCACGCTCTCCTGAACTAAACCGTCTTCACTTTCATTTATGGGTGCATTTGAAAGCTCTTGTCTACGCAACCCCGGTAAGAAATGTAGAGACTCTTCGTGCTCGTATTGTGGACGGCTGTGATACAATACGCCATTCTCCAGGGCTGCATCGGCGCATCAGGGATTCCAAGCGACGGAGGGTGGATGCATGTATCCTCGCTAACGGGGGACATTTTGAACATTTCCTGTAACAAAGTGTTTGAAGTCACGCTGGTACGTTCTGTTGCTGTGTGTTTCTATTCCATGATTAATGTGATTTGAAGAGAAGTAATAAAATGAGCTCTAACATGGAATGTAAGCGTTTTCGGACACATGTCCACATAACATATTTCATTTCTTTGTGTGTGAGGAATGTTTCCTGAAAGTTTGTCCGTACCCTCTTGTAACACCCTGTATAGAGGGTCTATACAAGGGCGATGTACTTGAGGACAATATTATGGAAATGAAAGAGAATGTAGATGAAGATGAAATGGGAGATACGGTACAGCGTGAAGAGTTTGACAGAGCACTGAAAGACCTGAGTCGAAACTAAGCTCCGGAAGTAGACAACATTCCATTAGAACTACTGACAGCCTTGGGAGAGCCAGTCCTGACAAAACTCTACCATCTGGTGAGCAAGATGTATGAGACAGGCGAAATACCCTCAGACTTCAAGAAGAATATAATAATTCCAATCCCAAAGAAAGCAGGTGTTGTCAGATGTGAAAATTACTGAACTATCAGTTTAATAAATCACAGCTGCAAAGTACTAACGCGAATTCTTTACAGACGAATGGAAAAACTAGTAGAAGCCAACCTCGGGGAAGATCAGTTTGGATTCCGTAGAAATATCGGAACACGTGAGGCAATGCTGATCCTACGACTTACCTTAGAAGCTAGATTAAGGAAAGGCAAACCTACGTTTCTAGCATTTGTAGACTTAGAGAAAGCTTTTGACAATGTTGACTGAAATACTCTCTTTCAAATTCTGAAGGTGGCAGGGGTAAAATACGGGGAGCGAAAAGCTATTTACAATTTGTACAGAAACCAGATGGCAGTTATAAGAGTCGAGGGGTATGAAAGGGAAGCAGTGGTTGGGAAGGGAGTGAGACAGGGTTGTAGCCTCTCCCCGATGTTATTCAATCTCTATATTGAGCAAGCAGTGAAGGAAACAAAAGAAAAATTCGGAATAGGTATTAAAATCCATGGAGAAGAAATAAAAAATATTGAAGTTCGCCGATGACATTGTAATTCTGTCAGAGACAGCAAAGGACTTGGAAGAGCAGTTGAACGGAATGGATAGTGTCTTGAAAGGAGGATATAAGATGAACATCAACAAAAGCAAAACAAGGATAATGGAATGTAGTCGAATTAAGTCGGGTTATGCTGAGGGAATTAGATTAGGAAAAGAGATTAGGAGATGAGTTTTGCTATTTGGGGAGCAAAATAACTGATGATGGTCGAAGTAGAGAGGATATAAAATGTAGACTGGCAATGGCAAATAAAGAATTTCTGAAGAAGAGAAATTTTTTAACATCGAGTATAGGCTTAAGTGTCAGGAAGTTGTTTCTGAAAGTATTTGTATGGAATGTATCCATGTTTGGAAGTGAAACATGGACGATAAATAGTTTGGATAAGAAGAGAATAGAAGCTTTCGAAATGTGGTGCTACAGAAGAACGCTGAAGATTAGATGGGTAGATCACACAACTAATGAGGAAGTATTGAACAGGATTGGGGAGAGGAGAAGTTTGTGGCACAACTTGACTAGAAGAAGGGATCGGTTGGTAGGACATGGTCTGAGGCATCAAGGGATCACCAGTTTAGTACTGGAGGGCAGCGTGGAGGGCAAAAATCGTAGAGGGAGACCAAGAGATGAATGCACTAAGCAGATTCAGAAGGATGTAGGTTGCAGTAGGTACTGGGAGATGAAGAAGCTTGCCCAGGATAGAGTAGCGTGGAGAGCTACATCAAACCAGTCTCTGGACTGAAGACCACAACAACAAGAACAACCACCTCGTAATGTAATTGCTTGGAAACGCGGTGCTTGCTGTCTGTGTCACCCAGCTGCAAATTACTAACTGCAGTTGCTGGCAGCTAGTGCAATGCTCCTAACACAAGTGACCCATTTTACACATATCTTTGAGTGAGACACTCCTTAAGTGAAAATGACTTGGATCGAGGATATGGACAACGCTCTTAAGTGAAATATTTCTTTAACAAACTGTTTATAATGTGTATGAAATTTATGTTACAATATTCATTAACAATGACAAAGGCAATATTAATACCAAACTCTTACTCTCACAGATGTTAGACAAATAATTGATAAACATGGAAAATACTTTACAGTGAAAATTACTCAATCTTTAATGAAAAATGTGATGTTCCCTAGTATGGAAGTCTCATTCGATAATGGTTCCGAGCGATGTGCGACTTCAATGCGCCTAAATAAAAAGTATTACCTTTATTCCTCCCCATATACTTTTCTAATCTCATTACATCTCACTTCATTCTAAATCACTAATCGAATCTTTATCCTCTGTTTCATAATGCTGAAACACAAATAATTTTACTTAAACACAGGTGCACTTCACGTCTACATTGCCACCACTCCTCTGCTCGACGTCTGTCTCACTACTCCTCTAACGATGGAACTCACGCGCTCCTCGCTACCAAGCAGTGATGATCATGCAAGTACATCTTCCAGCGACAAAGCTACTCTAACCAAAGACTGCGCGCAAATAATAAGCAATTCAAAATTGTCGCTTCGCGATTGAGACATCCAGAGCATGTACACATTCCAAAAATGTAACAAATACACTCCCAATAGACCTGCTTCAGTACCCGCCCTTATCTATCTGCAGAAAAAGGACCAGTCGAACACCCTTGCGCTCTGGAACTGCAGTAGTGTTCTGTACATAACTCCCTCAAACAAATAAGATCTCTGGCGATTTGGTAAGACTAGATTCAGCTTTACGCTACTGAGGGGGCTCTAAGTAACATGAGTTTGCTATGCTGCAGGTGTGTATATCTGCTTCACCTCTCTAATGGTATCGTCTGGAAAATACCATGTTTTGCACTAGAAGAGAGGAAACAAACATTGCGAAATATAAAGGTGAAAAAGTGTCCTGTCCAGAATTTGGGGTTTTATCGAGTTACTCGTGCAACACGTAGCACATACAATGGTTTAGTTACAAGTTATGCTACCCAGATAGTACAGCTGCTCAGTACAGACGAGAACCACGTTGGTTCATCCCTAGGCTGTTAATTGACAGTGTCAAGTGACTATAAATAATTAAAAGTGTGAAGTCACCCACATGAGTACTAAATTGCGTCTGTTAAATTTTGGTTAAAAGACAAATCACATAATTTTAACAGCTCTCATTACAACTAAATACCTAGGGATTATAATTACTAATATATTGGAACGATCACACAGTTACTTTTGTGGGAAGGCAAACCGAAGACTGCGCTTGTTGTCAGAACAGTTGCTGTTAGAAGATGCAACAGGTCTACTACAGAGACTATCTCCGGTATGCTTGTCCGTCCTCCTTTTGGAATATTGCTGCGCGGTAAGGGATCCTACCAGGTAGGATTGACGGACGACATCGAAAAAGTCCAACGATACACAGATCGGTCTCTATTATCGCGAAATAGAGGAGAGCGTGCCACAGATGGCAGCATGTAATTGCGCTAGACTCGCTATGGTAGTTTCTGACACGGTGTCGCGGACGGGAAGCATTTGCTGGGGCACATCAAGAGCCCGGTTCGCCTGGTGACCGTGTCGAGAAGAAGGCGCGCCAACATCCATCTTCTGCAACAGCGACGGCCGACAATGAGTGACTGTCGCCGCCTCCCCGATCGACGACTGCAAACCTTCAATTAACCAACAAGGAAGACCAAAAGCACGTGAAGTTTTATAACTGTATGGCAGACCTCAGCTTTTAAAACTGTTGCATCACAAAAATACAGCAACTTAGCATGAATCTTTGTTGCTGATTGTCCCAATTGCATTACCAAGCAGGGTCCCTTCCTTTTCCGAAATGAACCCGAGTGTCGTTGAAATTCAGACGCCAGCGTTAAAGTAATATTCCATTTCACTGCTTTAATTTCAGAGTTCAGTAAAGGTATTCATAGCTGGCTACAATATTTAGATTACACAAGTACAAATTAAGAGTGGGAGTTTTGTTAGCATATTTTAGCTTACCTGTGACTGCAGCTCAGCTTGGTACGTACTAAATGTTACTGTTGTTAATTGTTCAGAATCATTTAATTCAAGTTCAAAGTTAAATCTCTTATTTCTAAATTGCGTAGATTCAAGTAGCTTTTGAAATGATTGTTGAGGTAGCCCGAGACTAACCTTATTTTACTGAATTTCGTAGTGCTTGAGAAACAAATCTCACTATTAATTTCAGTCACTAAATTAACTTTCAATTTTCCGGTTTTATTAATTCTTTTGCTAAATTAAGTCAGAGTGTAGCGAAATTTATTACTTCTGACAAACTTTCAGTTTTCACACACGTGTCAACCTTCAGTTGCCACGCTTTTAGTGCTAATTATATGTGCAATAACCTTTCTTTTTCAGTTATTAGAGTAGTTGTCCATAGGACTGGCGACCGTAATTTTCCCCAAATCTCTAATATCTAATTAACGCCAGTTAATTGTTAACGTAACGACCGCACATTTACTTTCTTTATTAACTTTACCCCTTTTCAAAAGCAATTTTCACCCATTTCATTTGCGGTTTTCCTTTCATTTAGATGTAAACCTTTCCTCCCTCTTGACCGACAAATTAACTTCGGGGACGATTGCTTTTCCCAAATTTCCATTAGGTGCACGCGGTTTAATTTTTCACTGTCATTAAGATCGATAACTGAGGGGGAGGTTACAAAGTCATGACAATAATGCAACATGCCCATTAACGCGATCATTCTGAAGTTTAGTAAGGAAACGTAGTTTGGCATCAGAGTTGCGCAAGCGCTTTATTAAAGTTTGCTTTACGTTTTATAGACTTCGAATAGTATTAATGAATATAAGTTTTTCTTGGTTATTTTTTATCATATGCATCAGAGGGTGAACATTTTCGCCTTCATTTCCTCACTCGTTCGATAAACTGGATTTAATCGTAGATGGATATAATTTATGATTCTTAACTAAACTTGTGGGATACCATAATCACATTTATGACATAAAAAGACTTACTTCGTTCATACTAATTAAATATTCTTGCCTTCTAGGTTTTAATCTATGTCGATCAGTCTCAACCTATTGAGATCCAATACGTTTCGTGTACCTCGGGTCAAACATAATACTTCCAGCAGAATACATCTTGAAGAACACCGCACCAGTTACATCAAAAATGGCCATTTTAGAGGTTGGGTTGGGTTGTTTTGCGGAAGGAGACCAGACAGCGAGGTCATCGGTCTCATCGGATTAGGGAAGGATAGGGAAGGAAGTCGGCCGTGCCCTTTGAAAGGAACCATCCCGGCATTTGCCTGGAGCGATTTAGGGAAATCACGGAAAACCTAAATCAGGATGACCGGACGCGGGATTGAACCGTCGTCCTCTCGAATGCGAGTACAGTGTTTAACCACTGCGCCACCTCGCTCGGTACCATTTTAGAATCTTGCCGTCTCTTCGGTAAATTTCTGTGGAAGCCCATGTCAGGACCTGTGATTTACTACCGGTTACTAGGCGGGGCTGACTCGTACGAATTACAGTAACTAATCTCTGGTAAATGCTGTTCATTTATTCAGTGAAGAAGTTGCACTGTAGTTGCACTGTCCAGAAGTAAATAATCAACACTGTGAACGGCCACATGTTACAAATCTGCTGGACGCTGTCGCCACGAGTGCGCAGTTCTTCAACTTTGCTATTTTTGCGCAGGCGATGTGACACTGTACTGATCTGAATAACTACTTCAGCACTAAAGATCGCAATCAGTCGTTGCTGCTTCACTAGGAATTTTCATAACCAGATCGCACTTAACAGGTCGTGACCTAGCCGACTGCTACTACAAGTAACTCTTTACTCGCAGTAATGTTCATACTTCCACAATCAAAGAAACCTCACTCTACCATTTTTGACACAGCATCCGTACTAATCAGTCTTAGATGCTACGAGAGTAATGACAGATTAATTATCTCCTGAAAACATAAAGTGATACAGTTAATGGTTTATTTGCAGATGCATATCTGCAGTCCTGGTACACCAGTTACGTCAAAAATGGTCACTTTAGAACCTTGCCGTTTCTTGGATAGATTTCTGCGGACTCCCGTGCCAGCACCTGTGATGCTCTTGAATGCCCGCGCACCAAAGCAAGCCATTAGTGGAACCGAAACAATACGTCCCATTGATTATGTGGAATAATATAGTCATTCGTTTTCTGCATTTGAAGAGCAACAACACTGCAGCAACGCATGCTGTCTATCTGGGAGTTTACGGCAGCTATTCATCATATGACGTAGTGATTAATGGGCTGAGCCACTTCCACTGTAGTCAACAAATATGAATGACGAAGAACGAAGTGGCAGATCACAACGATTATTACTTTATCTGCCACACAGGCTGTTTTAAGTAATTTTGTGATGTTTCAAATGAATTAGATAGTCGAAACGATGTATAATAAGAAATTATTTCCTCGGCAGCTCTTGGTGGTTCTGAAATATAACTTTTTTTCAGAGACGAAGTAATATTTTTCTTTCAAGCAAGTCAATAAATTCTTCAGATCAATGTACAAATGAACATCAATCCAGAAGATACCCACGTAACGGTACAGTTTGTTGTACGCAAGCAAATGGTGACACCAAAGTAAAAACGAAGGTCTTTTCTGAAGTTAGTGAAGAAGGCTTCGACTGTATCCAGCCTCTTCTGAAACTTCTTGCGTGGTCAGCAATAAGCGAATCTGCAGTGGCAGTGAAATTCGTAGACCGAGCGAAGTGATGCAGAAGCTAAGGCACGTGTTCACAGTTCGGCAGAAGCCGAGTTAAATCCCTGTCCGGTAATGAAAATTTCAGGTTTTCTCTGGTTGACCTCTGAATATCGGGTTGGTCCCGTGGAACAAACCTCTTCCGCGTCTATCTGACCTATCGTTATTATTAAATACACAGCGAGATACGCCTGTGTAAATAGGATTGCTACGTGTGTTAAGATGGTCAAAGACCACTTAAAAACCTGTTAAATAAGTCGAAGGAAAAAGGTTAGGCAAAAATAAAGCTGAGGAAGGAATTAAAAAGGTAATCGACACTGGGCACCATATCCTTTATTATTCATCAACCAAGTCGCCTACATATACACTAATGGTCATTAAAATTGCTACACCAAGAAGAACCGTGCTACAGACGCAAAATTTAACCGACAGGAAGAAGACGCTGTGATATGCAAATGATTAGCTTTTCAGAGCATTCACACAAGGTTGGCGCCGGTGGCAACACCTACAACGTGCTCACATGAGGAAGGTTTCCAACAGATTTCTCATACACAAACAGCAGTTGACCGGCGTTGCCTGGTGAAACGTCGTTGTGATGCCTCGTGTAAGGAGGAGAAACGCGTACCATCACGTTACCGACTTTGATAAAGATCGGATTGTAGCCTATCGCGATTGCGGTTGATCGTATCCTGACATTGCTGCTCGCATTGGTCGAGATCCAATGACTGTTAGCAGAATATGGGATCTGTGGGTTCAAAAGGGTAACACGGAACGCCGTGCTGGATCCCAACGGCCTCATATCACTAGCAGTCGAGATGACAGGCATCTTATCCGCATGGCTGTAACGGATCGTGCAGCCACGTCTCGATCCCTGAGTCAAGAGGTGGGGACGTTTGCAAGACGACAACCATCTGCACGAACAGTTCGACGACGTTTGCAGCAGCATGGACTATCAGCTCGGAGATCATGGCATCACAGACAGGAGCGCCTGCGATGGTGTACTCAACGACGAACCTGGCTGCACGAATGGCAAAACGTAATGTTTTTGATGTATCCAGGTTCTGTTTACAGCATCATGATGGTCGCATCCGTGTTTGGCGACATCGCGGTGCACGCTCATTGGAAGCGTGTATTCGTCATCGCCATACTGGCGTGTCACCCGGCGTGATGGTATGGGGTGCCATTGGTTACACGTCTCGGTCACCTCTTGTTCGCATTGACGGCACTTTGAACAGTGGACGTTACATTTCAGATGTGTTACGACCCGTGGCTCTACCCTTCATTCGATCCCTGCGATACCCTACGTTTCAGCAGGATAATGCACGACGGCATGTTGCATGTCCTGTACGGGCCATTCTGGATACAGAAAATGTTCGACTGCTGTCCTGGGCAGCACATTCTCCAGATCTCTCACCAACGGAAAAAGTCTGGTCAATGGTGGCCGAGCAATTGGCTCGTCACAATACGTCAGTCACTGCTTTTGATGAACTGTGGTATCGTGCTGAAGCTGCATGGGCAGCTGTACCTGTACACGCCATCCAAGCACTGTTTGACTCAATGTCCAGGCGTATCAAGGCCGTTATTACCGCCAGAGGTGGTTGTTCTGGGTACTGATTTCTCAGGATATATGCACCCAAATTGCCTGAAAATGTAATCACATGTCAGTTCTAGTATAATATATTTGTCCAACGAATACCCGTTTATCATTTGCATTTCTTCTTGGTGTAGCAATTTTAATGGCCAGTAGTGTATTTACTAACAGGTTACACATTCACTTAGAACATGCAAAAGGTTTGCGTATGTTGTTTATGACACAATCACATTTTCGTTAGTGTGATATAATAATCCAACAGTCTGGGTCCCTAGCTTTTGGCCTGTGCCTCTTTCATTTTTATTGTGCACATGAGACTTATTTGGTGAGAGTGGGCCGGTAAGTGATATGTAATAACAATGTGTGGGTACCGACGGCTCTGATTAATTTAGGTGATGGAACATTGCTTCGTTTCTCTGTTCCACTTCCGCTTTGTGCAGCCGAGGCTCGCTACAGACAGGTGCTTTCGCCAGATTGGTCTTGAGACGAATTCTCGGAAGGATGCGGTCCTCAGACAATGAGAGTGGCTGTGTGCAGCTGGAGCAGGCACAAGCGCTGATGTGAGGTCGATGGCTGACCGACCGCAGGGCGAAGCTAAGGGCAGGCTGTCGCTGTTGTCCTGTAAGTGAGAAGGGACCACTTCCCTTTCAGAGTCAGCCACACGCGTTGGGCCGCAGTGAAGTGCATTCTGGCTGTCTCTCTATGTTTGTTAGCAGAAACGGCCAGGGGTCCACCCGTGAAACTACGGGCATAATCTGTGTTGCTCTTCCTAGGACTGCGTATTCAGGACAGCAGAGAGGGTGATATACAGGCGCCCACGTAGGAACTCTTGTTTCGCGTATTCCATTTGCGTCTTCTAATGCCTGTGTCTTCGCGCCTGGGCTACAAGTGAGCACGCTGACTGGAGGACACTCTGACGTCAGTTGAGGCAATGAGGCGCTGCTAGCTTTTGGCGGCAAGTCACTCGATTGGGAAAGGATGTTTCGTTGTGCGTTAGTGGGAATTGTTATGCGGAGTTTTTGTTTATGCAATTGGCGTAGAGATTACCGCCCGACTGCTACTAGAAACCGGCCGGGGTGGCCGAGTGGTTCTAGGCGCTACAGTCTGGAACCGTGCGATCGCTACAGTCGCAGGTACGAATCCTGCCTCGGGCATGGATGTGTGTGATGTCCTTAGGTTAGTTAGGTTTAAGTAGTTCTAAGTTCTAGGGGGCTGATGACCTCAGAAGTTATGTCCCATAGTGCTCAGAGCCATTTGAACCATTTTTGCTACTAGCAGTCATGCGATTTGGTGGGATCGACGTGCTCTACTGCACAGAAGAGAGGTCAAGTCGGGTTTACAATCCCAACTGACAGAAAGAAAACTTTAATTTTCTGACACGAGATTCGTATGTGCACTCCAGTTGGAGTCCATACCTCGAGACTGACGACAGCTTTCCTGATCACCAGCTTGCAAAAATACACGGTGCCAACTGTGGGCTACACATGACGATGTCATCTGTATCTGGTAATGTGTTCGCTGCTCCGGCACGTTAGGAATTTTGTTGAATTGTTCTGTCGTCCGCAGCAGCATACGAATCCGCATAGTGGCAGCAACATAGGTCATCTGCATTAAGCACTGTAATTTGCTCCTGGGGTGCTGATTCACTTTTAAGCGATATTGCAGTGAAGCAGTCCGTTAGGGTTACTGTTCTCCTCATAATCGATAGCACAGTATACCACAGACAAAATTTGGCCATTAGTTCAACATCGCCTCCCGATGTGTTCCATTAATATCTATCTGCGATACCCATTCATTACTTTGTGTGTGTGTGTGTGTGTTTTCACATCTATGTATTTTTATATAATAAACCTATTGGTGCTATTGATACCCTCTATGATTTCAGTAGCAAGGACACCTAGTTATGTATCCAGTACATAATCGGATTTCTTGTGCGATATTAATATCAATACCAGCACGTGTTATATGTGTACAATGTAAGTTCCCTTAAAAACTCAGAAACGATCCCCGGTACGATCAACTCAGTGTTATGGTCTGGAAGCCCTCTATCCTCATCCATGAAGAAGGTCCTCGTTTTTACTGGAAGGGCGTGCTATTGAAGATATAATGGTTGAGAAATTTCGCCCTCTAGAAATTTCTAAAACATTCCACAACATTCGAGAACATCCCAGAACATTGGGGAGTATTTGAGAGCTTTCCACAACATTCCAGGATGTTCCGTAACGTTCCACAATGATCCTGGATGTTCTGGAATGTTGGGAATAGTCTAGAACATTCGGGAAGATTCCAGAATGTTCGGGAACATCCTGCAACATCCCAGATCCTTGCGAAACATTCCAGAACACTCTAGAATGTTGTGGAATGTTCTGGAATGTTGTGGACTACTCGAAGTCTTCTTGGAATGTTCCGGAATTCGCCACTGGTGGAATTACCCTTTGGTAGGAGTATCTAAAGCAGGATCCGTTGTAGGTTCGAACGTCAGTCTCTTATCAGCGACGAAGGGAGAAACCGAAAAAGTAGTGCAGTGAGTTAATAAAAACAAACAGTGAAGTGTGGGTAGTCAAAGCGATACAGTAACTGAATATAAATCGAAAATAAAGTATATAAAGTGTACTTAGTGTATTTGTTAACAAAAATTTGATTTGATTTATATTTTAGACAATGCCCAAACGTAAAAGCGGAGGAGATCATGCAGTTCTGAAGCAAATGGCGAAAACAAAAAGAACAGCGGAGAAACGAAACAGACGAACAGCGCGAAGCCGTTTAAGTTCCAAACGAACATGAATGAGCACCGTGAGAAGCTGAAAAACCGAAGAACAGGGAAATAAACGGACTGAAGAATCAAGAATTGCGACATAATCTGATAATAAAAGACTGACAACTCAAGCCAGTCATGAAAAGATTACCCTACGAGAAGCGTGGACGAGGACAAGTAAACAGTACAACCTAACAAATGAAGCATTCCACTAAGACCTGACGAAAGAATATAACAAGCATAAACACGTAGTAATCGAAAAAATGGATGACATTTGCCAATTTTGCATCGCGAACAAATTCGGTAGACAAACACCAGGATTCTGTTGCACGAGCGAAAAAATTCGATCACCACCACTGGAAACACCTCCGCAGGAATTTTTACATTATATGACCGGGAAACTCCAGAATTAAAACATTTTCTTCAAAATATAAAAGCCTACGGCGCCTGATTCCAAATAAGTTCTTTTGGTGTCACTTCGATCAACACTATCAGAGCTGAAATCGATTATGTTTTTTCCATTCAAGAACAAATCTATCACAACATGGAATCATTACTACCACTACCCAACGGCGACTATAAA
Source organism: Schistocerca serialis cubense (assembly GCF_023864345.2). Taxonomy (NCBI): domain Eukaryota; kingdom Metazoa; phylum Arthropoda; class Insecta; order Orthoptera; family Acrididae; genus Schistocerca; species Schistocerca serialis. The sequence goes on along the minus strand of NC_064644.1, from coordinate 259,539,145 downwards.
TTTCTGCAAGTATATTTCATCGGAAATGAAGAAACAGAAACTGATCAAAGAGGCACAAACATCAGTGAACTGGGAAGAGAGGTAGCCCAAGATGTACAGAGGATCTTACACAAATACAATCAACTGATTCACATATTCGAAACAACACTTGACTGAATGATTTCTGATGACTATAAAGTTATAATTCGAGCCAACAAAAGACCACTTGGAGAACACGATAGTCGATTTAACGCACTTCCGATAGACGAAGTCGCCATCGTAATTGTGGACAATTAAATCACAAGCCGTGACATAACTGTACAACGGAGAAGAGAATGACTACAACGTTCACATGATTCCCTCCAAGATCCATTAATATTTCTGCACGGAGAGGACGAATATCATTTTAATGTGAAACAAATACCCAAAACAGGCGTAGAAACAAAGAAAAAATTCACCTCCAACAAGTTCTATATTTACTGCTTGATGATCGGACACAATGAAACATACAATCACGTTCTGAACACTCGCCATTTATTCCAATAATTCCTGGTAGATATGTATGCAAACATAGAAGCGGAACTGGTGCTATACCTAAGACTGAACCAGAAGAAACTATGCACGGAAGAATACATCCGCCTTCGAGACACAATCATAAATGACGGAAACATTAACGAGATTGGAACAATTGTAGTCTTAATTGTTAAGGCTTTCGTGGCCACTTGTTGACAAACTGCCTATTGGCTTCTGTCTCGGGTTCTTCGGCTGTATGGATTACCCAAGATCCATAACAACAACGTTCCACTGAGACCGATCGTTAGCGCTCCTGGCTCACCAACGTATAAACTGGCAAAACACTTGGCCTCTCTGCTCCAGCCACACGTGGGGAAGACCGACACATACATTAAGGACTCAGGACATTTCATTGAGAAGCTGAAGGAACTGAAGCTTGCACCAAACGACATACTGGTCAGCTTTGATGTTGTTTCGTTATTTACGAAAGTGCCACTCAGTGACGCTCTGGAGCACATCGGTTCCATGTTCCCGTAAGACATCAAAAAGCTCTTCCATGCATGTCTCACCACGAGCTATTTCACGTGGAATGGTGATTTCTACGAACAGCTGGAGGGCCATGGGTAGTCCTCTCAGTCCAGTGGTGGCCAACTTCTTCATGGAACAATTCGAAGCACAGGCACTGGACTCGGCGACTTGCAAACCTAAGGTGTGGTACAGGTACGTCGATGATACTTTCGTGGTGTGGAGCCATGGTGAAGAACAGCTCGGTGACTTCCTGAGGCACTTGAACAGCCTCCATGCCAACATAACATTTACCTTGGAAGTAGAAGAAGACAAGAAACTGCCATTTCTAGATGTGCTGGTCACAAGGGACGGCGAAAACCTGGGACACAGCGTGTATCGAAAACCGACACACACGGACCGATACCTGCACAAACCGTCAAACCACCACCCGAGCCAGAAAAGAGGCATGATTAGTACGCTTGTAACGAGAGCAGGACGAATATGTGAGCCGCAACACCCCAAACGAGAAATGCAACACCTGGAAACTGTTCTGAGGAGCAATGGGTACTCCACAAATTACATTAGAAGTGTAACAGAGCCAAACACTCGGCGAAGTAAGGAACCAGAAGAAGAAATGTCGGGTACGGCCTTTCTGCCATACATTCCCAGAGTGACGGACAGAATCGGCCGTGTATTGCGCAAACATGGCGTAAAGACGATTTTCAAACCGACAAGGAAGATCAAAGAGTGTCTTAGATCGGTGAAGGAGAAAAGAGACCCACTTGCAATGTCGGGAATATACCGTATACCATGCACATGCGGAAAAGTTTATGTCGGAATGACTGGACGATCCATTAACACCAGGATCAAAGAGCATAAGCGACATTGCAGGTTGGGGCAGGTGGAGAAATCGGCCGTGGCGGAGCACGCACTGAATGAGACCGACCACGTAATAAAATTCGCCGACACGGAAATTCTGGCTGTAGAGAAGCACTATCACATGCGCTTGTTTAGAGAAGCTTTAGAAATACAAAAACACGCGAACAGTTTCAATAATAAAGAGGTAAGCCTTAAGGTAAACGGATCCTGGCTTCCCGTACTGCAGCGAACGACCGCCGCAGGTAGGAAGAGGAGAACCGCACCGGAAATGACCGCGGAGAAGCCCTCGGACGTTGGCGCGCCAGGTACATATAGTCTGCGGCCGCGAGCTCGGCTCCAGTTCACCACCGGCAATGGAGGGTGAAGCTTTGACAATGCCAGCCTTTCGTGCTGGCGAAACGTCAGAAAAATCGTTAGATGAACGTCGGCCGAAGAACCCGAGACAGAAGCCAATAGGCAGTTTGTCAATTGTAATCATACCCCCATCATACATGGAAAGTATGAGAACATACATGAATACTTTTAAGATACCATGACCCACATGAGGAAATATGGATGACCTGACCTAATTCACATGCAACTCGTCGTGGCCAGAAGTCATAGAACAACTAAGGTACGAACAAGACCCCACACATCGATATGACACAATAGCCCGTGTTTCCTACAAAAACAAATGAGATTAAACAAAGTTATCACAAAACAGCATGTCTTTGGAACCGTTAGACTCTGGATGTACACAATCGAATGGCAAAAACGAGAACTGTGTCTCACACAATCTCATATAGCTACACTACAGAATTCATCCCACGGATATCGACAAAATCATCCATGCTGAATTTTCCAATTCACAGGAAGATCTAGAACTGTGGATGTAGTAGTGAAAAACATGTCTCATGGACAATGCGGGTCATTAAACCACAGTTCACCATGTGTGAGTAATGGAAAACGTACAAAAAATATCCCAAACCATACTTGGACGACACACAAACCGGAGTTGATACAAATAGAGAAGACGATCACCCAAATGGGTGGCTTCACAGCAAAAATACGAATACGAGGCAGCGACGAACTGGAAATAGATAATGAGTGGGTAGCACCTTATAACACACAACTTACCAAAAAGTTTCAAGTACACATAAACATAGAATTCTGCAATACAGTGAAACCCATCAACTATGTCTGTAAGTATGTGAGCAAAGGGAGTGAAAAAGCAATATTTGACATAGCAAAAGACAGCGAACAACAAAAAAGGAACCATGAGATCCTCATGTACAAACTGGAAGATACGTCAACAGTACCGAAGCAGCTTGGCGGATTTTCGGTTTTCCCGTACATGAACGCGAACCAACTGTGCAACATCTAGCAGTAGATTTGGATAGTCGACAGAATTTACTTCACAAAAGACACGGCCAGAAAAACTGCCAGCAAACCACCTCAGAACACAACGTCAACAGCTTTTTACCAACTGTGCTAAATGGATCCATTGGCGAAAACATTATTATATGTCGACGTCCCTATAGTGGAACACAACAAGAAAAACGAAAAGACGAAAACAAGGAATTCCAGTAGAAGACCATCCAGGAATCATGACAAATGACAACTGGCGACATAGGTCGAGCATACACCGTACATCCGGACAACGCCAAATGTTTCTATCTCCTGATGTTGCCACACGAAATAAGGGGACCAACAAGTTTCACAGATCTCAAGACTGGTTACCGACACCAGTCGAACAGAGAAGCATGCCAACGCTTAGCACTACTGGAAAACGACGACCACTGGGATGTACAGTACAATAAGCCTCACTTACAGCCTCAGCTGGACAAATGAGAGACTAATTCGCCCTAATTCTAACAACATGTGATCCATCGAGTCCACAATAGCTATAGCACTCCTTCAAAGAGAATGTGAGTGATGACATACCGTACCATATCCGACAAGCTCACCCTGAACTGACCATCGAATTCAACGATGACATCTTCAATGAAACACTCATTCGCCTGGAAGATAAATGTTTAGCAGTAAACAACGAGACGTTAGTACAACTTGGGATTCAAGCACTACGAAAAGATGCTAACAGTGTGCTAAACTTCGAAATTACAAAGGAAAAAAAGCTACAACATCGACGAAACACTTCAATAAAATGCTCACAGCAAGCCACTCCTCGACGACAATCAAAAGGAAGTTTACAACTTTCTGATTTGCCGGATCAACACAACACTGGCGGAATTATTTACTTGGACGCACCGGGCAGCACTGGGTAAACGTTTCTAATAAATCTATTGCTGGCTGAAATATGTGCTAAACAACCCCACGTAACTGCACTGACATCATCCGGCATTGCAGCCACACTTATGGAAGGAGAAGGAACCGCCCATTCCGCGCAACTACTACCATTGAATATAACCAAAGAACAGTTCTCGGTACGTAAAATCTCAGTAGTATATGGACGGGGTGAACTTCTAAAGCAAATTAAAATTATTTTCTGCGACGAATGCAGAATGGCACATAACAATCCACTCGAAGCCATGGACAGAACATTATAAGACTTGCGAGGAAACTCTTAAGTGATGGGAGGAGCTCTACCCATACTCTTAGGAGATTCTCTACGAACGCTACCTGTTATCCCCAAGTCAACACCAGCAGACGATATCAATGCATAGCTAAAAAAATCACATCTCTAGCCACATTCACCTTTTAAAAATAGGTGAAAGCACATATCCTACTTACTAGACGACCGACCTCATTAAACTCAACAGCGATTTCTGTAACATAGCCACTGCCGAAAACGAACTCATCGACAAAATTTATCCAAACATTATTCACAACTATACCAATCCGGATTGGCAGTTCTGGCAACTAAAAATAATATTGTCGACGATATCAACTTTAATATTAAAAATAAAATTTCTGGTGAGGAGAGAATATATAAGTGGATCGAGACGATAGTAAACAGCGAAAGAACTGCGAATTTCCCTATAGAATTTCTAAACTCTTTGAAAGTGTCAGAAATGCCATTTCACGGCCATCGATTTAAAATGGGTTCTCCGATCATACTGCTCAGAAGTTTCAACTGTGTAAAGGAACAAGGATGATCGTCAAAGGGCTATCGAAAAACATCATCGACGCCAACTTTATGACAGGAAAACACAAATGACGCACACTATTTATCCCCAGAATACCACTGATCTCTACTAACTGCCACTCCAATTTAAGAGACTGCAATTTCCAGTCAAATTAGCCAACAGTTTTACAATTAACAATTCACAAGGACAAACTTTACAATATTGCGGCGTCAACGCCTGCTTTTCTCACCGTCAACTATACGTTGCTTATTCTCGAGCAAAAAATACGAAAAAATTGTACCTCAGATAAAAAAATGATAAATGTTGTAAATAGAATATGTTTTCAATAAAAATTGTTTACCTCTTATACTTTAACATGTATTGGAAATAGTTAGAATATGTTTCCAATAATTTTTTTTACCTCTTATACTTTAAAGTTTATCCTTTTATTCCAACTACAACTCATCTCATGTCAACTGCCTGAGCGAAGCCGGGTACCCCAGCTAGTTGACTGATAACCTACGACAAGGAGAAAACTCACGACACACTGCTAGGATCCGTACAGACTAATTTGCGTTGCTAAATCCACTATACAAACTTAAAATTGGTGCTGCTTCGGGTGATATGTATCGTGAGGGGAACTCTAGCACAAATTTTATAATATCCGGTTGTGCAATGCTCTCTCACCATTGGTACCTAGCAAGCGCTAGTGTTAAGTAGTATAGCAGATTTTCATATCAAATTTTTGAGAGCAATAAATATGACTGAAGTGGTAAGAAATGCTTTCTTTTCTTCAGCATAGGAAACAGTTTTCCAAACAGCTGTTTTTGTAATGAGTGATTAAAACTATCTCACTTAACAGGACCTGCAAAAACTTTTTATTTGGAAGTGTGATAGTAATGCCTGAGTCAAGGTTAATACAGATGGAGCACTAGGTTTACTGGGCAAGGCTGAGATTGTGGCGTCTGATAGACACCTACGCTGCCATTCTCGTAAAGTAGTTCAGATGAAACCATCAGTAATAAGAGAGCCATGAGAACCAGGCCTTTACAGAACACAAGTGTGGATCACTGCTGTGCCTCACACTGTAAGTTGGAGACTCGATCTCAGAACTTTATCTTTTCCGGGAAGCCACACATTTCAGTCCGCCAGTAAGTTACAGAGCAGAGCAAACTCCACTACAGAGTGAAACATTGTTTCTCTAAGCAATCACCTAGGCTGTAGGACAGCCACTTCTCTATAATATCCTTGCTAGGAATGCTAGTCCTGCAAGATAGACGGGAGTGCATCAGAGAGGTTTGGGAGGCAATAGAGAGGTACTGACGGAAGTAAAGTTGTGAGGGCAGCCTGGGTGTTCAAATGGCTCTAAGCACAATGGGACTTAACATCTGAGGTCATCACTCCCTATACACAGAACTGCTTAAACCTAACTGACCTAAGGACATCCATGCGCGAGGGAGGATTCGAACCTGCGACCGTAATAGCAGCGCGGTTCAGGACTGAAACGCCTGGAACCGCTCGGCCACAGCATCCGGCCAGCCTGGGTGTGATTCCTGGGTAGCTCTGCTGGTAAGAAAATTGCCCGCGAAAGTGAGGTCCCGGGTTCGAAGCCCAGTCCAAGTAGTTTTAACCTTCCAGGAAATTTCACAACTTGTGTACCTGGAAGTAATGTTTATATTTCGATTTAATTCCTGATCAGTTTTTGTATAATTCATTATTTAATAATTGCGTACGTATTTAGGTCATTTTGAATGGTACGTTATTTTCCGACGCATCAAAGGTATTGCATCCATCGTATTGGCCCGCAATAAACGCCTAGATTATAACTCTTATGGTGTGGCTTAGCTTGCTCACCGCCGTGCTCCGAACACCTGTTGCGACCCACCTGTTCGTGTCCTACGGTCCCCAATCAGGGTTCTCTCGTCCACTACGCAACACATTGCTGTAATTGTGATAAACATAGAAGATTCTAGTTCTCACCACACTTGAAGAGAAGAGGTAATGCCGAGGGGAAGTCTCTTTTCTTCTTGTCGTGCCTTTTACCCACATCGGTACAGAGTCGACATGGTTATTAAGGGATTTAGTGCGGCTGATTTAAGAAGTTGCAGGGAGCCCTTCCTGTCGCCACGCTGGAATCGTCTGGACGGAATATTTGCAGCATCTGGCTGTGAACAGTGGTGTTCATGTGAAAGTAAGCGGAAGTATTTAAAATGTTTGCGAATCGTGTAACTGAGGCAGGACTGAGGTATCGTACTGGTGTCCACCTGGAGGGCTGCGGGAAACCGCTGAAAAACCACATTCAGGCTGTCCGACATACATATTCCGTCGTTAATCCGCCAGATGGTTTCGATCTGGAACCGGCTTTAACACGCACGGCTATCTGAGCGGGTCGTAATGCTAACTGGAATACTGCCATTTTCACATTACTCTAGTGAGAAATGCAGTTTAAATATATAGTTGAAGCAATTCACTCTAGTTTCTGCGCACATGGTATACATGCGTTCTCTTTGTTTGTTTGTGTGTGTGTGTGTGTGTGTGTGTGTGTGTGTTTTGACAGAAATTATCAGGGTGAGCCAATAGATGAGTCACAAACGACAGAATATCGCATTCGTTTCACATTTTTGCGCTTACACTTATCTAGAAGGTGGCATCACTTGTCGTGTTGAAGGCAGCTGACAGACAGTATTTCGCGGCCAATGGCTAACGTTCTTGTTGTGTATTTAGTTCCGCGTAGTCAGTGCGTACACAACTTTCCCACTAGAGCGCGCCCCACTAAGCACAACAGCGCAGGCGCAGCTCTCGACCGTCTCCGCACTACGAGATGGCGCTGCCATAGAGACGGACCAAATTCTGCTTCCGCCGATCCGCGTATTAATATGTAACGCAGCCAATGAGATTGCTGCAAACGTAGAACCTTTGCTCCTCGCGGATCACACTCACGCAGTGATACATGAATGCCCGAGGTATTATAGTGAATATACAGACCTCTGATTAGTCAGTCTGCATTTGTCTGTACCAGTCTATAGTCAAGTTTCACCTAATAAAATTACCATATTCCTGTACATAGCCATGAAGACAAAAGTATAGACACTTTTGGCAAGTATCAGAGATATATGTGAGAATAAGATTAACGTACCAATACCAAAGGAACTTCAGATTGTCAATTATAAATAGCATCCAGAACCAAGTTAAGTAATTTTTATGCTTGTTATTATTTTCGTAAATGTGTGTGAAAATTAATCAAGTTCTGTTTAAAGTTGGTTACCGTCAATCTGCTACTCTAAGCGTGCAAGTGGCATTTCTATCGTCTGACCTAACAACAGAAGATAAACACGCCACGATAAGACCACGATACATAATTGCTGACACTCGCCTACTTCGTTAGAGCGACAAGTCAAATAATCTGATGGTGTGTTTACTGAAGGTCTTACAGTACGCACACCACAGTTCTGCAGCCAGACCAAAAAGACAGATGTGCAACGAGTGTGCACCCGACTAGAGCAACACGATTTTTGTGACGTGAGACTGTACACAGTGTATGTTCATAGTGAAATTTCGTCCCCTGTATGGTTAGAATTGTATTTCATTGAAATTTGTGTTTGATTCGATACAGGAGTAAGGCAAAGAACGAAAGTCACATACGAGGAGCGTCCTGGTCGCCCTGGTTCTCCAGTGTTGGCACGTTGTTTCCCCGTCTAGGGGTATTTTGCTACCCGCAGCACACATCGTTCTTGTGGGTTGCAGCAATGTAAGGAACCAAATAGACTTGCTATATCCCGAGGTTCCACTCGTTAGATGCGAACTCTGCCACAAGAATTCTATGTTGCAGGCTTTTAACGCTTTGTCAAACGATGGGATCATTAATTAGATTTACAAGGAGAGTATGTCGAAAAGTAAAATAAATTTCGGGCTGGTACACGCGGCTCTCATCTCTACCCCAGTTTGCAACTTACTTATTTACTCACCCTCGTACTTTCGTACGAGTGAAATTAAAGTGGTATAGGCCTAAACTTCTTTCAAACGTAACCCGTACATACTGATGACGAACATTTCCTGTAGGTAAAATGGCAACAGATGTCATTTTCCATAATATACCGTATGTCCTCACAGATGAAAGACAAACACCAGTAGACAGCTTGAAAAATGTCCAAGCATCTGTAAAATGCAGCGCAGGTGGACAATCGCCCGCGGCAAACGGCATTTTCACCGAATTTTGTCTTTTTTACTAGGTTATCACTGCTGACAATATCTCACACAAATGGAGATGAAGAAACAGGGGAAGTAATCGCAAGAAGTAACAAAATTCTGTTGCCAATAGAAAAGCCATGAACCGCAAAATGGAAGAGATAGGACTAACAATGGTGCCAAATGCTACCTACAAGATAGTGGCGTGAGGAAATTGGATATTTTTTTATTATTTAGTCCTTCTTAGTTGCACTGATATAAAATGCAGCTGTAGTGGTTACCGGTTTCGGGCTTACGCGGCCATTTTTAAATCTCACATCTTGCTGTTAACCACAGTTGCTCACACTATATGGTGCCGAAAGGCTCAGCGAAGTATACAGTGGACAACAAGTATACTCACTGATTTTAGACAGTGTCCGTTGCTACTGACTGACTGACACAACTCCAAAATAACAGACAATATTCCACGTCTGGCTTCACTTGCACGTATATGACAGACCGAACTGTCTCAACTTGAACAACCCAAGTATCACTTTCGCTACTTGTGGAAACCCCAACTCAACTATATTCCGCCTTACATCCTCTAGAGGCCATCACTCATATATATGTGTTATTAAGAAGTACGATTGTTCCTTTAGCTGAACGGGCTCGAGTTTAGGTGCGGCACAAACTTTCATGTCGTCATTCCCATACACAGCCGATGGAGTAATTGCGAATACATTTCCTGTATGTGTGTATATAATTTATTTTTGCTCCACTGGACAAGGCGTCCAGCTTTAGATACTTACTGCAACCCGTCCAAAGCCGAGGGGTGCCGCTACTGAATTTCTATATCAATATGTCATATCATTATGACTTTCCCTGAATTTTGTGCTTCTGAATTGCGAACGTTTTTAAATATAATGGTGAAAATAAATGTTGCGTATTGCTTCATTGTCACTACTGGACATAACAGGAAACAAAAGTGGTTCAAAAATGGTTCAAATCGCTCTAAGCACTAAGGGACTTAACATCTGAGGTCATCAGTCCCCCAGACTTAGAACTACATAAACCTAACTAACCTAAGGACATCACACATATCCATGCCCGAGGCAGGATTCGAACCTGCGACCGTCGCGACAGCGCGGTTCCGGACTGAAGCGCCTAGAAACGCTCGGTCACAGCGGCCGGCGAAACAAAAGTGATTTTTCTTTGTCAGGAAAGTCATAAGAAAACAAAAATAAAGAAGATGAACACCCTTCCCTTTTCCACTTGACAAATACAAACAAAAAACCAAAAGCGAAACATTACAAAAATTCCACATCAAACACTACAGTTTCTCTCACTGTCATCTAGCATAACATGTTGTTTATTAACCAATTGGCCTACCTCGTAATTGGAAACACTTCTGAAAGCAGTTAAGACTCTACTTATCTAAATGTCCAGATATGTCTATGGGATATTGTCCCATTCCTTCACAGCGGCCTCTATGATACCCTGTAAGATTTCTGGTGGTAGGACGACTGCAAACCTCTCGTTTCTAGGCATTCTCAACGCAGCTGACATCTGGAGAATATGGAGGCCATTCCATCCGACTGATTCTACGCTGTACTAGGAACATGTTAACAGAAGTGTAATGATGGGATAGTGCATTGTCTTCCATCACAGCGGGTCCCGCTTCAGTTAGTTCACCAGATAGAGCCACAATGCATGCAAGGACGTCGTCGTCCTGATACTTCACACCAGTCATCCACCCGTGAATTATCACGTGTCCTGCGGCAATACCCCAAAATGCGACTTATACGCCTTTATAAGGATGACGCCGGCGATACAGTTAAGGTATAAACTTAGTCGTCGTTGTTTCCACACATATATTGTCAGAGCAGAGACTGATACAGGCCTCATGAGAAAAGAACTTGTGTTCCACTGCTGCGAAGCCTACAAGGAGTGGTTTCGTACCCATGCAATACGAGACCGTCTCCGAATCCGATCTGAAAGACGAACCTCTAGAGGTCTTCTGGCACACAATCCACGTTTGTGAAGCGTATTTCATATAGTTTGTACTGACACCTGCACTCCTGTAGCTGTTTGGAACTGCCGCCGTAGACATGTAGCAGTGTGTTGCGGGTCTCGGCTTGCTGCGGTACACAAATATCGGCCTGTACACTTTCCGTGGCCACTTCTATGACGGTCCACAACTGATCCTGTCGCGGAATTGTACCAGATTCTAGAGACATCACTCTGATTCACAGCGGCATTCACTGCGACGTACACCTATAAAAATCCCTGCTCCACTGGAATGACTATACAGTCTCTGATCCTGCGTTATTGTTGTCCAAACCATCCTGACACATCATAAGTACTGCAATGTTTACAGGTGACACGCCATAGGCTCCACTTACTGCCCCTCATGTAAGAAACAGACTATTACAGGTAGAGCTGCATATCAAATAAACCAATATAGTGGGATCATAACACACTTTTATATCACGAAGTTCAGTATTAAAGTTTCGGAAATATGGAACATTTATTTTGACTATTGTGTGATTACATTCATGTCGTTAGGTCCCTGGAGGCTGAGGCTACTGCATAAGGTCCAATCGGAACTTGCGTGTCTCAGCGCACATTCCCGGCCACTGCTACCTTCCGCCACATTGGTGTTGGTAGCTCACCCTGCGCGCGATTTTTTAAATGACACGCTTGCTTGTGCTGAAGGCTTCACCCAGTGCAAAAACATGGAAATTGATCTGGTGTGTCCCAGATCTGAGTCGAGGGGCGTAAGTGCAATGCTCGCTATGAAACAAATCTTTAGTCATAGAAGACGAGCAACTGCGATACTCATTCTTTTCTCTGTAATCTTAATTTAACACATCACTGAGTTCCGTCACTGTACACGACGAAAACAGCCACCAGTGAGAGCAAAAAATTGGAAGTACAAAAGGCAGTTTTTTTGGTGACGAAACTTGAAATTTAAGTCAAGAATGACATGAACAGTTATTTATTTGCTTTAATGATTGACATAAATCACTTAAAATTAACAGAGAGAAAAATTCTCTAAAACTATGATCAAATTACAAAATGACTTACACAGTGGGAAGGTATCGAAATGTGTGGAAGGCTGTATGCAGAAAGCGCGACAAGATTTGCTCATATGGGCAACCAGCAAAATCGAAGTTAACGATACAACAAAATGCCACATATGTATTATAAGGAATTTGAACAGCACATGTTGCATGGCGAAATATGCAAGTAGTAAGTGGCTGAGAATGTAGGTCATACTATAGCAATTTGCGACACTTACGTTTCTCCAAATCAACTAACATGTGCCAATATGCACCATAAAGAGGCTGGAGCCAACTCACTCAACAATGGCCATCAGACGAATGGCCAAAAGTTAAGTTCACAGTCCATTCTATTCTTTCAAAAACCTCTACATGAAAGAGATGATTTCATGCTGGTGCCAAAGCGATTGACAAGAATGTCGTTTATTTCAGGCAAAAAAGCAGTAGATGACTTCATGCTAGTACCAATGTAATGGACAAGAATTTCGTTTATTTCAGGTAAAAAAGCAGGGGAACCCAGCAGACACGTCCCACTCTTGGCATAAAACATGAACATTACCAAACACGAGGTTGGTACGAGCCTGGAGCAGTGATTCCTTGAATGGTAGGTGTGGGATCCTGCCCACTCGTGTAATATAGGGTGCCTAGGGAGCTGTTTTCTCGGATAGCTGGACAACACACAAGCAAACCATATTAACGGGGTTTATTACAGTAATCTAATTGGCAAGTATTGAAGTAATTTGGCGACATGGCAATAATCAATGTCCTTCGATACGCAATGTCCATGCAAGCTAATCACACAAGTTCATAAGTCACTGCTATCGTTAATATCACTACTCGTGTTCTAGTGCGACTCTTCTAGTGCGGCCGACGATAGGCGGCGCATCGCTTTTGTTCTCTTCGTGTAGATTCCGCTCCTGTCGTGGTGACGTCCAAGTCAGCGTGCTATTAGCTGACGTCGTCTCACAGCCCCCTCTGCTCTATCGTTCTTGATCTTCGTGTCGTTACGCCCGAACAGTAGGACTCTTCACGCCAAGCGCTGTGGCTGGGCTACTCGATTCGACTGAATAACCAAAATTTTGGAGTACATGCAAATATCGCTCTCACGTTACCCTGGTAGTGCCTTGGTGCTTCTGCCTCTGATGGGCAAGAGGCAAAAATGTCAAACTCAGTCATTCTTTGGGGACAGCTGTGGCGACACGGTACCCCCCGCCAGGCTCCGGTCTGCCCCTCCCTGGTTCTATAAAGCCCTCCAAATCCTCGAACGCCATGCGCTCCGCCTCGCCTTCCGCATCCGCCTTCCGTCCCCCACGCGTATCCTCTACGACCTCATCCCCTTCCCCCACCTTCTCCTTTTCCTTGAATACGTCTGCACACTATATATTGTCCGCCGCCTTGACCCCCCTCACCCCCTGGTGTCTCCCTTCCTCTCCATCCCCAACCCGTTGCCGCGCCTTTACCGTTGTGTCTCACCCTCTCTCCATCTCCACACCCTCTGCCTCCTTTCCCAACGCAAATTCCACCATCTACCTCTCCCGGATGATGAGCTTCGCGCCGGCCGGTGTGGCCGTGCGGTTCTAAGCGCGTCAGTTTGGAACCGCGTGACCGCTACGGTCGCAGGTTCGAATCCTGCCTCGGACATGGATGTGTGTGATGTCCTTAGGTTAGTTAGGTTTAAGTAGTTCTAAGTTCTAGGGGACTGATGACCTCAGTAGTTAAGTCCCATAGTGCTCAGAGCCAGCCAGCCATGAGCTTCGCCCTGACATCTACCCTTCCTACCAACTTGAACCCCATCTTCCTGCCTCCTCCTCAGGGCTCCCTCTCCTCCCCCTCCCTTCTCCTGAGCGACTTCCCCCTCCTACTCCCCCTCCCTCTCTTGTGCTCCCTTTCAGTGTCTCTGCACTCCCTCCTGCCATGTCTTCCCTCTTCATCTCCTGCCCCACGTGTCTCTTGCCTCTTAGTGTACCCCTACTCTCTTCATCCCGCCGCCTCCCCTGCTGCCCCTTGCTCTCCCCTCCTTTTCCATCCTTCTGACCTTTCCCTCGGCAGGTCCCACCTGGCAGTTTATTCTTCATCGTGTATGCTCCAAGTAGGTTTTAAGTGTGTTGTTCTGGAGCGTTTTTAATACTGTGGCCGACTTTTAACCTGTGCATATGCATACAGTGTCTTCTTTGTATTTGAAGAATCGCCAACTGAGTTTTTTAACTTTCTGGCGACTTTTTTAATTGTCTTTCATGAACGTCTCCATGTCAGTGTCTTTTTACCTCCATTTTCTCCCTTTACTCTGTTTTATGTTCCCCTTTTTTATCGCCTTATGTATGTAGCATTTTCTTCTTGTTTTAGTTGTCATGTCACTCGGCTGAAGAGCGGCGGATTGTGCTGCTGACAGCTCTCCACTGCCCATATGGAGCAGGAGAATGAAATCACAATAAAGAAAAAAAAAAGTCTCCGGCTCTGTCCACAAGAGCAGAAAGAAGGCAGCAGCGTCACTTCCCAGAAAATTGCCTGTCTCGCTATGGAGGCGCGGCTCATCTAATGAGATTCACTGTCTTCCTTTCATCAGCAACAGAACGCTTAGACTGCGTCTGTAGGGTACCATCCAGCGCAAAGAAACACAAAGCTCTTCTTGCAAGCACACAGGTCCAGTACTCACAAATTAATAACCTTGTAACAGTGGCAGAGAATGAAACAATATCACATAGTAATAGGTGAATGTAATGCCACAAACTTTTAATAAAAATCGGAAACTACCATGACACAGGCAAGCCTTGTTTCAAAAGCCAAGGTTCACAATCGAGCCACTACTATGGAAAGTGTGGTTCCTGCCTAAAGGAGACGCAGATGACTACCTCCTCCGGTGTGGCGAAATTCCCACAGTAAGTGCACCATGTGCGTGAAGTGCGTGCCCAGTATGCAAGGAGGAGCAGAGCGCAGGATTGACCTGCAGGAGAAATGTGCCGCTCTGCTGATCCACCGACGGAGTACCACGCTCTAAACCAGTGTGAACTTTCTTCCTGCTGCTCTGACAAACATTTACCAGCCAGCCTGGAAAAGCTCCAGATTAAAATATTCCATTCTGTTAGCATACATTTTCGATAAGGCTAACAAGCCCCACACAAGTACCACTAAGAAGCTATGCATCAATGGACAACTAAATAGCCATGCACTGATCTACGAGGGAAGGTGCCAGGTACAAAATAAATCTAAAGGAGCCGAGTCGCCGGTGGAAACAAGTGTGGCGCTTCTCAAATAAGGGGGGACTTGGTATAAAGTGGTAACTAACAGTGCACCCATCAACACCAAATTCATTGCTATAAAACTGTGTCCTTAAGAGAAATGCTATACCTGTAGTGCATCTGACATCATTATACATCAATTCAAATGTTATGACAACCATATGGAAGACCTGCGGACAGATGCTGGTTCTTGTCAACAAAATCCGCCCTTGCCGACATTAACATCCATAAGTAAAACCGTTTCCGCGACAAAAAAAGGTAGGGAACTGTTTGAACTTGGGACAGACCTTCCAGCATTAAAATGCAGCATAAGGAGAGTATAGAGTACTTTTTATAACTATAGGTTGAACAAGAAAGCGATGACTTTCAAAATGTACGGAAAATGAATGAGATGGACAGTAGATTGCAGTTTGAGGGATGAAATAAGAAATGAAGACATCGGAGATAAGTTATGAATTTATTCAACTAAGAGAGTAATAAAACAGGAGAGTAATATACTAGAAAATATCGATAAGATGCTAGAAAATTGAATAAAAAAAACAAGTACTGAGCTACAAGCCACAGGCAAACGAGATTCCTGAACATCATGTTAGAGATGCGTAGACATCGGAACAGGGAAGGGAAGGAAGAGACAAAACTGAATTTGTGATGTTCCTACGTAAACCTCCCGAGGCAGAATTTAAGAATATGATCACGTTTGCGCAAAGCACCAAACCCTCCTCCGACTTCACACCTATCCCCCCGCCCCCTCCAATCGCCAACTAATCCACAATGTCCCACTCCTCTTCAAACACCAAGATAATAAAATAGGGTCCTGTTTAAACTGTGTCGTGTCTGTGTTAGTTCTTAGAAGGAAAGGTAAAAATTTACTCATTACCATGTTTATTTGGGCATCGGTGTGTGTGTTGTCCATATAGTAAGTTAGTTTAAGTTAGATTAAGTAGTGCGTAAGGTTAGGGACCGATGACCTCAGCAGTTTGGTCCCATAAGACCTTACCACAAATTTCCAAAATTACCATGTTCATTTTTCTGATTTCTCTCCGTTAGTTGAATTAAAAGATGTACGAATTTTGATCAAATTAGACGCAGAGCAAAAGCCAATGTTGTTTCCTTCACTGTGAACGGAGAAAGAAAGGCAATCATAATAAAGCATACAAACTGCGTAGATTGCGAAGTGAGTCAAATTTAATGACCTGGTACAAGTCATAAAGCCGTTGTTCCTTGTATCGCTTTTCCTATGTTTTTCTGCAGTCATTTCAGTATTACCATTTTGTTTATGTTTCCATCTATTTCGTTTAGTTTTCATTTAATCACGAGTCCATTTAGTGCTAGTAAGCTTCGTGTATCCTTCTTGCTTGGCCTGTGATCCGTTCACTATGTGGCCTCCAAGTTATCACTGATCTCTTACTGCATTACTTTCGTCTTTCTCAGTCCATATTATCGCTCATTATACTGTTCATTCCATTCAACAGATTACATCATTCTTCCTCACTTTCACTGGAAATGGCAGCGTCATCAGAGATCTTATATATTTTCACAACAAAATTTTAATCGCTCTGTCGAACTCTTCATTTATTTTCACCACAGGGCCGTCGATGAGTATACTGAACAGTAGCGGAGAAAGGTTCCATGCCTGACCTTTCTCTTGGTTTTCGCTTCTTATTTTTTCCTCCTGGTTCTTGTACCTACTATGTATCAACCGTCTTTCCCTACAGCTTATACACATGTTTTTTTTCTGAGAATTTCTATGCTCTGTCATTTCATTTTGTCGAATGTTGTTCATAAATAGAAAAATTCTATGAAAGTATCTGGATTTTCCTGAATACTACTTTCATTATCAAGCGTAACGTCAGAACTGTCCCTCTGATGGCTTTAGATTTCGTAAAACTAAACCAAGTCATCTTACTGATAATTTTCTATTCCTTCCTGCTGAACATTATTTACGTCAGCAGCATAAATCCATTCGAGTGGACGACTCCACGTCCGGTCATTCATATTTACGTTTCCCGTGATTTCCCTAAATGGTGCCGGGAAAATACCAGGGCGGTTCCTTTGAAAGGACACAGACGATTTCCTTCCCCACCCTTGACATTTTCCGAGCTTGTGCTCCGTCTCTAACGACTTCGATGTCGACGGGACGTTAAACCATAATCCCCAGTGCTTTCTTGAATCTACGAGCCCTTAGCTCCATGCGCTATTAGGCTGATTGTACGTTAGTTCCCTTATTTATTTTCCTTTTGGTCGAGATTGCGTGAACGTTCTTCCGAAAGTCCACTTGTAAATCACTAATTTCATAGATTAGACACAATACCTTGATAATCGTTTGGTTTCCATTTCCCCCAAATGACGACGTGGTCCCTGCTGTCTTGTTCGTTTGCAATTCTTCTGAAGGTCTGGTATCTCTGACTACAACTGGATCCCTTAACTCTTCAATATCCATACCCATCATTTCCTGTATCGCGTCATCAGTAATTTCCTACCCTTCGTAAAAACCATCATTGTACCGTTCCACCTATCTGCTTTCTCCTCAGCGTTCAACAGTGGAATTCATCTTGCACTACAGTCCCCTGAAAATTATTTTGACTTTTCCGTATACCGAACTTGTTGTTATGATTACTTCTTTCTCATTCTCTTCTTCTTTTTCCTGCAACAATTTAGCTACATCTATATCTACATAATTACTCGCAGAGTACGCTATGGTTCATAGCGGAGGGTGCCCTGTACCACCATCAGTCATTTCCTTTCCTGTTCCACTCGCAAACAGAGCGATGGGAAAACGACTGTCTATATGCGTACTTACGAGCCTGAATCTCTCTAATCGTATTTTCATGGTCCTTATGTGAAATGCACGTTGGCAACAGTAGAATCGTTCTATAGCCAGCCTCAAATGCCAGTTCTCTAAATTTTATCAATAGAGCTCTTCGAAAAGAACGTCGCCTTTCCTTCAGTGGTTCCCATTTGACCTCCTGAGTAATTCTCCGTTATACTTACGGGTTCTTTCAACCTACCAGTAACAAATCTGGCAGCCCGCCTCTGAAGCGCTTCGATGCCTTCCTTTAATACGAGTCCTTGCGTATCACCATCACTTGAACAGTACTCAACAATGAGTCGCTGTGGTGTCGTATACGTGGTCTCCTTTACAGACGAACCAGTTTCCTAAAATTCTCCCAATAAAACTAAGCCGACCATTCGCCTTCCCTGCTGCAGTTATGCTCATTCCATTTCATATCGGTTTGCAGCGTTACGCCCAGATATTTAACCGATTTGACTGAGTTACGCAGTACACTAACACTGTATTCGAACATTACGGGTTTGTTTTACGTATTCATTAGCATTAATTTACGTTTTTCTACATTTCGAGCTAGCTACCTTTCATTACACCAAGTAGAAATTTTGTCTACGCCATTTTGTACTTCCTGCGGTCCCTCAACCTTCCCACACACCACAGTATCATCCGCAATCGGTCACAGACTGTTACTCACCCTGTCTGCCAGATCATTTATGTATATAGAAAACAAGAGCGATCCTATTACACTTTCCTGAGGCACTCCACACGATGCCCTCGTCTTTGATGAACACTCGCCGTCAACGATAGCATATTGCGTTCTGTCACTTAAGAAGTCTTTAAGCCACTCTTATACCTGGGAATCTCCACATGCCTGCACCTTCGTTAACAGTCTCCAATGTGGCACCGCGTCAAATCTTTACTTAAATGTAGGAATATGGAATCCACCTGTTGCCCTTCATCCATGGTTGGCAGGATCTCTTGTGAGAAAAGGACAAGCTAACTTTCGCATGAGTGATGCTTTCTAAAACCGTTTTGATTTGTGGACGGAAGGTTTTCCTGAGCCATGCTGTGGCTCGCGTTTGTGCTGTTTGTAGGTTTCCGCTCTCTGTTACATGCCTGACGGTATCGTTTCGTTGGCATGGTTACGGTTGTTTGTCTTCTTTTCATGCTGACTGGCGCCATTCGGTTTCGCAATCGTTGCCTGTCCGCTAGTGGCAACAGCGTGGGTTATCGATGTGCAGTAACTGTTGCCCTGTCTTTGGGCGACTTCGTTGTTTTTCCGGGTCGTGTGAGTGTGCCAGTTCGTCTGTGGACTAAGGAGGAGCCAGGTCCGCGCAGTGCCAGAATACGCCGGGACCGTTGGCGCCACGCATGGACTGCCGGATGCAAGAGCTGTGGTCACGAGGGTGTACGACCTCCTCGTAAACCAGATCCCGCAAGCTTTAAGATGAGTGCATTTCAATACAAGTAGAGAAACCTCCACCATTGTGATATCTCGCGATTCTCCAGTGACTTGGTTCAAAATGGTTCAAATGGCTCTGAGCACTATGGAACTCAACTGCTGAGGTCATTAGTCCCCTAGAACTTAGAACTAGTTAAACCTAACTAACCTAAGGACATCACAAACATCCATGCCCGAGGCAGGATTCGAACCTGCGACCGTAGCGGTCTTGCGGTTCCAGACTGCAGCGCCTTTAACCGCACGGCCCCTTCGGCCGGCTCCAGTGACTTGGGTTCGTGGTGCTGCTCATAGTGTCGCTGAGGCGAAGAGCAGCGAATGGAGTGCTTGGGGAAGGCTGATCTGATTAGCTTTCCTTTACTTCTTATTGCTGTTTACTTCGTTCAACTTGTTACAATTTGTCAAGTTCAACCAGCGGTAATTTTGCTTGCCTGGTGGCCGCTAACGCCCGTTACCTGCCCTGGAGGTTAGTGTATGTAACGGCAGTATACGTTTCCTCACCTTTCCGCTGCTGTGCGGTAAGGCGTGTAGTTTTGACAGCTTTCTTGATTGCAGGCCGATTGGTGATCCTTCTACTCTGGTGGTAGTGATTCCTTCCTCGGTCCGGGCGCTCTAAACACGGTATTCCGGGGACGTAGTGCAGATCGCCGGTTCCGGCTTTGGCGTATTGTTCCATCGTTGCATTTGGTTTATCGGACGTCAGGTAGCTTCAGCAAGATTATCTTTAGTCATTCGTTAGACTGCCACTAGTCTGAGTTACCATCTTGCGTAGTGAATGCAACTCTTGACTGCGTATCTCATCGCTCGCGAAAGTGTTTGTTGGCAGACCTTCTCAGAGGTCGGTTCCTGGAGCACCGTCTGTTGCCCCTTGGTTCTGTAAGACATGTGTGTTCTAAAAGGAGGTCTGATGGCCAGTAGTTCAGTGTAACGCTCCTTCAGTCCACGCCTTCTGCGGGTATAATCTGCCTCAGTACCCTTTAGCGAACTTATGCACTGGTCCTTGTGTTTTATTAATGTATTATTTATTCAGTGCCTTGTAATGCCTACAATAAAAGTTGTATAAGTCTAGTTAAAAGTTCTGGTCGCCTTTTGGAATAAATCTATCAGTGTAGTGTTCAGTAGATGTTAAGGGTTGTGTTACAAAGTTTATCATCATCTTATTTCATCCGTTTGGTGAGCAGTTGCTTGTTTTTTTAATTAACCTTTGCTACTGTATTTGCTGTTTTACAGCAGATTTCTAAATTTTTATGTTATTGCCGTTCCTGGCGTGTAAGGCCTTCAGCCGTGATTGTGGTCACGTGCCTTAAAATTCTAATTTGGTATTTTTATTTATGCAGTAAGCCTTTAAAACCTTATTTACTGCTATTCCTGGCGTCTGATGCATTCTGCTGTGTTTGTGGCGACTTGCCTTTAATATTTAAATACCTGTCATTTGTAAGTTGCAGCGAGTTTGAAACAATTCTTAATTTATTGCCATTCCTGGCGTGTAAGGCCTTCTGCCCAGATCACAGTGGCTTGCTATTAAAAAAATTATCTGCTTTATCTGTGTTTAATGGTGATTTGCTAAATTATAACTCACTCAAACACTATTATTTACACAGTTGTTTATTCCTTCATTAATAACGTGTGGTATTTTTATTTATTGTTGAGTCTTGAATTACTGGTTTATGATAAATTGTGCGTAACTGTAAAAGGCAACGAACAGTAACTGATTACGCCCCGTCCACAATGGTAACCGAATCCATCCCTCAAAAATGTTCAAATGTGTGTGAAATCTTATGGGACTTAACTGCTTAGGTCATCAGTCCCTAAGATTACACACTACTTAACCTAAATTATCCTAATGACAAACACGCACACACCCATGCCCGAGGGAGGACTCGAATCTCCGCCGGGACCAGCCGCACAATTCATGACTGCAGCGCCATAGACCGCTCGGCTAAATCCACCCTTCCCTTGACTACCAGGTTTCATTTTCCTCTCAAGAAATTTATTACATTCGAACTGAGAACATGTTCTAGTATTCTGCAGAAAACAGATGTTACAGATATTGGCCTGTAATTTCGCGGATCCATTCTTTTACCCTTCATATAAACAGGAGTCAGTTGTGCTTTCTTCCAGTCGCTTGGATCCTTGCGATGGGCGAGAGATTCGCGATAAATGAAAACTAATTAAGGGACTAATGCTGTTTACTCTTTGTAAAAACGAATTGGGATGCCTGTTGATTTCTTTGTCAGGTGACTTATACTGCTGCATTCCTTTCCTTTATTGAAGTGGTTTGCACTTACATATTTCGTCCATCAGCTGACATATTTCCAATTGCTTTTATTTATGTATTCGTCTATTTTACCAACTTTTCTGCATTTTCTTCTTTCATCGATTAACTGTAGCATTTCTAAGTGGCTTATATTGCTAGGGTCCTTTCTTTTAGTCAATCTTCTGATTTCCTTCTTTGATCGATCAGTTGAAGTATTTTATAGTAGCTTACATTACTGTATTCCTTTGTTTAAGTGAACTTCCTACATTCCTTTCGACAATCAGTTCCAGTATGTACTCGTATTCCTTCTGTTACCGGAGCTACAAGTGGGAAGCATGTGGCCAGCACGGCACACTACAGTAGTGTAAGAGCGGCCCGCGCCGCTGACCTTCCAGTGACCGGCGCAGCCACGGGCCGGGCCGTCTGGGCTGCGTGCGTTCCCACACAGCCCGCCCAAGGTCGCCGCGCCTGACCGTCTCAACAGCCGCGCGGGCGCATCCCGGCTGCACACAGGCCGCGCCGAGCCCAGCCACGAGCGGAATGTACAGTCGCGTCGCGCCCACAACCTGTTGCTCGCTGCGCTCCACGCGTGGCGGACCAGACCGTACGCACGCACACACACACACACACACACACACGCAAAGAGAGAACGAGCTACAGAAAGAACTGCATCAAACAAAAAATGTCAACCAAAATCGATTACTAAGATTTCTGCTTTAATTTTACTTCAATAATTATGCTGACACTACATGCGGAAACCAGCAATCTACAGAGTAAAATTTGATTTGTGGAACATCCACAACTGTTCTGCAACATATTCATGGTAAACAAATCCGTCATACCTGTAAAATATTTTATTGACCAAAGTGTTGCACGACGACCGAAGCAGCTAGCCCGCACCCCTATGTGGGTTAGGGCTAGGTCTGGCTACCTTCTTTAACGTGGCTAACATGTACCTTATACACTGAAGAGCCAAAGATACTGGTACACCTTCCCAATATCGAGTAGAGCCGCCGTGGGCGCGCAGAAATGCCGCAACACGACAACGCATGTACTCGACTAATGTCTGAAGACGTGCTGCAGGGAAGTGACACCATGAATCCTGCAGGGCAGTCCAGAAATCCCTAAGAATACGAGGGGGTGGAGATCCCTTCTGAACAGCACGGGCAAGGCATGTTCATGTCTCGGGAGTTTCTTGGCCAGCGGAAGAGTGTTCCTGGAGCCAACCTCCAGCATTTCTGGACGTGTGTTCTGCTGGAATGCACAATGGACATGAATGGGTGCAGGTGATGAGACAGAATGCTTACGTACGTGTCACCTGTCAGAGTCGTATCTAGACGTATCAGGGTCCAAATTCAAATGGTTCAAACGGCTCTGAGCACTATGGAACTCAACTGCAGAGGTCATAAGTCCCCTAGAACTTAGAACTACTAAAACCTAACTAACCTAAGGACATCACACACGTCCATGCCCGAAGCAGGATTCGAACCTGCGACCGTAGCGGTCACGCGGTTTCAGACTGTAGCGCCCAGTACCGCTCGGCCACTCCGGCCGGCTATCAGGGTCCCTTATCACTCCAACTGTACACGCCCCTCACTACTAAAGAGCCTCCAACAGCATGAACAGTTCCTGCTGACATGCAGGGTCCGTGCATTCATGAGGTTTTTTCCACATCTGTACACGTCTATCTGCTTGACACAATTTGAAACGAGACTCGTCCGACCAAGCAACATGTTTCCATTCATCAACAGTCCAATGTCGGCGTTCGTGGGCCCAGGAGAGGCGTAAATCTTTGTGTCGTGCAGTTATCAAGAGAGCCCGAGTGCCATTATCGACGTTGTATCGTTGGATGGTTCGCACATTGTCACTTGTTGATGGCCCAGAATTGAAATCTGCAGCAATCTACGAAAGGGTTGCACTTTTCCCACGTTGAACGATTCTCTTCAATCGTCACTGGTCCCGTTCTTTCAGAATCTGATATTCACGGTACACTCGTAAAATGGTCGAACCGGAACATTCCCAATTCATCGCTATCTCGGGTATGCTGTGTCCTATCGCTCGTGCGCCGACTATAAAACCTGCCTTCGTAGCAGCAGTAACCGATCTAACAACTTCGTCAGAGACTTGTTGTCTTACATATGCGTTAGCGACCGCAGCGCCATATTTTTCGTGTTTATATATCTCTGTATTAGAATACGCATGCCTATATCAGTTTCTTTTGTCTTCAGTGTATGTCTTCCCGGTGTTAAGACTACGTACGAGGAGATTAACCAGGCGTAATAATTACAGAGCCTTGCAAGAACCCACAAGAAGGGAAAGTAATTTACCAGAAGGTTCCTTCCGTTGCCCCCTGCCCCCTGCATTTTCATATGAAAATATGGTCACCTACCTCTATTGTAATCTGACGTCTGCCTAGTTAAACCTGAGACGGTGTCTAGAATGGGCTAACTCGATATTTTTCCTTGCTTTCTTCCAGCTACAATCAATAACTCCCAGACTGACCTCCTCAAGCGAGACATCATGAAAGGACCACAAATTGCCAAGGAAAGAGTTAATGGAAGAGGACAACTTTAAGGAGACGGGGCTAGTAGCTTCAATGCCTTCGTGTTGAGTGGTGTTAAAAAAAAAATTAAGCCCAGGTATACAGGGTGGTCCATTGATAGTGACCGGGCCAAATATCTCACGATATAAGCATCAAACGAAAAAACTACAAAGAGCGAAACTCGTCTAGCTTGAAGGTGGAAACCAGATTGCGCTATGGTTAGCCCGCTAGATGGTGCTGCCATAGGTCAAACGGATACCAACTGCGTTTTTTTAAAATAGGAACGCCCATTTTTTATTTTCATATTTGTGTAATACGTAAAGAAGTATGAATGTTTTAGTTGGAGCACTTTTTTCGCTTTGTAATAGATGGCGCTGTAATAGTCAAAAACGTATGAGTACGTAGTATCACTTAACATTCCGCCAGTGTGGACGGTATTTGCTTCGTGATACATTACCCGTGTTATAATGGACCGTTTACCGATTGCGGAAAAGGTCGATATGGTGTTGATGTAAGGCTATTGTGATCAAAATGCCCAACGGGCGTGTGCTATGTATGCTGCTCGTTATCCTGGACATCATCCAAGTGTCCGGACCGTTCGCCGGATAGTTACGTTATTTAAGGAAACAGGTAGTGAAAAGTCAACCACGACCTGCAACAAATGATGATGCCCAAGTAGGTGTTCTAGTTGCTGTAGCGGCTAATCCGCACATCAGTAGCAGACAAATTGCGCGAGAATCGGGAATCTCAAAAACGTCGGTGTTAAGAATGCTACATGAACATCGATTGCACCCGTGCCATATTTCTATGCACCAGGA
This sequence comes from Schistocerca serialis cubense, assembly GCF_023864345.2. NCBI lineage: Eukaryota > Metazoa > Arthropoda > Insecta > Orthoptera > Acrididae > Schistocerca > Schistocerca serialis. The sequence goes on along the minus strand of NC_064644.1, from coordinate 259,513,876 downwards.
ATTGCATGCCGACGACTTTGAACGTCCTGTACAGTTCTGCCACGGGGCACAAGAGAAATTACGGGACGAGACAGACTTTTTGTACGCGTTCTATTTAGCGACGAAGCGTCATTCACCAACAGCGGTAACGTAAACCGGCACAATATGCACTATTGAGCAACGGAAAAATCCACGATGGCTGCGACAAGTGGAAAATCAGCGACCTTGGCGGGTTAATGTATGGTGCGGCAATATGGAAGGAAGGATAACTGGCCCCCATTTTATCGATGGCAATGTAAATGGTGCAATGTATGCTGATTTCCTACGTAATGGTCTACCGATGTTACTACAAGATGTTTCACTGCATGACAGAATGGCGATGTACTTCCAACATGATGGATGTCCAGCACATAGCTCACGTGCGGTTGAAGCGGTATTGAATAGCATATTTCATGACAGGTGGATTGGCCGTCGAAGCACCATACCTTGGTCCACACGTTCACCGGATCTGACATCCACGGATTTCTTCTGTCGGGAAAGTTGAAGGATATTTGCTATTGTGATCCACCAACAACGCCTGACAAAATGCGTCATGTTCGCACATGCATTGTCAATACATGTGCGAACATTACGGAAGGCGGACTACCCGCTGTTGAGAGGAAGGTCGTTACACGTATTGCCAGATGCACTGAGGTTGACGGACATCATTTCGAGCATTTATTGCATTAATGTGGTATTTACAGGTAATCACGCTGTAACAGCATGCTTTCTCAGAAATGATAAGTTCACAAAGGTACATGTATCTCATTGGAACAACCGAAATAAAATGTTCAGACGTTCTGTATTTTAATTTAAAAACCCTACCTGTTACCAACTGTTCGTCTAAAATTGTGAGCCATATGTTTGTGACTATTACAGCGCCATCTATCACAAAGCGAAAAAAGTGGTCCAACTAAAATTTTCATATTTCTTTACGTACTACACGAATGTGTAATAAGAAATGGGGGTTCCTATTTTAAAAAAAAGTATCCGTTTGACCTTTGACTGCTGCATCTAGTGGGCCAACCATAGCACCATCTGATTTCCCCCTTCAAGCTAGACGAGTTTCGTTCTTTGTAGCTTTCTCGTTTGACGCTTATTTCAAGAGATATTTGGCCCGGTGACGATCAATGGGTCACCCTGTATACAATCAATATAAAGTTCGCCCTTCGGATGATCTTCATGAGTTGAATGGAAAAAGTCTTCCCGAGTATTGGGGTTAGATTTGGCTATTTTACGTTTTTCGCAATTCCCTACCAAACGCCGGACATCCTTGTGCAAAGAAGACCACCTAAGGCGTTCCCTAATTTTGGGAATGGTTTCATAAGTTCCCAAATGCCTCCTTCCCTCTGCTATAGTATTGTGGAAATAATGGAATACAGCAGGTACACTATGTGGTTAAAAGTATCCGGATACCTGGCTGAAAATGACTTACAAGTTCGTGGCGCCCTCCGTGGGTAATGCTGCAATTCAATACGGTGTTGGCCCACCCTTAGCCTTGAAGAAAGCTTCCACTCTCGCATTTATATGTTCAACCAGATGCTGGAAGGTTTCTTGGGGAATGGCAACCCATTCTTCACGGATTGTTGCACTGAGGAGAGGTATCGATGTCGATCGGTGAGGCCTGGCACGATGTCGGCCATCCAAAACATTCCAAATGTGTTCTTTAGGATTCAGGTCAGGACTCTGTGCAGGCCAGTCCCTTACAGGGATGTTATTGTCGTGTAACCACTCCGCCACAGGCTGTGCATTACGAACAGGTGCTCGATCATGTTGAAAGATGTCATTGCCGTCCCCGAACTGCTCTTCAACAGTGAGAAGCAAGAAGGTGCTTAAAACATCAATGTGAGCCTCTGCTGTGATAGTGACATGCAAAACAACAACGGCTGCAAGGGCCCCTCCATGAAAGACACGACCACACCATAACACAACTGTCTCCGAATTTTACTGTTGGCAATACACACGCTGGGAGATGACGTTCACCGGGAATTCGCCATACCAATACCCTGCCATCGGATCGCTACGTTGTGTACCGTGATTATCCACTCCATAAAACGTTTTTCCATTATTCAGTCGTCCAATGTTTAGACTCCTTACAGTAAGCGAGGCGTCGTTTGGTATTTACCGGTGTGATGTGTGGCTTTTGAGCAGCTGCTTGGCCATGAAATCCAAGTTTTCTCACCTCCCCACTGTCGTAGTACTCGCAGTGGATCTTGAAGCTGTGTGGAATTCCTGTGTGATGGTCTAGACAGGTGTCTGCCGATGTCTGCCTGTTACACATTACGACCTCTTCAACTGTCGGCGGTCTCTGTCAGTCAACAGACGAGGTCGGCCTGTAAGCTTTTGTGGTGTACGTGCCCCTTCACGTTTACACTTCACTATCACATCAGAAAGAGTGAAAATAGAGATGTTTAGGAGTGTGGAAATCTTGCAAGCGACACCCAATCACACCTAGAAAATCGCGCACACAATTGTGGCGATCCGGCAAGGGAAGGAATTCTCAGATAACCGTCTCATCGAGAGCCCATCTTCCACAACTGCTCGGAAATCGCGTACTTACTTCTTAGAAACCAAGAAAAGTGGAGAGGCATAGGGAGAGGTAGACGCCATATTAACTCCCTCACGGAACATGCCATTGATTAGTCCCCTCAGAGCTTCCATCTTGGGTGGAAATAACCTATAAGGTACGTTATGTTTCAAGCAGATCTTATAGTCAACTATTAGTTACACCAAGCCTATCGGCTAACGTGTTAGGGAACCCCTGAAGAAGCTGTAACACTTTCTTGCCCTGCCTGCTCACCATGCTGACAAAAAGAAATTGCCCTGGCAGGAACACAGGGAAATGCGTGCGCTCAGACAAAATTAAAAAACAAAAAGATAAAATCGTGTTACCACCACAGTCCAGAACGAAGCCAGCATGTAGTATAAAATCACGGGCGAACAATAACTTAACGGTAAGACACTCAAGCACCAAAAAATTAATCGGCTGTGGAAACCCCCGGATACTAAATTTGCCCCGCACACCCCAAATCTGAAGCAGAATCATATAATTCGTCGCAGAAGACCTCTGATCGGATGCACGTAAGGATGGCAACTTACAAATACCCTGAAATTCACTAATTATGACGAAGGGAAAAGGTACTACCTATATCAAGTAGAGCAAAGACAGGCTCCTGATTAAGCTGTGCATAAACATAGGGCAGTATTCCACCTACGACCAGCCTTATGTGAGAACGGTGTTTAGTTGGCTTGGAAGCACTAACCCACGCTACGCTTCTCCCGACATCAACTGATCGGACGGGAACCTCGCTTCCAGCAAACGCCCTCCATCGCCACAGCTATAACATCTATTAGCTGAGAGGAAGGGACACTTTTCGAATGTATGACACCCTAGTAAGCACGAGGGGCATGATTACTGGTTTCCTCACGGCTTTCATCGGCGAACCGCAACCCCACGATACAAACTACTAGTTCATCCAGTACCGGCTGGGAAGTAAGCTTATTGGAAAATACGACCCGTGGACAATCCTCGGGTTTCATGCCCCCTAAAATACTCTGAACAATATCTAACTTTGTAGTGGAAGCACTAAAGAAGCCACGGCGATGCGAAACCCCTCTATACAATCGCAAGTCCACTGTACACACCAAAAATGCTTGTGCTGAAGCTTCTATTTAATACGAGGAGGCTATTTAAGCTGTATCACTCGCTTCCTCGTCACTCAACAAGCCTTTATTTAATAACACGTCCAAAAAATCCTACTTAACTTTCCGCAGATTAATGGGTAAAGTACTTCCATAATGACTCTTTGCGAAACGCCTAACGCGTTCGCATGATATTCAAAGCGAACTGTTAACCACAATAAGCTTCCGACTTGGGCAAGCTGTTCAACAGAAGGATCAGCAAGTCCCCGCAACAGAATTGTAGAGGGGCGTGATTAGACAATATTTTGAATAGGAACCCATGTCCGAAAACTTACCTTTTTCGTTGTACTACGGTTTCAGATCAGATGTTTAACTTATCCACTTCCGCTTCTAACAATACCACCACTTGCAAAGTAGGTTAGAAATCAGGTTAATACTGTTGCTCACGCAGCATATGTTCACTTTATCGGGCAACAAGAAAATTATTGACTGTGGATGGTATCGTCAGAACTGAAATAATGAAGTCACTGTAAAAAAATCATTAATTTTGGCACTTATCTTGAATGGATTCCCACGTAGATTTCGTCGAAGTTGTTATGGCTCATCTTGTTGATTCTAGGGTGATTCCATTTTGACTGCTAGAAGGTCCAGATCTGTATTTTAGCAATATTTGCAGACCTAACAAATGCGTTTTTCAGGAAATTCTTAATGATCAAACAATCCCATCTCAGAACAATGGTATGGTAGAAATAATTTTTGACTTGGTGTTCACGATGCGCATTTTTATTAAACTTCTTGTAAATTCACATATACTTCTTCTTAATTGTCACATCGTCAAGAAAACAGTTTTGTATCAATCTTCATATATTTAATTTCCACTTTAACCAAACACAAGACTTGACTGTTCTTTTACAAAGCGAAAAAACAACTTAACTTCTGCAAAGTGAAAAAATGACTGCTCTGTGCGCATTCGCGCCAAAACGGTTACAAGGAAGTCAAAGATTATGACAATCTCACAGAAATGAATACACACAAGAACCATATCACTGTAATATATCGATACATCACAAAAATATGTCTGTTACTTCGCAGAAAGGTAGTACGATATTACTGGTATCGAGAACTGGGGTTGGAGTGGCGTAATGGTCACGTAAATAAAGAACCATTACACGCTTCAGGAATTGAATTAGGCGTGACGGAGTACAATTATTAGGAAGAATTCGAAAGGAAACATAACGAAGCATCCAGTTATCACTTAAGCAACTTTGTTTGTATTAAAACTTAAAGATTACGCGTTTACATGGTTACAAAACAAAAAAGGACCCAGAGTACCTTACGTACAGGACAGCACTGAAGCGTTACAACAGTGTCTCGATATGGTGACCAACAGCATTGTTACACACTTTGTACCTTCGAAGCAAGTTCTGGTACACACTCTCCCATCCCGCTTGGTGCAGCGGCCAGAACTCTGCCAGCAGGGCTATGTCTGACTCTACAGGAGTCTTGCAGACGTTAAGTAACACCAACTAACCGTCTGACGTGGTACATTTCTTCTCTAGCATACTGCATACCAAGCCAAGCAAGTCTGAGACTTTTCTCTTTCCTTCAGAACACGTGGACGCGTTACACACCTGAACTGAAACCACCACGTTTCCAGACATGGGTTCCTATTCAAAATATTATGCACCCACTGCCCTCTACAAGACCTACAAGTTTGTAACGGGAATTTCCGAACATTCTGTAGACTACTGAAGTTGTTGTTGATGTGGCATTTTATATTGAATAACCAAAGGCCCACAACAATCGTGTTTAAGCATGGACATACACAGACTTGATTAAAAAAAGTATTTTATCTAGCAGCAGTAGGACGTCACGTCCATGCCCAAACAACTAGTAGGTGGACATAGACCGTAGGTAGACCGTCAAACAACATCCCAAATTGCGACTGCAAAGAGTCCCAACTTTCAATCGCGGCCTGGCGGAATGCCTTTTATTCCAAAATTGCCACTGTCAGTGCATGCAGTCTATAAAAAACTAAAGCCACCATACGACATAAGCTGGAAGTCACGCGGTAGGCGCTACAACCCTGCGCTGCTGAAAGCGCAAATCAGCTTCTTACCTGAGATGGTGAACTATATGAAACCGTCTACATTTGAGGTCAACACTTATCGAACGTTGATACAACGCGCATTTGTGAGCCGTGCGGCTACGGGAAGCGGACTGAGCAGTAACTCTGGTGGCTTTATTTTTAAGGATTGCACGCATTCACAGTAGCAATCTTGGGACAAGATCCAATTTTCCCAGGCCGTGATTGAAAATAGGGGTTCTTTGCGGCCACAGTTTGGGATGTAATTTGACAGGCCACCTACGGTGTATATCTGCTCTACTATTTGTTTCAGCGTGGACATGACGTCCTTCTAATGCTAAATAGGCTTGTTTTAATCATTTTATCTGATTTTTCAGTTTATAAAGGTTAACTTTTAACCCTTTGAAATTTCTTAAATGTTTAATGAAGTTGGTTACAACTATCGTTTTACTTCAGATTTCAGATACACCTGATGATGGGGCTAAGACCCCCAACCGTGGTGGTGTACAGCGACTTTTGTCGTGCAAGATTCTGGTCAACAAAATATTTTGCAATTGTAGCCGATTTGTTTACCATGAAAATACACAGTGGATTTAATAAAAGTGTCGTATTCCCACAAAATGTAGGATTGCTCAAAACTAGATGAAACATTCGTATAACGATATATCTGAAAACCAATACTTAACAACCATTCAAAAGCCAAGATCGCATAAAATATTTTTTTGTTCAAGACAACCTCTTTCAACAGTCTTGGCTGTCATCTTCAGATCCTAAACAATTTTTTTGTAGTAAAACGTGTTCATTTTACGAAGAACTTCATGCACAGGATGTCAAGTGAATAACTGTTGAAACAGGTTGTCTCGAATTTAAAAAAAATTATGTGATGTTGGCATTTTAGTGTTTTTTAACAATTAAATCAGATCGCCTTTCAATACTCTCATAATGAGAAAATTAAATCAGTACTTGTTGAGACATAGGTCAAACCGTCCTCTGTCTCCCATCTGTTATGTGGAAACAGACACTATAGGTAACGCTGCATGTGGCTACCACAGATCCGGATGTATCCTTTCACCCTTCTTCGGAGTGAATCATTCATAATTTCAAATGCTGCCGGCTCCATTCGGTTTGCGTCGCATGCGTTGGTCAGGCGCCTCTGTAACGTCTGCACATTGTCGGCGGGTTTGGCACACACCAACTCCATTAAATGTCCCCACAGCCAGAAATCAAGGGATTTATGTCGGGTGAAGGTAGAGGGCCTGCTACCGCACCCCCTCGGGCAATCAAACGCTCATGAAACGTTGCGTTGAAGTACGGTGGAACTATCCGTAGAAAGAGAAATGATGCCCCGTTGTGCATAAACCAAAGTCGTTGTCTTTCTGCATGAGAAAATTTATCTAGAACTGTTGCTAATACATTGCACAGAAAATGTTCAAACGCAGCACTTGTTAATCTGTTTGGTAAAGTGTATGAGACTATGAGTCTGTCACCATCAACTTCCGCCCATACATCGATAATGAAGCGATCCTGATGCTCGACCTCCATGATTATTCGAGGATTTGCACCTGCCCACACTTTCGTATTGTGGTAATTTATTCTCTTCTTAATCCTGTCTCACCTGTAAATGAAATGCTGGCTGTCAACTGCTGATCTTCAACGACCTATATCTCAACAGGTGCTGGTTTCCGCACATATCATTATACGGGAACTTTTCTACTAGTTTTGACCGGTACTACCTCCTGGAGGCACACGTGATGCTTTTTTTTATTCATCTTGTACATCTACAGACTCTGTCTTTAATATTAGGTCAGGCACTGTTTCTAACAAATTTCGATGCCAGTTGAGTGATTACGTAGAAAATGTACACAAAAATCCTCCGCATCGATAGAGAGACAGCTGTTAACTGACAAAGCTTCACTGAATAATTGTTAAATGCTGATACTAATTATCTTGAAAGGAATGCTTCTCCAATACAGGTGCTGTCCAAGCCTGTTTCGGCGTTGTCATGATTCTTCCCTCCCTCCCCCCCCCCCCTCCCCCAGAAAAAGACCATTAATGTGTTTTTGGGTGATGGGGCGGGAGAGAGACAGTAGGACTGTCGTCTCCCCCCTCCAGAACCCAACTTTGTATCTGCACCTAATTCAAATACTCGTTCATGTTGAGTTGGCTTGCGCTTCCTCGTATAAATGCGAGTTGCGTGTGGTACTGTGGTACAGTGCGGCGTATTCCTTCCTGTCTGCTCACTCTTTATTGTTTCATCTTTCGGTATGATCAAGGTCACAGTGGGACGCAAGGGAGGTAACACAACGATCGAACCGTGGCAACCTCTTATCTTTCAGCCTGAGAAAGATCACAGCCACAGGAAGTATTATCTAGTTTGATGAATGAGGAGGACGATTGCATAGAATATATCCCTCAAAAAGGGCAGCCGGTGAAGCTACATGAAAGGGTAAGGCGATTAATGGTAGACTTAAGTGTGAACACCGACTAAGTGCATGTATAGCTGCAATCCAGCTGTTGCAAGAATGTGGTAAGCAAAGAACTGAATAAACTGGAGCAGAAGAGTACAACGGAGGAGTCCAAAAGTAAAAAGTTATCGAATAACAAAGTACATCAAGGCAAAAGGCTCCAGAAGTTAAGGCATCAGGTTAACGAAGGATCACAGCCGTGGAATGATGTGATATTTGCCAATGAGGAGAAATTCGTGTTTTCAGCAGACATGACAAGCAGCAGTTTAAAAAATTGCAACGTGTTCTGAAACACGGCGGAGGGGGAAAGTGGGTGACTGCATTGGTATTTTGATAACGTAAATATCCGAAGCATAAAAATACTTCGAAAAGTGAAATCTATATAAATGGTTCATACTCAGAGTCGATCTCGGTAGCCTGTGCTTATTTAATCCCCCATAAAATTTATGGGACGAATTCCATAGGAGAATAACTGCACTCATCTGGCAAGAAATTGTGAAAACAATGAGAACAAAGAAAGGTAACTACTTGGGCATGAGTACACTGCAGAGTTCGTCGTAACATGCAAGTCGTGTGGAAGTGGATATGAACCACAAGAGAAATTCCACGAAGTGTTGAAGGCCAGTAATATTACTGTATTGAAGAATAATTGTATTGTGACCAAATATTAAACATATTATAACGTTAAGCTGTGAAATATTAAGTAAGAAGATATTAACTTACATTGCTCAGAAAATTTTATTCCATAGCACACATTTATTGAAACACTTCATTTTCATTTATTGAAATTATGTTTGCTTGTTAAACAAGTATCTGAAAATAAAATCCATACTACAAGGAATAGACGACAGCCACTGCACAGCCGTACTCTGACGACCACTGTGAAGTGTAAGCAGACAGCAGTTCCCATTCTACATCACATTTGATTTTCTTCCCGTTCCATTCACTCACGGAGCACGTTAGAACCGTAACACTGACAGGGAGTTCTGAATGATACTAGTCTTCTCTAACCTCTTCATTTGAAAAAACGCTAACTGGGTAAATATGATTTGAAAATGAGTATAGTGCGAGTACACAAACACTCTTCAACTACATATTGTTCTGGAATAAATACAGTCACCTCGTATCTCCATGTCTGGAGCACCGCCGATGCCAGCTGATCCCCAGCAGATATCACACACACACACACACACACACACACACACACACGCACACACATGCACATTATATGATTTTCAAGGTCACATCGAGTGGCAGGCACTACTATTGTATATTCATGCAAGGTATTTGTCTAGAAAGAAATGGGATCGTAGCATGGCATAAACATATTCCGACTTTCGATAGCTGTAGCTCATCTACAATAATGTTTTTAAGTGTGAAACATGATGCTTGGAGAATGAAAGAAAATCGTGGAAGGATCGCTAGCCTTATACTTGATTGCTGTCTACACTATGGTTGAAGCACAGAAGTATGTCTTTCCCCAGAAGCATTTCCACATCCTTGTGTGAATCGCTACAATGAGTAATGTACAACTGGCGTTCGGCTAAAATTGGACAATTTGTTTGTGGTGACACGCTGATGTGTAGCGTAGCCTGAGGACGAGGATAGGTTGAAAGCTGGTAAAATGGTTGTGGGTTGGTGAAACCAACGAATGTGAATGCTAAATGGAAGTCGTGCTAAAAGACTGATCAGTAATGCAGCTTAATGTTTATTAATATTTAACAAATCAGTTCCAACCAAACGCCAGTTGTACCACACTCATTTTAGTTGCTCCTTTGCTTACGCTCCCTGAAGACCTTCCACAAGTCATGCGACTGTTTTTCTGGATTATTTTTGTAAACGTTATTGGAGATATCAGCGAACAAAACACATCTTGGAAAATACTAGTAACAGTCTAGACCGCAAGGCACATTTATGGAAAGGTGACGGGTTTCGATCATCACATGGCCATTTTCAGATCTGCAGTCATATAGATGTACAATGGCTGTACACGGAGTAGGAACCACTGAATGACGACAGTCAACTGTCAGCATTTGATCTGTGATTGTACACCAAGCTTGACTCCCGGATTGGATTGGATTGGATTGGATTCTTTGGGGGAAGAGACCAAACAATGTGGTAATCGGTCTCATCGGATTAGGGAAGGACGGGGAAGGAAGTCGGCTGTGCCCTTTCAAAGGAACCATCCCGGCATTTGCCTGGAGCGATTTAAGTAAATCACAGAAAAGCTAAACGAGGATAGCCGGACGCGGGATTGAACCGTCGTCCTCCGGAAAGCGAGTCCAGTGTGCTAACCACTGCGCCACCTCGTTCGGTATTTGACTCCCGGGACGGCAGTACAAAAGGCTGTGCGATTTCCGTGGGCTATTGACCCTCGCCTCTCCTTCGGGAGGCTTTCTGTAAAATGGCTCTAATGATGGCAGACAACTCTTACTATCCCTGCCCAGCCAGAATGTTTTGAATCCTCTCAGTTCTACAAGGCAGGCAAATTTGAATCAAGCGTAAATGAAGAGTAATGTTACATTACTCAGTTACGAACGATTACAGAATCTGCTGTGGTGCTAGGCTTTGCCCGAAACGTTTTACAACCTGGGAGTGGAGTGAGAAGGAACTCCTTTTAGCGGTAGGCACTATTGTGCTCAAATATAGGAAGCTGACTTTTTCTCTGGACAGCACCAGACGCCACAGCTAACCACCACGAAAATGGAACGGGGACCCAGATTTTTGGTCCTCTGAAAACATGAGTCATTGCTGGATGTACTGATAGGCTTTAAAGAAGTGAGATAGAGAGAGAGAAACATAAGAATCTCAAGGATTGGTTCACTTAAATAAACTGCAGGCTAGACAAAGAACTTCGACTGCTCTGATGAAAACTGAATAAATGAAAACTGTATTATCGGTCACAGAAAGAGGTAGACAGAGAAGGAGTGAAGAGACTATTTTCTGTGTAAAATGGTAGGATTAACGTTATCGGTTAACCAAAAAGAAGAGAGACGGAAGGAGAGTAGCACGTTCTAAGGAGCATTTTCATCAGTAGGCACCCAAAGACCCAGAGCTCAGTCAACCTGAAATCAGTAGAAAATGCAAATGTAGCCCACTGAAAGCCGCAGGCCTGCCACCGATAGAGCTGATGTATCGAGCGAGATAGAAAAATTTCGGGCTGATTTGCACTTTGCCACTGACGAGGTCGTTAGTGTCGCCAGTGACTGATTCTGCAGCCACTTCAGCATTCACCTACAATACTATGGCGAAATGGAACCACAATCATGAGACGATGTATAGAGAAACTAAATTCGTTTGATAACATTTCAATCAATTCAAGCTTTAGGTTTGAAGACTTACATTTCGAACCAATGAACATTCTGGTTTCAACTCCACCCACCAGTATGAAGTATCCGCGTCTGCAGCGACTGAGGTGACAAAAGTCATGAGATAGACATATGCACGTATACAGGTGGCGGCAGTACCACGTTGGCGGAACTGTCATTTGTACTCAAGTGGTTCACGTGAAGAGGTTTCCAACGTGACTATGAGCGCACGGCAGGAATTAAAATACTTTGACCGCGGAGTGGTAGTTGGAGCTAGACACATCGGACATTCCATTTCGGAAATCATTCTGTAATTAAATCTTTTGAGATCCTCGGTGTCAAGAGTGTCCCGAAAATATCAAATTTCAGGTATTACCTCTCACCATAGACAACGCAGAGGCTGACTGCCTTCACTTAAGGGGAACCGGAACGTCCTGTACCTCCAATGTTAAATGTAAGGAACATTTTGTTATGAACTATTAACACCAGAATGATGAAACTTTTACAGTATAATATTATATATATTTAATACCATGTACCATATGGATTTTAATTTATTGGTGTTTTTTTGGGAAGATATTAATTATTTTGTTACTGAAAATAATTGATACATTTTTTGGCATAATATCTTTGAAATAAAATCTGTTCTCAATTATGTATCACAAAAAGGCTATGATACAAGATGTATATTGGTACTGTTTACATTCCTTGAAAATTTTAAGGCTTTGTCTCTAATAGTTTGGCAGAAAATGTTCCTTATATTGCAAAAAAGTGAGCTTGTGGAAAACGAGTTTCAAATTTTCACTAACATTTTAGTGGAGTCCAGCACCATAAGAGGTGTTTTCACTGTCACTAGACATCTCCCCATCTAGCCTTCTTTTCACACCTTTCATTCTTTGTCTGGCTTGCCTCTCACATTCCTTTTCTTTCCTTTCAGTATCCCGTTTCCTCTCATTGTCTATCGGCATCATTGCGCTCACCATGTACTTTCCGGGCATCACATCCAACATCTGCAGCACATTGCACTTTATAATGTTACCTTTGTTGTACGTAGCAATGGCATCATATACTCCAAAATGAAGATTATAAATTTCCACAAACACAGTTTTTGGGATTCTGGTCCAAATTACATTGTTCACACTCTCATTTTGATTTTCTGTACGTCCATGGAGACATCTCTTCAAAAGTTGCAGAAAGATCTCTGAAAATTCATGAAAATTCATGACAATTTCTGGTAGACTGTGATGATGATTGTATACACGTTCAGATCCCTGATATTTGTTGTACTTGGAATTGGATCCCTGTGGACATAGTCCATGTAGTGGTTCCTCGTCAGTCGATAAGGTGTGGTAGTAAAGTGCCATTACAGCCTTTTCCATTGCATCAGCACTGTGAGTATTTTGTCTTATTGCCAGTCCATAGTCTCTCTGCAATCTGTTGATTACCTCGTCTGTCAATCTTTTAGCTCCACCCAAAGGTTTTCCATCACTGAGTACTTGACCTTTCATTGTGGTCTTCAGTTGACGCAGCGTTGTTCCCATACGTTTCTGAACCTGACCTATGCACCTCTGTTCAGTAATGGTAACATCATTTCCATAAGGTTTCGGCTCAGATACAGCAGAAAAAGACTTCGAATCACCATCACCCAGGAACTGTAGGTATCTGACCTTGTACCACAGGAGAGAGCGATTGAAAATGTCTTTCACACCGGAAACTTCCATGGCCCCACTAGACCCACTGTAATTCCTTCGACAGTTTTCCGCATGCTCATCCCTCATTCTTTTAGGACACCTACAGTGCTTGGATTTAATTACAACATCTATAACTTTTGTAGTATCAGCACTTGTTGCCGTTATTACCCCATTATGGAAGTGTGCCCGCGCTTCTGCCACGTACCATCTAGTGCGACAGTCAGGTCCCGAGGATTCTGAACATCTGGAATTTCTTCATTCACCGCCACAGCCTCCTCCACTGCTTCTTTCATGAATTGTTGGGCAATATCTTCAACACATGATCCAACAACCGAGTTATATTTTGAGAATTCACACAAAACACTTGACCAGCAGAGTATCCCTTACCGATTGACCTTACCGCATAAACACATCTAATATTTACACCATAGTACTTGCTTTTCTCACTATCAGTTTCACCTTGGCCTATTTTGACATATTCTTAGTTCCAAAATGAAACACTGTAATGCCAACTAGTACAATGGAGACAGATTTCTGCTCCAAGTCCTACGTGTCGCTTGACGTTTACTGACATACTCAATTTGCAACATTCGTTACACAGTACTGAACTCTCAATCACCTTTGAGAGCAATGAAATGTTAATTATTTCGTTCTCCAATAAACTGCAGTAGTTTTCAGTTGATTCATGCAACTTCTTGCTTGTGCTACAAACAGGAGTAGATTTCACTTCACGAACAACCTCACTATTTTCAGAATCATTTCCCAAGGTCGGAGAAATTGTCACTGTTCCATTAGTGTACCTCGGAGGAGGCTTCTTCCTCTTGTAAACTCTGTTACTAAATCGAGGCATATTTGGAAAGTTCCAGTTACGCTATAGAGATACAACACAAATCGTGCAATAACAAACAAATGCTCAATGTAAACAACAGTATCCAAAGACTACAATACGCAGGCAAAACAAATGCCTATCAAATCGTGTTGCCAACATAATATAAAGTCTTTGGAAAGACCGGGAGTTTTGAAAAACGATGTTTTCAATGAACATGTATCCATGGAAATTCAATGTAGCGACATGCCCTCTACAGCACATTATTGAAAATAATATTTTCAATACTTGGAGTTGAACTAGAGCTAAGATTAATATGTCATTTTAAAGAGGAAGACCTGCAGTATTTTATTTCACAATAAACTGAAAACCCAAAATTTCATCATTTTTAGGTTCCTGGTTCCCTTAACGACCGGGAGCAGGAGCATTTGCATAGAGTTGTCAGTGCTAACAGACAAGCAACTCTGAGTGAAATAACCGCAGAAACCAATGTGGGACGTACAACGAACGTATCTGTTAGGACAGTGTTGCGACATTTGGCGTTAATGGGCTATAGTAGGTGAACGACGCGAGTGCCTTTTCTATCAGCACGACATCACCCGCAGCCCTCTCGTTGGCTCGTGACTACATCGGTTGAACCCTAGAAGCTTGGAACCGAGGTCGGGTCAGATGAGCCCCGACTTCAATTGGTAAGAACTGCAGGTAGGGTTCGATATGGCGCAAACCTCAAGAAGCCATGGACCAAAGTTGTCAACAAGGTACTGTGCAAGCTGGTGGCTGATCCTTAATCGAGTGGGAATTTACGTGGAGTGGTCTTGGTCGCGTGGTCCAAATGAACCGATCTCTGACTGGAAATTGTTACAAATTCAAATGGCTCTGAGCACTATGGGACTTAACATCTGTGGTCATCAGTGCCCTAGAAATTAGAAGTACTTAAACCTAACTAACCTAAGGATATCACACACATCCATGCCCGAGGCAGGATTCGAATCTGCGACCGTAGCGGTCACGCGGTTCCAGGCTGAAGTGCCTAGAACCGCAGGGCCACACCGGCCGGCGGAAATTGTTACATTCCGGTAGCTAGGAGACGACATATTGGCGGAATTAAAGCTGTCGTGCTTAGGTAGTTCAGGTGGTAGAGCATTTGCCCGCAAATGCCAAAGGTCCCGAGTTGGCATCTCGGTGCGGCACACACTTTTAATCTGAAAGGAAGTTTCATATCAGCGCACACTCCGCTGCGGAGTGAAACTTTCATTCTGGAACCCCCTCCCCCTAGGTTGTGGCTAAGAAATGTCTCCGCAGTACTCTTTCTTCCAGGAATGCTAGATCAGCAAGGTCTGCAGGAGAGCTTCTGTGAACTTTGGAAGGTAAGAGACGTACTGGCGGAATTAAAGCTATGAGAACGGGCCGTGAGTCATGCTTGGGTGGCTCAAATGGTAGAGCACGTTCCCGCGAAAGGCAAAGGTCCCGAGTTCGCGTCTCGGTGCGGCACACAAAGTTAATCTGCAGGAAGTTTTATCTTGCAATGTTGTTAACAAAATGTAGAGGCTACAACAAGGAAGATCAATATTTTGAAAAGAATTGCAAAGAAAAACAGGACTTGTAATATCTGACAGAAAGCATACATAAAAGGGGTTACGAATCTGTTGAACTCAGCTCAGGTAAAGATTCAAAATTTCGTGGATTTAAATACGTTGACAAGGTAATACAAGAAGTAGGGACATGAAGTATAGGGCACTCAAGGCAAGAATGTTGGAAATGGTGTATCAGTATTCAGATAGGAACAACAATAGATATAATTCTTCTCAAGCAAAGCCAAAATTGGAGAAGTGGAGCCATCCAACGCATTGGAATCCGGCTGTTTTATTCCATGACATACAGCCTTTCAGCGGTTTTTTTCTAATGAACAACGAATGCTTTATGCTATTTTGCTCTAATGTTTTAGTCATACACTGAAGAGCCAAAGAAACTGGTACGCCTACCCAATATCGTGTAGGGCTCTAGCGAGCACGCAGAAATACCGCAACACGACGTCGGATGGACTTAACTAATGCCTGAAGTAGTACTGGGGGGAAATGACACCATGAATCCTGCAGGGCTGTTCATAAATCCGTAAGAGTACGAAGGATTGGAGATCTCTTCTGAACAGCACGTTGCAAGGCATCTCAGATATATTCAATAATGTTCATGTCTGGGGATTTTGGTGGACAGTCGAAGTGTTTAAATTTAGAAGAGTGTTCCTGGAGCCACTCTATAGCAATTTTGGATTTGTGGGGTGTCGCATTGTCCTGCTGGAATTTCCAAAGTCTGCACAATGGACGTGAATGGATGCAGGTGATTAGACAGGATGATTACAGACTTGTCACCTGTCAGAGTCGTATCTAGAGCCCCTTATCACTCCAGCTGCATGCGCCCCACGCCATTACAGAGCCTCCACCAGCTTGAACAGTCCCCCGCTGACATGCAGGGCCCATGGATTCATGGGGTCGTCTCCATACCCGTACCCGTCCATCTGCTCGATACAGTTTGAAACGAGACTCATTCGACCAGGCTGCATGTTTCCAGTCATCAACAGCGCAATGTCGGTGTTCACGGGCCCAGGAGAGGCGTAAAGCTTTGTGTCACGCAGTCATCAAGGACACACGAGTGGGCCTTCGGCTCCGAAAGCCCATTTCTATGGTGTTTCGTTGAATGATTCGCACGCTGATACTTGTTGAAAGCCCAGCATTGAAATCTGCAGGAATTTGCGGAAGGGTTGCACTTCTGTCACACTGAACGATTCTTGCAGGATCTTTTTCCCGGCCGCAGCGATGTCGGAGATTTGATGTTTTATCGGATTCCTTAAATTCACGGTACACTGGTGAAGTGGTCGTACGTGAAAATCCCCACTTCATCGCTACCTCGGAGAAGCTGCGTCCCATCGCTCGTGCGCCGACCATAACACCACGTTCAAACTCACTTAAATTTGATAACCTGCCATTGTAGCAGCAATAACCGATATAAAATCTACGGTAGGCATTGCCGACCGCAGCACCGTATTCTGCCTGTTTACATATCTCTGTATATGAATACACATGCCTATACCAGTTACCTTGGCGCTTCAATGAGTGTTCACCTGAAGGTGTGACTTTACTGCCACGAAAAAGTAGTGATCTAAAAATAAAGGGCTAAATACAGCTGAAGCGGTTTATGAATACCTAAGACAAAACACATTACATTACAGTGAGAAACCAGAATGGTTATACGCAGCTTAGTGCATGGGTAGGACTAAGAAGAAACAGAGAACATGGAGAAGTAAGAGAAAAGAGCTTGAGCCACCACGAGTCCAGTTAACAGATAAGGAAATGCAATGAAGAACTGTATGTGAAAACTGGTCAACTCAGCGTGACCAAGAAAAACGATGGGAAAAGATACGAAAACTTGGTTCGAATAAATGAAATCAACTTATGCAAGGAAATTTTCGCCCATATCAAACAGAGGAAAGTCTCCCTGGTCGAAATGGCTATAATAAATCAGAAATGAGTGACAGGAAGATTTTTAGAATCCTATCTTCGGAGAACTTGAAAGAAGGGAACAGGGCAAGGTAGTCCGGAACTCAGACACGACAAGAATTGATCGAATTAAGTGCTTTTAGAAAACCTGAAATTTAGATCAGAAATAGCTATTTACTCGGGCCATGTGCTGCCAGAAATATGAAAGTTTCACGTACACATTAATTAGTCTCATTTAGCTTTGTTGTCCTCAGAAAACTATTAACCTGTTTCCAGCAAATTAAGTAATGTGGGCTACAGCCTGATGTTCTCTTGTCGTCAAAGCCATTACACAAGGCGTACTAACTGATTACAATAAGGATGCGCGTTATACTGGACGAACAGTCATTCGTTGGTACCGGAATGGTTTCGGGTGTATCCCAGAAAAGTGTGATATGCACGCTAGTGTTTGCGTCACATAGCGCAACTTAGCTGCAGCATTTAACAGCTGCTTCAAGCAAGACACCAAAACAGGGGTTTTTGACAGGGAAAAGTGTGAGCATTTTGTTATACAGTTTACACTGGAAGCTTTTTGATTTTATGATGTATATATGATGTATATAAGCAACCCCGTTTAAAAACAATGTAAGATCATTATATATCTCGTGTAAAGAGGGGTTCTGTAACATAACATATCTTTATTTTCCTATCGAAATATTTCTATATTCTAAAAATCTGAAGCTGTGCTAGATATAAGGCTGAAGTTTGCTAGCAGTTTTTTTCCACAGCACTTTCCTGTCTGCGTAGAACAGCTCTGAAAGAACACTTCGGCCTCACTTTTAACACATTTCCCTGTTCATTCTGCGAAATTTTACATATGACATATCACTGTATTCTTTTTATCGTGTGCTTTGGAATCCCCATCAAAAAGTAGACAGATCTGTAAAAGAACTAAGTTACTTTTGTATCTTAGTAGCTATTGAAGTTTCGAGTGTTAGTAATATAGTGAAATACTTGCCTTGTAATTTCAGCACACTGGACCGGTAATGAAAGAATTAAATTGTTGTGACTGAAAGATTATATTAGATGTTATCCATATCGTCCTGCAAAATATGTGATTGTCTATGACGAATGGATTTCCCATAAAAGTCGTAGTAGTTTTCAGTCTGACCTTGACAAAAAACATCAGGGTGCCGAAAAGACCGGTAACTACCTCTTAATGTAAATATATCCAAAGTTGTTCAGTTTGAGGAACGTGAAAAAAATGTGAGATACTTTGCACCAGTATTGATAAGTGTGTGAGTTAAATATATGGCCGAAAGAGTCAGCCTACAGGAATTGTGAAACGAACCCTGTCGTCCAGGACCGCGTGCCACAAAGGGCGCAGATTCACCACGATATGGCGAAGTTCACAGGCGTCTATTGTCTATTGAGGCCTAAGCGCTGCAGTGTGCGAATAAGACAGACGAGAACCTACGTGATAGGGAAACCCAGCAGAAGCCGTTTGTGGCCAAGAAGATGAAGCAGTGTTAAATATGGCGGACCTAAGATCGGCCATAAAGGGAAACATTTATGAAAAATATTTAATTCTGTAATAATGCAGGGAATCAAGCCACAGATATTTTAATCTGCCACCCTCCATTAATTTTCATGGTGATCCCAATAAAACTTGAATATTGATCATATCTATAATAGTTTAGGATTTACTGTTAAAGTGAAATTCACAAATTTTGTAACAAAGACCTGAATGCTAAAATCTGAACGCTTTAGTCGATCTTAACGATCTACATTTCATACAGAAGTGCATCATTAAATTGACAAAAGTTATAAATATCAACTCTGTAGCTTTATTTGTTTAAAAGATATAGTAAATTTTAATTAGCAGTATTTATAGTTAAGCAACAGATCATCATTTCCTCCACACATAACACATTGAACGATGACAGCATGGCATCTTACTGATTCATTAGGTAATATAATATTTGTGGTAAATTTTAGTGCATAATAGTTACTTTTGTTCTTTATGTATTTATCAGAAAGCACATTGGTGCAAGGGTACTGGCCGTGGCATTCAAAGCTAAGAAGGAAATAGTACTGGTTTTATGGTAAAGAATTTAACGTTTATTATGTAATGGATATTATTGTTACTTTATTTAGAACGTGTATGTGGTCAAGCTTTGATTATTGAAATATGTTAAAATGTAAATAATGTAGAATAAGCTGTATCCAATCAGATGGGCGGCTTCAGGAAAGGGAACTGTCCTAGTCAGTTGAACGAAGATATTCGGCGCTCGGGAGACCCGGCCGGAGACGGGCAGAGGGACAGTTCGACTGGAGACACCAAAGAGGACAGTTCGCCTGGAGACACCAAAGGGAGTGTTGGGATGCAGATGCGAAAGCAGACGGTCGGTCTTAGGCAGCTAGGAGTGAGCGTCTCTGAGCGGTGAGCAGCCGTAGATAACTTGTATTTTACGATGAGATTGTGAATGATCGAACTGTGTAGAATGGATATGCGCTCGAGTCTAACAGTAACTCTAAATACGACCACTTTCGCTATTAGTTTGCTTTCTGAATAAAAGTTATTCTAACCAAATCGTAACTGTCTGGCCTACATCATCTATGGGTCGATGGGTCGTTAATTTAGTTCCCGATATTATTATTACTTTTATTATATGTTATGATAACTTTGTAACTTGCCATCAGCCAGACAATTTAACCAAAGGGTCACAAGTGTCTCATTTAGGATATGTAATGCGATACGTGCGGTTCAACCCCTAGACGAGTTTGAGCCAAGACATTTCGACGAAGAGGAACGGCATGTGAGACCGAACATCTTTGGGGATGTTAGCTCGCAAGTCTCCAATGTTGGGACGGTTACATCATAGAAATATCTGCGGTGAAGAGTACTTATGGATAGGAGGTTCGTGCGATTGGCTCAGTGGTAGATAAAACAGATACCACTCTTTGAATCATTGGTAGAATACACGCAAACTACGAAAGAAATTGTGGGAAACTTTGTAGATTTACGAAAGATACTGTGGGAAGTTGCAGTACGCCTACGAAGGGGACTTCTTGTAAACACATTAACAACGGTCTTTCAATTTCATTGGATACGTATTAGGTACTTCAGTCGAGAACGACAGCAAAGGACTTCGAAGAGGTATTGAATGAAGTGGGTGGTATCTTGAAATGAGGTTAGAAGATGACCTTTAACAACAGTAAAACAAGGGTAATGGAATGTAGCCGAATTAAATCAAACGATGCTGAAGTAATTCCATTAGGAAATGAGGTGCTAAAAGTATCATATGTTGTTGGAGGAGCTATATAACTGATTATAGCCGTAGTAGAGAGGTTACAACCTAAATACTGGCTATAGCACGAAAAGCGTTTCTGAAAAAAAGAAATATTTCAACGTATAATATAAATTTAAATGCCAAGAAAATTTTTCTTAAGGTATTTGTCTGGAGTGCAGCTCTGTACGGAAGCGAAACGTGGACAACAAGCAGTTCAAACTAGAAGGGTATGGAAATGTTTCAGATGTGCTGCTAGAGGGGCATGCTGAAGATTTAATGGGTAGATTAAGCAGTTGATGCGGGGATACTGAGTCGAACAGAAATGTATGACAACTTGACTAAAAGAAGGTATCGGTTGATAGGACACATCCTTTAGCATGGTGTAATTGTCAATTTGGTACTGGAGGGAAGCCTGCGGCTCAAAAGTTGTTTAGGAAGAACAAAGATTGAATACAGTAAGCAGTTTCAATTGGATATATGATGTGGTAACTATACCGAGATGAAGAGGCTTGCACTGCGTAGGTCTAACATGGAAGCCTTCGAGCTGTGGACCACAACAAGAACAAAAACAACTACAATAACAGCCAGTACAACAGTACTATTGGAACACGATATTATTGTACTTGGCTTCCCGCGGGCGTTATTGGAGACACACGGTGGTTACAAGACAGTTGCGAGTATACTATCAAGCAATCCAGCGCTTCCAGGTGAAATTACACGATAGAAAGTACAATAAGCCGACTAAAGCGCTCTTACTTTCAGGCACAATAATACTGTGTTCGACTAATTCTAACGAGGAAAACGAGCTTATACATAGAAATGAAGGGATAAATATCTAATAAAATATGCCTGCAGAGGTCAGCAGTCCGCGTCCTTCTCTTCCCCCTCTTTCTTCCCCCCTTTCCCTCCCTGCTCCCTCATTCTACTGCCGCCCACTCCCTCCGCAATTACATATATGAGCGTAAATGTCAGCATAGCAGGGGCTGGAATGAGCTGTGCACGTTGGGAGATAAAGTTTCCTTACGTGATAGTTTCCTTGAGTGATCTTAACATGGGAGCCGTCAGTTAATGGAGATTGAGCGACCGGACTCCCAGGGACGTTGAGTGATGTCCTTGCAATGGCTCCCATGTGAGAGATTAACGAGTAATTTGTTTTCGAAAGCACGAAGGGCTGCCATTTAGGCTTATACATAGAAGTGCGTTACTAATACATCATAGTCAACCACTTAACACAATAATATATAAACGTCTTTTGGAGACGGCTTTTTTATGCATTTTTCTTAAGTTAGCTCTTAAATTTTATTACATGGGGCCAACTGTACCAAAACTACATTATTCGATTGTCTTCCATTTTGACGACGTTTTAGCAGGTCAGTATTTGAGCTCTAACTCATATTGACGCTAATTTCGCAATAAACATACACTGTGTCCCTGGAGGAATGGGTAGTATTCAGGGAAATGAACGGAACGCTCATTTCAAGCAGAAAACATACGCTCTGAAATGCATGCTTAACAACTCAAAGCGCTTCCTCATCTTAGAAACTGTGAAACAAATCTCTTCGACTGCAATCTCTTTCCTTTCCATATTTTGTGAAGAGGTAGTATGGATCAAAACAAGAAAAAATTGCCTGGTAAATATGTGCTCAAAGAAGTATACCGTAAAAGCTGTGAGCTGTTGTTCAATAGAAGAGATGTGTTTCACAATAGCGAAGACGAAGTGCTCACAACTCATTAGAGGTGATATTTAAAGGACTTTTTCCTCGTTTTGATCCGTGCTACTACCTCTCAAAATATGGATAGCAAAGGGCTTCGCGCAGAAGAGACTTGTTTCGCAGTATCGAATATGAAGACATGCTTCTAGTTCTCAAGGTATGCATTTTAGAGCCCATGTTTACTAGACTTTTATGACTTGGATGATCGTTCCTGTCATGTCCCTGAACATTGGCCACTCCTCCTGATACACCCTGTATGCTCACCAACGATTGTATAACAGTGGCGAAACAAGTTGGGGGGAGAAGAAAAGAAAACTATTTCTTAAAGGCGGACTTGATCTCTAAAAATATTGCTGTGCAAATACGATACAAACTTTGAGTTTTCTACGGCACAGTAAATGAATATTCATGATAAACGTCCCAAACTAGTCGTCAATTAACACTTATTCCTAAACTGAAGTCTTTTATTGCCAGTCATATACGAATTTCTTGCTAAGACGACGCAGCTCGAACTCCATCACTCGTTGTGTGAAGTGGCTGCAGGGGTTTGAAATGATATGAAGACTTCATATCTCGACTGTGTTGACGTGCAGTCTGTTATTTTGAGTGTCATGCGAACCTCCAATAGTGCTTCATCATACTGATACGGGTCGGGTAGCAGTCGGCTGAGCTCTCTAGAGATGGTATCACGGCTTCAGCCTAAAATTAGAGGAAACGGATGCGACTATTAGTCACGCTAAGGATAAAGTCCCTGTATTCTGGTGCTCTGGTCACTCACTCGGTAGCTTTCAGTTTGTTGGGGACTCTACTGATAACTTTTCACATGCTCAGCAGCAATACTCTTCATGGAATAGCAGACACCAAAGTGACATCTACGCCACGCTTAAGCTATCTCCAAACGATAGGTGACGTATTATACAGTTATGCTCCGACACATTTTACTATTATTGTTAGGGAGTCCGAGATTACAGCCTAAGATGCGTTCCCATCCTATAGCAATGGTCACGGGATCATAGAGATTCGATAATAGACTAATGGAAACGTGTCGCATGGTCGGACAAATTAAATTTCTTGTTGCACCACGTCGGTGGTCGTGCCCAGATACGCCGCCATCCAGTCGGAGTTTTGAAAACCACATTTAATTTGCAGACAGGGAAACACCCTCTAACGTCAAGACGTTGATTACACTCACAAAGTTAATTGCACCGGAACGAAATGTTTAACATAGCATAATGAGCACAACGAAATGAAACTGATGTGAAAATAACTAGGAACTACAAAAATATTTAAATTCAGTCTATCTAATTTTATTTTGTTTTTATTCTACAACCGTCCGAAGTTTCGTAGGTACAGTTATATTCCTTTTCTACGTATGTTCATGATGTTATGGCTTTGCGTCCCTTTTCTGGAGCTACAACATTTTTTTGGTCAGTCTTCTCACTGGTTTGATGCGGTGCCCCAAGAAGTCCTCTCCTATGATAACCTCTTGACCTCAGTCTAGCATTCTCGCTCAACGTCCTGAAGTATTTCTTGTATATATTCCCCTGAATGTCTAGCCTCTTCAGACCCCTCATGTACCACAGAAGCTATTGTCTGATTTCTGAAAATATGTGCTGAAGTCTTGTGACTTTTCTTATCAATGTTTCCCACAGGTTCCTGTCCCTGCCAGTTCTGTGGAGAACCTCCTCATTTCTTACCGGTCCACATAACTTTCAACTCTATAGTACTACGTCTCAAACGCTTTTATTACTTTCTTACATGGTTTTCCCACTTCCGTTATTACCCTCAGTACAACACTGTGCTTCAAACGCACGTTCTCTGAAACGTCTTCAGATGCAGATAGGTGATGCTACTGCACTTCTCTTGCTCTCTTTTCCTGTGCTAATCTATTTTTATATCCTGTTGGTTCATCCATCATACGTTACTTTGCATTCAACGTAGTAGAATTCCTTAAGTGCGTTTAACTCGTGTTCTCAGTATGATCCTAAGTATAACGCTAATCTCATATGTGCTACTCATCGTTAATTTCTTCTCTCGTCGGTTTCATATCAATTCACGGCGTGTGCCCACTACTTTCAGCAGGTACCACAATTCTCCTTCACTTTCAGTGAGGAGAGCTATGTTATTAGCGACTCCACTGCCTTCTATATATATGTGCCGTTGATTCTTCTGCCTTTTTGCGCTGTTTCGCACCCAACGGTAAGAGGGTGTCCTGAACCTCTGACTGCACCTCCATCCTCTTTGTCGAGGCTGTTGGGAGAACAATGCTAGGTCATTATACCGGGTATCTTCGGCCACAGTTGCTGAGGATTTTTATTCAGAATTTAAGCAGTAGTTGAGACCCAGGCTGTGACTCTAACAGTAAGAGGGCGCCCTGAACGTCTGCCCGCACCTCCGCCCTTTTTGTGTAGACTGTTGGGAAACACTGCTGTTTGGGAAACACTGCTGGTTCATTACACCGGGTATCTTCGGCCGCAATTGCTGATGATTTTTATTCAAAATTTAACCTGTGGTTGAGACCCAACTCGGGATATAAGGATTACTACATCACGGTGACACTATAATTCATCAATTCGATCCCTTCCAGCTGTTATGTGTGTCGGCAGAACTTGAGTCTTCATAAGGCCACGAGGGGTTGCCACTATCCTATTTCTGATACCAGATCCTATACACTTACCCTGAAAGGAACAACCAAAGACGTACTGGTAACATTTACATGCAAAGTAACACATATTTTTGGATCACGTGCATTTGTGTACAGTGATGAATTTAGTTCAGGGTCTCTCAGAAAGTTGTGAAGCTCTTGATGAGGCAATCAAATTTATCCCTTTTAAATGATGTTTTCGTGAAGGTAGTAAAATACCTTGAAACCATAAAAAGACTGGTTCAGGGAAAGAAAAAAAAACAACACGCACACATACGTGCACGCGAGCACGCACCCAATCGCGCGCGCATACACACGCACACAGATAGACATTACACTTAATAACAGTGTACACTCCAACACAACTTGAAACTAAAAGTTAGTTCCTGAAACACACCGTGCTATGTCTCGAAAGAAACGTAACTGGTCCAATACCTCATCATTTAAATCACCAGAAAATTTATAAAAGTTAAAAAAGAATTATGCAAAAAAACTTTTAGTGGACAGGTTCGCAAGATTGTGTGTTACAAGATAGCTCTCCCTTGATGATACTTTAACATCAGTATTGTCTTGCTCTGGTTGTTTTTTTAACATTTTTGATACGAATGCATGTTTTTGTATGATTTTCACCACTGAAACTGTTGAATTCATATTCAGCTGCATTTACGAATTGAGCAATCTGAATATGGTTGTTACACACATGTTTTAATTGTCTAATGTAAACTGTAATCTAGAGAGTAAAACCTTTATGAATATTTTGTTTTGATTTTAATAAATGACGTTAAGACTACTGTCTTTTTTCCTGATAATATCAGGCTTCGTATTAGAAAATTCTTCCCTCACATCTGCCATAACTGGACAAAGTTATACTAATTGTCCTGGAGTCTCGACACAGCCGCAGTGTGGTACAACTTTCTGATTTCTGTTTCCCAATTTTTAACACATATTGCACTTAGGGACCACGACCACTATTAAGATGTGGGATACCTTAACTTGGATTAAAGAAGATGAACTCTTATAACTTGTATAAATTCGCCTCGCTCACTCAGCCACGCATTTATCTTCTAGGTTTAGGTTACCTTTGTTAGTTATTCTGGAACCCGTAATTCCATAACCCCGTGCAGGTTTTGATACCGTAGTGGGTACGACGCTGCCATATAGCACACAGCTGTATCGACCAGGCACACGCCAAGGCTCACAAACAGAGCTGCAGCTGTTTTAGGCCTAATCCTGCTCTGGAGGGTCTTTATTTGTACACCTCGTCGCTGTCGCCTCAGTATGGTGCTACATCTTCTCAGTTGCAATCTATGAGCCCTTACACACTCTCGAAAGCTGACTATCGAGTTGCAGATAGCGTTATGTGCTTCATGCACAGCATTCAGCAGTATTTCGTAATCTGTAGTCGTGGCATCAGGTATCACGTGCATGATCTAGGCTACTTTCTGCAGCTTAAGCGTCTAAAATTTCTGTTTTCATCTAAGTTGAAACCTAGACAATTACATACGGTAATGTTTTTTATTGACATGCCATGTGGCATAACAGTAGGGCTCTCCGTAACTGAAAACCTGCCGTCGAGCAACGGCAGGTAATTTTTTTTTTGCTACTATTTTTGATTTGTTTCCCGCACATCACTCCTGTATCATCGCGAGTGGATCATTCGCTCTCCTCTGCACCTTCCCTCTGGAGTCAATATACACCACAGTGAGAATATTATCAGTGTAAGCAACTGTTCTGTCTACTTCATTACCACCATATAATAATTTCCCCCCCTTCTCCTCATGAACCGTGGGCCTTGCCGTTGGTGGCGAGGCTTGCGTGACCAAGCGATACAGACAACCGTACCGCAGGTGCAACCACAACGGAGGGTTATCTGTTGAGAGGCTGTTCCCGAAAAGGAGCAGCAGCGTTTTCAGTACATGCAGGGGTAACAGTCTGGATGAGTGACTGATGTGGCCTTCTAATATAAACCAAAACGGCCTTGCTGTGCTGGTGCTGCGAACAGCTGAAAGCTCCACTCTCGCATAGCGCACGCAAAGAAGGAACACTTAAATCTTTCCTTGTGAGCTATGATTTATCTTACATTACTTTGATGGTCATTCCCCCCTGTATAGCTTGGTGCCAACAAAATATTTTCAGTCTCTAAGGAGAAAGTTGGTGATTGAAATTTTTCATTGTGGAGAATCTGCATCACAAAATTTGACGAGCCAATGTTCCAAAATGAGTCAACAAACACGCTACATAATTTGACGCACATCTCGAGTAACGATTACGATACTCAAATGCCGACGGACGTTTTCTCCTGCTTTCCATTCTTGAACTGTATAGGAAAAATGATACTGGTACTGTGTGTAGTGCCAGCGCTGTATGATGACGTGCGGAATGCAAACATAGGTGCATAACGTAACACGAAGCTGGCTAGCAAGCTGTGGAAGTCCTTTGGGCGAGACCTTCTGTGCAACAGTTCGGAGTGAGAAAGTTACGCTATCTTCCGAAAGGGAGTTACTGTCAACTTCTGACCGATGTCACCTCCAGCGTCCACCATCTTCAGCCACCATTGACATCTGACCTGTACAGATCCTGCTACCCTGTATGCCTTGAAGTGCCGTTGCCAGTAAGTACTATGAGGACGCCTCAGGAAGACGGAGGACCCTGTTGAAACAACAGGTAGCAGGGTGCCCCTTGCTAAAGTTCTGTTCGCTACCCGTACGGTCGAAGCGCGTTGTGTGCAGCCTAGCAGTGGCTGCCACTGCTTTGTGACGATGAACAGTGACGGCGGCGTCCTACCGGTACAATTACGCACTGCGTCTCTAAAAAAATGTGACTTAGGCTGTACCACTGGGGAGTGTTATACGTCCATTACTTTTCACTATATGTTATGTTATGTTATGTTAACCGGGCACCTATAAGCGACGGAGAGGCTTCGTCCCCGTCGCAACCGCAGTGGTCCGCAACCCCACGACGACTACCGCAGTCCACTTCACCCCTCCGCCGTCCGACACCGAACCCAGGGTTATTGTGCGGTTCGGCCCCCGGTGGACCCCCCAGGGAACGGCTCACACCAGACGAGTGTAGCCCCTGTGTTTGTGTGGTAGTGTAATGGTAGTGTACGCGTACGTGGAGAACTTGTTTTCACAGCAATCGCCGACATAGTGTAGCTGAGACGGAATAAGGGGAACCAGCCCGCATTTGCCGAGGCAAATGGAAAACCGCCTAAAAACCATCCACAGACAGGCCGGCGCTCCTTCCCGCCTGGAATTTCACTATATACTAGGATGATGCATAAGTTCGTAGCGTATTTGTTTTGCATGTTGCTATTCTGGATACGATGGAAGTATTTATCGATTGCCACTTTTTAGTACTAGTTGACTGTTGCTGTTTTGCTATTTGAGGTTACATATTGTCACTTGGAGACAGATAGTGGAGCTGCAGATGCTAGACAATCGAGAACAAAGTGGAGAAATCCGAGCATTTCCGGCATATTCTTGTGTTTGCGTTCATTCCCGGGATGACACCGGTGGAGGCAGCCAGAAACACTTGCGCCGTGTGGGGGGGGGGGGGGGGTAATGCCATTGGACATAGTACGGCAAGAAAACAGTTTTCTAGTTTTGAGAGGGATCATTCTGACGTTAGTAACTCTTCGCGTTCAGGAAGACTTTCAGGGTTTGACGAAGATCGTTTAAACGCATTAACTCAAAAAAGACTCACGTCATGGTACTCGAGAGCTGGCAAATGTAATGTAATACTATTGTAAATATAATACCGCCATTAATCTGTATATTTTAAAATTTTTTGTTCCATAATAATTTTGAAAAATTAAGAAAATACTATAACGAGATTAAGCTTTTGTTAAGTGTAGTTTATCTATTTAAAATAACCTCTTTGACATAGGGGGGCCGGCCGCGGTGGTCTCGCGGTTCGAGGCGTGCAGTCCGGAACCGCGCGACTGCTACGGTCGCAGGTTCGAATCCTGCCTCGGGCATGGATGTGTGTGATGTCCTTAGGTTAGTTAGGTTTAAGTAGTTCTAAGTTCTAGGGGACTGATGACCACAGCTGTTAAGTCCCATAGTGCTCAGAGCCATTTGAACCATTTTTGACGTAGGCGGAATAAATGTATTAAAACATATTTTGTAAATAATTATGTAATATTTCAAGTATAACTGTAATTAATTATGTCAATTTTGTATGTATATGTTGTAATGCAATTGTAGATGGTTCATACTTAGGGAGAACGGAACTCCATCTGTGGTAGAATGAAAAAGGTGGTGGGGCGCGCGAGTGAGCATTGACGCGCAAGTGACCTGTATACTCGGTAGCTGTCCTGCAAGTGGTGAACACGCATTACGTTGGTCAATCACTAGAGGCCCCAGATTTACCTGCAAGACTGGGTTTTTGGCCTCGGACGTGTTATACATGATTGGCGCAGTACGGCAATAAATTAATACCTCAGAAATTTGCAATTTTATCGTCGCCACCAAGAGGACGACAGAGCTATTGAGAGGCACCCACATGCCTTGCTCATACTGTGGCATCAAGCAGTCAGGCCTGCAAGATGAGTGGTCTGCCAAGCGAGTGGACTCATTCTTATTTATCGAGTAATATGAACTCTAGTACTCACAATTAAGTTACAAGTTATTCTCCTGCTTGAATATTACGCAACGGAAACGCACATCTGACTATTAGTAATTTACACAACTCTGACTTCACTACGCACTGTCAATACCACATTTTCTTTTTTATTTAATGGCTTTGATCAACACGTAGCCATCGCACTGAATATGAATGGCGCACACATAATAAATTCTGGATATCATGACAACATACAATTCGAAGGAAAAGGCCACCAATCTTTTTCTTTTCACTATCTTATTTATTCCGATAAATTCTATAACCTAAACACAGAAATTCTATAACCTACAACAATAACACATGAGAAATTCCGCCCAGTGGGAATGGCTTTACATTGGTGATTCTCTATCCTATGGTCTCGTAATTATTTAACGCTACAGTGCACTTTCTGGATAGGATGGTGGATCTTTTGGTATATCTCACAAGTCGACTCTCACACCTATCATTACGAAAATTTCCTCCAGACCGAGCGGTACAAAAAGGAACATGCATAACCCACTGCCTCTGAAACTATATTGTTACTCTCCCATGCCAACCACACATACTTAAAGTTCATGAAATACATCACACTGGCAACATACAATACAAAGAATAGTCACAACGTTATAATCACATCACTTTCAGCTTTCCCACTTCAATTAGCATTTATCCCAGTTTCACACGACACTGCCCCACTTCGTAATTTTTCTTTCCTACTATGAACTCTGGAGGATATATGCACGTCTTCCTGTACAATGAAAGCCAAGTGGCGTTGCTGGATAGACGGCTGACTCATCTTGCTTCTCTCTCAGAGTATTATAGTTTGAATCAAGCGTCACACGGAAACATAACACGCAAAGTAATATTAAGAACATATTCATCACACACGCGAATCCTCAACTGATAAAATGGATGAGTACTTCTCTTTATCCTTTGTCTCGTACACAGATTGAGACTCATACATTACTCACCACGTGGAAGTAGTCGTCTCTAATTTCAAGTCCTGCACACGCCATTTCTTAAATATTTCCAACTTATAGTACACACGCTAGTAATTCAGTTTAACTTAAGCACTCGGAAGTATTTCAACTTATTGCTACATATGGTTTCATTGTGACCGTTGGTCACTTCCGAAGATTACTACGATCCCCTTAATATTACCTGCCTGACATTTAATTCTCCCCACAAAAGTTCCTGAAATAGAGAAATTATTATTCCAAACTACTCTTAAGTATTTCACCATGTCTACACTCTTTTGTCTTTACGGAGCACACCTAAGACAGGTCTTACCAACACTAGATCCAGCGGCAGAGTGCTGAAACATGGCCGTTCTTCAGGTCATCTCGCACCTCCGTCGAGGTGGGGGAAGACCATGCTACCCATTGGTCAGCCACATTTCAGGCGCTTAAAGCTCCGGTAAATTTCATCTCTTTGGTTCCACCAAAGGTGACCAAAAGATCGTCTCAAAGATGATCATATATTCACATTCACTATCTGCGGTTAGCAGACGACCAAACATTCATTCATTTCGCAGATCTCACCAAATTGGATGTAGGGATTTATTTTGTGGGAGTGCACATGTGATCAATTAAATAAATAAATTGTCATTCTTTCCTACACTGGTATCCGGCTTCGCTGTATTAATTGAAATTGAATTATTATTAGAAAAATATGTTGTCCTGACAAGAATAACGAAGAATGTTGTACCTACTTTCAACGTCGGGCGGTACTGTACCCTTTCACCACCGGCTACCCATGCAGAAAAAAAATGGCGCGGTACTATCCTTGCTATGTGAGGGTACTTCTGAACATTTTTTTAAGAAAACTGTATTAGAACAAACGTAGAAAGTCATCAAAATAACCAGGAGGAGACCTTAGCCCCTGGTGACCTCAAATAGACGACCAAATGCTGTTACTTTACCAAATTATTGACACAGTTGTTGCATTATTGTACTCTCCACAATCCGGAGTAACGTACACATACAAGTTTACAGCAGTCCACATGACAAATAAAACACTACATCATACAAATAAAAAATAATGTTGAGATAAAAATTTGCTTAGTTACTGGGATCTTCGTTATTTTTATGAGTAATCCAAACTTCACTAATGCTATAACAAACAAAAAAAACTAATTGTACTCATGAAATTTTAAATAGCTCACCGTCCAAACACAGAGCAAGTAATCTGACATTCATAAATTGCGGAGTAAAAACATTTACACAGCTAAGTCTAAATACAAAACAAAATCAACAAAAGAAAAACTGCGTACACTAGTTACATGTAGAATGTCAGGCTCCATACCATTACTCTAAAATATACATCAAACCTACAGAGAAATAAAACTGAGAAGAAAAAAAATGAAATATACCACAAGCGACATACTGGTTACGTAATATAGTTCATCTAAGACATCATGTCATACCTCATTAACTATCATGACTTAAGCAATTGCCACCACTACTCGGCTGTGAGTTTAACCTTATCCTTGTCCACCAGTACAAATACCTGCTGCTGGGCTAGTCAGTCCATCAACTTTGATCAATACACGCAGTAAATAGTTACCAATAAGTGCTTGAATCCACCAGTAGCTCTCGTATCTTACTCTACTGCTGTTGTTACACATTTAGACGACAAGAACTTGCATTTCGACTAGCCTTCACTACACTTTAATGTGAAATATCACCACTGTGATAATGCAAATAAGTGGCTTCAGTCAACACACCAACAAGATCGTTACTGTCCATGACATCAAAATGCATCAGTTAATTCCGATATTTGTTGTGCAATGCAAACTCTTGTCCCCTGTGACAACCTTACTGCCCAATGCAACAAGAGCCGCTACGTTAGTATTACGCCACTGGCTAATAATTAAAGCATCAGTGTACCAAATATTCTAATAAACATGCTACGTGAACTTGATTACCCAGAACAAACAAAAACAACACTAACTATTCTAAACACAAATGTTAATGAAATACAATTACACTTGCTGTCCCTTCTGGAATGAAACATATAAAAAAATTGACACAATTACAAGTACAAATACATTATTCCCTATCTTGCGAGTCACACGGAGTCATTTCATTCTGTGATTTTCTTGGGGTCAAAAAGTTGCTGATAGTTTTCCTAGAAACACTGTCTCGGTGTCAAAGCTCTCCCATGGTTACCCGGACGAAAGTCTTTAAGTCACTCAAATCAGCATTTTGAACACATTAAACACAAATGTCATAGTCACTCTCAGAGTACCATCCACACAAATCTGGTCGTCCAGAAATGGCCCTACAACTACTATTACCCACGGTTCTGTCCTTTCAGTTCATGGTGTAATTAAAAGTCGTAAGTTCCAATAAACAGCACTTATTCCCACACCAATTAAAGAAATGTCTCCTACTACAAATGCAAATGTCGATGTCTCACTTTAGTTTCTTGCATTCAGAGAATAATTAGTCACCATACAACAACTGTCTTCTTTAAGTATAACAAGCGTCCCACGTAC
The DNA here is from genome assembly GCF_023864345.2 of Schistocerca serialis cubense. Classification (NCBI taxonomy): domain Eukaryota; kingdom Metazoa; phylum Arthropoda; class Insecta; order Orthoptera; family Acrididae; genus Schistocerca; species Schistocerca serialis. The sequence goes on along the minus strand of NC_064644.1, from coordinate 259,480,617 downwards.
AATTTACAAAGCACACTTAACAAGTCACTGCCAAAAGTTTATGGATCCCACCGTTCAGTGGTCAAGACAAAACAAGACAATCGTCCTGTCTGCTAAAGACAAAATCTTTTCCACCACTCACAACGTGGAAACACCAGTCCTTCACTATCCACCTTATGGAGACATACGAGCAGTCATCTTGTTTCACGGTTCCACAGTCCAGTACTAGCTAATAGTTGCTGTTAAAAAATGCCCGCCGGACTCTGCCACGCGTCGTTCATTCTGTCATCGCGCCGCCGCCGCCCGAGCCGTTTACCAGAAAAAAACCACCCGCTGTTGCCTCCGCGGGATACTGTATCCAGTCGTAAGGGTGGCGGAACTTATGAATGACCGTGGTACGTGCGTGTCGCCCCAGGCCATTGACCTGCTGCAGTGGGCGCGTGGAGTGTACCTCGACCAGCAGTGGAGTGGGGAGTGCCACGGCTCTGTCGCCTCTCCCATGGCGACGTCAGCTTGGCCTCCCGCTAGCGGTATGGGTGCGTTCTGCGTAGCACCTCAGCGCTATGACACCCAATCAGTCAGACCCTTCCATGCATCTCGCAACATTACAGACAAAAGGATATTCTTACAGTATTTAAATACTCATTGATTACATGTATGATCTATTAGATACATTGGTAATAAAAGAATCTTTGTTCTAAAAAACAAAAAAGTCATACACCCTAGTTTTCTACACATACAACATCAACATTTATCCCCTTTCTATATACAGCCCACACTTGTGCTATTGATTGTACCTGTCATCCCTCATACAAAACATAAAAGTGTCAACAACAAAAATGAATAAGAAACAATCTATACATCTCATCATTACAATATCAAATAGTAGACTACTCTAATATCCTATCACAGTGAAAATATTAGAAACTGTTGATTCTAAAATTACAATATACAATGAACATTTGTGCTTGTGACGGACTGAAGTTAATACCCCTTGAAAGCGTTCTAACAAAAAAATAAGAAATAATCTACACAGCTCACAATTACCTACCACATGATGTTAAATAGTAAACTACTTTAACATCCTAACACAATAAACATTTTAGAAACTGATGACTCTAAATCTGCAACATACAATGCACCTTTGTGCTTGTGACAGATTGAAATTAATATCTCTTTATATATTTTACCTTTTATTATATATAACAACATTTCTAAGACATGTATGTACCATCCACATGATGTCAGATCCTGACCTGCAAATCGAGGTTCATCCAAATCAAACTATAAAGCACAATATTGTTTTAGTTATGGATCGGTAGCATCCCCTTTACAGGAGTGTGCGCATTGATCACACTACTGACACCACATTTTCCTTTTCATGCAATCCATTAATACACTAACAGAATAGGTCTAGAAGTCGGCTAACCTTAACACCACCACACTCACGTCAATATACCATACCTTTGCTCCCTTATACTCAACCACATAACACATGGTGTTGTTTCGGAGATAGCATTCCAGGCTCCAATTACATCCTTTCACTCTGGCACCTCTCTCCATCGGCTTACCTCTGCATTCACTTTACTGATTATTCATCCTGCTAAATATCACTTTAGAATTGCGACATTTCATCTAAGAACAAAAAATACACAAATTATTCATCCTGCAAAATAACTGTACACATTCTTGGTACCATTTTGATTAGTTATACTGGTACCAGGCTTCAACAACAACAAAAAATATTATTTTTGCCATATTGCAAATGTTATGGTAAGAATTAGATTTACACTTATATTACATCTTACGTCAGTATTCCACAACGTTCACCATCTGGATCTCATACTCCCTTTATGTCCTTTCACGTTGTGCAGTTGTCCTCCTCTCTTCATTCGTATTTCGGCTCTCCGTCCGTCAATTACTCCATCATTTCCTGGTCTTCCTTCGTCACTGGCATCAATCTCGATTGGAGCATACACAGGCCTCTCTGTAACATACATCTAAGACATCTCCACATTATTACTTCTACTCACCTTTATTTACCACTGTTTCATCACGTCGAATCTCTCTTTATTAATCACACTGCTTCACGTCGCTTCTCTCCTTAAAATCACCTTTATCCACTACTATTTATCACGTCGCTTCTCTCTCTATCTACCATCTTTATCCACTCATTAATCATCACGTCGTTTCTGCTTGATCCTTATTCATATGACAAAAAATGCGTACATACACCACTCTGTCGACTCCTGTTCATGACTCATTCGACCAGTCTATTTTGTCATACTTCCTGACATCCCGCCTGAAAATTCTTATGTTCGATTTGACCCTGCACAACGTTACACACAACAAATAAATACACTGACTATCTACCATAACTTGCCTACTTTCGATATATCCTTAACTTTTCCATAATTTGATGTTAGAAATGTGATGAAGCCCACGCAATTGTTTTCCCTCGATCGTCTCAATCAGTACAGCATTTTCACGGACAAGGACAATCAGCCTCACTCTGAATGGTCCACTTTACACAGCAAAGAATTTGCCAGTTAGGAATCTGTGCTTACATGAAAATTAAATGTGTGCAGAGAATATACAAGTTGGGAGAAAGGTACAGCACAAGTGTTAGAAACTTTGGTGCTAGTGGCCTCTTTCCCTAACACCAGATTCCGAACAACCATACACAACACTTCATTATAACTGTCACCACGACAATGTCATACTATAGATCAGATGGCATCTAATTTAAAAACTTCGATCACGTTACTGATGTTACCTTTAACAGCAGTATAAATTTACCCCATGCCATACAGATCACAATGTTGACTTTTTACATTACGTGTTAAGTACCTGTAATAGTCAAATCGCACTAATTAAACTGAACTTATTGGCATTATTACATAACATTTCTAGCAACTGGTTTTTGAGGAAATTGTCCTTTTACTTTAGTGTTTGAAATAAAAATTTGCTAATTTTTGTAAGCCTTAATGTCTTTTTTCTCTGAGAGACCAGCCTAACAGATGCCATTACTGTTTTTTTTTTTTTCTACGATCAGAAGTATGGTATTTGCATTCCTACATATCAGTCGAGTATGTCTGCTACATAGACAATTTTCAGTGCCAGCGGCATGTGTTTTAGGGCAAGATGCTAAGGGCTGATATGTTGGATTAGTTTCTCCTATCCATCAATCCATTGTGACAAGAATGAAATGCCAGAATTCCATGCTCTCTCGTCAGTCTGATAGTTTCTGCCGTTCCCATCCTCGACACTGTCTGACCTATGAGTCGTGTCTCCGTTCACGATGTTGCTCTCATTACCCAATTCTTGTAACAAGTGCTGAAATGACGCAGAATCGTCTAAGCCTCTGCTTGCTATCGCTATATCTCTGCGCAATTTCACTGGCAACTTCTTTTTAGCGATCCTAATGAGCTCCCCAGGTTCGTATGTCACATCCAAATACCTATTTTGACTCAGCACTTCCTGGTAGCACGCCACTGGATCTCTTATACCACCTTCGTTACAATTTCACATCATCAATATGCTTTGCTTAACCTGGTCCTGCTTACTTTTCGACCAGAATTCATTTAAAAACTTGTCACAAAATATCTTGTAGCTACTACAGTCTTTAATAGCTTCCTGCATTTTCGCTCTAGCCTCGTCCCTCAAATGATTACACACAAACTTCATTTTGAGGAGCGGTCCTCACGATGAAGGTAACGAATCTTGAAATTGAGACAGCCTTGGACTATTCCCAGTTGGGTTTGCCACCTGTTTTATCCGACACAACCGTTCTTCTTACTCTCTGAATTCGTCTTCCTCTTTCTGCCTATTTTCCTTTTTTGAATTTATCTCACTCTCCGTCTGCAATCTACCTAGTTTTGTGTCACCTTCACTACTGCACGCTAATTGCAACTGTGCTAGTTCTTCCCTATGTTTCCTACTTATTTCTAATTGCACCTCTTTAAGCTGTAATAGTGATTGTATCTCCTCCTGGTCGGCATAAACCTCTCGCTGCGTACTGCCAGAGCCTGTCTCGCCTCTTATACCGATCTTATCCACATCTGCACTAATCGTATTCATTCTGACCACTACCTCTTTGATTCGCTCATCCAGCAACACGTCCCTACGTTCTGTAGTATCACTCTCTATTGCAAATATTCGTACCTCCAAATTATTGGCTTTTTCTTTCACAGCGTCACATACTTGCTTCAACACAACCCAGATTCTTCTCCCCCTCATCTAACCGATTATTAACTGCAGACGGACGCTCATCGATAACTGTGTGTAGCTTTCTCATTGCCTCTTTATTTCCCTTATCCATTGCCTCCAATCTTTCCTTACTATCTTTATCCATCGCTTCCAATCTTTCCTTACTATCTTTATCTATCGCTTCCAATCTTTCCTTATTCGCTTCCAATCTTAGTTTCCCTATCTCTCTCCTTATTATCTTTATCCATCGCTTCCAATCTTTCCTTCTTATCTCTATCCATCGCTTCCAATCATTCCTTATTATCTCTATCCATCCTCTGTAAAAACTGCAGTAGCACATTGTCATTTGCTGCTTTCGGTGCGCTCACCTCGCTCGCCTGAGAAACCGTAGCTTCGCTAAGGGTAGCTACACTTTCACTGCATACCGGACCCGCATCGTCGGGAAAAATCCCGCTGCCTAAAGGGTCACCTAGCCGCGGTCTGCTGACAAATTCAGCCCCTTCCGAGTGTTTGGTGTTCTCGCTCATTAACCCAAGGTCAACACCTACTTCCTGTTCCACTGCTTCGTTCACCCCAGAATCACTCTCCTCCATGGTGACTACACTTTTCGGCTGCGACCTAGTTACTACGGACATTACACAAAAAAAAAATATATACATATATATATATATACAACGATCTTCCAGCCATGGACGATATAGCAATTAATTACATAAAAAAAAACATCCTCACCAATCCAGAAAGAAATTGCAAACATAAAATTTGACTTCTCAGCACTATCACAATATATTCCATCAAAAAAAATCTTAATAGCAACCCCTAACAGCAAAATCCTGGCAGGGTCGAAATTATGAGAGGCACCCACATGACTTGCTCATACTGTGGCATCAAGCAGTCAGGCCTGCAAGATGAGTGGTCTGCCAAGCGAGTGGACTCATTCTTATTTATCGAGTAATATGAACTCCAGTACTCACAATTAAGTTACAAGTTATTCGTCTGTTTGAATATTACGCAACGGAAACGCACATCTGACTGTTAGTAATTTACACAACTCTGACTGTTCACTACGCACTGGCAATACCACATTTTCTTTTTTATTTAATGGCTTTGATCAACACGTGGCACTGAATATGAATGGCGCACACATTATAAATTCTGGATATCATGACAACATACAATTCGAAGGAAAAGACCACCAATCTTTTCTTTTCACTATCTTATTTATTCCGATAAATTCTATAACTTAAACACAGAAATTCTATAACCTACAACAATAACACATGGGAAATTCCGCCCAGTGGGAATGGCTTTACATGGTGATTCTCTATCCTATGGTCTCGTAATTATTTAACGCTACAGTGCACTTTCTGGATAGGATGGTGGATCTTTTGGTATATCTCACACCTATCATTACGAAAATTTCCTCCATACCGAGTGGTACTAAAAGAAACGCGCATAACCCACTGCCTCTGAAACTATCTTGTTACTCTCCCATGCCAACCACACATACTTAAATTTCATGAAATACATCACATTGGCAACATACAATACAAAGAATAGTCACAACGTTATAATCACATCACTTTCAGCTTTCCCACTTCAATTAGCATTTATCCCAGTTTCACACGACACTGCCCCACTTCGTAATTTTTCTTTCCTACTATGAACTCTGGAGGATAAATGCACGTCTTCCTGTACAATGCAAGCCAAGTGGCATTGCTGGATAGACGGCTGACTCACCTTGCTTCTCTCTCAGAGTATTATAGTTTGATTCAAGCGTCACACGGAAACATAACACGCAAAGTAATATTAAGAACATATTCATCACACACGCGAATCCTCAACTGATAAAATGGACGAGTACTTTTCTTTATCCTTTGTCTCATACACAGATTGAGACTCACACAGTACTCACCACGTGGAAGTAGTCGTCTCTAATTTCAAGTCCTGCACACGCCATTTCTTAAATATTTCCAACTTATAGTACACACGCTAGTAATTTAGTTTAACTTAAGCACTCGGAAGTATTTCAACTTATTGCTACACATGGTTTCATTGTGACCGTTGGTCACTTCCGAAGATTACTACGATCCCCTTAATATTACCTGCCTGACATTTAATTCTCCCCACAAAAGTTCCTGAAATAGAGAAATTATTATTCCAAACTACTCTTAAGTATTTCACCATGTCTACACTCTTTTGTCTTTACGGAGCACACCTAAGACAGGTCTTACCAACACTAGATCCAGCGGCAGAGTGCTGAAACATGGCCGTTCTTCAGGTCATCTCGCACCTCCGTCGAGGTGGGGGAAGACCATGCTACCCATTGGTCAGCCACATTTCAGGCGCTTAAAGCTCCGGTAAATTTCATCTCTTTGGTTCCACCAAAGGTGACCAAAAGATCGTCTCAAAGATGATCATATATTCACATTCACTATCTGTGGTTAGCAGACAACCATACATTTATTCATTTCGCAGATCGCTCCAAATTGGATGTAGGGATTTATTTTGTGGGAGTGGACATACGATCAATTAAATAAATAAATCGTCATTCTTTCCTACACTGGTATCCGGCTTCTCTGTATTAATTGAAATTGAGTTATTATTAGAAAAAATATATTGTTCTGACAAGAATAACGAAGAATGTTGTACTTATTTTCAACGTCGGGCAGTACTGTACCCTTTCACTATGTACATTAAGAGCTGTCTGATAAAAGGTTTCCAAAAGTAATTATTCTCACTGCTTTTCCCCCAAACTGTATGATTCGGAGAAAAATAGTTCGATACTTTATCAGTGTGTTGAACACGATTAAAATCTCTCTCCGAGAGTCGATGGTTTGGAGTGTTAGTGCTGCGTGATTTTGTGGTGGTTTTCCTGCCGCTACTTACTACGCAGTTCTGACATTCCGAATCGCGGATCTTCCGACTTTACAGTGGTAGAACTTAAACGTTCTGATACCGTATTGACGAGAACGCGAAAGTACCGTTGCAAACTGAGATCATTCCACGGTGTTGGTAAATCCCATCGTCCACTCACGACGTACTACTTGGAATCTCTCTCTCTCTCCATTTCCAGGCATTAATCCCGACTTGCGGGATCTGCTGGTTAATCGGACGTGGTATGTTAATTTTAAGGGTTCGCCGGATACCCTTCCTTTCGCCAGACGTAATTAACTAGCAACTCGCACTGCACTGAAGGAACACATAACCACACTTTAGCAAACATAAGAATATCGCATCTATCTGAATGGTACAACAAGCATCGGTGTAGAAACTTTGCACAATACGACACCTCGTAAACGACTCACTCTACACTCCACCAACAAACATGACCGACATTATAATTTACAATACTTTTAGTTTATTAATGTCGATAGGCAATATTACATTTAATGAAGTGTACGTTTGCACAAACAGTTGCAATCTGCCGGCCGGAGTGGCTGCGCGGTTCTAGGCGCTACAGTCCGGAGCCGAGCGACCGCTACGGTCGCAGGTTCGAATCCTGCTTCGGGTATGGATGTGTGTGATGTCCTTAGGTTAGTTAGGTTTAATTAGTTCTAAGTTCTAGGCGACTGATGACCTCAGAAGTTAAGCCGCATAGTGCTCAGAGCCATTAACCATTAGTTGCAATCATCCTGTCTATACACTCCTGGAAATGGAAAAAAGAACACATTGACACCGGTGTGTCAGACCCACCATACTTGCTCCGGACACTGCGAGAGGGCTGTACAAGCAATGATCACACGCACGGCACAGCGGACACACCAGGAATCGCGGTGTTGGCCGTCGAATGGCGCTAGCTGCGCAGCATTTGTGCACCGCCGCCGTCAGTGTCAGCCAGTTTGCCGTGGCATACGGAGCTCCATCGCAGTCTTTAACACTGGTAGCATGCCGCGACACCTTGGACGTGAACCGTATGTGCAGTTGACGGACTTTGAGCGAGGGCATATAGTGGGCATGCGGGAGGCCGGGTGGACGTACCGCCGAATTGCTCAACACGTGGCGCGTGAGGTCTCCACAGTACATCGATGTTGTCGCCAGTGGTCGGCGGAAGGTGCACGTGCCCGTCGATCTGGGACCGGACCGCAGCGACGCACGGATGCACGCCAAGACCGTAGGATCCTACGCAGTGCCGTAGGGGACCGCACCGCCACTTCCCAGCAAATTAGGGACACTGTTGCTCCTGGGGTATCGGCGAGGACCATTCGCAACCGTCTCCATGAAGCTGGGCTACGGTCCCGCACACCGTTAGGCCGTCTTCCGCTCACGCCCCAACATCGTGCAGCCCGCCTCCAGTGGTGTCGCGACAGGCGTGAATGGAGGGACGAATGGAGACGTGTCGTCTTCACCGATGAGAGTCGCTTCTGCCTTGGTGCCAATGATGGTCGTATGCGTGTTTGGCGCCGTGCAGGTGAGCGCCACAATCAGGACTGCATACGACCGAGGCACACAGGGCCAACACCCGGCATCATGGCGTGGGGAGCGATCTCCTACACTGGCCGTACACTACTGGTGATCGTCGAGGGGACACTGACTAGTCATCGAACCCATCGTTCTACCATTCCTAGACCGGCAAGGGAACTTGCTGTTCCAACAGGACAATGCACGTCCGCATGTATCCCGTGCCACCCAACGTGCTCTAGAAGGTGTAAGTCGACTACCCTGGCCAGCAAGATCTCCGGATCTGTCCCCCATTGAGCATGTTTGGGACTGGATGAAGCGTCGTCTCACGCGGTCTGCACGTCCAGCACGAACGCTGGTCCAACTGAGGCGCCAGGTGGAAATGGCATGGCAGGCCGTTCCACAGGACTACATCCAGCATCTCTACGATCGTCTCCATGGGAGAATAGCAGCCTGCATTGCTGCGAAAGGTGGATATACACTGTACTAGTGCCGACATTGTGCATGCTCTGTTGCCTGTGTCTATGTGCCTGTGGTTCTGTCAGTGTGATCATGTGATGTATCTGACCCCAGGAATGTGTCAATAAAAATTCCCCTTCCTGGGACAATGAATTCACGGTGTTCTTATTTCAATTTCCAGGAGTGTACTTCTAATTGCGGCGCGTTTGAGATTCTACCATACACACATCAAAAAAGTTTTCCATCAGTCCGGTTCCCAGAACACCAGAAGATTGACGTTGACTGTGGATATTGTTTCACAGACACAGTCCCTTTGACTGTTCAGAGATGTCACTAAACCCGCCCAAAGATGTAAACATGCATGCATGAGCAGTGCCTATTAGATGGAGGGGGTCCGCCAGCCGATCAGTTCCAGTCACTCCACCAGGAAGGAGGTACACGGCTCGTGTTGTCTGTAGTTCAACCATGCCTAGACGGTCAAGACCGCAGTTCGTTGGCGTCCGCATTGTTATTTTGTGCCAGGAAGGGCTCTCATCAAGGGAACTGTGCAGGCGTCTAGGAGTGAACCAAAGCGATGTTCGTCGGACGAGATACAGAGAGACAGGAACTGTCGATAACATGCCTCGCTCATGACGTGCAAGGGCTACTACTGCAGTCGATGATCGCTACGTACGGATTTTGCCGCAGAGGAACCCTAACAGCAATGCCACCATGTTGAATAATGCTTTTCATGCAGCCGCAGTACGTCGTGTTACGACTCAAACTGTGCGCAATAGGCTGGATGACGCGCGACTTCACTCCCAACGTTCATGGAGGGGGCCATCTTTGCAACCACGACACCATTCAGTGCGGTACAGATAGGCCCAACAACATGAGTGTCGCATATGCCTTCAATCAGGCAATTGTTGGAGACGTGTTTGGAGGCAACCCGGTCTGGTTGAACGCCTTAGACACACTGTTCAGCGAGTGCAGCACGGTGGAGGTTCCCTGCTGTTTTGGGGTTTCATTATTTGGGGCCGACCTACGCCGCTGGTGGTCTTGGAAGGCTCCGTAATGGCTGTACGATACTTAAATGCCATCCTCCGATCGATAGTCCAACCATATTGGCAGTATATTGGAGAGGCATTCGTCCTCATGGATGTCATTTTGCGCCCGCGTCGTGCACGTCTTGCGAAGGACTTCCTTCACGATAACGACATCAAATGTTCTAATGTGTGTGAAATCTTATGGGACTTAACTGCTAAGGTCATCAGTCCCGAAGCTTACACACTACTTAACATAAATGATCCTAAGGACAAAGCCGGCCGCGGTGGTCTAGCGGTTCTGGCGCTGCAGTCCGGAACCGCGGGACTGCTACGGTCGCAGGTTCGAATCCTGCCTCGGGCATGGGTGTGTGTGATGTCCTTAGGTTAGTTAGGTTTAAGTAGTTCTAAGTTGTAGGGGACTTATGACCTAAGATGTTGAGTCCCATAGTGTTCAAAGCCAAGCCAAAGCCTAAGGACAAACACACACACCCATGCCCGAGGGAGGACTCGAACCTCCGCCGGGACCAGCCGCACAATCCATGACTGCAGCGCCCTAGACCGCTCGGCTAATCCCGCGCGACATAACAACATCGCTCGACCAGAGTGGCCAGCATGTTCTCCAGACATGAAACCTGTGGTGTCACCACCAGACACCACACTTGCTAGGTGGTAGCCTTTAAATCGGCCGCGGTCCTTTAGTATACGTCGGACCCACGTGTCGCCACTGTCAGTGATTGCAGACCGAGCGCCACCACACGGCAGGTCTAGAGAGACGTCCTGGCACTCGCCCCAGTTGTACAGCCGACTTTGCTAGGAAAGGTTCACTGACAATTACGCTCTCATTTGCTGAGACGATAGTTAGCATAGCCTTTAGCTACGTCATTTGCTGCGACCTACCAGAGCGCCATAGCATTGGATATTATTTTATATTGTGGTTATAACATGTACTGTCAAGAGAGATGTTCTACAATTATGGATTAAAGTTAAGTATTACAGCAACTGCGTCCGTTTTTCTAAGTTCTCATTTCCTTGTAATGTTCCAGACCTCACGCCAGCCTGCGTGAGCTTATAAGCGTGCATTTCGGCCTCCTCTAGCAACACAGTGTTGGCTCTTCTGCCAACACTTCATATTGGCGACGAGTATCAAAAGGGTCTTCTTCTTTCTACTTGCTTAATTTACTTGTGTCATGGCTTCGCCACAATCTCCAGATGTACTGTCTGAATTTTATCCCTTGCAGAATCAGCAGACGCAGGCATTATTGGATGCCCTTGGACAGCTTGTCCAGGGTCAACGTGCAATGCAAAACGATGCGGCAGCCGCCGCTTCACCGCTACCGCAGCCACAACACGCAGTTGCACCACCTTTTCGTCCTTTTGATGCGACACTGGAAAGCTGGACAGAGTGGTCACGCCAATTTGGATTCCATCTCGCCGCCTACAGAATTCAAGGTAACGAGTGGCAGCCTTTTTTGTTAGCATCCGTCAGGGTGCACACCTACCGAGTGATAGTGAAATTGTTTCCCCGACACGACATAGCAACTCTGTCCTATGACGAAATTTTGTTTGCATTAGATGCATATTTCAAAGAATCAGTCAATGTAGTTGCAAAAAGGTATACTTTCTTTCGTACAAAACGTATGGCCGGTCAGACTAATAGGGAGTGGGTTGCAACCTTGCAAGGCCTTACTAGGGATTGTGCTTTTGAGTGTGAATGTGGACTCCCTTATTCAGATACAATGGTACATGATGCAATTACACAGAACGTTTCTGATGTTCGTATAAGGGAACAGATTTTGAAACTAGTCAATCCCTCCCTTCAACAAGTGATGGACATATTGGATAGGCAAGACACACTTGACTTTGCTCTGGAATCGTTTGAAACTTCGCCAGCCGTGTGTCACATTAACCGGCCCGCCGGGCGAGCTGCACGGAACAATAAACAGCCCTGGCGCCCGTCCGCGCAGCTGCCGCCAAGCTCTCCGCTAAGTGTGCCGCGCAAGCAGGCAAATGCAGTGCTAAAATCATGCCCACAGTGTGCTACTAGACATTCGCGTGAGAATTGCCCGTCACGCCAAGCTATTTCCTTTTTCTGTAATAGAAAAGGACATGTTCAAAGTGTTTGCCAGAAAAAGCTCAGAACGTACACTCACAACCATTCCAGGCCCTTTGCTTCGCGCCGGAATCGAAATCGAACCAAGAATACTCAGGCTCGTGAACCGTCGCCCATGGAAATTCATGTCGTTCATTCCTCTCCCCCCAGTGCCACTCTCTCTAACAGTGACTGTGTTCGTCACACAGACAGTGTGCATCGACGTCGTAGGAAATCACGTCAAGTAGCAAGTGCTTCTGTACCAGTGTCAGTTCACGTTGCACGAGACAGTCGCTCTTGTCCTCAGCAGGACAATAAACTTTTTGTAGACTTGGACATTAATGGCAACGTGATACCATTCCAGCTTGATACCGGAGCTGCAGTTTCTCTGATCAATCACTACACGTACAAACAACTGGGCAAACCTCCGGTGCGTGCCACAAATGTTAAGCTAACTACATATTCAGGTCACAAGATACCTGTGTTAGGACAGTGTAACCTTCTTGCAACATACAAGGGACAAACAAAACTTGTGTCTTTTTACGTCCTTCGTTCTTCTTCTGCAGTGAACTTGTTTGGTTTAGATTTATTTCAGTTGTTTAACTTGTCTATAGTAAATCAGGTCCTATCAGTGAACCAGACTGTTCCTTCAGCCAGTGTTTCTCGTCTATGTGAAGAATTTGCACACATTTTTGCACCGGGCCTTGGTTGCGCTAAGAACTATAAATCACATTTGGAACTGAAAGTAAACACGCAACCGAAATTTTTCCGAGCGCGCAATGTTCCCCACGCATTGCGTGATGAGGTCGCAAGAACATTACACGATTTAGAATCACAAGGTGTAATTGAACGTGTACAGGCTTCTCTCTGGGCATCACCCTTAGTAATATTGCCGAAACCTTCCGGAAAATTGAGACTTTGTGTGGACTTCAAGGCAACGGTGAATCCACAACTAGTGATTGCAACTTTTCCTTTACCCCGCCCGGAAGATCTTTTTGCCAAACTGTGCACGGGTACATATTTTTCGAAATTGGACCTAGCAGATGCGTACTTGCAAATACCAGTGGACGACGAATCCCAGCGCGTTTTGTTGGTTAACACGCATCTTGGTTTGTACCGATTCAAAAGACTGCCATTCGGGTGTGCATCCGCCCCTGCATTGTTTCAACAATATCTGCAAACTGTTTGTGCGTCGGTCCCTACTGCAGCAAACTATCTGGACGATATTGTGATCTCCGGAAAGACGGAAGAAGAACATTTAGCCAATCTCAGAACATTATTTCAGGTCTTGCGACAAAATGGTCTTCGCTTGCGAAAGGACAAATGTGTGTTTTTTGCTCTTGATTTACCATATCTGGGACATGTAACCAATGCCCAAGGCATACATCCCAGTCCAGAGCACCTCCGTGCCATACAAGACTTGCCTTCGCCGCAGAATTTGAAGCAGCTACAGAGTGTGCTGGGAAAAATTAATTATTACAACCGATATGTGCGCCACGCCTCTTCCATTTCAGCTCCGCTTCATCGCTTACGCCGTAAAGGTGTTCCGTTTGTCTGGACGACGGAATGCGAACGCGCCTTTCGTCAGTTGAAATCGGCGTTGCTTTCAAATACTTGCCTTACGCCATTCGATCCCCAGAAACCCCTTTTGTTGATGGTAGATGCATCGGATTTCGGGATCGGTGCTGTGCTTACGCACAAAGATGGATTGCATGATCGCCCTATTGCCTTTGCGTCCAAATTGCTTTCGTCTGCGCAAAGACATTATTCACAGATCGAGAAAGAAGCTTTGGCTCTGGTATTTGGTGTTACGAAGTTTCATGATTTCTTGTATGGTCGTCACTTGACCATCATCACAGACCACAAACCTTTGACATCGCTTTTTCATCCGAACAAGCCTGTACCTCCACGTACAGCGCAGAAATTCATTCGCTGGTCTATTTTCCTCTCGCAGTACCGCTACGATATCTTGTATTGGTCCACTGCTAATCACGGAAACGCCGATGCGTTGTCCTGTTTGCCTGTTGCTGAGGATAGAGCATTCGATTCTTCCGAACTTGGTTGCATGTTCATTGATGCGGAAACAGATGACGTGGTCGAATCGTTTCCGATTGATTTTCGTCGTGTAGCTACAGCCACAGCTGCTGACCCTGTCCTTGCTACCGTTTTGCGTTTTGTTGCTACGCAATGGCCCTTGTCAAAGTCACGGATCGAGGATCCGTTGGTTCGCCGATTTTTTGCTCACTGTACTTAAACCAATAAATTAATACGATTTTTTCTCTGCGGACTATTGATGAGGCCCACGCCATCTAAAAATGATACCACCATGACAGTTGTTCAAAAACACGCCTTACTAAACCAGGAGCAACGACAAAAGTGCCCGATCAATTAGAACACTGTGTTCTCCCCGTCGTGGTTAACTGTTCTTGCTACTAATTTATTTCAAACGATAACTTAGGCTCCATCTTCATACATCGAACTGTCTGTCTTGTCATGCTCTGCATTCTGGAACACCGTTTTTCTAACATTTATTCCAAAACACAAAGTATCTAAAATGGTACCTCATTTAGAAAAAGCCGTCACGTGCGATTATATGCGCAGCAAGTTTATTCGCACAGCATATTTGCATGATATTTCAATGTTTTCGTTTCTTCTTTTCCTATGACCACTACAAACGGCCAGTCACCATTGTTATTTCTTATTAGATACGCAATGAAAAAGTGCCTTCACCAAAATGTCGCAGGAATCGTACAGGAATTAGCGCTCAATCACATAATTTTCAACTGCAATTATCACAACTCATTATTAAGATTGTTTACAATTCTGGGTTACGATTGTTCCACAGTGAGACATATTCTTTCGAGGATCGTATACAATCCTTATTGGTGCTCAAGAGACATGACAGTAACGCAAAGCCACGTTAAGAGAACGACGCCCATATGTAGTACTGAAATATCGGCTTTCTGTGTTACCATGGAATTGGGATAACAAGAAAGTCCCTACTTTCAGTCATAGAATGTTCTTATGAAATAAATGCGGCATGTTAACATAAATATCAGTTTCGCCAAAGAGGTAATAGTTTGTTGAGTATTGCTTTTTTTCCACAAGAAACGATAAACATAGCTTTGACAAACCGATTCGTCGGTATAGAGCGTAAGAGGAAGCATGCGATATGGAGATCGGATTACAGACCAATACGAACTCGTTCGTCATGACAGAAATTCGTATTAAATTGAAAAGCTATGGCTCCCTAATAGGACTTAATGGAAGTCGTCGCAGCAGAAGCTCGTTTGAAATTTGTAATCTCACTCTAATTTCAGTCCGAGTACGTCATTCCCTGCTTACGAAATTCACAGTTACGGACATGCATTTTACATTAATAAAAATGAAAAGAAGGAAAACACGATTTAGCTTATAATTAGATGATCTGTCCACTTGAAAACGAATTTAAGTTTTGATTCACTTACTTCCCATGTTGCAAATTTTTCATATTGAGACACGTTTCCGTTATACACCTTTTAAAAGTTATTGAATCCTGTTAGTTACATCTAATAACTGAAACCAAAAAACGTTCAGAAATTAGCATTCAATGTAATTGTGACCTGTTTGATGTAGGTTAAAGCGAGTACATTCGCAGCAGGTACATTTAAAGACCAATTTTCATCTTCCATTTCAATTTCAATACAGTATTAGCATGGCATACATTTAATGAAATTCCACTAATTGACGGTTACAGGGCGATGACCTGGCTCGCTGTAACGTTAAACGGTATTGTCTGAACAAATGAAGTCTCTGACCTGTCTCACCAAATCCGGGTAGTTCATCTTAACTGCGTTACATGTGGTGCAATTTTTAATTAATCTTGAACTCTTCAGCTAATTACGTCCAACTACAACCACAATATTGGCCTTACACAGGGTTAATAACCTAACCATTGCACTACAAATATTGTGGAAACGGAATGTACTATTCATGTGCAGTTTTCACAGAAATGGTTGGTAATTAGGGCTTTGCATTGTCAGCCAATATAGATTGTAATAGTACTTGTAAAGTGTATTTTTTTCCAAACAGACTTTTACAAATGGAAAAATAGCTATTGGCTCTAACAGACTAAAAGTAGGGTAATTTAGAATGGCAGAAGTGTTTGTTGTAGTGCGAGTCGTGCGAGTCGTTTACGAAGTATCGTATTTTGAAGAATTTCCACACCGACCTTGTCTGTGCCATTAGACCTCTGTTGTTGCTAGGTACTATGTTGTTATGTTTGCTTACAATGCGCTTATGTGTGTTCCTTGAGTGCATTGCTACTTGCAATGTGACAGTCTAAGAAATAGGTAGTGAGTGGGTGATGGGATTTATTAATGCGGAAAAAGCCGTCCGGGATTTTCTCCGGGCTGTTTTTGTTGACAGTCTCTCGTGATACCAAGGGACACATTGGGCTTTCTCCTGGTTTGAATACAGGTTTTTTGCAAATGGTGTCAGATTCCGCTGTTATCTTGTAACAAACAAAGGAACAGTAAGTACGTTTGTACACAGAAACTAGT
Source organism: Schistocerca serialis cubense (assembly GCF_023864345.2). Taxonomy (NCBI): domain Eukaryota; kingdom Metazoa; phylum Arthropoda; class Insecta; order Orthoptera; family Acrididae; genus Schistocerca; species Schistocerca serialis. Next base: position 259,463,914 of record NC_064644.1, on the reverse strand, counting down.
CAATGTGTCAGATTTTGTGCCTTGTGAATGCTTGCAATCAGGAAAACACTTCTGGGACACCCTGTATCTCTTCAGTTTATTTTCTTTGATTATAAAATTTTAAATCCAGTTTGAGGTAACTTCACACCCGTCTGTTTTTTTATGCTCAAAAAGTACATGTGTTTAATTTCTTTCATACCTTGCATGCACTCTCTGTATTCGATTACCACGGCGTGCGCAGAATGAACCAACTGATGGCATTGCCTTAAAAGAAGAAGAATAATAAAAAGCTAGTTCCCACCGTCTCTTTTACCTTATTTATTACATATTGAAGCAAAACTCTTACACTTCAGGCGTAACACTACACACCATTACCTCAAGTAAATTGGTTACAGTAAATGGTTGATACTAGAAGCAGCCCTTTCTTTATGGCGAAAATAATGCTGTTCATCGTTTCCTGCAGTTTCAGAATATCAACTCGTAAATCGGGTAACAAAAGCTATTTCTGTGTTACGCTCAATACTATTAACTTCATACAACAACTCGAAATATCCGGAAAACATGAACAGTATCGTCCACGTCACCATCAAAACACACTGCAGTGCCAAAGAGACTGGTATAGGCTGGCGTATTCAAAAAATGGTTCAAATGGCTCTGAGCACTATGGGAGTTAACATCTATGGTCAGCAGTCCCCTAGAACTTAGAACTACTTAAACCCAACTAACCTAAGGGCATCACACAACACCCATTCATCACGAGGCAGAGAAAATACCTGACCCCGCCGGGAATCGAACCCGGGAACCCGGGCGTGGGAAGCGAGAACGCTACCGCACGACCACGAGCTGCGGACTGTATTCAAATACGGAGATATATAAACAGGCAGAATATGACGCTGCTGTTGGCAACGCCTAAATAAGACAACAAGTGTCTGGCGCAGTTGTTAGATCGGTTACTGCTGCCAATGGCGGCATACCAAGATTTCATTGAGTATGAACGTAGTGTTATAGTCGGCGGACGAGCGATGGGACACACCGAGGTAGCGATGAAATTGGGATTTTCCCGTACTACCATTTCACGAGTGTACAGTGAATATCAGGAATCCGGTAAAACATCAAATCTCCGACATCGCTGCTGCCTGAAAAAGATCGTGCAAGAACGGGGCCAACGACGACTGAAGAGAATCGTTCAACGTGGCAGAAGTGCAACCCTTCCGCAAATTGCTGCACATTTCAGTGCTGGGCCAACAATGTTATTGGCGAACCATTCAACGAAACATTACCGATATAGGCTGTCGGAGTCGAAGGGCCACTCTTGTACCCTTGATGACCGCACGACACAAAGCTTTACGCTCGCCTGGACCCATTAACACCGTTATTGGATTGTTAATGCCTGAAAACATGTTATCTGGTCGGACGAGACTCGTTTCAAATTGTACTGAGCGGATGGACGTGTACGGGTATGGAGACAAACTCCTGAATCCATGAAGCCTGCACATCAGCAGGGGACTGTTCAAGCTGCTGGAGGCTCTTTAATGGTGTGGGATGTGTGCAGCTTGAGTTATATGCGACCCCTGATATGTCTAGATACGACTCTGGCAGGTGACTCGTACATAAGCGTCCTGCCTGATCACCTGCATCCATTCATGTCCATTGTATATTACGACGGATGTGGGCAATTCCAGCAGGACAATGCGACACCACAAACGTCCAGAATAGCTACAGCCTGGCTACAGAAACACTCTTCTGAATTTAAACACTTACGCTAGCCACCAAACTCCGCGGACATGAACATTATTAACCATATCTTGGATGCCTTGCAACGTGCTGTTCAGAAGAGCTCTCCACCTCTCGTACTCTTACGGATTTATGGGTAGCCCTGCAGGATTCATGGTGCCAGTTCCCTCCAGCTCTACTTGAGACATTAGTCGAGTCCATTCCAAATGTTGCTGTGGCACTTCTGCGTTCATGCGGGGGCCCTATACGATATTAGGTAGGCGTACCAGTTCCTTTGGGTCTTCAATGTATATTAAGACCATTCCAGTACTCAAAACAGGCTACATCCACAATATCACAAAACGGAAACCACTAGCATCTGGTCTATCCTACCATCCCCCAAAGCGTTTGCTATTCGTCCTGAATCACCTCGTATACTGTGAAAGGCAACGATCTGTCACACTCCCCGAAGTAACTTTTATTTATGATCATTTCGCCTCGTTAAGAGCGCCATGTTGAGTTCTAATAGCTAGGAAGTCCTGAATACAGTCGCAAAACGAGCACGATAGTCCGTAATTATGCGTTTCGTTCATAAACCCTTAGATTATCATCGGGACGTATGTGTCCCAAGATAATTTTTCAGTCATTCGATTGGAATTTATTGCATGTTACTGCTATGTATCAATGTCCCACAGATAAAGGAAAGCCTACTAATGGTTAGAAAAATTCTTATACACTCCTGGAAATGGAAAAAAGAACACATTGACACCGGTGTGTCAGACCCACCATACTTGCTCCGGACACTGCGAGAGGGCTGTACAAGCAATGATCACACGCACGGCACAGCGGACACACCAGGAACCGCGGTGTTGGCCGTCGAATGGCGCTAGCTGCGCAGCATTTGTGCACCGCCGCCGTCAGTGTCAGCCAGTTTGCCGTGGCATGCGGAGCTCCATCGCAGTCTTTAACACTGGTAGCATGCCGCGACAGCGTGGACGTGAACCGTATGTGCAGTTGACGGCGTATAGTGGGCATGCGGGAGGCCGGGTGGACGTACCGCCGAATTGCTCAACACGTGGGGCGTGAGGTCTCCACAGTACATCGATGTTGTCGCCAATGGTCGACGGAAGGTGCAAGTGCCCGTCGACCTGGGACCGGACCGCAGCGACGCACGGATGCACGCCAAGACCGTAGGATCCTACGCAGTGCCGTAGGGGACCGCACCGCCACTTCCCAGCAAATTAGGGACACTGTTGCTCCTGGGGTATCGGCGAGGACCATTCGCAACCGTCTCCATGAAGCTGGGCTACGGTCCCGCACACCGTTAGGCCGTCTTCCGCTCACGCCCCAACATCGTGCAGCCCGCCTCCAGTGGTGTCGTGACAGGCGTGAATGGAGGGACGAATGGAGACGTGTCGTCTTCACCGATGAGAGTCGCTTCTGCCTTGGTGCCAATGATGGTCGTATGCGTGTTTGGCGCCGTGCAGGTGAGCGCCACAATCAGGACTGCATACGACCGAGTCACACAGGGTCAACACCCGGCATCATGGTGTGGGGAGCGATCTCCTACACTGGCCGTACACCACTGGTGATCGTCGAGGGGACACTGAATGGTGCACTGTACATCCAGACCGTCATCGAACCCATCGTTCTACCATTCCTAGACCGGCAAGGGAACTTGCTGTTCCAACAGGACAATGCACGTCCGCATGTATCCCGTGCTACCCAACGTGCTCTAGAAGGTGTAAGTCAACTACCCTGGCCAGCAAGATCTCCGGATCTGTCCCCCATTGAGCATGTTTGGGACTGGATGAAGCGTCGTCTCACGCGGTCTGCACGTCCAGCACGAACGCTGGTCCAACTGAGGCGCCAGGTGGAAATGGCATGGCAAGCCCTTCCACAGGACTACATCCAGCATCTCTACGATCGTCTCCATGGGAGAATAGCAGCCTGCATTGCTGCGAAAGGTGGATATACACTGTACTAGTGCCGACATTGTGCATGCTCTGTTGCCTGTGTCTATGTACCTGTGGTTCTGTCAGTGTGATCATGTGATGTATCTGACCCCAGGAATGTGTCAATAAAGTTTCCCCTTCCTGGGACAATGAATTCACGGTGTTCTTATTTCAATTTCCAGGAGTGTAATTACAGAAATGTCTTATTCATGATCTATGGAACAAGTGTTAATGCAATGTAATAAGACCGAAACAGCGAGAAATATAGTTACTTTCGACTAGGACATTAATTAAAATAACCATAAATTAATGTTTTTGAAATAAAATTGGTAGTAAAACGGTTACTTGACACTGCAAACTGCATGAAATACCTTCGGAAAACAACGGAATATTTTATTCCTATGGACGTATGTTCTCGCTCATGCATCACATTTAACATTCTCCACCGTTGCATCCTTCAGCAGGACGGCCGCACGACCGCTACGGTCGCAGGTTCGAATCCTGCCTCGGGCATGGATGTTTGTGATGTCCTTAGGTTAGTTAGGTTTAACTAGTTCTAAGTTCTAGGGGACTAATAACCTCGGCAGTTGAGTCCCATAGTGCTCAGAGCCATTTTTTTTTTTTCAGCAGGACGGCGGCGAGAAGTTGAGTGCAAAGGCTACGGCGGCGTGTGTGTGCGTGGCGGGTGCCAGACGAGTTGTTGACGTACAGACAGGCCCGGCGGCAGCGGAACTGCGCGAGCAGCGTTTCGGCCAGTGGCTATTGGTCTGCTGAGGCAATCAATAAAACACAGCTGTTGCGTCAGCGCTCTCTGCTGCTGCTCCCCCAAAAAGTGAAACATTAAAGCGACCCGCCCCCACCAACGAAATGTCACCGTGGCGATGCCCACCCCTGCAATACTCACTGCAGTTAATGGCATTGCTCTCTCCACCGCGTTCCCTGCATCACATAAAACACGCACGCTCTTTCGTGTTCGCTAATAGCTTACGGAATGTATGAGCCCGCGACGACTTGAAAACGAAATGTTTATTTATCCTTTGATAAAGGAAATACACAATATTCAGCTTTGAGCTAACGATTCGGTATCAGCCTACTTTGGCATTTTTTCCATTTCTGATAATTTTTAGCACTGTCAAAAGCTTCCTCTAAATCTACAAATGCTACGAGAGCAGATATGCTCTTTCAATGTATTGTCAAAGGCAACTCGTAGTTTTCTATTTAGAGGGTTGGAACTTAAATAAGTGGTTCAAATGGTTCTGACCACTATGCGCCTTAACTTCTGAGGTCATCAGTCGCCTACAACTTACAACTAATTAAACCTAACTAACCTAAGGACATCACACACATCCATGCCCGAGGCAGGATTCGAACCTGCGACCGTAGCGGTCGCTCGGCTCCAGACTGTAGCGCCTAGAACCGCACGGCCAGTCCGGCCGGCGAACTATTTATTCACAACCGATAGATGTTACATGTTTGCACCTGTTACTGTCCTTCAAAGTAGTCACCAGTGTTGTGTAGAACCCGTATCCAGTGATGTGGAATGCGTAGTATACCGTTAACAGAGCCTGTTCTGTTGATGGTGCGAATCGAACGGTCTACTGCCTGTCGAATCTCTGGAACAGTTCTGAAGCGAATGCCACGAAGTGGTTCTTTCATCTTCGGAATCAAATCAAAGTCACAAGGCCTTAAGTCCAGGAAGTATGGTGGATAGTACAGTACTTCCCAGTCCCACCGACCGAACAGAGCAGCTACAGCTTGCGCTGTATGCACCTGCACATTGTCGAGCAGACTGATGGGTGGGTTTCGCAGAACGTGTGGCCGCTTCTTTCGCAAAGCTGGTCGTAGGTGATGCTCCACAAACGAACGGTAATTCTGTGCATTGAATGTCTGCCGTGGAGGAACGTATTGCGTTAGGATAACACCATCACTGTCGTACACGAGAATCACCAAAACTTTCACCATACTGGGGCTCTGACGCGCTTTCGGCTTTCTCGGCGACCCATAATGACGACATTCGTTGGATTGGTGTTTCAGTTTTGGCTCGTACGATGTGGCCCATGTCTCACCCAGTGTTACGATGCGGTGCAAGAAAGCCTCTCCTTCGCGCTCAAACGGCGTCTGAGCAGCGTCTTAACGCATCCATTTCTACATTTCCGTCAAGTCATGCAGAACCCATCATGATGCAATTTTTCGCATGCCCAGGCGTTCCTTCAGGATGCGAAGCACAGTCGTATGCGCTAATCCGGTTTCGTGGGCGAGGTCATGAATCGTATGGCGTCGACCACTGTCCACTAACGCGGCGACAACATGTAGTCCTTCTTCAGAGAGGCTAGGACGACGTGCTCGATGTATGTCTGCCACAGTTTGCCGACCTTCGTTGAAGGCTTTTATCCAATGTGCCACTGTTCTTTATGGCAATGCCAATTTCCCGCACGCCTCGTGCTATATGACCTCTGCCACATTAAATCTTGATTCAACTCTGTTATTCCTGTTTAGAAAGCATAGTGACTCCGTTACGTTAGACCGCTCGCTCACAAGTGACTGTTTTCCTCGACTGTGCGCACGCCGGTGACGTGGGATGGGCGAGTCCATTTGCGCGCCACGCAGGATTAGCCGAGCGGTCAGGGGCGCATCAGTCATGGACTATGCGCCTGGTCCCGGCGGAGGTTCGAGTCCTCCCTCGGGCGTGGGTGTGTGTGTTTGTCCTTAGGATAATTTAGGTTAAGTAGTGTGTAAGCTTGGGGTCTGATGACGTGAGTATTTAAGTCCCATAATATTTCACACATTTTTCTTTTTTCCATTTGCACGAAGGTACGGTAGGTATGTCAACAACGTGTGCTATCAGCGAAAATAGTAAATTTTATTGCATAGTGTCTCCACAGCAGTGCTGCCACTATTCTAGTTACAGCCTACGTATTAGCTGTACCCAAACCATCTTTCGCGACAAAGGTCCGTAGCATCTGTCCGATTTTATTCAGTCTGTAAATCCAGAATAAAGTAAAGGAAACCAAACGACATCTGGAAAGGGGATTAGAACTCAGGGGGAAAGAGAATAAATTTTAAGGTTTGCCGATGACATAGTATTTCTAACTTAGACGCCCAAAGACTTTTGAGATCAGATGAACGGAGAGGATAGTGTCTTGGAAAGGGGTTTTTACACGAACATAAAAACAAAAAGAGCTGAAGAATGTACGCAAAATAATCAGTTGATGCTTACGGAATAAAATTAAAAATTGAGATAATAAAGGAAGTAAATGACTGTATTCATTTGAGGAGCAAAACAACTGACGGTGGTAGAAGTCAAAGGGATATGCAGGTTATCCCAGAAATGATGCAACAAACTTAAAGAGGCTGTATAGTGTCTCTTGAGGAACAAATCAAGGATAGGAACCCGTGTCCAGATACGTCATCCAACGACGCGACCGAGCATCGAAGTTATAGGCACCGGTGCCTGCCCTAATCCACCCCTTCGCCAGCAACCGTGACTGTATGTTGACGGACTGCTGGTTGCCGCGATCGCCAGTGGAGAAGATGAGGCTATCTGCTGCGCAGAAAAAAAAAAAAGACTGCACCACGAAGGATTTATCCGAATGGGTCGCAAATCTGTAGATGTCACAAAGAAATGATTAGAATTCACAAACTGAGCAAGTCAATAACGCGTTGGTCCATCTCTGGCCCTTACGCAAGCAGTTATTCGACTTGGCATTTATTGATAGAGCTGTTGGGTGTTCTCCTGAGGGATATGGTGCTAAGTTCTGTACAACTAGTGCGTTAGATTGCCAAAATCCCTAGCTGGTTCGAAGAGCCTGCCTATAACGCTCCAAACGTTCTCAGTTGGGGAGAGATCCGGTGACATTTCTGGCCAAGTTAGGGTTTGGCGAGGACGAAGAGAAGGTGTAGAAACCGTCACCGTGTGCGGTCGGATATTACCTTGCTGAAATTTACACACAGGATAGATTGTCATGAAGGGCAACAAGTCGGCCTAGAACTGTGTCGACGTACCGCTGTGCTGAGTGGCCGCCATGCGTGACAGCCAAAGGAGTCCTGTTATGAAGAGAAATGGAACCGCACACCGCACACCATCGCCATATGGTGGGCGACAGCCAAGTTTATATCTTACAGCTGTCCGGGGCGTCTCCACACAGGCCTTCGCTGGGGCTCAGTTCAAAGCGGAACTCATCACTGAAGACAAATCTACTCCCCTCAATGACATTCAGTCCGAAGCGTGTATGTTGTTTCTTTATTCGTAGACTTTATTGTATCCTTTTCTTATAATTCAAACATTAGAATTCATCTCTTTATAGGATGTTTGCTATGTCAATGTACATTCCAAATTCACAGCTTCTCCATCAGGGCATTCTTTTCTCAGGCACAGACTTTCACTGTGATATCAACACATCAGAAACGTTTAGCTGTGGATACTGTTGATTTCTTCTGTTTATGCCATCACAATGAAACAACATGTTCAGTAACTCAGTTTTACAGTGTTTTTGTGTGTTGAACATGGATCTGATTGTGGAGAATATCAGGATGTCTAACTTCTCCTGATTATACTGTCACAGTAAATATACTCTAAATGATATTTTGAAAGGAAGCAATGAAGTACGGGGAGTAGACCAATTTTGGGTTGTAAAATAACCATCTGTAGACACGAAAAACCAAAGTAAGACTCTATACGAAAATTTTCTACTAATCTGAGATATTATTTTATTCACGACTGAAAATTTCAGCAATTTTCAGAATAAATTTCAGTCATCAGTTGCAAATAAATTTTTATTATCTTTCCTGCTTTCGCCAAATTAATTTGTCATCTTCAGAAGCTTAGTTTAGCTGACAATCAATGTCTTCTTCATAGAAGGATAATATCATGGTATGTTCAGAAATGTATGGATAGTATGTGATTGTTCTAAACATTGTTTGACAATTTACGATACGGAATCACATATATGTATCTGTTGTGCTAGCAGCAACAGATATGTTTCTTGATGCTAGCACAACAAATGGCTCTAAGCACTATAGGACTTAACATCTGAGGTCATCAGTACCCTAGACTTAGAACTACTTAAAACTAACTTAACCTAAGGACATCACACGCATCTACGCCCGAGGCAGGATTCGAACCTGCGACCGTAGCAGCAGCGCGGTTCTGGACTGAAGCGACTAGAGCCGCTCGGCCACAACGGCCGCTAGCACAACAGATACATAGATCTGATCGAGTTACTGTAAAATGTCAAACAGTGTTTAAAACAATCACATACAATAGGTAAATTTCTGAACATACCATGACATTTTCCTTCTGTAATGAAGACATGGACTGTCTGCTCAACTAAGCTTCTGAAGATGACAAATTAATCTGGTGAAACCGGTAAAGATAATAAAAAAATTATTTGCAACTGATGACTGAAATTTATCCTGAAAAAAAAGGTCAGAGATATCCTTCAGTGTAGGTGTGGTCACACGTCACAAGAAGAAAGGATGGTTGAAAACAAGGACAGAGGGAGCATCAGGGTTTTCAAGTGCCATCCTCTCGCAAACAAGTTACTGTGCTTCCACCACACCACGTAGATTCGCCACAGCTCGGAGCCCTGGCTTCAGATCCTGTTGTGCCAATTACTTAGATGCCACGCTGTCTCCTCTGCGAGTGGTGTTTGGTGTTGAATTAATTAATTATTTACGTGAGCGTGCAGTGCTGTGACAAAGCGGGAAGCACCGACCAGCGCCGCTGTTCTGATGCGCTGACTCACAAGCCCGCTGCGGACCGTGTCCGTTTCGGTGAAACATTTTAGGCAGAGGTCGCATGACGTAACACCGTGATAACCGGTTTCTGTAGAAAATGTTTGTTTCTGCCAAGAACATGGCTCTGTCCTCCTCACAGGGAAAAGCACGGATGACTCATCCGCACGTCAGGTTCTAGAATAAAAGAACCGTGGAAACCTCTACACCACCGAAATGAAAATCTACACTGCTACACGCAAGTAAGCAATAGTATAAAAAACTGTAAGATTTTTGAAATTTTTGGGATAAATGGCAATCAAACGATTATTCAAATTGGTGTGAGGAATCTGTGAAACTGGAGACGTGCAACAACTGCGAGAATTATTGCACAGAGTGAAAGCTCGTCATCAAAATTGCTTTCAGTGTAACGTGCAGAAGAGTATTGCAAATATATTTAAATATTCCATTCTATAGTAGAGTCTTTAGCAAAATTCAGTTTGGTTAGTGTGTAAATATTTTCCGAAATTATTGGAGCACCGACATGCTTGCCAAGATCTATAGCACACGAGATACACTCGCACTGTTTGAAAAACGGAAGCTCGCTATACAATAATATGTATAGAGAAAACCTTATTAGCGAATATGTCAAGTTCTTTACCGATTTACTTCAAATACTCTAACAAACATTGAGGTGGACGTAGGCTGTACATTGTTATTTAAACGACGATGTACAAGTTTTCTGTTGAAACTGACTACTATGCTATGCTGTGTGTGAAAATGTGCGGTTTCGTTTTCTTTCCCGCAGTAAGTTTTAACTCCAATAGCAGACATCTTTAGACATATTGTTTCTTCCATGTGTATTCTTCCTCCTTACACATAATTTTAAACACAACTGTGTGCACAACTAAACACATCAAAAAAAGTGTTGCATCTCCCCGGTTCCCTGAACTCCTGAAGATAGACGTTGACTGTGGATCACAGGCACAGTCCCTTAGACTATTCAGAGATGTCACTAAACCCACCCAAAGATGTAAACAGCCATACATGAACAGCGCCTATTAGCTGGAGGGAGGGGGGGGGGGGGGTCCGACAGCCGATCGGTTCCAGTCATTCCACCAGCAAGGAGGTACACGGCTCGTGTTGCCTGTAGTTCAACCATGGACGGACAACACCGCAGTTCGATCGCGAACGCGTTGTTACTTTGTGCCAGGAAGGGTTCTCAAGGTGTTCAGGCGTCTCGGAGTGAACCAAAGCGATGTTGTCGGACGTGGAGGAGATACAGAGAGACAGGAACTGTCGATAACATGCCTCGCTCATGACGTGCATGGGCTACTATTACAGTGGATGACCGCTACGTACGGATTTTGCCTCGGAGGAAACCTGACAGCAACGCTGCCATGTCGAATAATCGACTAATGCTTTTCATGCAGGCACAGGACGTCGTGTTATGACTCAAACTGTGCGCAATAGGCTGCATGATGCGCAACTTCACTTCCGACGTCCGTGGCGAGGTCCATCTTTGCAACCATGACACCATGCAGTGCGGTGCAGATAGGCCCAACAACATGAGTGTCGCATATACCTTCAACCAGACAATTGTTGGAGACGTGTTTGGAGGCAACCCGGTCTGGATGAACGCCTTAGACACACTGTCCAGCGAGTGCAGCAAGGTGGAGATTCCCTGCTGTTTTCGGGTGGCATTATGTGAGGCCGAAGTACGTCACTGGTTGTCATGGAAGGCGCCGTAACGGCTGTACGATACGTGAATGTCTTCCTCTGTCCGATAGTGCAACCATATCGGCAACATATTGGGGAGGCATTCGTCGTCATGGACGACAATGCGCGCTCCCGCCGTGCACATCTTGTGAAGGACTTCCTTCAGTACAACGACATCTCTCGATTAGAGTGGCTAGCATGTTTTCCAGACATGAACCCTATCGGACATGCTTGGGATAGATTGAAAAGGGCTGTTTATGGACGACGTGACGCACCAGCCACTCTGAGGGACCTACGCCGAACCACCGTTGAGGAGTGGAACAATCTGGACTAACAGTGCCTTGATGAACTTGTGGATAGTATGCCACGACGAATACAGGCATGCATCAATGCAAGAGGACGTGCTATTGGGTATTAGGGGTACCGGTGTGTACAGCAATCTGGACCACCACCTGTGAAGGTGTCGCTGTGTGGTGGTACAACATGCAATGTGTGGTTTTCGTGAGCAATAAAAAGGGCGAATAGATGATTAAGTTGATCTCTATTCCAATTTTCTGTTCAGCTTCCGGAAGTCTCGGAACCGAGGTGATGCAAAACTTTTTTTGATGGTGCATAAATTCTTAAGTACTCGTAATTACAGAAGGTTTCCAGTCAAGGTTGTTTAAATTGTAAAAAAAGATTTTATTCCATCTTTATGTGTTCTACACTGCTTGCAAATTCTGGTAGAACAAGCAACTCTATTTAAAATTTTGAATTTACCAGGAATCGAACAAAGAACCCCCGCGTGACAGGTGTGGTTTCTACCACAGAGCCACGGTTCTTTTTACAAAATTGACCTTACTTAAGCTTAAAAATACGCTTGGTAAGTATTGAGATAATCAGCACCCAGTTGCATAAAGGAAATCTTATTTCCTGAAACAGTTTGAGGCAGTTAGTGCCCATCTTCGGAAGGTTATGACTGTCACGTTATTTGAAAGTGTCAACAATAACATGCATGCAGTATGTTGCCGTGATCATGTGGTTCATAGTGATTGTACAAAAATGGCACAAAGAAATCAAATACCCTTTTTGTACAGGCACTATGCACCACATGATCACAGAAATATGCTGCGTGTATTTTGTTGTTGACATTCGCAAATAAAGCGAACCTGTATCCGGTTAAGGAAATAATATTTCCGTTATGCAAATGGTTGCTGATTATTTCGATATATAAAACTATAATTGCTGAAGATGGATAAAATACTAAATAGTTCTAAAACTTCGAAGTCGATTTTCTGGAGAATTTTTGAGATTTGCGTCTAACTGCTTTGAAAGAATGTTATATGAGTTATGAAAAAATGCAAAAATGCTATTGCCGTGTAGTTTCTTTGTCAGTTACTACAGTTTTCAGTTAAGAATTTCCTAAACATTCTCTGCAGCCAGGCACAATAACACAATCCGTTATAAAGTCTGTGTCCAAATGCTCAACTGATCGTTTACACTGGCCAATCACATTAACACAATCAGTTATGGATTTCTTTACTTAACGACAATCTTTCATGAAGGCTAACAAAACATCACCACGCAGTACCTGCTGTAGAGCTACCTTTCTTAGCACAGATAGTCACATTTGCATAATGGTCATTCCATAATGTACCGTGCCCAAAACAGCAGCAAACACACATCTAGCTGCAACCCGGACTCGGGGAGCCGTACGTTCCACTACTCCAAGTGTACACACAGTCCACTCGGCCACGAACAGCTCCGCTACGGTCAGCAGCCATCCTCCAACATTAACAAGTCAGCATTCAGCCTGCGGCAAACTTCACTGCCGCCTTAAGTGCTCCACAGTCAACAAACTCGCCATTCGACTCACAGTCCACTCTCCTTTCCCCATTCGGTGACGCCAAATATCACTCCTACCAACAGAGAAGGCTTACGGTCACTGTTCACAAGTGAAACTTCCCCTCGCATCCCCTTGGATTTAGTGGTAAAACGGGCCATTGAATAGGCCGTCAAAAACTGAGCACAAATCAACCATGAAAACAGGAAGAAGATGTACTGAACTGTGGAAAAAGCAGCAAAATCGAAGTAGTGAACGCCCCAAGCACAACATCGCGCGAAGTTAAATAGCCCCGTTGTTGTGGTTATGTAGTCACAGTGTTGGATGGTGGCCAGGGAGACCTGTTTTCTTCATGTTTTTTTTTTCATTCCTTTGCTACTGTTAAAGATTTGTTTTTCAGGAAGCCTTTGATCTACAGAACTCGAAGAATGCTATTTTGCTTGTTTGGCATCAACGTAAAATCTGTGTCTGAAAACTGTTGTCTTTTCTTACGTTGCTTATGGTAAAAAAAAATTCTAATTCTTAACTCAAACGCAATCAACAGATCTTGTCGTTTTTCCTATTGGCCGAAACCAGCACACGAGAAAGAATGACGGTTACCAAATCGCTCAGAGCTCATAGAGCTTTTGAATCTCCCTCACTAACCCTTCATGCAAGCTTTTCTTTCTGGGGCACTCCCAGAACTTCCCTCATTTGACGTGGACCTATGCTTTGTTGATAACTGGCAACACTAGTATAAAATCTTTATCTTTCTCTCAGTATTTCTATATCAACACACGGACACTGAAAGTTAGGTCTGTTGTTGAACTTTTTGGCCTGAATCCGTATTGCTTCTGTTCTAACTGTGGCTCCATTGCTACTCATAATATCTCCTCCAGGAACTTCTTGAGAAGTTTCAGGCTCTGCCAAAGAACTCGTACAGCTCGATAGCTACTTTCGACACTTTCTTGAACAGCTCCTAACTTCTGGCAAGCCATTTCCCTCTAGACGGCAATCAGAGCTCTATGCATCCAATGTAGATCTTGGATCACAGGCTTCTCTTTCTTCAAGTGATTTGTTGCGTTTATGTGTCTCTCATTTATGTATTACATGTCTGTATTTTATCTAATACACTAAGTTCAACAAAGTGTTTGATGTCTTTCTTGTTCTCGTGGTCGAGTGCGGATCTACTGTAGCTTTCATGAATGGGCATAGAATTGTTAATTTACAACCCGCAGTTGATTTAAAGATTATTCTAGAGAACCACGGCTCGACTTGTGTGCAAACAAATCGCGCGCGAATTCTCATATATCGCCGCGGAGTTCAAGATACGCGGCTGGACATCGGCCGTTATCGTCGCGTGTGTGATTTAGTAACATTAACCGCAATTTACGGACATTAGCTTGATAATAACTATCAAAGACTTATATGAGCGGCATAGTAATCGTCTTTATGCTTAAAGCAAGCGAGAAGCGATTTACTGTCGGGGTACGACAAATATTAATCATTGCATAGTCAGCTTGTTGATACGTTGCTTAGCAACTCATTAACGGACAGTGATAGAGTTATTGAAACGATCCTTTAAGTATTAATGACCACTACACATACATCAGAAACTAATTACTCTAACTGGGAGTGACTTCTGGATTGGATGAGTTTTTTGTTATTTCAGCTAATGGTATTAATAAACTTCTTTCGAGGTTGAAACTTCATCAATGGTGTCGCGCTCATTCAGTTTAGTAGAACAATAGATAGTAATAGCTTCGCTACTATTTATAGTTTTAAAGGAAAAGAAAGCACATACCTGTTTTTCTTTTGAGAAATGTGCGCACATCAGTTTCAAACCAGAGGCACGAGTGATGCTCCGTCAGAGCACGACGATATCGTGAACCACCAGACACATGGGCCCTTTCTCTCTACATTTCTGCATTGAAAACCCTGAGATATAGCCACGGTACGAAGGGGGAAGAAAGAAGAGGAAAGATCAGCGAAAGAATCGGAGCAAAGAGAGAAGGGGAAGTCACAAAGTGCAATGGAAAGGATTTACGGTCAGAAGAATAAAGAACAATGTCAACAGCAGCAGACAATTCAGCAGACAATTGTATAACGGGAGTATTATTTGTTATGAATAGCAAACTAAGGCATAGAGCGAGTTGCTGTGATCAGTTCAGTGAGAGGGTTATTCTAAAAAAAAATCGACAGCAAACCGACGCCTACAACAACACTTTAGGTACACATGCCGACGTCACAAGCAGAAGATGAAATTACGTGAGAATATTGAACGGGTAACTCGGTATGTACAGGTAGATGATAATCTAATACTCATGGAGGATGGAACGAGGTAAGAGGCGAAAGAATGGAAAAAAGAGTTACGGGGAGTATAGGCTTGGTGGTAGGAATGACAGGGAAGAGAGACTAATCGAATTCATCAATAAATTGGGACTAGTAACAGAGTATACACTGTTTAAAAATCACAAGGGAAGTAGGTATATTTGGAAAAGACCTGGAGATACGAGAAGATTCCAAGTCATTGGTCAGATAAAGATTCTAGATCAGATAGTGGATTGTAAGGCGTACCCAGGGGCAGATAAAGACACAGATCACAATTCGTAATAATGAAGAGCGCACTGAAGTTAAGAGACTCTTCCAGAAAAATCTGCGTGCATAGAAATGGGATACTGAAGTAATGAGAACAGATGAGATGGGTTTATAGTTCTCTGAGGCTATATGTACTGAGATAAAGAATATGCCTTAGGCAGTTCAATTGGAGAGGAATAGACTTCTCTAAAAAGAGCAGACAAACAAGTATAAAGAAAGTACATGCGAAAAACCCCGGATAACAGAGGAAATACTCAACTGATCGACGAAAGAAAAACGGTAAGTACAAAAATATCCAGTAAAATTCAGGAGTAGGGAAAATGGACAGTAGGGAGTATCCCATCGATCTCCACAGCACCACCTCCCGGACGTCTAGGTGTCCATTGGAAAGCAATAGCACCGACAGCAAATAGCTGAGTGAGATGCGTCAAGAGGAGAAGGAACGAGACAGTGGTAAAGGCTGAAACCTGGTAGTCAAGGGAAGGCAGGATTCCGTTACGATTGTAGACGGGGCCGTAATCGTTACTGTTGGTTGCCTTTTACAGTTACACACAATTTATTTTAAACCAGTAATTCGAGACTCAACAATAAATAAAAATACCACACGTTATTAATGAAGGAATAAACAAATGTGTAAATAATAGTGTTTTCAGTGAGTTACAGTTTAGCAAATCGCCATTAAATACAGATACAGCAGATATTGTTTTGAAAGCAAGCCACTGTTATTTAGGTAGAAGGCCTTACACGCCGGGAATGCCAATATATTAAGAATTGTTTAAAAGTTGCTGCAACTTAGAAATTAAGTATTGAAATATTAAAGGCAAATCGCCACAGACACAGCAGAAGCCATCAGACGCCAGGAATTGCAGTAAATAAGGTTGTAAAGGCTTACTGCGTAAATACAAATACCAAATACGAATTTTAAGGCAAGTGATCACAATCACGGCTGAAGGCAATAAATTAAGAATTGTTTAAGAACTATTAACTTGACATATATAACTTTTAATGTAGGCATTACAAGATATTGTAATAATTAATGCAATAATAGAACACAAGGACCAGTACACAAGTTCCTGAAAGGGTAGGGAGGCAGATTATACCCGCAGAAGGCGTGGAGTGAAGGAGCGTTACACTGAACTACTGGCCATGAGACCTCCTTTTAGAACACACATGTCTTACAAGAACCAAGGGACCTCTGAGAAGGTCCGGCAACAAACACTTTCGCTAGCGATGAGATAGGAAGCCAAGAGTTGCTTTCACTTCATAAAATGGTAACTCAAACTAGTGGCAGTCTAACGAATAACTGATGATAATCTTGCTGAAGGGCCGGCCGGAGTGGCCGAGCGGTTAAAGGCGCTACAGTCTGGAACCGCACGACCGCTACGGTCGCAGGTTCGAATCCTGCCTCGGGCATGGGTGTGTGTGATGTCCTTAGGTTAGTTAGGTTTAAGTAGTTCTAAGTTCTAGGGGACTTATGACCACAGCAGTTGAGTCCCATAGTGCTCAGCGCCATTTGAACCATTTGAACCATCTTGCTGAAGCTACCGGACGTCCGATAAACCAAATGCAACGGTGGAACAATACACCAAAGCCGGAACCGACGGTCTGCACTAAGTTCCCAAAATATTGTGCTTAGAGTTCCCGGAACGAGAAGTAATCACTACCACTAGAGTGGAAGAATCACCAACCGGCCTACAATCAAGAAAGGTGTCAAAACTACACCACTTACTGGATAGCAGCGGCAAGGCGAGGAAACGTACACTGCCGTTATATACACTAACCCCCAGAGCAGGTAACTGGGGCGTTAGCGGCCACCAGGCAAGAAACTTTACCGCTAATTGAACTTAACAAATAGTAACAAGCTGCACGCAGTAAGTTCTAGGCGCGCAGTCCGGAACCGTGCGACTGCTACGGTCGCAGGTTCGAATCCTGCCTCGGGCATGGATGTGTGTGGTGTCCTTAGGTTAGTTAGGTTTAAGTAGTTCTAAGTTCTAGGGGACTGATAACCACAGCAGTTGAGTCCCATAGTGCTCAGAGCCATTTTTTTTTTTTTTTGCATTCAGTAAACAGTAATAAGAAGTCGAGGAAAGCTACTCAGATCCGCTTTCCGCAAGCCCTCTACTCGCTGCTCTTCCCCTCGGCGACACCACGAGCAGCAACACAAACCCAAGTCACTGGAGAACCGCGAGATATCACAATGGTGGAGGTTTCTCTACTTGGATTGAAATGCACTCATCTTGAAGCTTGCTGGATCCGGTTTACGACGAGTTCGTGCACCCCCGTGACCATAGCCCTTCCATCCGGCAGTCCATGCGTGCCGCCAGCAGTCCCGGCGTGTTCTGGAACTGCGCGGACCTGGCTCCTACTGAGTCCCCAACCGAACCCGCCCACACACACGACCCGGAAAAACAACGACGTCGCCTCAAATATATGGCAACAGTTACTACATATCGATGACGGCCGCTGCTGCCACTAGCCGGCAGGCAACGCTTTCGAAACCGAGTGGCACCAGTCAACACGAGAAGAAGACAAACAACCGCAACCACGCCAACTAAACGATACCGTCTCGCCTCCAACAAAGGGCGGAAACCTACAAACAGCACCAACACGAGCCGCAGCACGGGTATAAGGCCTTACTCTAGAAGTACGCTGTAAACTGTATTAATAAATACCCGAATTCTGGATCAGCTGACATACAGGTAACTGTGCAACGGTGAAGTTCTAAGATACGTAAGAAGCATTATCAGAAGGGTAGCACAAAATAAACCAGGTCTCATAAAAAGCAGTCTTATAACAATTAAATAAACATGGACTAATAGACCACACTATGAGAAAGAGAGAAGAAATAATACAGTTTCTCCAAGAGAGTTATGTTTGTAGATAATTCTAAATATAATTCGTTTTGCAGTGACTAGTAGAAATTTTAACCATGCATGAAGGATATACATAGCACGATAATAAGTGTCCAGACCCTTGAAGACAAAGAAGGCACAGAAATAACTTATAGCAGAAATATTGAATTCATCCTTCAGATGTTGCTTCACAACATTATAACGTTTTTGTCGGGTCAGAATAATCCTGTATCGTATGTGATAGTAGACGGTGCTCGCTGTGATGGTCTGGCGGAGTGTCAGGCAGCCATTACCGATCTACACAAGTTAAGGCAGGTACAACGGAAGTCTCTTCAAGTCCAAGTGTTGGAAATGGTACATAAATTCAACAAGAGTTGCTCGTTGCACGTGGTACAGGAGGCTAAGAAAAGTCAATGGTGACAGAAAATCCACTCTAGTGTCGGGCGCAGCAAGCTAGCGTGGGGAACTGAACTGCTTCATTTCTCAGGTGGAACGAGCCGCGGAACATTTAACTCTCGACTAGAAAACAGTACCCGCAGACACACGGTAGGGCTTGCGTTGGAGCAAAAACCACGAAGAACACAACGCACACGAATATAGCCAATAAATACGATATTTACTGAGAAATGTTATAAAATGATTAATTTCAGTAATAGGAGTGAGGTACCATTTCTCGGACTGAATGATTCGATGGGCCCGCCACGAATTCATAGCTTGTGCTAACCTCTTCTTATCAGACCAGCACTTGCACCCTGCGTCTTCAGTTAGCTGATCATATGTATTCCAATCTCTACCCTCCCCTATAGTGTTTAACCTCTACAATACTCTCTACCGTCGTGGAGGTTATTGCCTGATGTCTTAACACATGTCCTGCCATCCTCTCTCCTCTCCTCGTCAGTGTTTCTCGTATGTTCCTTTATTCGCCGATTCTTCGGAGAACTTCTTGATTCTTTACCTTATCAGTTTCCCTAATTTCCACCATCCACAGCCCATGTTTTTCTACCACCCAGTGCCGTGGTCCAGATGTACGTTTGATATTAGGACACTCCTCTTGGCCAAGATCCATGTTTCTCTACAACGCACTGCCGTGGTCCAGGCGTACATTTGGTATTAGGAGACTCCTCTTGGCTAAGAATGCCCCGTTTGCCCTCGCTGATCTGCCTTCTCCGAAAGCCAAACAGATACTATCTAGTAGTTTCTAAATTTTCTTTTCCTTTCTGTATATTATTCTTGTTAGCAACTTGGATGCAAGAACCGTTAACCTGATCGTGCGGCAATTCTCTCACTTTTTGCGGTATTTGGGATTGTGTGGATGACATTTTTCCGAAAGTCTGGTTGTGTGTCTCCAGACATAGATTCCACACATCATCTTGACTGGTCGCTTGATTTCCACTCTCCTCGATGATTACAGAAATTCAGAAGGAGTGTTATCTATCCCTTCTACCTTATTTGATCGCAGGTCTTTCCAAACTGCCAGGCACTGTCTCTAATACTGGATCCCTTACGTCTTCTATATCGTTTCCTGTTTCTTCCTCAGGCATCTTACAAGTTCCTCCCTCGTAGAAGCCCTCAATGTACTCTTTCCATCCATCCGCCTTCTCCTCTGCGTTCAGAAGTGAAATTCAAAATGCACTCTTATTGCTGACGCCCTTACTTTTAATTTCGCCGAATGTTATTTTGACGTTTCAAATATGCTGAATCAGTCCTTCCAACGACGATTGTTGTTGCTATTTCTTCAAATTCTTCTTGCAGCCGTTTCACCTTGGCTCCCCTGAACTTTTGCAGTGTGAGTATGAATATATTCATGGAAGATTCAAAATGTTGTTATGGAGAAACAATGGACAAGTATTTCTAGTTATCGTTTTGTACGTCCAGTATATGTGTACTACCATCAAGCACTGAGGTAACCCCATTTTCGAGGAAAGAAATCTCTATAAATACTCACTTCAATACATGTCTCCACGTCGTGTGTGTGTGTGTGTGTGTGTGTGTGTGTGTGTGTGTGTGTGTGTGTGTGTGTGTGTGTGTGTTGAGTTGCAGTTTACAGGACGAGCTTCATCTAGACTCAATTTCTGCAACCTGTGGACCTAATTGCGTCATCATTTGGTTTCATGAACCACAAAAGATTTCAATACAAACAAGTCTAATCCGAAAACATGTGAGGCAGCCAACATAAATCACACGGTTTCGACAACAAGGTGACAAGTCGTGGGACAACGATATGCACATATGCAGACGACGCTAGTTTAGCGTACACGAGGTATAAAAGGAAAGTGCATTGACGGAGCTGTCATTTGTACTAATGCGGAAATGTTTCTGACGTGATTATTGCCACACGACGGGATTAAGAGACTTTGAACGCGGAATGAGAGTTGGAGTTAGATGCATGGGACATTCCATTTCATAAAAGGTTAGAGAACTCAGTATACGAAGATCCACATTGTCAAGAGTGTGCCGAGAATATATAACGACGGAGAGTAGCGGCGTTCAGTAGAGTTTCAGTGCTAACAGATAAGCAACACTGCTTGCAATAGCAGCAGAAATCAATGTGGGACGTACGAAGAACATACCAGGACAGTGCCGCTAATGAGCCATGGCGGCAAACGACCGACGCGAGCGCCTTTCCTAACAGCACGACGTCGCCTGCAGCGCCTCTCCTGGACTCGTCACCATATCGGATGGACCCTAGACGACTAGAAAATCGTGCCCTGGTCAGGTGAGTCCGGATTTCAGTTGATGGGAGCATACATATGGTTGGGCTCCAATGTGTCGCAGACCACAAGAAGCCATGGATCCAAGTTGTAAAGAAGGCGTTGCACGAGCTGGCGGTGGCTCCGTAATGGTGTGGGATGTGTTCACATGCAATGGTCTGGGTCCTCTGGTCCAACTGAATCGATCATTGACTGTGAATGTCCATGTAAATACGTCAATCCGCCCATCCGTACCTATGTTATGTGTGTGTTTTTCGTGTTTCGTAGTGTTGCATTTTGCAGGACAACTTTCATCTAGACTCTGTTTTGCAGCCTGTGGTTGTAGTTCTGCCATCATTTGGTTTCACTAGCCGCGGAACATGTTGAGTACAAACAACTCAATCCGGAAATAGTGTGAAGAGGCAGTAGGAAAAAAACCCGGATCCTTTGTTTCCTTGCTCTGCTACACGTAACATTACACCAGTCTGCTGGAACAACACGTGTAGGTTTTTAAGTCTGACTTGTGCTGAAGTAATATCTTTTGGAGCAGCACTTGATAATGACCCACAGGCCGAAATCGCAGTTGTGAAATAAACGACTGCTACAGTCAACGGCTTATATGATATCCTGTAAAATATTCTATAGGACTGTGAACTCCCACCCTGAAAAGTTAACACGTGCAGTACTTGTACTGTAAATTAAATCTGAAACGAGTCGATTTAAACTAAGGCAATAATTTCAACTTTCATCGATGGGCCACACAGCCGTTAACTCAATAGTATGAAGGAGGCAGTAGGAAAAAAACACGGATCCTTTGTTTCCTTGCTCTGCTACACGTAGTGTCGGAAGTTCCATGCGGCTTTTCGCGGATGATGCTGTAGCATACAGAGAAGTTGCAGCGTTAGAAAATTGTAGCGAAATGCAGGAAGATCTGCAGCGGATAGGCACTTGGTGCAGGGAGTGCCAACTGTCCCTTAACATAGACAAATGTAATCTATTGCGAATACATAGAAAGAAGGACCCTTTATTGTATGATTATATGATAGCGGAACAAACACTGGTAGCAGTTACTTCTGTAAAATATCTGGGAGTATGCGTACGGAACGATTTGAAGTGGAATGATCATATAAAATTAATTGTTGGTAAGGCGGGTACCAGGTTGAGATTCATTGGGAGAGTGCTTAGAAAATGTAGTCCATCAACAAAGGAGGTGGCTTACAAAACACTCGTTCGACCTATACTTGAGTATTGGTCATCAGTGAGGGATCCGTACCAGATCGGGTTGACGGAGGAGATAGAGAAGATCCAAAGAAGAGCGGCGCGTTTCGTCACAGGGTTATTTGGTAACCGTGATAGCGTTACGGAGATGTTTATTAAACTCAAGTGGCAGACTCTGCAAGAGAGGCGCTTTGCATCGCGGTGTAGCTTGCTCGCCAGGTTTCGAGAGGGTGCGTTTCTGGATGAGGTATCGAATATATTGCTTCCCCCTACTTATACCTCGCGAGGAGATCACGAATGTAAAATTAGAGAGATTAGAGCGCGCACGGAGGCTTTCCGACAGTCGTTCTTCCCGCGAACCATACGCGACTGGAACAGGAAAGGGAGGTAATGACAGTGGCACGTAAAGTGCCCTCCGCCACACACCATTGGGTAGCTTGCGGAGCATAAATGTAGATGTAGATGAAGGGGATTTTTTAATACAAGAATCACGCAAACACCTTTGCACTGAGGTGCGGAAGCGCTTTGCGCAAAGTGAGAAAGAACCCGGTAATGCATGAAGCGCGGGCATTCTTTGGTGAAAAAGTCAGACTGGATAAAGACAGCGACGCATAGTTATCACTAACGATCATTTCACAACTTTTCATTAGAGAGTTATGCTTCACACTTGTGGTAGTACGGTGTGTCAGAGATAGACTATGGCTATAAACAGCACGTGTATTAATAGAGAACCGCTTAATTTCAAATTTGAATATACACTGCCTGACAAAAAAGGGAGGAGCCTAGAAGACTTGATCGAATGTCAATGTAACTTCATACACGAACACACCATCGGCAGGTTCAGATGGTTCAGATGGCTCTGAGCACTATGCGACTTAACTTCTGAGGTCATCAGTCGCCTAGAACTTGGAGCTAATTAAACCTAACTAACCTAAGGACATCACACACATCCATGCCCGAGGCAGGATTCGAACCTGCGACCGTAGCGGTCGCTCGGCTCCAGACTGTAGCGCCTAGAACCGCACGGCCACTCCGGCCGGCCATCGGCAGGTAAATGATGTCCGACAGCACAGACACCACTCAAATACATCTACACAGGGTGACCATTATTGTGCTTTATGAAAAAACGTAAATTAGTTTCAAACTGTGGCGTGTACGCAGTTTATTCAACATGCAAAGGTCACTACAGGTATTCGGACTTCGGTTATGACATGTTCGATATGTCTGCCATCATTGGCGATGATGAAGCGAAATTCCGCATGAACCGCTGAAGTGTCGGAACATCGATGCTGTCGATGACCTCCTGAATGGCTGTTTACGTCTCAGCAATGGTTTTTGAGTTATTGCTTTACATCTTGTCTTTAATACAGCCCCACAAAAAGGAGTCGCATGTGGTCAGATCCGTAGAATACGGCGTCTAATCGAGGCCGATGCCAGTGTCCTCTGGATACCCCAGATCCAGAATACGGTCCCTATAGTGCTCCTCCAGGACATCAAACATTCTGCTCTTTCGATGGTGTCGACGTCCGCCTTGCATGAACCACGTCTTGTGGAAATCAGCGTCACTTTGGATAATGGGGATGAAATCATCTTCCAAAAGCTTCACGTACCGTTCGGTAGTCATCGTGCCATCAAGGAATATCGCACCGATTATTCCGTGACTGGATTTTGCACACCACACAGTCACCCGTTGAAGGGGAAGAGACTTCTCGATCGCGAAATGCGGATTCTCAGTCCCCCAAGTGCGCCAATTTTGCTTACTGACGAACCTACCCAAAAGAATAAACCATACTAATTCCCATCATGCCCGCGGTCAACCATATAGTTTGAACGTCCTAACACAAACCGTCCAGTACATTTCTGTAAGAGCGCAACGGCTCGCTGACGTTTGTTTCAGTGTGGATGCACTGACATCGGGCGAACTCCAACGGGACTTTTAAGGTAATGGTACAATAAAACATGTCGAAACCTGGCCTGAAATTTTTTACACAGGAAGAAGACAATGAAAGAAATGCACTGCCAAAATTTTAGCTGATAAGAGGCACTGCAAGTATTTTGTAAAAAATGTTGAAGCTACACATTTTTGCCACGAGAAGAACAGCTTATAAAAGCAGTTTGTACAGCCCTGTCCGCCAAATGCGTGACTCGGAGAATCATTCACGCACCGCCG
The DNA here is from genome assembly GCF_023864345.2 of Schistocerca serialis cubense. Taxonomy (NCBI): domain Eukaryota; kingdom Metazoa; phylum Arthropoda; class Insecta; order Orthoptera; family Acrididae; genus Schistocerca; species Schistocerca serialis. Next base: position 259,439,507 of record NC_064644.1, on the reverse strand, counting down.
CGTAGAGAAATTATCCGGATTTCACCAAGACACGAGTTTTAAGCACCTTAAGCCTGGTTTGCAATGGAGCATATGGAAGCGAACACGTGCGAATGAGTATCTGCAGAAAATTCACTGCCATTCGCTTGTATATGGGTAAAATCGTTTATACTAGAGGGAATGGAAGGGAACACGATGTAGCGAACATTGCCTATTAGTTTTTAATTTTTGGAGCTAATATTCGGCATACAGGATACAACTCTGTCTTATTAGAACCGCAGTCCTAAACTTTGCTATTCAGTGAGGATTATTTTGCATGGCGGCCGCACTGTTCTTGACAGAGCACGCGAAATGGCGCAGGGAAGGAAGAATTTAAGTATCTCAATTTGTATGGAGGCGTGACTAGTGTGGAAATCGTGCACTTAACACGGAATTGCATCTCCATCTCTCCTCACCACCGGTCTAAAATTTTTCTTGTTTCTCGGCTGCCATTTATCCCTGGCTTCTCGTTACCATTGAGGGGAAATTCATAAACAGAACACTAATTACCCACGTCGAGCACCATCTTAGAGGTGACGCAGCTAGCGTTTCCACTACGCGTGTAAGGTCTAATGGTCATATCCTTTTCTGTGTTTTTTTTCCTTCTAAAACAAAATTGGTCCAGTGGCAAAGCGCGCGCTTCGTGATCTAGAAAGCGCGGGATTAAATCCCCTTGAGACCTCAACTTTTTCACTATGATTTTTAAGCGATCATTCACTCTTCACAAGTGTTGGAGTTACCATGAAAGACATGTGGTTCGGATTCCACGTTAAACTGCAGGTCCCCATTTTCCGATTAGGTAATGGGAGAAGATAAGGGACACGCAAGTAGCTGCAGTGGCGTCCCGTTGAGAGACCTGCAAGAGCACTACGGGGTACACCAGACAGAATTCTCTTTTGCTCGTGCTTGTTAGCTTGTTTGCTTCGGTGAAAACCTGGCTTAAACTATACAAACATTTTTTTCAATAACTTCATATCGACAGTTCGGTTTTTGCACACGTAATTCTGATAAAAGTGGATAGAAGAGAAAATAAAATCATGGGAGTGTTTGATGTCAACGACGCCTTTCATCAATGAGGACTTGTAATTTGTCGACCGGCGTCGACGTGTATGGCGGCGTGGTGGGAGACATGTCCCATTATTCCAGGATTTTGGAGAGGCACAGCGTCATGATGCGGGATACCATCGGGTATGACTACAACTCACGGCTGCTAGTGATTGAGGGGACTTTGACGACGTAGTGGTGCATCATGGACAGTCTACGTTCTCACCGTGTTACCTCTCATGCTACAGCATCTCGGTGCCATTTTTCAGCAGGACAATGCTCGTCGACACAGGGAGCGTGTCTATACAATTTCTGCATCATGCTGAGGTACTCCCGTGGGCAGCAAGGTCCTCGTATCCGTCCCCTGTAGAACATGTGTGAGACCTAACCGGATGTCAACTTCGTGCCAGTGCAGCATCCAGGGTACCAAGGACCAGTTACAACAGTTGTGGGACAGCTTGCCACGGAAGAGAGTACAACGTCTTTGTGACACCATTTCCAACCGAATCAGTGCATGCATCCAGAATAGTTGGGGTTCATCGCCACAGTAGTAAGGGGGTTTATTGCCAGTTTCTTTGCAAATTTGACTATATTTTCTAATCACGAAAATAACATCACATACCATCTCAAACCTTGAAGTTTCATTTCCGTTCATCGTCCCCTTCTGGGTGTTAATTTTTTTTTAGTATTTTTTATTTTATTTTACTTTTTTGTCAGGAAATGTATTTGTGTGCCTTTTAACAGTGGCCGCGCACATAACGTACTGTGGAGGTTCGTAAATGAACGTACATAGTGCTACCGGTAACACTATTTATTTATTTAATACGTTACTATGCATTTCGAGCAAGATTCCCTCAAGTACTTTTTATTTCATTCGTAAGAAAAGTAATGTTACTTCAAATAATTAAAAAATAACTATTTGGTAATTTATATGCGATGTCTAATGTAATCTTGACATTGTCGTTTCTCGTTGGAAAATAACGTGCAGGGGTGTGAAGGCGTTCATTGTTGTTGCTGTCGTTGTTGTTGTGCTGAATCTTGTTCATTGTGTGTTGGACGAACGCGATCTTTTGCCATAATTTAATATGTTACACTATTTGTGTGACATTCTCTCTCCACTTCTGTGGCTTCACTTACAATTTTTGCGTCCCAAGCTTCATTCGTTTTTACTTATTGATGGGACTATTACACAATATTGCAGAATTGTGTCTCTAAAATATAAGCACTAAGTAATGCATTGAATAAATAATGTGACTGGCAGTAGTAAAAACAAATAATTAAGGAGAAATATGCTTGAAAAGAAATTGAAGAGGTTGAAAAATCAGCCACCTAGTTGCAAATAAAGGTTTATCAGCCCTTGACCTAGATTTCGATATTTGTAAAATATCTTCTTCAGAATTAGAGGGCCCTAAAGCTGTGTGCAACCAGTTACAAAATTATTTTTACAAACATACAAAAATTTTCATAGAAAAATATTTGTGTGGTAAGCGTGCTCACTTGTTACATCACATGACGGTACTTTATATTATATGAAGCCGAGCGTCTCTTGTCATAAACAAAATTAGCAAAACAAGAATTATCGTAAGCTATGACTTTAGACAGCAGTCAGATTACGTACATTGTTTTTGAGAATAATATATTATTATGTTTGCAAAATAATTTTGTAACTGGTTGTATACATCTTTAGGGCCCTCTACTTCTGAAGATGATATTTTTACAAATATCGAAACCTAGATCAAGGGCTCATAGAACTTTATTTGCAACTGGTTAGCTGATTTTTCAACCTCTTCGGATTTACACAGTTGCTTTTTTGCAGCCATGTTTACGATTTTGAAAGTTCTAACTGGGAAATGAAATAAACTCCGTACTTGCTTTCTTAGGCGGGGACAAAATAACGAGGACACAAATTCGGGTGAGTAGTACCATTGTAGATGGCACGCCGACGACATTCTTTCTCGATAAATTTGGACAAAGAGAAAGCAATCGTTCAGAGGTGCCTAAATTCGTAAGCTTGTAGTAATGGTGCTTTATGTTTTAAAAATTATTTTCCGTAAGTCGAGTTTTACTTATGACTGTACAGTACCTTTGGAGTGCGTTTGTATTTTCTGATTATAAAATATCGGCAACTCGCACAGAAAGCTGAAGTACATTACACTACGCGCAGATAACTGCGCATGTGTGACGCCAAACTGCGGCATTCTACATATTCCTCCTCCCCCTGCACACACGTCACGTAATATCTGAACTATAGTAACCGTTGGAAAGAGAAAATGGTACTTAAGACTAAGGTTTTCTTCACATGGTGGTGCTCGTCGATAATAGTGCCCTATTGTAATATTCACTTCAACTACACTGAGCAGCTATGTGAATGTCACCTACCGACGTAGGGAGTAAGTTATGGAAGAGAGCATGGAAAACTGGGACTACAATACGGTAATGACTGCACAATCACCAAACGTTTGACGCTTGCTCAAAAATTCAGAGGTCTGCTTTTTTGTTTCTGACTCCGTTTTTCTTGCTTCATCACCAACAGCGTGCTCGCCATACAAAATGATCCTATCTGAATACCAAATCTTTGCATCGTGACCATAATTTGCGTTGTGCTGAATGAAATCTATATTCCAGTGCTTCAGCGAGAAAAAAAGAAGACGTTGACGTTCATAATGTTCACACACACTCACACACACACACACACACACACACACACACACACATCGATGCTCATTTCATTGGTGTCAAAACTTGCTCGTAGGTATAAGCGAATTGTTCTGTGAATGCTCCGTCGTTTGAATTAGCTTCCATTCACGACAGGGTAAACGACGTTTAGCGGACTGTGTGTGCTTCTGACAGAATCTGAGGAACTAGTTGCCGTGTTCAGTATCTTCACGAAAGAAGGATGGTGGGCCGATACGGGGAGAGGATGTGCTGTGGTGTAATTCTCCCCGGGCTGTTCTGGGACCGCCCCCAGACCACTGTACGAGAGAGCATCTGGAGATTGGTTTCCCTCTAAGGTCAGAGGTCAATAGCGTCTGAGCAGCGGGCATGTTACCTTCTCCACGTCACTAGTAGATAGAGGCAGGTGGTACTGAGAGAGAAGCGGGCGTTAACGGTTTCAGAAGGTAGGAACTGGAGAGAATTATGTGGTCTCTGACAAACCTACTCTAGGACTTGTGCACATTGTGAAAGCTCTTCTACGACAGAGAAAAATCCTGAGTACAATTGGGGTTCATACTGCGAGTAATATTAAACAGGTGGTAATAGTCTAATTCCTTCGCCTATTTCCTCAGTAGACACTGTTCTCCGTACGAGTGTTACGAACTTTTAAGTCACGTAGAATGCCACTCTTGGCGAATGCCTCGTTCTGACGTCATTGCCGGCCGTAATAATAGACATTCAGCTGAGCGTAATGGCACGCGTGTAGTACAAGAAAGCGAATGAATAATTTTACAAAAGCGAAGATAAACTTTCCAATGTTTCTTATAAATGTGACCGTAACAGAGTAACCAAAAGTTAGGAACGTATCTCGATATCGATCTATGGTTTACGCTGTCGAAGGTACACAGTGTAGTAATTTACGTACTCTAACCGATAGAAGACTGTACTCGTAGGTTCTTAAAGATGTGATGGGGAAAGGAACAGGTGATCAGAAGCAAGAAGAGCAGGCAGGATTCCGAGCAGGAAGATTGGACTACGCGGTAATGCATAACATCTTCACAACGAAATTTACTTACGTTTGATGGCTTCTCCACTCTTCAACAATAGCCCCGTATTGCCATTCGCAAGCATTCGCGATCACTGCAGTCTTCCTCTTTCAGACCTCTCTTCCTCATCATTTCCAACTATTCGCGATATCCATTATATTTTTGGTCATCTGCGCTTCCTCAATCCAGGTGGGAGCCATTCCAGGATTACTTTTGCATTCGTCCTAGATCCATTCGTCGAACATGACCATACCATTTAGGAACTCCTTCCTCAGTTCTTTGCGCGGCTAGTTGTTCCACATCCATTATTTCCCGAATTTCCCAACTTCTTTTCCTCTCTATTCTGCATATCCTGTCTGCCATCGTTATTACACTCATCATTATTAGCAATATCTGCTTCTTTTCCGTTCCTTCAGGGTCCATAGCTCTACACGAAATGTTGGTGTGCTTTCAACTACTGTTAGTGTAATCATCCTCTTTGTTTTTTTTTCATTATTCTTTTAATATTGCCCTGCTCCACAGAAAACCATTTCGCATCTTAATTACTCCTCTTGCCTCCTGTGTCCTCCGTTCCACATCTACTTTACAGCTTCTCGCTGTGTGGATAATGGATCCTATGAATTTAAACTGTGTTAGTGCTTTAATAGTTCCTTGCGGCAGTACTTTATCCCTTCCATCTCCTCCCACTGTTAGATATTCTGTTTTTCTCATCTGTATTCAAAGTATGCGGCTTTAAAAAGTTTATATTAATTCTTGATCATAAACTTGACATCCTTCCTACTTTGAGCTATCAGTATATGATCATCGGCAAATAATAACGAGTAGATGCACCCGTGCTGGAAAGGAATTCCCATACCTCCGCACAGAGAAACTAATTTGTGAAAATTTCCAAAGGTTGGATCGGAGATGCATTTTGCATTTATTGGCCCAGAAAAAGCATATTCTAATGTACCCACCAACAAACTGAGGGAAAAGTTGAAAGAGATAGAGTTGAAGCAATAAATATGAAATAATACAGCGAGAGTAAGGATTGGGAATAGTTGGGCAGAAGAATTCGAGGTGAATAGTAGTCTGCGGCAGGTGATGTAGTCTGTCACCGACCCTCTTTAAGCTATATCTAGGAGAAATCCTGTAGGCTTTCCACAGAAAATGCCGGGTTATTGGAGTGGCCGTAGGGGACAGTAAGATATACGTACTCCAGTGCTGCTGGTTTTCTACTGGTAGTCGCAGCAGAGTTAAGAAACTTACATCCTTCGATACCTTGAACTATTCTGTCCAAGTACAAATCATCCTGAAACTTCCTAGCAGATTAAAACTGTGTGCCCGACCGAGACTCGAACTCGGGACCTTTGCCTTTCGCGGGCAAGTGCTCTACCATCGTGCTACCGAAGCACGACTCACGCCCGGTCCTCACAGCTTTACTTCTGCCAGTATCTCGTCTCCTACCTTCCATTCTGGAAACATCCCCCAGGCTGTGGCTAAGCCATGTTTCCGCAGTATCCTTTCTTTCAGGAGTGCTAGTTCTGCAAGGTTCGCAGGAGAGCTTCTGTAAAGTTTGGAAGGTAGGAGACGAGATACTGGCAGAAGTAAAGCTGTGAGGAGCGGGCGTGAGTCGTGCTTCGGTAGCTCAGATGGTAGAGCACTTGCCCGCGAAATGCAAAGTTCCCGAGTTCGAGTCACGGTCGGGCACACAGTTTTAATCTGCCAGAAGTTTCATATCAGCGCACACTCCGCTGTAGAGTGAAAATCTCATTCCACAAATCATACTGTTCACTCGCCCTTTCTATTTAGTTTAAATTACAATGAATAACTACGTGTTCAGGAGTCCTATTCCTCCGCAGTCGCAGAGAGCTGTGCGCGTCTCTCTACTTTGTTTAAATGGACGAAGTAATAAGGCCCATGTCTAGCAGTGAAGTGCACTATGCTCTTAGTTAAACCAATGAGGTACACAGGAAATCTGTCTTTAATACTTGAGGAAGAAGTTGTACACAAGCCCACGGGGGTCGTAACGTTCCAGTCGCGCTGCCATTCATTTCTGTAAGAGTTTCTACATAACATCTTACTTGCTGATGAAATAACGTTTGCATGCCATGGGAAATCTTCCAAATACTATCCGCTACTGGTCAGTTTTTTAATCCAGGCCGGCTGTGAGAAGTGGATATATAACGACCTTCAATTAAAGACGTTGGTGCAAGCTTTATAGGAATCGCCTCATAAGACTCTATTTTCTTTGACATCGGTTAGCAGCAAAATTCTAAATCATATTCTGAGTTCGACCATAGTAACTTTCCTAGACACCGAAAAGCTTATGTCCACGAATCAGCACCGTTTTAGAAGGCATCACTCTTATGAAAATCAGCTTTCCCTTTTTTCATATGATATATTGTGAACTATGGTTGAAGCACAAAAGGAAGAATCACTATTCCTAGATTTCCGAAAAGCATTTGACACGGTACGCCACAGTAGATTGTTAATAAAGCTACGAGCATAAGGAATAGCTTCCCAGATATGTGATTGGCTCGAAGACTTCCGAGAAGCCAGGACGAAGTCCTTGACGGTGAGTATTCATCGCTGGTAAGGGTATCATCAGGAGTGTCTCATGAGAGTGTCATAGGATCGCTATTATTTTCCATATACATAAAAAATCTGGCGGATAGGATGGGCGACAAACTGCGGTTGTTTGCAGATGATATTGCGGTGTACGGGAAAGTGTTGAAGTTGTGACTGTATGATGGTACAGGTTGAGGTAGACAACGTTCCTAGTCGGTGTGGTGAATGGCAGCTGGCTCTAAATCCTCGAAAAGCTACATATGGACGAGTACCAAAACGATCCCGTAATGTTCGGATGCAGCAGTACAAGTGTCCTGCTTGACAATCACGTCGTCTAATTATTTGGGCGTAACGTTGCACAGGGATATGACGTGGAACGAGCATGGGAGGATTTTGGTAGGGAAGGGGAATTTATTACGAGGATTTTAAGAAAGTGTAGCTCATTTGTGAAGCAGACAGCATACAGAGCGCAGCGCGATCTATTCTAGAGTACTGCTCGAGTGTTTGGAATCCGCACCAAATCAGACTGAAGGAAGACATGGAAGCAGTTCAGAGACTGACTGCTAGATTTTTTACAGGTAGATTCGAACGCATGGGACTACCTTACCATCAGTTTAATGAGCCAACTGCTAAAACTGTTTCTTAAAGTGATCCACAAGCTGATATACAATATTTGTGAAGACCAAATAGCGTCCAACCAGTTCGGGTTTCTACATGCAGTTGGCACAAGAGAAGCAGTATTTAGTGAACAGGTATTGTTCCAAAGATGTAGTGACATCAGTTGTGACGTATTTGCTTGCATCATTGATTACCAGAAGGCATTTGATCGTGTGAAGCATGAACAAATGATAGAAGTACTAAAGAAAACAGGAACTGATGGGAAAGATCTAAGAATAATAGCCAGTTTTTACTGGAACCAATCTGCAGTCGTGAGAATAGATCAAGACCAATTAGAACAAGTGAGAATACGAGGTGGCGTCAGGCAGGGCAGTATAATAACACCGATACTCTTTAACCTGTATCCAGAACACACATTCAAAGAAGCCTTACTTGACGTGGAAGAAGGAATCTCACTGAAACGGGGCCATAACAATTTTCGTTTTGCAGATGACACCGTGATGTTTGCGGATACAATGTAAGGGTCTGCAGAAGCTGATAAACAAAATTTCTGAGACAAGCAAGAAATACGGCTTGGACATAAACACAAACAAAACAAAATTTATACTCGTCAGCAGGAAGAACATTCAAGGTGTGAATCTGTACATCAATGGTACGAGCGTAGAGCGAGTTTCACAGTACCCGTATCTGGGCACCATCATTAACGAAGCGTGGGACAACTCGCAGGCGATAAAGCGTCGCACCGGAAAGGCGAGGAGTGTTTTCAACTCGGGGAAGGTCATCCCTCAAAAGTCACGATGTCACAAAAATGCGGCTCCCAGGTGCTGTGTGTTCTCAGTTCTCTTGTATGGTGTGTAAATATGGACTCTTACAAAGGTAACCACTGCCAGACTCCAAACCTTTAAACTCTGGCTATACAGAAGAATGTTGGGAATACTATGGACTCAAAAAGTGACAAACGTCGAGGTTCTACGTCGAGTTAACAAAAGCCCAGAGCTGATCAACATCATCAAATGTCGCAAACAATACCTTGGCAATTTCATGAGCAATCAAAAAATATATGAGCTGCTTCAACATATCCTGCAAGGAAAAATCGAGGCAAAGAGACCTCGGGGACGAAGAAGAATTTCCTGGCTTGACAATCTTAGATCTTGGTTTAATACTGGCTCTGAAGATCTGTTTCGCATTGCAACTGATAAAGACAGAATACCCATGTTGATAGCCAACGTCCGAAGTTGACAGGCACGCTAAGAAGAAGAAGAAGAAGAAGAAGGTTCGAACGACATGAAAGTTTTATGGGGATACTTCGAGTTTCAAATGGGAATCCGTGAAGGGAAGAGGACAGCGTATAGAGCGCAAGTGCGACCTGTTCTTGAGTACTCCTCTAGCGTTTGGTATCCGCACCAGATCGGATTAAAGGAAGACATCGAAGCAGTTCAGATGCTGACTGCTAGATTTGTTACCGACAGATTCGAGCAACATGCAGGTTTTACGGGGATGCTTCGGGATTTAAAACAGGAATCCGTGGAAGGAAACCGAAGTTTTCTTCGAGGAACGGTATTGAGAAAATGTAGCCAACCGGCAGTTAAAGCTGATTGCAGAATGTTCCTATAGCCGTCAACAAAGATTTCGCGTAAGAGCCACGAAAATAAGCTACGATATATTAGGGCTCATACTAAGGCATACAGTAGTCGTTGCCGCGCGGAGTGACCGCGCGGTTAGAGGCGCCATGTCACTAATCGTGCTGGCCCTCCCGACGGATGTTCGAATCCTCCCTCGAGCATGGGTGTAAATGTTCGCCTTAGCGTTAAGTTAGTTTAAGTAGTGTGTAAGGTCTGGGGACCGATGACCTCAGCAGTTTGGTCCCTTAGGGATCCACACAAATTTGAACATTTTGTGATAGTCGTTTTTCTCTCGCACTATCTGCGAGTGGAAACGAAAAGGAAATAACTAGTATTGGTACAGGGTACCATCGTTCATGCACTGTATGGTGGCTTGTGGAATATGTACGTACATGTACATATACTGAAGTGACATTAAATACCCACAAGTATCTGCAGTTCATAATATACATGCTGCTATTGGGATAAAGTCCCGCTGTACATAAGGCAAGCTATCTTGTGCGCACAAATAATTAACGACTTCAAACTTTCTGGCAGATTAAAACTCTACGCCGGACCGGGAATCCAGCCCAGGACCTTTGCCTTTCGCGGTCAAGTGCCCTGCCAACTGAGTTACCGAAGCACGATTCACGGCCCGACCTCACAACTTTACTTCCATCAGTACCTCGGTAACGATTTTCTTAACAGAATGTGTGTCTGAAGATCGTTGGAGCGGTCTTTCGGAAAATATTTGTACAAAACAGCCTGCACGTTCACTAGACGTGACCCTCTCGACTTTAATCTGAGGCAAAGACTGAAACAACCGGTGCACTAAGAGAGACCTAACGATGACTGGAGACATGAAATGCCGTATTTTGGTGCGATAAATGTTCTACTATCTCTTAAGGTTTTTTTTGTCATGAATCGTCTGACTGATTTAATCTGACTCATCACAGATTCTTTCCTGTACCAACTTGTTCATCTCAGAGTAGCATTCGTACTCAAAGTACTCAGTTAGTTGTTGTCCATGTTCCAGTGTCTCTATTGTCCTACAGTTCCTACGTTGTACAGCTCCTTCTAATACCGTGGAAGTACTTCGGAAGTTATTCTCCGTTACTTTAAACGTGCTCTTCCTTCTTTTAGTAAATGCTTCCAGCGTACTACTATCCTCGTAGATTCTGTGGAGATCTCATTTTTTATTCTGTCACTTTTCAGCATCCTTTTATAATATCACACTCAAACTCTTCGTTTCTCTTTTTCTCCCGTTTGTCCACGATTCAATTCCATGCATTGCTTCCTCTAGATCTTCTCAGAAGCTTCTTCCTGAAATTAAGGCTAGTTCGTGAGCACCAGTTTTGATGTGAAGTTTACCGTTAGTTTCATTTAAGCTACTTCTCAGTACTTTCGTCTTTCTTCGATTTGCTCTCAGTCCACAGCGAGTGTTCATTAGACCATTTCATTCACAGTTTCTGCAGCTCTTCTTCGCCTTCAGTGAGGACAGAGAATGCCAGCAGTGGCTCCCTGAATTGTAATCCCGGTCCTCAATATTTTATCCAGTAATACAATACTAATAGCCGTTATTTAGGTTTTATTTTTAGGTTACCAGTTTCGACTTTACATTAAGTCATTTTCAGGCCTATATAGTGAAGGTTATAACAGAGCAATAAGCACATATTAAAATACAAAGGGTGTGCCTCAAAGATGCAAGTGCTACGTATTAATTTACATAATTGAAATAAATAATTAAAAGAAAACATTCTTAATTAAAATCTACATGATACAACGTAGTATGTACTATTCAGTTATTCATGCATACTGTGAAACAATCAGTAACCTAAGGGAAGTATTCATACACCAGAAGCGTCAAAGTAATGCAACCATCAGTCCAGTATGTCCATTGTCTGTAAATATGTATAGTTATACGTGACAGACTCTGCTGGTTTTTGTGCAAAGTAAAAGAGGCAGGTAGAGGGACCGACTAATCATATGTAAAGTAGATAACAGGATCATATATCAGGTAAAGGGGGTACACTATAAGCAATGGTATTCTTTGTAGTATACAAAATGGAAGGATACATTAAAAAGGAATTACGGTTATTGAACACCATAGCTGTACTCTATGGTTATTAGAAAATACTCGACAAGCAGCACTGTAATTGGTCTCGTCGAAATTATTCTGAAGAGAGAAATCAACATGAATAATAAAATAAAGAAGAATACATACAGATAAGGTCTGGTACCCTCGCAAATACGTACTCACACGGGCATGCGAGCTCCTTGGACAGCTGTCAGCAACTGTCAAACCATCCACTCAAATTAGGGGGCAAATTATTGGGCCAAAGATGACATAACAACCTGTTCCACATTGTATGGAAGAACCTACTTAAGACAAGTCGATACATCGCAGTTCAGTCAATGGCATAAGAAGGAGTTAGGATATATAACAAGAAGATGGACACAAACTTGACAAGGAAACAGATGAAGGAACGACAGAGCAATAACTAGTGTCCACCTAAACCCACACATCAGGTATACCATCGTCAACCTCTAAAAGTAATCATTAAAGATATCAGGGTATGCGCATGGTATAAAAACTCGCGAAAAGTTTATAGGACGATATTCCATTACTATTAGCACTTCTGTGTAACAAAGGTTGTCAGAAATAAATATGCATTACACAAAATCTAAATGTAATTGATAACATTAAAAGTAGTCACTAAATGTTTCAAAGAACTGTTTATTTTTAAAAACTATCTGCTTGTTTAACAGTTTTTTTTACTTTCTATTTTTATTTTTGTACTTCTCACAGCCCTCCTCCTAGAGTGCTTTTGGGTCCTCCTTGTAGAGTATTGTGTAATAACCATAGAGTACAGCTATGGTGTTCAATAACTGTAATTCCTTTTTAATGTATCGTTCCCTTTTGTATCCTATAAAGAATACCATTGCTTATGCTGTACCCCCTTTACCTGATATATGACCCTGTTATCTACTTTACATAGGATTAATCGGTCCCTTTAAGCGCCTCTTTTACTTTGTACAGAAACCAATAGAGCCTGTCACGTATGACCATACATATTTACAGACAATGGATATACTGGACTGATGGTTGCATTACTTTGACACTTCTGGTGTATGAATACTTCCATTAGATTACTGATTGTTTCACGGTATGCATGAATAACTAATTGATTTCTGTTAGTATATAGTACGTTGTATCACGTAGATTATAATTAAGAGTGTTTTCCTTTAATTATTTTTTTCAATTATGTCAATTAATATGTAACACTTGCATCTATTAGGCATACGCTCTGTATTTTAATATGTACTTATTGCTCTGTTATAACCTTCACTGTATAGGCCTGAAAATGACTTAATGTAAAGTCGAAACTGGTAGCCTAAAAATAAAACCTAAATAACGGCTATTGGTACTGTATTATTGGAAATTGACCAGCCGTAGTCCCATACACCAAACAGAGGATGGAGTTACATTCATTCAGTATTTTATATCCTTCATTCCTTCTTCGACGTATAATTCGAGCAGTATGAGCGAAAGATTTATCTCTCTCTCTTACATTCTGTTTAATTCGAGGAGTTCGTTCTTAGTCTTGCATTCTTAAATTTCCCCCTTGTTTAATGTAAATATTTGAAATTATTAGTCTTTTAGCGTATCTTACACCTAATTTCCTCAGAATTTCGGTTATCCTGCTCTATTTTATACTGTCGAAAGCTTTTTCTTGGTCGACAAATCCTATTTTTCTTACGTCTTGCTATATTATTAAACGCAACGTCAGAACTGCGTGTCGGGTGCCTTTATCTGTCGTGTAGCCAAACTGGTTTCTGTCTAACAGATCCTCAGTTTTCTTTTGCGTTCCTCGGCATTATATTTTGATCATAAACCTGGATGCATGAGGTGCTAAGCTCATTGTACGGTAGTTTTAGCAGTTATCTACCTTTGATATCTTCAGGATTTTCCTAAACTCTGCTGATATATCTCCAGACTCTTGGATTCTACAAACCAATTTGAATAGCAAAATAGTTTTACTGCAGTGTCAAGGTATGGTCCTCCTTCGCAGCATTTGGATCTGAAGGTGACCTTTTGAGACATTCGAAACCGATAAAATGAAAAGGTGATTATAATATTGCGGGAAAATTAAAAAAATAAGATGTTGAATAGTTTTTAGACTACCAAAAAGAATGAAACAGAGATGTCATTTGATGCACCAAAGAAGGAAAAAGAGGAGGTGTCAGTGGATACGCTAGAAACATCTATCCATGTTAATGTTACATTGTATAAAAGCGGAAGTGGATTTTTTGAGATAAATATACCCTTGGGTTACGAGAGACCTGGAATTAAGCTAGCTATGAGGTAACAACAGTGGGAGGTGAGCGGCGTCGGTTATGTTTGCGCGCTGCAGGTGGCTCTAGCGGTCCAGCGCATCACCTCACCCAGGCCCCTTTCACTTTTTTTCGTTCGCGGAAGCGCCTGCCAGCCGCCACCTGCACGTACGCTTTCCTCGTCAACTGCTGTCGCTTTCCCCTCATGAGAACGGTATAACGGGCCGGATGTCGGCCTCTCGTTCCCTAAGTTTCCGATAAGTGCGATATTTGGAATTTGTCAATCACATGACTACAAATATAAAACGAAGTCTAACAACGTTACAGGACAAGTACTGGGTGATTATAATCGAAGTACAGCTACTCAAAGACGCCCAGTGTGGGCTGTTATTATCGTATTGCAGCGAAACTTGGTAGAATTATAATGTGTTAATTCAAAACTGCTTTATGCTGGAATAAAAATAATTCCAATTTTGGCCGTTGGGTGCAAATCTGGTGCTTTACAGCATCCCTTCAGCATCTCCGATCAGCGAATTGAACAAATTGTGTAAGCGGCGGCACTTTTCCTAATCCATTACACATGCAAACATTTCTATTTGTCTTTCTTGTAGTCACACCGCCAGATTTACACTAGGTGGCCGAAACACGACCTTTTTTTTCAACATAGATCGGTTCCTCTTTAAAACATTAGAATATCTACCAATTTTCGCTGCAATACAATAATTACTGCACGCACTGGACCCCTGTCAGTAGCTGCACTTTGATCATAGCCACCAGGAAAACTGGCGAGTGTCCCATCAGACTTCAACTTACGCGTTAGTAAAATTTGTGGTCACTGAAACTATAAAACATTTCTAAAAAGGGCAATTTCACTCGAGGATGCGGCTAAACATTCAAGCTAGGCGGCACAGCAGCCTAGATAAGACAACTGCGTTTGTAATAAGCCGGGTTAAAATCCTGTCCTTCTGTCTGCCTAAGTAATGTTGTGTTCATTTTTTATTTAATATGTTTATTTATCTAACAGCGAATGACAAGATTATGCTGCTAGCACCGGAGAAAAATCATTTGCGATAATTCGTTCTTCACCTCAAAACACTTGGCAGGAATCCTATACTGTCTGTGAAATTTTGGTCCTTCAGATTCTGAACACACCGAGCACACTTACAAGAGGTTGAATTAGAGACACAGCAGCACATTCCGTGCTGGTAACAGCAGCGACAAGGCT
Organism: Schistocerca serialis cubense; assembly: GCF_023864345.2. NCBI lineage: Eukaryota > Metazoa > Arthropoda > Insecta > Orthoptera > Acrididae > Schistocerca > Schistocerca serialis. The sequence continues at coordinate 259,424,415 of NC_064644.1, read as the reverse complement.
TGGCACTGACACCACTACATAGAAGAAGTGTTAGGGGCTGATCACATCACGGAGACTCGTCGGAAATGTATTGAAAGAGAACTCACCTCGATCAATGGAGTCCCAGAGGCCCTAAGTCCATAATAGCCTCCCTGACATTGTCATCCGTCTCCTGACTGATAGCCCTTCGTACCTTGTTCAGCCATCTGTTATCATCCATTCATCCTAAGTGCTGCTTCTGTCTCTCAACTGCTTCCACTAAGTTGCCTTCCACTTCCATCATTTTTTGTGATGTCTTCATTTCTGATGTTGGCTACGCTAGAGATTTCAACATTCCGTCTGCAATAATCCATTTCCATGGATAGCAGTTGATGTCTCTCTCTACACCTCATTTTCAAACTTCTAACCCACGTATACGTGTGTTTTCTACTGCGGTTCTCTACATAATCTTTCTAGATTTTTGATCTTATTATTCCTAAGAATTTTGTTTACACCTGGATATTTGAAAGAAGAATGGCATTTAATACTAATTTTCCCAGTATCTAAATCACACTGTTCGTCAACGCTATTTATCATACGCTCAGTGTACTTTATAATTATTTTGAAGCCTCACTTGTCTTTTCTTCTTCTTCTTCTTCTTCTTCTTGTTCTTATCGAAACAGCTTAGTTTACAGTTAGAATCGGCGTTATCTTCGGCGATTATCACCTGGTCACCAGCGAACACCAGTTTATCATCTCGCGCTTACATTGCCACCAGGCTACATTTCTTTTTCCATGTCTTTAATAACTCTTCCAGATAAATTTTGAACAACAGAGAAGACAGAGGGCAATCCTAAAGAAGCCCTTTCAGTTATACATACTGAAAAGAACACTCAAATTGATTAAAATATATTGAGATGTTGAATTGCTGGTAAAACTGATTGAGAGTCCAATTTGCCGCTTTAGCTGTTTTCTTGTAGTCGCTCAGAGACTGGTATAATCAGTTTCGTATAATGCAGTTACATCCTCGGGTGTGTTTCGCACGTAACAAACTTTTTAATGCCCGTCTAAAAGCTAAAAATTAAAATCCTGGCATGTGAATTAATAACGAAAGGCATGACTTGCTATCATAAAATCGCTTACAATGTATAACGCCTCTTGTTATCTAAATGACTTAATGCGTGTACCAAGGTGCAATTAGGAGCACAGCCGACGCAACCACCAAAGGAAGTTAGACTTATAAAGCCATTTGTCACTGATAGTTTGCGTTCGGAGAGCGCCAGATGGCCCTAAAATAAAATTATTATAAAAGCAACGGTGAGGATGGTCCACCAGGAGCTATAAGTAGACCCTAGACCCAAATAAAAAACTGATTAAAACAACAATGTCGCACTCAGCTGTGGTAATGAGGAACCGTCAAGACTGTTGAACATCTGATTACCGAGATGACATCGCAGAATACACCAGTGTCTATCGCCACCATTTTGACTACACCTGTATTACGTCAGAAATGGTATGTTACTGAAATGAAAGTTAACGTGAGACGAAATTTGGCACCGTCCTAAATAATACAAACAAAACAGGACTTAAGAAAATCACTTACCAGAATGTGCTGTTATACACGTGTTTACGGCATGAATGTTCATTCCGCACAGTAATAAGATCGTCAGTATTGGTTTTCTGGGCTAAAGGACGACCTTGCTTCCGTGACGAAGATGTGGAGTCCAGGTAACAATAGAACACTAAATACTGTAGACCGGGGTGGTGAGCGGATGACAGAGTGCAAAGCATGCGTGCCATCTACCAGTCTGACCTGCACCCATTCACGTCCATTGTGCATTCCGACGGATGTGGGCCTTTTTAGCAGGACAATGCGACACCTCACACTGACGTGAACTTAGGACTCAATTACAGAATAAATTTGAACATTAGTGTTGCCTTAGATGATGGTAAAAATATAAGAGATGTTAAAACTCCATTGAATGTAAGGGATGAATTGAATGTATAAAGTACACTGAAGGTCCAAGGAAACTGGTATAGGTTTGCGTATTCAAATACAGAGATATGTAGAGAGGCAGAATACGGCGCTGAGGTCGGCAACGCCTATACAAGGCATGTGTCTGGCGCAGTTGTTAGATCGGTCATTGCTGCTACTATGGCAAGTTATTAAGGGTTAAGTGAGTTTGGTGTTATAGTCGGCGCACGAGCGATGGGACACAGCAAATCCGAGGTAATGAAGAAGTGGTGATTTTCCCGTACGACCATTTCACGAGTGTGCAGTGAATATCAGGAATCCGGTAAAACAGCAAATCTCCGACATCGCTACTGCCTGAAAAAGATGCTGCAAGAACGGGGCCAAAGACGACTGAAGAGAATGGTTCAACGTGACAGAAGTACAACCCTTCCGCAAATTGCTGCACATTTCAATGCTGGGCCATCAATAAGTGTCAGTGGGCGAACCGTTCAACGAAACATCACTGATATGGGCTCTCGGAGCGGAAGGTCCACTCGTGTACCCTTGATGACTGCACGACACAAAGCTTTTCGCCTCGCCTGGGCCCATCAACACCGACATTGGACTGTTGATGACTGGAAACATGTTGCCTGGTCAGATGAGTCTCATTTAAAATTATATCGAGAGAATGGACGTGTACGGGTATGGAGACAACCTCACGAATCCATGGACCTTGCATGGTAGCAGGGGACTGACTGTTAAAGCTGGTGGAGGCTCTGTAATGGTGTGGGACGTGTGCAGTTAGGACTCCAGGTACGTCTGGATACGTACATAAGCATCTTGTCTGATTACCTGCACCCATTCACGTCCATTATGCATTCCGACGGATGTGGGCTGTTCTAGCAGGACAATGCGACACCCCACACGTCCAGAACAGCTACAGCGTGGCTACAGGAACACTCTTCTGAGTTTAAACACCCGATGGCCACCAAACTCCCCAGAGATGAACATAATTGAGCATAAGTGGGATGCCTTGCAACGTGCTGTCCAGAAGAGCTCTCCACCCCTCGTACTGGATTTATGGACAGCCCTGCAGGATTCATTATGTCAGTTCCCTCCAGCACTACTTCAGACATTATTGGAGTCAAAACCACGTCGTGTTGCGGCACTTACCGCGTTTTCACGGGGGCTCTACATATATTAGGCAGGTGTATCAGTTTCTTTGGCTCTTCAGTGTATCTGAAACACTTATAAGATTGTTTGCATATTCACTCCGCTGGTTATCCACAACATCGGACTCTAACTACATTGATTCAGGGTTTTGACCCACCATTGTTCCTCATTATTAGAGACGTTTAATGAGACTGTGTCATACGTCTTTCCTAGATCTATGTACGTTAGATAAACTGATTGCCTTGAGCCACAGTATTTACCATTTTTTCTGACGGTTAACACTTTGCCTCACTTGTTACCTGTTGCACACAGTTTTACTTCGGCTGAAGTGGTTTACAACCTCCTATTGTCGTGTGCCAACATATTCCACGGTCCCATGCTAGTATCTGTGCCACGTGACGTGCGGTATGTATGTGCACGTTTTTGGCGGTAGCTTCTGTACTCCGATGACCTTATTCTACATTGATAGAGTCTGCTCCCCCTGTTATTCATCCATGCTAACATCTGTGCTACGTGACGTGCGGTGTGTATATGCATATTTTGGGCGGTGTCTTCTGAACTTTATAGAGAGGAGATGGTACTGGACGGTATGACCGATCAGCGGTTGTTGTTGCTGCAACGATACAATGCTCTCATACAGCTATTGGATTTTATGCGTTGGGTCCTCTGTGCATTGGGGAAGGGGTTACCAGGTGTTGGCGGTAACACTTCTAGCTGAAAGCCAGCGCGCGTAACTTCAGACTTTGCACCATGTAGTCAGAATATTGGCCGTCAATGAACATCAGCGGGTGGCTAGAACAGCTAAGGGTGCTTCTGGGGATGGCTAGCCTAGATTGAACGCTAATGCAGTAACCGGAAATCAAACATATTTACAGTCTTACAGCAACAATTGCAATTAAACTTTCTAGTAGAGAAACAGTAATTTGTCACCAAATAGTGAAAACAAATATCAGAAACAGCGTGAGAAGGCAGGAAGGAAGTTTGAGGTTTAACATTCCGTCGACATCAAGGTCATTAGAGAGAAATAGCTCAATCTCGGATTGGTGCAAGAACGAGGAAGAAAATCGTCCGTGCCGTTTCAAAGGGACCAACTGACATCTCCCGGGAGCAATTTAGGGAAATTACGGAAGACCTAAGTCTGAATGGCCCGTCGCGGATTTGAACCTTCGTCCTCACGTAGGAAATGACTGCACTGTGATTCGCCAGGGCCTGTCAAGAATTGTTTACGAAATAGGACGTGCCATCTACCCATAATTCTCTCTCATTGCTAGCAAACTTGGTGACACTCACTTTCAGTGCACAGCGAATGAAGTGAATAGGCTGTGTTTTACCTCTTCTTGTTAACTGACAGTGTTGTTGGAGTCTGTTTCTGCCGGGGAAACTTAAATCTCATTTATATTTTAGCTGCAATTGTGAGATGTTAGTCCACAGGATTGCTATGAGACCCGTGTGTCGTTACCCGCAACGTTTGAAGCCTGCCAAAGTTTGTAATAAGGTTCCAGTGTAAGACTGACAGCGTTGGAAACATTTAAGTAGCAAACAGTCATAAAAATATACCTAATCACATGTTTTTTGGAGTGTTCACATTCTTGGCGACCGCTGTCATGATTTATGAATCTTGATGTAATTATCCTGTTTTTAGCCAGCTCTCTTTCCCTGCTTGTTGGCCGTTTCTTACTTGGGGACAACTTAGTTATGCGCGTATATAGGGTGATTCAGAGTTTTTATTTCACAGTTACAGATGTAGAGGCGACTCAGGACCGCAATATTTGGTAATAAACCAATGGCCGTAAATACGCCATTTGGAAGAGAAACGATTTTTAAAGAAGGTCAAAAGATATGCTGCACGTGCATCAACCAATCCGTACCTATGTGAACTACAACATTCAAGTACGTTCGAAGTCATTTCCTTTCATTTTACGCTGGCACATAGAGCGAGGGAAAAATGACTGTCTATATACCTCCATAAGGACCCAAAATCCTCGTATCTTATCTTCGTGGTGCTACGCGAAATGTATGTTGGCGGCAGTAGGATCCGTCTGCAGTCAGCTTCAGTTGGCGGTTCTTTAAACTTTCTCAGTAGTGTTCTTCCAAATGAATGTCTATTTATTTATTTACACGTCAAGTTCGGTAGAACCAGATTGGAGAGCAAATCTCCAATGCCATGGAATGTCTCAATACATGAAATTACAACATAAAAGTAATAACAGATAAAAATTATATGTTTATGAACCCGAGAAAAGTCAATCCATAAGTTTAAGTTAACGCAATCAACAATACAACAAGAATTAGCTTAATTTCTCAAGGAATTCCTCAACAGAATAGAAGGAGTGACCCATGAGGGAACTCTTCAGTTTCGATTTGAAATCACGTGGATTACTGCTAAGATTTTTGAATTCGAGTGGTGGCTTATTGCAAAGGGATGCAGCAGTCTACTGCACACCTTTCTGTACAAGAGTTAAGAAAGTCCGGTTCAAATGGAGGTTGAATTTCTGCCGACTATTAACTGAGTGAAAATTGCTTATTCTTGGCAATAATTTAGTATCGTTGACAGGAAATGACAGTAAGGAATATAAATATTGCGAGGTCAATGTCAAAATACCCAGACTCATGAACAGGGGTCGACAGGAGGTTTTTGAACTTACACCACTTATTGCCCGAACCACCTGTTACTGAGCCTAAAATATCCTTTTAGAATGGGAACAGTTGTCCCAAAATATAATACCATACGACATAAGTGAATGAAAATAAGCAAAGTAGATTAATTGTCGTATCGAACGATCATTCACTTCAGATAACTTTCGAATAGTAGAAATGGCAGAATTAAGTCTTTGAACAAGACCCTCAATGTGGGCTTCCCACGACAGTTTACTGTCTATCTGAGAACCTAGAAATTTGAACTGTTCAGTTTCATTAATCATTTGCTCATTCTGTGAAATTGAAACGTCAGGTTTTGTTGAATTGAATGTCAGAAATTGTAAAAACTGAGTCTTACTGTGCTTTAGCATTAGTCTATTTTCTACGAACCATGAACTTAGTTCATGAACGGCACTATTTGAAACTGAACCAGTGTTGCACACAACAGCCTTTACTACCAAGCTAGCGTCATCAGCAAACAGAAATATTTTAGAGTTACCCGCAATTTATAGAAGTAAGGAATAGGAGTGGCCCCAACACTGATCCCTCTGATCCCTGGGGCAACCCCCCCCCCCCCTCCCCCCCCCTCAGACCCCGCATAACAGCCATTCTGAACATGGTAAATAATGACCTTTCGCTGTCTGTTGCTAAAGTGAGAGGTGAACGTACTGCGAGCTACTCCCCGTATTCCGATACGGTCCAACGTCCGGAGCAATATTTTGTGATAAACACCATCAAACGCCTTAGTTAAATCAAAAAATATGCGTAGTGTTCGAAACCTTTTGTTTAACCCATCGAGTACCTCACAGAGAAAAGAGAATATAGCATTTTCGGTTGTTAAACGGCTTCTAAACCCGAACTGTACATTTGATAGCAAATCGTGCAATATAAAGTGATCAATTATCATTATACACACAGCCTTTTCAATAACTTTAGGAAACACTGATGGCATAGAAATAGATCTAAAATTGTCTACATTATACCTTCCTCCTTTTTACAAAGTGACTTTACTACTGAGAACTTGAATGGTTCAGGAAACTGACCATCCCTAAAGGAAAAATTACAAATATGGCTAAATACAGGGCTAACGTGTGCAGCACAGTACTTTAATATTCTGATAGACACTCCGCCATATCCATGAGAGTCCTTAGTCTTCAGTGATTTAATTATTGACTCAATCTCCACCTTGTCTGTATCACAGAGGAGTATTTCAGACATCAGTCACAGAAAGGCATTTGCCAAGGAAGTTATACGTTTCCCTGTAGAAACTAAATTTTTATTTAATTCATTTAATTCACCAGCAAATGATTGTTAAATACTGTACATATGTCTGATTTATCAATAACAGAAATATTTTTACTGCGACTGACTTTCTATTGCCGACCTTGTGCTGCTGTCCAGACACTTCGTTCACAACTGACCATACGTTTTTAATTTTATGCTATAATTTTTCATCTGTGTTATCGACACTATAAACATCCTGCGAGTCTTGTTCCTTGACAAAGTTTGAGAAACTCTCTATTGCTGTTGGATTAACTTTCCTACATAGTTTGTAATCATGTGACATTCGTTTGAGTACAAAAGCCTTTTGGTGTTAAAATTTGTGCATCATGGTCTGAAAGGCCATTCACCCTTTTACTAACAGTATGTCCATCTAGTAATGAAGAATGAATAAAAATTTTGTCTATGGCTGTGCTACTGTTCCCCTGCACCCTAGTTGGAAACAACACCATCTCCATCAGATCATATGAATTTCGGAGATCTACCAACATCCTTTTTCTTGCACCATCATATACAACATTCATATTGAAGTCACTACATATAACTAATTTATGGTACTTAAGTGAATCAAGAACCCTCTCTAGCTTGAGCAGAAATGCTCTGAAGTCAGAGTTAGGGGTCCTATAAACAACAACAATTAGAATGTTGTTTCACTAAATTAAACCACCCCTGCACAACATTCGAATATCTGTTCAGTGCAGTGCCGTGATTTTCATGTGACGGCCTTCTGTACGTTCATCAAACACTGGACGACAGGTGGACATGTGAACCGATTCGTTGACCATCAGTATCACCCGATTTAATAACTATGAACATTTCCCTGTGACGCTACATAAAGAGTTTTGTTTACGAGACTTCTGTGTAGTCACAGCACGATATCCTTGCCCGTGTAATGCCAGCAGCGGAGGTCATTCAGGAAACCAAGCACCTTGCGGTGTCTTTGCGGGGTATCTATGTAGATGTGGATGAGATGTAGATGTAGCCAATGGTACGGCCTAAGGCGCTGTAGTCATGGACTGTGCGGCTGATCCCGGCGGAGGTTCGAGTCCTCCCTCGGGCATAGGTGTGTGTGTTTGTTCTTAGGATAATTTAGGTTAAGTAGTGTGTAAGCTTAGGGACTGATAACCTTAGCAGTTAAGTCACATAAGATTTCACACACATTTGAATTTATTATTATTATTATTATTTTTGTAGCCAATGCTGAGAAGTTGCTTGTTGAAGTCTGCATTTTGGCTGTGCTGGTATCGTTCCATTTCGCCGTCGTTCTGAAAATGCCTGTAGCGCAAATGTTCCTTCATGCAAGGGAAGAGTCACTGTGTACACTGTCAGCAAAGTATGTGAAGAGTAGACAAAATCTGATATCCCAAAGAAGCAAGCGTGGCAGTGTCCTGAGCAGGATGAGCACGGGCGTTGCCGTGGTGCTAAAACAACCCTCGGACAGCTACGCGCGACGCTTCATCTTGACAGCTTCCCGTAATCTCAGCAGGAGATTTTGGTATATGATCCTGTGACGGTTTGCCCCTTACGATCGTAATCTCTTAACACCACACCACGACAATCACAGAAAACACTCGGCCTTTTAACCAAAGCCGTTTCTTGGCAGTGATGAATCCACACGGTTCTAATGCTTCCTTTGCTCCTTCGTCTCGGGGCTGTGCTGATACACCCAGCACTCATTCATGATTAGCTGGCTAAAGACGCCATCTGCATGGGCTGACAGAGCATCATTTCCGTCGCTATCCCCATTCAGCGTTTTTTGAGTGGGTGAGAGCAGTCGCGGAATCCGACGGACGTTAGCCCCTCTCAAGTTCAAAATGTCGGGCAGTATGTTAAAAATTGTTCCAAGACTGACCTTTTCAACTATCGCCATGATTGAGGTACACCGGCCTTCGAGCGCCAGCGCCTCGACTCCTCTTGAAATTCCCGAAGGATCGTCTGCCAATTCGTTGTTCAGCAGTCAGACTTACACTCCTGGAAATTGAAATAAGAACACCGTGAATTCGTTGTCCCAGGAAGGGGAAACTTTATTGACACATTCCTGGGGTCAGATACATCACATGATCACACTGACAGAACCACAGGCACATAGACACAGGCAACAGAGCATGCACAATGTCGGCACTAGTACAGTGTATATCCACCTTTCGCAGCAATGCAGGCTGCTATTCTCCCATGCAGACGATCGTAGAGATGCTGGATGTAGTCCTGTGGAACGGCTTGCCATGCCATTTCCACCTGGCGCCTCAGTTGGACCAGCGTTCGTGCTGGACGTGCAGACCGCGTGAGACGACGCTTCATCCAGTCCCAAACATGCTCAATGGGGGACAGATCCGGAGATCTTGCTGGCCAGGGTAGTTGACTTACACCTTCTAGAGCACGTTGGGTGGCATGGGATACATGCGGACGTGCATTGTCCTGTTGGAACAGCAAGTTCCCTTGCCGGTCTAGGAATGGTAGAACGATGGGTTCGATGACGGTTTGGATGTACCGTGCACTATTCAGGGTCCCCTCGACGATCACCAGTGGTGTACGGCCAGTGTAGGAGATCGCTCCCCACACCATGATGCCGGGTGTTGGCCCTGTGTGCCTCGGTCGTATGCAGTCCTGATTGTGGCGCTCACCTGCACGGCGCCAAACACGCATACGACCATCATTGGCACCAAGGCAGAAGCGACTCTCATCGCTGAAGACGACACGTCTCCATTCGTCCCTCCATTCACGCCTGTCGCGACACCACTGGAGGCGGGCTGCACGATGTTGGGGCGTGAGCGGAAGACGGCCTAACGGTGTGCGGGACCGTAGCCCAGCTTCATGGAGACGGTTGCGAATGGTCCTCGCCGATACCCCAGGAGCAACAGTGTCCCTAATTTGCTGGGAAGTGGCGGTGACGTCCCCTACGGCACTGCGTAGGATCCTACGGTCTTGGCGTGCATCCGTGCGTCGCTGCGGTCCGGTCCCAGGTCGACGGGCACGTGAACCTTCCGCCGACCACTGGCGACAACATCGATGTACCGTGGCGACCTCACGCCCCACGTGTTGAGCAATTCGGCGGTACGTCCACCCGGCCTCCCGCATGCCCACTATACGCCCTCGCCCAAAGTCCGTCAACTGCACATACGGTTCACGTCCACGCTGTCGCGGCATGCTACCAGTGTTAAAGACTGCGATGGAGCTCCGTATGCCACGGCAAACTGGCTGACACTGACGGCGGCGGTGCACAAATGCTGCGCAGCTAGCGCCATTCGACGGCCAACACCGCGGCTCCTGGTGTGTCCGCTGTGCCGTGCGTGTGATCATTGCTTGTACAGCCCTCTCGCAGTGTCCGGAGCAAGTATGGTGGGTCTGACACACCGGTGTCAATGTGTTTTTTTTTCCATTTCCAGGAGTGTATTTGAACACAGTGAAGGCCTCTGCGCCACTTGTCCACAGTCATATGCAAGCACGGATTGTAGCAGCGCCGTTCCCCTTCAGTTACCGAATAATACTCCACTTTTTCATTCAGCTGCGCCGTTTCGATTCCGCACCTTAGCGAAGTGCTACTACACTGTGAGGTCACGGTCTCAGTGAGCACGCGAAAAGATGTTCTTGGAATAAAAATAAATAAATAAATGATTTATGTAACTTCATTTTTTCTAGGTCATAAAATTTTATGATTATCCTCACACGCAGTATGGTTTTCTCCGTGAGTAACTATCTTTTATGCTGAATAGCTATGAATTCGGGAGAAATTTACTGCTATCTACCTGCTGCTACAAACCCGAAATCCTGCCACTCGGAGTATACCTTGGCACGGTGGCACGTGAAAATCCCGGCGCCTGTGTGGCCTCGGTGTTTGGCCTCGGTGTTCCCCATGCGTCAGGCAGCAATCTCGTGACGCTGACATGCGCTGATATTAGGTGCTTACCTGTCACGCTGAAATGAGTCTCTCTCTTCAACAAAGCAGCCATGTAGTGAATATTGGAAAGATACGGTAGATATCATATGGTGGTAGTGTGATTATTTCCGTAAAAGCCGTACTCGTTGTTACCGAGATAACGCTGATTCGGTATGTGATATGGTCCGGATTAATACAGCCTTCACAGGTGAGCCGAAATGACTAACTGGGCCAGTTGAAAATATCGATTTGGCCGAACTTTCCTGGAAAAGCTTAGAGTGGTGTAGAAAATTTCTCAGAATCCTCTACGGAAATAGGGGATATTGAAATTTGACTGCAATATACTGCGAGATAAGCGCCTTAACAAGTGAAACGAACTGGGCGGTCTTACTAGATTAATCTAAGAAGTTCAACACACTCATGACAGAGTAGTATGTAAGATTTTTCTGACATCAAACTTCTCAGAACCTTTCGATTCAATGAGTGTAGAGGTAGCAATATATATATATATATATATATATATATATATATATATATATATATATATATATATATATACTCCTGGAAATTGAAATAAGAACACCGTGAATTCATTGTCCCAGGAAGGGGAAACTTTATTGACACATTCCTGGGGTCAGATACATCACATGATCACACTGACAGAACCACAGGCACATAGACACAGGCAACAGAGCATGCACAATGTCGGCACTAGTACAGTGTATATCCACCTTTCGCAGCAATGCAGGCTGCTATTCTCCCATGGAGACGATCGTAGAGATACTGGATGTAGTCCTGTGGAACGGCTTGCCATGCCATTTCCACCTGGCGCCTCAGTTGGACCAGCGTTCGTGCTGGACGTGCAGACCGCGTGAGACGACGCTTCATCCAGTCCCAAACATGCTCAATGGGGGACAGATCCGGAGATCTTGCTGGCCAGGGTAGTTGACTTACACCTTCTAGAGCACGTTGGGTGGCACGGGATACATGCGGACGTGCATTGTCCTGTTGGAATAGCAAGTTCCCTTGCCGGTCTAGGAATGGTAGAACGATGGGTTCGATGACGGTTTGGATGTACCGTGCACTATTCAGGGTCCCCTCGACGATCACCAGTGGTGTACGGCCAGTGTAGGAGATCGCTCCCCACACATTGATGCCGGGTGTTGGCCTTGTGTGCCTCGGTCGTATGCAGTCCTGATTGTGGCGCTCACCTGCACGGCGCCAAACACGCATACGACCATCATTGGCACCAAGGCAGAAGCGACTCTCATCGCTGAAGACGACACGTCTCCATTCGTCCCTCCATTCACGCCTGTCGCGACACCACTGGAGGCGGGCTGCACGATGTTGGGGCGTGAGCGGAAGACGGCCTAACGGTGTGCGGGACCGTAGCCCAGCTTCATGGAGACGGTTGCGAATGGTCCTCGCCGATACCCCAGGAGCAACAGTGTCCCTAATTTGCTGGGAAGTGGCGGTGCGGTCCCCTACGGCACTGCGTAGGATCCTACGGTCTTGGCGTGCATCCGTGCGTCGCTGCGGTCCGGTCCCAGGTCGACGGGCACGTGAACCTTCTGCCGACCACTGGCGACAACATCGATGTACTGTGGAGACCTCACGCCCCACGTGTTGAGCAATTCGGCGGTACGTCCACCCGGCCTCCCGCATGCCCACTATACGCCCTCGCTCAAAGTCCGTCAACTGCACATACGGTTCACGTCCACGCTGTCGCGGCATGCTACCAGTGTTAAAGACTGCGGTGGAGCTCCGTATGCCACGGCAAACTGGCTGACACTGACGGCGGCGGTGCACAAATGCTGCGCAGCTAGCGCCATTCGACGGCCAACACCGCGGCTCCTGGTGTGTCCGCTGTGCCGTGCGTGTGATCATTGCTTGTACAGCCCTCTCGCAGTGTCCGGAGCAAGTATGGTGGGTCTGACACACCGGTGTCAATGTGTTCTTTTTTCCATTTCCAGAAGTGTATATATATCTTGGTGCAACCCAACAATAACGTTAAATATCAAGTGAGTCCATGAAACACGAAAGGAAGGAGTACTAGAAAATCAGTCTATGGAAGACCCTTACCGGAATCGGTAACAAGGTTAATGGGAAACTAGCAGGTGTTCCAAGGAACAGAAGATGGAAAAATAGCAGACGCTGATAAACCTACAAAATGCAGAATATTGAATATGTATACTGTAATACTTACGGAGAGATGAAAACACTGCTGCAAGATAGGAAATGAGTTGGAGAGCGTCAAACTAGTTGGAGGACTGATGGCTTTCAACAAAAAACGCTGTATTTCATTTAATGTTCTATAAGATGTTGACTTTTACTTTCAGAATTACCATTGATTATCTCAATAAACAATTCACAAAAAACTCATCTCTGTGTAACAAATAGACGAGGGTTTAAGACATTTCAGAGTAACTTGTAAGCTCGTAGGCAGTCTACTGATGATGACAGGGTTCTACAAGGCTGGGAACTGTAGGTAGTTTAATGGTCGGGCACATGTAGATTACTCTCTATGCGAAGGAGAAACAGATAAGGGTGGTGCAACTCCCTTGTCAATCTACATACATTACCAGATCAAAAGCATTCGGGCATCCCTATGTAATGCGGAATTGACCCCTCATGTCGCCAGAGCCGGACCCGCCTGTGTAGAGGAAGGCGGGCAGTATCGTGTTGCCAATAGAGAAGTATTAACAGCAGAGTGGGTCACTCAAGAGATCTCATTGACTTCGAATGTGAACTAGTCTTTGGATGTCATCTGAATGACACGTCCATCAGACACTTTCAAACCCTTCTAAAGCTGCCCAAACAGACTGTTGGTGATGCGACTGTGAAGTGGAAATGCGGAGAAACATCCACAGCTAAACTAAGAGCAGCCAGATCTCGTGCAGTGACAGACAGGGGCCATAGAGCATTGTGGAGTGTGATTATAAGAAAGTGCCACAGCAGTCCAGCTATCATAATGAATGTCGCGTAGGGAGCCAAAAAGAAAGGATACAATGGCCGAGTAGCTCCTCATAACCCACGCATTTCTTAGTTAGTGCTAAGCGACGCTTGAGGTTGTACGGAGAACGACGCCACTGTACAGTGGATGACTGGAAGCGACTGATTTTGAGTGATGGACCACACTTTACCTGTATAACCGTACCACTACTATTGTAATTTGGTATGCTTTTATGCAAATAACAGAAAACGCTGTCTCTATGTTGCCACGTATAATGCTCATACTAAATTTAGCATAGTTTCCAAATAAAGTACTCTATGGGAGGATAGTCCTATTAAGAGAAAAAGCTAATCAATAGAGCTACCCTTTTTACAGGATTTAACCAAATGTGGTGTGTAATGGACAAGTAAATCACACTATTCAATTCTCTTCCTGAGCCCTTGCCCAGCCGTTAGAAAGAAACGCAGTATGAATAGTATTAAACTGAAGCTAAGACGCCTCGGTTCCAAGTTCATTTAGTTGTTTAAAATATGTACTAACGGTCGCCAGCCTATTCAGGCCATAAAACAGTGAAGGATTGGAAAAGCAGACGTATGAATTTTGCCTACTTTCTTGCTACTGTTTAAGTTGCTTCTTCAAATAAATGTTACTCCACGTAAACAATGTTGTTGCAGACATTGGAATATCTTTTTGACTACTACACCTTTATACATTACGTTTTTAAATGAGAAAAAGCCCGGTAGATAACTTAAAGGAAGTTAAAAATTTCTTTGCCAGGGGGGGAAATTTAGAAAAGCACTTTCCATAACCAATAAACTTAAATACCAAAATACTTAGATACTAAAGCACACACTTTTTATACTGAACGTTTCACTTCAAGAAAACCTCCTTCTTACAGGAATTTACATTCAAAAGCTATTACTCTAATTATGTACACAAAAACAATTTAAAAGGTGCCTCTTTTATTAACTTCGCAGTTCATAAGTCTGTAAAACAGGATACTCAGATTAATGAAACACCAGGAAGGTGTATGACTCGAATCAAATAAAAGGGTTAAACATTGTCTTTAAAGTTCAAGAATGTTCAAGAATGATTATTCACTAACAAAACACAGTTTAAATTAATGGTCCGCACTGTATAAAAGTAGAATTTAAAAAAAAATCTTGTCTGATGGCTGTAGGCTTAGGTGTAGTGAACAATTATAGCGGCTGCACTTCGCACAGTACGGCTTACAAGTATCTTGCTGTATGGGCTCAGTTTCTCTTACTGTTGTCCCGCGCTTGCTCTACGTAGCGCGCCAATTCGCCCTTGCCACCTTCTCCAATCCCCACAGCCACTTTCGTTTCAAACAAAATCACACTGACTTTTAATTATCACCTATTTCTTACACTGTTCCTAAGCGTGACCATTGCTTACAATTGTCAAATTTTCATCAACATGAACAGTTAATACACTCAAATAATTTTGAATGCAAAATGTTATCAGAAAATTATTTAACGTAATAAACAATTTACATAGTATTTTACATGCATTACCTACATACAACGCAAAGAACTTAAATCTCCAGTATAGCAGACTTTATTTTACATATACAGGAAATATAGAAACAATAATGAAAAATTTAAAAGGAAAAAATTATAAAAAAATTCAGATGAACCATAAACATATAGTGTTAGACCTGAACCAATCGGATGGAAGAGCTTCGATTTGCTGAATGTCTGGAGAACGTTACTTGCATTTATGCATAGAGCCAACAGTAAGGAAGAGACTAATGTTACGGTATGGGTGTGGTTTTCGTAGTTAGCGAGTCTCCCCCTCCCTTAATGCTAAAGGATATGAATACGTTTTACAACAGAGTGCACTTCATACAGTAGAGAAACACTTCGGAGACACTGACTGTATCACCACATAGTGCATCCTATCATAAAGTAGCATCTTTGAGGCAGTGGTATGTGAACAATAAAATCGCTGAAATAGACTGGCCTGCCAAGAGTTCCTACCGGAACGCAATGGAACACCTTTCGGATGAGTTAGAATGTCGACTTTGCTCCAGACCACAACGTCGAAAATCACGACATACCCCGGTTTCGGCTCCATTGCGCCAGACATTCAGACACCTCATTGAAGGTATCCCAAGCAGAGTTCAAGCTGTAGTATTAATGTCCACTAGCAGGAGTTCGTATGCTTCTGATCAGATAGTGTGTACCGGCAAAATTCCCCGCGTTGTAAATTTAATCTTGAAAGGTATGTTTAGCTCACATGCCGCTTATCATACGTATTCTTCTTATGGGAAAGTAGCATCGAGAGATCTACATTATTTATAATTTGCCGATATAAGCCTCTAGTCTCTAGCTTCCATGGGAATGGGTACCACACTTACACACACTTCTTATTAGATGGAGGCTACGTGTTATGAGCGTGGATTGTAACAGATTTCACTAAAAAATAATATCGGGATGCGATTAAATACATTTATTATGGCAAAAGGATATGCTTTGGATAGAAAGCACCAACATTTCATGCACAAATAAAAAATAAAAGTAAGGTCTTATTACAAATCTTATACATCTGGATGTTGGAGCTGTGGCCGTTCCAAGGTCGTGACGTCGACTGAGACTAACACTACTACATAACTTCGAACAACTTCGTCCACAATCCCCCGTCTTTGGGTGATATTTACGAAGGAAACAGAAATAACAGAGTGAGAGTGTGGCAGTACACATTACTGCGCGTATCTCCCTCCCTCCACTCATGTACCCTACTCATTACACTACTGCACTTCTTACATCGTTCTTACATATATTCTAGTCGATTCAAATACAAATGTCATAGACATTAAAAAAAGATCATATCAACAATTTTTATGTCGGGAATGACTTCCAAATTAAGCCCATGCAGGTTTTTCTGCATGTTAGGAAATATATGGCAGTCTGGAGTGGCCAGGTCAGATGAATAGTAGACTGTGTACCAGTTGGAGTCTCAGCGTTTTCAAACTGCCCACTGAAACTTAAGAATCCCTTTGATCAGCCTTCAGTGGGGTTTCACCTTAATTCCCTCCTCCATCTGTTCAACGAGTCTGATGTATTACCATCTGATTATATTACAACTCTGAAGTAAGTAATCCACGTACAGAATATCAGCTTTGTTCTAAAAGCGGACAGCATTACTTTTTTGGCCGATTAGTGGCTGCAGAACATCTTTGGCCGAAGGGGATCCATGGTGGCGCCATTGACAGTTCATTGATTTCAGGGTCATGAATGTAGAGGCAGGTTTCAAATCTGGTCGTTAACCTAGTCAAAACGATTTTTGTGGAATAAAAATGGGACAAAAATGGTTTTGGAAGTCTCAACTGGTGTTTTCTTCTATTCGATGCATTACACAGGGCTACTATAAATGATTCATTCGTTTTCAGAGATCTTTATTTTCCAATGTACAGGGTGATTCAAAAAGAATACCACAACTTTAGGAATTTAAAACTCTGCAACGACAAAAGGCAGAGCTAAGCACTATCTGTCGGCGAATTAAGGGAGCTATAAAGTTTCATTTAGTTGTACATTTGTTCGCTTGAGGCGCTGTTGACTAGGCGTCAGCGTCAGTTGATGCTAAGATGGCGACCGCTCAACTGAAAGCTTTTTGTGTTATTGAGTACGGCAGAAGTGAATCGACGACAGTTGTTCAGCGTGCATTTCGAACGAAGTATGGTGTTAAACCTCCTGATAGGTGGTGTATTAAACGTTGGTATAAACAGTTTACAGACAATGGGTGTTTGTGCAAAGAGAAAAGTTCTGGACGGCCGAGAACGAGTGATGAAAATGTAGCACACATCCAGCAAGCATTTGTTCGCAGCCCAGGAAAATCGACTCGCAGAGCTAGCAGAGAGCTGCAAATTCCACAATCAACTGTATGGAGAGTCCTACGAAAAAGGTTAGTTATGAAACCTGAACGTCAACTACCCGAGGCGATGGATCGGCCGCCAGGCAGCCCGTGACAGAGCACTTCATCACTGGCCTCCAAGAAGCCCTGATCTTACCCCCTGCGATTTTTTCTTATGGGGGTAAGTTAAGAATATGGTGTTTCGGCCACCTCTCCCAGCCACCATTGATGATTTGAAACGAGAAATAACAGCAGCTATCCAAACTGTTACGCCTGATATGCTACAGTGAGTGTGGAACGAGTTGGAGTATCGGTTTGATATTGTTCGTGTGTCTGGAGGGGGCCATATTGAACATCTCTGAACTTATTTTTGAGTGAAAAAAAAACCTTTTTAAATACTCTTTGTAATGATGTACAACAGAAGGTTATATTATGTTTCTTTCATTAAATACACATTTTTAAAGTTGTGGTATTCTTTATGAATCACCCTGTACTGCATTGACAAATATGATTGATGCATGAATAAAACTATAAACTCACAAACTTTTGATTTTTCACTATAAAAATATTCTATGAGCGTCCCTCTGGTCACACGACACACATTCAAGCGGTAGTCAAGTTTTTTTCATTCCTTATGTACCAACAGCCCACCACTTCAACAGTCGTCACGGCAGCGTTGATGCTTTTTTTGAGCTGTTACTGTGTTCTTGCCTGTTGGGGTACGTAAACACAATATGTCCCCAAAGGTAAACGTTACAACGTGTTCACGGCACTCTCTTGTCCTTGGAGTGGGCGGAAGAATCAGCAATGATTAACGGCATGAGGGTGCAGAAGGCAATGGAAACCACTGCGTTAAAGACACGTAACATGTATCCACAGGAAATGTGGCCTGTAACTGAAAAAAGTTTCATGATGATCTCTCCAACGGCAAAAGATTCCGGAATAGTCCCCAATTCGGACTGCCAATGGGTAGGTGACCATGAGAAAAAGGTTGAATAACCATTGAAAAGATAACGTTCTACGAGTCTAGGCGCGGCATGTCAGAAGCTTAGACGTGGTTGGGAAGCTAGAAAATCTGAAAAGAAAAATGCGAAGGTTCAGTCTAGATATATTAGGAGTCAGTGAAGTGAAATGGAAAGAAGACAAGGATTTCTGGTGAGATGACTATAGGACAATATCAGCAGCAGCAGAAAATTGTGTAACGGGAGTAGGATTCGTTATGAATAAGAAGGTAGGGCAGAGAGTGTATTACTGCGAACAGTTAAGTAACAGGGTTAGTATCAGAACCGACAACAAACCAACACCGACAACGATAGTCCAGGTATACATAGGCATGACTCAAGCTGAAGATAAAGTGAAAGTATATGATGATATTGAAAGAGTAATACAGTACCTGAAGGGAGATGAAAATCTAATAGTCATGAGGGACTGGAATGCGGTTGTAGGGGAAGGAGTAGAAGAAAAGGTTAAAGGATAACAGGGGCTTGGGACAAGGACTGAGAGAGGAAACAGACTAATTGAATTCTATAATAAATTTGAAGTACTAATAGCGAATACTCTAATCGGAATCACAAGAGGAGGAGGTACATTTGGAAAAGGCCGGGTGATACGGAAAGATGTCAATTAGATTACATCATTGTCAGGCAGAAATTCAGAAATTAGACACTGGGTTGTAAAGCGTACCCAGGTGCAGATATAGACTCAGATCACAATTTAGTAGTGATGAGGTGCAGTCTGAAGTTTGAGAGATTAGTCAGGAAGATTCAGTATTCAAAGAAGTGGGAAACAGAAACACTAAGGAATGACATGCTTGAAGTTATCTAAGGCTATGGACACAACAATCAGAAATAGCGCAATAAGCAGTAAGTTGAAGAGGAATGGACACCTCTAAAAAGGGCCATCATAGAAGTTGGAAAGGAAAACATAGGTACAAAGAAGGTAACTGAGAAGAAACCATGGGTAACAAAAGAAATACTTCAGGTAGTTGATGAAAGAACTACAAAAATGTTCAGGGAAATTCAGGAATACAGAAATAAAAGTAGCAGAGGAATGAAATAAACAGGAAGAGCGGGGAAGCTAAGACGAAATAGCTGCATCAAAAATGTGAACAAATATAAAAAGAAACGGTTGTCGGAAAAACTGACTCAGTATACAGTGAAGTCAAAATGACCTTCAGTGAAATTAAAAGCAAGGGTGGCAACATTGAGAGTGCAAGGGGTATTCCGCTGTTAAATGCAGAGGAGAGAGCGGATTGGTGGAAAGAGTACATTGAAGGCCTCTATGAGGATGAAGATTTGTCTGAAGTGGTAGAAGAAGAAATAGGAGTTGATTTAGATCCAGTATTAGAAACAGAATTTAAGAGACCTTTGGAGGATTAAGATCAACTGAGACAGAAGGGATAGATAACGTTCCATCAGAATTTTTAAAATCATTAGAGGAAGTGTCAACAAAACGACTATTGGGGTGTAGAATGTATGAGTGTGGCGACATACAAGCAGACTTTCGGAAAAACATCATCCACACTATTTTGAAGACTGCAAGAGCTGACAAGCGCGAGTATTATTGCAAAATCAGCTTACCAGCTCATGTGTCCAAGTTTCTCACAAGAATAATACACTGAAGAATGGGAAAGAAAGTCGATTATGTGTTAGATGACGATCAGTTTGTCATTAGGAAAGATAAAGACACCAGCGAGCAATTCTGACGTTACGGTTGATAAAGGAAGCAAGACTACGGAAAAATCAAGACACGTTTATAGGATTTGTTGACCTGGTAAAACCGTTTGACAATGTAAAATAGTACAAGATGTTCGAAATTCTGAGAAAAATAGGGGTAAGCTACAGGGAGAGACAGGTCATATACGATATGTATACAATATGTACAAGAGCCAAGAGTGGACGACCGAGAACAAAGCACTCGGGTTAAGAAGCTGTAAGACAGGGATGTAGTCTTTCGCCTCTACTGTTCATCCTGTACATCGAAGAAGCAATGAGGTGATAAAAGAAAGGTTTAGGAGTGGAATTCAGATTCAAAGTGAACGTATGTAAATGATACGATTCGCTGATGACACTGCTGTTCTTCAAATGGCTCTGAACACTATGGGACTTAACAGCTGTGGTCATCAGTCCCCTAGAACTTGGTTCAAACGGCTCTGAGCACTATGGAACTTAACATCTATGGTCATCATTCCCCTAGAACTTAGAACTACTTAAACGTAACTAACCTAAGGACATCACACACATCCATGCCCGAGGCAGGATTCGAACCTGCGACCGTAGCGGTCACGCGGTTCCAGTCTGAAGCGCCTAGAACCGCATGGCCACACCGGCCGGCCACACTGCTGTTCTAAGTGAAAGTGAATAAGAATTACATGGTCTGTTGAATGGAATGAACAGACTAATGAGTACAGAATTTGGATTGAGAATAAATCGAAAAAACTAATGAGTAGTAATAGAAATGAGAACATAGAGAAACAAAACATCAGGAGTGAAAATAAATGGAGTTAGAGAATTCTGCTACCTAGGCAGCAAAATAAGCAATGACGGACGGAGCAAGGAGGACATAGAAAGCAGATTAGCACTGGCAAAAAGGGCTTTCTTGGTCATGCGAAGTTAACCAGTATCAAACATAGGCCTTAATTTGCAGAATTTTCTGAGAATGTACGTTTGGAGCACAGCATTGTATGGTAGCGAAACCTGGACTGTGGGAAAACCGATACAGATGAGAATCGAAGCATTTGAGATGTGGTGCGACAGACGAATGTTGGCAATTAGGTGGACTGACAAGGTAAGGAGTGATTAGGCTCTGCGCGGAATCGGAGAGAAAAGTAATATGTCGAAAACACTGACAAAGCGAAGGGACAGGATGATATGACATCTGTTAAGACATCAGGAGAGGAAGATAGAGATTGGAACACATCCAGAAAATAGTGGAGGACGGAGGTTGCAAGTGAAGAGGTTGGCACAAGACGTTCGTGGTAGGCCCCAACAAACCAGTCAGAAGACTTATGAAGCCCCCGCCCCCCCCCCCCCCCCCCGCCCCGCAAAAAAAAAAGAAAAGGTCAGATGACGCGGGAGACGCAAGGAAACAGAGCCACATCATCTTCACCACTACGCACAATCCAGAATGTTGAAGTTTGTTGTTTAGGTAGCGACAAATATCGATGCTCCATTGAGGGTTGCCCCTCTTGTCGGAGGATGAAACTCTCGGTAACAGTAGTCAGTTGTGGAAATAACAACTTCAAGATATCAGGGTAAGAGGTACCCGTCACAGTCTTCTCACAGAAAGAAAACGGCCCATACAGCTTCCTCTGTGACACAACACAGGTAACATTAACCTCTGGCGAATCTGGTTCATGCGTCACAGTTTCTTGCGGGTTTTCACCGTCCCACACTTTCCAGAAGGCTGCTTCGTTGTCGAAAATCAGCTTGGGGGGCGAAATGTTGATCATCAAGTGCATTGTGATGCAAAACTGAAAGCGCCGGCCATAATTACCCGGTTTTAATTGTTGCACTCGCTGCAGACGCTATGGTCTGAACTGTAACCGCAGTCGCAAAATTGTCCACGTAGTGCTGTAGTATTCCAAGTGAGGGACTTATGCAGACCGTTGATTGTTTTGGATTGCGTTAGAAACTTTCCCTTACCCTCTCCATGGTTGGCTCTGGCACACTTGGTAAACCTTTACTTTTCTGTTTACAGAGACAAACAGCGTCCCTAAAAGTCTATACCAACGACCAGTGCTACGTCTACATGGTGCTTTGTTTCTATAACTCCTTCCGAACGAACCTTGCACTGTTGCAACATATAAATATATGGCATATTCCAAAACATAAAAGCTCTTCTCTTGCTTTGTCGTCATTTTGTTAAGGCACTGCACTCCCGGTGCCAGTTGGTGGGACAGTGCAAATTCGGTGAGTTTTACGGTCTGCTCAAGTATAAGTCATATTTATGCACGTAATACTTCGGAAAATGTAGAACTTTGAAAACGAATGAATTATTTGTAGGAACACTGTATAGCTAACAACGAAACTCTCATTAACCAGGGAGATGTAAAGAAAATCGAATACCTTTCTGGCGACTATCTGCCAATCTTTCCAGCTCATGGGAGGTATGGCTTGTTGCTAAGTATGTTGAAGGCTACAAGGTTAATAGTCAATAGTGAAATTTGCGATCTTGAATCTCTCTACTCTTTATTCTCGTGTTTGTTATATACCCCATAGTGAATGTTGTTTGCCGGCCGAAGTGGGCGAGCGGTTCTAGGCGCTACAGACTGGAATCGCGCGACCGCTACGGTCGCAGGTTCGAATCCTGCCTCGAGCATGGATGTGTGTGATGTCCTTAGGTTAGTTAGGTTTAAGTAGTTCTAAGCTCTAGGGGAATGATGACCTCAGAAGTTAAGTCCCATAGTGCTCAGAGCCATTTGAACCATTTTTTTGAATATTTATTTACGGACTTTTGCTAGAGAAACAATAGCTAGAACGCTATAGATAGGAAAATTTCTCGTGCCTTTGCCATCTCACGTTCTACCTGATTTTAAAACTAGTTAGAAGAATAGCAATCACGAGATATTTTCACAGTTAGACAGTGCCAAATTCGTTACCGAATTATAACTGGAAGGAACCAAAGTCAGTAACTACGCAACACCGATGTCACATGTAAGTCCACTTTAAAGAGATAAATTGTAATCTGTCAATCTTAATTTAGCGCACAACCAGCGTCCTTTTGCGCCTAGGTCTGACGCCCTCCAGTGCTACCGCGAGACGGTGATCACATTAGCCGTGCCTCACCGTGGAAGTGTCTGATGGTGTTATTCTCATGTGCAGTGCCGAATCACATCGTTATGATCATCCATTAGAACCCACGGGGCTGCTGATTGTTCCCTACGGATATCTGGAGTCCTGTTGGCTGCGACGCTTCTCACAACTTCAGGAGGGTGAGCGGAGAAGGCTGTGTGTGCTGAACACGACGCACGAAGTGGTCCGATGGATGTGATTAGGACAGACCTGATCAAATGGTAAGGAAGTGAATTATTTTGGGTTATTGGGTGGGTTCTTCAAGCTGTTACTTTAGCCCTGTTCCAAGGTGCATTGCCGGCCGCGGTGGCCGAGTGGTTCTAGGCCCTTCAGTCCGGAACCACGCGGCTGCTACGGAAGTAAGTTCGAATCCTGCCTCGGGCATACATGTGTGTGACGTTCTTAGGATAGTTAGCTTTACTTAGTTCTAAGTCTAGGGGACTGATGACCTCAGGTGTTGTCTCATAGTGCTTAGAGCCAGTTGAACCAAGGTGCATTGGCTTCCTGAAATATCTCTCTCCTCGAGGAAGACAATCATTAACATGATCTTTGAATGCACTTCCGTAACCTAACGAATAGGAACAGTTTCCACAAAGCTCAATTTGCTAGAGAATGTCACGAAAACACAAAAAGGCATACCGTCCCCAACGAATTGTGTTTTTGCTGCAAGTGTTAGAGAGAGCGTTTCCTCATATATTTTCCCCCAGTTGTGGTGCAACGATGCACGTAGAACGATGTGCTCCGAAACATTTGAGCCTGCACCAGCGCTATACTCTCCTGTTAGGTCTACTACAGATCGCTGCCTCTCCCGCTTAATAGAGCGGGCAAGACTCTGACCTTCACGTTCTGTGAACGGCCAAGACCTTGTCGCCTCCTCGTTGTTTCGCCGTCCTTCAACCACCTTCCGTACATTCCCACGGCAGTAGCACGCAAACAGCCGACCACTTTGCGTTTACGAGATACCCGTTCCCAGTCACCGGCCCACGACAGTCTGTCGACGTCACTCATGTCGGTGGATTTCCCCATTTGGTGACCGTCTTGTCGTTGGAATGATTTCCACTTTCCTTTTCTGTAGGACTGAAGTTCGAAAGGAAAAATCTGGCCAGTTGAGAGTGGAACGCGCGCACTGACAGTTCTGTACAAGTTTAATTACACTCCTGGAAATTGAAATAAGAACACCGTGAATTCATTGTCCCAGGAAGGGGAAACTTTATTGACACATTCCTGGGGTCAGATACATCACATGATCACACTGACAGAACCACAGGCACATAGACACAGGCAACAGAGCATGCACAATGTCGGCACTAGTACAGTGTATATCCACCTTTCGCAGCTATGCAGGCTACTATTCTCCCATGGAGACGATCGTAGAGATGCTGGATGTAGTCCTGTGGAACGGCTTGCCATGCCATTTCCACCTGGCGCCTCAGTTGGACCAGCGTTCGTGCTGGACGTGCAGACCGCGCGAGACGACGCTTCATCCAGTCCCAAACATGCTCAATGGGGGACAGATCCGGAGATCTTGCTGGCCAGGGTAGTTGACTTACACCTTCTAGAGCACGTTGGGTGGCACGGGATACATGCGGACGTGCATTGTCCTGTTGGAATAGCAAGTTCCCTTGCCGGTCTAGGAATGGTAGAACGATGGGTTCGATGACGGTTTGGATGTACCGTGCACTATTCAGTGTCCCCTCGACGATCACCAGTGGTGTACGGCCAGTGTAGGAGATCGCTCCCCACACCATGATGCCGGGTGTTGGCCCTGTGTGCCTCGGTCGTATGCAGTCCTGATTGTGGCGCTCACCTGCACGGCGCCAAACACGCATACGACCATCATTGGCACCAAGGCAGAAGCGACTCTCATCGCTGAAGACGACACGTCTCCATTCGTCCCTCCATTCACGCCTGTCGCGACACCACTGGAGGCGGCCTGCACGATGTTGGGGCGTGAGCGGAAGACGGCCTAACGGTGTGCGGGACCGTAGCCCAGCTTCATGGAGACGGTTGCGAATGGTCCTCGCCGATACCCCAGGAGCAACAGTGTCCCTAATTTGCTGGGAAGTGGCGGTGCGGTCCCCTACGGCACTGCGTAGGATCCTACGGTCTTGGCGTGCATCTGTGCGTCGCTGCGGTCCGGTCCCAGGTCGACGGGCACGTGCACCTTCCGCCGACCACTGGCGACAACATCGATGTACTGTGGAGACCTCACGCCCCACGTGTTGAGCAATTCGGCGGTACGTCCACCCGGCCTCCCGCATGCCCACTATACGCCCTCGCTCAAAGTCCGTCAACTGCACATACGGTTCACGTCCACGCTGTCGCGGCGTGCTACCAGTGTTAAAGACTGCGATGGAGCTCCGTATGCCACGGCAAACTGGCTGACACTGACGGCGGCGGTGCACAAATGCTGCGCAGCTAGCGCCATTCGACGGCCAACACCGCGGTTCCTGGTGTGTCCGCTGTGCCGTGCGTGTCATCATTGCTTGTACAGCCCTCTCGCAGTGTCCGGAGCAAGTATGGCGGGTCTGACACACCGGTGTCAATGTGTTCTTTTTTCCATTTCCAGGAGTGTATATATACAGACAGTTCATCCATTCAGGGAACCGAGAATCTCGACATCTTTTGGCTGTTATCGAAATTGATACTGACAAGATATCAGTCCAGGGATGCCAAGATTTTCGATACTGTTATAATTTTAATAGTACAGATATGAATAAATGAGACAGATCAGCAGTCAGACAGATAGAAGTACCCAAAGAGTGCGCAGAAAAAGTAGGGCTACAGATCTCCTTTCGGAAAACTGAGTTCTTCTATACGAAATTAAACATACCAAATTTGAACACAAAGTATGGCAAGAGCAACAGGGTCACACACTTTAAGTACCTAGGTGAAGTGCTCGAACCGACAGGAAAGGAGAAATTTGCTCAGAACACTAGGTTATTAAAAATGAAGGGAGCCTTGTACAGGACACAGTGTATTTACAAGAAGAAATGTCTCTCCACATGCAACAAAATTCGTCCCTATAACACTGTAATCAACCCTGAGTTGCTATACGCCAGTGAGACACCGACGTCACACACAAAGGCCAACCTCGAGAATATTCTCAAACAGGAAAGAAAAATCATTAGGAAAATTATTGGACCAAAACTCACGGACGAAGGAGTCACGGACACCAGGAACACCACAGAGAAGTTCTCCAACATCGCAGAGGACATTAGAAAGACGCGGCTAAAATTTTTTGGACACGTCAGTAGACTCCCACTGACCAGACTCACAAACAGAATCTTCAGGTACACCCAAGTACTCAAGACCACTACACCCTGGATGACACAAGTCAAAACCGATCTGGAAAAAGCTCAGATGGATTCAGCAGACGTCATGGGAAAAGGTGTCTATTGACACAAGGTGTACAAGTGGTGAGTGATGTCAGAGAAAACAGCACCTAAAATCCAAAGGCCAAAGTGGACTGAAGAATAGAAGAGAGCCTTTAGTAAACGAATGAAGGAGTACTGGAGGAACAGGAAGGACAAGTAGTAATGAATGTTTCGCGTGGTCTGATAAAAGGTCTGTAACGTGTGTAATAATAATAAATGTAACATAAAGTAATGCATGAGGCAGGCGATAATTATCATAATAATCTGCATCTACATCTTCATGGATACTCTCCAAATCACACTTAAGTGCCTGGCAGAGAGGTCATCGAATCACCTTCACAGTGTCTCTACTATTCCACTCTCGAACAGCGTGTGGGAAAAACGAACACCTATATATTTCAAAGCCACCTCTGATTTCCTTTATTTTATTGTTATGATCATTTCTCCCTATTTAGGAGGGCGTCAACAAAATATTTTCGCAGTCGGAGGAGAAAGTTGGTGATTGAAATTTCGTAAGAAGATTCCGCCGTAGCAAGAAACACCTTTGTTTTAATTCTGTCCACCACACATCCTGTATCATGTCCGTTACACACTCTCCCCTATTCCACAATAATATAAAACGTGCTGTTCTTCTTTGAACTTTTTCCGTTAATCCTATCTTGAAAGGATCCCACACCACGCAGCACTACTCCAGACGAGGACGGACAAGCGTAGTGCAGGCAGTCTCTTTAACAGATCCGTTGCACCTTCTAAGTGTTCTGTTAATAATTAGCAGTTTTTAATTCGCCTTCTCCACAACATTCTCCAGTTTAAATTGTTCGTAATTGTAATTCCTAGGTATTTAGTTGAATTTACAGCCTTTAGATTTGACTGATTTATCGTGTAACCGAAGTTCAACGGATTCGTTTTACAACTCATGTGGATGACCTCATACTTTTCATTATTTGGGGCTATTTGCCAATTTTCATGCCGTACAGATATATTTTATAAATCGCCTGGCATTTCCTGTTATCTTCTGATGACTTTGCTGAAGGATAAAAGACCGTTTCATCTGCAACAACCTAGGACGGTTGCTCAGATTGTCTCATAAATTGTTTATATAGATAAGGAACAGCAGGGACCTACAACGCTACCTTGAGGAACTCCAGAAATCACTTCTATTTTACTCGACGACTTTCCGTAAGTTACTATGGACTATGACGTCTCTGACAGGAAATCACGAATCCAGTTGCGTAACTGAGATGATATTCCATAAGCATGCAATTTCACTAAAAGACGCTTTTGAAATCATTGTCAAAACACATCTGGAAACCTAGAAATACGGAATGAATATAAAGTCCCTTGTCAATAGCACTCAACACTTCCTGTGAGTAAAGTGCTAGACGTATTTCTAAATTCGTGTTGACTTCGTGTCAATATTCCGTTCTCTTCGAAGTAGTTCATAATGTTCGAACACAATATATGTTCAAAAATCCTGCTGCGTATCTGCGTTAATGATATGGGCCTGTATTTTGGCGGATTACTCCTGTTGCCTTTCTTGAACATTGGTGTGATCTGTGCTACTTTTCAGTCTTTGGGTAAGGATCTTTCGTCTAGTGGGTGATTGTATATGATCGTTAAGTATGGGACTATTGCATCAGCATAATCTGAAAAGAACCTAATTGGTTTACAG
Organism: Schistocerca serialis cubense; assembly: GCF_023864345.2. NCBI lineage: Eukaryota > Metazoa > Arthropoda > Insecta > Orthoptera > Acrididae > Schistocerca > Schistocerca serialis. The sequence continues at coordinate 259,395,871 of NC_064644.1, read as the reverse complement.
TCTAGACCAGAAGACTTGCTTTTATTAAGAGAGTTAAGTTACTCCACAAGTCCGAGGATATCTACTTCTAAGTTAGTCATGTTGGCAGCTGTTCTTGATTCCAATTCTGCAATATTTTCTTCGTCTTCTTTGGTGAAGGAATTTCGGAAGGCAGTGTTTAGTAACTCTGCTTTAGTAGCTCTGTCATCGACAGTAATTCTATTGGAGAAGACATTGATTGCATCTTGGCACTAGCACACCTTACATACAACCAGAATGTCTTTGTATTTTCTGCCAGTTTTTGAGATAAAGTTTCGTTGTGGAAACTAGTATAAGCATCTCGCACTAAAGTCCGCCCTAAATTTGGAGTTTGTGTAAAAGATCGCCAATCTTGGGAATTTTGCGTTCGTTTAAATTTAGCATGCCCTTTTCGTTGTTTCTGTAGCAGTGTCTATGGGGATCAGCTCCGTCATTTGTTAATGTTAACTTATTAGGTGTAAACCAATTAGGGTCCATGCCATTTCTTTGAACTGAAACTACAGGTGGTCTACAATTACATTGTCAATTTGTAGGAGATGGAGATTTTCCCTCAGCAAGGCGTCAAGCGAATTTTTATCAGCTCTTTTGAATACATATACTTTTCCTTTATTTTTCGAGGCTTTGGGAGTTGTGGTATTCAGTCTCGATACGACAACACAGTGTTCACTAATCTCTGTATCTGTTTTGATGCTCGTTACTAGCTCAGGATTATTTATTGCTGAACAGTCAAGTGCGTTTTCATAACCGTTTATTATTCGAGGGGCCTCATGAACTAACTGCTTGAAATAATTTTCAGAGAATACAAATAGTACAATTTCGGATAGTGTTTTATGCGCACCTCCAGATTTAAAAATGTGTTTTCGTCAACATATAGAGGATAAATTAAACTCACCACCAACTGTAATCGTATGAGTCAGGTACTTGTTTGAAATTAGACTCAGATTTTCTATGAACTTTCAGCAACTGCATCATCTGAGTTGGGAGCTAGATAAAAGTATCCAGTTGTTATATTACTCCAGTTGTCAAGAATGAAATACACCCATAATAGCTCGCAGGAAGTATCTGCTTCAATTTAGCTGCAAGATAAACTACTCCTAACAGCAACAAACACTCCACCACCAACTATGTGTAGCTTATCCTTTCTGAGCACCTTTAGGTTCTTCGCAAAAATTTCAGCTTAACTTGTCTCCGGCTTTAGTCAGCTTCCAGTGCCTGTAACGATTGGTGCATCAGTGGTTTCTGTTAGCGCTTGGAACTCTGGTACTTCACACAGCTACGACAATTTACAACTGCTATACCGATGGTTTCTAGATTTACGTCCTTCTTGTGTTCGACCTGCACCCTTTGAGACCGAAGCCCTTTTTGAGCTTCCCCAAGAACTTCTAACCTAAAGAGCCGCCCAATCCACTGCACACAGCTCCTGCTACCCGTGTAGCCACCTCCTGCGAGTAATGGACTCCTGACAGTGGAACCTGAAAGCCAACTACCCTATGGCTTAAGTCTAGGAGTCTGCAGTCAACACGCTCGCAGAATCGTCAGAGCCTCTTATTCAGACCCTCCATCGGCTCTGTACCAAAGGTTCGCGATCGGTCCTGTCGATATGCTGCAAATGGCGAGCTTCCTTTCATCTCGAAGCATGACTGGCAGCTTTTACCACTTCTGATAGCCGCTGGAAACTAGAGAAAATCTCTTCCGATCCAAAGTGACACACATCACTTGTACCGATATAAACCACGACCTGCCATTGGCTGCACTCTGTGCTCTTCATGATATTCGGAAGGACTCGTTCCACGTCTGGAATGACTCCATCCGTTATGTACACAGAGTGCACATTGGCCTTCTTCCCCTCTTTGGCCGCCAAGTCCCTAAGGAGCCCCATACCGCCCCTAACATTGGAGCTCCCAACTACCAATAATCCCACCCTCTGTGATTTCCCAGATCTTGCAGACTGAGAGATTTTCTCTGAAACAGATAGCTGAGAAACCTGTTTGTCAGCCTAACCAGGGAAGCCTCATGTTCGGCTCTCTGGGAAGTCTTTCGCAGCCTGCCACGTCCTGAGACGACCTCCTGCTCGACCATGGGTGAGAGGTCAACCTTAGGACGAGCAATAACTGGGCTGGCCATCGGCGCAGACCGATCGGCGTACTCATGAGTCATGCTGGACGTCCGTTGCATCCTCACGGCTGGCCCACAACAGTGATGCCCATCCACTGTAGCCTCAAGCCGTGTAACTGAAGCCATCACAGCCTGGAGCCAGGAGCGAAGTGTCACCAACTTGGCTCACATCAGAATACAGCAGTTACAGTCCCTATCGGTATTGAAGACCGTTTAAACTACACTACTCCGACAAAGGACTACTGACACACACTACAGAACTCTACTGTAGATTTTGACAAAAACACAAGAACAGTGTCCAACAAATTAGATTAACAGGCAGAGATTCAGAAACTAAACGGACAAAACACTCAGGTCAAATTAAATAACTCAGTTCTGATTGGGAACTTGTAATTTGTCACAAAATCGGTTTACTTTTCGACACAATCGTAAATGCGAGAACTGTATCTATTAAATATTAAATTAACACGCAGAAATTCAAGAAACTTAACTACCAAACCACAGAGATGAAACTATATAATTCGTACATGGTTAGGAACTCGTAAAATGTCATAAAATCGGTTACTCCCCTGTTCCTGCTCATGTCTCGGTTGGCTGCTGCTGCCTGACTGGCTGACTAATCAATAGTTTTCCATTCAGGCTGACTGGGTCGCAATGGTAAAAGTCAAACACCAGGCAAGAATTACTTTATTGCTCATATAACGCATTTTGGAATTTATTCATCGTCAAATATCCAGGAGTGATTAGCACGTAAAAACAGTATTTCACATACAGCTTGAAAGCCATATTTACATGCACTAATAACTCCTGGATATCTGATTATGGATAAATTACGAAATGTTCCATATGGGCAATAAAGTCTTTACCATTGCGACCATGTCAGAATTACTGACTGTTTTAATTTCAAGCTTGACATCAGATAACCAATGACAAATATTTTTCTCATATGATATAGCTATAAATTTACAGTTTTCTAATTTTTCCCTTTACTTGTACTCTGAAACCTTACTCCTTGTCAAATTTCATCATTGTTCATCAATGGGAAGTACCTTATAGGTTTTGATTGTTGTGTCTACAAATCCTGCCTCCTCGGTTCGGTAGACAGACAGTCAAACAACTCCTATTAATGAGTTTTCCTACAATAAGAAAATTGCAATACATAACTTTGATGGATGTGTCGCAAGTGAAGGGCGATATACAAAATAATTCAGTTTTCTTCAGAATCTTTACAGCCAAGATACCATACCTCTTAGTATGTGGCATAAATTTCAACTTGATAGGTCTACATGTCCCCCCTTTTTTTCTATGTCCCCTCCCTCCATCGGCTTCTCCCTTTCTCTTTCCTATCCTCTCCTCCCCCCTTTTTCTCCTTCATCGGCCCGGGTTACCCCCCCCCCCCCCATCTACCGCTGTGTCGCCTCTACAGTGCTGGTGTAAGTGAGTGTTTTGCGTCCCCTGTCAGTGTTGCGAACAGCCACCATACTGTCACTAGTTGTGATTTTATCTTATGCGAACAGAAACCAGACTGTCTCCTTCCTGTGTATCTTCATCCGCATCGTCAACGCCGTGTTTTTGTATTTTACGTTCCCCCATTTTAACGTTTTTCACGGTCACCGTTTTATCACCTTTCAATATATTGTTTGTTCTCTCACCATTAATTGTAAAACTTTTCTCTCGGCTGTAGAGTATTAACCAGCTGTCAGCCCGCCCCTCCCCAGGTGGTGGGGAATCGAAAATCAATAAAGAAAAAAAAAGTCTATAGGCCCGTGAGAAAGAAACGGGTCTTAACAGACGGAGGAACAGACAGACAGGCAGATAAGAAATGACAAAACATTTTCTTTCCTGTGATATAATTACAAATTGACAGTTTTCAGATTTTTTCCTTTGGTTGTACTGTGAAACATTACTTCTTGCCAAATTTCATGATTCTAGGCAAACAGAAAGTACCATATAGGTTCTGACGAGTATTTGTGAACACTAAAATACATGACATAAATGACCGTATTTTTCGACTGCAGTTACTTAGTAGTTTCAATGCACAAATCGCCAAGGGATCATAGACCTCAGCATGTGACATAAATATCAACTTAACACGACTCCCGTTCCTAAGGAAAAGAGATTTTAACAATCAGTCAGACAGAAAGACTAGAAAGTGGGTCTGTAAGGGTTCCATTTTTATCAACTAAGGTACGGAACCATAAAAAGGAAGGAAGAAAAGGTTCGACGAGAGTTCAGCACTCAGAGTCCTGTCGATGACTGTCATCGGAGACGGAGGACAAGTTCCGACTTGAAAGGATGAGGACGGTAAGCAGTCGTGTACTTTTCAAACGAATTCGCCCCAAGACTTGTAATGACACCACAGAAAACCTTAATCTGAGTAGCTTGACAGCGCCTTTATCTTCTCTTGATATCACCAATATACGGTATCTGGCATCCGGGATCGAGTTGTCCACTTCACTGTGAACTAGATAGCCTCAGAGGCTATCGTCCGGTAACTGTTAATTTAAATATTTCGGTAGCACCTTAGCGATTTAGTTCTTTCTCGAATTGTTAAGATTTAAATGTCTGCAGTAAATTCTTGCAATTCCGGGTTGTTTCTAAAATTACAGGTACTTGTCTATGGTGATGCTCAGATTAAGTGACAGTATCGGTCTTCACTTTGGGGAGGCCGTTAAACAGAAGCACGAGTTTTATAATAGTCCACCATTTCAAATCGAAAGTCTTATCCGTGGCAATTATTTTTATTTACGCATAACATGTTACAGAAATTAGTGAAATCATGAATCATTCGGTGGAATCATTGGGTGTAGGTTCGTCTTTAATAATTTTACCTTAGCTGTCCACCACAACCTTGATGTAGTGAGTGTACCCTTATAAACTGATTTCTCTAAAATCTGTTACCGAGGTGTCCTGCAGATCGTATCCTAAGCCCGTGAAAGCCAGCTCCCCGTAACCCCTGGGTAATGCCCTTGACTTAGCGGACAGAAGCTGCAAGAAAGTGAAAGGCAAATTTCTCGCGCGTGAAAAAAACCCGCTACCTTTCGCTTCGGGCGGTAAAAACCGGACAAAATCCCACGCTCTTACCTACGACGGGAGCTACACGGAAGCTAATTCTCGCACGAGCAGCATTCAACGTCCAGTGAATGCAGCTCCGTCTCCCAGTGTTCAGAGTTGGTGTCAAGGGGTCAGATATACTTCGTTACGATGTTCTAACGTAATTCCCCCATTTCTCCTCTATTTTGTGCAATCAGTGGTATGTGCTACACGAACAGTTAATGGACGCATGCAGATACACACACGCACACACGCACGCACACACACACACACACACACACACACACACACACACACACACACACACACACAGTTAATGCAGTTGTAACTATATTCTACACCAATCTGTATTAAAACCAGCTACAACTAAAAATGTTTATGACTTTCTCCTTTTTAAATATTATTAATTATATATTAATAGAGATATTAATAAAGATACTTATTATTTAAGATCCTCAGAAACTCCTGATATCTATACTTTTACCCTTTTAAAATACCTAGCCATGAAAGTGACTTTAGAATCCGGAGTCTACGAAATGGTAAAGAAAGTACAACATTTTAGACGCTATCTGAAAAACTGCGAGGAATATGCTGTTTTCGTGAGTGACTTAAACCTAATGACGCTATAAACAACTAATTATTATGGAGTTTCTGATTCTGAAATAGAAAGCTACAAACTAGTTTTTATTTAACAACGAATTTTTTGAGCAGACGGCCGGAGTCGCCATGGGTAGTCCCTTATCCCCTCTGGTGGCCAATTTATTTATGGAGGAGAAGGCGCTTGAATCTGCTGACTTGATACCCGCGGTATTCTGGAGGTATGTTGATGAACCTTTATAGTTTGGTCCCATGGTGAAGACAACTTGCAAGACTTCTTAAGATATCTGGACTCCCTCCACGATCAAATAAAGTTCACAATGGAAATTGAAAAGGAGGGATGCCTTCCATTCTTGGATGTTTTGGTTCGGCGCAGAGAGGATGGCACTTTGGGACATGAAGTGTATAGGAAGCCGACACACACCGATCTGTATTTACGTGCAAATAGCTGCCACCATCCTGCCCAGACAATGAGTGTTCTCCGAACTTGGACTCACAGAGCGCATATTATTTCTGACGAAAGCAGTCTCCAAGATGAACTTTCCCACTTACAAAGAGTGTTTGAAGACAATGGGTACTCTCCACAACAAATACAGAGGGCACTGAAAATAAAACAGAAAGAGGCCACAAAGAAAGCAGAAGAAGATGAAGAAAGCTTTAAATCGATGGCTTTCTTGCCATATGTGGGTAGCCTCTCATCAAAAATATGACGCATTCTCGGCAGACACAAAGTAAAAGTGATTTTTCGTCCTCCACCTAAGACAGCTGCACTCGTGGGCTCCGTCAAAGATGATTTGCTGCTCCGAAAATCTGGAGTTTACAGAATTCCATGTGAATGTGGCCTTTCTTACATCGGACAAACAACTCGTACTGTCCAAGAAAGATGTACTGAACACCAGAGGTACACACGACTTTTACAACCTAACAAGTCGGCAGTGGCAGAGCACTGTATTGACAACGTCAAAATTTTGGCAAATACATCGTCCTTTTGGGACTCGATAGTAAAGGAGGCAATTGAAATTCGCTTGACGACGAACTTAATTAATAGAGATAGTTGTTTCAATCTTGGTAAATCCTGGAATCCAGCACTTGCTGTAATAAACTCGCAAAGACGCCGTCACAGTGCAGCTCACAATGATATATCGATATGCCAACAAAGATCAACTGCGGAGTCATAGATACAACTCGCGCATTATGCACGTCTGTACCGCCGACCAACGAGCTGGCGCATTTGCATCTGTGGCCGCATGCGCAGTCTCGCGGTACAACAGTATAAAGGGACGAAGCGAGCACTGGAGCGGCAGTCTTGCGGCTCACTCTGCAGATGGCTGAACGTTATACAGCCGAAATATTAGAAGAAGAAGGAGATTTCTTGCGGCTGCACACCCGAATCTTAATGGAACAGCTACAAACTAATTTTACATGTAGAACACAGAGGTAGTGAAGAATAGTACTCACAGAAGACTGCTTTGCTACCATGTAAATAGAATCTGTGTGTTTGTCAACTTACGAGTAAGTCTCAAGGAAATTCGTAATAATAATTCGACAGTCACATAAAGTACAGTAACTTTATTGAACATGTCAACTTACGAGTAAGTCTTAAGGAAAATCGTAATAATAATTCGACGGTCACATAAAGTACAGTAAATTTATTGAACTTTTACTATCGCCCCATGTTCCCCAGTTTAAAAACGAAAATCTTCATAAAAGCGGCAGGAACACTGTCTGTCTCTAATTAGACATTGTAATTGACAACTATCCATTTAGCAACACATATTTATCAAAATCACAAATATTTAAATTAAAATTAAAACGTTGGAATATAATAGTCGAGATGTTGTCTTCTAACCAATTCCAACGTAGTTCTTTATCGATGTATGCAGAAATCACTTCTGTTTTACTCGACGACTTTCCGTAAGTTACTATGGACTATATCGTCTATGAGACGAAATCACGAATCCAGTCGCATAACTGAGACGGTATTCCATAAATACGCAACTTCACTAAAAGCCACTTGTTAAGTCATTGTCCAAAGCCTTCTGGAAACCTAGAAATACGGAATGAATTTGAAATCCTTTGTCAATAGCACTCAACACTTCGTGTGAGTAAAGAGCTAGATGTGTTTCTAAATCCGTGTTGAATGAGTGTTAATATTCCGTTCTCTTCGAGGTAGTTCATAATGTTGAACACAATACATGTTCCAAAATCCTGTTACATGTTTACGTTAACGATATAGGCCTGTAATTTAGTGAATTACCCCTGTTGCCTTTCTTGAACGTTGGTGTCACCTGTGCAACTTTCCAGTCTTTGGGTAAGGATCTTTCGTCTAGCGAGTGATTGTATATAATTGTTAAGTACTGGGCTATTGCGTCAGCGTACTCTGAAAGGAACCTAATTGGTTTACATTCTAGACCAGAAGACTTGTTTTATTGAGTGATATAAGTTCTTTCAGGACTCCGAGGATATCTACTTCTAATTTACTCATGTTGGCAGCTGTTCTTTATTCCAATTCTGCAATATTTACTTCGTCACCTTTGGTGAAGGAATTTCATAAAAGCGGCGGGAATATAGTCTGTCTCTAATTAGACATTGTAATCGACAACTATCCATTTAGCAACACATATTTATCAAAATCACAAAAAATTTAAATTAAAGCGTTGGAATATAATAGTCGAGATGTTGTCTGCCAACCTATGCCAACGTACTTCTTTATCGATGTACACAGAACGTAAAATACTAGACATGAAAGATTGAAAGTGTAACTAGCATTAACAGGAAAAGGACACAATGAAGAACGTTCAGTGTAAATCTTGAACCATACTATAAGAAATATTACGACTGAACTTCTTGTCCGGCTCAATAAGGACGCCAATAGGGTTTTTTTAAACTATATTTTCACCTTATCCAAGGTTGTCATTAAGAAATATTTTTGCAAATTACCTCGTGTCATTATTAATGACCACAGTGAAACAAATTTCCATCCACCTATCTCTGTCCCTTCCATGTGATCCTCGTTTCTCGTCACAAACTATTTTTTCAGTCTGTACAATTTACCGTACTCTACAGAAATGAAGAACATTTTATCTCGAACACAAATAAATTCATAAATTTACTGTCCTGCTTTCTTTCAATGGTTTATCATAGTCTTTTCTTCAAGCTTTTTTCATTGTGAAAAGCGAATTTTATCTCACATTTTTTGAAATATTTCACAATATTGCATGAAATTGTTTTCTTTCATTTCGCGTCATGTGTTTTCTTTCCATTCTAGGTTTACAAACAAACCAAATCACGTTAAGAAGTTTCTCAGTCTCTTCTTTAGTGACGACTTGCTTGAGTACCTTATGTTCTTTTATTCTTTCAGCATCTTTCACTTCTCCCGAATTGCACACGTGATGTAATAATTTTTATACTGATGGGAAAGAGATGTCCTGTCACCCGCTACTACGCCTGTACATGAGGGACACTGTATACTCATAGTTTGCTTCATCGTTTCGTACAGTAAAATGTAAAATATTTGTGAGTCCATGTCCTGCATGATTTAGTATGTTCAGCATTAACATTTTGATGCGTATTGCTAGTGTATCGATTGTAATAATAATCGGGTTTTGGTGAATATATGGCAAATAACCTATCTCATTCTGAAATTCTTCGTTCATAAACACGTGAAACACCGACGCTTGAAATGTGGAAACGAGGCACTATCGCACAGACGTGACATCAGCTAGTGCGAGCGAGTACTAGAGGACTGAAACCTGCCTCCACTAAATTTCAAATTTCAACCAGTTCGCTGGAACTTATTCACTGTTATCGAAACTGGATCTCGGATAAATGACTTCATTCTCTGGCTCTGAGCACTGTGGGTCTTAACTTCTAAGGTCATCAGTCCCCTAGAACTTAAAACTACTTAATCCTAACTAATCTAAGGACATCACACACATCCATGCCCGAGGCAGGATTCGAACCTGCGACCGTAGTGGTCGTGCGGTTCCAGATGGTAGCGCTCAGAACCGCTCGGCCACACCGGCCGGCATCATTCTCTGTCATTCAGTAGCTGAGCCCTTCAAGATTCAATACGACAGTTACAGCGAAGGAAGTGTCACTTATTCTTTTTGTGACATATCGGAATTTTCAAAGTATCAGGTGTGTCCTCATCTTCACACAGCCACTTCTCGTTTTGTAGTTGTGGTACTGCAGGCAAGGTTCGACTCACGAAGCAGTGAAACATAGCAACACAAGCCGTCTTCTCCATTGTCATGGATTGTGGTATCCACAAAAATCAAAACCTCAGTTTTAATGTGGTTTTACAAACGGCGCCTGTGATATTAGCAGGGAAAGCCAATCGTATTACAGTCGGATCATACTACAAACACCGGTTGCAACTCCTTAAGACTCAGTGCCACATCACACTTGTTTCACGTAAGCGGTGAAGTTTCACCTGAGCCTGGAGCGTCGTTATAGTTACCTCCACCCTTTTCTATGGGCGTTTCTAAGCACCTCACTGTAGCGAGTTGAGCCTTTCCTACGGGGCATCTCAAATTAAAAAACTTTATTTTTCCAGTTCCAATATTACACGCATGCTTTTACGCATAGACAGACGTTAAGTCACATTTGATTCTCAACTCTGATACTAACAGGCGTACCGCAACACGTCATGAAGACGGTTGTAAATAAGTACTAGCTCGTAAAATGAACCACAAATCATACCAAAAGAAGAGTTATATAAATGAAATGACGTAAATGAAATCCAGGGGCTTGTAAGTAATCGAATAGGTGACAAAATATCCTAACAGCATTATATAATGGGTAAGAATCTGGTAATTAGAGCTCGCACAGTCACTGAGAGAAAATTACATTGAAAATCAATGGTCATAGTCATAGTAGTAAGGCAACAAATTGCTTTTTAAGGCCAATTCTTTGTACTCCATGATATACATAAGATTTAAAGGTAAGATAAACTTTTGAATCTTTATGGGAAAGGTTGCTAAATATAGAAGAGACTATTTTTCAGCGTAACAATCTCCGTTAGTGAACCAGGCCAAGGGAACATCCAAACCTTACACCGATTTTTCTGGCACTAGGTGAATTGAATGACAACAGTGAATAAAACGCTACGACGAACAGGCTACTGTTAGTTCAGTTTAATGGAAAGCTGAACACTGAATTAATGAAAATATCAGAGCATCTACCGAAAATGTCGTGGCACACTGCACGTATAACGATGAATCGGAAGCTCCCAATGCGAAACCTAATTTTTAGTGTTACTTAGATTCACCACAGAAGGTTTGCAACGAAACAATCAGTAACATAGGCCATGTAATACCAGAAATAACCCTCTCTGAAGGCTAAAATCATTTCAGGAAAAATATTACACATTCCCTTGATGTACTGACCTTCAGACAGTTAACAGAGTAAAAAAAAATGAAGCAATTAAGTTGATATTACATATGTAAAAACCTTGCATAGTTCATTAGGGGATGTGAACGTCGTCAACAGCTTCACAACGTTACACAAAGTCTTCAGAGTAACATATATCAATCGTCTAAAGATAAGAGATTTGCGAAAAGTGTCTAGAGACAGAAGTGCGACATTGGATGGCTTATCGCTGACGTATTTTAAGGTTACACAAGGCAAGGAAAATGAGAACTGAAATATCATGTTGTTCCCAGCGTTATTGCAAATCAATTGACGTGACATTATTTGCCCTGCTACCGTCATGAGGTTTCTCCAGAATGAATTACAGATTACTTACAGAAGACAATGACTATTCTAAGCGAGTTGTGAAGCTATGACTTGCGTTAATCTGTTACAGTTTTTAATCAACCGTTATAATGTCGCGACTCTATAGAATCCCATCAAAATTGCGAAGATGTTTCTCTCATGAGATTTTGTGAGCGCAATGCCATCACACTACTCACAGTAACTCCACATTTAATGTCGCCAGCTGACGCTAGTAATATGTGTTTGAGGCGCTGTTGGCTGTGTTGGTCTTTATCGTCTGCACGAAAGCATGACAGTTACTTGGAGGCTGGGCCCGTAGCGAAACTAAGGCGGGTCGTAATAAAAACGCGTTATGTGGGAAGTCGAAACGCTTCTGATTATGCTAAAGTTTTGTTACTATATGAATTATGTAAATAACAGTGCGATCGTTATTTGTATTAGTGTATTGTAATCAACAAAAATGTAAAAGCACTGTCACATGAAGATATAACGCGTATGAGATCATCTCACAAAATTGTGCTACCTACCTCAGTGGTTTTCGAATAGGAAACGTTAAGGATTAGTGTCTTAAAGCAGAGAAAAATATTTTCGAAGCGAATCAAGAACTTTAACTTTTCTGAGCCTATCCCCCCGATATTCTTCAAGCCATTGTTGGCTTTTCCTCTTCCATTTTTTCTTTTTTTTATGACACACTCGAAATGTGCTTGATGGGAGCGGATCGATTAAGGTCATGGAAAAACATGTGATCGGGTACTGAGAGCTTTAACTACATTTGCTCCTAATCGGGTTACAGCAAACAGATACAACTTTTTAAATGGGGCAATAGCCTTTTCTATCATGCACTGCAATCATTGAAACCAGCTGTGTACATATCAATTTAAATCACATTCCTATCACGTTTCGTTTGGGAGCTACAACCCTTCAAAGTTTCAGGGGCGGATACCACACGCTGTACATAACTCAGTACGTCTTCTGGTGGTGCTGCGGCCGAGACGTGGCGTCGCCGCTGTCACGGAGCCATAAGATTCCTCGAAGCGCTGTTACACTGCCGACTGTCGCCGCACACGTCCGTACACGCAACAGGTCAAACCACACAAACAAAACGGGATTCAGCGCCCCGCGGTTACTGACATCAGATGAAGAAGGCATACACGCACAACGAGTACGTTGACATGTTACTGACGGTCGGCGGACGCCGATACTTTGTCACCGTAGTAGCCGTGGCGAATACTGTGCGATATCATAGAGGAAGAATTCCGGCAGCCATTGTGTTTTTGTGTGCTGAACAACGACTTCAGGAAAAAGGTAGCTTGGGAAGGCACCAGCAACAGACGAAGAGCTGCAAGAAGTGAGGAGACGGAGGTGTTTAGTTTAGCTGCAATACACCACAATCACCGTGTCAGCTTATGTGACGCTGTAGTCGCTAGCATCAGCCTTGTATCTGTGTGGCGTATTGGACAGGGTCACAGGTATCACCGGTACTGCCTTTCAATGATCCAGGAGGTGCATGTGAAAGATTTCATTTGCACAGCAACTTTCTGCGAATGGGTCATGCATAATTTCACTCTGGACTCTTTACAAAGTGTTGTGTTCTCTGATGACTCTACGTTCACAAATTATGGTGCAGTGAACCGTCATAACAAGTACTACTGGGCTGCAGACAATCCTCGGTTGGTACGACCTGTCTAACATCAACGGCGGTGGTCTACTAATGTATGGTGTGTAATCGTTGGGGATGAAATCATCGGTCCACACTACTTTACAGGTACCCTATCAGGTAAGATGTATCGGGGTTTTATAGAGGACAGTTTGGGTGATCGTCTTGAACATGTGTGTCTAGACATTAGAGACCATATGTGGATGCAGCACGATGGTCACCCAGCCCTGTTATGGAAGAACTGGACAACAGATTCGCTGGAAGACGGTTGGGGCGCCGTGATCCTCATGAATGGTCCACAAGGTCTTCCGATTTAGCACCAGTAGATTTATTTTTGTGGGAATATCTAAACAATAGTGTTTTTGTCACGGAACCGACAATCCTAGATAATCTAAAACGGCGCATCAAGGAAGCATGTCGCCCCGTCACACCGGGGACGTTACATCTCGTCCACGGATCCTTTACAAGGCGCACTGCATTTTGCATTTAGGAATATGGATACACTCATTAAAATCAACATTCCGTTGCCAGAACATCCATCACCACACGGTCACGTATTATGTACAGCGTGTGATGTCCGCCGACCGTTTGTACCTCCCAAACTAAATTTGACCGGAATGTGATTTAAACTGATTTACTCACAGCTGGTTTCAATTATTACAGTGCGTACTAGAAATATCTGTTTTTACATTTAAAAATTGTATTTCTTTGCTGTAACTCTCTGTAAAATAAGACAATAAACCATGTTCATAGATCTGCAGAAAATGTAACGTTTCTTATATTGACCTACCACAATAACTTTTTCCCGTCAGCTATTACTTTGTAGCTTAGAGAGGGAAACATTTCTACTGAAACACCTTATTAGCCCCCTTATTAGACCCCGTGAAATCTCCCAGGGCTGGCGAATACTAATAATACATATATATGTTTCAAAGCCTTTGTGTCAGACGCCTAGCGGTGATGGATCACATCTACGGAGCCACAGAAAGTAAAGAGATAGCGAAAGTAGTGAACGGGTGATTTGGTACATAAAAGAATATGATGATTAATAAACATGGAAACCGGAATGCGGTAGTTTTGGAAGGAACAGAAGAAAGAGTTATTGTTCAATACGGGCTTGGTGGTAGTAGAGACGGCAAGGTTCAAGGTGAATTACGTCATGATCAGACAGAAATCATGAATCAAATACTGGATTGTAAAGCGTGCCGCCGGCCGTGGTGGCCGAGCGGTTCTAGGCTTGAGTCTGTAATCGCGCCACCGCTACGGTCGCAGGTTCGAATCCTGCCTCGGGCATGGATGTGTGTGATGTCCTTAGGTTAGTTAGGTTTAAGTAGTTCTAAGTTCTAGGGGACTGATGACCTCAGGTGTTAAGTCTCATAATGCTCAGGGCCATTTGAACCATTTTGGTAAAGCGTGCCCAGGAGCACACACAGACCCAGATTACGATTTATTAATGATGAGGAACAGATCGTAGTCTAAGGATTGTCGGAAGAATCAATGCAGAAAAAAATGAGACACTGAAATATTGACGAATGTGCATTTGAAGTTGTCCAAGGCTGTAGAGACTGCGATAATGAACACCACAGTAGGCAGATACTTTATGTGATCAAAAGTATCCGGACATCCCCAAAAACATACGTTTTCCATATTAGGTGCATTGTGCTGCCACCTACCGCCAGGTATTCCATATCAGCGACCTCAGTAGTGATTAGACAGTTAGGCGGGAGATGAGAAAACGTGGATTTCATGGATAAGCGGCTGCTCATAAGCCACGCATCACGCCGGTAAATACCAAACGACACCTCACTTGGTGTAAGGAGCATGAACACTGGGCGTTTGAACAGTGGAAAAACGTTGTGTGGTGTGACGAATCACGGTACACAATGTGACGATCCGATGGCAGGGTGTGGGTATGGCGAGTGCCTGGTGAACGTCATCTGTCAGCGTGTGTAGCGCCAACAGTAAAATTCGGAGGCGGTGGTGTTACGGTGTGGTCGTGTTTTTCATGAAGGGAGCTTGTACCCCTTATTGTTTTGCGAGGTACTATCACAGTACAGGCCTACATTGATGTTTTAAGTACCTTCTTGCTTCCCACTGTTGAAGAGCAATTCGGGAATGGCGACTGCACCTTTCAACACGATGGAGCACCTCTTCATAATGCCTGTGGCGGAGTGGTTACATGACAGTAACATTCCTGTAATGAACTGGCCTGCACAGAGTCCTGACCTGAATCCTACAGAAAGCCTTTTGAATGTTTTGGAACGTCGACTTCGTGCCACGCCTCACCGACCGACATCGATACCTCTCGTCAGTGCAGCCATTTCCCAAGAAACTTTCCAGCACTTGACTGAACGTATACTCTCATCAAGGCTAACGGTGGGCCAACACCATATTGAATTCCAGCTTTATCGGTGAAGGGTGCCACGAACTTGTAAGTTATTTTCAGTCAGGTGTTCAAAAAAGCTTCAAATGGCTCTGAGCACTATGGGACTTAACTTCTAAGGTCATCAGTCCCCTAGAACTTAGAACTACTTAAACC
This sequence comes from Schistocerca serialis cubense, assembly GCF_023864345.2. Lineage (NCBI taxonomy): Eukaryota > Metazoa > Arthropoda > Insecta > Orthoptera > Acrididae > Schistocerca > Schistocerca serialis. The sequence continues at coordinate 259,380,173 of NC_064644.1, read as the reverse complement.
TAACTAACCTAAGGACATCACACACATCCATGCCCGAGGCAGGATTCGAACCTGCGACCGTAGCAGCCGCGCGGTTCCAGACTGTAGCGCCTTTAACCGCATGGCCACCCCAGCCGGCTCAGTCAGGTGTCCGGATACTTTTGATCACATAGTGTAAGTTGAAGAGGAATGGACATCACTGAAGCGGTCAGTCATATAAGGAGGACAGACGACTGTAGGCACAATGAAAGTAAGTGACAGAAAACCTTGGGTAACAGAGGAAATATACTATCTGATGAAAAGTATCCGACTTCCATGTGTAATGTGGAATTGACCACTAGATGGCACGAGAGGCGGACCTGCCTGTATAAAAGAAATGGAGAGTGTTGTGTTGTCAGTAGAGATGCCTTAATAGCAGATGGGTTGGGGAGGAGAGTTCAGTGGCTTCGACCGTGGACTAGTCATTGGTTGTCACCTGAGTAACAAACTCATTAGAGGCATTTCAACTCCTGTAAAGCTGCGCAAGTCGACAGTTGGTGATGTGTCTGTTGAGGAAGAGGAGGACCTCATGTCCTGATAGACATGGAGTGTCGATCATTCCGGAGGCTGGTTGTAAAAAATTGCATGAAAAAGACATGCTTGAGGTCCAGAGTGCCACCAGCTGTACAACTACCACAATAGCCGTAAACAGGGAGGTAAAAAATTTTGGAACCATGGTCTAACAGCTCCTTATAAGCCACACGATTCTGTAATCAGTGATAAGCGATGCCCAAGCTGGAGTAAAAAAGCAACGGCGCTGGACACAGGGTTCTGGAAACGAGTGATATGAAGTGATAAATCATACTGTAACCTGTGGCACCTCGATGAATGAATTTGTTTGGTGCATGCCTGAATAAAGTTACTTGCTGTTATGTGTAGCAGCAATAGTGAAGCACCGAGGAGCTGATGGTACAGTATGAGGATGTTTTTCTTATTTAGGCTGTGGACCTCTTATTGGTTTTACGAAAATCCTAAATGTAAAAAAATATGTACACATTTTTCAGCGCTATATGTTGTGTAGAGTAGAGTACAGTTTACGAGAAGATGACTGTATCAGCATTACAATCCCCTCCGTCGTAAAGCAGGATCATTAAGTCAATGGTTTGTGAACAATAACGTTCCTGATCCCAGTTTCACAATTTGGGGATGAGTAAGAGCGGCAAATTCGTTCCAGATCCCAGCGTCAACAACACTACCTTCTCTGGTTTCAGCTCTTGAGGGATAATGGTTGCAATTCTTCCATAGGCATTCAGACATGTCGTTGAACGTGTCCACAGCAGAACACAATTCCTTATAAAGGAGAAGGGTTGACAGGCTCCATCTTACACTGGGTAACGAAGTCATGCGATAGCGATATGCACGTACACAGATGGCCCTAGCGTCGCGTACACAGGGTTTAAAAGGGCAGTGCATTGGCGGAACTGTCATTTGTATTCAGCCTTCCGACATGAGTTTGACCACACGACAGGAAGACTTCGAACGTCGTAAGGTAAATGGAGCTAGAAGCATGGGACTTTCTACTTCGAAAACTGTCAAGAGTTTCAGGACTTAACTCTCACCATGGACGACGCTGTGGCAGGCGGCCTTCATGTAACGACCGAAAGCAGCGGCGTTTGCACAGAGTTTTCAGTACTAACAAACAAGCACAGAGTGTAAAAAAAAAAAAATAAAAATAAAAAAAACTGCTGAAATGAATGTGAGACATACTACGAAGGTATCCGTCAGGACAGTGCGGTGAAATTTACGTTAATGGATCATGGCAGCAGATTTTCGAGTGCTTTTGCTAACGCCGGTCGTGGTGGCCGAGCAGTTCTAGGCGCTTCAGTCCGGAACCGCGCGACTTCTACGCTCGCAGGTTCGAAGCCTGCCTCGGGCATGGATGTTTGTGATGTCCTTAGGTTAGTTAGGTTTAAATAGTTCTACGTTCTAGGGGACTGATGACCTCAGATGTTAAGTCCCATAGTGCTCAGAGCCATTGGAACCATTTTGAGTTTTTGCTAACAGCACGACATCTCCTGCAGCGCCTCACTTGGTTTCGTGATATATCGGTTGGATCGCAGACGACTGGAAAACAGTTGGTAAGCTGTTGACCAGATTCAAGCGTGGAGCAGACCCCACGGAGCCAAGGACCCAATTTGTCAACTAGTCACAGTGGAAGCTGGTGAAGGCTCCATAAAAGTGTGGGTTGTGTTTATATGGAACGGGCAGGGTCCTCTGGTCCAACTGAAACGATCATTGACTGGAAACTCTTATGCTGGACTGCTTGGAGATCATTTGCAGCCATTCAAGGACTTTATGATCCCAAACAACGATGGAATTTTTATGGATGACGATGCGCTATTTCACTGGGCCACAACTGTCCGCGATTTATATGAAGAACACTGTGGTCAATTGGAGCAAGATCGCCCGACGCAAATCCAATCTAATATTTTTGAGCCATTATAGAGAGATCAGTTCGTGCACAAAACTCTGTACCGGCAGTACTTGGCAATTTTGGACGGCTATAGAGGCAGCATGGGTCAATATTTCTGGAGTCCATGCCGAGTTGCTGCACTATGCTGGGTAAAAGGAGGTCCGCCACGGAATTAAGGGGTATCCCGTGACTTTTGTCGCCTCAGTGTAGTGTCCAAAAAAAAGTGTATGAAATCTTATGGGACTTAACTGCTAAGGTTATCAGTCCCTAAGCTTACACACTACTTAACCTAAATTAACCTAAGGACAAACACACGCATCCATGCCCGAGGGAGGACTCGAACCTCCGCCGGGACCAGCCGCACAGTCCATGACTGCAGCGCCCTAGACCGCTCGGCTAATCCCGCGCGGCAGTGTAGTGTCCATTAATACATGTCCGGATGAGCCGTGAGTGGCTCGTGTTCGTGCCATCTCATACTTAACATCCTGTTTTTGACCATTCTGCAACCTATTTACGTTAAATACTATTACTGGTGTCACTGAGTTGCTGCCTTGCCTGGCCGTGAGCGGCAGCAGCAGCACTTACCGATATAAACGCTGCCGTATTATCTTTGCTGGGCTGCTATTACTTCCCGGTCGTCGTGTGTCGACCAATCACCTGGAATGTGCCAGCAGTTAGTTCGGACCTGGCAGTGTTTGAGTTGGCACGCGGCACAAGTTCAGTCGGGGCGCAGCAGCAGTGGGGTCCGGGCCGCCATAACTCGCCCGACGGTTGCCGACACACATGATTGGAGTGGCGACGACTTTGGTTGGTCATGCCAGACGATGTGTATTTGGCCGGCGATCGCGTATGGGTTGGCTGTGTGTGCCGGCTAGTGATTCGTCCCTGTCATTGTACTGTCACTGCCGTTAGCGTTGTCTAGTTCTTAGTGCAAGTGTTCGTGAAACTGTGTGTAGTTTGGGTGATTTTGGCTGACAAGTTATTTTAAATGTTGTCGGCGTACTGGTTCTGAGGAGTCAGTCGGATGGCATGGAGCGGTGAGGATTTCTCAGGGTGGCGTAGTTTGGCCAGCCCCGCTGGCGGTCTCTACGCGGTGTCGGAGTGCGTGGTTCTGTTCCCGTTGCTACGAGGTCTGTAGTTCACTGACCCTGGACATGAAAACTGAGTTTTTATTTAACTTACCAGCAAGTGAAGACTGCTCACATTGTGTCGTTTGGAGTTCGTTGTCGGCTGTTGGGATATTCCCGCGAGAAACAATTCGGTTTTCAAGTTGGAAAATTCTAGCCACCCTCCTGTGGAGTTTCACTGTATTTGGTTATTTGAACTGAAGTGCACCAGCAGGATCTTCTGCCTTGTGGCCGTTTACGTTCTAGTTACCTACCCTGGCCATTGACGTAAATTTCAGGCAGTGTAGTTTCTTCATCGAGTTCTTGCTGTCCAGCACGGTATGTAGTTTGACAACTCCATATATGATTAGTTGTGGGCGCCAATATCTTCTACGTTGTTCCGTTGAACTCCCTGTTGTGATCTGGTCGGGTGAAGTGGAAGTTATCTTGTCGGTGGGTCAGTTGACTGTCGGTCGGTTGGGTTGTCGTCGGATCGTGAATGGCTGGCCCGACTGCCTGTCTCACCTAAGCGAGTGTTAGTGTTTGAATTATAGGCCGACCGTCGAACATCTGAGCGCCCTTGGGTGTACTGCCCTATTTTTTTCATTTGTTCTTGTTGTTTGTACTTGTATGGCTCCTAGCCAAATTTTTTTAAAAAAATTTAGTGTTGTTTTGCTCTTAAGGACTTCAGCCTAGTTTGAAGTACTGTTTCATGTAAGGCCTTTGGTGTTTAAAAAAGATTATGATACGAAGTTTTAAGTGTTAGGCCTTCAGCCGATTTCAATTAAACACGTGTGTCGCGTCCCAGCACAGCCTCACTATACCAGAATGAAGTAATTGCGAACTGCGTAGCGCAATCGGAACGTTAACGACAATGGGTTAGTTATAAATTGTAGTCAACCTTTATATCGGAGATAAGAGGGAGAGAATCTCCTTGGTTTGAAGCAAATAAGTTTCCTGAAAATAGGTTACAGAATTGCAATAGGCAGAAAAGTTTGGTTAGTTTCTCTCAAGTTTATTCTCACATATACTTATGTGAGGTGTTGGACCATAAACCCCTTAGTAAGGTTCAGTCTATTTATTCGGACTTGCTACTTCAAAGCTAATTGCCGGTACATATAAGAAACAAGAACAAAGCAGTCACTTGTTCTTGGTTAGCACTGAAATCTCTCTAAGTAATTGAGACAAAGACTGACAGCCTCTGCTCAACACTATTCCAATGAAACACTAAAAATCCTACTTGACCTGCAGTTCTTGAGTGTCCACCAGAGTCTATCACCGTCTTCTCGTAGTTGAAGTCTTTATCAGCTGTATCAGCTGCTATGGGCCTACTCGGCCCCGCTGGCGTCTCGCTGCGGAATCTCCAAACTGTCGGCACTGACTCTGAATCTGCATCTAAATCCCTGCTTCTAGCTATTCCGCTGCCTGGCCTTTTATTTCGTTTCTCATGTACTTGGGTGCACACGAGTTAATTTGTTTCATAAGACCCTTTCTTTTCTACGTGATTGGATTACACAAGAATGCCTATGGCTCCACACGACACTCCCGTTTCTAATTGGTCGGCTTGCCCAAGACTGCCTTCGGTTCCACACGACACTTTCGTTTCTAGCTGCACACAACTTAATTTGGTTCCACACGAGTCTTTTCCGCACGTGACTAACACTCTCTACGGCCGCGGGTTCGAGTCCTGCCTCGGGCATGGATGTGTGTGGTGTCCTTAGGTTAGTTAGGTTAAAGTAGTTCCAAGTTCTAGGGGACTGATGACCTGCTCAGAGCCATTTGAACCAACTAACACTCTCTCTTTCTGTATCATCGCCCTGGTGTTTGCGTCTTCCATTGCTCAAGTTTGATTCATACTGCTTGATCTGGAAGGAAGTCAAACACTAAGTTATTTGATCAACAAGCCATACTTGGCAGCCTCCGCCGCTTATCTTGTCCCTACGTCCTGGTGGACTATTTCTTAATGTGGGCTGGCTGTTTGCCTATGGAGCCTCAACTCTTATTATGGTCACAAAAGCAAGAATAAAAATAAAAATTTTCTACAGTCACAACACTTGTTTACTTCAGCCTAACTATAGAACTGTTTTAAGATAAGGCTTGCCTGTTAAATTTCTGATTATGTTTGCGTTTTAAGTTATTGGCCTTCTGCCGATTTTAAATTAAAATGGCTTTCAGCCTGTAGTTAAGTCCCAAGGATTAAAGCTGTCAATTTTTTTCTATTTAAATTTTTGGGATCTTGTAATGTTTGATCAAATAATGAAGTTGTATGTTCAAGTGTAACTGACAGCCCCTATTTTTGCCCCTTTCCACAATTTATTTTATCTACCGTGTAATGCGGGATTAGCAGGGCGTCTCACCGGATACTTATTATCATTTCGAGTACAACACTACAAAATGCGCTTACAGCTTGTTGGCGAGGGTCGCCCGCAACTTGCTCTGAGCACGCGTGAACAGGTCTGTGGCCCCCGGACACGTGTTTGCTGTCACCACCCAATACAGTTTCGATGCGTGTAGCGTCCGAGAGCTGCAACTCCTCCGGGAGCAGATAATGCATTCACAATCAATTGCATGTTGCCGGACCCGTCGCTTATTTGACAGGGTAGCACTATGTCGTTCGATCTCGTTCATAATTCAGCGACGGGACACGCAGTAGCAACGTAATCCTTTCAACGAACACGTGTCGACGGTAGGGCTTTGTTCCTCATTATACTCGATTCTCAATTCTATTTCCACAGCTTTTGATCATTAATAACTGCCTGTCGTTGGATTCAGTATCGTTGGTACAGACTGTCTCTGCTAGCTACCGCATCTGTACTTGCTCTCTATGCCACTTCATACAATACTGGCTTGTTTATAAACTGTTATCGTCATTTTCAGAAGCTGATGTCTTCTTAACTCACGAATTTAAGCCTAAATTTAGAGTTGTCAGTGCTTCTGACCCATCTACAGCAAGACAGGTGAGGATGACATTGCTAAATCCTTGGAAATATATTTGATAATAGTTTCAGTTGGGAGGAACACTGCCAGAAAACTGACAGAATAAAGTAAATGTGCGGCTACCGTCCTAATCCATCTGTATATATACAGCTACGAGTACACTCCACTAGTCAGCTTACGGTCTGTGGCGTAGGATATTGCTCGTGTGAATTCCTGTTCCCCGCCCTTTTCCATTCGCGAATGGGATGTGAGAAGGAGAATTATGGGTAAATCTCCGAATTGGCTCTATTTCTTGGATTTTCTCGTTATGCTCATTTGGAGAGACGTATGTGAGGGGAAGTAATACACTCCTGGAAATTGAAATAAGAACACCGTGAATTCATTGTCCCAGGAAGGGGAAACTTTATTGACACATTCCTGGGGTCAGATACATCACATGATCACACTGACAGAACCACAGGCACATAGACACAGGCAACAGAGCATGCACAATGTCGGCACTAGTACAGTGTATATCCACCTTTCGCAGCAATGCAGGCTGCTATTCTCCCATGGAGACGATCGTAGAGATGCTGGATGTAGTCCTGTGGAACGGCTTGCCATGCCATTTCCACCTGGCGCCTCAGTTGGACCAGCGTTCGTGCTGGACGTGCAGACCGCGTGAGACGACGCTTCATCCAGTCCCAAACATGCTCAATGGGGGACAGATCCGGAGATCTTGCTGGCCGGGGTAGTTGACTTACACCTTCTAGAGCACGTTGGGTGGCACGGGATACATGCAGACGTGCATTGTCCTGTTGGAACAGCAAGTTCCCTTGCCGGTCTAGGAATGGTAGAACGATGGGTTCGATGACGGTTTGGATGTACCGTGCACTATTCAGTGTCCCCTCGACGATCACCAGTGGTGTACGGCCAGTGTAGGAGATCGCTCCCCACACCATGATGCCGGGTGTTGGCCCTGTGTGCCTCGGTCGTATGCAGTCCTGATTGTGGCGCTCACCTGCACGGCGCCAAACACGCATACGACCATCATTGGCACCAAGGCAGAAGCGACTCTCATCACTGAAGACGACACGTCTCCATTCGTCCCTCCATTCACGCCTGTCGCGACACCACTGGAGGCGGGCTGCACGATGTTGGGGCGTGAGCGGAAGACGGCCTAACGGTGTGCGCGACCGTAGCCCAGCTTCATGGAGACGGTTGCGAATGGTCCTCGCCGATACCCCAGGAGCAACAGTGTCCCTAATTTGCTGGGAAGTGGCGGTGCGGTCCCCTACGGCACTGCGTAGGATCCTACGGTCTTGGCGTGCATCCGTGCGTCGCTGCGGTCCGGTCCCAGGTCGACGGGCACGTGCACCTTCCGCCGACCACTGGCGACAACGTCGATGTACTGTGGAGACCTCACGCCCCACGTGTTGAGCAATTCGGCGGTACGTCCACCCGGCCTCCCGCATGCCCACTATACGCCCTCGCTCAAAGTCCGTCAACTGCACATACGGTTCACGTCCACGCTGTCGCGGCATGCTACCAGTGTTAAACACTGCGATGGAGCTCCGTATGCCACGGCAAACTGGCTGACACTGACGGCGGCGGTGCACAAATGCTGCGCAGCTAGCGCCATTCGACGGCCAACACCGCGGTTCCTGGTGTGTCCGCTGTGCCGTGCGTGTGATCATTGCTTGTACAGCCCTCTCGCAGTGTCCGGAGCAAGTATGGTGGATCTGACACACCGGTGTCAATGTGTTCTTTTTTCCATTTCCAGGAGTGTATTTTGCCCGACTCTTCCCCTTAATGCACTCTCTCAGAATTTCAATAGTAAAATTCTCTGTGATGCACAGCGCCTCTCTTGTAACGAGACTGAGCCGTAGATCTGTGGAAACTTGTCGCCTAGTCAAATGAATCACGTTTCTTTCTGCACCTGGTCGATGATTGTGACTGGTGACTGGCTGCTCGGAACATGCGCAGAGCCGTGGACGCAGCGGTACAGGTAGTCTGTGGGGACATTCAAGTGGTCTTTTATGTGACCTATGATAGTAATTTAGGGTACCATGACAGTTGTCGACTGTGTGAACGCTATTGAGAACTGCCTGAACTCCTTGATGTTTTCCAACAGCCTAACTGTCTCTATAAGAAGGACAGAAACGGCCACAGGATTTGAAAAACACGATACTGAACTCATGCTGACATGTTGGTCTCCAAATTCGTCTAATCGAAACCCAACGGTTTACTTCTGGGGCACTATCGAGCATCAGCTCCGCATCCACAAACCATCGGCTCGTAATTTACGGCAACTGCGTGACCTGTGAGTAAACCGCTGGTGCCACATACCTTCAGAAACCAAGCACTTGTCTAATCCATGCCACGCAGTAAGGCGGACCAACGCGCTATCTAAGAGTTGGTCTTAATGTTTTGGCACATCAGTGTACAAAGTCTACCATGGCAGTAGAAGCTGTTGCTACAAATTAAGTCAGAGACACTAACGAAGCTAAGATAATGAAACAATATCTTTAACTCACAGTACACGAAAGGTGCAAAAGAACTGGACTGAACACATGAACAGCCGGTAGGATTGTGGTTAAGCCACGTCCAGCCATCCAGAGTTAAGTTTTGAGTGGTTTACTAAAACTGATTAAGAGGAGACGAAGGCAAGTGGACTTCAAAAATTCGATTTTTAGATTTTAGTATATTTGAAATGCCTGGTCTCTTCTGCGTGAAACAGTTTTTGTTTCATATAAATACGACAATTTTTTCGTAAGATATGATGGTTTTCCCGACGCTCTGTGCAATCTGGGGACGGTGACAGCAAGGCTTATGACTGGGTATGTGCAGAACAACCCTATGGTCCTAATGTCACAATTTCTAAATTAGAGTGCATTGGGCATGTCCAGAAGAGAATGGAGTCCAGGTTGAGAAGATTATTGAAAGAAAAGTCAAAAACAGTATTGGAAGATGGTAAGAAGATAGGTGGTGAAGGCCGCCTGACAAATGTTGAAATAGATAGATTGCAGAATTATTATGGCTTGGACATAAGAAGAAATGTGGGGAATTTAGAAAACATGAAAAAAGCTGTATGGGTTATCTTTTTCCATAAGCTTTTCACGGTCTTTGCCCGAATGATCCTGACACTTGGTACAAGTACAGGAGAAGTGCCAGATATGACCACAAACATTCTTTACCCGCATCAGTAATGAATGAAATTAAACCCACATTTAGAGACCTTTGTAAAGATACCTTGTTGAAGAAACGTTTTAAATTAAACCCAGATTTAGAGACCTTTGTAAAGATAGCTTGTTGAAGAAACGTTTTAATCGGAAAACCCAAAATTTACATGAATGTGTGAATTCTGTCATTTGGAACCGGTTACCGAAAACTGTATTTTTTCCGCTTACAACCATCAAATTTGGTGTTTATGGTGCTATTTTGCCAGTCGGTGTGGCCGTGCGGTTCTGGCGCTGCAGTCCGGAACCGCGGGACCGCTACGGTCGCAGGTTCGAATCCTGCCTCGGGCATGGGTGTGTGTGATGTCCTTAGGTTAGTTAGGTTTAAGTAGTTCTAAGTTCTAGGGGACTGATGACGACAGATGTTAAGTCCCATAGTGCTCAGAGCCATTTGAACCATTTTGATGCCATTTTATGCTTCAATGATGTTGTAATTAGCAAACTGGATGTTTTGGAATTATTGGGCATAAAATGTAGTGGAAATACTGCAAAATCCTTCGTGCAAATAGATAAAGAGAGAATCCGCAAAGCAGATATGGCTAATTTAAAATGCACAAAAGAAGCCAGACAGAAAAGGAGAGGGACCGAGAGAAGAAAAGAAGATCAGCAAGATTCAGATGATGCTCGGTGTAGTGCAGGAAAATATTAGTGGTAAGTAATTCACATCGATAACTATACTAGAATTGCAATATTAAACTTTAAATTGATTTTTCTCAAAACAACATTTTTTTTTACCTTCAGGCACCATTATCTGATAAACTAATGGGCTTAGAAACATGAAATTTGGTCAATCTGTACTGCAGATGCTAATAAATTACTGGAAGTAAACTGAGAACCACCAAACAATCAGAAACTGTTTTATAATAATTAATGTACAAAAATAGTTAAATTTACTAGTGAAAGAATAAAATTTTTTTCTTCAAAATCATAAAAGGTAATACGATCATTTTTCTTGTAAATTGAGACATATATATATATATATATATATATATATATATATATATATATATATATATATATATATATGTGCAGTAAAACTTTCATTGCTTTATCACTTATACTTCTTTAGAAAAGTGTACCTATTCAAGGGGTAAAATAGCATTGGCAGAATAGGGATGAAAATTGCCTTCTGTCTCCCCTTAAGGCGAATACGGCCATGAGTTTCGTTCCTATTATAAGGAAATTAAAAGTCGGAGGAACATTAAACCATAAACGTATGCTCCTGAATCAAAAAAACAAAAAATAAACATGTTACAATAAACTGTTTGTCTCGCTAGGCTAAAGCGTTACCAGATAAACTGTCCTTTGTAACTCGGTTAAGGCTTCGGCAGGGGGCATGATATAGCAAGGGCAGAAAGGATTTCTTACGTTTACGCCCGGCTGCATTGGAATCGCGTTTCATGTTTGAAAAAGTACAGTGAATCGTTCAATACGAAACATATAAAACAAGTCCCACTGATCCGTTGTGATATTCCCTGCTCAGGTCAGTTAGGCTACATCGTCCAGTGATGTAATTCCGCGATTCGGAAAAAGGCGGTACGTAAATTGTAGTTGTAAAAAAAAATGGACCCACAACAGGAGGAAGGAACAAACAAAATGAAACTTCACCTACTGAGAGAGTACGTGTTGTTATTTCAGTGATAACAAAATCGATCGCAATTTACAAAGAAATTGACAGTATCACCCACTTATCACTAGGACGTTGTTCCCTCTCTGGCCTGGATGCTCGCACTAATTCAGTTGGGAGTGGTGTCACAAAGCCGTTGTAGTCTCTCCTGAGGCAAGCTGACCCAAAACATTTGTAACTGGGCCTTGGTATCCTTGGGGCGGATTTGACGTCAGAGCTGGTCTCACACATATTCCGTTGGGGACATATTTTGGGAACTGTTTGGCCACAGGAGTTCCTCAACATCACGAAGACAGTTCGTAAACTCGCCACGTGTCGATGAGAACTGTAGGAACATGGCACAACGATACTGTTACATGAGAGATATTGCATGAGGATGCGGGGTGTCCGTAAAGCGTAGTTGTGGCGTCAGAGTTCCATCAGTCACTATCATCCGTGACCTGAAGTCACTCCCGATGGCTCCCTACACCTCGACGCCAGAGTAACACGCTGTGCCTCTCCAAAACTTTGGAAGAATTGGGTCTCTTCCCGGGTATCTGCCATATTCGCCGACGATGATCATCCAGGGCAGTGCAGAACCGCAGCTCATCGCTGAACACACTGCGACGCCATTCGTCAGCAGTCCATGCTTTCGGAACTCGACACCACTCAAGATGCGGAAGTTTTGATTGTTATGTTAACAGCAGCCTACTGGCCATTACTAATGTATTAACAGCCTCCACTATACTGACTCGACTCGATCAGATCTACTATTCACACACAGAAACTGTCGAACTACAATTTATCATTCGAAGATTACCTTTATTCGTAACTTCATTCACCAGAGATGACCTATGGTCAGAACGTATTATCTCTGAGCACTAGAAATGGAAATAATATTGAACTTCTGTAAAATCTTGACGTCTGAGAATACTGAAATTTGACACAGCCTTCTCAAATTACTTCACCAAACAAGACGAAGTAACTATTCCAGAACTCGAATCAAGAACAACTGCTATCATGAGCAACTTAGAAGCAACTCAAACCGCTTAATAAGAGCAAGCCTTTTGGCCCAAACTGTATACCAGTTAGGTTCCTTTCAGACTATGCTGATAGAATAACCCAATATTTAACACTCATATACAATCTCTCATTCGATGAAAGATCCATACCCAAAGACTGCACAGGTCACACTAATATGCAAGAAACGCAACAGGAGTAATCCAATACCGCACAGGCCTATATCATTAACTTCTACATGCAGCAGGATTTTGGAACATACATTGTGTTCGAACATTATGCATTATCACGAAGAGAACGATGTATTGACACACAGTTTCTCGGGAAACACAACTAGCTCTTTACTCACACGAAGTGTTTAGTGCTATTGACAAAGGATTTCAAATTGATTCCTTATTTCTAAATTTCCAGAAGGCTTTTGGACACTGTACATCAGAAGCGGCTTGCAGTCAAATTGCGTGCTTATGAAATTTCGTGTCAGTTATGTGACTGGATTCGAAATTTCCTGTCAGAGAGGTGACATTTCGTGGTAACTGGAGGTAGGTCATCGAGTAAAAAGGAAGTGATCTCTGGCGTTCCCAAGGTAGCGTTATAGGCTCTCTGCTATTCCTTATCTCCATAAATGGTTTACGTGAGAATCGGAGCAGCTGTCTTAGGTTGTTAGCAAATGATGCTGTCGTTTCTCTTCTAGTGAAGTGGTCAGAGGATAAAAACACATTGCCAAACGATTTAGGAAAGATTTCTGTGTGGTGCAAAAATTAGCAATTGAGCCTAAATAATTAAAAGTTTGAAGTCATCCACATGAGCACTAAAAGGAATCCGTTAAACTTCGGTTACACGATAAATCAATGAAATCCAAAGTTCGTAAATTCAACTAAATACCCAGGAATTACTTCCATTAGAAAGAACACCTTGAAAATGTTATGGGGAAGGCTAACCAAAGATTGCGATTTATTGGAAAAACACTTGAAAGATGCAAAAGATCTACTACAGAGACTGCCGTCCGCCCCGATAACTGAGTGGTCAGTACGACGGACTGTTATGCCAAGGGGCCCGGGTTCAATTCCCCGCTGGGTCGGAGATTTTCTCAGCTCAGGGACTGGGTGTTGTGTTGTTATAATCATCATCATCTCATCCCCATCCATGCCCAAGTTGCCTAGTGGTGTCAACTCAAAAGACTTGCACCAGGCGACTGATCACCCCGACAGGAGCTCTTGCCACATGACATTTCATTTCTTTTGAAAGAGACTGCCTACACTACGCTTGTCCGTCCTCTTTTGGAGTACTGCTTCGCGGTTTGCAATCCTTGCCACACAGGATTAACGGAGTACATCGAGAAAGTTCGAAGGAGAGCAGGACGTTTTGTATCTTCGAGAAATGGAGGAGAGAGTGTCGCGAATATGAGACAGTATCTGGAGTAGACATCATTAAAACAAAGGCGTTTCTCGTTGCGGTGGGATCTTCTCAAGAAAATTTCAGTCACCAGCTTTCCGTACCGAGTGCAAAAATATTTTTTTGTTGGCGACCTACATCTGGAGAAACGATCGTCACATTAAAATAAGGGAAATGAGAGCTCGTTTGGAAGGATATAGGTGTTCGTTCCTTCCGCACGCTGTTCGAGAGTGGAATTATAGAGAGTTACTGTGAAGGTGATTCGATGCCCCTCTGCCGGGCACTTAAGTGTGATTTGCAAAGTATCCGTGTAGATGTAGATGTAACGAAGTGTGCTACGTAAAAATTGTAGAGGTAGGATAGGCTTTAATTGAGTAACCATGCTTAAATGGTTACCCGAGGCAGTAGTTATGCAGAGCTGAAGACTCTTGCACAGGACAGGCTAGCGTGGAAAGTTTCATCAAAGTAGACGTCGTTCTGCAGATCACAACAAGACAGGAAGTCTCCACGGTTACCGGATATTACCCGGCAGAGGTGCAATGTGTGTGTGTGTGTGTGTGTGTGTGTGTGAGTGAGTGAGTGATCAGGAAGACGCGAGACGGATCGCGTAACAATTAGCAGGAGCTGCGGCCTCTCCCTGGACGTGAGTCAGCTGGCGGCGCCCGGGCGTTACGGCAAGACGCAGTCCGGGCGCCCACCGCACGCCACAGCACGCCACACCACACAGCTCTCTCCGCCGCGCCGCCGCGGTACTTTCGCCAGCGCAGACTCCGCTGCGAGAGCCGCTTCGCCGGCAGCGGGGGCGGCGCGGCGGCGGGCAATTGCGCAACTGCCGCGCGGAGAAGACAAGCTGAGGAGAAAGAGAAAGCACCGCCGGCTGGTGCCGGCTCAGCCGCCCACGCAGGCCGACCCTCGCGGGCCTCCCGCCTTGCTGCGAGCGCTCGGTACCTCTCGCCGGAAATGGGGACTACCTCAGGTATCCGCCTACAGTACCCTGGATTTACTCTGCAGGCTATAAGTATACAAGCGACCCATTTCCGCTGAAAGTTGTCTCTTTCCTTTTGCTTCGTTGCCCGGTTTGTACATTACGGTTTAGGGTGTCCCACTTGGACAGTTGCAGATGTCACATCTATCTTAAAAAAAAAAAAAAAAGCAGTAGAAGTTAATGCAATAATTGCTGTGGTATAAGCCCGCCCGGCTAGCAGCGCGGTCTAACGCACTGCTTCCCCAGCAGGAAGGAGCGCCTGGTCTCCGGCACGAATCCGCCCGGCGGATTTGTGTCGAGGTCCGGTGTGCCGGCCAGCCTGTGGATGGTATTTAAGCCGGTTTTCCATCTGCCTCGGCGAGTGTGGGCAGGTTCCGCCTCAGTCACAGTGCGTCGGCGATTGCTGCGCAAACACTGTCTCCACGTACGCATAGACCATAATTACTCTACCAAACAAACATTTGGGCTACACTCGTCTGGTGTGAGAAGTTCCCGGGAAGGGGAGTCCTCTGGGGGCCGAACCGCACAATAGCCCTGGGTTCGGTGTGGGGCGGCGGTCGGGTTGGTGGACTTCTGAACCACTGAGGACTAAGGCGGGATGAAGCCTCTCCGTCGATTCTAGGTCCCCGGTTCAATACACAATACACACACACTCTGTGGTATAACGTTAGTGGACACAGCTTATAAGATTTATACAAAGATAATAAACGAAAGGCCGGCCGTTGTGGCCGAGCAGTTCTAGGAGCTTCAGTCTGGAACCTCCCGACCGCTACGGTCGCAGGTTCGAATCCTGCCTCGGGCATGGATGTGTGTGATGTCTTTAGGTTGGTTAGGTTTAAATAGTTCTAAGTTCTAGGAGACTGACGATCTCAGATGTTAAGTCCCATAGTGCTCAGAGCCATTTGAACCATTTGAATAAACCAAACTCTACAAATTATTGCCGAAAATCTGTTATCCTAAGAACGAAATGGTTTCAGAGAAGCAAGACCCTGTACTGACAATGTTTTCACATTTAAATAAATTATAGGAAAACAAAAAGAGTTCAATAGGAAAACACACATTGCATATTTAGACTCAGAGGAAACCTTCGATCACGTTGTTAATGTATAAGATCCCACTTCTGTACCAATATTCATGTATAAGGGCAGGGAAGGGGAGGGAAGGTTGTTACATATGTCTCGTGATGACAGTGTGTAGGAGGTCGAGCGATCAGGATTTGAGAGTGGGAATCCAGGGCTGCCGTTAAATGACAAAACACAAATTAGGTACAATAAGGAGGATATATTTCAATGTACAGTGTACAACGGGCGCGCCTAGGGTCGGAAGTTACCAGGTTTAGGCTAGTATAGGAGGTCGAACAATTAACTGAAGTGGGCAACGAAAGGGGAAGCGGTTCATGTTAATTTACGTTGGTGCCTTCCGAAAAGACGGCTGTTCTGCTCGAGGTCTGGATTACAAGAGAGAGAGGCACTCTCTTCCGCACCGCAGAGCATTCCAGCGTCCACACATGTGACCTGTATCCTACGCACACTGTAAGACTATGCTATTTCACAACGCATACCCGTAAACCAAAGAGCCCGACAAAGTTGTAGCTTATCACCCACACTTTTTAATATATACACTGACGATATGACTGAAACATGTAAAGAACAAATTGATCCAGACTTGAGATTATCACACGACATATTTTTAATACGGTGCTTTTTGCTGACGATCTTTCAATTGTACGCCATAGCGAGACTTTGCTGAAAAGATCCATCTACTGAATGAACCAAATTTCTAAACAGTACAACATGAAAATATCAATCCAAAAACAAAAGTGATGGATTTCAAAGAGACACAACAGCTGAGGGCTAAGATCATAATAGGAAACAAAACCACTGAACAAGTCAGTCACATCAGTTACCTGGGGAATATTATAAGCTACCAAAATGAAATTGACATTCGATACATACTGCGGAATCATCGAATGATGTGTGAAACAATCAATAGAACAGTGAGAAATAAAGTGATAGAAGACACAAAAACCAAATTCTGTGATGGCCACACTGCCATTTCGAAGTGAAACATGGACAGTTATTAAAAATCGAGAGGGTAGAAACCAAACTGCAGAAATGAAATTTAATGGAAAGTTAAGGGCTGCACAAGACGAGACAGGCTAAGAAACTAAATAAGTGCAGAACTTGAGATATATGTTGCAAATGAGAAGTTCAACTCTAATCGGCAAAGCCGGCTAGCACATCTACACACAATCCCAGACTTATGACTTACATTTCAGAACTTTAGGTAGAACATCCACAGCAAGACGAAGAAAAACATGGTGGGATACGTAGAAAACGGAACAGGCCTATTGCCTAGATCATGGTGAAAGAAAAGAAGAACTTTTCTTGCGTCTGACGTTGTCAGTTTCCTATAATATTAAGTTCACTGTTATTACTCTGGATTCGTCTAATTGCACAAAAAAATTTCGTGGCATACGAGATCGCCTTTGTTATTTGCAAAGCATCATCAGTGGCCTGAATTACGAGGGGCGTTCAGAAAGTAAGCTCCGATCGGTCGCGAAATGGAAACGACTATGAAAATCCGATAAAGCTTTGCACAGATGTGTTGGGTAGTGTCTCTAGTACAACCCCAGTTAGCATCACGTCGCTCTTCTCATTTCTGAGCTCGCAGTGAGTGCGTAAAGATGTCTAGAAAATAGTGTCTGCCGCCAAGTACGAGGGCCTGGTGAGAAATTTCGCCTGAAGCTATGCAGCTAACATTACATAACTGTCGTGCTGTTTCGTCTTCACGACAATTCTCAGCTGCATTCTGCAGGGGCAATGAAGATGCTCCTGCATCGTTTTCAAATCGAAATGTTAGATTACCCACAATACAGTCCGCAATTGTCTCCCACTGAGTTTCATCTCTGGTCACATGAACCGCTGCCTATGAAGACAACATTTTGACACAGACAACGAGGTGTAGGCCAGCGTGGAGAATTGGCGGAAAGCACTGGCGGCTGCCTTCTATGATGAGGCTATTGAAAAGTTGGTACAACGCTATGACAAAAGTCTAAGTCAGAACGGCGACTACGTAGAGAAGTAGCTGAAAGGTGTAGCTAATTGTTACAAGCGAAACATTTCTGATGTTCACTGTGGTTTCAATTTGGCAATCAATCGGAGCTTACTTTCTGAACAGGCCTCGTATATACATATTTGTTTGTACTATTTTGTTTTACATTTTGACATTATAAATGAGAGTTATAAACAGTTTTGGTATTTTCCGCTTTCCTAAAACGTATCAATAGTTTAAATTTCTACAGATCACTAATATCACAATACACATTCGATAGTTGTAAATAACATTTAACAGTTGCTAACGACATCAACAAATGTGCTCTGCAAATAAAATTTTGAGAGACAGTAAGCAGAAGAAGGACAGATGTAAAACGTGAAAAAGAACTGACATGGAGCAGCATCTACAATTATTGTCAGTAGAAATTTACAATATCATTGCGCCATAGAAAATCAAAAAGTGCCAGCGACGCTTCAACCTCGGTGTATAATGATCAATAGATAAAGCAAAAGACTATAAACACAAATGTGTACCGGTATATATTCCAGGCCCCTTGGATATGCCTTATAAATAATAAAGCGAAACGCTTGTGTCACAAAAAATTTGCTTTATACGGTTGTTATTGTACTGAGACAAAGCAATAACTCTCAACATGATGTCCCATTTCTCTCGACGCAAAATAAAAAATGTATCAAATGCAATTTTTTTGAGTCATCGATCTTCTCAATGGATTGATGCGGCCCGTCACGAATCCCTCTACAGTGCCAACCTCTTCACCTCAGAGTAGTACTTGCAACTTACGTCCTCTACAGCTTCCTCTAGTACAATGGAAGTCGTTCTCTGATGTCTTAACAGATGTCATGTCATCCTGCCCCTTCTCCTCGTCAGTGTTACCCAAATATTCCTTTCCTCTCCGACTCTAAACAGAACCTCCTCATCCCTTACCTTACAAGTTCGATCCATATAATTTCCAACCTACTTCTGTAGCACTACATCTCAAATGCTTCGATTCTCTTCTGCTCCGGTTTTCCCACAGTTCATGTCTCACTACCATACAATACTACACTGCAGACATGCATTCTCAGACGTTTGTTCCTCAAATTAAGGCAAATGTTTGATACTAGTAGACTTCTCTTGGCCAGAAATCCTTTTTTTGCTATTCTACTTTTTATGCTCTCCTTGCTCCGACCGCCATTGGTTATTTTGGTGGCTAAGTAATAAAATTCCTTAACTTAATCTACTTCGTGACCATCAATCCTGATGCTAAGTTTCTCGCTATTCTCATTTATGCTCCTTCTCTTTACTTTCGTCTCTCTTCGATTTATTCTCAGTCCATATTCTGTATTCATTAGAGTGTTCATTCCATTCAGCAGATCATGTTATTCTTCTTCACTTTCACTCAGGATAGCAATATCATCAGCGTATCATATCATTGATATTCTTTCACCTTGAATTTTAATTCCACTCCTGAACCTTTCCTTTATTTCCATCATTGCTTCTTCGATGTATAGATTGAACAGTAGGGGCAAAAGACTACATCCCTGTCTTACACCCTTTTTAATCCGAGCTCTTCGTTCTTGGTCGTCCGCTCTTGTTATTCCATCTTGGCTCTTGTACACATTGTATATTACCCGTCTCTACCTATAGCTTAACCCTATTTTTCTCAGAATTTCGAACGTCTTGCACCATTTTACACTGTCAAACGCTTTTTCCAGGTTGACAAATCATATGAACGTGTCTTGATTTTTCTTTCGTCTTGCTTCCCTTATTAACCGCAACGTCAGAATTGCTTCTCTCGTGCCTTTAACTTTTCTAAAGCCAAACTAATCGTCATCTAACACACTCTCAGTCAAAGATTTTTGAAATTCTGATGGAATGTTATCTATCCTTTCTGCCTTATTTGATCTTAAGTCCTCCAGAGCTATATTAAATTCTGATTCTAATACTGGATCCCCTATCTTTTCTAAATCGACTCCTGCTTCTTCTTCTATCACATAAGACAAATCTTCCCCCTTATAGAGACCTTCAACGTACTCTTACCATCACTGCGCTCTCTCCTCTGCATTTAGCAATGCAATTACCGTTGCACTCCTAATGTTATCATCCTTGCTTTTAATTTCACTGAGTGTTGTTCTGACTTTGCCTGTCATATTTACAAGGAATTTGGCAGTACGAACCCCATTCCCGGTGAGCCGTGTGTGGCTCACGTTCATGCTGTTTGTTCTTTGGCATTTTCTCACTTCAAGTGGCGTCTTCTTTCTTCCTTACTTACTGGCGTAACGAAGTTGCTGGCTTGCCTCCTTGCATGGCATCAGCAGCGCTTATCGATACTAGTGCTGTCGTGCTACCTTTGGTGGGACCGCTAGTATTTCCGGATGGTGGTGGTGTGTGGTGGTCAGTCGGTTGGGATGGAGCAGCGAGTAAGTCTCCGCGGCGCTCGGCCAGGCAGGGACCGCTGGCGGCATGGACGCGCTGTTGGATCATAAGGCGCTAGCTGCGAAAGCGACAAAGTTCGTTGACCACCGAACCTGGACGCTGAAGTTGAGTGATCAGATAACCTGTTATGAAACCTCAACTATTGTGACCTCTTTGTTCGTTTGGGGGTTGTTGCTCCCTGGGCCGTTCAGGCTAGCAGCAACGTATGATGTGTTGGAGTTGTCGAAATCTTGCAGCCATCTTCCTATATTGTGATTAATTATTAAATTGGCTGTTACTTGCCAGTAAAGTGCACCAGTGGTATTTTCTGCCCTGTGGCCGGCAACGCCCCAGTAACCTGTCCTGGTTGTTAGTGTGGCTTTCCGGTAGTGTGCCTTTCCTCCTCATCTTGATGCTGTCCGGCACGGCGTGTAGTTCGACAGCCTTTAAGTTGTTTAATTCATATTTTGATCAGAGTGGTTATCGTTCCCTTGGCTGTTTTTAGACGCCAATTTCTGAAGACGTAGTGCTGTTCGTATCCTCGTCGTCGGCCGATATTTTCCATCGTTGTGCTGTTGGTCAGATGGAAGGGAATTGGTAAAATTGTTGGTTGGTCCTTGAGTTGTCCTTAGTTTGGGTTGCCATCCGTTTATTTAACTTCAACTCCTGACTGCCTGTCTCACCTCACCGTACATTTGAGCTACCTTCTCAGGCCGAGCCTTGGTACACTTCTGAGCACCACTTGTTCTATTTGTATTAGATTACGATTTTCGTTTTCGTTGAAAGTATTGTGGGAGGCCTTCGGCCATGTACTAACTCAGTTTATTTTAAATTTTTCATAAAGGCCTTCAGCCATGTAAATTATAATCTTGAAGATCGATTTTATTTTTAAAAAAGTATTTTTCCTTAAAATTTGTTCTGTCTGAAATTGTTTGTAATCCAGGCCCTACGCCGTTAGTTGTTCGATGTGTTATGTGTGGCAGCCGGTCGGAGTGGCCAGCGGTTCTAGGCGCAACAGTCTGGAACCGCGCGACCGCTACGGTCGCAGGTTCGAATCCTGCCTCGGGCATGGATGTGTGTGATGTCCGTAGGTTAGTTAGGTTTAAGTTGTTCTAAGTTCTAGGGGACTGATGACCTCAGAAGTTAAGTCCCATAGTGCTCAGAGACATTAGAACCATTTGTTATGTGTGGCATTCAGCCGAGGATTTACGTGAACCACTTTTAATAAGGCATTCAGCGGAGTGTATTCTTTAAAGGAAAACCTTTTATAAGAAGGAAGGGGTTTATTTTAAATTTTTTGTCTGACTTGTTGTTCAGGCCTTGGGCCGTTGTTTCAAATTTGTTTGTGGCCTTCAGTCGTGCAATAAGTTAATATCTCATTAATTAGGATTTCGGCAGTTTTGTTATAAGTTTAAACAGAAATTCCTTAGTGAGAAAAATTGTTTATTAATGTGTTTTAATTATAGTTGTCCTTCAGACGTGTAGTGTAGGCCTTCAGCCGCTAATGGTTTTCAATTGCATGTTTTTTTAATTACCTTCTATTTTTAATTGCTTTTGATTTCGAAGCCAGGCTTTCAGCCGTTCTTGTTTTTGATATGGTTTCGGGCCTTCAGCCCAGAAAGCATCTCAAGTTTTCTTTAACTAGGCCTTCACCCGTATTGTCTAATTGTGATCTTTAAGACAATGTGTAAATGAGTGGTTCGTAGAAAAATAAAGTTGTGTGTTTTTTTGTGCAACTCACAGTAACTGTTTACGCCCCCATCCACAATCGTTACCTTATCCTGTGCGCTCTCTACGTACCTACCAACCAGGTTTCACCCCGTTTCCGGTCTGGACGCAGGCACTGATTTTTTGGATAGGATGTCGTAAAGCCGTTACAGGACTGTTGTAACTGGTGTTTGATATCCTTGATACTGGGCCGATATATATTCTATTGGATTCAGATCTGGGAATGCTGTTGACTACGGAAATACCTAAAAGCAGACATTTGATAAAGATATGTGTCATATGCGGAGCAACAAGTCGTATTTTGAGTTCACCCTATCTGCAGTATCTGCTTTCAGAATTCACCCAATGAAGATGGCCCACCAATATACGCCGTATGATTTAGTACCTCCACTCCTCCGTAAAAGCACAGAAAAGACCTAATCACATCTACATCTACATCTACATCCATACTCCGCAAGCCACCGATGGTGTGTGGCGGAGGGTACCTTGAGTACCTCTATCGGTTCTCTCTTCTATTCCAGTCTCGTATTGTTCGTGGAAAGAAGTATTGTCGGTATACCTCTGTGTGGGCTCTAATCTCTCTGATTTTATCCTCATTGTCTCTTCGCGAGATATACGTAGGAGGGAGCAATATACTGCTTGACTCCTCGGTGAAGTTATGTTCTCGAAACTTCAACAAAACCCCCTACCGAGCTACTGAGCGTCTCTCCTGCAGAGTCTTCCACTGGAGTTTATCTATCATATCCGTAACGCTTTCGCGATTACTAAATGATCCTGTAACGAAGCGCGCTGCTCTCCGTTGGACCTTCTCTATCTTTTCTATCAACCCTATCTGGTACGGATCCCACACTGCTGAGCAGTATTCAAGCAGGGGCGAACAAGCGTACTGGAACCTACTTCCTTTGATTTCGGATTGCATTTCCTTAGGCTTCTTCCAACGAATCTCAGTCTCTCATCTACTTTACCGACGATCAACTTTATATGATCATTCCATTTTAAATCACTCCTAATGCGTACTCCCAGATAATTTATGGAATTAACTGCTTCCAGTTGCTGACCTGCTATATTGTAGCCAAATGATAAGGGGTCTTTCTTTCTATGTATTCGCAGCACATTACATTTGTCTGCATTGAGATTCAATTGCCATTCCCTGCACCATGCGTCAATTCGCTGCAGATCCTCCTGCATTTCAGGACAATTTTCCATCGTCACAACCTCTCGATGAGGTTGGTACCAAGACAAGACATTGTCAAATTAGAAGTAGCACATGAGCACGTAGGATGTCCATGACGTACCGTTGTGCTGTCAAAGTTCCCTCGATTACTACCACCACTGCCTGAACTAATAGCCAACGGCTCCAGGAGCAGCACAGCTGTGTCTCTGCAAAACAATAGATTGGGAGCTCTTCCCACCTGACTGCCACACTTGCCATCGATGATCATGTGGAGTAGTGTAGAACCGCTGTTCATTGCTGGACACAGAGCGACGGCAGTCATCACCAGTCGACGCTTCCCGGCCACGTCACTCCGCCAAACGCTGCCGGTAGTGTTGTGTTAACTGTAGACTGGGAATGGGATGGCAGTTCCCTAGTGCGGCTGTTGCTAGTCTGTGATCAGTGGTTTGGGATGACACAGAATTTTGCAGGAAGTCCCTTACTTGATGTCGGTTGGCAGACGTAGATCTGAAAGGCCTATGATGTAATTAGTGCACAATACGATGATCCTCGGGGTTTTGGCGGTCAGACATGGTCGACTGTTGTGGTCAGAGGTGCTCTACTGGATCCTGGACGAGTATGCGTGCCCTCACGTCCTCATGCAGTTCAAAATCGGGCTCGCAAATCTGGAATTCGGCCAGCCGGCCAATGCAGACTCATGATAAGGCCCCCCTTTCAAACTTTGCCAGGCGCCAAAGACGCTATGTCACATGAGTACGTGCACTGTGCCGGAATTTCCTCCTAAAGCTTCACATAACTAGCACTGTTATTAGCAGACACAACCCCGCCTCATAAAAGAAGAAACTGAGATAAAAATATAAATAGTTTTAAGAATTGTGCATTTTTGGAAGGTGACTGTCAACAGCCGTGGTGTAATGTATAAAATGCATGTTTGACCATCAGCTGCTTTTATTTTAAACCCAAATGTCGACAGGTTTCAGTCACAGACCATCTTCACGGATTAGGGTCAAAACAGTTTAAGCCACAACATCACACCTGTCATAACTTAAGCAATGGCGACATCTCATGTGTAGAGCATGTCATGAATTCCACTACACAACACAGGACTTTTAGAAGCAAACATACTAATAACAAGCGTAAACAGAACAGTACTGAAGAGAAGATCGGTATTATTTTATTATGATTTTGACAGCTAAAAGGTATTTAAGTGAAAATTCTTTAAACTGCAAATACTTTGGATTACCTATCCTGCGTTCGTCACTCAGGAATCTCTGACTTCTGAACTTCTCTTTAGTGCTGCGCTGTTTACTTTTTTTATTAGTATCTTTGCTTCTAAAAGTCTTGTGTTGTATACTGGCATTCATGACTTGCTCTACACATGAGACGTCGCCATTACTTAAGTAATGAGAGATCTGATGTTGTGGCTTAAACTGTTTTAACCCTAATCCGTGAAGATAGTCTATGACTGAATCCGGTAGATATTTGAGTTTAAAATAAAAGCAGATGATGGTCAAACATGCATTTTATACATTAACAATTAGAATTTTAATGTTAAGGAACGCAGCGGTAACACTCTCGCTACACAGATGTTCAGATTCTGGGAAATTGCAATGGAGCACACAAACGGCAGCTGTTTGCGTAAACTATTATCGAAATAGTTTTTAAATACCTTTCTGTTATGGATTATCATTATGTCAAGTTCAATAGCAGTGACTTTTGACAGGTAGTTCTCCCAATAATGACGTCAACACACTAACGGAAAAATGCGATTGCGTATCGTATACTGTCCAGTAATACCAAAGATTAATTACCATAAATTGCTCAAATTAATCTGAAATTATTTTGTCTAAACACATAAAAGGCAGTGCTATAGAACTGTTCCTAAAACAGAAACACTTTAATGTTATTACTAATAACCTTTTAGACCAGCGAAGAATCACGCTAACAATATACACGCAAGACCGCTATTTAACGTACGTCACAGACCTTAAATGCAATAGCGTCCCTATTGAGCCTTTAGTAAAATCACAGTGAATGCTGATATATTTTGCTAACTTCTTACTTAGGCGTACTACATTGGCAAAAAATCAAAAAATATGTTTAAAATGTATGAACTTTGACAGGTTCAGTCAGCGATCTGTTTTGTTTCTAAGGAAACGCCCGTCAATAATATAAACAATGTCTGTTTTGTTTTGCGAAACTACGTTCACAAGCTTTCAACTTCAGAATAAATGTAGACCAGCCCTCCGTATTTTCAGTATTTTAAGTCACTCACTCACTTTTAAATTCTTTTAAATACAAACTATAGCCACAATTATTTTATTATGGTTTTTATCAAATAAAAGATCTTGAAGAGAAATTTCTTTAACTCGTAAATACTTTCGATTACATGTCTTGCGTTCAACTGTCACTCAAGAACCTCTGAATTTGACGGCTCGTTTCTTCTAGTTAATATTCCACAATTTAAGATCTCGCTTGTTTATATCGTAACGAATGATGTCTCTCAAACAGCAGTTGTTTAGTAACTTTGGGCTGAATGAGAAATCGGGGATTATGTTTTGACTTCTAAACAAAATGACAATTTATTTCCTTCTCTTTACTAACTACGTACAGAGACAAACGGCAACGAGTCATCGACTGACAGACAAAACTAAACGAAATGAAATAATACAAAAAAGTCAACCACAAATCCTAGGTGCTACCTCCACTTTGTAATTCAGTTTAAAACCCAAACTGCAAAATTCTCAGCCACTTCAGAGGTTAGCGATCCGCGATGCCACTAACAGAAACTCAATGAAAATGTCACTCATCACTATTAACTACAGGAGTGATGGTTGCAGTAGAATTCCGCCGAAATATGGTTCAGCTAGGGTCTGGATCAACACGAAACGTTACTATCGCAACTCTGTAAGCTTTATCAGCATTTAAGAAAAAGAAAAGAAGAAAAGAAAAAAACACCGATCTGCGTGTTCCGGAAACAATCTTCAAATCTTCACAAAAATCGAGAACTCCGCTCGACAATAAAATAATTCAATAGCCATAAAATCTTATTCACATATCACCTCAAACACCAAATCCTTTTAATACAGTCGCGGCCGTTACTCTGTGCCTCAGAGAATGCCTTCGTCAACTGTTACAACTAATCACAACAACCGCTTTATAGACGTGCTACAAATACACCATAGCCTGAGCCCCGACTCAGATAGCTTGGTACAATCACTGAAATCAAACAATACTTCTTTGATTCACGATTCACAATCCTCAGAAAACCCCGTTACAAGTACAAAACTTAAATGCCACTCAGTTAACTCAAGAATGCGACATTGCTATAATTCTTCAGAATAAATCGAGAAGCACAATAAAATTAAATTATCAAATTAAAGTAAATTATTTCTAGGCTTTGATAGCCAGTCCTATGCCCTTTACCGCAATCTTTCACCGAATTACACACTTTCAACCATACTTCTAGAATGCGGAAACTTTCTACCTACACAATAAATCGATTCAACCGGTCGATTAATTACTGTCTATAGCTAAACGCATCAGCTCAAGTTAGCGAACAAGCAGCAACTAAATATTCGGTCCTTCTGAACCTCTGCACACAAACCTACTTCCTCTTAAGTGTCTCTAACTGCTCCTCGATGGTAACTAACGTTGCTCGGGCAGGAAACCACAGATGAATCATTCCGTTGACAAAACTGCGGCGCTACGATTATTCTTTAAATATTATGAGTGACAACATACAATGGTCTGCCATTCTTCTAGTGGCCAACTGGTACACGATTGTCTCTGGATCCAGTGCTCTGTGGTTGTCACTGGGCTGACAGATGATCTTTGGTGCCACCTCCCGAATGTGCTGTACAAGGTACTCGAATATCTGCACAAATCCACAAGACTTACATTGCATGCAGAAAGTTACAATTTTTTACATGTTACTTTCCCCATATATTATTCGTCTAGTACCGTTTCAGTAGAATGAAACAAACCCTAAAAAGTTACGTCGCCAAGACTTCGTAAATCGTTCTTTACCAGCACATACGCAGTATTTACGTGTCCTGGATAGTGATACCTCAACATATGACGCTGTTCACGCCACTTACATACCCTACCAAGCCTGGTAACAACACTAAACATGAAAACACTAATGCATCTGGTGGCCGATCTACCTGCCGCAGAGAATAGGAAGCCTAATCATTTACAAATCTGCCGATGGTGTGTACACGTACGTATGTGTACACTTACGGAGTTACATTGACATTTCACCATGTCTTCTCGGTGCTTATTTTATTTATTTATTTGGTCAGATGTTTATTATTGATTTGAAAATAGCTACAATTAATATTAGAGTGCTCAAAGAGGATGGCGATAAGTGAATCGGGACAGCCAGAAGTTTGTGTTATGCACCGAACTCACGGCTGTGTCGGACTTGTAACAAGTGTTTTTGTTCATGTAAAGGAAACGACAGTACGTTTCCAACATTTAAAAGGTGTGTTTTGACTTCCTAAGTAACAGAACCAATATGTTGACCTCGACGGCTAGTGCTCAGCAGAGACAAGGGTATCGCCATGAGTGGCCTAGGGAAGTGTGATAGGACCGTGATTAATTCTATATAAATAAATGATATGGTGAACAGGGTGGACAGCAATTAGCGGTTGTTTGCTGATGATACTGTAGTGTACGGTAAGGTGTCGAAGTTGAATGACTGGAGAAGGATACAATTGGATTTTACACCTAGCTTCAAATGCAGAAAAATGGAAGTTGATACTGACGAGTAGAAAAAACAAACCCATAAATTCGGACACAGCGTTATTAGTGTCCTGTCTGACACAGTCACGCCGTTTAAATATCTGGAAGTAACGCTGCAAAGCGATAAGAAATGAAACGATCATGTGAGCACTGCGGTAGGGAAGGTGAATGGTCAACTTCGGTATAGTGGGAGAATTTTAGCAAAGTTTGGTGCCCCTATAAATTAGACCGGACATAGGACGCTGGTGAGACATCTCCTTGAATACTGTTCCAATATCTGAGACCTGCACCACGCCGGATTAAAGGATGACATAGAAGCAATTTAAAGGAAGCTGCTATACTTTTTACCGGTAGGTTCGATCAACACGTAAGTATTACGGAGATGCCTCGGGAACTGAAGTGGGAATCTCTGGAGGGAAGAAGACGTTATTTTCGAGGAACACTATTGAGAAAACTCAGAGAATCGGTATTTGAACCTGACTGCAGAATGATCTTAGTGCCGCCAACATAAATTTCGCGTAATGACCACAAAGGTAAGATACGAAAATTTAAGGCTCATACGAAGGATTACAGACAGTCGTATTTCGTCTCTGTTTGCGAGTAGACCGGAAAGGAAATGACTAGAAGTGATACACGGTGTCCTCCGCCACGCACCTTACGGTGGCTTCTGGAATACGTATGCAGATGCATATGTAGATGTAGATTTAGATATAGACGCAGAATGCCTTATTTAAGAGCACAGCTAGGTGGCGTTTTGTAATCAGGCACTTACGACGAAGAAGGTCAGTTTCTGGTGCACAGTACACTCCTTTGTTCGGAACACTGCCTGACTCCTGAAGCTCAGTTCAGCTACCCTCAAGACAGAGACCACAAGCCTCTTTCCAAGACTTGGCTGTGGCAAAAATTCATTTCCTGGCAGACTGGGAACATCTCCGACACGGAAATGGAGGCGCCTGCGACCTGTGCGGGAGCACCAGCGAGAATCCCGCCACCCCGCTACACCGCGTCTCCCCCCTCCGTGGCTGGAGAGATTCCCTGAGGGCAACGTTTACGCGAACGCGTCGGAAACAGATTTCCGAATGTGTTTTTCTTCGCTCCGCTCGCAGTCCTCCTTGTTTTCGGTCGTTTTTCGGAGATCAAAAGACGACACCGCGAGGCAGAAGCCGCCACAGCTCGCCTGCAGCGATAGGAGACGGCAAATGAAATTCCGGTTACAGGGACTGTTTCTACGGTAGTTGAACAATTCTGTAACAAACAGAATTTGCGAACACGATCATCAATAAACCTTATTCCCTTAGGACTACACAGCACTTAACCCGTTTTACAGACGTGCTGCTCGTTTCAAATTGCAAGATTAGACTTTCTAGGTACGGAAACTATTTTGTAGATTTAAAACTGAAATATCGGGTCAAATTTGTGTACGGAGTTATGATTCGTGTTCTACATATGTCTCCTATCACAAATTATTTGTAATTTCTAAATACCTGTTTACTTGAATGTAATTTACATTTACTATGTACGCCATTTTTACTGTTCATCAGCCTTCTGACCAGTTTCACAAACCCCACGCAATTTTCTCTCTTAACCCAGCTTCTTTATCTAAGACTAACATCTCCCAACGGCTTCAATCATTTGTCGTTACTTTCTCAGACATCAGTCTTCGGACTGTTGTGATGCGAACCGCTACGAATTAGTTCCATGCGGCAACCTCTTCACTTGCACCCTACCTCGCAACTATTTGTTGGATGTTCTCCAAACTCTGTCCTCCCCTACAGTAATATCGTCTGAAGCTCCCACTAGTACCATGGAGGTTACGCCCTGATGTCTTAACATCCGTTCTATCACCCTCTCCTTTCCTATTACCAGTGTCTTTCGTATATTCATTTCTTCGCCGATTCTGAGAAAAATCCCTCATTCCTGATATTACCAGTCCACCTAATTTTCCACATTATTGTGTAGCAGCACATCTGAAATGCTTCAGTTCTCTTCTGTTCCGCTTTTCTCACTGTCCATGATTCACTACCATACAATGCTATGCTACAAACTTGCATTCCTCAAATTAAGGCCTATGTGTGATACTAGTAGATTTCTCTTCGCCTGGAAGTCTCTCTTTATCCGTGCTAGTCAGCATTGTATGTCTTACCTGGTAAGTCCATCATGGTTTTTTTTGCCACCTAGATAATAGAATTCCTTAATTTCGTCTACTTCCTGACAGTCAATTCTGATGCTAAGTTTCTCGCTGTTTTTTTTATTATTTAATTATTTACACGTCACGTTCCATAGGACCAAATTGAGAAGGAAATTTCCAAGGTCCTGGAATGTGTCAGTACATGAAATTACAACATAAAAATAATAACTTATAAAAATAAAATGTTTATGTACCCGAAAAATGTAAAGCCATAAGTTTAAGTAAACACAATCAACAAAACCATAATCAACTGAATTTTTCAAGGAACTCCTCGGCAGAATAGAAGGAGAGAACCATGAGGAAACTCTTCAGTTTCCATTTGAAGTCGCGTGGATTACTGCAAAGATTATTGAATTCTAGTGGTAGCTTGTCGAAAATGGATGCAGCAGTATACTGCACACCTTTCTGCACAAGAGTTAAGGAAGTCAGACCCAAATGCATGTTTGATTTCTGCCGAGTTTTAACTGAGTGAAAGTTGCTTATTCTTGGGAATAAGCTAATATTGTTAACAAGAAATGACAGTAAGGAATATATATATTGAGGGGCCACTGTCAAAATACCCAGGCTCGTGAACAGGGGTCGACAAGAAGTTCGTGAACATACACCACTTACTGCCTTAACCGCCAGTTTCTGAGCCAAAAATATCCTTTTAGAATGTGAAGAGTTACTCCAAAATATAATACCATACGACATAAGCTAATGAAAATAAGCAAAGTAGACTAATTTTCGTGTCGAACGATCACTCACTTCAGATACCGTTCGAATAGTAAAAGTGGCTGCATTAAGTCTTTAAACAAGATACTGAACTACAGTTTACCATCTATCTGCACACTTAGAAATTTAAACTGTTCAATTTCACAAATCCCATGCCCATTCTGTGAAATTAAAACGTCAGGTTTTGTTGAATTGTGTGTTAGAAACTGTAAAAACTGAGTCTTGCTGTGATTTAACGTTAGTTTATTTTCTATAAGCCATGAACTTAAGTCATTTACATATATACTCCACTAGCCACCAATCGATGTGTGGCCGAGGGCACAATTCGTGCCAAAGTCATATTCCCTCCCCACCCCCCCCCCCCCACCCCTTCCCCACTGTTCCACTCGCGGATCGCACGAGGGAAAAACGACTGTCTGAACGCCTCAGTACGAGCTCTAATTTCCCTTATCTTTGAGTGGTGATCATTGCGCAATTTAAAAGTTGGTGGTAATAATACACGCTCTACATCCTCGACGAAGATTGGATCTCGGAATTTAGTGAGCAGCCCCTTCCGTTTAGTGCGTAGTCTGTCTGCAAGTGTATCCCACTTCAAACTTTCTATGAGATTTATAACGCTCTCTCGATAGCTAAATGTACCGTTCACGAATCTTGCTGCTCTTCTTTGGACCTTCTCAATCTCTTGATTGAGACCCGACTGGTAAGGGTCCCATACAGACGAACAATAAGCCTGGACGAACTAACGTATTGTAAGCAATTTCCTTGGTTGCAGACCGTCATGTGAAATGCTTTTGAACAGGTTTTTTTGTAAAATGTCTTGAGCAGCTAGCTCGGCAACCTACACGCAATCGAAATATCTTAGACTTGGTAGCTACAAATAGGCCGGACCTTATCGACAGTGTCAGTATATAAACGAGGTTAGCGAACATGATGTCAATATAGCAACTATGATTGCGAAAGTTAACAAATCAGACAAGAAGGCTAGGAGAGTATTTCTGCTAGATAGAGCAGATAAGCAGTTATTAACATCTCACTTAGGCAGTGAATTGGCATCACGTAGTTCCAGTAAGCTGGATGTAGAGGATTTATGGGCAAAGTTTAAGCAGATTGGAAGAGTGGTCTGGAGAGTTACGTGCTTAGTAAGTGGATGAAGGATGGGAAAGACCTACTGTGGTTTAACAACGAAATTTGGCGGATGCCGAGGAAGCAGAGGCTGTTGCACTCTAGGTTCAAAAAGGGACTCACAAATGACGACAAGCGAAGGTTAGTAGAGATTCGTGCGTCTGTGAAAAGATCTATGCGCGAAGCATACAACAATTACCACCGTCACATCCTAGCAAAATATCTCGCAGAAACCGGAAAAATTTCTGATCGTACGTAAAATCGCAAAGCGGATCTAAGGCTTCTATTCAGTCCCTTGTTGACCAGTCTGGCGTGTCAGTTGAAGGTAGCAGAAAGAAAGCCGAAATTTCACGTTCAAGAAATCGTTCACACAGGAGAACCGTACAGACATTCCGTCATTTGACCATCGGACAGACTCCCGTATAGACGACTTAGAAATAAGCATACCTGGCGTAGAGAAACATCCGAGTTCGCTTTTACAAAGAGTACCCTACGGCATTGGCCTCTTACTTAGCTTGCATTTATCGAGAACCTCCCGCTCAGCACAAAGTCCCAAGCGACTGGAAAAAAGAGCAGGTGACTCCAGTATACAAGAAATTATAGATTTCCGGAAGGCATTTGACGGGGTGCCCCATTGTAGGTTGTTAATGAAGGTACGAGTATATGGAATAAGTTCACAGATATGTGAATGGCTCGAAGACTTCAATAATAGAGCCCAGTGTGTTGTCCTCGATGGCGAGTGTTCATCGTAGACAAGGGTATAGTCCCGAGTGCCCCAGCTAAGTGCGATAGGACCGCTGTTGTTCTCTACATACATAACGGATTTGGCGGACAGGGTGGGCAGCAATCTGCGGTTGTTAGCTGCTGATGCTGTGGTGTGCGGTAAGGTGTCGAACTTGAGTAACTGTAGGAAGGTACAAGACGACTTAAACATTTCCAGTTGGTGTGATGAATGGCAGGTAACCCTATATGTGGAAAAATGTAAGTTAATACGGATGCGTAGGAAGAACAAACCTGCAATGTTCGGACACAATATTACTACTGTTCTGTTTGACACAGTCAAGTCGTTTAAATTTCTGGGCGTAACGTTACAAAGCAATACGAGGTGGAACGAGCATGTGAAAACCATGGTAAGGAATGCAAATGGCTGACTTCGGAGAGAATTTTAGGAAAGAGTGGTTCACTTGTAAAGGAAACCGCATATAGAACGCTGGTGCGATCTGTTCTTCAGTACTGTTCAGCTGTTTGGGATCCGTACCAGGTCGGGTTGAAGGAAGACATCGAAGCAATTCAGAGGCGGGATGTTAGATTTGTTATCCGTAGGTTCGAAGAGCACGTAAGTGTTACGGAGATGCTTCGGGAACTCAAATGGGAATCCTTGAAGGGAAGGCGACGTTCTTTTCGAGAAACGCTATTAAGAAAATTTAGAGAACCGACATTTGAAGCTACTGCCGAACGAGTCTACTGCTGCCAACATACATAGCGCGTAAGGAGCACGAAGGTAGGATACGAGAAATTAGGGCTCATAGGGAGGCGTATAGACAGTGGTGCCGGCCGAGGTGGCCGAGCGGTTCTAGGCGCTACAGTCTGGAACCGCACGACCGCTACGGTCGCAGGTTCGAATCCTGTCTCGGGCATGGACGTGTGTAATGTCCTTAGGTTAGTTAGGTTTAAGTAGTTCTAAGTTCTAGGGGACTGATGACCTTAGAAGTTAAGCCCCATAGTGCTCAGAGCCATGTGAACCATGAGACAGCAGTTTTTCCCTTGTTCTATTTGCAAATGGAACAGGAAAGAAATGACAAGGAGTGCTAAAGGGTACCCTCCGCCACGCAGCGTACGATGGCTTGCGGAATATCTATGTGGATGTAATTGTAGATTTCCAATAACGAAGGTCTTGCATGGATTCCTGGGGTTACTTTGGACGCTCATGGAGTTAGAGAATCTGGAGAGGGATCCTTGCAGTCTTTTGTAATCAAATGAGACGCTCTTGTCTGTGCTGCATGGTCAGCTGTCGTGGATCTTTTCGCCAAACGTTGCACGAGACCGTGTGATTGGCGTGGATTTTCCCCTCACCTGTGAACGAGTTCGCAGTAGAGAACATTATTCAAACATTTCAACATTTTCAAGAGCTTCTATGGACGGAAAAGTAAACAAGGGGAGCTTAAAGCCTGCAGTTACGGCTGTTGCAACTGTGCTGCTGGCCTGTTGCATCTTTTATGTGTAGAGTTACGGCAGTTTCTACTTCTGCGAAACTGAAGGCATACATCAAATAACAGGCGAAAGACTCCGCGAGGAAGTTTTCAATTTCTAGCCAAGCTCAGCAATCGAGTGAAGTTATTCCGATGTTCTGGAACGAGTATTGATTGTTGTAGAAAGTTTCATGGCGTACCACGCAATTCATTTCTGGAGATGAGTTTTGAAACACTTATTTTGGTGTAAAGTAGTTACTCATAAGATTATGGAGACTAGTCACGTTTAAGTCAACCTCTTCATAGGGTGCTAGTGCCTCACAGTTTCAATTCGAATAACGATATTAAAAAGTCTTGATAGACAGAAAAGGGTGGGAGGGTGGGATTGTGTTTGAACTGAAGCAATTACTAACAGACTAAAAGTGATATTTTTTTCTCAGCTTACAAGAATAATTCCTTAGCTCCTTCTAAAGTTGTCTCTATTAGAAATGTTGTCTCTATTAGAAGTCATGACAATGAATTACCAAATAATAACGCGCTACGGGATGTCTCGCTGCTTTTAGATGGCGCTCTTCTTGGTAGAACTATTTTCCTTGGTAAAAAAAGTAGTGCTGTACAAAAATTAAAAATTTATTTCGTAAAGGTGGTGCCCTACGTACGTCATTGTTCAACGATCAAGAGCTGCTAAAAATACATCTTTATTTACAACCTGTTTCAATCATCACCACTTACCCTGTATATTAAGGTTATTTATAGCAACTCACATGGCAACATTAAAACCTATCTTCGTTACCGCTGCCAAGTAGTAAAGGCATTACATTGACGATGTTAAAATGTAGTGAATACAGTTAATCTTCATACTAAACTCTAAGACGGCGTAATTCGAAAAAACTATATAAATGGGACGGAAATAGTTCAATGTGGCGTACATGCACCGGATAATGAATGAACACAATTACAGATAAATTGATTCAAGAGAAAGAGCTTCACAGACTGAGCAAGTTGATAAAGCGTTGGCCCATCTCTAGCCCTTATGCAACCAACTATTCGGCCTGACTTTGATAGAATTTTTGGACGTCCTCCTGAGGGGTATCGTGCCAAATTATGTCCTACTGGGGCATAAGGTCGTTAAATTGCCGAGTTGGTTGGAGGACCCTGACAATAATGTTCCAAATGTTCTCAGTCTGGGAGAATTCGGTGGCTTAGCTGGCCAAGATAGAGTTTGGCAAACACGGAGACAAACAGTAAAAATTCTCGCCATGTGCAGGCGAGCATTATCTTGTTGAAATGTAAGGCCAAAATGGCTGTCCACGAATGGCAAGAAAACGGGGTGTGGAATATCGTCGACGTACTGCCGTGCTGTAAGGGTGACGCGGACCACAGCCAAAGGGGTCCTAGTACGAAACGAAACGACACCCCAATCGCCACTCCTGGTTCTCTGCCCGTATGGAGGGCGACAGTCAGGTTTGTAACCCACCACTGTCCGGGGTGTGTCCATGCACGTTGGTTCAAATGGTTCGGCGCACTATGGGACTTAACAGCTGTGGTCATCAGTCCCCCAGAACTTAGAACTACTTAAACCTAACTAACCTAAGCACATCACACACATCCATGCCCGAGGCAGGATTCGAACCTGCGACCGTAGCAGTCGCGCGGTTCCGGACTGCGCGCCTACAACCGCGAGACCACCGCGACCGGCTGTCCATGCACGTCTTCGACCTAGAATGTCATTGACTTAGTAGAACTGTCTTCAGTGATGAGTCCTACTTCGAACTGAGCCTCGATGACCAGCGAAGATGGGCCGGAACACGCCCCGGACCGCGGTAGGATACCAATCCCATTGTCGACCCCTACGCGGCCCAAAATACAGAAGTTTTGGTCCGGAATGTCACTTCTTTCCGCTTGTTTGTCTGTACTTCTACCTAACATCTACTGCTGCCGTTCCATTCGCATAATTTCTTTCCTTGAGCGTCGTTTTTATTCTCTTTATTTTCACAGGATAGTTCCAACACTTCGTGTAGAGGAACGCTCGTAATGATCTGAAGAATTAAGCTGATTGAAAGTAAATTAATATTTCTTAGCAGCTCTTGGTGGTTGATATATTACATTCATCGAAAAGTTATTTTAAACTCGCTTTGAGATACTTTTAACTCACCGCGCACATAAAAATGCTGCGATTTTGTTGTGTGTGGTGTTCGCAAGCAACGCTGACCATTGTAAAGTCTGTTCTGGCGAAACCACAAGCGCCAGAAAGAAGAGGAAGAACGCAAGATCAGAGAAGGCAGTGAGGAAACGTCAGCCAATAGCCCGATGACAAGGACCGACCTCTGCAAAAAGTGATTATAAGCGCCGCTCCTGCCAGCCTCGGTTACTCAGGTCGGCTCCGTGCTCAGTATAGGCACAGTCGTAGACCGGCACTCGCAGATCAGTTGTCAGTGGCGTGTGTCAATTTGCAAGAACTCGGACTTTTGCTTTATGTCACCCATCGTTTTCGACACCTTTGCGAATGTCGTGTAGCTAGGTCCTCCCGTCGGGCAGACCGTTCGTCTGGTGCAAGTCTTTCGATTTGACGCCACTTCCGCGACTTGCGCGTCGAAATGATGATGATTAGGACAACAACACAACACGCAGTCCCTGAATGGAGAAAATCTCCGACCCAGCCGGGAATCGAACCCGGGCCCTTAGGATTGACATTCTGTCGCGCTGACCACTCAGCTAACGGGGCGGATACCTTTGTAAATACAAGTAAAGTATTGTCAATTTTCTTTATAGAAATAAAACTACTAATGTTATTTTCTTGAACTGTTGTATGGCAGCCGGCCGGAGTGGCCGAGCGGTTCTAGGCACTACAGTCTGGAACCGCGCGAACGCGTACGGTCGCAGGTTCGAGTCCTCCCTCGGGCCTGTATGTGTGTGATGTCCTTAGGTTGGTTAGGTTTAAGTAGTTCTGAGTTCTAGGGGACTGATGACCTCGGAAGTTAAGTCCCATAGTGCTGAGAGCCATTTTTTTATAGCAATCCCAGAACGCAGCATCCCTTAGGCACCCTATACGAGACGAGTGGGCAAGACCCAACAAAGCCTAGAAACATAAATGATATATCAAGTCACTACAAAATTTTTTTTTCTCTAATTCAAAAATGGCTCTGAGCACTATGGGACTTAACATCTATGGTCATCAGTTCCCTAGACCTTAGAACTACTTAAATCTAACTAACTTAAGGACATGACACAACACCCAGTCGTCACGGTTCTCTAATTCCACCTGCACTGCGAATTCTCAGAACATATCTGTCTCAAAGCACTCTACATAAAATTTTGATCCTAAGGGTTTGCGACATCATGAATATCCAGAAGCGCGAAGATTCCAGTTAATTTCATTCATGCCAAGCAGTTCCCAGCGCAGTACATTCATATCGAGGGCACGGTGCCATATGGGTTAAGGGATGTGTTCAAACTGGGACCCGCATCTGTGAACATGATTGCACTGTAAGTGAAGGTGCCATATTTGTTAACGTATCCATGCGGACCCACCAACGTGGCTACAAGGACTGCGCACCCCATGCAGCCATGTAACACAGCTTAAGAACACTGGACATAACACCTAACCGACAGGATTCGGAGACGTGTGTCACGCCTTGTCAGAGACGGAGGGATTAGAAATCAAAGGGAAAAAATATCAATGATAACACTCACTAATATCACTGCTATCCTCAGTGAAAACAAGGAATAATTACAGGACACGCTAAACGGAATTAACATTCTACTAAGCTCGGAATATGGAATAAAAGGAAACGGGAAAGGTGAAAGTAGTGACAAGACCCAGTGCTACGTCTTGTCAACGATGATCTGTGTCCAGCAACTGCTCTTGTCTTTCAATGAACGTCAGTTCCTTGAAATATTGGAAAACGAATGCGTGCAATGCAAAATTCGGGTGAGTTCCTTTTACTCACACCAGCACAAGATTGTACACATTTATGGGTCAAACAACACAGAAACTGGGCAGTGACTAAGTGGATTTGTGTAGTGTGGTCGGACGAGTCACGAATTTGAATCTTTTCATATTGACGAACGCGTCAAGTACATCGACAGCCTGATGGGACTTATAATAAACAGACTAAAAAGGGTGTGGTCGAGACCGTAGGTTATCCTGTGATGATTGTTTTTTGAGTAATCAGTCCTCTGACAGGTTTACTCCGCCGACGGCGGCTTCCTCTCCGTGTCAACCTCTTCACCAGAGACAACATATGTCGTCAATTATTCGTGGGATGCATTCCAATCTTTGTCTCCATCTACAGATTTTAGCCTCTGCACTACGGTGAAAAAAGTGATAGGATGGTGACAGTATCGCGTACACAAGGTATAAAAGGGCAGTGCTTTGGCGGGGTTGTCATTTGTACTCAGGTGATTCAGGTGAAAAGGTTTCCAACATGATCGTGACCGCATGACGGCAAACAGACCTTGAACGCGGAATGGTAGTTGCAGCAATATGCATGGGATATCCCATTTAGGAAATCGTTACGGAATTCAAAATTCCGAGATCCACAGTGGTCACAGTGTGTCGTGACTACCAGATTTCCGGCATTACCTCTCACCGCAGAAGCGGTGTAATACAATTTAATATAAACATGGACTATACATAAATACAGTACAACACAGCTTCTGCAGTACATTCCACTGAACCTTGACCAGGTACGTCTTATATCGTATCGTATCACAGAACTATATTACATGAATATGAGAACAACAGTATATCAGCAAGTCAAGCATAAAATAACTATTACATAAAACAACGTACATACTGCACTGATTACATACGCTCACGTTCGTACATCAGCAGATTGAAAACTGAGAGTCTCAAGTAAATATCAAAGACGTTACAATCGGTCATCAGGTGTAACTGTGGTAGAAGTTAAACACAAAAAACACGTCGTGTCATATAAATTACAAAGACAAATCAACGATAGAAGAATGTTACACTGCAGGCAGACAGTAAATAAATTATCGAAATCAGAGTGCGTTATACTTATTTTGTTATAATACTTATAAATTAATGTTGTATAAAGCTTAAAACCACATTTTAAAACTACATCAAAATATAACAGGAAGCACTGCACATACAATGTATCGTTTAATACGCAAGTAGTGAAGTCAGTCATTTAGCATGTTCGTATTACAAAAACAAATACGATAAAAACATACATGTCATAAAATTCATGCTGCATAAAGCCTCAAAAACCATACACTTTTGTTCGGTACCTCGGTGTAGTTAAGTAACCATGAAGGAATTACAAAGGGAACATCAAATGTTCCACTTACAACTACCATACACGTCATTATAAGTACAGAAGCAATATAATGAAATCACTTAACTGGCTTTATACAATCACAGTATTGCTCGAGGTCTTGATGTGAAAGACACGGACGACAAGACCACTGGAGTAAATAGTGTGATCCTGCAACTTGTTAGGTAATGCAATAAAAATAAATTTGCTGTACAACATAGTGATGACAGCTACACCAACAGGACCGTGTAACCTGCTACACACGATTCAAACTACATCAAGCTATCAACTTGTAGTTCGAGGTTTAGGTCAAAGCATAGTATTCGAGGACTAGATGTGAAATAGAAACTGACAAGGACAAACTTGTCATGGCATAAAGTTTAATATTTCTATACACTTTCTAATTTATTGAATAACAAAAACAAACTGTGACCAGAAATGTCACAACCTAAAAGTGTGTTGCGCAATGTCTACGTGATATGTGACGTAAGTGCAGAAAATAACGTTCAAGGCCAAAGTGTTACGATGAATATCGCCAAACCAAGAGGGAAAACGATGTCTTTCCAGTGTGGACTTTCCACAGTTCTAATGTATGAGCGTAAGGGGATCAATATCGAAGAACCAAGGAGACCTCAACTTCCCTGAAATTATGGAATCACATCATCTTCAAAAGTGAAATTTTATAAAAACAAATCACATAACCAGCAAAATGGTAAAAAAATTCTCATTAGATTCTAGCTGGTCATTCAATAAATTACTCAGAGATCTTTTCTTATAACTATAAATCTGTAGATTTTCTAAAATATCAAATCTTTTTCCCTTTGGGTAATTGTGCAAGACTGTTATGTCACGGTACTATCTAAAAACCACTGCACTCACCACAATGTAATCTTTAAACATCCATTCTGTTATATTTGTCGTCATTCATCTCCGTATTGTGCCTTAACTTAGAGTTTAGCTGTTGGAAATTTTAAATGCAGAAATTACATTTGACTTCCGGAAGTGGCGTCTAGTTTTGTCCGATGACTTACCTCTAAATTTCATGGGAATGTATTTCAATTTAGCTTTTTGTCTTGACCTGAAGTAACATTATGCTTGTTATTTTTACTTAACTTCCTTTTTAGTTTTTCGTAAAGATCTTCGACTAAGCCTTGAGAATAGTCATTAGCTACAGCATTATGTTTAATGTTTCCAATAGCCGTTCTACACTTTTGGTGTAGAACGGTAACCTTAACATTCTGTATAACATTGTGTTAAAATAAGCCGTCTTATAAGGCAGTGGACGACATGAAGAAGCGTTAATAATTTTCTCAGTATTCGTCGGTATGCGAAATATATTGAAAACATGCTTAGCTTTCTGTTTCTTAATGGTAATATACAAATAATTTATGGCATTATCTACTTCCATTTCTAATGCAAACTATATTTTCTTATGTTCTTTTCAAAGTTATTATATAATTCTAAACATCTACTTCACATCCCACTATCCGGACGATAAATTCATCTGCGTAACATTTAAAATATATGTTCTTTTTTTCATTGAGTTCACTATTCGGACGAAAACAGTTATTTTCTAAATAGTTGATAAAGTTGTCTGCCATGGTTACAACCAGGCTGTTACCATGGGCAGTCCATTTTGCTAACAAAATTTGTTATTAAGTTGGAAATACGTGTAAGTCAGTGATAACCCAAGCAGCTCAACGATTTCTCAATGACTTAACTTACGATGAGTTCGTAAATTATTCTTTATTATTTCAAGACGCTCCCCAATTGGTGTGTTCGTATAGAGGTTCGTTATAACAAAGGATACTAACACCGATTCATTGGGTATCTGAATGTCCTTCAAAAATGTGTAAGTTCCGGATTATTTTTTGCATTTGTGAGGTTTTCAAAAACAAACACCTCTTTTAAATTCTTGTTTAGTAAGTTATTTAGCTCGTAATTTGGTGATGATTTGTCATCAACATTAGACCTTATCGGTTTATTAGGTTTATGTGTCTTAACCTGTCAGTGTAACTTTGGTATACTCGTATTTATCATCTTCACATACCGTTTGTCTTTTTCAGTTAACATGAAATTACATTTATCGATTTTGCTTCTGATGGCAGATTAAGAGTCTCAGTGGGATCCTTAACAATTTGTACAATATTACTCTCCTTGAAAAATTTCTCAGTTTTATTAATGTAATTTTGAACGTTAGTAATGACCATAGCATTACTTTTATCGACTTTTGTAGCAGTAGCTTTACTACCCTACAATTTTACATTAATAGATTTTAAAAGTTTGGTCTCATTACTACCATGTAATAACGTATTTAATTCACTTTATAAATTTTTGCAGTAATAACAGCACTAGCAGTGCCCTGACTCTTCTTCATTCCTGACGCATCTACAGCAAACTTAGTATCTGCTGTTACTTCATGTTACGTGTATCTGTGAGATTTTCAACTCTTTCTGCAAAAGGACACTGTACTCTTATGCTCGGTATTAACTGGTTAAAAGAACTCTACTCGTAATCTTCCAATTTTTTACTATGTCTAGGCTGAGTTAAATTTGCCATTTTACTACCAGAATTACAAATAAAATTTTTCATATCTAAAAACTGCTCCTTTGAAAGCTTTCCTTTTATAAAAATTCAATACTGTTAGCGTCATCAAATAAAAGTTTAATATTTTTATAAAACTCTCTAATTTGTAACTTCACCCATATAACCTCTAATTTGGATTTTACAGTTTAAACAAGTTCTGAGGTATTTTTAATATTAATTCTGACATACTAAGGAATAATCCTAAACTTTACATATTCTTTGTTGAAAAGAAAATGTTTGAAATTTACTTGTTTTCATTTCAATTTTCAACAAAGTAAGAAGCTTCCCAATAGCCTGGCTATTCAGAATATCATACATATGAACCAAAGAAATATCTCGAATAGGAATTAAAGTTCAGGGACAAGAAATACAAACTTTGAAGTTTGCCGATGGCATTATCAATTTGTCAGAGACAGCTAAGGACTTGGAAGAGTACTTGAAAGGAATGGACATTGTCTTGAAAGGATGATGAGAGACGAGCGTCAACAAAAGCAAACCGACGATAACGGAATGTAGTCAAATTATGTCAGGTGATGGTGAGGGAAACAGATTAAGAAACGTGACACTTAAAGTAATGTATGAGCTTTTTATCTGGGTAGAAAAATTACTGAAATAACTGATGATGGCCAAAGTGGAGAGGATATGAAATGTAGATTAGCAATGGCAAGAAACGGTTACTGAAGAAGAGGAATTTGTTAACATCGAATATAGATTTAAGCGTTAGCAATCTTATTTGGAAGTGTTTGTGTGAAGATAGCCATGTATGGAAGTGATACGTGGACGATAAACACTTGAGACAGGAAGAGAATAGGAGCTCTTGAAGTGTAGTGCTACAGAAGAAAGCTGAAGATTAGACGGGTATCTCACGTAATTAATGAGGAGCTACTAAATAGAACTAGGGAGAAAAGAAATATGTGGCGCTACCTGACTAGAAGAAGGGATTGGTTGGTAGGACACATTCTGAGACACAAAGAGATCACTAATGTTGTACAGGAGGGAAGTGTGTGGAGACCGAAAGATGAATACAGTAAGCACATTCAGAAGAAAGTAGGTTGCAGTAGTTACTCAGAGATGAAGAGGCTTCCAGAGGACAGAGTAGCGTGGAGAGCTGCATCAAAACAGTCTTTGGACTGAAGAGCACAACGAAAACAACAACAACAACAGCAGCAACAGCAGCAGCATGGTTCTCAGGAAAACCATTTATTTATCTGCTACACCAGAAGAATAAGCTAACAGCAATAGGTCACTGTTAATGGAAACGACCGACGTTCTTAAGAGGAAACGATCATCCCAGAACGTAAACGATGATGTACGAACTGTTGTTCAGAGTGTGAAGTAGGTATACGAATAAGAGAAGAACTGGATGCTATGTGTCGTGGGCGGAATGTGACCGCCATTGTCTGAACATTTACGGACACTCGCAGTGGGTGTGATGCCAAATAAAAATACAAGTTTCTAAGATCGATTTTCTGCACGTGAGTAGTATAATATTTACCTCATGCTTAGCTATCTGTATGCTTGTTTTCGCCTATAGGCAGGCTACATGTGAGGAAGAAGAGGGTGGCTCTTTCTCAATCGTCTAACATGTGTGAGACTGGTTCTGATCTATCTTCCTACCACAATTGCGCAAGGACGCCCTGCTCTGTGAGTGTTTTAGGAATTTATGTCGAACCTACAGGCTGGAAGGCAGGAAGACACCAGCTCACCATGCAGAGTTCAGAAGAGTGCAGCAGTACGGACAGTGATGTAATCAGACAATGATCACAATGTCGGTTCCAGTACACTCCCTGTAAAGGAAACGTTACCGCTAACAGAAATTAGTGCACGGGTTCGGGCGTAACTATACGTTAGCAAAATTGAAAACGTTAGATTTTCGTTATTAAAGTTTATGTTTTAGTCTAAGTATCACTCTATGTCATATAAATCATAATTGTAATACATACAGGCTGGTAAAATATTGATATTGCGTGTTCACTACTGTGAAGCGAAATCCCTAACTACAGGGTTATTACAAATGATTGAAGCGATTTCACAGTTCTACAATAACTTTATTATTTGAGATATTTTCACAATGCTTTGCACAGACATACAAAAACTCAAAAAGTTTTTTTAGGCATTCACAAATGTTCGATATGTGCCCCTTTAGTGATTCGGCAGACATCAAGCCGATAATAAAGTTCCTCCCACACTCGGCGCAGCATGTCCCCATCAATGAGTTCGAAAGCATCGTTCATGCGAGCTCGCAGTTCTGGCACGTTTCTTGGTAGAGGAGGTTTAAACACTGAATCTTTCACACAACCCTACAGAAAGAAATTGCATGGGGTTAAGTCGGGAGAGCGTGGAGGCCATGACATGAATTGCTGATCATGATCTCCACCACGACCGATCCATCGGTTTTCCAATCTCCTGTTTAAGAAATGCCGAACATCATGATGGAAGTGCGGTGGAGCACCATCCTGTGGTACGTTTAGCTCCCTGCTTGCTTTATTCGTCGACTTCCGCGGGCTACGCGTGAAACTTGCCCGCACGCGTTCAACCGTTTCTTCGCTCACTGCAGGCCGACCCGTTGATTTCCCCTTACAGAGGCATCCAGAAGCTTTAAACTGCGCATACCATCGCCGAATGGAGTTAGCAGTTGGTGCATCTTTGTTGAACTTCGTCCTGAAGTGTCGTTGCACTGTTATGACTGACTGATGTGAGTGCATTTCAAGCACGACATACGCTTTCTCGGCTCCTGTCGCCATTTTGTCTCACTGCGCTCTCGAGCGCTCTGGCGGCAGAAACCTGAAGTGCGGCTTCAGCCGAACGAAACTTTATGAGTTTTTCTACGTATCTGTAGTGTGTCATGACCATATGTCAATAAATGGAGCTACAGTGAATTTATGAAATCGCTTCAATCATTTGTAATAGCCCTGTATTATAATGGTCTTTAACTGTAAGATGGTTGA
The DNA here is from genome assembly GCF_023864345.2 of Schistocerca serialis cubense. Taxonomy (NCBI): domain Eukaryota; kingdom Metazoa; phylum Arthropoda; class Insecta; order Orthoptera; family Acrididae; genus Schistocerca; species Schistocerca serialis. Next base: position 259,335,329 of record NC_064644.1, on the reverse strand, counting down.
TGGCCATGTCTGGGAGTCGATAAAAATGCAGTCAAATTAAATACAATTGGGGCCAGAAATATTAATTAAGGTAAAAATGCACAATGAAAATACTCAAAATGGAGTCTGTATAGAGTACATAAACATCACGGCAAATACAATTGCACAATTAAAATAGTTCAATAACTTCAGAATATAAAGCATTCTGCAGTGGCTGGCCAACCTTTTCATCAGATCGGATATCTTGCGTTTCTGCTTCAATTAAGCCCGGCAATCGTGAATATGTTTAACTACAGGTCATGGTTGAAAGTACGAAAAAGTAGGAGAGACGGAGCTGATTGCAGTTCTGAGTATTAACTGAATATCACTCTGTGGCTAGCATGAGCGCGCGAGTTTACCTTTCGTCTGCGGTGGCAGTGGCTGTTCTCAACGCGAGCTGTGAACCTAAGAATCTATTCTAAGTCTCTCTCGACTGTTAAACACCGATTTAATACATTTCCTACGTCTTCGGTGAAGCCAAGACTCCTAGTTGTTCCCTAGCTAATTTAATTGGCATGGTACATGCTATTGACTAATACGTACGTAATTGCCATAAAATCGCTCGCAAGTGTTAACTGTCAGTGCTTGATGCAATTTTCCATACTAGGAGACTTTGCAGTTTAACTTCTTACGAGTTAAGACGAAGCTATGAACATAGTTAGTCTCGCAATCATCTCAGCACGGAGCGAGTCACCTTGCTCAAACACTCGACGATTTGTTTCAGGAGAAGAACCATTTTTTCTGTCTGTATTTGCCTACATCAAAGCTGGTGGCCACGCGTTTTCTTTCTGGCCAATCAGAGCATTCGTACTTGTTATAACTCCACCCACTAGAGTTTCTGTAGCCTATCACAGGCATCGTTTCTTTCGTAGGGCACAGTTTAACTTCGTTAACATCGTTAAAAGCAGGGACAAGGGTGGCTTTTGCCGGCGGTCTGCACAGTGGCTACGGCATCGCATTGTGTCCACTGGATGTCCCACTGTGAACGTTTCGGCCGAACATGGGACGGACGTTGCCGTGGTAAAGCTCTCCTTTCCTCAGAACTGCAACTCGTAGCTCAGTTTTGGGATATTATTGCGTGCAATTACTAGTATGAGTGTTAGTGGATATATTCACGAAATGTCGGCTTGTTCATTCGATTTGCGTATCAATAAAACTCGTAAATTTTCACGTAACTATGCTGTGTGACATATCAATTTAACCAGAATTGTTTCAGCTATTGCCGGACGCTGTGGCCGAGCGGCTCTAGCATTTCAGTCCGGACTCGCGCTGCTGCTACGGTTGCAGGTTCGAATCCTGCTTCGGTCATGGATGTGTGTCATGTCCTTAGGTTAGTTAGGTTTAAGTAGTTCTAAGTCGAGGGGACTGATGACCTCAGATGTTAAGTCCCTTAGTACTTAGAGCCATTTGTGTGACACCTTACAATCACAACTCCACCATCTGCCACTAGGTCACCTGACGTAGGTCAATGGTATGGTAAATGCAGTAAATACTCTGTCCATGGAATCAGTCTAAAATAGTGGCAGTTTTGTTCCCGGAAGTACTATCATTCTTAAAAGTTGTATGTCTACTAATAATACGAGGGTTGGAACTTAAATAGTGGCAACTATTTATTCACAACGGATAGAAAAGAGTTACGTGTTTGCACCTGCTACTGTCCTTCAAAGTAGTCACCAGCGTTGTGTAAGACCCCGTTGTCAGCATTGTGGAAGGCTTAGTACACCGTCAGAAGAGCCTGTTCTGGTGATGGTGCGAATGGAGCGGTCCAAAGTTATGGTGATTCTCGTGTACGACTGTGATGGTGCTATCCTAACGCATTACGTTCCACCACGTCAGACCGTCAGTGCACAGTATTACTGTTCGTTTTTGGAGCATCACCTGCGATCTGCTTTGCGAAAGAAGCGGCGTCACTTCCTGCGCAACCCACCCATCATTATGTACGACAATGCGCAGGCGCATACAGCGCAATCTGCTCTGTTCGGTCGATGGGACTGGGAAGTACTGTACCATCCACCATACTCCCCGGACTTAAGTCCTTGTGACTTTGATTTGATTCCGAAGATGAAGGAACCACTTCGTGGCATTCGCTTCAGAACTGTTCCAGTGATTCGGCAGGCAGCAGACAGTTCCACTCGCACCATCAACAGAACAGGCTCTGCTAACGGTATACTACACCTTCAACATCGCTGGCAACGGGTTCTACACAACACTGGTGACTACTTTGAAGGGCAGTAACAGGTGCAAACATGTAACTCTTTTGTATCGGTCGTGAATAAATAGTTGCCACTATTTAAGTTCCAGCCCTCGTATCTCTTAGCTTTAGCGCTGTCTCGTGTCATTGTTCTTCCTGTTTCCTTAGTGCTAGTGTTGTCTTTTGCAGGCCATGGTTCCAAGGTACATGAAATCGTGAATTGTCTCGAATCTTGCTTAAGTATATGATTAAAATAGAAGTAGCGGTGAACCAAAAAGTATAGTACAGGTTATACTCTAGTTTCTCCATTCCTTCTAGTACATCTAGTAAGATTCTTCACAGTGGCGATAATATTCTGCAAAACGCTGCATGATGCAAGTGTGTCGTCTTGAAGTCACTAAAGTGTCGATACTGCAGAGAGCTTCCCTTGAGGGCTGACAAGAATGAAGAAATCCCTTTCCAGTCGTTCTCGTCATACGGAAAAAAAGGAAATCAATGGGAATCGACCTATGTCGTCAGTGTCCCTAGCTATCAAAGCTACCCTCTACACCACTTATTTTGTTTTCAGTCATATGCGAAGTACAACGATCAATTTCATAATCAGCACTATTCAGTTTTTTGTTTTACATTCGTGTCTGTTCTTCTTCTCATTCACTTTTTTTCAGTGTCCATAGTTTTTGACAGAGGTGGCAAGTGATGTAGCATACCTCAACAGGAGCAACAGTGCTTAACGGTTCACAGAGTCAAAGATGACAATAGGCAATTTATTCAACATTTCTTTTAGCTCGAGACTTTCTCCCACTCTGAAAGAACCTCCATCTTCCAACACACACACACACACACACACACACACACACACACACACACACAGACGATATAACACGAGTCCGAATGAGACGGAAATCTGTAGATGTGACGTGCTCCTATGAAAGTAAACCACACCCCAGACCATCTCTCCTGGTTGTCGGTAAATACGGCGGGCGACAGTCGGCTAGGTATGCCACCGCTGTCTGTGGTGTGTGCAGACGCGTCCTCGCCCTGGACTCTCATTGACGGGGGTAGAATTGTCTTCAGTGATGAGTCCCGCTCCGAACTCAGCCCCGATGACCGGCGAAGCAGGACCGTTTTGGTTGTCATCCGTGGTACCGTTACAACACAGTGGCGCGTCGACAATATTTTACGACTCGTTTTGTTGCCCTTCATGGAAAGCCATTCTGGGATTACATTTCAGTAAGAAAAAGCCCGCCCGCAGACGGGGAGAGTTTCTACTGCTTGTCTTCGTGCTTGCGAAACCGCCGGGTCTCTCCCCAGTTAAGGATGTTTGAAGAGTTACGGATAGGGCTCTGCAACCATCGCGGGATTTTGACTATCTAACGAGCCAAATTGGACAGGATTTGGCACGATATCGCTCAGGAGGACATCCAACAGCTCTTTCAATGAATGCCAAGCCGAATGTCTGGTTGCATAAAGGCCTAAGGTGGACCAACGCGTTATTGACTTGCTCTGATTGTGAAAGTCTTTCTCTTGAATGAATCATCCAAGTTTTGTGAAATTATAATCATCTGTTTGTCTGTACATGTACTACATTACATCTACCGATTTCCGTCCCATTCGTATGATTCCTCCGTGGGCGTGTTTTTTTCCTTAGGATGTACGTAATCCATGAATCTGACAACACATCAGCCATACCTACACAACTGCTTTGACAGTAAAGGTTTTTGCTACATAGTCGATTAAGCAGCAAATCTCCTCTCGTATCTCATTCCAAGTTCTGGAAGCTGCAGTACATTACTGCTGTTTAACAATCCACTTCTACAATACTGCCCATTAAAATTGCTACACCACGAAGATGACGTGCTACAGACGCGAAATTTAACCGACAAGAAGAAGATGCTGTGATATGCAAATGGTTAGCTTTTCAGAGCATTCACACAAGGTTGGCGCCAGTGGCGACACCAACAACGTGCTGACATGAGGAAAGTTTCCAACCGATTTCTCATACACAAACAGCAGTTGACCGGCGTTGCCTGGTGAAACGTCGTTGTGATACCTTGTGTAAGGAGGAAAAATGCGTACCATCACGTTTCCGACTTTGATAAAGGTCGGATTGTAGCCTATCGCGATTGCGGTTTATCGTATCGCGACATTGCTGTTCGCGTTGGTTGATATCCAATGACTGTTAGCAGAATATGGAATCGGTGGGTTCAGGAGGGTAATATGGAACGCCGTGCTGGATCCCAACGGCCTCGTATCACGAGCAGTTGAGATGACAGGCATCTTATCCGCATGGCTGTAACGGATCGTGCAGCCACGTCTCCATCCCTGACTGAACAGTTGGGGACGTTTGCGAGACAACAACCATCTGCACGAACAATTCGACGACGTTTGCAGCAGCATGGACTATCAGCTCGGAGACAATGGCTGCTGTTACCCTTGACGCTGCATCACAGACATGAGCGCCTGCGATGGTGTACTCAACGACGGACCTCGGTGCACGAACAGCAAAACGTCATTTTTTCGGTTCTGTTTACAGCATCATGATGGTCGCATCTGTGTTTGGTGACATCGCGGTGAACGCACATTGGAAGCGTGTATTCGTCATCGCCATACTGGGGTATCACCTGGCGTGATGGTATGGGGTGCCATTGGTTACATGTCTCGGTCACCTCTTGTTCGCATTGACGTCACTTTGAACAGTGGACGTTACATTTCAGATGTGTTACGACCCGTGGCTCTACCCTTCATTCGATCCTTGCGAAACCCTACATTTCAGCAGGATAATGCACGACCGCATGTTGCAGGTTCTGCACGGGCCTTTCTGGATACAGAAAATGTTCGACTGCTGCCCTGGCCAGCACATTCTCCAGGTCTCTCACCAATTGAAAACGTCTGGTCAACGGTGTCCGTTCAATTGGCTCGTCACAATACGCCAGTCACTACTCTTGATGAACTGTGATATCGTGTTGAAGCTGTATGGGCAGCTGTACCTGTACACGCCACCCAACCTCTGTTTGACTCAATGCCCAGGCGTATCAAGGCCGTTATTACGGCCAGAGATGGTTGTTCTGGGTACTGATTTCTCAGGATCTATTCACCCAAACTGCGTGAAAATGTAATCATATGTCAGTTCTAGTATAATTTATTTGTCCAATGAATACCCGTTTATCATCTGCATTTCTTCTTTGTGTAGCAATTTTAATGGCTAGAGTGTATGTACATACGACTCAGTAACTTTCGCACTGCAAACGAACTCAGTAAGGGAGACAATCAACTCGCGTGGCGTCTAAGTACACCAGAGAAAATTTTACTCATTCCCCAAAGAGACGGTGAGAAAATTAATTTCTAAAGATGACAGAACCATCTCCAGCCTGATCTAAACATTTCAGATTCTGCGATGTGAACACTTTATAAGGCTATCGGCGCACTTGTAGCCTGGCCAACTTGCGACTCTTCAGAAGACACAACCGCCTCCTTTCTGCTGCTGATAACTTTCTGTGTTGTTTGGCCCACTGGAGTCGCACAGCTTTGTGCCGCTGTCAGTAATGGCCTTTCACGAGGTCCCTAATTTGCCCGAGGTAAACTGCGCAACAGAATTAAGAGATCACTTTTTCGAAACCCCGTTAACGTCCACCAATGCGATGTGTAAGTTTTAATTTTGGTCCAAAGGTGCATACAACCTTCCTCTGTAATGGTCCACAAACGTGTCTCTGTGAGACGTCACCTCGAGGCTCGACAACGCTTCAAACAGAAACGTGTCGTCACATTAGAAAAAAAAAAAGACCAGTGTTGAGAGGCTCGTTTTACATGTGAGGTGGGTTACTTACGTCACATTGGCACCAAATTTCACTAAATTCTGCCAACACCACTGTGAACGTTTCACACGATGGGAAGGTCATCACAGCCCCTCTCACCCACATTTCATCCCATCTTCTGATGCCTCTGCGAGGTCCATCGTTGAAATCATGCGGTTTTCTTAGCAGCGGCCGAGGAAAATATTTCATACATACTGCCGATCAGAACCGATACGAAAAGCCCCCAGCGGGTGGCATAAAGAGCGTCAACGAAAATATCTATTTCCCCGGGAAGTTGATTCCCACACATTTAGTACTCGAAAACGATAGTGCGATGAGCAACAGCAAGACGATCTTTACAATGTTTGATACCTACCTGAGGCTTTAACCATTCTCTATGGGCATTTAAGACTTGCAGCGCCAGTTGACTTGACGTCACCCCTTTGGAGTGCAGTGCTATCGCAATTTTTTCCCTGTTGAACGGAGTGGAACCGATAGGTATGGTTCAGAACCATTCAACGGAATCCGAACAAAATCCGAATCACCAAATTATGCTTATGCTTTTTCAGTGCTTCTGTTTCACGCCATCCTGTAGGGTGATCATGTACGATGAATAGAAGAACAAAGGTTCCCTTTAAGGCCCCAAGTTCGGCAATACGTAAGTGGCACCCGACCACATTTATTGAGAATTTTAAAAATGTACCTTCACAGAGAAAAGCTGGGAAGCAGTCCTAGGCCCCTGGCAGGCAAGCGATTGCCATCGGAGATGTGTTGTTGTCGAAGTTCTGACCCCCATCGCAGAGTTACCAGACGAAGGTGGCAAACGTGCATAATATGGGCTGTGACGACCTTTGCATCGTGTGACACGTTTACGGTGGCTTTGGGCAGAACTGTAGTGAATTTTGGTTCCATTGTTACATCATTACCCCAATACACGTCACATGGACTCTTGAGCTCTGGCCTTTTCTTCGTATGTGTTGACACGTTGGTGTTGGAAGCATCGTCGATCCCAAGAGTCACGTCGTAGGGCGCCATGAGTTCTATCATAGAGGAAGGTCCTCCTACAACATTACATCTCAAACGCTTCGATTCTCTACCGTTCCTGTTTTGCTGCAGTGTTCACTTCCAATACAATGCGGCCCTCCAAAGGTATATCTTTCACCCAAATTTCAAACATTCTTCCCTATGGGAAACTATTACGTCGTTTAGAAGAAAATGATCCTTGAATTTTGTTGTGCAGTGTAGTACACCATTCCTCGTAGTCACGTTGGACTGCCCGCCTTGATAGGACAACTTAAGTCACGGCTTGGTCCTAGCCACATCCACACGTGATGCCTCCTTTCGGACATTCTGTCGCATCTCTGAGCTGATTACATACAAACAACAGGTAAATACTCTTAATAGCCTGGGTTAGGTCGGCCGTAGAGGGTCACGTGACGTCTACATACAGTTCTCCAAGCTGAACATCGTGCTGCTTTAAAGGGGTGACCAATATTTTGTCCCGTGAGATGCTAATGTAGTGAAGAAAAGAGGCTCAGTCGTGGGCTGATGAGACGAAGTTCAGCGTTTTACGGTTCTGGTGTTGGTCGGCGGTGCGACAGCGACTTGTCCGTCTGCGGCGGCGGGGGCGGGGGCGGCAGCTGTCGGCGTCCGTTAGTTGCTACGCTACGGAAGCGGAAGCGCCGCCAACGGACGGGCGGCTGGGGAGCCAGCCAACTGCTGCAACGGTTGCCTCGCGTCCGCCAGCGCCGCCGTCTGGCCGGAAAGCATCAATATCCGAGCCCTGCAGGGCTACCTGCGAGCCCCCGTCGCTGTAATAAACCACTGCACACTCACGCTTCGTGGGCACGGACCGTTTGGATTGTTACTGTGGCAAACCGATCGCCTACACGGCACCATGTCCAATTCTATTCTGTAGCTTTTCGGTGGTGTAATTCAGAGTTTCCTTTTCCTCATAAATATTCTGACTAGTTTGAAGCAGCCGCCACGAATTCCTCTATTGTGCAAACTACTTCACGTCAGAGTAGACTTACACCCTTCATCCTTCCTTTCTTGTTGCGTGTACTCCAATCTACGTCTACACTCTGCGAACCACTGTAAACTGTATGGAAGAGGGTATGTTGCCGAACCGCGCTGGTGCTACGGTCGCAGGTTCGAATCCTACCTCGGGCATGGTTGTGTGTGGTGTCCTTAGGTTAGTTAGGTTTAAGTAGTTCTAAGTTCTAGGGGACTGATGACCTCACATGATAACTCCCACAGTGCTTAGAGCCATTTGAACCATTTGGTACGTTGCACTGCCAGTTATTAGAGCTTTTTCCCGTTCCATTCACGTATGGAGCTCAGGAAAAACGGGTTTTTAAACGCCTCTGTGTGTATTTTAATTACTCTTATCCCTACGATCCCTTTGGGAGCGATATGTAAGAGGTATAGTATATTCCTAGTCAACATTTAAAGCCGGATCTTGGAACTTAGTAGACTTTCTCAGAATAGTTTCCGCCTATCTTCAAGAGTATACCAATTCAATTCTTTCAACATCTCAATGACACTCTTCTGCGGGTCAAACAGACCTGTGACCACTCGTGCTGGGCTTCTCTTCGTAAGTTCTACACACCCTGATAGTCCTAATTTGTATGGGTCCCACACACTTGAGTATTATTCTACGATGCGTCGCACAAGTGATTTGCAAGCGAGTTCCTTTGTAGACTGTTTGCATTTCACTAGGAGTAAACCGAAGTGCGCCGTCTGCTTTACTCACTACACAGCCCACATGGTCGTCTGTACTGTTACACTCAAGCATGTGTTTAAAGATTCCACTTGTGACTCACTGATGTTATATCCCTTGGACACTATGTTTTTTTTTCTTTTTGAGAAGTGCACAGTTTTATTTTTGTACATTTAAAGCAAGCTTCCAATCATTCCACCATTCGGAAAACATATCAATGTCTGACTGAATATTCGTACAGCTTCGTCCATACTGTAGATAAATGCATCACCTGCGAAGAGTCTGAGGTTACTAGTAATATTGTCTGCAAGATCATCAATACATGGCATGAGCAGCAAGAGATCCGACATTCTTGCGTGGGGTGCACACGAAGTGACTTCTACGTGTGACGACGACACTCCGTGCAAGACATGGTGCGTCCTCCCTACGAAGAAATCCTCAATCTAATCACATATTTCGTCTGATACTTCACATGATGGTACCTACGATAGTAAGCCTAGGTGTGGTGTGTGTATGTGTGTATTGAATCGAGACCTAGAAACGACGGAGAGGCGTTGTCCCGGAGCCCTCAGTGGTTCAGAACCTCACAACAGGCTACAGCAGTCCACTCACCCCGCCGACGCCCCACATCGAACCCAGGGTTATTGTCCGCTTCGGCCCACAGTGGAACCTCCCTCCCCCCCCGGGAACGTCTCATACCAGACGAGTGTAACCCCAAATGTTTGCGAGGTAGAGTAATTTCGGTGTACGTGTACTTGGAGACAGTGTTTGCGCAGCAATCTCCGACATGGTGTAATTGAGGCGGAATAAGTGGAACCAGCCCGCATTCGCCGAGGCAGATGGAAAACCGCCTTAAAACCTTCCACAGGCTGGCCAGCACACCAGACCTCGACGAGCCTTCCCGCTCGGGAAGCAGTGCGTTAGACCGCGCGGCTAGCCGGGTGGGCTTAAGTGTGTTACTGGGTCAAATGCTTTTCGGAAATCGAAAATTACTATATGTGCCTCATTTACTTGACCCATGGCTTTCAGAACGTCATCTGAGAAAAGTATGAGGTGGGTGATCTGTGTTGTCGAAATCTATGCTGGTTGGCATAGTTTTAACTCTCTATATTTCTAGTGTCATTGAGATTATTTCCTGAAGTCTTAACGTATGTCCTATCATCCTGTCCCCTTCTCTTGTCAGTCTTTTATATATGCTCCTTTCTCTGTCATTTCTGCCGAGAACCTCCACATTCTTCACCTTATTAGTGAAATTAATTTACTACATACTTCTGTAGCGCTACATCTCAAACGCCTCGAATCTCTTCTTTTCCGGTTTCAACACAGACCATTATTCACTTTCGCACATTCCACGTACATTCCAGAAACTTTTTCAGTTTGAGACCTATAATTACGAGTACTAGATTTCATTTCATCATGAATGCCCATTTCTCCTGTTGCAATGTGCCGCTGGAGTAAGGCTCTAGTCGACATGTTTTGCCACTGTCATGCACTGAGTATTCACTCTCAAGGCGCAAAGTCCTCCACTACGGCTCAGATGAATATAAAGAAATTGCGATAACGGAAACGGAAGGAAATGTTTGGCCCTAACATGTGTTGCTGTGTGCCTTGAGTAAACATTAATAATTCCGAAGTAGCGATGGGAAGTATCAACTACTATAATGAAACAAGAGTTATAGATTACGCACGTTTACTGTTACGACTTCAGTAACTGCTCAGAACTAACAAGGATCAAATACTCACCACGGGAGAATGAGTACGAATGAAACACACGCACACACACACATTTATACTCCGTACAGTAGATCAAACTAAGATTTACTATCTGTTAATTTACAGCTACAGTATCATACTTCTAAACTATCATACTGTAGACGAACCTTTTCTCGACACGTCTTTCTCATCATCTCCACTAACACGGTTTCGGTGTAGCTCACCTACAGTGCGTCGACTGTTGCGTCCATAATTAGGGCACGCGAAACTCTTGCGCGTTCCATTCTTTTCTTCATTACGGCGGATCGAATTCGCGTCGCCTTCATCACATACTTGCATTCGACTATCTTCGCCATAGCTATAATGATGCAGACTAGTTGTTTCACACCGTCTCATTGCCTTCCGTACCCCTGTACTGAAGGTGACAGATCCTTTCGTCCACTATTTTAGCTATTTTACAATAACGTGTGGTCTAGGGGCAGCATCTTTGGTTAGTAATCAGAACTTCCTCCGTCCCGGGTTAGAACCTCACCACATCTTAAATTCTGGATGAAAAACATCATCAATAGCGGCCGAACACTTCCGGCATATGAAGTCACTCACACTCAGCCAACGCCGTTATCGAGGAGGTCTAAGGAGCGGACAGAGATTTAGGGCACTCTCTTACCCTTACCACAACGGCGGAAGAATCAGCGCTGATTAATGGCATGAGGGTGCAGAAGGCATTGGGAACCATTGCATTAAAGGTACATTTTTACGTGTATGCAAAGGACATGTAGCCTGTTACTGAAAAAGTGTCGTAACGATCTCTCTGCATTGGTAAAAGATTCAGGACTAATCCCCCACTCGGATCCTCGGGAGGCGATTGCCAAGAGGGAGGTGACCCTGAAAGAAAGATTGAATTACTAACGAAACGATAATGTTCGATGAATCGGAGCGTAGAAAGAAGTTTGAAGCTATAAAATCTGAAAAAGGGAAATGCTAAGGCTCAATCTAAATATAGCGGGGGTCAGTGAATTGAAATGGAAAGAAGACTGGGATTTCTGGTCAGATGAGTAAAGGCTACTATCAACAGCAGCAGAAAATGGTGTAAAGGAAGTAGGATTCGTTATGAATAGGAAGGTAGGGCAGGGAGTGATTTACTGTGAACAGTTCAGTGATAGGGTTACTCTCATCAGAATCGACAGCAAACCAACACCGACAACGATAGTTCGGGTACACATGCCGACGTCCGAAGCCGAAGATGAAGAGACACAGAAAATATATGATGTTGAAAGGGTAATTCAGTACTTAAAGTGTGATGAATATCTTATTTGTGATGGGTAACTGAAATGCTGTTGTAGGGGAAGGAGTAGAAGAAAGGGTTACGAGAGAATATGGGCTTTGTGCGAAAACGAAGAGAAAGACTGAGTTTTGCAATAAATTTCAGCTAGTAACAGCGAATACTCCGTTGAAGAACCACAAGAGGAGAAAGTGTACTAGGAAAAGGTCAGGAGATACGGGAAGATTTCAGTTAGCTTACATCATGGTCAAACAGAGATTTCGAAATGAGATACTAGACTGTAAAGCGTAAGAAGGAGCAGATATAGATTCAGATCACAATTTAGTTATTATTGCACACATTACAAGCATCGATAAAAATCTAGAAATTTGCGCATAAAAGGAAGCGGATAAATTACTAAATGGACGGCACTAATTCACCACGGGCGCGTACTTCAGCATACAGTGTACAATGACGTCCAGCTACAGAGAGTAGCCCAATAAGCAATCCTGCTATTCTGGTGCTCCTGTCCTGCTGCTGGTGCCTGCGAGACTCGGCTAACTACGATGTAAACAAGCCAACAGTCAGAGGTGACCTCTAGTGGGCCTTGACCAACTATGTTGCAACATTTTACGAATTTTATAATATTTATATGTAAAAAGGAATAGGAGGCAAGTATGTAGTAACAAAAGATAGAATCTTAATGCTCCTCATTTTAACGAAGTATTTAACACACGTATTGTACGTATTGTTAAAACGTCTCCTCAGAAAAATTACTGACACACAATATTTTTTGGCGCAACGCAATCTGACTTTCAAAAATCCCTACAAAAGAATGGCCCTGACTAACATTAACCTATACGTTTCACAAATCACTTACCTCACAAAAATCTTGGTTACTCGAATTACTGCAGTACAGCGAGCGCCACTACTGCCAGCTACATAAAAGATTCAAACTACGGAAGGCACTAACTACTGATAGGCACAGCTAGCAAATGAAAGATTTTAATAGAGAATAAACAATGTATTTACCTTAATAGTCATCAAAAGTCATAATACAGGGTGTTTCAAAAATGACCGGTATATTTGAAATGGCAATACAAACTAAACGAGCAGCGATAGAAATACACCGTTTGTTGCAATATGCTTGGGACAACAGTACATTTTCAGGCGGACAAACTTTCGAAATTACAGTAGTTACAATTTTCAACAACAGATGGCGCTGCAAGTGATGTGAAAGATATAGAAGACAACGCAGTCTGTGGGTGCGCCATTCTGTACGTCGTCTTTCTGCTGTAAGCGTATGCTGTTCACAACGTGCAAGTGTGCTGTGGACAACATGGTTTATTCCTTAGAACAGAGGATTTTTCTGGTGTTGGAATTCCACCGCCTAGAACACAGTGTTGTTGCAACAAGACGAAGTTTTCAACGGAGGGTTAATGTAAATAAAGGACCAAAAAGCGATACAATAAAGGATCTGCTTGACAAATTTCAACGGACTGGGAACGTGACGGATGAACATGCTGGAAAGGTAGGGCGACCGCGTACGGCAACCACAGAGGGCAACGCGCAGCTAGTGCAGCAGGTGATCCAACAGCGGCCTCGGGTTTCCGTTCGCCATGTTGCAGCTGCGGTCCAAATGACGCCAACGTCAACATATCGTCTCATGCGCCAGTGTTTACACCTCTATCCATACAAAATTCAAATGCGGCAATCCCTCAGCGCCGCTACCATTGCTGCACGAGAGACATTCGCTAACGATATAGTGCACAGGATTGATGACGGCGATATGCATGTGGGCAGCATTTGGTTTACTGACGAAGCTTATTTTTACCTGGACGGCTTCGTCAATAAACAGAACTGGCGCATATGGGGAACCGAAAAGCCCCATGTTGCAGTCCCATCATTCCTGCATCCTCAAAAATTACTGGTCTGGGCCGCCATTTCTTCCAAAGGAATCATTGGCCCATTTTTCACATCCGAAACGATTACTGCATCACGCTATCTGGACATTCTTCGTGAATTTGTGGCGGTACAAACTTCCTTAGACGACACTGCGAACACCTCGTGGTTTATGCAAGATGGTGCCCGGCCACATCGCACGGCCGACGTCTTTAATTTCCTGAATGAATATTTCGATGATCGTGTGATTGCTTTGGGCTATCCGAAACATACAGGAGGCGGCGTGGATTGGCCTCCCTATTCGCCAGACATGAACCCCTGTGACTTCTTTCTGTGGGGACACTTGAAAGACCAGGTGTACCGCCAGAATCCAGAAACAATTGAACTGCTGAAGCAGTACATCTCATCTGCATGTGAAGCCATTCTGCCAGACACGTTGTCAAAGGTTTCGGGTAATTTCATTCAGAGACTACGCCATATTATTGCTACGCATGGTGGATATGTGGAAAATATCGTACTATAGAGTTTCCCAGACCGCAGCGCCATCTGTTGTTGACAATTGTAACTACTGTAATTTCGAAAGTTTGTCTGCCTGAAAATGTACTGTTGTTCCAAGCATATTGCAACAAACGGTGTATTTCTATCGCTGCTCGTTTAGTTTTTATTGCCGTTTCAAATATACCGGTCATTTTTGAAACACCCTGTATATATATAGCAGTTCATGTCATCCAGTCTTACAAATTTCAAAATTCCGCCATTTCTCTCCCCACATCCACCACTGCTGACGGCTCACCTCCAACTGCGCAACGCTACGCGCTGTTCGCATCCAGCTGCCCAACACTACAATGGCAGACAACAATGCAAACTAGCCACAGACTGCACACAGCACAGCCAGTGATTTTCATACAGAGCGCTACGTAACGTTTACAATAAGAAAACATAAACAGCCTACTTACATAGCCCCCATGCTCCCCACAAAAAATTTTACAAATTGTTTTGGGCATTGGCCAATAATGATTTGATAAAATTTTTCATAATTACAATAACAAAGATATCAAATGCACACACTTATTGATACAATGTTGGTCACAAGCTAAAATTTTCTCACAATCCATAAAGAAAGTCCTGATCATTCATCACAGTAAAATTGCAGTGTTTTTCTAAAAGTCTGAGCAGTAAAAGAAAATGCACATGGAAGTAGTGGATTTCCATGCAGTCTTGAGGAAGTAGTGTTGTCCTTCCAACGGAAAGACAGTGCTGACTCTTGACATGCAGACAGGTAATGCGCCACAACAGAGCAAACCCACCGCAGAGTCAGTCGAAGTTTTGAAGAATATTGGTAGGTAGGTCATCACATAGTAGGCCCACTGTAGTCCTGGTAGAGATTACGGTATTGGTGGGCCACCAGAGGTGCAGACCCACTGTAGTCCTTGTAGAAATAATGGTATTCGTGGGCCATCAAAGATGCAGACCCACTGTAGTCCTTGTAGAGATGGCTAGCAGCCATCCGTTGCGACTGCAGGTGCACAATCACCATCGAAAAGTCTTGCGGAGAATATAGCAAGTCCATAAACCACCACTTGCGCCCTCACAAAGTTTTTTTTCTAATTGCCCTTAGAACCAGCAATGCTGTTAACCAGTCCCTTGCTGAATTATTAAAACACGTCCAAACACTAACAGTCCCAACTGCTCACATACTGTGCATACATTATGACCAACAGAAATGTGTGCAGTGAAATGATACTTAATTTGAAGAACTGGTGTCTATACAATTATAAATTTACAACATAAGAATACAATTACAAAGGTACAAAATACATCATTAAAGAACATAACAATACAGATAACATTTGTAGTAATGGGGGCCTTACAAAAGAATAGAAATAAACATATACATCAGTGTTACAGGAATTATGACATAAATAAATAAATAAAATAATGAGACTAGTTTTTGAAACATTAATTTCACACATGAGAATTGAAACAGAACAGAAATAATAATGTCTAAACATCTTTAAAAAGTAAATAACATATTATTAATGCAAATTATATTTGAGGATAACGGTATGTAGCTTAGTACTAGAAAAATTCTACAACATAAGTCTTATTAGCTAAACACATAAAGACAGGAAAAACATAAATGCACAAGAGTACACAAACACATAGCAGAATAACATAGGAGGAAAGGACAGGGTTTGTTTTCAGTGTAACATTTGGTACTGCAGTCCAACCGAAAACTTCATTCCATAGATCTTTAGTCTTATTTCAACATTTGTTTCCACCAAAAAAATCCTATCCAAGCATGCTTTCTGTATTTATATGTTCACATATTTCTTACCTCATTATTTATTTTCTATTATCTTACCTCATCATTTATTTCCAAGAAAATCCTACCCAAACCTATTGTCTCTGAACCCTACTTTTTTGTTCATATCCTCTTTCAAAATCCGTTTTTGGACAAACCATTTTCTTATAGCTTCTCAATGCATTTCTTCCAATTCATCATAGTTAGTTTCTTATATAGTCTACCCCCTCTTAAGCTAACTTAAATCTACTCAGCTCAGATGCTAAACTAAGGGACGATGCAATGCAGCAGCACAAAACAATTAATACAAACAGCAATGAAAAAAGTGGAAATTGTCAAAGCAAGCAGCAAAAAAATATAAATTAGCAAAGCAATTGCAATATTACAACTAATATAAGGCAATGTGCAGCAAACAAGAATAATAAATCAGTAGTAAAACTGGATTAACAGAGTAATACAAAGTGAAATTCAGTAGCACTTTGCCTGGCAAACAGCAGCAGCAAATGCAATAACTTATATTTAAACATGACAAAGCCCAAGCAGAAAAAATAGTACACCAAAGACAACAATGTAGAGAAGGGAAATGTCTATTCACATCTTAATATCTATGTCATTAAAATGGTGCACCACAAAAAACCTATTCTATGAAATAAATTACCAAATACTTGAAAAGAAAATTATGTATGCAGTTCCTGTGAAGGGAAATGTCTTTTTGTTCTCCCTCATTTTTTTTGTAAGTATCACAAAATTATTATTTACTGGATCTGTAGACAGAAAATATCTATATCAGTACATCTATAAAATTTTATTTTAACCAATACTGCAGTGCAGCTAGAAACTAGATATTAAACAAAATCAGTAAATAAATACATAAAGCAAGCCATATGGCATTTCTCTCAACTAGCAAGACAATAGCCGTGAAATGTTTCTCATCGTTTCATTAGGCATTGTAGTAAATATCATAAATTAAGAGCTCCACAGTATAATCATATGTTTTCAAGTCTGAGTGTGTCGTATTTGCAATGCTTTCTACAAAGAAATGTCAATAGCGAGAATAATGGCCTTCCTTTTTATTTCTCCACCTGTGCCTCTCAAAGGCACACACTAATGGCTTTTTCCCAGGCGACTATCGCGCAGCTGGGTGCCCACCACGCATTACGTGAAGGTCACTTAACTTTCCTACCGAAATATTTATGACAGCAGTTTCCGCTACAGTGGCAGTCTCATATAAAAAATTTCACAGGTCGAGAATTTGCGTTACAAATGTGTAGAAACAAAATCCTATAAATACAACTGTGTACAAAAAATTTTCAGTGGCATTGTGATACATTCACACATGTGCACACATTTCATAATTCTAAAGTACGATTCTTGGTTTCCAACATCCTTTTCCACAAATCAGAGTCCCTAACCACTACTCATTATTCCTTACCTTATTATACATATACATATTCATCGACACTTCTTCAATATTTCATCATAAGAAATACACAGCATAATCAAATTCCTCATATATGATATCATCATCTTATTGATCATAAACATACCTCAACAGCATAATACACATCGTCGTCGTAAAAATAACATCATAACAGATCAATCACATCACAGAATCGTCGCAGCTTCTTTCAATAATTTTAAGACCTTCAATAAAGTCATCTACCTCAAACGTACTTCAAAAATCATGATCCCATACCAAATATATCATTCAAAGCTCTCATAGTATCACAATGGTTCCGAAAAATATATGAACAGTTCACAAAGTGCATACAAAATACAATTTCATAAGTGTGAAGTTATCCTACTGTGTAATTGCGTAAACATCTGTCACTGCTGTAGTAAAATGAATGTTTGTCTCTCTGAGTTAAATGATCAGATAGCTGTGTAATTTATGCGTTAGAGAAATATGGTGTCAATGTGTAAAGTTGTATAAGCAAATACCATATTAGCTAGGGCTCCTTGTGCTTGCCAGACACATGGTATACAAAGTAGGCGTGTACCCCCTGAGGATTAATGTAATTATACCCTTAGGTGTTACAGAATACAGCAATGGAATGAAATGTATCAAGGAAAACTTTCTTTGTAATTCAAAAATCTTAAAAAATAAATGGTTTAAGTACAAAATTAATCACTCAAATGTGTGTCCTGTAGCGCTAAATGTGCGTCTTGCTGTAAGATAATTCTGTGGAAGTGTCGTAGTTATCGTCCTCTGTAAGCAAAGTTCTGCTGAATTCAATGTACTTACCTCATCATAAACGAAAGTGAAATGCTTTGCGTATATATATCGTAGTTATTACGTACCTTACCGCGATCAAGAAAGTACTATAATGTGACGTATTGTTGCGCTACGAAAAAGGCTGTCTCATTGTGGCTATACCACAAACGTTACTACTAAAACATGTTTTACTTTCCAGAATAATACAGAAAAACTGTGCACATATAAAACAGATACACCGCAAAAGCAGCAATGTAAATTGTGTCACATATTAATAGCGTCGTGATATAATCGTGTTGCTATCAAAGAAACCAAATGCTAAGTCATCTTTAATCTCACCGAATGTACTTCAAATAAAGAGTATCTTTTCAAGTAAACCAAAATGTTGCATTAATATCTCATTAGCAGTATAAGTTCTAAGTATGTAAGCCTGATAGTCGTTATGTAATCGTGCAACTTGTTGCAAGAATGTATAACACTATGTCGTCTGTTCACTATAACAATGCATTCGTAATTACTGTCTAAAAAAGTTGCCCACGTTCTTGACTGGATATTTAACTTCAAACATTGTTGCATGGTAACAGTTTCTTAAGTCTGACAAAGCATACTAGAAATGTGAAGTGAAAAGTTTTATGGCAAAGACAAAGTTAAAAATCAGATTATCTTTCAACAAACGGTTTTACATGTGAAATGTGGTGTAAACCTTTACTCTTCCTAGTACACAGAGTTTCTGTAAGGTCCATTGTAAACTAGAAAGAATTTGTGACTCAAGTGTTTCTTCTTATGTGACAATGAATGAGCTTTAATGAGAACTTTCTGACCAATATATAATTTCTTTGCATTTGCTTTACCGTGTAGTTTTCTCCTTTTATCTGCTGCAGATTTTATATTTTTAATAGCCAAATCAATTATGTCTTTGTGTCGAAATTTACGTGTATTCGGGAAAGGTACAAGCTCTCTGATTCTGTTCAGTGGTTCTTCATTCTTCAGTACAAGAGTAGGTGGTAAAGCTGTGGAGTCATGAGGCATTTCATTCAGCACATTTTGAAATAAGTGTAAATATCTGTCCCAATGCTGATGCTTTCTGTGACAATAAAGTCTGCAAAGCTTATTGATTTCCTTCATAATCCGTTCAGATGGGTTACAATGTGGTGAGTACAATGAAATAAAAACAGGTTTGATTTTATGGTTCCGAAGCATGCGTGACCAAACAGCATATCTGAATTGCGGTCCGTTACCTGAAATGACTTTAGCAACGTGGCCAACTTCACGTAAGTAATTTTTAACAAAGGCGTTGGATACAGACCATCCAGTGGCTTTACGTAACGGAGTGAAAGAAACAAATTTTGAAGTAAGTTCAACAGTGACTAGAACGTACAAAAATCCATTCGATGTTCTGACAAAGGGTCCCAAGAGATCAACAGCAGCAAATTCTTTTAATTTAGAAGGAATGATAGGAAACAACGGAGCACGATGTGAGATAGTAGATGGTTTCGCCTTTTGACAAAGTTTACAAATAGTCAAGACTCTTCGAACTCTATTTTCCATATTGTTAAAATAACAAGTCGTCCGAAGAACATGACAACATTTTCGTGGACCAAAATGTGCGTAGCTGAAATGAATGTACCAAATGAGCTAATTAACAAAATCATCTGGAATGCAAAGTACCCATAGCTTGTCATCAACAGTGCAGCGTTTGAACAGTATGCTGTTTCTAACCAGATAATAATGCCGAATCTGTGTGTGTGTCTTTTCATGCCATTTACTTTTGATGTCTTTCCAAATCGGATCTTTATCTTGTTCATGAGCAATGTCCATTAAAGATGTGGTGATGAAGTTTTCAAAGGCGACTTTCTGAATGTAAAGAATACTGAAATTTTTCTCGAGGTTGCCTTCTGTGTTACTTTTCTCAAACCCAGCCGGTGCGTGTGACAGTGCGTCCGGGAATGTAGACTATTGTGAAGTGGAATTCTTGCAGAAACAATGCCCAACGTTTTAACCTGTCATGATTGAATTTTAAAGACATAAGAAATTGTAGTGCACGATGATCACTTTATACTTTTACGTGCTTACCAGAAAGAAAGAAACGGAATTTGTTAAATGCCCAAACGATAGCTAAAGCTTCTAATTCAGTAGCGGAATAATTTTTTTCAGATTTTGTTAGCACTCGGCTAGCAAAAGCAATGGTTTTCTGAACAGTAGTGTCATTTTCAGTGGCTTCTTGAAATAAATTGGCACCAAGACCGACTTTAGAAGAATCCGTGCTAAGGCAGAAATCTTGTGACAGATCTGGATGAGCTAGTATTGGCGCGTTAAGTAACGCTTCTTTCAAAGAATTGAATTCCAACTGTGCTTGTTCGTCCCAGTTCCAAATAGTATTTTTTCCAGTGAGAGAACAAAGTTATGGTGTAACTAGAATTTGCATATTCAGAAAACGACGGTAAAAATTTACGAGACCTAGAAAACTGCGGACTTGTTTTTTTCTGGGTGGAACTGGAATGGCTCTGATTGCTTCTAGCTTTTCAGGATCCAGCTGAATGCCTTCAGAGGAAATAATATGTCCCGAAAACTTCACCTTTGTCCTACCAAATTCCGACTTTTCCAAGTTAACTGTAATTCCAGATTCTGCAAAAATATGTAACACGCTGTTGAGGATGCGATTGTGTTGTTCCCAAGAGGCTTCTGCTATCAGAATATCGTCCACATATAAGGTGATGTGACGTTTTAAGAACTCAGGTAATATGGAATTTAGCTCGCGAATGAATGCTGCCGAAGAAATGTTCAAACCAAAAGGATGTTTCCGAAACTGATAACAAAAGCTGAAACAAAGGAAAGCTGTGTATTTTCTACATTTTGGATGAAGTTCGATCTGATAAAAGCTGGATCTGAGATCAATAGAAGACAACACTTTTACACCATTAAAATTTTGAAGAAGTTCTTCCAACGTTTGCGGCCTGTCTGTTTCAAGAATGATGATAGTATTGATTTGTCTCGAATCTAAGACAAGCCTGATCGATCCATTTTTCTTCTCAACAACATGTAATGGATTGTTGTATGAGCTTACTGCAGGCTCAATAATGCCCTCGTCAAGCATAGATTGTATTTCTGTTCTAACACGGTCCCTATAATGTGCCGGAATTACGTATGGTCTAACACAAAATTTAGTATGCTCACGCACGCGAAATTGGTATTGAATTCCTTTGATTGTTCCTGTTTTGTGAGTAAAAACTGTGGAATGTGCTTGTAAAATCTCAAAAAGGTCTTGCCTATCAGTGTCATTACAATTCTCAATTGTTTGAATTTTATTCTGAATTAACTCATTAGTATCAAATGCGCCATCGATATCATCCCTGTCAGTATTTGCAGAGTGATTGTTAGTGTCAAGTTCCGTCGAAAATTCCATACTGTTGTCTAACAGGAGGTAAAGCCGATTAATTTCTTCATCATGGTTTGAGAGCCAATCTTCAAATTTCAAAGCTATTGACTTACCTTCTTTCTCTAAACTTATTTCAGCATCGTGAAAGTTTAAGATTGCTTTGTGTTCATTAAAAAAGTCTACTCCCAATATAATTTCCGTCGACAATAATGGGACAATAAGAAAGTGTTGTGAATTGGCAAGACAGCCAAGCCACTGTGAGGTAGCCGAAAGGCACGCGTTTAAGCTCACGCAGGCTGGCGTGAGGTCTGGAACAGTTAAAGGAGTTGAGTCTAGTAAAAAAAGTACGTAGCTTCTGGAATACTTAACTTTAATCCATAATTGGTGAACATCGGTCTGACGGTACATGCATCACAAGATAAACAGCAAATGATAATGGCGCCTTGCTAGGTCGTAGCAAATGACGTAGCTGAAGGCTATGCTAACTATCGTCTCAGCAAATGAGAGCGTAATTTGTCAGTGAACCATCGCTAGCAAAGTCGGCTGTACAACTGGGGCGAGTGCTAGGAAGTCTCTCTAGACCTGCCGTGTGGCGGCGCTCGGTCTGCAATCACTGATAGTGGCGACACGCGGGTCCGACGTATACTACCGGACCGCGGCCGATTTAAAGGCTACCACCTAGCAAGTGTGGTGTCTGGCGGTGACACCACAGAAAGTTCATAGAGAAGCTGTTGCTTTGACAACAGAATTCTAAGTTGGTTTGTTGGTGTACATCTACACCTTTTCCAAAGATTGCACCTTCTAATTTAATCTTACGTAACGGAAGAGTGGGGCAATCGTTCGATTTGTTGCACTTGCTAAAGACTGTTTCACTAATTACTGAAATGGGACTGCCAGAGTCAAGTACTGCTGTAAATTTTACGTCATTTACTGTAATGTGAATCACAGGATATGCAATGTTGTTATGATTTACGTCGTGTTCCTGGAGTAAGATGTCCCTAATGTCTTCCATTTTTACGTAACTACTAGCTACGGTAGCTGCGTCGTCAGTTTCATAAGTACGTTTTGTGGCTACCAGCGGTATGAGTCATTGCCTATTGTCTCTTTGATGGCACGCGTCGTTATTGGGATTTGGAGACCTAACTTCTACAAATTCACCTCCTCGAGAGGGCCCTGCTCTGTTTGAATCCTGCCAGTTCTGGTGCAATTCAGGTCTGTAGTTACGATCATATCGTCTGTCGCCATGTCGGTAGATTCCGTAGTTTCTTTCTTGTCGGTCACGTGGTGGAGAATTTCTCCCTGAATCGTAACTGCGCGCTGGACCGTTGCGTCTATTCTCTCTCCCTTGATAAGAATTGTTTTGGTTCCCATATTGTCTGTTTCTCTGATTGTCTCTGTGATAGTCACTACCCCGGAGAGGTGATCTTTCCCTGTAATTATTACTACTGTGCCCATTGTTGTCATACGGGTGGTGTCTGTTTTGGTCACGATTTGTGTTGTGAGAATAGCCTTGTCGTGTCCAGTTATTATTTCTTTCATCGCGGAGTTGCGACGGATGTGGCCTGTAATTGTTGTGTTCCTGTTTTAGCGTTCCGCGATTATCAGTGTCAATTTCTAATTCTTTTAAGAGTCCCTGAAAAGCTTCACTGTCGTCTTTGCAACGTCCTGCCAAAATAATATGTCGTAAATGTTCAGGTAATTAGATTAAGCAAATGCGGATGAGTTCTGAGGGGCTGTATGGGTTTGACAGGTACTGAATCTTGTGCAACATGTCTTCAAAATATTTCACAAGACTGGAAAATTCAGATTGTTAGAAATGTTTCATCATTATGATGCTATGTTTTACTCGGTCTTGTGTAGCTTGAGACCAATATGCTGAGAGGAAGGCATGATAAAATTCTCCTTCACTGTGGCAATCGTGAATGACTGATCGCATTCTTACAGCTGGTTCATTCTCTAAATAGTCACACATAAATTCTAATCTGTGCTCTAATGACCAGTTGGGAGGAAAACAATGAGAGAATTGATGAAGCCATGCTTGTGGATGAATGTCGTTGCCAGAATTCTTAAATGTTTTGAATTTACGTGTAGTAATGAACAGCTTATAGTCAAAATCATCATGTCGGCGAGTCGCATGTCGGTCATTGTTATGTCGTTTCGGCGGTTCCATCTCAAAATTCGGTGTACCTTGCCCAATTTCTTTCATAATTTCCGAAGTGCCCTGAGTTATTATTTTGTGGCTGTTCCGTATTTCTATGTCCCTCTTCCTGTATTGGAGCACGAGTGGCCTCTAAAATATGTAATTCCTGTATTACCTGTGTCAACTGATCTTGTACTTCCCGGATTTCTCTTTGGTGTTGCGTATTAATTTGATTCTGATTTTGTTTGAATTTCCTAATTTGTTCGCACTCTTCTGTGTCATTAAAGACTACCGGTTTTGTGTCATTCAGATTATCATCTACCATCGTAGATAAATTATTTAGCTGATCCGAAAGTTCAACTACTTTCTCTGATAATGAACTAATTTCCTCCATGTGTCTTTCTGAACCAATTTTCAGGGTATCTACTGTGTCCTTTAAGTTTTCCTGAGTTTTTGCAAGTTGCGTAACCGAATCGGTAGATGCAACTGAGTCAATTTTCGCTTGCAAGGTGTCGTGATTTTCATGAACTATAGTTTGCAATTCATTTATGGCTGCTTCATGATTCTGTAATGCATTTTCATGACGCGAAAAAATAGGTTGGAAATGCTCACAAATTTGTGTTTTTACGTCATTACAGACTTTTTGACATTTCGATTCGATTTTATGTAACTCAGTAGTTAAATCTTCACGTGTTTGTTCAAGTGTGGTGTCTAACTTTTGAAGATTTTGTTCCACTGTGTCTAACGTTTGAAGATTTTGTTCCATTGTGTCTAACTTTTGTAGCCTTTGTCCCAATTGTTGCATTAACTGTAATAACAATGCACTGGTGTCTGAAACATGTTCCTCAGTGCTTTTCGGCAGTGAAGTTGCACCGGCAACATTCACGTTTTGACAAGCAGAAAATGTGTCTTGACTTATTTGAGAAAACGGTGAGGACCCAAAACCTGAATCTGCAGTATTTGCAAAATTGTGTCCTGTCATTTCTGATTCCTGAGGCGGGCTGTTGCCGGCCGATCGATCGATAATGCTTCCCTGTTCACTAATTGTTTCACTGTCTTCACCATTATTTGCCGCCCGCTCCGTTTCCCTATGCACAATTACCAAATTACTACTTTGAACATTAGTTAATTCACTACACGATGGCGCTAACACACTGCTTTCGTCTTCACTGTCATTTCTCAGTTTACTTTGGAGCCTAGTATTACGGTTTTCACACGCCATTATTGTCACAATATTTCACACGACAACACAGAAAAGCACAATTTGAAGAGCAAAATACATCTACATCTACATCTACATTTATACTCCGCAAGCCACCCAACGGTGTGTGGCGGAGGGCACTTTACGTGCCACTGTCATTACCTCCCTTTCCTGTTCCAATCGCATATGGTTCGCGGGAAGAACGACTGTCTGAAAGCCTCCGTGCGCGCTCTAATCTCTCTAATTTTACATTCGTGATCTCCTCGGGAGGTATAAGTAGGGGGAAGCAATATATTCGATACCTCATCCAGAAACGCACCCTCTCGAAACCTGGCGAGCAAGCTACACCGCGATGCAGAGCGCCTCTCTTGCAGAGTCTGCCACTTGAGCTCGTTAAACATCTCCGTAACGCCATCACGGTTACCAAATAACCCTGTGACGAAACGCGCCGCTCTTCTTTGGATCTTCTCTATCTCCTCCGTCAACCCAATCTGGTACGGATCCCACACTGATGAGCAATACTCAAGTATAGGTCGAACGAGTGATTTGTATGCCACCTCCTTTGTTGATGGACTACATTTTCTAAGGACTCTCCCAATGAATCTCAACCTGGTACCCGCCTTACCAACAATTAATTTTATATGATCATTCCACTTCAAATCGTTCCGCACGCATACTCCCAGATATTTTACAGAAGTAACTGCTACCAATGTTTGTTCCGCTATCATATAATCATACAATAAAGGATCCTTCTTTCTATGTATTTGCAATACACTACATTTGTCTATGTTAAGGGTCAGTTGCCACTCCCTGCACCAAGTGCCTATCCGCTGCAGATCTTCCTGCATTTCGCTACAATTTTCTAATGCTGCAACTTCTCTGTATACTACAGCATCATCCGCGAAAAGCCGCATGGGACTTCCGACACTATCTACTAGGTCACTTATATATATTGTGAAAAGATGGTCCCATAACACTCCCCTGTGGCACGCCAGAGGTTACTTTGACGTCTATAGACGTCTCTCCATTGGTAACAACATGCTGTGTTCTGTTTGCTAAAAACTCTTCAATCCAGCCACACAGCTCGTCTGATATTCCGTAGGCTCTTACTTTGTTTATCAGGCGACAGTGCGGAACTGTATCGCAAGCCTTCCGGAAGTCAAGAAAAATAGCATCTACCTGGGAGCCTGTATCTAATATTTTCTGGGTCTCATGAACAAATAAAGCGAGTTGGGTCTCACACGATCGCTGTTTCCGGAATCCATGTTGATTACTACATAGTAGATTCTGGGTTTCCAAAAACGACATGATACTCGAGCAAAAAACATGTTCTAAAATTCTACAACACAGTGACGTCAGAGATATAGGTCTAACACATAATAAGAAAACACATTAACATAGCATTGAAAATGATATCTCATTAATTGCAAGCGCAGCTGCGAAATACTTGGTGCAAATCTACATGCATGCCACAACTGTTTTACTGTACAAGAATGAAAAACTACAACTACAAAGGAAATTCTCTCTACAATTACGCGCTAGCAATAAACAAAAGCTACACTAATAACACAAACTACAAGAAAAAATCAGAAGATTTCAGTGAGGTAGCCTCGGCTAAGGGGCGACATATAAAACGTCCCCTAAGAAAAATTACTGACACACAATATTTTTTGGCGCAACGCAATCTGACTTTCAAAAATCCCTACAAAAGAATGGCCCTGACTAACATTAACCTATACGTTTCACAAATCACTTACCTCACAAAAATCTTGGTTACTCGAACTACTGCAATACAGCGAGCGCCACTACTGCCAGCTACATAAAAGATTCTTACTACTGAGGGCACTAACTACTGATAGGCATAGTTAGCAAATGAAAGATTTTAATAGAGAACAAACAATGTATTTACCTTAATAGTCATCAAAAGTCATAATATATATAGCAGTTCATGACATCCAGTCTTACAAATTTCAAAATTCCGCCATTTCTCTCCCCACATCCACCACTGCTGGCGGCTCACCTCCAACTGCGCAACGCTACGCGCTGTTCGCATCCAGCTGCCCAACACTACAACGGCAGACAACAATGCAAACTAGCCACAGACTGCACACAGCACAGCCAGTGATTTTCATACAGAGCGCTACGTAACGTTGCCAATAAGAAAACATAAACAGCCTACTTACGTTGTGAGTGACCACTGCATGGGGGCTTAATTATTATGCAATAATTTTAGTAGCTGTGTATACGAAGTCTCGTAACCGGTTGGCCCTGAGTAGTATTAGTACGCAATCTGACTGCATAAAATAACAATAAAGAATGAAAGGAAATTTCCGTTAACACAATTGATTAATTAAGTCCCCTGCAACTATAAAAGCTACGAAACAACAAAGCACAAGTGTAACTGTTCTGTGTGTGGAAGTGTGATTCAACGTACATGTATCTGGCTCGGTTCTTTCTCAATACGACAAGATATTTTAAACACCATTTACAATGAACTAATTGAAAAACTAGAAATACTGTAATTGCACATAGAAGCCAGAATTACAAGTCTAATACATGAACACGAGCCAGATGCTTTGTTGACTGAACCTGTGACCAAGAGACATTGTCATTAAGGAGATGTGAAATAAAATTTTTTTTTGCCTCCATATATATTGACGAAAAATACACTGTGATCATTACAATATCTTCCATCTATGCATTACACCAACCGAACAGCATCTACTGTCTCGCCCAACAGAACAACAACTGCACACGACATCCTCTGAACTAATACTGCTCTCGACATCCTCTAAACAAATACTGCTCACGGCAACCTCTGAACTACTACTGCTCCAGTGGAGGCGGCTGAATAATAATCTTTGGCGCAATCTCTGGCGCTGTGACTCAGCTTTCACCACTAACAAAGAAGGAAACCCCAAATAAATAATAATCAGTTCATACTGCAGACTCAGGACCCATTCGCAATGATTGACACGCAGGTGAACCAATTACCGGGTTACCAATTTTATTTCAAAGCTCCGCAAGTATTAACCTCAAATTAACACCCCCCTCCCCTCCCCTCCCTTCAAACAAAAATTCAGAGAGAAAAGAGGCCGTAGTTCACGGATTCTTTACAGATTGAGGAACGGTGTTCCTGAATCTGAATTCGGACGCTAACATTTTGAGAGGATTTAATTACTGGCCCAAAATTGTGTCAGATGTTAAATTCAGATAAATATTCATCTTGGAGGCTCAATGGTACAAAGACGACGCTGTTTTGACGGTTGGAGTCAAGGCAGGATATGAAACGTCTTTTTACAGAAGATGTCGGTTTTGTAAGTCGCAACGGGCTGTCATCGACCACTTTCACTCCTATAAGTCGTTACTGGCCCTATTTTCTGAGATTGGAAGCTCACCTGAGTGCCAGCCTTCCGAAGTCATAAAAGCTCAGAGTGCAGCTTCCCAGTCCCAGTTTCCTGGCTTCTTTTCGGTCCAACGGTTGCGGCAAAACGACTCAGACGTGGTGCTCAGACGCGAACGTGCTATGCTCTTAGCAATTGTCGTCTTGAGGCAGATTACAGTTTGCCTGTTCGTTACTTTCAGCAGAAGATAGTATTGTCGCTCTCGCATAAGCGTCCCGTTTCAAATCGCCACACACGACTACGCTGAGTTGTTGCTGCGAGACGACACCTCCTGCCACGTGACAGGCAATCATCGTATCGCAAAATCACAACCCCTCCTCCCCCAGCGACACCCCACCCTCGTTTTCACCTCGATAGCTGTCTCATGGTCTCAGCTCTCTCTATAGTATGTTAGGATATTTACACGAAATCAGCTTTCTCTAGCACATTCCTACGAATCCAGGTCATAATGAATGAAAACATCGCTGTCAGATAGTTAAACTTCCTTTTTATGAACCACACTACCGGTTTCACAGTTTATACTGGCATCTTCAGATGAAACCTATATTTTTAAGAATTAGACATAGTTCATTACAATAGTTAAAGGCGAAATAGTGCGCGGCCATAGGTAAAAAGTGGAATAAACAAGGTGCGCTGCTTTTTTTATCTATCTCAAACCAGACACGGAAGGTGCAGCTTGCAAAGATGGACCCTGCTTTCTCTGGCCACCAGAATATCATGTACGCTGTGTCGCCATGTACACGTGACTAAGAGCACTGGGTCGCTCCCTTACATTATGAATATTATATTGAATATTCTTGCTTATGCAGTCAACGTGTTCTATTTTCTACCTTTCTTCGTACATAAAAATTTTCATTTCCTCCAATAGACTGAGATTTGACCATTTTCTTTTCTGTGGCGGATTTCAAGGTTTCCAGCTAAACATATGGCACTATACCCTTCTTCCCGCAGATGCGAGGTATTTCTGAAATTAAGATGTTCTTGGAACCTATCAGCTTGCCCTATGTATTTTTTGGGGCAATCATTGCATTTTATACAGCAAACACCCACTTGTAGGTTCTCTGGTAAAAAGTTCCAGGAACTCCAAATCTGGATTAATATCGTACCTACGGGAAGACGAGCGTAGTATCACAAGTCTAGCTGAAACTCGTGTATTTTTCGATGGGAAAGGAAAAGGCTATATTTTGAATCTGTTGGAGGAAGTGGAAATATTTAGATATAAATAAATAAAGGATACAGAACACGCTGAATAGTTATTTGTGCTTGAAGCATCATAATATTTTGTGCTTGCTTGTACAGTTAATTATATCCAGGAAAAAATACTCAGTATTATCTTTTTAATATAAGGGAGCGACCCAGCGCTCTTAGTCACCTATACATTACAACACAGCGTCGACATGACAGTTATTACTCACCTGAGCAGTCAGTGTTTCCTGGTGGCCGGTGAAGGTAGGGTCTACATTTGCAAGTTGCACCTTCTGTGTATGGCATGAGATAGGTAAGAAAGCAGCGCACCTAGTTTATTCCACTTTGCTCCTAAGGTATTACACTATTTCCACCATTAACTGTGTTATGAACTCTATCTTCAAAATCGGTTTTAGCATTCAGCAGCGTTTCTTTTTCTTGTAGACATTTGTACGTGCAACGAATCACCAATACATCGGTTCGATCTACCCGGCGACATTATTAGTGGGTATTACACGGACCACCTTCTCAATTGTCCTTTGCTCATCAATTTTTTTAAAATATCGATAATATTATCAGAATCGGAATACCGTAACTAAATCGTTGAATTAACATTTGATGGATTCGTGTGATAATTTTTATGAGTATGTCTTCTATAGCAGCAGAAATTTGTACAGTTTATAATTACATTTCAGTTCTTAAAATTGTAGACTGCACCTGAAAACGTGGCTGTAAGCCGTGCAAAAGTTAGTGTGGTTCATTAAAACCAAATTTTACCAGTTTTCAGCGATGTTTCCATTCATTATTACCTTCAGCAGCTGCGGATGCCCTGCATATAAAATAGTTTGTGCGTATCCATATGTCGTTTTAAGTCCGTTTCGTAATTATATATGTTGAATCCTGCATTCATTGATTGCTGTCTCTCTAAATAAGTAGTGTTAAATTGTCAATGAAGGCAACTCTCGTCTATGTGTTTATGCATTCTAGTAGAATACATCTCACTGTTCGACTTAAGTCTTTTTATTATAGTTGAACCGCCGTCCACTTCCTCAGCCTCCTATTTAATTGAGATTTCCCGTAGTTTGGAACGATGTTTATTGCCTTCCACGAAAGAGACCGAGTTAGATCTACATTAAATTTATGGCTGCTTGCAAATTTCCACTCCAAAATGCAGAGCCAGTTGCTACGGTCTGAAGATTCGCTGGAGAGAAGTTTTCGACCAATTTACGTTTATGACACAGCTGGTGGTGGGGAGTAGGGGGGGGGGTAGGGGGGAGGAGAGAGGATGGGTGAGAAAAACATGTTAAGTATTCTGCACAATCAGCACTACTTTGAGCTTGAACAACAACCTGCTTATCTCTCAAATGTATGAATATATCAGTGAGGAGATATATATAAACGCAATTAGAACTTATTCTTTTTTCTTTTTTTCTCTCTTTTTTTCTCCATCGTATTGCATGCATTTTAGTTCTCTTCCTAAGCTTTGTTTTTTATGCAAATTTGCTAATTACTAGAGGTGTAGGATACATAATCGACAACACAAAGTTGCAATAAGAGATAGCATAAAGCCTAATACGCCATGTCATAAGGCCAATTTCAGGGCAACTACAACAACAGTAAGTGTCCAATTTACTATATTACAATGACTTCTTTTTGTCTTAATATACTTTTTTCAAATGTTGCAGCTCTTAAAACAAAGAATCGATGTTCATATTTGTACTCTCTGTTAAAGAAAAGAAAGCGCAGCCTGCAAATTTTTTAGAGACGGGTAGGAGAAGCCTGGCTGTTAGGTCTTTCTGCCGTCATCCTCCACAATGTAAACATCGTGGGCTGTAGCTATAAATGATCTGGTAATATACGAACTTATTTTGAGTTACTTAAGTGTTTTCTTGTTATTAATCTACCAGTTCACATGTTTGTATGAATACCTATTGAATCATGCGTTTTATTGTTCAACATTACTAGCAGGGAAGACGCCACACTTCAATGTAGCACAGATCCACCATTGAGGTAATATCATTATAAATTTTCACTGTCCATTGTTTCGTACTGAATGTGCGGAACGTGTAGTAAATCAGAAAAGAAGTCCAATTTTCTTTTAAATCAATCATACAGCATGGAGCGACTACCAAATCACAATATCGAAATTACAAAATGGTTCAAATGGCTCTGAGCACTATGGGACTTAACATCTGAGGTCATTAGTCCCCTAGAACTTAGAACTACTTAAACCTAACTACCCTAAGGGCGTCACACACATCCATGCCCGAGGCAGGATTCGAACCTGTGACCGCAGCGGTCGCGCGGTTTCAGACTGAAGCGCCTAGAACCGCTCGGCAACAGCAGCCGGCTCGAAATTACATTTTCTAAATTCAGACAGTCCACATTCTCTGTTGCGCCGCTCCCAACACCAGTCTGCGATCACGATTTACATTCTGACAAAACATTTTAAAATATTCGAGTCGGCGGAGGCGGAGCCAACTCACATGTAAGTTTGTAGCAGAAAAACAAACACTAAGGATGCCGCAATTGTCCTGAAACATGCTTGGATGAAGTGAAACATACAACTTTCTCTAGAACGAAGAAACTGAATATATTATCAAATGTTCTATCATTTCATCCTTAAAATACGTCTTCTGTGTGGCGCCTATGATGTTAGTGAAAGAGTCGTTGTGTGAATGCTTAGATCGATCCTCACATCCTCCTGGCACATCGACGGCGGACACGGAGGGCGACCCCGTGACCTTTCAGGACATAAGAGCTCAGAACGGACGCCCTATCGTGCTTCAATTCTGCGCGAAATTCGGCTCCGCGGAAGCCAGCCGATGGCCACCCTCCCTGCTGCCAGCGCCCTCTTCAACCCCAACTCCGATCGTATTCTGTCTTTCGCACAGCTCGCCTACCCGCACGCACACACACACACACACACACACACACACGCACACACACACACACACACACACACACACGCACGCACAAACACACTACACGTAACATTACGTATGAAGCAAATGCATATGCGCAAATTCTTTCACGTGCTGAGATACGTGATTTTCAACCTTAGTACGACAGGGAACTCTAAAAGGGTACTGAGCATTATAAACGAACGATAAAAATTAGCACAGGGTTAAAAAGTTCAGAAAAAGAAATTAATCTGGATGACAAAGTACAAACTGACATGAGAGCAGCAACTGAATGGGTTGCATTGGCTCCTTACTTAGCTTGCATTTATCGCGAATCTCTTGCCCAACGTAAAGTCCCGAGTGACTGGAAAAAAGCTCAGGTGACGCCTGAATATAAGAAGGGTAGAAGGACGGATCCTCAAAATTACAGACCAATATCCTTAACATCGGTTTGTTGCAGGATTCTAGAACATATTCTGAGAATATAATGAATTTCCTTGAGAGAGAGAAGTTGCTGTCCATGCATCAGCACGGCTTTAGAAAGCATCGCTCCTGCGAAACGCAACTCGCCCTTTTTCCACATGATATCTTGCGAACCATGGATGAAGGGTATCAGACGGATGCCATATTCCTTGACTTCCGGAAAGCGTTTGACTCGATGCCCCACTGCAGACTCCTAACTAAGGTACGAGCATATGGGATTGGTTCCCAAGTATGTGAGTGGCTCGAAGACTTCTTAAGTAATAGAACCCAGTACGTTGTCCTCGATGGTGAGTGTTCATCGGAGGTGAGGGTATCATCTGGAGTGCCCCAGGGAAGTGTGGTAGGCCCGCTGTTGTTTTCTATCTACATAAATGATCTTTTGGATAGGGTGGATAGCATTGTGCGGCTGTTTGCTGATGATGCTGTGATGTACGGGAGGGTGTCGTCGTTGAGTGACTGTAGGAGGATACAAGATGACTTGGACAGGAATTGTGATTGGTGTAAAGAATGATAGCTAACTCTAAATATAGGTAAATGTAAATTAATGCAGATGAATAGGAAAAAGAATCCCGTAATGTTTGAAAACTCCATTAGTAGTGTAGCGCTTGACACAGTCACGTCGGCTAAATATTTTGGCGTAACACTGCAGAGCGATATGAAGTGGGACAAGCATGTAATGGCAGTTGTGGGGAAGGCGGATAGTCTTCTTCGGTTCATTGGTAGAATTTTGGGAAGATGTGGTTCATCTGTAAAGGAGACCGCTTATAAAACATTAATATGACCTATTCTTGAGTACTGCTTTTGGGATCCCTATCACATTGGATTGATGGGAGTACATAGATTCAATTCAGAGGCGGGCTGCTAGATTTGTTACTGGTAGGTTTGACCATCACGCGAGTGTTACGCAAATGCTTCAGGAACTCGGGTGGGAGTCTCTAGAGGAAAGGAAGCGTTCTTTTCGTGAATCGCTACTGAGGAAATTTAGAGAACCTGCATTTGAGGCTGACTGCAGTACAATTTTACTGCCGCCAACTTATTTCGCGGAAAGACCACAAAGATAAGATAAGAGAGATTAGGGCTCGTACAGAGGCATATAGGCAGTCATTTTTCCCTCGTTCTGTTTGGGAGTGGAACAGGGAGAGAAGATGCTAGTTGTGGTACGAGGTACCCTCCGCCACGCACTGTATGGTGGATTGCGGAGTATGTATGTAGATGTAGATGTCGATGTAGACAGGAGCAGTGTCCAGTCGTTCCAACGATTGTCTGCCAGATGACTAGCAGCATGATCAGGCCAGGCACTAAAAGACGAATCACAGGGTGGATACTCCAAGGTGGTTGGGGATGCGCGGTGGCTCATCAGACAGGGGAAGCAATAAGGGCTGCAATGGGAAGAACTTTTTCTTGAGTCACCAGTCTTCTGTCTGGTTTGTTGTGACCCGTCACGAATTCCTGTCCTGTGGCCACCTTTCCATCACAGAATAGCAACTGCAACCCACGTCCTCAATAATTTGCTGGATGTATTGCAGTCTCTGTCTTCCTCTACAGTTTTTACCGTCTACAGCTCCCTCTAGTACTGTGGAAGTTATTCCATGATGCCTTAAGGAATGTCCTGTCAACCAGGCACTTCTTCTTGCCGGTGTTTTCTGTATATTGCTTCCCTCGCCAATTCTGCGAAGAACTTCCTCATTTCTTCGCCTATCAGCCCACCTTATTTTCAACATTCTTCTGTAGCACCACGTCTTAAATGCTTCGATTCTCTTCTATTCTGATTTCCCTAGTGTCCGTGTTTCACTTCCATACAATGCTGTGCTCCAAATATACATTCTCAACAATTTCTTCCTCAGATTAAGATCTGTGTTTGATACTACTAGACTTCTCTTTGCCAGGAATGTCCTTTTCTCCAGAGGTAGTCTGCTTTTTATATCCTCATTCCTCCGTCCGTCGTGGGTTATTTTGCTGCTCAGGTAGCAGAATTCTTTACCTTCATTTACTTCCTGATCGCCAGTTATGACGTTAGGGTTCTTGCTGTTTTCATTTTTGTTACTTCTCATTCCTTTCGTCTATTTATCAGATCCAGAAATTCTTCTTCACTTTCGCCGAGGATAATCATGTCATTAACGAATCTTATCATTGATATCCATTCACCCTAAATTTTAATCACGCTCTTGAAGTTCTCTTTTATTTCTGTCATTGCTTCTTCTATGTACAGGCTGAACAACAGAAGCGGAAGACTGCATCCCCGTCTAACACCGTTGTTCATTCGAGCACTTTCTTCTTGGTCTTCCAGTCTTATGTTCCCTCCTGATTCTTGTACGTATTGTTTGTTACCTGTCTTTCCCTATACCTTACCACTAATTTTCTCAGGATTTAGAAATTCGCACCTATTTACGTTGCCGAACGATCTTTCCAGGTCGACGGATACTATGAACGTGTCTTAATTTTTCTTCAGTCTTGCTTCTGTTACCAACCACAACGCCAGAACTGCCTCTCTAGTGCCCTTACCGTTCCCAAAGCCAAACTGATTGTCATCTAACAGATCCTCGATTTTGTTTTCCATTCTCCTGTATATGATTCCTGTCAGCAACTTGGATACTTGAGCTGTTAAGCCGGTTGCGCAGTTGTTCTCGCACTTATTGGCCCTTGCTATCTTCGGAACTGTGTGGATATTTTTCCAAACGTATGATGACATACCGCCAACCTCACACACTCTACACACCAGACTCCCTGATGGTTTTGTTGCCACTTCCCCCAATGATGTTAGAAATCCCGATGGGATGTTACCTGTCCCTTCTGCCTTACCTGATTTTTAAGTCTTCTAGATCGTTTCTGAATTCTGAATCTAACACTGGGTCCCCTCTCTCCTCCCTATCGACTCCTATTACTTCTTCTATAGCATCAGATAAGTCCTCCCTCTCATAGAGGCCCACAATGTACTCTTTCCACCTATCCGCTCTCTGCTCCGCATTTAACAATGGAATTCCCACTGCCCCTTAATGTTACCAACCATAGTTCTATATGCTGAGTCAGTCCTTCCGACAAAAATTTCTTATTCGATTTCATCACATTTTTCATGCAGCCATTTCAATATTTACAAAAAATATCCCGATTTACCTATGAAACGGTCATTTCCGATCGTACAGGAACATATCGTAATGCTTGTTAGCTCTCGCCTCGAGATCTTGAGCCGACGTTTAATGATTGTTATACCCTTCATCGTTGGTGGCCGACAAAGGTTAGCCAAAGATTCGCTAAACAAAGGCCACGAAAGCCTCAACAATTCTGTAGTGCGCGAAGCTGTAGGACCTGTTATTCGACACTTGGAGAGCAGCATGCTCTAGGACAAGGTATGTCAGATATTGCTCTGAGATGATCGTGTTAACACCTCCGCGTCTGATAGCAGTGTGTAAGGCGGTGAGCAACACTTAAAGGACGCAGAGTGCATTAAGCCACGCGGCAGTGTCATGTCTCGTAGTAATTTTGAATTTGCAGTGATGAGGAAACGTGTTTTTGTACGTCGAGAAACTGTTTATTGTTGCGATTGACCAAGGATCCACCACAACGCTGTGTCAGTAGCCCAATAGTTTGTACAAAGCAGCGAGTAATGGTAAACACCGGCTATTTACATACAAGATAATGGAAACAGACATTCCGAGCACTACTTCCTGCAGTGGGAGCTCGAGTCACGGCTTGCAGGAAGTATCAATATGCCAAAACCTGATTGGCTAGAGACATCTATTTAGGGGCTGGAACCATCCCCGAAGTTTGGTTCACTCCGGATGCCGACCTCGTTGACTTCAGCTGCTGAATATTACGTCTGCGTCTCTGAATTGGACTTTTACTAGTTTGTGTGTGTTACCACGAACCTTTGTGGAAAATTAGAAGTGAAATTTTTGTTTGCCTCAATTAGGAGACTTTTACTGGCATCGTTATTCTTACCTTTCTTTTGTTGTTCAGTCATCAACCTTATAAACGTGCATAAATAAAAGTTGTGTTTGTGAAACATTGCGGATTGTCCGTCACTACAAAGGGGGTTGCCGGCCCTCTGGGGCTACCTTGGCTCCGGCATCTGGTATCACTTTCTATTCCCACATTCGTATCCATAGTGTTTTTGGATACCTCAGACACTCTCTCATATATCGCAGAGCTTTGCGAGACTTCATTTGCTTGGCGAAATGAGGCCACTTGGACCTGCGGATGAGAGAATGTGACCTTTGTACCAGGTTAGATTACAAATTTCAGTGTCTTGGTGACATTATATTGTACCTGTTGTTTAATTTTTATGTCGATATGGTGTTATATATGGAATGCCAACAGTTACTTCAACGTCTTCTTGTTTACGTCGATTTTGCGTCGCTTTAGTAGCGTTGAACTTCGTCGCGTAAAAAATGTCCACTGCAGTTGCTACTCTCCATTAATCAGGTTACTGGATCCTGGTAACAACATATCGCGTTCTCTAAACCGTTTTCACACCGGTTGCGCCGCGCGGAGCAGTGCAGAAAATCACAGCCCAGGAATCAGCGCAGAATGGAGCGGAAGGTTCATAGAGGCGCAGCAGTGTTGCAGAGAATGCGCACGGGAAGGCGAGAAAAAACGCCCTTCAAACAGAGTGCTCTTGAGCGAACCGTTTCCTTTGATGTACCGACACTGTGAGGAACTCGTTAGTTGCCGCGCAGAGAGGCGCGGTTTGACATCCACACCGGAAGCGACGTACTGCGTGGACCTCTTTCCTTGGTTTTGCGCTATACTGCTGATTGAATTTAAATACTTCTATACTGACTGCATAATGCTAATTATTGCCTAGGTGCCTCTTAATACACATGGCCACATCATTCTCGTCTGTCACGTCTGTTTTCCAAATGTCGTCCAACATGCGTTACATTAGTAGTAGTAGTAGTAGCAGCTTTATTCATCCGTAGATCTCATTTTACAAGGATATAGGACATGTCAAAGTATTTTCGAGTTTAGACCAATTTAAAATAAGCTAATTCGTATACACATACATTTACAGACTTCTAGTTAGAGACCATCGTTAGGTTTACTTCCCATTTGCTATCCTGTAAAACTGAGTCAGCATCCCTCCACAATGAGTGAGATGTTGAGCTCAGAAAGAGGATGAGGTGTTAGTATTGTGATATGCATAGCTTGGGGGTAAGTATTTCTAGAAAGGAAAAAAGAAGGAAAAAACATATAGTGAAGGTGTTATGTGGAATATTGGATGTTTCACCATCATTCTTGTTTTTATTTATTTGTATGACATTTTTTATCAAACCCCTACTCTGTTTTATCTAAGTAACTCTTCAACGTACAAAATGTATTGCATAACAGGTACTTTTTAGCTGCCTTTTTAAGTGCTATTTTTGCAATTTCTTTATTCTCTTTGGGTAATTTATTGTAGATTTTATTCTTTGGTAGAAAATGCTGTTTTGAGTTTTACTTTTATTTTTTCTTAGTAAATGTAAGTTGAGCCTATCTCTTGTTGCATGGTCATGAACAGAGCTGTTTTTGTAGTAATTACCAATGTTATTTTTGATGTCTACAACTGAGTGGTAAATGTATTCACATGGAGCAGTTAAAATCCCCAGTGTTTAGAACAGTTCTTTACAATCAGCTCGATTAGTATTTTTGTTATTATTCTTATGGCTCTTTTCTCGAGTTTGAAAATTGTGTTCATATTTTGTGCGTTTGTTCCCCAAAAAAGAATGCCATAGTTAAGAATTGAGTGTACATATGAATAGTATGTAACTAAAAGAGACTGCATATTACGAACTGATGATAGGATTCTAAGGGCATAACATGCTGATGCCATTCTGTTTGCAAGTGCCTTTGTGTGTTCACAGCACTTCAACTCCCTGCCGCCTTTGGATAAGCAGCAGCCAGCAGCAAGTCGCGCTCTTAGCTCACTCATTTGTTTTATAGTTTAATTCTTAATTTCTTTGCGTGATTTTGTATACTTGCATAGTTTAATTCACAAATTTCGGGCGTATTATAGTATTTGAGAGTTGCAGCATCGCGTTTTAGTACCCGTATAGTGTAAATTCGCGTAGTCGTCAGGCATCTGTTTGTTTTGAACGGCTTGTGAGATAAAAGACAGGAAAAAAATTGTTAGGGTTGGATAGGGGCTGCGCCTGTTGTGTACGGATTCAGGGGGAATTGGCCACCGTCCGTAAACAGCTGAAGCTGTGTTGGCCGTGGTCGAAAGGCTCCAGGCTTTGCCCTGGGCCGCGGTGACATTGGGACGCCCGAGGCGAGCGCTTTGGCGCCTCTGGAACCTGTAGCATCGCCTGGGATCTCTGATGCCACTGTGCTCTCGGATTCGGACACTCCTGCCGGCTATCACTTGCCTGACGGTGATTGGCGAACCGTGGCGGGGTCGCGAATCCCTGGGCGGAAGGCGAAAATTAGTGCTGGCCGCAAGGCTGTACCCTTACGCCTCCGTAACGGGTTTGAGGTACTGCCCATTGCTGAAAGTACTTCTGAGCCAGCAAGGGCGGCCTCGCCTGTTGCGGCAGTGGCCGGTCTTCCTGAGAGGTCCGGACAAACGCAGAGGGTGGCATTGCTTGTCATTGGGAGTTCCATTGTTAGGCGGGTGACAGAGCCCCTTAGGGATATGGCAACTAAGGACGGGAAGAAAGCCAATATGCTAAAGCCGGAGATAAATTCTGCCGAAATTTTTACAGTGGCGCAAACCGTGTTCCGAAAGGAGAAATTATATAAAGTAGGTGGTGGTGTGTTTGTGTCTGTTGGTAGTAGTTTATCTTGTAGTGAAGCTGAAATAGATAGTTCCTGCGAATTACTATGGGTAGAGGCTATACTCAACAGCCGTACCAAAATAATAATTGGCTCCTTCTATCGAGCCCCGGACTCAGATGATATAATAGCTGAACGGTTCAAAGAAAACTTGATTCTCATTACAAATAAGTACCCCACTCATACAGTTATAACTGATGGAGACTTCAGTCTACCCTCGATTTGTTGTCGAAAATACATGTTCAAAGCCGGTGGAAGACAGAAGACATCTTCCGAAATTGTACTAAATGCTTTCCCTGGTAATTACTTTGAACAATTAGTTCAAGAGCCCACACGAATTGTAAATGGTTGCGAAAACACACTTAACCTCTTAACCACAAATAATACTGATCTAATAGAGACGGATAGAGAGATTAGTGAACACAAGGTCACTGTAGCGAGGCTTAAAACCATATCAACCAAAACGACTAAAGATAAACGCAAAATATATCTATTTAAAACACCAGATAAAAATTCGTTTGATGCCTTCCTAAGAGAGAGTCTCCATTCCTTCGAAGCTAATTATGTAAGCGTAGACCAGATATGGCTCAAATTCAAAGATAGAGTATCGACGGCAATAGATACATTCGTACCGCATAATAAGAGACGGGACTGGTCCACCATGGTACACAAAAAACGTCAGAACACTGTTGCAGAAGCAACGAAAGAAAGCATGCCAAATTCAGAAGAACGCAAAATCCCCAAGACTGGCTAAGTTTCACGGAAGCTCGAAATTTAGTGTGAACGTCATTGTGAGATGCTTTTAATAGTCTCCACAATGAATCACTGTTTCAAAATATGGTAGAAAACCCATAGAGATTCTGGTCGTCCATCTCGGGATATTTTGCCTCCGAGGTTGCAGAACTCCTTCACGTCATATACTTCGTGGTCGCCAGTTCCGATGTTACGATGATCGCTAATCTTATTTCTGGTACATCTCATTGCTTTCTTCGGTGTGCTCTCAAATCATAGTGTACGCTCATTAGACAGTTCATTTCACTCAGCAGGTCCTGCAATTTTTCCTCGCATTCACTGAGTATAGCAATGTCATCAGTGTATCTTATTGTTGATATCCTTTGGCACTGAAATGTAATTCCACTCTTGAAATTTTCTCTCAATTCCATGAATGTTTCTTCGATGTGTAGAGTGAATAGTATGTGTAAATTACTACATTGCTATATTATATCTTTTGTAATTTGAGTACTTCGTTATTGGTCTTCCATCGTTATTTTTCCTTTTTGTTTCTATTTATAAAAAGTAAATTCATCACTTCCAGTCTCACGAAATGTACACTGCTGAGAACTTCTGGCGGCGGCTTTCCCGCTACCGTGTCGCCTATTACTCCACAGCTGCCGCCAACCACTCGTAACTCTGTGTTCGGCTATGTGGACACACTTTCTGCTCGCGCGGCCGCTCTCCGTCTTTCTCGCCGGTGCTCTGTAATCTCGGGCTAATAGCTATTGCGCTCGCGCGGGAGTAGCGTAACAATTTCGCTTTGCTATTACACTACAGGCGGCGGAATTCTGCTCGCTACTCCACGTTGCTGTCTCGCCCCGTGATCTGTCTGTCCTCAGCGCAATGAGCGCCATGGCTCACAAGCTGCTTTCTTCGTTTGGAATGCAACCAAGCGGCTGCTCCAACTACGAGGAGTGTTTTTTAAGCAAGTATCGTTATGAAATTTAAAGAAAATGTCGTAAGATATCTCAATAATTTTACTTTTAGATGAAAGCCAGTACCTTAATCTACTTTTCTACATAATTTCCGTCAATATTGAAGCACTTGTCATAACGTTGTACCAGTTTTTGAATACCCTCCTCATAGAAGTCTGCCGCCTGACTTGTTAACCACTGCATCACCACAGTTTTGGCTTCGTCATCGTCTTGAAGACGCTGACCGCCCGGGTGTTTCTTCAAGTGCAAGAACAATGGTAGTCACTGGGCGCAAGATCGGGGCTGTACGGAGGATGATCAAGAGTCTCACATCGAAAAGATGCGATGAGATCTTTGGTCTGATTCGCCACATGCGAACGGGCATTGTCTTGCAGCAAAACGATGCCCTTGCTCAACTTCCACGGACTGTTGCTTTGATTCTGGTGTGACGTAGGCCACCCATATTTCATCGCCCGTAACAATTTCGCTTAAGAAATCATCACCGTCGTTGTGGTACCGCTCAAGGAAAGTCAATACACTGTCTAAACGTTTGGTTTTGCGCACGTCCGTCAACATTTTCGGTACCCAACGTCCGCACAATTTTCGGTAATTCAAGTGATCGGTAACAATGCCATACAAAACACAACGAGAAACACTAGGAAAGTCATCCCGCAAGGAGGAGATCGTAAAGCGTCTGTTTTCTCTCACCTTATTGTCCACTTCCTGTACCAAACTTTCATTAACAGCCGAAGGACCCCACTACGTTCTTCATCGTGTACATTTGTGAGGCCATCTTTAAATGCTCTCACCCATTTTCTTACCATTCTATAACTCATAATGATTTCTCCGTAAACTGCACTGATCTCACAATGAATATCGATCACTTTTAGGCTTTTAGCACTAAGAAATCTTATAACAGCCCGTACTTCACAGTCGGCGGGTCTCCCGATTATCGGAAGCATCTTAAATACTCAGTACACAACGTAAACAGGGAAGAATCAGACTGTAATGGCGTCAGTGCGTAGATTGAGGTACAGGCTTTCATGTAAAAATAAAATTATTGAGATATCTTAGCACGTCTTTTTTTAATTTCAAAACCGTGCTTACTTAAAAAACACGCCTCGAACACTGACGCAAAAAATTCGCAGCACCAAGGAGTTATACAACATAAACGAAAGTTGCTAGGCGTGTTTCTGCATCTGAAAGATAACGTCTACTCATATTTAGCGACAGTCGTAAAAGAGGATACAAATCAGATTTCCCTTAAAGACACGCTGTAATGGTTGTGAGCGTTAGTTTCCTTTGATATTGGACTTGGTGAATTGATGCTAATGCCTTTAAGGCGACAAAGCGCCGTTATCAACACCTCACTAAGTTTGAACGTGGTCACGCTACGAGAAGCTGCATGCTTGCTTTGTGTTATTTGAGAAAGAAAGGGCAGAAATGTAGCTATCGTACATGATTGGTGGCAGGGGCCAATCACAAGAATGTACGGTTGCAAGAAGACCAGCATACGGCCATGTGGCTCTACTGAGAGGGAAGACCATCATGTTTAGCGTATGGCTCTGGCGCATCGTACTGCATCTGTAGTAGCAATCTGAGAAGCAGCTAGCATCACAGTGACACAACGAACTGTCACAAATCGGTTACTTCGATGACAGCTCCAAGCCAAATGCGTTATAGCGTGCATTCCACTCACCACGAACCACTGCCATTTCCGACTTCAGTGGTGTCATGCTCATATAAGGTGAAACGTCCCCTTTAAACAATTATACATGACTGTGCTTAAACTGGCACACAATATTTTGTTAGCGCAACACAATCTGACTTTCAAAATTCCCTACAAAAGAATGGCCCTGACTAACATTAAACTATACCTTTCACAAATCACTTACCTCACAAAAATCTTCGCTGCTCAAGCTACTGCAATACAGCGAGCGCCACTACTGCCAGCTAAATAAAAGATTCAAACTATGGAAGGCACTAACTACTGATAGGGACAGTTAGCAAATGAAAGATATTAATAGAGAACAAACAATGTATTTACCTTGATATCATCATATATAAATATAGCAGTTCATGACAATTTTCAAAACTCCGCCATCTCTCTCCCCACATCCACCACTGCTGGCGGCTGACCTCCAACTGCGCAACGCTACGCGCTGTTCACATCCAGCTGCCGCTGCCAAACACTACAATGGCGAGTATTACAACAATGCAAAGCACCCACAGACTGCACACAGCACAGCCAGTGATTTTCATACAGAGTTGGCGTTACCAATAAAAAAACCTAACCAGCCTACTTACATAGCCCCCATGCTCCCCACAAAAAATTTTACAAATTGGATTGGGCAGTGGCCAATACAGATTTGAAAAATTTTTTCATAATTACAATAACAAAGAAATCAAATGCACACACTTATTGATACAATGTTGGTCAAAAGCTAAAATTTTCTCACAGTCCATAAAGACAGTCTTGATCGTTCATTACGGTAAAATAGTAGTGTTTTTCTCAAAGTCTGAGCAGTAGAAGAAAATGCACACGGAAGTAGTGGATTTCCATGCAGTCTTGAAGAAGTAGTGTTGTCCTTCCAACGGAAAGACAGTGCTGACTCTTGACATGCATACAGGTAATGGGTCACAACAAAGCAAACCCACAGCAGAGTCAGTCGAAATTTTGAAGAGTATTGGTAGGTAGGTCATCACAGAGCAGACCCACTGTAGTCCTGGTAGAGATTACGGTATTGGTGGGCCATCAGAGGCGCAGACCCACTGCAGTCCTTGTAGAAATAATGGTATTGATGGATCATCAAAGATGTAGACCCGCTGTAGTCCTTGTAGAGATAATGGTACTGGTGGGTCATCAAAGATGCAGACCCACTGTAGTCCTTGTAGAGATAATGGTATTGGTGGGCCACCAGAGGTGCAGACCCACTGTAGTCCTTGTAGAGATGACTACTGCAATACAGCGAGCACCACTACTGCCAGCTAAATAAAAGATTCAAACTATGGAAGGCACTAACTACTGATAGGGATAGTTAGCAAATGAAAGATATTAATAGAGAACAAACAATGTATTTACCTTGATATCATCATATATAAATATAGCAGTTCATGACAATTTTCAAAACTCCGCCATCTCTCTCCCCACATCCACCACTGCTGGCGGCTGACCTCCAACTGCGCAACGCTACGCGCTGTTCACATGCAGCTGCCGCTGCCCAACACTACAGTGGCGAGTATTACAACAATGCAAAGCAGCCACAGACTGCACACAGCACAGCCAGTGATTTTCATACAGAGTTGGCGTTACCAATAAAAAAACCTAACCAGCCTACTTACAAAGGGCAAGGTACCGGTGTGTAGTGTTTTCTGATGAAAGCCGGTTCTGCCTCGGTGCCGTATCTTGATTAGAAGGAACCCTGTTGAGGGTCTGCAACCAACCTGTCTGGAGAGCGATTTCGTATGACAGCAGGAGCACTCTCATAGTTATCCTAAGTGCCCTGACTGTAAACGTTTTACGACCATATGGCGATTCGACCTGTTGTGCAACCATTCACGACCAGCATTCCAGGAGCTGTTTTCCAACAACATAACACTCGCCCACATACCGCTGTTGTAGCCCAACATGCTCTGCAGAGTG
This sequence comes from Schistocerca serialis cubense, assembly GCF_023864345.2. Lineage (NCBI taxonomy): Eukaryota > Metazoa > Arthropoda > Insecta > Orthoptera > Acrididae > Schistocerca > Schistocerca serialis. The sequence goes on along the minus strand of NC_064644.1, from coordinate 259,290,441 downwards.
TCGAAAGGTTGCCTTGGCCTGCTCGATCACCAAATCCTCTACAGTCGATCACTTATGGCACATCATCGGATGACAACTCCATAGCCACCCATAAACAATGTTAACCGTTCCTGTATTCATCGACCAAATGCGACAGCCATGGAACTCCATCTGGTAGCTGTACAACACAATTCATGCACGTTTGCATGCTTGCATTTAACATTCTGGCGGCTACAGCGGTTATTGATGTACCAGCATTTCACATTTGCAGTGACTCATCTCGCGCTTACATGAACCTGTGATCTTGCAATGTTATTCACTTAAATATGTTATCTAGACGAAAGTATTCCCGAAATTTATTTACTATACGCTAATTATTTGTTGGTGTTACGATTTTTTTCCGTCAGTGTACATAGGTCTTACAGTACTTTAATTTCTATGATACTGTCATGGTGGTTACTTCGCGAGATGTACGTAGAAAAGAAAATTGAAGATCTGTTTGATGACGAATGGTCTGTCATTGGTAAGGTGCCAGACCACGAAAAAACACAGCTCTTAATCCAGATGAAAAGGACACATTTACTAAATGAAACTTTTTCCAAACTGTTACTATGAATTTTTTTAAACATGTCAAATTTGACAAACACAAGTAAATGGAAGAATATTACGAATAAGCCAATGATATTTGAAATTTAATCACTTTTCAAAGGTTTGCGGTCTCGTCACACTAAGTTGATCTTCTGTCTCAAATAAACACGATAAAGCACAATATGATTTCAGATCTTACTGAAACAAACACAAAATTTTTCAGTTTTGGTCATACTTTATTATTTCTGACTCTCATTAGGCGTTTCAGCTGTCGTCATATCTGGCATGAGGCAAAAAGTATAAAAATTGGATATACAGTCCTTTGCACATATTGAAAAATTATTTTTTCGTAAAAAAATTTCCATGAGATGCACGTATCAATATATATGAGAAGAGCCCATAATGAGCAGCCTACAAATACTATATTATACATGACTAATACATACCAAATGCTTTTAAATACAAAAAGTGTTTCGTCAAACAGTATTGTGAAGATATTGCAAACTATTATGGATAAATTTTTCTTCTGTCTTTTCTTGTGCTTTCTTTTACTCTATACGTATACTCTGATGGTTTAGAGTATTGGTTTTTGTTTTATAATATGAAATTTCACTCTGTTTTGCTTTATTTTTATTGTTGCAAGAATCTCCTTTTAACTGAATACACAAAATTATAGCTGCATCTTTCATTTTCTTTATAATGCTTCTGAGTACAGCAATGTGTGAAACTAAATGTATTCTGCAGCAACGTTGTATGAAATGAGATGCGAGAGCGATGTCGATAGCTGTCACTCGAACAGTGAGTCAGAAAGTGTACAGTGTCGCGTCACGCACGAGGTTTATGTTGTGTAATCGCGCTACACAGAAACACACGAAAAATCACGGCCGCGTTCTTCTTTTGCGGTCATGGCATAAACTAAATTTCAACGTGGACAGTGTGAAATAAAATGTTAGACTGTGGATACTGTGAAGTTGGAGAACTACAAACATCAGTGACAATGCTGATGTGAACGAACTGTGATTCTGGTTGTGAGAGCTGAATTGTTTGCACCTAACTGAACCGCACGGACTAATGTACTTTGAATTTATTATTTCGTGTGCAACTTAATACGTTGCCGCGCGTGGTGAAACATTCACTGTCCCCGCGGACACTTGCAGGCTGATTGTGGCGTGTGGCTCTGTTTTCGCCAGAACTGTAAATTCGCGATCACGAATTGTGCGGACTGTAATATCGCGTTCTGCGGTTGGTATTGAACACTGTACTGTTTTAAAACTGTGTACGGGACATTGATAACGGAGACGTTGAGTGTGAGTGACGTCATTGACGAGCACACACGAACATGGATGTACATGACGAAAACTACGTCCAACCGGTTGTGACGAAAGGAATTTTACAGAGGATAATATTATCACCGGGAGAATCATTAGTTAAGCTAGAGGATGTTTCCATGGTATTTCCACGATTGATGAAGCCACATAGTTGCGCCGCTACTGTTGCGAAGCACACTATCGGTGGAAAATTTTAATCTGACAGCTGTCGACTACGTGAACTATGTTTATATTCAATAAGAAGTCATAATACGGTATTCTTATTATCAATAGTGAGTTTATTTTGTACAGTTATAACTACACTGAAGTGCCAAAGAAACTGGTATAGGCATGCGTATTCAGATACAGAGACATGTAAACGTACACAAAACGGTGTTGTGGCCGGCAACGCCTATATAAGACAAAAAGCGTATGGTGCAGTTGTTACATCGGTTATTGCTACTGCAATGGCAGGTTATCAAGACTGTAGCGAGTTTGAATGTCGTGCTATAGTTAGCGCACGAGCGATGGAACACAGCATCTCCGAAGTAGCGATAAAATGGGTATTTTGCCGCATGACCATTTCACGAGTGTACCGTGAATATCAGAAGTCCAGTAAAACATCAAATCCCCGACATAGCTGGGACCGGAAAAAGAACCTGCAAGAACGGGACCAACGACGACTGAAGACAATCTTTCAACGTGACTGAAAGGCAACCCTTCCGTAAATCGCTACAGATTTCAATGCTGGTCCATTCAACTAAACATCATCGATATGGCTTTCGGAGCCGAAGGCCCTCTCATGTACCCTTGATGACTGCACGACACAAAGCCTTACTCGTCGTCTGGGCCCGTCAACCCAACACCTACGTTGGACTTCGATGACTGGAAACATGTTGTCTGGCTGGACGAGTCGCGTTTCAAATTGTATCGAGCGGATGGACGTGTACGGGTATGGAGACAACTTCATGGATCCATGGACCTTGCATGTCAGCTGGAATTGTTAAAGGTGATGGAGGCTCTGTAATGGTGTGGGGCATGTGCAGTTTGAGTGATATGGGACCCTTGCTACGTCTAGATACGAAATCTGACTGGTGACACGTACGTAAGCATCCTGTCTGATCACCTGCATCCATTCATTTCCATTGTGCATTCCGACGGACTTGAACAATTCCAGCAGGACCATGTGACAAACCACACGTCCAGAATTGTTGTACAGTGGCTCCAGGAACACTCTTCTCAGTTTAAAAACTTCCGTCGGCCACCAAACTCCCCAGACATAAACATTATTGAGCATATCTGGGATTCATTGCTACGTGCTGTTCAGAAGATCTCCACCCCCTTGTACTCTTACGGATTTGTGGACAGCTCCGCAGGATTCATGGTGCCAATTCCCTCCTGCACTACTTCTGACATTAGTCGAGTCCATGCCACGTCGTGTTGCGGCGGCACTTCTGTGTGCTACTGCCGCCTGGAACCGCAAGACCGCAACGGTCGCAGGTTCGAATCCTGCCTCGGGCATGGATGTTTGTGATGTCCTTAGGTTAGTTAGGTTTAACTAGTTCAAGTTCTAGGGGACTAATGACCTCAGCAGTTGAGTCCCATAGTGCCCACACCCATTTGAACCATTTTTTTTCTGTGTGTTCGGTGGGCCATACACGATATTAGGCAGGTGGCTCTTTGCCTCTTCAGTGTAAATTGGAGTCATTTCCTTAATTACTCAAAAATTTATTTGCGGGAGTATTCTTGTTATTCAAAAATGGTTCAAATGGCTCTGAGCACTATGCGACTTAACTTCTGAGGTCATCAGTCGCCTAGAACGTAGAACTAATTAAACCTAACTAACCTACGGACATCACACACATCCATGCCCGAGGCAGGATTCGAACCTGCGACCGTAGCGGTCACGCGGTTCCAGACTGAAGCGCGTTTAAGCGCACGGCCACACCGGCCGGCATTCTTGTTATTACTTCTTTTGATGTTTGTTGCCAAATTCTGACGTGATTCGTTTTTTAAGTTCGGGAAGTAAAACAGGTTTCTTTTGAGCTGAAATAATCGAAATTCGCGGTTAAAATTACGCAAAGAAGATCTCTGAGAACCCTTTTAGAGTGTAGGTACATACTGGAGGCGACAGAGTCACCAGTAAGAAAGTAAATTATTCGACCGACATCAAGTGTTCTTCTAGGTCTTCACCTTGGACCTATTACTAAAACATACAAAAAGAAAAAAAAACACTTCAACATTTAGTTAACGCATCGATCAGCACCTGAAAGCGGAGCGGATCAGGATAATCAGTGGGCAACTATGAAATAGAACGGTTTAATGTTTTTCGGTTTCCCGCAAGTAGACAACACTCGTGTTATTAAAAGAAACGCGAACTTACTAATTCAAATCCCTCAGGCTACATCTGTGAAAGAGTATAAATAAAATTTAAACATTAGCTTCAAATAAAACAGTAAGCAGTGAAACTGAAGTTATATTAATCCTGTGTGCAACGTAAATTCACGAAACCAGCTGAAATAGCGTTCATAAATCAAAAACTGTGCTCAGAACCACCAGAGAGGAATAAATGTGGCGTAAACAGAGAGAAAACTTTCAGCAGTGCAAATTAGCTACACTGGATCCAGTAAACTCTGTAGATAGAACCAGGCTTAACCAAAACCTAAAACACGTAGTGTAAAGAGCTCTACAGCACAGCAGATAACTCCAGATAAATGTTTGCACAGGCTACACACTAATTGTCACCACGTTGATGCAACATGCGCCGATGACTATGTCTCATTAATCTCACTTTGCCAGTGCATTTTGTGAACAGCAAGTAGCACATCAAATTCCAAATCTGTCTTCCACCAACTCCGAGGAACGTGCTTCTCTGGCATGTAATAATAGATTTCTAAAATGGTTCAAATGGCTCTGAGCACTACGGGACTCAACTGCTGTGGTCATCAGTCCCCTAGAACTTAGAAACTACTTAAACCTAACTAACCTAAAGACATCACACACACCCATGCCCGAGGCAGGATTCGAACCTGCGACCGCAGCAGCAACGCGGCTCCGGACTGGAGCGCCTGGAACCGCACGGCCACCACGGCCGACTAATAGATTTCTAGAACAGCGACTGACACATTCGCTCAGAATTCAAATTCGTCAATTTCTTACAGCTTTCTTGTTCTTCAGGACCATCTGCACTTCCCTTTGGCCATCGTCCAATTGTTGTTGTTGTTGTGGTCTTCAGTCCTGAGACTGGTTTGATGCAGCTCTCCATGCTACTCTATCCTGTGCAAGCTTCTTCATCTCCCAGTACCTACTGCAACCTACATCCTTCTGAATCTGCTTAGTGTCTTCATCTCTTGGTCTCCCTCTACGACTTTTACTCTCCACGCTGCCCTCCAATGCTAAATTTGTGATCCCTTGATGCCCCAAAACGTGTCCTACCAACCGATCCCTTCTTCTAGTCAAGTTGCGCCACAAACTTCTCTTCTCCCCAATCCTATTCAATACCTCCTCATTAGTTACGTGATCTACCCACCTTATCTTCAGCATTCTTCTGTAGCACCACATTTCGAAAGCTTCTATCCTCTTCTTGTCCAAACTGGTTATCGTCCATGTTTCACTTCCATACATGGCTACACTCCATACAAATACTTTCAGAAACGACTTCCTGACACTTAAATCTATACTCGATGTTAACAAATTTCTCTTCTTCAGAAACGATTTCCTTGCCATTGCCAGTCTACATTTTATATCCTCTCTACATCAACCATCATCAGTTATTTTACTCCCTAAATAGCAAAACTCCTTTACTACTTTAAGTGTCTCATTTCCTAATCTAATCCCCTCAGCATCACTCGATTTAATTTGACTACATTCCATTATCCTCGTTTTGCTTTTGCTTATGTTCATCTTATATCCTCCTTTCAAGACACTGTCCATTCCGTTCAACTGCTCTTCCAAGTCCTTTGCTGTCTCTGACAGAATTACAATGTCATCGGCGAAGCTCAAAGTTTTTACTTCTTCTCCATGAATTTTAATACCTACTCCGAATTTTTCTTTTGTTTCCTTTACTGCTTGCTCAATATACAGATTGAATAACATCGGGGAGAGGCTACAACCCTGTCTCACTCCTTTCCCAACCACTGCTTCCCTTTCATGCCCCTCGACTCTTACAACTGCCATCTGGTTTCTGTACAAATTGTAAATAGCCTTTCGCTCCCCGTATTTGACCCCTGCCACCTTCAAAATTTGAAAGAGAGTATTCCAGTTAACGTTGTCAAAAGCTTTCTCTAAGTCTACAAATGCTAGAAACGTAGGTTTGCCTTTTCTTAATTTTTCTTCTAAGGTAAGTCGTAAGGTTAGTATTGCCTCACGTGTTCCAATATTTCTACGGAATCCAAACTGATCTTCCCCGAGGTCCGCTTCTACCAGTTTTTCCATTCGTCTGTAAAGAATTCGCGTTAGTATTTTGCAGCTGTGACTTATGAAACTGATAGTTCGGTAATTTTCACATCTGTCAACACCTGCTTTCTTTGGGATTGGAATTATTATATTCTTCTGGAAGTCTGTGGGTATTTCGCCTGTCTCATACATCTTGCTCACCAGATGGTAGAGTTTTGTCATAACTGGCTCTCCCAAGGCCATCAGTAGTTCTAATGGAATGTTGTCTACTTGTTTCGACTCAGGTCTTTCAGTGCTCTGTCAAACTCTTCACGCAGTATCTTATCTCCCATTTCATCTTCATCTACATCCTCTTCTATTTCCATAATATTGTCCTCAAGTACATCGCCCTTGTATAAACCCTCTATATACTCCGTCCACCTTTCTGCCTTCCCTTCTTTGCTTAGAACTGGGTTTCCATCTGAGCTCTTGATATTCATACAAGTGGTTCTCTTATCTCCAAAGCTCTCTTTAATTTTCCTGTAGGCAGTATCTATCTTACCCCTAGTGAGACAAGCCTCTACATCCTTACATTTGTCCTCTAGCCATCCCTGCTTAGCCATTTTGCACATCCTGTCGATCTCATTTTTGAGACGTTTGTATTCCTTTTTGCCTGCTTCATTTACTACATTTTTATACTTTCTCCTTTCATCAATTAAATTCAATATTTCTTCTGTTACCCAAGGATTTCTATTAGCCCTCGTCTTTTTACCTACTTGATCCTCTGCTGCCTTCACTACTTCATCCCTCAGAGCTACCCATTCTTAATCTACTGTATTTCTTTCCCCCATTCCTGTCAATTGTTCCCTTATGCTCTCCCTGAAACTCTCTACAACCTCTGGTTCTTTCAGTTTATCCAGGTCCCATCTCCTTAAATTCCCACCTTTTTGCAGTTTCTTCAGTTTCAATTCGCAGTTCATAACCAATAGATTGTGGTCAGAATCCACATCTGCCCCTGGAAATGTCTTACAATTTAAAACCTGGTTCCTAAATCTCTGTCTTACCATTATATAATCTATCTGATACCTTTTAGTATCTCCAGGATTCTTCCAGGTATACAACCTTCTTTTATGATTCTTGAACCAAGTGTTAGCTATGATTAAGTTATGCTCTGTGCAAAATTCTACAATTCAATTCAAAATTCAAAATTCCTCTTTCATTTCTTCGCCCCAATCCATATTCACCTACTATGTTTCCTTCTCTCCCTTTTCCTACTGACGAATTCCAGTCACCCATGACTATTAAATTTTCGTCTCCCTTCACAACCTGAATGATTTCTTTTATCTCGTCATACATTTCATCAATTTCTTCGTCATCGGCAGAGCTAGTTGGCATATAAACTTGTACTACTGTAGTAGGCATGGGCTTTGTGTCTATCTTGGCCACAATAATGCGTTCACTATGCTGTTTGTAGTAGCTAACCCGCCCTCCTATTTGTTTATTCATTATTAAACCTACTCCTGCATTACCCCTATTTGATTTTGTATTTATAACCCTGTAATCACCTGACCAAAAGTCTTTTTCCTCCTGTCACCGAACTTCACTAATTCCCATTATATCTAACTTTAACCCATCCATTTCCCTTTTTAAATTTTCTAACCTACCTGCCCGATTAAGGGATCTGACATTCCATGCTCCGATCCGTAGAACACCAGTTTTCTTTCTCCTGATAACGACGTCCTCCTGAGTAGTCCCCGCCCGGAGATCCGAATGGGGGACTATTTTACCCAAGAGGACGCCATCATCATTTAATCATACAGTAAAGCTGCATGTCCTCGGGAAAAATTACGGCTGTAGTTTCCCTTTGCTTTCAGCCGTTCGCAGTACCAGCACAGCAAGGCCATTTTGGTTAATGTTACAAGGCCAGATCAGTCAATCATCCAGACTGTTGCCCCTGAAACTACTGAAAAGGCTGCTGCCCCTCTTCAGGAACCACATGTTTGTCTGGCCTGTCAACAGATACCCCTCCGTTGTGGTTGCACCTACGGTACGGCCATCTGTATCGCTGAGGCACGCAAGCCTCCCCACCAACGGCAAGGTCCATGGTTCATGGGGGTCATCGTCCAGTTACCGATGGTAAACGTTGAGAATGAGGTCACGCGGCCCATCGATATTAAATCAGTTCGATAGAATCCGAGCATCCTGCACATGGGACGCGAAGGCGGCGATTTTTTTTATCTATACACGCAAATGATGACATTGCGCTTTCGATATCAAAAGGAACTCCGCATTGGTCAATAAGCAGTAGCAAGAGTTAAGAAAAATCAAGACACGCTCACAGGATTTGTCAACCTACAGAATACATTCGACGGAGTAACTGCACGAAATATTCGAAATTCAGTAGCAAGTGGAGAGAGAATGTTATTGGGTTGGTGTATGAACTCCTATTATTTTTCCGTAAGTTAGATAAACACAACAGATACACATGTCAGAGAGTTAAGTCATCAATAATACTTTCTCCTTCGCTATCTACAACAGTCTGCAAACGCTGGGGTAAAATTCGATTTCTCGAGTGGAGAAATCAAGTGGTTTTGTGGCAAGGAACTCATCGAGCCGTGTTCGGAGCGCAGTTTTATCCGGAAAGTAATTTCCTTGAAGGTTGTTCGACAGAGTGTGGAAAAAATGAAAATCTGAGGGCGCAAGATCAGGTGAATACGTTGAGTGTGGAATGACTTCCCAACCCAGCTTCTATATAATGTTTTTTTTTTGTCAGTCCAGTTGAAGGTGGGCGGGCGTTACCGCATCACTTCACGCAGTCTTCCTGGTCATTGTTCTTGAACTGCGTTTGCGAGACGTCTCAGTTGTTGACAATAAAAGTCAGCATTGGTTTTATACGTGGTCTTCAGCCTTGAAGTGTTCACTATTTACGAGTCGCAGTTTCGTAACAGCACAGTCCTTTTAACCCCGAGCTGCTCGCATCTTGCTTTTCCTTTAAATCGCAGCTTGTGTTGCATTTGCATGAACTCGGACTTAGTATTCAGTAGTTTCCTTTAATTGTATTTGTGATCTCCTCAGACCTATTGAACCGCCATCTGCACCTCCGATAGCAGTCCTTGATGTTATTAGTTTCAATTGCTCATAAATAATAGGGGTATTATAGATCCCAAATAATCAGTATTGTCGTTTTGATAACTCGATCTTCTTTGTGAAGAGCCTTTGTGAATAATTAGTTTAACGGTCTTGCACACTCAAATTAGTGACTCTTTTAGCATTTTGTGCATCTTTAAGATCCCACGATTTTTAGTTTCAAGTTAGCTTTCTCTTATTGTACCATTCTTACAACGACTTCTGTTTTTATAAGTATAATTGACCTCAGATTATAGTGTATATTCTACATCAACAAAATAAACTGAATTAATTGAAAGTGATCCATTTAACTTGTTCCACTCAGCTTCATGACTTTCAACAGGCGATCTTACGTTTTTGATAATTTCATTAAAATGTTCAGTCATGTTTGTTTATTTTAATCTGTGCTTTCATTGTGCCTGGAAATTCCTTGCAGTACAGGTACCACCACTGAGGTCAATGTGAGGACTTTTCAATTGAACAAGTTGATTGTTATATTCCGTATTCAATCAATGAGCAGAGATTCTATTTTTAGGTGGCAGGCAGATTTCACGACTGCTGCCGAACCCCATAACGTCTCATTGCAAAATAAAATCGATAGAAAAAAGGGTAGATATAGAAGAAAAAGTAAAATTTCAAGCTGTTCAAGGTGTTATTTTAGCTCCTCAACATCACTAAAGCTTACTGTGTGCGGTACTTTAGATTAACGTATATTGCTACACATAACACTTCCTTTCCCAGCTCCCTTCCCCACCCTGCACTCTCCTGCCATGGCACCCAGTAACTTCTTTCTCTTTCCTCGGCTGAAAAAACTATTGCGTGGCTGCTATTTGCAGAAGAGGACGCGATTTTCGAGCTAGCAAGTTTCCTGAAAAGTTAAACTGCAAACCTGTAGAGCCAAGATCTCCGCCACATCTTCCATCGTCGAGAAAAATATGTCGCATTGAAATGCGAATACCGAATGGTATCAGGAGGCTTCAGTCACCCCTATGTAACGCGAAATTAGCCAGCAGATTTCATGAGAGGCAGACCCACCGGCACAAAAGGAGATGGGGAATATTGTGTTGTCAGCAGAGGAGAAGTAACAGCAGTATGGGTCAGTCAGTGTGGTCCGTGATTTATTTTCAAAGAATATTCTTAAGAATTTATTTCATTTACTATCGATTCATCAAGAACATTAACACATTTAATCACACTACGTAAGCGTGGAAGTAGTTGCCAGGGAGTAACTGATGAAATCATAACCAAATTCCTTTTAACAAATGGGAATTTTATTCACTTTAATAGTGCCTAAAAGCATTTTTAAAAGAAACAGATTTAAAATTATAATCAGAAAGTACCCCCTAAATATCAAAATTACAATTTATTCAGAGGCAGAAAGAAACAAGTTTTGACTGTATGAGCTTTCGGGCAGAGACCTTTGCCGTTCCCTTTTGACATGGCCGTAGTTACGACCGCTCACAACAGCCTCTGAAAGACTACACTGGTGCAAATCTGCAACACACCAGATAACTTTAAACTAAGAGTTTCAACAATTTACACAAGCACACAAAATATGCACCCCCATAGGAGGGATGGAAATGGTATAAAACACTAACAATTAAAGTATTAAACCTTGCCACCGAAAGTGCAACTCGATTTTAACTTCTAAGAAAAGTCTTACGGTGAAAGGGTGGCAACTTTATACACTAAAATGATCATTTAAATAAAAGCCCATGAAGTGCAATCTTTTATAAAATTCTACAAGGTTGGCCAAACAATAGTTAAGATGCTCTACAGTACACAGATACCGCCTCTCACGATCATAGGCAATAATATCAAAGTTTCCAAATATCAAAACATATTTCAGGTATTAGGCCGTTACACTATAAGCAATAAATTCGTTAACACACAAAACATGACAGAGGCAGCTACAGACGTACGGTAGATTGACAGGGAGATTACCGATCAACCCGAACCGCAGGTTTCTCTAACCCGCCCCTACTCCAAAAGGGAAAAACGTACCACCCAATTTATAAACAACCACCTTCCCGCGGGTGGGCAAATGGAGAAGAATGGTGGGACGACCCCAAAGCAAAACGGCTGGTGACCTCATCAAGAAAAGAGTTTCAACAATTTACACAAGCACACAAAATATGCACCCCCATAGGAGGGATGGAAATGGTATAAAACACTAACAATTAAAGTATTAAACCTTGCCACCGAAAGTGCAACTCGATTTTAACTTCTAAGAAAAGTCTTACGGTGAAAGGGTGACAACTTTATACACTAAAATGATCATTTAAATAAAAGCCCATGAAGTGCAATCTTTTATAAAATTCTACAAGGTTGGCCAAACAATAGTTAAGATCATTTAAATAAAAGCCCATGAAGTGCAATCTTTTATAAAATTCTACAAGGTTGGCCAAACAATAGTTAAGATGCTCTACAGTACACAGATACCGCCTCTCACGATCATAGGCAATAATATCAAAGTTTCCAAATATCAAAACATATTTCAGGTATTAGGCCGTTACACTATAAGCAATAAATTCGTTAACACACAAAACATGACAGAGGCAGCTACAGACGTACGGTAGATTGACAGGGAGATTACCGATCAACCCGAACCGCAGGTTTCTCTAACCCGCCCCTACTCCAAAAGGGAAAAACGTACCACCCAATTTATAAACAACCACCTTCCCGCGGGTGGGCAAATGGAGAAGAATGGTGGGACGACCCCAAAGCAAAACGGCTGGTGACCTCATCAAGAAAACTAGTAGAATTTAACAAGAGTAAATCAAACAACATATCACCAATCACTTAACTTCTAATAATCTGCGATTTTTCTAGAAGAACTGGCGCAGCACCACCAAATCGCTCTCCCGAACCGCCCGCTGCCAGCCGCTTCAGCGGACGCAGGAAGGCGCGCCGATCTCCCGTCTCACGGCGTCGCAGCTCTCACCGGTCAGACTGATGTCGTGGGTTGACTCCTGTTGCTCAGGTGTCGACAGCGAAGTCACTACCCCTCGCTATACGCCACGGCCCACTGGACTCACGTGGTGACCTCACATGCGCCGACGCTCAAGACGGACCAGTAATCTTGTATCTCAGTGCGCGACCGACCTACCGATCAATCCAACCGCCAATGACCATTGCCTGAGTAAACTCGAGCAGACTGGCGGCCTAACGCGCAGACTTAGACGCAGCAACTAAGCCCCGACCGGGTGACCACTCGCTGTTCTCTTACTGGCGGAGTGGAAAGACTCTCATTTTGCCGGGTTTAAAGGTTTATCCGAACGACAGACATACTAGCACTCCGAATGACAGACAGACACTAACTGCCTAACAAATGCGGACGAGAGGCAGACTAGCAAGCTGGGGACGAGAGACTGACCCAGACTGACCGACTGGCGAGCTCATAGCGCCCCTTAAATGCACGTGAACAGGCAACCTTTCGCACCAGAGGGAGACACCAAAGCTGCGATTACCACAGCGGCGCCATCGCCAGAAACGGAGGGCGGCTGTTTCACACTACGCGCTGCGGCGCGCTCTTCAAAATAGCAATTTTTACCACGGCTCACAATTCCAACAGTAAATTCTAGATCAGGTGGTGATACGGTATTGGGATGTTTTTCCCCAGCTGAGGTGCGGTCCCCTTATTCCGCTTGAGAAAGCGCCAAATGAGGAAGGACAGGAACACATTTTGCAACATTGTGTACTGAATACAAGAGAGGAACAGTACGGAGACGATGACTGTTTGTTTGAGCAGGATAATATATCCTGTCGTAAGCAACACCTGTGAGGCAATGTTTCGAGAGCAACAACATCCCTGCAGTGGATTGGCCTGACAGAACCCTGATGTGACCCTAGTGGAACATCATTGGAATGAGCTATAACCTCGAATTCGTTCCCAATCCCTGGGGACAACATCGTCACCTTCTCTGCTTTGGAGTTTTGAGGAAGAATGGGACACCATTCCGCCACAGACATTCAGACATCTCATTGGAAGTGTCCCCAGCAGAGTTCAAGCTGTCATAAAGGCGAGGAGCGGACACACCGCATATTAACGGCCAGTAATAGGTGTCCGGATATTTATATGTAGAGAAGTTCTAACACCACCACCAGTTACAAGGTTGCAACTTGAGGCTTCGGATGTCAGAATCAATGAAACTGGTAGTGGTGGTGGTACAACTTCTCTGCATGTAAATGAATTCCCCCTGGGAAATAAGAATTTTGTGCATTCCAACTTGTTAAAGATGGGCATGAGATCTAATTGTGGTCCGACGTAATAAAATTTAAGTAAACCCAGGCATGCAGTCGGTATACCATTAAGTATACACCGTGCATGTATAAAATATCTGAGAACTGTAACGAAAACGCCTCCGGAAAAATCGCTCCCTGACTGGCGCTAGTTGTGAGCGACTAAAGCATGTCGTCTCCTATCTGACATCGAATCCAGTACCCTACAGTCAAGGCCCCGGGTGAACAACCGCTCGAGATACCACTGCTCCATATATGGGAGAGCAGGTTCATTAAACGCGAGAGTAGTGAATGCAGGCGAGCGGGCTGAGGACTAATTCCTGAAGTGGGTTATCTTTGGTCGCGCATGTTCCAGCACGGCAGGGGGGAGGGGGGCGTTCACTGGAGGGCGGCGCAACAGCTCTCCAAGCCCTCACTGGAGCCCTTGGCCCCGGTTTCTGCGCACAAGCTGGAGAGCTGGGCTCAGCTCCGCCAATGCCTGGTTTAACTACACCAGCAACGGAACCACGCCAGACTCTGTAGTTTCCAGACGTTCCTCTTCCTTTAGCGTGGGACTTAGGTGGAGTTCGCGGTGGGGATTGTGCAGACAGCGGTCTCAATTTAACAATAATTTATTTGGCATCAAAAATCAGTGAATAAGACACCAACTACAGTAAAATAACGTAATTTTCTCTGGTCTCAAAGAAATTTAGCAGGGAAAAGCATCTTGTGGAATCCGGTGTACTGTCGGTGGCCTGCATTTTTACAACACCTAATGAAGACGCCGAGCTACGACGTCGAAATCTCGTGTTGGTAAGACGCGGTCCACTGGCAGTACACCAGATTCTACTACATGACACCGAATCGCCGGGGAAGTCCAAGAAGTTATAACCAGGGAAAGAATAAACACAGCATATCCTTTTACAACAAAACAAGTTTGAGTATAGAAGAGATTCAATCTGGGCCTACAATGGGCAAATAGTTCACGACAGATGAAAATGTCAGCACTCTTCAGCTTACGCGAAACGTAAAAAGCTCAAAAAGGTATATAACAGTTAAACTTATTTAGGATCAAATACATAGCCTCCAACCACACCTTGCAGTGATATTACTAACCCAAGGCATCAGCTACTAACAACACTACCCACGCTTGAGTCTCAATAATAGGTTATCCAGTTACGTTTAAGAAGGCAACACAAAAGCAGAATCTGAGTGTACAAGTGTACCACTGGTTCAGCTACAAGAATTCAGTGTATAATAACTTCTTAAAACCACTGAAAAAACAAGCGATTCGTAACGAGAAATCATTAACTTTCAGTTGATTTGCTTAATCACGTCAGTGGCGTAAACGTATATTACTGGGACTGCTCTTTCTCATAACACACACTGTTACACACACCCTGCTAGTCATAAACAAAGCAACACACCACTCAACACTCCCAGATTTGCATTTAGTTGTCTGCAAGCAGCTATACGTAGTGCACGTTCTCACATAACACGGTGCACTGCCTCAAACACAATGCCACCAGGATGCCACCATTAACTGCAAAAGCACTCAGGTTGTACTCTTCATGATCTGCGGAAGACGTCCCTCGTGTCCACTGCAATGATCTGCATTCCATCAGGAAAGACAGCAATCATTCGACCTGAATGTTGTCAACGTCGAAAGCCCGCCCTCGCTGGCCATCATTTTCTCTGGTATCGTTCCACACCGTAGCTTCTTCAACCGCTTGGACTTGCCTCCACTCTGAACTGTCTTCCTCCTATCACTCCAGGAGCCGACTGTGCCACCCATCTCCAAGCACAGCCTAAGCCGTCAGTCTCAGCCGAAGCCACAGCCCTCCGGGGTCCGAGTTGACTACGAACGACGTGCTGCAAGCTGCGACCGCGAACACGACGCTTGCGTTAGGCAGATGTTTCTCGGTTCAGTGACTCCAGCGAACTCTGCATTGCCGTCTTCCTCTGTACCCAGTTCGCCGGCGGCGACAATCGCGTCCATTACAAGACGTGCTCCATCCACCCTTTCACGGCAGGAATACGACACGTGACTCGAAAGAAATCCCTGGAGGTGGGGAAATCGACCGCACCGTTCGGCACTGAGTGTTCGTATTTTCTTCCGTTATCGATTACGGCACTCGCTCTCTGTTTGCAACTCAGTTGCAGCTATTACATAGAAAAGCAAACTGAAGATATAGACAGCCTCGCTTCATCGTCGTATTGACACCCGAGAAACTAGGAGTAGTGGTAGAAATCTCACTTCTTACTGTTAACTGTCAAAGTGAACTGAGGGCAACTCCCGGTTCTGTGGATATTACCAGGATGGCCAAATGTGGAGGCGCCAAGGAGAATGACTGTTGCGAGACTGAATTCACCATCGTCATGTGGGGCCAGCACCTGGCATGGTTAGTACTGGGTACCGATGGGTACCCCCGGTTTGTTTACCCAGCAATTCGGGCTGAAGGCGTTACATTCCTGACGCGTTTCAGATCAGTGGGTTTGCACTGTCGTCCGCTTATCAACAGCGGTTTCCTTACCATTTGCCTATCTGTGCACGACTCACGGCCAGACTCAAACTTCAATATGTCGTCAACTATGTGTCTACAATCTGTACTCGTACATCGATTATGTATATTTCCGTACAGGCGAGACATTTTACTTCAAAATCGTTTCCCCGTCGTTAGCGGATAAATGCGATATTGCACTGCCTGTGTTATTCCTAATTACGTAATTCATCGTAATTTGTGCAACTGTTGAGCAACTGACCGCCCAATTGAACCAAGGGGTACCAACAGTGAAAGTTGCTCTGGATAGGTCTCCATTGCAGGCGTCTGGTTCATGTACCCAGGCTGACTGCCGTTCAGTAGCGACGAAGGCCGGAATTTGTGCACTAATACCGAAACTGGCGATCACTGACTGACGACATGCTACCTTTTCAGATTTTAGATCACCGTTGGCGTGTACGGCGTGCAAGGTCTGGAACCAATCACACTGTATTAATGGTCGGAATTGTCCAGGCTGCTACTATATTCGTTGACTGTCGGAAGGTACTCGATGGAGCTCTGTCTAGTGTACAAAATCTGGGCTTGTGGAACATCTTAATATCTTTGTGGCTGGATTCATGAGTTCCTAATAGACATAACGAATTACATCCCACTTACTGGCGCATAATCTACTGGTATACTGTTACTTGGGAGTGCGCCAAAGTCGTGCATGACGTCGAAAGTTCCGTCAGGCTGTTTGCAGATGATGCCAGAAAATTGTAGTGAAATACCAGAAGGCTCGCTGTGTATGGACGCTTGATGTAACTGACAGCTACCTTCGACACCCACAAATGTAGGGTACTGTGCACAAACAGATGAGCGACACAGATGTTCAAAATGTTCAAATGTATGTGAAATCTTATGGGACTTAACTGCCAGGGTCATCAGTCCCTAAGCTTACACACTACTTAACCTAAATTATCCCAAGGACAAATACACACACCCATGCCCGAGGGAGGAATCGAACCTCCGCCGGGATCAGCCGCTCAGTCCATGACTGCAGAGAGACACAGTTGGATTACACTATTGGCGATAAATGACTGGATACTGTAACAACCGTAAAATACCTACGAGTAACTGACCAGCGTGACCTAAAGTGGAATGGCCACAAAAAATGGTTTTAGGAAAATCAGTCATTCCTCTGAGATAGTTAGATCAAAACAACAGTCGAGATCGCAATAACATTCGTTTATTATTACTGGTATCGGCTTATGTTAAAGCCATTCTCAGATTTTTTGTCCCCCTACAGTGTACGATCGTGCCATCATGTGAAAAGCCAGGAGCGGCCAGCACCAGTCATAGGGGGCCAAAAAGTCTGAGGACGACTTTAGCATAAGCCGAAACCGGTGATAATAAACGAATGTTATTGCGACCTCGACTGTTGTTTTAGTCAAAGGTAGCACCAGATCGCTACACTCCAGGGACAACGTTGTCTAAATTTATGAGATACTCAGGATTAATAGAGCAAATTACATAGATACAAAGAAGAGAGGCGTACTTCGTCACGAATTCGATTAAGTGCGAGCACGTTATGAAAGTAGCATCAAGCTCCAGTGGCAGGTGGTACAAGAGAAGCACAGTGCATCACGGACATGACAGACTCTTTTACCCCGATTTCAGAACAAAATATTTATTTTCTGAGGGATATGTAAGTCTCTGACGCATAAGACACTCTTAGACAAAAAAACGAGGCTCCACGAAGGAGTTACGCAAACTTGTCACAAACTGATACTCATTCAGGTATCGATGGAAAAAGCAAAATTGTCAACTTTGGCGGCCGTTGGATGAAGGGTAACGCTGCAGCACAGTTTCACCGAGCGGCTGGCAAAGATAGAAAACAGGGGACATGTCGGTACCAGGGGATGAAGTCTTTACGAATTTCGTTCCGTGTACTCAGACCGACAGTAACTAAGCCTCGCAGACAGGCACCTGATTAATGTAAGATTCCAGTATTTGAAAGAGGATTTGTAGCTGCCCTCAGAGAAGCCTGTTGGAGTAATAGATAAATAGTTCGATATTTGAATAGGAGTGATGCCAGGAATGGGTAAACGACGGCCGATCACAGCATCAAGAAGGGAGCTGTCGACCGAGGGAGACAATAGAACCTGTGGACTGAGCAATTGTGAGAGAGGCACCCAGACCCCGGATTCATCGTTGTGATCGATCCGACGTCCAATTGGTACTTCAGTGACCACAAAGATCGTTAACAGGCGGCATACTGAAAGGTGGCTGAACTTACAGCACCCCTTGCGCCGACTGCCGTTGGTATTTGTATACCACCTATCCGATCTGCAGTGGTGTCGAGCAGATTTCATTTGGAATCTCACTGAATGCAGTGATGACTCCCGCTTCGTACTGAGTCCCCATGACCATTGAAGACGTGTATAGGGACACACCAGAAGACGGTGTGGTACCAACCTGAGTGTCGACAGCCATACGGCCCGACAAAGAGGAGGAACAGTCTGGGGCGCCATTTAGTTTCATAGCAGGACCGCTTTGGCTGTCATCCACGGCACCCTTACAGCAAGATAATGCCCACCTGCACACGGTGAGGGTTTCCACTGCTTGTCTTCGAGTTTGTCAAACTCTGTCTTGGCCAGGAACGTCGCCGGATCTCTCCCCAACTGAGAACGTTTGGAGCATTATGGGCAGGGCCCTCAACGAGCTGGTGATTTGGAAAATCTAACGTGCCAATTGGACAGAATTTGGTACGATATCCCGTCGGAGAACATCCAACAACTCTACTAACCAGTGACAAAGCGAATGACTGCTCGCATAATGGTCAGAAGTGGACCGACACTTTATTGCCTTCCTCTTTATTGCCTTCCTCAATTTGTGAATCTGATTGTTTTGAATAAATCATCCAATTTTTCTGAAATTGTTATCATTTATATGTCTGTACATGTATAACGCATATGCCGATTTCCGTCCCATTCGGATCATTTCTTTGTGGTGCGTCATTTTTCCCGGTTTCATTGTGGTATAGCCCGTCCTGTTCATTTATGTCCTCATGATGTCTGTATCCATCCCCAAAACTTTGTTACACAGTGTACGTAATTATAATGCACATTTAACGCGACAATATTATTATCGCTCTAAAAACTGAAATTCATGCGTTTGTAATCTTTGTGTCCAGCGTCAGTTTATTGCATATTATCCACTTGTAAATATCCCGGAGAGTGTCACTTGCCTTCTCCATCTGGACCTCTGGTGTTTATACATAATTAAAATGTTGCTGAATCCCGCAAACATCACTCCCTCTCCCCTCCACTTGTACAGTATTGCTAAATATTTCTGTATGAAAATATTGCCTTAATACGTAATGAACTGTGATCGTGAAATATTGTCTTTGAAAAAAAAGGCAAAAAAAGTCGTAACGCTTATAGAAGTGAAAGTTATTGAAAGACTGTTAGTAATATTACAGTTTATTTACAGAGAGTAGGTTGTTATAATAAGGTTCCTTCTTGACACATTTTGTCTGCGCCTTCATTGAAACCGTTAAAAAAAACTACACTGTAACATACATCTCCATGAATAGCAAATATCAAGGACAATAAAATAATAAGATTAGTAGAAGACTTTAAGATTTTTTTGTTTTCTTGCTCACTACCTAAAGCGGTGACGCATAATAAACACTTGCGTGGCACTAGTCGAACGGAGCTGGGCGGCGCAGTATTTAGCACGCTGGACTTGCATTCCAGAGGCGCTACAGTCTGTAGCCACGCGACCGCTACAGTCGGAGGTTCGAATCCTGCCTCGGGCATGGATGTGTGTGATGTCCTTAGGCTAGTTAGGTTTAAGTAGTTGTATGTTCTATGGGACTGATGACCTCAGAAGTTAAGTCCCATAGTGCTCAGAACCATTTGAACCATTCCAGAGGACGACGGTTCAAATCCATGGCCGCCTATTCTGCTCTAGATTTTCCGTGATTTCCCTAGATAATTCCATGCAAATTCTGGGGTGCTTCCTTTGAAAGGTCATGGCTGATTTCTTTCCCCATCGCGAAACAACCCGGGCTTCTGCTCCGTCTCTAATGACTTCGATGTCGACAAGATGTTAAAGCCTAACATTACTTCCTTCTTTCTTACTTGGTGAATATTTTATGCATAATATTAATTTTCGTCTTCCTCTATGAGATCTGTCAGCAAACAGAAGTACATGCACTGCTGCGTCTCTGGTGTAGCGTGCATACACTATGTGAGGTGGCTTAATTATTCACCTAGTGCCGCACAAATTATCTTATTCATATTTTTATGCTCCGATAGTACACCACAGGTCTATTAACACGATGAATGGGTAACTGAAATGTTCCTTTCATAATTCCTATTACTACTTGCAAAATGTATATGTAATTCCACATACTGCCTATGATCAAGCCGACATTTGAATTAGCTGTTTGCTTCTGTTTGTGAGAAGCTACATTTTACCGTTTATTCGGCACAGCAGTTCAGAAGAGAGGGACGGTGGAGGGACAGAAGCATTCGACCTTCGCCACAGCCATAAACGCATAATTTCAAGCTGTCTGTAGCTTTAAGTGGTCTTAAAGGCACATGAAGCCTCCACCCGCCCTGGTTCCCCTGACTTGGAGCTGGCCATGTTAATGAGATGTAAGGTAACGTCCCAATCGGCTAGATAGCGCTCGTGCAAAGGGACGATGTCTTCACACAGGAATGTCCCCTTTACTTACAGGAAGCGGCGGCTGCAAGTTTTCCTTGGGAACTGCAAGACATACCTTCTCAAAGGCCGCTCTGGAACGTGGCTAGAAAGCCGGTTAGCTTCTGCCGGTGCCCACAAAATAAAGAAAAAGTCTCACTCTTGCTAGTATTCTCTCGAAATCTTCGTATTTCATTGGGGTGGCGGTCGCAATTCCGGCAAAACTTAGCTAGAGATTGGAGGGCACTCGAGATCATTACCGTCATTTTGGGTGACTTGAAGCATTTGCAAAAACTGGAGAGAGATGTTAAGAATTCCTGTCGTCAGGTTCCGCCTCCTGCCTCCATGAAAGTGGTCTTCCAGCAGCCACATGGGCTGCACATATGAAGCTGCGGCCAGTACGGTATTAACTGCAGTTCGCAGCCGGCGCACACAGCCGAGCACTGGACGTTAATGGGGAGATTCGGGCAGAAATGCTTTTACATGGAATAGTTCAGAGGTCATGGTATTTGTTAACGCTGTGGAGTTAGTCGTTTCGATAACTGATGACCAGATTTAGTTGCTTGATTTGCAGGATGCACATCGCATATGTGAACAGTGTTTCTTCTTCTGAGTTCACTTTTCATTAGCGCTTGTTGATATGCCCTTCACGTGACCATTCGAAATATTCATTACTAGATGCTAAAATTTGCACCGAGATCGGAATTATATGTAATTGTATCTTTAACATTCCGTATTACTTTGTTGAAGTTTTTCCCACTTGAATGCATGTTACGGGAAATAAATAGCATCTTTTATGCAAATGGTTCAAATGGCTCTGAGCACTATGGGACTTAACATCTGAGGTCATCAGTCCTCTAGACTTAGAACTACTTAAACCTAACTAACCTAAGGACATCACACACATCGATTCCGGAAGCAGGATTCGAACCTGGGACCGTAGCAGCAGCGCGGTTCCGGACTGAAGCGCATATTTTATAAGCATGCATTTTCATAAATAATTAGATGCCTCCCTTAACTGAAATGTGGTGTCGTGTGATGATTGACCCGTTCATTTCATGCATGACTATTAACTTTTAAAGGTGGGCCTTCGTCTGTTAAATTCTTTAGCCAAGTTATGCAGAGGGTACGACCACCGCCCAAATGAAATATCAAGATTTCGACAGAGAGCCAGCAAGAGTGAGACTTATTGTTTATTTTGTGGGCAGGTACACGGGCAGAAAGTAATTGCCTTTCTGGTCATGTTCCAGAGCTGCCAAGAGAAGGTATGTCTTGCGGTTCGCACGGAACACTTTCAATCGCCGCTTTAAGTAGAGGAGACATTCTGAGTTAATAAAATGTTATCCATTGCCTGACTTGTTTCATTCCTTTTAAAAGTAAATTCACATTGCAGATGGGGCTTCACCCCATTTTCTGATTACAGGGTCCTTAATTTTGCATCTCCGGGGTACAAAGTACCCCAACCACAACCTCCCTCCTCAAACCTGTTAGACATAATAGATTTGAGATTGTCTGGAACGTCATTGACGCATATCGAGAATAATAATGGTACTAAAATGCTACCCTGACGAGTAATTCACACTTTATACATGGTACTTTCAACTTTGTCATATCGGTGCTATTGAAAGTACAAATGAAACTCTAAACGGCAACGCTCTACCGAAAGCAGAACGCCGGTCTTCTCAAGGCGAACAAAAACTAAACGAAAGGAGACGACTGAAGTGCATCTTGTTAGCTGCCCGCGGCGAGAGGTTAGCGCCGCTGGCGGACCAGCCTGAAATTACACACGCGGCGGCAAGCGGCAAGCGGTGAAAGGACCCGTCCGGCCCCAGAGACCACTTTCGCTGCCTGCCGTGACGTCATGTGGACCCGGTACGCCATCTTCAGTTCTCCAGTCTGGATGCCTAGGCCGCTAATTCCGTCGCTTCGGCACTTCACTTCGTGCTAAATTTTCACGGGATTAAATTAAATGGGACTTGTAGAAATAAAGTTAGTTTCGTGCACCGTGGATCATTTGTACGACTAATCGCGTTAATATAGAACGAGTGATTTTACATTCATATTACACATTTATATGTACGCGGGGCGTTCAGTAAGTAATGCAACACATTTGTTTTTTTGAAAGCAGGTTAGTTTTATTCAGGGCTCCGACACGCCATATCATTCCCCATTCTTTAGACTACAAAACCCTGTTGTTCAGCATCACCTCCGTTTAGTGTGCCGGCCTTACTGGGAAGGGGTGTATGTTCGCATAGTATTACTCTACTGGTCGACGTCGAAGGCAACGTCTTGCAGGTATCAGTAGTCTCCCAGTCACACTTCACTGGGCCAAACAGATGGATGTCGGGAGGTCGAGATTCGGGCTATACAATGTATGACGAAGAACAGTCCAGTGAAGTCTTGTGAGCACTCGAATGTGCAGACTTGTGTGAGGCCTTGCATTGTCATGCAGAGGGGGAGTTCGTTTGAATTTTCGTGACGGTGAATAAATTGAAGTCCGCATATTTCAACACCGTAGCAATCACAGCTGTGTGCGGCTGTCCGGCATGCGGGAGATCGCACAGGGCTGAGCGACCTTGTTGCGATGATGACGCCTCGGCCAACGACTCTCCGTGCTTTTGTTCACTGTCAGGTCTCTGTAGATACTTTGCAAGCCGCTATGAATATTTACTATGGTCTGGTTTTCCGCCAAAAGAAACCCAATCACAGCTCTCCACTTGGAACGCACTTCCTTTACAGACGCCATTTTGAAGGCTACCTGTAATGCCACCACCTATCCTTTAAACAGGCTGAAGTGAGAATATACCGCGATGCCTCACATCAAATTCCGCATTTTTCAACCGGAGTTGGCGGACAATAATAGTGTTTCATAACTTATGGTACGCCCCTCATAAATATGGCTACATGCTGATCATCTACTTTTCTTATTTTTTGTTAAGTACTATTGTGAGTTAATGATTCCTATCTTACAAATTACAAAATTAGAAATTCCTCTACGGAACAGAATGAATTTGAGGATTAAAACCCTCCACTATTCTCCACACCTACAAAACCCTGTCCAACCCATGCTCTGCTATGCAAACGTTGGACGGATCTCCACCCTACCAAAGTTCTATAAGTCCGTCCGAATCCTCAAATCGCCACCCACTTCGTCTCTCTTTCCGTATACGTTTACCTTCCCCCACATGGATCCTATACCAGCTCATCAAATTCCCACCCCTCCTCACCCACATTGAACATCTCCGCATCTCCTACACTACCGGCAAACTAGATTTCAATGACCCCATTGTATCCCCTCTGATCACCACACCTTCACAAAAATATCCCTCCGTTCTTAGACGTACACAACGCAACTTCAACCAACTCTCTCTCTCCAACCCGATATTTATTCCCGTACTTTCAACATTGGAGCACAGTCAGCAATCGTGATAATATAATATATAAGAAACTACCAGCCTCGATTGCGGTAATGAAACCAACCTTTACCTAGGTTTCAGCCCAAATCCTTGAGCCTTCTTCAGAAGATATACCTGAATCTGTAATTTGTCTAAGAGGGCGTGGTCTAGAAATAAAACTAAAACAGCCTGATTGCTACTTAGTTTCACGTGAGCTTTCGAGGCCCACCGCACGGCGTCCATGGAGACGAGGCGTACGCCAGAGCCTAAGTTAAGTCTTTCTGTTGACTTAGTATTTATGTACCGCATTTTTAAAATGTGATTACGCCTATTCACGCTGTTTTATTCCTAGATCATGCCCTCTTAGACAAATTATAGGTTCGGGTATATCTTCTGAAGAAGGTTAAATTATTTGGGCTGAGACCTAGGTAAAGCTGGTTTCATTACCGCAATCGAGGCTAATAGTTTCTTATATATTCGATATTTACCCCCCCCCCCCCCCATCGCTATAACCCTTCCCCAACTATCCTACTCCACATTACGATTCCTCTCTCCTTTTGCCTCTCCATCCATCTCCATCAGTTTCCTCTTGTACCACTACCCTATCCAAACAACGTACTAGTCCACAACACTCTATACTACCAACTATTCACCTCAGCTCCAATTCACCTCAGCTCCTACCTATTATCTCCATGGCTTTCCTCCCTAACAGACCCCTACCTTTTTACTCGCATCCCTCAACCCTATGGAGCATATTCTCTCCTCCGACAATACTTCTCACCTTGTGCAAGTCCTTCAGATTTTAAGTGAGAATGTGCTCCTTCAGCGTTTATTTATCAGAAGAATTTCACATTTCCGCGATGTGTTTTTAAAATGTATTTATTTATAACTATCCGTCTTTGATTTTTAATTTAAAGTAGAAAAAAGCCCCAGATTTAGTTTCTAATTCTCATTATAAATTTTTCTCTTGACTGAAGAGCGGAATGTTGTACCTCCAACAGCCCCCCACCCCTACCGCCCATATTGGACGAGGGGGATGAAATAACAACAAACAAACAAAATAGAATGAGCTGTCAGCGGGAAACTTTTTCAGATTGTTTTCGGTTTTATCTTTAACGTCTCACACAATTTGTATGTTGGGAAAGTGAACAAAAATTTTAGTGGCAGCATTGTGCAGCCATTTTTGTTCTAAAGACAACCTTATTATGGAATAATGAATGCCATTTTTTCTTCTACCATTGTGATCATGTGCATCACTATTCGTTTTGAACTGCAGTGGAATATTTACAGCAAACTTCATGAGGAAATACATGTATTGTGAAGCAATGGTAAAAAAGCCTAACTTCTTCAGCATATGTCTAGAAGATGATCGTGGGTGAACATCACAAATTACTCTTATAATACGTTTCTTAACAATGAACACTTTCTTCCTAAAAAACAGCCGGGGTGGCCGAGCGGTTCTAGGCGCTACAGTCTGGAACCGCGCGACCGCTGCGGTCGCAGGTTCGAATCCTTCCTCGGGCATGGATGTGTGTGATGTCCTTAGGTTGGTTAGGTTTAAGTAGTTCTAAGTTCTAGGGGACTCATGACCTCAGAAGTTAAGTCCCACAGTGCTCAGAGCTATTTGAACCATTTTTTTCTTCCTTAAAGCTGAATTACATCAAAACATTGTTCCATATGGCATTAGGAAATGAAAAGGCAAAATATGTCATCCCACTGATTTGTTTCTCTCCAAGATTTGCTGTTATTCGAACTGCAAATGGGACTGAACATATTTTAGGAATTTCAAAATGTGTATTTTTTCAGTTTAAATTCTCATCAATAAGGACGTCCAAAAATTTAACGTTTCCACCTTAATTATTATATCTCACCATATCTCACACTTACCATTGGAGTAGTACCTTTAGATGTGAAAGAACTGAATACGTTGAATCCTTTTGAAATTGGGAGTGAAACTATTCACAGAAAACAGCCGAATGATACTTCTAAGAATACAATGTTCAGTGACATTAATGTGACCACTCGCCAAAAGCCTGAATAACCACCTTTCGTAGCGCAAACCACTGCAAGACTTGCAAGAAGAAAGTGAGTGAGCTTTCGGAAGGTTCTGGGAAGGTTCTGAAAGAGACTTGGAGCCGTGGTTTAAATCCGGTTAATTCCGTTTACCCCAGAGCACTATAAACTCATCGTTGTGCTCTTAGAATACGCACGTACACTGCGAGCTGTGTAGAACTTCGCATTGTCATTGTGCTGAGGAAACAGAAATTTCCTGTAGCGGTGGACATGGTCCCCAAGGATAAATACATTCTTACGGTGATCCATCGTGTCTTTCAGAATAACGAGATCACCAACGGAAAGCCAGCCGCTGTGGCCGAGCGGTTCTAGGCGCTCCAGTCCGTAACCACGCTGCTGCTACGGTCGCAGGTTCGAATTCTGCCTCGGGCATGGATGTGTGTGACGTCATAAGGTTAGTTCGGTTTAAGTAGTTCTAAGTCTAGGGGACTGATGACCCCAGATGTTAAGTCCCATAGTGCTCAGAGCCATTTGAACCATTTGAACCAACGGAAAGCCACGAAAACATTCCCCAGACAATAAAGCTCCCTCCTCCAGCCAGCACTTTTCCAACGATTAATGCAGTGTGACTGCTTTCAGTCGTTTCACGCCGTACACGCTAAAGGTGACCTGTAATCTTAAAAGGCCACATGTCGCCAGTCAGTGGTCGTCCGGCAGCGTGCAAATTCCATCCTTCGGCGCCAATGAACAGCAGTCGGCATGGGTTCACGGACCAGGTGCCTGCTGCGGTGGCCTGTCCACAGCGACTTTCACTGATCAGTCGTTGAGGAGACACTGATGTCAGCCCCTGGGTTCAACTGGGCGATCAGCAGCTTAGCACTTGCAAGTCTTTTCGCCTGCACACATCTCCGCACCCACCGTTCTCCCCTGTCATCTATGGTTCATGGTGTACCACAGTTGCCTCGACGCCTGTTTCCGATAGCGCCATCTTGCCATGCGCGGTATACTTTAAATATGGCGGTACGCAAACCGTTTACAGATCTAGCCGTTTCGGAAATGCTTTCACTCTTGGCCAGAAAGCCAATGGTCGTGCCCTTTTGCACGTCAGATAAACCGCTCCGTTTCCCCATTACGTCAAAGACTGCACTGTTTCCCACTCCCCGACACGCTGTATACAGGGTGCTACAAAAAGGTACGGCCAAACTATCAGGAAACATTCCTCACACACTAATAAAGATGTTATGTGGACATGTGTCAGGAAACACTTAATTTCCATGTTAGAGCTCATTTTAGTTTCGTCAGTATGTTCTTCCACCTACGCTCAATGGAGCACATTATCATGATTTCATACGGGATGCTCTACCTGTGCTGCTAGAACATGTGCCTTTACAAGTACGACACAACAAGTGGTTCATGCAAGATGGAGCTCCTGCACATTTCAGTCGAAGTGTTCGTACGCTTCTCTACAACAGATTCGGTGACCGATGGATTGGTAGAGGCGGACCAATTCCATGGCCTCCACGCTCTCTTGACCTCAGCCCTCTTGACTTTCATTTATGGGGGCGTTTGAAAGCTCTTGTCTACGCAACCCCGGTACCAAATGTAGAGACTCTTCGTGCTCGTATTGTGGACGGCTGTGATACAATACGCCATTCTCCAGGGCTGCATCAGCGCATCAGGGATTCCATGCGACTGAGGGTGGATGCATGTATCCTCGCTAACGGAGGACATTTTGAACATTTCCTGTAACAAAGTGTTTGAAGTCACGCTGGTACGTTCTGTTGCTGTGTGTTTCCATTCCATGATTAATGTGATTTGAAGAGAAGTAATAAAATGAGCTCTAACATGGAAAGTAAGCGTTTCCGGACACATGTTCACATAACATATTTTCTTCCTTTGTGTGTGAGGAATGTTTCCTGAAAGTTTGGCCGTACCTTTTTGTAACACCCTGTATAACATCAACTGCTAGTGCTATCACTTGCCGTCTGTGAGTGGTTATTGCACGTTCACGTCCAACATAGGCAGTGATGACATCAGTGTGATTGAATACTGTATTATTTAATATTTGTTCTGATGCTGTGCGCGTAATGGATTAATTGCAATACTTCTTTCATCGGCAAAAGAACTAGTTCTGTTCAAAGAGATTTCGGGATTGCAGCCGCTCGCTCGTCGTAAACTCCATTCCACAATATTTCGGCTGGGCCTTCTCAACTAAATCCAGGAACCGGGAAGTGGATGAAGAGGAGAACGCGGCCACCAAGTCCCTAGCTTTTCTTCCCTTCGTTCGAAATATCTCCTTCAAAATAGCGAGGATTCTTAATAATTTTCATGTGAAAGTGGTTTTTCGTCCACCTTCAAAGATTTCGGATCTGCTGGGATCGGTGAAGGATGATTTGTTACTGCGGAAGGCGGGAATTTATAAAATACCGTGTCAATGTTGTATGGCCTGTATAGGACAGACAACGCGTACAGTGGAAGAGCGTTGTACAGAACATCAGCGTTGCACTCGCCTACTTCAACCCAGTAAGTCTGCAGTTGCGGAACATTGAGTTTCTAACGGACATTCAATGGAGTTTGACAAAACTTCGATTTTGGCCACAGCAACAACCTTTTGGGACTCCATTACCAAAGAATCCGTTGTAATACGCATTGCGGAAAATATAATGAACCGCGACAGTGGTTACCAACTGAATAACGCGTGGAATCCCGTCGTCTCCGAAACTTGCTCGAGAGGAAAACGCCAGAAGACTTCGATAGCTGCGGCCAGCGACAATACCGACGGTCGCTCAGTCCTGCAGTTCCACCAGCGAGGGCGCTGCCGCTGGGCGGAGTGGTCCTTCTGTCTCCGCGACTTCAAAGCATTCGCAACAGTACTATAAAACGGAGCAGAGAACGCCTTCAACAGTCCTCGTTCGGCTCACCTGAAGATGGCCGGCAGTTGTCCAGCCGAAATATCGTGGAATGAAGTTTACGACGACCGGCTGCAATCCCGAAATCTCTTTGAACCGTTGATTCGCCGGGAAAATTTTAAATTTTACAGAACTAGTTCTGTTTATTGCGTATTAGATGGAAAGTAGTTTGCGTATTCTCATGTTCAGGGCAAGCAGAACACCTTGAACGACTAGAGATACGACTTTCGTATTCACAGAACATTTACATTGGTACGTAATCCAGAAATGATTAGTACTTCAGTCACCTCGGTTCATCATGTGTTCTGTTGCCTATTAGGCACAGAGTCCACCATAGACACTGATAACTTGTTCCATGAGTAATGGCATCGACTCCTATAAGGCGCGAATGGCGTCCTCTGATATAGCCATCCACGCTGCATTCATCTGGATCCAAAGGTCAACTGTGATGGTTGGCATTGGGTCACAGCACTGCACCCGTCGTTTCATCATAAACGAGACATTTTCGATTAGCGACAAGTCTGGTGATCTGGTGGGCCAGGGCAAAAGGCTGACATCCTGTGACACCAAGAAGGCACGTGTTCGTGCAGCAACATGGGGTCGCTCATTGTCTTACTAAAGAAAAGGCATCAGGGGTGACGTGCAGAAAGGGTGTGGCTACGGATCGCAGGACGTCATTCACGTAGGTACACTGGTCACAAGTGCCCTGGACACCAACTATGATTTGTGGTCGTACCCAATAGCAATCCACAGCAAAAGGCCTTGAATTGGCGCTGTATGACTTTAGCGAATGCAGTGACTGTGATGCCACTCCCCCTACCTGCGGCGAATCAAATGAGGCCATCATTAAAAAAAAAAAATAAACAGAACCTGGATTAGTCCGAAAACACTCTGTGATGCCATTCCTGACCCCAGCGACGTCGTTTCGTATACCATTACCGTCTAGCATGTTTCTGCACATTCGTCAAAGGTAGGCGGAGAAGTGGACGACGCACACGTAACTCACGATTTAATGAAATGCGACGGACTATCACCCCTGATAGTATACTGTGTGTTCCACTGTTGCCCCAGAACCGAGGAGAACGCAGATCTGTCCTGCAGTGCCATTAGAATGAGGTGTCGATGTTCTCAGGGGGTGGTCTGGGTGGTGCGACCTGACCCACTTCGTCGTGCTCTACGGCCTTCCGTGAGTCATTCGGCACACGCCCGTTACACTGCCCAAACACTTCGTTCCATAAGAGCAGCAATTTCCCGGATGGATGCACCATATTCTCTCATGCCAATAATGCTCCCTCTTTCAAACTCACGGATTTGACGGTGCGGTTCGCGCATATGTCTGCGAGGCATCTTGCACGTCTGCTGAAGTTACACTGACTCATTACCTTCGGTTTATAGCGAAAATGAGAGCCACAGGCACATCACATTTTATCGGTAGGCGGTGTTGCGTCGCGATATCGATGTCGACCTTGAACTCGTGAGTCGACGTGGTTCAAAAGCTAACCGATAGACGCACTGACAATTTAGTGAATATGAGATAAAAGTTTCTCTCAACGACATCATCGTACACATCATCATCGGTTTAGCCGTCGCATCAAATCTGTATTCAGTTTGCAGCTTTCCACGAAATTCTAAGCCAATTTAGTCAGGGACTAGTGAGTGCCATGGCTGTTGTTGTGATAAACGTTTACCTCCCAGTGCTTTCTTGTGATTGTTTGGCGTACGTCATTATTAGGCTATGCTGCCAGAGACTGTTTCCATGTGTGTACAGGTGGCGGCAGCTCTCTCGCAGGAACGTAAACAATCCAGCGTGTTCCTCTGTCTTCTCAGCGTCGAGAGTTCACTACCACGCAGTACTCAGGCTATAGCCTCCGTCACGACTGAAGTTTTTCTACTGCTTCTTTAGTAACGGAATGCCGGCATGTAGAATTGTGGGACAAGGGTTTAGTTTCAATAAACACTACTCTGCATTTACTTGTGAGACTGTGTTCAGCAACTGCAGATTTCTCAAGTTCTCAATTCTTAATGTACTTCATGTGTTCTGCTCAATGGTCGGTAACGGGATGGGTAAGCTGAGCGGTTTAGTTGCTTCCTATCTCACAAGATCTTATAAATTCAAGCGACTCTATGAGACCGAGACTGTCCTCAATCTTTATCGGCTTGGCCGGTCGAAAAATGGGTCCTATGACTCTTTTCCCCGAGATCCCTCGTATTTTAATAGAGGTAGAAAGACAGAATTACAACTGGTAAATCGTCTGGTGATTGTTCAACATTTTTGCGTTTTCATTTCTCAGAGAGCGCCAACTTTATATCTTTAAACCCAAAGCCATTCTTTCGCAACAAGTACGACAGATGATTAATTTCATAATCCGGATAGTCCTTGTCGCAAAGAGTTGTAGCCCTACAGAAAGACGTACTTAAGAAGGCTTTTCTGTGGAGGTAGCGGGGAAAATTGTGTGCGCTCAAATGTAAATCAGTCTTCGTCGTATTCCGTTATACAACATGGCCGACCCGCCCACCGGATTCTCGTTTAACCAAAACATCTAAAAATGGTGGCTTTCCTTCTCTCTCTATTTCGACAATGAAGAGATTGTCTGGATGCGTGCTGTCCATATGATCAATGAGCTGCTCCAGAGCTTTGGTATCAAATGAACAGGCCCTAAATGTGCTGTCGCGATATCGATAAAATGAAAATTGGCGAAATGGAGCCAAGTTTATTGCTAGTTCCTCAAGATGTTCTGCTGAAGACAATGCAGACCCGTGGCCATTCTTTCGCTCATGCAAGAAGTAGGTAGTCGTGAGAGCATGGCATAACAACTTTATACCAACAGACTTAACGTATTCTTCATTGTAACTTTTGCAAACAGCGAGATCAAATCAAAACTGACCAAATTAGATTTGTGGCCAACTCTGATTTGCTTGATTTTGTCAATGAACATCCGAGAGCTCATATATGATACTCGTAAGTACGTAACGGACGGAGACTCGAACTGATTCATTTCATTTCTGTAAAATTAAATGAATTGATACATACCCTTGTTACAAGGAAGGTCATGGTGCTCCATCTCAGATTCTGTGGGAAGAGCTCTGGTTATTCTGTTCACAATTCACAGGAGAAAACATAGGCGACAAAATTCAAGTCAGGCCTCTAAAGATACTTATGTTAAACATAGGCGACAAAATTCAAGTCAGGCCTCTAAAGATACTCATGGTTAAAGGACGTTCAAATGGTTCAAATGGCTCTGAGCACTATGGGACTCAACGGCTGAGGTCATTAGTCCCCTAGAACTTAGAACTAGTTAAACCTAACTAACCTAAGGACATCACAAACATCCATGCCCGAGGCAGAATTCGAACCTGCGACCGTAGCGGTCTTGCGGTTCCAGAGTGCAGCGCCTTTAACCGCACGGCCACTTCGGCCGGCTAAAGGACGTAATTTTATGATTAACGTCTCGTCGACGACGAGGTCATTAGCAACGGAGCACACACTCGGTTGGAGTAGTAGCGGCAAAGAAAATACTCCGTGTCCTTGTCCAAGGAAGCGTCCCGCTAATTAGAGAAATGACGGAAAACCGACGTCTGGACGGCCGGTCACGGATTTGATCTGTCGTCCTCCTGAACACGAGCTCAGTGTGTTAACCACTGCGCCACCTCGCTCGGTTTCTGAGACAAACACAAGAAATAGTAGTAATAAAAACTTGCTATCAAAATCTCTACAATAGTTGCTCAGACTAGTCCGGAGGTGCAAAAAGAAGCGAGCAGGTGACGTCACTTTATACGTGCAGATATAGAGGGCATAAGAAAATATTTTTATTTACTTACTAAAACATGTCTACAACTTACGTTTTGTGGTTGCATGCAGTAACTTTCGTCTATAACACTTTTGACGCATAATGACTGCAGTCTGGGCTCAAATGGCAAAAAGATATTTTTTGTGATATAATTACAGTTAAGCAATTTTCAGATTTTTTTACTTATCTGTACTGTGAAGCCTTGCTTCTTGCCAAATTTCATGATTACACGTCAACGGGAAGCACCCTATACGTTTTGATGATTGAATTTTCGGGTATCAAAACACATGACATAAATCGCTTAATCTTTTTACTGCATTGACTTAGAAGCTTAAAATTTTTACACCGCCAAGGTACCGTAGACCTTAGGATTTTACATAAATTTGAATTTGGTACGCTAATCTGTTCAACAGAAGAAGGGTTCCTAACAGATGGGCAGACACGCAGACAGATGGGTGAAAAATGACATAAAATATTTTTCGTGTTATGTAACTACAAATTAACAATTTTCGGATTTTTCCTCTATACTTGTACCACGAAACCTCACTTCTTGCAAAATTTCATGATTCTAGGTCAACGGTAAGTACCCTATAGCTTTCGATGAGTGAGTTTTCGAGTATTATAAGATGTGACATAAATGGTCTTATCTTTTGATTAAACTGACTTACAAGCTTAAAATTTTTAAACTTTCAAGGACCTGTAGAGCTTAATATGTGACCTAAGTTTGAATCTGATACATCTACTCATTCCTGAGAAAAAGGGTTCTTAACAGCCGGACCGACAGACAGAGACACAGACACACAGAGAGACAGACGGACAACAAAGCGATCCTAGAATGTTTCTGTGCATCGATCTCTAAAGACACAACCTTCTCCGGGTTGAGGCACAGAATCCTAAAATCAAAGTTTGGGAAGAAAAGTTGTGTTGTGAAGGGTTTAAGGTAGGTTTCAGTTATCACAACCGTTGTGCAAGTCGTATGTCTAAGAAGCAATGATGACAGTCAAAGATAATGTTGACAAAGAATGATGCGTAGGGAACCGATTCCAAGATCTAGTTCACAGACTAGGCTTAGATCTTTTTAAACGAATGGAATGTTTGTTGCAGGATCCCACTTAAGGATAAACAACTTGTGCTGGCATACGCTGGCGCCAGCATACTATGCGGTGTACAGGTTACGAGAGTATCGACAGAGGCCAACAACAAGACTCGCTGGAAACACGCCGCCAACGCCCTCTCAGCTGCCAGTATTTAGGATCGCCGCCGCGCACCGGAGAGCCAGGTTAGCCAGGCAGTCTAGCCAGTTAGTTCGAGTCTGTACGCCCTGAGAGTTCCAGCATGTTACCGAGACGGAGCTGCAGACTTAGCCTCTAACACAGAGACAGCAAGCACATAGTACCATTGTGGTGAACATAGAGGACTTCTAGTTCAACAGCATTGAGGCTACGTAGACTATACAGAAGAGAGCTTGTACCACATCACATGGAAAAGTTAAGTAGCTCTTCATTTGTCGATAAAGAACCCAGTTATTAACTGCGTGCAGTATGTGTTATAGAGCGAGGATACCGGCAACTAACCAACCTCCTCTCCTTGTGTCCCATGGAACAGCTCTGCAGAGACAACGATACGACATAAAAGCGGCTAAAGAGAATACAACAGTGGCGACGAGAACCCTTCAGTGAAGAAGAATTTGCTTGCTTCTCTTGTGTTTCAGATTGCAAATTTTTGTGTTGCTGCATGTATTCCAGGAAGGGAGCCGTAGAACTAATAAAATTTCTCTTTTCAGAGGCTTTGCTTTTTTTTTTTTTTTTTTTTTTTGCTATAATTTATTAGTACGAGGCTTATTCGGAAAGTAAGGAACATTCGGTCGCGAAATGGAAACCACAATGAAAATCGGATGAAGTTTTGCACATGTGTGTTGGGCAGTGTTTCTAGTACGCCCGGCGACCGCATTACATTGTTCTGTTTAGTTCTGAGCACACAGAGAGCACATAAAGATACCTAGAACAATAGTGTCTCCCGCCAAGTACGAGGGCCTGGTGAGAAATTTCGCCTGAAGCTATGTAGCCAACATTACATCTCCTTCAAGATAATTCTCAGCCACATTCTGCAAGGGCAATGAAGATGCTACTGCATCGTTTCCAATTGCAAATGTTTGATTACCCACAATACAGCCTGTAAGTGTCTCCCTCTGAGTTTCATTTCTGCTCACATGAACCGCTGGCTATGAAGACAACGTTTTGGCACAGACAACGAGCTATAGGCCAGCGTAGAGAATTGGCAGAAAGCACTGGCCACTGCCTTCTATAACTAGGGTATTGGAAAGTTGGTACAATGTTACGACAAACGTCTAAGTCGGATCGGCGACTATGGAGATAAGTAGCTGGAAGTTGTAGCTAATTGTTGCAAATAAAATAGTTTTGGTTTTCTCTGTGATTTCCATTTCTTGACCTATCGTTCCCTATTTTCCGAATAGCCCTCATATAAATCATGGCTATCCCGCCCCTCCGTCCCCTGCCCCCGCGCCACAACCGCAGACGGCCAATGTAATGGATCTCACACAAGCTTTTCAGTTTCAGAACAAACAAATTGCTGCCTTGCTGACGACGGTACAACAACTACTTCTTGTTGCACAAGCAACGGCGGCCGTACAGCTCACTGACTGACACGCCCTACAAGTGCAGCAGCCCAGCATAACCACGTTCCAGCAATTTAAAGTCACGGAAGAGGAATGGCACGAATAACAGACACAGTTCCAAGCTCATTGAGCAGTTCATCGTGTTCAAGGTACAGTGAAGCTACAATACTGTCTTTCGATTGCGCGGTCCCCAGTGTTCAGGTTAATACAAAAACTATTCCCAACTGCGTCTCCCGACGGACTCAGTTACGACGAAGTAATCGCTCAAAATGTTCAAATGTGTGTGAATTCTTAAGGGACCAAGCTGCTAAGGTCATCGGTTCCTAGACTTACACACTATTTAAACTAACCTATGCTAAGAACAACACACACACCCATGCCCCAGGGAGGACTCGAACCTCCGGCGGGAGGGGCCACGCAGTACGTGACATGGCGCCTCAAACC
Source organism: Schistocerca serialis cubense (assembly GCF_023864345.2). NCBI lineage: Eukaryota > Metazoa > Arthropoda > Insecta > Orthoptera > Acrididae > Schistocerca > Schistocerca serialis. The sequence goes on along the minus strand of NC_064644.1, from coordinate 259,254,469 downwards.
GCTCGGCCACGCCGCGCTGCTGAAGTAATCGTTCCATTAACCAAGTACTATGACCAGCAAGTTCAAGTAGCTGTAGCCAGATACCAGTTCTTTCGATTGAAGAAAAAGCCGAAACAGACGTACCATCAGTGGTATACAGAATTAACCGGCATTCTGTCATTCTGCATATAATTTTAGCGGTAATTTCTGAGCAAAATAATTATGTGGTATAATAAAGATTTTTCTGTTTCTTCAGAGGCATAAAGTAAATTTAAGTGTACTTGTGGCAACTTTTACAGTGACTTCATGATTCGGGATGCTATAACATTCAATGTCCTCGATAGCAGAATACAGGAACAGATACTAAACTACTCTGATCCTGCACTTCCTCAAGTGTTGCAAATCTTAGAACAATATGAGTCACTGCTACGGTCGCAGGTTCGAATCCTGCCTCGGGCTTGGATGTGTGTGATGTCCTTAGGTTAGTTAGGTTTAAGTAGTTCTAAGTTCTAGGGGACTGATGACCACAGATGTTAAGTCCCATAGTCCTCAGAGCCATTTGAACCAATATGAGTCGGGTGCCATAGTGGCCGACAAGTTTGACCAGGCCCCGATTTGTCGGATCGAGTCGCCCCTTGCTCGCGACCGCCCCAAGCAGCCACAGCAACGAGCGCGTACACAGCCTCGTAAACACGTAAACAGACTCGTGAACTTAGTGAAATCTTGCCCTAGATATTTTGCTCGCCATAAAAGACAAGACTGCCCACCACGTAACGCAACGTGTAACTCGTATGGAAGAGAGGGCCATGTTCAAGCTACGCCAACGGCACAAAAACGCCAAATTTGCCCGCTCCCAGTAAAAACAAGCTCGTGCACAAGCAGTGAACGTTGTGTTTTCCAAACTTACAACAGGTTCTGACAAACTTAAGATTAAGGCTGTGCCTCATTCTCGCTCTAGTGCTGTGCGGTGACGCTCTAACAACCTATTTGTCTCCGTACGAATTTCTGGCCGTCGTGTGAACCTTCAGTTAGGCACAGGTGCCTCATAGCCTTGCTTAATCGTACCACGTAATCTAGCAAGCACCTCACTGCTCACAACAGACAGGAAATTCCGGTACCTGCTCATTGTAGTTTGCCTGCCACTTACAAACCTCACTCTAGGACAGTGACTTTTACTGTGTTGAAATCCAGAGACAGTGAGAACGTTTTCGGTTTAGATGCCTCTGATATGCTTGGCCTTAGCATTCAAAACAACATACTTTACATATCTGGTTTTGTTCCGAAAGCCAATGTAGCTACCTTGTTTAAGGGGACCTGGACGTGAAAATGACGGAAAAATAGAAAAAAAAATTATCTCCATCTGAAAGACAAATTTCTCCGGTTTCCAAAAATGTGTGCATTATCAACTTTCAGATTGTTTATTTGTTCTTAAACGCTCTTTGAACAAAATTCTGTTCACCAGCCACGTCTCCTGTCAGCTCACTGTCGCACTGCCACAATCATGCAAACAATAAAGTCAATATACAGGGGCTTTGCAGGTACGAAATTACTTAGCAGATGTCTACATGGCCACTCACAGAACCATAATAAGAGTTTCAACAGTTGTGTGTGGCAACAAGTACCAAAAACAGTGTTTGTTGGAGTGACGGTACTCAAAACTGGTGTGATGGTCGCTGTCACCGGTTTCAATGATGGTGCAATTAGCAGGACAAAAATAACGGACAAATCAGTCATATAACCAGGAAATATTATGATAGTTCCTCCGACTGCTAGATCGTCAGCCACCACTGAAGAGCTCAGAGTAAGGAAAGGCCTCCTGAAAAAGTGTAAAGGATAAAGAAACAGCTGGCCAACAAGAATATGCTCTGCGAATGTTCTGAAAGAGGCATTCGCTGAGTCAAAAGCAATGTGAACAGTCTTTTCTCATTTTCTCGAAACTACATTTTCCTAACTTTGGTACATATATCTTCACTATGGTTTGAGCTATGTTCACCAAATTTCACCCAAGTGAAGAATGGTATAGTCTCATTGTATTACGCATAATACATTGCAGAAAATTTCTATATTTGTCATTCTGCATATAATTTTAGCGGTAATTTCCGAGCAAAGTAATTATGTGGTAGAATAAAGATTTTTCTGTTTCCTCAGAGGCATCATTTTCAAATGGTTCAAATGGCTCTGAGCACAATAGGACTTAACATCTAAGGTCATCAGTCCCCTAGAACTTAGAACTACTTAAACCTAAGTAACCTAAGGAGGTCACACACATCCATGCCCGAGGCAGGATTCGAACCTGCGACCGGAGCGGTCGCGCGGTTCCAGACTGAAGCGCCTAGAACCGCTCGTCCACACCGGCCGGCAGGCATAATGTGTTCCTATGAATGTTGACAGCAGCCTGCCACAGTATGAATGCTGTTAGACTGATGTTGAACCAGAAAATAGTACCAGAAATGAAACGAGTGTTATAAAACCATCTATTTTACAAAATGTTGTAATTCTTAAACTATAACTGACAATTTAATAAATTTCCTTGTACAGCTTCAGTTAATGTCATTCATTCAGTGTTGGTACAAAACCGCAATTTTCTCTGCATTGCAGGTCAGTCGCACCGAAAGCGAAGCACAAAAACACAGGTCGTTCATGTCCACATCCCCTTAATGAATTTAGTGGACTATTTTCAGAACGAATGGGAAAAGTTTATAAGTTCGTAACGCATGTTACACTGAAAGACAATGCACAGTCTAAGTTTTTCGGTCCCGCCCCGTTCCAGTTGCATTAGGAGACAAAGTAGTCAGTGAATTGAAAGAACTGAAAGATAATGGTGTAATTGCTCCCATTCCAGCTCGTCAGTGGAAAAGTCCAATAGTCCTGTTGCCTAAGCCTTCTGGTCGCACTCGCATTTGTGTTGACTTCAAGTCTACAGTCAACCCCACAGACAGTAATTGACACTTACCCGTTACCTCGCCCTGTAGAACTCGTGCACAAGCTTGGTGCAGGACGTTCCTTTTCGAAGACAGATTTGCATGATGCCTATTTGCAAATTCCATTGGATGAAGAATCACAGAAAGTATTTGTTCTAAATACACACTTAGGACTGTTCAAGTATTTGCGTTTGCCCTTCGGCAGTGCTCCCACACCCAACATTTTTCAACGTTACTTGGAACAGTTGACTGCGAAAGTGCCAGTTTTCTTCAACTACTTTGACGAGATTGTCGTCTCAGGTCGTACACCAGGGAAACACATTGCCAATTTGCGTGCTCTTCTTCGAGTGTTGTCAGAAGCAGGACTCAAGCGTCGTCTCGAAAAGAGTGACTTTTTTCAAACTGAACTACAGTACTTAGCTCATATGATAAACAGTCAGGTTGTGCACCCCTTCCATTATCATTTGCTCGCAATCCGTCACGTGCCTGCTACATTCGGTTCATACCGAATGCCGCTCAGATCACGGCTCCATTGCATCGCTTTCGTCGTAGAAATGTACCTTTTGTGTGATCTAAAGATTATCAAGACGCATTTCAGAAACTCAAAAATGTTTTGCTTAATGACAGATATTTAGTGCCTTTTCACCCTGCCAAACCAATAGTTTTGCGGGTCGACGCTCCTTCCTACGAAATCGGCGCTGTGCTTTCGCACATAATTGGTGCACAAGATAGGCCTGTTGCTTTTGCCTCAAAATTGTTAACTCAAACTCAGAGCAATTATTCTCAAATTGAAAAAGAAGCTCTTGCTATCGTGTATAGTGTGACAAAATGTCGTCTCTATTTGTATGGTCGCAAGTTCTATTTAGTGACAGATCACAAGCCTTCGCAGTCCTCGTTTCATCCGTCAAAGCCTGTTCCTACACGCACTGCTCAAAAATTGCGACGTGGGGCTTCGTTGCTTTCACAGAATCAGTATGAAATTGTGTACAGACCTACGGGAGAGCACGGCAAACAGATGCCCTATCTCACCTTCCGATTGAGCCAGACTCTGATTTTGATCCATCTGCCGCATCCTGTTGCCAAGTCGATGGGCAGGGCTCTGAATTGCTGGATCTTTTCCCTTGCATTGCAGAAAAACAGCATAGACTAAGGACACAGACCCAGACCTCAAGAGTCGGTTGCATTACATTCGCAGATCTTGGTCTCGTTCATTGAACAGTATCCACAACTCAGTTGTACGCCGATATTTTGCACAACGGCATAGACTTTCAGTTCAACAGGGTGTGATTGTAGTTCAGAATGACAGTGGACAATCCCGTGTGTTTATTCCCAAAGTGAGGCAACAGGATGTTTTGCGATTGCTCCATCAAGGGCATTGGGGAATTGTTCGCACAAAACAGCGCGCCGCCACTGTACTTGGCAGGGCATGGACGCCCACATTGAACAGATGACGTCACCAATCCACTCCGCCACTGACATTCTCAGCTTGGCATAAGAATCAATTGCCATGCCAACAACAGCACATTGACTTTTCAGGACTATTTTGGAACACTCGTTGGTTCATAGTGGTAGACTCTTTTAATAAGTTCGCATTTGCGGTGTCTAGGAACTCTACCACGTCACACAGCACCATTCAAGCGTTGTCCTCAATATTTTGCATCGGAGTTTTGCCAGAAGTACTTGTATCGTACAACGGACTACAGTTTACCTCCCGTGACTCTATTCAAATGTTCAAATGTGTGTGAAATCTTATGGGACTTAACTGCTAAGGTCATCAGTCCCTAAGCTTACACACTACTTAACCTAAATTATCCTAAGGGCTAACACACACACCCATGGCCAGGGAGGACTCGAACCTCCGCCGGGACCAGCCGCGCAGTCCATGACTGCAGCGCCCCTAGACCGCTCGGCTAATCCCGCGAGGCTCCCGTGACTTTGAACAGTTTTGTGAACGCAACGGCATTCATCGTTTAACAAGTGCTTCGTTTCATCCACAGTCCAACGGAGAAGCAGAATGCAATTTCAAGCAACAGATGGGCAAGCTTAGCACCATTCACACACAGGAACAAATGCTGCAACTCTTTCTTGCTTCCTATTGCTCCCGTGCTCGAGACGGACCATCACCGGCGGAACTTCTGCACGGCCGCCGCCAACGGATGCTACAACACTTGCTCCACTCACCGCAGCATCCGGTGCCGCCAATGGTCCGCAAGTATCGCTTTGCGCCGCGCCCTCTTGTTCTTTTCAGTTTATGGCAAGCGTGACCGCTGCAAAATAGCCGTGTTCCAGGAACGCTCTGTCTCATATATGCACTTAATTGCAGGTCCCGATAGTTTGCAGCGCCGCCACCAGAACCAGATTCGCTCCGTGATTCTGCTTATTTTCTTCCCCCAGATTCACGGCTTCACGGACCGTGCAGCCTTCGCAGCCGCTCCTTCGTGCCACCAGGACACCCCAGCAGGAGCAGGGCGTCCCGGGGTTTACGAGCGGTGAAAGTCCGGTGTTTGCTTATCAGTGGGTGGACGATGCGTCCTCCCCCCCGCCGTCCCCGCTCGCCGACCCCATGAACGTGGACCCGCCTTCGCCATCACCACCGCCGTCGCCGTCATCGCCCCAGCACACGCCCTCAGGCCTGGTCGTGTGCCGTGGCAGCAGTTTTCTTGACGATATTTCTGTTGCCTCGCAAGCTACATGGCGGGGGATGGTCGGGAGTCTGCTGTCCTCCACAGTCAAGCGTCCTGCCTCCCTCCCTGTTGCAGCCCAGCCTCGCTACACATCAACGGTGCGGCGTTCGGGGGGGGGGGGGGGGGGAGGGGTAATGTGTGCTGCCGTACGCTGGCGCTAGCACACCATGTGCATACAGGTTACGAAAGTATCGATAGAGGCCAACTACAAGCCTCGCTGGAAACGCGCCACCAACGCACCTCTAAACCGCGGATCGAAGGGCCAGTTTAGCCAATCAGTTTAGTCAGTTAGTTCGAGCCTGTCACGCCAGTTAATTCGAGTCTCTACGCCCTGAGAGTTCCAGCGTATCACCGAGCCGTAGCCGCAGACAGCCACTAGCACAGAGACAGTAAGCACATAGTAACATTATGGTGAACATAGCAGACTTACAGTTCAACAACGTTGAGGCATCGTGGACTATACAGAAGAGAGCTTCTACCACAGCACATGGAAAAGTTAAGTAGCTCTTTCTTTGTGAATAAAGAACCCAATAATTAATTGTGTGCAGTATGTGTTATAGAGCGAGGATACCGGGCACTAACCAACCTCCTCTCTTTGCTTCCAATGGTACAGCTCTACAGAGGCAACGAGACTACACAAAAGCGGCTAAAGAGAATAAAATACTTATTAAAGGCGAAGTTGATGTTCTTCAGTAAATGAGAATACCTCTGCGTAGAGACTGAAATAGAATTGATACTGACCGAATGGACGACTTGAAACACTAATCATCGGTAGTTATACAAATCAAAATGTATTGATCAGTTTGCTTCCTACTCCCAAGGACTGATATTAACATAATAAAGGCTAGGAGAGTTGTTAGTGTTTCCAAAATTTGGTTTAAGTGCCTTCCTAACAGTTGTAGTGAGCCAAACGTTTCGGCAGACAACGTTCCTGGAGAGCTGAGTGACATTATGTGAGTTTGTGTTATTTTTAAGCAATGCTTTTAATGTATTCGGACCAAAGTAGTAAATGGAACCAGATAATTGTGTTCATTTTGTTTGTTACATGAAACCGAAGGAGAGTAGAGTACACCAGTGCTGCACACTTCCTCTGTAACGTGTTTCATTAATGCCGGTCGTGGAAAACCTACCAGCCTACAGCCAACCCGCAGAAGATGCTCCTGGGCTCGTCTGCGTCGCTGAAAAAAAAAAAAAAAAAGCGTATTATTTTAACATGTGAAGCGTCGTGAGATTGTAAGTCAGCCTGTGGGCTGAAATGTAAAGCTTTATCTACAAAGCTGTTCATAGCACTGAAAGCGTTAAATTTGAACACAACAGAAAGTTTTGTTGCTTATTATGTATGATCACTTGTGAAGAGTATAACAAAGTTGATTCACAAGATCTTTTTTACTGTATACGATATGAAAAATATACGACGGAAAACATAAAAAAAATTACGGAATAGCCGTAAGAATAATAATGAACATCTCTGGATAACTGAATTTGCGTTAATTGACTCGATAAATGAAATAGTTTTGCAGCGTTTAAAGCAATTTTAATCAAAAATAGGAAGTGAACAGTCCAAGTTATATATTCATACCTATTCATCTGTACTAAAATACAAGAAATGTTTATAGTGCACGATAAAATTTATATAAGACACATGTCATTAAAAAGATGTCGAGTTGTAGCATGTAATCTATGGACTATCTTTGGAGCAGCAACATGATAATCTCTGTTCGCCGAAAATAATACTTCTGATGACAGAAAGTTTTCTCGTCCCATTAGTTCTAAGACAGCCTGAGAAGGAGCTGCATTAATGGACGAAGTTAACACAGCTATGAAGAAAGTTTAGAGAAAAAAAATCTCTAAATAATGACCACTCTGAAGCAACTTAGTGAACAAACGACAAGTCTTAGCATTCAGTCCGATTTGCATTTAACCGCTTACTGCTACTGTAATGCGGCGGATCTGATCGCTAACCTGAACCATTTAGCCACTACACTACGAGAGACCTTCAACAAGATACACTATTTGACCAAAAGAATCCAGGCTCCCCTGCGTAATACGGAGACTGACCACTAAATGCCACGAGAGGTGGACCCACCAGTGTAAACAGAGGCTGGTGGTACTGTGTTATCAGTAGAGAAGTAATAATAACAGAATGGGTCGGTCGGAAGAGCTCAGGACTTCGAATACGAAATTATCATTGGATGTTGCCTGAGTAGCAAATCCAACATTTCACCCTTTCAAAACTAATCAAATCGACTGTTCGTAATGTGATTGTGAAGTGAAAACACGAAGGAACAAACACAGCTAAACTAAGACCAGGTACACCTCATGGACTTGCGGACAGGAAACATCGAGCATTGCTTGGTTGTAAAAGTCGCTTGAAATCAGCTGCAGGAATGATTCGAGACAGCACAATGACAATATGTAAGGAGTTAGTAAGACTAGGCCCGAATGGTCGAGAAGTTCCTCATAAGCCATACGTTTCAATAGTTAGTTCGAAGCGACGCTTGAGATGAGTAAAGTGCGACGCCATTGGGCAGTGGATAACAGCAAACGAGTGATAAATGTCGATATACACTTTGGCAATCGTGAGGAAGGGATTGGGTTTGGCGAATGCCTGGAGAACGGTAACTGCCACCAAGCTGTGCCAACAGTGAAGTACGGAGGAGCTAGTGTTACGGCATGAAGATGTTTCTCATGGTTATGCTGATATGCACTTATTGGCTTCAAGAAAATGTTAATTGTAAAGTGTTATCAACATATTTTACAGCATTGTGTAATGCGTACAGAGGAAGAATAGTTCGCAAATGACGACTGACCATAAAAATGCTCCTCGTCCTAAGATAGCTTATGTGAGACAATGGTTTGTAATAGCATTTTTGAAAAGGTCTGACTTGCCTTGAGTCTTGACCTGAACCCGATGGAACAGCTTTCCGATGAGGACGGCTCCGCTCCTGAATGCAGTGTCCAACAACACTACCGCCTCTCGTTACGGCTCTTGGGGGAGAACGGTCTGCTATTCATCCACAGACATTGAGACACCTTACTGAAACTGTCCGCAGTAGACTTGAAGCAGTGATAAACGCGAGGGGTGGACACACTTGTTAATGTCCACTAATAGGTGTGCGAATACTTTTGAACAGTTTGTTCATGTACTTTCCTTGATATCTACAATACACACTATGTGATCAAAAGTATCCGGACACTCCCAAAAACATACGTTTTTCATATTAGGTGCATTGTGCTGCCACCTACTGCCAGGTACTCCGTATCAGCGACCTCAGTAGTTATTCGACATCGTGAGAGAGCAGAAAGGGGCGCTCCGCGGAACTCACGGACTTCGAACGTGGTCAGGTGATTGGGTGTCACTTGTGTCATACGTCTATATACGAAATCTCTACAGTCCTAAACATCCATAGGTCCACTGTTTACGATGTGCTACTGAAGTGGAAACGTGAAGGGAAACGTACAACACAAAAGCGTACAGGCCGACCTCTTCTGTTGACTGATAGAGCCCGCCGACAGTTGAAGAGGGACGTAATGTGTAATAGGCAGACATCGATCCAGACCATCAGACAAGAATTCCAAACCGCATCAGGATCCACTGCCAGTACTATGACAGATAAGTGAGGTGGTGAGGAAACTTGGATTTCATGGTCGAGCGGCTGCTCAAATGCCACACATCACGCCAGTAAATGCCAAACGACGCCTCGCTTGGTGTAAGGAGCGTCAACAATGGACGATTGAAGAGTGGAAAAACGTTGTGCGTAGTGAAGAATCACGGTACACAATGTGACGATCCGATGCCAGGGTGTGGGTATGGCAAATGCCCAGTGAGCGTAATGTGTATGAATTCCTAAGGGACCAAACCGCTGAGGTCATCGGAGTGAGCGTAATCTGCCATCATCTGTAGCGGCAACAGTAAAATTCGGATGCGGTGGTGTTATGGTGTTGTCGTATTTTTTCATGGAGGGGGCTTTGGAATCAGGCTGGTAGGTACTCAGAGTGCACAGAATAAGGTTATGATTGTGGATGGGGCCGTAAACAGTTACTATAAGTTGCACAATCAAACATACAATTTTATTTTCTAAGAACCACTCATTTACATATTGCTTTAAAAGATCACAACTAAACAATACGACTGAAGACCTAGTTAAAGAACCTGAGATGCTTTCTGGGCTGAAGGCCCAAAACCACACCCAAAACAAGAACGGCCGAAGGCCTGGCCTAGAAATCAAAAGCAATTAAAAACAGAAGGTGATTTTTTTTCGTTTAAAAAAACATGCAATTAAAAACAATTAGCGGCTGAAGGCCTACACTGCACGTCTGAAGGACAACTATAATTAAAACACATTAATAAACAATTTTTCCAACCCATAAATTTGTTTTTAAACTTGCAACAGAATAGCTAAAAGCCTAATTAAAGAAATATTAACTTATTGCATGACTGAAGGCTACAAACAAATTTCAAACAACGGTTAAATGCCTGAACTCCAAGTCAGACAAACAATTTAAAATAAAACGCCTTCCTTCTTATAAAAACTTTTCCTTATTAAAAGGGGTTTACGTAAATCCTCAGCTGAAGGCCACACATAACACATCGAACAACTAACGGCTTAGAGCCAGGATTACAAACAATTTCAGATAGAACCAATTTTAAGGAAAATTTTTTTTATTAAATAAAACCAATTTCCAAAATTTTAATTTAACATGGCTGAAGGCCTTTATGTAAAATTTAAAAAGAGCTGAATTAGTACACAGCTGAAGGCCTCGCACAATACTTCAAACTAAAATGAAAATCGCAGTCTAAAGCAAACAGAACAAGTGATGCTCAGGAGTGTTCCAAGGGCCGGCCTGAGAAGGTAGCTCAAACGTAAGGTGAGGTGAGGCAGGCAGCCAAGAGCTGAAGTCAAATAATCGGATGGCAACCCAAACTGGGGTGGCCCAAGGACCGACCAACAATTTAAACAATTCCCTTCTGTCCGACCAATGGCACAAAGATGGAAAATATTGGCTGAGGACGAGGATACGAACAGCACTACGTCTTCAGAAATTGGCGTTTAAAAACAGCCAAGGGAACAATAACCACTCTCAGCAAAATATAAACCAAATAACTTAAAAGGCTGTCGAACTACACGCCTTGCCAGACAGCATCAATACGGCGAGGAAAGGCACACTGCCAGAAAACTATGCTAACGACCAGGGCAGGTAACTGGGGCGTTAACGGCCACAAGGCAGAAAAAACCGCTGGTGCACTTCACTGGCAAGTAACTGTCAATTTAATAGCTAATCACAATAAAGGAAGACGGCTGCAAGATTTCGGTGACTCCAACACATCATACATTGCTGCTAGCCCCAACAGCCCAGGGAGCAACAACACACAAATGAACAGAGACACGTCACAGTAGTTGAGGTTTCATAACAGGTTAACTGATCACTCAAACTGAGCGTCCACGTTCGGTGGGCAACGATCATTGTAGCTCTCGCCTCACAATCCGACCGCACGTGCATGCCGCCAGTAGTCCCGGCCTGGCCTTGCATCGAGGAGACTTCCTCCCTGCTCCGTCCCAACCGACTGACCACCTCTATCTAGTACACAGACAGCATTAAAATAACTGCTCAGTCAAAACCACACAAGCTACACACGGTACGGCAAAAACACTTCCGCAGACAACACGAACAATACTAAAACCAGTCACTCTGGAACAACTAGGAGGAATCACAAGACGACAGACACAGAGAACCCGGAAGCGGTCGGCGACCAAATATACGTTGTACGATGAGACGACCAACCGAACGACCAACCAAGGTCGACCCCACTGAAGTCACGTGTGCTAGCAACGGTTGGGCGAGTCATAGCTGTCCAGACCTCACTGTTGCTCCGTCCCCACTTAACTCATGACACGTGATGACCCGGAAATACTAGTGGTCGCTCCAAAGATAGTATGACAGTGCTCTTATTGACAAGCGCTGCTGCTGCCACTCACAGGCAGGCAAGCCAGCAACTTACTGACGCCAGTAAATCGAATAAGAAACGAGACGGCAGCACCGCCAAGACAAGATGTGAAGTAATAATGGCACGGACACGAGCTGCACACAGCTCAGGCTTGCCTCCCTTGTAGTTTTGCGTGGCACTATCACAGCACAGGCCTACATCTACATCTACATCTACATTGATACTCCGCAAGCCACCCAACGGTGTGTGGCGGAGGGCACTTTACGTGCCACTGTCATTACCTCCCTTTCCTGTTCCAGTCGCGTATGGTTCGCGGGAAGAACGACTGTCTGAAAGCCTCCGTGCGCGCTCTAATCTCTCTAATTTTACATTCGTGATCTCCTCGGGAAGTATAAGTAGGGGGAAGCAATATATTCGATACCTCATCCAGAAACGCACCCTCTCGAAACCTGGCGAGCAAGCTACACCGCGATGCAGAGCGCCTCTCTTGCAGAGTCTGCCACTTTAGTTTATTAAACATCTCCGTAACGCTATCACGGTTACCAAATAACCCGGTAACGAAACGCGCCGCTCTTCTTTGGATCTTCTCTATCTCCTCCGTCAACCCGACCTGGCACGGATCCCACACTGATGAGCAATACTCAATTATAGGTCGAACGAGTGTTTTGTAAGCCACCTCCTTTGTTGATGGACTACATTTTCTAAGCACTCTCCCAATGAATCTCAACCTGGTACCCGCCTTACCAACAATTAGTTTTATATGATCATTCCACTTCAAATCGTTCCGTACGCATACTCCCAGATATTTTACAGAAGTAACTGCTACCAGTGTTTGTTCCGCTATCATATAATCATACAATAAAGGATCCTTCTTTTTATGTATTCGCAATACATTACATTTGTCTATGTTAAGGGTCAGTTGCCACTCCCTGCACCAAGTGCCTATCCGCTGCAGATCTTCCTGTATTTCGCTACAATTTTCTAATGCAGCAACTTCTCTGTATACTACAGCATCATCCGCGAAAAGCCGCATGGAACTTCCGACACTATCTACTAAGTCATTTATATATATTGTGAAAAGCAATGGTCCCATAACACTCCCCTGTGGCACGCCAGAGGTTACTTTAACGTCTGTAGACGTCTCTCCATTGATAACAACATGCTGTGTTCTGTTTGCTAAAAACAGTGACGTTTTAAGCATCTTCTTGCTTCCCACAGCAATTGCATCTTTCAACAAGATCGAGCACCTGTTCATAATGTGTGGCGGAGAAGTTACACGACAATAACATCCCTGTAATGGACTGTGCTGCACATAGTCCTGACCTGAATCCTATAGAACACCTTTGGGATGTTTTGGAACGCCAACTTCATGTTAGGCCTCACCGACCGACATCAATACCTCTCCTAAGTGCAGCACTACACGAAGAACGGGCTGCCATTCCCCAAGAAGCCTTCCAGCACCTGATGGAATGTATGCCTGCGAGAGTGGAAGCTATCATCAAGTCGAAGGGTGGGCCAACACCATATTGAATTCCAGCATCATCAATGGAGGGCGCCACGAACTTGTAAGTCATTTTCAGCCAGATGTCCAGATACTTTTGATCACGTGAGAGGTGGAATGAGCCCCCTCTCATATTTCTGTCTTACTCTGAGTAATCCGATTTTCCTCTCTAATTGCATGCGGTGAAAACTCGCTATTCCTTCACACGTGGACTTCCCATGCAGCGTCTCTCGTCACCCGGGTGGTCCGGTGACAGGTGGGTTCTGCTGAGCTTGAAAGGGTTAACCCGATGGGTGTGAGGCAGTCGAGTGGATGCTTTCCAGACGCCGACATTGTCATAAGAGCGGCGGTGACACGCCCACAGGGGCCTGACGGAGCAGCTGGGCTAGAGATTCCGTTACTTCACAGAAACTTAGTGAAAATAGTTTCTGGCGGGCTACCAGTGAGGCGTGGGAACGACTTGTGTTCCCAGGCAGTCTTGGCGGGCAGATTTCCGCGTTTTCTGCAAAATCATAACTTTGATTGGCTTGCTCAGGGAATAGCTCCATGACGTAGCAAAAATCGGCGCAGATATTGGCGCCAAGTATTTCCATTGGTGGAATAGTACTGCGTCGGCAATAGAGGGGAATTTTCCGCCGGTTTTCAAGTTGCTGATTGGAACGTTTAACCACGACCACTGTCGTGGGGGCGGAAATGTTCTGTGTTCGGCTTGTACGGGTGCTCTTGAGAGAGTCGGCTCTCGCCTTTCGGTCGGAGTAGGTTACAAGACTGAGCTCTCGCTCCTCTGGACAGCCTGCCTTTCGTTGGCTGTGTAATATACTTTCATTTAATTGTAACTGTTTGAGGAAGTTGCTGAAGTTTCGACTTCAACGTAACTTTCCGAGTACAGTTGGCAATTGAGCGTTTTGCGCACAAGCGACCTATGTTGTCCGTCTTGAGCAGTTTTGGCTTAAGTTGTCTGTATCGGAGTTACTGTGTGACTTCGCTTGTTAAAATCACTCACTGTACCATCAGTTATTGTGTAGCGAGCCTTCTTCCTCTCCCTGTGTTGCTAGGAAGTCCTTAGCCTGGAACAACCAGACCAGGATAATTTGTTACGGGCTATACTCGCGACATTATCATCACCACGACGGGACGTCGAAGCAGCCAGCCATCGCCTCTGGTATGCCAAATCGTGTCCTTGCAGTTAAGAAGACAGCTTGGTAATGTATGTCCGCAGCACTGGCAGATTAGGGCATTTTACTAGGTGATAATCAGAGCTCAGCAGAGCGCGCCTGTTCGTCTTTTCTAACTTTGTTCTGTCTTGTGTGTCATTGTCTGAGTTCTCCATACTGTAGCAGCAATTAAAGTTGGGTTGGCTGGGTGTTTCTCTTAAGATTTGAGTTGCAAGGAATTGGCTCCACATACCACTTGGTCATAAATGTCACAATCTAGTTTATGGACAACTTCACCTTCACAGCATTTATTTAAGTATACAATTTGATGTATTGTAAATGTTTCACGTGCTTTGTTTATTATTGTGAGTTTAGTCATAATAAATCAAATTGTTATTTTGGACAGAACTTTCATTCTGTTAATCGGTAGAGCAACCCTTTCATTTCTCACTACGTTAATGAAACTTTCCTTTATCTAAGTAATTTCTATCCAATTAAATTATTGCACGTGCCAAACTCTTTTCTACTCCACTTGCAGGGTCGATTACAGTCAGTTCGCGTTTCTTCTTAATCCATGTGCAACAGCAAAAGTCGGAGTTAGAGAAGCGGGGGCTTAGAGCATCATTTGCATATGAAGATTCGAGAAGAATTTAGTGTTACATACACTGCTAGCCCCGGCACCTCGCACACGTAGCGTAGATTAAAAAACTGCTCATGGACTAATCACAATAACTACTCATACAGATAATATAGTTCAGTCACTGCACTGAATAATTGACTGCAACAGCTGAAACAGTATGGTCATAAAGGTTTGAGTGCCAAACTGATTTGTAATAAAAGAAATCAGTTGCTTACTCTGTATGTAATCCTTTAGTTTCAAACTGTATACACAGACCTCTAGTGAAAAACTGATTTGTTGCTGTGACATCGCTTGTTCGTCCATGTTACGTTAATTGTTACCTACCGCCACATCTTAAACAAGCATGCCACAAAACAAATGAACACTACACAGTCACAACATCACTTAATGGGTGCGAAAAATCTGTGCTTGGAAAGAAATCGTATGAATATCTAACGACAAAAAAGTAAACATGTTATCTCGACACAAAAATAAAAATACGTGCTGAGTTGACGTTAGTAAAAAATACCTGTAAGGAGACAAAGAAGCCATTATACACACGTCAATGAGTTTGAACGATGTCGTGTAAGAGGGCTACGATGGGCTCGATGTTCCTTCTGTGATATTGCCAGGCGACTTTACAAGATTGTGGCCACTATACATGTTAGCTGGCTACGGTGTTCACGAGAATGTATGGTCACAAGAAGACCTGGCTTCAGGCGGCCACGTTGCACTACTGACAAGGAAGACCATCGTGTTCGGCGTATGGCTCTAGCGTATCACACTTCATCTGCAGCAGAAATTTAAGGAGAGACAACGAACTGCTACAAATGGGTTACTTCGAGGATAGCTCCGATCCAGAAGCTCTGTAGCGTGCATTCGACTGTCTCCAAACCACCGCCATTTGTGACTTCCGTGGTGTCAAGCTAGAGCTGATTGGAGGACAGGGTGGATATCAGTTGCGTTTTCTGATGAGAGCTGGTCATGCCTCGGTGCCAGTGATGGCCGTGTGTTGGTTAGAAGAAGGCCAGTTGAGGACCTGCAACAAGCTGTCTCCGTGCTAGACACACTGGACATACACTTGGAGTTATTTACTGTGGGGCGGTTTCGTATGACAGCAGGAGCACTTTCGTGGTTATCCCACGCACCATGAATGCAAGTATGGACGTCGGTACGGTGATTCAACCTGTTGTGGTACCATTCATGAATATCATTCCTTTGGCTGTTTTCCAAGAGGATAACGTTCGCCTGCATACCATTGTTATAGCTCAACAAGCTCTACAGAGTTTCGGCATGTTGCCTTGCCCTGATCGATCGCTATAGCTCTCTCCAATCGAGCACATATCCGGTAACAACTCCACCATCATGCAGAACCGTCATTAAACGTCCCTGTATTGACAGACCAAGTTTAACTCCCTCTGGAACCCCATCTCACAAATTGACATCAGGCACCTGTGGAACACACTGCATGCACATTTGCAAACTTGCATTCAACACTCTGGCACTTACAGCGGATATTAATGTACCAGCATTTCACGTTTGCAGTGGCTTACCTCGCGCTTACATTAATCCATGATCTTGCAATGTTAATCATTTAAATATGTTACCTAGACAAATGTATTCCCAAATTTTCATTACTCTTCATTAATTACTTTTTGGCGTTACGAGTTTTTCCGTCAGTTTATTTCCCTCCGGTCGTATAAAAGTTCTTTGACGGAGAATTTCGGTAGATAAAACCACCACAGAAAGTTAGAGAACAATGAAATGTGCATTATACGTAACGCGTGGAACGCCGCACCGTCCGATAATGAAGGTGAAGGCAGCGAAAAGAAAGAGATTTGTTTGGCAAAGTTTGTGGCTATTGTCATTAGATAAGCAACAACAAGGGAACGGATGACGACTGACAGATAGAGAAAGGCGAACTGTATAAATGAACGCCGCATCAAATTAGAGAGAACGCGCCGATCTGAGTAATAATGGAATGTACGGCGGCGGGGCGAGTAAGCCGCCGGAGAGGCCTCCTAGAGAGCGGCTTAATAATGGAGCTCCTAGGCGTCTGACAGCTCGCAAATGGGGCCCTACCGTCTGCGGGCGGCACCGGTTTCATAAGGAGGACGCTAAGGCGATGAAACTCCGACGGCGGGCAGAGGAAAGCAAGGGAACGAAAGGGACGGCAAGGGAAGGCAAGTCCTGCGCCACGGGGGGAGCCTGGCTGCAGCGCTCAGGCCCGCACTGAAAGAGAAATTAACAAATCTCTCAAAGAGCTTCAACATCACGCTCAGCAAGTTTCATCATTTCAATGAAGTAGAAATAGATATCTCTAAAATAAAATATTAATTAAACTGACTTTATAAGTCATATTGGAGATATTCCTATTTGGACCATTAATACATTTGTGTCTATTGGAACATTACTGCATTAGGGAAAAAGCTCCACAACAGTTCACTTCATAATTGGAATGTAAAGAGCAGAATGCTTCCTTCCAACTTGTAGAAAGAGGTTTGTATCTGAGAGGGGCGTTGTGAAATGTGTGTGTGTGTGTGTGTGTGTGTGTGTGTGTGTGTGTGTGGCCGGGAGGGAGGGGGGGGGGGGGAATTCCATGCGGCTTAGTTCTGGGTCCGTTGCTTTCATGATATGTCATACGATAGCCCAAAATTCACAGATAGCTGAAAATTGGTCATCTCTGCAGACGACTTAAGTGCTGTCGTAAAGAAAACATAAATGGTGTACCTAACAGGTTAGTCAATAGCATCAGCACGCGGCTTTCAGAGATCAGATTCACCATTAACTGCAACATAACGCAGTGTATACCGTTTCTGGCACAAAATTCTTTCAAAAGCGAAATCTTATAGTTCCAGTGGGTCAAACTGACAGTGAAAATCGACCATTTCCACTTCTTAGGACAGGGGTAGATGTAAGGCTTTCTTAGAAGTATCACTTTCAAGATCTTGTGGAGAAACTGATTGCCGCTGTCTCCACTTGTAGGAATAAACGCCACTATCCCTTGCCCTGAAACAAGAAGACCTTTTTTACTTGGCTTACTTTGATTCTCTTATTGTGTATTGCGCTATATTTCGGAGTAACTGTGCGCAACACCTAAAATGTTCTTGGCCCAGAAAAGGTCGGTTAGATAAATCTTCCGCACCAGGTACGTCGCTCTTCAGTTATCGTAGATTTTTAACTCTCCCATCTCTGTACATTTATTCTATAATGGGGTACGCTGTTGATAATATTCACTCTCTCAGAAGAAAGAGCATTATTTATTCAGTGAGGAATTTTTAAAAGATTTTTTCCAACCTCTTTATCTCGGAGTAGCACTTGCAACATACATCCTTAGTTATTTGTTGAATGTATTTCAATCTCTTTCACTACAGTTTTCACGGAAGTCATTCCCTAACGTCCTAACTGATGTCCTACCATCCTGTCCTTTCTTTTTGCCATTGTTTTCCACATGTTGCTTTCCTCGTCAATTCTGCGGAGAACCTCCTCACTCCTTACCTTATCAGCCCACCTAATTTCCAACATCCGTCTGTAGCCCCACATCTCAAATGCTTCATCTCTCTTCCGGTTTTCCCACAGTCCATGTATCACTGCCATACAATGCTGTGGTTCTAACGTAAATTCTCATAAATTTATTCTCAAATAATGTCTATGGAATGCCATTTTTTCCAGTGCTAGTCTGCTTTTGATGCTCTCCTTGCTCCGTCCGTCACTGGTTATTTTGCTGCCTAGGTAGTAGAATTCCTTAACTTCATTTACTTTGTGATCAAGAATCCTGATGTTCAGCTTCTCACTGTTCTCATTTCTGCTACTTATTACTTTTGTCTCTCTTCGATTTACTCTCAGTCCATATTGTGTACTCATCAGACTGCTCATTTAATTCAGAAGGACCTTTAATTCTTCTTCAGTTTCACTGAGGATAGCAACGTCATCTGCGAATCTTATCATTGATATCCTTTCACCTTGAATTTTAATTCCACTCTTGGACCTTCTTTTATTTCCGTCATTGCTTCTTTGACATATAGATTGAACACTAGAGGCGAAAGACTGCTTCCCTGTCTTACACCCTTTTTAATCCGAGCACTTCGTACTTGGTCTTCCACTCATATTACTCCTTCTTGGCTCTTGTACATATTATATATTACCCGTCTTTCCCTATAACTTACCCCATTTTCTTAGAACTGCGAACATATTTCACCATTTGACATTGTCGAACACAATTTCCAGATCGACAAATCCTATGAACGTATCTTGATTTTTCTTTAGCCTAGCTTCCATTTCCAACCGTAATGTCAGAATTGCCTCTCTGGTGCCTTTACCTTTGCTAAAGACAAACTGATCGTCATCAAACACATCTATAATTTTCTTTTCCATTCTTCTGCTTATTATTCTTGTCAATAAGTTGGATGCATGAGCTGTTAAGCTGACTGTGCGATAATTATCGTACTTGTCGGCTCTTGCAATCTTCGAATGATGTTTCCTCGAAAGTCAAATGGTACTTCGTCACACTCACAAAGTCTACATCTACACACCAACATGAATAGTCGTTTTGTTCATACTCCTGCCAATGGTTTTAGAAATATGAATGAATGTTATCCATCCCTTTTGCCTTATTTGATTTTAAGCCTTCCATAGATCTTTCAACTTCTGATTCTATTACTGGATCCAATATCTTTCCTATACCGATTCCGGTTTCTTCTTCTATCACATCATCATAGGAGTCCTCCCCCTCATAAAGACCTTAAGTGTATTCTTTCCACCTATCCGCTCTTTCCTCTGCAGTTAACAGTTGTGTTCCCATTGCACTCTTAATGCTACCGCACTTGCTTTTAGTTTCAGCGAACGTTGTTTTACATTCCTCGATGCTGAGTCAGTCCTTCTGACAATCATTTTGCTTTCAATTTATTCACATTTTTCGTGCAGTCATTTCACCTGCACTTCATATTTGTTACGATCCTAAGTGACTTGTATTTCTCTATTCCTAAATTTCCTTGAATATTTTTTACTTCTTCTTTAATCAGTCAACTGAAGTATTTTTTCTGTTACTCGTGGTTTCTTCGCAGTTACGTTCTATGTAATGATGATTTTCTTTCCAGTTTCTGTGATTGTTCTTTTTAGAAATACTCGTTCCTCTTCAACTAAAATGCCTACTGAGCTATTCCTTATTGCAGTATATATAGCCTCAGAGGATTTCCAGCACGTTTTCATTCGTTAGTACTTCCATATTCCATTTCATTGTGCATTCATTCTTCCTGGCTAGTCTCTTAAACTGCAACCTACTCTTCATCATAATTAATTTTGATCTGAGTCTATATCTGCTCCTGGGTACGCCTTACAATCCAATATCTGATTTCGAAATATCTGTCTGACTATGATGTAATCAAACTGAAATCTTGCTGTATCACCTGGCTTTTTCCAAGTATACCTGCTTCTCTTGTGATTCTTAACATATTATTCGCTATTAATAGCTAAAATTTATTACATAAATCAATCTTTCTCCTCTCTCGTTCCTTGTCCCAAGCCCATATTCTCCTGTAACCTTTTCTTTTATTCCTTCCCCTACAGCTGCATTCCATTCCTAGATGACTATTAGATTTTCATCTCCCTTTACGTACTGTATAAAACTTTCAGAATCCTTATACACTTTCTCTGTCTCTTCAGCTTGCGACGTCGCCATATATTCCTGAACTATCGTTGTCGGTGTTGGCTTGCTGTCGATCCTGATAAGAACAACCCTATCACTTAACTGTTCACAGTAACACACTCTCTGCCCCACCTTTCTATTCATAATTAGTCCTACTCCCGTTATACCACTTTCTGCTGCTGTTGATATTACCTATATACTCATCTCACCACAAAACTCTTGTCTTCTTTCCATTTCACTTCACTGACCACTACTCTATCTAGATTCAGCCTTAGCATTTTCTACCTTTCCGACCACGTTCAAGCTTGTGACATTCCGCGCCCCGACTCGTAGAACGTTATCCTTTTGGTGGTTATTCAACCTTTTTCTCATGCCCTCCCATAGATCCGAATGGGGGAGTATTACGGCATCTTTTGCCAATGTAGAGATCATTGTTACACATTTATTCAGTTACAGTCCACAAGTCCTGTAGATAAATACTGTATTTTATATTTTTAATGTAGTGATTTCCATTGTCTTCTGCATCATCATGCCATTGATCAGTGCTGATTCCTCCGCGTTTATTGGCAGCTTCCCAACCCAAGGGTAACAGAATGTCCTAAACTTCTGTCCCTCCTCCTCCTTCTTTTACAAGGTCGTTGACTGACTGAGGGGTGACTTCTTATGCCGGAAGACTTCGGACGCCACTGCTGATCATTTTTATCCAAAATCTGAGCGGTTGTGGAGTTATAACTCGGGACCGAGGATGTTTTCATTGACCCTACCCCCTTTTCTACTTGATTTTGTTCGTTGCAGTTGTTCGGGGCGGACGTTCCGTAACACCCGCTCAAGTTCATCGTTGATCCGTTCACTCAGTTTTTTATTACAGAGGGCAGCTAATCCTCTGACCTAACACGCTGAGCTACCGTGCCGATCCCTAGAGCAATGAGTACTAGACCGAGAAACGATATTCACTTTAATAACACTTCCTTAAGCATCGTAGATAAAGATGCGTCCTATTCAGCATATTTCATTTTCAGTAGGCTCCCAGCAGAAATGAAAGATGGCTTCCAGCAGAAGTGAAAAATTCGATGGTTTTCTTGTGACACTCTCCTCCTATTATGTACAGAATTTCCTCGCAGAAGTTGAGAACTTTTCTCTGTAATATGTCACATAGTCGCATTCTCTACCACATTTTTTCGTTTTTTATTAAATAAGCAATTTGTTTATAAATTTTCTGAACGCCATGTTGTAAACTGTGTACTGACTTGTTACATGACCAAGTAGCTTTGGCTCGCTTGGTCCCATGCAGCCTAATAAATAAATTCAAAATCAAAAATAAATATAAAACACATTGCTCGAACAGTCCTCGGGTGTACTGTCGGTCCATAGTGTCCAACGGGCACAATATTTCGGCGATCAGACATTCGCCATCGTTAGGTGCGCTGCCGAACTGAGCTCCTGAGACGCTGACGCTGGAATGACGAGCCTGCCCTTGGCTCGTGGTGGTGCAGTTTAGACAAAAATTTGTCATTCCTGCGGTTCCTGTAAGAGAGAGAAAGATATATTACCACTCTTGTTGATTGGTCCTAGCTGGTGTAACCTGAAAAAGAGAAAGACGCACTCTGTTGAGGGATTAGTAAAACTTAATCCCTCAGCAGGTCAGGCCAACGCGTGGTTGGCCTGTGATGAGGTTGTTAGCCCAGTCCACGGATGAGCTGGTTGCGGGAGCGTCCCGTCTTCTCGTAGAACTTCCTGGCGATGGCGCGAAACCTGTCTCGGAGAGGTAGGATCCTGGTGAATTCGTGGAGTTGAGCTCCTGAGAGCGGGCGGCCGTCTTAAATCCCCTCGCCTCGCGAGGCGTTCTCTCCGCGGTCCGCGCCCGCGCGTCACCCGCCGCTGAGACGCTGGAGTCGGCGCCTATGGTGGCGTCGGTGTAATTGCCTCGTCTCCCGTTCGTTTCCTTTGCTGAGCATCTTTTTAATTAGACTCAATGCTGATTCCCATGCCCTGCTGAGGCTTTAGCTGCAATCTCGGTTGATGAGTCCGTCCCTGGTACGAATTTTGATAGGCTCTCGAACGACGTTGTCCCAGTATTTAGATGTCTGTGCCAAGACCCTGGTATGTTGGTAGTCCATTTCGTGATTTTCGGACAAACAGTGCTCTGCGACCGCCGACCTGTTGGGGTACCCAAGTCGAGTGTGCCTCTGATGTTTCGGCAACGACCTTCGATGGTGCGCACTGTCTGTTCAATATAAGTCTTCCCACATTGACACGGAATCTGGTATATGCCGGTCTTCCGCAAACCGACATCGTCTTTGGCAGTTCCCAATAATGCTTGTGTTTTATTTGGTGGGCAAAAGACACAACATACGCCGGGAGAAACTGAAGAATCACATAAAACACATCGTTGTTAAAATAAGAGGCGGTTTAGCCTTGTGGTACGTGTAGTTCATCCTAGTCCTATCTTGATCATCATCATCATCATCATTTAAGACTGATTATGCCTTTCAGCGTTCAGTCTGGAGCATAGCCCCCTTATAAAATTCCTCCATGATCCCCTATTCAGTGCTAATATTGGTGCCTCTTCTGGTGTTAAGCCTGTTACTTCAAAATCATTCTTAACCGAATCCAGGTACCTTCTCCTTGGTCTGCCCCGACTCCTCCTACCCTCTACTGCTGAACCCATGAGTCTCTTGGGTAACCTTGCTTCTCCCATGCGTGTAACATGACTCCACCATCTAAGCCTGTTCGCCCTAACTGCTACATCTGTAGAGTTCATTCCCAGTTTTTCTTTGATTTCCTCATTGTGCACACCCTCCTGCCATTGTTCCCATCTACTAGTACCTGCAATCATCCTAACTACTTTCATATCCGTAACCTCAACCTTGTTGATAAGGTACCTGAATCCACCCAGCTTTCGCTCCCATATAACAAAGTTGGTCCAAAGATTGAACGGTGCACAGATAACTTTGTCTTGGTACTGACTTCCTTCTTGCAGAAGAGAGTAGATCGTAGCTGAGTGCTCACTGCATTAGCTTTGCTACACCTCGCTTTCAGTTCTATCACTATGTTGCCATCCTGTGAGAATATGCATCCTAAGTACTTGAAACCGTCCACCTGTTCTAACTTTGTTCCTCCTATTTGGCACTCAATCCGTTTATATCTCTTTCTCACTGACATTACTTTCGTTTTGGAGATGCTAATCTTCATACCATAGTCCTTACATTTCTGGTCTAGATCTGAAATATTACTTTGCAAACTTTCAATCGAATCTGCCATCACAACTAAGTCATCCGCATATGCAAGACTGCTTATTTTGTGTTCACATATCTTAACCTCACCCAGCCGGTCTATTGTTTTCAATATATGAGCCATAAATAATATGAACAACAGTGGAGACAGGTTGCAACCTTGTCTTACCCCTGAAACTACTCTGAACCATGAACTCAATTTATCGTCAACTCTAACTGCTGCCTGACTATCCATGTAAAGACCTTTAATTGCTTGCAAAAGTTTGCTCCTATTCCATAATCTCGTGAACAGACAATAACTTCCTGCTAGGAACCCGGTCATATGCCTTTTCTAGATCTATAAAGCATAGATACAATTCCCTGTTCCACTCGTAACACTTCTCCATTATTTGCCGTAAGCTAAAGATCTGGTCCTGACAACCTCTAAGAGGCCTAAACCCACACTGACTTTCATCCAATTGGTCCTCAACTAATACTCGCACTTTCCTTTCAACAATACCTGAGAAGATTTTACCCACAACGCCGATTAAAGAGATACCTCTGTAGTTGTTACAATCTTTTCTGTTTCCATGTTTAAAGATTGGTGTGATTACTGCTTTTCTCGAGTTTGATGGAACCTGTCCCGACTCCCAGGCCATTTCAGTTATCCTGTGTAGCCATTTAAAACCTGACATTCCACTGTATTTGATGAGTTCCGACTTAATTTCATCCACCCCAGCTGCTTTATTGCACTGCAATCTATTGACCATTTCCTCCACTTCCTCAAATGTGATCCTATTTCCATCATCATTCCTATCCCATTGTACCTCGAAATCTGAAACATTACTGATCGTATTTTCACCTACATTGAGCAACTCTTCAAAATATTCCCTCCATCTGCCCAAGGAATCCACAGCATTCACCAGCAGTTTTCCTGACCTGTCCAAAATACTTGTCAATTCCTTCTTACCTCCCTTTCGAATACTGCTAATTACACTCCAGAATGTTTTTCCAGTAGCTTGACCCAAAGTCTCCAACCTGTTTCCAAAGTCTTCCCAAGATTTCTTCTTGGATGCTGCAATTATCTGTTTGGCTTTGTTTCTTTCTTCAACATAACTTTCTCTGTCTACCTGAGTTCTAGTATGTAGCCATTTTTGATACGCCTTCTTTTTCCCTTTACAGGCTGCCATGACTGTGTCATTCCACCAAGCTGTTTACTTCATCCTACCTTTACACACTACTGTTCCAAGACATTCTTTAGCCACTTCTAGTACTGTGTCCCTGTACCATGTCCATTCCTTTCCCAATGCCTGTAATTGACTACATTTAACTAACTGGTACCTTTCTGAGATCACTGTTATGTACTTGTCGCTGATTTCCTTATCCTGAAGTTTCTCCACTCTTATCCTCCTACATATGGACCTGACCTCCTGCACTTTCGGCTTCACAATCCCAATTTCACTGCAGATTAAATAATGATCAGTGTCATCAAAGAATCCCCTGAATACACGTGTGTCCCTCACAGCCTTCATGAATTCCTGATCTGTTATTATATAGTCAATGACAGATCTGGTTCCCCTGCCTTCCCAAGTATACCGGTGAATGTTCTTATGTTTAAAAAAGGAGTTTGTGATTACTAAGCTATATTGATCAATACTGAAAAATTTTCTTGTTATCCTCATCTGTTTCCGAAATACAGAGGCTCAATGTTACCCGACTTGTACGAGTAAAATATGCTTCTAAAATCCGGTGATAGACAAAAACGTAGTTTATAAAGTGACGTAGCACGGGTAAATATGCTGTAAAGTCTCATCGTTATCATAAGAATGGTTTTGGAACCCCATGTTGCAATAATGAAGCAGATACAAAATTTTTGTGCGCTTAAAATTCGGTTGAGGTGTAAAATTAGTTTTCCATTATTTCAATTTCTCATCAGTAAATTAGCAAAATTTTACGAACCATAAACTTCTTTTGATGTGGGTGACATGCTTTGCTGTAGTAGGGAAAAGAATACCAGTGGAAAAGCCGGAGCACTAAAAGGCGAATATGTTCATGTTTGAAAGACTCTTACAGAAAAGTGTGTTACCAGCTACCTCTTTCTACCTTCCTCAACACCTTTAAAACCATTTCGGCATGCGAACACATTCGCACTTTCTTGTAGTGAAAGAGAAGGAAACAGTGGCAGTGGGAAACAGACGGGAAAGTAACAAGTACTGGAAGACATAACACAGTGTTTCTGCTATAGAAAGAGCAAAGGAAATAATAGCAATAGGAGACAAAGAGAGGAACACAGTGGCAGTGGAACATAGTTGACAGTGTCAGAACAGTGTTTGGAAAAGAGTGAATCAGACAGCGCCAGTGGAAGAGGACGAGAATGCGCAGGTGGATGAGAACAAGTAATAATGAGAGACAGAGTATATGACAATGACAACGGGGAAGAAAAAGACAGTGCCAGCGAGAAGCGGAAGAAGCAGTGGGAAGGAATAAATGAGACAGTAGCAGTACGAGCGAACAAGAGGGAGACAGTGACAGTTACAGGAGGCAGTAATAGCAGGACAGAAAGAAGTAGACTGAGGTTGTGAGACAGGAGACACAAACAGAGTGAAATGAGCAAGTGGGAGTGGATGAATGTGAGAGACTTACAGTGATGGACTAGTGGGTTTGAGTGAGTTACAGTTAGGGGACTTCGTGGGAGTGAGGGGCGAGTTGTAAGTTAAAAAGAAGAGCGAACATATTCGCATGCCAAAATTTTTGCGAAAATTTTTAAAGGTGCTGTGGAAGGTAGAATGAGGTAGCTGGTACCTCACGTTTCAGTCAGAGCCTTTTAAACAGGAGCATATTCGCTTATTTCGGCTGGTGCTTGTAATATTTGTTTATTTTCCACCGCCATAATATTTCGGAATTGAATCAGTAATTAAATACGTATTGAAGAGAATATAAAAAATTTACTTCAGTTTAAAATGTCGTAGACCATATATGATAATTACAGTTCATCAGTTCATCTGCGCCTTCGTCCGACGAATAACGAGTTCAGCTCTGGTACAGCATTGAAGTAAATGAGACGCATTCGCTATCTTCTCCGTCAACCGTCTTTAGTCTGAAGTGTCTAAAAATAAGAAAGAAATATTAAAATGTAAAGATGGACAGCAGTCGCAGAACCAGTAACTTATTGAATGTCTAGATTTCGACTATAAGATAGACAAACATCTGTTCGACATGACGTATGACGATTGTCACATGTTTATGTTTTGACATGATTATGCCTATGTAGTAATGCATCGATGACGGCCAAGTTATGCTCTAAATGTAAATGTGCAGTAAATTACGCAGCTTGCGACTGACCGCTGCCATACTTTACATTCGAATACTGAACGATAGTTGTGCACCAGCGATATCCAGTGGAGTTAGTTTAATTGAAAGAAGTACACTGGTGTCCAAAAGTAAAGAAACAAATGGAAATGTTGTTGCGTTTATTTTGCCAGGAAACCGTATAAACAGCTGATAGTAAAGCAGAAACAATATAATGAATAGAGAACGTAATCAACTGCAACATGCATAACGGTAGGCATAAATGTTCTTCGTTTTTTCCCAACTTAACGGATTTGCACACACTTTCTGACGAACGGTTGATGTGCTCAATATGAGATGTGACCACCTCTGGCGCAAATACAGACCTGACAACGACGGGACATACTGTGAATGATATCATCAATATTGAAACTATAACGCCCATTCGTCCTGTAGAGGTGCTCTCAAGTTTTTGAGAGTGGTTGGTGGATGCTGACATGATGAAACCCGCCTCCCTAGTGCATTCCAGACTTACTCTATGGGATTCAAATCGTGACAGCGAGCAGGCCACACCAAGTGTGCAACATGTTCCGTTTTCAAAAAAAACATCAACGCCCGTGCTCTATGAGGTCGAGCATTATCGTCCATCAGTACGAAGTCTGGACCCACAGCACCTCGCAACAACTGCGAATGAGATCCCAAGATCACCTCACGGTACGTGACAGCAGTTAAACCTTACTGATTCATCCGTACAATTTCATAAAGAGACGTTCGAGTGGGGAACATAATCCCTGCCCACACCGTTAATGATAGTCCTCGATATCGGTCTCTTTCCACAATGTTTGCGTCCCGTAATCGTGTTCCACGTGCCCTCCAGAAGGGAATCCGTCGAGAATCACTCTCCAGACGAAATCTGAACTCATCTGTGGAAAGAAGATTGGCCCACCGTTCGACCGTCCAG
This sequence comes from Schistocerca serialis cubense, assembly GCF_023864345.2. NCBI lineage: Eukaryota > Metazoa > Arthropoda > Insecta > Orthoptera > Acrididae > Schistocerca > Schistocerca serialis. The sequence continues at coordinate 259,226,559 of NC_064644.1, read as the reverse complement.
ATGGTACGATGACGGCTCCACTCTACACGTTCCCTTCTGTGAATACACGCCAGAGGTAAACCGATAGCAGGTCTCCAACAATGAAGGCCACTCTTGTGAAGTCTTCTGTACACTGTTTGCCTCGATACAGCATGTCCAGGGGATGCTGCGAGTTCAGATGCCAGTTTCTGTGCAGTAGTGAGGCTGTACCGTCGTGCCCTTACGGTCAAATAACGGTCCACTCTTTCTGATGTCTCTCCTGGTCGGCCCTATCCTGTTCTCCGGGATGCAGTTTGGGCCAATTGCCGTGCAGCAGTAGGGTGGTACTGTCGTGCCCTTACAGCCAAATAACGGTCCACTCCTGATGTCACACGTGATAGGCCCTGTCATGGTCTCCGGGACACAGTTTCAGTCCCTATCAACTGTCGCGAGACACAACAGAACAATTCACATTAAGCCAACGGGCCGCATCAGTTTGCGACTCTCCTGCATCCATTCATTCTTCCTGTGGCTCTCGACAGTGGAAAGACTGTAGGCGTCTTCTCCGTGCCATACTGCACCGTCTATGACTGTGTACACAGCGGTTGTGGACGTGAGACTACCCTCCAAGTACTATCCGTTTGATAGGTGCCCTGATGTCATTGCTGGCGTTGTTGTCCGCTGATCGAAAAGCTTTTTTCCGTGCACAGCAAGATCTTAAAGACATCTCTGGCTGAGCTCTAATTTGGATGCGACCAACTGATTTTGTGGTGAACGGCATATACCTAATGCGAGAATCGGACGTTCCGTGCTACTAACGCATCTCTGTGCCTTACTGAACCAAAGATTTTGTTTTTGAGACTCTTGGTGAAGAAAATAGAGAGATCGGACGTGAGAGAGGAGGAGAGAGATTGAATTGTTGTGAGACGCCAATTACGGTATACAGTAAATGTTCAAATAGTTTTTTTTACACAAAATTAAATCCAATAACTAACATCAAGTATTCAAGGTGTGTGTATCTCCTTGCCAAATTTAGTTAATTATCATGGTACAGATATTACGAGAAGTAGATCGGTCGGAGATGAAGTTTGGAACGATAGTGCGAACCTGCACTTTCCACGGTCAGAATTCTTCGAGAGATTATCTCCAAATTAGTAAACTTCAACTTGGTAAATTGTTGGACCTATCATTCAGACTCATCAAACAACATAGCACACAGTTGTGCTGAACGATCTGCGTAGCGAGTAAAGGTTTTAGAGATTTCAGGTGGAGCAGGTAACGGCGAGGAATTTCCGCGAGATCGCTACTGTGGAATACATCTCTTGCTCTCCTGTGGTATTTAAAACGAAATATTTATATTTCCCAGGTTTTCAGGAGAGTAAAGGTAAAAGGAAATAAGGATCCTGTTAACTACTAAACAACTTGTAAGAAGGGATTTCATAAATTAAGTCTATTTAAAAACTTTAGGAATCATCATGACCAATAATAGTTTGACAAGTATTAATAATGGCGAAATGCCTGACAATGTCCTTGTAAGTATCAATAATGGCTGAGTGCAGATTAACTAATTATTCCAATTTCATAGTTACCTTAATATTTAATAACCACAGCATATTTATGAATTAGAAGTGGAGAATAATAATTATTATTTGGAGGATAAGGAGGCTTCTTTAACCGACAAGCAAAACATGAGATTATTGCAAACTCGGACTAACAATCATGAGCCTAACCCTGCAATTGCGCTCTACGCTGTACTTGCGAATTTTAGCTTGAATTCCATCTTCAAACGTAGTTCAGCCATCTCAATCTCTCCTGTCCATATAAATGAAATCAAGCCTTGAGTGTGGTAAGATCTACCATCACAGACGTGAGGCCAGCGTGGCACGTCTTCTGTCTCCGAGCTCTCGACCAACACTACTGAAATGTTACTCTCGCAGACAGAGCTCGTTTCACAACAATGCTTAGAATCGCGCTCCCATGTTTTGCTCTCAGATTGTTACTATCGATATCTGAGTGCTTAATTATTTCCATAGAGAATCGCAGAATCTTACACAATGCAAAGAATAGCCTTAAGTTGGCTATATTGTTTTCGATACTCAATGTAATATTTAACGAATGTAAAGGAGAGTTCAGACTCACTCATTCAAATACACTCCTTGCACAACCTCACTGTTGTTCTATAAGAATTTGAACGGGACTTGTGTATAAATAGGACAAAAGGAGCAAAAAATCTTAATCCTGAAACATGTAACGTACCTACAACAAATAAAACCTATGTTCGTCTGTGAAAATGGACTCAATAAGCAACCTGAGCTATCGGTAATATGAATGTAACCGGCACAACACTATGTGCATGTTGTATGAAGGTCAGCTTCACTCTCATTTAAGCCCTCAACAGGTCGTTGCATGAAAAACTTAAAACTAGCATTTTGATAGACTATCTCACTGCGTATTTGAATATGAAAAATTGGAGGAACAAATCTACGTGTAACAATGAATAACCAAGATATTTGACTGCGTATATGAATAATAATTTACAAGTGCTACTGAATCTGGCTTGTGCAACGGAATTTACTGGATTAGAGTACATGACATGTTGTGGTGTGTCAGTGTGACTGTTTTGGCCTTAAGCTTTGTACTCACCTCTTTAGATGACTGTCTTTTCCCGATTGGTCTACAGCAATTCGCAGCAGCATCCAGCAGCAGCGGCTAAGTCTATTGTTACTAAGATTGAATTTAATAAAAATGAGTTTGCTTGGGCCCTGTTAACTAATAACAAGTTTCAACAAGATACACAAAAGTCCCAACAAGAGACACAAACCATGTTTACCGAGTCTAAACTCGGCCCTCAGATTGTTACTATCGATACCTGAGTGCTTATGTATTTCCACAGAGAGCCACACAATGCAAATAATAGCGTGAAGTTGGCTAGATTTACAGAGAAAAAACAACCATAATGGAAGTCCCACATCTTATAGTGCCTTTACTGGAATCCACACTTTCTAGTTGGTACAGATCGTCATTTTTAACCCACAAAATTCCAAAAAATAAACTTTTGGCTAAAAATCTTAAAAGAAATTTGAAACGCTCTCGTAAGAATGCATGGACGTCCAGAACCTCTTGGGTGTGGGAATGTTCACGTGACTATTGACACCAGTATCGATGGACAACTGACGCACCACACCCAACTTGTGCGGCAATTCTCCGAAAGGACCATCCCGTCACTCGGAAGGCCACAATTCGACACATTTCAAACTCCTTCAGTTGGCTGAAGTAAGCACGAGTGCGTCTCCGTGGCGTTATTGCCTGCTTGCTGCACACGTCTGCCCTACAATTAGCCTTCTGACTACGAGCACTCCCTATTAAAGTGGAGACAGATGGCGCTCTGGTAGCTATGCCGTTACGCTGTCTGCTGGAAGATGACTTTGAAACCATAATCAGTACATCTCCTATCTCCCAGGTGGCATATGCCGTCACGAGATCAAAATCATCGTCTTTCCAAGATTACTAATTTACTTTTTTTCCTGCAGTGTATTTGTTGTCAACGTCCTACAATTGTTCAAATGGCTCTGAGCACAATGGGACTTAACATCTGTGGTCATCAGTCCCCAAGAACTTAGAACTACTTAAATCTAACTAACCTAAGGACATCACACACATCCATGCCCGAGGCAGGATTCGAACCTGCGACCGTAGCTGTGACGCGGTTCCAGACTGGAGCGCCTAGAACCGCACAGCCACACCGGCCGGCCTCCTACAATTAGTAGAATGTACATATCGTTTTTGGAAGTATAAGATAAGAATAAATTACTCTGAGACTTTGCTGTACGTTTACTTAAGTGTTTTTTTAGTTGGAGATGAAAAACTAAATTACATTTATAGATATTTCTGCATCTAAGTCGACTAAGACACAAGGGGTTCCGTTTTGAAATTTTCATTTTCGTATTTCTGTGAGAATGCAGTAGGACAAGCTGTAAAGCGTTATGTCTCACCTCCATCCCTAACTTACTCCATGGCACTAGGGTCCTCTGAGGACTTTGGCTTCCTCTATCACATCCAGTCGTCTCGGTCTTTAGCACGCCTGTGCCAGCTCCTCACTCCGACTGATCCATTCCTAAGGAGTTTCGGTTTCTCTGTTTGAACAGAAAGGAGGGAGGAAGATAAGGATTTAACGTCTTGTCGATATCGGGGTCATTAGAGACGGGTAACAAACAGAATAATGGATATGTTCAGCCTACCCTCAAACATTGCAGGGCTGGTAGACTAATTAGTATGGGTCGATGCACATGTGGGCGTAAGCTGCACCAGCAACGGAATCCCCACGCTTCTACTGCTGACAAAGAACGTCGTAGATAACATAGGTGCAGCCACCAGTTCTTCGCTGCCGTCCAGTCTGTGCTATCATATAGAACAATGACTTCATTACCTTCTTGGCACTGTTTCGGCAGTGAGTAAAAACTTCCCCGAACGTTGTTGAATAAAACCTTTCAGTATGTACTTCAGAAGACCTGAGGAAGTAATTAGCGCTGTCATCTTCGGTAACATTTTGCTGTGCTTTCAACAAAAGTATTAGGTCGAGTTTCAAAAATTCGAAAATTTTCCTTTTTTTCCTGATGCAGTAGTTGTCAGTGGCGACGGTTCATCGACCTCTAGCCGGTGACAACATTTTAGAACGATTTTCTTTGTCTTCTGACAGTGACTGAATGAAAAAATTCTTGGAGTAATGTGTTTTTTTCTTTTCTTTTCTTTTTTTTAATGTGTGTGAAATTTTATGGGACTTAACTGCTAAGGTCATCAGTCCCTAAGTTTACACACAACATAACCTAAATTATCCTGAGAACAAACACACACACCCAAGCCCTAGGGAGGATTCGAACCTCCGCCGGGGCCAGCCGCACAGTGCATGACAGCAGCGCCTCAGACCGCTCGGCTAATCCCGTGCGGCTCTTGGGATAATGCCACCAACAAGGAAGTCTGCACAGCTCTTGGAATTATGACAGCTTTTAAGAAATTGTGATGAAACCAGGGCCAAGTGGAACTATTTTTCAACGGATCAAACGATTTTGGCAATCTTTTCGCTTTATCTAAGGTGTTTCCTTTTGAATTTCGCCAATTTAAACTGAATGATTTAAAAATGTGTAAACATGTCGCTCTTCATTGTTATAGAGATACAAAAATAGATGGACAAGGTAAGTATACATGCATCGTTATAATACTTGCAATTTTTTTCTCACTGACATTTTTTTTAAAAAACAAACAAAAGAAGGAAATGCTGTGCAGTGACACTTCTAATAAATACAGTACTGCAGTGGCTGTGTTGTTAAGAAGTACGATGCAATGTTTGTTCATAAAACAGGCGTGTTTAGGCGTTGTCCGTATTCGCATGCATGTCCTAAGGAACATTGCATTGTACTGTTGACAACTCAGGCACTGCAATATCCTATTTATCCGCCAATACAGGCAGCGACTTTCAATTAATGTGTCCTCCTGTACGGGAATTACGTAATGTGTACGAGTGCAGGTTGTGACGCATGAACGACGATGACGAATGAGAGCTTGTGTCTGGCCGTAAGTCGTGCACAGTTAGCCAAAGCATTTACGGTGAGCTCTCGCGTAAAGCCGGAATCCGGTTTCGAGTCCAAATTTTAATTTTCGTTATTTCATTATACACTGAACTGCCAAAATTTATGGGATAGCGATATGCACATATACAGAAGTCGGTAGTATCACGTACGCAATGTATAATAGGGCAATGCATTAACAGAGCAGTCTTTGTACACAGGTGAGCCATTTGAGAAGGCTACCGAAGTGATTAAGGCCGCACGAAGGGTATTAACAGATTCTGAACGCGGATTGTGCTTGGAGCTAGAAGCACGAGGCATCTCATTTCGGAAATCGTTAAGGAATTCAATATTCCGAGACCCACAATACCAAAGTTCAGGCATTACATCTCACCACGTTCGAAGCAGCGGCCGACGGCCTTCACATAACGACCGAGAGCAGAGGCGTTTGCGTAGAGTTGTCAGTGATAACAGACAAGTAACACTGTGTGAAATAACCGCAGAAATCAATGTAGGACGCACGACGAACGTACCAATTAGGACAGTGCGGTGAGATTTGGTGTTAATTGGCTATGGTTGCAGACGACTGACGTGAGTGCCTTTGTTAACAGCACGACATCGCCAGCAGCATCTCTCCTGGACTCGTGACCATATCGGCTGGACTCTAGACGACTGAAAAACCGCGGCCAGGTCAGGTAAGTCCAGATTTCAAATGGTAAGAGCCGTTGGTAGGGTTCGAGTGCGGTGCCGGCCCAGATTGTCAAGAAGGCACTGTGCAACCTGGAGGTGTGGGATGTGTTTACATGAAACTGACTGGGTGTTCTAGTCCATCTGAACCGACCATTGACAGCAACTGGTTATGTTCGGCTGTTTGGAGACCACTTGTAGCCTTGTAGCCATTCAACGATGGAATTTTTATGGATGACAATGCGCCATGACACCTGGCCGCAGTTGTTCGCGATTGACTTGAAGAAGATTCAGGACAATTCTAGCGAATGAGTTGACCACCATGCTCGCCCAATATGAATTCTATCGAAAATTTATGGGACATAATCTAGAGGACAGCTCGCAAACAAAACTCTGCATTGCCAACACTAATGGAGTGACGAAAGGCTATAGAGGCAGTATGGTTCAATATTTCTGCAGGGGACGTCCGACGACTTTTTGAGTCCATGCCACGTCGAGTTGCTGCTCTACACCGGCAAAAGTAGGTCCGACATGATACTAGGAGGTATCGTATGACTTTATCACCTCAGTACAAGCTGATGGCGGTTCGTATTCACAGCTGCGAATAAATTTCATGTGATTCTGATAAAGGCAGGCAGGAGTGTCTGACGTCTGTACTACAGAAGCTGAAGTGTAGCTCAGCGGCTTGTGCCGGCTGGCGGCTCGCCTGTTAAACGTCTTGGATGTCGGCGGCGCGGCACGGTTGTCGCAGTGCAAAACAATGTGTTCCGTATCCCGGCGCTTCACGGCCCGGCCCGTCAAATGGTTCAAATGGCTCTGAGCACTGTGCGACTTAACTTCTGAGGTCATCAGTCCCCTAGAACTTAGAACTACTTAAACCTAACAAACCTAAGGACAGCACACACATCCATGCCCGAGGCAGGATTCGAACCTGCGACCGTAGCGGTCGCTCGGCTCCAGACTGTAGCGCCTAGAACCGCACTGCCACTACGGCCGGCCCCGGCCCGTCACTTCGCGGTCAGGCGCGCAGTGTGAATACACCCTTAGCCTGACGAGCTGCAGTACTTTTATACTTCACATAATCCAAGACAATTTTTATATGGCCGAGCCATCTTCCTTACAGTCGCTACCACACTAGGAGCCATTTTTGTAACAATTAACCCGAAACTAAGTCACCTAAACATCGTAGAGATGAAAACATGTAGCATCACATTGTTTCGTACCGAACTTCTAAATTTTCGTAAAAAACGGCCACAAACTGAATGAACAAACAGCTGAAATTACTAGCTGTAGCTGATTTTGAAATGAACATACAAACTTAAATGGGTTTCTCAGGAACCTGGATATAGTGAAGTCAGTGGAGATCATGTCAATCACGCTAACACTGGAACAATTTACACTAAATATTGGATATTTCTGAAAAGAACAGACACAGTTCACGTAAATAATATATATGCGGTTTGACGGTGAATACTGGTACCTTCTATGCGGATGCACTCTTCGTCCAAACTATTGGGGAAATCAGGTGAAGCTGCGAGCAGTGAGGATAACGGGCTACATGTGCGACAAATTGAGAATTTGAGTTGGACGGAAAGCGTGCTCTTACAGCCGAAGTAGCTAAGAGAACTGTTCACGTAAAACAGGAAATCCGGTTTCGAGTCCCAGTCCGGAACAAATTTGTTCCCATATAATAAGTCCAGTACTGTCCGAAATATGTAATGCGTCACTAACTCAAGGCATTTTTCCAGAGAGACTAAAATATGCCGTTGTTAAACTCCTCTTTAAGAACGGTGATAAGAGAGACGTCAGTAACTACCGACAAATTTCACTGCTAACATCATTTTCCAAAACGTTTGAGAAGGTGATGTATTCTAGAGTAGTATCTCACTTTGGCAACAATAATATCCTCAGCAAATCACAGTTTGGGTTTCAGAAGGGTTGCTCTATTGAGAATGCCATTTACATTTTCACACACCAGATATTACAAGCATGAAATAACAAAATAGCACCGTTAGGTATTTTCTGTGACCTGTCCAAGGCATTTGACTGCGCGCATCATAGTATACTCCTAGATAAATTGAAGTTTTATGGGACTGATGGTATAGCCAACCAATGGATCATGTCATAACTAATCAAAAGAAAGCAGAAAGCTGTACTTAGCAGTAATTCAACCAACGGAATCGAGGGACATAATTCTTTCTTGGGAGAAATCACGTATTGGGTTCCCCAAGGCTCAATCCTAGGTCCACTACCATTTCTCATGTATGTAAATGACCTATCATCTAATGTACAAAAAGCAGAATTAGTTCTTTTTGTAATCACTCCCAGTATACAAACATAAATGGAAGAAATTTTGAACAAAGTTCTCAAAAGCATCATTGACTGGTTTTCTGCGAATGGTCTCTCCCTGAAATTCACAAAGACACATCAAATTCTGTTCTGCTGCTCTAGGGGTACTGCACCAATCATAAATGTAACACACGGTGATCAAATAATACATAGGGTGGAAACTTCAAAATTCTTAGGTGTCCATATTGATGAGAATTTAAATAGGAAAAAAAACACATTTTGAAACTCCTAAAACAACCTAGTTCAGTCATATTTGTACTTAGAATCATAGAAAATTTTGGGGAGAGATAAATCAGTAAGTTGGCGTATTTTACTTATTTTCATTTAGTAATGTCATATGGAATAATGTTCTGGGACAACTCATCTTTAAGAAGTAAGGTCTTCATTGCCCAAAAACATGCTGTAAGAATAATATGTGGTGCTCACCCGCAATCATCTAATAGATATCTGTTTAAGGAGTTGGGCTTTCTGACTACTGCTTCACAGTATATTTATTCTCTCATGAAATTTGTTGTAAGTAATCCATTACAGTTAAAAGGAACAATGAGGTACATAATTACAATACTAGAAGAGAAAATGACATTCATTACTCAACATTACGATTGTCTTTAGAACAGAAAGGGGTCCACAACACTGCAACAAAAATTTTTGACCACTTACCTTGTGATACAAAATGTCTAACGGACAGCAAGGTAGAATTTGAAAATAAATTGAAGTTTTTGCTTGAGAAATCCATCTATTCAGCAGAAGAATTTCTATGTTTGTAACGTGTAAAAGGTGGTGGGTAGGAATTGATAGCTCAATCTGTATATCTTGTTTTCATTTCGTAAAAAAATAATTATACTTTGATGTTTGCAGTACAAATAGATGTACAAATTAAAATGGGTCGTTCAACATAATGACGATTAATCGAGTAAAATGATCTATGGAACATGACAGTAACTAACTAACTGACTAACTAACTAACTCACTTGTCGCCATTAGATTTATTTCAGTGGCCGATTGTGGTTGAGGTCTCAATTTCTTTTACTTGTATTGTACATCAAGAGACTACAGTCTTCAAGATTTTCTGCTGTTGGAGACAATCTGCGAAAACTCGCATTTCAATTTGCTACAGCGATTAATATTCCCCATCACTTCAACAAGGATTCTCATAAGGCGGGCTGGCATTGTTTGCAGTTAATTTTGAGGCGTTATCCTGGTCATGTGAAGAGGATGTCCCAAGGTCTTTCTAGCGATAGGGAAATGACAATTTTACATTATTAACGAACGTTTTCTTGCGGAAAAATCAAACTGAGAAACAAGACGACAGATTTAATATGGATGAGTCTGGTTTCCAGGTGGAAACCAGAACCGAATCTCTCATTCCTCAAATGGTTTCCACACAGGTAAATCAAATGGCTTGTGGAGACAAGAAGAAAACCACTACCGTAATAACATGTTGTAACGCTGAAGGATATTGTTTTGCTCGCAGCTTGTATTTTGATAGGCACGAATAAGGATTCTCTTCCAAATAGGCAGAGAGTTTTCATGAACGACATCCTGGGATATGTGAATTCAGCAATATTCAGGTTGTAGCCGAAGGAACACTTCGTTTGAAGAAAAGGAAAGTTTTGTTACTCCTAGATAGCCATACATCTCACAGTTTTGATACTGAAATGTTGTAACTTGTAAACATTCATGATGTCACCTTAGTTTTATTACATCCTCATTCGACCCACTTCCTAGAGCCGCTAGATCGGTGCTTCTTTAAGGGATTCAAGCAGTTGTTCAACAAAGCAACACGGGTTTGGACGGTGTTTCGGGTGGGCAGGAGAGTGTGAAGAGCTCAGTCACTTTTGCTCTAGGAGACGTGGCAGAGAAGTGCAGTCTATCAAATGCCACTAGAGGGTTTGAAGCCTGCGATCCACTAAATCCTCAGAAAATCCACGATAAAGCGTTTTCTATTTCTGGTGCTGTTTTGGTGGAGAAGCATCCTAATAGAACCATCACTCTTGGTGAATTTGTCAACTCATAACCTAACACTCAATGAATCTGTACGTGCAGAAATTGCGTGTAACGCAAGTACTGCGGCTAAAACAGGGATCTCTGCCTCGTTTGAGAGGATTTCCAATATGAATTTTGGAACCACCAAAGAAGAGGGGGAAGAAAACAACATTGGTGTTGACAGACCAGAAACCCTACAAAGTTTGAAAGCAGTGTAACAGAAAAGGACTGAAAAGAAAAAACCGTCCAACCACGAATCTAGGGAGAAAAATAAATTCGACTGTTGAACACAAGGACTATGTTGTAGATAAAAGAAACTGCTACGAAAAACGCGGACTGCAAGTGGACTGGAATAAGTGCATTCAGTGTAACAAGTGACTTCATGAAGCATGCGCAGATGAAATCAATGTCTGTAGCGACTATACTGTAAAACAATAAATATCAACAGTGGCACGGCCTGTATTTGGAACACAAACTTTTATTTTGTACTACTTTACAGAAACATTTATAGTAAAATTGGTGATGATGCCAAATTTATTTTTCCATCTTAGCCGGATCTTCCAGATGAGATATCTAGTAGTCTTACCTGTACAAAAAATTATTCCTGGCACAACAGTTATGATTTCATCATATACATCAGTTTCCAGCTTGAATAATATTTGCCATACATATGTGATTAGTATCGTTTTGAAAATCTCAAAATTTACAAGAATGATTTTATGTACAAGCGAAAAGTATGGCATCTCCCACCCCCCTCACCCTCGCCCCTCGAAGCGCAGCAATCAGTCGCCCTTTTTTTGCAGGTTTCATTACGCAAATCCAGATTTCGGCTAGTGGCTAGCCATTATCAATGCACTGTTTTTTTAAACCGATGCATGTTAGTTCCTTGTTGTTCGAGCTCCAGTCACAGTTCTTTGAAGGACAACTGATTGTTGCGCTCTATCATTTATAAATTACATAACAGTCGCTGTGTGCGCCCACTTTCCTAATGGAAGGTAACCTCATTAGAATTTAAAGATTGCCCACCACGGCTTTTCAAGCGAAACCGTTGTCTTCAGCGAACTGGGCTCTCTAACGTAACAGGTATTAGCTCAATTCCACAAGCTCGCCCCTGATGTCTGAATTTTGTGACAATAGCTCCAGAACGGTGCATTTTCCGACTTATCATTTTTGGCAAAATAATGCTTGATTCGATGTCCCGTAATATATACACAGTTCAGGTTATTTTTCTTTTCGTTGTCCGCCTGCTTAACTGGGTGGTAACGTGCTAGCTTCCCATGCAAGCGGACCCGGGTTCGATTCTCGGCCGGGTTGGAGATTTTGTCCGCGCGTGGACTCGGAGTTGTGCTGTCCTCATAATCATTTCATTCTCATCACCGGCGCGCAAGTCGCCCAAGGCGGCGTCGACTGAAATAAGACTTGCGCCCGGCGGCCGAACTTCCCCTTATGCGGCCTCCCGGCCATGATGATGCCCTACGGTCATTCTTATTTTTTTTTCTTTTCGTTGCAGCTAACCATTTCTTCCGTCGATTAGTAAGGGAATGGCAATGTTTAAATTTTTAGCATTCGTGTACAACTTCTCGCTCGACGAAAGATCAGTACCTAAAGAAGATTGGAAACTTGTGTAGGTCGCAACATTACACAAGAAAGAAAATGGAAGTAACCCGTTGAATTATGAACCTTTACTACTGGCATCGATCTGTAGAGGGATTTTGGAGCATATGCAGCGTTGCAACATTATGAGTTACCGCGAAGGAAAAGATGTACAGGGGGTCGACAAAACTATGAAAACATCATAAACACAACGAATCCCGTTAACATACAAGACAGCTTCCAGTCGTCACAAAATGAATAAATACAAGTCCTGAATGGTTTTCAAGGGAATCTTATACCATCCCTTCTGCAAAACGGAGACAAGCTTAGGTAATGTTGATGCAGATGGATAGCGATCACGCACAATTCTCTCAAAGGACGATTGCAAAGACTGAATGTTATTGAGATCTGGTGACTGTGACCGCCAGAAGAGATGCGACAATACATCCTCGTGCTCATAAAATAAGTCCTGAACGACGCGGAGTGTGTGAACAGGGCCGTGGCGCCTTGGAGCACAGCATCACCGTTGTGGAACAAACATTGCACCACGGTATGGACCTCATCACCAAAGTGGTCGTGTAATCCTTCGCAGTAATGCGACCTTGCAGATTAATCATGGGAGCCAAGGAATACCACGATGCGGCTGCTCAAATCATCACCGAATCTCTTCCAAATTTCACTCTTGGACGCAAATTCGGCAAGAAATTGAAAGCAGTGTGAAGCGAGACCCATCCATCTGTTTGACTTCCTTCCATTGCTCTATGGTCCTGGTTTTATGGGTCCGCCACCACATTTTCCTGCTGTGGGCATTTGCGTCATGATGAATGGTTTTGGAATCCCAGCTTGCCCTCCAATTCCCTGCTTCTGGAGCTCCGTTCGTGTTGTTCTGGTGCTTACAGGGTTCGCGGGTGCGATATCCTGCACTGCATTTTTGGCCACAATTTTCTTCAATGACCATGGAAATGGAAATGAGCGTTTGGCGTCATTGGCCGGGAGGCCCCTCGCGGGGCAGGTCCGGCCGCCATATCGCAGGTCTTATTACATTCGGCGCCACATTGGGCGACCTGCACGCCGGATGGGGATGAAATGATGATGAACACAACACAACACCCAGTCCCTGAGCGGAGAAAATCTCCGACCCAGCCGGGAATCGAACCCGGGCCCAGAGGACGGCAATCCGTCACGCTGACCACTCAGCTACTGGGGCGGACTTCAATGACCATCTGTCACGATCACTCGATAATCCGCGTTGTGACTTAGCTGGTGATGTTTCTCTGCTTTCTACATCTACATCTACATCCATACTCCGCAAGCCACCTGACGGTGTGTGGCGGAGGGTACCTTGAGTACCTCTATCGGTTCTCCCTTCTATTCCAGTCTCGTATTGTTCGTGGAAAGAAGGATTGTCAGTATGCCTCTGTGTGGGCTCTAATCTCTCTGATTTTATCCTCATGGTCTCTTCGCGAGATATACGTAGGAGGGAGCAATATACTGCTTGACTCTTCGGTGAAGGTATGTTCTCGAAACTTTGACAAAAGCCCGTACCGAGCTACTGAGCGTCTCTCCTGCAGAGTCGTCCACTGGAGTTTATCTATCATCTCCGTAACGCTTTCGCGATTACTAAATGATCCTGTAACGAAGCGCGCTGCTCTCCGTTGGATCTTCTCTATATCTTCTATCAACCCTATCTGGTACGGATCCCACACTGCTGAGCAGTATTCAAGCAGTGGGCGAACAAGCGTACTGTAACCTACTTCCTTTGTTTTCGGATTGCATTTCCTTAGGATTCTTCCAATGAATCTCAGTCTGGCATCTGCTTTACCGACGATCAACATTATATGATCATTCCATTTTAAATCACTCCTAATGTGTACTCCCAGATAATTTATGGTATTAACTGCTTCCAGTTGCTGACCTGCTATTTTATAGCTAAATGATAAAGGATCTATCTTTCTGTGTATTCGCAGCACATTACACTTGTCTACATTGAGATTCAATTCCCATTCCCTGCACCATGCGTCAATTTGCTGCAGATCCTCCTGCATTTCAGTACAATTTTCCATTGTTACAACCTCTCGATACACCACAGCATCATCCGCAAAAAGCCTCAGTGAACTTCCGATGTCATCCACAAGGTCATTTATGTATATTGTGAATAGCAACGGTCCTATGACACTCCCCTGCGGCACACTTGAAATCACTCTTACTTCGGAAGACTTCTCTCCATTGAGAATGACATGCTGCGTCCTGTTATCTAGGAACTCCTCAATCCAATCACACAATTGGTCTGATAGTCCATATGCGCTTACTTTGTTCATTAAACGACTGTGGGGAACTGTATCGAACGCGTTGCGGAAGTCAAGAAACACGGCATCTACCTGTGAACCCGTGTCTATGGCCCTCTGAGTCTCGTGGACGAATAGCGCGAGCTGGGTTTCACATGACCGTCTTTTTCGAAACCCATGCTGATTCCTAGAGAGTAGATTTCTTGTCTCCAGAAAAGCCATTATACTCGAACACAATACGTGTTCCAAAATTCTACAACTGATCGACGTTAGAGATATAGGTCTATAGTTCTGCACATCTGCTCGACGTCCCTTCTTGAAAACGGGGATGACCTGTGCCCTTTTCCAATCCTTTGGAACGCTACGCTCTTCTAGAGACCTACGGTACACCGCTGCAAGAAGGGGGGCAAGTTCCTTCGCGTACTCTGTGTAAAATTGAACTGGTATCCCATCAGTTCCCTGTAAGTGGGTTAAATCTGCAATGTAATGCCTCTTGAAACACCAAACACTTCGGCTTAGTTCTTAGTTACGAAAGCACCTACCATACGGGCTCCAATAATCTGCCCACGATCGAATCAGCCGTGTTACACTCGTAACTACACAAAACACTGTTCTGACAGCGACTAACGCTTCCAACGCGTTGAGGACATCGCACAGGTACCGTCCATAATCAAATACTGCAGCACAACCAGCGGGCTTGGCTGGCATCTATATTTATGTCCAAGTACACGTTTTTTGCTGTGTTTCCACATTTTTGTCCAAATTCTGTATTTACACGTAACCAGCTGGAATTCAGAAAATTTCGTAAGTGGTCTTTATCCACGCAAAATTGCGAGATCAATCGACTGCTGATCTCAAGACTGTTCGATGTTCTCGGTTTCCAGAAGGCTATTGATACCGCTCCTCGCTAGCGATTACTAATCTATTTCGAACTTATGGAGTGTCTTCTCGGTTGTGCGAATGGAGTTGTGAGTTCCTGTTACAAGGTTCCTCAAGTAAGTGTTGTAGGGCCTCTGCTGCTCTTAGTGTATATAAACGATTTGAGAGACGATCTGAGCAGCTCTGTTAGATTCTTAGATGATGAAGTCGTTTATCGTCTAATAAAGTCGTCAGAAAATCAAAACTAATGCCAAATTACTTTACATAACAAAAGTGGCAACTGACAGTGAACACAAAAGTGTGAGTTTCTCCACATGAGCACTAAAAAAATTCATTACAATTGAGTCATACGACAAATCGGAGAAATTTAAAAGTTGTCGATTCAACTAAAATACCTACGGGTCTATGTAAGGGAAGCAAACTCTAAAATAATATTACAGAATCAAAAGAGGAAATAGGTGGAGATTAAATGGGAGATAAGACACTGTGAGGAGAATTGGGCAAAACAATGAAAGTCTTAAGTGGAAACAAGGCCCTTGGAGTAGGCCGCATTCCCTCAGATTATACTAACAAGGCAACGTCCCCATCGCACCCCCCTCAGATTTAGTTATAAGTTGGCACAGTTGATAGGCCTTGAAAAACTGAACACAGATCAATCGAGAAAACAGGAAGAAGTTGTGTAGAACTATGAAAAAAATATGCGAAATGTACAAACTGAGTAGTCCGTACGGAACATAGGAAACGCCAAGGATCCCGCTAAACGCGGAGCGCCGTGGTCCCAGGGTTAGCGCGAGCGGCTACGGAACGAAAGGTCACTGCTTCAATCCTCCCTCGAGTGAAAATTTTAATTTTTTATTTTCAGATAATTATCAAAGTTCATGCACTCAAACATGATCAACTTCGCTCTCCTAAATTCCAGGACATGTTCAGATTTACTTGGACACATGCAGGATTTGACGGTCTACACACGGAAAAATTTGAAAACGTTAAAAACGTATGTTTTGACAGAGCACAGGGAAAACTGTGCGACTGTGAACCTGTTGAATTCATTTGTTGCAGTTTATGCGACAAACTCTTATGTCTTCATCACTTTTTTGGGAGTGATTATCACATCGACAAGAAAACATATATCGGGCAAGGTAGAAGAATCTTTTTACCCATTCGCCAAGTGTACAAGTTAGATGGGTCGACAACATATTCCTGTCAGGTGACGCACATGCCGTCACCAGTGTCGTATAGAATATATCAGACGTGTTTTCCTGTGGAGGAATCGGTTGACCTATGACCTTGCAAGCAAATATTTTCGGTGTCCATTGGAGAGGCACGTCCTTTCGTCTACTAATCGCACGGTTTTGCGGTGCGGTCGCAAAACACATACACTAAACTTATTACAGTGAACAGAGACGTCAATGAACGAACGGACGGATCATAACTTTTGCGAAAATAAAGAAAGTAAACTTCTCACCCGATGGAAGACTTGAACTAGGGACCTCTCATTCGGGAGCTGCTCACGCTAACCACGGGACCACGGCGCTCCTCAGTTCACACTATCCTTGATGTTGCCTATCTTGCGCATGGACTACTCAGTTCGTATATTTTGATTATTTTTTTCATAGTTCCACATAACTTCTTCCTGTTTTCTCGATTGATCTGTGTTCAGTTTTTCAAGGCCTATCCACTGTATCAACTTATAACTAAATCTGAGGGGGGTGCGATGGGGAGGTTCCCTTGTGAGATCCTTGTGAGAGCCAGGCACGCAAGAACTATTATCCATGTTTCAAGATGTATCAGACAGGGGAAATAAAATCAGACTTCAGGCAGACTGTAATAATTACAGTAGTTGCTGGCAGGTGTGAACACTACGGAACCCTCAGTTAAATAAGTCATAGCTGAAAATAATGACACGCATTATTCACAGAAAAATGGGAAAAATGGTAGAAGCCGGTCTCGGTGCTGATCAGTTTGGCCTCCGGAGCAGCAATGTAGGAACACTCGTGGCAAATCTGATCCTACAACTACTCTTAGATGTTAGGTTAAGGAAAGGCAAACCTTCGTATCGCGTTTGTAGATTTAGAGAAAGTTTTATGACAATGTGTAAGTAGGCTGTTTAGGTTTTCTTATTGGTAAAGCCACGTAGCGCTCTGTATGAAAATCACTGGCTGTGCTGTGTGCAGTCTGTGGCTAGTTTGCATTGTTGTCTGCCATTGTAGTGTTGGGTAGCTGGATGTTAACAGCGCGTAGCGTTGCGCAGTTGGAGGTGAGCCGCCAGCTGTGGTGGATGTGGGGAGTGAGATGGCGGAGTCTTGAGAGCGGATGATCTGCACAGAGACAGTAAATTTGTAAGACTGGGTGTCATGAACTGCTATATACATTATGACTTTTGAACACTATTGAGGTAAATACATTGTTTGTTCTCTATCAAAATCTTTCATTTGCTAACTGTTCCTATCAGTAGTTAGTGCCTTCAGTAGTTTGAATCTTTTATTTAGCTGGCAGTAGTGGCGCTCGCTGTATTGCAGTAGTTCGAGTAACGAAGATTTTTGTGAGGTAAGTGATTTGTGAAACATATAGGTTAGTGTTAGTCAGGGCCATTCTTTTGTAGGGATTTTTGAAAGTCAGATTGCGTTGCGGTAAAAATATTGTGTGTCAGTTTAGTGTTGATCAGAATAAGTAAAGAGAGTAATGTCTGAGTACGTTCAGTTTTGCTCAGCTGTTTGAAAAGCAAATAATGTAAGAGGTTTATCAGCACAGTAATTTATCAATTTTTCTAAGGGGATGTTTCATATGTCGACCCTTAGCCGAGGATACCTCACTGGAATCTTCTGATTTTTTCTCGTAGTTTGCGCAATTAGTGCAGCCTTTGTTTATTGCTAGCGCATAATGGTAGAGAGAATTTCCTTTGTAGTTGTAGTTTTTCATTTTTGTACAGTAAAACAGTTGTGGCATGCATGTAGATTTGCAGCAAGTATTCCGCAGCTGCGCTTGCAATTAACGAGATATTATTTTCAATGCCATGTTAATATGTTTTCTTATTTTGCTCTTCAAATTGTGGTTTTTTGTATTACCGTGTGGAATATTGTGACAATAATGGCGTGTGAAAAACGTAATACTAGGCTCCAAAGTAAACTGAGAAATGACAGTGAAGACGAAAGCAGTGTGTTAGCGCCACCGAGTAATGAATTAACTAATGTTCAAAGTAGTACTTTGGTAACTGTGCATAGGGAAATGGAGCGGGCTGCAATTAATGGTGTAGACAGTAAAACAATTAGTGAACAGGGAAGCATTATCGATCGATCGGTCGGCAGCAGCTCGCCTCAGGATTCCGAAATGACAGGACACAATCTTGCAAATACTGTAGATTCAGGTTTTGCGTCCTCACCGTTTTCTCAAATAAGTCAAGACACATTTTCTGCTTTTCAAAATGCGAATTTTGGCGGGTTCAAATGCACTGCCGAATAGCAATGAGGAACATGTTTCAGACACCAGTGCATTGTTATTACAGTTAATGCAACAAATGGGACAAAGGCTTCAAAAGTTAGACACAATGGAACAAAATCTTCAAAAGTTAGACACGATGGAACAAAATCAGAGACAAACACAGCAAAAGCTTCGAAAGTTAGACACGATGGAACAAAATCAAAGACGAACACAGCAAAAGCTTCAAAAGTTAGACACAATGGAAGAAAATCTTCGAAAGTTAGACACCACACTTGAACAAACACGTGAAGGTTTAACTGCTGAGTTACTTAAAATCGAATCGAAATGTCAAAAAGTCTGTAATGACGTAAAAACACAAATTTGTGAGCAATTTCAACCTATTTTTTCGCGGCATGAAAATGCATTACAGCATCACGAAGCAGCCATAAAAGAGCTGCAAACTATTGTTCACGAAAATCATGAGACCTTGCAAGCTAAAACTGACTCAGTTGCATCTACCGATTCGGTTACGCAACTTGCAAAAACTCAGGAAAACTTAAAGGACACAGTAGATAATCTGAAAATTGGTTCAGAAAGACACATGCGGGAAATTAGTTCATTATCAGAGAAAGTAGTTGAACTTTTGGATCAGCTAAATAATTTATCTACGAAGGTAGATGATAATCTGAATGACACAAAACCGGTAGTCTTTAATGACGCAGAAGAGTCCGAACAAATCAGGAAATTCAAAGAAATCAGAATCAAATTAATACGCAACACCAAAGAGAAATCCGGGAAGTACAAGATCAGCTGACACAGGTAATACAAGAATTACATATTTCAGAGGACACTCGCGCTCCAATACGGGAAGAGGGACACAGAAATACGGAACAGCCACAAAATAATAACACAGGCTACTTCGGAAATTATGAAAAAAATTGGCAAGGTACACCGAATTTTGAGATGGAACCGCCGAAACGAAGTAATAATGACCGATATGCGACTCGCCGACATGATGATTTTGACTATAAGCTGTTTATTACTACACGTAAATTCAAAACATTTAAGAATTCCGGCAACTACATTCATCCACAAGCGTGACTTCATCAATTCAATCATTGTTTTCCTCACAACTGGTCATTAGAGCACAGATTAGAATTTACGTGTGGCTATTTAGAGAATGAACCAGCTGTAAGAATGTGATCGCTCATTCACGATTGCCACAGTGAAGGAGAATTTTATCATGCCTTCCTCTCAGCATATTGGTCTCAAGCTACATAAGACCGAGTAAAACATAGCATCATAATGATGAAACATTTCTAACAATCTGAATTTTCCAGTCTTGTGAAATATTTTGAATACATGTTGCAGAAGAATCAGTACCTGTCAAATCCTTACAGCCCCTCAGAACTGATCCGCATTTGCTTAATCAAATTACCTGAACAGTTACGACATATTATTTTGGCAAGACGTTGCAAAGACGACATTGAAGCTTTTCAGGGACTGTTACAAGAATTGAAAATTGACACTGACAATCGCGGAGAGCGAAAACAGGAGCACAATAATTACAGGTCACATCCGTCGCAATTCCGCGATGAAAGAAATAATAAATGGACACAACAAGGCTATTCTTACAACGTAAATCGTGAACAAAACAGACACCACCCATATGACAACCACTGGCAGAGTAATAGTTACAGAGAAAGATCCCATTTCCATAGTAATGAATATGACAGAGACAGCCATAGAAACAGACAATATGGCAACCAGAACTATTATTATCAAGGGAGACAGAATAACTTCAGACGCAACGGTCCAGCGCGCAGTTAGGATTCAGGGAGAAGTCCTCCAATACGTGACGACAAGAAAGAAACTACAGGAACTACCGACATGACGACAGACGATATAATCATAACGACAGACCTGAATTTCATCAGAGCTCTCGAGACTCAAACAGGGCAGGGCCTTCTCGACAAGGTGAATTTGTAGAAGTGAGCTGTCCAAATCCCAATAATGACGCACGCCAACAAAGAAACAGACAATGACTCGCACCGGAGACAGCCACGTGCGCCGGCTGGGCTTAAGAAAAATAACATAAGCTAACCTTGAGAAAAATTCCAGTATTCCTTACCGACGTATACAACATGATAATTGATTTGAGGTTGAAACTCTGCACACTAGAAAGGGTAAAATATTGCACCACATTTCACCTGTAAAACCGTTTATTGAGAGATAATCTGCTTTTTAACTTAGTCTTTGCTACAAAACTTTTCACTTCACATTTCTAGTATGCTTTGTCAGACTTAGAAACTGTTACCATGCAACAATGTTTGAACTTAAATATCCAGTCAAGAACCAAGAGAACTTATTTAAACAGAAATTACGAATGCATTGTCATAGTGAACAGATGACACAGTGTTATTGTGTGTGTACATTCTTGCTTGTTAATTGCACGATTATGTAACGACTATAAGGCTTACATACTTAGGATATATACTGCTAATGAGATTTTAATGCAACATTATGGTTTAGTTGAAAAGACATTCTTTATTTGAAGTACTTTCTGTGAGATTAAAGATGACTTAGTATTTGGTTTGTTTGACATCCACACGATTATATCACGACGCTACTAATGTGTGACACAATTTACATTGTTGCTTTTGCGGTGTATCTGTTTTATATCTGCACAGTTTATATGTATTATTCTGGAAAGTAAAACATGTTTTAGTAGTAACTTTTGTGGTGTAGCTACAATGAGACAGCCTCTTCCGTAGCACAGCAATACTTTACAGTACAGTACTTTCTTCATCACTGCAATAAGCTTAATAACTACAATATCTATATGCAAAGCATTTCACTTTCGTTCATGATGAGGTAAGTACATTGACTTCAGCAGAACTTTGCTTACAGAGGACAATAACTACGACACTTCCACAGAATTATCTTACAGCAAGACGCACATTTAGCGCTACAGGACACACATTTGAGTGATTAATTTTGTACTTAAACCATTTATTTTTCAAGGTTTTTGAATTACAAAGAAAGTCTCCTGTGATACATTTCATTCCATTGCTGTAATCTGTAACACCTGAGGGTATAATTACATTAATCCTCAGGGGGGTACACGCTTACTTTGTGTGCCATGTGTCTGGCAAACATAAGGAGCCCTAGCTAATATGATATTTGCTTATACAACTTTACACATCGGTACCATATTTCTCTAACACATAAATTACACAGCTATCTGATCATTTAACTGAGAGAGACAAACATTTTTTTTTCTGTGTCAGTGACAGATGTTTACGCAATTACACAGCTGGATAACTTCACACTTTGTATTTTGTCTGTACTGTGTGAACCCTTCATATTTTTTGGAACCATTGTGATACTATGAGAGCTTTGAATGATGTATTTGGTATGGGATCATGATTTTTAAAGTACGTTTGAGGTAGGTGACACTATTGAAATTAGCAGAGATTTTTTTTAGGTTTTGTAATTATTGGAGGAAGCTACGACGATTTTGAGAATTGACTGAGATGTTATGATATTATTACGACGACGATGTGTATTATGCTGTTGAGATATGTTTATGATCAATAAGATGATGCTACCGTATATCAGGAATCTGTGTTGTGCCACATATTTCTTATGATGAAATATTGAATAAGTCTCGGCGAATATGTATGAGTAATAAGGTAAGGAATAATGAGTAGTGTTTAGGGACTCTGATTTGTGAAACAGGATGTTGGAAACCAAGAATCGTACTTTAAGAGTTATGAAAGGTGTGTAAATGGGTGAATGTATCACAATGCCGGCGAAAATTTTGTGGACACTGTTATATTCACAGGATTTTGTTTCTACGCATTTGCAATGCAAATTCTAGACCTGTGAAATTTTTTATATGAGACCGTCACTGTAGCGGAAACTGCTGTCATAAATATTTCAGTAAGAAAGGTAAGTGACCTTGACATAATGCGTTTTGGGCGCCCAGCTGAGAGATAGTCGTCTGAAAAAAGAAAGCCATTAGGTAAAAAAAAAGAGGCCATTATCCTTGCTATTGACATTTCTTTGTAAAAAGCATCGCAAATACGACGCACTCAAACTTGAAAACATATGATTACACTGTGGAGCTCTTAGTTTATGATATTTACCAAAATGCCTAATGAAATGATGAGAAACATTTTACATCTATTGTCTTTCTAGTTGAGAGATTGCTCATTTTGTTTAATATCTAGTTTCTAGCTGCACTGCAGCATTGGTTAAAATAAAATTTAATAGATGTACTAATATCACTATTTTCTGTCTACAGACCCAGTAAAGAATAATTTTATGATCTACTTCCAAAAAAACGAGGGAGCACAAAAAGACATTTCCCTTCACAGGAATTGCATACATAATTTTTGTCAATGACTGGGTAACTTATTTAGTAGTGTAAGTTAAGGTGATGCATCACCCTAGTGTTAAGATGTGACATAGGTATTAAACACGGCCATTTTTACTGTAATATTTTTTCTGCTTGAGCTTTGTCGTGTTTAGATAGAAGTTATTGCATTTGCTGCTGCTGTTTGCCAGGCATAATGTTACTGAATTTGACTTTGTATTACTCTGTTAAGCCAGTTTTACTACGGATTTATTTTTCTTGTTTGCTGCACATTGCCTCATATTAGTTGTAATATAGCATTTGCTTTGCTAATTTATGCTGTTTGCTTTGCCAATTTGCATTTTTTATCATTGCTGTTTGTGTTAATTGTTTTGCACTGCTGCATTACCTCGTCCCTTAGTTTAGCATCTGAGCTCAGTAGATTTAAGTTAGCTTAAGATGGGGTAGGCTATATAAGAGAACGAGTTGTGATGAATGCAAAGAAATGCATTGAGAAACTATAAGAAAATGGTTTGGCCAAAAAAGAATTTTGAAAGAGGATGTGAACAGAATATAGAAAGCGTGTGTGGATAGGGTGGAAACAAATGTTGAAATAAGAGGAAAGATCTACAGAACGAAGTTTTGGGTTGGACTGTCACACTGAAAACGGACCATGTCTTTCCTTTTGTATTATTCCGCTATGTGTTTATGTACCCTTGTGTATTTGTCTTTTTCCTGTCTTTAAGTGTTTAGCTAATAAGATTTATGTTGTAGAATTTTTCAAATACTATGTTATTTACATTGTAAAGATGTTTAGACATTATTTATTCTGTTTTGTTTTAATGCTCATGTGTGAAATTAATGTTTCGAAGCTATTCTCATTATTTTATATATTTACTTATGTCATAGTTCCTGTAACACTTATGTATATGTTATTTCGATTCTTTTGTAAAGCCCCTATTACTACAAATGTTATCTGTGTTGTTATGTTATTTAATGATGTATTTTGTACTTTTGTTGTTGTATTCTTATGTTATAAAATTGTAATTGACACCAGTTCATCAAGTTAAGTAACTTGTAAGTTACATTTCACTGCACACATTTCTGTTGGTCATAGTATATGGACAATATGTGAGAAGTAGGGACTGATAGTGTTTGCACATATGTTAATAATTCAGCAATGGACTGGTTAACAGCATTGCTGGTTCTAAGGACAAAAAAAAAACAAAGAAAAAGAAAAAACTTTGTGAGTGCACAAGTGGTGGTTTATGGACTTGCTATATTCTCTGCAAGACTCTTCGATGGTGATTGTGCACCTGCACAGTCGCAACAGATGGCTGCTGGCTGTCTCTACATGGACTACAGTGTGTCTGCATCTTTGATGGCCCACCAATTCCATTATTTCTACAAGGACTGCAGTGGGTGTGCACCTCTGGTGGCCCACCAATACCATAATCTCTACCAGGACTACTGTGGGTCTGCTCTGTGATGACCTACCTACCAATATTCTTCAAAACTTCGACTGACTCTGCTGTGGGTTAGCTCTGTTGTGACCCATTACCTGCCTGCATGTTAAGAGTCAGCACTGTCTTTCCATTGGAAGGACAACACTACTTCTTCAAGACTGCATGGAAATCCACTACTTCACTGTGCATTTTCTTTTACTGCTCAGACTTTGAGAAAAACACTACAATTTTACTGTGATGAATGATCAGGACTGTCTTTATGGACTGTGAGAAAATGTTAGCTTTTGACCAACATTGTATCAATAAGTGTGTGCATTTGATTTCTTTGTTATTGTAATTATAATTACGAAATTTTTTTTCAGATCTGTATTGGCCAGTGCCCAAAACAAATTGTAAAATTTTTTGTGGGGAGCATGGGGGCTATGTAAGTAGGCTGTTTAGGTTTTCTTATTGGTAACGCCACGTAGCGCTCTGTATGAAAATCACTGGCTGTGCTGTGTGCAGTCTGCGGCTAGTTTGCATTGTTGTCTGCCATTGTAGTGTTGGGCAGCTGGATGTTAACAGCGCGTAGCGTTGCGCAGTTGGAGGTGAGCCGCCAGCAGTGATGGATGTGGGGAGTGAGATGGCGGAGTTTTGAGAGCGGATGATCTGGACAGAGACAGTAAATTTGTAAGACTGGGTGTCATGAACTGCTATATACATTATGACTTTTGAATACTATTGAGGTAAATACATTGTTTGTTCTCTATCAAAATCTTTCATTTGCTAACTATGCCTATCAGTAGTTAGTGCCTTCAGTAGTTTGAATCTTTTATTTAGCTGGCAGTAGTGGCGCTCGCTGTATTGCAGTAGTTCGAGTAACGAAGATTTTTGTGAGGTAAGTGATTTGTGAAACGTATAGGTTAACGTTAGTCAGGGCCATTCTTTTGTAGGGATTTTTGAAAGTCAGATTGCGTTGCGCTATAAATATTGTGTGTCAGTTTAAGCACAGTCATGTATAATTGTTCAAAGGGGACGCTTCAAATGTTAACTGGGCAAAATCCTTTGAAATTTTGAAAGTAGGAAGGATAAAACACTGGGAGCGAAAGGTTATTTACAAGTTCTTGAAATTAGAAACCAGATTGTAGTTATATGAGTCGAAGACCATGAAAGGGGAGCAGCAGTCGAGTAGGGAATGAGAGGCTGTGGCCTATTCCCCACGTTATTTAATCTGTTTCTTCAGGAAGCAGTAAAAAAAAAGTAGAAGAAACCTTTGATGACGAAGATGTTTGGTTTGTGGGGCGCTCAACTGCAAGGTTATCAGCGCCCTTACAAATTCCCAAACATTACACAGTCCACTCTCGCCACTTTCAAGAATGATGATGAAATGATGAGGACAACACAAACACACAGTCCCCGAGGTGAGAAAATACCCAGCCTGGTAAAACCATTGAGGTTTTTCGATGACAGCGAAGGACTTGAGAAAAGTAGTTGAACAGAATGGATAGCATCTAGGAAGTATGTTGTAAGACGAACATCAGTAAAAGTAAAACAAGATAATGGAATGTGGTGGAATTATGTCAGGTGAAGCTGAGGGAATTAGTTTAGCAAACGAGACGCTAAAAGCAGTAGATGAGTTTTGTTGTTTGGGCAGTAAAATAACTGATGACGGACGAAGCAGAGGGGATATAAGGTGTAGTCAGGCTACAGAAAGAAAAGAATTTATGAAAAAAGGGGAATTTGTTAACATCTAAGATAAATCTGAGTGTTAGAAAACATTTTCTGAAGATTAGTGTATTGAAATTACGGCAAGAAAGGAAGAATGAATTGATTGTTGGATGTTAATAATGATCATCCTCCTTTACCTCCTCTGCATTACTGCAGATGACGTGCCACTGAGCACATTTGTGCTGTGCATGCAGTGCACGTGAGGCGCCTAGTTGTTTCCACTGCACTGTGTGGGATACGAAGGTTCTGTAATAGTTCACTAACCTGCTGTCTTCAAGTTGATGTCCCCAGTGCAGAAAACAGCACGCAGGTCGTAGGGTCTGTATCTTGAGGCTGAAACTGACTTTTAGCGAGGTTCTGTTCTGAAATAATGTATCACTTCTTTTGGATGCCACTCGCGTATTTTTAATATAGCCACACGAGGAGACTACATGATCTTAATACAACACCTTCTGATATCGCAAAGTACATGATCAAACACAATGTTTACGAAAATGTATCTTTACACTACTTTTGGCACGTGTCTGTGCCTCATGAGTACCGGAGTTTAATACTGAATACTGGCAAACACATCCTGCCACAGACAACATGACTGTACATCACGACTGTCTAATCCAGGGTAACGAACAGGAACTTAAGTAAAAATTGAAAATACATCCTATGACAGACAACATGTCTGTTCTCCTCGACTGCCTAATCCAGAGTGACGAACAGGAACTTAAACAAAAATTGGAAACACATACGACGGCAGACAACATGTCTGTTCTTCTCGACTGCCTAATCCAAGTGACTAACAGTCCGAAACACTTCACGCGCCATACCAGAAAAGGCGTGATCCAAACGCTTCCGAAGTGCTTCGTCTGCAAGTTCGTCAGTCTTTTGTCTTTTATTTAAATTGTTTTTAATAATTCTAAAATGACTGATTGATAGTCAGCTTTTGAGAGATATTTATATTAAAAAGTGAAGTCATTCCAATGAGTAATTTAATTAATAATAATAACTATACTTTAACGTTTTGGCGCCCTTGCTCCGAACACAGCAGCCAATCACAGAGCAGTAACATTATGCAGGCGGTCTTTCTCACGGGAATGGTACCGAATCTAACATCTGTCACAGGTACCTCACACCACATTTTGTCATCTATATACTTCTTGCGCCTCCACTGCTCTGGGAACAGCTTCTTGGAGCCTAATATGATGGCTTTCTAAGGCAGAAATATTACAAAGTGAAACGTGAACGATGACAAGACAAGACAAGAAGAGAATTTCAAGATGTGGTGCTACTGAAGAATGCTGAAGGTAAGACGAATAGTTCACGTACAGGAATGGAATTAGGAAGAAAGGAAATTTATGGTACAACTTAACTAAAAGAAGGGATCGGTTAATAAAATACATTCTGAATCATCGAGGACTCGTCTGTTTGGTGCTTGAGGAGAGGGGGCGGGGAAGGGGGGGTTGGTTGGTTAAAAGAGATACAGAAGGAGACAAAGGGATGCATACAAGAGGGGCAGGTTCAGGTGGATGGAAGTTGCTGTAGTAACCTGGAAATGAAGAAACTTGCACAGGATCACGTGGAGAGTTGCATCAAATCAGTCTTCTGACTGAAGACCACAACAACAACCTAGCACTAACAATTATGAACAACATATAGAAAATGTCTTTGGAAGAGCGAACCAAAGACTGTTTTGTTAACAGAAAGCTGAGAAGATGCAACAAGGAGTATTTTTCCGCTGTATGATATCCTTGCCGAATAGGGCTGACAGAGGACATCGAAAAAAGTTCAAAGAAGGGCACCTCGTTTTGTGTTGTACTGTATTGTCACGGGTATGACGAGCGAGTTAGGTTGGCAGTCAATTTAACAAACGGTTTTTTCGATGTGGCAAGCTTTTTTTTACGAAATTTCAGTCGCCAGCTTTCCACCCTAAACACCATAACTTTTTGTTGACTTTCACCTACATACCTATAGGTTTCATGCAACCCAAAACATATTCAAATACCATGCGCAAGGTTTTCATATTCTCTCGCACGCTGTTCACAAATTATTAGTCTTGCAGAACAAAAATGACATGCCTTTTGCTAGGAAGTTTAATGTAGGAAAATTTGCATTGGGATACGTTTTCGCTAGCGGCCGTTGTTTTAGAATTATTCAAGAAAAACAAAGAAAAGTGGCCTTCAAATGCATATTTCTTGAATAACTCAAAAGCTGTGGCCTTCAACAAAATTTAGCTACATTAAACCACCTACAAAGAGATCCAGTTCATTTTTTGGGTAGGACTCATAGTTTACGCGTAGTGAGCGAGAGTGTATGAAAATCTGGCTCACGGTTTTTTAAGGTGTTGTGGGTTGCGTGAATGTCATAGATAGCAGCAGCTGAATCAACTTGTAAAGAGAAACGACCATCGCAACTAAATAATAGATCGCATGGAAAGATTTAGTTGTTCGTTTTTCCAGCATGTTATCAGAGAGTGAAACGTTCCAGAAATAGTTTCAAAGCCTCTGGCGAACACTTGCATGTGAATTGCAGGGTAGTCATGTAGATGTGGAAGTTGATAGAATAGGTAAGATACTGTGGTGATGTACCCTCCTCCGCACACTGTACATTGGTTTGTGGTGTGTAGGTGTGGACGCAGACTGCAGGGAAGTGAGAGGGAAGCTGAAGCGACGCAACATTGCGTCACCGGAGGTAGGTCGGCACGGCGCCGTGTTAAAACTGCAGGTGCCTTCCGTCACGGCTGTCGTCCCAGGAGAAAGGACGAGTGAATGGCGCAATATGAAGACCGACAGGCGGGCCGGCTAGGCTGCGTGTTTGCTTGCCTCGTATAAGCAACTGCCGTGGGAAACCGCGCCATGGCACGGCGCGGTTATTACAGCTAGCACCAATGAACCACCATCGCTGCCTTTTTACAGTTACTCCAAGAAGTATTCATCTAATACATGAGTTTATGTTTAAGGGTCTGTAGACAGCGGAAAATTGCCGGAAGTAAGTGCAGCAGGAACATGGACTTGATTATTAATCAATGAAAATTGAAATACAATTAAAAAAAACCGATTTCTGTTTACATAGACATAGTTAAACATTCGAATGTGAACATAGGAAGTTTAGGGTACAAAAGAAGTATTCGTCTGCAACACTGAAAATGATACTCTGAAGATAGGATGTTATGGTTAGTACTAACAACGGGAGGCCACAACGGTGGGATCACGGATTTACTTCAAACTTTTTACACCTTTAGTAGGCCGTTAAAACAACATAATCTGCGCCGGCCGATGTGGCCAAGCGGTTCTAGGCGCTTCACTCTGGAACCGCGCGACCGCTACGGTAGCAGGTTCGAATCCTGCCTCGGGCATGGATGTGTGTGATGTCCTTAGGTTAGTTAGGCTTAAGTAGTTCTAAGTTCTAGGGGACTGATGAGCTCAGATGTTAAGTCCCATACTACTCAGAGCCATTTGAACAATTTTTGAAAATAATCTGCAAGTAGTAAGGTGCACTACTCTGGAAATTCCGAGAAAATCGCAAGATAAATTTTACGCGTCTATTCTGTGGCTTGTGTACCTGTGTTTAGGTACTGGATTTTATGACGCTCGATCGCTAAACACTTCATCACCATGAACTTTTAACGGTCGGCACCTATTCACAGATACATCAGTTACATAATAGACGCGTAAAATTTCTCTTGGGATTTTTTCGGAATTGTCAGAGTAGGGCACCTTAGTACTTGCACATTCTATTCTTTTAATCGTATCGAAATCTGTACAAAGTTTGAAGTAAATCTGTTACCCAACGTCGTGGTCTCCCCTTGTAAGTAGACACTACTTTCCTCCTTCTAGCATTGTCCATGGCACGGATTTCACCAGAGATTCAGTTGTTTGTACCGAAATGCCACGTCATTTCTCTAATAGAAAGTTCTTAAGATGTTTTTTGTTGGAAATCTAATGATACCTCATGGCTTTTTCGACTACATTCACAAATCCTCTATTCCATTAATGTCTCGGGAGGACGGTGGTGTCGGCATTTTGTGGAGAATGTTACACAGCAGCCACAGCCTTGCATGTACAGTTGTATTATATTGTACCAAAATACAGTTCACAGAAAGACCTATTGTGGTGTCACCGCCAGACACCACACTTGCTAGGTGGTAGCCTTTAAATCGGCCGCGGTCCATTAGTATACGTCGGACCCGCGTGTCGCCACTGTCAGTGATTGCAGACCGAGCGCCGCCACACGGCAGGTCTAGAGAGACGTCCTAGCACTCGTCCCAGTTGTACAGCCGACTTTCCTAGGAAAGGTTCACTGACAAATACGCTCTCATTTGCCGAGACGATAGTTAGCATAGCCTTCAGCTACGTCATTTGCTACGACCTAGCAAGGCGCCATTATCAATAGATATTTAACTTGTGATGCCTGTACCGTCAGACCGATGTACACCACTTATGGATTAAAGTTAAGTATTCTACCAGTTACCTCCTGTTGTGCTAGTCTTATTTCTCTGACCTGTTCCAGACCTCACGCCAGACTGCGTGAGCTTAAACGCGTGCCTTTCGGCTACCCGTCATAGTGGATTGGCTGTCGGGCCAGTCCACTACACCTATATTATTCAGACTCCCGGGAAGATGTATTTTTTAGTATGTTTGTGTAAACCTAGTGTTCCAAAATTCATCAATAAAACACAAATCCCGCACATTTGCAGTTATGCAGCTCCAGATAAGTACTCAGCTCCCTCCATATTTAAATGAGGCTGTTATGTTTCACTCATCACACTTCTTATTTCTCCACGCTGTTACTTATTTGATTTAAACAGTTCATATTGACTCTCGTCAGTGAATACAACGTTATTCTAGAAATCAAACACATCGCGTTTGCCTTCTCTTGCAAATGCAACTACCTTCCTTCTGTTGATTTTAGTCATATATGGATTACTGCCGGCTGTTCGGCACCCATACCCACGTTCATAAAACATTTCTTTCTGAGTGTGCTGAAACAGGCTTTCCTGTATACATCTGAACGGCTGTAGTGCTTAATTTTTTATTTTTTTCGATTTCTCTGACTAGGTAGCCTTTTCCATCTCGGACAGAACTGCTTCACGATTGGTTTTTGTGCTTTCTGTTCCCAATAAACCTGTATATAATAGTCTTCACTGTACTAGTAAGTCTGTCATTACTTTCTCTGGATTCTTGAAAACGTTTTCCTTTTCCAAACAATCTTATGCTAATTCCTCTCTCTTCTTTTGTAGTTTCGCGTCTATTTCGACGCATATTATGTAAACATCACTCGATGGCTTTGAAAACGGAGAGGGGACTATCCATTACAGTGGATGAAACAAGGAAAAGTAGAGGGATGTGTATCAATGCGGCACCATACCCCGGATCTTGCCTACTTCGCGAATACTTGTTTGATATCAACTAGAGCATAATTTAAATAACGTTGAAGAATTTCATTTCATTCTATATATTAATTGATGAAAGGATGTAGTTACTGTACAGGACTACAGAAATTGAAGATGTTAGTTACGGTTCGTTCCTTGGCTACACTTTTATGATTTTACTTGTTACATTCTATGCGCTATGGTCGGACGATTACTTTTCGGAGTCACAGTACGTCACAAGGTGCACTAATCTGGAAATTACGAGAAAATCTCAAGATAAATTTTACGTTGCTTTTTATGTGGCTTGCGTACCTGTGTTTAGGTACTGGATTTTCGAGTTTGTGGTGGTCACGTGGTTGGCATTCGAGATCCATAAGACGAACGTATACGAGGCGAGAGTTCGACTGCCGCTCAGACTTAATTTTTGTAGTGCAAGTGTAAATTCAGTGGTATTAAAAAAAATGCGCCTACACTAATCTTCTTGCATATCTGCTTTACACTAAGAGTTGACTTATAGTTATCCGCGACCGGACAGGGAATGCCATCAGAGTTCTCGTAAGTCTCCAAACGGTGCTCAAAATTTATTGAAATGCAGTACCTCATCTACAGGGCGTCCCAGACCTCTACGGCCAAATTATACAAACAGTAAAGGGCCCTGAGCGATTTGGAGACAAGCAAACAGTGCTCGAAAATATTACCTGCCAGTACTAGGTTTTGAGAGATACATCCGTGTGAACTCTTGTTAGTAAACTGTGTTTTGCTAGTAAACTGTGTTTATGAAAGATTTAGTATTACTCGCTACAAGAACTCGAAAGGCTGCGATATACTGTGCCCGACATACCCCCTGAGTGTACAGAAAAATTGGGCAACAGGCTCCTCTCGCATTGGAAGGCATTTAATTCAGTGTAACTTCACTGATACCGACTAATTGGGCGAGATCCAGACCTAAACATTGAAAACCCGAATGCTGAAAGTCCGAATACTGGAAGTTTAAATTATAATTTCTAAAGCAGTTATCCGAAGCTGTGATTAAGAATACAACGCAAAATTTATGTGGCAGTTAATGGAAAGTATGTGAACTCTTTTCCTGACGGCCTGTGTACTGTCGCGGACAGACTTTAAAATCAGGCCAGTTACATACTAGTTGAAGACCTCTGCCAAAAACAAATTTTCCTCTTCTAAAACAAACATATTTAGGAAATGGATCAACTCTTGCAACGTCTACACGGAAAGTTTGCCTACACGGTTTTCTGTTACATATATTGTGGCGATTATGGAACTTGAACAGCCATCCCCTGCTAACCTTGAAAGCTGTTTGGTCTAATTTACCTGAAAAATCTATCCACTGTAACCTGCAATTCGACATCTATTACAAGACATCACATACAGCGTTGTTGTTTTTTATCAGGACTGCACAGCGTCATTAATGGTGGTCACTTTCGGTCCAGCTGTTCGCCTTGTTTTACCATTATGTCCGAAGATTTTCTTAATCTCGTAAAAATCGACTAAGCAACCCCAGACTCTGCTACGACACTGTGGGTACAACCACCGACTTCGATTTCATCAAACACTCTCATTTTATCTTGTAGTCTTAACGATTAATGTTTACTACGAACATTCATCTTGGCTACTGTATTACACTGTGTGACAGCTTAATAGATTTTTAGGTGGTCACGGAGATGAAATAAGACATCATATGGAGGAAGTAGGTTTTGACTTTGTTACCTGCTTGTAATCAGCAGTCGGCTAGGGATGAGGCGAACTGGAAGGTGGAGATGTATTCAACATTTTAAAACAAATAAGTGTCGGTACAGCATGGCGGCGTTTCACTTAGCTATAAAACAGAATCCGAATTACCGCGAATTAGTGGCGTCTAAATTAGTGAATGTTTATTGTACTGTGAACAGGACCTTACGACAAACTGGGTTGTTCAACCTGGCTCCTCCAGAGGAAAACTGTAGTCTTACACGCTAGACCTCTTTTCTTTTTTTCAGTTTCTCGCCAATCCCCAGGTAATGATCTATATTACTAAACTGCTATACCGGATTCTGGTACCAGTTCCAAGATGTCCGTCTAAACGCTTTCATCGACAACAAAAATTTGTTTTTAAATATATCCTGTAAATAGTGACTGTATTTAAGAAATTGATATTCTTTCATAATCTACTCATTAAGAAATATAATCTTAGGTTAAAAATTTAATACAATGAGATAAGTATTACAGTATGACAATGCGTGTTTGTCTTGAAAAAGCGTAACTGACGGCACGAAATTTTATTCATAAAGTACCTGAGAATGAGAATACTTAGCGACTTACAAAGACCTTTATACATAATTTCGAACGTCTACGAAATTTTTCTCGAAGACACCTCACACGAAACAATGAAAAGAAAAGATTATAGCCTGCTTCATTTTCGCTGTTCACGCAGTCACACTTCAGCTTCAGGCATCAAGTTTTAATTTCTTATTTATTACTTACTCTGTTTGGAGGTAGTATCCACCTACAGAACAGAATGTACCTGCAAAATTATGTCATTGTACGACACATAGTTCAGGAGATATGGTATCATAAATATCTAGATGCTGAAAAATTAGCTTCTGCTTAAAATGGCGTACGGTAAAACTTCAACATCAGGCTTGGCGCGTTTATTTAATAATATTCGCAAAATTTTTTTCAGACAGAGTCTACACATGTCACTGAATGTATCTGCAAAATTATATCATTGTACGGCCCATAGTTCAGATGATATGACGTCACAAGCATTGAGATGCGTTGGAAACTAGCTTTTGCTTGAAATGAAGCGCAAATTACCCAGATTATATTCATGCAATGTTTCATAAGAAGAGCACTCAGCGACTTCCAGCAAACTTTAACGATAATTTCAAACCTTTCCCAAACTTTCTCTCGCATAGATTTTTAAAGCTAACTATTTAACAGATTACTTCATTTGTAAAACAAGAGACTTCTGAACGTGTTTTAAACATTGAGGGTGGGGTCGATTGCTTAAGGAATCGGGGTTAAATACACCATGTGTTAACACAGCCCCCATAGCATAACTGGCACAAGACTATAGGATTACTTTTTTTCACAGCACCAACCGCCTTGACGCAGTGGAAACACCGGTTTTCGTCAGGTCATTGAAGTTAAGCGCTGACGGGCAAGGCTAGCAATTGAATGGGTGATCTTCCGGATCTGTCGAGGGCTGTTAGCAAGCGGGCTACACTCAGCCCTTGCAGAGGCCAATTGAGGAGCCACTCCGGTCACGAAAACACAACAGTCGAGACAGCAGTGTGCTGACCCCATGCCCACCCAGTGACTCTTATCATCTGAGGGTGACACGGCGGTCGCTCGGTGTCTTTGGGTGTCTCGAGCCATCTTCTGTCGGAATTTACTTTTAGTTTAGTTTTTCTCACAGTGGTTCTGGAAGAATGAAGTGAGTGGGACAAAGGGAGATGACTGTTTTTTTCCGGTCCAGGTATTTCCGTCGCTCTTGTTTATCCAGAAGACTGTTCGGCATACTGTCTCACGGAAGTGGTATCAGATGTGGAACAAAGGAATGGACTATGACTGTGTGCACTTAGTGACTAATGGAAAAGATGTGTAACACAGTGGACGCATATGTTAATGACAGATAATAATTACTTACCTGACGCCTAGGAGCCTTCCTTTAATCTGATGTGTAAGTGACTTAAAGACGATCGTTTGACCGAAGGTAGTTTCCGATAGATTAACACACATTATAACTGCTTTCAGTGGATCGTGACGCCGTTATTTTACAGAGGGAGGAGTTTTAAAGAACAGTAACAGATCATGTACGATAAATACAGGGTACATCAAAAAGAATCATCCGATTTGGAACGTCTATATTTCTCAAACTAATAAACATGCAATGAATTTTGTGTTTCGATGAACAGGAAACTCAAAAAGTTTTATTTATAACCTTTTCATAGGTGTTAAATATGCCCCCGTGAGTTGCACGGCGTAAGTCAATGCTGTATTCAAATTGCTCCCACACTGCAGCGAGCACGTCTTGAGTTACAGCTTCCACAGCTGCTGTTATGCGATGTCTCAGTTCATTCAATGTTGTTGTTAACAGAGGCAACAAACAAACAAAGTCTTTTATAAGTCCCGACAAGAAATAATCATAAACATTCAGGTCCGGAGACCTTGGGGGCCAGAAATGTAAGGCTGAATAATTTGGTCCATTACGACTGATTCATCTTTCAGTAGTCCTTTGATTAAAAAATTTCCGCACTTCCAGATGCCAGCGTGGTGGTGCCCCATCCTGTTCGTAAATAAAGCCGTTCGAATCAGTCTCTAACTGTGGGAAAAGAAAGTTCTCAAGCATATCGAGATATGTGCTTCCTGTAACAGTGTTCTTGGTGAATCCAAATGGACGATATGCCTTTTCCCATTGAACTACACAAAACTCATTAAATTTTTAAGAGTCCTTCTCATGTTGTACAACTTCTTGTGGTTGTTCCGTACCCCATATTGTCACATTATGTCGCTTCATCTTTCCATTTAAATGAAATGTTGCCTCATCACTAAACATTAAGCTTGGTAGAAAACAGACATCCTCCACCTTGTCAAGAACGAAATTACAGAACTCCTTACGTTGTTGTTTGTGTCATTCACGAAGAGTTTGCTGTAGCTGAATTTTGTATGGTTTCATGTGTAAACGTCTACGCAACACACTCCAAACCGACATGAAGGGGGGGGGGGGGGGGGGGGAGGGAGGGATGTTCAGCTGTCGAGCTTCACGACGAACGGATTTCTGCAGAGTCCTTATGAAACTATGGCGGATGCGTTCGACGTCTGTGTTAGACACTGGGGGACCGACCGGAAATTTGCCTTTACATAAACAACCTGTTTCTCGGAACTGTTTATGTCATCGTCTAATGCTCTCTACTGTAGGAGGATCCACACCATACCTAAAACGAAAGTCACGCTGAACAGTTATTGCCGGCCGGAGTGGCCTTGTGGTTCTAGGCGCTACAGTCTGGAGCCGAGCGACCGCTACGGTCGCAGATTCGAATCCTGCCTCGGGCATGGATGTGTGTGATGTCCTTAGGTTAGTTAGGTTTAGTCAGTTCTAAGTTCTAGGCGACTGATGACCTCAGAAGTTAAGTCGCATAGTGCTCAGAGCCATTTGAACCATTTTTTTTTTGAACAGCTATTACTGGCCCGCATTGAGCAAAACGTAGAACAGAAAACGCCTTCTGATGTCCAGACACCATTTTTACTGGAACTGAAGTCGGCGCACACTGCTGCTACGATGTAAGACTCGAGAGTCTGCTGTTTCCAACAGTACGTTGTTCACACACATATCTCAAATAACATAATAGTTATGATTTTTTTAATCGGGTGATTCTTTTTGATACACCCTGTACATTTTATAGGTAAAGTATGAGAAAATCTGAAGACGAATGAGTATACATTTCTCGTCAATTTTCCATCACAAGCGGTGCGGAGCCGTGGTGCAGGACTGGGAGAGATCAGCTGTTGAGCTGAGCTGCGCACGACTACGGCAGCTGGGGAGGTCGCAACCTGCCGCCTGTGACGTCAGGAGAAAAGAAGCGCCCGGAATAGACGGGAGAGCGGAGAACGCTCTTCTGCCCTTCCCGCGGCCACTCCGGCCCGATTCGCAGCTGACAGCTCATCGCACCTGGGAATGGCGTTCTCCCCGCACGACTGGGACGGCGCGGTCACGGAAAGCGACGGGGTCACGGCGCCGCGAGGTCCCGGGTTCGCTTTCCGGTGCCTCTCACCGCCACCGTGCTCTGGAAATGCCCCGCTTCCCACAGAGGCGTTCACACGTCGCGTAGCAGCCGCCGCTACTCAATTTAAGATTACACGCTTGTTTCGCTTTCATCGAGTGAACCACTCGCAGCGTGTCTATTAAGTACACTTCGGACAGATCGCCATCAAAAATCTTGAGAACTGATGAGGCATTTGCCTCGTATTCAGTACGACGAGTAATCCATGACACAGTACTCGTTAAAGCCTGTGCTACGGGATTCACCTTATGAGAAAGGATTTTCGCAGAGATATCGACCGCGTGTACCTGAATGGTGGCTAATCAGACTTACATCCACTCTGTAATAACAATGATCCGTCAAGTAAGTTCGAAATGCAATCACACGTCAGGATGGATCAAAAGCAAACCAGAAGATGCTACCAATGTGACAATAATACGGTCGCCAGCTTAATTAGGCATTAACTGGGTTTCTTCCCTGTACAAGTTGGTATATATTCATGCAAAACAACAGGTTGTAACACTGCGTAATATAGTAGAATTTTAGAACCAGAAAACCTATTGAACTGATAGTTTCACGTTCTGTACTGATATGGAAAATCATGAATACATAACACTACACTATAATGTTTACTACAAAACTTTATACTGTCTATTAATCTGATTAAAATCGGGCATAGGTCACCCTAGAAATTGTACTTTCATGCCACTCACAAAATGTCAATTTTGATAAAGATAAAACACTGATAAACTTGGGCTTTTATATTGACTTTACCTTTTGCTGGTCACACGCATTTAGAACACTTCAGAGCTGAAACTGTTATGATCGCTGTACTAAAAAAAATGATCACTGAATTTATTATTCACTCAATATTTCCAGTATCTAAGTTACTACTCTTATCATCTTCTTTACTGAAACTTCCTGGCAGATTAAAACTGTGTGGCCGACCGAGACTCGAACTCGGGACCTTTGCCTTTCGCGGGCAAGTGCTCTACCAACTGAGCTACCGAAGCACGACTCAGGCCCGCTACTCACAGCTTTACTTCTGCCAGTATCTCGTCTCCTACCTTCCAAACTTTACAGAAGCTCTCCTGCGAACCTTGCAGAACTAGCACTCCTGAAAGAAAGGATACTGCGGAGACATGGCTTAGCCACAGCCTGAAGGATGTTTCCGGAATAAGATTTTCACTCTGCAGCGGAGTGTGCGCTGATATGAAACTTCCTGGCAGATTAAAACTGTGTGCCCGACCGAGACTTTTAAGTTTGGAAGGTAGGAGACGAGATACTGGCAGAAGTAAAGCTATGAGTACCGCGTCTGAGTCGTGCTTCGGTAGCGCAGATGGTAGAGCACTTGCCCGCGAAAGGCAAAGGTCCTGAGTTCGAGTCTCGGTCTGGCACACAGTTTTAATCTGCCAGGAAGTTTCATATCAGCGCACACTCCGCTGCAGAGTGAAAATCTCATTCTGGATCTTATTTACTGCTCATTTAGATGCCTTTAAATCTGTATCGAAATAATAAACTTCATTACTATATCAATACTTAAGTTATCTTTCGACTTTGTTAGACCTTCGCTATTCATTTACTGGTTCATTAACAAAACATTTCTTTAAACACCATTCTAATATAGCTAGTTCTGCAAATAATTATTATCAACACAATTTTTAATATTAATTTCGGGATACTCGGATTGCACAACGTTTGGAAAGGACCCGGTCTAGGTTAGTTGTGAGAATAATTGAATGATTGAAAAGTTCTGGTAAATTTTAGGTTATTATTGCACCAAACAAACACAGTTCACTCTCTGATCCATACGAATACAGTACTAAAAGTTTCAACCTGCTAGTATCGATGCGGGGGTTGGCGGGTGACAAGATGGAAAGGCACAGAGTACACATACAACCACAGCTTTGGCTCTTGATGTATCGGCACTTTAATTCTTCTTAGCGTAGCAATACTTTTCCATTTGGTGCCTATGGAATTTTGCCATGCTGTGTGGGCGTTGGAACGGCATACCCGGCTCAGTGAAGCTATGTCTTCCAGGAGAGCCTCCTCGCTCCAGAAGGTGTTAACTCCAACTACTACTGTATCCGTTGTGCCGTGCAGTGCTCGCGCACATTTTCCCGCGGTCGCCTGCCATCCACCTTTTACCGTTCCCTGACAGACCGGGTATTCACCCAAGGTTTTGCATTCTACACATCCTAAACATTGCCTACGTATGGACCAGACGCACAGTTACAATTTTAAACATGTTATAACAGTTTCAACATTTAATACATTTCAAATCTATTACAATATTAATTGACGTTTGACATAATCATTAATATTAACATTGAAACATATTTACAGTTTTCTTAACATAATTGCATGAAACAAAAATAAATGAAATCAGAACATCAATTACACAAGTTTATCGTAAAATCAGATGAAAAGAATTACTTATATGTACAATAGTACAGAGTCGTTGTTGTTACAGACGGACATTCAGATTCAGGTTTTACGTAATTTCCCTAAACCACTTAAGGCTAGTGTTGTAAATTTACCGTAGGCTATGGTAGACTGTCATAAGTGAGCATAGACTACGGTATTTTTCCTAGTTGCTTTGGTCAGTTAAGATTGTAAAGGGGTTACCTATATGTTAGGTGTGTTGCATACATATCAGGCGCTACCTCGTTTCGATTTCCTTGTTTGCACATGCGATCAAAGTCTTACTTGATTCCCCTATAAACCGGAAGCGGTGAACCATCTAGAAATTGAGTGAGGAAACATAAAGGACCACCAAACCTATGGAACATTTTTGCTCTGTCTGTTACTTAAAAATAAACGGTATTTATGGCAAACTTGAAATTGTCAAAGTTTGATTCAAGTTTTCTTTGGAAATTTTTGATTTGTTGTGTGAAACAGAGGGACGTTATTGCAAAAAAATTAAAAAAAAAATACAATTTATCGTATAGCGCTAGAAAATGCAGTTTCCTCAACACAATTAAAAAAAAAACACAAAACAGAAACATATCAAACATCTTTTCAATACTTCGTCAAGTTTATATAAAACATGTTTTTGATTTTTACAGACAACTTTCACACTTATCGGCAATAACAGAAAACTCTGGCCTTTGTCCAGGATAAAGACCTCCCTACTGAGTACGTACTAACAACAATAATTATATACATTTCTTTATGTTTAAGCATATAAATCCTACTTGCGTCAAAAGCAATTGCTTTGGTTACATAAAAGCGCAGAAGTTACGCTATCAACTAATTTTTATTACTTACAAAATTCAATTTTTATTTTGTAGGGATATAAAATACACAATGGACTCAGAATTAATGCTGAGTGGTTCTAACTATGTGCAAAACAAACAACAGAAGGAAGTCTTCGGCTCCCAGTTGTCCTCGCACCTTCATTTGTGTTTCTTTCCCTATCAATGTTACCAATACTACCCATAATCCTATTATTTTCTACGGCGTTTATGCAGTGCACCAAAACTACAGAACCGTAGTTTTGGTATATCACAATTCTACTTAAGGCAAGTGGCGGGATGGTACCGTCTAAAGGACCAGTTGATTTCGTTCCCTATTTCTAACTTATGCTTCGTCTCTAATAGCCCCTTTGTCGACGGGGCGTTCAACTTAGTATACACACTTTTTCTTTTTCGCTATCAAGAGCAACAGTAGTAGTTTCAGAGGAATAATTAATACGTAAGACACCGACACAAATAGAAAGAGCTAATCTACGAAGCAGCAGTCCGATATTTATCAGACTTTTCGCAAATGTTCGTCACATAAAGAGTATTAAATGATTACATTTTCTATCCATTCGAAACTAATGTCCTTCATCAGTATCAGTATGATGTGCGCCACGGGCACGAATAGCGTGAAAGTAAGCAGCCTCGAAATGTCGTCCAGGAATTTCTTGCCACGCCTGTGTCAGTTCGTGAAAATGGCTGGAGGCTCGTCTGAAAGTTTACACTTTCACATTGAAATTACTAATAGAATTACAATGAAATGTGTATCCCCACCTGATATAAGTCAACGGGGACAGTTGAAAATGTACACCCCGACCGAGGGTCGAACCCGGGATCTCCTGCTTACATGGAAGACGCTCTATCCATAGGATAGTTCGACTGCAGGGACTTATCTCTGACACGCCTCCCGTGAGATCCACAGTCCCAACTTATTTTCCTGCACAGTATTCATAGTGCCCTTGCCTATTATACTCATTACTCGCGGCCTTTTGCCGATTCCCGTAAGAGTTCGGGCACTGTTTGTGCATCCGCACACAGTGGGAGGGGTGGCTCAGATGGATAGAGCGTCTGTCATGTAAGTAGGAGATCCCGGGGTCGAGTCCCGGTCGGGGTACACATTTTCAACTTTCCCCGTTGACTTATATCAACGCCTGTATGCAGCTAGGGGTATACATTTCATTGTAATTTCATTCTAACGAGCTGCATGGTCACCGATGGTATCTGTTATTTCGGACATGTCCGAAAGGACAGATACCATCTTCATATATACCAACAGAATTACAGAAATACACCATGCGAATCAACGTGCGTAGAACAAAATGTTGAAAAAGACAAATACAAGACATATGCTAACATACGTTATGACCCTTATAGGACTATCAGTACATAATGATAGGAAATAATGATGTCTCTGCGTAATTACGTTATGACAAGCATAATGGCAGCAAAGAGATTACTATCACCTCCACTACATCATAGTACGAGAAGTAATAATGCCAGACAAAAGCACCCTATTAAACGTAATGACAGCGAAGAGAGGAATCTTTATTATAGGGTTAAATGTATTCTAGTGAATAAATATAACTATAATGTCTCTTTCTCTACAGAAAATAGTTTTCAGAGAAGACTTTTGCGTACTATGGAAAATACTGGTGACTCGTTGCCCAAATTCAGGTGTCTATAAATTAACTTGCAACAACTGCTCAAGCTATTGGATTGGTCAGACAGGCAGAGCTGTGAGGACAAGGTACAAAGAGCATTTGTTAGGAATGAAAGGAGCTAAAATGCATAACACTACGTTTGCTGAACATCTACTGATTGCCAACCATACTCCGAAAAATTTGGAACACACAGTTATTCTTCACCGAAAAATCAAAGTCGTAGGATGGACCTTTGGAAAGAATTAGAGATCTACAAACGTCTTGAGCGCAAAGATGGAAATTTACTGAATGACCAGCTGCAGCTCGCCTGTAGACAATTTTTCGATGGTTTCAAACCCATTTTGTTCGCAAAAAAGTCTTCATACGACTGCCGGTAGCCTTTGAGAGTGGTTCATTTCCTCAAAATTCTGTTCTTCAATTTTTGTGCAATATAGTTTCGTTTGTCATTTTTTGTTGTACTGATATACTGATGCCACCCCCTTTTGTTACGTTTGCTACTATACGGGGACTTATGAATTTTTGATCTTTACTGTCATTGTATTTAATAGCGTGCGTATGCACTAGCATTATTACGTTTCGTACGGTGGTGTACTGGAGGTGATTTCAATCTCTTTGCTGTCATTGTACTTGTAATAACGTACTTATGCACAGACATCATTATTTTCGTGTACTGATAGTCCTATAAGGGTCTTAACATATGCTAGTACATTTTTTATATTTGTCTTTTTCAACATTTTATTCTATACGCATTGATTCGCATGGTGTATTTCTGTAATTCTATTAGTAATTCCAATGAGCTTACGCTTATTAGCTGTTTATACCGCCCAGCGCACGTGTTTATCGGTGCTTATACTTCAGGATTTATTTTTCTCCTCTCTCCACTCTCAATCAGTAAACATATAGCTCTTAACAGGGTGGCTCAGCGTGTTCGGTCAGAGGGTAAGCTGCCCTCTGTAATAATAATAATAATAATAATAATAATAATAAAATAACTGAGTTAACCGATCAACGACGAACTTAAACGGGTGTCTTAGGACGTCCACCCCGAGCAAATGCAATAAACGAAAGCGAACAAAATGAGATTAAAAAAAAAAATTAGCTTAGTGGTCAGCATGACGAATTGCCGTCCTACGGGCCCGGGTTGGATTCCCTGCTGGGTCGGAGATTTTCTCTGCTCCGAGAGTCGGTGTTGTGTTGTCTTCATCATCTTTTCATACCCATCCGGCGCGCAGGTCGCACAATGTGGCGTCGAATGTAAAAAGACCTGCAGCAAGGCTGCCGGATCTGCTCCGCAAGGGGCTCCCGGCCAATGACGCGAAACGCTCATTTCCATTTTGTTACACCTTCTATTCTGTAACTGTTGCTGAAATGCAGCCCATGTTCAAAATATTGTCATTATTTTAATTAAAATAACGTTGTGTGTCTTACGCCTTCTCATTAGTCACGTTCAGATGA
Organism: Schistocerca serialis cubense; assembly: GCF_023864345.2. Taxonomy (NCBI): domain Eukaryota; kingdom Metazoa; phylum Arthropoda; class Insecta; order Orthoptera; family Acrididae; genus Schistocerca; species Schistocerca serialis. The sequence goes on along the minus strand of NC_064644.1, from coordinate 259,182,832 downwards.
CTAGTTTAGATATTGAAATTCAGTGACAAAACTATGCTATGTTTCGGGATGGCCAGTTGGATACGATTTGGATGCCAAAGCTAAGATTTTATAAATGGTGACATAAACTGAAGTGACAAAAGTCATGGTATGTTCTTAATATCGTGGCGGACATTCTTTTGCCTGGCGCAGAGCATCAACTCGATGTGGCATGGTCTCAACAAGTCGCTGGAAGTCCCCTGCAGAAACACTGAGCCACGCTGCGTCTATAGGGGTCCATAACTGCGAAACTGATGCCGGAACAGGATTATGCGCAAGAACTGACCTCTCGATTATGTGCCATAAACTTTCGGAAGGTTCATGGCGGGTAATTCAGTGGCCAAATCATTCGCTCGAATTGTCCAGAAAGTTCTTCAAACCATTCACAAACATAGTTCAAAAAATGGTTCAAATGGCTCTGACCGCTATTGGACTTAACTTCAGAGGTCAACAGTCCCCTAGAACTTAGAACTACTTAAACCTAACTAACCCAAGGACATCACACACATCCATGCCAGAGGCAGGATTCGAACCTGTTACCGTAGCGGTCGCGCGGTTCCAGACTGTAGCGCCTAGAACCGCTCGGCCACCCCGGCCGGCGCAAACATAGTGGCCCACTAATAATTCCGTCGTTGTTTTGGAACACGAAGTCCATTAACGGTTACAAATGGTCTCTAACTGGCCAAACATAACCGTTTCCGGTCAATTATCACCGGAGGACACAGCCCACATCATTACGGAGCCACCAGCAGCTTGCACGGCGCTTTGTTGACAAACTTGAGTCCATGGCTTAATGAAGTCTGCTCACACTCGAACCCTACTATCAGCTCTTTCGAAATGGAATCGGGACTCATCTGACCAGACAAGACTTTGGGATCAACGAATATGACCGAGCGAGGAGGCGCAGTGGTTAGCACACTGGACTCGCATTCGGGAGGACGACGGTTCAATCCCGCGTCCAACCATCCTGATTTAGGTTCTTCGTGATTTCCCTATATCACTCCATGGAAATGCCGGGACGGTTCCTTTGATAGGGCACGGCCGCCTTCCTTCCCCATCCTTCCCTAATCCGAGCTTGTGCTCCGTCTCTAATGACCTCGTTGTCGACGGGACCTTAAACAACAATATCCTCCTCTTCCTCAACGAACATGGTCACGAACCCAGGAGAGACGCTTCGTCGTCTGCTACCATACCCCAATAACACCAGATTTCGCCACGCTGTCCTAACGGATTCGTCCCCCATACATCCCACATTGACTTCTGTTGTTATTTCACGCGGTGTTTCTTGTCTGTTATCACTGACAACTCGACACAAACGCTGCTATTATCGGTAGTTACCGATAGTTTGCTTACCTCACTGAGACTCGAATCGAACTGAATTCAGATGACGTATACGGGTCGTCATTCCCTACTACTTCAATTCTATACCGAAGTTCATCAATCATAATGCCTATGAAGTGGGATGAGACATTCTCTCGGTAACCCATAGGTTCAACTGCCGATCCTGATCAAAGATTTAGAAAATAATCAGATTTTTTAAGACACTTTGAAAGGTGGCTACACTGAGCCACTGCGCCAGAGATTGCGCCAAAGAGTATTATTAAGCCGCCTCCACAGTGCTTGTTGAGAGCTCGTAGAGGTCAGTGCTTGGAGAGAGCTCGTAATAGTCAGTGCCTGTCGAGGTCTCGTGGTAGTCTGTGCTGAGATGTTGTAGCAGAGAGTGTTTGTTGAGATGTGCTATTAGGCAGTGCTTGCTGAGATGTGATATTGGAGAGTTCTGGTTGAAATATAACGTAAGGATTAGAATGATTTTCATCAACATAAATGAGGTAACTAACTCCGTTTGTTTTTATTTCAGTATCCTAAATAATGCGTCATTACAGGTTCAGTCAACAAAGCATCTGGCTTGTGTTCTTGTATTAGAGTGTAATTCTGCTTTCATTACGCGATTATAGTATTTGTAATTTTCTTTTATCACGTCAGTAAAATTGGTATTTAAAAATTCTTGTCTTGTTGAAGAAGAACCGTGCCAGATGTGCGTTGAGTCATACTTCCACATACAGAACAGTGATACTTGTGCTTGGTTTAGTAGGTTTTATAGTTGCTGGGGACTTAATTAATTAATTGTGTTAACGAAAATTTTCATTTCATTATTTGTTGTTGTTCTTTGCAGTCAGATAGCGTAACAATACTAGTCAGGGCCAACCGATTACGAGACACAGCGTAATCGGACATACAGCCACGAAAAATAAAAAATATTTTCAATCATATTTAATTAAGCCCCCATGCACGTGGCGACCGCTGCTTCGGATCGTCCCTTGGAATTCTTCTGATTGTAAAAATAGTAGACAGTAGTATTGTTGTAGTAATTTGTAGTTTAGTAATTGTAGTTTATATTGCATGTGTAGATTTGGTAATTGGCATTCTTCTAATGGTATTTTTCAAAATTTAATTTTTATTGTCTTGTCTATGGGTTTGACAATTTAGTGCAATTATTTCAATTGTTCGATTAATCGTGTTTGAGGGAAACATTTCATGTAAATGGTATTGTTGGAGATAAAGAGTCATTGTGTGTAATTTTCGTACAGTGACGAATTTTGTATATTTTGTAAATGATTACGCGATCAATGAAAAAGGCAAAAATGATGAATAGTGAGAATAACGAAATTGTTGACATGGCGAACTCGCCAACACAGGACAACAGTATGATGAATAATGGAGTTGAAAACAATTTAATAAGTCGGGAAGACAGTCCGGAACCATTTCAAAATTTTTCTCAATCAGAAAATTCACAGAATACGAGATTAACGATAGAAGATTCTGGAATCTACTGATAACAAACAGACCCGAACTTTTCGACTCTGTATGTACAGAACAGGGAATCAGTGATCATAAGGCCGTTGCAGCATCTCTGAATATGGAAGTTAATAGGAATATAAAAAAAGGGAGGAAGGTTTATCTGTTTAGCAAGAGTAATAGAAGGCAGATTTCAGACTACCTAACAGATCAAAACGAAAATTTCTGTTCCGACACTGACAATGTTGAGTGTTTATGGAAAAAGTTCAAGGCAATCGTAAAATGCGTTTTAGACAGGTACGTGCCGAGTAAAACTGTGAGGGACGGGAAAAATCCACCGTGGTACAACAACAAAGTTAGGAAACTACTGCGAAAGCAAAGAGAGCTCTACTCCAAGTTTAAACGCAGCCAAAACCTCTCAGACAAACAGAAGCTAAACGATGTCAAAGTTAGCGTAAGGAGGGCTATGCGTGAAGCGTTCATTGAATTCGAAAGTGAAATTCTATGTACCGACTTGACAGAAAATCCTAGGAAGTTCTGGTCTTACGTTAAATCAGTAAGTGGCTCGAAACAGCATATCCAGACACTACGGGATGATGATAGCATTGAAACAGAGGATGACACGCGTAAAGCTGAAATACTAAACACCTTTCTCCAAAGCTGTTTCACAGAGGAAGACCGCACTGCAGTTCCTTCTCTAAATCCTCGCACAGACGAAAAAATGGCTGACATCGAAATAAGTGTCCAAGGAATAGAAAAGCAACTGGAATCACTCAATAGAGGAAAGTCCACTGGACCTGACGGGATACCAATTCGATTCTACACAGAGTACGCGAAAGAACTTGCCCCCCTTCTAACAGCAGTGTACCGCAAGTCTCTAGAGGAACGGAGGGTTCCAAATGATTGGAAAAGAGCACAGATAGTCCCACTCTTCAAGAAGGGTCGTCGAGCAGATGCGCAAAACTATAGACTTATATCTCTTACGTCGATCTTTGTAGAATTTTAGAACATGTTTTTTGCTCGCGTATCATGTCATTTCTGGAAACCTAGAATCTACTATGTAGGAATCAACATGGATTCCGGAAACAGCGATCGTGTGAGACCCAACTCGCCTTATTTGTTCATGAGACCCAGAAAATATTAGATACAGGATCCCAGGTAGATGCTATTTTTCTTGACTTCCGGAAGGCGTTCGATACAGTTCCGCACTGTCGCCTGATAAACAAAGTAAGAGCCTACGGAATATCAGACCAGCTGTGTGGCTGGATTGAAGAGTTTTTAGCAAACAGAACACAGCATGTTGTTATCAATGGAGAGACGTCTACAGACGTTAAAGTAACCTCTGGCGTGCCACAGGGGAGTGTTATGGGACCATTGCTTTTCACAATATATATAAATGACTTAGTAGATAGTGTCGGAAGTTCCATGCGGCTTTTCGCGGATGATGCTGTAGTATACAGAGAAGTTGCAGCATTAGAAAATTGTAGCGAAATGCAGGAAGATCTGCAGCGGATAGGCACTTGGTGCAGGGAGTGGCAACTGACCCTTAACATAGACCAATGTAATGTATTGCGAATACATAGAAAGAAGGATCCTTTATTGTATGATTATATGATAGCGGAACAAACACTGGTAGCAGTTACTTCTGTAAAATATCTGGGAGTATGCGTGCGGAACGATTTGAAGTGGAATGATCATTTAAAATTAATTGTTGGTAAGGCGGGTACCAGGTTGAGATTCATTGGGAGAGTGCTTAGAAAATGTAGTCCATCAACAAAGGAGGTGGCTTACAAAACACTCGTTCGACCTATACTTGAGTATTGCTCATCAGTGTGGGATCCGTACCAGATCGGTCTGACGGAGGAGATAGAGAAGATCCAAAGAAGAGCGGCGCGTTTCGTCACAGGGTTATTTGGTAACCGTGATAGCGTTACGGAGATGTTAAATAAACTCAAGTGGCAGACTCTGCAAGAGAGGCGCTCTGCATCGCGGTGTAGCTTGCTCGCCAGGTTTCGAGAGGGGGCGTTTCTGGATGAGGTATCGAATATATTGCTTCCCCCTACTTATACCTCCCGAGGAGATCACGAATGTAAAATTAGAGAGATTAGAGCGCGCACGGAGGTTTTCAGACAGTCGTTCTTCCCGCGCACCATACGCGACTGGAACAGGAAAGGGAGGTAATGACAGTGGCACATAAAGTGCCCTCCGCCACACACCGTTGGGTGGCTTGCGGAGTATCAATGTAGATGTAGATGTAGATGTAGAATAGTATCGAACACAGATAGCTTTACAGCTATGACGAAGGAAGCTGGTTTTGTGGGAAATGTTAGGGGCGAAAGGAATTTCGAACAAGTTAATATGGAGCAGTTGATGAGTGTAATATTAAATTTTCGGTCTGAATTAAAAACAGAGATGGGAACTTTGGCAACACGGTTAGACTCACAAATGGAAACACGGATGGGAACAATGGAAACACGGTTAGAATCTGAATTAAAAACAGTGGCAACACGTTTAGAAACAGAGATGGAAACAATGGAAACACGGTTAGACTCACGAATAGGGACATGTTTCAAAAATATGAAAGATGAGTTAAAGAAAGAAATTAGAGAAGAAGTACAACCGATTTTGAATTCTCACAATAATAGATTAATTGCAGTAGAGATTAGACAAAGGGAACAGGATAAAGAACAGGAAGAAAGAGATCGCGTGATAGTACAAAAATTTTCAGAGTTAAATTTACAATGTGCACACGATAAGAAAGAAATATTTGAGAGAATCGAGGAATCCGTACCAAATGACAGAATAAATAATCTAACACAACAATATGAACAGTTAACTACTAAATGTGTTAATACTGAAACCCGAGTCGCGACACTTACGGAAGACGTAAATAAACAGAAAGAACAAATCGGTGATTTATCGGAAAGAGTTGAGGAGATTTCAGATCAATTGACAAGTCTTAGTTTAAATGGGGACAGAGATTCAGATGATACAGCACCATTGCCATTTGCAGAAACCGAAGAGTATCAGAACATAAATAAGCATGTTGAAAATCAAGGAAAATTTAATGAACGCGTCAAAAGGGAATTTGAGGCATTACGAAAGCAAGTCAAACAAATTGAAGGCGAAATAGTAGGAAAGGACAGTAGAAGAAACTTAGAATCACAGATAGCAGAGGGGTTTGAAGAAAATAATTTGTTTCATTTACGGGATGCAACAAGAGAGCGCCAGGCGCGCGAACTTGACAATAATCGACATTGGGACTGGGACAGACGGGGTAGGTCTCTGTCGCCACGAGGCGAAAACTTTGACTATAAACACTTTTTGACTGTTCGGAAATTTAAGATCTTCCGCAATTCTAAGAACGACATACATCCATGTGTATGGTTAGATCAATTTACGTACGCACTTCCGCCAAATTTGCCACTGAGTCACAAACTGGAAATTATGTGCGGCTATTAATGTCCTCAGGGGATTCACTACACTAAGTGAATATGTGCCGTAGCGAGCATAGGGCCTCGAGCTGTAGTGGTGCTGTTTCTCTTTTAGTTTTCTGTAGCGCTGCCTACTCTTTTACTATTCTTTGCATCTGTCAAAACAACTCTTCGACTATCAATCTATCTAGACAGTAGATAAACAGTAACCGGATATTAAGTCCTCAGGGGATTCACTACTCTAAGTGAATATGTGCCGTAGCGAGCATAGGGCCCCGAGCTGTAGTGGTGCTATTTCTCTTTTAGCTTTCTGCACCGCTGCATACTCTTTTACTATCCTTTCCATCTGTCAAACCAACTCTTCGACTATCAATCTATCTAGTGAGTAAGTAAACAATAACCGGATTTGACTAATTTACCCAAAAGTGATTTCGGAAATTACCATGTGGAGTTACTGTACCTTCAGCAATATTCATTCGTAGTTAAACGAAATTTTACCTGTTTATCTTCGTGACAATATTACTTCATATGTTGACGATATTCTTATTGCTAAACATTCTTGGAGTGAGCACAACAAAATTTTGGATTCATTATTACGTATTTTTGCACGAGTTGGCATTACAGTGAACTTGGAAAAATCTGAATTTGGTCGTTCACAGGTGAAATTTCTCGGTCACATTATTTCTACAGAAGGTATTCTCCCTGATCCAGAAAAATTAGATGCTATTCGTAATTATGCTGTTCCTACTACAAAACGTGATGTTCGTAGTTTCCTTGGTGTCTGTAATTTTCTTAGACGCTTTGTTAAATTGGACGATTTGGTCACACCTCGTTTATGTGAACTATCCGGAAAGAAATCTAATTGGTTTTGGGATGAGGACGCTCAGTCAGAATTTGAACAGCTTCGTGATGCTTTAGTTACTGCTCCACTTCTTTCACATCCGGATTTATCTAAAGAATTTTGTTTGGCAACGGACTCATCATACAAGGGCCTAGGGGCACACTTATTTCAAGAGATAGAAGAAGACGGCGTTGTAGTCCAGAAAACTATTGCATTTGGAAGTCGTGTTCTTTCTAAATCAGAAAAGAATTATTCGATTACGGAACTTGAAGCTTTGGCTGTTGTTTGGGCTTTCACAAAATTTCGCACATTTTTGTTTGGCAGACATACTAAGGTTTACACCGATCATCGAGCTCTGGAATTTCTTATGTCAGCAAAATTACCTTACGGTAGATTGTCACGATGGGCGTTGTACCTACAGGAATTTGATTTTAGTATTGTTTACATACAGGGTTCTTCAAATATTGTTGCTGATGCTTTATCACGTGCACCTATGGGTTTGAAACAAAGTGCTGAAGAGGACTGCAAGGAAAACAATTATTGTTTGATGTATATTCAAGGTGTTGCGTTTGAGAACTTTATTTCGTCTTCGCTCCAGGACATCGCTAAGGAGCAAAATAAGGATCCAATCTGGAAGGACATTAAGAAGAAGTGGAGGAGAAAGGAAAGCGTAGCGATTAGACAGCATTATTTAGTTCGCAATGACATTCTTTTTAAACGAAAATCGGTCGACAACTCTGTTTGGTTAGTTTGTATTCCTGATGAGTGGGTCAATAATTGATTTGGTATACGCATTTCAGTTATGCACACTTTGGTCCCAGAAAATGCTTTCACAAATTACGAGAACATTGCTACTTCAGTAATATGGAAAAACGTATTCGATCTGTTCTGGCCAAATGCAAATTATGTCAAAAGGCTAAGCCGCCAACAGTTTCTCACAGTGCACCGTTGTTTCCTATCATTCCAGCGAAATTAAAGGAGATGGCTGCAGTCGATTTGTTCGGTCCAGTGGTTCGATCTACTAATGGTTTTGCGTACATTTTCGTAGCAGTGGAACTGACGTCAAAATATGTGTGTTTTACACCGTTACGCAAAGCAACAGCTCGTTCAGTATCTAACGCTTTCATCAAACATTTTCTTAAAGAAATTGGTCATGTTGATAAGGTTATATCAGATAATGGATCACAGTTTCGTTCTAAAATTTGGCTTCGTACTCTACAGCGTCGTAAAATTAAACCAATTTTCATTTCACTTTTTCACCCTCAATCTAACGCTTCAGAGAGATGGATGAAGGAAATCAATAAATTGTGTCGACTTTATTGTCATCAGAATCACAGAACGTGGGATCAGTATCTTCATATTTTTCAAAGCATTCTGAATGAACTCTCTAATGATTCAACTTCTTTACCGCCTATACTGGTATTAAAAAATAAAGCACCGACAAATCGCATATCTGAAATCGTTCCTTTTCCGCCTTCACGGAAACTGCGGCATTCTGAAGTTGTCAACCTGGCTCTACGAAATATTGCATCTGCGGCTGCTAGAAGAGAGAGATCAGCTAAGCGTCCTGGTCGTTTAAAAATGTTGTCAGTTGGTCAGAAGGTGTTAATTAAGTCCCACCGTTTGTCTCACAAAGGAAAAGGCTTGTGTCGCAAATTTTTTCTGCTTTATAACGGTCCATATAGAATTCGTAAAATTATTCATGATAACACTGTCGAAGTAGAAACTCTTAAATCTCGACGCTCTAAAGGAATACATCATATATCTAACGTAAAAATTGTTGTGGAATGATATACTTTTAAAAAAATTTGTTTTGTAGAATGACATACTTGTGAGAAACTAACAGCTACATGTAAACATGCGGAGAGTACAAGGATACCGCGCTGTGTTTTGGCGGCGGCACATACTCAAAGCAACAGTCAAGTCTGCGCGCCGCACAAGGCAGTCGTTGACCGCGAACAATTGCTTCCTACGTCACGCGCCTACAGCTGATCGAGCGCTCAGTGCGAATGCACTGACAGCCGTAAACAAATACACAGTTTAATTTCTCCGACTAAATTCAGTATAAAGCTATAGTGACTTGATGAATTATGTTATTAACATTCAGTATTTTTCAGGATACGGTTCTATAAAATATTTAAGAACTTCAGGTAAATTCTGTGTGTCTCCGACGTTAAGAGGACTTGCTATCGAGAAATTTTCAGAAAGAATGTAATTTCCAAGAAGAAACTAATAAACTAAAAAGGTAACTATTAATTGAGTTCATTTTTCAGGTAACATATTTCCATTTAGGTACGTACTTTAGACGTAATTTGCTGCTCGCAATTACGTGATTCATACTTTGTGCTAAATTTCATGTTCTATGAAATTACTTGTGAAGCGACGTGCTTGCGTACGTTAACTGATTTTGACAATGATTATTAATGAACTGGGTTGTAACTTGTGTATATTATGCATCGCTTGGCTGCACTGCTTTTTCACTGATGTCATATTTTTTTAAAATTATGTGCCTGCTGTGCTTATTTATTTAAATTATAATTGTCACCTGATTTATTGTGCTGATGTGGTAGGTATGTAAGTTATACTTTGTGATTTATCTGCTTGCGCCTTCATGTTTACTTATTAAGATTACATATGAACATTTATTTGCTTATGCTGATATGATGCTAATGACATGTTTACTGCTATGCGTATGGATTACATATTTATACATTTCTGTTGTTGTCATAACTACTCTTTAATTTGGTGTATAGAAATGCTGATATACTGTGTACAAACAGAGAGTTTAGGTCACACCATTGGATTAATTATAGATTGTTCGCTTGGCAGAGCCTCGTTGTAAGGATTGTGCTGCATCCACTTGTTGACATTCTGTTCTCTACTGGTATATTTACTCGCTAGTGCTTGTTTTGCTTACGCTCAGTGCCTTATATTTTTAAGATAAGAAAATGAACTGCTATAATTCGACGAACGACATTAGTACAAGAAATTTCATAGAAGTCACATGTGCTGAGGTTTTATGGAAGCTGTATAAATTTATGCTAATAGGAAGGAAGCTAACGACATGACATACCAAAACTAGGTTTAGACCATTGACAGTTATTACACTACATTTTTCGTGAGTAATTGAAATAGGAAGTGACACTTGACACAAGAAATACTCCACATGTTTGCTTCTGTTTGCCATAATTCTTGAAGTGGTGTACACACTGTGAAATATTATGATCATTCACATTCCGTAATCGTACTTAATTACTGAGAGTTATTCGAACTAAGTCTGTTAGAGGTCATGTATGCATTTCTTTTGTTTATAATTCATAATGAGTAGAAGATTTGGGTCAGATGGATTACACTGAGGTTGTGTGTTGACAATGTGTCTTCGGATTGTATGGGATGATGAGGTTTGCATTAGGATTTTATCTGTACTTGTTCGAGGAGACTGACTAGAGGAAAGAGTTGTTATGGAAGTGAAATGATATTGGTAATAAGGTTTATATGTATCGACGCATTGAAGAGGTATTATTGAGGTATTATTGAGATTGTGTGAAGTTGATGATTATTGGAGTTTTGGTGGATAAGAGGTAAAGTAAGTGAGGAGCATATATTGGTAATAAGGTTTATATGTATCGACGCATTGAAGAGGTATTATTGAGGTATTATTGAGATTGTGTGAAGTTGATGATTATTGGAGTTTTGGTGGATAAGAGGTAAAGTAAGTGAGATGCATATTTTTTTTGTTGGTCTTATGGAACAATGAGGATGAAGATAGCAGACTAGAACACTAAAGTAGAAGGAAGATAGTCTATACACACACTTTGTTAAATCACTAAGCAGTATATACTTTTTTTTGAAGAGAGGAAGTATTTGCATATCTTGGCTCACTGACAGTTGTTCAACAACAGTACATTTGATCTGGCTTGGCAAACATTGATCTTGACATGATGACTATGACGTTGACTTAACTATTATTGACTGTTATACATTGCTGCCACTACTACTTGATACACATGATGAACATCAAATTTTGACAGAATTACATTTACACAGTTAACACTATTCAATTACACAGTAGTACTTAATGTGGACGATAGATGAATGAGTGTGTTTTGTGTATTTTCCTTTCCTAATCCTACCCACCTATCTCGTAAATATTATTTTATTTGTTTGTAGTGGCTTGCACTGACACCCATAAATATTATAGGTTTACTGGTATTCGAGTATTTGTAATAGTTAATATGACAACTATCTGATATCATTTGTGTGTTTATTAGAATTTGTATGTTTAGTGTAAGACATTGTAAAAGCAATTGTATGTGTATTCAAACTATTGTTCATGCCTGAACTGTCTGATTAGTGATGGTAAATATTATGAACTGTTACCTGCACTTTTTCAGCAAAATGTGTGACACCTAGGAATGATTAATTTCTGCTGATGAACTGTGTGATCAGTGATAGTGAATATTATGGACTGTTACTTGTACTTTTTCTACATGATTGGTGCCACTAGGACATGTTTAATTTCTGCTGATGAACAGTGTGATTAGGGATAGTGAATATTATGGACTGTTACTTGTACTTTTTCTACATGATTGGTGCCACTAAGACATGTTTAATTTGTGCTTATATACTCTGATGAACAGTGTGATCGGTGATAGTGAATATCATGGACTGCTCTCTGGACCTGCTCATCATTGCTAGGTGCAACTGATGGACTGCTTCTACTGAAATAATGTCACTTGCTCAACATTGCAGGGTGCAACTGATGGACTGCTTCTGCTGAAATGATGTCACTTGTCGGTGTCTGCACCTGCTCAACATTGCAGGGTGCAACTGATGGACTGCTTCTACTGAAATGATGTCACTTGTTGGTGTCTGCACCTGCTCAACATTGCTGGGTGCAACTGATGGACTGCTTCTACTGAAATGATGTCACTTGTCGGTGTCTGCACCTGCTCAACATTTCAGGGTGCAACTGATGGACTGCTTCTACTGAAATGATGTCACTTGTTGGTGTCTGCACCCGCTCAACATTGCAGGGTGCAACTGATGGACTGCTTCTACTGAAATGATGTCACTTGTCGGTGTCTGCACCTGCTCAACATTACTGGGTGCACAGATGAAACTACTTCTATGGAAATGATGTCACTTGTTGGTGTCTGCACCTACTCAGCGTTGCTGGGTGCCACTGATGGAACTGCTTCTACTGAAATAATGTCACTTGCCGGTGTCTGCACCTACTCAACATTGCTGGGCGCCACTGATGGACTGCTTCTACTGAACTAATGTGACTTGTTGCTGTGTGTACCTCTTCAACTTTACTGGGTGCCACAGATGGAACTGTTTCTACTGAAATGATGTCACTTGTCGGTGTCTGCACCTGCTCAACATTGCTGGGTGCAACTGATGGACTGCTTCTGCTGAAATGATGTCACTTGTCGGTGTCTGCACCTGCTCAACATTGCAGGGTGCAACTGATGGACTGCTTCTACTGAAATGATGTCACTTGTTGGTGTCTGCACCTGCTCAACACTGCTGGGTGCAACTGATGGACTGCTTTGCTGAAATGATGTCACTTGTCGGTGTCTGCACCTGCTCAACATTTCAGGGTGCAACTGATGGACTGCTTCTACTGAAATGATGTCACTTGTTGGTGTCTGCACCCGCTCAACATTGCAGGGTGCAACTGATGGACTGCTTCTACTGAAATGAAGTCACTTGTCGGTGTCTGCACCTGCTCAACATTACTGGGTGCACAGATGAAACTACTTCTATGGAAATGATGTCACTTGTTGGTGTCTGCACCTACTCAGCGTTGCTGGGTGCCACTGATGGAACTGCTTCTACTGAAATAATGTCACTTGCCGGTGTCTGCACCTACTCAACATTGCTGGGCGCCACTGATGGACTGCTTCTACTGAACTAATGTGACTTGTTGCTGTGTGTACCTCTTCAACTTTACTGGGTGCCACAGATGGAACTGTTTCTACTGAAATGATGTCACTTGTCGGTGTCTGCACCTGCTCAACATTGGTGGGTGCAACTGATGGACTGCTTCTACTGAAATGATGTCACTTGTTGGTGTCTGCACCTGCTCAACATTGCTGGGTGCAACTGATGGACTGCTTCTACTGAAATGATGTCACTTGTTGGTGTCTGCACCTGCTCAACATTGCTGGGTGCAACTGATGGACTGCTTCTGCTGAAATGATGTCACTTGTTCGTGTTTGCACCTGTTGACCATTGCTGGGCTGGAATTATCAACTATTTGTTTTTTTTTAATAATTAAAAGTATTTTATGTGAACATTTGTATAAACTGATTTTTTGTGTATTGTGTAAACTATTATGTAAAGCCACATGTATGAAATGAATTTGTATTGCCTACTGTATTTTATATATTAGGTTATTGAAAGGTCAGTGCAAAGCCAAAATTTTAACTAATTATGTGATATTTAGGTATTAATATTATCTTTTATTTTTGTCTGTATTTTTCTGGACGAATTTGGTGGTATTTTCACCACCAATGCTGGCAAAAATACCATCAAATTCTGGCCTGTGGAGGAGGGGCATATGAAAGGTGGCTACACTGAGCCGCTGTGCCAGAGATTGCGCCAAAGAGTATTATTAAGCCGCCTCCACAGTGCTTGTTGAGAGCTCGTAGAGGTCAGTGCTTGGAGAGAGCTCGTAATAGTCAGTGCCTGTCGAGGTCTCGTGGTAGTCTGTGCTGAGATGTTGTAGCAGAGAGTGTTTGTTGAGATGTGCTATTAGGCAGTGCTTGCTGAGATGTGATATTGGAGAGTTCTGGTTGAAATATAACGTAAGGATTAGAATGATTTTCATCAATATAAATGAGGTAACTAACTCCGTTTGTTTTTATTTCAGTATCCTAAATAATGCGTCATTACAGGTTCAGTCAACAAAGCATCTGGCTTGTGTTCTTGTATTAGAGTGTAATTCTGCTTTCATTACGCGATTATAGTATTTGTAATTTTCTTTTATCACGTCAGTAAAATTGGTATTTAAAAATTCTTGTCTTGTTGAAGAAGAACCGTGCCAGATGTGCGTTGAGTCATACTTCCACATACAGAACAGTGATACTTGTGCTTGGTTTAGTAGGTTTTATAGTTGCTGGGGACTTAATTAATTAATTGTGTTAACGAAAATTTTCATTTCATTATTTGTTGTTGTTCTTTGCAGTCAGATAGCGTAACAATACTAGTCAGGGCCAACCGATTACGAGACACAGCGTAATCGGACATACAGCCACGAAAAATAAAAAATATTTTCAATCATATTTAATTAAGCCCCCATGCAACTTACAGTCTGTCTCCTGCAGGAGAGCTTCTGTCAAGTTTGGATGGTAGAAGACGAAGTACTGGCAGAAGTAAAACTGTGAGGACGGGGCGTGAGTCGTGCATGGATAGCTTAGTTGCTACAGCAGTTTCCCGCGAAAGGCAAAGGTCCCGAGATCGAATCTCGGTCCGGCACACAGTTTTAATCTGCCAAGAAGTTTCATATCAGCGCATACTCCGCTGCAGAGTGAAAATCTCATTCTGGAATAAATAAGTTACCAGTTCAGGATGGAACCCACTTCGGTTTTACAGAGAGTGCTCTACGACACTGGCCCCTTACTTCGTTTACATTTATTGCGGATCTCTCGCCCAGTGAGAAGTCCCAAACTACTGCAGAAAATCGCGGGCCGGGCTCCTCCTGTATATGAGAAGTGTAAATGAACGGACCCCCAAAATTACGGACCAATATTCTTAACACTGGTTTGCTGCAGAATTCATGAACACATTCTCGGTTCAGATACAATAAATTACCTTCGGATGAAACTGTCCACAAACATGCAATGTTTTAGAAAGCATCGCTTGTGCGAAACTGAGTTTGAGCTTTTCCCATGTGATAACCTGCGAACGATTCCATATTCCTAGGTATCCGAAAAGTGTTTCACACGGTGCCCCAATGCAAGCAGTTAATGTAGGTGCGGGCTTTCATGATAGGTTCCCGGATGTGTGAGTGGCTCGAAGACTGCTTAAGAAACAGGACTAAGTACTTTGTCATCTACTGTGGGTGTTCATCAGAGACAACGGTATCGCCGGGCCCCACCGAAATGTGATAGGACCGCACTTCTTCTGTGATACGTAAATGATCTAACAGACAATGTGAGCAGCAATCTGTAGGTGTTTGACGATAACGCTTTGGTGTACGGGAATGTGTCGTCGTTGGTTGACTGTAGGAGGGTACAAGACGTATTTTACCCAAAATTCTAGTTAGTGTGATGTATGGCAGCTTGCCCTAAATGTAGAAAAAAGTGAGTTAATGCAGATTAGGGAAAGAAGTAGCGTCATATTCGAATACAGCATTAGTGATGTGCCACTTGACACAGTCACATCAATTAATATCTAGAGGTAATGTAGCGAAGCAATATGAAATGGAACGAACACGTAAGAATGGCACAAGGGAAGGTGACTGGTCCACCTTCATTTATTGGGATGATTTTACGAAAGTGTGGATCATGTGAAAGGAGAACCTAGTGTGAGCAGTAATAGAGCGTCTGAGATCGCTACCTGGTCGGATTAAAGGAAGACATCGAAGCAATTCAGAGGCGTGCTGCTAGATTTGTCATTGGTACGTTCGATAAGCAAACGACCATTGTGGAGATGCTTCGGGAACTGAAATGGGAATCTCTGTACGGAAGATGACGTTCTTTCGCGAAACTCTATTGAGATAATTTAAAGAACCGCCACTTGAAGCTGGCTGGCTGCTGGACAATCCTCCTGTGGGAACCGTACAATTCGCATATCGAACATGAAGATACGAGAAATCAGTGTTCGTGCAGAGCCAAATAGACTGTACTTCTGCCCTCGCTCTGTTTATGAGTGGAACGGAGAAGGGAATGATTAGTAGTGGTTGTGACCTGTGACTTCAGAAAGGCAGGATTAGGTGTGGACGAGTCCATACTCAGCTATCGTTGGTTGCTCAGTTTTTGTTTTTTTTTTTTTTTTTTTTTTTTTTTTAAATCACGTACACTTTATTTGGAAACAATTGCGAATAAGGTTGACAGTTAGGGACTATTATCAAATATGACTGTTAAGACACAATGTCTAATATAAAAACTCTTAAGCAAGTTGTACTCACGGCTGAAGGCGTTATCGACCAGAAATTCAAATTATTTATCGGTTGAAGGGCCCAATAGTAACAAATAGTAACAAAATATTATAAAAAAGGACAGTCATCAAAATTTGACTATTAAGAGACAATAGCTAATTAAAATTCTTAAGACCAATTGACTCACGGCTGAAGGCCTTATTGAGAAGAAATTCAAATTTTTTGTCGGCTGAAGGCCACAATAGTAATAACTCAAAAAATTATTTGACGGCTGAAGGCCTGGATAGCAAATTTTTAAGAACCAGTTAAACTTCTCCAAGAGATAAATATTTTAAAAGAGAACTATCATAAAAATTTTACTATTAAGAGACAATATCTAGTTAAAAATTCTTAAGACCATTTTCATTCGCGGGTGAAGGCCTTATTGACAAGAAATTCAAATTATTCGTCGTCTAAAGGCCCCAATAGTATTAATTCAAAATTAAGACAATTTTTTTAAAAAAATCAATCCTCACAATCTGACCAAATCAAGAGGGAAGTGGGCCTCAGACAGTGCTCCAAGGATCGACATGGGAAAGTCGCTCAACTTCGTAAACGATGAGACAGGCAGCCAAGATTTTTATTCACTTAACCTGATGGCAACCCAAACTAGTGACAGTTTAAACACAGACCAACACTCTTATAGAATCTACCTAAAGTCTGAGAACCAATACAACAATGGAATAAACCAGGCAAGGCGGAACTGCGTCTTCAGAATCTGGTGTTTAGAACATCCAGAAGTAGAAGGAAACAATACGACCAAAGTAGTCCAAAAGAAGCAAAATATCCAAACCACACTCAAGGAGGCTGTCGAACTACACGCCTTACTGGATAGCAGCGGCAAGACGAGGAAAGGTACTCTGCCGCGAAAATACGCTAACCTCCAGGGCAGGTAACTGGGGCATTAGCCGCCACTGGGTAGAAATATACCGCTGGTTGCACTCCACCAATAAAAACAATTAATTCAATGGCTAATTATAAGAAGTGGAGGACAGCTAATTAATTTCACCAACTCCAAACACTCCACTCGTTGCTCTTCCTCACAGCGGCCCTGCGAGCAGCAACCCGCGAACAAACGTCGTGATCTCAAAATAGTGGAGGTTTCACTCAGCTCAGACGTCCCGGGTCTGGTGGACAACAAGATTGTGGCCCTCGCAACTACAGCCCCTCGATCCGGCAGTGCCTGCGTGCTGACAGTGGTTCCGGCATGTCCTCCTGCTGTCGGACCTCACTGCTCCTCCGTCCCAACCGAACTCCCAGACACACTCCGACTCGGAAAACACTTGACGTTCTTCCAAAGATAGTACCACGGTACTAGATATCGATAACCTCTGCTGCTGCCACTGATGGACAGACAACGCTAGCAAATGTAGTGGCGCCAGTAAACACAAGAAGAAAACGAGACGCCACTATTCCCATTACACTATGCGAACCTACCAATGGCACCAACGCTAGCCGCAACACGGCTCAGTTTTATAAACACCCTCTGCCATATACCATACGGCGCATTGAGGTGTGGGTGGCAGATATAGATGTGTGGTATCGCGCCAGCCGGGGTGGCCGAGCGGTTCTAGGCGCTTCAGTCTGGAACTGCTCGACCGCTACGGTCGCAGGTTCGAATCCTGCCTCGGGCATGGATGTGTGTGTCGTCCTTAGGTTAGTTAGGTTTAAGTAGTCCTAAGTTCTAGGTGACTGATGACCACAGCTGTTAAGTCCCATAGTACTCAGAGCCATTTGAACCATTTGTGTGGTATCTCACCTACAGTACCGCATGTTGAGTATGTTACTGTAGTGCTTGTTCAGCAGTGCAGTTTATTATATTAACAAATTAATTGCATTACGGTACATTTAGCATAACTGATTTAACAATCTAGCTTTAGTCAGTAAACAAATCACAAAATTAGCGCTTAACATAGCCAGCCGTGCAAAGTAATGTAAAGTTTACCTAGATTTCACTATTCAAGTGAACCTTGGTGACAATGCTCTTTCGTATAACATATAGACCAAGTTAATTTGGACGCAAACACTTCCGCTGAATGGTTGCCGACTTTATGGCTGTGGATCCAGATTGATGTACTTCCGACCTACTGTTACCTGGAAAATTTTGCTCGATTTGGTTTTGCTTACCCTGCTTTGTCTTCATTGTCAGGTGGTTTTTCCCCACCTTGTATCGCTTACGTAGCTATGAACCACGTGAAGCTAACGACGTTTACTCCGAAGTCACACGGGCAACGGGAACACGTGTCGGCGACACGGATTATTAATTTCCGTGTTACACAGTGCGTTAGCCTGGGCCTATCTGTGGCACCAGCGAAACAGGCAGTTGCGCGGTAATTGATGGCAGTGGCTTACAGGACTTGACGTGGTGCTGCAGTAAACAAGTCCCATTCAGCTGGAAATTCGCGAGAGCCTCTCGTGCTAAGTGGAGTGTGCTGTGTATTCACGCCACTCACGGCGGCTCTTCTGCGCAACGAGCGACTCGAAGCCAGGCACGGCGCATCACGATGACTTGGGAGGACACGTAGTAAAGCTACTTTACATTATTCCTGAAAAACAGTTTTTCACCATAATATCCTAGTTCTCTGAGCCTCTACATCTGTGGAAGGTTATATTGACCTAACAGTGATTTCTTTGTAATTTACTGTGCCTCAGGTTCTTTTTTTAGTCAGCAGTCTACTTACTTGTTTGATGCAGCCAGCCACAAATTCCTCTCCTGTGTCAACTTTTTCATCTCAGAATAGCGCTTTCAACCTACGTCCTCCCTCAATTATTAGTTGGATGTATTCCAGTCTCTGTCTTCTTCTACAATTCTTACCGTCTACAGCTTCTTCTAGTACCATGGAAGTTAATTTCTGATGTCTTAACAGATGTTCCATCATTGTTTCCCTCCTTCTTGTCAGTGTATTCCATACATTTCTTTCCTCTCCGATTCTGTTGAGAGCCTCCTCATTCAGTGCCTTATGAATCCACCTAATTTTCAACACTCTTCTCCAGCACCACATCCCAAAAACTTCGATTCTCTTCTGTGCCGGTTTTGGTGCAGCCCATGTTTCACTACCAAGAATGCTCTTTCCATGAAATTTCTTCCGTAAGTTAATGTCAGTGTTTGATACTAATAGAATTCTCATGGCCGGGCATGTCCTTTATGCCAGTGCTATTCCGCTTTTTATGTTCTCGTGTGACATTTTGCTGCCGAGGAAACAGAATTCCTTAACTTCGCCCACTTCGAGGTCCCCAAAGCCGGAACCGGCGGACTGCACTACACTCCCAGAATACTATGCTTAGAGCGCCCGTAACGAGAAAGCAATCATCACCACCAGAGTAGAAGAATCATAAACGGCCTACAATCAAGAAAGCTGACAAAACTACACGCCTTACCAGACAGCAGCGGCAAGGCGAAGAAACTTACACTGCCGTTACATACACTAACCCCTTGGGCAGGTAACTGGGGCGTTAGTGGTCACCAGGCAGGAAAAATACCACTGGCTGAAGTTAACAAATTGTAACAAGCTGAACGCAGTAAATAGTAATAAGAAGTCGAGGAAAGCTAATCAGATTCGCTTTCCCCAAGCACTAAACTCGCTGCTCTTCGCCTCGGTGACACTACGAGCAGCGACGCGAACCCAAGTCACTGGAGAATCCCGAGATGTCACAATGGTGGAGGTTTCTATTCTTGGATTGAATTGCACTCATCTTAAAGCCTGCAGGATCTGGTTTACGACGAGGTCGTGCACCCTCGTGACCACAGCCCTTCCATCCGGCAGTCCATGCGTGCTGCCAGTGGTCCCGGTGTGTTCTCGCACAGCGTGCACCTGGCTCCTCCTGAGTCCCCAACCGAACTGCCACACTCACACGACACGGAAAAACAACGACGTCGCCCCAAACATAGGACAACAGTTACTTCATATCGATAACCGCCGATGATGCCACTAGCGAACAGGCATCGCTTGCGAAACGAGTGGCACCAGTCAAGATGAGAAGAAGACAAACAACCGCAACCATGCCAACTAAAGGATACGGTCTGGCCTCCAACAGAAACCTACAAACAGCACGAACGCGAGCCGCAGCACGGCTGACTGCTACTTCTCATTACTTTGGAATTTCTTGGATTTACTCTCAATCCATAGCCTGTAATCAGAATAATGTTCATTCAGTTCAACAGATGCTGTAATTCTTCTTCACTTTCACTATAGATAGCAATGCCAACAGTGATTCTTATCAATGACATCCTCTCAAAAAATTCCAGTACACATATTAGTGCAAGTTTTAAGTTATATAATTTACTCCACATTACCTGTAGCACTCGATATACCTTTAGTACCAAAATATTCATTTCCGAAGTATTGAACCCAAACGTTGATTACAAAACGTCGATACATTTGTGCACACATTGGAGGAGAGAAATTTGTATGCGGCTGGTCCCGGCGGAGGTTCGAGTCCTCCCTCGGGCATGGGTATGTGTGTTTGTCCTTAGGATACTTCAGGTTAAGTAGTGTGTATGCTTAGGGACTGATAACCTTAGTAGATAAGTCCCATAAGATTTCACACACATTTAAACATTTTTTGAACAGAAATTTGTACTAACCGTACGATCATTCTGGACACCAAGCAGGTGTAACCAAATGCATCAATGTACGTTCGTGCTGTGGTGCTGGACACAGAAATGTCCACCCTGGATCTGGTTGTGGAAGAAATTTTCATCGCCAGTATTTGGCTGAAATGGGCATGAGTGGAAGTATAAGGTTCACAATCATCAGACGTTGAGCCAATGTCTTGGATTAAATTCAAAACCTTTCCACATTGTCTCACGCAGTCCGGGCTGAAACTCCGTTGACGCTGATCCGTCTGTCAGATGGAGACGTTAAACTCAGCGGAGCTGTTGGTCCTTTGACATGAGTGTGCTACGTGCCTGCACGGGGTTCACCCCTCTCCCTTCTCTCATCACCATACAACACATACATGGCACCGCTCTAGACAGACAAAGCCATTAAAGTCAGCTACCCTCAACAATCCTCACCGCGAGGAAAGGGACAGCTGCACGGCAGAGGGAGAAAACCCTGTATCTGCGGGGCGGTTACACCCCATTCGGATATCTGAGTCAACAGTGCCATATGACACTTTCTTTTTTCTTTGTTAGTATATCCACCATACTCGCCATATAAGGCAAACTCTGTCGTCGCATGTAAGAGAGCTTGTGATTCAAGAAATCAATGAGGATATTACGGCAGCTGTAGATGGATAGTCTGCAGACCTTCCAACATCAGACTTCACGAGAGGAATTGCTCGCTCGAAAAAATTGAACATGGTGTTTTGATGACTCTTTTTGCTTCATTCAGATTAACACATATCTAGTTGCAAAGTATCATAGAGTGAGCTGGTGGTATATCTGACGTAAGGTTGCTGCTGGACAGCGAGGGCTCTGCTGCTTGTTAACACAGAAACTGCTCCATCTCTG
The DNA here is from genome assembly GCF_023864345.2 of Schistocerca serialis cubense. Classification (NCBI taxonomy): domain Eukaryota; kingdom Metazoa; phylum Arthropoda; class Insecta; order Orthoptera; family Acrididae; genus Schistocerca; species Schistocerca serialis. The sequence continues at coordinate 259,161,140 of NC_064644.1, read as the reverse complement.
AGGGATGCGTGAAATGTATTCCCAGCTGCGCATACCAAGAACCGTCAGCTGTTTAAGGGAGTGAAAAAGTGTGGCCGACTGGGACTCGAACCCGGATCTCCCACTTCGAATGAACCGTCGCCTTAACCACTTTCCCCCCATTTCTCTCCTCCCCTTGTTCATCACTGTTCTCGTCATTTGGTCTGTGCGCACGCCACATAACACACATTCAAGTTGATTGCTGAACAGCTACAGAGGGCAGCCGGCCCTGTGACCGAAGACGCTGAGCTATCTGTGCAGGATTACGCCCAAACTTCGCTATGTCGTCATTTCTGCGTTTCCGTAAACACGTTATTTAATTTCCGCACAGGAAAGGATATTTTAATTGAAAGTCACAGCCCGGTATCGGCGAATAATTGCGATATTGCAGTGCCTGTGTTGTTAAGAAGAATGATTCAATGCTTTCTTTCAGACAAGAGGATAGCCAAAGTGGCTAAGACGACTGCTCGTGTCAAGCGGAAAATTCGGTTTCGAGTGCCGTTGGGGCAAAATTTCACTGTCCCTATTCCCCTATACAATTTATGATAGGTCGTATTCACAACTGCAAAAACCGGTACATTTAATGTATTTAAAAACGGCCATAGTGGCCGCAGAACCCTTCCCTTCAGGTATGCACGCACGTCCGAAGAAACGTAGCACCCTTCTCCTTTACGACACAAACACTGCAATATCGTATCGAACCTCTCAGGAAAATGGAACTGCCGGTAGGCTCAATTTCAGTAATTTATCAACCGGTACCTAAATATAATCAAGCTATCGTAATATATCGGTCCAGACAAATGTAGATACTTCGACATTCAATGTTAATGGAACAAAATGACATTCCCAAACAATTCTTTCACGGAGGAAAGGTTATGTTACGCGTTCACAGCGACCCCCATCAGCAGCCAAACAACGTCGATGCCGCTGGACTGTTTACCGATCTATGGCTGTCATTGCTGCCGGTATGATGGCCATACAGGACGCCTCGAAGGTTTCTTGTAGCTCGTTCAGCGTAGCCGGTTTCTGTTGGTAAATTTCATTTTTCAAGACCCCCATAATTTAAAGTCAGGAGGTGTTAGGTGTGGAGACAGGGGGGGGGGGGGGGGGGGGTACTCAGCAGCTTCTCTTCTACCTGTCCATCGTCCAGGTAGATTTTCATACAAGTAGGCTCTGACATCTTGGTGGTAGTGAATCGGAGCGCCATCTTCTTGTGGGTAAAACCTTTCATTTCTTAACATCTCTCGGATGGCAGGTAAAATTGATGTTTTGCGGCATACGAAGATACGCCTCACCAGCTACGGTACATTCAAAGAAGAATGGGGTGACAGACCGCACCACACATTGACACCCGGTAGATTAACACGTTTGACCTCGTGGACGTAAGGATTTTCAGGAGCTCAGTATACGCAATTGTGGTTTAAAGCACCGTTCAGTCTGAATTGCGCCTCGTCAGACTAGATAACCATTCCTGAAAACCGTTCATCGCCGTGAAGCATGCCTTCAGACCACTCGCAGTGCTCCATCCTTCGATCCGAGTCGTCCTCCTTCATAGCGTGCAGCGATCTTGGACGTAACCTAGTAATATGTTGTAACACAGCCAGCCGGCCGATGTGGCCGAGCGGTTCTAGGCGCTTCAGTCTGGAACCGCGCAACCGCTACGGTCGCAGGTTCGAATCCTGCCTCGGGCATGGATGTGTGTGATGTCCTTAGGTTAGGTTTAAGTAGTTCTAAGTTCTAGGGGACTGATGACCTCAGATGTTAAGTCCCATAGTGCTCAGAACCATTTTGTAACACGGCCGAGCTGGAAGCTGGACTTGTTGATGTTTTTCGACCACCAGACATTTCCTTGTGCACATCCTCTGAACAGCACCGTCGGCTTCAAATCTATCCGTAATGCGATAAACTGTTGTACGTGTTGATGGTTGAGTTCCGTACACATTCCGCCATTGCCGTTGTATCTCCATCATTTTGCCATACGCTCATTTCCATCATGTTTTCGCACTTCCAGTACCACTTCTACACAGACTTGAGTTGCTCAAACAAGAATTGTGCTTCGTGCATTTCTCCGCTGTCATCTGCTGGAAAACGCGGGCCAAGCTCTGTTGAGAAAACAATGGACTACGCTACCACGCAAATTGCAACGATGTCATTTTTTTCCAAAGATATTAACTATCAAAGACTGTCCACATTTTTCTGGACCCCTCAACACATATATATAATATTTGGTTCTACTATAATTGTTGACTTACGCATTGGTAAGGAATATGCCATTCTTCAAATAGGACGTACTTTCGTTTTATTGTAATTGTATATGATCGTTAAATTATCGATCTCTGTGTGAAAAATGTGATGAAGGAAGAATAAGGGAATTGCTACCATAGCTGCAATAATAAATGGTAATACAAAATTAAATGTAAAGAATCGATTTAACGTTGTGTTATCAACAGGTTATTTTTAAACTTTTATCGCTGATGATAATCGATTTATGTAGCACGTAAAACGTAAAATTTAGGATTGTTTTCCGATACGAACTGTGTGTCATCGATAAGAATCTTATCGAAGTTATCAATACATTTTTAATTCATGACTTCAGTTTTTTCATTAAAAACGTTGTTTGGATCTTTTTGTCAGATGTGTGTAGACTTCTATTTCCTCCAAGATGCTCATGTTGCTTCCTATCTCGGCTCTACGAAGAATAATACATACTAAACGTGGAGAGGTTGTTTTCACTTCTGTTTATATGCTTTTTTATCTTACTGTAAATTTTCTTCCTGTTTGTCCGATGTAGAACATGTCACAGTGACTGCGTTTAATTTTATATATTCGTGAGTGGTTGTATTTCTGAGGTTTGTCTGTTTTGTGTACTATATTCACTCCTGGTTTACTTTCTGTAGAGAAACTAATATTAACATTATTGTTACGAAATGTGTCACTTTTTTGGTAAGTATTTCCCATACATCGCAGTGTAAAGAATTTTTGTTTCTTCTTTTTATTTTCGCTAATGTCTTTTCCTCTTTTTTGCACATTTGACCCTAGTTTCCTGTCTGTATATTTTATCAACTATTTTGGGATTGTAGCCGTTAACTGCAGCTATAGCTTTAATCGTATTCAGTTCTGTCTTCATGTTTTCTTTAACAAGGGGAATTCCAGTTACACGATCTATCATAGAGTGGTTTGTGACATGGTAGTTTTGTATTAGTCCCCTGTGGTTGGTTTCCGAAATATGACAAATTCATGGGTACTGTTATAGTTAGCTGTTTTTATATTTAAGTAGCCTATGGCCTTGTTTGCTTCATATTCGGTGGTAAATGCTGTTAGGCATTATAATAATGCATTGATGAAATTGGTTGATTTCTCCTCCTTTTCTGTCACAAGAAGCAAGACATGAGAGTTCATTATTCCCTCTAGCAGGTAGATTTGAACTAAATGCAACAGACGACGCCCATTATATTCAAGAACTTGACGGTGAGGAGCAGTGCCTCCTCCTTACGTACACTTTATGAAGACATTTCGTCATGTTCCGAGATATATGAGTTCTACAGCAAGCTGAGATAAAGCTCTGTCTCATGCTTACTTTCTAAATTTCACGTAAATTTACTTTTGTGTGATTTCATAATTTTATGCATCGTCAGGTCTGTTGCAGATTCAGAAACACAAAAGCTTTGCTAGTGAGGGTGTCTTCAAAGTGCTACTTATGTTTCCATTAAGTGTTCTTTCCGTTACACAATAATACTCTCCGTTACACGATAATGCTGATCTAGTCGATTTCATCTCGAAGGGCAATTTGAACACCAGAGTGAGTTACTACACGTGCTCATATTGGACACTATTCCACTTACAAAATTTCATCATTGAAGGCTTGGCAAGTAATGAGAAAGTATTTAATTACAAATTACAATTACGTAAGATCAACACCGGGAAAATGCAAAAATGTAACTCAACTCTAACAATAAGATCCTCAAACTACTGACTAAATTCTTTTCGTCTTTTCAAATTTATTAACATTAACTTTTGAGCTAACTCACCGAGTTGTACGGGTGGGGTGGACGGGGGGCGGATTTGGTGCGGGACAGGTAACCTGGAGATCGAAGCACGGAACAAGTTGTCATTTTAACAAACTGTTAAAACAGGTGAAAAAAACAGGTGAAAAAATCGTTTAGTGGAAGAAAAAATATTACAACGGACAGGTGATTCGATGTGTACTCTAATATTTACACACCGAAGTCCACAGGTGGATAGGATTAGTTGCAATCTCAGACTTTTCACTGATAACTTGTTTCGCTAAAAGAAAGTTCTATTCCACGAAGTAAAGGTAAAGCTGCACGTTCTGGCCCTAGACTGAACATACGGCCTGACCGACCGCAGTGTCATCCTCTGCCAATGGCATCGTTTGGTGCGGTAAGGAAAGGTACGTGGTCAGCACACCGCTCTCCCGGTCGTTGTCTGATTGTTTGCCTTGGAACCTCTGCTAATCAGTCGAATGACTCCTGAGTGGTCCTCGCAAAACTGAGTGAGCCTCGCACGAATGCTGCCACCAAGGAAAAACTCCTGCCATTACCGGGAATCGAAACGAGGTCCCAGGCATGCCAGTCAGCCGCGCAAACCACTCTACTACGGAGAAGGACGCTACCTTATAAAATTTGCAGCAACATACATTTAGATCTGAGAAAACTGTCACTGTCGTATAGAGACTGTCACCAAATTCCTAATGAAGTGAAATGTGAACTCGTCCACATAAGCAAACAGAAATGAAATCAGCTATGTTGAAAGTCATCTTAACAAATAAAAAAGATAAAGAGGGTTATGTGACTGCGCATCAGTTTGCTTTGCATCTGGATTGTCTCTTTCTAAATGTATAGTTTCTTTATGAATATAATCTGTCGCACACCAAAAAAATTCATTCATAGAAAAGAAGTACGTGCATAAGCTAACCTCACGTTTACAGTTATGAGCTAAATCTGTCTGTGAGAATGAGAAGCAAATCTGGTTGCAAGACTGTAAATGAAATATGCCCTGTCTGAACCAACACAGTCTTTAAGAAAATGATAGTGAATGTACTTTTCTTAGCTGTGTTGCAATGGAAAATGCTGTACAACTGCTCTCGCAGAAAAAATTTCTGAGGAGCTATTGGCTACAGAGAATCGTGGTACTGCAATGCGATTTCGTAAATACATGCAATGCAAACTTGGTCCTGTAAAATTTATGTCTCATAAAAAAGATTGTTCATCAGGTAATGGGAGCTGTATAATACGTAGGATAGTCTTAAGTTACTCCCTAGACAAAAATTCTTCTCAAGAAAGTGTATCAAAAAAATAAAATCCATGTAAAATTTTTTTGACGCTATTCCACTTACAAAATTTCATCATTGAAAGCTTGGCAAGCAATAAGAAAGTATTTCATTACAAATTACAATTAAGTAAGATCAACTCTGGGGAAAAGCAAAAATGCCACTCAGCATGAAAATTTATTCTAACAATAAAATCCTCATACTATTGACTAAATTCATTTCGTCTTGTCAGATATATTAACATTGACTACGATAAAACTTTATAAAAATAGCAAGAAATTCCAAATTTTGATGTCTGTGATGAACCAAGAATGCCTAACTAAATGCTGCTGCAATAAAGTAAAATATGTTCATTCGTGACCTTAAATCCCAATTTTTTCAAAATATTATCTATCTGAGCAAATCTACTTAGTTCAATGTATAATGATAATATTCCTTTTATAGTAATAATATCTTACATTACATCAGTAAAATAATTCCCAAGAGTACCATGTTCTGCGTCCTTCCTGTACCAGCTCACCGCTATGACCCACACTGTAACTACCTGTCTCCTCTCCTCAGATCAACACTTAACACCATGTCTGACCACTATGCGCGCTTATAACTAAACGATAAAAGTATTACATACACGTCCTGAGACATCCCAAAACTAAAAGTAACTTGTAAAATTATAAAAATAATACATACACTTGCGGTCGCATGAAGCGAAAGGTTCAGCTACACGCTTAGTCTTGTGAGTAGACTACTGAAAAACGGTGATGCGTGTACAAAAGCGACTGCTTACAAAAAAACTTACACGGTCTGTACTGCAATACTGCTGGAATGTATGGAACTCACAGGTCGGAGTAACACTAAACGTCAAACACCTAAAAAACAAGTCCAAAGCGAAAGGTCTCAGACTTCTTTATCTCACGTGTGGATTTATCTCACAAGTGGGTGTGAAGTCAGTACCACAAAACCTCAACTGTCAGGCACTCGAACTAAGAAGGGGAGGCCACGATGTTGCAATCACGGATTTACTTTAGACTTTGTACATCTGAAGCAGGCCACTAAAACAACATAATCTGCAAGTAGTAAGGTGGACTACTCTTATAATTTCGAGAAAATTGTAAGAGAACATTTACGCGTCGATTATGTAACTAATGTATCTCTGTGTATGTGCCGAATGTTGGAGTTAATGGTGGTTAAGTGATTAGCGTGCGAGCCTCGTAAGACGATCGTGTATGAGGGACGGTTCGACTCCCGCTCAGTTCTTAATTTTTATGGTACAAGTGTAAATTCTGTGATTTTCAAAAAATTTGCGCCTACGCTATTAGTTCTCACTACATTAACAATGTCTCATCGCTATGCATGTTAACTGTCTATTGGGGCCTGCCTCTGCAGCTCGAAGCGTTGCTGCAAAGTAATTCCGCCTTCCTTACCAGACTGTTTGTATAAGGGATTTCGCAACTCACGACAGCTATAGATTTTCAGGAAAATTATTTCCGTACCTTCATTAGATGTCGCTAGTTACAAATACGTTTGTTCTCATAATTAAATGTAATTAAAAATAGTAAGTAGTCAAATAACATGAAATTAACTAAAAATTTATGCATATACACGTGGTTTTTTAAAAATTATATTACATCTTAAATCCCATAAAAATTAAAAAAATATGACCATTGATGAAAAAATATAGATTAAAAATTAAGTTTGGGGGGAGTCGAACCCTCGATTCATGTACCTTCGTCTTACGAAGCTCTAATTCTCACCATTTGACCCTCATAAACTTTGAGATACAGTACCTACGCGCAATACATTACTTACATAATAGACGCGTAAAACTTCTCTTGCAACTTTCTCTTAATTGCCAGAGTAGTTCACTTTACTACTTGCCACGTTATGTTGTTTTAATGGCCTACTAAGGGCGTACACAGTTTGAAGTGAATCTGTGATCGCAATGTCGTAAGATGTCCAATATTACGCGGAATTCTCAGTTATTATTTCTCAGGGCGGAATCTGGGTTCAACGTCCTCTCTACGACGACTGCACCAATTAATAGCGACATCAAAAGCAAGCTCAGGAATATAAGCATAATGTAAACTAAACAAAGGAGTATATCATTTACTCCCATTCGAAATTACTCGTTGTTAGCAAGTAAAAGCGCCAATGCAAATTGTCTGCGCATGTACAAGTGTGGTTAACGTGTTGCACTTTAAAATACGTTCAGTGATTACAGTAAAAATATTTACTGTGTCACAGCTGAATTAGTTATAACATAGTGTTACTCACGGTATGGTTATCGAACGATACTTAAATTTCGAGTGTGTACCGAAAATGTACGAGAAAGAAATACTCCCGTGAAGGAATGTATCCAAATATGAAGGCATGTGTGAAATTCGAAAAACAAACTCTTCCTTTAAATTTAAAGTAATTAGCCAAGGTATGTCAATCACTTACAATTTTACATGAAAACAGTTGTTCTCTGCGTAAAAAAATTTCTGTGACGGCTATTGAGAGGGACTTTATTTCAACGTGACTATATTAATTAATGCGGTATTAATTAAAATACAGCCTTTTATTTGTATTCAGTTGGCTGGAGAGAGGTAGTTTCACAGATTAATTCGTATTCAATAGCACAATCACTGTGATGTGTGGCGTAATGAAAATTAAGCAACGCAATCTGTGTGCACCAATACATATCAGGTGCGATAAGCGAGTTTAATGAATAGGACCCCTGGAAAGCCTGTTATTATGAACTGCCTGTACTCGGGTCTTTCAGTTTAATATCAGTATAATCCGACGCGTAGACAAAAAATGGTGCGCTCTGAGCACTATGGGACCTAACTGCTGAGGTCATCAGTCCCCTAGAACGTAGAACAACTTAAACCTAACTAACCTAAGGACATCACACACATCCATGCCCGAGGCAGGATTCGTACCCGCCACTGTAGCGGTCGCGCGGTTGCAGACGGCAGTGCCTAGAACGCGTATATAAAACTGAGAACTAAACGTGTACACCGTGTTTACTGACAGATAACTACACGAGTAAAAGTGTTTAATGTGTCTGATATCAGACGAATCATAAAATTACAAACAATATGAAACTGTCGTGTGCAATAGACACATAGCAAAAATATTACGTGAGTTTGGTTTATAAGTCAAAAACATCCTGTAGAAGCCAGTGAGCTGCTAACGTTGTACATTGAGCCACTCAACAACTTTGTGTACTTAGTCTGTTATGCACGAATGCTTCCAGAAAATTGGAATTACGCCTCATGGTAATCACTCATCGCTTGCGAAAAAAGGAAGTATTGAAGTACGGCTGAATATCTGGTAGCGAAGAAATATCTCAGGCAGATACTCCTTCACGATAAAAAACCAGTTGGAAGACGTTATTCTTATTTTTAATTTGGTTTCTGCCATCTCAGGATCAACTCCTGTTCATCTGGTCTGTATCGTTACCCAGTATTCTTTCATTCTCATACACTGCAACCTTCTTCGGTCTTCTACGAGTATTCATGATGTTTACGGACAGGACCCAATTCTGTCGATGAAATCTATGGAAGCCTCAATTTTTGGTTTGAAAATTAGACAGATGTAATTTTTTTCGCGTGTTTCCATGTCCTCCAGATCCCTTCGTACTTCTTGGATCCATCGCACTTGGCTTCACTTGTTCACGACATACTTACTTCCACATCTGATATTTCAGGCTTTATGGTACATTCTAAGGGTGTGTCCGAAGAGCATAGCACTTCTTTTTCTACTGATGTTCGGCAGTTCTTGATTTGCTTGTCTTGTATATTTCCCAATATGTTCCTGAGAACTCTTCGTTTCACAAGCTCTAGGTGCCAATGTAATCCTGTAATTACGGGGTTCATACATTCTGCTGTATAACGCTTCACCGGCCGGAATGGCCGAGCTGTTCTAGGCGCTTCAGTCTGGAACCGCGCGACTGCTACGGTCGCAGGTTCGAATCCTGCCTCGGGCATGGATGTGTGTGATGTCCTTAGGTTAGTTAGGTTTAAGTAGTTCTAAGTTCTAGGGGACTGATGACCTCAGAAGCTAAGTCTCTTAGTGCTCAGAGCCATTTGAACCATTTATAACGCTTCATGAAGGATAATGGTCACTAACGTTTTAATTTTACATTAGTCGGAACGTTCTTCTTATTGTATATCTTCGTAGTGAATTTGCGTGCTAAATGTAACATGTTTATTCGCACTCCCATATCATCTTTTTCTTTCAGACCAGTTTTTATCAATCTTCCGTGGTATTTAAGTCTCTTTATGTTCTGAATATTCGCTCCTTGTAGGAATTCTCTTGATGTTCGTCATATAATGTGTGTGCTCGATAGCGATCTATAAACCTCCGTTCGATAGTTCGCCCCTTCTCTTGATTTCAACAATACCACAATATCGTTTGCGAGATCCGGACAATCTACATTCCTTCTCTATTAGATTCCTTGCGCATTCCGCCTATCCCTTTCATTTCTCGTCGCCATTTCCTGATCACAACGCAGTTGTAGGGCAGGGAGGAGATTCTGTCTACCTGTGTGACTCCGGTGTTGATGCTGAAGGACTCTTGGAGTTTTCCTTTGAACCTGAATGCCGTTTTTCTTAAGGTCTGTTTAGTCTATTCACTGTATGTTATATCCAAACACATCTCCTCCAAAATTTGGAACAATATCGGTCTACCTATTGAATCGTAGGCTTCCCTGAAGTACACGAATGTGGCAACGAAACAATTACTTCTCTCTCTCTCTCTCTCTCTCTCTTTGTGAGCGATTAACAGTTAGATTCAAGATCTTTTATATGCGTGATGTGCCGTCTGCGATGTATCCCTGGTAGTCACCAATGTGGATTTACTCTGTTCAGCACAAAACTCTTGGCTATATCTTATAGAACACCGGAATCAGCTATATTACTTCCTGTACTTCCCAGAATCCGTCATATCTCTTTTTTTGTTTATAGCATGTAGTCCACTAATGTCATCTGTTATTAGTACAGTTATTATCACATAACTAAAAGTATCAATGTAGACGGATTGAATAACGCTGCAAATGGTAACTACATGTCGTAATTTAGGAAATTCTGACAAATAAATACAAATGGAAACCAGCAGTCAAGCAAGTTTCCACATCACCGCTACATCAACCACAGAAAAGGCTCGTTTTAGGTTGATGAGTACATGAAACATAATATTATTTGGGTGTAGGGTTGCATAAGAATATTGGCGAAACCTGTTTCGATTATATGTGCCATTTAAGATAAAGAAGCTAAGGTAAATGCTTTTGGTCTGATATATAAAATTTCGGGCACTTAAGGTGAGCATATTCACCGCGAGAAGAAACAGACACAGCGGCTACGTTTCCATATTGGCCGAATGCAATCTCTTTGAAAGCCCTCCGGAGAAATCACTGTAGCTATCCGCAAGTTATCTCCGTTCCCGTCCCCCTAGCCTACCCTCCACCCACAACCCCACCCTTCCCGTGCCATACACTAAGAGCACACCGGAGAGCCGTTGAGAAGCTCTTATTCGACGGAGAAAGCAAGGGTGAACATTAAGCTGCGCTCTGCGCCGAGAGGTATCCCTGGGACTTGAATGTAAACGTGGCTGTGTTAAAAGCAAAGACCCACTGAGGTGTAATGGGACATAAAGTGCGAAAATAACTGAAAAATTATAAAACTATAATTAATAACTACAGAATAAATTGTGTGAATCGGATAATTAATAATTTTGAGGGAAAGACAAAGAAAGCAAAATTTGAGAAAAATGATTAATTTGTTTTCTAAGAGTACCACATATTCGAAAAAAATTGTAAATGAAATAAAACTAATAATCACCAAGCAATTGAAATAGATATGTGCTACAACAAAAGCTAAGAAAGTCGATACAGACATAAAACGAGAATGCAGCCTCTTTCTCTGCATATGTTAAGTACTTAAAGAATGGAAAATTTACAATAAAGATAGTTTTGCTGCAGGGAACAACATATAACGAACTGTTCTTCAACTACACACTGTAAGTTCCAGTTATTACTTGTGCCAGCTGTTCTGTGGAACAATTTTGTCTAATAGTATTCGTAGAAAAATCATCTGTAATATTTCAAACTGTCATGGATAATAAGTCACTTATGGAACAATAGCAAGAGATAGACATAACCAGAAAATTAAACAAGTTTCAAATTATATGTGGATCACTTATTGCCCCAGTCTCGAGAAACAAATGTTATGAAAATTTCATAGTTCCAACCAACTCTATCGTATAGTTCTGAAAGAAGAGTCATTCAGAAATCCAACGAGAACAAATTTCAGGCATCAGCAAAGAACATAGAAGAAATACGCAGGAGTGTAGTCTCTTAGAACATATCACAGAGAACGACACTAGCACAGAACTAAATGTGAAACCAGTGCTAAACCTGGCATCAGTATAAAAATCCCTTATAACTGCAAAATGTACAAGGGATGGAAGTAGAAAGACTGCTTGAAGCAATAACAACGTTTTGACCCAACGTTAGAAGATGCGAAACCAGACCACGCAAACGATGAAATCGAAACATACTAAAAACGTAATTTTCAACAGAAAATGGTGGTGCATGTTTTGTACCTGGGTACTTCCCACGTGGACTTAACAACGCTCAGTTTTTCAGGTCACAGCTATATCACTGAGAAGCAAAGAGGATGTTAGATGCCGGGTAATGACGAACAGTTTCATTTGTGAAATTGTAACAATGAGCACAGAATAAGCAAATATGTGTGTATTAATGTGGTTTACAAAAGTCCTGTTGGAATCCAAAATTACATGTTATTTATATTTTACTCTGTTAGTCAGTGAAAATTCCTTATTGGGTTGTAATGTAATTCATTAGTTAAGTTTAGACAACAACAACAACAACAAGCATCGTTTTTCCCACACGTGCATTCTTCTTGAGTGTGACTGCTATAATATTTGTTGAACACTTGTAAAAAATTAGAACTGTATGTCAGACCCATCCTCAAACCCGGATCCCTGTATTTCGCAGGAATTGCTCTATTAGTTGCGTTATCTGAGTAATTTACCTCATCAGACATCTTCAGCCTGCTCAATATCATTTCTACACCATGTTACGGTCCACGAGGTACTGAAAACTGTAGACACCCTTTCCATAGACACCCTTTCCACTGAATTTAATGAGTGTTCATGATTTTGGTACTAGCATGTAAGTAAATAAAAGTAAAAAAATATGTGTAAAAGGCTACTTTCTCTCAGTTTCGTACATCTTATACACTGTAGTTAGTTAGCTGTTTACCTGTTCCATGGATCGCAGTTTGATCACTTGTTACAATGTGTAAGGAGCCATTTTAAAAATTAGTATAATTTCTCAGTAAGAAACTTTGCAATATGCTGACCACTTACATGATTGCTTTAAAATTCGTCTTAAGTTACCGTATCTTCGAAACATTTCTCGTTGTTTTATGTAGAGTAATTATAGTTCACTATATTCAGTAATTTTTGAAGACATCTATCGGGGAGAGAGACGGGTCTTGCTAAAAGTATTTTAAAAATGGTTCAAATGGCTCAGAGCACTATGGGACCTAGCTTCTGAGATCATCAGTCCCCTAGAACTTAGAACTACGTAAACCTAACTAACCTAAGGACATCACACACATCCATGCCTGAAGCAGGATTTGAAACTGCGACCGTAGCGGTCACGCGGTTCCAGACTGAAGCGACTAGAACCACTCGGCCACTCCGGCCAGCAAAAATGGATCAGAAACAGTATCAACCGCAATAAAACACATATTTCAGTGGTTGCTGGTTTAGGTCAGAATGTGACCATCTTCAGACCGTTTATACCGCCACCGCGTACCATCGTGGTGTAACTGGTCTGAAGACGGTCAGGTTCTACCGAAACCGGCAAACCATTGTACATCAATGTCTTAATGCGGTCGAGACTGTTTCTGACTTTTAAATAACAACAGTTAATATCAGAAACACACAAACACACCCACACGTATCACTCGCTCAAGAATTTTTCTGTAGACTTAATGAAGTTGCCAGAAAGATATAATTTCAGTTTGTATTTGAAACTAAATTTAATATTTTTTAGACTTTTGACGTCACTAGAACAAAGATTTTTATGGCATTCTGTGCCACACTAAGCTAAGGCTGACTGATTTATGATGCAAGCCTTGCCTCCTTCCAGCATGATGTTTATAAATGTTACTGTTGTTTCCGCCGGCTGCGGTGGTCTAGTGGTTCTAGGCGCGCAGTCCGGAACCGCGCGACTGCTACGGTCGCAGGTTCGAATCCTGCCTCGGGCATCGATGTGTGTGATGTCCTTAGGTTAGTTAGGTTTAAGTAGTTCCAAGTTCTAGGGGACTGATGACCACAGATGTTAAGTCCCATAGTGCTCAGAACCATTTGAACCATTTTACTGTTGTTTCCGAACTGCCATTGACGGTTGACAACAAACCTCGATAGATTCTGCAGTAGACGCCGCTTATTATCCCTATTAGACGGTTAAGTGCAACTAAAACTTTCTTTCTCAATGAAGAGTTGCTCCAGGATATGGACCATGTGACTTGCATTTCAGGTTCATATTAATCGAGACCTCTGATAATTTACGTCATTCTGTTTCTTATACACTGTAAGTTTTCCCACGAATTTTTGCTAACGCTGTAATCGGGCCTTGGTCAGTACAGAATTGCATGTATCGTATTTTATTTAAATTCAATGGAAGTTAATTTGCAGAAAAACAGTTACTAAATTTCATTAAAATGTTATTTATAGTCTTGATCATTATTCTTGGATAATAAAAATAATTCATCACTGGAGCGTTAATGTATCTTTTTCAGTCTTATGGGTACTGATTATAAGTGAAATCACTATTCGATACAGACTAAAGTCCAGAGATAACTTTATGTGTGTTAGATTCGGGGCAAGAGAACGCTCTAATCATGAAGGGACGGCAAGCGTTAGTTGGAACTGTCGTAAGACGTTCAGAATTACACCAATGCTGGGACACTCCTCTTCAGAAGCCTTACAGAGTTGACAAGAACTTTCACAAATCTGAACTTAGTGTCCCACTACGGACTGTTCAGTAGCTTTCCTATGACGTCGCAAAAACTATTCTGGTCGTTATTTTACCAAATTTGGCCACGAGTCTGGTCCTGCTAGGCGGCGATACTGGATGGAGTAATTGTTAACTCTAGAGGTGGGCCGAACCAATTACAGTGTCCCTTGGCGAGAAACAAGCCAAGTATTCTGCAACTGCGGCGTAGACTGGCTAAGCAGCTCAATTTTTAACAAATTTCGTCGGTTACCGTCAAGTAATGAAATCTGGAGTCAGTCTTTCGTGGACGAATGAAGGCAGGTCGAACGGGTTCTGCGTGTGGAGCTGTAACGCCTGTAATATCTCATTATACTGCCCTTTTCAGCGTAAAAAGGTCGAGATAGATATAATAACAAACATATTTATTTCTCTCTGGACGTTCGGCTGTCTTTTTCTTTTCGGAGATGAAGACAACGCCAGAGAGATAAGTCATTTCTGTTTTGTCTTCTTAATTAGAAGGACGTAATAACGATTTGTTCCACTGTTGCATAAAAACGACGCCACTGCAATTTGGCCACCTGTTTGGGTGGCTGTTACGTCGAAAGAATATCCGAAATAATGTACATATTCAGCATGGTGTTGAGAAATCAATGAATAAAATCACCAAAGACAAAGGACATTCTAATTTTACAATATCTTACGTGTTACTAATCTCACAGACATTATGTGCTCAAGAGTAAAAATCTACACCACCAGGACCGGTGAACGGGATTAATACAAAAAAATTACTGAAAATGGTCAGGGGTAGTATTCGCCACATGCTGGCAAGAGCCATCACGGGTCGGGACGCGCACGTGTCAGTTAACGAGAGGCCATTAAGGAAGGAAGAAATACCAGATAATTAACAATCAATACCCATCACTGCAAATTCCAGACGCACTTTTAACGACTAACTCACTGGTGAATTTATTACCACGTTATCAGTTTTATGTCGAAGTTCCCGAACATTAAATACAAATATACCGCTGAATAAAAATTCAGACAGAAGATAGACCGTAACACATAGAGTACTGACATAGTAACGAACAGTACGCCGGAAACACAGTAATCAGCTCACACGTAAAGGTTGAAATCGATTTTGTGACTGGAAGACTTCCACTGGACTATACTGTATGATACTGATCAGAGAAATTGTCTGTAGTCCCACTGTGGTAATGCAGAGTGTTTGCGTGAAAGCCTGCAAAAGTTTAACAGGACGTAGAGGATGACCACTGAACAATCTGAGGTAGGGGACCTGAGGTCGGAGAAGCCAGCTTAAGGAGATAATAGAAATAAAATCACATTACTGTGTACTTTTTACATACATTAGTTACAGTTAACTGCAAATATCATCACTAATCCAGAGGACATACCACTTTTACTCTATCTTACCAAATTCACTGTAACTGAGGGCCATCAACCTCAATACAAGCATGACATCGGCGAACAAGATTCTGACGTAACCTGACAAATATCCTTGGTGTGGTCCTCATGTTGCCAGGTCCCTCGTTTCTGCTTTCCAATGAACCAGTTTCCCGCATTCGTCGATTGACAGAAATAAACACTCGTCGTGACGGATGATGCCTGTTAGGAAATCGTTCCCTGTACAGCCTTTCAGTAGCGAGATCACTGCATCGCACTTCCCCATACACAAGGTGCATTTCGGTGAGTTCTGCGAAACTGTACCGGTACTGCTCCATCGTATTGCACTGTACTTCTCTGAATGCGTCTGTCGTTGATTCATAGCAGGTTCTGCCATGGGGCAATGAAAATAAGATACAACAGAGCCACCATAAGGACAAGTAAAGTAAACGAAACTGTATCGTGACTTCCTAGTAATCAGATTCGACCTCCTTGCTTCCTTGCAGGAAATAAAGAATGTACAGTCGTGGACAAAACGAGCGAGACCCCTCGCCTTTTCGTTATGCTGATCTGCACAGCTTTAAAGTCTGCTACACAGCATTACAAGCAAAGCGACGAAGTGTTGCCAATGTACTATGCACAGGAGTGAAATTTAAAAACTATCTGAACTTTATCAGACTGTTTTCAATCGTGTGTATGACTGTACTAACGCTGATTAGCGTGTTAAACAAAACACATAAATATAAGACATGAATGAAAGAAGAAACGCTAATTAGTATGAACTGTACTAATAAAAATGAATTTCAGCTTATCGCGATTACATAACTGTCTTAGTAAGACAAAGTACCCCAGATCGTTACGAACTAGCAAAATATTATGCGCATTCGGCCGCGAAACGATCTGTGTCAACATTCAGACCAGTCATACTGGATTACCGTCGCTAACCTACCATTAAAGTCGGCAAATTTAGCAATGCGTGAAGGTTCATAACGAAATTCACTTAAAAATCATTCAGTGCCACATTTAAGTCAATTCAATTACTGACAGAGGCGGGAAAAGTAGGCAGTAACAACTATGAAATTCTACAAGAGTTTCATATTGACATCCACAGGGCGCCAGTACAGAACAAAGGTAGCAATAAAACATATTGGGGGAGCGAGAATTTCCTAAAATTGCTTTACTTACAGTCTATCTGTCTCCATCGAGCCGGCCAGAGTGGCCGAGCGGTTCTAGGCGCTACAGTCTGGAACCGCACGACCGCTACGGTTGCAGGTTCGAATCCTGCCTCGGGCATGGATGTGTGTGGTGTCCTTAAGTTAGTTAGGTTTAAGTAGTTCTAAGTTCTAGGGGACTGATGACCTCAGAAGTTAAGTTCCATAGTGCTCAGAGCCATTTGAACCATTTTTGTCTCTATCGAGATTAGAACCGAAAACAAACCAGACCTCCCTTGCAGTAGCAAACACCTTTTACTACACTAGCAGAGAACGCAGGAAAACAGCCCTCTCTTATTACCCCAGCCGGCCGCGGTGGTCTCGCGGTTCTAGGCGCTCAGTCTGAAACCGCGCGACAGCTACGGTCGCAGGTTCGAATCCTGCCTCGGGCATGGATGGGTGTGTCCTTAGGTAGTTAGGTTTAAGTACTTCTACGTACTAGGGGACTAATGACCACAGATGTTAAGTCCCATAGTGCTCAGAGCCATTTGAACCATTATTACCCCAGACAGGAATAAGCCGGCAATTTCGCAATGAAAATGGCAAAATGATCTGCAGTTTCTGCTGCATAGAGCTTTCCGGACTCAAAAACATGAATTTTCTACCTTTATGTCACCGCTTGTGTGACACTCATTCTGGATGTTTATCGAAATAACAAAATACTGTTATTAGCTAGTAAATTTAATAAGATAATTCTGCACCACCCCAGGAAATAAACGGCGACCTAGCTGCCAAAAGCATTCTACAATGTTTCGAATCCTCCATTAGATCGCCACAGCCAGAAAACTTTCATTAGCCGAAGTGTTTCTTAAGCTAGCAAGCAATGGGAATGCTCGCACTTCTAAAACGCGGTGACATTAATACTGGGATCTGAGTTAACATGTGTAGGCAAATGGATTTTATTTGCATTCCTGTAAACGTGACTTGGATCGAAAGCGTAGCTGTGATTAATAAGCGGACTGCAACTAGAACATTTCGAATAAAGAGTAAGTGGAATTATTTATGCCGCCCTCATCTTCAGTAATTGTCGTAGCTATTTTCGTTGTTAGGATTTCGTCACCTAAATAGGTAAAAATTGAACACACTAATCAGCATTAATATAGTCTTACACATGATTGAAAACAGTCTGACAAAGTGCGGATAGTTTTTAGATTTCACACCTGTGCATAGTATGTTGGTAGAACTTCGTCGCCTTACCTGTTACGCTGTGTAGCAGACTTTAAGGCTGTGCGGATCAGCATAACGAAAAGGCGAGTGGTCTCGCTCGTTTTGCCCACGACTGTACATATAAATAACCAGCACAGCATGTGTAAACTTGTACGAATGTTAGTTGTAAATGTGCTGGAAAATAGTAACGCTAGACAAGTTTACTACCATATCTCCTTAAGGTGACTTCTCCGACCCATGTTCCCTATCTCAAATTCTTCAGTGGAGCATTCTCTATGTCCTGTTACGTCTTTGCACGCTCTTACGCAAACACCCTGTATATTTGTAGTGAGTAGCTACATCGGTTGCCAAATTTGAATAATTTACGACAGCGATGAGGTGCCGTTGGAACAGTAACACCAGATCTCAATTCTTATGCAATATGTCACGTGAAGTGAAAGTTACAAGACGTAAAGCTGTTATTTAGTTTTAAGGAATCTGGCGGTGTGTTCTTAAGACAATTTGTTGTTGTCTTCAGTCCAAAGACTGGTCTGATGCAGGTCGCCTCGCAAGTCCATACTGTGCAAGTCTCTTCATCTCTTCATAACTACTGCGACGTCCATTCATGAATCTGCTTAGGGCAATGGAGTCTTAATCACTCTCTGCAATTAATTCACCCCACACTTAACGTTAATTGCCAACTTAACTATTTATCGGTGTCTCAAATGTGTCCGACCTATGAATCCCTCTCTTTTAATCAAGTTGAGCTACAAATATCTTTACTCCGTGGCTCGATTCAGAATTTCTTTATCGGTTTCCTAATCTACCCCTTCTAACCTTGAGCATTCTTCCACAGAACTTCATTTCGCTAACGCCCGTTCTCTTCTTCTCTGAACTGTTTACCGTCCATGTTTCACTTCCATATCAGATTACATACCAAATATTCCCACAGATGCTTTTCGCACACTTAAATTTATATTCGATGACGATATATCTTTTTTTTTTAATTTTTCTTGTGTATGATCAGTCTGTATTTAATATTCTTTTTCCTTTTGCTATATTCAGTCATTTTGCTACTTAAGTAGATCAACTAAACCAATACTGTTCCTGAACAAATAACGTCATAATCGCCGGAGGTACTCTCGGTTACTGTTGCTCGACTTTTGTTCACGTTCATATGATAACCTCTGTTCAAGACATTACCCATTCCATTAAAGCCATTGGCGAAGTTCTTTGTTGTCTCTGACAGAATTATGATGTCCTCAGAAAACCTCACAGTTCTTGTGTTTCTCTCTAGACTTTTACTTCTTTTCCAAGTTCCTCCAATGTTTCCTTCACAGCTTGCTCAATGGGCAGACTGAACGACAGGAGGGGAGAGACTAGAATCTTCTCTCACTCCCTTCTAAATTACTTCCTCCCTTTCCTGCCCCTTGACTGTTACAACACCAGTCTCGTTCCTGTACATATCGTAGATTACCTTTCGCTCCCAGTATTTCATCCCTGCTATTTTCAGAATTCCAATAATGTATTCCAGTCAACATTGTCGAAAACTATTTCTAAATCTACAAATACTACTTACATCAGTCTCTAATAGCGTCAGTACTGCCTCCTGCATTCCTACATTTCTGTAGAAACCAAGTTGCTACCACCTTACATCAGCATCTACCAGTCTTTCCATTATAGATAATTCGAGTTATTATCTTGCAACCACAACTTATTGAACTAATGGTAAGGTACCAATCACACTTGTAAACATGTGTCTTCATTGGCACTGGGAATATTACATTTTCTCGCAGTATGTAGGTATTCCCTTGTTTGATGTACCCTGCATGCTAGCTGAAACGTTTATGTCATAGTCGGTTCTGCCAAGAATGTTAATAACTGAAGACCTTGACCCGTAAACAATGTAAGGGACATCTTGGTTGTAAAGTTTCTTAAAATCTCATAAATATGTTATTTTAAGTACATCCATCATAGTATTTTTTTATTCAGACAGGACGTTGATTCCAAATATTTCTAGATCAACGACATATTTTTAAAACCGTAAATTTTATCCTGGTTGCTTGACCCTGTTTTCTTGCAAACTGAGTGCAGTAGACATAACATGGGTTAGCACTGACTTTTCAGTATTTCTTGCATGGCAGCTTCAAAAAACCTTACTGTGAAACAAAAACACAACTTTAGAAGGCCCGAATTGTTTCAGTTCATCCTAAGACATGCATTATCAACTATTGCAATAACAGAGAGTAAAAATCTCAAAAATTAATCTATGGTTGAACGGAATACGGAATTAACATTTTGTCGCCTTACTACAACGCATGAATGATGTTGAGGATGATCCTTAAGATTTCTGCTATCACACTGTCACGTAAATTCATGTAAACTATGGCAACGAATACAACACTTTTGCTCGCTTAAATAATTATTCGCATTTACCTGATTAGCAACAACTTCTAAAGCGCTTTTGCGTTCAGGAACATATTCAGAACTTAATCTCTGTCACATTTAGCCACACCAACCTCTGCTTTGTACAAATCGTCCCCGAAGCATTTTTCTGGCATGAGTGCTGCACACTTTACTACTGCTGGCAGCCATATTCCCAGCACTTACCACTGTTTACATCCATACGTCCTGACGAAGTGCCGTAATTGAGAGTTTGAAATTAGAGACAGAGAATCCATTTTTCGGGTTATATGAAAAAACACATCACGTAGCATATTTTACACGCAATAATTTTGTTTCTCGTCGAATGTCCCTTGCCACCGTTTACAACCGAAGTCTTGAATTATAAGACACTTTCCTTGAAAGAATGGAACATCTTTGTTGCACCTTCTTGGTTGGTAAGCTTGATAACGCCAAGGATGGTATCAAGAATTTCAATAATGTGCAGCATACAGTTCTTTGTTGACAGCCGTCTAAATTGATTAGTGTGTCGACTGCGACTGAAAATGAAGAAAATCGAGTTTCGTGCTGTTATTGAACATCTTCATGTGAAGGGTTGGACTGCCTGGCAAATTAAAACAGAAGTGGGTGACGTTCATGTGGACTCTGCACCATCATTGAAGACCATTTACTTTTGGATCAATGCGGTCGGACAAGCGACGAAGACGAAGCGCGCTCCGACGGTCTAGTTCAGATCACCACAAAGGAAATCACTGACAAAATCCGCGATATGATAATGCAAGACCCCAGAATAAAAATTCGTGAGATTGTTGAGACAGTAGGTATCTCAGCTGAGTGAGTGCATAAAATCCTGCACGGAAAATTGGCAATGAAGAAGAGGGTTGCGAAGTGGATGCCATGATTGCGCACAGTCCATAGAAGCTCGAAAGGCACAACATTTCAACACAGTGTCTGGTGATGCTTAATTCCAATCCGTAAGATGTTTTTCGCCAGTTTTTTGACGAAACCTAGATCTGTCACTGTGCACCAGAGTCAAAACGGCAGTCAAACCAGTGGTCAAAGGGCGGTGAAAGTGCAAGAAGAAGGCAAAGACCATTTCGTCACCTGGTAAATGATAGATACTGTTTTTTTGGAATTCCCAAGGAACAATCATAGATTACATGGAAAAAGGCAGAACCCTAACTGGACCCTATTATGCTGCGCCGTTGGATTGTCTGAAACTTACGTTGGCTGAAAAAAGATCAAGGTTGGCTTGCAAAAAAGTACTCTTTCACCAGGACAATGCACTAACCCACACATCAGCGATAACAACGGTGAAAGTGCCTGAATTGGGCTTTGAATTGGTTCCTCATTCACACTATTCACCAGAATTATCCTCAAGTCACTCCTTCCTGTTCCGTAACTTGAAACTTTGGTTTTTCTGGGAAAAAATTTTCATCAAGCGAGGAAGAAATTGTAGTGAACGAGTATTTTGCAGAATTTGACAGAACCAATTTTTACGATGGGATGAAAAAATCTGGAAGATCACCGGGCCAAGTGTATATCCCTCACATGGGGCTCTGTCGAGAAGAAAAGTGAGCTTTTTACGAAACAAACATTTTTCTTGCTTTTTTGCGTGATTTATCAAACCATCCTCGTGTCACAAATGGAGTTTTTCGATTTATATCTTTCAGAGGATGGTTAGATTCTTCTCTGAGTATTGTATCCCCCGTCACATCTTCATTCACTTCTTCTCTTTACATAATGTTGTCTGTATTTCCTTTATACAGCCCTTGTATGCGATCCATCCATCTTTCGGCCTTCCTTTCTTTGGTCAGTACTGCCTAGCCACCTGAAATATCGATGTTCGTATAGTTTTATTGCGGCTATAACATAAAAATTCAACACTGTGAACGGCTTTATGAACTCATTTCTATCAATTTATTTTACGATTGCAATTTTCGTTGCATATTTTGCATTACATATAGAACCTACAGATTCACTTTGCCGTAGGAATAGATAAGTAATATGAAGTTTATACAGAAAATTTGCATTGCACATGATAATGGTACGTAATAGTTGAAAAGTGTTTTGTGTACCGTGGGATTAATCTAGCATGGATACTGCCTGTGCAAAAGTATCGGGAGACCTATTAGTGACACTACTATGAGGGCTGGAACTCTGCTAGGGTAACTTTCAGTGACATGTCCGTATGTGTGTAGAAGAATGACTATACATTATTCCTCAGCAGCTGAAACGAGAGAAGGTGCTGACATTGGGAGCTTGGGTCTGAGCGACGTAGACCTTCTGACTCATCCCAAAAATGTTCCACTGGTCTGTGGTCGGGCTCCGGGCAGGCCAGCGAATTTCAGGAATGTTATTGTCCACCAACGGTAGTCTCAGGGATGTGGCTTTATAACAGGGCGGATTGTCATGCTGATGCAAACCATCATTGTCTCCGAACAGTTCCTTTACGTAGTACACAATGCGGTGAAATGTATTCCTGTCCTTTCCCATTTAGAGTATCTTAAGCGCAGTGTGGCGACCACATTTTAAGTACGAGAAATAACCCCATACCGCAACATCACTTCCTCCGTACTTCATTGTTGACACTACACACGATAGCAGGTATCGTTCCCCAAGGATTCACCAGTACCAAATCCTCCCATCGGTAAGCCACAGGGTATAGCGCGATGGATCACTCCCAGTTAACCGTTTCCAAATAATTTACAGTCTGGTAGCATCGCTCTCTACACCACCTCAAGAGGCGCTTAGGACTAATTAAAGAAATATAAGGCTTATGACGACCATTGTACCCCCCTTTTTTTTTATTTCGTTGGGCACAGTAATTGTGCTAGGTGTACTACTTGTAGCCCTTTGGGACTCACGACTAATACCTTCCGCTAGCTTCGTGGTTCAATGCTCGACGTCCACGTCCATCAGTACATGAAGTCTGTCTTGTCGTGGTTTAGCTGCGCTTGTTCCTTCCCGTTTCCACTTCACAATCACATTAACAAATTAACAACAGTCGACTTGAGCATCTTTATGACGGCTGCACTGTCCATGATGCATTTGTTAGTCAGGTGTAGGAGTGCCAGATTAAAAAAAAAAAAAAATCCCATCCTCGCCGTTACATTTGTCTGGACATTTTTCCCTAAAAGGCCGACTACTTGTTTTAAATAGAAATACCGTCAATTGCGAAACTGTATTTTTTGCGTGATCAAATTTCAACGTACTTAAATTGAAACAGAGAGAAAGAGAGAGATGCGTATTCAAATACAGAGATATGTAAACGGACAGAATACGGCGCTGCGGTCGGCAACGCCTATATAAGACAACAAGTGTCTGGCGCAGTTGTTAAATCGCTTACTGTTCCTATAATGGCGGGCTATCAAGATTTAAGTGAGTTTGAAAGTGGTGTTATAGTCGGAGCACGAGCGATGGGACAGAGCATCTGCGTACTACCATTTCACGAGTGTATCGTGAATATCAGGAATCCGGGAAAACATCAAATCTCCGACATCGCTGCGGGCTGAGAAAGATTCTGCAAGAATTCTCGTTTCAAATTGTAGCGAGTAGATGGACGTGTACGGGCGTGGAGACAACCTCATGAATCCATGGACCCTGCATGTCAGCAGGGACTGTCCAAGGTGCTGGAGGTTCTGTAACAGTGTGGGGAGTGTGCAGTTGGAGTGATATGGGATCTCTGATACGTGTAGATACGACTCTGATGGTTGACAGGTACGTAAGTATCCTGTATGATGGCCTGCATCCATTCATATCCATTGAGATTCCGACGGACTTAGGCAATTCCAGCAGGACAATGCGACACCAGACACGTCCAGAATTGCTACAGAGTGACTCCAGGAATACTCTTCTGAGTTTAAATATTTCCGCTGGCCACCAAACTCCCCAACAATGAACATTATTGAACATACCTGGAATGCCTTGCAACTTACTGTTGAGAAGAGGTCTCTACCCCCTCGTACTCTTACGGATTTGTGGACAGCTCCGCAGGATTCAAGGTTTCAGTTCGCTACAGCACTACGTCAGACATTAGTCGAGTCCGTGCCACGTCGTGTTGAGGCACTTCTGAGTGCTTTCGGGGGCTCTACATGATATTAGGCAGGTGTACCAGTTCTTCGGTTTTTCAGTGTATGTCAAAAGAAACCAAACAAAGTACACAGTCATCTATTCTTCTGGGTCAAAAATGAAAAAAGTATTCAATAACTTGGTCATTTTAATTAGACTGGTAATGAAATAAATATAATATGTATTTAAGCATTAATATTTCTCATTTGAACCTATTTTATCAAGTACGTCATTTTTCCTGGAAATCATTTTGTGGCACTCTTAACAGTATAATTTTAAAGAAAACAACAACACCAACAACATCGTTCTCATTGTTTCAGATCGCAATTTGTTGCGTTCCTCTGTTCGTTCAGAGTTGATGAAAGACATTGGTATTATGGCCTGGAAATGAAAAGTAATAGTCTACCAGTTTCAAAAACTACGAATAAAATTCTTCATTCTGAACGTGTGCGACGACGTGCCAGATTAGCCAGAGCGCTAATGCACTGCCTCCAGGACTCGGGTAAGCGCGCCGGCGGATTAACGACGAGGGGCAGTGTGCCAGCCAGCCTGGATGTGGTTTTTTAGGCGGTTTTCAACGTTCACCTAGGTGAATGCCGGGCTGGTTCCCACGTCCCACCTCAGTTACACGACTCGCAGACACTTGAAAAACGTTCGCACTATTTCATAGTTTACAGCAGACACAGACAGCTGGGTTACACTAATTCCGTCCCAGGGGGTACGGGGTGGCGACAGAAGGGCCATGTGGCCACCCTCTGACACTAACATCGAAAAATTCATAGAAAAAGGCCGACCCCAAGTTGAAATGGGGAAAAAGTCCCAAAGAAAATGACAATGATGATTTTGAACTTGTGCGACGCGCGCGCATGGCCGGGCGAGGCAGGATGACCTCGGCTGATAGACACACACTGCTTCACCTTGCTCGCTCTGCGCATAACGTGGGTGTGGCTGTGTGTGTTTGGCCTACGCAGGAAAACATAACACAGACATAAGAACAGCACTGGTTGGTTATCCTACATATCCTTACAATATATAACCTTATCCCTTCTAATACTATTTGCACTTATCTCATTAACTTAGAACGGGTTTTTGCCGTACGTCCTCTACCTTACCGCTAAACTCCCAGACGGCTGACTTGTATATATTTGGCAGGACACGAGCGTAAAAAGCTGGAATGTCCGGTTAAAGCCGGACACCCGGAAACTCTACTCAGGTACAGCTAGTGCCTAGTCCACTTTCAACGTCACTGAGCTCTCCTAACCGACCCTTTCTGCTGTTAATTCTTCCCTACTGACAACACAATACTACCTCGCCTCCTGTTGTATTGGCGGGTCCGTATCCCGTGACATCTAGTAGCCAATTATGTAGGTGTGTCCGGATACTATAGTCAGTGTACACTGAGGTGACCAAGGTCATGCAATAGCGACGTACACGTGTCCAGATGGCAGTAGCATCGCATATAAAGATATGAAAGGACATAATTGGAGGAGCTGTGATTTGTATTCAGGTGATTCACGTGAAAAGGTTTCATACGTGATTATGTCCACTAGACGGGAAGTAACAGACCCGGAGTAGGAGTTGTAGCTAGACATATGGGACGTTTCATTTCGGAAACTCGTAGGGAATTAAATATTTCGAGAATCACAGTGTCAAGAACGTGTCGAGAATACCAAATCACAGGCATTACCTCTCACCACAGACAACACAGTGCCCGACGACCTGTACTCAACGAACGAGAGCAGCGGCGTTTGCGTAGAGTTGTCAGTGCTAACAGACAAGCAACACTGCGTGAAATAACCGCAGAAATCAATGCGGGTCGTGTGACGGACGTATCCGTTCCGGCACTGCGGTGAAGTTTGGTGCTAATGGGCTATGGCAGCAGACGACCGTCGCGAGTGCCTTTGCATACCGTACGACATCGCTGGCAGTACCTCTCCTGGGCCAGTGACCGTATCAGTTAGAACCTAGACGCCTGGATAACCGTGGCCTGGTCGAATGAGTCTTGATTTTAGGTGCTAGCAGCTGGTGGTAGGTTTCGATGTGGTGTAGACCCCACGAAGCCTTGCAACCATTCTGTCAACATGGCAATGTGCAAACAGGTGGTGACTACATAATGTGTGGGCTGTGTATACATAGAATGAACTGGATCTTCGATTATGTTCGGCTACTTAAAGACCATTTGCAGCCATTCATAAATATCATCTTCCCAAACATGCCTGAATTTTTGTAGAGACAATGAACCATGTCACCGGGCCACGATTGTTCGCGATTGGTTTGAAGAACATTCTGGACAATTCGAGCGACTGATCTGGCCACCCAAATCGCCGACCTGAATCCCATCGAACATTTGTGGGACATAATCGAGAAATCATCTCGTGCACAAAATCTTGCACCGGCAACACTTTCGCAGTTGTGGATGGCTGTGGAGGCAGTATGGCTCAGCGTTTCTGCAGGGACTTCGAATGACTTGAGGTCCATGCCACGTCGAGTTGCTGAAGTACGCCGGGAAAAAGGAGGTTCGACACAATAGTAGGCGTTATCCCGCGACTTCTGTCACCTAAGTGTGCGGCGCCTGTATACCACGTGTAACCTTGAGTGGGCCTCCAGCTCTCACACGACCCTGTGTCCGGAGCTGGCGCCTGGGCGAGGTCGTCCCTGGTGCCTCGGACTTTGGTGGCGAAGCCGCGGCAGCAGTGAAAGTGGTGCGCGCTTCGCTTTCGCTGGCGGCGAAACCGGCTCGAGTGCGGCGGCTGAAGCAGCAGCAGGAGCAGCTTTCCACGGTCAGTGACTTGTGTGTGTTCGAGTGGTGGTAGAGGGCGGGGGGGGGGGGGGGGGGGGGGGAGCCACACGTGGCCGCGTGACCGCTAAAACAGCCGAGCAGCTGGCAGCTGGCGCAGCGGCAAAAAGCAGCCGGCAGGCGGCAGCTGCAGCTGCGGGCACATACAGCTGGCCACTCAAAGCCTGGGCAGGATGTCTGCTCACGGCGGGCACGAACTGCCGAATCCCCGTTTCGATACAAAGGCACGAGCGACTTTCTGGTCAAACTCGACTACTAGTGTTGGGTGTGCGTCACTTGTTTCCGTGTAAATCAGTCGCCAATCACGTTTCAACTGGAAAAACGACGAGAGTGATCAATTGACTGTGCCGCGTGTGTAGTTCTACATTATTAAGTAACGTGCAGACTGGGCGTGCACAGTGTCAGGTTACTGTGGCGTCATCTGTTAATATCGGAAGTTCACCGAACCCGTTAGTCCAAAACATTTACAGAGTGCATTAATAAAAAATGGAGAAAAGTCCAGACGTTGCCTTTAATTCTTCAAGTGCTCTACACAAAGAGACAGAATACCATAAAGAGGCAACACCGCCACCAGAGAAAACAAATTGAACCAACCTGCACCATGTGTTTGGATGTCGAAAAAAAGGGGCGTGGTACGTGGCACTGCGTAAGGAAATAACGAAATTTCAGCCTTTAGAATTTAATTGTTCTAGCCACAAACTATATTACCTCTGAGTATATTGCACTAACACTTTACATATAACGTTTCTTGACAATGTTTGTAACTTTCATTTAAATAGTGTAACGCCAGATGGTAAGTAACAGAGCATTTACAAATAAAAGGCACGGACTGTAAAATTTAGTTCAGGATCAATCTTCGTCTGTTTCAGTACACTCTTTTCTTGATAAAACTTCCTAAGATTCACAAAGGTTTCCGAGACGTACGTTCAACAGAAACATTGAGGTAATTTCTATTGTGTGTACCATTCATTTGACTTTCAAAGTAAACCTAAGTGACTATGAGCAAGGAAACACCAACCCTCACGGCACATACACTGAAGCGCCAAAGAAACTGGTATAGGTATGCGTATTCAAATGCAGACCGAGCGAGGTGGCGCAGTGGTTAACACACTGGACTCCCATTCGGGAGGACGATGGTTCGATCCCGCGTCAGCCTTCCTGATTTAGGTTTTTCGTGATTTCCCTAAATCGCTTCAGGACCGAGCGAGGTGGCGCAGTGGTTAGCACACTGGACTCGCATTCGGGAGGACGACGGTTCAATCCCGTCTCCGGCCATCCTGATTTAGGTTTTCCGTGATTTCCCTAAATCGTTTCAGGCAAATGCCGGGATGGTTCCTTTGAAAGGGCACGGCCGATTTCCTTCCCAATCCTTCCCTAACCCGAGCTTGCGCTCCGTCTCTAATGACCTCGTTGTCGACGGGACGTTAAACACTACCCACCACCACCACCACCACCATCGCTTCAGGTAAATGTTGGGATGGTTCCTTTGAAAGGGCACGGCCGCCTTCCTTCCCCATCCTTCCCTAATCCGTTGAGACCGATGACCTCGGTATGAGGACATTTGCCACGCCGGACATTTGCCACGCCGGACATCTGCCACGATTTTACCTGCTCCGAAGGGTTGGGCCCCTTTTCTCCCCCTCCTCCTCCTCACCCGCCGCCCGACACCTGGAACTGCATTTAGTTGCTTCACTTTAGTGTCACTGTCATCACTAACATTACCGTCGCTGTCACGCAGTAAAGGTACTTACTGAGCCTTTCCGTTGGTTTACTTAACATAGGACCAGAATCTCTTTGGATTTTCCGCCACATTCCGTTGTGGAAACTATTACATACATCTCGCACTGAAATCCGCACCAAATTTCGAGCCCCAATAAAACTTCGCCAATCTTGGAGATTTTGCGTTCGTCTAAATTATACGTGCCTTTTTGGTGCTCCTGCAGAAGCTTTCTGTCCTGTTTTGTGTACCATGGGGGATCACTTCCGTATCTTATTAATTTATTTGGTATGAATCTCTCGAGTGCTGTGATACTATTTCTTTGAACTTAAGCCACATATGGTCTTCACTTACATAGTTTGGAAGGATTGGAGACTGTCTCTTAGAAAGACACCTACCGAATTTTTAGCTTCTTTTATAGACACATATATTTCGCGTTTAGTTTTGGTGAATTTCTTTGTTACGGAATTGAGCCTCGCTACGACTGTGTGTTCACTAATCCCTGTATCCGTCGTTATGCTCAGGATTATTTGTGGCTAAGAGGTCAAGTGTGTTTTCGTAACCATTTACAATTTGAATGGCCTCCTGAACTAATTGTTCAAAATAACTTAAAAAAAAGCATTTAGAACAATTACGGAAGTTGTTTTCTATCTACAATAGTGTCTGGAAAAGTATTTTTGTATACATACGGAAGGTAGATTGAAGTCACTGCCAACTATAATTGTATGAGTAGGGTACCTGTTTGTGATGAGACTCAAGTTTTCTTTGAATTGTTCAGCAACTGTTTCATCTGAGACCGGGACTCGGTAAATGGAGCCAGTTATTAATTTATTCCGGTTGTCGAATATAAACTCTGCCCATACTAAGTCATAGGAACTATCTACTTCAATGTCGCTTGTGAGCTGGAACACACATGACATTATTTTTCCTTAAGTTGTGCTTCTTGTTTCTGTTGTGCAGATCATTACAATTATGGCTTTTCCCTCCAAAACCTAGGATGCTTTCTCTGTGACCCTATAAATATCAGAGCTAAACAATGTAGAA
The DNA here is from genome assembly GCF_023864345.2 of Schistocerca serialis cubense. Lineage (NCBI taxonomy): Eukaryota > Metazoa > Arthropoda > Insecta > Orthoptera > Acrididae > Schistocerca > Schistocerca serialis. The sequence continues at coordinate 259,131,029 of NC_064644.1, read as the reverse complement.
TAACAACGTACGTTACAAGCACAGCATTCTGTATTACTTCATTTCCTTATTTCTAACATTTTAAAATTGTACGTCGACTTTAGATGACATGTCAGTCATAGATGTTCTTATCTCTATTTAGTGAACGTATTTTCAGTCATGTTTTGAACATTGTCTCGCTACACCTTATTAACTAATGTTTCGCCGCAAGGCATATCGGATTTTAGAGAATAAATTAATATGGAGTATGTCGTTCTTCTTTTCAAACATTCACATACCCATTTCTTCTTTCCTTATTGTCTTTTGGGCGTGCAGTTGTAGTAATTAAAGTAGGCATAAATGCAGTGATCAAAAAGAAATGATTAGCGTAGATTTGCATTCTCTTTACATCGTTCCTTTCTTGTTGCTCCCATGGCGATGGACTGTTTCTATCGCAATCAGTAAGCATGAAAGGAAGCTACCGTACAGACAGGGGATTTATATTTATACTTGGCAGAACTAATTACATACTGACATAATCATCGGTATTGCTTTCGTTTCCCAAAAGTTATAAATATTTAGATTTCGGAAGAGAAAGTCTGTATTTCACCAAGATGTCGAAGAAGAAGGTGCCTTACGTACTGGTTGTATCGAGTAAGATGTGGAGACGGCGGTTTGAAAGCGGACAGAAGAAGTACGAGGAAGGGCGTCCCTTACCTGAGGGATTGCTACTCAATCTACCTGCCGAAGGGGCAAATGTGGCAAAGGTCCGGCGTGGCAAATGTCCGGCGTGGCAAATGTCCGGCATTCATGACCTCGCAGTTTGGTGTCCTCCCCCAAATCAACCCAAATCAAATACAGAGGTAAGTAAACAGGCAGAATTCGGGGCTGCTGTCGGCAACGCCTATGTAAGACAGCAAGTGTCTGGCTTAGTTGTTTGACCGGTTACTACTGCTACAATGGCAGGTTATCAAGATTTAAGTGAGTCTGGATGTATTGTCATCGTCGGCGCACGAGCGATGGGACACAGCACCTCCGACGTAGCTATGAAGTAAGGATGATCCCGTACGACCATTTCACGAGAGTATCGTGAATATCAGGAATCCGGTAAAACATCAAATCTCCAACATCACTGCGGCCGGATAAAGATCCTGCGAGAAGGGGACCAACGACAACTGAAGTGAATCGTTCAACGAGACAGAGGCGCAGCCCTTCCGAAAATTGCTGCAGATTTCAATGCTGGACCATCAACAAGTTACAGCGTGTGAATCATTCAACGAAACGTCATCGATATGTGAGGTCTACTCATATACCCTTGATGACTGCACGACACAAAGCGTTACGCTTCGCCTGGGCCCATCATCACCGTCATTGGACTGTTTGAAAACATGTTGCCTGATCGAACGAGTCTCGTTTCAAATTGTATGGAAGTGTACGGTATGTAGATAACCTCATGGGTCCCTGCATGTCAGCAACGAACTGTTCAAGATGGTGGACGTTCTGTAATGATGTTGGGCGTGTCCAGTTGGAATGATATGGGACCACTAATATGTCGAGATACGACTCAGGCAGGTGACACGAACGTAAGCATCCTGTCTGATCACCTACATCCATTCATGTCCATTGTGCATTTCGACGAACCTGGGCAATTCCAGCAGGTCAATGCGACAACCCAGACGTCCAGAACTGCTAAATGGCGGCTCCAGTAACACTCTTCCGAGTTTAAACACTTACGCTGGCCACCAAACTCGCCAGACATGAACATTATTGAGCAAACTTGGGGTGCCTTGCAACGTACTGTCCAGAAGAGATCTCCAGCCCCCGCACTCTTACAGATTTATGGACAGCCCTGCAGGATTCATGGTGTCAGTTCCCTACAGCACTACTTCAGACATTAGTCGAGTCCGTGCCACGTCGTGTTGAGGCACTTCTGAGTGCTCGCGAAGGCCCTACACGGGCAGGTATACCAGTTCTTCGGTTCTTAAGTGTATTTCAAAAGAAACCATACAAAGTAAACAGTGATCTATTCTTCTGGGACAAAAATGAAAAGGAATAACTTTGTCATTTTAATTAGACTTATAATGAAATAATTATAATCAGTATTTAAGCATTAATATTTCTCATTTGAACCCACTTTATCAAGAACGTCATTTTTATCGTGGAACTTTTAACAGTATCATTTTAAAGAAAACAACAACAACAGCAACAACACAATTGAGATTGTGTCGGATTGCAATTTGTTGCGTTCCTTTGTTCGTTCAGAGTTTATGAAAGAGAATACCCTTTCAACATTGGTATAATGCCCTGGAAATGTAAAGTAATAGTCTACCAGTTTCAAAAATTACGAATAAAATTCTTCATTTTGAACTTGTGCGACGAACCGCCAGGTTAGCTGAGAACGCTAATGCACTGCTTCCAGGAAGCGGGTAGGCGCGCCGGCTCTGAATCGAATCGCCTGGCGGATTTACGACGAGGGCCAGTGTGCCAGCCAGCCTGGTTGTTGTTTTTCGGCGTTAGGCGTTAAATATCGCAAATTCCTATTAAATAAGGGTTGGACGCAAACGTTAGGCTATGCTACATGTCAATCTGTACCACACTTCAGGGACATGTCTAGCCATCTAAATTTACACTAGTGTCCAAAATTAAACCAGCAAACCGCTATTTGTTCGCCCTGTGTCTAATTCATGATATAATCGTACAAAATGTCAACATGTGTCCGTACGATCGTGTTCTGCACGAAAGATGACATTCCGGTCAACGGACAAAAAATGGTTCAAATGGCTCTGAGCACTATGGGACTTAACATCTATGGTCATCAGTCCCCTAGAACTTAGAACTACTTAAACCTAACTAACCTAAGGACATCACACAACACCCAGCCATCACGAGGCAGAGAAAATCCCTGACCCAGCCGGGAATCGAACCCGGGAACCCGGGCGTGGGAAGCGAGAACGCTACCGCACGACCACGAGATGCGGGCTCAACGGACAACCACGCCAACTATGACCTCAGGACATCTATCAAATGGGGCAATGATTGACGGTTAGTTGCACATCCACAACCGCTGTGTATGCATTCACAGATAATGTGGTATGGCACAGAGAAAACTTCTTTTTTTCATCAGTCTTCTGACTGGTTGGATGCGGCCCGCCACGAATTCCTCTCCTGTGCTAACCTCTTCATCTCAGAGTAGCACTTGCAAACTACGTCCTTAATTCCAGAATGAGATTTTCACTCTGCAGCAGAGTGTGCGCTGATATGAAACTTCCTGGCAGATTAAAACTGTGTGCCGGACCGAGACTCGAACTCGGGATCTTTGCTTTCCTCGGGGAAGTGCTCTACCATCTGAACTACCCAAGCACGACTCACGCCCCGTCCTCACAGCTTTACTTTACATCTACATCTACATTTATACTCCGCTAGCCACCCAACAGTGTGTGGCGGAGGGCACTTTACGTGCCACTCTGTTATCTCATTTTCCTGTGCCAGTCGCGTATGGTTCGCGGGAAGAACGACTGCCGGAAAGCCTCCGTGCGCGCTCGAATCTTTCTAATTTTACATTCGTGATCTCGTCGGGAGGTATAAGTAGGGGGAAGCAATATATTCGATACCTCATCCAGAAACGCATCCTCTCGAAACCTGGACAGCAAGCTACACCGCGATGCAGAGCGCCTCTCTTGCAGAGTCTGCCACTTGAGTTTACTAAACACCTCCGTAACGATATCACGCTTACCAAATAACCCTGTGACGTAACGCGCCGCTCTTCTTTAGATTTTCTCTATCTCCTCTGTCAACCCGACCTGGTACGGATCCCACACTGATGAGCAATACTCAAGTATATGTCGAACGAGTGTTTTGCAAGCCACCTCCTTTGTTGATGGACTACATTTTCTAAGGACTCTCCAAAAGAATCTCAACCTGGCACCCGCCTTACTAACAATTTTATATGATCATTCCACTTCAAATCGTTCCGTAAGCATACTCCCACATATTTCACAGAAGTAACTCATACCAGTGTTTGTTCTGCTATCATGTAATCATATAATACAGGATCTTTCTTTCTATGTATTCGCAATACATTACATTTGCCTATGTTAAGGGTCAGTTGACACTCCCTGCACCAAGTGCGTATCCACTGCAGATCTTCCTGCATTTCGCTGCGATTTTCTAATGCTGCAACTTCTCTGTATACTACAGCATCATCCGCGAAAAGCCTAATGGAACTTCCGACACTATCTACTAGGTCATTTATATATATATTGTGAAAAAGAATGGCTCCAAACACTCCCCTGTGGCACGCCAGAGGTTACTTCAACGTCTGTAGACGTCTCCCCATTGAGAACAACATGCTGTGTTCTGTTTGCCAAAAACTCTTCAATCCAGCCACACAGCTGGTCTGATATTCCGTAGGCTCTTAGTTTGTTTTCTCAGGCGACAGTGTGGAACTGTATCGAACGCCTTCCGGAAGTCAAGGAAAACGGCATCTACCTGGGAGCTTGTATCTAATATTTTCTGGGTCTCATGAACAAAAATAGCGATTTGGGTCTCACACGATCGCTGTTTCCGGAATCCATGTTGATTCCTCAGAGTACATTCTGGGTTTCCAGAAATGGCATGATACGCGAGCAAAAAACATGTTCTAAAATTCTACAACAGATCGATGTCAGATACAGGCCTATAGTATTGCGCAGCTGCTCGACGACCCTTCTTGATAACTGGAACTACCTGTGCTCTTTTCCAATCATTTGGAACCTTCCGTGCCCCTAGAGACTTGCGGTACACGGCTGTTAGAAGTTTCGAAAGTAGGAGACGAGGTACTGGCGGAAGTAAACCTGTGAGGACGGGGCGTGAGTCGTGCTTGGGTAGCTCAGATGGTAGAGCACTTGCCCGCGAAATGCAAAGGTCCCGAGTTCGAGTCTCGGTCCGGAACACAGTTTTAATCTGCCAATTATTTGCTGGATGTAGTCCAATCTCTACAGCTCCCTCAAGTACCATGGAAGTCATTCCTTGATGTCTTAACAGATGCCCTATCATTCTGTCCCTTCCCCTTACCAGTGTTCTTCACATATTCCTTTCCTCTTCGACTCTGAGCAGAACCTCCGCATTCCTTACCTTATCAGTCCACCTAATTTTCAACATTCGCCTGTGGCACCACACCTCAAATGCTTCGATTCTCTTCTGTTCCGGTTTTCCCACAGTACATGTCTCACTACCATTCAATGCTGTACTCAAGACGTACATTCTCAGAAATTTCTTCCTCAATTTAAGACCTATGTTTGACACAAGTAGACTTCGCTTGGGCGGGAATGCCCATTTTGCCGTTACTGGTCTGCTTTTGATGTCCTCCTCGCTCCATTCATCATTGGTTATTTTATTGCCTACGTAGCTGAATTCCTTAACTTCATCTACCTCGTGACCATCAGTCCTGATCTTACGTTTCTCGCAGTTCTCATTTCTGCTACTTCTCATTTCTTACGCCTTCCTCCGATTTACTTTCAGTCCATATTCTGTACTCATTAGATGGTTCATTCCATTCAGCAGATCATGTAAGTCTTCTTCACTTTCGCTCAGGATAGCCATGTCATCAGCGAATCATATCATTGATATCGTACCTTGAATTTTAATTCCACTTCTGAACCTTTCTTTTGTTTCCATCAGTGCTTCTTTGATGTACAGACTGAACAGTAGGGGCGAAGGACTACATCCCTGTCTTGCACCGTCTCACTTCGTTCTTGATCGTCAACTCTTGTAATTCCGTTTTCTCTTTACATATTGTATATTCCCGTCTCTCCGTATAGCTTACCCCTGTTTTTCTTAGAATTTTAACATCTTGGGTCATTTTACATTGTCGAACGATTTCTCCAGGCCGACAATTCCTATGAACGTGTCTTGATTTTTCTTTAGTCTTGCTCTCATTAGCAACCGTAAGGTCATATTTGCCTCTCTGGTGCCTTTACCTTTCAAAACTGTATATTATTCTTGTCAGCCACTTGGATGCATGAGCTGTTAAGCTGATTCTGCGATAATTCTCGCTCTTGAGTTGACATTAAATGCTCAAGATTGATTTCTGACACATTTAGTAATTTGTTTCGTAAGTTCAGCAGAACTTTTGCTTTAAATATTCGCAGAATGTCCCTATGTGATATGGGTACATCCCAGTACCATGTCTCATTCAAATACACGTTGAAATACTCCTATAGACTTCCTTGCCAACTCTTAAAGGGTTCAGGAATAAAGACCTCCTTACGGATTTTCTCTTTGCCCAACCAGACCATTATTTCGATAGGAATTTCTTCTCAAACTCTTTGTAAGTCTGACAATTTTGTTTGTTGCTCAAGGATTGGCTTCTCGTTGAATAAAATCTGTGGTGTAGCAGATGTTTTGCTAAGTTGATCTCTAGTCCTCTTCAAACCCTGAATCAGGAGCTGGATAAGGTGGACAGGATCGTTCATATCATCTGTCCGTGACGTTGATAATACACCTTTAAATTACTTTTTTTTTCAGGGGCAAAAACTTGAAACTTTCTATGGTTTAACGATCTTTCATCTAATAGGAAGGATGTAAATAGAGGCACTGTTCCATTCCATATGATACATGGTTAGGAGACCCACTTGTGTGATTTATATCATTACTGTATCTTCCCTCATATGACATAGATAAAATAGTTCCATCACTTACCCTAACAACAGAGGTCAGTGTATCATGTACTCTCTGTTTAATCATTAACAGCGTCTTTTATGTTTTACTGGTTTGTGACGTGACACTATCCCGCCACTCTGGCAAATCTTTGCTTAGGGCAGTTTCAATTCAGTTCTTTGTTAATTACTTCTCCCGAACTCCGTAACTATCTGCTGAACAGCACGTGGCAGTTCTGAATCTAATCGTTTATTCATATTTGTTTCCTTACTTGGAAATTTTTTTTAGAAAGGCTTTCTCTTTGCTCATGAAATTGAATTTTATCTTAGGCTATTGCTGTTAAGTAAAACTGTCTACTTTTGATAACTAGCTTACAAACAGGTTCTTTTATTTGTACTTGTTCATCAGTTAGATGTTTTGTCTCGTCAAGAATGCTTTAATATGCAGTAGTCAATGCTATATTCTTGTATGTCACTTTAGTTGACTCGTCTTTTTGTTGTAACATTAAATTTGTTACGACAATTGTCAAGTTTGTTAACTGAGAGGATATCTCACTACGTAGCTCATTATCTTTGGAAGACATTTCATTACGCGTTTTTGCATCCTATTTGGATGACATTTCATTGTGTTTAGTGAACATTTCATTAGCAATAGCCGGTATTTCCGACGACAATTAGTATTTTACTTGATGCAGATTTGTTTTAATGCGACTGGTAAGTGAATTATTTTCTGATTTTGAGCGCCTGATTCAATTTCGTGACATGAGGTTTCTACATTCTCAATGACCGTATCAGCAAGTTCACCACCAGCATTCGATTCTATTCCATCTCGGATTTCAGTTTCAGATTTTGGGGTTATTCCTATATTTACCATTACATAAGAGGTAAAATAATTTATCTTAATGTAACATTAGCATACAAATAGTGAGATTTCTGAACAAGAATCTTCTGGTAAGATGACATTACTAGATAAAAACAATAAAGAAGCTCTGTTCCATTATGTGTGCTCTTGGCGTGAAGTCAGCCTCTTGTACAAACTGGGTACAATACTGTTAAAACTAATCACACAAAAAATTTAAAATACTGAATAAAATCTGAGATTCAATGATTACACTTGTCCAAAAAAATCTACCCTACACACAGGCAAAGGATAATAAACAATGTTGCCTTTGCCTTCCCTTACATTAAACTTTATCATTTTTCAGTATGTTTGTCATACCACACTTTTCTTAGTTTTTTATTCCACCATACATTGTAATCATGGATCGTTAAACAATTAAACGAAACTTGAAACGAACTGAAGATAGTAAATTTTCATACAAAATTTTACAGCGTATATTTTTCCTATAAGTAGGACGCAAATATTATGCTGCCTTTTACTCATACCTGTGTGGATTTTGCAAATGTTTAGAACTGAAAGTGAAACGTTTGTTAAATAATGCTGCATCACATTGACTATAGAGAGAACAACAAAATAATGAAAAAGTTGTAAGCTATGAAACTGATTGGTGGAATTAAACTTCTCGTGCTTTGTCAGATTGAAGATTAATTAATATCTATTTAATTATATGTGATTTTCGTAAATCTCAGAAATATTTAGTGATTTTTGTAACATTTTCGAAAAAAACAGCGATCCAAGTAGATAATTTGAAATAGTAATCAGTCATGATTGGAAATTTTTATTAAAAATTAAAAATCGTATGTCACTGATATGTGCGGCGACTGCGTAATCTGAATGACACAGGGCCGAGATAATTTACACCGAGGTAACAAAAGTCATGACATATCTCCTAAAATCGTGCAGTAACACTGAGGCATGTTGCCTCTATAGCTTCCACAATTGCGGAAGTGCTGCCAGTGTAGGATTTTGTGCACGAACTGACCTCTGGATTATGTGCCATAAACAGTTGATGGGATTCATGCTGGGTGATCTGGGCGGCCATATCATTCGCTTGAATTGTCCAGAATGCTCTTTAAACCAATTGCGAACAGTTGTGGCCCAGTGACAATGGTGCATTGTCATTCATAGAAATCCATCGTTTGGGAACGTGACGTGCATAAGTGTCTGGGAACGATCTCCGAGAAGCCGAACACCCAGAGGACTCATTTCATTGCATGCAAACACAACCCACACTATTACAGAGCCAACACCAGATTGGACAGTGATTTGCTGACAGTTTGGGTCATGGCTTCGTGGGGTCTGCCCCACACTCGAAATCTACCATCAGTTCTTACCAATCGAAACCTGGATTCATCTAACCAGATTAAGGTTTTCCAGTCGTCTAGGATTCAACCAACATGGTCACGGGCCTACAAGAGAAGCTGCAGGTGATGTCGTGCTGGTAGCAAAGGCACTCGCGACCGTCGGCCGCAGATATACCGCATTAACGCCAAATTTAGCCGCACTCCCCTAGCAGATACGTTCATCGTACGTCCCACATCGATTTCTGCGGTTATTTCATGCAGTGTTGTTTGTTCGTTAGAACTGACAGTTCTACGCAAACACCGTTGTTCTCAGTTGTTAAGTGAAGGCCATTGGCTACTGCGTTTCCATCGCGGAATATTAAATTCTCTAACGATTTCCGAAACGGAATTTCCCATGCGTCCAGCTCCAGCTACCATTCTGCATTCAAAATCTGTTAATTTCCGTCATGCGGCCATAATCACGCCAGAAACCTTTTCGCATGAATCACCCGAGTACAAATGACTGCTGCGCCAAAACACTGCACTTTTATGCCTTGTGCGCATGATACTACTGCCATCTGTATATGTACAGGGTAATTATCATTAAAGTTGAACTTTCAAAACAGTGTGCAACGGCCTGGCCGCAGTGGATACACCGGATCCCGTCAGATCACATAAGTTAAGCGCTGTTGGGCGTGGCCGGCACTGGGATGGGTGACCGTACGGGCCGCAATGAGCTATTACCATTTTTCGGGTTGCACTCAGCCTCGTGATGTCAATTGAACAGGAGCGGCTCCGGTCACAGAAAACCATCATAACGACCGGGAGAGCGGTGTGCTGACCACACGCCCGTCCTATCCGCATCCCGAGCTGAGGATGATACGGCAGTCGGATGGTCCCAATGGGCCACTTGTGGCCTGAAGATGGAGTGCTTTTTTCAAAACACTGTAGAAATAACACCAACGGTTAGAATGACGTCAAATTGCAACGGAATATTACCGGAAAAGGGGGAAACGTATGGCAGAAGATAAAAATAGTGTGAAAATTGATCAACAAATGGCGCTGTATGTGTCAGAATACGTAAATGCAAGCACCTGTCATGCGCACGACCCATTGAAGTTGGTATAAACATGCCGGGTATACGGATTTTCCTCCTTTCGCGTCTGCGACGTTCGTCATGACTGTCTCAATGCAGGATCGCGCTCTACTCGTAAAGCTGTATTACAGGAATGATGACTGTGCACACATCGCTCTGCAGAAGTTCCGGACACTGAAGGGTTTGAAAAAAAGCGTTGGTCCGATGACTGCCGTAGGCCTGGAGAAAATGATTCGGAAATTCGAAAAGACGGGTTCTTTTGGTGTGCAACCTGCTAGAGGGAGGAAACGAATTGATTCGACTTCAGTGGAAGCAGCCGCCACAGCAATGCAGGTGGAGACGAGTGGCCATCAAGAGACATCTGTGCTTTAGAGTTTCTCGTTCGCATGGAAGTGGACAATTATTGGTGGTGGGAGATTTTGTGGACAGACGAAGTCCACTTACATGACAGGATATGTCAATGCACAGATTTGTCGAATATGGGCAACGGAAAATCCACACGAAAATCAACCAGTACTTCATCCTGAAAAGGTCGCTGTGTGCTGCGGGTTTACGGCATCATTTATCATAGGGCCATATTTTCTCGAAGTGACAGGTGGTTCCAGTCGTGTTACCTTTACCGTCGCTGGTAAGCGCTATGAGCGTCTTTTGCACAACCACATCATTACAGCTCTTCAACAGCGTGGATGTGTGGATGGGATCATTTTTGTGCAAGATGGCGCACTTCCACACATTAAAAATCCTGCTAAGAAGCAGCTGAAGCGCCATTTCGGAAATGCTAGAATTATCAGCCGCCATTTTCCTACAGCCTGGCCGTCCCGACCATCTGATCATAGTCCGTGTGACTTTTGGCTGTGGGGCTATCTGAAAGATAATTTGTTCAGTGTTCCGACTGCAAACTTAGCTGCTTTGAAGGCAAGCATTGCGCGACACATTCTGAACGTGACCCCGGAAACACTTCGATCAGTTGTGGAACATGCTGTTCTCGATTTCAACTTGTTGCAGAAAACGGTGGACAGCATATTGAACACGTTTTGCGCCAGTCACACGGAAATTAATAATCAGATTTGATTTTGATTGATGCTCTTTATGCGGTTTTTGGTTTTAGGATGATTAAAAGCCGATTTTTCCCATTCGATGTAATATGACCCTGCCGTGATAGGTGGCTTACGTAACTAACAGTATCACCCCTGTACCCCTACGCACACTGAGTAGTACAGTTTGTTTAACGTCAAATGTACACTTTGGGCATTGTTGTATGATTCATTTGTTATTTGTAGTTGACCACTATTAAATTACGATGCTTACAGTTCGATCTATTGCTACATTTTGTAACTATTAATTTTTCTGCTGCCGTGTCGTTTTCCCCCTTGTCCGATAATATTCCGTTGCAATTTTACGTCATTCTGAGCAGTGGTGTTATTTCTAAAGCGGTTTCAAAGTTTAGTTATAATCACCCTGTATATATCGATATCCCATGATTTTAGTCTATTCGCCCATAGTCATCTCTGGCGCTTGGTGCACCACAGTTTCCTTGGTGCTAGTTGTGGATGACACCATTTTGCCATGCATGGTATGCCTTAACTACAGCAGCATGTGGACAATTTACAAACATAGCCATTTTTGAAATGCTTCCAACCTTGATCCGAAAGCCAATGAGCATGCCCTTCTGGATGTCAGATAAATCACTCCGTTTCCGCGTTACGACAATAACTGCACTGTTTTTTCGCATCCCCCAACCCACCTCTGCTAGTGCTCCTTCGTGCTGTCTGTGAGAGGTCACTGCATATCGACGTGGAACATAGGCAGTGGTCACATTAACATGACTGTACCATATAATACGAACAGTAATAACAATAACTGAAATTTCTCATAATTCGAGATGGGAAGAAGCGATATGTAGTTACTTTGAAGAAACATTTAACAGCGAATATCACATTCGATATAGTTTATTCTTGATGATGGTTTTCAATAGTTAAGACTGTCATACTCTGATCTGCAAAAATATCATGTTATCCGTCCCGTTTCATTATAGCTATATTACACATGCTATGTTGACATTATAGTGAATAATGTGTAGCACATCCTACACAGGTTTTCTAACAATAAAACCATGGTTGTCACAAATAAAAACAATGACCTAAAACAATACGTTTTGTAAATAGGGATGTCGAAACAATAACATTTCACCGATGCTGAACTGCATTACAGGGCGCATTTGTGCACATGTTTACATTTACAGTATGGATTAAATACATCAGTGAACCCACATTCCTCAAATTACACAGTCCAACTGAGGAACTCTGTACTTCAAAGGACGTTGGTGAGTCACATGTGACGTAGATGTCTTTACGGATAGCGAAGAAATGACGGCACTCACTCAATCAAATTATAAAAATTTAAACTGTTTGTGGCGCGTGTGAGGCTGAAACATCTGTGCTCCGAGGCCGCAACGCAACTGACTGAGATCATGATGCCATTGTCACACACACACACACACACACACACACACACACAGCGCCACTGTCCACAGGGGCCTGATCTATATTAACGACATAGGAGACAATCTGAGTAGCCGTCTTAGATTGTTTGCAGATGATGCTGTCATTTACCGTCTTTTAAAGTCATCAGATGACCAAAACCTTGCAAAATGATTTAGATAAGATACCTGTATGGTGCGATAAGTGGTAATTGACCCTGAATAAAGAAAAGTGCGAAGTTATTCACATGAGTACTAAAAGAAATCAGCTAAATTTCGATTACGCGATAAGTCACACAAATCTGAGAGCTGTAAATTCAGCTAGATACTTAGAGATTACAATTACAAATAACCTAAATTGGAACGATCACATGGATAATATTGTGGGTCGAGCAAACCAAAGACTGCGATTCATTGCCAGAACACTTAGAAGGTGCAACAGGTCTACCAAAGAGACTGCTTACACTACGCTTGTCCGCCCTATTCTGGAGTACTGCAGTGCGGTGTGGGATCCGCATCAGATGGGACTGACGGATGACATCGAAAAAGTACAAAGAAGGGCAGCTTGTTTTGTATTATCGCAAAATAGGGGAGATAGTGTCACAGACATGATACGAGAACTGGAGTGGCAATCATTAAAACAAAGGCGTTTTTCGTTGCGACAGGATCTTCTCATGAAATTTCAATCACCAGGTTTCTCCTCCGATTGCGAAAACATTCTGTTGGCACCCACCTACATTGGAAGAAATGATCATCACGATAAAATAAGAGAAATCAGGGCTCGCACGGAAAAATTTAAGTGCTCGTTTTTCCCGCGTGCCGTTCGAGAGTGGAATGGTAGAGAGACGGCATGAAGGTGGTTCGTTGAACACTCTATCAGGCACTTTGTTGTCAATAGGAGAATAATCACGTAGATGTAGATGTAGATGTGGATGGGAGGGATGACCTTCACAGGGCAGTGACTTGAAGATGACAGAATTCCGGGAATGGTGATGCTGATGTCAGCGAAATATAACAATCACAACTGCCTGGGCTCCAGGTACTGACGTCGACCATTCCGAAAATGATGATGTTCATGTCGTCATCGACTCCAGGAATGCTGACGGTGACATCAGCGAATTCCTAGCCAGAACTCCCCGTGCTTTCCTACCCAACAAGTGGCCCACTGGCCGAAGGCATTTGTTCACCCTATTGCACTCAGCATAGGTGCCTGACAACGTCCGAATCCTCGGGGTTGGGCGTACTTTTCCATAGAAGCGTCTAGACAGCTGGAGGAGCAGGTGGTAGGCTGACGTTGGTCCATCCGCCATGCTAGTCGGCTGCAGGGTAAAATATCTCTACTGCCAAATGAGCAATATTTATATGGGACTGGTCCATGCTGGTCATGCTACTGTACTGGTTTCTTTCCCCAGCTCATAACATCTCTATCGCCCGGGCGTGGGGCAATCAAGCCATCTGAGTAACAGCTGCTCCATCTTTTTGCTGCGTCCGTAATTTGGCCCCCAGACCGCCCAGCCTGGCTAAGGGGTGTGGTAATCAGTTCGTGGTGCGCCTGTAATACTTGCAACATTAGCGGTCTCCCCTTGTTGAAATTCCACCTGGCTGCTAAGGCTTGACTGGATTTCCTCAGCTTCTTGCGTTGCCGTGAATGGTGTATCAGTTTTTACACGGCTGCTTTAAGCATATTACTTCACGGCACTACAACGTTATTCATTAGCTGTCATAGAAATTCAAACCTATAACAAAAGCATATTCTAACAATGATTACAAGAGAAGGCATTGTTTAATTTGTGAGAGACTAAAAACAGTTTGCAACCTGAACAGGAAAATTCACTCACTAGATTCAGTGTAGTGCCTTCCATGATATAGATTTTCAGTTTGGATTATTAGAAAATGGTTCAAATGACTCCGAGCACTATGGGACTCAACATCTGAGGTCATCAGTCCCCTAGGACTTAAAACTACTTAAACCTAACTAACCTAAGGACATCACACACATCCATGCCCGAGGCGGGATTCGAACCTGCGACCGTAGCGGTCACGCGGTTCCCAACTGAAGCGCCTAGAACCACACGGCCACACCGGCCGGCGATTATTACAGCTATAGGTAATTTAAAAATGAAGAAATTATTGTTTTCTGCAAATTTTCATTTTCTATTTCGTTAGGAGTAACTTTTGTGAAAATTTGACTGTCAGAGGTAGCATATTATAAGAATTATGCCTGAAAACAGTTCCAGAAAATCCAATATAAAAACTTCGTACTTTAGCAAGCGTTTCACAACAGATATATTCTTTAATGGCTTGTGTCATTCATAACATTTCTCTTGTCACATTTCTCTCATCATCATCATCATCCATTAAGACTGATTATGCCTTTCAGCGTTCAGTCTGGAGCATAGTCCCCCTTACAAAATTCCTCCATGATATCCTATTCAGTGCTAACATTGGTGCCTCTTCTGATGTTAAGCCTATTACTTCAAAATCATTCTTAACTGAATCCAGGTACCTTCTCCTTGGTCTACCCCGATTCCTCCTACCCTCTACTGCTGAACCTATGAATCTCTTCGGTAACCTTGCTTCTCCCATGCGTGTAACATGACCCCACCATCTAAGCCTGTTCGCCCTGACTGCTACATCTATAGAGTTCATTCCCAGTTTTTCATTGATTTCCTCATTGTGCACACCCTCCTGCCATTGTTCCCATCTACTAGTACCTGCAATCATCCTAGCTACTTTCATATCCGTAACCTCAACCTTATTGATAAGGTAACCTGAATCCACCCAGCTTTCGCTCCCATACAACAAAGTTGGTCGAAAGATTGAACGGTGCACAGATAACTTAGTCTTGGTACTGACTTCCTTCTTGCAGAAGAGAGTAGATCGTAGCTGAGCGCTCACTGCATTAGCTTTGCTACACCTCGCTTTCAGTTCTTTCACTATGTTGCCATCCTGTGAGAATATGCATCCTAAGTACTTGAAACCGTCCACCTGTCCTAACTTTGTTCCTCCTATTTGGCACTCAATCCGTTTATATCTCTTTCCCTCTTACATTAGTTTTGTTTTGGAGATGCTAATCTTCATACCATAGTCCTTACATTTCTGATCTAGCTCTGAAATATTACTTTGAAAACTTTCAATAGAATCTGCCATCACAACTAAGTCATCCGCATATGCAAGACTGCTTATTTTGTGTTCACCCATCTTAATCTCACCCAGCCAGTTTATTGTTTTCAACATATGATCCATAAATAATATGAACATCAATGGAGACAGGTTGCAGCCTTGTCTTACCCCTGAGACTACTCTGAACCATGGACTCAATTTACCGTCAACTCTAACTGCTGCCTGACTATCTATGTAAAGACCTTTAATTGCTTGCAAAAGTTTGCCTCCTATTCCATAATCACGTAGAACAGACAATAACTTCCTCCTAGGAACCCTGTCATATTCCTTTTCTAGATCTATAAAACATAGATACAATTCCCTGTTCCACTCATAACACTTCTCCAATATTTGCCGTAAGGTAAAGAGTTGTTCCTGACAACCTCTAAGAGGCCTAAACCCACACTGATTTTCATCCAATTGGTCCTCAACTAATACTCGCACTTTCCTTTCAACAATACCTGAGAAGATTTTACCCACAACGCGGATCAAAGAGATACCTGTTTCCATGTTTAAAGATTGGTGTGATTACTGCTTTCGTCCAGTCTGATGGAACCTGTCCCGACTCCCACGCCATTTCAATTATCCTGTGTAGCCATTTAAGACCTGACGTTCCACTGTATTTGATGAGTTCCGACTTAATTTCATCCACCCCAGCCGCTTTATTGCACTGCAATCTATTGACCATTTTCTCCACTTCCTCAAATGTGATCCTATTTCCATCATCATTCCTGTCCTATTGTGCATCGAAATCTGAAACATTACTGATCGTATTTTCACCTACATTGAGCAACTCTTCAAAATATTCCCTCCATCTGCCCAAGGTATCAACAGGGTTCACCAGCAGTTTTCCTGACCTGTCAAAATACTTATCATTTCCTTCTTACCTCCCTTTCGAAGACTGCTAATTACACTCGAGAATGGTTTTCCAGAAGCTTGACCCAAGGTCTCCAACCTGTCTAAAAAATAGAAACGATGCAGAACCGAAAATGACCTGTACACGGAATTAATGAAGAAACAAGTCACATAAATGGGCATAAGTATATTTCACTTGTGACAAAGTTTAGAAGGGAATTAAGGATCTATTTTGAGGGGCTCCCTTCACCACTGAAAAATATTATAACAGTGACTCTTTAAATTAATGAATAACCTTATAATGCACTGCCAAAGGTCTCGCCACAGTTGTAACACCGTTTCCCGTCAGATCACTGAAGTTATGTGTTGTCGGGCTTGGCTAGCACTTGGGTGGGTGACTGTCTGGGCCCACGACTGCTGTTGGTAAGTGGGGTGCACTCAGCCCTTCTGAGGCCAATGGAGGAGCTACTTAAGTAGTGGCTTGTGGAGAGTAGTATGCTTACCACATGCCCCTCCATATACACATCCAGTGACGCCTACCGGTTGAGGACGACACGGCGGTTGGTCGGCACTATTGTCGCATCATTCTGCCACTGCCTGACGAAAAAGTGTAGCACCCAGAAAGTGAGGAGGAAACCAAACGAAACTTCACAACTTGAGAAAGTTTTTGGTGTTATTTCAGTTGATTATAAAATCTAGCCAAATTTACATAGAACTTGGTAGTTTGAGCACGTTTATCAGTATGAGATTGTAGTCTCTCATTTACAAAGAACTTGGCAGCGTGACCCCTTTTATAGATATGAAGCTGCAGCCCCTCTGACCTGAATGCGAGCGCTGATTCAGTTGGGAAGTCTGACACAAAGCAGTCACATCCTCTCGTGAGACAAGCTGGGTCACAACTGTTGTAAGTGTCCTTCATATCCTGTGTATCAGCACTGGAATAGAGGTGGTGTCCAGGCTGGTCCCACACATGCTCTATACAGGGTGATTCACAAAGATATGCAAATTATTCTCTGACATTTGGCGTTGACCGAGGAGAGGGCCACTCACCCAGTGCTTTGGAGAGGCACAGGGGTGTTAGTTCTGGCTCCAAGGTGTGGGGAGCCATCGGCTATGACTTGAGATTCTCCAATTAAAAGTAAATAAAAATGTTCATAGGTCCGCAAATGTTTAGTTGCGAAGTTGGATAATAAAAGATTTTGCCTGAAATTTAGCAACTTCGCTAATATGAAGCCATCGCAAAACTGTACGAGGTTAAAGTAAAGCATGATTTCCATTTATTTTGTTGTTTTTGATCTGGTGAATCGAATAATACATGTCCCAGACGTGTATCTGCAGTAGTTTCAGAGCATCCAGAGAAGCAAAGACGTAATTTAGAAAAAAATTTTAATTAAGTACTTGGCCCAATTTGTTTTTTAAATTCCAGATATTTGCACAAAGTTTTCAACGTAAGTTGTAGAGAAATTAATTTTGGAAAAATGATGGTAATAACGTTAACTGGAACTGTATGCATGTGTAAGATAATCTGCTTTTATTAATACCATAGCACACGTGAATTCATTTTAAACCGGAAAAAAACAAAGATCAGTGTTAAGAAAGTTGTACAGTGTACATACAGTTTCACAATACATTCACAATAAATGTTCAAAAATGTCACCACAGAGTTCATTGCACTCAGTGTAAGCCATACCTTAGATTGTGAAAAGCCTGATCGTTGAGAGGTACGATGTGTACTGGTACCCAGGCTACGTTGAAGATCATCCATAATATCCTCATCATCGCCTTTTCGTATTGAGCGCTCATACTGATTATGAACGTTAGGTAGAGAACCTGTCTCCTGTAACATTCGAAATACGCCGCTAATATTTCGTGCATTCGGAATTCTCCGAGTTGGATAACGCACGCAATATTCTTTAACTGCAGCCGTAGCA
This sequence comes from Schistocerca serialis cubense, assembly GCF_023864345.2. NCBI lineage: Eukaryota > Metazoa > Arthropoda > Insecta > Orthoptera > Acrididae > Schistocerca > Schistocerca serialis. Next base: position 259,112,729 of record NC_064644.1, on the reverse strand, counting down.
TTACCATCACATTTGCCATAAATAAACAACATATCGGCTTATTCCTGTGTCGTAAATTTGAAAGGCGTCCCTATTTCATAAATAATCAACAAACTACAACAGTTACTATGTGGTTTTACTTAAATACACTGTCGTTATGATGTTCTTTCACTGAACAATACAGAAAACTAACTAGTTTCAAGGTTAGGAAATGACCGAAACAACTCATAATTGTTGCCAATAATGAAAAAGCTTTTCTACAATTATAATTTAAAGTAAACAATTTTACATGTATAATAATGTTTGCTTCTCTGGATATTCTGGAAAACTACTGCAGATACACGTTTGGGACATTTTTTATTAGACTCAATAACAACAAAATAAATGGAAACCGTGCTTCACTTTTGCCTCGAACAGTTTTGCGATGGCTTCATATTAGCAAAGTTGCTAAATTTCAGGCAAAATCTTTTATTGGCCGTAAGTCCGTAACTAAACATTTGCGGACGTATCTTTATACGAACTTTTTTTCTTTAGTTTTTCTTGTAGAATAACATATTAAAATATTTGCATCTCTTCGTGAATCACCCGGTATACCTTATCAGGCATGGTTGAAACTATGAGGGTAAGTCAAAAATTATCCTGACTCCCTTAAAAATAAAAATAAAAAATAAACACTTTTGCAGTAGTCGCGTTGAGTTCCGCGAATGCTTGCTTACAATAGGTACTATGAGGTGAAGTGCGCCTCACTTGACCTTCATTGCAACAGAAGTGAGCCGGCAGTGGCAGCGGAAACATGCCCGTTCCGCTAGCAGTTTGCACGGAGGAAGAACAAAGGTCAATGATACGAGTTGTTAGGTCAGAAAGAATGAAGGAGGCCGAAATTCATCGTAGACTATTAGCACAGTTTGGGCACAGCGGTCAAGTGTTTTCGAGTGGATCGAGAAGATCAAACGTAGCCGGACAAGTGTGACGCACAAACAGGAGGCGGAATGGAGCAAGCTCAAAAAATGGTTTTCACAGATTACTATCGATGGCACAGCCTCTGCGCTGAACATCAGTCATGGTTCTGTCTACACCATCATCGATAATGAACTTGGCTTCCGTAAAGTTCGCTCACTCACTGAAGGACACAAACTCAAATGTTTTGAGATCTGCCAACACTTAAACTAGACCGTTACAACAGGGAGCCCTTGTTTCGACTCAGGTCTTTCAGTGCACTGTCGAACTCCTCACGCAGTATCGTATCTCCCATTTCATCTTCATCCACATCCTCTTCCATTTCCATAATATTGTCCTCAAGTACATCGCCCTTGTATAGATCCTCTATATACTCCTTCCACCTTTCTGCTTTCCCTTCTTTGCTTAGAACTGGGTGTCAATCTGAGCTCTTGATATTCATACAAGTGGTTCTCTTTTCTCCAAAGGTCTCCTAATTTTCCTACAGGCAGTTTCTATCTTACCCCTAGTGAGAAAAGCCTCTGGATCCTTGCATTTGTCCACTAGCCATCACTGCTTAGCCATTTTGCACTTCCTGTCGATCTCATTTTTGAGACGTTTGTATTCCTTTTTGCCCGCTCCATTTACTGCATTTTTATATCTTCTCCATTCATCAATTAAATTCAATATTTCTTCTGTTACCTAAGGATTCCTACTAGCCCTCGTCTTTTTACCTACTCGATCCTCTGCTGCCCTCACTATTTCATCCCTCAAAGCTACCCATTCTTCTTCTACTATATTTCTTTCCCCCATTCCTGTCAATTGTTCCCTTATGCTCTCCCTGAAACTCTGTACAACCTCTGGTTTAGTCAGTTTATCCAGGTCCCATCTCCTTACATTCCCACCTTTTTGCAGTTTCTGCAGTTTTAATCTACAGTTCATAACCAATAGATTGTGGTCAGAGTCCACATCTGCCCCGGGAAATGTCTTACAATTTAAAACCTGGTTACTAAATTTCTGTCTTACCATTATATAATCTATCTGTTACCTTCTAGTGTCTCCAGGCTTCTCCCATGTATACAGCCCTCTTTTATGATTCTTGAACCAAGTGTTAGCTATGATTAAGTTATGCTCTGTGGAAAATTCTACCATGTTTCCTTCTTTCCCTTTTCCTACTATCGAATTCCAGTCACCCATGACTATCAAATTTTCGTCTCCCTTCACTTTCTGAATAATTTCTTTTATCTCATCATACATTTAATCAATTTCGTCGTCATCTGCAGAGCTAGTTGGCATATAAACTTGTACTACTGTAGTAGGCGTGGTCTTCGTGTCTATTTTGGCCACAATAATGCGTTCACTATGCTGTTTGTAGTAGCTTACCCGCACTCCTATTTTCTTTTATTCGTTATTAAGCCTACACCTGCATTACCCCTAATCGATATGTGTATATAAATACACTCCTGGAAATGGAAAAAAGAACACATTGACACCGGTGTGTCAGACCCACCATACTTGCTCCGGACACTGCGAGAGGGCTGTACAAGCAATGATCACACGCACGGCACAGCGGATACACCAGGAACCGCGGTGTTGGCCGTCGAATGGCGCTAGCTGCGCAGCATTTGTGCACCGCCGCCGTCAGTGTCAGCCAGTTTGCCGTGACATACGGAGCTCCATCGCAGTCTTTAACACTGGTAGCATGCCGCGACAGCGTGGACTGAACCGTATGTGCAGTTGACGGACTTTGAGCGAGGGCGTATAGTGGGCATGCAGGAGGCCGGGTGGACGTACCGCCGAATTGCTCAACACGTGGGGCGTGAGGTCTCCACAGTACATCGATGTTGTCGCCAGTGGTCGGCGGAAGGTGCACGTGCCCGTCGACCTGGGACCGGACCGCAGCGACGCACGGATGCACGCCAAGACCGTAGGATCCTACGCAGTGCCGTAGGGGACCGCACCGCCACTTCCCAGCAAATTAGGGACACTGTTGCTCCTGGGGTATCGGCGAGGACCATTCGCAACCGTCTCCATGAAGCTGGGCTACGGTCCCGCACACCGTTAGGCCGTCTTCCGCTCACGCCCCAACATCGTGCAGCCCATCTCCAGTGGTGTCGCGACAGGCGTGAATGGAGGGACGAATGGAGACGTGTCGTCTTCAGCGATGAGAGTCGCTTCTGCCTTGGTGCCAATGATGGTCGTATGCGTGTTTGGCGCCGTGCAGGTGAGCGCCACAATCAGGACTGCATACGACCGAGGCACACAGGGCCAACACCCGGCATCATGGTGTGGGGAGCGATCTCCTACACTGGCCGTACACCACTGGTGATCGTCGAGGGGACACTGAATAGTGCACGGTACATCCAAACCGGCATCGAACCCATCGTTCTACCATTCCTAGACCAGCAAGGGAACTTGCTGTTCCAACAGGACAATGCACGTCCGCATGTATCCCGTGCCACCCAACGTGCTCTAGAAGGTGTAAGTCAACTACCCTGGCCAGCAAGATCTCCGGATCTGTCCCCCATTGAGCATGTTTGGGACTGGATGAAGCGTCGTCTCACGCGGTCTGCACGTCCAGCACGAACGCTGGTCCAACTGGGGCGCCAGGTGGAAATGGCATGGCAAGCCGTTCCACAGGACTACATCCAGCATCTCTACGATCGTCTCCATGGGAGAATAGCAGCCTGCATTGCTGCGAAAGGTGGATATACACTGTACTAGTGCCGACATTGTGCATGCTCTGTTGCCTGTGTCTATGTGCCTGTGGTTCTGTCAGTGTGATCATGTGATGTATCTGACCCCAGGAATGTGTCAATAAAGTTTCCCCTTCCTGGGACAATGAATTCACGGTGTTTCTATTTCAATTTCCAGGAGTGTAGATATGTGTATATAAATAGCTATGTGTATATAAATAGCCAAAGATGCTTTAGTATTAGCATGAATGGACAATACACTATGATAGACTGAACTAAATGTTGCACTACTCCACAGTTTAGTATTAATAGTATTCAAAGCCCTGTAAATAGATATCATAGTGGGCTTTGAATGGTTACATTTATCCTGGCATTTCACGAGTTCTAAGCTCCTCAGCTTCGAATGTGTCTTTTGTTCCTTTTCTTTGCTTTTTCTGATTTTCACCTGTGATTTAATCGTAACGCTCTGTGCAAAGGTTGATTTTATCCTATGAACAGACAATGTTGTCTTGTCCGACACAAATCTTGCTTGAGTCACAACACAAAGTTTTGTAAAAACATTCCAGATTCGTAAAGAAATTGTTTCTATGATTCTAAACTTACTTCTGTTATGAACTACGGTTTTCTGGATTAAAAGCTCATTTCTCACCATCTCAGTCAAACCTGGTACCACAAACTGGCTGTGAACTTCGTCTCTTACTTATCAGAACCATAGTTCCGAAAGCTCCATTTAGGTAACCAAAAGCATTTCAGGCCTGTTTAAACCTGTCCACTTCTTTTGCTAACAGTCCACATGCCCTGACTACAAAAACTGAGCCGCTGGTTTATGAATTCTTTGTTAACTAGCTCTGTCTCTTTTTCGAGATGCTTGTTACACATTACTTTAGTCTTACTTTATTTGATTATCCAGGCTACAGGGAATCGTATTGAGTATAAATCCGCACACCCTGCTATCTGTAGTGACCTATTTTCGTTAGAGGGCTTTTAGATAGGTCGTTTGAAACAGAAGTACTTATTATGTACATTCCAGTGTAACACAAACACGTATTTCACATAAAGAAAGCAGCGTTTCATTTAGGAAGGAGAGTTATGTGAGTTACACTGAAAATTCCGCAATAGGCCTGATTTTTCGCTTTACAACAACGTTTTGTCATTGGATGTTTTCCGAGATCCCTTACAATTCATAGTTCTAGCATACTTATCGTGTATGTAGGTGATTTCACTCATACACACTAGACTGTTGGCGTCGACCCTAATGTAAGTCGTTCAGGCCTTCGTGCTTCGTAGATGATGGGAATTTTCTTCGGCAAAATTTAATCGGTAAGGGGAATAGGAGTGCTAGCGTATTAACTCCGTATCCCATACTGTATACGAATATCAGCTGTTAAAGCTCGGATCTCTCCGCGTTGTCATGTGGAATAATAGTGTGTATATCGTAGCATAACAGTTCGAATATGAATTTAACACTGGAAACCCGACACCTGAGAAAACCAACAAATAATTTGCTTCTCCGTGTCGCTACATTAATATTCTGTAAGCAGTAGCTCAGCCACCTGGTTTTGGAGCAGGTAAAGATATAAATTTAGTACTGAGTGTACCAGCTGTATGTATTCGCAGCGTGAAGGGGCACATGCACTGACCGAGAAGGAAGGGTGAAAGAAATCGGCTGTAGCCTTCTCAAAAGAGCTATCCAGAGATTTCCCGCAAGGGAGGCGTAAGGTTCAACGCCTCGACGTCAGAATACCGCATGGTTTGGATTGTCGCAGCACATTCCACCGTTCTAAAAGATACCTCTGTCTGAATTTTATTTTAACAGTTCTGGTGTCCGCATTCAATGAATTCTATGCTCGACTGCTCTCCAACGCATTTTACATATCATTCATTTACACATGTCCTATAATGGAATTACAGTACGGTTGCTAAACGCCGTTACAGAAGTTTGATGCAGTGTGTATGATTTACATTGAGATGGTAAAAACCAGGGGATAGCGATGTGCACTTATACAGATGGCGTTAGTACCTCGTACAAAGGTACAGAAGAGCAATGCATTGGCGGAGCAGGGATTCGTGGTTAGTTAAATTGGAAAAGAGCGGTTGGCGTCATTGGCCGGGAGGCCCCTTGCGGGGCAGGTCCGGCCCCTTGGTGCAGGTCTTATTACATTCGACGCCACATTGGGCGACCTGCGCGCCGTATGGGGATGAAATGATTACGAAGACAACACAACACCCAGTCCCAGAGCGGAGAAAATCCCCGACCCAGCTGGGAATCGAACCCGGGCCCGTAGGACGGCAATCCGTCAGGCTTATCTCTCACCTATCTGGGTGGACCGTGCTTAGGTGATTCATGTGAAAAGGTTTCCCATGAGACTATGGCGGCACGACGGGAATTAACCAACTTTGAACGCAAAATGGTAGTTGGAGATAGACTCATGCATCATTACATTTCGGAAATCGTTAAAGATTTCAATATTCCAAGACCCCCAGTGTCATGAGTGAGCCGAGAATACCAAATATCAGGCATTACCTCTGATCGCGGATAATGCAACGACCGACGGCCTTCACTTAACGATCGAGAGCAGCGGCGTTTGTCAGTGCCAACAGACAAGCAACGCTGCGTTAAATACCGCAGAAATCAATGTGGGACGTATGACGAACGTATCCGGTAGGACAGTGCGGCAAAATTTGGCGTTAATGAGCCATGGGAGCAGACGAGCGACGCGAGTGCCTTTGCTGACAGCACTACATCGCCTGGTTTCGTGATCATACCGTGAGAACGCTAGACGACTGGAATATGGGTTTCGATTTCAGTTGGTAAGAACTGATGGTAGGGTTCGAGAATGGCACCAAACCTACGAAACAATGGACCCAAGTTGTCAACAAAGCACTGTGCAACCTGGTGGTGGCTCCATAATTTTATGGCCTGGGTTTACATTGAATGGGCTGGCTCCTTTGGTCCAAGTGAACCGATCATTGGCTGGAAATGTTTGTTTACCTGGGGACCATTTGCAGTCAGCCGGCCGAAGTGGCCTTGCGGTTCTAGGCGCTGCAGTCTGGAACCGCGAGACCACTACGGTCGCAGGTTCGAATCCTGCCTCGGGCATGGATGTGTGTGATGTCCTTAGGTTAGTTAGGTTTAACTAGTTCTAAGTTCTAGGGGACTAATGACCTCAGAAGTTGAGTCCCATAGTGCTCAGAGCCATTTGAACCATTTGCAGTCATTCATTAACTTCATGGTCCCAAATAACGATGGAGTTTTTATGGATGATAATGTCTCATGTTACTGGGCCACAAATGTTCGTCATTGGTTTGAAGAACATTCTGGACAGTACGAGGGAATGATTTGCCCACCCAGCGAAAACCTATGGGACATAATTGAGAGTTCAGTTCGTGCAGAAAACCTGCACCGCGAACATTTTCTTGGTGACAGACGGTTATTGAGGCAGAATGGCAGAGTATTTCCGCAGGGAACTCCCAACGACTTGTTGAGTCCCTGCCACGTCGAGTTGCTGCTCTACGCCAGAAAAAAGGAGGTCCCACAAGATATTAGGATGTATTCTATGTCATTTGTCACTACATTTAGAAGAGCTACTGTACGAAAATTTTCATAGTAATGCGTATGTAGCACTTGTGACAGAGATTCAGCCCCTGAAAGAGAATATCTTACTTGGCGACACTTTTTTGTCATAGGTAACACTCTTCTGTAACTGTTTACATATGTATTCGTCAGCTAAGCAGCTAAGCTAATATGAGGAACTAACTGCCGAATTTACAAACGTGTCCATCTTACTTTTGCCTGACTCGTTTAATTTTTTTTTTTTTTTTACTTAAACTCCGTCAGTTTGGCTCGAGAGGGCAACATTCAAGAAATGTAATAGAAATAACTGACACCTAGTAGCAGTTAGTACCTACACTCCGCTCTCTTTCTACTTAGTTTCAAGTATACGTCGTCAGCGACAATGAGTCGGCAGATTTAAGGTACCGACAGTTTGCAGTCAGTATAAGAACACGCGAGATCTTTGGATAGGCAGAGAGTTTCTCTGGCCAGAGGCATCATGCTGCTTTCTCTGATGGGCAGAAGTGGGCAGGGGTCACGTGCTTTCCGCTGATTGTTGCAAAAAATTGGCGCGTATGTGTGCGGGGGCGCCACCGCTCAGGAGAAAGAATGGAAAAGTTGTTCTAGACGTGGTCCGTGCCGGATCAGTTGGGTAGGTCTTGCTCCGGTGCAAGTGTTCATTTGCGTGTAGTTTGGTAGGATATAAACAAAGTTAGACGCAATCAGAGATTTCAGAGTTTCTCTCCATTCTAATGTTCTTTAATCAGTGCTTTTGTAGAATTTTCGCTCTTTCGCGATTTCCTTTATTTTTTTTATTAATTCTGAACGGCCCTTGTGATTGCAAACATCTAGGTGCAAATGGGCTAGGTGATATCGGGCAGCATTTAAGGTTTTTTTTTAGAGAATATGGCATCCGATGTTCTCGTTGTAGTAATGTTTGTACTGTAATTATATTATTCCGCAATCTAAATTTTTGCTTTAGAACTCAGTTTACTTTGTAGCACCCTTCCACTTGTGCTAGTTAGTCTTGCGTGCTCTCATGTTAGTTTAATCTTTCCATCGTGTTTCCTTTCTCATTTTAAGTCATTTCAATGGTGCTCGTTAGCTCTCCGGGTGATTTTTGTCCGTAAATTCTTCAAAGTAAATGTGGCTCGTTCGTAATGTGTTGCACTGACACTGGATAGCAGTTCAATCAATCTACGTCGAACCCACACCAGTTCTTTGCCTGTTTAAAGCGATTTGTATTCAAAATTAAATGATTTCTCGAGAAATTTTGGAGCATTATTTTTAGGTTTTTACTGAGATCTCTTTATCTAATTTGCACAAGTGGTGCGAAGGTGATTTCCTGTGGCTCATAGTTGTGGAGTCATTTGCACTTATTTCCAGATTCAATTGTGTTCGTAAGAGCTCGCTTGCGAAAAATTATGGTTGAATTCGATGCTTTAATCATCTTTCTGTGTTCACTCACATGGGACACGCGAAGGATAACAAGACTTACAACGGTCCTTTTCATTCTACTGAGACCCGTACTCATACTGATGTCTGTCTTTAGGTTAAGTCTGATGAACTCTTTTGCGGTGAGTAAGTTAAATACGTGTGACCTGTGGTAGAAGAAATGGAAATTAGACGGGCTTCCTTCCGTTTGTTTAATCGTAGGCAGTGATCCCCTTTCCATTATCTAATGTCAAAATCGATGTTACATACAGCCGTACATATTATTCTTGTTCCAGGGCCTATGAAGTTGCACAGATTCACGATAGTTACCAACTCGAATAGCAGGAAGCGGTCTGGCTTCTGCACTGTCTAGCCGGAACCAGACTCGAAAGCTGACGGGCCTCGAGCCCGCACGGCCTCTTGCTAATTAAACCTTTTTGTGAATGCTGTTATTATTCTTTAAGGTTGGTTAAAGATAACACGAATTTTGACTGTGACCGTGGAATTGGGACTTTTCACTAAATACAAAATTAAATACTGTCACTATCCGTAAAGATTTGTCACAGAAAACATAAATTTGGACTGTGATCGTGGAACCTTGATGTTTTTAAAGTAGTCAGACTTCACAGAAACAATTTTAAAGAAGAAGAAGAAGAAGAAGTAAATATTCCAGAATTAGAATCGAGAGCCGCGCGGGATTAGCCGAGCGGTCTCAGGCGCTGCAGTCATGGACTGTACGGCTGGTCCCGGCGGAGGTTCGAGTCCTCCCTCGGGCATGGGTGTGTGTTTTTGTCCTTAGGATAATTTAGCTTAAGTAGTGTATAAGCTTAGGGACTTATGTCCTTAGCAGTTAAGTCATATAAGATTTCACAAACATTTGAACATTTTTTTTGGAATCGAGAACAGCTGACAACATGAGTAACTTAGAAGTAAAAAGACTTCCTGGCAGATTAAAACTGTGTGCCGGACCGAGACTCGAACTCGGGACCTTTGCATTTCGCGGGCAAGTGCTCTACTGGCAGAAGTAAAGCTGTGAGGAAGGGGCGTGAGTCGTGCTTGGGTAGCTCAGTTGGTAGAGCACTTGCCCGCGAAAGGCAAAGATCCCGAGTTCGAGTCTCGGTCCGGCACACAGTTTTGATCTGCCAGGAAGTTTCATATCAGAGCACACTCCGCTGCAGAGTGAAAATCTCATTCTGGAAACTTAGAAGTAGATATCCTTAGAGTAGTGAAGCAACTTAAATCACTTAGTTAAAGCTTGTCTTCCGCTCCAGACTGTATACCAGTCAGGTAGCTTTCAGTGTAGGCTGATGCAATAGCTCCATACTTAACAATCATATACAAGCGCTTGCTCGCCGAAAGATCCGTATTCAAAGACTGGAAAGTTGAGCAAGTCACACCAATATTCAAGACAAGCAGTAGGAGTAATACACTAAATTACAGACGCATGTTATGAATGTCTACATGTAGCAGGATTCTGGAACATATATTGTGCTCGAACATTGTGAATTACCTCCAAGAAAACGGTATCTTGACGTGTTCCAAAAATCAGCAGCATAGACGCAGAAGTGATGACACTTTCTGCAGCGCCTGACCATCATTTTGCAGGAGAGTGCTCAAGCACGTACAGTGCAAGTTGTTACTGATTTGTTTGACTGATGGGGCTGCTAAGTGCTATACCACCTACTGCACGCCCCTGACTTAAGACCTCGTAAGTTTAACTCGATTTCTAAGCTGAAGGAAACACTTCACTGCATTCGCTTCAGAACTGCTACAAATTCGTCGGGCAATAGACCGCGCCGCTCGAACTGTCAACACAACTGGTACTGATAAGAGTATCCTACAAGTTACACATCGCTGGAAACGGGTTATATGCAATGCTGGTGACTGTTTTGAAGGTCAGTAAAACTTTGAAACACGTATCTATTTTGTACTAGATGTAAATAAATAGTTGCCACTATTAAATTTCCAACCCACGTAGGTAATTCACTGTCCACAAACCACTTAAGTCAATACAGTATAACGTGCCCCAAAAAAAAAATCGTTTAAAGATTAGCCCTTGCATTACAGTATTAAATCAGTACTTTGCTCGGAGGCGATGAGGTGAAGAGACGGTCCGTCGTAGTAGAGTCCCGTAGCATACACATCATTCAGCAAACAGCTCACATACCGTCCTCTTCAATACCTGAATTATGCCGTGGAGTTTACGTTGGCTTTTACGACACATGGAAGCTCTCATTATCCGACGCCTCTCCCATAGCTTTCAGAATCTGTTACGGCTCGCTCTGGCGAGAGTTGCTTACGGCTTGGAAGCTACTGTACGATTCCCCGAATGCCATCGATTGGTACACATTCTTTCCGTATAACAGAGGGACTCCCCTCGGTCTTTATACTGTACATTTTAAGATTTCTGCTATCTATTCTTACAAATGGACCAGCCAGAATCCAATTTGCAATACAAACCTTACAAAACCTACACATATAAATTAAATAAAACACAAAACAGTATAATTCATTTATTGGAGCCATCACTACGAAAAAACAAGAACACACCGATTAAAATATTACTTACCCACTAGTGTATATTGAAACGTCCCCTTTCAACAATTATACACGACTGTGCTTAAACTGACACACAATATTTTTAGCGCAACGCAATCTGACTTTCAAAAATCCCTACAAAAGAATGGCCCTGACTAACATTAAACTATACCTTTCACAAATCACTAAATCACTTACCTCACAATAATCTTCGTTTCTCCCACTACTGCAATACTGCAAGCGCCACTACTGCCAGCTAAATAAAAGATTCAAACTACTGAAGGCACTAACTACTGATAGGGATAGTTAGCAAATTAAAGATATTAATAGAGAACAAACAATGTATTTACCTTGATATCATCATATATAAATATAGCAGTTCATGACAAATTTCAAAACTCCGCCATCTCTCTCCCCACATCCACCACTGCTGGCGGCTCACCTCCAACTGCGCAACGCTACGCGCTGTTCGCATCCAGCTGCCGCTGCCCAACACTACAATGGCAGACAACAATGCAAACCAGCCACAGACTGCACACAGCACAGCCAGTGATTTTCAGAGCGCTACGTGGCGTTACCAATATAAGAACCTAAACAGCCTGCTTACAATATAACATTTAATATATTGCGTCAGTGTTACAATCCGACAGGTGCAGACAGTTTTCCAGCATCAGATTTTACTCCCCCTGCATCCTCCTGATTACAAGCCACATTGCGTTGTATAAACACTCACTGCACACATTGTGGCGCATGGGGACAATGATATGCAAATAAGAGAGTTTAGAGTGCGTACAGACGTGGGCTGCTGCGTCTGCTGCTGCTGCTACTGTTGTTGTTGACGTTGTTGTGGTGGTGGTGGTATTCAGTCCCAAGATACGTTTGATTCAGCTCTGTAGATACGTCTGTCCCGTGTAAACCTCTTCATCTCTGCGTTATCTGTTCCAACCTGTAGTCATTTGAACCGCTTTCTGTAGTGGCCGGGGAGCACAAATGTAGTGTAGAGGTAGCGTCTTTGATTAAAACAAACAGTCGCAGCTACTGCTTAGATAACGAATCAAATGTATCAGCAATGGTGGCCGAAGGCTTCCGGTATAAAAAGTCATCCTCGCTTTGCCAAGGTCCGTTTCAAACGGAGTGGAGCCCACTTAACAAAGATGCGGCAACTTCCAAAAAATGCGGAAGACTCGCCAATTACAACGATGTAACGGCGGAGAAGAATGTCATAATTTGTCTCTGTATGTCCATATTTTTAGAGATGGTTGCGGGACACAGCTTTTCGATACAGGATGTCAAACATCTTGAAGCCGTCTAGTTCCCAAACTTATTTTATTTGCCTACCAGATTCAGCGTTTTACTACGCCGTCTTCAGGCCTTTGACCGACGTGTAGCAAGATTTTATCTCGGTATTTCTGTTTTGATCAGAACCAAATCGGTCAGGAGCCTGAAGATGGTATAGTAAAACATTGAAACTGGTAGCCAAATAAAATAAGTTTGGGAACTAGACGGTTGAAAGGTGTTTAATTTGACAGTCTGTCACAATTTGTATTCACAGGTCATGTGGCCTGTAACTGAAAAAGTATCATAACGATCTCTCCGCTCTCAAAAGATTCCGAATGAGTCACCATTCGGCTATCTCACAGGGGACTGCCAAGCGGTACGTCACCAGGACAAAAAAGACTGAGTAACGAAAAGGTAGGTAGCATTCTACAAGTCGGTGTTTGGAATCTCAAAAGTGTGAGTGGCCTGATTGTGGTAGGGTAGTAAGAAATTTTGAAGACGAAGATGCAGGGGCTCTATGTTCATATAGTGGAGGTCAGTTAAGTGAAAGTGGAAGAATATAAGCGTATCTGGTCAGGCGATTATAGAATAACATCGATGGCAGCAGCCACGCTGAGTGGCCACGCGGTTTGAGGCGTCATGTCGCGGACTGCGCGGCCCCTCCCGCCGGAGGTTCGAGTCCTCCCTCGGACATGGGTGTGTGTGTTGTTCTTAATATAAGTCAGTTTAAGTAGTGTGTAAGTCTAGGGACCGATGACTTAAGCAGTTTGGTCCCTTAGGACCATTTTTTCGATGGCAGTAAAAAATACTGTAACAGGAATTGGATTTGTCACACTGTAAATGGGAATGTAGGGCACAGAACTCAGTGACAGGAGTATGTTCATCAATAGTTCAGATGTGTGCCTGCGCATCAGCAGGAGAGGAAGAGATAGAGAAAGTATTAGAGGATATTACACTTCTAAGCCAGTATGTAAAGGGAGCTGAAATCTTATTAGCATGGGTGATTTGGTCGCTGCTGTAGGGGAACAAATAGAAGACAGAGTTACAGCAGAGTACATACTCTATAGTGAGAAACATGACAAGACAGATGGTTCAAATGGCTCCAAGCACTATGGGACTTAACATCTGAGGTCATCAGTTCCCTATGCTGAGAACTAGTTAAACCTAACTAACCTAAGGGCATCACACACATCCATGCCAGAGGCAGGGTTCGAACCTGCGACCGTAGCAGCAGCGCGGTTCCGGACTGAAGTGCCTAGAACCGCTCAGCCACAGCGAGAAGAGAGAGGCTGACTGAATTGTGTAACAAATTTCAGCTTGTAATGGCGAGAACACAGTTCAGAAATGATAAGAGGAGGAGGTACACTTGCAAAGGGCCTGGAGAAACCCGGCGATTCCAGCCCCATCACATCAAAGTCAGACAGAGATTTCGCAATCAGATATTGGACTTTAAGGCGTATCCGGGAGTAGATACAGTCTCAGATCACAATTTAGTGATGCAGAGCATGCTGAATCGAAAGAGAGCCGTCCACAAGACCGTCGTGGAAACAAAGTGAAGTACTGAGGAATAATGAGGTGCGTTTTAAGTTCTCTAAGGCTATGTTTGAAAGTTGGATCCCTGTTCTGGATGAGAGTCGATGAGTGTAAGTGCAAATTGCGTTTTAACACAAATCTTTGATTACACAAGGTGAGCAAGTGGAATGCTCGTTCTTTTCTCTGAATTCTTAATGCAACTAATCGAAGAGTTTGGCTGCTGTGCACTGTGATAGCGCCATCACAGTGAGAACTACAAGCTTAGGTGTTCACTAGGTTATATTTATTAATAGCATTTCCCCTAATCATGGAAAAGTTGATGGACAATATAAAGCAGCACAATAAAATTTAAAGGGAACAAAGTTCTCTAAAAGCGAGATCGAATTACAAAAATGACGCTGACACTGTGGGGAGGAAGCACAAGAAGATCTGATCGTCAAAGCAGCTTACAAAATCAGAGTTAATGATCAAATAAGATACCAATAATTATAACGAAATTAAGCAGCACAAGTTGTGTAGCAAAGAAAATAAATAACGAGACTCTCAGATTATCCATCACACTCCCGCAATTCCAGTACTGACATTTCCCCAAAATCAGCAAACTGTGTGCCCATCAGCGTCAAACAGCGGCCAGGAGACGAGTGTCCCTTAGGGCAGATAGGGACTAAATGACAACGAAACATAGATCTCCCTCCACAACTCTCTCCTTAACAATAAATAAATAAAAAAGTATATGGAATAGATGACCTGAAGTCTCTTGACCTACCCTTAGGAAACTGAAGGAACTTACATCAGAATGTTCTTCGTCAAAAAAAAAAAAAAAAAAAAAAAAAAAAAAAAAAAAAAAAAAAAAAAAAAAAACAAACGAACTTCTTCTCCGTGACAATCTAAGGCTGAGAGGAGCTTACAAAACTTTCCGACTGTTCTTCCTCATCCACCCTCTAGCCCGGATTTCGCACCTTCAGACTCGTATCTCTTTGGCCAAATGGAGCATGCAGTGGGCGGCAAGCATTACGTAGATAATGGGGAGGTTATTGATGCAGTAAGACGTTGACTCTGAAATCGGCTAATGGAGTTGTACAATAAAGGCATGCAGGCCTATCCAGTAAGGTGGCGCAAGACCGTCACATTGAACGGACGTTAAGCTGAAAAATAGAGATTTGTAGCCAAAGATTGGCGAATTATATGGTGTACTGGAATCCTGAATAAAACCAATCTTCGTTCAGGTAAAAAGATGTATTACTTATTGAACGCCCCTCTTACATTTCATTGCAGTCTGACGTGTTGTAAATTTTTGGCCTGTTCTGTATGTAGATAAAAAGAACGGTGAACTCAACAGAATCATTTCATAACAGACTGTGACCAATTTATTCACCCTCATTTTCCCAACTCATCCTGCGTAGTATCGTCGATGACTTCGACGTCGAGGCAGAACGCTTTTTCTGTATAGTTCAAAATATTTGTGGAGTTAGCGAAAGAATGGAAGTCTCGTCTTGTTCGAGTTGTGTACAAACTCCAAGCAAATAATAGATTCTTCAGCGCCGCCACTTACCCATCAGGTATGGCACGCAGTAATGACGTCTGGTCGGCGCTTCATTCCCCGTTCGTCGTGAATTTCAGGCTTTATCAACAACTATGCCATCCGGCGTACGCTAGAAGTACCACATTGTCAATAGCAGCTTGAATTCGCCGTGTTTGAGCCACCATTGACTTTTCTATCGTGGCTGGATGATTTGTTTTGTGTGGGTTTCTCTTTTTGGTTATGAAAGGAAGTCCCCACTCAGAGGTAGACAGCGAGGAGGTATCTGCGTCAGCGGCTGTTTGTCTCGACTCAGTGCCAGCGCTGCGCTGCGGCTGCGAACTTCCTGAAATGTTTTCCTCTTTTTTATTCCCTCTTTTTAGTTCCCAACTCTCCGCGTGCCCCGCTAACGGCCGGGTGAGGGATGACGGCTGTGCGTCCTTGGGCCGCCGCGCTCGGCAGCTGTCGCGCTGACGTCACCATTCCGCAGACAGTAGAGCAACGGCCGGCGCAGCTGCGCGCATGCGCTGTTTTATTCCTGCCCGCCTAATCAGGCCACCCGCGGATATCGCCTATTTTTACTCTCGTGGACCGTTGCACTTCACCGGGGACTCATTGAGCAAATCCGACGACGAGTTTTTCTTCGCAGGGAACGAGGATCTCCTCGAATCCCATTCTCGCTTGAAGAGACGAGCCACTTTATATTATTTTTAAATCGGACAAAGCACGTTCCTACAGTGTAGTTCGCCAGGTAAAAATTCAACGCTTTGTTGTTGTTTTTGGTAGTGCTGCAATTCAAGAGGCATCCCTTGCTTCTAGCAGGGAAAGATGTTTCGTAGGCTAATCAGCTCCAATGAAAATATCTTTGCAGAACGTCTTTTTATTTGCTATTTCATAACTCTTCATGCGAACTAACGAATTTAGGACGGTGCAAAGTACTGAGAATCGTTGGTTGATGTTCCTCAGTTCATTTTGTTTTCATGAACTTTTTTTCTTGCTTCCGACCAAGTTGCCCCAGTCTTCTTCAGTTTTTCGTTCATGGTCAGTTTTCGATTGTTGAACTTGATTATGACATTTCCGTTTCCTGACTATCTCGTACTGTCAATCTTACAGTATTATACAGTATTAGATTATTCTGTTATTGTCTCAGTCTCGTGATATCTGTTTATGGTTTACCTCTGTTTTCATAAAAATAAACATTTTTGTCTAAATCTCTTTGTGTTCATGCTCACAAAAGTTTTAATATCCATTTCCAGATGTCAATACGAATGTTTGCTTACTGTTTGATTTCTTGGTGCTTCTTAGTTTGTCCAGTCCATTGTGGTCCAAGAACTCTTGTCACAAATTTTCCTTTCCCTATTTTGGCGTTGTTGATATCCAGTTTCTTGGTCGAAATTAGTGTTTTTGAAGCATAAAGGGATTTTGTTTTAATGATCGAATTATGTTTCGGTTTTCGTATTTGGATATGTAAATGTTGTTGTAGGTATTTTAGTTTACGGTCCACTTTTTGTTTAATTTTTTTCGCCAAATTTCAACACCTTTCTAGCCGATTGCTTTTTTGTGACTCATTTCCCCGAGGTACCTAAATTGTTGAATTCGCTTGATTTCATAATTAACTGTCTCCATGTATCTTGGCCTTTGTTTGTTTCGGGTATTACGTTCTTTCCTTTCGAATTTCATCTGCAGACCTACCGCAGTTTCCAGGAACAATTAGTTTATGGATTGTTGTGCTGTCATGATACAATAATGTCTCTGTATTTGTATTCGACAAACCATCTTACAGTGAAACAGCGTTGTAGATAATGTAATGAGAAGTCCATAACTTACTAGAAGACAAGCGTGAAACTATTACATTCGACAGCCAAAAAATTGCAAAAATAATCGTAACAATAGAAAAGTACATTCTAAGAATTTATTTCATTTAACAAATCTTAATTGTAAGTAAAGAAACGGGGAGGTATCAGCCACGACTTATTTAGTAGGAAGTATCCCCGTATTAAATAGCACTTACTTGAAAAATTAAATGAGAACTTTTATCTGACCTGTTAGATCATGCAAACAAGACTGAAGATTAAATCCTCTATATGCACACGGCTTTCATATCCCCAATACATTTCAGTGGTTACAATAAGAGATTGAAGCGGACTCATAGTAATCGCGTAGAAACAGTATCGTCCACAGTTCCATTTATTTCGTTGGTACATATCCTCGTGAGACAATGAAAGTGTCACTGCTGTGAGAGGAAGGGGTTTGCTAAGAAGAGAGGGCATCGCTTTGATATTTCACAGTTTTGTGGATACTAGTTGATACAGGATAGTTTCTTTCACTGAATAGGCCGACAAAAGATACTTCAAATACAGGAAATCGGAACGCAGCCATACCACAGTCTGCTCTTTGACCATGGGTGAAAAACAAACGTAGAGAATGTTGGGAAGAAAAAGAGAAATATTCCACTCCTATCTAAGGTAAGTACTTTACCATCAAGCGGATTGTCATCTCAAACTTTAATTTAACGACATTTTGTTTGAAAAACTCTTGAAAAATGCCTAACAAGAATTAAATTCAACGTCGACAGTTTATGAAATCTGTTCCGTAATGATGTTGCGAAGAACCTCCAGCCCAAATGCTTTGGTGGACATATGAGAGGTACAAATCGTATGCAGTGACCAGCAAGTACGTTATGAACACCTACCTAACAGCCGGTACATCCACCATTGGCACGGATTACAGCGGCGAAGCGTCATGGCGTGAAAGCAATGAGGCCTTTGTAGGCAGCTAGTAAAAGCTCCGGCACCACATCCGCACACACAAGACATCTAATTCACGTAAATTCCGGGTAAGGGGGCGATGAGCTCCGGCGCCCCGTTCAACTGCATCCCAGATGTGTCTGATCGGGTTCAGGTCTGGTGAGTTGGGATCCAGAAAATCAACTGGAACTAGACGCTGTCTTCCTCGAACCACTTCACACACTCCTGGCCTTATGACATGACGCATTATCTTGTTGAAAAATGCCACTGACGTCAGAAAACGTGATCCCCATCAAGGTGTGTACATGGTCCGCAACCAGTGCACGATAACTCCTTAGCCATCATGGTGCCTTGCACACATTCCACTTCACCCACTGATGCCCACGTAAATGCTCTCCAGAGCGTTAAGGAGCCGTCGCCAGCTTTTTCCGTCCTATAGTACAGGTGTCAAGTAGCTGTTCCCCTGTAGGATGACGGATTCGTGCCCTCCCATCAGCATGATGAAGAAGATACCAGGATTCATGAGATCATGCAATGCTCTGCCACTGTGTCAATGTCCAGTGCCGATGATCATGCGTCCATGTGCCAGGTGCCGATGTTGTGCTGATAACATTGGCACATGTCTATGTCGTCAGTGAGGGAGGCTCATTGCAGGAGTGTTCGGTACACTGTGTGTTCAGACACACTTATACTCTGCCAATAATTACATTTGATGTTAGTTCCACTACAGTTCGCCATCTGTCCTGTTTTACCAATCTGTCCAGCCTATGACTTCCAACATCTGTAATGAGGGGTGACACCCAGTCCCACTATGTCTGCACATTGTTTCACCTTGGTTTTCTACCTGTTGAAGACTCTCATCACAGCACTCCTCCAAAACCCGACAAGTCGTCCAGTTCCGAAATTCTCATGCAGACCCTCTGTACCTTCACAATCTCCCCTCAATCCAACTCATTTGAAAGGTGGCATGCCACTCTCTCACTTTAACAACATTGTCAGTCAGATTAACATACATATTTTATGTCATTCTCTCGGTTTTCCCCAGTACAACATTTGGTATGTGTGTTTTATGACTTTTTTACACGAGGAAATTGTGGGCAGAATGTTCTTATAGCTGCATGTGTAACCTGGGAGAACTTGTACACAAGGGACAGTAGTGGAGGCAACAGAGAACTGGGAGAGAGATGAATTGAGTGCTATGAATGCTGATTGAAGTGAACTGGCTGTGAGAGTGATTCAGATAAGCAGCGCTCAGTATATTGTACCTGCAGAGGGACTTCTGGCCGAAGCCCTCTTCTCCTTCCTGCTTAGGGTCTGACAGAAGGCACTGGTTCGCAAAACATTTTACCTGGGCCAGGTGACAGTTCGTTGCGAAGGTGTCCAGTTGGCGGAAAGAGGGTGGAGAAAGGCATTTCTGTGATAATGGTGGGTAGGTCATAAAACTGTGCATTCTCATGTTAGAAGCTGGAACGATACAGAGAGAGTGGCTGGAGCATGTGTTTAGTGGAGGCAAGACAGTAACCCCACTGAGACCAGGAAGTCACCAGGTTCTTTTACTTACTGGAAAAAAAACATATATTTCATGGGCAGGACTGTCTGGGAAGCTTAACAGCCTTCTTTCAGAAATGGGAAACGGTTGGCTTGGAAAAATTAAATATCTCCATAAATGGGAGACTGTGGCCCCGTCTAGGTAGATTTTTTAGTGTGAAAACGATGCCTCCCTAGTCTAAATCTTCTTTTTACAGACAATAGAGATTTTGAGTCGCTGACTGGCTCCTCAGGATAAGCAAAGTAGAGGCTTGCTCCCCCAGCATGGAACCCGACTGCTGTGCCTGGATTTCCTACCAGGACAACAGAATAGTCATGAGGGGAGATTCAACGATTGGTGTGTAGTTCCATTAGTTTATGCAATGTGGGGGCAGTTTCGTTTTTGCTAATTTAATTCAACACCCATACAGAGGCTTGCTGGAAAGTGGTTATGATACTTGCCTTCTTCGTATTCTGGTCCTCGGATCTTTTCCTAGTGGGTGAGACTTGTGATCTGTATCTTGTGGTGGACGAAGAGCCGGTGGCAGTTTCCAGCTGGGCCAACAGTGGACTGCATATCACCTAGGACATAACATGTGTCACGAGGGTGAACTTATTCGTCCTGAGTTGGCCGTCTAACGTTTGACAATTCCAGCACGCGCCGTCGTGCCTGTGAGTCGAACTAATTTCGCCAGACCAGCACCTCTCACTGAAATCTGTCGGGATATCAGAGTTCTGATAGGGAGGTTTACAGCGTTCTGATCATCAGAACGCCAGACCGCGTAGTTTGCAGATTTTCGAGGCCTCGTCAGAACATTACAGCTGCTGTAGCGCACTGCTCCTCGCCTGAATCAAGTTGAAAGGGTAAGGTATTGCTGCACCGTTGTGTGGTTGTTAAATGTTATTCACACCTGCCTGTTCTCAAATGAACTATAGTTTGTGTACACTTGGTCCTAGTTTATTTCATTTGAATAGAGTTGGGTCTCAGTGGTTTCACGTAAACAAAGCCAGATTGCGTTGTAAAAGGGATTCATTCAGGGGAGAATTTATATAGCTTTCACCCCAGAGTATGCTTTGTCAATCAAAAACCATTCCGTTTCTGATTTGTGTTTGTTATTTTTGTGTAAGAATAATGAGCGAGTTGTAGTTACAAAAGGATTAATAAATATTGTTATTATTTTATAAACTTAATACACCACTGCTCTTATTCATCCTCCGCCAGCTACTCACCGTTTCTCATTTTATTGTGGTGTTACGTGAGTACACCAGCAATTTAAGGTTCAATTTTATTGAATTAATTGATTTGATTATTAATTTGAGGCCTGAAAGTGACCACAGGCATAGGCAAAAAAGTGCCATGGTAAATTCACTAATTGGTAAATAAAAATTAAGGGTGTAGCTCACGATTTGAAGGTTACTGAAAAGAAAATATTTTTCTTGATGTAAAAATGATAATATTTATTATCGCCCAGACATACATTTATGATTAAAGCAAATAACGGCTTGCACAGACAAATCGCGCCTTCCCCATTCTACAAACGGACTGCACACGCACTGACACTACAAGCACAGTGCGTGTGTCTGGCTAGCAGTCATTCCTCGCCAGGCGATGTTGCTGTCGCCTGGATAGGTTTCTATATAGTAGGTAGGTGATCATAATGTTATGGCTGATCAGCGTATTCTTTGGGTGTTTTAGAATGAAAACCATAGGAAATATCATTCGTGCAATTTCTTAATTGTATACCCAGTTTCTTATTTACAGACGTTCTGTTTTTGTTGTTGTTGACGTCGTCGATGTCGTCGTCGTTGTCGTCCTCAGTCCGAGGACAGGTTTGATGCAGTACACCACGCCTGTCTAAGACCCATCAGCCCTGGACAACTACTGCAGCCTACATGCGGCTGAACCAGCTTACTTTCTTCTCTACATACAGGGTGAGTATAATTAAAGTTGAACTTTCAAAACGCTGTAGAAATAACATCACTGGTCAGAATAACGTCAAATTGCAACCGAATATTATAGGAGAAGGGGGAAAACGTATGTCAGAAGAAAAAAAAAATAGTCTGAAAATTGATCAACAGATGGCGCTGTATGTGTCAGAATACGTAAATGAAATCACCTGTCATCCGCACGAGCCATTGAAGTTGGTATAATCACGCCGGGTACACGGCTTTTCCTCCTTTCGCATCTGCGATGTTCGCCGTTACTGTCTCAATGCAGGATCGCGCTCTGCTTGTAAAGCTGTTTTACAAGAATGATGACTATGCACACGTCGCTCTGCAGAAGTTCCGGACACTGAAGGGTTTGAAAAAAGGCGTTGGTCCGATGACTGTCGTGGGTCTGGAGGAAATGATTCGGAAATTCGAAAAGATTGGATTCTTTTGGTGTGCAATCTGGTAGAGGGAAGAAACGAATTGATTCGACGTCAGTGGCAGCAGTGGCCAGCCAGAAATTAATATCTCTGAATAACTTTTCACACTTTTTAAAATATTCTTACATACACTTTTCTACACACAAAGACGATAGCCACCTCTAGCATATGACTAAGGATGAACTTGCCCTGAACACCTTTCATAATTTTACAATTCTTAGTGCATTTCATTCGGTTGTCTTCATTGTTTGTATGCGTCTGGCGAGTTGTTTCGGGATGTCTTCTATGGCATACGGCTGTCGATTCGGTGCCAGTGGGGTCACTAATGGCTTTTTCGTCTGGATATGAGGACCGGCCCTTCCGCCTCCTCTAAGCAAACCCGAGGAACGTGAAACATAAGAAATTAAACACCTTTTTAAACAACACATATTCATACTGAAACGTACAAATTACATAAATATTACAGAACTTATCACCACCTGCTTGTATCGGCCAATAAATCACCGTATCATCACAATTTCCAGCTCTGTAAATTTCTCGGTGGAGTTCTGGTTCACCCTGTATTCACCTTACAATTCCTTTTCAAGATACTATCCATTTAATTGAATTCATATTCCAAGTTCTTTGTTGTCTCTGACAGAATCACAGTACAGTCTCACTGCTAAACCGTAATGTTTTTATTTCTTCTCCCTAAACTCTAGTTCCTTCTTCAAATATCTCCTTAATTTCCTTCACTGCTCGTTCGGTGTAGACGTGTGTGAGACATTGTTCAAGTTTATCGTAGCATGTTTACTTAACCCATAAAATATCTCGGTTTTGAGCACCTACCGGTTGTATTTTCTTCATATTTTGTGATATTCATGTTTCATGGCATTCTTGTTTCCGTTTTTGTTCCTATTATCACTATTATTTATTTTTGTTATTAGTCTGTTATTATTAATATTATTACTAGTAAACGAAATATGAAACAACTTTGTCACTAATTCCATCAAGTAAAAATTCTAAGAATTTTGTAAATACAACCTATTACATAAACATAACAACAGGTCCAAACGTAGCAATAAGTAAATAACATGGCAGTTTCTCAGTGCGCGCAGAGGTACGGTACGTAGAGTTGCCCCTAGTCTGTGAGAGGTGAACAGGTGAGGTGTCTGTCCCTGCGCTGTGTTGTTACAGCTGCAGTCTGATGCGTACGTCCAGTATGTCATATGCCGACCCAGCACTTCCGCGCACATATTTGTAGCCGTGTCGTTAAGCCCGCGCCAATTGCATAGCACGACGTGGAAATCCTCGTCTACGAAGCAGGGCAATCCCTGTCTGCATTTATCCAGGTCAATTTTACGTAACTTTTTGACGCCGAGAAAAAAATAATTATTTCCACTGGACGGTTTAATGCTTCTGATGATGAAAAACAACCCCTCTCATGGAACATGGGGACACTCTTTCACTTTAGAACCCGCGCGGAGTGGTCGCGCGGTTAGAGGCGCTATGCACGGACTGTGTGGCCCCTCCCGCAGGAGGATTGAGTCCTCCCTCGAGCATGGGTGTGTGTGTTGTTCTTAGCATAAGTTAGTTTAAGTAGTGTGTAAGTCTAGGGATCAATGACTTCAGCAGTTTGGTCTCTTAGGAGTTCACACATGTGAACATTTTTGAACTTAACAGTTCTACTTACTTAATAGTGTACAGATCGCGTTGAATAAGTCGTTTCAAGCAGCGAACCTTGTTTCTATTGTAGTACTTAAATGTGTGATAAGAGAAGCCGGCGCGCATTCAAGGTGGGAGGTGTACCACAGAACAAAGCAAATACTAACGAACTCCGATGATATTATAGAGATCCGCGCTATATATCGGATGGCAATAGAAGAGTTGTTTGCTGCTCTAAAAGACACTGATAGCAATATAGTGGCAATAGTGTAATTTACTAACGGTATTACTTATCGACCGTAACGTGTCTTCGTGAATCTCACTTTTCGCTCATTCTTAGTACTAAGCAGACCTGTCATTTGCACTTAGACTATTCATGTGAAAACGTTTCCGACGTGATTATGGCTTCCCGACGGGAATTAAGAGACTCTGAATGAGGATTGGTAGTTGCAGTTAGACACATGGGACATACCATTTCGCCGGCCAGTGTGGCCGAGTGGTTCTAGGCGCTTCAGTTTGGATCCACGCGACTGCTACGGTCGCAGATCCGAATCATGCCTCGGGCATGGATGTGTGTGATGTCCTTAGGTTAGTTATGTTTAAGTAGTTCTAAGTTCTAGGGGACTGATGGCCTAAGATGTTAAGTCCCATAGTGCTCAGAGCCATTTGAACCATACCATTTCGGAGATCGTTAGGAAACTCGATATTCCAAGATCCACAGTATCAAGATTGCGCTGAGAGTACCAGACTTCAGGCATTACCTGTCACCATGGACAACGCAGTGGCCGACGGCCTTAACTAACGACCGAGAGCAGCAGCGTTTGCATAGAGTTGTCAGTGCTAACAGACAAGCAGCTGTGTGTGAAATAACTGCAGAAATCAATGTGGGACGTACGAGAATAGTATTCGTTAGGACAATGCGGCGAAATGTGGAATGAATGGGCCATGGCAGTAGGCGAAGGACGTGAATGCCTTTGCTAAAAGCACGGCATCGTCTACAGCGCCTCTCCTGGCCTCTTGATCATATCGGTTGAACCCTAGACGACCGGAAAACCGTGGCCTGGTCAGATGAGTCCCGATTTCATTTGGTAAGAGCTGAAGGTAGGATTCGAGTGTGTTGCAGACCCCGCGAAGACGTGGACCCACGTTGTAATCAAGAATCTGTACAAGCTGGTGGTGTCTCTGTAGTGGTATGGGCTATGTTTACATGGAATGGACTGGGTTTTCTGATCCAACGGAAGTAGAAACAGTCCTGTCGGCGGAACATCCGCAACTGAGCATTATACCAGACATTGAAAAATCGCTACAGTTGTACGGTTCTTTTATTTAGAACATCATCGGTTTCGGACTCCTATACGCCCATCTACAGGTGTCAATGCTGTGACGCCGAGCGCCACAGTGTACAAGACGCTGCGTGCTACCACTGAGCGCGGTGTGCTGCTTCGTGCCATCAAGGAAGTAAATACCCAGCCACAGTGATCGAGCAATATTAACGGCTGCTTGGAACTCTTTTTCCCCTCCACGTTATCGCTACCTGCCCTATAGAATGACCCGCCAGTAACAGCTGGAAGATACACTACTGGCCATTAAAATTGCTACACCACGAAGATGACGTGCTACAGACGCGAAATTTAACCGACAGGAAGAAGATGCTGTGATATGCAAATGATTAGCTTTTCAGAGCATTCACACAAGGTTGGCGCCGGTGGCGACACCTACAATGTACTGACATGAGGAAAGTTCCCAACCGATTTCTCATACACAAATAGGAGTTGAGCGGCGTTGCCTGGTGAAACGTTATTGTGATGCCTCGTGTAAGGAGGAGAAATGCGTACCATCAAGTTTCCGACGTTGATAAAGGTCGGATTGTAGCCTACCACGATTGCGGTTTATCGTATCGCGACATTGCTGCTCGTGTTGGTCGAGATTCAATGACTGTTAGCGGAATATGGAGTCGGTGGGTTCAGGAGGGTAATACGGAACGCCGTGCTGGATCCCAGTGGCCTCGTATCACTAGGAGTCGAGATGACAGGCATCTTATCCGCATGGCTGTAACGGATCGTGCAGCCACGTCTCGATCCCTGAGTCAACAGATGGGGACGCTTGCAAGACAACAACCATCTCCACGAACAGTTCGACGACGTTTGCAGCAGCATGGACTATCAGCTCGGAGACCATGGCTGCGGTTACCCTTGACGCTGCATCACATCCAGGAGCGCCTGCGATGGTGTACTCAACGACGAACCTGCGTGCATGAACGGCAAAACGTCAGTTTTTCGGATGCATCCAGGTTCTGTTTACAGCATCATGATGGTCGCATCCGTGTTTAGCGACATCGCAATGAACGCACGTTGGAAGCGAGTATTCGTCATCGCCACACTGGCGTATCACCCGGCGTGATGGTATGGGGTGCCATTGGTTACACGTCTCGGCCACCTCTTGTTCGCATTGACGGCACTTTGAACAGTGGACATTTCAGATGTGTTACGACCCGTGGCTCTACCCTTCATTCGATCCCTGCGAAAGCCTACATTTCAGCAGGATAATGCACGACCGCATGTTGCAGGTCCTGTACGGGCCTTTCTGGATACAGAAAATGTTCGACTGCTGCCCTGGCCAGCACATTCTGCAGATGTCTCACCAATTGAAAACGTCTGGTCAATGATGGCCGAGCAACTGCCTCGTCACAATACGCCAGTCACTACTCTTGATGAACTGTGGTATCGTGTTGAAGCTGCATGGGCAGCTGTACCTGTACACGGCATCCAAGTTCTGTTTGACTCAATGCCCAGGCGTATCAAGGCCGTTATTACGGCCAGAGGTCGTTGTTCTGGGTACTGATATCTCAGGATTTATGCACCCAAATTGCGTGAAAATGTAATCACAGGTCAGTTCTAGTCTAATATATTTGTCCAACGAATACCCGTTTATCATGTGCATTTCTTCTTGGTGTAGTAATTTTAATGCCCAGTAGTGTATTTACCCAGTGACTCCACTACTTCATAGCAAGCGCGGCCAGACTCCATTTAAAAAGTGAACACGACTCTTCTGTTCAGCTATCCGGATACACTAGACGATCTTACTGTATTTACAAAGCATCTTCAGTGGTCATTCTGTAAATATAGTACATCCAGGGTATAACAAAAAACACAGACAGCACTTTGTATGTTGTGCGGGGAAAGCAGACCGATATGTTTTCAAGAAAACGCACGACTTGGCCGCTGGAGAGCGGCGATGTCTGAGAATGAAAGATTGTGACGGTTTGTTCCCATTCGTTTTGGTGTCTGAACACGGAAAGTTTGCAATTGTCTAGCCATCTGTATACTGCAGAATAATCAAATGGATAACATTCCTACGCATACGCTACATTCGCCCACACAGCGTCTGTGCGCATCCTACTGCGCATGTTGTATGGTGTGACAGCGCAGTAGCGTTGTTGACAGGAATGCTACATATACCATTACACAGCTGTGGAAGTGACCGACATGGCGCTTGCTTACGGCAAAGCGGATTGCAATGGGAGAACTGCTGCAACATGTACCCCACACAATTCCACGTTTACGGAGGTCGAGAGACGCCTCAGAGAATACGGAACGTATTTTCCGCCTGAGGTGTGTCCGCTGTGAAGTAGTAGCATTTTGTGTGTGGTACTTGCGAATACTACCCTCTACTAAGTGCCGAATCATGATGCGGGTCCTCCACGCTCGGCTCTATGGTTGGAAGAGGGTGTGCTGGCAAGGTTCGAAAAGCACCCATCTACCAGCACTCGGCAGTATCTGCACACGGATAAACGTGCCGCCTAGCGTGTTGTTCATAAGCACCGGCTCAATTCATATGATCTACAGAAAGGTCAGGCATTACGGAAGAATGACTACCCATGACGGGTAATGCGCAGTGGTATTTACAACAATGCATAATCCACCCACAGTTCCCGAGACTGGTTTCTATTCACAGACGAATACACATTTACTAGAGACGGCATATTAAACTTGATGGTACGGACGAAAATCCGCCTGCATAGGTGGTTCAAAATCATTATTGATGGATCGGTATTAACATCTGTGCCGGGTAATGGTGACCGTATCATTGGGCCATATCTGTTGCCAAACGGACAAAGATGACCTACCTTCGACACGTTTATTAGAGATGCGTTTCCTACCGCATTGGGCTTAGTGACAGTAAAAGTTCGGATAGATATGTGGCTGCAACACAATGGAGGTCCAGCACATTTTGATATCGATGTGTGGATGCATCTCAACGTCGCAAAGCCAAATCAGTGGATTGGTAGATGTGGACCAGTTTCATGGTCAGCAATATCGTCATGTCTGACACCTCTCGACTATTTTTTGTGGGAAAGTATGAAGAGTATGGTGTATGGCACACCTGTTTAATGCTAGCGGAGAACCTTATTGCTCGAGTCCACGAGACAACCGCACTTATTGGCTCGTATGCGTGAGGCTCAGCCACGCATTGTAGTAGGCGGTGCGCGGTTCGAAACCTCTTTGTAACATAGACAGCGCGATGTGCTACTCGTGTTGGACTTATTGACGTAATGTGGAACTAACACCCGTCTCAGATTTTGATGCTCTCCAGCGGATATGGGTTCCTTCTTGAAAACTGATCAGTATGAATCCCAGCACAACATACTAAGCGTTGTCACTGTCTTCTGGGACTCCCTGTATTAAACCTTCCTACATTTTCTTATGAATTTGGCGTGCTATTAACTTCCGGCGTACTTACTTGTCCTGAAGTCGCCAGCTTCCTCCCCTCGTTGTTAGCAGGGGTTGAAATAGAAAAAAGAATTTGGTCGCATTTTCACCCTTCGCGATTTTTCGGCTTTTGGAAACACGTTCTAAGCAAAGCCATATCTGGTGAAAAACACACATAAACTGTCGTAAGTTGAAGACGAAAAAACAAAAATTATATACAACAGCTACTGCGTCCGTCCTTGCTTCCTGATATACGATATGGACATGTGGTTCTGTCTACAGCAAACGCAGTTCTTTTCCTTGCAATACCCAAACATGTCTCGGAGAGATTCTTCTTAGCCAGTGAGTTCATTTATTCTAAGTTAACTAACAATAAATAAATTTTTGCATAATAGCACATAACAGTTTTTGAGGTTGTAATATTTACATTGATAATAGGATTAACAGAATAATACCATATTTTTCCTGTTAATATTTTATGATAATCTCAAAAACTATTATGTATTATGATGCAAACATTTCTTTATATGTTATCTGACATGTAATAAATAAACTCACTGACGATGGAGAAATTTCTCCGAGAAATGTGTGGGAAATATAAAAAAACAAAAAAAGGAGAATTAAGTTTTCTCAAGCCAGAACCACGTTTACATATTATATAAACATATTTATGTTTATTTTTATGTAATATGGAAGAACCTCTAAAGACTGTATTGTCTTAGTTCTTATAACTTATCAGATAGTACCAAAAATTTTATTTTCTCTTGGCTTATGATTTTTACTAATCTTTTGCAAGCAGTTACGCATCAAGAACAATAACGTTACTCACCTGGTTTAACATAAACCATGTACCTTTTTCTCCTAGAACGTACTGTGTTTCGATTCTTACAATCTACATAGTGATTATAAATCATTTTCTTATGTTACTAATTCAAGGAGTTTAACGTTATCTCAAGTGGTCTCCAGACGACGTCTGTACCTCTTTTGAAGTAACCCTGGCAGTAAATAGTAACACCTCGTCTGCCGTGTGTATGCAGGGTGTAACAAAGCGATACAAAACTATACAGGAATGTGTCAACGATTACTGCGTAGCGTCAAGATTGTAGCAGTCAAAATCTGCGGCAAAGTTGAGTTTGCTTGCTGACGGGCCGCAAGTGGAACTACTAGCAGTGAGTCCGACAGCGATGAGACGATGGCGTTAAACGCGCCCATGTTCATCACAACAACACGGTGGCCTGTAGGGCGCACAGAACAACGTCTGCTCCCGACGAGGTGGTCCCGTGACAAGTACCCTCAATGCTCTTAGGGTCATTGAATGAAGGTTGCGGACGTGGGTTCCTACACTATCTCATCAAAAGCACCTGGACACCTATTTAGTGCACCTTAAATGGGGTATGCCCACCTTTTACCGTTACTTGGCTTCATCTCTGCGGCGGAACTTTCAATGAGATGTCTGAATGTCTGGAGACTTGGCAGCCCATTCTTCTTCAAGAGCCGAAACAAAGAAAAGGTAGTGATGTTGGATACT
Source organism: Schistocerca serialis cubense (assembly GCF_023864345.2). Taxonomy (NCBI): domain Eukaryota; kingdom Metazoa; phylum Arthropoda; class Insecta; order Orthoptera; family Acrididae; genus Schistocerca; species Schistocerca serialis. The sequence continues at coordinate 259,082,739 of NC_064644.1, read as the reverse complement.
CGGGTCTGGAGCGAAGGTGCCCCACTGCGCTCATGTCGGGACTCTGGGCAGGTCAGTCTATTTCAAGAACGTTGTTGTCCACATACCCTTGCCCTACAGATGGTGCTTTATGACAAGGTGCACTGTCATGGTGAGACAACCTTTCTCCCCGAGCTGTTCCTGTGCCGTACGCAGTACACAAATCTGCAAAATGGGTTTTCTGATGTATAATAAGCGGACCACAAACTAACCACGGGAAATACTCCCATACCGCAAGACCACCTGCTCTGTACTCCGTTGTTGGGACTACACGTGATAGCAGGTAACGCTCTCTTGGTATCTGCCAAACTCAAAGGGTGTAGCGTGCTTCATCATCAGACCAAATAACTCATTTCCAGTCACTATTCAGTGGTGTCGCGCCTTTCACCACTTCAAGCGTCGTTTAGCATTTGCAGAAATGTTTGGCTAACGGAGAGTTGTTCCAACACTGTATTCCATCCTTCTCAACTAACTACGCACAGCCAGTGTGCTAGCTTGATTGCTGGTAACTCTTTGAAACACACTTTCTCTGATTTCATGCGATTTCTTTTTACAACCATCCTCCGCAGTGCTCGACTTTTTCTCTCCGTCAGTGTATGTCGTCTTCCTGGTGTTGTTTTAGCTGCGGCTTTTCCTTCGCGTTTCCACTTCACAGTCACATCACCAGTAGTCGACTTCTGCAGTCTTAGACGCTGCTGTCACTGCTTTTCCACTCAGAACACAATACTCCCCGCCTCCTTTTATACTGCTCGGTCCACTTCTCATAAAATCTTGCGCGGATTCTGGACACAGTGATCAGAAAGTGTATATGCTGTTCTCCTCTACTGGTGAACGAGAATCTCCTGTATAATGTAATAACCCGTCGGGTAGACAGTTCGCCGGGTGCAAGTCTTTCGATCTGATCCCACTTCGGCGACTTGCGCGTCGTTGGGGATGAAATGATGATGGTTAGGACAACACAACACCCAGTCACTGAGCGGAGGAAATCTCCGACCCAGCCAGGAATCGAACCCGGGTCCTTAGGATTGACATTCTGCCGCGCTGACCACTCAGCTACTGGGGGGGGGGGGGGGGGGGGGCGGACTCCTGTATAATAACAAATATAAATTCCGCAAATAGTGATCAGAACAGCCTGCTCTGTTCGCCCGTGAGATTCAGGCCGTCGCAGACGAAGGCGCTCAGGTTGCCGGATCCAGGAAACTGGCAAACGAGTACGGTACTCGATGTACCCTCCACCAAACATTGTAAGGTGGTTTCCGGAGTATAGATGTAGACGTAAATGTTGATAAATAGCAGAGAAAATGAATCACAAGGTGCAGATTTAGATTTAAGTATGAAGTTCGAGTTATGTAAAAGAAGAAATGATAACCAGCTACGCAAAAGTAAAGTACTTACTATAGATATTTTCACTGTGCCTTTAATTTACGTATTTTGACACTGTCTTAGCCACAAAATGCTTAGGGACTTCAAAGAGGAAGGTACATAAGTCGGCCCACGCTAAGGTCATTGCGCAACAGCAGTGACGCATTGTCAGAAGAGAGCATATATTCCGGGTTTGTGCTCCCGTACAGATTATTTATTTATTTATTTATTTATTTACACGTCAAGTTCCATAGGACCAAATTGAGGAGCAAATCTCCAAGGTCATGGAACGTGTCAGTAAATGGAATTACAACATAAAAGTAATAACAGATAAAAATAAATGTTCATGAACCTGAAAAAATTCAGTCCATAAGTTAAAGCAAACGCTATCAGCAATACAATAAGAATCAGCTTAATTTTTCAAGGAACTCCTCGACAGAATAGAAGGAGTGACCCATGAGGAAACTCTTCGGTTTCGATTTGAAAGCACGTGGATTACTGCCAAGATTTTTGACTTATTGAAAATGGATGCAGCAGTATACTGCACACCGTTTTGCACAAGAGTTAAGGAAGTCCGATCCAAATGCAGGTTTGATTTCTGCCGAGTATTAACCGAGTGAAAGCTGCTTATTCTTGGGAATAAACTAATATTGGTAACAAGAAACGACAGTAAGGAATATGCATATTGAGAGGCCAATGTCAAAATACCCAGACTCGTGAACAGAGGTCGACAAGAGGTTCGTGAACTCACACCACTTATTGCCCGAACCGCCCGTTTCTGAGCCAAAAACACAGATAACAGGTGTATCAGTGTGAGACTGAAATGGCGCAGCAACCGGGAACGTACTCCACAGATGAAGTAGGCGGACAGTACGATCGCTGCAGGCAAAAAGTTGCACACAGACTCACCGTCAAATTATGGCGGTATGTAGATCAAATGCAACGTAGCGTAAGCACATCTGGTTGGGAGAGTGGGGGTGGGGAATGTAAGAGATTTCCCAATGATGTGCACATTCATGCAGCGGTTCTCGAATAGCTGCGAGGCCTAGGAGTCGATTTCCGTTGTTGAGAAACTGAACGATTGGTACAACGTTCCGACAGTTTTTTGCAGAGACTTTGTGACTATGTTGAAAAATATCTGTGTCACTTTGAAGTGTAGAGTAGCATTCAATAAAGGTTACTAGTCGTGCCATGGTAATGCGTAAATTACTTTTTTGACGTGTCCCCATACATCTCCCTCCTCAGGCGCTATCGATCTCAGGAAGAACACAACAGTACCATGAAGCGGCGGACTGCTGACAGTGAATAATGTCAAACACATGATGAAATGACCCTGGCGGCCAGAACGTGGTAGGCCTGGCAGGTGGAGAGAGCCTTAAACGATGGACAACGCCTTTCCCACTACGAGACGCAACCCGCCCTACGTAGGTGTGTCGTGTGCGAGAACTACACCTCCTTGAAGGTGGGGCCAAGAAGCAAATTGCTCTTGTAATAACAGCATATAACATAGAGATGCCATTTCCGTGTTTTATTCACGAACGGAAAATTACAGTTCTATCAAAGGTTAGTTGAGAGGATTGATTTAGGGCAAAATACACTTATTTTACGACACACTTACCTTTCGGGTCAATCCGTGTTAACCAATGTTTTTGTAATACGTACACTGAAGGCAATAAAACTGCCATTTATGGGTGCTCTTCCTTATATTCGAACCGCAATCATACATTTCTTAAGGTATAATGTTTTTTTTTTTATTTTTTAAAAAAAGTTGCCATCAGCCTTGCTTCTTGTTTGAGGCTGTGCTCTGCCTTTCCTTCCTGCTTAATCCTTACAATGCTATGTAATGGTATACCCGACAGTCGCCGTAAGCTCTTTCTTTATACTATAGTCATGCTCCTCACCTACTGTTCCTCACCTCTAGTGCTTCTACAGCGACAAAACCGTCTCGGAATGTCGTAGTAGATGTCTCCTTAACTTACAACTACCTGTGATAAGGATCGTCCTTAGACCTCTTCCTCGCCTAATCTTCATTTTGTACTGTCTGCCTACTTAATTTAATTCTTCGACAGCACCTCATTTCAAATGCTAACCAGATTCTGCTTATCCAGATTTTTTTGTAGTCCACATCTTACTTCCATACAATGGTGTATTCCAGCTGTAGATTTTCAGCAACTCTTACATCAGTTCCGAATCAACATCTGGTTTGAGTAGACCTCTTCTATGGAAGGAAACATTCTTCACCTGTTACAATCGGTTTCCCTCTTGCTTCGTCAATCATGAGTGCTTTACTCTCCAAACAGAAGAATTCTATTTATTTCTTCCACCAATGGGTCATTCTCAGTTTTGAATTTATTATCTGCTTTCTACTTTTCTTCATGGCCAATGTGTTTGCTCAATTTATCCTTCAGTCACATTTTGTGCTATGTATGCTGCCAATTCCTTTCAAAAGATCAAGGAAGTCTTGCTCACCTACCAGAAAGCCCATCTCGTCTGCGAACCCCATCATTGGCTCGCCCTCTTCCTATTTTTTCACTGATTTCAAAGTTACTTACTTCTCTGCAGCTAAGAAAACCCATAAAAATATGTAAAAAATAAAAATTTATTTGCACTATCTGTGTCAACAGAATGCATGGAATTAACTGTCTCATCCCATCAGATAGTGTTTACTTCGTTAGGTCTGGTTGTAACTACTAACTCTGCTCACCAAATTTAACTGTAACGAAACGCACGGCTCTCCTTTGGATCTTTTTGGATCTTCTCTGTTTCCTCTGTCAGTCTTATCTGGTATGGATCACATACTGTCGAACAGTATTCAAGTATTCGTTGGACGAGGGTTTTGTAAGCTACTTCCATTCTTGACGGACTACATATGTTGAGGACTCTTCCAATGATTTTCAGGCTGGCATCTGCATGTCCTGCGATTAGTTTTGTGTGGTGGTTCCTCTTTAAATCGCTCGGTACGCATTTTCCTACATATTTTATTACTCGCAAGTATTTCTCAATCATAGAGGCATTGTGGCAGCGACGGCGGAAGCGGTCGTTGCAGGAGCAAAGGCAGGGCTCTACACAGGTGGCAGGCTAGGTGAAGGCTTCACTTAGCTCTATGGGACTCCTGGCGGTGCGAACCTCGGAACCTGAGGAGTGAGACCGGAGGAGGCTGCGTGACCTGAAACAGAGGACCACAGCAGTCTGCTGCCGATCTCTTCTTCCTTACTGGTAGGCTACGGAGCCTGCATCCTCAAGCCGACATGTTCTGCTGTACGGCGGCGATGGTGTGCACAATCGACTGACGCAAGGTCGCATCGACGAATTGCACGAGAGTCGTGCTACATGTTGACGTAAATTCCAGGGGCGTTTTTCCGAGCGGCTGTGTTGTAAGTTCCATGCCTTCGGGACGGTAAATGGATCAATGAGTTCTGAAATTCCTCTGCGTCGCAGTATTCTGTGCGACGACAACAGTACTACTGCACGCTATGGTGTGCGGTACATGCCACACGGACTTCATACAGTTCGAAAGAAAATATCAGTTCTCACTAAAAAAAGTTAAAACTGTCCCTAGACGTGGTCCACAACTGATCACAAACTTTTACAAATTGATATCATTCTTCATTAAACAACTATTGCACAATCTTAACATAAATTATTAGAGCTCCGAGCTGTATGACCTCATCGCATCATAAGAGCCGGTCACAGGCTTATAGAAACGAACACTCAAAATCATCTGCCAGAACCAAAGCGCCTGAAAGATTTATTTGTTTGTAAAAGTAACACGCCAGCCAATCAGCTTCTTCTTACAACTCACACAACCCGGTTATCACCTTCTTTTGAGCCGAGCGGTCTAAGGCTTACAGTTATGGACTGTGCGGCTGCTCCCGGCGGAGGTTCGAGTCCTCCCTCGAGCATGGGTGTGTGTGTTTGTCCTTAGGATAATTTAGGTTAAGTAGTGTGTAAGCTTAGGGACTGATGACCTTAGCAGTTAAGTCCCATAAGATTTCACACACATTTGAACCTTCTTTTGACCAGTTCCAACTCCGAAAGCATATTATACGAAAGCCCAAATCAATAAAATCTAAAAAGCCAATAAAATAGCTATAACTAATCGCGTGAAGGAGCAAAATAAATATTACATTTCTAAACTAACGGAAAGTTGCTACTTTGAAATCATCATATTCCTCCATTTACGTGTACTATTTATTTCCTTGGCTGAGGCACACGCGGTTATTGGCAATTTCAACGAGTCGTATTTCACACACATGCAGCATTCACATCCATTTTCCACTCAGACAATACGACAAAGGAAAATAGCGTCACTCAACACCGTGTGATAGCATTCTCTGGGTCAGTGAGTCACTATGCAGGTAATTTGTTTTTAATCAACATGCTAGAGTCATTGCAGCAGGAGAGATTGATTTTTTTACTGTTGTTTCTTTATTGCTTTCTCAACTACTGTCTTCCTTTGCACCTAGCGCTAGTCGCACGGTACACTGAATATTCCCTAGATAATAGTTATTTTTAGCTCTAATAACGCTTACTGGGGATGTGAGTTTATACAATACAACTTAACCAAAAGTATATGTAAAACCTAGTTGTTGTTGTTGTGGTCTTCAGTCCTGAGACTGGTTTGATGCAGCTCTCCATGCTACTCTATCCTGTGCAAGCTTCTTCATCTCCCAGTACCTACTGCAATCTACATCCTTCTGAATCTGCTTAGTGTATTCGTCTCTTGGTCTCCCTCTACGATTTTTACCCTCCACGCTGTCCTCCAGCACTAAGTTGGTGATCTCTCGATGTCTCAGAACATGTCCTACCAACCGATCCCTTCTTCTAGTCAAGTTGTGCCACAAGCTCCTCTTCTCCTCAATTCTATTCAATACCTCCTCATTAGTTATGTGATCTACCCATCTAATTTTCAGCATTCTTCTGTAGCACCACATTTCGAAAGCTTCTATTCTCTTTTTGTCTAAACTATTTATCGTCCACGTTTCACTTCCATACAAATACTTTCAGAAACGACTTTCTGACATTTAAATCTATACTCGATGTTAACAAATTTTTCTTCTTCAGAAACGCTTTCCTTGTGATTGCCAGTCTACATTTTATATCCTCTCTACTTCGATCATCATCGGTTATTTTGCTCCCCAAGTAGCAAAACTCCTTTACTACTTTAAGTGTCTCGTTTCCTAATCTAATTCCCTTAGCATCACCCGACTTAATTCAACTACGTTCCATTATCCTCGTTTTGCTTTTGTTGATGTTCATCTTATATCCTCCTTTCAAGACTTTTCCATTCCGTTCAGCTGCTCTTCCAGGTCCTTTGCTGTGTCTGAGAGAATTACAATGTCATCGGCGAACCTCAAAGTTTTTATTTCTTCTTCATGGATTTTAATACCTACTCCGAATTTTTCTTCTGTTTCCTTTACTGCTTGCTCAATCTGTATATTGAGCGAGCAGTAAAAAACCTAGTTAATTAGGAATAATGTGGAATAAAAATAACTAGTAAGACAAAACAAAAGCAACCTTTTAAGTTGCACATAATATTTCCAACTAAGTAGATTCGTCTGGTGAGTTTCGCTGTTGGTTGCCTCGGTGCGTCTCCGATTTATACCTGCACCGAATGGCAAAATAATTTATAATTACAGGTCCCTCTCCATTTTTACCAACATTATAGCGGTATATACTGTTTGTATTTTGTAGTATCTGCCTGGATTTCGAACATAATCAGCTAGATACTGTGTATCTAAGTAAGGAGAAGTTGATGCGTGACTCGTTCGAAAGCGCCATACTTTGGCGTTTCAGCGACTTGAGTGTTAGTGGTCAACCAGCAAAGTAGTAATAGTTCCTCGAGGGTCGAGTCACGTGCTGCCTTTGTTGCTTGTCCTGTAGAAACACGCAGAAATTTGTCAAACGTGGCTGGCTGTAGGCCGACAGCACTCCCCTCCCCCACCCTTCTACCACTGCCACTGCAACCTGTCGCAAAACTGGAAGTTGAAATGGTGTAGCTAACGATGTGTTACGCTGTTATTTGAGTTATACATTGCGCTACCAAGTACTCAAATGGCGTCTTTCACGTCCCAGTTTGCCAGTAGAGTCGTTTCAGTTATCTGCATAAAGGAAGCCGACTCAATGGCAAGCCTGATATCGGAACAAACTGAAGCGCAAATGTTTACACACTTAGCTTAACATGCGACATTCGGGATTTACTGTAAAAGAATAATCAAAATATCCACGGGTGTACTGCCGGTCTACAGTGTCCAACGGACACAATATTTCGGCGATCATACATGTCGCTATCATCAGGTGAACTGACGCACTGAGCTCCTGTGAACGTGCCGGCACGGAGATCCATATATTTCGAAAAAATGGGTACCCAGAGTGGCAGATTCAACGTGCTCTCCGCCCAACCACTACAGCACAACCTGTGGAGATGGATGAAATCATGAGGGAGGAGGTAGGCACGGCGTTTATTCCGTATACAGGCGCACTCTCGGGGAAAATCGCCCGCATGTGTTTTGTCCTCCGAATAAAACTCGTGCACTGGTGGGGAGCGCCAAAGATGACCTCGGTTTGAGGAAGGCCGGCGTGTACCCGATTCCGTGTCAATGTGGCAAGTCGTATATTGGTCAGACGATGCGTACCGTCGAGGATCGATGCCGTGAACACCAGAGGCACACTTGACTGATGTATCCGAGCAAGTCGGCGGTCGCTGAACATTGTTTGTCGGAAAACCACGCTATGGAGCATGAACGCACGAGGATTCTGGTGCAGACGTCGAGATACTGGGACAGCGTTGTTAGAGAGGCCATTGAAATTCGCACCAATGACAACCTCATAAACCGTGACTGTGGCTATAATCTTAGCAAGGCTTGGGAACCAGCGATTGGGTTAATCAAGAGTAAATCGAGCAAACGTATAGTTGTGACGACCACGGCGGATAGAGCCATCACTCCGACGTCATCTCAGACGCCGTCGCAATCTGTTCCACCGCGCGACCGTGGCGCGGGGCGCTGACAGCGGAGGGAGCGCGCCGCGGGCGGAGGGTATTTAAATCGGCCGCCGCCGCGACCGAACCCAGTTCCCTCTGAGCAGCCATAGCCTACGGATCTCCTTGCCGGCACGTTCACAGGAGCTCAGTCCGTCAGTTCACCTAATGATGGCGACATGTATGATCGCCGAAATATTGTGCCCGTTGGATACTGTAGACCGGCAGTACACCCGTGGATATTTTGATTATCAAATACACCGGGAGAAACTCAAGAATTACTGCAAAAGAAGTTTATTTATCAAAATTATGAACTTGAAGACATCGCACTACCCGACGGCAAGTTATAAGTAAATTTCAGTACGCTCGGTAGAACTATTCCACTCTTTATGTTCATGTACTAACAACAATTAGCATGAAACAAAACAGCTGTAAGAAATTTGAGGTTGACATGGTGTACCTAACGACGTGTTACACTGATTCACTGGACCTCATAATAATCTAGTCACGTAATAGCTACTGCACGCACATTAAAAACTATTCGTGGCCAAATTAGCATAACTACTCATACAGATAATATAGCGCAGTTACTAAACTGAATAATTTCCTGCAGAGGGTGAAACAATATGCTCATAATAAAAGCTTTTGAGTGCCAAAATAGTTTGTAATTAAGGTTTGTGAAAATAGATAATAAAAGAAATCAGTTTCTTACACTGTATTTAATCATTTAGTTTCAAAATATGTACGCAGACTGCTATGAGAAACTGGTTTGTTGCTGTGACGTCACATGTCAGCGATAGATAAATAATTTCCATGTCCCTCCTCGTTCCTCTTACGGCCATGTTACGTTAACTGTTACATAGCGCCACATCTCAAACATGACACGAAACAAAAGAACGCTACACAGTCACAACAGCACGTAACAGCGGCGAAAACTATGCTTGGAAAGAAATCCGATACAATGAATGTGTAACGCCAAAAAGAAAGAAATAAACAAATATTTCGACACAAAAATAAAAACACCACAGCATTAAAAAAAAACCTAAACCCTAAGTAACAAGCCAAACAACGTAGTGATTTTCGGTCTGAAACGCATAATAAACAGAAAATTAAAATAATGTTTTGCTGTTTGTAGATGACAAGCTGTAGACTGCATAGTAGACTTAAAGCTACTAGCATAAGTATCCAATAACTCCATGTGAGGTATCTAAACAAACTATTATTTCCAGTTGTACTATTAATCTAGAAACTTTAGATATATCGTAAATAAACAACATAGAATATCTCAACTCAGTGATACACGTCTGAACTCTGTACTGTATGCAAACCAGTGTAAATACGTTTGATAATAATCGCTCATTTTACAATTGTAAATATTTGTACCAAAAGTACTTTAAAGGTTAACATTTAAAGATTTTACAGGAAGAAAATAAACAAACCCGCTGAAGACAGCACAAAAGGTTCTGAAACATATCTGGGTGAAAACAAAACAACTAATGTGTCTTGCATAAGGTGATATTCCTCTCCAGTTTTCTTAGCAAGCACGAAAATAAGAAGAAATGCAACATTCACAAGATGATTCTTATATTGGAACTACATACATTTTTCTGAGGACTTAAACAGTGATCCATTTTCCCTACCTAAGCGAGTACCTAAGCCATCGCAACAGGATCCCATTTTCGTTTCTCTGATTTCTGGCACATTCTCTAGGCATCTTCATGCCCCAGCATATGAAAGAATACCAGTGGGATGCAGCAGACCGTTTTCAGTCGGACTTTTGTATCAGGCAAGCATAACAGGACAGAGACTATTTCAAATAATCCAACTTAGTTAATTCAAAATTCTCACATAGGCAGATGATAGTTTTGTATATAAAAGGGCTTAGATTTTATCTGTTGTGGTACGCGGTTTTTTTTGTGGAAGTAACTGTTATTGGGCTGAACATCTTTACCACTTTACCCGATAAGTAGTGTGGCCACTTTTCAGATCGGACGCCATATCAGCGTTAGTGATCCACAGAATAAACCATCACGTAACGAGATTGCGCAGTGATTAGCACACTGGATTCGCATTCGGGGGGACGACGGTTCAAACCCGCATCCGGCCATCCAGGTTTAGGTTTCCCGTGGTTTCCCTAAATCGCTTCACGCAAATGCAGGGATGGTTTCTCTGAAAGGGCAGGGCAGACTCCCTTTCCCATCCTTCCCTAATGCGATGGGAATGATGACCTCGTTGTTTGGCCCTTCCCCAAAAATAAAAAAAATAAGCTGTCAGACTGAAAAAATAACCAGGAACTGCATTTGTAGGCTGAAAGACGTTCTTTAAATATTGATAATGTTAAAAATTATTACCCTCCACACAAATGACGTAACACGAATAGTATAAATGACTTATCTTACAACAGACGACTCAAAACAAAACAAAAAATACTAAGAAATACCCGAATAAGCTTCCTCTATCAGTCTCACTGATAAGAGTGATGGTGTAAATTAGGACTCGTGTGACAACTTCTCGGCAGGCAGCAGCACTGTTCATGCCAAAAAATATGCAACGGCCACTTGTCCTGGGCACTTTACCACACCTTCCCCTACGGATATTACTATTGGTAACCTGCATAAATTAACATGTCGTATCAATTAGTAGCAGTAATTGAAATGTGACTCACGATCGCAAATGTTTACTAAATGTTTTCAGTGTAATGTTCCTTTTATGCATAGCATTTTATTAAGTTGATTTCATATTACTTGCTACACACATGTAAAACTCTATAATGCGAATTTAAGAATCCATGTTATTTCCGTTTGACATTTATGCCATAGCAACTGATCGATGTTAGTAGCACACTCTCCTGCGTTATCAGTATTGGAAGACTAACAATAAAATATTCCCTCTCTCACTTCTGTTAACAACGCAATGGCGGCACTACTAACCACTCCGCTCCTGACGTATGCGGCAAATCTTTTTATCTCACGACCGAATTCACCAACGTCCATTAAATTAATCCCAGCTTAAAATATAACTGTCTGTGTAAATATTGCTTGTTACTGAGCACTAGAAACACACTCTTTAGAAGCCCTTAACGGTCGTTGACGTTTCCGGATTCGGCTGTTGGCTGTTATAGGTATATTGTTATAGAACATGGCTGAGAACCGTGGCCCGCACGAATACATGATTCGAGCATCATGTGCCCCGCAGACCACATTTTGATGACTACCAGATACATTGACCAGCCAGGACATTATTGCCACCTACCTAATAGCCCGTGTGTCCACTTCGGCACGGATAACAGCGGCGACTTATCGTGGCATGGAAACAGTGAGGCCTTGGTAGGTCAGTGGAGGGAGTTGGAACATCTCCACACACAAATCACTTAATTTCCGTAAATTCCGGGAAGTGGGGCAATGAGCTCTGACGCCACATTCAGTCACATCTCAGACGTGTTTGATCGGGTTCACATCTGGCATGTTGGGGGCGAGTACATCAATTATAAATCGCCACTGTGTTCCTCGAACCACTTTATCACACTCCTGACCTTGTGAGATGTCGCATTATCTTGTTGGAAAATGCCACTGCCGTCGGGAAACACGATCGACATGAAGCGGTGTACGTGGTCTGCAACCAGTGTACGGTACTCCTCAGCCTTCAGGTACCGTGCACGAGCTCCACTGGACCCATGGATGGCCACGTAGATGTTCCCCGGAGCATAACAGAATAACAGAGCCGCCGCCAGCTTGTCTCCGTCCCGCAATACGGGTGTCAAGGAGCTGTTCCCTTCGAAGACGAAGGATTCGTGCCCTACCATCAGCCTGATGAAGAAAGTATCGGGATTCGTCGGAACACACTGCCACTGCGCCAACGTCCCAAGCCGATGGTCGCTTGCCCATTTCAGTCGTAGTTACCGATGCCGTGGAGTTAACATTGGCATATACAGGGTGTTAGAAAAAGGTACGGCCAAACTTTCAGGAAACATTCCTCACACACAAATAAATAAAAGATGTTATGTGGACATGTGTCCGGAAACGCTTAATTTCCATGTTAGAGCTCATTTTAGTTTCGTCAGTATGTACTGTACTTCCTCGATTCACCGCCAGTTGGCCCAATTGAAGGAAGGTAATGTTGACTTCGGTGCTTGTGTTGACATGCGACTCATTGCACAACAGTACTAGCATCAAGCACATCAGTACGTAGCATCAACAGGTTAGTGTTCATCACGAACGTGGTTTTGCAGTCAGTGCAGTGTTTACAAATGCGGAGTTGGCAGATGCCCATTTGATGTATGGATTAGCACGGGGCAATAGCCGTGGCGCGGTACGTTTGTATCGAGACAGATTTCCAGAACGAAGGTGTCCCGACAGGAAGACGTTCGAAGCAATTGATCGGCGTCTTAGGGAGCACGGAACATTCCAGCCTATGACTCGCGACTGTGGAAGACCTAGAACGACGAGGACACCTGCGATGGACGAGGCAATTCTTCGTGCAGTTGACGATAACCCTAATTTCAGCGTCAGAGAAGTTGCTGCTGTACAAGGTAACGTTGACCACGTTACTGTATGGAGAGTGCTGCGGGAGAACCAGTTGTTTCCGTACCATGTACAGCGTGTGCAGGCACTATCAGCAGCTGATTGGCCTCCACGGGTACACTTCTGCGAATGGTTCATCCAACAATGTGTCAATCCTCATTTCAGTGCAAATGTTCTCTTTACGGATGAGGTTTCATTCCAACGTAATCAAATTGTAAATTTTCACAATCAACATGTGTGGGCTGACGAGAATCCACACGCAATTGTGCAATCACGTCATCAACAAAAATTTTCTGTGAGCGTTTGGGCAGGCATTGTTGGTGATGTCTTGATTGGGCCCCATGTTCTTCCACCTACGCTCAATCGAGCACGTTATCATGATTTCATACGGGATACTCTACCTGTGCTGCTAGAACATGGCTCTGAGCACTATGGGACTTAACATCTATGGTCATCAGTCCCCTAGAACTTAGAACTACTTAAACCTAACTAACCTAAGGACATCACACAACACCCAGTCATCACGAGGCAGAGAAAATCCCTGACCCCGCCGGGAATCGAACCCGGGAACCCGGGCGTGGGAAGCGAGAACGCTACCGCACGACCACGAGCTGCGGACCGCTAGAACATGTGCCTTTACAGGTACGACACATGTGGTTCATGCACGATGGAGCTCCCGCACATTTTGGTCGAAGTGTTTGTACGCTTCTCAACAACAGATTCGGTGACCGATGGATTGGTAGAGGCGGACCAATTCCATGGCCTCCACGCTCTCCTGACCTCAACCCTCTTGACTTTAATTTATGGGGGCATTTGAAAGCTCTTGTCTACGCAACCCCGGTACCAAATGCAGAGACTCTTCGTGCTCGTATTGTGGACGGCTGTGATACAATACGCCATTCTCCGGGGCTGCAGCAGCGCATCAGGGATTCCATGCGACGGAGGGTGGATGCATGTATCCTGGCTAACGGAGGACATTTTGAACATTTCCTGTAACAAAGTGTTTGAAGTCACGCTGGTACGTTCTGTTGCTGTGTGTTTCCATTACATGATTAATGTGATTTGAAGAGAAGTAATAAAATGAGCTCTAACATGGAAAGTAAGCGTTTCCGGACACATGTCCACGTAACATATTTTCTTTCTTTATGTGTGAGGAATGTTTCCTGAAAGTTTGGCCGTACCTTTTTGTAACACCCTGTACATGGGTCGTGGGCTGTGGAGGGCCTTGGCTAGGAGTGTTTGGTTCACTGTGTGTTCAGACTCACTTGTACTCTGCCCAGCATTTAAATCTGATGATAGTTCCGCCACAGTTCACTGCCTGTCCTCCGCCTGTCCTGTTTTACCAGTTTGCCCAGCGTATGAAGTCCTACAACTGTAACGAGGGGTAGCCGCCCAACCCCACGACGTCTGGATGTAGATTTATCTTGGTTGAAGACAGTCACCACCTCACTTATCGAACAGCCGACAAATCGTACAGTTTCCGAAATGCTCGTGCCTAGCCTCCAGGCCATCACAATCTGTGCTCCGTTAAACGCAGATATGTTGTGGCGTAACAAGACAGTTACGCCACACTGAAGTAGCCGAAAGGCACGCGTAATCTCACCTAGGCTAGATAGAGGTCTGAAACAGGATACGTAATGAATGGTAGCAAGAAAAGTACGTAGCCGCTATAATACTTAACTTTTAATCCTTCATTTGAATACAGCATTCCTTGATGATACAAGTGAGACTCTATCTTAAAATGGTTAATGGCGCCTTGCTAGGTCGTAGCCATTGACTCAGCTGAAGGCTATTCTAACTATCTGCTCGGCTAATGAACGATGCATTCTAACTATCTGCTCGGCTAATGAGCGATGCTTCGTCCGTGTAGTCGCTAGCAATGTCGTCCGTACAACTGGGGCGAGTGCTAGTCCGTATCTCGAGACCTGCCTTGTGGTGGCGCTCGGTCTGCGATCACACAGTGGTGACACGCGGGTCCGACATGTACTACACGGACCGCGGCCGATTTAAAGCTACCACCTAGCAAGTGTGGTGTCTGGCGGTGACACCACAGATAGATCGCGCACTTGCCCCACTCTACACGCGGACGTTATGCCCACTGATACTACATACACCGTGCGTGTGACTGAGTAGCAGTCGTTCCTCGCCAGGTGACGCTGCTATCGCCTGACGGGTTTATATCGATAGTGGTCATAACGTTCTGGCTGATCAGTGTTTATTCTGTTCGCTCTGTCAGTGGTAAAGGAGGATCTGATTGACAAAGAGCCTAAATGGCGGCTAGCATACCGAGTGGATGTAGATCATGCTCCAGCCGCAGCAATTCAGGGGCGCCGGAAAACAAATTTATATGAAGAAATTTGGCGCAATGCTATATCAGAACAATGTTTCTCATAGGCGAACCTTGTGGTGTCACCGCCAGACACCACACTTGCTAGGTGGTAGCCTTTAAATCGGCCGCGGTCCGTTAGTATACGTCGGACCCGCGTGTCGCCACTATCAGTGATTGCAGACCGAGCGCTGCCACACGGCAGGTCTAGAGAGACTCCCTAGCACTCGCCCCAGTTGTACAGCCGACTTTGCTAGCGATGGTTCACTGACTACATACGCTCTCATTTGCAGAGACGACAGTTTAGCATAGCCTTCAGCTACGTCATTTGCTACGACCTAGCAAGGCGCCCTATTCAGTTACTATAATTCTGAACAGATAATATTGTGAATCATGTACCGTCACAAGCGACGTTCATCATTAATGGATTAAAGTTAAGTATCAAACTAATTACGTCCGCTTTCTGAATTCTAATTCCTTGTCATGTTCGAGACCTCACGTCAGTATAGGCCTTCCCTCCTCACGCCAGCCTGCGTGAGCTAAAACGCGTGCATTTCGGCCTCCTCTCGTAACACAGTGTTGGCTCTTCTGCCAACACTACAAACCTCATATCTTGTATTGAGAAGAACTGTGACTTTAAATGTTTCCGTGCTAAACTGGAGTTAGAAAGAATGTGAGATGCTTTTTGACTAACTTTTCGAGAGCGCTTCGGTCGAAAGGCTGAGTGAATCGTGGTTGCTATAAAATCGAGCAATGAGAAGAGTGAACAGTTACTGCTGTTACCGCATGAAATCAGTGTGAATCCGAGTGGCGAGTCCAGCTATTGACTGCTCATTCAGTCAAGTTCAGAAGAATACTTTTCGTGGCAGTTTTCCTTTTTGGTGAGCAAACTTGATATTTACTGGCAAACATGATCTTCTCATGCTGTTACCTTGACTTAGACTTACGAAAACCTTAAACACAACATGTTTAAAGTACGATAGAGTATGTGATAAATAACATCACTTGGAATGACTGCCATTTGCGTCGATAAAATTACCACAAAATTATCATTCCTTTCCAAACAGCAGTATGGGAAACTCCTGCATGATTCTCCTGAGTTACTATCTACGGGAAAGAAAGGATATGATGTTCTGTGGTTATATAAAATATTCTCATTGTTTGGATCCCGTCAAATCGGAGCTTAACTATTAAGCGAATAGTTGATTGTTAGAGATGTCTCTGTTTCCCTTCCGCCCCTCAATGGTAGCCGGCGTGGGAGGTGTTGGAGGCGGGGCGAAAATACTGCCACACTGGCCATTTTCTGCCAATAGAATTTGGAATTTCGAGCGGTGTCGTCCGACCAATGACAAGCCTGAACGCCATTGGAGAGGAAGCAGACGTTGCTCCTGGACGACAACTCCTGACTAAGAAGATGGTGTTAATCTTCGAAAGCTCGAGTTTTAACTCCGGCCTGACGCGATGTTAAGATTTGATATAAGTATGCCGCTGCGAATAACTTCGGTTTCATATTTTGTAGTTGTTTCCAGATTATTGTGGAAATTCCGATCTATCTGCTCGAGAAGGGCGTGTAAGTACACAAGAACAACAATCATGAAAAATACTTACTGTACTCCTGCTATAGACACTGAAAAGGTGACAGTATCATTTCTGGCAGTGGAAGTATTGTAAGTATTGTATCTGTAGCATTACTTCATTCTAAAAGCAATAAAAATGTATCCTACTTATCTCTCAAAACAATTCTGTACAAGTCTATTTCTCTCGAACTGAGAACTGGTTGAAACCTCCTGGCAGATTAAAACTGTGTGTCCGACCGAGACTCGAACTCGGGACCTTTGCTCTACCATCTGAGCTACCGAAGCACGACTCACGCCCCGTACTCACAGCTTTACTTCTGTCAGTATCTCGTCTCCTACCTTCCAAACTTCACAGAAGCTCTTCTGCGAACCTTGCAGAGCTAGCACTCCTGAAAGAAAGGATACTGCGGAGACATGGCTTATCCACAGCCTGGGGGATGTTTCCAGAATGAGATTTTCACTCTGCAGCGGAGTGTACGGGCGTGAGTCGTGCTTCGGTAGCTCAGATGGTAGAGCACTTGCGCGCGAAAGGCAAAGGTCCCGAGTTCGAGTCTCGGTCGGGCACACAGTTTTAATCTGCCAGGAAGTTCCATATAAGCGCGCACACCGCTGCAGAGTGAAAATCTCATTCTGAAAACTGGTTGTTGAAATTAAGCTATCTGTCAGATCCATCGGAGAAATTCTAGAGATGTCTTTCCAGGAGGGGAACACGAATACCTTTACAGTGAAACATAACATTAGGATTTTTATAATTAAATTATACATTCGAAACCATAAGATGGAAAATAACTCTCTCGAAATCTTTTTATGTAATAGTGCTGCAGAGTATGCATGCCCAGTCTTGTATAAATCTACCCACGCAAGCAAAGTTGACGAGGCACTAAACGAGACCTGTAGTCTTATTACAGGATATCTGAAACACACGTCACTTGTAAAACACTCCCAGCTTGCGGGCATAGCGCCAGTAGATAATCGTCTTTAAGTAGTTGTCAATGAGGACGGATCTAATCGGGCTTGTCAGGAAAACCATCCATTACAATGGCATGTTCCAGCAGCCCCAAAGTAGAGGTACAGCAGAAGATTCATCAAGACCACTTCAGTGTTGCAAGCAACAGCAGCTACAACAAGGAATCAACTTGGATTTCTCAACCTGGGAATAACTACACCTGACCACCAGCTTCGGAAAGCCTCCCACGTGGGCATTAACAGAGCTGGATCGTCTGGTGGTCACTCAGCCGCCTTCGCATCAGCTGTGACTACGAGGTGACCACCTACTGGTCTGTCAGCTAGGCCCTGGCACAGAAGAAGAGCTTTCGTTCGCGACTCCGAGCGGAATTTATGTTGCAAGATTTTGGGTGACTGCGGTGTAGCCTAATAGTTCTTTCTCTCTTTTGTTTTTAATGATAATTTCCATGTGTCACATTTGCTTTGTAAGTAGGGTGTTTAGGTTTTTATGTTGGCAACGCCATGTAGCGCTCTATATGAAAATCACTGACTGTGCTGTGTGCAGTCTATGGCTGGTTTGCATTGTTGGAATTTTCTATTGTAGTGTTGGGCAGTTGGCTGTTAATAGCGCGTAGCGTTGCGCTGTTGGGGGTGAGCCGCCAGCAGTGGTGGATGTGGGGAAAGAAATGGCGGAGTTTTGAAATTTGTAAGACTGGATGTCATGAACTGCTATATATATTATGACTTTTGAACACTATTAAGGTAAATACATTGTTTGTTCTCTAACAAAATCTTTCATTCGCTAACTATGCCTATCAGTAGTTAGTCCCTTCAGTAGTTAGAATCTTTTATTCAGCTGGCAGTATTGGCGCACGCTGTATTGCAGTAGTTTGAGTAACGAAGGTTTTTGTGAGGTAAGTGATTCATGAAAGGTAAAGGTTATTGTTAGTCAGGGCCATTCTTTTGTACGGATTTTTGAAAGATTGCGTTGCGCTAAAAATATTGTGTGTCAGTTTAAGCACAGTCATTCATAATATTTCTAAGGGAACGTTTCAGCTTCTGATTCGAATAAATAATGAAGTACTTCATTTTTTTTAATTTTATAAATGTTTGACGGCTCTTTCTTTGACAGCTGTCGCTACTCCCATAAGCAATAAAAGTGCGCGCGTCTGATGTCTCAAAATAATTCTGAATATGCATATTTCTTCTAAAATTAAAACTGGCTGCCCAAATTGTGCTATCCGCCACGTACATCTGAGAAATTCAAACAATAGATTGTCTTTCTCACAGAAGGATACGAATATCTTTCCAATGAAACAAAATTCTGGCCGTTATGAATATCGTATTAAACATTGGAACTCGTAATGTGAAAAACGACTCGCTCGAAAGTTTTTCATGTACAGAGACTTTATTGATCTATTGTGGTGTGGTTCTTCTTCATAGACGGAGACGTAGGGGCATTACTGAACAATCCATTCAATTATTTTATTGATGGTATTTGCTTCTCATGTTCGATTTTAAGATAATATTTTCACCTTCAGACGTGCTTGTGACAGTCCAACTCAACCGAAATACTGAATCTGACAAAAACTTTATGCTGAAAGCAGCACTACTGAATTTCGTTATGGTTACGTTTTGAATCAGTGTATATACAGGGTGTTACAAAAAGGTACGGCCAAACTTTCACGAAACATTCCTCACACACAAAGAAACAAAATATGTTATGTGGATATGTGTTCGGAAACGCTTACTTTCCATGTTAGAGCTCATTTTATTACTTCTCTTCAAATCACAGTAATCATGGAATGGAAACACAGCGCAACAGAACGTACCAGCGTGACTTCAAACACTTTGTTACAGGAAATGTTCAAAATGTCCTCCGTTAGCCAGGATACATGCATCCACCATCCGTCGCATGGAATCCCTGATGCGCTGATGCAGCCCTGGAGAATGGCGTATTGTATCACAGCCGTCCACAATACGAGCATGAAGAGTCTCTACATTTGCTACCGGGGTTGCGTAGACAAGAGCTTTCAAATGCCCCCATAAATTAAAGTCAAGAGGGTTGAGGTCAGGAGAGCGTGGAGGCCATGGAATTGGTCCGCCTCTACCAATCCATCGGTCACCGAATCTGTTGTTGAGAAGCGTACGAACACTTCGACTGAAATGTGCAGGAGCTCCATCGTGCGTGAACCACATGTTGTGTCGTACATGTAAAGGCACATGTTCTAGCAGCACAGGTAGATTATCCCGTATGAAATCATGATAACGTGCTCCATTGAGCGTAGGTCGAAGAACATGGGGCTCAATCAAGACATCACCAACAATGCCTGCCCAAACGTTCACAGAAAATCTGTGTTGATGACGTGATTGCACAATTGCGTGCGGATTCTCGTCAGCCCACAAATGTTGATTGTGAAAATTTACAATTTGATCACGTTGGAATGAAGCCTCATCCGTAAAGAGAAGATTTGCACTGAAATGAAGATTGACACATTGTTGGATGAACCATTCGCAGAAGTGTACCCGTGGAGGCCAATCAGCTGCTGATAGAGCCTGCACACGCTGTACATGGTACGGAAACAACTGGTTCTCCCGTGGCACTCTCCATACAGTGACGTCGGCAACGTTACTTTGTACAGCAGCAACTTCTCTGACGCTGACATTAGTGTTGTAGTCAACTGGGCGAAGAATTGCCTCGTCCATCGCATGTGTCCCCGTTGTTCTAGTCGCGAGTCATAGGCTGGAATGTTCCGTGTTCCCTAAGACGCCGACCAATTGCTTCGAACGTCTTCCTGTCGGGACACCTTTGTTCTGGAAATCTGTCTCGATACAAACGTACAGCGCCACGGCTATTGTCCCGTGCTAATCCATACATCAAATGGGCATCTGCCAACTCCGCATTTGTAAACATTGCACTGACTGCAAAACCACGTTCGTGATGAACACTAACCTGTTGATAGTAGGTACTGATGTACTGTAGAGCAATGAGTCGCATGTCAACACAAGCACCGAAGTCAACATTACCTTCCTTCAATTAGGCCAACTGGCGGTGAATCGAGGAAGTATAGTACATACTGAAGAAACTAAAATGAGCTCTAACATTGAAATCAAGCGTTTCCGGACATATGTCCACATAACATCTTTTCTTTATTTGTGTGTGAGGAATGTTTCCTGAAAGTTTGGCCGTACCTTTTTGTAACACCCTGTATAATGTGCTACATATACTACACTGATGAGCCAATAGTTTATGACCACCTGCTTAACAGCTTGTTTGTCCGTCTTTGGAGGAAATGCATCACTAACTCTTCGTACCAGGGATTCTACAGTGTGTTGGTAGGTTTGTGGAGGTACATGACATTAAATAACGGGCTGCTGCTTTGTGTACGCGTTGATGACGCCCGATGCCGACCCGGCTGGGTTACATAGGATTTATATCAAGGAGCTCTGGTCGCCGAGACATCAGTGTGAGCTCACTATCATGTTCCTCAAACCACTGATGCACGGTTTCGGCTTCCAGACAAGGACAGTTATATTGCTGAAAGATGACATCGCCGTCTTGGAGGATGAAGGAATGCAGGTGGTTCGCAGGTGTCAGCATGTCTTCGGTTACTACCACAGGTCCTATGCGTGCGCAGGTGAATCTCTTCCATAGCCTGATACTGCTCCCATCAGCCTGCGTCCGTGGCGCGCTGTACGTTTCGAGCCGTTGTTGACGGTATTTGTAGGGACGACTAGCGGCTTAGTGTATCAAAAATGTGGTTCACCCGAGCAGCCGACACATTTCCATTGATCGAAGACCGAATCCCGATGCTTCTGTCTCATTGTCCTACTTTACAGAGCAGACAAGCCTCCAAGCTCCACATTCTGTGAAGTGTCGTGGACGTCTAAGCATTTAGCGCCTAGTGATAGTTTCACTGTCCCTCTACCTATTTACGTAGATGCCCACGACAGCAGTACGTGAACATTCGACCAGCTTCGCAGCTTTCGATGTACTCATTCACAGGCTCTGTGTAATAATGATCTGTAGTTTGTCAAAGTCGCTTATGTTAACGGATTTCTCCATTTGCAGCCCATATCTTCGCTACAGTGATCCCTCGTCCCTGTCTGCTCCGCTTACATATTATTGTTACGCGTTACGGCCCGCAATGCCACTAGCCGGCGTCCAACGTCGTGGTGGGCAGTGGGTCACAATGTTTTTGCTTATCAGTGTACGTATAGTGCGAATATTATATTTCGGTAGAGCGGATTGCCACAAGCACGTCTGAAGGTGAAATTGTATACTTTCTTAATCGATCATGTGAATTAAATACCATCTGTGAAACAGCAGAACAGATTAATTATCCAATAAAATCAAACTTATTGATTTAGTTATGATTTTTTAACCATATTGTACTTGATTGTTTGGTAAGTAAGGAAAGAATTCTGAAAGACATTTCCTGCAAGAACCAAACAGTATTTAGTAACGTGAAGCACCTCTCACTAAAATCTCAGGAAGTATTTGCAGGACAGCCATGCGACTCAAATCACAAACCTGAATTTCTTTTTCCAGCCTTCTTTTGTTATATTCAGATAGTACATGTTAGCCGCGCGGTCTCAGGCGCCTTGTCACCGTCCGTGCTGCTACCCCCGCCGGAATTTCGAGTCATCCCTCAGCCATGGGTGTGTGTGTTGTCAATAGCGAAAGTTAGATTAAGTGGTGTGTAGGGACCGATGACCTCAGCAGTTTGGTCCCGTAAGTCCTTGTCACAAATTTTTCCAAATTTACATGTTAAATTTATTGACAACATGTTTTTTTTATTTTATGTAGTACCCCTTTTTATTTTCTTTGTTAGTGTTTTAATCCACTGTTTTAATCATACGAAATTGAAGATATATTCATCTGTGAGTTCCGGTGGGCCGGCCGCTGTAGCCGAGCTGTTCTAGACGCTTCAGTTCGGAACTGCGCTGCTACTACGGTCGCAGGTTCGAATCCTGCCTCGGGAATGGATGTGTGTGATGCCCTTAGGTTAGTTAGGTTTAGGTAGCTCTAAGTCTAGGGGACTGATGACCTAAGATGTTAAGTCCCATAGTGCTCAGAGCCATTGGAGTATTGAGTGGACTGAATGTGAAGTAAGGCAGAGACTGTTTAGCCAGATGGTTTTTTACGTTCGTAAAATGTTACTTTCATTAATGATTCACGTATACTTTTCCTGAAGGTGAGACCCTGCTCCCGAAACCCATCGTTTTATTTCTGATCGTGTCATGAATTTTACGTGATTAAGTCAAAATTCTAAAACTTAACTTACTCGTCTGCGTGTTTTTAGAATTTCCAATACGTAGTGGTTGTCACATTACTCATCACCACCATTGGTAATTCGTAGCACTTGCCCAGTTCCAACCCCATCCGAACTGTTCCTAAAATGATTTGCCTTTAGTGTCCATTTGATCCCAAGAATGTAAGAATCCACTCGTTCTACCTCCAATACAAATCCAGGCTGTGTTCCTCATTGTAAAGTTACTTTCTGTTTGCAACAGTAATCTGTGTCATGACGTCGCCTCGCCAGCATTTCGTCTCTGGTGCCATGAAGTTTGGGAACGTGCTCGCCGCACAGTTTAGGGGCGCCTGCGACCAAAACATAAACAAGTGCTTAGCAAACAAAGCACCGCGAATACAGCCTGTGTGAACTTATGAGCAGCAGGATGCAGGAGCCATGTTACCAGAGGCCAGGCACACAGAAACTCCAAAAGCAAACACGTAGCGCGTGGAACTTCCAAAAACATTTTTTTTTTTCCACTTGTGCCATTCTATGGCTTTCAGTCTTCAGAAATATAAGTTTCCACAGCATCAGTCACCTTACATATCACCGTTTTTGTTCAGCAGTAAAAACGTGACTACCCAAACACCTCCATAAGAGGCTTAACGTTAACAGAAAATGTCAAATATATCCGTGCAACGTTTGACCGCTGGACCGAGAACCTACTATTTGTTTTTCTCTCATTTGTTTAATGGAGACAGCCCTCTCCTAAGCCGAACTCTTCATCTCAAAATAACACACTCAGTGACTCAATAATTTGTTTCTATTGTTAGTTAATGTTTTCTCGGTCTACCTTGAAAGTTACCTGTTAAATAGCCACTTTTAATTTTATTTATATTATTACTTTATTTCATGAATCAGTTATTTATGAAGTAATGCAGCGACAGTATTCTGTACCAAGAATCGATTGCATACAGTTTGGTTAGCTCGTGTAGTTTTTGAAGATCAAGGCAGCGCAGCTGACTACAAGTCAGAATACTAACACAAATTAGCTATTAATAGAATATTAGAGATGATTTTCAGGCTCATCTGTGTTCGATTTACTAATGCTGTGCCCTATATTTTTCCACTGCGTGATTAACGCAAGCGTTCTCGGTATATAAATTTTCGTTGGTCGTTTCACAGTCCGATGGTGATTATTAACTAATTACATGGGTCACTATTTATTTTATTTTACGACATAGTTTCTTCAGATTAGGGCATGTTGGGCTTTGCATGCACTAGTAAACCGAATTAGAAAACAGAGCACACTGCTTACAACTTTTTTCCACCGATTCTGTGGAGCACATCTTCATACATCTTTCTTATCAGAACACTTAGTTCTCATCGCGTCTCAAACATTTCGATCCTCTTCTTTTCCCGTTTCCCCACAACCGGTGATTCATTTCCATAAAACTCATGCAACCCCACTCGCGCATTCTCTGAAATTTCTGTATGAAGCTAAGATCTATGTTTGATACTAGTAAACTTAGTTTCGCGAGGGTTGTCTCTTTCATAGAGCTTACCTGCATCTTACGATCTCCTAGCTTCGCTTATCAAGCAGTTTTTTTGTTTTGTTTTTTGTTTTTTTTTATTCAAAGGTAACAGAATTCCTTCGTCTACTATGCGGTCCCCGATTTTGGCGTTACGTTTGTAACAAATGTCACTTTTACTCCTCAAAATCTAATCCTTTTTTTTCTATTCTCATTCCTGTAAGATTTTCTCACTTTCAGAGAGAATAGCAATGTCATCAGCGAATCTTATCACTGATATCTGTTCACCAAGAATTTCAGTCCTCAGTTTCTTTCATTGTTTCCTCGTTCTCAGCTTGAACACTACAGACAGAATACACCCCTGCTTTTTACCTTTTATAATCCGAGCATCTCTCTCTTGGTCTTCATTTCTCATTGTTCCCTCTTCATTTACTACCAGCCTTTGCATATAGACTGCATATATTTTTCAGAGGATTTTATATACCTTGAACCGCTTTACATTGTAGTGGGCTTTTTCCATGACGACTAATAATACGATAGCATTCTGATATTTTTAAAATCTTGCTTTCATTAGCAAACGCGTCGGAGCCTCCTCTCAAATGCTCAGACCTTTCCTCAGACCAAACTGATCCTTATCTAATAGACCCTTAATTTTGATTTCCATTCTTTTGTGTATTCTCTTGAGAGAAATTTAGGTGTATGAGGTGTCTTTACTTGAGAGTGCAAATTTCTCACACCTCAGCGAGCCTACCATCGGTTACAGACCAGCTCAAATCTACGTCTCACATGTAACATTAGTTGTCTGCTGTCTCGATGAAACTTGCTTTCATTTCTACGAAAGATAACAGCATTTATACTTCTTATATTCACCAAAAACAATTCTGGTGCCGAAGATATATGGTAGCAGGGAGCGAACCCCTTACTACAGAAATTAGTTGCTATACAAGGTATCTTCCTTGCACGCTAGCAATTGGTTTGGTCACAGTGCGACATTAACCAGAACACGGATATGTTTGCCAACACAAGGATAAATAACATTTGTTTACATACACTGTTATCAGAAACTTAAACACAAAAAATAACTTACGTATGATGTGTTACTGCCAAGTAATTTAGCTCGATGAAATTTGGACCATACATAGGCAAAACTGCTACAGCATAGTACAAAAGGTAACTGAAATAAGGAATGAGACGAACAGAAATAACGCTTTTATTCAAAGACAATAATTACAGTTAAGTTACCGCGATTGATGAAGGTCACCTGGATATTACAAAAGGTAGGATTTTGTTCTTAAAAGGACATGTGATAACCGCCTAGCTGCCGGCCGCCAGCTAAGTTTACCTGAGAGCCTGCGGCCCACCAAACGTTGGCTGAGGTGAGGAAGCACGCTTCTGACGTTTCAGCTAAGTACAGCTATTGACGTGGTACACACGTACCGTTTATTTTACATTTTATACGAGTCTTTTGCCCTTTTGGCGTTCTGTATTAATGTTGGACCATGCCTCTTTAGGCAGTTTGTAGTTTTAGTGTGTTCCGAAGAAGAAGTGGTTGTCCGCGCCGAAACCTAGGTCAACATCTGGATTCTATTTGCAATCGAGGCGGGCTCTTTATAATCATTAAATTAGAAAAAGAAACATGTTTGCTGATTTGAGTAGGTAGAGGAAAGATAAAATGAGAGTAAATTGAACAATTACAGATTTTAACACAAATATTCATGAAACAATTGATAAGTGTTACCTGCTTCGTGTATTCAGGATTATTTATGTTGCCCTGTTCATTCCGCACTGATCTGTTGAATTAAACATGCAAAATACGGTACCAGTATTTTTGTTTTACATTTTTGGGGTCTGCCAAATCATATTTGAGCACGCTGTTCTCTTCGAGGCCTACTGTTCAGTATATTTGTTGTGCGACAATATTCCACAGATCATGTTACTTATCCGAGGCGTTTACTACAAATAACAGTATTATTATCGTAAGATGAATATGTATCTCACTTACTATTTTCCTGGCAATGATCTGGATACTGCTTAGTATAACTTCATTTCGAATCCTGGTTTATAATATATATACAGCATTCATTTTGCAGAAATTATCCAGGAAAAGTTACGTATTTTTTAGAACTGCAAGACGTATGATTTAATTATATTTGCAGTAAACGAGGACGTCACTGGAAGAAGACCTACACATATATTCTGTACACACACAGTCAGTCCATAAAACTGCTTAAAATTAAAAGTGTCGTTACATGCAATCTACAGGAGAATGGCCCTGGATAGCAGATAATGAGAACGAAAAAAGACTATAACCAACTGTGTTCTATATCGAAGATTAATACAAAAGTAACCCTTTGTTCGTTATTCGGTTCTGCTTTAAGCCAGTCAACATTAACACATGTGTAACTTCAATAGAAAGAAATTCATTTTAAGAAGAACGTAAGGCAGGGTTGCACCTTAACACCAGTGTCACTGAAGCTTGTTCGTCGGAGAAGCAGTGAAAGAACTGAAAGAAATTTGTGAGGAGGAGACTTTAAGTCTAAGGGCAACATAGACTGAAGTGCCAAAGAAACTGGTATAGGCATGCATATTCAAATACAGAGATATGTAAACAGACAGGATAAGGCGCTGCGGTCGGCAACGCCTGTATGAGACAACAAAAGTCTGGTGCAGCTGTTAGATTGGTTACTGGTGCTACAATGGCCGGTTATCAAGATTTAAGTGAGTCTGAACGTGGTGTTATAGTCGGCGCACGAGCGGTGGGACACAGCATCTCCGAGGTAGAGATGAAGTGGGGTTTTCCCGTATGACCATTTCACGAGTGTACCTTGAATATCAGGAATCCAGTAAAACATCAAATCTCCAACATAGCTGCTGCCGGAAAAAAGATCCTGCAAGAACGGGACCAAAGACGACTGAAGAGAATCGCTCAACGTGACAGAAGTGCAACCCTTCCGCAAAATCGGTGCAGGTTTCACTGCTGGCCCATCAACAAGTGTCAGAGTACGAACCATTCAACGAAACACCATCGATAATTTCTTTCGGAGCCGAAGGCCACCTCGTGTACCCTTGATGATTGCACGACACACAGCTTTACGCCTCGCCTGGGCCCGTTAACACCGACATTGGACTGTTGATGACTGGAAACACGTTGCCGGGTCGGACGAGTCTCGTTTCAAATCGTATCAAGCGGATGGACATGTACAGGTATATTGACAACCTCATGAATACATGGACCCTGCATATCGGCAGGAGGCTGTTCAAGCCGGTGGAGGCTCTGTAATGGTGCAGTTAGAGTGATATGGGACCCCTGATACGTCTAGATACGACTGCGACAGGTGACACGTACGTAACCATCCTGTCTGATCGCCTGCATCTATTCATGTCCATTGTGCTTACCTACGGACTTGGGCAATTCCAACAGAACAATACGACATCCCACACGTCCAGAATTGCTGCAGGATGGCTCCAGGAACACTCTTCTGAGTTTAAACACTTCCGGTGCCCACGAAACTCCCCAGACATGAACATTATTGAGCATATCTGGGATGCCTTGCAACGTCCTGTTCAGAAGAGATCTCGACCGCCTCGTACTGTTACGGATTTATGGACAGTCCTGCAGAATTCATGGTGTCAGTTCCCTCCAGCACTTTTTCAGACATTAGTTGAGACCATGCGGCAGTTCTGCGTGCTCGCGGGGGCCCTACACTGTATCAGTCAGGGTGTACCAGTTTCTTTGGCTCTTCATTGTATATCAGTATTAAACACTGCTGACAGTAGTCTAAATAAAAAAAAGACTTAGATTTATTGAAAGGAGCGAACAACACACTTGGCCCAAATTATAGTTTAGGGAAAACAAAGCAAAGACGAAGTTGATGAAAATTCATTGTAAGGAGAACAACAACTTCTTGCTTAATTTCAAAATTCGGTTCGATACAGGAGCAGAATGAAAAAATTCTCCTATCTACGAAGCAAGATTACATAAGATGGTCCAAGCAAGTGTAAGACATTTCCAGATAACAAAGTGAAGCCTCCAGAAGAAATTTGGAATGTCAATACTACTTCGTGCACGCACAACCATCGGCGGGCGTGTAAATGATTAAAGTTGCGTTCTCTGTGACAGGTGGAGCGGCCACCAGAGTGCGTGAGTGTTGTTCGTGTTTAGTGTTGTTATCAGGCCTGCAAGGGTGTATGAGGGGCGTGAACAGCTTCAGATATTGAATGTTCACATCAGTCTACTCGTCTGAGATAGCGTTATCGACACACGACAGCATTTGAAATGGCTTCAGTGCGGGCCTGCATTCGGCCGGCTGATCGAATCATGCATTATCCAGATTAGTGGGGCACTCGGATGTCACTGTGGCCCGATTCTGGACTGCATGGGAATGTGAGGACATTGGATCGTGAAGACGGCCATATTCGCTGTCAAGGTCGTGGTGGACCACGTGTGGCCTCCACAAGAGGGGATCGCCGAACTGTACACCCAGCACATCGTAACTCCATCGGATCTGCACGTAGCAACTAGGAACAAGTGAAAGATTCACTGCAACATACTGTCTCGTCCCGCAACATTGGTTGGAGACAAACAGCAGCCGGATTAGGAAATTAATTTCCAATGCGTCAGCTGCCGTTAACACAACAACACAAAACGACTGCGTTTAGAGTGATGACGACATCGAGATGCATGGACCGCTGATACCTGACGTCGTATTGCATTTAGTGACGAACTGAGTTTCTACACTCCTGGAAATTGAAATAAGAACACCGTGAATTCATTGTCCCAGGAAGGGGAAACTTTATTGACACATTCCTGGGGTCAGATACATCACGTGATCACACTGACAGAACCACAGGCACATAGACACAGGCAACAGAGCATGCACAATGTCGGCACTAGTACAGTGTATATCCACCTTTCGCAGCAATGCAGGCTGCTATTCTCCCATGGAGACGATCGTAGAGATGCTGGATGTAGTCCTGTGGAACGGCTTGCCATGCCATTTCCACCTGGCGCCTCAGTTGGACCAGCGTTCGTGCTGGACGTGCAGACCGCGTGAGACGACGCTTCATCCAGTCCCAAACATGCTCAATGGGGGACAGATCCGGAGATCTTGCTGGCCAGGGTAGTTGACTTACACCTTCTAGAGCACGTTGGGTGGCACGGGATACATGCGGACGTGCATTGTCCTGTTGGAACAGCAAGTTCCCTTGCCGGTCTAGGAATGGTACAACGATGGGTTCGATGACGGTTTGGATGTACCGTGCACTATTCAGTGTCCCCTCGACGATCACCAGTGGTGTACGGCCAGTGTAGGAGATCGCTCCCCACACCATGATGCCGGGTGTTGGCCCTGTGTGCCTCGGTCGTATGCAGTCCTGATTGTGGCGCTCACCTGCACGGCGCCAAACACGCATACGACCATCATTGGCACCAAGGCAGAAGCGACTCTCATCGCTGAAGACGACACGTCTCCATTCGTCCCTCCATTCACGCATGTCGCGACACCACTGGAGGCGGGCTGCACGATGTTGGGGCGTGAGCGGAAGACGGCCTAACGGCGTGCGGGACCGTAGCCCAGCTTCATGGAGACGGTTGCGAATGGTCCTCGCCGATACCCCAGGAGCAACAGTGTCCCTAATTTGCTGGGAAGTGGCGGTGCGGTCCCCTACGGCACTGCGTAGGATCCTACGGTCTTGGCGTGCATCCGTGCGTCGCTGCGGTCCGGTCCCAGGTCGACGGGCACGTGCACCTTCCGCCGACCACTGGCGACAACATCGATGTACTGTGGAGACCTCACGCCCCACGTGTTGAGCAATTCGGCGGTACGTCCACCCGGCCTCCCGCATGCCCACTATACGCCCTCGCTCAAAGTCCGTCAACTGCACATACGGTTCACGTCCACGCTGTCGCGGCATGCTACCAGTGTTAAAGACTGCGATGGAGCTCCGTATGCCACGGCAAACTGGCTGACACTGACGGCGGCGGTGCACAAATGCTGCGCAGCTAGCGCCATTCGACGGCCAACACCGCGGTTCCTGGTTTGTCCGCTGTGCCGTGCGTGTGATCATTCCTTGTACAGCCCTCTCGCAGTGTCCGGAGCAAGTATGGTGGGTCTGACACACCGGTATCAATGTGTTCTTTTTTCCATTTCCAGGAGTGTACATTACACCCCGATGACCATCACCGACGAGTATGGTGGCGACCTCGGAATAGGTCCAATTCTTTTAAGGACAGACGTAGGGCAAAATGCGTTCTTATACTTAGACGTGTATACCTCCAAAAGTTCTACAGCTAAATAGTACAACTTGAGACTATTATGTACAACATAATGCTTGAAATTCTGTGCAATTTTTGTTTCACAAGTTGCATCGACTTACATTTTATAAGGATTTGAATTCTTAATTATCAGTGTTTCTATAAAGTAGCTTTTCTCGTAAACTAATAAAGTAACAAAACTGGAGTTTCACGGGTTACATCTGGATAAAGGGCTAATAAAACGGGTGGAACAGATTTTTGTGTAAGGTCGTAGTAGCTTCAAAATTAAATTTCCAGTTTTGTGCTACCAGGAACTGCTCTATTTTTCTCAAATTTTAAAGGAGAACTGTTCCCAGAGAACAGATAACGGAAAAGTGCTGCGCTATATTATTTAATAAGTAATTCTTAAGAACTATGCCAAATTTCAGGCTGTTAGCTTTTATAGCTCCCGAGAAGAAGTACATTATAACTCAAAAAAGTTAGTTCATTGGAAACCGCATTTTAAGTTTTTATTTCAATTTTTGAGAATATTGCTACATCTCTAGTGACTAATAGTGTCCACATCCATAATCTTCATTCTCTTCCTTATCTTCCTGGAGTAATCTCTTCCCCTGCCTCCTTTCGCCTAGCCAACTTTCGCATTTTTTCATCTGCTGTCTGAGCTTTGTCCAATCACGCTTCATCGATGCTTGCACCTTCTCTGCCTACAGCTAAGCATCTTATGGCATAACACAATCTTGTACCGCCTCATACATCTTCCCATGGAGAGCAAAAGTCCTGAACTGAACATCATGTTCACAAACTTTACACAAAATATGTATCTTACTTACAGTGCCAATTCTGTCACTGTCATCATACAGTCTAAGGCCCTTTGACCAACAACTACTACATTCACACGAAACAATAATGACATGGACGAGTATTTCTAAGTCATGTGACCTAAATCCAATGGAAAACTCGTGTTTGGCACTGTACACTGGATCATCAACTCCTTCACTAATTTTCGTGTTCGATGAATTCAGTTACATTGTCAAAAATTGTTCTTCACTCTTAGGAGTAGCATCTGTAACACTGTTGTTTAATTTCCTACACCTTTTACACGTGAAATTCGACATTTCCTAATTTTTTTGAAAATGTGCGTCCACTATTACAAAAGAGATTGATATATGCAAAACTAAAAAGTTTGTAGCGCGTATTATAAAAAAAAAACACGTTGTAAACAAAGGAATATGCAAAGATAATCTTTCTCACAGTCTTCTAGGCTGACCTGCAGTTCGTTTCGTAACTGTGAATCAAAAATCAACGCACAATAATTTCTAGCGCAGAGAAGATGTGGATCACAGCATAGAAAGAGGAGGAGTGGCAGGCGCAACAATCACACAAACTTTTTTAAACATATTGCTAGCGAGAATTGATTATGAAGCTTTGCGATGTTATTCTTAAAGAATCAGTCTAATTTCACAGTTTTTGCCTAAATCTAACATTAATGTTTTGGAGAATCACAACAGTGTTAAGCCTACCGCCATGCTGCGCGGAGACGTTGCGTATGACAACAGGTTCCTGTTGGTACTGACCCAGGAACGTTGTAACCTCCCCGCACGAAATATTGTTAAATAAAAATGCAAAAATGGAGCCAAGCGTAACCTCCCCTCAAAAATAAGAAAAAAAATGATAATTGACCATGAACCCACAATACCACCAATGAACCATGAACCAAATATAATCTCTCAACAGAAATGATAATACCTGGTAAATTTGTATAAGGGCAGCAGCGCTGACCTTCGGCCCTGTATTCTGAATAAAAAAAAAAGCAAAAAAAATTCTTACCTCAATAAAACTGCATCTATATCTGCTCTTAATTATACATTCTTCGACACAGCTTAGTGCAATGCTGGCCTATATATTTTTTTGGATTCTTGGAACCAATGATAATGCCTTGGAAAAATTCTTTAAATTGAAATGAATGCTTTTCCTTAAAAGAGTTACTTTATATTATAAAAATTATTATTGGGGCATTTTTTTGGAACAGATTAATTACAATTAACATACATTATTAGATATGCGCAATGCTGCTTCTTTACCTTCTACAACAATACTCATCGTCCAGAGTCCTGACCAGAGTCCCGAGCAGAGCACACAGCCGACGCACGCCGACTCCCGCAGACTACAACCGTCCACTCGCTACTACACCCGACCGACTACCACTGCAGACTGACTACTGCTGTCGACTCGCGCAGACTAGCACTGTCCACTCGCGCAGTCAAGCGCAGACTCGCGACAAGCAACAACTAACAATAAACTGCTCTCTGGTCAGAGATTCTGTCATGCTTCGCCCATCGCCGGCGAAGCATACTCCTTACATAACCCTCCACTGGGGAGGCAAAAATTTGGCAGCGATGGTGAGTCAATAGGACTTGCAATGAGCAACAAATTTTTCATATTTAATTAACTTTATAATCACAGAATATATACATATATATATAGGTGCAGAACATGAAATAAAATATAGTGTACATGCACTGAGTACAGACATATCAAGCAACGACAAAATTTATACACAATGAGTACAAAACATATTAACAAATGGCAAAAGTGCACACGCACTGTAGTTCAGAACATATCAGCAAATCACAAAATGCAATAAATACAAATCATATTAACAAAATGACGAAAGTGACACGCACTGTAATACAGAACACTATAATACAGAGCAGTACCATAAAATTTCTGTAGAAGT
Organism: Schistocerca serialis cubense; assembly: GCF_023864345.2. Taxonomy (NCBI): domain Eukaryota; kingdom Metazoa; phylum Arthropoda; class Insecta; order Orthoptera; family Acrididae; genus Schistocerca; species Schistocerca serialis. Next base: position 259,049,253 of record NC_064644.1, on the reverse strand, counting down.
TCTTCTAGTGTCTGTGGGCGATCTGTTTCATTAATAATAATGTCATTGATGTGACGCGAATCAAGTACGAGGCGAAGTGAGCCATCCTCTTTCTTAACAATATGGAGCGAGTTTATGTACGGACTAACTGCCGGTTCAATAATTCCTTGGTCAAGCATAGCTTGCAATTCTTTCTTAACTTGTTCTCTGTGAATATACGGAATGGGATAATGCTTGGCTTTAAATGTCTCGTGCTGTTGAACTTGAAATTCATACATAAAACCGGACATAGTACCAGGAACGTTGTCAAAAACTGGAGCTTGCTGTAAAAGAATATTGTGTAGTTGCGTGCGTTCGTCGTCTGTATTTGCACTGCTCTTTTTAACTTTATCAGAAATCGTCTGCATAACGTCATAGTCGGCTTCGTCTGGAGTATTATAGTTGTGTACGTACGTATCTGTGAACAATGTGGAATTACAGTCTATGTTACGTGATGCGGAAATCACCTCTGAACGATTAATTGTTTGTTCTTCTGCAGATAAAGAGTGCCGAAATTCTAAAGCCAGTTGTACATTTTCATCCTTTAACATTAAATAGGAATTTTGAAAGTCAATAATGGCATCGAGTTGTACCAGAAAATTCGTACCTAAAATAATGTCTGTTGTCAACAACGGAATAATCCAAAAGTTTGAGTGAAATGTATGACCTTCAATACAAAATGATAAATATGTCTGTAATTTTACATCTACTCCTTTACTCGATACTGCTCCTTTCACTTTCGTTTTGCCTAATGGTAACGTAGGATAGGTATTCTCTTTGTTACACTCGTTGAAAGTTTCTTCATTTATAACTGACATAGGTGATCCAGAATCCATTACTGCCGAAAATTTCGATGATCCAATTTTAACTTCGATGACAGGGTGTGAAATGGTTTTTTGAACAACTGGTCTTTCCTGCAAAAGAGTGTCTCGGATGTCGTCAAAAGTAATAACATTTTCGTGAACAATATTCTGTGTATCTGAAGTATTGCTTACGTTGCTGGAAAATGCAACCTGCACTGTATCTAGTCAAATTCTATCTGACTTGTTATTATTTTCAGGGGGATTCTGTGGCATTTCGACTATTTGAACTGTTCTGTTATTTCTCCCTGACGTATTACGTTCCGGATGATATCTACTGTCTGGTTCATTCATGATAATGTGTTGTTGCGGATGTTCTTGCTGCTGATAAGACCGACTGTAATTAAATGTACGCTGAAAGTTATGCTCATTATTCTTACGTCTGTCATGATAGTCATTTCTGTATGGTGCATTGCGATAGGAATTGAAATAGTGTGCTTTCTGTACGTACTGATTCCCTTGTTGCTGTGCGTTACTATTTGTTGGGGCCGACGCTATACGCGTACGCAGCGAAACATTAAAGCTTGGTTGACCTTGCACATTACATTGTTGGTTAGGTATGCTAACCGGTTGGTTATGTTGCTGTTGTTGGGAAAAACGTCTATTGTTACCAAAATGTGGTTCCTCTTGCTGATAATTTTGTCGATATTGATAATTAAAATTTTGTCTGTTATTAAAGTTCTGGTAGTTGTCGTTCCTGAAGCGTCTATTAGCTCTGCTATTGAAATTGCGTGGCTGATCGTAATTGCTGTATGTTTGTTGACCTTGGTTATTATATGAAAAATATTTGTTTATAAAAGAATAATCCGATTGTTGCACTTCCAAAAGCTGTAACAGATCTCTGAATGCCGAAATATTTTCCTTCTGCAGACCCGTTAAAAGTGACACTCTTAATGATCGCAGTAATTTAGAAATACATAATTGAATAAGTGCAGATTCACTGTATGGTTCACTTAAGTACTGGTTTTGTTGGACCATGTGTTCAAAAAATTGCATGACAGTGGAAAAATTTGAGTTCTCATAATTTGGTAAACTAATTAATTGATCCTTGATTCCACGCTGTGTTGTCTTCGACCAATACGCTGACAGAAAAGCATTCTGAAATTCTTCTACCGAGTAGCATTGTCTCGTGATCGGTCTCATACGAGTTGCCGGTTCGCCTTCCAAAAAACTGCAAATAAATTCAAGTTTGTTCATTACAGGCGAAGTCGGTGGAAAAACAAAGCTAAATTGTTGTATCCAGTCCAATGGGTGAATCTGTGTTCTGTCATTTTTAAATACTTTAAATTTTCTCACTGATAGAAAATGTTTGTAATCAAAATTATCGTCTCTGTATGTCTGAACAGGTTCACGATTGTATGAGAATCTATTTGTCTGTGACTGTTCAGAATCTAACTCACGTACTCTCTGTAAATTATCTAAATTATATTGGCTGTGTGAGTCTGACAAATGTTCGCAAAGTGGCGTCTGCTGTGATGTATTAAACGCTGAAACATTTTTCATCTCTGTTACCTCTTGCTGTAAAGTTGACAATTTTCTACGTAATGTATTATTAGACAAATCTATCTCACTGATCGTCTGCTGTAAATTTTGGAATTCAGGTGTTTGATTAAACGAAATTGGTGAAGTATCGTCTGATTTGTTGTCATTATTACTTTCAATAATGTCAATACGACTGGCCAATTCATCATATTTTTCAGTCAGTATTTTTACCTGATCATCGTTTTTAGTGTCAGAAGCATTAATCTGTTTTTGTAATTTACGTGTGGTTTCGCTCAATTTTTTAACGTCAGCTTTGATGACATCGGGATCCTGAATTAGTTCTAATTGTTCAAGTCTGTCGGTCACTGTTTGAAAGTCTACTGTGTGTGTATCTGTTTTTGATTTATGATCGGAAATTTCACCACGCAATTCGATGTTTAACTGTTTCATGGTATTAATTTCGTCTGATACAGTAGCAATATTGTTGTCTACGTATGTTTTTGCTTTCGTAAACAATTTACGTTTATCTTCCTGTCTCTGTGCGGTAATTGTTTCCATGACTTGTCGTTTTACTTTATTTTGTTCCTGTATAAATTTACGGAAACGCGTTTCACTGTTTTGTAGGTGATGATTAAAGCGTTCGTCAATTTGACTGTTCTGTTGGTCGAATTTCGCGTCTACTTTTGCATCCAGTGTGCGCGAAAGTTCTGCTGTCATTAATTTTAACTCGTCGCGTAACTGTGTTGCTTTCTCAGAGCATTGTTTATCGACTGCACTAATTTCGTCTCTAAGTGTTTCTGTTGTAGCTGTTTGCATATCCCTTAATTCTTGAGCAACAGATCTAATTTCTTCACTACTTTTTCTAGCACAAGCCTCAATTTCCTCACGTAACTGTTCATTAGTATCATGACATTGTGCGGCAACGGCTGTAATCTGTCCACTAAGCTGTCTGGAATTGTTGTCTAATTTTTCATTAAGGTTGTCTTGTTTTTCATTAAGTTATTTGTTCTGTTCACTAAGTTGTTTCAAATTTTTCTCTTGTCTATCATTCGACTGTTTGGAATTGCTGTCTATTTTTTTAATCAACTGTTTGTAATTTTCGTCCTGTTTTTTATTATGTTCATTCTGTTGTAGCAATATTGCCATAATTTGATCCAACCTAAAATTAACAACACTATTCTCTGTGCTGTGTGATGGTGTATCTCCAATTGTCACGTTTTGTGTATCCATTTGGACATTCTGTGATTCTTGAAAATGTTTGCTAATCAGATGTGCACTGTTAGTCACTACCTCGCAATTAAATAAATCTGTCGTACTCTGATTACACTGTTCATTTTCATTAGAAAAATTTATCTGTTTGTCACGTAAATCCTGCAAACCGGGTGTGTCAAGCTGGGCAGCGCTCATTGCAACAGAACGCCCCGCGTCATCAATTGTCGTTAAATTAACACAGGACACAATCGAATTCGTCTGTTCATCACTACGATCAAAATCAATATTAGTGGTCGGTACGCACAGATTTTCTACAAATGGAGGATTGTCATCATTACACTGAGTGTCGCAAGTACTATCGGTCATATTAGTTGACTCGGCTATTTCACTCATTATACACCGCGATGTACTGTTAACAGTTTTTCGCGGCATTTTTCACTAATCAAAATTATTCACAAATGAAACAAAGACAATGCAAAATGCAACAAACACAATTATAACAAAGAGCAACAAATTGCCGATGATCTGTGGAAGAAAGAGTGACAAATTAGTAAATGCGTTGGGCCAAATGCTGATTACATTTATGTAAATTAGAGCAGATATATGACTACTTATCAGAAGATTCACAAAGAACTACGATCCTGGCCGGATGTCGCCAAGTGTAACCTTCCCGCACGAAATATTGATAAATAAAAATGCAAAAATGGAGCCAAGCGTAACCTCCCCACAAAAATAAAAAAAATGGTAATTGACCATGAACCCAGAATACCATTGATTAAATAATGAACCATGAACCAAATATAATCTCTCAACAGAAATAATAATACCTGGTAAATTTTATAAGGGCAGCAGCGCTGACCTTCGGCCCTGTATTCTGAATAAAAAAAAAAAAAGCGAAAAGAATTCTTACCTCAATAAAACTGCACCTATATCTGCTCTTAATTATACATTCTTCGACACAGCTTAGTGCAATGCTGGCCTATATATATATTTTGGATTCTTGGAACCAATGATAATGCCTTGGAAAAATTCTTTAAATTGAAATGAATGCTTTTCCTTAAAAGAGTTACTTTATATTATAAAAATTATTATTGGGGCATTTTTTTGGTACAGATTAATTACAATTAACATACATTATTAGATATGCGCAATGCTGCTTCTTTACCTTCCACAACAATACTCATCGTCCAGAGTCCTGACCAGAGTCCCGAGCAGAGCACACAGCCGACGCACGCCGACTCCCGCAGACTACAACCGTCCACTCGCTACTACACCCGACCGACTACCACTGCAGACTGACTACTGCTGTCGACTCGCGCAGATTAGCACTGTCCACTCGCGCAGTCAAGCGCAGACTCGCGACAAGCAACAACTAACAATAAACTACTCTCTGGTCAGAGATTCTGTCATGCTTCGCCCATCGCCGGCGAAGCATACTCCTTACAACGTCACGAACATCCTGCAGCCTCGTGTGTTATCTCTCAGGCAGCAGAACCGTGGTGCCATTTTTCACGAGGACAATGCCCATCAAAAAAATGGCTCTGTGCACTATGGGACTTAACATCTGAGGTCATCAGTCCCCTAGAACTTAGAGCTACTTATACTTAATTAACCTAAGGACATCACATACATCCATGCCCGCGGCAGGATTCGAACCTTCGACCGTAGCAGTCGCGCGGCTCCGGACTGAAGCGCCTAGAACCGCTTGGCCACCGCGGCCGGCACAATGCTCATCCTACACACATGGTACGTGTCTGATGAGGTCTGTTGGCCAAAAGAATCCCAGATCTCTTGCCGATATTACAGGCCTGGCACCCGCTCGCACAGGAACTCCTTGCCAGCGTCAGTTTCCTGGATGTTACCTTGATGTCCAGTTACGACAGCTGTAGCCCTTCCCAATCGAATATAAGCTTGCATCCAGGCTACTGATTCGAACTGATTCGTGGGCTCATATTTGCAAGTTCTTTGTAAATTTGACTCGATTTTGTAATCACTGAACATCAGGCTAACGGCCTCGCCGCATTGGTAACACCCTTGTCCGTCAAATCTCCGAAGATAAGCTTGGCGCACTGAGCACTTGGATGGGTGACCATCGCATCTGCGGAGCGCTGTTGGCAAGCTGATTGCACACAGCCCTTGTGAGGCAAAATGAGGTACTACTTAATTGAGAAGTAGCGGCTCCGGTCTCTTAAACTGACACAGTGCCCAGAGAGCGGTGTGCTGACCACTGTCCCTCTATTTTTGCATCCAGTGGCGCCTGTGGTCTGAGGATGACATAGCGGCCGGTCGGTACCGTTGCACCTTCATGGCCTGTTCGGGCGGAGTTTAGCTTTCGTTTACTTTTCTTTCTTTTTAAGTTTAGAAATAACATCACATGTCCTCTCACCCACGTGGTTTCATTCCGTTTCCTTCTCCTCTTGTGGTGGTTCAGTTTTTTTGTCGGGCTATGTATAAGAAATAGAACGCTGCAGGCAAAAGAACTGCTTCGGTAAAAGTGTCAAGTGTTGACATGAAACTGGAAGTTTTTGTATGGAGCACAGCATTGTACGGAAGGAAATGCGGAAAATTGGACAATTGTAAAATCGTAACTTCAGGAAGCACACATTAAATAATTAAAATATAGTGCAATCAAGGTCCGTTAAGAATTAAGTGGACATGTAATGTACTAAATGAAAGTGAACTAAAAACAATAGATAAAGTTGGCGGAAAAATAAAGTCTGTGGAAAAGAAAAAAAGATATTCAAATGTGTGTGAAATCTTATAGAACTTAACTGCTAAGGTCATCAGTCCCTAAGCTTACACACTACCTAACCTAAATTATCCTAAGGACAAACACACACACACCCATGCCCGAGGGAGGACTCGAACCTCCGCCGGGACCAGCCGCACAGTCCATGACTGCAGCGTCTTAGACCGCTCGGCTAATCCCGCTCGGCTGTGGAAAACACTTAGCGGTAGTAGCGAGTAGTTAATGTGTTATCCTGCTACATTTTACCGAAAAATCGTTAGCTCTGAGCTAAAAGGAGCAGTAGGGGGAAATAACACTGGGGAACAGACAAAGACCAGAGTATACAAAACTTGTCACAGAAGATGGTAGATGCTGTAGTTTCGCAATGATGAAACGATTGCCGCGGTACAGGAAAATACGGGAAACAGTTTCAAAGCAGCCTAAAGACAAACGGTTCAAACAGAAATTGTTTGATTAGAAGAGCGTTGTCCAAAAAACCATAGGTAAGTCTTACTTTCCTCTCGCGAAAGATCTGACGTGCGATAGCCTTCGTTTTATGGAATGGAAAATGATCCCTCCGGATACGGAAATCAAAGTATACATCTGATGTAAAGAATTGGCATAACAAAAGTGGGCAACGATACGGCAGTAAATAAATCCCTGCACGTCGTAGCAGATGTTTGTGAAGCATCCAGAGTTGATTAAAAGTCACCGGCGGGCTGTCAGCCGCAAGTCCAGCGCTGGCCGGCTGTAAAAGAGAATTATCCTCCCGCCCGTAATTGAATTCGTCCGCAGCTCGTAAATTCTTCGCTCAACAATAGCTACGAAAAGTTGGCAGAACACTTTTTGCGAGCTAACGAAGGTATGTGCTATTCTACCGTTGGTGCTGGTTCAGGTCACGTCTGTTACTGTACGTAGCGAATTTTTTATGGAACGCATGTGTATGCGAGAGAGAAATACTTGATTTTACTAGAACTTAATGAACTGATATAGTCACTGTAGATAGTTAAGCTAAACAAGTTGAAAGTGGATAGCGTTGTATCCATTTACAACAGGAAGGAGAATAACAAACAGTTGGAATTATTCACATCTGATCACAAAACTGACAACGGCCGAGAGAGCGGTGTGCTGACCAAATGCCCATCCACATCCGCATCCAGTGACGCTAATAGGCTGAGGATGATCTGGCGGCCGGTTGGTACCGTTGGGCCTTCCTAGGCCTGTTCAAACGGAACACCTAGCGTGCCGCATCGTAAGCACGTATCATTCACGGCTTTAAAGCTGCATGCGATGCGTTAGTATATAGGAAGCCTCTTAAGCTACAATTTTGAAAGCGATCATGTTCATCTAGAGCCGTTTTACAGAAAAAAATGGTGTTACATAGATCAACATAGAAAGTGAATGATAATTGGAGAATCAGTTAACTAGCAAGATAAAAAAAAGATGAAAAATCGTTGTGATCTGTCAGCAAGCATAAATGCCGATTACTTCATTGTTTTATCTGGGATTTCGAAGTCGACAATAATTACCTATGAAGCTGGAAATGTTATTAAAATTTTTGTTGTTAATCTTGTTATTTACCATAGACATGACTCATTTGGTAAAGATGTAGTTAAATATTTTTAGTTTTTATTGGTCTGCGTTGGAAGAATTGTATTTAATTTAATAATCGAATTTCAGTGAAAAGTAATCATTATGAAAATAGAGAACTTCGTCGCTTGCCCTATTTATTTTTCCATTTACCTTGAAATGTCACAATAGCATAGCATAAATTCAGTGTTTGTAATGTATCAGCGTGCTTTAGCTAAAAGTTTGACACTGATCGAAATCATCTTCAATGACGAAATCGATATAGTGGAAAAGTACGTTGTTTTTACAGCATCACTACAGATAAAATTGTTAGGCTTTTGACCATACTGCAAATTGTCCTCCTTTTTCCATATTATTGACCGCCGAAAACATTATTTAGATATCTCGCCCTGCCAATAGTATTTTAGGGCTGTGTAACAGTGTGAAGATCTGTGGAGAAGAATCGAAAACTATCCAGCACCGACAAAAGGGTGCATAAGAGATTCCGGTGATCTGCCGCGCCAAGTGGCGACGTGTGAGCAAGCGGTAGTGTTTGAAAGCCACCGGGTGGTTAGCATTAATGAATGTGGTCCGTCCTGTTGTTGCCTGTTTGGTACGTAATTTGACTGCGTCCTAAACATGAGAGTTTATCATGAAATGTGACGTCAGGGGGCAATGACAGCCTCCTCATCCGCGGGATGGTAACGGGGATGAAGTTTGTGACGACCTTAAATACAGATGCCGTGTGGACCGTCACTTCGTCATGGACAGCACAGGATTTTAGTTATTATCGGTAGGACCTCCGTGTTCATGGTGTAAATACAGTGGGCTCATTATAACATGCCCAGAATCTTAAAAGCAAAAACTTCTACTCTGAAATAATGCTGATAATATTAACAAGAAATAGAAGCAGCAATAATTCTACATTATAAGAATTTACAAATCCTGCTAATGGATATGGAAACAGAGACTGGTAAAAGATTGTGATAAAAACCATCTCTTTATTCATCTGGATTGAATTAAGAAATCCAAAATAGAATAGCCAGATCAGATAAAGGAACTGGATTCCTCCTTACGTCAATAGTTTCTCACTCATGCTTTTCATTTGATTGACTAACGGTTATACGTGGGGACTTCAAAGAGTAAATTACCCATTCTCATGGCAGACTAAATAGCTGTCACTGAACGCAGAATTACACTTAAAAGCGCCACAGATACATCACACTACTTTTCAACGTAGTCTGGAAGTCTCCATTAACAATGGTCAGAACGCCTTCCAAATCGTTCAGTTCCTTGAGTTAGAAATCCACTCCTTGGTCACAGAGCCGCGCGAGAATCGCTTTGTGAACGTCCTCATCGTTGGAAAATGTCTTTCCTGCAGATCTGCTTTTAGCTTGCCGAAAAGATAGAAAGCACATAATGCAAGATCTGGAGTACATGGTTTATCAGCATTATCTATGTCTGCGTGGCCTTGGTTAAATTGTTGGCACTATTTCACTACGGCTGTTCGTCGTGCATGTACCACCACAGTCTCACGGTGAATCTGTACGCAGTTTAGACGTTTTACCGAGAAGGACCGCACTGCCTCGCGCACTTCAGCAATAGAGTACATTTCAAGTTGCCGCGCCATTTCGGTCGCACGCTGTGATACACCCATTGAGCCTATCGCAGCTGAACTGTGTCTGCAGCAAATCCGCAACATGTACTCCCTTCTGACAATGTGTCACTACTGTTGCGTTTTGGGCTTAGCGTGGAAAGACATGTGTAACTTAACTGTTTCAAGCCGCTAGGCACCTTATTGTGGCGACAGAGTGAAAAAAAAACGTAAATTAAGGGAAAAGATATATCTATTGTAATTGATTATGTTCGCAGAGCTGGTCATATTCTCAGCTTTTAAATACCTTGAACTTTATACCTAAATTTAACTCTGCGCCTTGTGATTAATATCTTCTGCTATTTATCAACATTTACGTCAACATCTATACTTTGGAAATCAGCACAAGGCGAGGGGCGAAGTGTAATTCCGGTATTAGAGTTTTTAACCCCTTTCTGTTTCCAGTACCAGCCAGAGCTCCTGCGTCTGCGATAGTCTGGATCTCGTAGCTTGCAGTCGAGCTTCAGCATATTCGCAAATGCGAATATGAATCTCGAATTTCATACAGATGTCGATCGCTGAAGTACCTGTGCATGTCTGAAGGATACTGCAAGAAAGAGGGCTATTCGGAAAGTAGGAACCGATCAGTGACGAAATGGAAACCACGATGAAAATAAAAAATGGTTTGTTTGCGACACTTAGCTCCACCTTCCAGCAACTTCTCTACATAGTCGCCGTTCGGACTTAGATACCTGTCGTAGCGTTTGAGCCATGCTGTGGCTCGCTTGGTGCTGTTGGTAGGTTTCCGCCCTCTGTTGGAGGCCAGACCGTACCGTTTAGTTGGCATGGTTGCGGTTGTTTGTCTTCTTCTCGTCTTGACTGGCACATTCGTTTAGCAAGCGTTGCCTGTCCGCTAGTGGCAGCAGCGGCGGTTATCGATATGTAGTAACTGTTGCCCTATCTTTGAGGCGACGTGGCTGTTTTGTCCGTGTCGTGTGAGTGTGGGAGTTCGGTTGTGGACTCAGGAGGAGCTAGGTCTGCGCAGAGCGCGAACCCGCCGGGACCGCTGGCGGCGCGCGTGGGCTGTCGCATGGAAGGGCTGTGGTCACGAGGGTGCACGACCTCGTCGTAAACCGGATCCAGCAAGCTTTAAGATGAGTGCATTTCAATCCAAGTACAGAAACCTCCACTATTGTGACATCTCGCGATTCTCCAGTGACTTGGGTTCATGTTGTTGCCCATAGTGTCGCCGAGGCGAAGAGCAGCGAGTGGAGTGCTTTTGGCATATTGGTCCGTCGTTGCATTTGGTTTATCGGACGTCAGGTAGTAAGATTATCATTAGTCTTTTGTAGACTGCCACTAGTCTGAGTTTCCATCTTGTGAAATGAATGCAACTCTTGGCTGCCTATCTCATCGCTCACGAAAAGGTTTGTTGCCCGATCCTCCCAGAGGTCGATTCCAGGAGCACCGTCTTTGGCCCCTTGGTTCTTGTTTTATTATCTTATTATCCTATTCCTTCCATGGTGATCAGTTGCTTGTTTTTTTAACTAATCTTTGCTATTGTATTTCCTGTTTTACAGCAGATTTCTAATTTTTTAAAATATTATTGCTGTTCCTGGCATGTGGTGATCAGTTGCTTGTCTTTTTAAAATTAACCTTTGCTACTGTATTGGCTGTTTTACAGCAGGTTTTTGTAAAGTTTTTATATAATTGCCGTTCCTGGCGTGTAGGGCCTTCAACCGTGATTGTGGTCATTTGCTTCAAAAAAATAATTTGGTATTTGTATTTTGCTTCAAAAAAAATAATTTGGTATTTATATTTACCTTTTAATATTTCAGTACCTGTAAGTAGTAAATTGCAGTGAGTTCTTAAGCATTCTTAATTTAATGCCTTTCTTGGCGTGTAACGCCTTCCGCCGTGATCACAGTGGCTTTTTTTTACATTAATTAAATTCGCTAAATTGTAATGCACTGAAAACACTATTATTTACAAAGTTGTTTTGAGAACGTGTGGTATTTTTCATTTATTGTTCAGTCTGGAACTACTGTTGTAAAAATAAATGTGTATAACTGTAAAAGGCAACCAATAGTAACTGATTACGGACCTGTCCACAATCGTAACCGAACCCTGCCTTCCTTAACTACCAGGTTTCAGCGTTATCCTAACTTTACAATACCATCGTCGCAGAAGGTAGCCGCGTGGGCTTTCCTCAAATTCCCTACACTGGGCTACAGCTCGTTGTCTTTATCAAAATGTTGCCTTCATAGCCAGCGGTTCATGAGAGCAGATATGAAACTCAGGGGGAGCTAACTACGGGCTGTATTATCGATGATAACTTCCCATCGAAAACGCTGCAGCAGCGTCTTCATTGTCCCCACAGAGTGCGGTCGAATATTGTCATGACGAAGGAGACGTATGACAGTCATGTTATGTAGGCTGCATGACATCAGGCGAAATCTCACACCTGGTCCTCATACTTGGCGGCAGACACTATTTTCTAGGTATCTTTACGTGCTCGCTGTGCCTTAGAACGAAAAAGAGCGACATGATGCTATCGATGTGCATACTAGACACTGCCCAGCCCATCTGGGAAAAGCTTCTTTGGGTTTTCACTGCGGTTTCCATATCGCGCCCATTCGGACCTTCCTTTTTGAATAACCCTCGTACATTAGAACAATACGGGCACTGCATTCTAGTAAACTGGTCTGACCTACTCATTTTTAAATCACTTAATTTGACCTTGAAAATATGCTTTAGATAAGGTAATTAACAAGTAGTAATGCCTTGCTTCTTGGATGATGACTTCTAAGAAATACTGCAGACGTTTCTACTCAGCTTGGAGAGCTCCGTACTGCAGCGGGTAATTTCTGGAGGCGTGATTCTATTGCGAGTAGGAACTGCAACATTAATTGCTTCAGTTACACTCTCTCTCATCTCAATAGCCTTTACCTGGATATTTTCCCCAGATTTTATTATCTCCGGACTGACATAACAAAGACTTAACAACTGCCAGTTAGTCTTTTAGAAATGTTCCCGAGAGTTATTTTGAAATAGCATTTCAGGTTTAAGACGAAACGATTCAAGTTGTGGTCACTTGTTACTAGCTTTTGAATGACTCGCCAACTTATCTACAGGCACAGATATTCGTCGTCCTAACGTCAGTACTTGACAAATTGAAATTTTGCACATGCGCATCACATCTGCTATCTTTCTGCAATGGTAAAGGTATTCAGTAGAGTAGGTAATTTGTTGTGCCGGAAATGGTGATAAGCAGAAGCTTTTAATTTTTCCTGTTATAAGCTATCACCCACGATTTATATAACGAGTATATCGAGTGCATATTGATACCAAAGTAAGCCTGGTGCCTTTTTTCTAGTCATTCGATAATTTTCTTCTACCGGCCCGTGGTTGTCGTGGTGATTTGTTGTTCCACTTCGACCCCGCAACATCCGTAAGTAAAATGCACGATGAGGACTGCGCGTCTTCAGCGCTCTGTCTTAGAATCCATCGTCGGAAAAAAAGCTGTGGCCTGAGAGGTTGTGCTCGTGCGGAACTGGTCACACAGGAGCGTAGTTTATGCCTCCAGCAACGGCAATCTGGACGAAACGGGCATATGCAATTTTGAAACTTTCCTTATGTCTTGACCACACTTTTATTTTTTCCAACAACTTTACGCGTTTCGACTTTACGTCATTTTCAAAGGCAGCCTCATGTCTTACGTAAAATTGTTAGCAGATACATTGTATCACGTCAACATTCTCGGTTAAGAGAATGTTGACGTCATATAATGTATCTACGAACAGTTTTTGTATAACTGACATAAGGCTGCCTCTGAAAATAGCGTAAAGTCGAAACGCGTCAGGTTGTTGGAAAAACAAAAGTGTGGTCAACACATAAGACAAGTTATCAAAAGTGCATCCAAATTGCGTCGTCGCCTCACAGCATTTTCAAGCAAAAAACAGCAAAGGCAATTTGTTAATCCCAGACGAGACCAGCTAATTGGACGCAACGAGCTGTTCTCGTTTATTTCGACCCAGAATAGACCAAAGACTGTCACGTCGCTTTGCTCGTGTCAAAACACTTAGCTAAAGCGCGCTCGGCTAATCCTTTAACGCAGCGCGTCCGCCGGCAAAGGGAGCGCACACTTGCCTGAGAGCGTTGGGCAAACAGAGGATCTTGTTTAAAGAGTAGCTCTCTAAATGTCATCGTGCCGGGTCGCACACCGTCTGTTTCACACCCATCGGCTCTACTCGCTGAAATAAATTAGTTATGCCTGTCATCGCTAGGTCGAAAACTTTCCAAGATTGGCAAATACATAAAAGTAGAACAATTGGCAAATACATAAAAGTAGAACAATTAATAAATAAATTGGGTAAATGATTACCGCTTTTAGGGTAGATAATGGCAGACTACAATAGAAGTATGAATTTTAATGAACTGATGATTTATTCATATAGTCTAAGACGATGGGACGGAAATCGCTACAGACAAACAAATGATTAAAATTTGAGAGCAATTTAGTGATTTATTCAAGAGATAGAGCTTCACAGGTTCAGAAAGTGAATTAACGCTCTGGTCCACGTATGGCTCTTATGCAAGCATTTATTCGGCTTGGCACTGATTGATAAAGTTGTTGGATGTCGTCCTGATTGGACATCACACACATCCATGCCCGAGGCAGGATTCGAACCTGCGACCGTAGCGGTCGCGCGGTTCCAGACTGAAGCGCCTAGAGGCGCTCGGCCACCACGGCCGGCTTAGAGATCCGCTCCTTGGTCACAGAGCCACACGAGAATCCGGCCGGCCTCCTGATTGATATCGTGCCAAAATCTGTCTAATTGGCGAGTTGGAACGTCAAAATCCCGAGCTGGTTGGAGGGCCCTCCCCATAATGCTCCAAACGTTCTCAGTTGGGGAGATATCCAGCGACCTTGCTGGACAAGATAGGATTTTGCAGGCACGAAGACAAGAAGCACAAACTCTTGCCGTGTGCGGGAGGACGTTATCTTGTGGCAATGTAAGCCCAGCATGGCTTGTCAAGAAGGGCAGCAAAACGCGGCGTAGAATATCGTCGACATGCCCCGCATGACAACCAAAGAGGTCTTGCTATGAAATGAAATGACGTACCAGACCATCAATTCTAGTTGTCGCGCGACAGTCAGGTCAGTATCCCATTGCTGCCCGGCGCGTCTCAAAACACGTCTTAGCTGGTCGTCGGGGCTCGGTTCGAAAGGGGACTCATCACTGAAGACAATTCTATTCCGGCCTATGAGATTCCAAGCCGAATGTGTCCGACATCTCTGCACACGGGCTTGTTGGTGTAAAGACGTCAATGGTAGACGGCGCAAAAGGCTCCCTGAGCTCAGTCCCCTCTCCGTGAGCAGCCAGTTAATGGTCCTTGTGACCACTGAAGCACCAGCTGCACGTCAGACCGATGACAATCAAGAATCCGGGGCTCTGAGTGCCTCACGTTCTGTCGTCTCTCTACGTCGACCGCTTTCTTCTTGTCTCTATGTTCGGCCATTGTTCACCCAGTCCTGCCAACATCCTCGAATAGTGGTATAGATCATATTCAAATGTCGAGCTATTGGCCGATTACTGCAACCGTCTTCTTTGAGCCCAACTACAAATCCTGTCTCAGATGCTAACACCTGGGTATATTGTTAACGTGCCTGTCTGCAAAGCATAGTTACGGTCAAAGGGAGTACACGGAATTAAATTTGCAAATACTTTTTACCCTGGTATCGACATCCCTCCGTTTACTATCCTTGCCAGCTGCACGGTGAAACTGCGCTGCATCGTCACACATTCATCCATTGGCTGCTGAAGTTTACAACTTTGGATTTTCCGCCACTACCTGTCTGAATATCAATTTGTCACAAATTTGCACAACTTCTTTGTGGTGCGTCGTCTTTTGTCTTCCAACATACAATAAACACACAGTTAAATGAAGTGGTCACTCTACAAAAAATATCCAAATAAAGCGTAAATTCAATAATAATAGCAAAATAAGTGCATTTGAGACTGCATGAATACGAAGCAAGTACAAGCAGGATCTCACAATTCTAATAAGCCTATCGAAAAGTTCTATACCGCTTTAAGCTATTAATAAATCAGTTCCAAACTCACATACATTTAGATTTCAGTAACTCAAAAACCTGAAAATTCCTCAAACATTCGTATAATCTTTCAGGCAAACACACAGCAAATCTCAGAAGCAGCTGAAGTAATTGCAAGTCCAGTGCTCAACAAAATGTTCAAATGTGTGTGAAATCTTATGGGACTTACCTGCTAAGGTCATCAGTCCCTAAGCTTACACACTACTTAACCTAAATTATCCTAAGGACAAACGCACACACCCATACCCGAGGGAGGATTCGAACCTCTGCCGGGACCACAGTGCTCAAGGCCCTCAGATACTCGCAAAAGTTAAGAATCCCGACCGGCTGCCACATTCTTAGTTCAGATTAGCAGTGAATTTTACAGAGTTCTTGCAAGCGTGAAAGTATTGCGCGGCCGCTTGCCGCCCAAAATCTACCTCTTAACTGTCGCAAATCAACCCGAACAGACTGTATCACTTAAGTTACGTCCTCAGTGGCTACGAACAGAATGAGCCCGAGCTGCTGTTTACGTCCACTAAAAGCATCAAATGAACAGATTGGACCACCATTTAAACCACATGCACCTTACGGATAATATTTACGAGTTGAGAGGCATATATCTCTCCTCTGGTCCTTCGCAGACTATACATAATAGTCTAAGCTTAATAGTGTTGTCACAAATATTTTAATTACAAATTATGCACAAATGTGCTCAACATTTGCAACAAAGAAACCATCAAAAACAAATAATTAACAATGAATACAGCCTATTCATGAGAAGCGTCTTTTTGAATTCCGTTCATTGGTGGAGTCAGACTTTACGTATTTAGCGCCACCTTTAAATCCGTTACGGCTTTATTATTGGAGAAATGAATATTTAATTAATTAACCACTGCCGGCCGGAGTGGCCGTGCGGTTCTAGGCGCTACAGTCTGGAACCGAGCGACCGCTACGGTCGCAGGTTCGAATCCTGCCTCGGGCATGGATGTGTGTGATGTCCGTAGGTTAGTTAGGTTTAATTAGTTCTAAATTCTAGGCGACTGATGACCTCAGAAGTTAAGTCGCATAGTGCTCAGAGCCATTTGAACCATTTGAACCAATTAACCACTAAATTAATCGAAAAACTACACACCTCAACAAAGGTCTTGGCATATTATACATTTTATTAGATGACTGAATATAGTACACTTATTGAGGTTTGTACAATACCTTATTAACAAAATAACCTATTTGCCTCCGAAAACAAGAACGATTTTGGTTGGTTCCAGAAAATCATTACAAAACAAAGCAGGCTCTCTCCTAAGTGTACATCTCGAAAACAAAAACAGTGAAAATCTTTATCTCATCATGATCATTATCAGTCTTTAGTAGTGGGTATGTCCTCCGCGCACACGGATGAATTCTTCCACTCTAGATGACACCATCAAGCTTATCTTGGAGTATGAGGTCCCACTCCTCAATGGCAGCTTCAGTGAGGCCGGTGGATTCGGATGCTGTGCAATGTCCATGCATGCTCAGTGGCATTCATGTCTGGTGACTGTGCTGGCCAACGCATTCGGTTGATGCATCTTGGAAGACGTCGAGAGACTACTAGAATAAGGTGCAGTCTTGCATTGTCATCAACTCGGATGAAACTGTCAACAACTTCACATCTGCAGGATTGCTTGGAGGTGTCAGGGACCAGTCAAATTGCCGCAGATGGGAATTAGAAGGCTCCGATGGCCCATCATTATAGCCGCCCAGAACGTTACCAGACATTACACTGCCATCTGAAAGCGGACGGACTTTCTCGACGTATGGGGTTTCCTGCCGTCATCTAGTGCTTTTCCAAACCCTAACACGTTTAGTGTCCGGATGCACACCAATACTGGTCTCGTCAGTAAACACGATATTACTACATTCTGCAATGATCCAATGTTGAAGTGCAAGAGCCCATGTCCTTCGATTACGTCGTTTCCGTTGGTGCAGTGCAAAACTTCTCATTGGTCTGGAATGGAGACCACCCTGATGAAATTTTGCACTCACTGTTGTTCTGAAATACGAATCCCTGTTGCCCGGGAGATTTCCAGTATTTCTGGCGTTGAAGTTGGGTGCCTGTGAGCAGCAGAGGAAACTGATCCTGCGTTGGTGTTGTCATACGAGGACGACCACTGCGAGGTTTGTAGTTCACATTTCCCGTCTCTCTGTGCTTTCTACACATCTTAGACACACCACTTTGAATGGCATGTAACCGATCGGCAACATCGTGCTGTGTGTGACCTGCTGGAAGTAAAGCTGCTATGCTGACTTGGTTCAAATGACTCTGAGCACTATGGGACATGACATCTGAGGCCATCAGTCCCCTAGACTTAGAACTACTTAAACCTAACTAACCTAAGGATATCACACACATCCATGCCCGAGGCAGGATTCTAACCTGCGGCCGTAGCAGCAGCGCTGTTCCTGACTGAAGCGCGTAGAACCGCTCTGTCACAACGGCTGGCCTATGCTGACTCTATCAATGCGTTGTATGCCCCTACGTGGTATGTTACTGCAGTGCTGAACACAAACTGAATGAAGCTGTTGTTGATATTGGACTGCTTGCGATGTGCCTCTGCGGCGTTGGTATGTTTAGATGACTGGGAAACGGCCACAAAGCATGCCAGTAGAAAACACCATCCAGTACATGGACTCTAACTGGATATGTACGAAGTGTCTAGACCAATGAGATCTCTAACCTCGTAGACTACATTTTATAATAGTGTTCCAAACTTATGTTGAACAGTGTATATACAGAGAGCACGAAAACTGCCGCACATTGAAACCGGCATGCGATTCTTCATCCACTTTCAGGACAAAAGTTTATCTCGCAAAAACAGATCGAGTGCATTTTGAAAGCACATATAACAGAACGAGAAGGTTGCAACACCGTCACATTGTGCAACGCATCGTAATATACTGTTACTACTGTACCTGCCGTTGTAGATCGCTGAGCAGACCGCTGGAATACCAACCCAACATCCAATATAAAGCTGTGTTTCAAATCCTCGTTCTGTTCCTTTTTTTAGTTGTTAGACGTCCGTTCCGTAGTTCTCCTAGTTTATAAGCAGAAAATAATTTTGTCAAATGAAAATAGCCTATGATATAACTGTGGAATCAATTGAACTGCATGCATGTGTCTACTAACAGCGCAGTGCACAACCACTACTGGTCTGGTCAATTCATGTAGAGCGGTTTCCCGGTGGAATACACGAACGATGAATATGTCGATAAGCATTAGGTGCTGTGAGCATCCTATAACCAAGCTACCGCTGCTGCTCGTTAATGTGCTACTATCCTCAAAGGCATCATCCAGATTAGACTGTTTTCCGTCGCCTGGAACAGAGCTGTCGGGAACCCGGTAACCTTCGTCCGCAAGTGATAGACAGAGGTCGTCCAAGGACTAGACGTATTCCACAAAGAGAGGACGCGATTCTTGAAACCACCACGGCGAGGTACCCCTGATATTGCAAGGTAGTTCCAGACATCTCAAAGACTGGTTATTGAAGTGCTGCACGATGAAGAATTGCATCCACATCATTACAAGGGAACGCTGGCCGCGGTGGTCTCGCGGTTCTAGGCGCTCAGTCCGGTACCGCGCGACTGCTACGGTCGCAGGTTCGAATCCTGCCTCGGGCATGGATGTGTGTGATGATGTCCTTAGGTTAGTTAGGTTTAATTAGTTCTAAGTTCTAGGGGACTGATGACCTTAGATGTTAAGTCCCATAGTGCTCAGAGCCATTTGAACCATTACAAGGGAACTAAACAACAGCGGCGGAAAGACCGCATTCGACGAGTATAGTTTTGTGAATGGCTTTAGCACCAACCGGAAGATAAAGAACATTCTGTAAATCTCGTCGTATGGACTGGCGAATCTGGCAACACTCGTGACGATATTTGCAGCCGCCACAAGAGTCATTATTGGTCGGAACACGACCCACACGTCACCCTTGATCTTGGCTTTCGGGCACGCTTTGGCATAAACTTGTGAGTTGCAATCGTGGGAGGAGTGTTTGGGGTCCTGACCTAATGCCTGACAAGTGAAATGTGCCCCTGCATTGTACGTTCCTTTGCAATACTTTGACGGACACGTTAGAAAACGGTCAACTTGGTATTCGGCGACGGACATGGTTTCAGCATGATGGTGCACCGTCACACTTTGCAATGTATTTGCACAACCATTTAAACGAAGTGTTTCCAGGGATATAGACTGGTCATGGAGATCCAGTGCTCTGGCCTCCACGTTCCCGGGACCTTAATCCACTAGACTTTTTTTTTGTTTCTGGGGACAGTTATACAAGAAGTTTATAGACCCCCACCTATTGGATGTACTCGACATAATAGTTCGCATGCATGCCGCTTTGGCAATGGAGGGTGCAGGTGTGTTGGTAGGGTCCAGCAAAGTATGATCCAGCGAGTGGCGAAGTGTTTGCAAATATAAGGCGATCACTTTGAACTTCTTCTCTAAAGTGAACGTTGCTCGTTCTGTGAAGACAAGCTTGGACGTGAAATTTGCAGAATGGAATTATTGTGTGTAGCGCAATGTGCAATCCAGTATAAGCTACCTAATGTGGTTTTTGTGCCTCACTGGATACAGACGTTGTTACTGTATCCGTTGCTATTTTCTACTGGGTTTATTTGTGTCACGATGAAATAAAGTGGTCGTTTACGTCTGTAAGAAGTTCATGTTATGTCTTAATGTTTAATTAAACGTGATAGTAACAAAAGTAAGTACACAAGACATCGCATTATGGAGCTGTAATTTGGATACAGTTTGATGCTTCAACCGGAAAAAAATAAAAAATAAAAATAAAAACAGTTTGGCGTGAACTCGAACATCGGCAAGCCTGCATATCCGTTCCCCAGAGCATTCCCGCGTCTCACGGAAATAAGGACACAGTGCGAAGGTCAAGTTACCAATTCTTAGCTACGCTGCACGCCATTCCAGCTTTGTCAGAACCGCTTTTTTTTTTTTTTTTTAGTCGCATTGCTATTAAACCTATTGGTGGGACTAGGTTTTGCTAGACACACTTTTGTCTTGAATTAGGATGAGGAATCACGTGCCGATCGCCAAGTGCGCCATTTTTTCTTCATCGTGTATTTAACATTTTGAAAAATAGGGAATGGTTCAAGGTAAAAGCAGCCACTGTCAATTCATGTGTAAGCACCGAAGAATCGTTGCTCTGACACATTTGCGTAATTTACAATAATGAAAATATATGACAATCCAGTCTCTATAATAGTTAGCATTATGTTACGTGCAGTGACGGTAGGTGACGTCCACTGATTTTGATTGAGTTTAAAGCAGGAAGTCAATAACAAAACTTTTTCATACATTGGACTACCACTGCTTTTGGCAAAACTATGCAATATGTGCAGAAAAAGAGAGTTGTGAAACAAGTTACAAGTTGGGAGGGTAGTTCAGACTTGCTGCTCTGACTGCAAGACCAAATGTCAAGAACAGTATCTTATGTAAGAAAAATTTGGCTACTATTCAGTTAACAGGCTTATGGTTATCTTTGACAAACCCGTAGCTTTAAGTATTTCTAAGGCCGTGTAGATTTCTGTTCCAGATGACCCTGAAGAAATTTTACGCAGAGAATTTAAAAATGTGTTACACATGCCTCATGCAAATACCTCAGTTTTTTGTGATGTTGTTAAAAGTGACGGGTATAGGTAGTTGATGAAAGATGTACTATCAGGAGACATTGCTACAGAATTCATAGGTTTCGAGCAAAATTGAATGCTCTTTGAAGTCAATCGCAACTCCTAATATCTTGAAAAAAGGTGTGAAACACTCATCGTAAGTAATTAAACATAAATGATTATCGAGAATCTGTATTAAATTCTACTGAAAAATCGGCTATTCAGGATATAGTTCGAACCAAGCAAAGTGCAGTTTCTACTAAGAAGCAAAGTGAGTTGTTACTTTTGACAAAAGACAATAAATACTTAATAATCGATGATAAAGTGAGCACTAGCGTGGGGTCAAGTGGCTTTACACAATCATCATCACTGCACAAAAATGATTTTGTGACCCACCCATCCTTGTCATCAGACGTTCTTTAACTGGCTGTTTTATTTTTTAGGGTATTTAAAAGAAATTAAATAGAAAAGGGAGGAGTGGAAGGGGGGAAGGGGAATAGTTGAGGGGTAGGGGAGCGTTGAAGGGGGAGAGGAGGAGGGGAGGGGACTGTCGGGTAGGGGAAGGGAGTGGGGCACGCTGAAGGTCAAATGGGATCCAAAGTAGCTATTGCTCCCCTTGATCCAAAGTCACTGTTACGTTCGTACTAGACACAAAAAAAATATTGCCTTGTGTTCTGTTCTCTTTCTTGAGTGCACATGTACATCATACACCACAACACCTTCACGATCTAGACTGCGTCGACATCCTACATCCGTATGTTCGGAATGAGCGAGATGACGCTGTGGCTAGGACACTGGACTCTCATTCGAGAGGATGAGAGTTCAAATCTCCATCAGGTCATCCTGATTTAGGTTTTCCGTAATTTCCCTAAATCGTGTCAGGCAATGCCGCCACGGTTCCTTTGAAGGGCACGGCCGATTTCCTTCCCCGTCCTTCCGTAATTCCAGCTTGTTCTCCGTCTCTAGCGACCTCGTTGTCGATGGGACATTAAACTGTAATTTTCTCCCTTCGGCACGTTCAGCTGGACCGACGCATCTTTCTTACCTATTTAGTGCGAATATACAGAGGTACTAGTCATGTGGACGTTCGCTAACGTCTTATCACTGGTAGCCCTTTGATTACTGCTAGAAAAAGTTTCCTGTGTGACCTTTCTCCAGAGGCTGTTACATCCTTCTGACGCCTTCCACCTTTATCAAAAGACATGTGTGTATATCGAATTAACGTTTAAAGTGTCTGCATATTTCTTTGTGTGGGATACACCCCCCCCCCCCCCCCCCACACACACACACCAGAATTCGTGATCCACGATCCTATTAACTTAAACTTGGGACTGTACTGAATCCTTCAGAGAAGTTGGACGTTCTATGTACGCTGTGTAAAGTATTTCCCTTGCTCTTGTGAGCGAACGTTGGCCAGGAGTGGGAAAGCGGGAGGTGGAAGTGGAAATGAGCTGAACCACTCCTACAAGTGCAAGCAAAACCCTCCCATGCAAATGAAATGACTGGAGCGGCCTAACCCACAGACGTGCCTTTACACTTGAAATCTCCCCTACTTCCCATCCCCACCGCAACTGTCCTTTCTAATATCGAATCATTTGATTAATTCCATGTTGTCCATGAAATCATTGGCTATCTGTTCCAAATTTCACGTAAATGCTACTTCCACGCAATTCCAGAAGCACGCTTCCCGGCGTTTAGAGACCATTGCAGGATGCCCTCCTACTACACAATGAGCAACATTTCCAATCCTACTGCGCCAAACACCTCTTAACTCTAGTCCTGAGATTAAACATGAAAAATTGCGCGTCTCCAACACGTGTTCTGTTTCCACTTTGAACTAACGCTATGGAAATCATCATCCTCACGCGATGACCAGCTCTTTTAATAATACCATCTTTAATAATGATAGCTTTTGATGATGAATAAAAAACAAACACCTCAAGAACAGGCATATATTTCTGCCAGTTCGCCCTGTTTTGGGGAATTGAACAACAAATCAGAGAACACGATAGTGCTGGATACCGGATCGATGGCATTCGACCAGTATGAATATATGGCTATCCGAGGTCTCTTCCGTCACTGCCAAAGAATAAATACAGGTGACATGTGCATTGATTTATGTTTATCACTTCTCTTTCTGTATTTAAATGATTCTAAACGACTTAACGCATTGAAATGAAATACGAGTATGATGACAGTCAGTTCTGAACTAATGGACAGGTTGAGTGCAAATCACTACAAGAAGAAGGATTGCCAATGGGCTCCCCAGTGTCAGGAGCCTTAGCAAATATTTTTATAAACCACACTGAACAAATCATTTTCACAAAAACAGCAGCAAAAAATACAACATACTATACTGGTTCAGGTATATGGATGACATCCTGTGCTTAATAGATGAACCAAAAACAAAAACTGAAAAATTACATACTAACATCAACAAGATACATAAAATATAAAATTCACATGGAAAGAGAACAGAATAACCAAGTTAATTTCTAGATATAACAATCAAAAATCAAAACACTAAGCTTATGTTTGAAATGTACCATAAACACACAGCAACTGACATTATCATCCGCCCATCCTCGGACCACTCATATTCACAAAAGCAAACAGCGCTTGGACATACAGTATGTTCCATAGGCTCATAACAGTCCCACTCAACAAAAGAAAGTACCAAAAAGAACTGGACATAATAATGCTGTTAGCCTAAAACAATGAGTACATTAGTAATATAGTCACAAAGCTAAACAACGAAATTAAAAGTAAAACAAAGGCAGAAAGCACAAAACAATTGACAGTATCACAACAGAACCAAATACAGTCACGATCACTCAATACCGTAACAACTACACAAAATGTAAGAGAAAACACAAGATGGCACACAATGACATACAAACAAAAATTCAGACATAAAATCATCAACATTTTCAAAAGACAAGGAATAAACACAGCATACACAACAGACAAATCTGTCCAGAAATACAAAACTGACAAAAACAGAGACATATACCAGAAAGCAGATACATAGCAATTACAGTGTAACACTTGTGATGGCAGATACATAGGACAACCAGGAAGAACACTTTATGTCAGATACAAAGATGTATGGGACAAATCACTCAACATTTGCTGAACACCTAAGAGAACACAGTCACAAACCAACCACTAGAGAAGAAGATATGAAAATAATTCGAATCAACAATAACAAACACCTCCTTACCCTGCAAGAAAATTACCACATATAGAAAACCGAAGCAGAAATGAAAATCCTGTTGAATAATCAAGCACATATCCCAAACAACTTATTGTTTACACTAATAAATAAAATAATAGAGCAACGCTACAGAGGACTATTATCACAATAATAATACCGCCCAACACTCTTTACTTGTCCGCGAACCTCTGCACAAAACATTAAAACCAAAACTTAAATCAACTGAAAACAAGAAAATTCAGGTATGTATACTTTCTCTCTCTCTCCCTCTCTCGCTTACACACACACATAGAGAGAGAGAGAGAGAGAGAGAGAGAGAGAGAGAGAGAGAGAGAGAGAGAGAGAAAGAGAGAGAGAGATAAACATAACACAAATGAATAGACGTTAGTTTTCATAATTTACTTTGTTACGCTGGCAACATGTACGTGTATGTAAACAAATTAAACAGGACGAGATGCATAGTGAACTCAAAGTAGTTATGTTTATGTCAGTGTTATGTCTATATTAGTGACAGAAGGCTGATAGTGCATCACGACAACAAGGCCAAGCAGAATGAAAAGGTGGACGAAAAACGTACGAAACACAAAAACATGCTTGTGTTTCGTGAATAGAGCGGTAGTGCGACCTCTACGTGACCAGTTGAGAGAAAACGCCGATGTCAACTAAAAACGCGAAGAACTGTAAGTAATCACTTATTTACATAAAAACCTAGAAATGAACTGTTTTACAATCTACGAATTATACATATGAAAACAAAAATCTATCGTAACTATATCGTTTTTTATCCCAATGATGATGCCTTAAAGGTGAAAAAAGGCGAAACGTATGTGGGAGAATAAAATATAGTGCAGCAAGAGAAGGAGTTGTCTATTTACAAAACATGTATCTTTAATATGGTTTCCAGTAACTGTGTCCCAGAACTTTTCTTCCTCTGTCATATGAAAGAAAGAAAAGGCATTTTGATTAAACAGGCTTTAATATCGAGATAGCATTTCCTGTTCTTAGCCGAATTCACACTGCTGCTGACATTTATTGAGAAGATAAGAGTGAAAGCTCTACTGACCCATGAACTGCTGGGTCCTCCGTCTAGTACTTCCCCTCTCTCCGTTAAATAAGCGCCGCTAACAGGAGTAGCAATAATAGCAGTAGTAGCAGTAACAGTAGCTGCAGCAGTAGATGTAGCAGTTCTGTTAATGCATGGACAACTTTTACGAGGATAGTGTAAATGTCAATATGTTGTAATTAAAGAATAATAAACATAATTATCCCTCTTCGAACACAAATTCATGGCATCTGCTTTCTTTATATTAAACATAGCTGCGTAGCACAGCGACCAGTTGTAAACATCACTGAGGGTTTCGTTTCCTTTCTCCGGAAGGAGCTATTTTGTTTCTTCAATGACAATCATGTTGCTGCCAAAGTTAAGACGAACGCCACAGTTAAAGCTATTGATGTGTAGGAGGAACGGAGATTTCCCCAAAGCTTGGACAATCTGCCAGCTCGAACTTGCGAGCTAACATCCCCAAAGACGTTCGGGCTCACATGCGGCTCCCATTCATCGAAATGTCTTGGCTCAAACTCTTCTAGGGGTTGAACCGCACCTGTCGCATTACACGCCCTAAACTAGACACTTGCGACTCTTTGGTTAGATTGTCCGTCTGATGGCAAGTCTGCGAAACACAAAGTTAACATAACATATAATAACAATCATAATAATATCGGGAACTAAATTAAAGACCCATAAATGATGGGTTTGTTAGAATAATGTTTATTCATAAAGCAAACTAAAAGAGAAAGTGGTGGTATTTAGAGTTACTGTTAAGCTCGAGCGCATATCCATTTGACACAGTTCGATCATTCACAATCTCATCGCGGATTACAAGTTCGATACTCCACCTCGTTAACTATGCGAAAAGTTCCCCAGGCGCGCGACTGCTCACCGCTCAGAGACTAAATCCCGCGATACCACACAATGCGAAATTTTCCAAGTCGTTTCACTTCCTAGCTTGCATAAAGACCGTCTGTCCGCTTTCGTGTCTCAATCCGAACTGTCCCCTTTGGTGCCTCGACCAGAACTGCCCTCTGTCCGTCTCCGACCACGTTTCCCGCGCGCCGAACACATTCGCTCAACTGACAAGTGCAGTTCCCTTTCCTGAAGGCCTCCTTCTGATTGACTACGGCTTGTTCTACATTACTTTACATTTTAATATATTTAAATAATCAAAGCTTGACCACTTTCACGTTCTAAATAAAGTAACGATAGTATCCATTACATAATAAACGTTAAATTCTTTTGCACAAAACCAATACAATTTCCTTCTTAGCTTTGAATGCCACGGCCAGTAGTCTTGCACCAATGTGCTTTCTGATAAATAAACAAAAAACAGAAGTAATTATTATGCACTAATCTTTACTACAAATATTCCATTACCTAATGATTCAATAAGGTGCCATGCTGCCATCGATCAATGTGTGTTGTGTGGAGGAAATGATGATCTGATGCTTAACTGAAAAATACTGATAATTTAAGTTTACTATATCTTTTAAACAAATAAAGTTACAGAGTTGATATTTACAACGTTTGTCATTTTTAATGATGCACTTCTATATAAAATACCGATCGTTAAGATCGACCAAAGCGTTCAGATTTTGGCATTCAGGTTTTGTTACAAAACTTGTTAATTTAACTTTAACAGTAAATCCTAAACTATTATAGATATGATCAATATTCAAGTTTTATTGGGATCACCATGAAAATTTATGGAGGATGTTAGATTAAAATAACTGTGGCTCGATTCCCAGCATTACTACAGAATTAAATAGTTTTCATAAATGTTTCCATTTGTGGTCGATCTTAGGTCCGCCATATTTAACACTGCTTCGTCTCCTCGGCCATAAAAGACTTCTACCGGGTTTTCCTATGACGTAGGTTCTCGTCTGTCTCACTCGCGCACTACAGCGGTTAGGCCTCAATAGACAATAGACACCTGTGAATTTCCCCATTTCGTGGTGGATCTGCGCCCTTTGTGGCACGCCGTCCCGGACGACAGGGTTCGTTTCACAATTCCTGAAGACTGACTCTTTCGCCCATATACTTAAATGAGACCTAAATACTCGTTGACTCACAATCTGTTCTTTCCGAAGTCCAACATGTTCCTCCCAGCCCTTTGAGAAGCGACATCGCTTCGAAGCAGCCTCGATCTAGACATCTAACCTTTACATCTGTGAACAGTAGACCTTTTCTTCCCTTGTGACAAATGTCCCAGTCATAACAACGTTAACTAAAAGAGGGTGACAAAGCACTAGAGCCTAAATGAAGTTGACTATTAAGAGATTTGGCCCCCGGGGACAGAATAATTGCAGATTAGGGTGCAGTTCTCTTCCCTGCTTGTTATGTGAGGAATAAAGCCACCCTCGCAAGAGCCGCCCCTTGGCTTCACTTCGACACAAAGCCACTGTGATGCTCACATCGGGTTCACAGTACTCGCTTATCGTGCAGGCCGGCCAAGTCCCGCCTGTTTTATTCCATTTACGACTCGAATGGTTTCAATAACACAGAACCGCTTTTACTCTCCCCTGCTAAGAATATCACGTGCAGTGCGCTCGAAAGGGAGGATTTCCTGAAAGAATAAGGGGACGTTTCGCAAGGGTGCACTACAGAGCCTTACGTGCGGGGCGGGAGTGACCTGCCGCCATTGGCGTAAGGAGTATTTTGGGGATTGAAACCACATATCGCTAAAATATCGGAAGTGATTGGCCAATGATACGATACAGAAATAGAGACCGACAGTAGCTGTCTCAATGACCTTGCAGTGAGCTTCGAATTCAGGAAAATATGGTGCAATAATTTGCGAAATACCAATACTACATGACATTTTTCAGTTATACCTTATGAGTGGTAAACTTCATTTGTATGTAAAACCAAATACTGCCATTACGACGGTGTGGCAGTTATCAAGTGGTAATTATGTACCTTATTGCTATCTTCTTCTGTGTATTTCACTCCTTGAATTTCATTGTACAGTCAGTTCCACAAGAAAATGTACGGCGTAATTTTAAAAAATGGTTCAAATGGCTCTAAGCACTATGGGACTTAACTTCTGAGGTCATCAGTCCCCTAGACTTAGAACTACTTAAACCTAACTAACCTAAGGACATCACACACATCCATGCCCGAGGCAGGATTCGAACCTGCGACCGTAGCGGTCGCGCTGTTCCAGACTGTAGCGCCTAGAACCGCTCAGCCACCACGGCCGGCGTAATTTTAAATGTAACGTCCGCACCGACATCTGTGTTAGTGGTCTCGAACCTGTAATTATTGCCCTTTTGTACAGTGTATAGATAAACAGTGTAAGAGTTGAAAGTTTTGTTTCGTCGGTTGCATTTTAAAAAGAGTTTGAAATATCTGAAGAGTCACGAGGCAGTGTTCCTTGCAAATCATCTTTTGGGCCTGGTCTCCTCTTTCAAAAGCATGTTGTACGATGTGTGAGAGGTTGCTTCAATGGACGGTGAAACACCCGTTAAAAGTGCATGGTTGGGGATGTTTCTTTAAATGCGGTTTTGGATAATTGCATTTATTTACAACCAATTTAAATGCTAAAAATGTTCAATATTTATCAGATATTCCTTATGAGGTCCGTGAAGACGCTACTGGGCTCGAACAAGGCAAACTGGGTGCTTCAAGAGGATAATGATAAACACCGCATCCGTCTCTATACAGCGTGGAAACATGACAAGGGTGCTCACTATGGACTGGCCTGCAATGTCTCCGGATGCAAATCCGACAGAAAATGTTCAGTCATATATTAAGATGAAGCTTAAAGAAAAAGCCAATATGTACTTTGAAGCAGCTGACATATAACTCAGGACGATATGGAGATCGTTACAGAGAGAATATGCAGAAAATCGTGTGAAAATCATGCCACAAAGGTGCCAAGCTGCAATCGATAATGGCGGTGATTGGATTAACTATTAAGTAATTGTGCAATTGCTAATAACATTTATTTTCATGTAAACAAATATATTTACAACATTTATAACACATATATATACAGATAACGGCTTACACTTTCTTATGGAACTGACTGTAAGTATGTTACTTCTTTTCTACATAATTTTTGCTCTCATTCGTAACATTTGGGGGGGGGGGGAGGTAAATCATTCCATGTTTCTTCTTTTTCTTCATATAAAACAGAATCCGGTTTCGTTGCGTGGTTTCCGTCGACTCGTGCCTATTTGTTACTGCTTACGGATGGCAATGTACCATATCATCGGCCACAGCAATTGGTTTGAAGAACATTCTGGACAATTCGAGCGAATGACTTGACCACCCAGATTGCCCGACGAGAATCCCATAGAATATTTATGGATCACAATCGCGGTCAGCTCGTGCTCAAAATGCCGCACGGCAATACTTTCGCAATTATAGACGGCTACAGAGGCAGCATGGTTCAGTATTTCTGGAGGTTCAAAAATGGTTCAAATGGCTCTGAGCACTATGGGACTTAACATCTGTGGTCATCAGTCCCCTAGAACTTAGAACTCCTTAAACCTAACTAACCTAAGGACATCACATACATCCATGCCCGCGGCACATGCGCTACTATCTCTCTCTCTCGCCCTGACTACGATCGACTAACTGTCGGTGTGGACAACAAGCTGCCCGAGGAACTACACCCAAAAATTCTACCAAAGGGCCTCCAAGGTGCCACCTGGCGACTAGAGAGAGGTGGGTCGCGCCAGTAGGCAAGGACGTAAAAACGTGGAACGAGCCAACACGGCTCAGTAACTAATCCATAAGTGACATTTCAACCCTTCTAAAGCTGCCAAGTATGTTACGGCGTAAAGTCAAGGGCCGGCACGCCAGTCGGGAAACACAGAGCAGAGAAGGCTGTGAGAAGAAGTCAGCCATTCGTATGCTCACCGGACCTACTCCAGGACGACAACGTGACAGCAGCGGCCCCTGTGTGAAGAGGACGTAAGCGCCGCGCCCAGATGGTCGCGGGCCATTTTTACAGTAGCTTCAAGACTAGTAACTCTAATCACTTGCATGTTCTGTCTATGTAACACGGACTTAGGAATTGTCATACTGAAGAGATTTCTTATTTTGTTTGTCGCCCTTTGCTTGCGACACATCTGTGTAACACAAAGTTAAGTATTGTATTTTTTCATTTTATAATAAAACTCGTTAATACGATTTGTTTGAATGTTGTCTAGCGATCCGAGAAAGCAGGCTTCCTAGACACCCCGTATTTGACGACTAGGCTGGATTTAACAAAGTCGACTATTGGTGATGCGATTATGAAGTGGAAACGCGAAGAATAAGTACAGATAAACCAAGACCGGGCGGACATCATGTACTCATCGACAGGGACCGTAAAGAATTGCAAAAGATGGTGTAAAAACACCGTAAGGAATCAATGGTGGGAATCACTCGTGAGTTCAGAAGTGCTAACAGCAGTCAAATTAGCACAGTGATTGTGGGTAGGGAGTTAAAATGAATCGGGTACATTAATCGAGCATCTCCTCAGAAGCCTTACATTTCTGTAGCGATGCTTGAGGTAGTGAAAAGCACGACAGCACTGGATCGTGGACAACTGGAAACGAGAGGTGTGATGAATCACGCTAAACCACATGGCAGACCGATGGAAGGATTTGGGTTTGGCGAAAGCCTCGAGAACGTTATCTGCCATAGTGTGAAGTGCAGAGGTGGCAGTGTTACGGTATGGACGTGTTTTTCAGGCTGGGGTGCTCTTATTGCTCTTAAGAAAACGGTAAATGTGAAAAGATAAGTAGAAATATTACAGCATGGTGCAGAGCGTGCATTAGAGAGAGGTACAGTTCGGAGACGATGATTGAAACAGCGTGAAAATAAACCCTGTCATAAGGCAGTCTCTGTGAGGTTTATGGAAAATTACGTCCCTGAAATGGACTAGCCTGCCAAAAGTCCCGAACCGCACCCAATGGAACACCTCTGGGGTGAGTTAGAACGTCGAATCCAGACCGCAGGGTCCGACATGACTACCTTCTCTGGTTTCAGGTCTTGCGGAAGAATGGACTATCGTTCCTTAACAGACACTGAGATACCCCACAGCAAGTGTCCCCAGAAGAGCCGAAGCCGTCATAAAGGCGAAGGACAGATGCACCTTATGTTAATGTCCACTAATACGTGTCCTGTTATTTTTGATCCTATTCACGTCAGCGCATATACTTCTACATTTTTGTGACATGTTAGTTACCAATTTTTAAACGAAATTATGTTTCACATTTTTTAAAACTATTCTGCATCCATGAAATGCATTTCACTTAACATCTTAGGAAGAAAAACTAGCATATCTGTTTATTGGTAAATGTGTATTATATATTTTTGTGATACGACTTTCTACATGGACGAAAATGTCCTCTATTGCTCTATATAGGTAGTCAGACAGAAAGCAGATGCCTGGCCGAGATTCATTGGAAAAACCTTATGAAAATGTATCAGTGGAATAGGAAACTTACAAAATAATTGTAAGGCGATACCAAGCTGAATAAGTAGACGAGATTGAGAACAAACAACAAAGAGCGGCGCCTTTAGCCAAAGGATTGTTCAATCGGCGCGAGATTATCGCTCAACAATCTGCAGTGGCAGGAGCAATAAGAGAATCGGTGTGAATAATGGTGTGGTGCGCTGTTGCAATTTCGAGAGCGTAGTTCCGGAAAGAGTCGGGATTAATGATCGGAGACAGTTGAACTCATGTGGCGATTTACCAACTATTATTTTTCCCACGCGTCATTCAAGAATGGAAGCAGGAACAGAGTGGCCTGGGGAGAGGTGGGATAGTAGTACGAGAACTACCCTCCGCCACACACTGCAAGGTTGCTTGTGGAGTATAAATGTAGATGTACATATACTTTTATCTGTCCAGTTATTGTGTACCTGTGGCGAAAATATATTCAAGAAACTTCTAATCCTCTCTTTTAGGGTACAAACCCGGACGTTCTTCTGCCCTCAACTGACCTATCCTAAAAAAAAAACCTGTGGATAAAATTAGCCAAATAACACCTAGCATAGAGAAGAATGAACTAAATACGTCAGTAAAATGGGAAAAAATATTAATATGTGCTAGAATAAAAGTACCCTCTGGGCTCCGTCACGAACTTCACTGTGATTCTCAAGAGTATAGAAAGCATGTTACCTATTCGAATCTCCCTCATCGCCAGTCAACCATAGTAGCAATGATGTACCTGAAAGTTAGGCATGCTACTCCGTTGTCCGATGTGAATAAAAGGAAACGTGCGGTATAGAAGTAAACAATGGAATAATCTCTGAGTGGGTTCCTTTTATCTGGACTACGCATTCAAATTACTCGTTTTGTCCTCCACACCTGGTAAATGCAGCCTCGCCAGACAAATCACGATGTACTACATACACAGAACCGTGTCAGCTGGGGGCGACGTGCGGCACGCACGCAGGATCGACGCTGCTTCCCACGCGCCGGGCTTTCTGGTCACGCGAGCCGAGGGAGGTGGGACTGACGTAGCAGCGGGATTCCCCTCCGCCCGCTGAGTCACGACCGGGGTTCCCCTCAAGCGCTCTCGTGCGTCGCGGTCGATAGCGCTTCTTCAGACGGCTTGTTTGTTATGCCTTCAATATACGGCAAATTGTTGTAAGTACGGTTCTGAAAATCTCTGCAGTTACCCTCTTCCCTCTGTTAAACAGTAATTTTCCATCTAGAGAAGCTCAAATCACAAAGGCATCTGAAGCTGTAGAAAGAGTTTACCTGTGAAAGTTGCAGCGTGGGCTGCGTTCGAAGGTGAAACCATTGTCATATGAGTCACTTCAAGTGATTATTAATGGTTGTGAACAAAGTGATTGGACAACATACAACCGAACTCCACTAAAGTAAATAATCCATGAATACACCCAGAATTAATGTACACATGTTGCAACACTTTTATAAAATTCTCTGTATATGGAAAGTGGCACTGGCACTAAAAACCTATAAAGATTATAGTTTCATCATGTGATTTTGAAGTAAGAAATAGGACCTGTTGATGCGGAACATCCATTAACTCTTAAAGGAATATAAATGAAAAGGTTTAAGCCTGATTATGGCCTCTTATATGGCCAAAATGTGCCAGGACCCCTCAGTCAGGCAAAGACACACCAGTGTATATTGCTGTGCATAGCAAAAGCTACGAGTTGTATAAACGGGCAGTTACAAGTACTACATTTATCGTGAAGATATGAATCTCGACGCCAAGAATTCTTACACAAGATTACAGAACAGCCCCTAAAATCTTAACTGAAAGAGCTCCTGTAACTGCTTTACATAGAAATGGAAGATTGGTTCAGTTTTGTTATGAACTCCGTCCGAACAGGCCTCGTAAACGGTTTCGACCGACCGCCATGTCATCCTCTGCCGACAGACGTCAATGGATGCAGATATTGAGAGGCATGTGGTCAGCACACCGCTTTCCTGGCCGTTGTCAGTTTTCGTGACCAGAACTGCTGCTTCTCAGTCAGGTAGCACCTCAATTGACCTCACCAGGGCTGAGAGCACCCCCGCTTACCAACAGTGCTCGACAGTCCCGGAGGGTCACCCATCCAAGTACTATCCAAGCCCAACAGAGCTGAAGTCCGAGGATGGTATCACTGCGGCAACGCCGTTGGCTTAATTTTGTAACTAGTTCTATTAACAGTGTTGCAACAAAAGTTCTGTAATCTTTCACTGTTACGCCACTGTTTTTTTCCTCTCGTCATACCATAAAAAACCCATTTGAAATTTATAATGAAATCTGTGTAACTTAAGAACGCAGAGTATATTTTGGGACATTCACTTCGTTGAAACGTTAGTTTCTGTAAAAAAAATTTAAGGACAACATAGATGTCTGTATCTAGTGAGACCTTACGGGAGAGAGCATGTAACAGTTGCTGTGCTTTCTTTTGGTTGTCTTGACAACCACAAACTTTCTGCAGTTAACGTTCTAAAACTTGATAATGCGATACCGATTGCAAACTTGCTCCCATGTCAGGTTACTTTTCCTGTTTTTCAGTAGTTAAAATCCATTCGCCAAACACGCTGTTACTCGCGAATTATGATTAAGAATATCCTAACGACCACACGCACTCCTAATGACACTCACACGAAACTAGATTGTGAATGTGAACTAGTTTTTACAGAGCCACACGAATTTAACTTTCATCCACTGACAGCACTAAAACATTCTACAGACATCACAAAACGGATATATTTATAGTGTTACATGTAAAACATTTATAACTGAATTCGGTTTAGAGAAAAAATATTGAAGCAAAGTTTATTTGTAAACAAGCTTCCACTAACGATGGAATAGTTATATCTGGTGGTGAGTTGTGGCTTTTGGATATGACCCAGAAACCGCGTCGCATTGTTTGTTTGGTTGTTAGCTTTGGCGTTTCCAACCGTATTGTCATCGTCATCGTTCTACAAATAGTGATGCTCGCTTAAGAAACAGAAGAGCATGAATGACTACTATAGAAGTTTGAGTCAAAACACAAAAACTGACTTTACTTGAAACGTGTAGGACCGGTTTAAGGCTCAAGCGACACAAGGACACAAGCCGCCGCTTGGGGTATCGAGCTGGGTGGAGCGCCAGCCAAGTGCCACAATTGTAAGATTTCTATACAGAACGTATGAGAAGCGGCCACAGGGTACGCCAAGCGGGGAGAACGCCAAGTACAAGATTTGTATACAGTGCTTATCACAGTAGCGAAAATTGGCACGAGTAAAAGAGAACGAGTGAAAAAGGGGGAGGGGGAGGGGGGGGGGGATGGGCGGATGCGACGAAGTCGCTTGTGTGGAAAAATGTTTTCGAACCGGCACTGGAAAAATGTGGATATTGAGTACATATACTTACAACCGTCATAAAATTGTCTTGAACTCGCCTGCCTGTGAGTTAAGGGTAACGATTTGTTCCCTTACAGAAATTCAAGGGCCGTTTCACGATGGAATAATCCAAAATAGAGACCATAGCGTTGTGCAAGCTACCTCACGCACTTAAGTATTCGCGTGAGTAACAGTTTGTCAGAATGCGAAACGTTTTTATGCTACCACTAGAAACATGACACCTCATTGGTTTCTTCTTGGAAGAGCAAACCCTGGACCGAAGTGCAATAAGTATGTACGAGGGTGAGTTAAATGAAAACCTTAAATTTGTAATAACAAATCGAAATTTCGCGCCCGTGTCCTGTAAGTTGGTAAGCGTGCTACAAACAGCTTCCAGAATGGCCTTAGGTGGCAGCATAGTGCAGATGCACACATACCGTCGCAGTATTAGTATAAAGATGGCCGCCTCACTTGCGACTTGCACCAGGGAAGAACAGCGTCCTGATACTCGGTTTTTGCGTAGTGAAGGTGTGAAACCTATTGAAATTCATAGACGAATGAAGGTTCAGTACGATGATGCATGTTTGTCACAGCAGCAAGTCTACGAATGGAGTAGGAAGTTCGCAAAAGGTGTGACGCAAATGGTGTGCTTCAGTGGAAGATGCTCCTCGTCCAGGTCAGGCACAACGAGTTGTGACTCCACAGAACATTGCAGCAGTTGAAGCCATAGTGGCCGGCGGGTGTGGCCGTGCGGTTCTAGGCGCTTCAGTTTGGAACCGCGTGACCGCTACAGACGCAGGTTCGAATCCTGCCTCGGGCATGGATGTGTGTCATGTCCTTAGGTTAGTTAAGTTTAGGTAGTTCTAAGTTCTAGGGGACTGATGACCACAGATGTTAAGTCCCATAGTGCTCAGAGCCATTTGAACCATTTTTGAAGCCATAGTGAAGGAAAACCGCCGAGTGACACTGAATGACATTGCAGCATGTTTACAGATAAGTCATGGGTCAGCATACCACATTGTGCATGATGGAGCCAGTTTCACAAAGTGTCTGCAAGATGGATGCCACGGCAGCTGACTCCTGAAATGAGAGAACGACGTGTTGATGCTTGTGAAGAATTTATTCGGCGCTTTGAACGAGAAGATGATGGCTTCCTTGCAAGAATCGTTACTGGAAGAATAGTTACTGGGAACGAAACCTGGGTTCACATCCACCAACCGGAAACGAAGAGAGCAAGCAAGGAATGGCGCCATTCCTCATCACCAAAACCAAAGAAGTTTCGAACAGAATCATCAGCAGGGAAGGTTATGCTGACTCTCTTTTGGGACGAAAAAGGGGTAATTTTGGAGCATTACATGCCTCGAGGGACGACTATCATCAGTCCATCATACACAGATCTCCTAAAAAATCATCTGCGGCCTGCAATCAAATCAAAGCGACGTGGTTTGCTGTCAGCAGGTGTCCTTTTGCAACATGACAATGCTAGGCCCCACACTGCGCGCACAACAGTTTCATCAATCACAGACCTGCATTTTGAGTGTCGTCCTCATCCACCATACTCACCAGACCTTGTTCCAAGTGATTTGCATATGTTTGGACCACTCAAAGACGCAATGGGAGGAAAGAAGTTCCGTTCTGATGAAGAGGTACGCCAAGCGGTGCATGAGTGGTTGCGCGGACTACCAAAAGAATTATTTTCTAAAAGAATTTATGCACTTTGTAAGCGCTGGAGAACTTGCATTGACTTGAGGGAGATTATGCTGAAAAGTGATACAGTTTGCACCACTTCTGAACAATAAATAATATTTAAAAAAATATTTAAGGTTTTCATTTGACTCACCCTCGTAGATGAAAATAGTGTCTATCGTTTCATCCGAGCGACTGGAAGAAGATATACCAATCAAATGTTGGGTTTCACCAGTGCGAGTTTTTTTTTTATGTCCAACCTCCCATAATTTTCCTTGTAATAAATGATGTCATTTAAAGCAAGGTGCTGACACATTCAGTCTCAGTTGGTTCCTCATGACATTCTTCTGTTCCACCTATCAACTGGTTACTTGGTTTCTAACTGCCCTGATATTCAGCAGGTAATACCTTCTTTCCTTGTTTTTGGAGATCATGGATGTCCAAGACGATCGTATTTGCCGTATACATTCTCTGGCCGCTCTGAAAACAGTAAGTGACTCGTAAAAGATAGGGAATTAGGCGTGGTCGCGTCTCTTCTACATGAGGGTCATGAAGATCGAACGTAGCAAATCATTGAATTTCCTTGTATTTCCTTGTGAGGATTTCTTCTAGGAAAATAGAACAGACAGAGCAGACAAAAAAGAATCTTTGTTAACAGCACCTCTAAACGTTCATGGCGCAGTTTAAAGTATCACAAGAAGTACACTGGTGCGCAGTACTCATCTTACGATAAGCGAGTGATTTAAAATCATTTTAAGGACAATATTATGGAAATGGAAGTGGAGGTAGATGAAGGTGAAACGGGAGATATGATACTGCGTGAAGAGTTCGATAGAGCACTGAAAGTCCTAAGTCGAAACAAGGAGCCGGGAGTAGACAACATTCCACAAGAACTACTGACGAGCTTGGCAGAGCCAGTCCTGACTAAACTCTACCATCTGGTGAGCAAGATGTACGAAACAGGCGAAATTCCCTCAGACTTCAAGAAGAATATAATAATTCCAATCCCAAAGAAAGCAGGTGTTGACAGATGTGAAAATTACCGAACTATCAGTTTAATAAGTCACAGCTGCAGAATACTAACACGAATTCTTTACAGACGAATGGAAAAACTGGTAGAAGCCGACCTCGGGGAAGATCAGTTTGGGTTCCGTAGAAATGTTGGAACACCTGAGGCAATACTAACCCTACGACTTATCTCAGAAAATAGATTAAGGAAAGGCAAACCTACGTTTCTAGCATTCGTAGACTTAGAGAAAGCTTTTGACAATGTTGACTGGAATACTCTCTTTCAAATTCTGAAGGTGTCAGGGGTAAAATATAGGGAGCGAAAGGCTATTTACAATTTGTACAGAAAGCAGACGGCAGTTATAAGAGTCGAGGGACATGAAAGGGAAGCAGTGGTTGGGAAGGGAGTGAGACAGGGTTGTAGCCTCTCCCCGATGTTATTCAATCTGTATATTGAGCAAGCAGTAAAGGAAACAAAAGAAAAGTTCGGAGTAGGTATTAATATCCATGGAGAAGAAATAAAAGCTTTGAGGTTCACAGTTGACATTGTAATTCTGTCAGAGACAGCAAAGGACTTGGAAGAGCAGTTGAACGGAATGGACAGTGTCTTGAAAGGAGGATATAAGATGAACATCAACAAAAGCAAAACGAGGATAATGGAATGTAGTCGAATTAAGTCGGGTGATGCTGAAGGAATTAGATTAGGAAATGAGACACTTAGAGTAGTAAAGGAGTTTTGCTATTTGGGGAGCAAAATGACTGATGATGGTCGAAGTAGAGAGGATATAAAATGTCGACTGGAAATGGCAAGAAAAACGTTTCTGAAAAAGAGAAATTTGTTAACATCGAGTATTGATTTAAGTGTCAGGAAGTCGTTTCTGAAAGTATTTGTGTGAAGTGTACCCATGTATGGAATTGAAACGTGGACGATAAATAGTTTAGACAAGAAGAGAACAGAAGCTTTCGAAATGTGGTGCCACAGAAGAATGCTGAAGATTAGATGGTAGATCACATAACTAATGAGGAGATATCGAATAGAATTGGGGAGAAGAGGAGTTTGTGGCACAACTTGACTAGAAGAAGGGATCGGTTGGTAGGACATGTTTTGAGGCATCAAGGGATCACCAATTTAGTACTAGAGGGCAGCGTGGACAGTAAAAATCGTAGAGGGAGACCAAGAGATGAATACACTAAGCAGATTCAGAAGGATGTAGGCTGCAGTAGGTACTGGGAGATGAAGAAGCTTGCACAGGTTAGAGTAGCATGGAGAGCTGCATCAAACCGGTCTCAGGATGAAGACCACAACAACACAAGCCTGCTGATAAACAAGGTGGCTGTTTGCCCCTCCACTCATAGCGAACCCTGGTGTCTACCATATTGTGATCCGCCATAAGCTGCTTCGCTCTGATCCCAGACTACTTAGTATCTCGTGGTCGATTAATATATAATACTTGTGCTTGTGGACGAGCAGAGACGGTGAATAGTCTGTGACCTATGTAGTATAATTTACATGTTCTCTGCTTAGGAAGTGCCACGGAATTGCTGGAAAGAAGAACAATTTCAGGTTAATATCGAAAGACAACAAGGTCATGATAGGCAGAGCCGAAGGAAGGGGTAGAAAACTGGCAATGCCCTTTTGACCGTCACAGCATCTGCATGAGGCAATTTAGGGAAACCTTGATAAGTCCTAAATCTGGTTGTCCTAAATCTTGACGTCTACTCAACTCTTGCCAACTACGAGTCTATCGTCTTAATGACTGTGTCACTTCGCTCTGAATAGGTTAGTACAGACGTGGAGGTGGAGTGGTGGGGCGGAATGGTTGGTGGGGGGTGGGAGGGTGGGGGGGGGGGGGAGGAGAGAGATCTGGGTCCCCCACACTGTAATATGACACTTAAGCAAATAAACACTACCTCACATTTCATGATCACTCCACCCCTCCTTGGATGAAAAAAGTGCCTACTGTTCTCTTTGTGTACACAATGACATAACGAATCGTCTGTGGTGCGAGTATAATTTTGTAATTTGGAATACCACTCCTTGTTTCCATCTTCAGGTAATACTCTACTGACTGAACCAGCAATCAGCTGCAAACACTATAAAACTAAGCGCAATGAAGATCTGTCTGTATATTATTAGTATTTTGGCCCCAGTGGTGAAACTGAAGTAAATGTAAGACATTAGATTTTCAACTACTCTAAGTGTCTCCCACTTGAACTGATTTAAAAAGGCTTATACGGTCTGATTTTACTAAAATTAAAGGTGATTGATGGAACTGGAATTTTCATACCTTAATATTACCCAAGATGTTACTAGAAAGAATTAAAGTGAATGACAGTCCATATGACCGCATTATCTGTTTATTGTTGTCCCTTCAAAAATACATGAACGGTTTTACGCCTAACCCCTTTGCTGCTGTGGGTATGTATACACGTCTTGCCACGGCGTTCCCCAGGTTTGAGGACGTGTATACGCACGCTCCTTGGATTTCCCTCCAGTGCTATGGACGTCTGCATGTTCCCTGAGCCAACGATCTCTCTCTGCTCTAGACGAACTACTTTCATGTCTCGATAAAGAAAAAATGTTCGAGTACCTGTGTGCAGTGGCAGAAGGGGTAAAGGTGCAGCCTCTGAAGCATCTAAGTTGTCATTTGATGCCTGATGAGTAAACAGTGTTCCAAGGTGCAGCTATAAACGAAAATGTGTGATCCCTCACATCAACGGCTGTCATCGAACTAAAAGTTTGTTAAACGAAGATGATGGTCATCCTAAATAAAATCAGTAGACTGAGAAAATATGGACGTGGAAGTTCCAAAAAGCGGGAGGAGTGCAAACTAGGATTTGCACAGCAATACATACGGCTAGTTGGACAGTAATGCGTTTACACAACTCGATAATGACCTTTGTCATCTGGATAAGATGAGGAGCCTCCCTGGATGTCTCTGATATTCCCGGGATCCATTAGATTCTCGGTAGGCTGATCTGATCCACCAGATGAAGGTCATTATCGAATTTGATACGTACATTATTGTCCAACTAACGGTACGCGTTGGTATACGAATTTCAGTTACCACTTATCCCACTTACTGGAACTTTCACGCCCTCATTCTCTCAGCTTATGGATTTTGTTTAGGATACCCGCCATCAGAGTTTAACAACCTTTTAGACTGATGACAACCGTTGGGGATTAGTGACCTTCGCTTATACCTGCACCTTGGAACATCGTAGCTGTCATCAGGCAGGAGGTGATTACTTAAATGCACCTGAGGATATACGTTCAGGGTGCGAAACCGATCGTGCGTCTTTAACAGGACTACAGTTAATCTGCTAATACCACATTGCGTAATATTATGACATAAAAGGTCCAGTTCCATCAGTCATGTATTATTTTAGCAGTGGCTGCCCCACCTGCAGAGTAGTTTGTGAAATTAAAGAACGCCAGTATAACTGCACAGATCTATTGTCGAGAAACACTTGGCCAAAATCGTTGAGAAAACATAGGTAAACCTTTTTTACAAGGAATACAAAAAGTGCTGCGGTGTACTTGACAATGTCAGGAAAGGGCACAGTCCCTACGCCACAGTTACCGCTTATAATGTGGATAACGCTCTCTGACTATAATTGATTGGATTGACACAGACTGTGAACGGAAAATTACCCGGCATATACAGGGTGACAACTATTGAACTATATGAAATAAAGTCGTCAAAACTTCTGAACGGTTTGTGTTAGGATGTTCAAAGGTTTGCCGTGGGGCATGATAGGAATTAGTATGCGCATGTATGGTTTGGTTTTTAGCAACGAAGCCCACTTTCATTTGGATGGGTTTATCAACAAGCAAAACAGGCACATTTGGGGGACTGAGAATCCGCAATTCCCCCTCGCTATTGAGAAGTCTTCCCATCGTCAAAGGTTGACTGTGTGGTGTGCAATGTTCAGTCACGGAATAATCTGTGCGATATTCCTTGATGGCAAGGTGGCTACAGAACGGTACGTGAAGATGATTATTTCATCTCCAGTATCAAAAGTGACCCTGATTTCGACAAGATGTGGTTTACTCAAGATGGAGCTCGACCCCATCGAAGCAGGAGGGTGTTTGATGTCCTGGAGGAGCACTTCTGGGGCCGCATTCTGGTTCTGGGGTACCCAGAGGCCACTGGTGCGGGCCTTGATTGGCCGCCATATTCTCCGAATCTGAACACATGCGACTCCTTTTTATGGGGCTATATTAAAGACAAGGTATACAGCAATAACTCCAAAACCTTTGCAGAGCTGAAAACAGCCGTTCAGGAGGTCATCGGCAGCATCGATTTTCCGACATCTCAGCGGGTGATGCAGAATTTTGCTACTCGTCTGCGCCACAACATCGCCAATGATGGCAGGCACATCGAACATGTCATAATCTAAATCCGAATATCTTTAGTGAAGTTTCCATGTTGAATAAAGTGCGTGCAAGCCGTAGTTTGCAACGAATTTGGTTTTTGTCATATAGTTCAATAACTGTCACCCTATATGCGGCGCTACGACTGCTGCTGTTTGGAGGTGGATTGAAGGACGTGCTGAGGAACTTATCTTCAATACTCTTATCAAACCAGGGCAACGCAATACTTAAGGTGCGTTTACTACTTTGCTGTTTGTGCCTATTAGCCCTGCGACTGTGCTTGCCACACAGGCAATAACAGGTACGTGTGCTGCACACATGCCTCTTCCTTGACGTGTGCGTGCGAGTGATTCCATTCTCACCTGTGTTCACCCTGGGCGCCTCTTCTTCCGTGTGGGGCAAGCTACCACCGAATGGCGACTAGCCGCAAGGCGTACGGGTATAAACGCGCCTTTACCTGCACCATCGGGAGTCTGGAAAGCCGGGAACTGCGCACGAAAGCGATGAACCGACCGAAGTACCACAGCCTCCATTGCATGATACCGGAGCCGAACTGCATCTCCAAACCAGAAACGAATTTGTGATGCCACACGAACCAAGCCACTCAGTCAGAAAATTTTCTCAAATTCGCCTCTCAGCAACAAATTTGACCAGTGCTGGCTCGTACTTAACACCGAACGTGTGGTGTGCTTTGTGGCTGCCATACAACACTTACTCCTCCGTCTGATTACGAGTCTCACTGCTGCAGTCTGATCACGACTGCCCTCCACCTCCGCCTACCAGGTACTCTCTGACTCCACTCCTTCTTAGACCCTCCAAAAATCATACGCTCCAGTTGAAGCTCCTTCGAAAAGCACAACCCATCAATGGCGGGGAAGTTGGCGGTGTTTTTGGACATTTAATGACATTACTCCCTCCCTCCAAGGGACGGGCCGATCGTTTTCCATAATTACCTCTCTACTGGGGCATAAAAAGGATGCCCTCCGGGCACAAGCCTTAAACTGACAGTCTGCTCGCAGCTCTTGGTACGCCTGCGCTGCGGGACGTCAAGGCACGCCGACCGACTACTGTGAATAAGACTCCTGGACTATCACTCCAGTATATCAGAGCTCAGTCCTTTGCATTCTCTAAATTGCCCGCAATAAAGTGGCTCTTCTGCTACTTACGCCGGTTGGATTCTATAGAGATCTGACTAGTTTTTCGAGTAGTCAAAACACATCAGTGGCGAATGTCGTACAAAACGCAGTCTCAAATATTTCGAGCCCCTACGCGTGACCCCACAGAGCTGATAGTCTATCGTCTGTAAATGATCCATGCATTCAGTACATCAGTCACTATTTTCTGCACATGGTCACAGCTTTCTCTGAAATGGTTCAGAGATTACAGTTCTCGGGTCGGACACTCTGCTCCCAGCCGTTGAGTATTTGGATTTGGGTTCGTCTTGGCGGCATCATTTGGTAGCGCAATACCTGTATACATGTTTTTCGTTTTTTGGATTCCAGAACTTTATTTGAGTCGTCTTCCACCCTTACCAAGGTATCACAAAATGGACCATTGCTTCTTGAAACTGCCTGTAGTGTTAGATCTGGATAATGATTACTGCAGTGGATGTAAAAGCTCTTTCAGTGGTCTAAAAAATAATGATTCCCTTCATACCCTTGCTTTGCTGAGAAATATTTGCTGCGCCATCGAAACAATGGGCATGTAGACGCTCAGGTCCTAGCGAGAGTTTCAGAAGAATGTATTTTTTGCCAGTGATTGTGTCCTTAAATACGACGGACTGTATAAACCGGAAAAAGTTCTTTTACATCGAGCGTATCAGCGTCGAAGCAATACAGACAAAGAATGAACTGCTTCTGGCCAACCACGTTCGCCTTTGAAGCTGCCACAATTCTGTAAAATGGAGAATATTTTATTGTTGCACATTGTCTCATGCGAGCCATAATTTCGCGTATTTCGTTTTGTATTTCTGGCGCCAACCAAGTGCGGTGGAGTTACAGGCTGATCTTCAGTTCTGGTACATCAGTCTTTCTTTTATCGAGAAGTGTCATGAGATTTATAGTGATCATTTCGTGATCTCTCTGTACCTTTCCTTTTCGATCCAGGAATATGAGTAGGTAATAACTAGTAAAGCGATTCTAGCATTCTTTTTCTCGGCCAGCAGATATCACGTGATTTGGCAGATCACAGGGGTACTGTGTTTACGTTGCTGAATAATGGCAACAGACTATCGTAGAAAAAGTCTCTTCCCCTGTATTTTGACACTTCC
Organism: Schistocerca serialis cubense; assembly: GCF_023864345.2. NCBI lineage: Eukaryota > Metazoa > Arthropoda > Insecta > Orthoptera > Acrididae > Schistocerca > Schistocerca serialis. The sequence continues at coordinate 259,004,618 of NC_064644.1, read as the reverse complement.
TGTAACTTTTTATTTATAGAGACTTTCTTCAAGAAGACGTTTTTTCTGTTTTGTATTGCTAACTGTGTGGACAGAACTAATGCAGCAACAACGTTGTGCTTTCCTTCGCAGTGTAACCACAGATAAAACACAAATCATTCCAATTTAGAACATCTTCCTTTCCTTTGCGAAAACATGACGGGGCAGGACAGAATGTAGTTGGTGGCATAAGATGTGCAACATTGACAGATATTAACTTCAAGGATGCCACTGTTTAATTCAGTTATAAGCAAAAATTGCTTCAATCTCATGTTTTCTGACGTACATGATATTTCTGTCATTGACTATGCCTGTATATCATTTGGTGGGATAGAAACTGTGACTCGCTCCCCCCCCCCCTCCACCCCCCCCCCTCCCCCCTGCCGGCCGCGGTGGTCTAGCGGTTCAGGCGCTCAGTCCGGAACCGCGCGACTACTACGGTCGCAGGTTCGAATCCTGCCTCGGGCATGGATGTGTGTGATGTCCTTAGGCTAGTTAGATTTAAGTAGTTCTAAGTTCTAGGGGACTGATGACCACAGATGTTAAGTCCCATAGTGCTCAGAGCCATTTGAACCCTCCACACCCCTTCCACAGTTCTACCCACTATCTCTGTCCTATAAGTAATTCGTGGTTGCACTGAGTGACTGTTCCGCTAGTTGTTGGTAGAATAGTTTATACATTGTGAATGAAACACACACAGCACTGGTATAATATTCTACAATATTTATTATTTACTTCACAAACCGGTTTTCGGCTGTTACTCTGTCATCAAGCACAAAGATAAGTACAGTATGTGGTGCAGTGAAATTTTGTTGATGAAAGATTTTAAGCAAGTGCATCTACAGAGTATCTCCATTTCCAGAGACGAAAAATGTCAATGTTAGGTTTGGGAATAAAATAAGATGGATTATTTCAGCATAAATGCGTTGTGAGATTATTTAATTGTGAGATTATTTAACTAAGATAAAATTTGGGACACGTTAACTAATGAACTATCTACAAATTGCAGTTGTTGTTTATAGAAGAAAATAAATTGAACAATAAATTTTGATGACAGCTTCCAAAGATGTGGCTGAACAAAATATCCTTGCCTTTGGTAGGTCCTAAATTACTAACATATAAGATATACTAGTGAGATTAAGCAAGTAAGTGAAGCACGAGTGGCTATACGAAATAAAATTTTTACCATAACAACAGAAATTACAGAAACTGAAATAAAGGAAAATGGGGAATTTGAGTAAGAGGGGTGATTTACAAGATGGCCTGGACAGTAAGTACTATTTGCAGTTATAAGTGACGAATAAGGGAACTGTGTCTGGTCATTGAGTACTAAGCTTGTGCTGAGGGACAAAAGTTTTCTAATTTCCATTATTTCAAGATAATTTATCTTCCTTCCTCCATGGATGTGAAGTAAGTAGTTTGCAAAAGTAGAGTCTCGTTTTCTAAGGTTCCAACTTCTGTGGTGTTTCTTCAGGTGGGTGGATATTACCTTCGTAGACTGATCTGTATGAAATTTGCCACAACTACAAGTAATCTTATATATCTCACTCCTTTAAAAAGCTCCAGTGCTGTATTTACCATTGAGAAAAAAAGTGTCCATGCTGTGCACATAAATCGATGTTTTTTACATTCTTGAATTCAAGTTTTCTAGCTATCTCCAATGAAACTTACCTTAAATAAGGAATCGTGCACCAATTACTGTGTCCTTAAGGTGGTGGGTCGATAACAGGGTAAGGAAAAGATTACACCTGTTGTTTCTGCTTTTTGTGCGTTATACAGTTCACCAATGTAGGAGGGATGAATCATTGAATGAAAGCCAGCATGCTTACAGATCACTGGGTGTTGAGAATTGGCAGGTTTCCTATACATCTTGACAGTAAGAATATGGTTACTGATGTCTATGGTTAGATGTAAATAATTTATGCAGTTACCCCCAAACTCAATAGTAAATTTTATACTGTCGTGTTTAGAATTAAGTTGCTTGATGAATTTCTTAAGTTGTCTGGAAGTACCTGTCCATGGATGCAACACATGATCAACATACCTAAACCAGTATCTAGCTTTGGAAGAGAGTCTATAATTTTCTAAAACGATTTCAAAATTGTCCATGAAGATTTCAGCAAGGACTGGGCTGAGGGGGGATCCCGTAACTAGATCACCCAACTGTTTGTATATCCTACGATTGAAACGGAAATAATTTTGTGTTAGGAAAGTTTGTCTCGCTAACTTTAAGTCATAAGTGACAACAAAGTTAGTTCTCGATTTATCTAGTAAGTTTGTGAGAATGTTTAGCCACTCCTGAACAGTGAATAAATTGGTAACAATGACAGAAACTAGCTTGGAACTAGAGCGCGTTTGCATGTCTTTTAACTTGTTCAATAAGTCAGCCGAATTAAGAATACCATGACTAGGTTAAAACTTGGCATTGATCTTGATCACCCTCATTTAACTCTCTTGTTAATTTCTAACGTTAGCTCGAGAATGAAGACACCGCATGACGCACTTGGATATTATCTTTATGGAGTTTAGGGAGGTCACAAAGTTTGGAAGTTACAGGATTCATGTTGGTGAGATAGTCGGTGTTGGTGAGACAGTCGGTATCAGAGACTAATATTATACTTTTACACCGTTTAATAACTATTTTAATTTTATCATTATGTTGTGTTGGGTATTTATTTATTGCAAGTTCGTGGAGTTTAGGAAATCTTCCACTTTGTTAATATACATGTGTTTATTAAGACACGACTTGTCTGATGACGTCATAGAAGCAGAAACAGGAGTCGATACCGAAGAGACAGGGGTTCCACTATTAGAATCAGAATTTAAAAGATGTTTGGAAGATTTAAGATCAAATAAGGCAGCGGGATAGATAACAATCCATCAGAATTTCTAAAAGAACTGGGGAAAGTGGAAACAAAAGACTATTTACGCTGGTGTGTAGAATGTATGAGTGTGGCGAAACAGCATCTGACTTTCGAAAAAACGTCATCCACATAATTCCGAACATTGCAAGAGCAGACAAGTGGGAGAATTATCGCACAGTCAGCTTAACCACTCATAAATTCAAGTTTCCGACAAGAATAGTATTCGTAAGGATCGAAAACAAAACTGAGGATGTGTTAGACGAAGATACGTTTGGCTTTAGGAAAGGTAAAGGCACCAGAGAGGCAGTTGTGACGTTGCGATTGATAATGCAAGCAACACTAAAGAGGTATCAAGACACGTTCGTAGGCTTTGTCGGCCTGGAAAAAGCGTTCAACAATGTCGAATGATGTAAGATGTTCGATATTCTGAGGAAAATAGGTGTAAGCTATAAGGAGACACGGATAATATACAAATTGTACAAGAACCAAGAGGGAACAATAAGATTGGAAGACCAAGAACAAAATACTCGGATTAATAAAGGTTCAAATGGTTCAAATGGCTCTGAGCACTATGGGACTTAACTTCTGAGGTCATCAGTCCCCTAGAACTTAGAACTACTTAAACCTAACTAACTTAAGGGCATCACACACATCCATGCCCAAGGAAGGATTCGAACCTGTGACCGTAGCGGTCGCGTGGTTCCAGACTGTAGCGCCTAGAACCGCTCGGCCACCCCGGCCGGCATTGAAAAAGGGATGCTAACTTTCACCCCTACTGTTCAATCTATATAACGAGTAGCAGAAATGATAACAACGAGAAACTTAACATCACGGTTGATGATCATGAAGTAGATACTTCCTAGGCAGCAAAATAATCCGTGATGGACAGAGGAAGGAGGACATAAAAAGCAGACTAGCACTGGTGAAAAGGTCATTCTTGGCCAAAGAGAAGTCTACTGGTATCAAACATAGACTCTAATTTGAGGAAAAAATTCTGAGAATCTACGTTTGGAGCACAGCATTGTATGGTAGCGAAACACGGACTGATGGAAAACCAGAACAGAAGAGAATCGAAGAATCTGAGATGTCGTGCTACACAAGAATGCTGAAAATTAGGTGGTCTGATAAGGTAAGGAATAAGGAGGTTCTCCGCAGAATTGGTGAGGAAGGAAATATATGGAAAACACTGAGAAGAAGAAGGGACAGGATGGTAGGACATCTGTTAAGACATCACGGAATAACTTCCATGGTACTAGAGGGAGCTGTAGAAGGTAAAAACTGTAGAAGAAGACAGAGACTGGAATATATCCAGCAAATAATTGAAGGCGTAAGTTGCAAGTGCTACTCCGAGATGGAAAGTCTGGCACGGAAGAGGAACTTCCGGTGGGCCGCGTCAAGCCAGTCGGATGACAAATGACTCAATAGAAAATTAAAAAAAAAAAAGAGGCAGATATGAGACTCAGATTCATGCATAGAATCTATCATGTTATGCTCGTTAAGTAAACGTGTACTAAGTTACGCAATCGTGGCAGAAGAGAATCTGTGACCACAGGAGATATTTACATTTATATTTCGGAGTTCATGTGTGCAAAGAAAGATCTCCACAACGATTTGAAACTTGCTCCAAAATAGTGTTCTGTTTGCTATGCGCTCTATCCATTTATTAGACCCTAGATGCCATCTACGCTCCCTTCGTTGTTCGCGGTGATGGTGTATGTTATGTAACACGACAGAAAATTTGTCTGTGAGCGCTGGAAGTATCTTTTTATTTTTATTTTTCTTTTCGCATCATATTTTTGTTTATACAAAAAAAGCAAAAAAAAAAAAGAAAAGAAATACATCAAATGAACGACTCATTCGAATGGTATGGAAATCCGTAGATGTGTCGTAATGTGGAAACAAACAACTGATTAAAAGTTCAGAGTAATTAGATTATTTATTCAAGAGGAAGAGATTCACAAGTTGAGAAAGTCAATAATGTGTTGTTTAACCCCTTGCCCTTATAGCAGGTATTACGTTTGACCCTGAGTGACAATTGTATGTGCTCCTGAGAGATATCGTGCGAAATTCAGGCGTGTTAGATCGCCAAATCCTGAGCTGGTTTCAGTTGGGGCGAGATCCGGCGACCTTGCTAGCCAAGACAGGATTTGGCAAGTACAAAGACAAGCAGTAGAGACTCTCGCCATATATAGGCGGCATTATCTTGCTGAAATGTAAGTCCAGTATTGCTTGCCATGAAGCGCAGCAAAACGGTGTGTATAGCATCGTCGCTGTACCGCTGTGCTGTAAGGGTTCCTCGGATGACAAGCAAAGGCGTCCTGCAATGAACTGAAATAGCTTCTCGGATGGTATGGTTGGTGACAGTCAGGCTGGTATCCCATCACTGTCCAGGGCGTCTCCATACACGTCTTCGGTGCTCTTCGGGGCATGTGACCTCAGTGACTGGAGCAGAGTTGTTTCCAGTGATGACTCACGCTTCGAACTGAGCCCCGATGGCCGCCGACGACGTGTACGGAGACACTCTGGGTACTGATGGGATACCAAACTGCCATATGGTCCGACAACGAAGAGTCCTGACCTGGGGTACAATTTCATGTCCACCCAAACACGACGATAGTTTCTACCGCTTGTTTTCGTGCCCACCAAATCATACTTTGGCCAGCAAGGTCGCCGGATCTCTCGCCAATTTATAACGTTTGGAGCATTATGGGCAGGGTCCTAAACTAGCTAGCCGGCCGCTGTGGACGAGCGGTTCTAGGCGCTTCAGTCCGGAATCGCGCTGCTGCTACGGTCGCAGGTTCGAAACTTCGAATCCTGCCTCGGGCATGGATATGTGTGGTGTCCTTAGGTTAGTTAGGTTTAAGTAGTTGTAAGTCTAGGGGACTGATGATCTCAGATGCTAAGTTCCATAGTGCTCAGAGCCATTTGAACCATTTTTTTAACTCACCTAGCTCGGTATTCTGATGATCTAACGCGTTAGTTGGACAGGAGGACATCCTATAACTTGATCAATCAGTTCCAAGCCGAGTAACAGATTTCATGACTGGAAGTGGACCGACACGAAACTGACTTGTTCAATTTGTGAAGCACTTTCTCTTGAATAAACCATCCAAATTTTCTGAAACTGTAATCGTATGTTTGGAGATGTAGGAGACATCTACCGATTTCCGTCCCATGCGGAAAAGTACTTCATGATGCGTCGTTTCTTCTTCGTGTTAGAGTACATCTTCAGCCGAACCTTTTTTTCCCCACAGGTTACCCCAACGTCGTAGCCCAATACATACATGTCATATTAATCCAATTCCAAGACTGAGGCTTGAACTCTGAAACGCGTCGTGGAAAAAAGTAAATAGTGCCTGATAACAGTGAATTTGTTAGTCGAATCTGATGAAAACCCAAATGAAAAATGTCTGTCACTGCTGGGGTTTTACGTTTTTTCGTCAACGGAACATTTCATAGGTTTCGAATCCGATTATCGAGTGTTAACTGCATGCGTAAAAACAATTTCATTAAATTTAATTCGTCTCTCCGGGAGCTTTGACCGGGGATTCCATTTGTGGTTCTCCTCGCAAAGCCACTCTGCACTGTCCGGTAACATTTCTATTCCGGATATCACGAATAGCTAATATTTTAAACATAAACATGACCTAATGAATAGCACCGCGGAGCTGAACAATCATAAAACACCACAAAACTACGTTACCTGCAGTTATATTTAAAAAATTACCGTGATTCTCTACTAAGAATGTATTCACTTCGATTTGTTACATAATGTTACATGTCATATTTTCAGCTGGTTGTAGCCAGTTTTAGTAATATTGCAACATATCATCATTATAGTCTGAAAATACAAATACCTCGATCGAATTTTTGCAGTATGTTTCGTCGTCCCAGCCTCCCTCCAACGTTTCCAGTACCGCTATTCTGTTATGTTATTTACCTTCTCATAACTAAGCTTCTTATAACTAAGACATATGCCTTAATATGCGATGCTGCAGCATAATTATTATAAAATACAGCGTTACCATTAAATTCTCGGTTTCGTGGTGCGACCTTTGTCAGTCTCACAGGGCCATTCACAATGACCTTGTTAGCGTTGACAATGGCTTCAACTTTCCACGTAATCGAACACCAAAAATGGGACTGAATTCAGTATTCCATATGTAAAGTAACGTTATTTATTTATCCATCAAGATTAGTGGTGTCAGACCCCCTCTGCTATTCAAGCGTTCTTCGTTTCATACCTTACATTGAGTACATGTTGTAAGACCTGTAATATCTGATACGAAATCCAACAATTATAAACTGTTTTAAAATAAGTGGTGCAGATACGTAGTAATAGTTACGGCAGGGACAAACACAGTTCTAGTCCTCTAGTAGAAATAGAATAATTTAGACGAGTTACCGTCAGCTGCATTTAAAGTGTGAACACTGGCGGCAATGGACGTAAGAGATTAATTGAGGAAGGGTGACAAAAATGAACGTAATAGAAACATTGTGAAGAGAGGGGGAAAGAAAGTGGCGTAACTGAATAAAAACGAAAAGAGCGGGAAGCGTAACTTGGAGAAGATGTGCGAATACCTGCTTCGCTGTTTGACAGAGAGGAGCAGCCATGTATGTTAAGCTCTTAGGTGGAAGTTATGAGGTTGGAAAATGAAAAGCTTCAGGGCATTGGAATGCGAAAAGAGTGCTCGGTAGTTTAATCGGAAGGCGGACAAAAACATTAAAGAATGAGCTTCAGAAAGTTTTTCTTTTATGGACAGTGACAGCTACGATAATACTACGATCGTATGATGCGAGGTACGGGGGTGCATACGCACTAAATAGCCGACGAATTAAATGTGGTGCATGACAGTCACGTAACTTGCCTGGCCACAACTATCTTAATGGGCATGTAAAGCATTGATATTTCAGATAACCTCATGTTACACGTGTAACGCACACAAGCATTGATAGTTAGCTCTATCCGTCTCGAATGTCCACTGCTCGTGCCTTGAATTAAGTCGAAATAGCGGAGGTTCGGGAGAACGAATAACTGCACAAGTTAACTTTTCACATTTTGTGGAGATATATTCCGAATCTTTTGGAGGCAAGAGAAGCAAGAGGAATGCTTCCTGCAAGTGTCAACAGTACTTTCTGCCCAGCTGAGCAGTACGTTCATAGTTTTACACTCAGGTTCATTTTTTCCAGTGTGGTACAGGTGTATCGTTCAGAGGACTAGACGGCAGCTGTTAAAAGAATTCAATACACATTACTCTATAATCGGAAACTAAATCTACTTGGGACTTATTCGCAGTTAGTGTGAGTCCCACGATCTGCCCTCATATGAACACTGAACAAAATTCATTATTCATATGGACGATTATTGTATTGATAACTTTAGATCTGGCACTTATGTATATGTGGAGGTCATAGAATCGATATTTGCAGGAAAATAGCACCAACGAGATGGTTGGAGAAAATCTATCCGATACTGAATTTAGTGTGACCAGTATTATTGTGCGATGGGGGAGACAATCTCTTGATCGCCAAAATAAGGTCTATTTTTTTTCTCTAATGCTTCATTCAATCAATCGTTTAGCACTTGAAGATAGTGATTCTAGTGCTGTGGTAGTTTCATAAGACCAGTTTATTGCGATCGGTAGTCTTCACGTCGAAAAAAAACATTGTTGTTCCTTTGGTTCTCATCTGTTTTCACCTGTTTTGCGTTCTTTGACTGAGATGGTGAAGCAGCCACCCAGTGGATTGGTTCAACGTTAGACCTACAACAGTGTTCATCGCCAAGAAACGATTTTTGACAAAAACTTCATGTTGGAATGCTGTTGTGTCTGCAACAGGAAAATCACAGAACTCGTGGGACAGTCTCAACGAAAACGAGCACCCCGATCTAAAGGACGCTTCCGCATGGATGATATTCAGTTTAAAGGTTCAAAACAGTGTTCAATACAGACACCATCTCTTCAGTTGCTGGAGAAAGACTGCTGTTACTTCGGTGTCCCTCGTCGTAAGTCTCCCGTTGTTGCCGGCCGGGTGGCCATCGGTTCTAGGCGCTACAGTCTGGAACCGCGTGACCGCTACGGTCGCAGGTTCGCATCCTGCCCCGGGCATGGATGTGTGTGATGTCCATAGGTTAGTTAGGTATAAGTAGTTCTAATTTCTAGGGGACTGATGACCTTAGAAGTTAAGTCCCATAGTGCTCAGAGCCATTTGAACCATTTTTTTCTCCCGTTGCTGATAAAAGAAAACAGCAATTTTCTATGCCATTCCATTGCAACATTTGAATGAAATACACCTAAAATGATTAACTTAAAAAGCCACACAAACAAAATTACTAAGCAGATTGAATTTACTAGTAACTTTGATTGTGGTGCAACATGTGCCAACACAATTAAATTATTTGGGTGTTGTATCTCTAACTTCCACGGATGTGGACATATCGACCACAAAGTCGATCTATCGAATCAGTTTCGCAGCCCCAGAAAGGGTAGCAGCTAAGTTCACAACAGTTCTGGCTCCTCGGTACACATACTGAAATGTGTTACGCCCGAACGACACTTTTCTGATTACTGTTAGCTAATTAACACTCTGGTACAAATGTCTGTTGATAACTAACGAGGTACTTTGACCTGGAAGTATTCAAGGCCAGGTCTGTGATTTAGCCAACGACCTTGTCGCAGTGGTAACACCGGTTCCCATCAGATGACCGTAGTAAAGCGCTGTCGAGCTCGGCTAGCGCTTGGATGGGTGACCTTGCGAGTCTGCCGAGTGCTGCTGGCGAGCGGGTTGCACTCAGCCCTTCTGAGGCCAATTGAGGAGCTACTTGACTGAGAAGTAGCTGCTCCACTCACGATACCTGACAACGGCAGGTAGAGCGGTGTGCTGACCACATGCGTCTCAGTATCCACATCCAGTGACACCTATTGGCTAAGGATGACACCGCTGCGCCTTCAGAGACCTTTCCGGATGGAGTGAAGTTTTTAGGTTTGTAATGCATAAATGAAATCTAATCTGTTGATATACATTTCGATTTTTTACATATTTGTAGTGTTTCTCGTTTTTGCATGTTTTAACCTTTCTATTCCCATGCCAACCCGGTTCAGTCAATGTAGCATAAATGATATCCACACAAACACAATATCTGAGGGAGTCTAAATACTCTTTTGACCTAATAAATCATACTGAAAATCGGCCAATACCGTCATCGGAAATTGTAGAAATACCCAGTAGAGTCAAAAGACACTTTGCTATTCTGATTTAGGGCTTGTTTGATATCATACGGATGAGTGATGTTTCAAGGCACCATAGTTAAAGAAGGCACCTCAACTGAACATGGGAAGTTGTAGACAGTTCTAGAGCGTGTTCAGTTAGTCCATTAAATTTCAGGCATGCAGCCACGCAAATAAAATTTACTCCACTCATATTTCGGCGCGTATAGTCTGGCCATCCTCAGAGTGAGTCACAAGAATGACGACAAGATGCCAAGCGTGGCCTTATATGCTCCACCGCGACAGTACTGCGCATGCGGTTCACAGATGCTGGTCCGCAGCAAAGAAATATTCTTACACATGTGCCGCCTGTGGCGAAGGTGTACAGACATTCGATTCGCTTATCGATGGATGTTCGGCGGCGGTGATACCACGACGACTCTGCAGTTTAATTACCCCAAGAGCCGGATTCCATGCTTTTTCCAAATTAAAATCATTATCTCTATTTGTTAAATTATTTGTTAATCTAATCTTTATAGCTTCCTCGAACACAGATTCCCAAAAGCAAGAGGTGAATGTTAAAATACTCACATCACTGTAATTCATGGAATGCCCTGTATCAGTACAATGTTCAGCCACAGCTGCGTTGTCTGTGATAAGCGTGCGTATGTTCGGTGCTCCACACATCTCTCATGAACGGTGCGTGTTGTTTGACCTGTGTCCTCTCCAACCTCCGCCCTCTGCCGCGCCTTCACCGTTGTGTCCCCTCTACCCTCCACCTCTACACCTTTCATCTCCTTTCTGAAGGTGGCTTCCATCACCTCCCCCTCCCAGATGTTGTCCTCTCTCCCTCCATTTATCCCTCCTATCAACTCTGATCCTCACTTCCCACTCCCTCCCTCTGTCCTTTTCCCGTTCTCCCCCTTCGCCCCCCCTTCTATCCTGTTTTTTCCCTGCCTACCCTCTCTCTGATTCCCTGCTCTCCGCTGAGTCCTTTTGCTTTCCTCTCCACTGCCTCCCCCAATCCTTCTGCATCCACCCTGTCCCCTTTTTTTCAGTGTCCTCTCTGTCCATCGGCTCCCCCCAACCTTTTCCTTACCTCCCCCATTTTTTCCTCCTCATCGATCCTGGTCCTCCCCCCACCCTCATCTGCCGCTGTGTCGCCTCTATAGTGCTGCTTAAAGTGAATATTCAGTGTTGTGCGACCCCAGTCACTGTTGCAAACAGCCACCATACTGTTGCTAGTTATGTTTTTTATCTCATGCGAACAGAAACCAGACTGTCACAGTGTTTTTTTTTTTTTAACTGTGCCTGTCTATTTACTGTGTGTCTTCATCCGCATCGTCAACGCGCTGTTTTTGTGTTTTAAATTCCACAACTTTCCGTCATTTTACACTTTTTTACAATGTCAACGTCTTATCACCTGTTTTTATTGTTTGCTTATATTCTCACTATGTTTTTCAATTTTTCTGTATGCTCTAGAGCGACCTATTACGCGAAATGCAATAAAAAAAGAACTTGTCGTTAGTCTTGTGACTCACTCTGAGGATGGCCGCACGATACGCGGACGAAAACCAGTGGAGGAAATTTTATTTTCACGGTTGCATGCCCGAAATTTATGGCCTATTCATTACGCCGCGAAAAGTTAAAAATGCACACCGTGATCAGTTAGTTTGATTAGTTACAAGCACAGTGATCTTGGTAATTCCCTTCTATTACATAACATTATGAAACACTAACTGTACCAGGTACATGTGGAGTAATATGTTTTGTGCTGAACGATAATAAACAAAAATTACAGAAAATTTTTGTATGTTTTTTCAACCATTTAAAATCAGGTCAAATAGTATGTGAAGCTGTGGACCAACAACAAAAACTTTGGGCAAACTGACGACCAGAAGATACGTACAAATAAATGCACTGGAATTGCGAAACTGAGAATTTACTGTGGCCTCGAGTTTCATAAACAAGACAACGAAGAATTCGTAACTACCTCCAGAGTTTCAGATAACGATTGCTCGAAAACTTGAAGACACACAGAAAAATGACACTTACCAGCGGATAGAGCATCTCTCCCAGTTTCAGTTTGTAATATGTGCCACAGTGTAGTTGTAGGGCGCTCCGATAGGTGGAAGACATATCACAACATGTAGACAAATCGTCCAACCCGTGTCTTCGTATCGAATTTGTTCGTACCTGCAGACAGGCAACCCTGAGAACAGTTTTAGAAACTGGGCAGCAGTGACTTGAATGAATTGCATCCACATGTTCTTTCACCTGTATTAAGTTTGTAATGCCACAAACGGTGCCAATATCGAGCACTTGTAATGTGAGTTAAGAGCTTGGAGAAACGCTCTGTTTAATGTTTTTGTCTATTTTCTGTATATCTTCTATACGATGCTGTCGCGTTAATGCGACCAACGCCTATGAGCGACGTCAGCGTGGAACAACCAGTCACAGACGGTAAGTGGCAGCACTAGCGGTGGAAAGTATACAAAGTGCGTGCAGGGGACGCGGAGAACTGTGCAGTCGTTGTCGTAATGCGGAAACGGAGCAGTTTATCTGATGACCAAGAGGACGTGATTACTGGCTTTCGGGCCAATGTTGTGAGCATTTCCGAAACATATAAACTTTTAGCGTGGCGCCGTAGTTAAAGTGTACTCTGCACGGAAAAATGGCGCTTGAGCCTTGCTGCGGCTCGCGTTGGTGCTGTTTGTAGGTTTCCGCCCTCTGTTGGGGGCCAGAGGGCATCGGTTAGTTGGCATGGTTGTGGTTGGTTGTCTTCTTCTCGTGGTGACTGGCGCCACTCGGTTTCGCAAGTGTTACTTGTCCGCAGCGGTTACCGATATTTAGTAGTTGTTGCCCTATCTTTGGGGCGACGTCGTCGTTTTCCGGGTTGCGTGAGAGTGCGAGTTCAGTTGGGGATTGAGGAGGAGCCAGGTCTGCACAGTGCGAGAACACGCCGGGACCGCTGCACTGCCGGATGGAAGGGCTGTGGTCATGAGGCTGCACGACCTCGTCGTAAACCGGATCCAGCAAGTTTTAACATGAGTGCATTTCAATCCAAGTAGAGAAACCTCCACCATTGTGATATCTCGCGATTCTCCAGTGACTTGGGTTCGTGTATTGTTCCATCGTTGCATTTGTTTTACCGGACGTCAGGCAGCTTGCGCAAGAGTATCACTGGTCATTCGTTAGACTGCCACTAGTCTGAGTACCATCTTGTGAAGTGAGTGCAACTCTTGGCTGCCTATCTCATCGCTCGTGAATGAGTTCGTTGCTGGCCCTTCTCAGAGGTCGATTCCTGAAGCACCATCTGCGGCCCCTTGGTTCTTGTAAGTCATGTGTGTTCTAAAAGGAGATCTGATGGCCAGTAGTTCAGTGTAACGCTCCTTCAGTCCACGCCTTCTGCTGGGTTTGTGGCGACTTACCTTTAATATTTCAATACCTGTAATTGGTAAGTTGCAGCGAGTTTTAAACAGTTCTTAATTTATTGGCATTTCTGGCGTGTAAGGCCTTCTACCCAGATCACAGTAGCTTGGTTTTAAAATATAATGTGCTGTATCTGTATTTAATAGTGATTTGCTAAATTGTAACCGACTGGAAACACTATTATTTACACAGTTGTTTATTCCATCATTAATAATGTGTGGTATTTTTTAAATGTATTGTTGAGTCTGGAATTACTGGTTTGAAATAGTGTGGAACTGTAAAAGGCAACCAATAGTGATTACGGCCGCATCCATACAATCGAAACCCAATCCTGCCTTCCTTTGACTACAAGGTTTCAGCGTTATCGAAAACTAGAGCCGATGTAACTGTGGTGCACCATGGGACACAGACGACAGCAATGAACGACGGCTGCAGAGATGTGTACGGGAGAATAGACGTGCAACTGCTGAGCAACTGGCCCTCCAGATGAAGCAAGGGGTTACCAACAGTTTACCCTCAACGACACTTAAGCGAACGTTGCTGTGTATGGACCTTCGTAGCAGGCGCCTGATTCAAGCGGCCATTCTGACAGCTGTTCGTTGGCAGCGAAAGCTGTAATTTGCACGCCAATACCGCAGCTGGACGTCCAGTGAGTGGCGACAGCTGGCCTTTTCAGGGGAATCGCGATCTTGGCTCCATTGCGTCTGGAAGCAAGCACACTGCAAAAAGCGTCGGAGGATTAAGGTCTGTGGAGTGTTTTTGTGGCATTCCCTGGGTGATCTCGTCATTCTGGAAGGCACGCTGGACCAACACAAGTATACGTCTAACCCTGGGTACCATGTCTACCAGAGATGGGCATAGTCGTTCATCCTTGGGGACTAGGTCACTGGTGATCGCTCTTTTTCGGGAACCGTTCATTTTTACCCGCTCACCGTTCATTGTGCTTGGTATATGGTTCTTATGAAAAACTGAAAGTTAGTAGCATAGGTGACTGAAGATGGAAGGGGCACTTGCCTCACCCCTGGAGTACAGAGTTTTCATTCATAACAGAGTTCTCACACACTTGTAATTTTCGTGATTCTGCAAAACATCTCGTTTAGCCAACTACTAGCGTAATGAGGCCGATCGCAGTGTTCTCGTATTATGACGTTCTTAGATAATACAAATCTCCTTCATCATAACCAACATGGATTCCGCAAACAGAGATCATGTGAAACTCAGCTCGCCCTATTTGCCCAAGAAATTCACAGTGCCGTAGACACTGGCGAGCAGATTGATGCCGTATTCCTGGACTTCAGGAAGGCATTTGATACGGTTCCGCACTTACGTTTAGTGAAAAAAATACGAGCTTACGGAATATCGGACCAGGTTTGTGATTGGATTCAGGATTTCCTAGAAGAAAGAACACAACATGTCATTCTTAACGGTTCAAAATCTGCAGATGTAGAGGTAATTTCGGGAGTACCGCAGGGAAGCGTGATAGGACCTTTATTGTTTACAATATACATAAATGACTTAGTTGACAACATCGGTAGCTCCGTGAGGCTATTTGCAGATGACACGGTTGTCTACAAGAAAGTAGCAACATCAGAAGACTCGTACGTACTCCAGGAGGACCTGCAGAGGATTAATGCATGGTGCGACAGCTGGCAGCTTTCCCTAAACGTAGATAAATGTAATATAATGCGCATACATAGGGGCAGAAATCCATTCCAGTACGATTATGCCATAGGTGGTAAATCATTGGAAGCGGTAACGACCGTAAAATACTTAGGAGTTACTATCCGGAGCGATCTGAAGTGGAATGATCACATAAAACAAATAGTGGGAAAAGCAGGCGCCAGGTTGAGATTCATAGGAAGAATTCTAAGAAAATGTGACTCATCGACGAAAGAAGTAGCTTACAAAACGCTTGTTCGTCCGATTCTTGAGTATTGCTCATCAGTATGGGACCCTTACCAGGTTGGATTAATAGAAGAGATAGACATGATCCAGCGAAAAGCAGCGCGATTCGTCATGGGGACATTTAGTCAGCGCGAGAGCGTTACGGAGATGCTGAACAAGCTCCAGTGGCGGACACTTCAAGAAAGGCGTTACGCAATACGGAGAGGTTTATTATCGAAATTACGAGAGAGCACATTCCGGGAAGAGATGGGCAACATATTACTACCGCCCACATATATCTCGCGTAATGATCACAACGAAAAGATCCGAGAAATTAGAGCAAATACGGACACTTACAAGCAGTCGTTCTTCCCACGCACAATTCGTGAATGGAACAGGGAAGGGGGGGTCAGATAGTGGTACAATAAGTACCCTCCGCCACACACCGTAAGGTGGCTCGCGGAGTATAGATGTAGATGAAATAATATAAGGTGGCGCAGGTAAAACCGGCCACGAGTACAGACTGTACGCCAATTACGCACGATTTGTTGACCGCTACGATCAGAATAGATAAACATGTAATAATTAGGCAGTGAAGAAATAACAAATAAGCTAATGCAAACAACTTAGAAACAATAGATGACAATTGGTAAGCGACAATGAGCAGTCTAGCACTCGGGGTAGATTTTTCGTGCGCCATCCTGTACTACTGAATTAATATTGTAGTAGTTATCGTATTCTCTTTACAAAATGTGACACCATACACTCGATTATGAAGCGCCGGCTTCATTCGGTTGTAAGTCGGTCTCCCTTCCTTAACAATGAACATGCTCTTTTACCTTGGATCAAAAAAAGACAGAAAATGTCCACTCGTGTGTGCCGTGCCGACATCCTTTGAATGTCTAATAACAAAGAATCTTGTCTTTTTACATATATTTCTTCTGCTGTTTATCGAAATAGTGAAGTAAGCTGATACGCCGTTTTGTTGCCTGAAGAGATGTATGTAATATATACCACGTAATGTTTATGTAATTTACGTAATTATAAAATAAATTTTAATTACCGGTCGTGGACGCTTAATAGAATACGAAAAGAACCAGAAGTTCAGAGTTGAAAAACGGTTTAAAGCAGACCTAGAAGTGGCGTGCGAAGCGAACGAAACGAACAACAACTCCATACTGAACGAACTACGAGTAGTCCGCAGTGGAATTGCGACGAGTGGCCACGCGAAGAAGGACGAGTCTAGCCGAGGGAGACCGAGACCCAGACCGAGACAGAGGAAATAGACCGAGGCTGGAACGAGACCGGTATGCATGAAGTTGCGGGAACGAGACCGACCGTTTCCCGTTCCCGGGAACTATAAGTAGAAAGCCGCCTCCGAAGTGAACTATGAAAGACAGTTCCTTAGAATTCGTTTCTCGCCCATTCCGTTTATCTTGCTGAACTGCTCCTTTGGAGCCGTTAGTTCTTGAACGACCCATCTCTAATGTCTACCTCTACGTTCAATTTGTTTTCCCTCAGTACAGTGGCATCTACCAGCAGGAAAATGCAATGTACAGCTGGCAGTGCACGTGCATGGTTTGTAGAGCACCATGATGAGTTTCCCTTTACTGCCCTGGCCACCAAACTTCCCAGCTTTAAACCCATCCGAGAATCTGCTGTTCGCGCCATGTATCTTCGACCTACTCGTAGAGTCCTAGCGGAATTGCCCACAGCACTGAAATCGGCATGGATCCACATTCCCATCGGTACCTTCCAGAATCTTATTGATTCTCGTAGCGGTCCGCGCTGCAAACGGTGATTATTCAGACTTTTAAAAGATGTTCACATTAATGTAATTTGACAACGGAATTTTGAAGGTGGTAGTTTTCTAAAACCCCAGTAAAGGTAGATTTCAGTGTTTATGGTGTAACACTTCCCATTAAGTCACACCAGCACCAAAGAAAGGAGATAAGAAAAATCCGCTGAGCTACAGACCCTATCACTAATGTTGATATGCAATGGGGTTTTTGAACATATACTGTGTTCAAACATTATGAATTACCTCGAGGAAAACGTTTATTGACAAGTAGTGAGAATGGATTCAGATGTCGTTTTTGTGAGACACAACAAGCTCTTTATTCTCTCGAAGTAATGAGTGGCATTGACAGGAAATGTTCAAATTGGTTCCATAGTTTCAAATTTCCAGAAGGCTTTTGACACCGTTCTTCACAAGTGTCATCTAATCAAATTGCGTGATTGTAGAGTAACGCCTAAGTTGTGGGCCTGGGTTCGTAATTTCCTATCAGAAAGGTCACAGTTTCGTAGTAATTGACTGAAACTTATCGAGTAAAACAGAAGAAACATCTGGAGTTCGCCAAGGAAGTGTTATAGGCGCTCTTATGTTCCTGATCAACACAAAAGACATAGCTGACAGTCAGAGTAGACCTGTTGCATTGTTCGCAGATGATTCTGTAATTTACTGCCCTGTGAAGTCATCAGATGACCAAAACCAATTGCAAAATGATTTAGACAAGATATCTGAGTGGTGCGAAAAGTGGCAATTGACTCTAAATGGTGAAATGTGTGAAGTCATCCACGTGAGTAGTAAAACAAATCTGCTAAATTACGGGTACACGATAAATCACACAAATCTAAAGATTGTAAATGCAACTAAGTGCTTAGGGCTTACAATTACAAATAACTTAAATTGGAAAGGTCTCACAGATAATGTTGTGGGTAAAGCAAATTAAGACTGCGGTTCATTGGTGGAACACTCAGAAAGTGCAACAGGTCTGCTAAAGAGACTACTTCCACCACACTTGTCCGCCCTCTTCTGGAGTACCGCTGTGCGGTGTGGGATCCACAACAGATGGGACACACAGAAGACATCGAAATAGTTCAAAGACATGCAGCTCGTTTTGTATTATTGCGAAACAGGGAAGTGAGTGTCATGCAAATGATACGCGAATTGGGGTGGCAATCATTAAAACACAGGCATTTTTCGTTGCGACAGGATCTTCTCATTAAACTTCAATCACCAACTTTTTCCTCCGATTGCAAAAATATTCTACTGGAGCCCACGTACATAGGGAGAAATGATCATCATAAGAGAAATGAGAGCTTGCACAGAAAGATTTAAGTGCTCGTTTTTCCGCTCGCCGTTCGAGAGTGGACCTTTAGAGAAGTAGCTTAAAAGTGGTTCGATGAACCCTCGGCCAGCCACTTAACTCTGAATTGCAGAGTAATCATGTACATGTAGATGTGCATGTACAGGGTGAAAAGTATTTAAACCGGCAAACTCTGGGAGGTTGTAGGGGACATCAAAACAAATATTTTTCCCTAATGTCATTTTTTCCTATGAGCATTATTTAAACCAGTGGAGGCCGTATTACGCTCTTCAGTTGTTAGAGGCCGTATTACGATCTTCAGTTGTTAGGGGGCGTATTACGCTCTTCAGTTGTAAGCAACTGCTGTCCATCAGTGTAGTAGTGCATTGTCTCTAATGGAGCGATACACCAGGAATGAGTACACTGATACGGTTGGTGCGCACAGCGAGTTTATCAAAAGCAATATCCTAATCGCCGTATCCCGCATCATACGACCTTTGCTGCTGTGTCCCAACGTGTGCGTGAGTCCGGGTCATTTAGAAGATTACCTGGACAGGGACGCCGTCGCACGGTAAGAACGTTGCAATTTGAGGAAGGTGTCTTGCAGCATGTGGAGTGGGATCCTTCAATCAGCACTCGTGCAATTGCAACTAACGTGGGGACGAATCAGACGAATGTAAGAACAGTACTTCGAGAGCAATTGTTACGTCCATTCCACTTACAGCGTGTCCACAACCTGGAACCAGTTGATTATCAACACAGAGCACAGTTTTCGTAGTGGTACCTGGAGCAATATGAAATGCATCCTACATTTCCATCCTCTGTGTTGTTTACCGATGAAGCAACGTTAGGGCGTGATGGAGTCTTCAACAGGCACAATTCGCATGTTTGGAGTGAGGATAACCCACATGCCACAGTTACTAGCGCTCATCAAGTGCTGTTGTTTGTTAATGTGTGGGTCGGTGTCGTTGGGTACTTTTTAATTGGGCCGTATTTAAAACTGAAGAAATTGCAAAAAGGTGGGAATTTAAGGAGATAGGACCTGGATAAACTGACTAAACCAGAGGTTGTAGAGAGTTTCAGGGAGAGCGTAAGGTAACAATTCAGAGGAATGGGAGAAAGAAATACAGTAGAAGAAGAATGGGTAGCTCTCAGGGATGAAGTAGTGAAGCAGCAGAGGATCAAGTAGGTAAAAAGGCGAGGGCTAGTAGAAATCCTTGGGTAACAGAAGAAATATTGAATTTAATTGATGAAAGGAGAAAATATAAAAATGCAGTAAATGAAGCAGGCAAAAAGGAATACAAACGTCTCAAAAATGAGATCGACAGGAAGTGCAAAATGGCTAAGCAGGCATGGCTAGAGGACAAATGTAAGGATGTAGAGGCTTATCTCACTAGGGCTAAGATAGATACTGCCTACAGGAAAATTAAAGAGACCTTTGGGGAAAAGAGAGCCACTTGTATGAATATCAAGAGCTCAGATGGAAACCCAGTTCTAAGCAAAGAAGGGAAAGCAGAAAGGTGGAAGGAGAATATAGAGGGTCTATACAAGGGCGATGTTCTTGATCACAATATTATGGAAATGGAAGAGGATGTAGATGAAGATGAAATAGGAGATACGATACTGCGTCAAGAGTTTGACAGAGCACTGAAAGACCTGAGTCGAAACAAGGCCCCAGGAGTAGACAACATTCCATTAGAACTACTGACGGCCTTGGGAGAGCCAGTCCTGACAAAATTCTACCATCTGATGAACAAGATGTACGATACGGGCGAAATAGCCTCAGATTTCAAGAAGAATATAATAATTCAAATCCCAAAGAAAGCAGGTGTTGACAGATGTGAAAATGAAAATTACAGAACTATCAGTTTACTAAGCCACAGCTGCAAAATACTAACGCAAATTCTTCAGAGACGAATGGAAAAACTGGTAGAAGCCGACCTCGGGGAAGATCAGTTTGGATTCCGTAGAAATGTTGGAACACGTGAGGCAATACTGACCTTACGACTTATCTTAGAAGAAAGATTAAGGAAAGGCAAACCTACATTTCTAGCATTTGTAGACTTAGAGAAAGCTTTTGATAATATTGACTGGAATAATCTCAAATTCTAAAGGTGGCAGGGGTAAAATACAGGGAGCGAAAGGCTATTTACAATTTGTACAGAAACCAGATGGCAGTTATAAGAGTCGAGGGGCATGAAAAGGAAGCAGTGGTTGGGATGGGAGTGAGACAGGGTTGTAGCCTCTCCCCGACGTTATTCAGTCTGTATATTGAGCAAGCAGTAAAGGAAACATAAGAAAAGTTCGGAGTAGGTATTAAAATCCATGGAGATGAAATAAAAACTTTGAGGTTCGCTAATGACATTGTAATTCTGTCAGAGACAGCAAAAGACTTGGAAGAGCAGTTGAACGGAATGGACAGTGTCTTGAAAGGAGGATATAAGATGAACATCAACAAAAGCAAAACGAGGATAATGGAATATAGTCAATTAA
Source organism: Schistocerca serialis cubense (assembly GCF_023864345.2). NCBI lineage: Eukaryota > Metazoa > Arthropoda > Insecta > Orthoptera > Acrididae > Schistocerca > Schistocerca serialis. The sequence goes on along the minus strand of NC_064644.1, from coordinate 258,983,633 downwards.
GTCGGGTGATGCTGAGGGAATTAGATTAGGAAATGAGACACTTAAAGTAGTAAAGGAGTTTTGCTATTTGGGTAACAAAATAACTGATGATGGTCGAAGCAGTGAGGATATAAAATGTCGACTGGCAATGCCAAGGAAAGCGTTTCTGAAGAGGAGAAATTTTTTAACATCGAGTATAGATTTAAGTGTCAGGAAGCCGTTTCGGAAGTATTTGTATAGAGTGTAGCCATGTATGGAAGTGAAACACGGACGATAAATAGTTTGGACAAGAAGAGAATAGAAGCTTCAGAAATGTGGGGCTAGAGAAGAATGTTGAAGATTAAGTGTGTAGATCACGTAACTAATGAGGAGGTATTGAATAGGTTTGAGGAGAAGAGAAATTTGTGGCACAACTTGACTAGAAGAAGGGATCGGTTGGTAGGACATGTTCTAGGCATAAAGGGATCACAATTTTTGTATTGGAGGGCAGCGTGGAGGGTAAAAATCGTAGAGAGAGACCTAGAGATGAATACACTAAGCAGATTCAGAAGGTTATAGGTTGCAGGTACTGGGAGATGAAGGAGCTTGCACAGGATAGAGTAGCATGGAGAGCTGCATCAAACCAGTCTCAGGACTGAAGACCACAACAACAACAACAACAACAACACTGCTACCTAGGCCACTAAATGTCAGGCACTATGGTTCCAACGTGACGGGGCGCCGGCACATTTCAGTCGTCGTGTGCGTCGATTCCTAGACTGATGGTTCTCAGAAACGTGGACTGGCAGAGGTGGTCCTGTACCATGACCTGCTCGATCCCCAGATATGTCCCCTCTGGACTGTTTTGTGTGGGGAGAGATGCGCAAGTTTGTTTACGCAACTCCTGTTGCATCAGGAGAGGATTTGGTTGCCAGTGTCAGACAGAACATGATTCGACGCTGTAACCTTTGTTTAAGTGTCAATGGAGGCGTTTTTGAAAATCTTCTGTAACTGAAATTGGGTTTTGTTAATGTGTTGTCTCTTGGTCATAAAAAAATGGAAAAGTGCTGGTTTAACTAATTTGCCGCCAGAGAAATCATCCTCTGCCGGTTTAAATACTCCTCATAGGAAAAAATGACATTAGGGAGAAATATTTGTTGTGATGTCCCCTACAACCTCCCAGAGTTTGACGGTTTAAATATTTTTCAGCCTGTAGATACTCGTCAGTGTAGGAGCGCTGCACTTACGCAGTATCCGATAAACAGTAGTCGGTCACTAGCGTTCGTTACAGCTGAGCTTACGTGCTCGTTCGCTCTCGCAGCGTGAGGCCCTGTACCGCGGGCTACCTTGAGCTGTCGCGCCTATCCGCCGATGCGCCAACAAATTGCTCCGCGACCCCAGCGAACGCTTTTAATTTGGCGGCGCCCCCTGGCGGCCAGCGGTTCGCACACGGCGCCCCCCTCGCCACGCTGTTAACAAGCGCGCGGTCCGCCGGCTATTGTCAGAGGTCCCACCCCACCCCACACCAGCCGGCATGAGCAACAGCCCTTATTACCCGCCCTCCATTCTGCACTGCGCGACCCCCATTCCAAGTTGCCTCAATAATTTTTCATCCCAGACTTCTCTGTAGGGGAGTAATCCGCCAAGTGAGCTCCATTATTCCGCCCGTAACAAAGTCAGTTCCGCTCCGTACGGAGATCTTGCGCAACTTATGCCCCACTGAGTTATTTTCCCCATTGTTATATGAGGGCCACCCGACAGCTACTGCGCAATGCGCTGAAAGAGTGCTCTCCTGACCTTTGTTGCTTAGTTCACTCTTGGAGAACTTTTCACTGGTAGGTGTTCAATGTTTTAGAGTTTTCTCGCTGGCAGTACTGACATGAGTACATGTTGATCGAGAACTTAAAAACTGAAGCACGTGTTATGATAACAAAGTCACGTGATGCTTGCCTTATTTCAGCGCAGCGGCCACGAAGTTTAGCTGCTCCATCAGCGTTTTACAGCGCATTTTCTAGATATCTGGACAAAGAAAGCGCATAATCTGTGAAAGTGGTGCTGCATGATTTCTAAAGTGTAGTATTAACTAGACGAACATAGGCTGATTAGATAACTGACTTTTGCATTATTGTATTAGTGCTTCACCTATACATTCCAATGCTGTGTTAAGCAACACCGTGAGATGAAGTGAAAATCGATACATTAGGTACTGCATCACACGCCTTTAAGAACATGTAACTCGTAAAATCAATGAAAGGAAATAGGACGGACAATTCTTCAACAAGTTGACGTCATTTACTCAGACAGACCACAGATAACGGTAAAAATTACTAAGTTGGCTGGCTGGTTGGTTTGGGAGAGGGGACCAAACAGAGAGGTCATCGGTCCCACCAGATTAGTGAAAGATGGGGAAGGAAATCGGACGTACTCTTTCATAGAAAGCACTCCAGCATTTACGTGAAGCGATTTAGGGAAATCACGGAAAACCTAAATCAGGATGGCCGGACGCGTGTTGGAACTGTCATCCTTCCGAATGCGAGTCCAGTGTGCTAGCCACTGCCCCAACTCGATCGGTAAGTAAGCATGTAAACGTTAAATTATACAAGGGCAGCTACTTCTCATTCAATAGCGGAATGTATTTTTACATACTTCGTATGTGAAGTGATGTACCATAAATACATTGAAATAACCACCTAGCCGCCACCACCACACTTACATATCACACAGTGCGAGACATAATATACGTCAAAGATATGCACACGCTTCTCTACTTTTTGCAAGATTTATGAGTAGTGTCCAGGAAGGCCTCTTGGAGCCCAAAATATGCTGTGGCATTGATTATATGAGTATTTCATTTCAAAAACTTACATGTATTTCATCACGTATGGACACCTATACTACAAAAACTCCTCCCGAACAGGCCATGAAGGCCCAACGGTACCGACCGGCCGCCGTTTCATCCTCAGACCACAGGAGTCACTGCATGAGGCTATGGAGGGGCACGTGGTCAGCATACCGCTGACTTCTCAACCAAGTAGCTCCTCAGTTTGCCTCACAAGGGCTGAGTGCACCCGGCTTGCCAACAGCGCTCGGCAGACTGGATGGTCACCCATTCCAGCAGCGCTTAACTTTGGTGATCTGACGGGAACCGGTATTATCACTGCGGCAAGGCCGTTGGTACCTATACTACTATATATTATGTGACCTACACTACATCAGATAATATACAACTAAGAGAGCCGTAGTCGGAATCCTCATGATTGTAATGACAGTTTGGCTTCTACGTTTTGTTAGTGGGATTGTACACATACTGAATACGGTAGGGAGCTGGCATTGAGTGGGAGGATACTGAGAAATAATTTATTAATAAGTTTAGCAAAGAAAATCACTTCATTGTTACATCAAAAAGATCTAAAAAAATCTCTATTACCATCAGATTTTAATTTATAATTATTTTTTCTTTTGAAAGCACGGCTGAAGAATAAATTTTAAAAAAAGAATCTTAACAAAAATTTTCTGAAATTTTGACATCAAATTCATGCCTTAACACAGATGTTTAATAAGGCAACAATGTGGCGTTTGGCAATACATTTCAAATTTAAGCTTTAGAAACTTACAGAAAAGATTAACAGGAAATCATCAGACATCCACTGGCAAGTAAGACCGATCGCATGTAATTAGGAGAAACAAGCAATGCAAGTAAATAGTTGCATGATAAGTTGACATAAAATACAATCAGCTGGCCGTACAGACAATGTGAACGTGTAGGACCAAAACAGCTTCTTCCTGTTGTTTATGAACAACACTCATCCTGGTTGGCCAGCTGCACTTTTAGGCTCTACCTACAGTACAGTTAACAGAGAGAACAACCACTTTAGCGTTAACCACTCCTTTTATTAAATACCATTTTAGCGGAACTCACAATGTAAACCACATGTGCATTGAAGCCGTCCTGTAACATATGAAATACTAGTTAACAAGTTTAGAAAAAATTACAACACCAAACTACTCTGGAGAAAATTCGAAAAGAGAGAGTTGTGCGCTGAAATCGCATTATTTACCACTTAATTTAGATAATGCCAGATAGCTCGATCAAACCCAGGCTAGAGGCTTCCACACCGCCATTTTTACAGTCAAAAATACACTGTAAAGTGATATGGATGATCACTTGGAAGGTCCACAAAAACTGCTTTACAGACGACGATGGATAAGCAAGATAGGAAATACGAGAATAGCGTTTTCACATATGAACTATAACGGTTAGGATTGTAATAGAAAAATGGTTCAAATGGCTCTGAGCACTATGGGACTTAACTGCTGTGGTCATCAGTCCCCTAGAACTTAGAACTACTTAAACCTAACTAAGCTAAGGACATCATACACATCCATGCCCGAGGCAGGATTCGAACCTGCGACCGTAGCAGTCGTGCGGTTCCAGACCGTAGCGCCTAGAACGGCTCGGCCACTCCGGCGGGCGATTGTAATAGAATTCTCATCATAATTCGCTGAGAATAGGAACATAAGTCAGCAATTGCCTAGTAAATAGCTGAAAGCGGTTGCGCATATCCATCAGTCACATTGGTATTCAGTACTCTGGAACTGGCTGACAAGAAACGAACACGGCACCACAGTGGACACAGGTTTCTTCGGAATGATCCAAACCCAAGTACAAGTAGGTAGCTAAGCAACACTCCGAAATAACTTATACCTGGTCAATATCCACTGTTACAGCAGGCACAGCACATCACGTAACCCAGTCTGTCTAGCGTTCCAAATGCAGCAGCAAGCCAAGGACCTTATCGACCACGATGTCACAGCGCTTACTACCCGCTGTCGCCACACAAACCATTTGACACCCGATCACTGAGAGAGAAAAATCGTCCCGGCAGCCCCCCTTAAATCGACCTATTCGTCACTCTGCTTCCCTCTGGCGGCAGAAAATCTCTCTACCACCGCCAGTGATACTGTCAACTAGAGTGATGACCTGTCGATACCGAATCGCATCAAGATGTACCCCCACGGTACAAATACCATAAATATATTAAAACACCCAACCAACCTGCCTCACCACGTTTCCATACCGCAGCATAGGGAAAATGGTGACAAGGCAACAGCTATCCAATGTCAGAGCACTGGAGTAAGACAAGATCAAAGTCAAGATCACACAGTTCCAAAGATAATACACATCATAGATATACATAACATATGCTCACCTTTTTGCAGACATTTATGTTGATACTAAGTAATATATTAAAGGTTGAGTTTTCAGGAATGTTGTCTGTATTTGTCAATAACATATGTGGACTGTTTTGACAACATAGAAACATGTACATGTTGAAAGGTAGCATACCGTGGGAAAAGTGTTACAAATGCTTGATCTGGCCAGACAGCTGTGTGTGTTAAAGGAAGCGCAACTTCTGGGATGGGTTAGTGCACTTGGCCCAGATTGAATCCGCCCTGCGAAAGAACAACCACAGCTGCACCAAGACCAGGCAGAGCTCCTGCAGTGACGGACGGGGATCGTCCAGCATTGCGGTATGTGGTTGCACCAACAACATTAAATCAGCGAAGGAAAAAACTCGTAAGATTCAAAGTACTACCAGTAGTCCACCTGGCACAGTGACTGTGCGTAGGGAATTAAAAAGAATAGGCTACAATAACAGAGCAGCTACATAACTGTAGTCAGTGCTAAGCGGTGGTTGAGGTGGTGTAAACAGCGACGCCAATGCATACTGGATGACTGATGACGACTGATGCTGAGTCCTGAATTACGCTATATACCGTGGCAATCCAGTGAAAGGGTTTGGGTTTCGTAAATTCCAGGAGAACGTTACCTGGCATCGTGTATAGCGCCAACAGAGGGGTAGCGAGGTGGTGATGCTGTAAATATGAAGATATTGTCTTGGTTGCAGTGTGGTTCCTTATTACAGAATGATATGGATACACTTTACAGCATTGTGTCCTGCGTATAGTAGAGAAACCGTTCGGAAACGACGATTGTTTGTATCTACATAACAGTGCACCTTGCCATAAATTAGAAACCGGGAGGCAATCATTTATGAACAATAACATTCCTGAAATGTAGCGACCTGTCCAAAGAGCCGATCTGAACCCAATGGAATACCACTGAGATGAGTTTGAACGTCGACTTCGCTTCAGATTCCAGAGTTCAAGACGTTATAAAGGCAAAGGTGGACACATGCCGAAATAACTTCCAGTAATAGGTGTTCTGATAGTTTTAATTAGTTTATGTATATACCTTAGGGCACTAAGCCTGTGACTCCATAATAGCAATACACAAACTACCTAAAATAACTGTAAGTGCTAGAAGTGTTAGGAATGTGAGCCATACAGCTGGAAATTTCATTAGTCAAAGGACACGTCGTTTCAGACTGAGATGAAAGAGATGTCGACTCCCCATAATAAGATATTGGAGTCATGCATCAGCATCGTTAATGAAAATGTGGTTCAGCTTTGGTCGAAAATAACCAATTCAAAGGCATCAACACACCTCAATCCGTGAACTTACTATTCAATAATGTAAAGATTAGAAAAAATATACACTACTGCCCATTAAAATTTCTATACCACGAAGATGACGTGCTACACGCGCGAAATTTAACCGACAGGAAGAAGATGCTGTGATATACAAATGATTAGCTTTTCAGAGCATTTACACAAGATTGGCGACGGTGGCGACGTTCTGACATGAGGAAAGTTTCCAACCGATATCTCATACACAAACAGCAGTTGACCGGCGTAGCCTGGTGAAACGTTGTTGTGATGCTTCGTGTGAGGAGGAGAAATGCGTACCATCATGTTTTCGACTTTGATAAAGGTCGGATTGTAGCCTATCGCGATTGTGGTTTGTCGTATCGCGACATTTCTGCTCGCATTGGTCGAGATCCAGTGACTGTTAGCAGAATATGGAATCGGTGGGTTCAGGAGGATAATACGGAACGCCGTGCTGGATCCCGACTGCCTCGTATCACTAGCAGTCGAGATGACAGGCATCTTATCCGCAGGGCTGTAACGGATCGTGCAGCCACGTCTCGATCCCTGAGTCAACAGATGGGGACGTTTGCAAGACAACAACCATCTGCACGAACAGTTCGACGACGTTTGCAGCAGCATGGACTATCAGCTCGGAGACCATGGCTGCGGTTACCCTTCACGCTGCATCACAGACCGGAGCGCCTGCGATGGTGTACTCAACGACGAACCTGGGAGCACGAATGGCAAACCGTCATTTTTTCGAATGAATCCAGGTTCTGTTTACAGCATCATGATGGTCGCATCCGTGTTTGGCGACATCGCGCTGAACGCACATTGGTAGCGTGTATTCGTCAACGCCATACTGGCGTATCACCCGGGGTGATGGTTTGGGTGCCATTGGTTACAGGTCTCGGTCACCTCTTGTTCGCATTGATGGAACTTTGAACAGTGGACGTTACATGTGTTACGACCCGTGGCTCTACGCTTCATTCGATCCCTGCGAAACCCTACATTTCAACAGGATAATGCACGCCTGCATGTTGCAGGTCCTGTACGGGCCTTTCTGGATACAGAAAATGTTCGACTTCTGCCCCGGCCAGCACATTCTAAAGATCTCTCACCAATTGAAAACGTCTAGTCAATGGTGGCCGAGGAACTGGCTCGTCACAATACGCCAGTCACTACTCTTGATGAACTGTGGTATGGCGTTGAGGCTGCATGGACAGCTGTACCTGTACACGCAATCCAAGCTCTGTTTGACTCAATGTCCAGGCGTATTAAGGCCGTTATTATGGCCGGAGGTGGTTCTGGATACTTATTTCTCAGGATCTATGCACCAAAATTGCGTGAAAATGTAATCACATGTCAGTTCTAGTATAATATATTTGTCCAATGAATACCCGTTTATCATCTACGTTTCTTCTTGGTGTAGCACTTTTAATGGCCAGTGGTGTACACTACCGTCTTTATATGCAGAAGGTATCTCGTTTGCTCAAATCTTTGTCGTGACACCAAGAAAAGAACTCTACTATGTTTTTCTGATGATGTGGCGCCGTTACCTGGACAGCGTTTTCACAAAGGATAAACTCTGACTCAGTTAATGTTTTCAAGACGAAAATGTAGTCGAATCAATGGAAGGTTCGAGACTGAACACCTCCAAAGGCTGCACATACAGAGTCCTGGACGTACAGGGGTATGTGCGCCGTTTTAAAGGCCAAGCAGGAGCAGACTTGATTGAGTTTCTAGTATCTTTTATATTAATACTGGGGCACGGAGCGTTTCATTGATTTGGAGATTATGGGAGGCCATCAGAACCATGCGATGTGGCATAGTCACCAAAATTATCTGCAAGACAGTGCTGCAGTTTACAGTTCACACGTTCCCCAAATCGAGACACGCTCTGGCGGCTCTCAACTTCTGTCACATTCCCCCTTCTTTACCTTACCTCATTCTATGACATTTGCGCCTCTTTCCAAGAATGAGGTTATTTTTTAAGGGCAGACGCAGACATTGCTACAAAATGAATGTAGCTTTTGGAACAATCATCCGTATTCTACAGCCTTAATGTGTATATGTGCATAAAGAAATGAGAGAAGTGTGCGCAGCTAATTGGGACGCACGCATAGAAGGAATAATAGCTATAGTCAGTTTTTTCACCACCAGTCGACAGAAAAGTCACAGGAATCCTCTAATGAATGCCCTCGTATAGTCACAGCCTTTAAAAATATATATAAGAATTGATTATGCTGAAATATATGTACTGTTTCTTTACCCAAAACACATTCACAGTAGTGCTGCAATATTCTCTTCGCCTTAATACTTGTTAAGACGGAAGATATGTAAAACCTAACTGGAAAATACTAAAAAGTATCAGATAGATTGTATAATGCTAAGACAGATATTTAGGAACCAGGTTTTAAATTGTAAGACATTTTCAGGGGTAGATGTGGACTCTGACCACAATCTATTGGTTATGAACTACAGATTAAAATTGAAGAAACTGCAAAAAGGTGGGAATTTAAGGAGATGGGACCTGGATAAACTGAAAGAACCAGAGGTTGTACAGAGTATCAGGGAGAGCATAAGGGATCAATTGACAGGAATGGGGGAAAGAAATACAGTAGAAGAAGAATGGGTAGCTTTGAGGAATGAAATAGTGAAGGCAGCAGGGAATCAAGTAGGTAAAAAGACGAGGGCTAGTAGAAATCCTTAGGTAACAGAAGAAATATTGAATTTAATTGATGAAAGGAGAAAATATAAAAATGCAGTAAATGAAGCAGGCAGAAAGGAATACAAACGTCTCAAAAATGAGATCGACAGGAAGTGCAAAATGGCTAAGCAGGGATGGCTAGAGGACAAATGTAAGAATGTAGAGGCTTATCTCACTAGGGGTAAGATGGATTCTGCCTACAGGAAAATTAAAGAGACCTTTGGAGAAAAGAGAACCACTTGTGTGAATATCAAGAGCTCAGATGGAAACACAGTTCTAACCACAGAAGGGAAAGCAGAAAGGTGGAAGGAGTATATAGAGGGTCTATACAAGGGCGATGTACTTGAGGACAATATTATGGAAATGGAAGAGGATGTAGATGAAGATGAAATGGGAGATACGATACTGCGTGAAGAGTTTGACAAAGCACTGAAAGACCTGAGTCGAAACAAGGCCCCAGGAGTAGACAACATTCCATTAGAACTACTGACGACCTTGGGAGAGCCAGTCCTGACAAGACTCTACCATCTGGTGAGCAAGATGTATGAAACAGGCGAAATACCCTCAGACTTCAAGAAGAATATAATAATTCCAATCCCAAAGAAAGCAGGTGTTGACAGATGTGGAAATTACCGAACTATCAGTTTAATAAGTCACAGCTGCAAAATACTAACGCGAATTCCTAAGATACGAATGGAAAAACTGGTAGAAGCCGACATCGGGGAAGATCAGTTTGGATTCCGTAGAAATATTGGAACACGTGAGGAAATACTGACCTTACGACTTATCTTAGAAGAAAGATTAAGGAAAGGCAAACCTACGTTTCTTGCATTTGTAGACTTAGAGAAAGCTTTTGACAATGTTAACTGGAATACTCTCTTCCAAACTCTAAAGGTGGCAGGGGTAAAATACAGGGAGCGAAAGGCTATTTACAATTTGTACAGAAACCAGATGGCAGTTATAAAAGTCGAGGGGCATGAAAGGGAAGCAGTGGTTGGGAAGGGAGTGAGACAGGGTTGTAGCCTATCCCCGATGTTATTCAATCTGTATATTGAGCAAGGAGTAAAGGAAACAAAAGAAAAATTCGGGGTAGGTATTAAAATCCATGGAAAAGAAATAAAAACTTTGAGGTTCGTCGATGACATTGTAAATCTGTCAGAGACGCCAAAGGACGTGGAAGAGCAGTTGAACGGAATGGACAGTGTCTTGAAAGGAGGATATATGATGAACATCAACAAAAGCAAAACGAGGATAATGGAATGTAGTCGAATGAAGTCGGGTGATGCTGAGGGAATTAGATTAGGGAATGAGACACTTAAAGTAGTAAAGGAGTTTTGCTATTTGGGGAGCAAAATATCTGATGAAGGTCGAAGTAGAGAAGATATAAAATGTCGACTGGCAATGGCAAGGAAAGCGTTTCTGAAGAAGAGAAATTTGTTAACATCGAGTATAAATTTAAGTGTCAGGAAGTCGTTTCTGAAAGTATTTGTATGGAAGTGTAGCCACGTATGGAAGTGAAACATGGACGATAAATAGTTCGTACAGGAGGAGAATAGAAGCTTTCGAAACGTGGTGCTACAGAAGAATGCTGAAGATTAGATGGGTAGATCACATAACTAATGAGGAGGTATTGAGTAGAATTGGGGAGAAGAGGAGTTTGTGGAACAACTTGACGAGAAGAAGGGACCGGTTGGTAGGACATGTTCTGAGGCATCAAGGGATCACAATTTTAGCATTGGAGGACAGCGTGGAGGGTAAAAATCGTAGAGGGAGACCAAGAGATGAATACACTAAGCAGATTCAGAAGGATGTAGGTTGCAGTAGGTACTGGGAGATGAAGAAACTTGCACAGGATAGGGTAGCATGGAGAGCTGCATCAAACCAGTCTCAGGACTGATGACCACAACAACAAACTGGAAAATGTAGCTGATCAACCGAAAAAATCAGGAGAATTGCTTCCAGAGGAGGCAAGTGGAAGTCAACAGTTCGTTAATCTCAAATACAGCTATACATAGCATAACCAACCAATGTCATGACTATCAGATTGAAGTGAGGAAACGACGCAGTTAAATTTAATGGAGATGATACTTCTACGTATAAACAGGCGAACCAAAAAATTACGACCAGCCGAATAACAGTTGATTGGTCCACTCTTGACCGCAATACAGCAGCGATTCTGCGTAGCATGGATTAGACAAGTCTTTGGTTGGTTTCCGGAGGTGAGTTGCATTTTCACCGCGGAAATGGCCCCCGATAGTGTCCCAAATGTTTTATATCAGATTCAGATCAGACGAATTTGGTGTCCAAGACAATAACGTGAGTTCATTATCATGCTCCTAAAACCAGAATGAGATTTTCACTCTGCAGCGGATTGTGCGCTGATATGAAAATTCCTGGCAGATTAAAACTGTGTGCCGGACCGAGACTCGAACTCTGGACCTTTGCCTTTCGCGGGCAAGTGCTCTACCATATGAGCTACCCAAGCACGACTCCCGCCCCGTCCTCACAACTTCACTTCCGCAAAAGTCCCGAGTTCGGGTCTCGGTCAGGCACACAGTTTTAATTTGCCCGGAAGCCTCCTCAAAACACTTAGTACAATTCTGGTCTTGTGATGGGGATAGTTATCGTGCTGGAAAATGCGATCACAGTCGGGAAGACGTCAAGAACGAGCGATGCAGGGAGCCTCGAGTAGCGTTCATGTAGTCCACAGCTGTCATAGTGACTTCGATTACTACTATAGGTCGCGTGGAGCCCATGGCATAATACCGCTCCTACCGGCCTCCATCTGTGTTGAAGTGCATGTTTCTGGCAGAGGTTCACCTGGAAGATGGTGTATCTGGATGTGACCATTGAAGTGGTGTAACAAGAAACATGAGAATGTGATCAGGTGTGATGTTTCTAATCATCCATGGTCCAATCAGGATCAGCATGGGAACACGTAGCAGTCGTCTGCTGCAGAGCCTCAGGTTCAGTAGTATGCGTAGAACAGTGTGCTCTGAAACACACGTGCCAGCACCAGCACTATATTGTATCGTCATAACTGTCACAGATCGCTGCTTATCTGGCTTTACAGACTGCAAGCCTCCGAACTACACGTTCCATGACGAGGGGCGGACGCCCGATAACTTGCCACTTGCCATAGTCCTCACGACATTATCACGGGAACAGTCGACCAGCTTTGCCGTTTCCGAGGTACTGGTTCCCAGGCGAAGGACCATGAAAGTTCGCTGCTTGCCAAGGTCTGTTCTTTCGGACATTTTCGAATGAACACACACCACGTATGTAATTAGGGTGAGGACGGCCAAAGATGTAAGCAGTGGGGATGCAAACCAATCTCGACCTTTTATGGAAATCAGTGAGTGCCGCGATTAATGAGGATAATGGGCAAGGGACATTACATTAGTAGTTCAGAATTTGGGTGTGACGGGAGGCGTGCAGTTGCGATGGCCACTGTGGCCGGATGGCTCAGAGGTCAGCGCATCTCTCTAATACATTGATACTTGGTCAAGCCATTCAGTCTGTATAGTTGCTAGGTACGGTGATGTTATGGTTGCTTACTGTGTACTCGGGTGTTCCCTGAGTGCACTGAGACTTGCTAGTCAGTTAACGTGTGACAGTCCAAGCAGCAGGTTGTGAGTGGACGGGCGTCAAATCAGGGGAATTTACCGAGCAAGGTACAGGACCACTGCGACCAGTCCAACAATTTGGAAACATCAGGTTACCTTCCATTCAGAAGGCTGTTGCACGCAGCGACTGTTATATTGAATTGTAACTAATAGATTTCAGCTATCAGTCGTCCTTTTTAAATTTTATTGGCAGATCTAGATTCCAGTTAGAAAATAGCCATTCTCAATGCATGCTTTGATCAAAAATGATAGTGCACTGAGAATGGCTAGTTTCTAGCCGAAATCTAGATCTGCCAATAAAATTTAAAAAGGACGACTGATAGCTGAAATCTATTATTTACAATTCAATTTCGATAGAATTCGTGAAGACATGCTGTAGTACTCGATGCACTATAGAGTGGACAGTCATGGTGTTGGTACCAAAAGTTCCTCCTAGTCTGCGGAGAAACGTCTTTTAGCATCCGCAGAAGATTGTCTGTCAGGAGGCTGCGATACTTGTGCATGCTAAGCGTTACAGCTATGAAAAACGGGCCTGTTCACTACTAAACCGCACCACATCTTTACACTCCACGGATGCTTACGTTCCACCTTGACAAAGTCAACGAGAGCTGTCAACAGGTAATTAGTGCATGTTAATGTGGTTTATCCGGCTGTTACTGGTAAATGTGGCTTCATCACTAAACAACGTACATGATACATCTGGAGTATCCTGTCTTAATGCCCAGGCACAGAAGTTAACATGATACTCATAAAAGTTTCCATGCAGCTGTTACTGAAGAGAGATGTGATAGGGATGAAACCTATGTCGGTGGGGAATACACAGGACAATTGCCTGACGCATGCCACCTGCTCATGCGATTGCTTGGGATCTGACGTGCAAATCAACTGCAACAGTCACAAGAACATGAATTTTCACCTCTTCTGTCATCACTTGTTTCCTCCTGTTACATTGTCTAGGTGTTATACGGAACTGGTTGAAGAGGTTGATAACTAACTGCCCAGATGATTGATGTCTATTCGGATATCTTGCAGCATGCACCATATGAGAAAGTACTGCATGATTACTACCCTCTCCATATACCATGAGCATGTCAGTTTCTTCTCCATTTTTAAATCCTATCGTCCACTCCTAACCTTGGATTTTCACATACTAAGTGACTAGCAAGCCGCAGTGCACTCAAGCAACACACAACCACACTGTAAGCAAACATAACACAACTACGCAAGCTGAATGACCCTAAAAAGTGTCGATGTGGAAATTTGCATATGATATCTCGTAAGCGACTCGCACTGGACTCCTGCAAAAAACACCAATGACTTTCTAATTTGCCCTACTTTTGGTTAGTTAATGTCAATAGGCAATGTTCCATTTAAAAAATGCACGTTTGCTCATAAAATACAATTTCTAAGTACTATTACAATCTTTTCATTGGCTAACGATACGAGTCCCTGACTTCCAACACATTCTGCGAAAACCACACATCAACAGCGCTTTCCATTTCCGCAATATCTGCTTTGCAAGTGTTAGGTGATGCACCCTGTGTATGATACCGATCCAATCCTCATGAAACTAGTAGTCTACACAAACGCCCGCACATATGCGTTACGTCTTTTGTTCTTATGTTGCGATACCGCGGCACGCTCAGTATCCTTGCAAATGTAATCCACGGACGAATAAAACTCTCGCTGCAGCCACGGGCAGAGCAGCCGCTGCCACACGTCCCCCCAGCTGCCCTTTGTCCCAGAGCCGGTCCGCCATTAGCCAGCAGCGTGCTTGTGTGCCCAGTTGCACACGGCCCCACACTCCAGCCCACCCTCCCCGGCGTGGAGCCGGGAGGCTGCAGATCCCCCCTCTGAATCACGTCTGCCACCTTTGTGATACGCTCCCAGGGCGGCAGTGGCAGCGGCGGCGATAAGCTAATGAATCGCCGGTGGGTTCCGGTTGCCGCGGATACAGTCGCAGGCGAGGCGCACAATGGCACGCTTCTGCGTCCATAAGACTCGCGACTAATGGCTGAGCTGGCGCACACTGACGCTCTCCGCAAAGGCCAGGCGGACGAACGACCGCCGGGAATGGGCACCCTGCAAAATACGCCGGAAACTACCACACAGTTTTCCTTCTAGAAGCTACAGCCTCTCTTTGACAACCGTCGCGTATTGTAGCATTTTTTTTTTTTTTTTTTTTAACCCTAGAGAACCCAAACTACACTACTGGCCATTAAAATTGCTACACCAAGAAAAAATGTAGAAGGCAAACGGGTATTCATTGGACAAATATATTATACTAGAACTGACATGTGATTACATTTTCACGCAATTTGGGTGCATAGATCCTGAGAAAACAGTACCCAGAACCGCCTCCGGCCGTAATAACGGCCTTGATACGCCTGGGCATTGAGTCAAACAGAGCTTGGATTGCGTTACAGGTGCAGCCGCCCATGCAGCCTCAACACGATACCACACTTCATCAAGAGTAGTGACTGGCATATTGAGCCAGTTGCTCGGCTGCCATTGACCAGACGTTTTCAATTGGTAAGGGATCTGGAGAATGTGCTGGCCAGGGCAGCAGTCGAACATTTTCTGTGTCCAAAAAGGCCCGTACAGAGGCTGCAACCTGCGGTCGTGCGTTATCCTGCTAAAATGCAGGGTTTCGCAGGGATCGAATAAAGGGTAGAGCCACGGGTCGTAACACATCTGAAATGTAACGTCCACTGTTCAAAGTTCCGTCAATGCGAACAAGAGGTGACCGAGAATGGCACCCCATACCATCACGCCAGGTGGTACGCAATGACGAATACACGCTTCGAATGTGCGTTCACCGCGATGTCGCCAAACACGGATGCGACCATCATGATGCTGTAAACAGAACCTGGATTCATCCAAAGAAATGACGTTTTGCCATTCGTGCACCCAGGTTCGTCGTTGAGTACACCATCGCTGGCGCTCCTGTATGTGATGCAGCGTCAAGGCTAACAGCAGCCATGGTCTCCATGCTGGTGCAAACGTCGTCGAACTGTTCGTGCAGATGGTTGTTGTCTTGCAAACGTCCCCCTCTGTTGACTCAGGGATCGAGACGTGGCTGCACGATCCGTTACAGCCCTGCGGATAAGATGCCTGTCATCTCGACTGCTAGTGATGCGAGGCCGTTGAGATCCAGCACGGCGTTCCGTATTACGCTCCTGAACCCACCGATTCCATCTTGTGCTAACAGTCATTGGATATCGACCAACGCGAACAGCAGTGTCGCGATACGATAAACTGCAATCGCGATAGGCTACAATCCCGACCTTTATCAAAGTCGGGAACGTGATGGTGCGCATTTCTCCTCCTTACACGAGGCATCGCAAGAACGTTTCACCAGGCAACGCCGGTCAACTGCTGTTTGTGTGTGAGAAATCGGTTGGAAACTTTCCACATGTCAGCACGTTGTGTGAAATCTCTGAAAAGCTAATCATTTGCATATCAAAGCATCTTCTTCCTGTCGGTTAAATTTCGCGTCTGTAGCACGTCATCTTCGTGGTGTAGCAATAATGGCGAGTAGTGTATTTCATCACGGTACAAACCTGAGTTGAGCCTGCGAAATCATAGGTATTTTTTCTTCATAATGTTATGCTTTCACTAAAACAACAATGAAAATAAGAATAAATACTATTTCAGCAAGATTTTATTAAACTCAATATTTAATGCAGTAAGTGGCCCAGATCATGGGATAAATGCTAATACCTGACGTAGTGCAGAAACTCGACTTGGCATGGACTCAAAAACTCGTTGAAAGTCTCCTGCAGGGATATTGAGCCATGCAGCCCGTACAACCTTGACTGCTGAAACGTTGCCAGTGCAGGATTTTGTGTACGAATTGATCACTCGATTAATTCCCATAAATGTACGATGGGATTCATGTCGTGCGATCTGGGTGGCCAAACCATTCGCTCATATTGCCCAGAATCTTCTTCAACCCAATCGCGAACAATAGTGGCCCGGCGAACGGCTCGTTGTCATCCATAATAATTCAAATGGCTCTGAGCACTATGGGACTTAACTACTGTGGTCATCAGTCCCCTAGAACTTAGAACTACTTAAACCTAACTAAGCTAAGGACATCACACACATCCATGACCGAGGCAGGATTCGAAGCTACGACCGTAGCAGTCGCGCGGTTCCGGACTGCGCGCCTAGAACCGCCCGGCCACCACGGCCGGCCCATAATAATTCCTTCGTCATTTGGGAACATGAAGGTGTGTTTGAAATCTTATGGGACTTAACTGATAAGGTCATCAGTCCCTAAGCTTACACACTACTTAACCTAAATTATCCTAAGGACAAACACACACACCCATGCCCGAGGGAGGACTCGAACCTCCGCCGGGACCAGCCGCACAGTCCATGACTGCTGCGCCTAGACCGCTCGACTAATCCCACGGGGTGGAACATGAAGTCCACGACTGGCTGCAAATGGTCTCCAAGTGCTCGAACTTAACTATTTCCATCAGTTATCGATTCACTTGGACCAAAGGGTCCAGTCCATTCTATGTAAACACAGACCATACCATTATGGAGCCACCACCAGTTTGCGCAGTGTCTTGTTCACAACGCTGACAATTTTCTCTTAGACATGTTGTAAGGCTAATAGCTAGTATGTTTAGTAGCTACCAGATATCATTCAACATTGGATCATTACACTGCAGAAACATAGTCAACAATGAACTATAAATGACGGAAAGTAAAAAAAAAAAAAAAAATTACATGAAATGCGTCTGAGAGACTCGACTCAGGTATTAAAAAACAATACAAAATCATCGTGATTTCTTTATGGGTGCAAGATATGATGCTATGGGACCAGTTACATGATGAAACTGCAATACAAATATTTGCGGGTAGTAAAACTGAAAATTAACCTAATGAGACTCGGAGACTCACTTGGGTGTTCTACTGGTAAGGCGTAAATCTCAATAGCTGCCCTCCATGTTTTTCCTCTCTTACGCTCATCCTTTCGCGAGTAGATATCTACAAGCTCCAATATAACCTACATTCTGTTTTGTGTAATTTAGTCTTTGTCCGCCTTCACAATTTTTCCCATCTAACACTCCTTGCAGCGCCGTGTCAACTTTCGCTGGATGTCTCAGCTTATGTCCCACTACCGAATTTCATCCTCTAGTAAACGTCTTTCGCATACTTCTTTCCATTTGTCTCACTTCAAATACTTCTCCATTTTGAAATTTATGTGTCCAGTTAGTTCCTAACATTTCATCCCCCTACATACCCGTGGCTACTCTGAAGTTCACACTTAGGTGCCTGGCGGAAGGTTCATCGAACTCTCGAACAGCACGCGGGAAAACGAACGCTTATGTCTCTCCTTGCGAACTCCGATTTCTCTTATTTTACTACGATGACCATTTCTCCCTACGTAGGTGGAAGTCAACAAAATATTTTCGCATTCGGAGGAGAAACTTAGAAATCGAAATTTCATGAAAAGATCTCGCCGCATCGAAAAACGTATTGGTTTTCATATTTCGCGCACCAAGGCGCGTACCTTATCTGTGCCACTCTCTTCTCTATTCCGTAATAGGACAAAACAAGCTGCCTTTCTTTGAACTTCTCCAAAGTCCTCCGTCAGTCCCATCTGGTAAGGATCTCCATATCGCACAGAAATAGTTTGAGGACGGACAAGCGTAGTGAAGGCAGTCAGTTTAGGTTTTTTTTTTAGAGGTGGAGCCCCTCCACGCCCACACCGGCATGATGGCCAACACAAAAGGTCTACTGCCATCTCTGCATAGGGGTTAGTATTCACTAAAGTGAGGTGTCGCAGGATGTGGGTACTGGGATGTTTGCGTACGTCTGGTTAGGATTAACCATTAATACGGGCTCATCTGGAGATAGATTGGTCGAAATCTGACGAAGGGTAGTGGTTTGAAGGGCAGAGGAAAAAAAGTGCCAAAGCAAGAGCCAAGGGAAAAAAACCTCGGCGAAAGTTAGGTCGGGCGGCAAGAGCAGTAGCGGTTGTCTTGCTGCCTGCGATAGGTTGTGCAAGGATAGGCTTTGTTAGTAGTGGGTATCATGCATGTCGATACCTTGACGTTGTGCGTTTGTGCTGTTCGGCGGCTGGCGCTGGGTGCTGGTACAGAGTCCTCGTTCAGCGTCCTGCAACCTGCAACAGTTAGGTTTGTTATCGGTCTTGTGTCCGATAGGTCATATACCGGAGGCACAGTGTGAGGGAGTGTTGGCAGATTGTTCGTGCGTCTGTGGGCGAGCTCGTCGGTGTCCCTGCTGTGGCCTGTTGGTCGGCTCTAATAGCAGCTGGTAGTTGCCAGTCAGTGTTGCTGATATGCAGGGGCTTACCGGCGTTTGTCGCTGTTTGCGTATGTTAGTTTACCATAGGTGGTTATGCCCTAGCTAGCAGTGTCTTTGGCCGCTTGTGTTTCCACCTGTGGTTGTGATCGTAGTTTCCCAGAGTGAGGATGAAAGGATTGTTCGAGTGTCTCGAGTTCCTGTATAGTCGTGTGGCGTGTTTCTTGAATACTTCCTTGAGGGTATCAAGGCGGTATTCATGGTGAAGATCCACGGTGCGCGTGTAGCGTGGAGCATTGCTGATGATTCGTAGCACCTTGTTCTGTATGATCTGCAGGCGGCGCAGTCGTGTAGGAGCTGCATATCCCCAGACGGGAGCTGCGTACGTCATCAGAGGTCTAATCAGTGTCATGTATAAGGACCTCGACACCCTCCTATTCAGTGTGCTTTCCCTGTTGAGCATTGGGTAGAGCTGTTTGAGCCTCGCGTGCGCTCGGTTGGCAACGTATTCGATGTGGTCCCCCCATGTAAGTTTCCGGTCCAGCCAGACACCAAGGTATCTGACTTTCTCTCGGAAACGTATTGGGCGTGTATGTAGTGTTATCGGTCTACAGTGTTGGTGTTTGCACAGTAGTTTCGGTCTGCGTGTGAACAGAACTGCTTCGCACTTGTCGACGGTTACTTTAATACGCCATCGCTCCAGCCAAGGCTCAGCTGTTCTGAGTGCTGTCTGTATTCGTGAGTTGATGTTCGACGGTTTCCAGTCTTGCGCGAGGATGGCTGTGTCATCCGCGTAGATGGCTAACGTCGTGTTTCGTGTCGCTGGGAAGTCATTAATGTAGAGGTTAAACAAGATGGGCCCAAGGATGCTTCCTTGGGGTACTCCAGCTTGGATACCGTGTTGTGTTGATTGTTTATCCTGCACGTTAGTGTTGAAACATCTGTTCGTGAGATATGAGTGTATGAGACGTACGAGTCCGTCCGGGAAACCAGCTTCGCTTAGTTTGCGTATGAGTCCGTTGTGCCAGAGACGATCGAAAGCCTTTTCGATGTCTAGGAACACGGCCCCTGTGGCTTTGTTCATGTTGTAGCCGTGTGTTATATGTTCGACTACGCGGAGGAGTTGTTGTGTTGTCGAGTGGTGATTCCTAAAGCCGAATTGCTCCGGTCTTAGGGTGTCGTTGGCGATGCAATGCCTAGTGATACGTTTTAGTATTACCTTCTCAACAATCTTGCTGAGCGAGCACAGCAGACTGATAGGTCGGTAATTTTGTGGGAGGGAGTGGTCTTTCCCTGGCTTCCTGAACATCAGGACCTTGGCCGCCTTCCAAAAGTCAGGGAAGTGTTGGTGTGTCAGGATGGCATTCGTTAAGTGTGTGAGGTATTCTACGGCTTTATCCGTGAACTCCTGGAGGACACGGTTTTGAATGCCATCAGGCCCAGGGGCTTTTCTAGCGTTGGTGTGCTTGATAGCCCATGTGACTTAATTTGGGCTAGTACGTCTTATTTCGTTGCGCGACGGCTGGGCTACAAGTCGTGTAACCTCCTGGTCCGTTTCAAGTGTGAATCCTGGGTCTGAAGGAACCAGATTCGGCATGAAAGACGCTGCAAGTGTTGTGGCCATAAGCTCTGCCTTCTCCGTCGCAGAGTAGGCTGGGCCGTCTGGTCCTTGTAACGTGGGAATGTAATGTTTCTCCCTGGTGAAGTGTCTGGCCAGCTGCCACACGCCACGACGTGTGGTATCCAGCAAAGCGAGTTTCTGTCCCCATTGTTCGTTTCTGAATGTTTGAATTTTATTCAGTTTAGTGGATGCGTTGGATCTTGTAAGCGTTCTGCCATTAAAATTCAGTCTCTGATTCACCTTCACAACAGCATTATCGATGTAATCGTTCCAATTTAACTTATTCGTATTTGTTATTGCTAGATATTTAGTTCAACTTGAAACCTCCCGTTAGAAAAGTTTATGAATGATTGTGCTGATAAACCCCTTACGTTATTTGATTTTCAAACAGCTGAGCAGAACTGAACGTACTCGGACATTTCGCTCTTTACTTATTCTGATCAACACTAAACTGACACACAATATTTTTAGCGCAACGCAATCTGACTTTCAATAATCTATACAAAAGAATGGCCCTGACTAACAATAACCTATACCTTTCATGAATCACTTACCTCACAAAAATCTTCGTTACTCGAACTACTGCAATCCAGCGAGCGCCAATACTGCCAGCTAAATAAAAGATTCTAACTACTGGACGCACTAACAACTGATAGGCATGGTTAGCAAATGAAAGATTTTGATAGAGAACAAACAATGTATTTACCTTAATAATGTTCGAAAGTCATCATATGTATATATCAGTTCATGATATCCAGTATTACAAATTTACTCTTTCTGATGGACACACGTCCAGATCGTACGCTCAAAAAATTCTGTCATCTCTCTCCCCACATCCACCACTGCTGGCGGCTCACCTCCAACTGCGCAACGCTACGCGCTGTTCGCATCCAACTACCCAACACTACAATAGCGAATATTCCAACAATGCCAACCAGCCACAGAATGCGCACAGCACAGCCAGTGATTTTCATACAGAGCGCTAAATGGCGTTACAAACATAAAAACCTAAACAGCCTACTTACAAATTGACAGCCTTTAGATTTGTGTGATTTGTCATATAAAGGAAATTGAAGGGGTTCTTTTAGAACTCACGTGGAAGATTTCACACTTTTCATTATTTGGAGTGTATTGCCGTTTCTCCAACTACACAGATGTATTGTCTAAATCATTCTGCAATTGGTTTTAGGATAGGCTAAATAACAGCAACGTCTGAAAATAATGTAAGATGGTTGCTGAGATTGTCTCTTGAATTGTTTACATAGCAGACGGCCTTATAACGAGTCCGCCGGCCGGTGTGGCCGTGCGGTCTAGGCGCTTCAGTCTGGAACCGCGTGACCGCTCCGGTCGCAGGTTCGAATCCTGCCTCGGGCATGGTTTATAACGTGTCCTTGGGGAATACCAGATATCACCTAAATTTTAATCGACGACTTTCCGTCAAGTTCTAAGAACTGTAACATCTCTGACAGAGAATCACGAATACAGTCGCATAATGAGACTCCATAGGCACTCAATTTGTTTAGAGGCCGCTTGTGAGAAACGGTGTCAGAAGCCTTCGGGACATCCAGAAATATGAAATCAACTTTAGATTCCCTGCCTATAGAATTACTTCATGAGAATAAAGAGCTAGTTGTGTTGCATAAGAACTACTAACTGTAACGGTATATCTAGTCTCGGCGCTGGTACAGTTCCGCGGGGAAGAGAGTCAACGAGTTTTTTCCGATGTCCCATATCCGGCCGAAACCAGTCATTAGCTATGAGAGCCCATAGGACTTTAAAATTTCAGAAATTTGTATTACTACGTTTCACACACTGTTCAAGATAGCCCGAGACATTTTCCATGGGACCGAGTGATTTAGCGGGACAGTCGAGGGCCATAGAGTGCATGTGTTTTCGTCATACCAGGAATGTGTAAGTGCTGCCCTATGAACACAGTTGTTGTCATCTTTGAGGACGAGAGATAGCATCTTATCAAGCATATGTAGAAGAGAATGACGTTTACTTGTTCACTCACCAACCTTTATAAGCATTAAATAATTAAAAAAAATGGACCAGCTGGTATTTTATGTGTGCTGTCGAGGGCATTTGACTGCGTGAATCGCAGTATTCTTCTAGATGGAGTTTTATGGGGCTGAAGGTATAGCCAATGTCACATCTGACAAAAAGAATGCAGAAATTTGAACTTAGTAATTCAACCAGTATAGTACGGGGACGTAATTCAGGCTGGGAAGAAATCATGTATGGTGTTCCCCAGTGCTCAGTCTTAGGCCCACTATTGTTCCTCATATCTGTATACGATATTCCGCCTAATATTCTACAAGCAGAATTACTTTTTTTTCTTCAGACGACACTAGTATTGTAAGCAATCCAAGCAAACGCGCAGAAACAGAAGGAATGGTAAAAGATGTTCTTAAAAATGTCATGAATTGGTTTTTGTGAATGGTCCCACCCTCAATTTTAAAAAGACACAAGTTATTTAGTTCTGCACATATAATGGTATTACATCAATGGTAAATGTAGCACATGGTTAGCAAATAATAAATAGGATGGAAACTTCAAAATTCTTCGGTGGAACTCCTAGAACACGTTAATTCTGCCACATTTGCACCTGGAAAAACGGTAAATTTTGTGGAGAAACAAATCAATAATCTGACATGTTTTGCATATTGTCATTCAATAATGTTATATGAAATAATGTTCTGGGGTAGCTCATCTTTAAGAAAGAAAGTATTCATTGCCCAGAAACTTGCTATTCGAATAATATGTGGTGTTCACCTACGATCATGTTGTAGACATCTGTTTAAGGATTTGGGTATCCGACTGCTGCTTCACAATATATTTATTCCCTTGTTAAGTTTGTTGTAAATAATTCACTACAGTTCAAAAGGAACAATAATCTACATAATTATAATACCAGAAGGAAAAACGCCATTCATTATTCCACGTTAAGGTTGTTTTTAGCACAAAAAAGGGGTGTAGAATGCTGCAGCAAAAAGTTTCCATTACTTTCCCAGTGATCAAAAACGTCTGACGGACAACAAAGCCAGCCGCTGTGACCGAGCGGTTCCAAGCGCTTCAGTCTGGAACCACGTGACCGCTACGGTCGCAGGTTCGAATCATGCCTCGGGCATGGATGTGTGTGATGTCCTTAGGTTAGCTAGGTTCAAGTAGTTCTAAGTTCTAGGGGACTGATGACCTCAGATGTTAAGTCCCATAGTGCTCAGAGCCATTTGAACCATTTTGAACGGACAGCAAAATAAAATTTGAAAACAAATTGAAGAAGATTCTCCTTGACAACTCCTTCTTTCCGTAGAAGTACTCGTATTATTGTAATCTGTGTAAGTAAGTGGGTGGCAATTACTAACTCAGATATACATATTTAAAAAAATTAAAATAAAATAAAATACCTATAAATGTTCAGGATGTGGCCATTTACAAACTAATTTGCTATGTGAATGTAAAATGACTCGTTCAACATCATTATGACTTATCGTGGTAAAAGATAAATGAAAAATGAAACTAACTAAGTACATCCTCAAACTGAGCAACTTTATTGACGGTGTGGTGGTGGTCACGTCGACACTTCAGCTCTTTCTCCGCCAATCTGTCACGTGTCCACGTCCACACATCCTTCGCAACTGATTACATAAAGACGACTGGTACACAGACGCCACTTTACTGCCACGATTTACATCAGCGAAGGGTTTCGTGACCAGCTGGTGTCAGTTCCACACCAACTACATCTACATCCACATCTATATTCCGCAAGCCACCTTCGGGTGGTGGATAAGTTTTTCCACCACGATCATTTCCCCTTTTCCTATTCCAGTCGCTAACGGGTCACGGGAAGAACGCTTGCCAGGGAGCCTCCGTGTGGGCTCGGAGCTCTGTGTTGAATCCTACCTAGTTTTATTACGAAAAGTACATGACAGTACTTAACTTTGTGTTTAACAGATGTGTCGCAAGCAAAGGCCGATGGGCAAAATAAACAGCGTTCTTCGGTATATACAATTCTTAAGTCGCTGTCTTGAAGTGCCTAATCTTGGTGCTGCTGTACAAAGTTGGCGCGACCAGTCGGCATGGCGCTTATATCCTCTTCGCATAGAGGCCACCGCCGTTGCGTTGTCGTCCTGGAGAGTGGTCGGCCAGCGTGCAATTGCCTTGCGTCTTCTTCACAGGCCTCTCTGCTCTCTCGTTTCCGACTCGCGTGCCGGCGCCTGACTTTACGCCAGCAGCACTCTCATTTTACATTCTTGATCCTTTCGCGATATACATGTAGAAGGAAGCAATGCATTTGTTGACTCTTCTAGAGACATATGCTCTCGGAACTTTAACACTAAACCAGACCGTGATGCAGATCGCCTCTCTTGCAGTGTCTGCCACTGGAATTGGTGGACACCTCCTTACGCTTTCGACCCTACTTAATGAACCTATAACGAAATTCGCAGCTGTTCTTTGGATCTTCTCTATTTCCTCTATCAGTCCTACTCGTATCAGGCACGAAGCCAATAATGACGAGCAATATTCAGGTATGATCGAGCAAGCGTTTTGTGAGTGAGATACTTCCTTTGTTGACAGACTACAATTCCTTAGGATTCTTTGAATGACCTTCAGTCCGGCATCTTTGTTTCCCCTTGTTTTTCTACTTTAAATCGCTCCGTATACATGATCCTAGTATTTTTTATGGAAATCACTGCAATCAGTGATTGTTCTGAAATGGTTTAATCAAACAACAATAGGTGTTTCTCTCTATTTGTACTCAATATTTTACATTTGTTTATCTTCAGTGTTAATTGCCACTACTTGCACGAAGCGTCGATCCTCATATGTCTTCCTCCATTTCGCTACAATTTTCTAGCATTGCAACTTCTCTGTACGCAGCAGCATCATTCGCGAAAAGCCTCATGGAAATTCCGATGCCGGTCGTGGTGGCCGAGCGGTTCTAAGCGCTTCAGTCCGGAACCGCGTGACTGCTGCGGTCGCAGGTTCGAATCATGCCTCGGGCATGGATGTGTGTGATGTCCTTAGGTTAGTTAGGTTTCAGTAGATCTAAGTTCTAGGGGACTTATGACCTCAGATGTTAAGTCCGATAGTGCTCAGAGCCATTTGAACCATTTTTTGAAATTCCGATGCCTACTTTGTCATTTATATACAGGGCGACAATTATTGAAATACACGAAATAAAATCGTCATAACTTTTAAACTGTTTGAATTAGGACGTTCAAAGTGTACGGTTGCCCACGGGGCATGATGGGAATATGCGGATGCACGTGAATTGGTTTAACTACGAAACCTACTTTCATTTGCATACGTTCGTCAATTAGCATAACTGGCGCATTTGGTGGACTGAGAAACCGCATTTCGCGTTCGAGAAACCTCCTCACCTTCAACGGGTGGCTGTGTGGTGTGCAATGTCCACTCACGGAGTAATTGATGGGATATTCCTTGAAGGCACGGTGACTACCGAACGGTACGTGAAGCTTTTGAAAGATTTCGACAATATGTGTGAAGGTTTTGGAAGACTTCGACAAAACGTGTGAAGGTTTTGGAAGATTTCGACAAGATACGATTCATGCAAGACGGAGCTCGACCCCATCGAAACAGCAGAGTGTTTCATGTTCTGGAGGAGCATTTTGAGGACCGCATTCTGTCTCTGGGGTACCCAGAGGTCACTGGCATGGGCCTCGATTGGACGCCATATTCTCCGGATCTGAATTCATGCGACTCCTTTTTGTGTGGCTATATTAAAGACAAGATATACAGCAATAACCACAAAACCATTACTAAGCTGAAAACAGCCATTCAGGACATACTGGACAGTGTCGATAATCCGACACTTCAGTGGGTCATGCAGAATTTTGCTATTCGTCTGTGCGACATCATCGCCAATGATGGCAGGCATATCGAATATCTCATAACCTAAATCCGAGAATCCGTAATGACGTTTACATGTTGAATAAAGTGCGTGCACGCCGTAGTTTGCAACTCATTTACGATTTCTTTCACATAGTTCAATAATTGTCACGCTGTACATATATTGTGAACAGTAATGGATCTATGACACTCCCTTAGTGTAAGCGCGAAGTTACTTTTACATCTGAAGTCTTCCCTCCGTTGAGAATGACACACTGTGTTCTGTTTACAGAAACTCTTCAGTCCAATCACACAGCTGCTCTGATATTCCATAGGCTTGTATTCTGGCCATTAAGCGGCAGTGCTGAACTGTATACAACCCTTTATGGAAGTCAAGGAACACTGTATCAACGTGGGCGCCTGTATCTACTGCTTTCTGGGTCTAGTGGAAGAACAAGACCAAGGTCTCACACTATCGTTGTTTTCGGAACCCATGTTGGTTCGTACAGAAGAGATTTTCCCGTCCCCAGGAATGTTATAATACACTCATGTTCAGAATAAAGAGAACACCTTGAACGACTAGAGACAAAACGTTCATATTCACAGGACATGTACATTAGTATGTTCTGTGGAAATGATTAGCATTTCAGTCACCTCGGTTCAGCATGTGTCCTGTTGCCTAGTAGGAAAAGCGTCTGCAGTGGTCTCTGATAACTTGTTCCATGTGTGATGGTGTCGACGCGTGTAAGGTGCGAATGGCTTTCTGTGGTGTAGCCATTCGTGCTGAATTCACCTGGTTCCAAAGTTCATCTGTGATGGCTGGCATTGGGTCACAGCATTGCACCCATGGTTTCACCATATCACACACATCTTCGATTGGCGACAAGTCTGGTGATCCGGTGGGCCAGGACAAAAGGCTGACAGCCTGTGACACCAAGAAGGCACGTGTTCGTGCAGCAACATGTGCTTCTGCATTGTCTTGCTGAAAAACGACGTCGGAGTGTTGCGCAGAAAGCGTATGGTTACGGGTCACAGGATGTCATTCACGTAGGTCACACAGGTCACAGTGCCCTGGACACGCACCAACTGTGATTTTTCGTTGTATCCACACCATAAGGCCTTGAGTTGGCTTTGTACGTCTTGTGTGGATGCAGCCACCGTGACGCCGTACCCCATGCCTGCGACGAACCAAAATGCAGCCATCATTTTCAAACAAAAAGAACCTACATTCGTCCGAAAGCACTACCTGATGCCATTCCTGTCCCCAGTGACGTCGTTCAATACACCATTGCCGTCTAGTATGTTTTTGCACATTCGTCAAGTGTGGGCGGAGAAGTGGACGACGCACATGCAACCCTTCCCGTAATAAGAGGAGACAGGCTGTCACCCATGACAGTGTACGAAGTGTCACACTGTTCCGCTGCTGCACCAGAGCCGAGGAGGACGTAGATCTGTATTGCAATGCCATTTGGATGAAGTATCGATCTTCTCGGTGGATGGTCTAGGTGGTAAGACCTGACCCAACTAGTCACGTTCTACGGCCTTCCGTGAACCATTCTGCACACCCCCGTTGCACTGCCGAAACACGTTGTACCACACGATCACTAATTTCCCGGATGGATGCATCACATTCTCTTATGACAATAATGCGGTCTCTTTCAAAATCATTGCTTTGACGGTTCGGTTCGTGCATACGTCTGCGAGACGTCCTGCACGTGTGCTGAAGTCACACTGATCCATTGTCTTCGGTTTATAGTGAGAACGAGAGCCGCAGGCACATTTTACCGGTAGTTGGCCGGGCCGACGTGGTTCAAATGTTAATCATTTCTGCAGAATATACTAATGTACATGTCCCGTGAATATGAACGTCCTACCTCTAGCCATTCAAGATGTTGTGTTTCTACTGAACTTGAGTGTACGTGACACCAAAACATGTACCAAAATTCTACAACAGACCGACGTCAGAGATATAGGCGTATAGTTTTCTGTGTCTGTTCGACGACCCTCTTTCAAAACGAGAACAATCTGTGCCTTTTTCCCATCATCAAGAACACTTCGCTTCTCCAGCGATCTACGGTACATTTCTTCCAGAAGAGTGGCAAGTTCCTATGTACACTACCGGCCATTAAAATTGCTTTACCAAGAAGAAATTCAAATGATAAACGGGTATTCATTGGACAAATATATTATACTAGAACTGACATGTCATTACGTTTTCACACAATTTGGGAGCACAGATCCTGAGAAATCAGTACCCAGAACAACCACCTCTGGCCGTAATAACGCCTGGCCATTGAGTCAAACAGAGCTTGGATGGCGTGTACAGGTACAGCTGCCAATGCAGCTTCAACACGATACCACAGTTCATCAAGAGTAGTGACTGGCGTATTGTGACGAGCCAGTTGCTCGGTCATCATTGACCAGACGTTTTAAGTGGGTGAGAGATCTAGAGAATGTGCTGGCCAGGGCAGTAGTCGAACATTTTCTGTATCCAGAAAGGCCAGTATAGGATCTGCAACGTGCGGTCGTGCATTATCCTGCTGAAATGTAGGGTTTCGCAGGGATCGAATAAAGGGTAGAGCCACGGGTCGTAAAACGTCTGAAATGTAACGCCCACTGTTCAAAGTGCCGTCAATGCGAACAAGAGGTGACCGAGACGTGTAACCAATGGCACCCCATACCATCACGCCGGGTGATACGCCAGTATGCTGATGACGAATACACGCTTCGAATGTGCGTTCACCGCGATGTCGCCAAACACGGATGCGACCATCATGATGCTGCAAACAGAACCTGGATTCATCCGAAAAAATAACGTTTTGCCATTCGTCCACCCAGGTTCGTCGTTGAGTACACCATCGCAGGCGCTCCTGTCTGTGATGCAGCGTCAAGGGTAACCGCAGCCATGGTCTCCGAGCTGATAGTCCATGCTGCTGAAAACGTCGTCAAACTGTTCGTGCATTCTCTTGCAAACGTCCCCATCTGTTGACTCAGTGATCGAGACGTGGCTGCACGATCCGTTACAGCCATGCGGATAAGATGCCTGTCATCTCGACTGCTAGTGATGCGAGGCCGTTGGGATCCAGCACGGCGTTCCGTATTATCCTCCTGAACCCACCGATTCCATATGCCGCTAACAGTCATTGGATCTCGACCAACGCGAGTAGCAATGGCGCGATACGATAAATTGCAATCCCGATTGGCTACAATCTGACCTTTATCAAAGTCGGAAAGTGATGGTACGCATTTCTCCTCATTACACGAGGCATCACAACAACGTTTCACCAGGCAATGCCAGTCAACTGCTGTTTGTGTATGAGAAATCGGTTGGAAACTTTCCTGATGTCAGCACGTTGTAGGTGTCGCCACCGGCACTAACCTTGTGTGAATGCTCTGAAAAGCTAATCATTTGCATATCACAGCATCTTCTTCCTGTCGGTTAAATTCCGCGTCTGTAGCACGTCATCTTCGTGATATAGCAATTTTAATGGCTAGTAGCGTAGAATCGTCAGGTCCAGTGGGCGAGTTCAGTTGTTTTTCTACCCTTGGTCGTTTATTTCGGGATCAGCCACTTTGTCGTTGCTGTGACGAGTTATAGGAGCCACTAAAGTGCGATCTTGTCTCCCGTAAAAGTTCTGTAAATAAAGCTTTCAGTATTTCAGTCTCTTTGACGTAATCCTCTTCTTCCACGTCATTATGTTCACAGAGTGTCTGGACAGAGGGCTTCGACTTCTTTGCTGATTTAACATAGCACCAAGAATTCGTAATATTTTCTGTCAAGTCGCTCCAAAGGCAAGCAGTGTGTTCTTTTAAGAGGGAGACTAATGATTTCT
Organism: Schistocerca serialis cubense; assembly: GCF_023864345.2. Taxonomy (NCBI): domain Eukaryota; kingdom Metazoa; phylum Arthropoda; class Insecta; order Orthoptera; family Acrididae; genus Schistocerca; species Schistocerca serialis. The sequence continues at coordinate 258,953,255 of NC_064644.1, read as the reverse complement.
ATGGTGAGCGTGCTTTCAATCTATACTTCTCCAGATCACCCATGTTTCATTTGTACACAATGCTTCTCTCGAGACCTAAACTTTCAAAATTTGTGTACTTGGCGCCAAATCAATATATGACAGCAGTCAGACTCTTATTGAAGGAAGCTTCTGTTGCCTGCATCAATCTACTTCTGATATCTGCCATCGTATCTTGCTGCTAAGATAGCTCAATGATTTCACGTCATCTTTGTCTTTGTCGTTCTCATTAGTGATATTATGAAAGTTATTATTCTCCTTTTTGCAACTGTTCGTCCGTTTCATCTTCGCTTTTTCTTTTTTGTCCATAATACATATTCTGTTGTACGTAACAGGACTTGAGCCTTGTACCGTAATCAATTACTATGGTCCTTGTGTGACAAAACAAAGTTTAATAGTTACTGCAGACACTTGATCAGTGTGACACAGTTGTTAGAGTACTAGCAGTTGATGCAGTTGTACAGTCATTGAATGGATCCAGACACTGGGCTCCATGGTGAGTTCAGTAAAGTAGTAGCGGTAGATTCATATTATAGATTCAGATATATCACCTTTCTGTCAGATGGCAGTAATATTCTTTAACTAACACTGATTTTCGCTCTAGCTAGGCCTTGGTGCGATAGATTGATTTGATATTGATGAAGACGATATTTTAAACTCTACACATGATTCGTATAAATAGAAAGTGATCTAATGTCCACGCTTGCACTGTATTTTTAGGTGATTTTTAAGCGATTTCTCACATAAATTGTGTTTTCTGTTGTACGTAAGACACCTAACATTTCAAGGGATTTCTAAATAATGACAGTTGTGGAATCTGAAGGCGTGAGTGAAATGTGAAAGGCTTTGATTTTCAAAATCTGTTGGTGGGTTAGTGGAATTCCTATTTCGAACTTTAACATTTCCACAGAAATTTTAAATCGGTATCTGACGAATGCTGTTTCGGCTTCTTCAAGAAGGGCACTTTTATGGGAAACTTTTGTCACTTGTGGCTGCGTATGTCAAGAGATGTACAGTGAAAAGACAGCACATGCAGACTTGAGGTGATTCTGCTAGTTTGTGGGGTACAGAAAAGTGTTCAACTGTAGTGAGTTATTGCTAACAAAACTGAACTCGGAGTTGTTAAACGTCGTTGGGAATTTGATTTTATGAAATCTGCTGTGGAACGTTCGGGATGAAATTCGAATTTTGAATATTTTACATGAAACAGGAATATCGCAAGCAGTTGAACAATTCACACGTGGATCAGTGGAGGCTACTTAACACTTCCCCCCACACAAACGCATGTTACAGTAAAATTGTAACAAAATGTCCTCTGTTACAGTGAAATTGTAACAAATTAATCGACATTACTGTAAAATTGTAACTTATTACCAATATAATTGTGGTGTCACCGCCAGACACCACACTTGCTAGGTGGTAGTTTTAAATCGGCCGCGGTCCATTAGTACATGTCGGACCCGCGTGTCGCCACTGTGTGATCGCAGACCGAGCGCCACCACAAGGCAGGTCTCGAGATACGGAATAGCACTCGCCCCAGTTGTACGGACGACGTAGCTAGCGACTACACTGACGAAGCCTCGCTCCTTTGCCGAGCAGATAGTTAGAATAGCCTTCAGCTAAGTCAATGGCTACGACCTAGCAAGGCGCCATTAGTAACACTGCATGTATCTAAAGAGTCTCACTTGTATCGCCACAATCTCCAGATGTACCAAAAGGATGGATTAAAGTTAACTATTCCAGAAGCTACGTACTTTTCTTTATAGCATTCATTACGTATCCTGTTTCAGACCTCACGCCATCCTGCTTTAGCTTAGCGCGTGCCTTTCGGCTTCCTCTCATTGTGTCTAGGCTGTCTTGTCTAGACACAACAATAATAGTAAATTTTTAACAAAATTCCTTGGCTACAGTAAAATTTACTGAACGCTTAGAAGCAGAAGAGATGCCTGAGAGCTTTAGGGTACATCATAGACACAAATGGTAGGCAAGTGCTGCATCACTCACTTACCAATCATGCTGATATGGGGGCTGTCAACAGATGCAATATCATAGCTCTCACAAATGTTTCGTGCTGTTACTACAGACCTATTAGCCTGAACACAATTGACTACCGCTGTGTTTTCCCATGTCGCAGTGGAAGAGGGTCACTTATGCTAAGTTTAAAATCCAAGGCAATCTAGGATGTTGGACCTATTGCGTCACAATCCAATTGGCGATCCAGGATATCACCGATAATGTCAGAATCGAAGCAACCGAAAATTACCTGTCAAAAACAGTTTCTGTGACATTGCAGTCACCTACCTCTACCAGCGTCCAGATTTACTAGCCATCAAGTAGTCTCACCACTCTTGCTCTGTACACCATAGTCAAAGGTTGTTCGTCATCATGAAGCTTTATCAGAGACAGAAAAACAGGCTCGAAGTTAGATGTAAATCCTCAATCTTAATATTTTTTATTATTATTCATTATGCATGTATGAGCATCTGTGTCTTCATGATGTACCTTTATTTTTCCCACAGCACAACAGCTCCCTGTTGTAGAAAATGCAGTGCTAATACATCTGTGCAATAGCAAAACCGAAATCAGCTTGCAGACGAGCTCCTTCACGCAAATTCTGACACATAGAGTGAAAATCAAATTAGCAGGCAAACTGTTTTCAGACTTTGAGTTTCAACTATATTCGTCACCTGCAGCATTAAGTCATCACACAAACGAGCTCTTTGATGCAGTGCCAGATATATCATAGCAGGAAAATGAATTGTTTTCAGTCTTTGAGTTTCCACTATATCCACTGTCTGCACCACTCATAGAGCATCAGCTGAGTCATTTCAGAATTTTGTTGTTCAGCACAGCTTATAAATGATAGCCAATGGAGCGAAGCGTGCTAATGTTGGTTTATCACCTAACACATTTTGAAGTTATAGTAGAAACAGACAATGTCTGGCAGGGTACAAAGATGTAGTTCACTGACATAGAGTGGAATGATCCGTGCACTGTGCTGAAATACATTGATGATTGCATGACAACCGTATACATTCAGTTCTGTCAGCGCATCCATATCTTGGGTAGTAACAGTGCGTACATCATCGGTATGTTTGGAGGAGCTATGATGAAGTTAACATGTCAAAACTCAATACAGTGCATATACACTCCTGGAAATTGAAATAAGAACATCGTGAATTCATTGTCCCAGGAAGGGGAAACTTTATTGACACATTGCTGGGGTCAGATACATCACATGATCACACTGACAGAACTACAGGCACATAGACACAGGCAACAGAGCACGCACAATGTCGGCACTAGTACAGTGTATATCCACTTTTCGCAGCAATGCAGGCTGCTGTTCTCCCATGGAGACGGTAGTAGAGATGCTGGATGTAGTCCTGTGGAACGGCTTGCCATGCCATTTCCACCTGGCGCCTCAGTTGGACCAGCGTTCGTGCTGGACGTGCAGATCGCGTGAGACGACGCTTCATCCAGTCCCAAACATGCTCAATGGGGGACAGATCCGGAGATCTTGCTGGCCAGGGTAGTTGACTTACACCTTCTAGAGCACGTTGGGTGGCACGGGATACATGCGGACGTGCATTGTCCTGTTGGAACAGCAAGTTCCCTTGCCGGTCTAGGAATGGTAGAACGATGGGTTCGATGACGGTTTGGATGTACCGTGCACTATTCAGTGTCCCCTCGACGATCACCAGTGGTGTACGGCCAGTGTAGGAGATCGCTCCCCACACCATGATGCCGGGTGTTGGCCCTGTGTGCCTCGGTCGTATGCAGTCCTGATTGTGGCGCTCACCTGCACGGCGCCAAACACGCATACGACCATCATTGGCACCAAGGCAGATGCGACTCTCATCGCTGAAGACGACACGTCTCCATTCGTCCCTCCATTCACGCCTGTCGCGACACCACTGGAGGCGGGCTGCACGATGTTGGGGCGTGAGCGGAAGACGGCCTAACGGTGTGCGGGACCGTAGCCCAGCTTCATGGAGACGGTTGCGAATGGTCCTCGCCGATACCCCAGGAGCAACAGTGTCCCTAATTTGCTGGGAAGTGGCGGTGCGGTCCCCTACGGCACTGCGTAGGATCCTACGGTCTTGGCGTGCATCCGTGCATCGCTGCGGTCCGGTCCCAGGTCGACGGGCACGTGCACCTTCCGCCGACCACTGGCGACAACATCGATGTACTGTGGAGACCTCACGCCCCACGTGTTGAGCAATTCGGCGGTACGTCCACCCGGCCTCCCGCATGCCCACTATACGCCCTCGCTCAAAGTCCGTCAACTGCACATACGGTTCACGTCCACGCTGTCGCGGCATGCCAACAGTGTTAAAGACTGCGATGGAGCTCCGTATGCCACGGCAAACTGGCTGACACTGACGGCGGCGGTGCACAAATGCTGCGCAGCTAGCGCCATTCGACGGCCAACACCGCGGTTCCTGGTGTGTCCGCTGTGCCGTGCGTGTGATCATTGCTTGTACAGCCCTCTCGCAGTGCCCGGAGCAAGTATGGTGGGTCTGACACACCGGTGTCAATGTGTTCTTTTTTCCATTTCCAGGAGTGTATTTAAAGTATCCAGGTGTTGTAAATCAGTGTGGCTTGCATGGGTCGCCATGGATAGACTCAATCTATGGTGAACACACATTTAACTCTCTTTCATGATATCTAGTGTGTGTTAAAATGTAAGTTTCGCATTGAGGTGGAGCAATTAGACAAGTATATAAGTCTGTGTGTATATGTATGTGCATGTGTCTAAACTAAGTCTGTCAGTAATATTCCTGTAAATAGAAGTTCCACACATCTTAATCTATTAGCATTACAATTGGTTAGTGTGCAATACAAGCTGAATTTAAAACATACAGAAAACAGTTATTTGTAAAATACTGCAGAGTGATGATTCGGTTGATACAACAAACAAGAATGACAATGTTTTAACGATAGTGATTCATTGTCCACAGTTAAGAAACTACTGAAATATATATATATTCGCCGCCACGAAGGTGCGTACGAACTTTCCTTTTTCCGTGACAACGCAAGGTCAAACGCAAGCCTGTGCACCCAAGAGGAGCTCACAAAACTTCATACACTCCTGGAAATTGAAATAAGAACACCGTGAATTCATTGTCCCAGGAAGGGGAAACTTTATTGACACATTCCTGGGGTCAGATACATCACATGATCACACTGACAGAACCACAGGCACATAGACGCAGGCAACAGAGCATGCACAATGTCGGCACTAGTACAGTGTATATCCACCTTTCGCAGCAATGCAGGCTGCTATTCTCCCATGGAGACGATCGTAGAGATGCTGGATGTAGTCCTGTCGAACGGCTTGCCATGCCATTTCCACCTGGCGCCTCAGTTGGATCAGCGTTCGTGCTGGACGTGCAGACCGCGTGAGACGACGCTTCATCCAGTCCCAAACATGCTCAATGGGGGACAGATCCGGAGATCTTGCTGGCCAGGTTAGTTGACTTACACCTTCTAGAGCACGTTGGGTGGCACGGGATACATGCGGACGTGCATTGTCCTGTTGGAACAGCAAGTTCCCTTGCTGGTCTAGGAATGGTAGAACGATTGGTTCGATGACGGTTTGGATGTACCGTGCACTATTCAGTGTCCCCTCGACGATCACCAGTGGTGTACGGCCAGTGTAGGAGATCGCTCCCCACACCATGATGCCGGGTGTTGGCCCTGTGTGCCTCGGTCGTATGCAGTCCTGATTGTGGCGCTCACCTGCACGGCGCCAAACACGCATACGACCATCATTGGCACCAAGGCAGAAGCGACTCTCATCGCTGAAGGCGACACGTCTCCATTCGTCCCTCCATTCACGCCTGTCGCGACACCACTGGAGGCGGGCTGCACGATGTTGGGGAGTGAGCGGAAGACGGCCTAACGGTGTGCGGGACCGTAGTCCAGCTTCATGGAGACGGTTGCGAATGGTCCTCGCCGATACCCCAGGAGCAACAGTGTCCCTAATTTGCTGGGAAGTGGCGGTGCGGTCCCCTACGGCACTGCGTAGGATCCTACGGTCTTGGCGTGCATCCGTGCGTCGCTGCGGTCCGGTCCCAGGTCGACGGGCACGTGCACCTTCCGCCGACCACTGGCGACAACATCGATGTACTGTGGAGACCTCACGCCCCACGTGTTGAGCAGTTCGGCGGTACGTCCACCCGGCCTCCCGCATGCTCTCTATACACCCTCGCTCAAAGTCCGTCAACTGCACATACAGTTCACGTCCACGCTGTCGCGGCATGCTACCAGTGTTAAAGACTGCGATGGAGCTCCGTATGCCACGGCAAACTGGCTGACACTGACGGCGGCGGTGTACAAATGCTGCGCAGCTAGAGCCATTCGACGGCCAACACCGCGGTTCCTGGTGTGTCCGCTGTGCCGTGCGTGTGATCATTGCTTGTACAGCCCTCTCGCAGTGTCCGGAGCAAGTATGGTGGGTCTGACACACCGGTGTCAATGTGTTCTTTTTTCCATTTCCAGGAGTGTATGAATATTCTTCCTGATCCATTCTGCAGCCCCGATCTTGCACCTTCCGACTTCCATCTGTTTGGCCCAATGTAGGAGCGTTCAATGAGTAACTCAACACTTTTTTTATGAAAACAGTTTGGTTTTATTCAGGACTCCAATACACCACATTATTTCCCACTCTTTTGGCTACAAAACCCGATTTTTTAACATTATCTATGTTCAGTGCAATGGCCTGATGACATCTTACAGGGAGGGCCTGTATGCCCGCATGGTACCACTGTAATGGTGAATATTGTAGCTAAAGTCTTGCTGATCAACGACATCCCCACCATCCATGTACTGCTGCATGGTGCGTCGTACATTGGGCCAAACAGATGGAAGTCGGAAAGTGCAAGATCGGAGCTGCAGAATGGATAAGGAAGAATAATCAAATGAAGTTTTGTGAGCTCCTCTCGGCTGCGCAGGCTTGCGTTTGACCTTGCGTTGTCATGGAAAAAGGAAAGTTCGTTCCCACCTTCGTGGCGATGAATACGCTGAAGTTGCGTGTGCAGTTTCCTGACGGTAGCACAATATACTTCGGAGTTGATCATTGCACCATGAGAGAGGACATTAAACAGAATAATACCTTGAGAGTCTCAGAAGAACGTCGCCATGACTTCGTCGGTTGAGTGAGAGGCTTTCAATATTTTCTCCGGAGGAGAGGCGGTATGACGCCATTCCCACGATGAATCCCGTAAGGCGTAAGCAATTCCGCGCATATGGTCCTTCCTTGCTCTTTATCGTCTTCTGTTAGGCGGCTAGGTTTCCAGAGGACACATGGCTTGGACTACGCCAACTGGTGGATGAGTGTCTCAGCACTACCAATAGAGACGTCCAGTTGAGCAGCGAAGTGTTTGACTCCGTCGCTCATCTCGAATGATAGTGTCGGTCAGATTTTGCGAGACCTCGCTGCGCTGACGTCAGACGCCTCGTCCAACGACACACCATGCTTTTGTTCACTACCACGTCCCCGTAGATATTCCGCAAGTGCCTATGAATATCTGCACTGCTCTCGTTTACCGCCAAAAGAAACTAAGTGACAGCTCTCTGAGTGGAAGGCACCTCCGTTACAGACGCTATTTTGAAGGCTACGTATAGGGACGCCACCAGTCGGAACTACATGAAACTATAAGAACTGATGCGGGAATATTCCTTGATGTTGCACCCAATTCTGCATTTTTTCAACAGAAATTTGCATTGCTTATTGAAAGCCCGTAGTATATCCTATGCCAACAGTTCAGCTGCTGGAAGGAGTCTCACGAAGAAATGGAAGATACAGAATTAACGTAAACAGCAATGTGTCTGTATAAAAAGAAATATCACTCTGATGTCTTCAAGGAAACAAATTTTACACATGGTGAAGATTGACGATAGCCTTGAGTCACATGCTCTTCAAATAATTAAGCTCTTGATTTTCTAGGAGTAATAGCTGTCAAAGCTTCCTGAAGATTTGCAGTAAGTTTTGTTATCAGATGCCCCTTGCTGTAATTAATGCCTCTCTGTTCTAACACACAGTGCCTACAATATCTTTACCCTTCATAGAATAGCAAACACTCTGCATAACAGTGTTAGTTCAGGAGATGAATGTGGTCGTGTTTCCATTCTCGCAGCCTTCAAGTGTAATTCGGCAGGACAAGTGTTAAAATCCGTGTCTGGCCATACAGACTTAGGTTTTCCGTGATTTCCTTAATTCGCTCCAGGCAAATGCCAGAATGATTTCTTTGAAAGGGCACTGCCGATTCCTTTCCCCATCTCTGCAACATTCCGAACTTATACTCCGTCTCTAATGTCACAGACGACAACGGGATGTTAAACCTTACTCGTTCTGCCTTAGTTTTGCCACAAGCGTAACATTTAACTCAGCACTGATAGTCATGAGCCTTCGCACAGTCCTAGTTTCTATTCGTTACTGTTTTCATGAAATTTCGTCCATTTATAACTTCCGTGCCATTCAAGCAGTACAGGTGACTAAATGTGGCATGGTCTTCGATACATCTATGGATGTGACTATGATCACCGGCCGCATGGACGAATATGTGTGGCATCATAGGCAAAATCTCATCCAGTTATTTTGTGAAAAAACATTTTTTATGCAAACTGCATGTTCTTCTTCTTTTTAGATGAAGCAAAATGTGTATTCATGATCTAAGGCGTATATATATATACTCCAAAATCCAAGAAAGTAACACCTCCTCTGGCAGATGGTTGATCATATACATAATCACACGACAGATGCCCTACACCATGCCACAAGTTGAATCACAATCATACATAACAGGAGTTATATATAACAGAGGTTGTAATTAATGTATGTACAATAAACCACACAACTACAGAGGAAATCGTTGAAGGTTAATTCCATTATATTGTTAATGGAGATGAAACCATGTGTTTTTGTTGTCATGAAGGTTTGAAACGCTGTGAACAAAAGCACGAACCATGGGTGGAACGTGCTCTGTGGTTTTGCAAATTTTTGTGATTCTGTTGAAGGACAGAGATTTTATAGATACTGTAGGTCAGAAAAAAGACGTATTAACCACAGCAAGGGATGCAGCTAACACTAAATTTACTACAAATCTCCAGGAAGCTGTAATGGTTGTTATTCCTAAAGCATCAAGTCATCGCCATCTGAGCAGCAGGTAATGATGAGGGTTATCGACAATGTTCACATGTAGAAAATTTGTTGCCTTGAAGAGATGGGAGTGCCTTTCTTTTCATGCAGACACATTGCTGTTTTCATTAAATGTGCATCTTCCATTTCATTATGTGTTGTGTGTCCGAATACTATTTATACTATTTTACATAGCGTAAGAACATTTTTAACGTAATAAATTCAGTATCAGCGAATAGTTTTAGTGTATAAAATGTGTAACTGCATTACTTTTGTTCGTCATTACGTATCTTATAATAAAAAATTTCTGTAAAATCTTTCTGACACTGAAAATGTAGGCACTACTAAGACTCTCTTTGCAGCAGCTGAATTGTTAAGTACCATGTGATATATGCATGATGGAATAAAAGTACAGTTTTCATGCGTGGTTAATGTACACATATTTACTTTGTTAACTGTGGAAAATAAATCACTATCGTTAAAATATTAGCACTACTTTCTTCTACATCAGACCTATTCATCACTCTGCTATATTTTCCAAATAATTGTTTTTTATATTTGTAATTCAGCTATTAGTGCATACTAACCAATATTGTAATACTTATAGACTTGCATATGCCATTTGTAAATTCTCATTGTATAGAGTTTCTGTTTGTGGTAGTATTACTAGTTCTGTTAGGTATAACACACATACAAATACTTATATACTTGTTTAATTCCTGCTGGTTCACGCTGACTACCATCAACTTCATGTTCTAACACATACTTGATATCATCAACGAGAGTTTAACATGTGTTCACCATTGATTGAATCTGTCGTTGGCGATACATATTGCAGCATGCAAACTACACAGGTTCACAACACTTGAATGCTTTTGGCGATACATATTGAAGCATGCAAACTACACAGGTTCACAACACCTGAATGCTTTAAATGTGTACACTGGATTGAGTCTTGAGATGTTAACCTCTCCCCACCATCTCCGGACATGAAAACGATAAATGCACTGTTGCTACAGAATTTGTCGTGACAGAATGGACTGTAGCGGTTGTCATGCGAACCTCAATGTATTTCAGCATGGTGCACAGTTCATCCCACTTCATCACTGAAGTGCAATTATATACCCAGCCAGGCACACTCTATTTCTGCAATAAAATTCAAGTTTACGTAAAGTGTGAAACCGAGATTAACATGCTTCGATCCGTTGATGGTGAATTTGTAAGTTGTGTTGAAAAGCTTCACGTGTGACACAGTCGTTGGATATAATGGAACATCAAAGTCTGGAAATAACTCAGTATCCTGCTCTGATATGTCAGGCGCTGCATGCCCACGACACTAAAAGCCAAGAAACTAGAGCTAATACACACGCATATCGACAATCATTCTTTCCACACGCTGTTAGCGAGTCGAACAGGGAAGGGGCGTTCAGCTAGTGGTACCAGAAGAACCCTTCTTCACACACCATCACTTGTAAGGGGTGTCCCACGAGTATATGTCTAACATACGATGACAAGTAGAAGAAGTGGACAGTGTTAAATTCTTGGGATTACAGCTTGATAATAAATTCAACTGGGAGGAGCGCACCACAGAACTGCTGAAGCGTCTTTAAAAAATCTCTATTTGCAATTCAAATTGTGTCAGACATAGGGGATATAAAATGAAAAAGCTGCCATATTATGATTACTTTCATTCCATAATGTCATATGGGATTATTTTTTGGAGTAATTCATCAAGTCAAGCTAAAGTTTTCCGGGCAAAAAAGCGTGCAGTACGAGTTATATGTGGTGTGAACTCAAGAACATCCTTCAGAAGCCTGTTTAGGGAACTTAGGATACTAACTACTGCTTCCCAATATATTTATTCCGTAATGAAATTTGTCATTAAAAATATATCACTTTTTCAAACCAACAGCTCAATTCATGGAATCAATACTAGAAATAAGAACAATCTTCACAAGGATTTAAAGTCACTTAGTCTTGTACAAAAAGGTCTGCATTATTCAGGAACACACATTTTCAATAACTTGCCAGCAGCCATAAAAAGCTTAACAACCAATGAAATTCATTTTAAGAGAAGCCTAAAGGATTTATTGGTGGCCAACTCCTAATACTCCATTGGTGAATTTCTCAGTAGAACCAACTGATTTGTGTGTATATATGTGTAAGTACAATATAACTTCTGCACAATTTCAGTGCAGTAATGTGTTCACTGTAAATAAGTGTGTGTGTGTGTGTGTGTGTGTGTGTGTGTGTGTGTGTGTGTGTGTGTAAGTACAATCTAACTTCTGCACCATTTGAGTGCAGTAATGTGTTCATCGTAAATAAGTATTATAGTAGTTGTACTACAATTTTATCACCTTATAAATAAATAAAAATCTTTTATTATTTTAAATTCAGTGCATTAGTATTTGTAAAATCATTCTTTCATACAGTGTTCCTTAAAAAATGACGATCATTCCACTTCGGACCTGCATGTTAGCTTATTTGTTTGAGTTGTAAATATTTGTCATGTATTATTGTTTTTCTGACATGTTCTACATCCTGGAGGACCTCCTCACTACAGATCAATTGGAATGAAACTAAATCTTATCTAATCTAATCTAGCTTGCAGAGTACTCATGCATATATATACTTTTAGATGGATCTGTGAGCTTCCCTGTGTGCTGGCGTAATAGTGCAGCAGATACCTATAATGGGAAATCAAAGACTGGGAACAGTTCTGCATGCTGCTTGGTTATCTACTCCAGTGTGTCGGGAGATGGATCATAGAGCGTATCTGTGTGTTGGAACAAGCTGCTGCTCGGATGTTCCAGGCACTGTATTGTCTACATCAGGAAGCTGTTGAGATGCTGAAGAAGTAACAGAAAACCGCGGAAACATACCTTAACAGTCTAATGACAGAACATGAACGGTTGTCAGAAAAATTAAAATATCATCTAGGTATCAATATTAACAGTAAAGCCTGATAATTTAGTTGGAGACATACAATGCCCATCGATTTTCCCAGTTCCATATGAGGTCTTTCATTTTAACAAAAATCTGATTTATCGCTCGCTGATTGCGAATTGGACACGTAAGGCAACACAGTAGCATAGCATCTGTAAGCAAACAGACATACAATTCCCATCACTTTTCCCAGTTCCGTATGAGATCTCTCATTTTAACAAAAATCTGATTTCTCGCTCGCTGATTGCGAATTGGACACGTAAGGCAACACAGTAGCATAGCATCTGTAAGCAAACAGCCCCAAATACAGTATGTAGCAGTATACAGAAGCCAACAAACGACAAGCAGGACATATTTGGAGCCAGCAGAAAAATTTGACCCCACCAGCGGCACAGAGGATCAATGGCAGACAGCAGGAACTATCTCTCTCTCTGTCCAAGTGTTAATCCCGACTGGCTGGGTCTGCTGGTTAATCGGATGTGGCATGTTAATATTAAGGGGTGGATGGATGCCCTTTCTTTCGCCACCCTGTACCCCCTGGGGAGGTATGAGTGTACCCCCACTGTCTGCGCCTAGTGTAATCCATGGAATAGTGCGAATGTGTTCAGGTGTCTGCGAACCATGTAACTGAGGCGGAAGGTGGGGACCAGATCGGTATTCACCTAGCTGGATGTGGAAAACCGCCTAAAAACCACATCCATGCCTTCTCGTTAATTCGCTGGGCGGATTCGAGCCGTGGCCGGCGCGCCTACCTGAGTGCAGGAAGCAGTGCGTCAGTGCTCTCGGCTACCGTGGCGGGTTAGACAGCAGGAACTCCACGAGTGAGAATTAAATGCAGTTATGCTTGTACTCTAAAAACGAGTTCTAAAACGCGCCTGCATGCACCTCTGACCGTGGCTGCTGGTTTCTTTCGTGTATTTCCCCTTGAAGCGCCTTTATCTGTTTGTCACTTCATTGTGGCGTGTAACTGAACCTAAGGGTGCAGTTAGGGCGATAGAAATGACTCCTTTTCGTGATTCGCGGTATGGGTTACCATCGTTAGACGTTGCTGTGTTTGCCAAATTCGTAATATTATATTCTAGTAATTAGTTGAAGCATTTAACAACAGCGAGATATTATGAACCTCAGCTGTGTTTTGCACATACGTTAACTGAGTCATAGGATTCAATTGATAAACCAGTGTATATGCTCTTCAGAATATTCGCTTTAAACATGCGGATAAGTATTAAAGTAGTCAAAACCCAACCCGGGTTCTTATTTCCGCATCACCATCATAATTACCTCCTTAACCTCACATTCAAGTTCCTTACTACTGTCTCCATTCACGGAGAACTGAAAAATTCCTGTCTGACCACATCACCGTCTCGCTCTCTGCATGTATCCACTCGCTTGCCTCAGAGAAATGACTTCAAACCCCACTTCACCTTCAATCTGACTGTGAGATTCGAAGTAAGTATGTTGCATCTCCTGTCGGTTTACGAGATATGAACTCTAGCAGAAGTGGAATCGAGGCCTCGATACCTTGTCCTGTATCTTAATTAGAAGTAAGGTGCCCTAGAGATGACAGAATTTTCTCTGAGGAGAACTAGCAAGCCTTGTCTTAGGACAAATTGGCTTCAGCTTTCGAGGTAGATCTGGTGCGGTCAAAAGGCAGAACAGTCCTTTTCAGTGTACAGCAGGTGATACATGATACTTACTGGGACTAAGGAAAACAACCTGTTTATTTAACAATATATAAATCGTGTTTTACAGATAATTGAAGCATTTAACCATAAAATTTTCTTTAACAAATATCCAAAATTCTTTTGACTTTAAACCTTAAGGTGAATAAGCTTTTAATCTTTCCAAAAGAAATCTGAAGTGCTGTATTGCAAAACAGCAAACAATATGACAATGATTATAAGATGGCGGACTTGCAGCCCACTTGTTATCAGGTGAAACAGCGGTGATTACTACCCTGCTGAACACAGTCTTATTAACTGCCCTTCTACAACACATGAAAACTATATAAGCACCATCCATGACAAGAGTGATTCACTTACTCAAAACAAATGAGTTAATTTTTAATTTGAAATCTGTATGCTGAAAGGGTCGGGATTAAGATGGGCACCTGTGCTTAAAAGTTAAACAGACTAGCAAACAATATGGCAATGATAAGGCTTACTTCAAGCAGCCCACCTCTTAATTTCAATCGGCAACCAAGGTGCGACTGGATCCCAGCCGATCCCTTCTGAGAATTTTATTTTGACTAAAGTCCTGGTGACAGTTGGCTGTTAATATTTTCAAAGTTAAGCTGATTGGCAGTTACTAAGACCGCACGGAAGGAACGTCTTAAAACATTACTTGTGAACATTAATTACAAGAGAACTCACTCGGCGGAACCACAAGATCCAGCTGAAATACATCAATAATGACCCGGTCTTTCAAACACAGAAATGAATAGCTTTGTACAATAGGTTGTTCAGATGATGACTAACGACAGAAATGCAATTACAATCAAAGAATTGAACCGGTTAACAGCTAAATCTAACCACAAAATCAGTTGTTTGTTTAACCGCAACCTTTGAATTAGTACAATTGTTCTGGCTGTATTTACAACCAAGAGCTGATTAATTAGAACATTAATGATCGGGCACACACTAGAAAGGAAAGGCAATATAATAGTAGGACAAATTTGCAAACGACAACTATGTCGTAGTACAATACTACCGCCTATATTTACGACCAAAAAATCGACCGAGTAAAACTCTGAGGGACAGGTAAAAACCAGAAAATAATTAGGAGGGCAGGCAGCCAATGAAACAAATCACCACGAAGATTACAAAATGTTACTCCCCTTTATCAACAAACGGTTCCATGGATCCACAGAGCGCCGCAGCGGTTACTGAGTGTTGCTGATGAAAGCCATGCCATGAGCGGTCGTCCGACACGAATGTTGCCGAAAAGCAATGGGATGTCGGCCTGCTGCTCGTAGTCAACACTGACCCTGGTGATGTACTCCAGTAGCTTCGCTTTGTGCAGGCTTTCCTTGCGCAACTCGTGGCTTCGGCCGCTCAGAACTCGTGACCACCTCTTGTCCCGACACTACCGTCAATCCCCAAAATTCGTGCCTTCCTTATGAGCTTTTTTTTCCCTTTATTGTGATTTCATTCCCCTGCCGCATATGGGCAGGGGAGGGCTGTCAGTGGCACAATCCGCCGCTCTTCAGCCGAGTGGCATGACAAATAAAACAAGAATAAAATGTTACATACATAAGGGGATAAGAAAGGGGAACATAAAACAGAGTAAGGGGAGGAAATGGAGGTAAAAATATACTGACATGGAGATGTTCATGGGGGACAGTTAAAAAAGTCACAAGAAAGTTAAAAACACAGTTGGCGATTCTTGAAACACAGAGAAGACACTGAATGCACATGCACAGGTAAAAAGTCGGCCACAGTATTAAAAACATTCCAGAACAACACACTTACAACCCACTTGGAGCACACACGACGAAGAATAAAACTGCCAGGTGGGATCTGCCCAGGGAAATGTCAGAGAGGATGGAAAAGAAGGGAAGAGCAAGGGGCAACAGGGGAAGCAGCGGGATGAAGAGAGTAGGGGCGTCAGCGAGTACACTAAGAGACAGGAGACACGTGGGGCAGGAGGAAGACAAGGGAAGACAAGGCAGGAGGGAGTGCAGAGACACTGAAAGGGGGCACAAGAGAGGGAGGGGGAGTAGGAGGGGAAAGCCGCTCAGGAGGACGGAGGGGGAGAAGACGGAGCCCTGAGGAGGAGGCAGGAAGATGGGGTTAGAGTTGGTAGGAAGGGTAGATGTCAGGGTGAAGCTCATCATCCGGGAGGGGTAGATGGTGGAAGTTGCGTTGGGAAAGGAGATGGAGGGTGTGGAGATGGAGAGAGGGTGGGACATAACGGTAAAGGCGCGGCAACTGGTTGGGGGTGAAGGGGAAGGGAGACACCAGGGGATGATCCTCTTGGGCCAGCGAACCCGTATATGTATCGGCAACCAAAGGCCTTCTAAGGACACAACACAGAGATACCAACTCATCCTCACAGATATTGGAAATTGGGCCGCAAGAGGGACAGTCGTTACTACGCTTGAGCCAGTCGTGCCAGATAGAACAGTCTACTAACTCTATGGCGCCATGGCTCAGCAGGAACAAAGCAAGGAGAAGAAAGAGAGAAGAAGAAGTATGGAGTTTATCTGCCAATCTGCGTCGTATAGTTGCGAGATTGCTGTGAGAAGTCCGCTGCAGTAAACAGAAAGGGAGCCTTTGTAGAAGTTATCACAGTTGAGGTCGGGGCATGTGAGTACTGACAGTAATGAGTTCCATCATAATGCTTGCACAAGAAACTAATGCAGCGCCTCAATTTGGCCAACAATGGCGGTGAGTGAATTCTAATTGTAGCAAGGAAACAAGATCTACAACTATGAGAAAAATGAAATAGCCCCTGATACGAATCAGGACTGTAGTGAGGTCTCTGCCCAGCAGATAGTCTTGCCTAATGGATTAAAGGTAAATATGAAAGCTTGTGACTGAAGTAAAACTAACTTAGGAAGTTTATAGACAATTAGGACTTAGCATTGGAACTATCACCTAGTCATAGCCATAGTCTGCTATTAAAATTTGTTAAAAGTGGAAGACTCAAGAAGTAATCTGCTCGTACGCGATTTTATCACAACTTGAGCAGAAGTGGACGGAACTATGAGTCAAAACGGATTTTGTGTTACTATGCGTGTCTAGCAGAGAGACTAGGGTCGAAAGTATGGCCGAATGGCCAAGTCTCATTGACACATTGTAGTGCCAATTTCGAGAAGCCGTCCAGGAGAAACTACATTATTTAGAGACCAATCTAAGGATCAAATAACTTCATCAGGGCCCTTTTTGGCACCACAATTTGTATACATGAACATCTATGCTTTACCACTACCATAATCATGTATATTAAAGTTATACATCCATACTTGCCTAAAATAAAAAAAAAACATATGATGAAGGAATCATTGGGAGAGGCATAATTTGTTGAAAATAAAATGCTAAACATGCAACATATGTATTTTATGTTGCCGTTTTGGTTTCCTCTCGCAATCACTTTTACACAAGTGTAAGTTCTTTAAATTGTTTCATTTTTTTCTGAACTGTCGTCATTGTCTGATGATTTACTTTTCACTTGTGTCACTTTTATGAGTGCCAAATGAAGTACTGAATTTATCATCTACAATAATACTAATATGCCACCCTGCAATTTTTCAATTTATTATCTGCTTTCAGGTGACTAAATTGCTAAGGTTAATATTATTCTAAATATAGTTCACACATTTTTAAAAATTCTGTCCTGATGATAAACCTTTTTTGCGTCATATTTTCTACAATTATGCCAATTATGCGATTTTTGCCCAGGAAACATGTTTATATGGTGGATTACTTCTTCAGTGTAATTAGCACTTTCTTTGTTTGGCCTGTTGTCATGTTTTCCCATATCGTCGGCAATGGACCTCTTTTTTTTTTTTTTTTTTTTTTTTTTTTGTATGAAGACAAGCAACTGACTTTATTTTGTTTATCCTGTTAAAGGCTGCAGAGAGTCTTCTTGCTTATTACGTGTTCCTCGGTTTTCACTTGTAGCTGCAAAAATATATAATGCATTTTTAAATAGCAACAGTATTTTAACTAACCCATATTACATCAATACATATCTTGTATGTATATGTGGAATTTCCGACTCCTGATTCTTCACCCTTTCTGTGCCACTGCATGGTCTTGGAGTAACAGACGCACATAAAAAGGAATATTGTACTTTCTACAATCCATCTTTCCGTGTGGTATTAGATTTTAAATGTTGCCTGTGAAGGGTTAAGTAAGAAAATAGAGAAAGTGCAATTATATCAGTGATAGGAGCTGTAATGAAATCGATGGCGGCCTGTCAATTCCAGCAGCATATTAAGACGGCCGTCTTGATTAAAAACTCAGTCCGAACAGTGCCACGTAAGGCCCAACGACACCGACCGACCGCCATCTCATCCTCAGCCCATAGCCGTCACTCGATGAGGTTTTGGAAGGACATGTGGTCAGCACACCACACTTCAAGCCGTTGTCAGTTTTCGTGACCGGAGTCACTACTTCTCAGTCAAGTAGCTCCTCAAATCGTCTCATTAGGGCTGAGTGCAGACACGGACGGTGTCCCATCCATGTTCTAGCCTAGCCCGAAAGCGGTGATTTGTCGGGAATAGGTGTTCTTACAACGGCAATACCTTTCGTGACCTGATTCAAGCTGTTGTACAAATGGCTGGGAAAAAAAATTAGAAAACAGTTTAGGTCAAGAAACTTTAAAAGTAATAAGTAATTGCAATATGTATCTCACTAAGGTTGTAGCTATCGAAAGACGAACGATGAAAATAATAGACCACCTTCTGCCTAGTTAGCAGTCAGGAGTAGCGCCTGGAGAAGAGAGACATTAGTAGCTGCTGCGACTCCAGCTTTTATTCTTTAAACAAAATACCACCGAAAACTGAACATACAGTACTTTTAAACTACACACACTTTTTCGATCATGTTATGTCTGGAGTTGGGAAGGTGCCAGTGTTTTTCTGCGACTATTCGATTTCAAAGTCCCCTTAAATGGCGTTGGGACAGTTTTCCATGTAACTTGAAGACCCTGTTGAATTCACTTTCTGTCACAAATGAATTATTTACCTTTTCTGACGCTTCAACTCACTCAGTGTATACTAAATCACATATTTGTATATAAATTAACAGAAACACTTGTTGTGTCGATACAAGTAAGAGATGGTTATATGCATAGGAATGTGCTTTCTTTTCTTTAGTCTATAGAGATCCACATCTGGTTATTTTTTTAAAGTTTTGTGTTCAGGCCTAAGATACACGAAAACGATTGTTGAACCTTCATTTTATAAAGGAATCATACATTAGTTTCAACATTCACTTTACCCAAATAGGTACACTTTCTACACTGTCCTTCTCTCCTTCTGAAGAATACATCATGGACACACAGATTACAGGTGGCAGGAGATGAGACAGATTGATCGATTGTAACAATCAGAAGGAGAGGCTTCTGGTAATGAGTTTCTTGTTCGTAATTATGCAGGGTGTCACGAATCATTCAGGATGTCACTCAGGTAGGTATCAGATTTACGAAAGGGCCAGATTTTATAGAATAAAATTTTACAGCAGAATCAGTGCCGCTTCCCACAACACAGGGTGGAGGTGCTGAAATAACAATTATTGAATACAAAAGTGCAAACTTTCCGTTTCAGAAAGACATAAAATATGCACAGATGTATCTGTACACTTATCTAAGAGAGCCGCTTAATTTTATTATAGAACATAATTTTCTAAAACATATATTTCATAATGTTTCTTGATCTTCGTTGTAGTGCAATTGTTCGCTTATCACTGCACAGCACAACGAGTGTTCAGATCTTGTCACATACCACAAATATTTGCAGCAGGCACAGTGCACTTCCATGTTAAGCCTTTATTTTATATTTTTGTTCCACTCATATCATTTAAATGTTCGTGTAAGCGGCACTCTGTTATGATAATCAGGTTTGTATTGCAGACCTGGAATTGTCATTGAGATCACTCGCGTGGGCATGGTAATTAGTCAGTGGAAACGCAGAGTGGACAACGTGTTGATGCATTTACATGTGTATGGAGTATGTCGCCAATCTTTCCAAGGACATCACTCTTCCACAGACTGGCCCCAAGCAAGCAGGTGCTCACTGGATTAAAGCCAGGTAAGTAGAACTTTTATATACTTTAAAGCATCAGCGCAATGATCCGGTTGCAGAAGCAACACACGCCAAACACAGAAATTCACTCACACATAACCCTTTCAGCAAATTCCTTATTTCAGTCACAATTGTTCTTTAAGAGCGACTTCACGATAGCTTCAACTTAGAGTTTTCACAGTAGAGTTTTGTTCCTTATATTCCACGATCACAGTTAGGTCTTAAGCCACAAATAACTTCCCCATTAAAATATTCGTCCATCGTTAACTACAGCTACTTATCCACCTGAAGTTAATAGGCCAGTGCCTCATTTAGACATAAGAACTTTCAACTTATAAACATAAATTCTAATAATTTAGTACAATTACTTATAAGATATTATTTCCAGCAGAAATAAAAATGGCTCTGAGCACTATGGGACTTAATTTCTAAGGTCATCAATCCCCTAGAACTATTTAAACCGAACTAACCTAAAGACATCACACACATCCATGCCCGAGACAGGATTCGAACCTGCCACCGTAGCGGTCGCGCGGTTCCAGACTGTAGCGCCTAGAAACGCTCATCCACCCAGGCCGGCCCAGTAGAAATATTTGCTTTCTACTTTCAGTGCTCTTTTTGAGAGTTGACATTTAGCTTCAGGCACTTCAATATTATACTTAAATGACCATTTCTATCCAAAGTAAAATTTAAAGACTAATATCTACACTTACTAATACTAACTATATACCATCTCACAGGTAATGATTACTAAAAAAAATTAAAACTACTTCTTTGATTTCCAAAAAAGAGAAGTGAGAATTTCTCTACACACAAATTCTTAATTTTGAACCTCAGTGCTTCTTCATCCTAGGTGTCTGTTACTGTCCCTCATTGGCATACTGTACATACAGTGAACTGTGATGCCAAGTTATTTTCTCCTTTTGGATATGATGTATTCTTTGACTTTCTTCAAAAGAAAAGCGAGCATCTCTCATAGACAAATTCTTAGTTTTACACCTCAGTGCTTTTTCATCCTAGGTGTCTATTAATGTCTCTGACTTGTGTGCTGTACGCACAGTAAATCAGTAAAACGTGCTGCAAAATAATTTTCTCCTGTTAGATACGATCTATTGCACAACAATTAATTTTAGGTAAAGTTTTCAGTTATGATGTGTTTGCTACACTTACCAAAACACTGGCACGTCAGAGTAAGGCTATTTTAAATAATGAACTACTTTCCTTACAGGTTCTTTGTCAGTTCAGAATACACAGTATAAAAACAGTGATTTCCTATATTTGTTCACGTTCACAAATATGGAATTACATAAATTATTAGCGAAATTAATACTTCTTATGTTTTCTCAGTTCAAAGAAAGGAATAATTGTTATTAAAGGCAGGTGATTTTTCAACTCCTGGTGACTATAAGGTCCATTAATTTCATTCTGTTAGATTTAGAAAAAGCCAAAACGTAACTACATGGATGTTGTATGTTGATTATTTAATATGGTTCTGTATATTGAAGCTCCCATTTACTATTTCTTTTCTGTAGGGGAGAAGATTTTTGATATGATTTGAGCAGTACTATTTCTCTAATTAACACTTTTGAACATGACCTAACTTTTTGTCATATCTGTTTGTCCTGATTCTGGCACGATCAGTGAGTGCAGTCAATGGACTTCGTTTGTTTCAATGTAGATTCTTCTTTGGTCAGGCTTGCCAGTGTGTTAACCCAAGTGTTGCTTTCTTTACTGTTATTCAGTAGTCATGAAATTGTGTACGGTGTTTTGTAAATCGGCAAATGATTTACAATAGGCTCAAATGCTTCAATAAATTCTACCCATTGAGTATGTCGTGTACTTGCATAAGTTCTTATAAATCTCTAATATTTTCGGAAAATGCATCTAGGTGATTACTTGGTGGACGGAAACATGATATTAAAATGTGCTTAATGTTAGTGTCCCATGGAAAATCTTTCCATTTTTTTCCATGTATAGTTTGATGTGTTATCTGCTAGGAATGCACCCTGCTTGCCAGCCGCTGGTATGTTATGTCTGAGAATACTTCTAATGATGACGTATACTGCTGTAGACTTTGTAGCCTACAGTTTGCCATACTTTGAAAAAAGATCATACAGAATTACTAAATACTTAGCACCCCTACCAAGATTTGTAATGGTTGTGTTGGTGATACAGAATGTAGTTTTGTATAGCAGCACTAATTAGTAGGTTTTGTTTTCTGATACAATGGACAAGTTCTTAATCATTGTTCAATATATCTTCGAGTATTTGGAAAGCAGCAGTATAGATTCAGTTTTCTTAAACATTCAGCGGCACTGTAGTGGCCCCAAACATAATATGTAAGCCAAATTAAAGTGTCTCCATAAGCAACAGGAACACACATACATCAGTTATTATCACGAATATTATACCTATTAAATAACACGTAATTTTGAATTTTGTTGTGCTGTATAAATTTTCTCATGTGGGTTTTGTGTGAGGAGACTCATTACTTTATGCCATCTGTGATCTGAATCTTATAATGCAACAATATTTTTATGTGTATCTAAACAGTACTGTCTGAATGGGTGTCTTCCATCAAAAAAATCGGAAAGATCAGTCAGTCCTTGTAGTAGCCGAAACAAAGCATCTACTACAAAATTGTTCTTACCTTTTTTCGTGCATTATCTCAAAACTCTACTCTTGAAGAAATGCTACCCACCTTGCAATTCTCGGATGAAGTAACTTACACGTTAACCAAAATCTCAGGGTATGGTGGCCACAAAATACTTTAACGTGATTTCCACGTTTACTCTCGGAAAGTGTTCTACTAGTGAAACGAATCATGTTAACTTCAGTGTTACTGTCCTTTTCAGACATTTGAAATAAACAAGCTCCAAGTCGCAAAAAGCATGTCTATATGCCAACTCAAAAATCTAGACTCATTTCAGGATGGCACAGGATCTTAGAACATATCAAAGCATTCTTTATAGTATCAAAATCTGTTTGACATCTTTCTAACCAAAACCATAGGGCACTTATCTTCAAATAACTTAATAACACTGGGGTACTGAACCAAATGACGAAAGAAAACAGAGGCCAATAATTGTCTTCAATTGTCATTTTGTTGTAGGAGCTAGAAAATTACTTATTGCACTTACTTTACCAGGACCAGGTGTCATTATGATACGATAAAACTCAAAAATTTAACTTCCTCACGACAAAATTTTGATTTCTGCAATCAGTCACTCCATCCTGCGAAAACTTCTGTAACGTTCTGTCAAGTAAATTAAGGTGTTCCTTCCACATAGCAATAGTAATCAAGATGTCATCAACATTTAACGTTACTTTATCTTTAACTTCGGGTCCTAGAACTGAGTCTAGAGTCATGATAAACGCACCAGAATTTACGTTGAGTCCAAACAGCAGCATAAAGAAACATAGCTTCTATCCATATGAACAAAAGCTGTTTATTTCCTAAATTCATTTGACAATAGGATCTGCCAGTAGTATGTCTAAGTTCCAATTTAATTAAATAGTGCACTGTACAAAATTTTTGCACTTGTACTTCTAAACTTTCAAGTCATGTCTGGACCGGCATTATTATTTTCTTAAATTCAACAACATCAAGAACTAAGTGTACTTGGCCAATAGAATTATTCACTGCTAGTACCGTTTTAGTTCTTTAGAGAATGACTGTATGGCTTCTGGGAGACCACGATAAGCTTTCATTAGTTCTGTATCATGATCTGCAAAAGTATTACACTGCAATGAAAAATTGTTAAAATTAGTATTTATTTTTTCTAAGCCACTGGGTTGTTTGTGTAGTATGTTGGATTATTCCCTTAGTTGATCCATTATGCTGTTTTGCATCTCCTTAAAACTTCGTAACGATACTGCATTCAGACCAGCTGGCTGATTACTTATTTGTACATTTGTATCACATGCAGTGTCGTTCACTGGAACATTTTCTTCACATGAAACATCAGATTGAACAGTTACATTAAATGAAAGATCATGTAAATGAATGTGATCTTTTCATAAAAGATTACCAATCAATGCACCTGTTTCAGTTCCAGAGAGCGTTCTAGATGAGGCTCTGAAACGCTTGAATTTTCATCTTCTATACTAGCGAGGTCGCTTCGTTCAGCGTTAAGCTTTATGTTACTATCTTCCTGTATAGTCATTTTAGCAGTCTTTCCCATTCTCACCATAACAAAATTGTGAGTCAAAATACATTAAAAAAATTTCGAATAAACTATGATCTGAAAATGCACGTACTTGGTAATAGTATTTACCATTTATTTTCATATGCATCAATGTGTCTACAACAATGTAGCTTGTCTTAGCCATTATATGTAAAACGTTACAACAGCAGCCATATTGTGCACAGTGAACATTAACTGTTTATGATAACATAATTTAGCAAAGAAAATTTTGTTCTGTAACCGCAATGGACGCATGTTATGTATTGTATGCACCACGAATGTAAGGAAACGATGGCTGTTGTCCTTACCTCAAATAGGGATGGGTTAATGTCTTCAGTATGGTTCCTGTTTATGTCGCGATTAGATTCCTCTCTCTGCAATCTTGATTTTTTTCCCATGCTTTTGTTATTTGATAAAATTTTACCCCCCTTACAGAGTGGAAGATGCAATATAGAAAACAGATAAGACAGTTATACGTCCAGTCGCGGTCTCGCCATTGTAATCCCTTTTGCCCCGTGGTTTCAGATTTTAAATATTGATCGTAAAGAATAAGGTAAGCAAATACAGGACGTGCAACTATATCAATCATGGGAGTTGTAACGAAATCGGCGTAACTAGTAACCGTCGGTCTGTCGTTAATAAGAAGAAGCACAACCGTGAGAAAAAAATTTTAAAAAAATTAACGCCTGGCATTGTAATAAAAAGATTCTTCAAAAATAACATCCGACTTTGTATCGTAAAGTTACGGTGAAAGTATGTCCCTGTATTGATCATGCGGTATGTATTGGCAGCTGATCAATGGCATCAGCGTATTAAGATGACCAACGTAATTCAAACTCTGCACCAAACTGCTGAAAAAAACATTTAGAAAACAGTTTATGACGAGGAATATTTAACTGTGTTAAGTTATTGCCATATGCATCTCACTAAGGTTGTAATTATCATAAGATATAAATTGAATAAATGAGACCGCATTCTGTCTAATGTGCAGTCAGGAGGAGCGCGAGAAGAAGAAAGAGTAGTAGCTGCTGTGGCGCCAGCATTTATTCTTTAAACAAAATACAACTGAGAAATTAACATCATGTTATCTCTGGATTTTCGTAGCTATCATGGTTATTCTGCAGTGTTCTATTACTTTCTTTACATAAAATAGCGTTAACTTTAGTTATAGTGCCCTGTTTTCCTTTTTTTCTAATACATAAACACATATTCGTTTGCATTTATAAGAGCGACTTGCTTCACAAACAACAACTTCTCTTCCCCTGCACGATAAATATGATTTGCCTCTAAAGATTATGTATATTACGATATTTCTTTCCCACGTACCTAGACACACTTTCGTTCTTTGCAGTGCTCTTCGATATTATTTACAGTACTAGAATCAGAATCTATCTTCTGAAGGCCTAAACCAATCAAAAAAACCAAATAGTGCACTTTCGGCCATTTTAAAACAACAGACAGGTGCTATCCTTATGCTGACACTTATTGCTGCAAGAAAGAGGTATGTCCGGGACTATTTTGATTCTCGCTCCAATAACAAACGCAGTGTTGGTTGTCTGCTCTGTTTATTTAATTCAGGTAACTCCATAAAGATCTAGTTATAACACCCAAAGATGCGCACTCACAAGTTATAAGTGACGCATGCTCCACTCATTTTACTGAAAGTGGACTTATCTAGTTTTTGCACCAAATCCCCCAATTACAATCTGTAGTTACGTGTTAATAGTTTTATTACCATGTATGGTGCCCTAGGGGAAACAGGTGTTTTTAATTTTATATCACTGGCAGTGATGTAATAGGTTTCAGTCCATTGGGGTGAGCCATGTTTCATTCATAATTGATTTACATTCATAACACTGTGAATTCTATGCATGTTAATCAACATTTAACGCTTGTAGTAAGTAAGTTCACTCGTAGGAGGGATCAAGACGTCTACTTTTATATCAAACCTTTCTCTTTCCTGGTGGCAGTTGTGCAGGTGATATTTTCAGTAGTTTGGCTGGAGCCGTGATGAGCCAGGCTAGGCAGAGAGGGTCAGAGTAGTGACTCGCTGTGCAGTTGGTCCACCACTAGGAGTTTCGGCTCGCCTTTCAGAGTAGAAAGTGAGGGAGACGAGGCGAAATGTCTGCTCGTGGCAGGTACAATGCCACAGCCGAAGCGTCGTAGGAGACACACTCTGGCAGTTTTTCGCGTGAAGGGTCCAGGCCTCCATACAACAAAGTCTTATAATGTGCCACGGCGAGCACCTGTACTAGTGTAAAATCTTGGTTTTCACAAGCTTTGGAATCTGGTCAAAACACATTTCAAAAATACTTTGTTTTTCGCCAACACCTTGCCTTCTTGGAACACAATAGATATGGAAGTCCTCCACAGATACTGACCTCTTCTTTATGCGGGGGCGAACATCCTCTAGTCTAAAAAGTCGTAAGATGGCTCCTCATTAATTAATTTTAAAAAATAGCTGAAATGGAGAAGTCAGGACACCATTTCCAAGAAATTCGGATATGAAGACTAGCGTATTGGCCGAAGTGAAAAACTTAACTGAAGAGTGAGAGTGAAGCTCGGAATTGTTTCGGAACTCTGTTGATGAATGTTGGACAATTGGTTAACGAAGTAAAACTTTTGCTAAGTGAGGACTTGGTTATTTTGTTAACAACAATATCGCTGTTCAGTATTTTGCAGAAGCTTTTTCAGTGGTGTACGGAATTTTGCACAGACTCGCAGAGATCAGAGAGAAGTCTGCTTCGGTAGAGAGTAATTGCTGTGCGTATTAGAGCACTCTGCAGATTCTGCAGAGAACATTTTGTCTGTAGAGGTTGAAGAGAGCACTCGGTCTGGGGATTCTGAAGAAGGATGTTCACAGAGTCAGTAGCTGATGTGTTGAAGACTACAACAAATCATGGCGCTCGCAGTTTTCCACACTACTGAGAGAAGAATACGGTGCGAAATTACCGCTTAGGCGAACAGGGTTTACCACTTACCGAGCTTTTGTAGGCGTCTTAGCAGGATCAAGGAGCTTCTGCAAATCTTCGTGACTGAAGACTCTTCCATAACCCAATCAGTGATGTCATGTGCATGTTGCAGTTCTACATTGTTTTGGCGCAGACAGGCAATCACTGTGCATCCACTGCAGATTTGTTTATCCTGTAACTCACTTGTAAGATGACGGTTCTGTCCCAGTCACCTAAACTATGCGGTTTTTGGCAGCTAATTTAAGTGCTGGATTAGAATTAACCCATGTTAATAATTGCCAACAATCGTTATACATTGAAGATCTGCATGTGGCGCAGTACAAGTCTTTTGCCTATTGATGGCGTCGTACAGTGGGTCTTTTCCGCCTGACTGAAATTAAAGTTCCACAAAAATTACTGTCCTTGCCGTGAGCGGGCGTTTCTGAGGCGGAGTTAACTTTACACAGTGATGTACGTCACTGTACCGCTAAGTGGTTCCTCTGGCGTCGTTGGGGACTAGACTGACTGGACCCCGAAGAGTAACTGTGGAGTAACTGCCGAGTAACTGGATCTTCCGCTACAGACTGACATTCTACACTCCTGGAAATTGAAATAAGAACACCTTGAATTCATTGTCCCAGGAAGGGGAAACTTTATTGCCACATTCCTGGGGTCAAATACATCACATGATCACACTGACAGAACCACAGGCACATAGACACAGGCAACACAGCATGCACAATGTCGGCACTAGTACAGTGTATATACACCTTTCGCAGCAATGCAGGCTGCTATTCTCCCATGGAGACGATCGTAGAGATGCTGGATGTAGTCCTGTGGAACGGCTTGCCATGCCATTTCCACCTGGCGCCTCAGTTGGACCAGCGTTCGTGCTGGACGTGCAGACCGCGTGAGACGACGCTTCATCCAGTCCCAAACATGCTCAATGGGGGACAGATCCGAAGATCTTGCTGGCCAGGGTAGTTGACTTACACCTTCTAGAGCACGTTGGGTGGCACGGGATACATGCCGACGTGCATTGTCCTGTTGGAACAGCAAGTTCCCTTGCCGGTCTAGGAATGGTAGAACGATGGGTTCGATGACGGTTTGGATGTACCGTGCACTATTCAGTGTCCCCTCGACGATCACCAGTGGTGTACGGCCAGTGTAGGAGATCGCTCCCCACACCATGATGCCGGGTGTGGCCCTGTGTGCCTCGGTCGTATGCAGTCCTGATTGTGGCGCTCACCTGCACGGCGCCAAACACGCATACGACCATCATTGGCACCAAGGCAGAAGCGACTCTCATCGCTGAAGACGACACGTCTCCATTCGTCCCTCCATTCACGCCTGTCGCGACACCACTGGAGGCGGGCTGCACGATGTTGGGGCGTGAGCGGAAGACGGCCTAACGGTGCGCGGGACCGTAGCCCAGCTTCATGGAGACGGTTGCGAATGGTCCTCGCCGATACCCCAGGAGCAACAGCGTCCCTAATTTGCTGGGAAGTGGCGGTGCGGTCCCCTACGGCACTGCGTAGGATCCTACGGTCTTGGCGTGCATCCGTGCGTCGCTGCGGTCCGGTCCCAGGTCGACGGGCACGTGCACCTTCCGCCGACCACTGGCGACAACGTCGATGTACTGTGGAGACCTCACGCCCCACGTGTTGAGCAATTCGGCGGTACGTCCACCCGGCCTCCCGCATGGCCACTATACGCCCTCGCTCAAAGTCCGTCAACTGCACATACGGTTCACGTCCACGCTGTCGCGGCATGCTACCAGTGTTAAAGACTGCGATGGAGCTCCGTATGCCACGGCAAACTGGCTGACACTGACGGCGGCGGTGCACAAATGCTGCGCAGCTAGCGCCATTCGACGGCCAACACCGCGGTTCCTGGTGTGTCCGCTGTGCCGTGCGTGTGATCATTGCTTGTACAGCCCTCTCGCAGTGTCCGGAGCAAGTATGGTGGGTCTGACACACCGGTGTCAATGTGTTCTTTTTTCCATTTCCAGGAGTGTATATGCAGTCGAGTCTCACCCCATGGCAGTGCTGCTGCCCAGGGGGCATAGGCCTGGCGCCGCTCGGGGTTCGACGGCGCCTGTTGCAACAGCGACCAATGGTGGAGCGCAGCTGCACCTGCGCTGCCAACTTCGGAGTCTTCGACGATGGCAGCCCTCTGTGTGGTGGCTGTTGTGCAACCATACCACAATAGGGGCTAACGTGGACCAGTCTTCCACTTCATAGTGAGGTGCTCCACCCTGTTGATTGTTTTGTACCGTATGTAACGCACATGTCTCATATTTGCGCTAGGGTCACACCCGTCCTGTTTACGTTGAGCTGCAGTTTCATTAAAAAAATGTAAGTCCACGGGGAGCAATGTGACTATCGGCTAGTCTAAGAGATGCGGATGGTTCTGGAATACGAATGAGTGTGTCAAAAGTTCAATTGACCCCTCACAGGCGGTAGGAAGAAAAATGGCTCTGAGCACTATGCGACTTAACTTCTGAGGTCATCAGTTGCCTAGAACTTAGAACTAATTAAACCTAACCAACCTAAGGACATCACACACATCCATGCCCGAGGCAGGATTCGAACCTGCGACCGTAGCGGTCGCTCGGTTCCAGACTATAGCGCCTAGAACCGCACGACCATTCCGGCCGGCCGTGGTAGGAAGACAGCATGGACATCCTTCTCTTCGGGACTGAAGATGTAAACTTTCGGTACTGTTACAAATAAACGTGTTTTCCCCCATAAACATCAGTGTACTAACTTTCACTTGAAGTTAGTTTACTTCGCTTATTTTCTTTTACTTATGTCATACGGTATTATATTTTGGGGTACCTCTTCCAACTCTCAAAGGATATTTTTGTCTCAGAAACGGGCAGTTGGGGCAATAAGTGGTGTAATTTTGTGAACTTCTTGTCGACCCCTGTTTGCTAGTCTGGGTATTCTGACTCTGGCCTCTCAATATACATTGTTGTGGCCACATGTAGTAAGCGTTGCTTCACACAGTGGAGAATGGCGAAACAGAGGCACGCTGGTAACTGAGGCGTTGCGAAGTAGGCAGGCACAGATAGCCTTGCTGACAGCAGTAGTCTACAACAGGCTGACGCAAGGACGCACACAGACCGAGCGCCGAGCGAAGCGTGGAGAGTGCTGAGTAAGGGGAAGTGAGGCTAGCACGCTAAGTTACGCCGCATACTGTGGGAGTAATAACAAAAAGCTACCACCGAGCGTAAAAAACGTCCTCCTGCCGGATATAAATAGTGGGGCGCAGGCAGCAACAGACAGAAGCCATTAGGAAGCAGTTCGGATCTGAGGACGGACGTGATCTGTGTCGGAATGTTCAATCTTCGTAGGTGACGATTCCGGAAGTCTGTTCCAGCTCGCAGGAGTCATCGGTTCGTCGCCAGATGTAAACTTCAGCTCTGGAGGTCGGCCCGAGTTCAGTCGACACCACGGCTGACTAACTACAGCGAGAACTTCCAGCGGGACCGGCCACAGCGCGGTCTTGGTCACAGGCGCCACCGGGGACTGACGCCCAGACTTCACGGCAACCCAGGCCCACGGCGCGTGGTCCGTCCATGACGAGACCTCGTGGACATCGTGACTGAAGGCTTCCCAGCCGCCGGTGCAGCAGGCGTCGGCAGCTGACCTCACGGCGACGCGGCTCCGTGGAAGTGCCGATACTGGGGCGCCGAGCGGCGACGAGTTCATCCCAACGACAGGGCATCCTGGCTCCAGCGGAGCATTAGTGGCCTGAGGCTGCCGAGTGCGATCAGCAGCGCACCTTGCGCGCATTGTCGGACAATCTACACAGCAGCAGCCAGGCGGAGGGATCCGCAGGGCTGGGCAGCGACGACGAGGGAGAAATTGTAAACAAAGTTCAATAAATAATTGTAAAACTTCACGCCGTCTCAGTCTTTGGTGCAGCCACTGTGTCTGCTGCTAACAAGTGGTGCAGAAGTCGTAACAACATATATTACTGTCGGTTCTTCTTAACGATATGAGCTTATTCTCAAGAATTAGCAGCTTTCACTCAGTTAATACTAGGCAGAAATCGAATATGCATTTGGATCGCACTTCCTTAACTCTCGTGCAGAAAGGCGTGCGGTATACTGTTGCATCCATTTTCAGTACGCTACCACAAGAATTCAAAAATCTTAGGAGTCCACGCGCTTTCAAATCAAAAGTGAAGATTTTCCTCATGGGTCACTCCTCCTTTTCTGTCCAGGAGTTCCTTGAAAAATTAAGCTGATTCCTGTTATATTGTTGATTGCGTTTACTTAAACTAATGGCTTGCCTTTTTTGGTTCATAAACATTTTATTTTATCTGTTATTACGTTTTTGTTGCAATTTCATGTACTGACACGTTCCATGACCTTGGAGATGTGCTCCTTGTTGTGGCGTAACAAGCCAGTTACGCCACACAGAGAAGGGAGCCGAAAGGCACGCATACACACACGCCGACTGGCGTCAAGTATGGAACAGGATACGTTATGACTGCTATCAAGAAAATACGTAGCTTTGGAATATACTTAACTTTATTCTTTGTTGGTTTACAACGTTCTTCTGGAGACATTTATACGATAACTCTCAAACTAGGTAAGGCTAATGGCGCCTTGCTAGGTCGTAGCCATGGACTTAGCAGAAGGCTATTCTAACTGTCTCTCGGCAAATGAGAGGAAGGCTTCGTCCGTATGGTCGCTAGCAATGTCGTCGTACAACTGGGGTCAAGTGCTCGTCCGTATCTCGAGACCTGCCTTGTGGTGGCGCTCGGTCTGCGATCACACAGTGGCGACACGCGGGTCCGACATGTACTAAATGGACCGCGGCCGAGGTAAGCTACCACCTAGCAAGTGTGGTGTCTGGCGGTGACACCACACTCCTCAATTTGGTCCTACGAAACTATACGTGTAAATAAATAAATAAAATAAAAAGTCTGTTTTCAGTAGGTCATAATGCTTCTTTTTATAATTCTGGAACAGAATCATTGGACCATGACAGTTTTTCTGATCCGTAACTAAATGCAACGCACTTTGTGGTTTGTAATGTGATTTGTCTGTGGTTTGTGAGTAATCTGGTAATTTGTTCTCAAACCAAAACATAAATGAACGTCGTATGTATAATTTACTGTATAGAGGAAATTGATAATGACCAAGCTACTAGAAAGTGGTTGTCCTCAAATGATGTAAAGGAGTTTTCTGCTTGGAGATGAGCAAGTAGCGCTAACTCCCTCGGTTCCGTTCTTAATTGATATTTCACTTTCGATAACGTCTAACGTTGATCATCTTTGGTTATATCGTGGCCTAATGCTTCACGGTGTGGGTTCCATACCACTTTTTTTTGTCCTGGTTGGCGTAGTTCCACCCATGGAGGGTTTACTTTATCATTCATAGCGATCTCTCGTTTCCCGTCGCTAACCTTTCAAAATATCGGTGGTTGACCAGGACGCTATCTCGCTGCAGCGTCCACTTCTTGTATTTATTGAAATCCCTTCCACCAACCTCTTAGGCCAACAGTTCTCCCCTAAAAGGCATATGTGCCCTCATCTTTAGTTGTGTCCACTACAGTAGTGCGCTGGCTCATAATCTAACACATTTTTAGTTTCAATCCTTAATGTCAACCCACAGAAACACCTACAAAATCTCATCTTCATTGGAAATTCGTCTCTATTAATTCTTTCAGTTATTTTTCACATTTTTGCTGCACATGTTGTTATGCTTTCTACAACAGTTTTAAGTATCCTAGCCTGTGTTTCTAACACCTGTAAACAATGAAACTCCATTTGATAGTTTGCGTGCTTGTCTGCCTGGGATAATGCTGTAGTAGTATGGCAAAGCCACCATCACCACACACTGCATTGTTGCCAAATTTATTCAAGATGGCCGATCCAAGAAGGCAGTCATAGACGTGGCAATATCGCACTCATGTCATGGCAAGAACTTCTAATTTTGATGGGAAAATAGGTCAATTGGGCTACCTTGACTAAGCTAACTCCACCTGCTCCCTTTACCTGAGCCCCTCCCCACTCTCTATTCCTCTCCCTTTCACCATCTGGAAATTGGTGGGAAAAGGACCCATTCTGTGCCAGCCTGCTAGATAGGATGGATGTAAGTCTTGCATTGCGGTATATTGTTTATTTAAACAATTTGAGTTGTCATTCAAAAAAATGTTCAAATGTGTGTGAAATCTTATGGGACTTAACTGCTAAGGTCATCAGTCCTAAGTTTACACACTACTTAACCTAAATTATCCTAAGGACAAACACACACTTCCATGCCCGAGGGAGGACTCGAACCTCCGCCGAGACCAGCCCCACAGTCCATGACTGCAGCACCATAGACCGCTCGGCTAATCCCGCGCGGCTGAGTTGTCATTGATCAAACACAAGAGAGTAGATACATCCAGCAAGTTCATCTTGAGGTCTGGTGTAAAACAGAGTTAGTTCACAGCACCACCACCAAAGGGCGCTGTTGACCCTCTCCCCTCCCCTAACCCACCCCTCTCATGATGCAATCCAACATGGCAGTCCGAGGAGAAAATGGCGGGAAATTCGCACAGACTGTGGTCAGCTTTCTGAGAGGATGGATGTAATTGTTCACTGTGTACTATGTCTTCAAGGGATGAGATGTCTGTGCTGGAAAAGGAACAGTTTAATTGATACATTAGCTGTAATCACACAGTGGAGCACCTGTATGAAACTTGGAAAGCAGTGATATTTGGTGAATGTATGAAGAAGACGAAAACGCTTCATCAAATAATGAAGATGCAGCAAGATGAGTCTAGGTTACACTTTGCAACTCATGCTGATAAATTCGTGTGCTGTAACTGTAGATCATTCAATAAAAGTTCAGTCAGTCTTCCAAAGTGCAAGAGGCATGAAGTTCACCCACTCCAATGCAAGCGTTCGTGGCACTGGATGTGGTGGCTGCAGGGTAGCCATGTGCTAAGCACTTCCTGTTACCCTGGAAATACCCACAGCTCTCTGTCTCATCCCTAAGGCACGAATACTCCTAGGTGTTGAACACGAACTGCTTAGGAAGTTATTAAATCTAATGTTTAAGTAATATGCAGAATATTGCCATTTATACCACTACACTTTAACATTGACTCTAAAAAGATAGTGCCAAACTTGCGAAACCTCCCTGAGACACTTTTTGTGCATTTGTGAGAAATAAGACACCCTTCCCTTATTTTTGGGCACAGGCTAGTTCTGGAGTTATTAAATATAATTGAATATGTCTCTAATCAAACTTTCAAAAAGATCGCTGCTCAGTAATTTTTTAATTTTGCAATGTATATCGCTACACTTGAAGACTGACTCTAAAAAGATCACGGCACACTTGTGAAACATCTCAGTCTTCATCCAGCCGTCCTCCCTGAGACATTTCGAGCGCTTTTGTGCGATATAGATTCTGGAACCGATATCAACAGCAGTATATGATTTTACATGCCAAAACGACGATGTTTGGAAGTCTAAGAAAATGTCTCTGTGACTCTAAACAGGATGCCCATGACTTTTCGAGTTTCAGCTGCTTGTCTGAAGAAACTGCCAGAGAGAGAAAAATTTCTTAGTCCTCCAGCTGCTGTAGTCTCAACACTTTTCTGAGAGGGCTTAATTTATATTTGCTGCTGGAGCCATGGATGTTAAGGCTCTTATTTTTTTATTTTTCTTACTTCTCGAAGCACACTAGTGTCTAAGCACAGGCAGGAAAATCATAGAAATTACATATCTAAAAGTTCCTGACGTATTTCGTGTCCCACAACAGATTATGAAAAAAAAAAAATCGAGGTATTGGCTTACAGATGGGTGGAATTTTCGCTGACTTTTCGATGTCCTAGAACTGCCGGCAAGGAGATGTTTTAAGGCCACAATGGAAGATGGGGCGCAGCATCCCACTTTTGTAACCCAGAGGAGGCTGGTATGCTTGGATTTGTCTCTGAACACTCGAACAAAGAAGACATCACTTGACTCTCAGGTTTTACTGAACTTTCTGTAGATACATGGGCCAAGTCTTGTTCAGACATGTCTGTAGAAGCTCCTATGCACCAGGCAAGGGATGTCTGGTAACTTTCCGATGTCATGAACTTTCTGTGAATAGAGCATTCTGATTGGTTCTTAATAAATTTCCCCCAAATTTCTGCTGCCAGTGTGGAAGCACTGTCTGCCACTTTCTGCAGATGGACAAATTACTAGAATTTCAGCATCAATCTATTTTGAACAGATCGGAAACCATACAGCAGCCATACTGCACTTACAATTAAACCATATAAAAGTGTCCTAGTGGTCTACAGCTCTTGAAATATGGAAACTACCGCCAAAGACACTTTCTCAATTACACTGCTTTGCTACTGTCGAGGAAAGTTTGAATTTTTCGGCGTGAAACCGATCTCCAGCCAGGCTATATCACCACAAACGATTGTACCGCCATACTATATCGACGGCGTAAACACAATTCGTATCCTGCACCATACAGAATATCACTTCTGCATCCTGTATATAGCTAGGAACCACCAGACAGACCCCAAAAAACATAAGCACATGCACCATATATATTGACAGCACTAGATATTTCCCACAAGGTCGACGGCCATTCACCGTGGCCAATAATCATAAGGCAACTGCCCCCAAGTGCGCTGGTCAGATGCGTGATCAGAGCACCCTCCGTGGACAGCGGTCACTCTTTGAACTGGTATATAAAAGCTGGGCTAGTTCCCCTGGCACAAAGATGTCCGCTAACGGTATTGTTTAGCCGGCCGGTGTGGCCGTGCGGTTCTAGGCGCTTCAGTCTGGAACCGCGTGACCGCTACGGTCGCAGGTTCGAATCCTGCCTCGGGCATGGATGTGTGTGATGTCCTTAGGTTAGCTAGGTTTAAGTAGTTCTAAGTTCTAGGGGACTGATGACCACAGATGTTAAGCCCCATAGTGCTCAGAACCATTTGAACCATTTTAACGGTATTGTTTCTGATCTGGCCCATCTTTTACCGTGGTTTCTGCAACGAATTGTGATCATCTCCAGACTCTGGGATTACGAGAACATCTATTTACACATGGACTACCAGAATATCTTACTATTTACATGACAGTTCTCGATATCAGCCATGTAGCAGTATACTACCAGTTGCTTGTACAGTATAATTCTGAAGGTAAAGAGTGGGGATTCCATCTCTAGGAACCCAACACTTTAGCGAGGTGCAGCCTGTTGGGATGTGATGCAAAGATCTTTATGTCAAAACTTGAAAATAGAGGAAACTAGTAGCTCAACACGTATTTTTTAACGAATACTGATGTCAATGATATAAGACATTCTAGATCAACCTCGCACTTTGCAATCTCAACTAAAGTATTCTCATATCTCGAGAACCAGCAAATGTCTTTTCCAACTGTTTTTCACCATCAATATGCACACAACACACATCACAATCGACGTTCTCTCGACCAAATAAACTTGGGAAATGTGCAGAATGGCAGTCAAGCAGTCAACCGGTCAAGTTAAACAGGAGTGAGTAACTAACTGTCCACCCCAAACACTCACACATGTTGAACATTCTCGCATTTCCACGGGAAATATTAACAACATATGCAATCATGTAGGTTGACCAACACATGCTGAGTATTAGTTCGCTATTCAGCCGTCTAGAGGGCGACACATTTAGATCAGCTGCATTATTGTACCCCAGCCTCTTGAGTTTGGGCGGCTCAAGACGACGGATCCCGCCATAAGCCGGAAATGTCAATTGTTCTGGCCACAGGCTACCTCCGCCACGCGCTCCCCCACGCCAGGCAGAATCGTCCTATGAAACGAGACACATATTTATCACTGTAATTACAATTAAATATTACGATTGCAGCCTGAATCTGATGACATTCGTCAATGAGAAAAGTATTGGAAATACCGCCTCCCGACGGAAAAAAAAATTGGTTTAAATGGCTATGAGCACTATGGGACTTAACTTCTGAGGTCATCAGTCCCCTAGATCTTAGAACTACTTACATCTAACTAATCTAAGGACATCACACACGTCCATGACCGAGGCAGGATTCGAACCTGCGAACGTAGCGGTCGCGCGGTTCCAGACTGTAGAGCCTGGAACCGCTCGACCACTCCGGCCGGCGCCTTCTGATGACTGTGGCTCTGGAAACACATACTTATAAGCCCGATCACAGTGAATATACCACACATCCCTTATAAGTATAATATTTAGCCAATAACGGAATGCTCGTGACACGAAACAATATTGAATGAAAATCCGCGTGCATGGACATGTCTCATTTGTTTCTCTTGTGAGTGGTAGCAGAGTACCTTAGGAAGAGATACGTAATCGTCTAATAAGTGACAAGCTATTAAAAACACGATCGCAACGCCTATGTTATTGTCACCCTGCATAAAAACGGTCTTGATCTTACCGGTGGACACAAGTATCATTGGCGATACCCATGTTAAAATCTATACGAGCTTTATAAACCAAGGTCTGAATGAAGTGGTCTTCCACCCAAATACTGCGACATCGAATACCGACAGTGATCGCCAGGGTGTGTATTAACAGACCGAAAGTGCGTGTGCCTGTCACTAGCGGTGAAAGTTCGTAATAAAATCACCGTTTTCACCGAATATAGAAATTGATTCGACTAAGGAACGTGGTATTAAGCCGATATTTGCAACTCCCTCATGCAGACGCTAGATATTTCTCGTGCTAATAAATAATATTTCTTACACATTCTATCTCAATGCTACGTCAGGGGTTCTGTGACATATCCAGTGGGTTATAGGCATGGTTGACTGAGAATGATCACATACGGTAGGTGGTGTGCTATGTGACGAATCACTTAAATAAAATCCAATGCTAGGTTGAGGTTGTAAGAAATGTACAAAATCTAATGACTAACACAATGGCTTTTGAGATTTATAGTGTTATGCTTTCTGGATTGATATGCCGTCTGTCATTTGGAATCAAGTCTCTCCATTCAACCATATATCTGCGTTGGATCCCATGGAGTTGTCCTTTAACGATTACAGTCACTAGTGAACCATTTTCGTGGCACTCTCTTATCTCAAAACGATTCACCTTTTTCGACCCTAGTTGCTAAGGACCTTATATAGCAAAACTCCAAAACGGTTTTAGACAGTCCTTACGCATCATGCAACAGTTTCTCAGTCTCTGTGCCATCCTCCCTGCAGCTTTGATCATTTGATCATCCTAATTTAAGTCGGAACTCATCAGAAGTCGAAGCGCACTATGTTTAAGACCTTTTGCAACCAGTAGAGAAACGCTGTGAGCTGAGATAACGCAACAGAACTTTGTTTTGATCACTCAGTGGAAATGGGAGCATGTTGTAAGGCCAATGGGAGCATGTTGTAAGGCCAATGCCAAACATAGCTTTCTCCTGCAACTCGAGGTAGTAGAATAGACAATACAAACAGCTCCAGGAACTGGAAGAAGGATGAAGCTTTTGCTAGTGATCTGCAGTACAGCTCCAAACTACATACAAGTACCACAGCCCGAAGGAGATCTGCATCCCTCAAGGTGCATCCACATGTGTCACCCAAACATTCACTTTATTATCGTTATTTTGTACCATCCAACAGAGAAAATACAAACTATAAAAGCTCTGCTAACATTATCTGACAGAGAAGTCAATAAGATATTGCCGCATCTCCCTCTCCTGATATATTGTGAAATAAATACCGTCCATGCACTGGCATCGAGCATATGTGGCGATTGTATTAACGTATACAGGTATTAATCCGTTGAAGCAGATGGCCAGTGATCGAAGTCGCTTGCAGAGACCACTCTAAAGTTTCATCACCTGTAGTATAGGATGACCATACCCCACAGACTATCAGTTGCAAGAGAGGGTGCCAGTGTTGTTGTTTAACACATAGTTTTTATCTTCTGTAACACATCCAAACAGTGTACGACTACAGGTTTGTATACTGCCATACATTTTGTTTTTTTCCACCATGACTTCGAGGTCTTTGTCAGGTTTTAAAGTGATATTAAAACGTTTTGATCCATTGGCTGTCACAGAAAACTACAAAGCATGGAGTAAATTATGAAGCTGTTCGCACAATACACAGGATTGTTGGAATAAAAGACAGAGGCAGTGCTTCATATTGACAAAAATGTGGAAGACATCACAACATATGGAAACTGGAAGAGTTTGCGAGACTGTGGAGCGTTTCCAAACAGCTGTCCAAAGGTCATTGATTTACCTATATATTTAATCTCATCTTTCACAGTGGTGGGGTAGCAGATGTTTTGATGTTCCATTTCGATTGATTCCTCAAAATGCAGTCATGTTTCTTTTAAAGAAAAAAAACATACAGCAACTGTTTGTGAGGTATTTGTTAGCTGGCACTGTAAGGTTATGATTGGTGAGAATACAGAGAAGCACATTGTAAATACTGTTTGTTAGGATTTAAAACACCTAAACAGTCCTGCACAGGGTCAAACACATGACCCATCCTGTAGTTGTATATTGCAGTTTCCCAACAGATAATATAATGCTCTTTAGCTAAGGACACACAGCAGCCTGACGTCCAACCAGCCTGCAACATGAGTCGGCTGCCGGGTTTCACCACACTGGCCAGTGTATGAGACAAATCTGCAAATAGTGGTATGCTTAGGTTTGCACTAGTCCTCCCCAAACAAAAGCGCACTTCCTGTTACGTGGGAAATACCCCAACCTTCCTTCCTTGTAGCATACTGGTAACACCTCGTCGAGCTCGCAGCAGACCTGTACCTACAGCACAGGTGATGAAACTTTGCACTGTTCGGTGCAAGTGACTTCGAAGACAACTTCGATCACTGGACACTTGACAATGGATCAATACGTGTACATTTAATAGGATCGTGACATATGCTCGATGCCAGCACACAGGCAGTGTCTGTTTCCCGATATACTGAAAGAGAGAGATGCAGTATTATCTTATCAAATTCTCTATCAAATGACTACTGCTTAGTGCTCAATCAGTGACATCGCAAATTGTTTAAATAAACAATATAACACAATGCATACAAAATAAAAACTTATGTCTGTCCTGTCCAGAGCCAAGGACAGACTGAGTCCTTTTCCTGCCAGTTTGCAGATGGGGTATGGTAGGAGAGGGGAAGTGGGGATGGTGTAGTGGAGGAGAGGGATTGGACTTAGGATAGTGGAGGTAGCCCAACTGACCTATTATCTGGCCAAAATTTGAGCTTTCCGACACGACGTCAGTGCCGTGCTGCCACATCTATGGCCGCCATCTTGGGTGTGCAATCCTGAAGAAATTTTTTGACAGTGTAGAGCATGGTGGCGACAGCTTTACTCTACTACTTGGGGTTCTTAATTTCACTTTTATCGCATATATATCTTTGTTAATAATGACTCCCAAACACATTGCCAGAAAGAAATGCATGACCCTCAAGAGCTGTGTTCTCTGGCAATACAGTGCAATATAAGGTCCAATCAAGAAGTTCCCATTCGAAGGCCATAAAGTCCAGAACCGATATGCCAAACAGGCAAAATCACTGAGGGCTTAGAGGTAATCATTTCACCTACACACCAGGTTGAAGATACCAGTTTGGTAAAACATTGTGTCCTGCTGCGTGAAGAAGTTCGTAACTGCCTGCTGCACATTGTCATCTGATGGGACAAAACTCACAATCACATGGGGGCTCTTGGGGGCGAGGCGGTTGTGAATATAACTTTTTATGCACAGTGGAAATACGTTCTTCTACACTACAAAACAAGGATTCGAGCAAAAAATGTTGTAAAGTTCACCCAAAAGTATAGGAAAAAAGTATAAGTCGTCAGTAAATTCCGGGACATACCCATTACCACATCTGGGCTTGGTGTCGAAAATCGCGCCACTTTGCACGTAACGCCCTCAAACTGAAACATTTTGATCGCCCCATTTATATGCATGCTGAGGGGTTGCAGTGTTCGTGAGTTATTCACCATGGTCATTGACGATCAGATGGCGCTCAGGAGATCTGCCTATGCACTCTCAGGTTTGAGTCTGCAGGCAGTCGCTCCACTGAGTCTAGAGGTGACCAGTGTTAGCAACATTCATTCTAGGGTACAACCACGGTTGAACAGCTTCAGCCATTTGAATGCAGCGTGGGCCAGTGGGAAGCTGGATGGACTTATCAATGGATTCTGTACATTTTGGCCACAGTGCATCGCTGCTTTCAACAGTGATCTGTGGATCATTCTCACACCTGCAGGCTAGGTTCTGGATGTCCGTGTAGCACAGACGTGCATCAAGATCAACGCAGCAGTGGTCAACCGAACATCTTCCAGGGACGAAATCTGGGCACATGTTGCACCTGCTGTGTGATCAGGGACCTTTGAGAACAGTCTGCTAGTAGGAGGATTAAGATTACCAGTGACTCGGGCCATACTTCCACTGACACCACGACAGCATTAAGCATGGTTACTCTGGTGTCGTGACAGACTCAACTCTCAGTGATGAAAGTAGCTTCTGTGTTCATGTGAGTGATGGAGGTACACGTGTATGGCGTAGAGCTGGTGAGCTCCCTATTGCATTCGCCCACAGCAGACAGGTCCCATCACAAGCTTCATCAAGGTGGAAGGGGGACTGTGCCATGCTGTGGCTCACATTGGTGCTGTTTGTAGGTTTCCATCCTCTGCTGGAGGCCAGATCATATAATTTAGTTGACATGGTTGCTGTTGTTTGTCTTCTTCTCATGTTGACTGGCGCCACTTGGTTTCGCAAACGTTGCCTGTCTGCAAGTGGCAGCAGCGGAGGTTATCGATATGTAGTAACTGTGGCCCTATCTTTGGGGCGACATCGTTGTTGTTCCGGGTCGCATCAGTGTGCAGTTCCGTTGGGGACTCATGAGTAGCCAGGTCTGCACAGTGTGAGAACACGCTGGGACTGCTGGCGGCGCGCATGGACTGCCAGATCGAGGGCCTTTGGTCACTATGGTGCACAACCTCGTCGTAAACTGGATCCTGCAAGTTTTAAGTCGAGTGCGTTGGGATTCAAGCAGGGAAACCTCCTCCATTGTGAGATCTTGGAATTCTCCAGTGACTTGGGTTTGTGTTGCTGCTCGTAGTGTTGCCAAGACGAAGAGAAGCGAGTGGAAAGCTTGGGGATTGTGGATCTGATTAACTTTCCTGGATGTCTAATTACTATTTATTGCGTTCAGTTTGTCAGTATATGCTAAGTTCAACCAGCGGTATTTTTCCTGCCTTGTGGCCACTAACGCCCCAGTTACCTGCCCTGGGGGTTAGTGTATGTAACGGCAGTGTATGTTTTCTCGCCTTTCCGCTGCTGTCCACTGAGGGGTGCAGTTTTGACAGCTTTCTTGATTATAGGTTGGTTAGCGATTCTTCTACTCTGGTGGTAGTGATTCCTTTCTCATTCCGGGCGCTCTAAGCACAGTATTCTGTGGGCAGAGTCCAGACCACCGGTTCTGGCTTTGGCGTATTTTTACATCTTTGGTTCAAATGGCTCTGAGCACTATGGGACTCAACATCTGAGGTCATCAGTCCCCTAGAACTTAGAACTACTTAAACCTAACTAACCTAAGGACATCACAC
The DNA here is from genome assembly GCF_023864345.2 of Schistocerca serialis cubense. NCBI lineage: Eukaryota > Metazoa > Arthropoda > Insecta > Orthoptera > Acrididae > Schistocerca > Schistocerca serialis. The sequence continues at coordinate 258,910,703 of NC_064644.1, read as the reverse complement.
ACATCCATGCCCGAGGCAGGATTCGAACCTGCGACCGTAGCAGTCGCGCGGTTCCGGACTGACGCGCCTAGAACCGCTTGGCCACCGCGGCCGGCTTACATCTTTGCATTTGGTTTATTGGACGTCAGGTAGCCTCAGCAAGATTACCATTGGTCATTCGTTAGACTGCCACTAGTCTGAGTTACCATCTTGTAAAGTGAATGCAACTCTTGGCTGCCTAACTCACTCGCGAAGGTGCTTTTTTGCCGGACCTACTCAGAGGTTGATTCCTGGTGCGCTGTCTGTGACTGGCCTTTGTGTATAATTATTTTCTTTGCTGTTTTATTGTGTGTTTCCAAATTTTTTTATATAATTGCCATTCTTGGCATCACAGCAGGTTTAAATGACTGTGCTATCAAGTTAACCATCATTTTGTCTCACGTGTTTGGTGATCAGTTGTGATCAGTTGCTTGCCCTTTTAAATTAACCTTTGCTGTTGTATTTGCTGTTTTACTGTATGTTTTTTAAAATTTTTATATAATTGCCATTCTTGGCGTTACAGCAGGTTTAAATGGTTGTGCTACCAAGTTTACCGTCATTTTGTCTCACCCATTTGGTGATCAGTTTCCTGTCTTTTTAAATTAACCTTGCTATTGCATTGCTGTTTTACAGTATGTTTGTTAATATTTTTTTAATAATTGCCGTTCTTGGCCTTAAAGGCCTTCAGCTGTGACTGTGGTTACTTGCCTTAAAATTCTAATTGGAATCACATTGGCTTGTTTTTAAAACATTATTTGCTGTGTCTGTATTTTATGCTCATTTGGTAAACTGTAACGCACTAAAATCACTATTAATTACACAGTTGTTTATTCCTTCATTAATAACGTGTGATATCTTTATTTATTGCTGAGTCTGGAATTACCATTTTAAAATAAATGTGTGAATTGCAAAGGAGAACCAACAGTAACTGATTACGGCCCCATCCACAATCGTAACCGAATCCTACCTTCCTTGACTACCAGGTTTCAGGGACATCAGTCATCGGTTACAACTCGCGGTCATATTAGCTGTTTCTCCATGGTGAAGAGACCAGTGCCCGCTACGTTGCACTGGCTGTTATCCCTGTGCTACTGTCATTTCTTCGACAGGAAGGTGTGTTTTTTCAGCAGGACAATGCGTATCCACATACAGTTGCTATGATGCAAAGTGCCCTTCGTGGTGCAGAACAACTACACTGGCCAGTAAGATCACCAGATCGCTCGCCAATAGAATACTTATGGGATGTGATGAACCGGGAAGTTACTTGTTCTCTAGGTCCTGCAAGAACCATTGCCGAACTGCAAAAAAATGTGCAAGATGCTTCGGACAACCGATAGCAGGATGCCATGTGGCATGATCAGTGATCATTTGCATGTAAGAATACAAGCCTGCGTGGCTGCTACAGTGGTCGTGTACTGTGTTTTGATGTGAGAGTTTAGGCATACTTTTCTGTGACATGTGTGTTTTATTTAGTGTGAATTTGTTACTACGTACTCCAATAAGGAACTACCTGTCTCCTGACTCGTACATAAAATGACCTTGTACTTGAGTGTGTTGCTTTTTCCGGAAATGCATTCAGAAGACTCCAAGACTTTACTATCTCAGAGTCTGTCAGGTCTTGTCCAATTACTCCAATAAGTAATCAGTGCGTTTTCCCTAAATTAGTGGTGAAATGCCATTTCTGATTGTCTGCGCAACTTTCTAACCATATACCTCTTATCATCTTCATCCTCTGTAAAAATGACTTAGTTATCAGCAAAATGCAAAGTGAATAGCTTGTCATCATTTATAGACTAGAACTCAGATACAACGTATAACTTATTAGGAGTATTCCGCTGAACTGCAGACCCGTATCACTAACGTCGATTTACAGTAGGATTTTGAAACATATACTGTGTTCGAACATTATGGATTATCTCGAAGAAACCGATTTATAGACAAATAGCACCGATTCAGAAAATATCCTACTTGAGAGACACAAATAGCTCTTTCTTCTTAGGAAGTAATGAGTGCTATCGTCAGGCGATGGCAAATTGATTCCATACCTTTAGATTTGCTGAAGGCTTTCGACACTGTTCCTCCTAGTGATTTCTAATCAAATTGCCTATGTATGGAGAATCGCCTCAGTGGCGTGAGTGGACTCGGAATTACTTATCAGAACGGTCATGGTTCGTAGTACTGACCGAAAGTCGTCGAATAAAACAGAAGTAATGTCTGACGTTCCCCAAGGAAGTGCTATAAGCCCTCTGCTGCTCATGGTCTACATAAACGACATAGGAGACAATCTGAGTAGCCCTCTTACAGTGTTTGCAGATGATGCTTTCATTTACCTCCTTGCAAAGTCATCATATGATCAAAAGCAATTGCAAAATAATTTAGACAAGAAATCTGTACGGTGCAAGAAGTGCCATTTGATTCTAAATAATGAAAAATGTGAAGTCATCCGCATGAGTGCTAAAACGAATCTGCTAAGTTCCGGTTTCTGGATGGAACACATGAATCAAAAGGCTGTAAATTCGTTTAAATACCGGGTGATCAAAAAGTCATAAAAATTTGAAAACTTAATAAACCACGGAATATTGTAGATAGAGAGGTAAAAATTGACACACATGCTTGGAATGACATGGGGTTTTATTAGAACAAAAAAAAAAAGAAAACGAAGTTCTCAAAATGTCCGACAGATGGCGCTGGACAGCAAAACGTCAGTGACTGCGCATGGCAATCGTCATGCTTGGCCTCCCAGGTCCCCTGAATTCAGTCCGTGCCATTGTTGGCTTTGGGTTCAAATGGCTCTGAGCGCTATGCGAATTAACTTCTGAGGTGATCAGTCGCCTAGAACTTAGAACTAATTAAACCTAACTAACCTAAGGACAACACACACATTCATGCCCGGGGCAGGATTCGAACCTGCGACCGTAGCGGTCGCTCGGTTCCAGACTGTAGCGCCTAGAACCGCACGGCCCCGCCGGCCGGCTATTGGCTTTGGGGTTACCTGTAGTCGCAAGTGGATTGTAATCGACCGACATCTCTAGGGATGCTGAAAGGCAACATCTGACGCCAATGCCTCACCATAACTCCAGACATGCTTCACAGTGCTGTTCACAACATTATTCCTCGGCTGCAGCTATTGTTGAGGAATGATGGTGGACATATTGAGCATTTCCTGTAAAGAACATCATCTTTGCTTTGTCTTACTTTGTTATGCTAATTGTTGCTATTCTGATCAGGTGAAGCACCACTTGTCGGACATTATTTTAACTTTTGTATTTTTTTGGTTCTAATAAAACCCCATGTCATTCCAAGCATGTGTGTCAATTTGTACCTCTCTATCTACATTATTCCGTGTTTTATTCAGTTTTCAAATTTATACTGACTTTTTGATCACCCAGTACTTAGGAATTGCAATTACGAATAACATAAATTGGGAAGATCAAATAGATAATGAAGTGGGTAATGCAAACTAAAGACAGCGATATACTAACGGAACACATAGACAGAGCAACAGATCTACTAAATAGACTGGATCGACGATGCTTGTCCGCCCTGTTCTGGACTACTGCTGTAGGGTGTGGGATTCGCATCAGATAGGACTGTCGAAAGAAGTCGATAAAGTTCAAAGAAGGGCAGATCGTTTTGCATGACCGCCCGAGAGTGCCACAGATATGATACGTGAATTGGGTTGGCAATCATAAAAACAAAGGCGTTTTTCGTGGGGAAGCATCTGCCCGTGAAATTTTAATTACCAACTTTCTCCTCCGATTGCGAAAATATACATAAAGAGAAATGATCATCGTCAGAAAATAAGAGAAATCGGAGCACGGATAGAAGTAAGTGCTCGTTTTTCCTGCTGGTCGTTCGAGAGTGGAACGGTAAAGATACGTTGAAGATGGTTCGATGAACCTCTCCCAGGCACTTAATTGTGAATTGCAGACAATTATACAGATGTGAGTTTTTAACTGTTTACATTGTCACGATCCCGTAGCAACAGCTATAACCCTGCAACAGTGGAGGGGGTGCCAGGCAGCGACACGGTAGCGGTGCCGGAGTCGCGCCCAGCCAGATGCGCTCGCGCTCTGGGGCGAGGGAGCGAGCGCTGTGATGCAAATGCGTGGAGTGGCGGCGTGAGTCAGCAGCCACTGCCTCTGCTGCACCTGCAGCCAGAGCGGGCACGCGCCACGCTTTGTCCGCCCGCCGGCTGCAATCAGCGATCGCTGACAAAGGCCCGTGCTGCGCCGCGCGTCCCTTCCCGCTAAACACTCGCGGCGCGTGGCGCCCGCCGCCGGCTCTGAGGCAGCTGTGTGGGCTCTGCTGGCCGGCGAGCCTACTGCAGACGGCCCTGGAGCCACTGGTGTGTGTGATGCCCACACGTCTCGCTAATCCGGCGTCGCAGCGTGTCAGGCGATTGTTGAGGACCACACCATCAACAAGAAAGCGGACTGAAGTGACAGGGGGACTTCCGGAGTGTTAATAACGTCGCAGACTTAATTAATTCGATACATTTTACTCTCCAGTAGGAAGTGTTTGTATTACATATGGTTTTAAGGAAGGAACAAAGAACACTATACGTGTCAGAAAACTGCCGTGACAGTGGTCACTGGAGCTGTAATCTCCTTAGTGATTAGGACAGCTAACATTTCTGTTCAAACTGCTTCTTAAGTAGTCAACTCGGGTCGTCTCTGCTGGTGTGCCTAGGTTCACTGAACAAATGTCAGTGCACAGACTCGATAACGATGAAATGGTTCAAATGACTCTGAGCACTATGGGACTTAACATCTGAGGTCATCAGTCCCATAGAACTTAGAACTACTTAAACCTAACTAACCTAAGGACATCACACCCATCCATACCCGAGGCAGGATTCGAACCTGAGACCGTAGCGGTCGCGCGGTTCCAGACTGAAGTGCCTAGAACAGCTCGGCTACACCTGGCATCTATCGTAGCATTTACAACTTGATGAGTGAGTCGGTCCTGTAGCTCGCTCCCTGTGGGGAATTTTCAGCTGCCTGGAGCGTCCGAAGTTCTACATTTACATCTACATGATTACTCTGCAATTCACATTTAAGTGCTTGGCAGAGGGTTCATCGAACCACAATCATACTATCTCCCTACCATTCCACTCCCGAACAGCGCGCGGGAAAAACGAACACCTAAACCTTTCTGTTCGAGCTCTGATTTCTCTTATTTTATTTCGATGATCATTCCTACCTATGTAGGCTGGGCTCAACAAAATATTTTCGCATTCGGAAGAGAAAGTTGGTGACTTCCATCCCAACTCGCGTATCACATCTGCCACACTCTCTCCCCTATTACGTGATAATATAAAACGAGCTGCCTTTTTTTGCACCCTTTCGATGTCCTCCGTCAATCCCAACTGGTAAGGATCCCACACCGCGCAGCAATATTCTAACAGAGGACGAACGAGTGTAGTGTAAGCTGTCTCTTTAGTGGACTTGTTGCATCTTCTAAGTGTCCTGCTAATGAAACGCAACCTTTGGCTCGCCTTCCCCACAATATTGTCTATGTGGTCTTTCCAACTGAAGTGAACAGTGAAAATGGCACTACATTTGTAGGTAGATACAAGAAACTTACACTTTTTATTTTTCTGGAGTGATCCTACAGCTGTAAGTATGGCGAACATTTCGTGGGATCCTGCTCACTGGTCTCGTATAGGTTGCCTAAAGGCTGTTGCATTCTAAGTACGCTATACAACAATTCAAGCAAATAACATTAACAGTTTTATTTCAATAAAGCAGAATGACATACTCAACTTTGTATTTAGAACAAGTGTTGCAAGCGATGGGTGACATGGAAACAGTAATGTTCTTCGCTAGAGACAAAGTCCAAACAAGCAACGTATATGGATCTCTCATAACTGGCATCGTAGCACTCTCTGCTAGACCGTGCTAATACTGTCCAATAATGTCCGGCCGAGGTTGGCAGCAGGGCGCTTATGTTCACTTCGGCTAGATGCCGCTCCTAGCGTGCTGACGTCCTGGTCAGCTCACTATTTGCTGATGTCGTCTCACCGCCTTCTCTGGTCTTGCGTTCTTCTTCTTCATTCCGGTTCTTGTGGTTACGCCAGAACACTGGTGTACCTGAAGGGGGTATCAACTGAAATTTTAGCCGGCCTTCCGCATCTTATTTTAATGGACTCTGGCAAACAAGCGTCAGGTATCAGATCTGTTATTGCCCAAACGGTACTGACATTTGAACAACTGACTACAGTACTGACTCAGATAGAAGCATATTCACATTCAGGGCTACTGCGTGCTTTCATATAGCTGACATATTCATCCCAAGAGAATCGACAACTGAACTAATACTTAAAACAATTCTCATTTATTCTTCAGTCTCAGTTGCACATTTTAAATTTTCGATTTCTCTGGATCTTTTTCCGTTGGGCAGCAACCCGGCTTGTCTCTGTCAGAACCTCCATGAGATTCTTGTGTACTTTCTCGGACGAAGGAGCCTATCGATCTGCTCTCGTTCTTGGACATCATTTGTTGTACAGACCCTTTAAGTCAGTTCTTAACACTCTAACCCTGAGATTCTACAATAGCCGAATCAGTCCTTTTGGAAGAGGTGCCTTTGGTCTATCGAGCACTTGTATCAGCTGCAGCAAAGCTGTAAATGGAGACAGGAATGGTCATAGCAGTACCAGGCTGCCCATCGTTCCATGGCTGGGCAGGATAAGTTGCCTGCCTTGGTGTGGAGGCTGCCTCTCATCGAGCATCTGTTTCCTGGTCCTGGTAGGCATGTTTGTGTAGCGATGGTGAAAGCCTCTGGGGAGATTAACAGACCTACAGTAAAACTCTGTCCCCTCAGAAAGTACTAAAAAAGTGATTTGGGCCCTCTCATTTGTGTGGTGGTACAGAAGGAATGCCTGTTACCAATTTTTGTTTTTCCTTTTCTCCAGCAAACACATCTTAACTGACAAACTCAACTTAAGAAAGTAAATTATTCCTTATGGAATGACTGTTCTCAGTATGAATTTCTTAACTAACTTATTGGCTCATGTGTCCACGAGTATAGTGCCTCTATTGTTGCACGTGGCTTAATATTGTGTACAGTTGCCTTATGGTCAGGAGTGCATGTTTCAGAGATCTGCAAGTAAACAGTTGTGTACACACATGTTAAAAGACATCTACAATAGCCTCACTCGTACTTCACACAAAAACGAAAGAAAGGAACTGTACTCATTAGCAGAACTTGAAAAACTTCTGTGCAAGACGGGGTGATATATTGGCCCGTTCTAGGATGTCTAAGTGTTCATCAAACCAGTAATGTATAATGATAATTACGAATGTTCCCTTCGCAATGTTCTCTTGAAAATGGTTGAGATGTAATTGCTGGCAGTGATCGGTGATAATGATTCATCCTTACACACTGTGCCATAGCTGCGAGTAGTACAGCTTCCCTTGTGTACATTTTGGACGGTCCATGTTGATACACCAACTACCCGTGTGATCATGGGCACACCTCAACACAGTGGTTCCTTTCTTTGATTGTGCCGTCTCTATGTCGACTTATGTTTGTTTCTGATGTTTCTTATTCCGTACAATCCCCTGGCGCTTACACAACACTTCACTGTCATGAGTTACATCTGTGGTGGAAGATCACACAACCGCCTGATACCAGTTCTACCACCTCCAGCGCTCCAAAGCGACCACTGTGCTCTTTTAAAGAGGTGGATAATACTTTGTGCGGTGAGAATCGTTCTGTTTGTGGCTACCGTCACTGCAGAGGTTGTGCCAAACCCATCATTTCGAGATGACCGTAGGCCTCCTCCAGGAAATGAACAGCAGTACCAGTGGTAAACATGAGACGGAGTCAAGTAAAAAAAGAACACCTGCCACAATGGAACCATGGAATTGTTCCATTTGCTACGCTAGTATTACTCCTACTCTAAGGAAAGGGAAATTTTGTCAAAATTCAATGAAGGCACAGTTGGCCGATGAAATCTGGGGCCACTGTCAGAGTGTGGTGGCCGATCGGTTCTAGGCGCTTCAATTTGGAACTGCGCGACTGCTACGGTCGCAGGTTCGAATCCTGCCTCGGGCATGGATGTGTGTGATGTCCTTAGGTTAGTTAGGTTTAAGGACTGATGACCTCAGATGACCTCAGATGTTAAGTCCCATAGTGTTCAGAGCCATTTGAACCATTTGTATGGTAAAAGTCAACAGCCAGCGGGCCAGGCAAGGTAAGCTTGGCACTCGTGGGCACGGAGCTGCAACGGTAGTATTGCATGCACAATTGTTTTGAATGGAGCAACAACGAGACTGAAAACTGCAGCGTTGCTTTAAGTTATTGCAATGTATGAGGCGGGGCACCATGCCAGAGCCAAGAGTGGTGATTTGTAAGTAGCTGATGTGTGGGAATTTTCCCTGCCATAGTTTCTATGTCAGAAGAGAGGTAAAAACTAATATAAATAGAGGGACTGTTTTAGCTTGGGATATAGTGTCCCAGGTCAGTCGAGAGTTGGGATTGACCCCTTATAGGGGCCAGTATGGCAGCAATGTTATAAGTATTCTGCATGTACAGTACTTGTATCCTGTTTTCTATGTACTTGTTAAGGCTTTATTCCACCTCTGGGGACACAACACCAGGGCGGGATGGAACGGCAGACTGGAACTTGGAGATCGCACGGTCTCCCTGAAAGGGTGCAGTCACATCAGTCTGCAGCAGGTCCAGGTGGGGCTCAGTTCCACTTGAGTCTACGGGCCACATTCTCTTTCTCCCACCTGGTGTACCAGGGTACGGGCGAGGAATACGCCGTGGGAGGCGCAGCAGTGCTGCAACAGCGGCAGAGATGGTGGCGGGTGCTGCTATCTGGCAAGCACCGCTAGCAGAAAGTTGCGGCACAGCATCCAGGAGGGCGCTGTCCTTGGAGCAGCAGCGGCCCAATGGCCATGGGTGACCAGTACACCCACCTTCGTCCCGTGGTCGAACAGAACAGGCCAAAGGGGGTGGAGGGCGACGAGGACCAGGAACTGTAGCAGTCCCTGGAATTGCAAGTAGCAGCACGGCTCAAGTCACAACGCATCGGCGGGTAGCGGGAGGCGACCAGGGGAGCGTGGCGGACTTCCAGCGGGGCAGTCTTGATGATGGCAGCAGCAGTGGTGGCATACCAGGAGTCTGCTGAGCCAGCTGGACTCGCGGGACAGCGTGCGGACTGCACACGGACACTATGCTTCACCCATCGAGTACTGTAAATTATCTGAATAAACGGATGTTACCGAATACCGCTGTATCACTCTGCACTGCCCCTTGACAATGTTGAACTTGCTCGGCCTCCTGACAAAATATGGCACGGTGTCTCCCAGCTTCACCTCTGCCATCTGGAGTCCCAGTTCAACACACCAACCCTGCAACATATTTAAAAATAAACACCACACATGTTAAGCCATTTGTCCCACTGGTAGACAAGATGGTCCATTCCTGTTTCTTACAATTCAGTTGGCCACTGATGGATGCACAACAGTTCCCACTGTTGCACTTCCTTGACTGACTGAAACTGACGTGCACGCACGTCTTTCATCAGGTCGCCAAAGACATGAAATGATACGATGAAATAGCCGGTTTGTACCGAAGATGTTGCTGTGTTTCCCAAAAAAATCGCTGAAGTGTAAACTTCGTCTGACTGACATTGTGGGGGTAGGCATTATTGTGCAACAAGATGATTCCATCTGACAGGCCCTTTGACTTTATGTCACATCCCAGTTTCTACAAAGTTTCTTCATAGCACTGCACACTCAGTGTGGTTCCACGTTCGAGGAACTCAACGAGCAGCGGGGCCCTGCAGTTTTAAGGAGGTTATCATGACCTTACTGGAACTTGTGTGAACAGCTTTGGATTTTGTTGGCGTAGGAGATGTGGGATGTTTCCACTGCTGGCTTTGCCATTTGCCCTCAGGCTGTCGAAATGCTATCAAACGAAATCATCCTGTTCCACGATAGTGCCCTCCCCAACACTGTCAATCGGACTAAGACTACACTTCAAGGATTTGGTTAGGAAACAATGCAACATCCTCCCCAGAGCTCGGATCTTTCATCGTGAGTTTTTCACATGTTTGGCTACCTGAGAAAGACATGAGTGGACGTCGCTTTCAGTCGAACGAGGTGGTGCAAGAGCAGGTGCGGTTGTGGATCCGTCAACGGCCGACCGCGTTCTACGCAACAGTAGTTGACCCTCTTGTCCCCCAAAGGGATAACTATCTTAACCTGTGTGGTAATTACTTTTGAATCGAACCATTCCATGGTCCTGTTCTGGCGGATGTTCGGTTTTCATTTGAGTGCCTCTTATACAAAAGCTGCCTCACTGTCTGGAGTTCGGCTATGAATCGGGTCTCTGCGTCTAGTTTTTTGGGATGAGTCTATCTTTAGTTTATGACAGGATGTGACACAATAGTGTTGGTGAGAAACTCAAACCCTTACGTATTATTAGAGAGAGTAAACTTTCAGACTCACTTTGAGGGTGTCTTGTTGCCTTCTTCTAGTAGTGAGATTAACTAACTGGTTCAAAATTTTTGAGTACTTGTAGAACCTAATAGCTATCATACGACGTTTTATATAGTTTGTCGTCGATTCATTTCGATACGTAAACCCAGGTACTGGTCGCTACTACACGAAGTATCAAAGAGTATCAGGATAAAAATGCAGCAGTAGTATGAATCCGAGTTGCCGACCTACGAAGTCTTACTTGACGGTACAGTTATCTGTGATGGCAAAACAACTACTGTTATGGTCAACCTTTTATCTGATGTGTAACCATGCATCTAGCTACCGACAAAGAAGTTCGGCCTGGCATTATTGGACACTCTGATCGTAGTTAAAGCAAGATTCTTTACACACCTTATTCAACGTTGACTCGTCGGCTGCACAGCGTTCTCTGACGTTGACGTAGGAGTGTCAACGTCGTGCTCAAAGTCAATTGATGATGAGACAACGTCACCTAGATTCTGCGCCAAATAAACCTTTTGGGAACGAAACTAGGGATTCTTTCTCACCGTCGGCTCATGTAAAAAACCGACACTGGGCTGATTGAAATTCTAACAAAAGTAGTATAAGTGGTAGTTATTGCAGAGATAGCGAAATCCTGCATCGAGTGACTCTGCAGTCGCAGCCTCGCAAATACCCACAGTGCAACACTGGACGTTTTGCGCGCCAGAGCTGCCACACTGAACAGCGTCAAGCCGCTGTCAGCACCCAAACTTCAGTCAAACTGATGATCTGACGGTCATCTACAACGTGGGTATGGATTTCCAAGTTGTTTTTGGAGATTTCGCATTAACGCTGAAACTTACTGCAAGATCGGCTCTCCGCCTTTAGAGGCGATTTAACGTGGTTTGGTCACTTAAAGTAATCAGTCCATTGCTTTAGAAGATGAAGTAGAAGTCAACGTTAACTATAAACTTACATGAAGCAAATAACACCTTTGTTGTCCCTGCACCAACAAACATCTACGGTCTGGACACGTTTACCAGCTTTGGTTTTTCAACACAGGATTCAGTTAACATCGTACTTAATAATATTTGCTTCAGTCTAATCCGTGTTGTGCACAAAGCTTTGAAGTTCACTTGTATAAAAACCTAATGCTACTCCTTGAATTTTCCGGGTTAGACGCTTGTCTTTTGCTACGAAGGACGAAGTTTAGGCAGAAGTCTATCGAGTACAGGCATCAGATGTTGTAACATCAGTCACGTACAACTAGTGGTGGACCCCAATTAATTCCAATTAAAAACCCTAAGTCCAATCTGCCTGGCCGCATTTACGACAGAAAACGCTTAGCCTGGTAACATACACGTTGCAGTTCAATTTAGTAACTGTTGTGTCACATGTACGTCTGGTGGCACACTAACAATCCATTGTAAACTCGTATTATACACTTAAAGTGAGACATGTGATCTATGGTCGAATAGTGGAGTAGGTCCCCCAGCAGTCTCCCACACTGGCAGTAAGTCGATGGCGACTGCAGGAGCTCGAGCTAAGACTGGCACCGTTTCCGCTCATTTTTGCCACCCCCCTTCTGTCCACTTTCCTATGGGCCTCCCTTGGCTAACTCGCCATTTACTCCATTCCAGCCGGCCGAAGTGGCCGTGCGGTTAAAGGCGCTGCAGTCTGGAACTGCAAGACCGCTACGGTCGCAGGTTCGAATCCTGCCTCGGGCATGGATGTTTGTGATGTCCTTAGGTTAGTTAGGTTTAACTAGTTCTAAGTTCTAGGGGACTAATGACCTCAGCAGTTGAGTCCCATAGTGCTCAGAGCCATTTGAACCAACTCCATTCCAAGGGTACTTCTAAAACTGTTTATCATCAAATCGTCAATGAAGCAGGTGCGGCGATTAAGCTTCTTTGCCTTCAGACTCAAAGTTCATGACAAATGACATCAAGGTTAAATATTCACGAATGGCCCGATTATCAGATCTCTGTGTGGCAATAACATTGACGTCTGCGTCTAAAAGAGAAAGATGTGTCAGTGGAATGATTCAGGTCATACAGGGCTGCAGCTGCAAACGCCGTTCACTGTTGCGCTACGCTAGATTAGCAAAAAACTGAGGAGGAATTGGAAAAATCAACTGGAATATTGTCGGTCTAAGCGAATTACGATGCTAATAAGATATGGAAATGTGTTCCTTTCTTTGGTGAAGCCGATAAAAAACAAAATGAAGTTGGGTTCTCGATAAACAAAAATATTGCAAATGAGGCACTGGCATTAGATGGAAGATTAATGTTTAACGTCTCGTCGACAGCTCGGTCGTTTGAGATGGAGCACAAGCTCGGATTACAAACGGATGGCGAAGGAGGTTAGCCGTGCCCTTTTTCAAAGGAACCATCCCAGCATTTGCCTGGAGCGGTTTAGGCAAGTCTTGGAAAAGCTGAAATTGCAGGGCATGACTGAGATTTCAACCGTAGTCCTCCCAAAAACAAGTCCAGTGTTCTAACCACTGTGCCAGTGGATAGGTGGTATTGGAAGGCCATCTAGCACAATAGCTAGATTTGTTTTAAACGTTTCGTCATGATACAAAATTCAAAGTGTAAAGGTCTATGCCCCCACTTCAAGTCACACAGAGGAAGAGATTGGCTCTCTCTATGAGAGCGTTATCGAAACATGTGAAAAAGGAAGGGACTGCCTCTTTAAATTAGTTATTGGTGATTTTAATGCTGATAGGAAGACACGAACAGGGTTATTCTTATGGGATCGACAAGAGAAATGAGACAATAAAGTGGTTAGCGCAATTTGCAGAATTTATTAAAATGCATATTATGAACACGTTTTTCAAAGAGCATCCTAATAACAAATGGACGTAAAAAATCCAAAACTTTAATGTTAAAAATAAGATACGCTTTCTACTGTCAAATTCTCCTCTTTTTTTAATCGCATTCAATATTGGAAGTGACCACTGACTAGCAAAAGCAAGGATTCAGATAAATATAAACTTCTGAGACTGAAGAGAAATACTATTAATCTCATAATGCATGAAGGAAACAAGGAAAGCGCCCAGTAAGTTCTGAAGCTAAAATTTCGAGAGTCGGCGGGCGAAGACACAGCAAAGAGATTTGCTTCATCTCCAAAAGGAGTTTCTAACTGAAGTAGTAACGAGATTAAACTCAGAAAATTTAGTGACAAAACTAGAAATTTACTTAAACTGAGAATAGAAGCTAAACTTCAATTGGGTCATGACATGACAGAGTGTTTCGAGCTGTGTTAAACCTTGAAGAAATAAATGGAGGCCGATTTAAAGAAAACAGTGAGGCCATTGCAAGATAAAATTTAGAGAACAGAGATACACTCACGCTCATAAATTAAGGATCATTGCAGAATGTGGTGCCATAAAACGTGGCACTACACAAAACTGGCGCTAATACCATAGGCACATAGGGAACACACACGACACAAATCTGTAAGTCCCCGGTATTGGTGGTAAGTTGAGAAAACCTCCCTGAAACACATGTGCTACAAAACGCCACTGTTCCCTGCGCATGTACCCCGACATCAATGTGGGATATGATCACCATGCACACGTACACAGGCAACACAACGGGTTGGCATACTCTGGATCAGGTGGCCGAGCAACTACTGGGGTATAGCCTCCCATTCTTGCACCAGTGCCTGTCTGAGTTCCTGAAGTGTCCTAGGGGTTTGAAGACGTGCAGGGATACGTCGACAGAGAGCATCCCAGACGTGATCGATGGGGTTTAGGTCGGGAGAATAGGCAGGCCACTCCATTCGCCTGATCTCTTCTGTTTCAAGGTACTCCTCCACAGTGGCAGCTCGGTGGGGCCGTGCGTTACCATACATCAAGAGGAAGGTGGGGCCCACTGCACCCCTGAAAAGGGGAAAATGACGTCCCGATATACCTGACCTGTTACAGTTCCTCTGTCAAAGACATGTAGGGGTGTACGTGCACCAATCATAATACCACCCCACACCATCAAACCACAACCTGCATACAGGTCCCTTTCAAGGACATTAAGGGACTGGTATTTGGTTCCTGATTCACGTCAGATGAAAAAACGACGACAATCATTGTTCGAACTATACCTGGACTCGTCCGTGAACATAACCTGGGACTACTGTTCCAATGTCCATGTACTGTGTTCTTGACACTAGGCTTTACGGGCTCTCCTGTGACAAGGGATGACTGGAATGCACCTTGCAGGTCTCCAGGCGAATAAACCATGTCTGTTCAGTCGTCTGTAGACTATGTGTTTGGAGACAACTGTTCCTGTGGCTGCGGTAAGGTACCAAGCAAGGCTACCTGCAGTACTCCGTGGCCGTCTGCGGGCACTGATGGTGAGATATCGGTCTTCTTGTGGTGTTGCACACTGTGGACATCCCGTACTGTAGCGCCTCGACACTTTTCCTGTCTGTTGGAATCGTTGCCATAATCTTGACATCACACTTTGTGGCACACGGAGGGCCCGTGCTTCGACCTGCTGTGTTTAACCAGCCTCCAGTCGCTCTAGTATTCTACCCCTCATAACGTCATCAATATGTGTTCTTTGAGCCAGTTTCACATACAGTCACCATTAGCACGTCTGAAATCGTCTGCACACTTACTCGCTGCACCGTACTCTGACATACACCAACACACATCTGCATATGTGTACTGCTGCCAGCGCCACCGTGTGACGATCGTAGGTCAAATGCACCGTATGGTCATACCTCGAGGTGATTTAAACCCGCAAACCGCCCAGCAGAGCGTTGTTTCACCATGTATCAGCATTATCCTTAATTTATGAGCATGAGTGTACATTGAGAAAAAGTAAACTGAAGTTCATGATTGGCCAGAAGCAGATTAGTGAAATAAATTGAGACAATGGTAGACTTACTGATGAAGAGTCACTTGTATTCAAAACAAAAGCTAATTACTGTATAGAGCCGAGCTGAGACACCTCTATCTGAATTCAGTATAGCTGTTGGAAACCTGTGAAGAGTCAACGAAGCCAGTAAAATATTATTAGAGTTCAGTTATTTATCGACAATGTTTACAAGTTGTCGTTTCCTGCAGCAGCCCCGGCTGTTGATAATGTAGCCGAGTGTTGGATTCTAGCTGACGTCCGCCGAGTCAGCTCAGCGTTTGCACGCCCAGTGGCTTATGTCAGCTACCCTGGCGGTGCGGGGACTCCCGACAAGCGGGGCGGCTTCTGCTCAGCGCGAAATGATAGTCGCGGCCGGCTGCGGACTGCACTCGGTCCCACTCCGAGTTCTACTACGACCGTTGGTGACACATACCCGATGTGGCCGGTGTCGGTAGTCACGTGGTCTGTTGATCTCCTAGCAGGTTCGTGTTGAACATGAACGTAGACTCCAGAGAGACTCTGTTTCTGGCTCCCACACTGAAGTCCGTTATTAGAAGCACACTGCGAGGTAGTGCTGTCGGAAGAAAATCAGTTTCTCCATCGGTAAATGGTAGGCGGTGAGCAGCATGAAATTCTTCTTCTGAAGGCCATCATCTTGAGTACAACTCCAGCTAGTTCATAGATTGTGCTGGAGCATCAAGGACATAGATTCACTACAGCATCGTAATCATGGAATCGAGTGCTATTAATGTGAATGCCTCAATCGCGATGATCAACTCATAACAAGAGCTGGAGAGCTGGAGTGTTAAAAGGGAGGTAATGTGAGGCAATGCTATATTCACTTAACAGGCTGTTAGCTGCTGTGTCGGTCCCTTGCTATGTGCTCTTATGAAATAGATACAGTTCGTTGAACACGCCTTATGAGCTAACCAAAATGCTTGTTCCGCTTCCTTTGCTTTTCCCTCCGCTTTTCTGCTGAATACCTATTCCTTACTCGGCAGGCAGTGTCGTCGACCTGACCCACTTTTGACACAATGGCTCGCTTCTTCCTTCCGTTTCTATCTTTGGCATAACTTTAATTCGCCTGAGGCAATGTGAGTAAGTTTAATAATTTTTTCTAGTATCTACCACTTATTAATCTGTTCCGTAACACATCCCTCCTCTTTGAAAAAATTCGTCCTGAATTTTCCATTTCTTTCACTTATTACTAATTAGTTTACACTTGACTTGCATTTTTAAGAATTTTACGCTGTAACTGTTTCTGAGTTGCTTTTCAATCTAAGTCTTGCACCTTAGGTAGCTTAATTAATCTACTTTGTCATTCCGTTCTGGCTGAATATGCTATTTACACTTTCTACTTACGTTGTATGTGTGTATTGTGTATTGAACTGGGGACATAGAAACGACAGAGAGGCTTCGTCCCCACCGTAGCCCTCAGTGGTACAAAACCCCACAACAGGCTACAGCACACCCACCCCATCGCCGCCCCACACCGAACCCAGGTTTATTGTGCGGTTCGACTGGGTGGATTCGTGCCGGGGCCCGGCACGCCTTCCCGCTTGGGAAGCAGCACGTTAGACCGCACGGCTAGCCGGGTAGGCTTCTACTTACATTACTTATTGCGAGTTCGCTTCCATTCCACACGTATATGGTGGATGGTGGCCCCTTTTGAACGAGAAATCTTCCGCTTTACACAAAAGTTGAGTTACACAAACCAAAATTACGCTTGTCGTTGAAACACTGGAAAAAAATTATTTTGTCTATGTCTCTTGCGATATTATATCACATGTTGCATTATTTGACTGACTAAAAATAAAAAATAAAGTCTTGTGACTAGGGCCTCCGTGGGGTGGGGGAGGGGGGGGGGGTAGACCGTTCGCCGGGTGCAAGGATGCAAGTCTTTCGATTTGACGCCAATTCGGTGACTTGCGCGTCGAATTTGACTGACTGAAACTTGGCCTTTTCTGAAGTTAATAACACGTCTAGGGATTGTAGCAAAGTGGTATCGAAGGTGTCGTTGATAACGGTTAGGTGTTATTTAGGTAATATGTATGGTGATTTCTCCAGCCAATACAACATTGGTCGGGACAGGTTAATTGTTGTCGTGACCGTGATGGTACCTGGAATTTCACATTTAGTGCCATTGATTAACAATCCAGTACCCTGCAATTCTAATTTCGTTACTCCAGTTGATTTACAGAAAGTGACAATTACTGTTTCAGATGTAAATATGGAGGCTGAAACCATTGGCAAGGTGTGTATATTCGCTGGATATTGACGCAGGCATTGAACGTGTGGTCCGGGGCTAGCAACCACACGTGCAAAAACAGATGGATCTGGAACAGCGTATCACCACATGGCCTTCTCTTAATCAACCACATGATGGTGTGCACATCGATCCACAGGCCCGTCCAAGAGGGCTGTGTTGTTACTTCTGTTACTTGTGGTAGACGTTCCCTTTCCATACGTTAGCAAGATGTCAAAACCACAGAAAGCCCATACTTTAACACGATGTCATAAATGACAGAAAATCTAGAAGAAAACAATGATTGGAATATGTCCTACAAAAAACTGAGCACGTTGAGTGTACGCGTAAGTGTTGCTCTGAGAAGACGAGGTTACCATTGTAGACGAATTCGTGGAGGGCTACGCTGAAGACTGAGACTGATGACCTAATAATTTAAAGAAACGTGTGTGAGTGGGGGGGGGGGGGGAAGGGGAGGGTACTGACAGAATTTCTTCCTGACTACCGTCTACTAATAGAACAGGAAGAGAAAAAAACTGCAATTTGGTCCTCTATGCACTATCTGCATAGAGCATACATAGCTGCACTGGAGTGTAGCTATGTATGGAAGTGAAACATGGACGATAACCAGTTTGGACAAGAAGAGAATAAAAGCTTTCGAAATGTGGTGCTACAGAAGAATGCTGAAGATAAGGTGGGTAGATCACGTAACTAATGAGGAGGTATTGAATAGGATTGGGGAGAAGAGAAGTTTGTGGCACAACTTGACTAAAAGAAGGGATCGGTTGGTAGGACATGTTTTGAGGCATCAAGGGATCACAAATTTAGCATTGGAGGGCGGCGTGGAGGGTAAAAATCGTAGAGGGAGATCAAGAGATGAATACACTAAGCAGATTCAGAAGGATGTAGGTTGCAGTAGGTACTGGGAGATGAAGAAACTTGCACAGGATAGAGTAGCATGGAGAGCTGCATCAAACCAGTCTCAGAACTGAAGACCACAACAACAACAACAACATGCACTATCCGCAAAGTATAGATTGTAAGGTTGCTGAGTATTTAAAAACCATGGACTACCATCAAAGATAGTGATAAATAAGCCCTAATACTTCAATGATATGCTGAATGGAAATACGTAATACTCAAGAGATCGAAGTTGGTAATGCTGTCTGATTCGAATATACATGGAAAATGATCACATTCAGCATGCGAGCTAACATCCCAAAGACGTTCGGGCCCACATGCGGTTACTCTTCGTCGAAATGTCTTCGCTCAAACTCGTGTAGGGGTTGAGCCACGCGTGTTGCATTACAAGCCCTAATTTAGGCAGTTGTGACCCTTCCGTTAAATTGCCTGGCTGATGGCAAGTTTGCGGAATACAAAGTTAGGATAACATATAAAAACAATAATAATAATATCGGGGACTAAATTAACGACCCATAAGGCCATACAGTTGCCATTTTGTTAGAATACCATAACGTTTGTTCAGAAAGCAAAAAAATAGCAAAAGTGGTCGTATTTAGAGATACTGTTGCACTCGAGCGCATATCCATTTGACACAGTTCGATCATTCACAATCTCATCGCGAAACACAAGTCCAAACCTCAGCCTCCTTGACTACGCGAAACGTTAGAGCTCACACCAGGAGCACGGCTGCTCACCACTCAGAGACTAAGTCCCGCGATACCATACAACGCGAAATTTTCTAAGTCGTTTCAATTCACTTCCTATCTGCCTAAAGACCGAACTGTCCCGTTTGGTGTCTCGACCAAAACTGCCCTCTGCCCGTCTCCGACACACCGAACGTCTTCGCTCAACTGACTAGTGCACTTCCCTTTCCTGAAGCCGTCATCTGATTGGCTACAGCTTATGCTACATTACTTTACATTCTAGCATATTTTAATAATCAAAGCTAGACCACTCCCACGTTCTAAATAAAGTAACAATAATATCTATTCTTTTACATAAAACCAATACAATTTCCTTCTTAACTTTGAATGTCACGGCCAGTAGCTTTGCACTAATGTGCTTTCTGAAAATAAATAAAGAACAAAAGTAACTATTATGCACTAAACTTTTCAACAAATGTTCTATTATCTAATGATTCAATAAGGTGTCATGCTGTCATCGTTCAGTATGTTTTGTGTGGAGGAAAAGATGATCTGATGCGTAACTGAAAATACTGATAATTTAAATTTACTACATATTTTAAACAAACAGTCACAGAGTTTATATTTACAACGTTTGTCAATTTAATGATGCGCTTCTATATGAAATGTCGATCGTTAAGATCGACCAAAGCGTTCAGATTTTAGCATTCAGGTCTTTGTTGCAAAACTTGTTAATTTCACTTTAACAGTAAATCCTAAACTATTATAGATATGATCAAAATTCAAATTTTATTGGGATCCTTATCAAATAGAATTAACGGAATACATCGAGAAAGGTCAAAGGAGAGCAGCACGTTTTGCATTATCGAGAAATAGGGGAGAGAGTGTCATGGACATGATATAGGATTTGAGGTGGACATCATTAAAACAAAGGCCTTTTTTCGTTGCAGCGGGATCTTCTCATGGAATTTCAATGACCGACTTTGTACTCCGAATACGAAAATATTTTGCTGACGCTAACCTATGTAGGGAGAAACGACTATCATAATAAAATAAGGGAAATAAGAACTCGCACGGAAAGATGTATGTGTTGTTTTTTTCCGCGAGCTGTTCGAGAGTGGAACAATAGAGAATTATTGTGAAAGTGATTCGATGAATACTCTGGCGGATACTTAAATGTGATTTGCAGAGTATCCATGTAGACGTACATGTAAATAAGTAAACCAGACTACAGTTTTAATAATCTGAGGATACGATAGAGGAATCGTAGTCCAAAAGGAACTGAAACGGTGTTGTTGCCTATCCCTTATGTTATTCAATCTATACGTTGAGCAAGCATTATAGGAAACCAGGCAACAGTAGTGAAAGGGGATAAATTTTCGTGGAGAAGAAAAAAAACTTTAAGGTTTGCTGATATTTTGTAATTCTGCCAGAGACTCCAAAAGACTTGGAAGTAATGTCTTGAAAAGAGATTATAAAGTGAACATCAACAAAGATGAAACAAGTGTATTGGATAGTAATCGAATTAAATCAGGAGATGCAGAGGAAATTAGATTAAGAAATGAAAAACTAAAAGTAGTAGATGAATTTTTCCATTTGGTCAGTAAAATTTGCTGATGATGGCTGAAGTATAGGGGATGTAATATGCAGACTGACAATAGCACAAAAAGAATTTCTGAAGAAGAGAAATTTGTTAACACCTAAAATCAAAGTAAACGTTAGCAAATCTGTTCTAAAGATTTCTGTCTGGAGTGTAGCCTTTTATGTAAGTGAAACGTGGAAAATAAGCGGTTCAGACAGAAGAAAACAGAAGCTTTTCAAATGTGGTTCTAAGTATAATGTTGGAGATTAGATAGAGATCGAATAAGAAATGAGGAGGTACTGCCTTGTATTGTGGAAAGACCCAAATTTACGTCACAACCTGACTAAAAGAATAGATCAGTTGTCAGGAGACATCCTGAGGCATCAAGAAGTAGCCTGTTGGGTACAAGAAGGAATTGTAGGGGGTAAACATTATAGAGGGGGACCAAGGTATAAGCACAGTAAGTAGGTTCAAATGGATGTGGTTTACGCTAGTATCCGGACACCTGGCTGCAAATGAGTTACAAGTTCGTGGCGCCCTCCATCAGTAATACTGGAATGCAGTATGGTGTTGGCTCACCCTTAGCCTTGATGACAATTTCCACTCTCGCAGGCATACGTTCAATCGGGTGCTGGAAGGTTTCTTGGGGAATGGGAGCCCATTCTTAACGGAGTGCTGCACTGAGGAGAGGTATCGATGTCGGTCGGTGAGGCCTGGCACGGAGTCGGCGTTCCAAAACATCCCAAAGGTATTCTATACAATTCAGGTCAGGACTCTGTGCAGGCCAGTCCATTACAGGGATGTTATTGCCGTGTAACCACTCCGCCACAGGCCGTGCATTATGAACAGGTGCTCGATCGTGTTTAAAGATGCAATCGCCACCCTCGAATTGCTCTTCAGCAGTGGGAAGCAAGAAGGTCTTAAAACATCAATATAGGCCCGTGCTGTGATAGTGCCACGCAAAACAACAAGGAGTGCAAGCCGCCTCCATGAAAAACACGACCACACAATAACACCACCGTCTCCGAATTTTACTGTTGGCCCTACACGCGCTGGAAGATGACGTTCACCGGGCATTCGCCATACCCACACCATGCCATCGGATCGCCACATAGTGCACAGCAATTCGTCACTCCACACAACGTTTTTCCAATGTTCAATCGTCCAATGTTTACACTCCTTACACAAAACTAGGCGTCGTTTGGCATTTACAGGTGTGATGTGTGGCTTATGAGCAGCTGCTCGACCATGAAATCCAAGTTTTCTCACCTCCCGCCTAACTGTCATAGTACTTGCAATGGATCCTGACGCAGTTTGGAATTCTTGTGTGATGGTCTGGGTAGATGTCTACCTACTACACTTTACGACCCTCTTCAACTGTCGGCGGTCTCTGTCAGTCAATAGACGAGGTCGGCCTGTACGCTTTTGTGCTGTACGTGTCACTTCACGTTTCCACTTCACTCACACATCGGAAACAGTGGACCTAGGGATGTTTAGGAGTGTGGAAATCTCGCATACAGACTTCGTCACGAGTGACACCCAATCACTGACCACGTTCGAAGTCCGTGAGTTCCGCGGAGCGCCCCTTTCTTCTCTCTCACGATGTCTAATGACTACTGAGGTCGCTGATATAGAGTACGTGGCAGCGCTTTGCACCTTATATGAAAAACGCATGTTTTGGGGGGTATCCGGATACTTTTGATCACATAGTGTATTAAGAGATGAAGAGACTTGTGCGGAATAGTCTAGCAATAATTGCGGAATCAAACCAGTCTTCGAACTGATGATGACGTTAACAACAACAACAGCAACAAGAACAACAGAAGTACGTTGTCCGTTTCTTTCACCGGCGTCAAAGTCTTACACCCAGCGAGAAGAGCTTAGTCACTTTCTTACGTTACGACTTTCCCCTCGTAGTGTTAGTCCTCATCCGAAAGTGTTTTACACTTCGTTGACAAATTCTTGAGCTGTGGCGATAAGCTGTAACCCAACCTTACACTCCTCGTAATCCGAAAGTGACTTTTCTGACCTTTCACTTACATTAATGCCCCATGGGTTGTGTAGATAGTGTAGTTTAGAGTTGTGCACGACTTAAGCAAATAAAAATCTGAAAAAAAGTGTCGTTATTTAAGCTTTGAATCAAAGTGTATCGTTGATTATAACGTGGAGTGTACTGAATATCACACAGACGTGCTATCAGTACTTTTTGAAAGATATAACCGCCATTTAACTGTAGAACAGGTTTTATTCCGCAATCTAGATTTCGGCCTTAGGCCATTTACAAGTGTCAAAAATCATTAAGACTTGAGTGGAACACAAACTACCGTCAAAACATATGTCTTCGGTTATATAAACCAATTTTCTCAAAAGTGTATGCGGAAAGATTGTGTAACAGCCTAATGTACTGGCAATTACCGTGACTTATTCACTTGATATGGTTGTGGAAAAAAATAAATAGGTTTAAACCTCGCTACAATGTGTCTATGCAGACCGTTATTAATAGTTCCTAGGGAAGAATTAAAGACTAATAGTTTAAAAAAAATTTCATTTGTTTCTCATATCTATGGCATATAAATATTTATAATATGGGATAGCCTTTTCGGACACTACGTGTGTTGTCACGAAATCTGGTGAGAAAAACTGTAACTATCTGTAGTGAGTTCAAGTTTCTCAATTAATAGCAACGCTGAGAGTAAAGTTAGATGATATATACGCCAGCAAGTGATACTAGTGTATTGGAAACATCAAAGGAAAAATGAAACATAACTTCAAAGGTCCAAGACCGTCCACATACAGAGGAAAGGTAATCTAGAACCACTTAAGAGTATCGATAACTTTTACTGACATCATGAAATTGCAAGGATTTTATTGGTTCTCGTGGGGCAGGATATTACATCCTGGAGAGCACGTGACCGTTTATTGTACCTCTCGTGGAAGGGCATTACGTCACGTGTGCTTTGACCACGGCATGGAGGAGTGCTGACAGGTATTAAGCTGGTCGTTTCAGTGAGAAGCATTTCTTGTCTTGCCCGACGATGATATCGATAGCCGTCAGGTGCAGAACAGCAGAAAAAATTACAAATTTTGTTTCTATGTAAGAACTGAATCACAAATCTAAAACAATAAAATTGCTTATTTGTTCATTCAGTTGCGAGTATTGCACACTTGGGACAATGCTGCATCTGCGCATGTTGAAAGATCATTTAGTGTAATTGTATTTGTAGCCGTAATCTTTTACTACTTTCGAAAATAACAACGTTTTGGGTATTGAATCTGTCTGTTGCAAAACTCAATTTAGCTGCATTTTCAACCACGTACACACATGAAGTTGTGAGAACCCATTATTTATTTTCTTGCTACGCTGTGTAATGTAATGGCAAGGTTCCACATTTGTAAGTTGCATATGGTATGCAATAAAGAGTTTATATACAGCTAAAAAACAACCGATTCTTTAAAAAAATCGACCCTCCATATATACAACAGCTTCAAATGTCCGATTACTTAACACATGAATTGACGTTTTAAATGTTTGACGTTAAGCAAATAATTGCGGAAATGTTGAAAAAGATTTGAAATTATGCTTAATGTTTGTTGGAAGTCGCTAACTGTTATCATTATCAAATACTGGATGAATGCAGTGTGGCTAATTTGGGCTTTGTTTCAAGCAAAAACTACTTTTTCAAGCGTCTCAATCTGTATGTCATGTCTCCTGGACTACGTGCTGCACAGTGATATAACTTTGCAAGTACATTCAGCGAAGTACGTCGATACTGCCTACAAAATATGTTCCGCATAGATTAGTAGTAAAGAGGTAATAAATTAAAACGTCATGCCTGATGATGATGATGATGAAGTTTTACTGCATGAACAAGGAGAACGTAGTTATTGGTAAATATTATTTTGTGTGTGTGGGGGGGGGGGGGGGAGGGGGCAGGGGGTACTAGCGAGAAAAAGTTATGCTTCTAGTTTGTTGGTAGTCGCTAAGTGCTCTCGTACTCAAATACTGGATGAATTAAGTCTGGCAAGGAATCCCTTGAGTGTGAGGTCGCAAAAGGCCAATGATGTTTATGGCATTCGACGTCCCACATATTGTCTACCAGGCAAACACAGTAATGGCTACCAATAGTAACAGGGGGCGGGTCTGGAAGTATCCAATGGGGAGCGCAGCATGAAGCTACAGATAGTCAGTGCTACAGTACTAGTGATGTTGATAACAAAGCAATGACAGCGATAAAAAATGGTTCAAAATGGACTATGGAACTTAACATCTGAGGTCATCAGTCCCCTAGGACTTAGAACTACTTAAACCTAACTAATCTAAGGACATCACACACATCCATGCAGGATTCGAACCTGCGACAGTAGCAGCCGCGCTGTTCCGGACTGAAGCGCCTAGAACCGCTCGGCCACAGCGGCCGGCGCAACGATAAAAAAGCAAACATTGCATTATATCTACAATAACAGTTGCCGAAGTCGATATTTCGTCAGGCAGGTATCCAAGGAATTTCGCAGAGTGGGAAAGAAGTGGCAGATGAAATAGTAGCGTTTCTGCAAGATGAGTCAGTGGAATGTTTGGTGTTCTATACGCTTGACTGTGCGGACAAAGTACATGAGGAGTACAATGATGAAGATATGTAACACTGAAACAGGTGTCGAGTCGTGTACTTCCTCATTCTTGTCGGACAGGGAGCCACAGATTTCGTCTCCAGTGAAACGCAGTAAAGGACAATCGTTGTCCAAGGAGTGGGTACTAAACATAATTACGTACATGGAAGATCATCTGCAGCATAGTAAAAGAAAAAAAGCAATCACGAACAGATTCGAGTAAGTCCGCAGCCATATGGCCGTTTAGGCATAAGAAAAACTACGGATATTCAAGGAAGGACAAGGCGCACTTGTTACAAAAACTGATGTTTGTGCGTTTCAATGATGCTCGATACAATTCACAGTATGTGAATGATAGTGACCACATCAAACTGCGCGCGACATAGATTAATTATGATGATGATTTTTGTATCCCGCCTGAAAGGCGGCGTGTAGGTCTGCTTCTGTAATCTGACAAATAGGCCGAATGAAAGGAAGCGAGTAGGAGCAGGTGAGGTAAAGCACGTCGGTACTGCAAGTAAAGTAAAAGAGGTTTTTTATAGGTGTATGAACATCTGCAACTGATTACGTATCTTTGTACACATGAGCACCTAGTTGTGCAGCCAAAGCCCAGATGAGATAGTCTCAATAGCAAGCTAAGCTAAAGCGATGGTTCTGCGATGAGCTGCCTTACAGCTGGTCTATTCTGTTGCTGAATACTGTGCCCCAGTGTGGATCAACAGCACACATGAGAGAAAAATTGACGTGGAGCTAAATACAGCAATGAGTACAATAACAGGCTGCATCAAATCTACTCCTCTATTCCGGTTACCACTTCCAAGCAACATTGCGCCCCCAGACCTCCGAGGACAGAATGGCCTCCTCAAGAAATACCAAAAATTACTTAAAATCCCCGAGCTTCCAATACACTCTGACGTTCCTGCACTCCGAATGAACCGATTAAAATCTAGGCACCCATCTGTCCTACTGGCAGAATCGCTACAGGCGGCTACTTTCAGTGTCAACAAAAAGTGGAAAAGTGGACAGAAATGTGGAACACTATTGCCCATAAGGAACATCAGACCCTCCAGAGACCTGACACAGGGCTAGCCGGTGTGGAACTAATGCGACGTGCCTGGAAAACAATTAATCGGATCCGCACAGGCCACGGCATCTGTGCTGAAAACCTCTACCGATGGGGAAATGAACACCAGACGATCCATCACATTGTAACAAGCTGTAGCAGAAGAGTCTACCATGGGAACTTGGTAGATTTCTTTGAAGTGACAGAGGCAGCCCTTGAATGGATCGACAAATTAGATATTAATTCATAGACTTATTTTTTAAATTATAAATTATGATATTAATTTATTTTGTAAAATTATGTAAGAGTATGTAATCCAAAATTGCTAGTCGCTGTTCACATGTAATGCCATACGCTAAATAAATAAGTAATCTAACATCAATCCCTTAACGCATTCGTATACAATTATGTCGACTGTTAATCTGGATTATAAAGTGGATGGAAAGTTATTTACTGTGTTGCTAGAATATGGAAGTGTTCTGCGCCCAGCTATTCCTTCTCGTGTGCGTGATCTTGGAAGGGCAGTAGGGAATATTTACGTCATAGCATGCAAGAGCAGGAAAATGGGCGTAAGAGAACTACAACTATGGTAATAGCACTGCTTTTGGCCACTACCTTTTGTCTGATTCCTGGTCTGCGTATAAAAATCATACTCCTTTAGAGCAAACTATCCCTCCCGAAAAGTGTGTGACATTGCATCTCATACCGCCTGGAACCTTTTAACAAATTCAGTTTTTAGACGTTTATTTTTCGCGCCCATAAAACGTATCATTGCACTATCTGCAGCGGCGCCTTAAAGGATACCCTATTTTACGATAAGCTCACGACAAACTGTTTCGCATTCGATTGCATGCCATCGCATTCCATCAGTTCTCAACACGCTGTTACACCAGAATGATTTTATGTGCTTTCTTTAAACGTGGATACCTAGCTGGACGTCCTGCATGGTTTGTAGCTCTGAAAGAGTTCGCCTTCGATCTTGATCGTGCAAAACTTTGTGAACATTGTGGCGCGCCATTTTTCACCCGATGTTCATGGTGCAAGTTCATGGTTTGTTTTGAACATTTCTTTAATGTCGTCGACGTCCGTTTTGTGATGTGTACAACATACGTCCCACAGAGGGTTGATCTCTGAAGCGCCCGGACACTTAATTTCTGTCTCCCTCCTAATAGACACAGTGAGTCGTTAGCTGCTAACACTTTTCCTGTCATAATTCTTAATACAACACTTTTAAATGAGCCTTACAAAATATTGAACTTGCGATCCCGCGCTGAAGGGGTCCGTCCCTGTGCGTAATTTACGTGTCATGAGATACTCTGTCTGGCGACATACACACAGTTTCTAACTTCAATAACTGTCTTACTATGTTTTGACAGCATTTTAAATTTTTAAATTCAGTCGATTTCATATAAAATATTCAGAATAAAATTTTTTGTTTCACAATGAAAGCTGTTAGATAGATAAGACACAATCAGGACTGGGTGACCCTGCCCTGGGTCAGCCATTTAGTAATATGCTGGTGCAGATATTTGCATTTGTAAAGTTATAATTCCAGTTTCAAAGCCGGCCGCGGTGGTCTCGCGGTTCTAGGCGCGCAGTCCGGAACCGCGCGACTGCTACGGTCGCAGGTTCGAATCCTGCCTCGGGCATGGATGTGTCCTTAGGTTAGTTAGGTTTAAGTAGTTCTAAGTTCTAGGGGACTGATGACCACAGCTGTTAAGTCCCATAGTGCTCAGAGCCATTTGAACCATTTTGCACCAGTTTCAAACAAACAACGTTTACAGAGAGCAGCATTGGCTGTCTCCACGACAACAGACCACGACAGATTTCCATTATCAGAGACTTTATTACCGTCTACATTAGAAAATATCTGGGTATAAAGGCGACTACTTATACGCTGTTACTGTAACTGTGTTAACTGGAAATGTGGAACGACTTGACGCATCAGATAAAGGTGAAATAGAACAAATAGCTAAATCTCACTGAATATGTTACGTCTGTGGTGAAACATGTGTCGTTTCCTTGTACTAATTTTCTTTCACGTAAAATGCTCTGTCTTCCTTAATTTGGCCCACATACATAAATAATTTACGTACTTTGTATCTTTTGTAATTTAACTAATTATTTAACCACTAATTCCATTTCCGCTTCTATATACTCGATGAAACGAATACATTATGTATAGATTGTTTTACCAGTTTTAGACGTGATATCCACTGATAAAAACTACACCGGTTACATTCCCATAAGATAAGACTTTATACATTTTTGTTCTTGCTGTTTCCTATTTACATTGTTTTAACTAAGAATTAAACCATAATAACTTAGAATGCTGAAATGACATACAAGCTAGGCATTTAGGGTAAGTGATCTCACAAAGCTGTGAGATGAACTAATTAAAATAATGTAACTGACAATTATGATTGTGTTTATTTTCAGATAAGACTTTTACAGAAGGTTGCAACCACTGACAATAATTTCTGACAAATTTGCTCCGGTACCTAAGAAATGAGACCAAATTCTAGCAATGCTTCTGCAATAACACATCTCTCGATACAATGTATTTTTATATCGTTATGTAAATAGGAAATAAAGGAACCTTTTCAAGGTATTTACAGATATCATGAAGCGAAAGTGCCTTTTCTCTATAATGTGTATAGATTTATTCCCTTCTAGTCATCTTAGAAACAACAAAACTTGAAGAAATCTAAAGGCTTTAAGATTTTCTCACTCTCTTAGACAGATTCCTTAGCTTCACCTACTTTGTAGTCACGTTTCTCGCTGTTCTCATTTCTGATACTTCTTGTTACCTTCGTCTTTCTTCGGTTTACTCTCAGTCAATATTCTATACTCATTACACTGTTCACTCCATTCAGCCGATCCTGTCGCTCTTCTTCTCTGTCACTGAGGATAGCGATGTCATCAGAGAATCTTATCATTGATATCCTTTCACCTTGAATTTTAATTCCACTCTTGAAACTTCCTTTTGTTTCCACCATAGCTTCTTCGACGTATAGATTGAACTGCAGAGGCGAAAGACTATGTCCCTGTCTTACACTCTTTTCAATCCGAGCTCTACGCTCTTGATCTTGCAGTCTTATTGTTTCCCTTGGATCTTGTACATAATGTTTATTAGCTGTCCTTCGCTTCAGATCACTCCTATTTTTCTCATAATTTCGAACATCTTGCACCATTTTACACTTTCGAACGCTTTTTACAGGTCAACAAAACCTACGAACTAGTCTTGATTTTTTTTCAGTCTTGCTTCCATTATCAACCGCAAGGCCTGTCGTTGTGGTCGAGCGGTTCTAGGCGCTTCAGTCCGGAAGCACGCGGCTGCTACGGCCGCAGGTTCGAATCCTGCCTCGGGCATGGGTGTGTGTGATGTCCTTAGGTTAGATAAGTTTACGTAGTTCGAAGTCTAGGGGACTGATGACCTCAGATGTTAAGTTCCATAGTGCTTAGAGCCATTCGAACCATCAACCACGACGTCAGAACTGTTTCCCTGGTACCTTTACCTTTTCCAAAGCCAAACTGATCGTCCTGTAACACATCCCCAATTTTCTTTTTCTTCTCAGCAGCTTGAATGCAAGGGCTGTTAAGCTGATTGTGACATAATTCTCGGACTTGTCGGCCCTTGGAATTTCCTGAATTGTGTGGACGATGTTTTCCCGAAAGTCAGATGGTATGTTGTCAGTCTGATAGATTCTACACACCAACGTGAATGCTCGTCTTGTTGCCACTTCCTCCAATGATTTTCTAAATTCCGATGGAATGTTATCTATCCCTTCTGCCTAATTCGATTTAAAGTCTTCCAAAGCTCTTTTAAATTCTAATTCTAGTACTTGATCCCCTATCTCTCCTCAATCGACAAACTGTTTTTTTTAAATTTTTTTAAATTTTTTCTTGGCTCTTGTAATGTTTGATCAAATAAAAGGTTGTATGTTCGAGCGAAACTGTCAGTCGCTTATTTTGGCCCCTTTCCACAACTTAAACTACCTGTCCTGTCCTGCAGGTTTAGCAGGGCGTGTCAATTACCCTATACTCATCTGACCAGAAATCTTAATCTTTTTTTTCAATTTCGCTTCACTGAATCCCCCACTATATCTAGACAGAGCCTTAGAAGTTCCCTTATTCAGATTTTCAGCTCCTCTACCACGTTCAAACTTCTGATATTCCAGGCGTAGAACGTTTACTTTCGTTGGTTATTGACTCTTTTTTTTTCTCATGGTCATCTCAATCTTGGCAGTCCCCTCCTGGAGCGACGAATGGGAGACTAGTCTGAAATCTTTGCCAATAGAGAGGTCCTCATGACAATTTTTGAACATCATAAAGGCTGTAAAAAACGTTTTGTCAATAATTTTTTTAAATCTCGACTAGTATTTATTTGAAGTAGTCATCGAGAAATATTGTCAGCTTAATGTGGAAGGATGCTTCATCGACACTAGAAGTTCAGTATCGTAGAACATCGATACAATTTTGGACTCGGAAATAGAGAAGCTGGCAACGTCCGAAACGGACTCTTCTGATCACGCCCATGCAAGAAGTTACTGGAAGATGTGCTGTACGCGACATGTGGTGAGCCTTCACTGGAGATTTTATTTTACTGTCTCATAATTTTATAGTAATTTACAATACATGAAAAATTCTATTGTTTACACACCCAATCACAACGTCACACATTGTAGTCACATGTCTTATTCACATCTGTTCTTTCATTCGTAAATGGACATGACGTACTTGAACACTGGCTAGATCCATTATATCTCATAAAAATGTGATAACATACACACATTATAAGAACATAAAGTATCTTCGACACAAACAATTAACTATTGAACTGAAGATCCTTCAGGACCTTGTCTGTCTTCTGTGGAGGAGCTAGGCACTGACAGACTTCAACTTCCACCATAATAGGGTAATTTGAAAATAATCTGAAAAGTCTCGATATCCGTTGTTGCCAGGAGGGTTTTTACGCTAAACTGTCTGATACGTTCCGTGCACCTAAATTGCAGGAGCAGGGAATCTGACGCCCAAGTATCATATGGTTAAATGGTTCAAATGGCTCTGAGCACTATGGGACTTAACATCTATGGTCATCAGTCCCCTAGAACTTAGAACTACTTAAACCTAACTAACCTAAGGACAGCACACAACACCCAGCCATCACGAGGCAGAGAAAATCCCTGACCCCGCCGGGAATCGAACCCGGGAACCCGGGCGTGGGAAGCGAGAACGCTACCGCACGACCACGAGATGCGGGCCATATGGTTAAGACCTGCGCCTCTTCACTTTCACAGTGGGTGGATTGTAGAATTTTGTATAGCGTCCTTGGTTAAACTTCAGGCGCCTCTTGTCGTAACAACTGATTGTTATGGTTTGGTGGAATACCACTGTGTGGTTGTGAAATGATGATATATCTCACTATTGGATCACCTCCCCCAGAGGTTGGCCATTCAGTATACCACTGGTTTCTTAGTGATGCCTACAAAGCTGTAACAGAGTCTAAGTTCCGGACACTGTTGTATTCATGAATGCTCGTAATAATCGCAAATTTCGCCAACATGCCGCCAGAGCGTTGCCTCAAAGATTGCAGTGTTCTTTTACAAAAACTAATTTAATTTCGACGTTGTACTGTGGTAAAATGCTGCATTATCTCTAACACTTGGGAGTTATTGTGGCGTTGCCCACTGTAGTGGTGCGATATTTGCAATTCTGCTTGCGAATCGGATAGTATTACGGTCAGCGGAGCTAAGTTTTTTCATGCGTATTTCAGCGCCGCTATCACAGCTGTTTAATTCTGCCACTACGATAGATGGCGCAGGGCCGGCTTTTATTCTCCACAGTCACCCGAGATCGTGTCGATAAACGCGCAGCCGGCGCCGTTACTGCGTTTTCATCCATCGGTAGATATGAAACTGGCAGGGGCTGTTTCAATCACAGAGTTTTCATTCCCTGTTTGTAGCCTTATATAAACTGACCGAAAACATCGCAAAACCAAAAAATAATTAATGTAGGGTTATTAAATTTGGGTAATACATTTGTTTAGGTGACATATTTAAGTGATTAGCATTGCAAAATCACTGATTAATGCAAGCGTGAGATAAGCAGTTGCAAATATGAAATTCCGGTATGTTAATAATAGGTGTAACTGAGCGTACATGGTGGCCGAGCGGTTAAAGGCGCTACAATCTGGAACCGCACGACCGCTACGGTCGCAGGTTCGAATCCTGCCTCGGGCATGGATGTGTGTGATGTCCTTAGGTTAGTTAGGTTTACGTAGTTCTAAGTTCTAGGGGACTTATGACCACAGCAGTTGAGTCCCATAGTGCTCAGAGCCATTTTTTTGAGCGTACATGGAATGAAACCAAGAAAATGTGCATACATTGTGTTGTACAGGTGCCAGTCGTCAGTTCATGGGATGGAGTTCTATGCCTGTTGTTCTTGGTCGGTCAGTACAGGGACGGTTAAAGCTGTTTGTGGATAACGCTGTAGTTCTCGTCCGATGTCATCCCATATGTGCTTCATTGGAGACAAACCTGGCGATCGAGTGCACCGAGGTAACAAGTCGACACTCTGCAGAGCATGCTGGGTTACAACAGCGGCATGTGGGCGAGCATTATCCCGTTCGAAAAAAATCCCCTAAATACTGTTCATGGACGGCAGCACAACAGGTCGAATCAAAAGACTGACGTAGAAATTTAGTCAGGCGAATAGGGTAATCGCGAGAGCGCTCCTATTGTCATACGAAATACCAACTCAGACCGTAAATCCAGATGTAGTATCAATGCGTCTAGCGCGCAAACAGGGTCGCTGCACTCAACCGGCCTTCTCTAGCCAACATACGGCCATCACTGGCACCAAGGCAGAACAAGCTTTCATCAGAAAACACTACAGGCCTCAACCCTGCCCTGCAGTGAGCTCTCGCTTGACTCCCACTGACATCGCAAATGGCGGTGGTGTGGGGTCAGTGGAATGCAAGCTACAGGGCGTGTGGCTCTGATCTGTCCTTGATGTACCCGACTTGTAACAGTTCGTTGTGTCACTGTGGTGCCAACTGCAGCTCAGATTGCTGATGCAGACTTAGTACGATGTGACAGAGCCAAACGCCGAACACAGAGGTCTCCCCTTTCGGTAATACCACGTGGCCTTCCAGAGCCCAATCTCCATGCGATCGTACATTCTCGTGACCAGCGCTGCCTGCAGTTACGTACGGTAGCCACATTCCTGCCAAGACCTTCTGTGATAACGCAGAAGAAACATCTAGCTTTTCGTAGCCGTATTATACGACATCGTTCACTTCAGTGAGGCGTTTATAATGACCTCTTTGTTGCCTTAAAGGCGTCCTTGACTAACATCAACTCACCACGTCCAACTCGAAGATAACGCTCACGGCCGTACGGGATGTATCCAAAGAAAATCTGATTTGAATCCTCACAGTAGCCGTACTAGCGCTATTCTTATGGGAATGGTGCGAAATTTGAATAGACATCATCTTTCAAGTGCAGAAACACAACTATTGTGTCGGGCAACTCCTTCTTGGTGTTGCGATTTTTTTTTCGGTCACTGTATTATTATTTCTTCAGATGGCAGGAACTCTCGCCATTATCAGGGAAAGGTACTGGGTGCAAGTAGCACCGAAGCTCCCTGTTGTTATTTGTCTCGTAAATTCTATTTACCTAGGAAATCCGAGACTAGGGATGGTGCTTCATTAGTAATTCAGGAATGATGCTTAAATTGCTTTAGTGTCACTACTGGAATTTGTTCTATAAGTGTGGGACCTCTTGATTGATAGAGATTAATTAGAAATTCCGCAGAAGTGAGTATTGTCTGAAGTGCAGCAGTGGTTCTAAAGCCACAAGTAGAAGCGAGTTTGCAGCTGCAGACGTTAAGCGGAGCTACGGCTGCCAGTGATCTGCTTTAAGTAGCTGGCGCTCCTCGTTGCTCGGTATTGCTTAGTAACTAAGCAAACTCTTAATAACGCGACATCAGGGAGCCTGTTTTTCGACTCTCCTTTTTAGGGCCTGCTCCGCCGTAACGCACTTTCATTCTCTACGATTTTGGCTTGTTTCTGGGTTTCAGTTGGTCTACCTATTGAATCTGTCATTTTCGTCGCAGTCTGCCTGTTGACTTTTGCAGCGTTGCTGCTCCAAGCGCTTACCATGCTCACGTGATACTGCCGTCACCCGTAGTAGAAAATGTACAGGCAGAACACAGGAGCCTTCTGTGTACAGTACCATGTTTTACAATACAGTCCACTTTGTTGGTATTGGTCGAACAAGTTCTGAGTGCCCATTGTAAGGAGTGAAAGTAATTCTGGATAAATGTCAAAAATCATCAAACCTTTAAATCCACTAAGCGTTAAAGGGGTGTAAGAGAGGGATACAGTCTTTTTCCCTTGCTGTTCAATCTGTACATCCAAGACGAAATGACTGAAATAAAACAAAGTTTCATGACTGGCTTTAAAATCCATGAAAGAATGTCAACGATAAAATTCGCTGATGATATGACACTGCTACAATACAAGTGAAAGTGAAGACTAACCGCACACCTGTGGAACGGAATGTACAGTCTAAACACAAAATGCATTACATGTAAAGGAAGAGGAAAGTAGTGAGAAGGAGCGGAAATGAGATTCACTCTATTTAGGGACTAAGAAGTAGACAACATGAAGGCGCTACGGTCGCAGGTTCGAATCCTGCCTCGGGCATGGATGTGTGTGATGTCCTTAGGGTTAAGTAGGTCTAAGTTCTAGGGGACTGATGACCTCAGAAGTTAAGTCCCATAGTGCTCAGAGCCATTTGAACCAACATGAAGGTAGCCTTGGAAGCAAGAAACACATGCGGGACGAAGCGAAGAGGACTTAGAAACCAGATTAGCGCTGACAAAGGTAACATTACCGGCTGAAAGAAGTCTACTGCGATCAAGCATCTGATTTGAGGAAGAAATTCTGTGAATGTACGTTTGGAGCACAGGATTGTATGGAAATGATTTATGGACAGTGCAAAAACAAGACAAAGAGGGAACCAATATGTCTGAAATACAGTGGTACAGAAAGACGTTGTAAATTAGGAAATGATACGATAAGAAATGAGGAGATTCCCCGCAGAAGAGGAGAGGAATAAGTGGGGAACTCGACAAGAAGAAGCGACAGAGTGGTCGGACGTATGTTAAGATATCAAGGAATAACTTATATCGTACTCGACGGAGCGGTATTTGTTATACGTCCAATAACCGAGAAAGTTGGGTGGAGATCCTATTCTGAAATGAAGATGTTGGCAGATGAGAGGTATTCGTGGTGGAGCGCATAAAATTGGTCAGGATACTGGCAAAAATTGAAAGAAAAAACGAAAACTATAAACTGTCAAGTAAAATTAACTTGACATGAGACGAGGCAACATCAAGTGGACTCTGCTTAAATTTGTGAAAGTGTTCGCGACTTTATCGTATATAACGGTTTTCTGGAATTTATCCTTTGCGCTTTTGCCATGCATAAAGGGCACTCATTACCCATTTATCTGATATCCAGAAACGGAACTACGTTGTGAAACGATAGTGCTTGATAAAGAGAGACTCTGTGTACCGTCTGTACTTCTAATATCAACGAAACATCCTTCCTTGTTAAGATAATAGAATTTCTCGATCTGGTGATGAATTAAATACGAAAAAGTCGAAAATAATTTTAAAAAATGAACCTTTAGCGGTTTTAAAATCGATCATCGTACCTAAACGAAACGTTAACACTGTGGCTGCATCAGATGATTAGTTTAATCCTTTTGCCTCTAGACAGAATCTAAATTTTTTATGGTCAGAATGACAGTCATCGTGTAGAATATTCAATCGAATAGTTTGAGATTAGACACGAAT
Source organism: Schistocerca serialis cubense (assembly GCF_023864345.2). NCBI lineage: Eukaryota > Metazoa > Arthropoda > Insecta > Orthoptera > Acrididae > Schistocerca > Schistocerca serialis. The sequence continues at coordinate 258,874,415 of NC_064644.1, read as the reverse complement.
GATCGGAAGTGAACATTCAGCTTTTTACTGACGTAGACAGCGTACAATTTGATACCAACAACCTAAATTTGTAGGTACTACTCTAAGTGACAATTGTCAGTCTCATTTCATGCATAACTGATAAAACTGGACTCAAGATTCACAGCTATGTGACCTGATTGCTTCCACATTACAGACTGTAATCTTCAAGGTTTGCATATGGTAAGACTGCAACACGAGTCGAGACGCGTACAAGGGCGCTCGTGTATCGTCGGATAACAAAGAAAACGTCCCAAAGTAATTAAATTCAGATTTACTGCTCTGGAGTATTTCATTTGTAACATCAATTTTAATTTGATGTATGTATAGGATAATGTGCAAATTCCACACACAAAATAAAATTGTAGCGTAAAGCGACTATCAAAGGTAGATTCCTTACAGGCTGCAGAACAGTATCCCAGGATCTATAATATGATCTTCATGAGAGAACTTAGTAATGATGAAATTTTTAAATTACGATCCAACTATTGCACCGCAGTGAAAACATTTCAACTACTAGGCTTGTGCTTAGAAACCGTGTGACATTTAACTTCCGATTACAGTGTAGCCATTGTATTCTGATCTCGATTAGCCTTTGAGCCGTGCGTGGCTCATGTTCCCGCTATCATGTACACTCCTGGAAATTGAAATAAGAACACCGTGAATTCATTGTCTCAGGAAGGGGAAACTTTATTGACACATTCCTGGGGTCAGATACATCACATGATCACACTGACAGAACCACAGGCACATAGACACAGGCAACAGAGCATGCACAATGTCGGCACTAGTACAGTGTATATCCACCTTTCGCAGCAATGCAGGCTGCTATTCTCCCATGGAGACGATCGTAGAGATGCTGGATGTAGTCCTGTGGAACGGCTTGCCATGCCATTTCCACCTGGCGCCTCAGTTGGACCAGCGTTCGTGCTGGACGTGCAGACCGCGTGAGACGACGCTTCATCCAGTCCCAAACATGCTCAATGGGGGACAGATCCGGAGATCTTGCTGGCCAGGGTAGTTGACGTACACCTTCTAGAGCACGTTGGGTGGCACGGGATACATGCGGACGTGCATTGTCCTGTTGGAACAGCAAGTTCCCTTGCCGGTCTAGGAATGGTAGAACGGTGGGTTCGATGACGGTTTGGATGTACCGTGCACTATTCAGTGTCCCCTCGACGATCACCAGTGGTGTACGGCCAGTGTAGGAGATCGCTCCCCACACCATGATGCCGGGTGTTGGCCCTGTGTGCCTCGGTCGTATGCAGTCCTGATTGTGGCGCTCACCTGCACGGCGCCAAACACGCATACGACCATCATTGGCACCAAGGCAGAAGCGACTCTCATCGCTAAAGACGACACGTCTCCATTCGTCCCTCCATTCACGCCTGTCGCGACACCACTGGAGGCGGGCTGCACGATGTTGGGGCGTGAACGGAAGACGGCCTAACGGTGTGGGGGACCGTAGCCCAGCTTCATGGAGACGGTTGTGAATGGTCCTCGCCGATACCCCAGGAGCAACAGTGTCCCTAATTTGCTGGGAAGTGGCGGTGCGGTCCCCTACGGCACTGCGTAGGATCCTACGGTCTTGGCGTGCATCCGTGCGTCGCTGCGGTCCGGTCCCAGGTCGACGGGCACGTGCACCTTCCGCCGACCACTGGCGACAACATCGATGTACTGTGGAGACCTCACGCCCCACGTGTTGAGCAATTCGGCGGTACGTCCACGCGGCCTCCCGCATGCCCACTATACGCCCTCGCTCAAAGTCCGTCAACTGCACATACGGTTCACGTCCACGCTGTCGCGGCATGCTACCAGTGTTAAAGACTGCGATGGAGCTCCGTATGCCACGGCAAACTGGCTGACACTGACGGCGGCGGTGCACAAATGCTGCGCAGCTAGCGCCATTCGACGGCCAACACCGCGGTTCCTGGTGTGTCCGCTGTGCCGTGCGTGTGATCATTGCTTGTACAGCTCTCTCGCAGTGTCCGTAGCAAGTATGGTGGGTCTGACACACCGGTGTCAATGTGCTCTTTTTTCCATTTCCAGGAGTATATACACTCCTGGAAATGGAAAATAGAACACATTGACACCGGTGTGTCAGACCCACCATACTTGCTCCGGACACTGCGAGAGGGCTGTACAAGCAATGATCACACGCACGGCACAGCGGACACACCAGGAACCGCGGTGTTGGCCGTCGAATGGCGCTAGCTGCGCAGCATTTGTGCACCGCCGCCGTCAGTGTCAGCCAGTTTGCCGTGGCATACGGAGCTCCATCGCAGTCTTTAACACTGGTAGCATGCCGATACAGCGTGGACGTGAACCGTATGTGCAGTTGACGGACTTTGAGCGAGGGCGCATAGTGGGCATGCGGGAGGCCGGGTGGACGTACCGCCGAATTGCTCAACACGTGGGGCGTGAGGTCTCCACAGTACATCGATGTTGTCGCCAGTGGTCGGCGGAAGGTGCACGTGCCCGTCGACCTGGGACCGGACCGCAGCGACGCACGGATGCACGCCAAGACCGTAGGATCCTACGCAGTGCCGTAGGGGACCGCACCGCCACTTCCCAGCAAATTAGGGACACTGTTGCTCCTGGGGTATCGGCGAGGACCATTCGCAACCGTCTCCATGAAGCTGGGCTACGGTCCCGCACACCGTTAGGCCGTCTTCCGCTCACGCCCCAACATCGTGCAGCCCGCCTCCAGTGGTGTCGCGACAGGCGTGAATGGAGGGACGAATGGAGACGTGTCGTCTTCAGCGATGAGAGTCGCTTCTGCCTTGGTGCCAATGATGGTCGTATGCGTGTTTGGCGCCGTGCAGGTGAGCGCCACATTCAGGACTGCATACGACCGAGGCACACAGGGCCAACACCCGGCATCATGGTGTGGGGAGCGATCTCCTACACTGGCCGTACACCACTGGTGATCGTCGAGGGGACACTGAATAGTGCACGGTACATCCAAACCGTCATCGAACCCACCGTTCTACCATTCCTAGACCGGCAAGGGAACTTGCTGTTCCAACAGGACAATGCACGTCCACATGTATCCCGTACCACCCAACGTGCTCTAGAAGGTGTAAGTCAACTACCCTGGCCAGCAAGATCTCCGGATCTGTCCCCCATTGAGCATGTTTGGGACTGGATGAAGCGTCGTCTCACGCGGTCTGCACGTCCAGCACGAACGCTGGTCCAACTGAGTCGCCAGGTGGAAATGGCATGGCAAGCCGTTCCACAGGACTACATCCAGCATCTCTACGATCGTCTCCATGGGAGAATAGCAGCCTGCATTGCTGCGAAAGGTGGATATACACTGTACTAGTGCCGACATTGTGCATGCTCTGTTGCCTGTGTCTATGTGCCTGTGGTTCTGTCAGTGTGATCATGTGATGTATCTGACCCCAGGAATGTGTCAATAAAGTTTCCCCTTCCTGAGACAATGAATTCACGGTGTTCTTATTTCAATTTCCAGGAGTGTATATATATACTAGCCATTAAAATTGCTACACCACGAAGATGACGTGCTACAGACGCGAAATTTAACCGACGGGAAGAAGATGCTGTGAATGCAAATGATTAGCTTTTCAGAGCATTCACACAAGGTTAGCACTGGTGGCGACACCTACAACGTGCTTACATGAGGAAAGTTTCCAGACGATTTCTCATACACAAACAGCAGTTGACAGGCGTTGCCTGGTGAAACGCTGTTGTCATGCCTCGTGTAAGGAGGGGAAATGCGTACCACCACGTTTCCGACTTCGATAAAGGTCGGATTGTAGCCTATCGCGATTGCGGTTTATCATATCGCGACATTGCTCCTCGCTTTGGTCGAGATCCAATGACTGTTAGCAGAATATGGAATCGGTGGTTTCAGGACGGTAATACGGAACGCCGTGCTGGATCCCAACGGCCTCGTATCACTAGCAGTCGAGATGACAGGCATCTTATCCGCATGGCTGTAACGGATCGTACAGCCACGTCTCGATCCCTGAGTCAACACATGGGGACGTTTGCAAGACAACAACCATCTGAACGAACAGTTCGATGACGTTTGCAGCAGCATGGACTATCAGCTCGGAGACCATGGCTGCAGTTAATCTTCACGCTGCATCACTGACAGGAGCGCCTGCGATGGTGTACTCAACGACGAACCTCGGTGCACGAACGGCAAAACGTCATTTTTTCCGTTGAATCCAGGATCTGTTTGCAGTATCATGATGGTCGTGTTCGGCGACATCGCGGCGAACGCACATTGGAAGCGTGTATTCGTCATCACCATACTGGCGTATCACCCGGCGTGATGGTATTGGGTGCCATTGTTTACACGTCTCGGTCTCCTCTTGTTTGCATTGACGGCACTCTGAACAATGGACGCTACATTTCAGATCTGTGGCTCTACCATTCACTCGCCGGCCGGAGTAGCCAAGCGGTTCTAGGCGTTGCAGTATGGAACGGCGCGACCGCTACGGTCGCAGGATGGAATCCTGCCTCGGGCATGGATGTGTGTGATGTCCTTAGGTTAGTTAGGTTTAAGTCGTTCTAAGTTTTACCCTTCATTCAGTCCCTGCGAAACCCTACATTTCAGCAGGGTAATGCACAACTGCATGTTGCAGGTCCTGTATGGGACTTTCTGGATAAATAAAATGTTCGACTGCTGCCTTGGCCAGCACATTCTCCAGATCTCTCACCAATTGAAAACACATCTGATCAATGGTGGCCGAGCAACTGGCTCGTCACAATACGCCAGTCACTTCTCTTGTTGAACTGAAGTATCGTGTTGAAGCTGCATGGACAGCTTTATTTGTACACGCCATCCAAGCTCTGTTTGACTCAGTGCCCAGGCGTATCGAGGCCGTTATTATGGCCAGAGGTGGTTGTTCTGGGTACTGATTTCTCAGGATCTATGCACCCAAATTGCGTGAAAATATAATCACACGTCAGTTCTATTTGTCCAATATATATATATATAATTTTATTTGCCATTTTAACTGCGTGTCTTCAGTCACTTGAAATTTATCTTGTTTCAAGATTTCTTGTTTGGATGCTTTCAGCGTTGAAAGAATTGGATTGTGAAACTCGTAGTTGTAAAGGTTCGGCTATGTGCCGTTTTGGTTTAAAAGTTTTACTAAATTACAATAAATCGCAATTTTGAAGTGAAACCGACCGCCACCTTATTTGGCCCTTTCCACAATCCTAATCACCTGTTCTGGCTTCGAGTTTAGCGGGCGTTTCAGCCTTAGCTACCAAACTTTTTAATAAGAATATCGACTGAGTAAATTTCTTTCGATATGTAGGATGCCACAAATCTAAACTGAATGACACCATTTGTACATGAAATTGAATATAAATAATGGTTATCAACAATACGCAGAATGACTGACTCATCAGATAATCACACACAATGGCTAACTGCTGCTTAGTAAGATGCACCCTGATAGAAAAAGCATATACTGAATTTAGATGGAAATATCGCAGATCAAAACAGGAATTTCACCTAAAAAACTTTCGTTTAAGCCCTGCGATTGATTCTTACCTTGCAACAAATAACTCAGAACTGTTATGATCTGGTCACTGCAGGAATATCAAGTACTGAACTGCATAACTTTGAAATAAATCATGCACTGCTATTTGACTTGTCTTGCTTTAGGCTTCTTTCGTAAATCAGAATTTTGCAACATTTTCAAGAAATCAGGAAGCTGTCCACGCAATAATAGAAGGCATGTGAGTACAATGATGTCAAGATTACGTTCAAACTGCGAGGATAAGCTTTAGTGAAATATTTATAAATGAATAAAAGGATGAAACTTCCTGGCAGATTAAAACTGTGTGCCCGACCGAGACTCGAACTCGGGACCTTTGCCTTTCGCGGGCAAGTGCTCTACCAACTGAGCTACCCAAGCACGACTCACGCCCGGGACTCACAGCCTTACTTCTGCCAGTATCTCGTCTCCTACTTTCCAAACTTTACAGAAGCTCTCCTGCGAACCTAGGAGAGCTTCTGTAAAGTTCGGAAGGTAAGAGACGAGATACTGGCAGAAGTAAGGCTGTGAGTACCGGGCGTGAGTCGTGCTTGGGTAGCTCAGTTGGTAGAGCACTTGCCCGCGATAGGCAAAGGTCCCGAGTTCGAGTCTCGGTCGGGCACACAGTTTTAATCTCCCAGGAAGTTTCATATCAGCGCACACTCCGCTGCAGAGTGAAAATCTCATTCTGGAATAAAAGGATATTTTCAGTCATGCACAAGTGATTCGTACTAACATGAACAATAATTTTTTCTAGCTTTGCTACGCACTACAAAAATTAACTCATACTCGTACAAATAATATTTAAATTGCGTAAAATTTACTCTTCGATTTTCCACTGTGAGAAAAAAATCATGGCACCAAAAAATTATGTAGAGTAATGAAATTTGTGGGATACATTTGTCTAGGTAACATACTTAAGTGATTAATATTGCAAGATCACAGGTGAATGTAAGTGTGAGACAAGCCACTGCAGATGTGGAATGTTGGTAGATTAATAATCGGTGTAGTAGACAGAATGTTCTCTGCAAGCATGTAAACAGGCATGTATAGTGCTGTACAGATGCTAGATGTCAATTTGTGGGATGGACGTCCATGCCTGTCGCATTTGATAAATCAGCGCACGAACGGTTAATGCTGCTTGTCGTCCGATGATGTCCCATATGAAGTCGACCGGAGATAGATCCAGTGACATAGCATCGAAACAGATATGGTGATCGACGCTCTGTAGAGCATGTTGGATTACAACAGCGGTATGTGGGCGAGCGTTATCCTGTTGGAAAACACCCACTGGGGTGCTGTTCATGAATAGCAGCACAACAAGTCGAGTCACCAGACTGACACACAAATTTGGAGCCAGTATGTGCGGGATAACCACGAGAGCACTCCTGCTGTCATACGAAATCGCACCCCAGACCATAACTCCAGGCATAGGTCCAGTGTGTTTAGCTCACAGACAGATTGGTTGCAGGCCTTCAACTAGCCTCCTTCCAATCAACTTAGGCCATGGCTGGCACCAAGACTGAAGAAGCTTTCATCAGAAAACACGACAGATCTGCCCTCCAATAAGCTCCCGCTTGACACCACTGAAGTCGCAAATGGCGGTGGTTTGGGGTCAGTGGAACGCACGCTACAGGGCGTCTGGTTCGGAATTCCCCTTGAAGTAACCGATTTGTAACCTTTGTGTAACTGTGATGCCAAGTGCTGCTCAAATTTCTAATTCAGATGCAGTATGATGCGCCAGAGCCAAACGCCGAGCACTATGGTCTTCTCTCTCGGTTGTGCCACATGGCTGTCCAGATACGGGTCTTCTTGCGACCGTGCATTCTCGTGACCTCCGCTGCCAGGAATCATGTACAGTGGCTACATTCTTGCCAAGTCTTTCTGCAGTATAACAGAAGGAACATCCAGCTTCTAGTAGCCCTCTTACGTAGCCCCAATGAAACTCAGTGCGGTGTTGATAACTGCCTCTCTGTCGCCTTGAAAGCATTCTTACTAACCACGTCTCATGTCCGCCCCTATAGCTGAATGGTCAGCGTAACGGACTGCCCTCCTCAGGGTCCCCGGTTCGATTCCCAGCTGGGTCGGGGATTTTCTCCGCTCGGGAACCGGGTGTTGTGTTGTCTTCATCATTATTTCATCCCCTCCGGCGCGCAGGTCACCCAATGTGGCGTCGAATGTAACAAGCCCTGCACCAAGGCGGCCGGATCTGCCCCGTGAGGGGCCTCCCGGCCAATGACGCTAAACGCTCATTTCCATTTTCACCACGTCTAACCTCAAAGTTAACTGACGCCCACGACAGTTACAGTGTATATTTGAAGCAAACCTGATTCGCAACATCAAAGTGGCGCTACTGGCACCACTCTTAGAGACTGGCACGAAATCTGAATGGACGTCATCTTGCAGTTATAAAAACACGCCTACCGACTTTCGTTTATGTCGCAAAACTCCTTCTTCGTAGTGTGATTTTTGTTTACCGTCAGTGTACTCTGAAGTGGCATAAAGGTGATGAGGTAACGATATGCACATCTACAGGCGGTGGTAGTGGCTTGTCATTTCCCCTCCTGTTCCACTCGAAAGCAGAGAGAGGAAGAAACGATTGTCTGTACGCCTCCGTATGAGCCCTAATTTCTCGTATTTATCTACCTGGTCCTTACGCGCGATGTATGTTGGCGGCAGTTGAATCGTTCGGCAGTCAGCTTCAAATGTCGATTCTCTCAATTTTCTCAATAGAGTTTCTCAAAAAGAACCTCGCCTTCCCTCCAGAGATTGCCATTTGACTTCTCGAAGCATCTCCGTAACGCTTACGTGTTGTTCGAACCTTCCGGTAACAAATCGAGCAGCCCACTTCTGAATTGCTTCGATTTTTTCCTTCAGTCCGACCTGGTACGGATCCCAAACACTCAAGCAGTTCTTAAGAATAGGCAGCACCAGCGTCCTTTTCAGGTGAACTACTTTTTCCTAAAATTCTCCCAATAAACTTAAGTCGACCATTTGACTTCCCTACCACACTTTTCGCATGATCGTTCCACGTCATATCGCCTTGCAGCGTTACGCCAGATATTTAAGCGACTTGACTTCGTCAATCAGGACATTAGTAGTACTGTATTCGAACATTAGAGGTTTGTTCTTCCTACTCATCCACATTAACCTACACTTTTCCACATTTAGTGGTAGCTGCCATTCATCTCACCAACTGGAAATTTTGTCTTAATCATCTTGTATCTTCCTGCCGTCACTCAACTTCGAGACCTTACCGTACACCACGGCATCATCAGCAAACAAGCGTAGACTGCTGCCACCCTGTCCGCCAAATCGTTTGTGTATATAGAGAACAACAACTGTCCTGTCACTCTTCCCTGGGGACAGTGCGCCGAATTTTGACGTTAATGGGTAGCAGATGACCGATGGGAGTGTCTTTCCTAACAGCACGACATCGCCTGAAGTCCCACTCCTAGCCTAGTGACCATATCGGTTGAACTCTAGGCGACTGGAAAGCCAAATGCCAATAGTTCACGTTTTTATCGTGCATAAATGTTTAAGTTTTGTAAACTTAACTGGGTAACACAAATTAAATAGAAACACAGTTTAAATCTACAAAATGAAACACATGCCGTCATGAAGGTTACAATGAAATAAATGTGACTTACAACTAACACATTACACTGAGGCAGAAATTGTTGTTTCAAGCTCTATCGTTTGTGAACCATTTCAGGCACATCTCGTTTTATACTGTGGCTGTAGTCTGCCATAATGTTTATTCCATCTTCCTGGACAGCGCTCATCCGTAGTCTTCTCATAGAACCCGTTTCCATGCTGTTCACTGACTTCTCCAGAGTTGTCAGCGAGCTTTCACTCTCTTATTACATACCAGGACATGAAACGCTGACAACATATCAGCTATGAGACTATCATAGTTGTTATTTTTTTTTTTTTATTACCAAGGAAGTTTGCTATTACCACCACGAATGACACCCATACACCCGTTTCTTTGACGGTCGTCTTTAAAATAAATTCCTTATCATGTACAGATGCCTGAATCTGTGTTCCATTACATTCTGCTGCTTTGATTTTCTCAAGGGACAAAGCAGGAAGCGCACGGGAGACATGTTGGAAGCATTCACCGTCTCTATCCAATGCTTCAGCAAACAGTTTAAACAAACTCACTTTGATACGGAGTGGAGGGAAAATTATTTTTTCTCGGCTGACGGTTGGATCATTGGCAACGTTTGGCATACCGGCTTGAAGGGTCTCACGTATAGGCCACTCCCTCTGGTTCCAGAGCCTACCTCGTGCTCGGCTATCCCACATGCAGATAAAGCAGGGATGCTTTGTAAATCATCTCTGTTGACATAGGGCGCATACTGTGCAGTTGTACTCCTGGTATTTTAGTAGGTTAATCACAGTCTTCATGTCATTAAGCTCGTCTCGTAAATACACAAAAGGAGGAAGTGAAACAGGTGGACAGATATTTCCATTGCGTAATAGAACACACTTCAGACTGCTTTTTGAGCTGTCCACAAACAAGCGCCACTCATTTAGAGCGTACAATGTAATTCCTAATTCCTGGAGAAGACCTAAGGCATTATGGCTATAAACACACTTATTTTCCTCTCTGAAATATGGAAGAACGACCTCTTCCCCGTTTCAGCAATATGACGTTTTTACAGTACACATTTTTCTTGCAGTCTAGTAGCTAACACTTCAGATGCAAAGTTTGAAGAGACATCGAATTTCGTTTAGAGCTCTACAGTTTTTGCACGGCTTCAGAAAGATACCGTTTAATACTCCATTGTAAGCAATTAACCTCACCGCAAGCGGTATGAAGAAGTTGGAACTTCATGAAAACCAGAGCACGCAGTGAAAAACCGATTTCACTTTTGTAATCAGCAGATCAAAGACATTAACAATCAATAAGAAAATATGATGCAACTGAGAGTTCTAAAAAAGCTGTTGACCATTGTAATGTATACCGGAGATATAACGCAGCCGTCTTAGCCTGTCTACCCTTGTTCCGGCATCGACGGCTGCACGTTTGGGAGACGCGAATGCTTATCGCACTGGCTCCAGCCACTTGTCGTCTAGAGTCTGCTTAGAGTTTTGGTGTTCATTATCTTGCACAGACACGCGTAATGATGCCTGCAATAACGTGTCTCCGTTTGCGCGGCGCACGGGCAACGGTTTCGAGCTGGAGCGTTGTACCAGCCTGCTGGATGCTGCAAGCCTCTTTTAACATCGCCATGTGGAGAGAAGACATCGCAACCACTCAACTTTGTCGCTGTGACCGAAGTCTCAGGAGCGTATTGATCTCACTGACCTCTCTCTCTAACGTATGTGATTTATGTCGAAAATTTTCCCCCGGCAATATTTGAAACCCAGTGGTGAAACTTAGCTTCGGGAGCAACGACATGTTGTCTGCCACTCTGTAACCATTTGGTTAGCAATGTATAAGCAAGACCTGTTTCCTTTCATGTTGTCTGCAGTGAATTCCTGGCTGAATCCGCGCTTTTGTAAAGCTTTTCTCGACCACGTGGAAGTTCTTTGTTTTTTTCTTTTTCAATATTTTAATGATAAACTTTTTCATTATTTGTTATAACCGCTGACCACCTTTTCATTTTCTTAATCGATTTAAAGCCCCTTGAAAACTGGGACGAAGTTCATTGCAATTAAAGGTCAAGACTGAGACTGGAAATCATAACTAATTTTTCACTGACGGAGCACTACTTGGAGATTATCTTCATTTAAATGGAGTGACTGTCTGTCAAGTCCACTGTATTGTAGCAATCATACATCACATGAGAAATAACGCAATTTTTTTCTGATTTTTATGTGAATGGCGAATCATTGCGCCATATGTTGGCACACAGACCAATCTTCGTTCTGGCATCGGTGTGAGGCCGAAGTGAGAGAACATTTCGAGGCATATCACTGACTGTTTGAAGCAAAGAAGACGACAGTTCAAAAAAGTTTATACAAATTGTAAAAAAGGCTTAGAATAATCGAACCAAGAAACAGCGCTGATTTTCTAGCAGTAGATGCTTGTAGGCGATAGTTATGAAAATGTTGAAAAGTGGCGAACCCCCTGATATATCCAGTATTTCTGCTAAACTTACCAAAGCGCTAGGGAAGGAAACTAAAAACCGATAAAATAGTCTTATGTGTAGGATACGAGGGGTGGAAAATAATATGGAAACACCACAAACCAAACACTTCAACCCGCCCAATACGGCGTAGGAACCCGATGGCATTAAAAAATGCTTCCACTAGTCTAGGAATCGGTAAATATAGATTGTGTATGGTTTCAAATTCTGAAGGTGGCAGGGGTAAAATACAGGGAGCGAAAGGCTGTTTACAATTCGTACAGAAATCACATGGCAGTTATAGGAGTCGAGGGACATGAAAGGGAAGCAGCGGTTGGGAAGGGAGTGAGACAGGGTTTTAGCCTCTCCCCGATGCCATTCAATCTGTATATTGAGCAAGCAGTAAAGAAAACGAAAGAAAAGTTCGGAGTAGGTATTAAAATCCACGGAGAAGAAATAAAAACTTTGAGGCTCTCCGATGACATTGTAATTCTGTCAGAGACAGCAAAGGACTTGGAAGAGCAGTTGAACGGAATGGACAGTGTCTTGAAAGGAGGGTATAAGATGAACATCAACAAAAGCAAAACGAGGATAATGGAATGTAGTCAAATTAAGTCGGGTGATGCTGCGGGAATTAGATTGGGAAATGAGACACTTAAAGTAGTAAAGAAGTTTTTCTATTTGGGGAGCAAAATAACTGATGACGGTCGAAGTAGAGAGGATATAAAATGTAGACTGGCAATGGCAAGGAAAGCGTTTCGGAAGAAGAGAAATTTGTTAACATCGAGTATAGATTTAAGTGTCACGAAGTCGTTTCTGAAAGTATTTGTATGGAGTGTAGCCATTTATGGAAGTGAAACATGGACGATAAATAGTTTAGACTAGAAGGGAATAGAAGCTTTCGAAATGTGGTGCTACAGAAGAATGCTGAAGATTAGATGGGTAGATCACATAAGAGGAAGTATTGAATAGAATTGGGGAGAAGAGGAGTTTGTGGCACAACTTGACTATAAGATGGGATCGGTTAGTAGGTCATGTTCTGAGGCATCAAGGGATCACCAGTTTAGTACTGGAGGGCAGCGTGGAGGGTAAAAATCGTAGAGGGAGACCAAGAGATGAATACTCTAAACAGATTCAGAAGGATGTAGGCTGCAGTAGGTACTGGGAGATGAAGAGGCTTGCACAGGATAGAGTAGCATGGAGAGCTGCATCAAACCAGTCTCAGGACTGAAGACCACAACAACAACAACATGGTTTTAAAGGGAACCTGATATTATTCTTCCTGTAAAAGAGTGACAATTCCAGGTAAAATTGGGAAAGCGATATCGCACCATTCTTTCCAGAAAAACCGTAAAGGATCAGTAATGTTGAGATCAATTGGCTGCGATGCCCAAGGGAGATAAGACAATTCATCCTCGTGTTCACAGCCGGCCGCGGTGGCCGTGCGGTTCTGGCGCTGCAGTCCGGAACCGCGGGACTGCTACGGTCGCAGGTTCGAATCCTGCCTCGGGCATGGGTGTGTGTGATGTCCTTAGGTTAGTTAGGTTTAAGTAGTTCTAAGTTCTAGGGGACTTATGACCTAAGATGTTGAGTCCCATAGTGCTCAGAGCCATTTGAACCATTTGAACCTCGTGTTCACAAAAGCAGCTCTGGACTCTGTGAGCTGTATGAACAGAGACCGTGTCATCTCGGAGCACAGTATCACAGCTGGGGAACAACCATGGGATGGACCTGATCATCCAAAATCGTCACATACTCCTTGACAGCAATCCGGCCTTTCAGATTAACCACGCTGCTGACGGAATACCACAATATGACTGCCCAAATCATCACCAAGCCGCCATGTTTTACTCTTGGGACGTAAACTCCTCCAGAAGTTGAAAGTAATGTGAAACAAGACTCATCCCACCAAATGACATTCTTGCACTGCTTCGTAGTTCAGGTTTTATGGCTTCTGTACCACGTTTTCCTGTTATGGGCATCTGCATCACGATAAGTGGTTTTGGAATTCAGGTTTTATGGCTTCTGCACCACGTTTTCCTGTTATGGGCATCTGCATCACGATAAGTGGTTTTGGAATTCCAGCTGCCCCTGCAATTCCCAGCTCCTGGTGCTCTCTTTGTGTTGCTTTGGTGCTGATAGGAGTTGAGAATACTCTATTCATTTCTTCAGTGACTTTTGCGGTGTTTGTCCTGTTATTTTTCACGACAGTGACTTCAGTGACCGACCATCACGAACACCCAATACACATTCGCCTGCGTTGTGACTTAGGCGGTGCGTTTTTCCTCTTTCCCTGTATGCGGTTTAAACCTTCCACAAGGCGCGTATTGAAGCACCAAATTCTTCGGCTACGTCGGTTTCAGAATCACCCGCGATAAGAGCACCGACAATTTGTCCACATCCGAATTCACTTCGCTTCGGGATAACGCACTCACAGATACACAGAATACAGTTCTGACCCCGACTAACACTTCCAATGTATTGGGGTACATTACAGAGGTGCCATTTTTAGTCAAATACAACGGAACAACCTGCAGGTTGGCTTGCATCTGCGTTTGTGTCCAAGTATGCATTTTTTGCGATGTATACGTATTTTTCGTCCAACTCTTTTATATGGATCTGGAAAACAGCCCTTCGATTTTGTAAGAAACTTTATAATTCACGTTTCTTGTAATCTGATGTCCTTAACGTGTGAAAATTACTATTTATCCTAATGCTGCAGGTAATGAAACAAATTATAAGCATGGTCCTCACGCGAATGCAACAAAAAGTTGAGGCAAGTATGGATTCCGAAAAAACTAAGGAAAATTAGTTTAGAGAAATAGATGGGAATAAATTTAACAACAGATATAACTATTTAAGATATACAGAAACCATTTGAAAATTTAAAAATGGTAAAAAAGGTTTTGGTTGAAGAGTGTAGGAATAGACTGCAAAGACCGACAACTGGTATAGAACTTTCAGAAAAACAAACTAGCTGTGTGCTTTTTTTCTTTTTTCTCCAACATCATCTTCAGTCTGCACAGTGGTTTGATGCGGCCCGCCACGAATTCCACTCCTGCGCCAACCTCTTCATTTCAGAGTAGCACTTCCAACCTACGTTCTCAATTATTTGCTCTCTTCCTCTACAGTTTTTACCCTCCACAGCTCACTACTGTACCGTGAAAGTTATTCCCTGGTATCTTAACAGATGTCCTATCATCCTGTTCCTTCTTCTTGTTAGTGTTTTCTACATATCCCTTCCCTCTCCGATTCTGCGCAGAACCTCTTCATTTCTTAACTTATCAGTCCAACTAATTTTTAACATTCGTCTGTAACACCATATCTCAATTCTCTTCCGTTCTAATTTTCCCACAGTCCACGTTTCACTACCTTACAATCAAGTGCTCCAAAGGTAGATTTTCACAAATTTCTTCCTCAAATTAAGACCTATGTTTGACACTAGAAGACTTCTCTTGGCCAGGAACGTCCTTTTTTCCAGGGCTACTCGACTTCTGGTGTCCTTCTTGCTCCGTCTGTCATGAGTTGTTTTGCTGCCCAGGTAGCAGAATTCCTTAACTTCATCAACTACGTGACCATCAATGTCGATGTCAAGTTTCTTGCTTTTCTCATTTCTGCTACTTCTCATTGCTTTCATCTTTCTTTGATTTACTCTCAGTCCATAATCTATACCCACTACAGTATTCATTCCATTCAGCAGATCCAGTAATTCTTCTTCACTTTCATAGGGGATAGCAATCTTATCATTGTTACCTTTCATCTTGAATTTCAATTCCACTCTCGAACCTTTCTTTTATTTCCGTCATTGCTTCATCGATGTATAGATTGAACGATAAGGGCAAAGATTATATACATGCCCTACATCCTGTTTTAATCCTAGCACGTCGTTCTTGATATTCCACTCTTATTATTCCTTCTTGGTTCTTGTACATGTTGTATATTACCCGTCTCCCTATATCTTACCCTTAATTTCCTCAGAATTTCAAACATCTTGCACCATTTGACATTTTCGAATGCTTCTTCCACATCGAAAAATCTTATGAACGTGTCTTGATTTTTCTATTGTCTTATTACCATTATCAGCCGTAACGTCACAACTGTTTCTCTGGTTCCTGAACCTTTCGTAAAGCAAATCTGATCGACATCTTCGATATTCTTTTCCATACTTCCGTATATTATTCTTGTCAGCATCTTGGATGCATGAGCTTTTAAGCTGACTGAGCGATAATTCTCGCACTTTACGGCCCTTGCAGTCTCCAGAATTGTGTGGATGATTTTTTTCCGATAGTCAGATGGTACATCACCAGTCTAAATTCTACATACCAACGTGAATAATGTTTTTTTTGTCACTTCCCGCAATGGTTTTAGTGTTTTAGAAATTCCGATGGAGTGTTATCTATCGCTTCTGCTTATCCGATCTAAAGTCTTCTAAAGCTCATTTAATTCTGAAACTAATGCTAGATCCCGTATCTCTTCTATAGAGAGTAGCTTTTATTTCTGTATTCCTGGTTTCCATGAACATTTTTGTACTTCCTGCTTTCATCGGTGAGCTATAGTAGTTCTTGTGTTATCCGTGTTTTCTTCGCAGTTACCTTCCTTGCACCTATGTGTTTCGTTCCCACTTCTGTGAGTGATCTTTTTAGAAATGTCCATTCCTCTTCAACTAAACTGCTAACTGTGCTATCCCTCATCATTCCTTAGTACTTCTTTGCGTATTGATTCTTCCTAGCTAGTCTCATAAGCTTCATCCTTCTCTTCATCATTACGAAATTGTGATGTGAGTCTGCATCTGGTACTGGGTACCTCTTACAATGCAGTATCTGATTTCGGAATCACTGCCTGACCTTGATGTAATCTACTTGGACTCTTCCCGTACCTCTCGACCTTTTCCAAATACTCGTATACCTTCTCCACTTGCTTTTCTTGAACAGAGTATTCGCTATTACTGGCTGAGTACTCATTCGTAGTACCAAGCCCACATTCTCTCGTAACCCTTTCTTCTACTCTTACCGCTACAACTGTGTTCCAGTCCCACATGACTATTAGATTTTCATCTCCCTTTACATACTGAATTATCCGTTCAGTATACTGATATACTTTCTCTATCTCTTCAGTATGCGACGTCGGTATGTATAACTGAACTATCGTTGTCGGTGTTGATTCGCTGCCGATTCTAATGAGAACAACCCTATCACTGAACTGTTTACAGTAACACACTTTTGCCATGCATTCCTATACATAAAGATTCCTACCTCCTTTATAGCATTTTATGCTGCTGTTGATATTAGCTTATAATCCTCAGAACAGAAAACCTTGTCTTCTTTCCATTTCACTTCACTGACCCCTACTATATCTCGATTGTGCCTTTGCATTTCCCTTTTCAGATTTTCCAGCTTACCTACAACATCCTAACGCCTGACGTTCCACGCACCGACTCGTACAACGTTACCTTTTCGCTGGTTATTCAAACTTTTTCTCGTGGCCATCTCCTCCTTGGCAGTCCCCTCCTGGTTGTACCCCATCACCAACTATTATTAATCTGTACCCAAGGGAATTACTCGAAAAATTTAGATTACAGCTGGAATAATACGTGGAACAAGAATATATATGATTCCGACATTGCTGTCCCATCCATAAATGTAGTCTTCGAAGTCGTCCTGAGCAATGGACATAATTACGGGAAAAGTATATATCGTGGAAATAAACGAGTCTAAACCAAAGGTGATAGTTTGTGACAAAGGAGAGCATGCTAAAGCACAAGTATATGAATGTACAAACTACTTCATCGGGTTGACTCGTTTACTTATTTGAGCAGCAAGATCATTTTAGATGGAAGAAAAAATAATTAATAAGTAGAATTGTCTGAATAAAAATTGCCTGTTATATACAGAAAAAGATATCAACCTCAAAGAGTAACAGTCTATAAATCAGAAAAAGGTTTCTAAAGGCATGTGTTCGGATGTGGCACTGTATGGTTGTGTGGCCTAGACTGGGGCTCCGGGAGAGAGAAGATACAATTCTTTCCCGATGTGACGCTACAGGCACACTCTGAAAACCAAGTGGACTGTTATGGTCACGAATGAGTAGGTTCTTAATAGAATGGGCGACAAAAAGTGTTATAGAAGAGTCTTATAAAAATAGGAGTTCATCTTACTGTACATCAACTGAGGCATATTAAAGGGAAGACCGCGACTGAAGCACAAAAATTAAATTATAAAAATGTCGGGAGAACTGTTACTAATCAGACCGCCACCAACCAATCCTTGAACAATAAGGAGGCAGACATGTTCAAAAATATTACTGTGTTTAGAACACATTCGGTATTCATAAAATCACCTGGTGCTAGAGTAACAATTGTAGTAAATCAACTCATGCCAGTGAACTTTGCCCTCTCGTCTTCTGCCCTTGTCTCCTATTGTCACCCCATCAACAGAGTAATCGACATACTTCAAATTCTTTAACTTCATAGTGAGATTATTTAAGTAAGTATAATTTTTTGTAGCTTGTATTGTGCGTGCAGACTCGTCAGAAGATGAAAAGAAATTCTTCACTATTTCCAGAGTCAGATATAAAAAGAACACAAACTGTTCGTGATTGCAAATGTTTCTTAACTCTCACGCTCCTTACATCAAGACAGTATGGCCACAGTTTTGAAAAGAAATCTCGAAATAAATTTTTAATATTGTTGCTTCGCAATTTTCCATAGCGAACGGGCCATTGCTCTTGAGACGCTTATATCGCGGAGGCGGTTCACAGTCATCGCGTTAAGCCTAATATTAGCAAATCACCTCGCCGTCTGAACTTTCCTTATTACGGCTCGGATGGCTGCTCTGGAAAACTCATAACTGAGAGAAACTTTATGTCTCGAGGAGGTCTGAAAACTTGTGCAGAGAACACGGCTGCGCTGTCAGCTGGCGGCAGCGGGAGCGGCGGATAACTCCACGCGTTCCGGCAAAGGCCTCTTGCCCCGGCTTAGGTTTCCTCAAGGGGATCCCAGCGAAGCTGTTCAGGTGCTGCTCTTCCCCTCCACCCCACGACCTCTGCCCTTACAGCGAGCAATAACACTACTCTACACAACTGCGTACAGCACTTATCCCCTCAGCAGTAAACTGCAGAGCTACAAGCTGCTGCCGAGCAGTGATTATACACACCTAGTGGATTCGGTGAATTAGTTTTCACATTCTGCTAGTAATAGCAAGAACATAACTGTCCGAGGCAGCAGTTTATTCAAACGTTTCTTAACTCTCATGCTCCTTACTTCGAACCAATATGGCTGCTGTTTTGAAAAGAAATCTCGAAATAAATTTTTAATATTATTGTTTCGCAGTTTTCCCTAGGGAATTGCCTCACATTATCGTAATATGTAAAAACGTTACCAATTGAAAAACACAGAAGTCTGTTACACGTAAGAGCTATTTTTAAAAACGTCTGAATTTATTTATTTGTTTATCTATTTACACGTCAAGCTCCGTAGGATCGAATTGAGGAGCAAATCTCCAAGGTAATTGAAAGTGTCAGTACATGAAATTGCAACATAAAAGTAGAAACAGACAAAAAATAAATGTTTGTGAACCAAAGAAAGTCAAATCATAAGTTTAAGTACACGCAATTGACAATATAACATAAGAATCAAAATATGGGGAGTGACCCATGAGGAAACTCTTCAGTTTCGATTTGAAAGCGCGTCAAGTACTGCTATGACTTTCGAATTCTTGTGGCAGCTTATTGAAAATGGATGCAGCAGTATACTGCAACCTTTCTGCACGATCCAAATGCAGGTTGGCTTGATGCCGAGTATTAACTGAGTAAAAACTGATTATTCTTGGGAATAAGCTGATACTGTTAACAAGAAACGACGATACAGAATACACAGGGTGAGTCACTAACTATTGCCACCAAGAATAACTACGAAGGTAGGGTAGTAGCTGAAACGTTTGTGGGACACAACTTGCATGGGACAAAGGCGGCCATAATATGACGTTGGTTTTTTGTTGCTACGTGGGGTCACATCACAGATATGAAGGTCAAATTTGTTTTTTTTAATTGGGATGCTATAGTTTGCTGCTTGGTATTTTGTTGCTAGATGGGGTCGCTTCAGAGATATGAAGGCCAACTTTGATCTCTTAAGTGGGATGCTATAGTTTGGTGCTTATTTTCTGATAGGGGTTGTCGAGACGAATCCAATGAACTGTATCAGTAAGGTCTTTTAAGGTCAACGAAGGTAAAAAAGGTGGCATGAACGTCCATTTACGAAACGTGACGGAAGTGACGACATTTGGTCAGTGCTGCAATCTTCTTGTCACAGATTGAGTGGTATTCCTTATCACTTCGGCGCTTTTCGAAGCACATGCTCTGACAATTCTCTCTCGTATATCGTGAAATTGTAAATATTCGCCAAATACGGCGTATCCATCTAACGTGGCATTGACAGGTGAACACCATTCGTCGTTTTCGCAATACAACACAAATAGGAACAGTAAGACAAGTATCGTCGAATCAAGTGAATGTGAATGATGTATTCCTTCTAAAAACAAGTCGATACGCTTCTCATTTACGGAGAATGCCAATGAAATTCAGTAAGGGCTAGAGACTTATAAGCTGAAAGATAACGTACTCACCCTACACGTCGTACGTTTAAATGTGTGTATGATAAATTGAGAAAACCTGGATCTTTAATGCATCGGAAACATATCTGGCAAACGAAAGTTGCTAACGAGGAAACGGAAATTGGTACTCTTGCCACTGTGGTTCGAGATCCCTGTGTTGGTTCGCGTCAAATCGCAAGGGAATCTGGTATGGGCCAGAGTAGTGTTGTTCGTGTTCTGCATCGCCATTAATATCATCCTTACCATTTCAGCCTCCACCAAGAATTAACTGGTATGGATTGTATGCGTCGCATTGAATTCTACCGATGGGCTCAACTTCATATTCAGATGGGGTGACATATTTATTACATTTATTTTATTTACTGACGAGGATACATTCACGAAACATGGAAACGTTAATTTGCATAATATACATTATTGGGCAACTGAATATCCATGTTGGCTGCCGGCCGCTATGGACGAGTGGTTCTAGGCGCTTCAGTTCGAAACCGCGCGACTGCTACGGTTGCAGGTTCGAATCCTGCCTCGGGCATGGATGTGTGTGATGTCAGGTTAGTTAGGTTTAAGTAGTTCGAAGTTCTAGGGGACTGATGACTTCAGATGTTAATTCCCATAGTCCTCAGAGCCATTTGAAGCCATGTTGGCTGCGGCAAGTAGAACACCAGAAACCGTGATCGGTGAAGGTATGGTATGGGATTCTGGAGGCCAGAGTTATAGGCCTCTATTTCATCGAAGGAAATCTTTATGGTAGGAAGTACACCACATTCCTGCAAGAAACATTAGGTCTGAAACTTCCTGGCAGATTAAAACTGTGTGCCCGACCGAGACTCGAACTCGGGACCTGTTCTGCAAGGTTCGCAGGAGAGCTTCTGTAAAGTTTGGAAGGTGGGAGACGAGGTACTGGCAGAAGTAAAGCTGTGAGTACCGGGCGTGAGTCGTGCTTCGGTAGCTCAAAAAAAATGGCTCTGAGCACTATGGGACTTAACATCTATGGTCATCAGTCCCCTAGAACTTAGAACTAATTAAACCTAACTAACCTAAGGACAGCACACAACACCCAGCCATCACGAGGCAGAGAAAATCCCTGACCCCGCCGGGAATCGAAACCGGGAACCCGGGTCGGTAGCTCAGTTGGTATAGCACTTGCCCGCGGAAGGCAGAGGTCCCGAGTTCGAGTCTCGGTCGGGCACACAGTTTTAATCTACCAGGAAGTTTCATATCAGCGCACACTCCGCTGCAGAGTGAAAATCTCATTCTGGAAACATTAGGTCTGTTATTGGAAGAAATACCTTAAGAACATGGAACAGAATGTGGTATCAACTCGATGGGTGTCCGGAGCATTTTTCACTGATGGCTTGAAATGAGTTGCAGAGACAATTTCCAAATTGTTGGATTGGACGCGGAGGAGATGTGGCTGGCTCGTTCGCCAGATTCGACACCTCTGGATTTTTTCTTGTGGGGATTCGTAAAAGACAATGTTTACAAAGACGTTCCAATTACACCTGAAGATGTGCGAGAGAGAATTGTCAGAGTATGTGCCTCGATAAGTGCCGAAGTGATAAGGGATACCACTCAATCCGTGATAAGAAGATTGCAGCACTGCATTGATACCAAATGTCGTCACTTCGAACACGTTCTGTAAATGGACGTTCATGCCACCTTTGTGACCTTCGTTGACCTTCAAAGACCTCACTGTTACAAATCATTGGATTCGCCTCGACAGCCGCTATCAGAAAATAAGCACCAAACTATAGCATCCCATTTAAAAGATCAAAGTTGACCTTCATATCTCTGAAGCGACCCCATCTAGCAACAAAAAACCAACGTCCTATTAAGGCCCCCGTTGTGCAATGCAACTTTTGTCCCACAAACTTTTCAGCTCCTATCGTACTTCCGGAGTTATTCTTGGTGGCAGTAGTTAGTGACTCACCTTGTGTATATTGAGAGGCCAATGTCAGAATACACAGACTAGGGGTCGCCAAGAGGTTCGCGAACTTTGACCACTTATTGCCCGAACCACTCGTTTCTGAGCCAAAAATATCCTTTTAGATTGGGAAGAGTTAACCCAAAATATAATACCATACGACATAAGCGAATGAAAATAAGCAAAGTAGACTAATTTTCGTGTCGAACGACCACTTTCTTCAGATACCGTTCCAACAGTAAAAATGGTAGCATTAAGTCTTTGAACAAGATCCTGAACGTGGACTTCCCACGACAGTTTACTATCTACCTGAACACCTAGAAATTTGAACTTTTCACTTTCACTAATCATATGTCCATTTTGTGAAATTAAAACGTTGGGTTTTGTTGAACTGTGTGTTAGAAACTCTAAAAACTGAGTCTTACTGTGATTTAGCGTTAGTTTATTTTCTACAAGCCATGAACTTATGTCATGAACTGCACTATTTCAAACCGAGCCAATGTTGCACACAACATCCTTTACAACCAAGCTAGCGTCATCAGCAAACAGAAATATTTTAGAATTACTCATAATATTATAGGGCATATCATTTACATAAATAAGGAACAGGAGTGGCCCCAACATTGATTCCTGGGACACCCCCCATTTGACCCCACCCTACTCACACCCCATATCACAGTCAATTTCAACATTGTGAATAATGACCTTTTTCTGTTCGTTTTTAAAGCAACAGGTTAACCAGTTGCGAGCTACTCCTCATATTCCATAATGGTCCAACTTCTGGAGCAATATCTTGTGATCAACACAGACAGACGCCTTAGTTAAATCAGAAACTATGCCTAACGTTCGAAACCATTTGTTTAACCCATCCAGTACCGCAGATAAAATAGAATATAGCATTTTCAATTGTTAGACGACTTCTAAAACCGAACCGTACATTTGACAGCAAATTGTGTGTTAAAGATGATCAATTATCCTTACATGCACAACGTTTTCGATAACTTCAGCAAACGCTGATGGCATAGAAAGAGTCTACATTACCCCTTTCTCTTGAAAGGCACCCACGTGCCTTGCTCATACTGTGGCATCAAGCAGTCAGGCCTGCAAGATGAGTGGTCTGCCAAGCGAGTGGATTCATTCTTATTTATCGAGTAACATGAACTCTCGTACTCACAATTAAGTCACTAATCAACCTCCTGTATGAATAATACGCAACGGAAACACGCATCTGACTATCAGTAATTTACAGAACTCTGACTGTTCACTACGCACTGGCAATACCACATTTTCTTTCCTTTTTATTTAACGGCTTTTATCAACACGTGGCCATCGCGCTGAATATGACTGGCGCACACATTATAAATTCTGGATATCATGACAACATACAATTCGAAGGAAAAGGCCACCAACCTTTTTCTTTTCACTATCTTATTTATTCCGATAAATTCTATAACCTAAACACACAAATTCTATAACCTACAAAAATAACACATGAGAAATTCCGCCCAGTGGGCATGGCTTAACATTGGTGATTCTCTACCTTATGGTCTCGTAATTATTTAACGCTACAGTGCACTTTCTGGATAGGATGGTGGATCTTTTAATTATACCTCACACTTCGACTCTCACAATCATCATCACGAAACTTTCCTCCAGACCGAGCGGTACCGAAGGAACAAGCATAACCCACTAATCTTTTGAAACTACCTCGCTACTCTCCCATGCAAACCACACATACCCAAATTACATGACATACACCACACTACAATATGAAATACTACACAGGGAATAGTCACAACATTATCACTTTCAGCTTTCCCACTTCAATTAATATTTATCCCAGTTTCACACGACACTGCCCCACTTCGTAATTCTACTTTCCTACTATGAACTCTAGAGATATATGCACGTCTTCCTGTGCAATGCAAGGCAAGTGGCGTTGCTGGATAGACGGCCGAATCACCTTGCTTCTCTCTGAGTTTGAATCTAGCGTCATACGGAATCATATCACGCAAAGTAATATTAAGAACGTATTCATCACACACGCGAGTCCTCAACTGATACCATGGACGAGTACTTATCTTTATCTTTTGTCTCATACACAGTCTGAGACTCACACAGTACTCACCACGTGGAAGTACTCGTCTTTAATTTCAAGTCCTGCACACGCCATTTCTTAAATACACTCCTGGAAATGGAAAAAAGAACACATCGACACCGGTGTGTCAGACCCACCATACTTGCTCCGGACACTGCGAGAGGGCTGTACAAGCAATGATCACACGCACGGCACAGCGGACACACCAGGAACCGCGGTGTTGGCCGTCGAATGGCGCTAGCTGCGCAGCATTTGTGCACCGCCGCCGTCAGTGTCAGCCAGTTTGCCGTGGCATACGGAGCTCCATCGCAGTCTTTAACACTGGTAGCATGCCGCGACAGCGTGGACGTGAACCGTATGTGCAGTTGACGGACTTTGAGCGAGGGCGTATAGTGGGCATGCGGGAGGCCGGGAGGACGTACCGCCGAATTGCTCAACACGTGGGGCGTGAGGTCTCCACAGTACATCGATGTTGCCGCCAGTGGTCGGCGGAAGGTGCACGTGCCCGTCGACCTGGGACCGGACCGCAGAGACGCACGGATGCACGCCAAGACCGTAGGATCCTACGCAGTGCCGTAGGGGACCGCACCGCCACTTCCCAGCAAATTAGGGACACTGTTGCTCCTGGGGTATCGGCGAGGACCATTCGCAACCGTCTCCATGAAGCTGGGCTACGGTCCCGCACACCGTTAGGCCGTCTTCCGCTCACGCCCCAACATCGTGCAGCCCGCCTCCAGTGGTGTCGCGACAGGCGTGAATGGAGGGACGAATGGAGACGTGTCGTCTTCAGCGATGACAGTCGCTTCTGCCTTGGTGCCAATGATGGTCGTATGCGTGTTTGGCGCCGTGCAGGTGAGCGCCACAATCAGGACTGCATACGACCGAGGCACGCAGGGCCAACACCCGGCATCATGGTGTGGGGAGCGATCTCCTACACTGGCCGTACACCACTGGTGATCGTCGAGGGGACACTGAATAGTGCACGGTACATCCAAACCGTCATCGAACCCATCGTTCTACCATTCCTAGACCGGCAAGGGAACTTGCTGTTCCAACAGGACAATGCACGTCCGCATGTATCCCGTGCCACCCAACGTGCTCTAGAAGGTGTAAGTCAACTACCCTGGCCAGCAAGATCTCCGGATCTGTCCCCCATTGAGCATGTTTGGGACTGGATGAAGCGTCGTCTCACGCGGTATGCACGTCCAGCACGAACGCTGGTCCAACTGAGGCGCCAGGTGGAAATGGCATGGCAAGCCGTTCCACAGGACTACATCCAGCATCTCTACGATCATCTCCATGGGAGAATAGCAGCCTGCATTGCTGCGAAAGGTGGATATACACTGTACTAGTGCCGACATTGTGCATGCTCTGTTGCCTGTGTCTATGTGCCTGTGGTTCTGTCAGTGTGATCATGTGATGTATCTGACCCCAGGAATGTGTCAATAAAGTTTCCCCTTCCTGGGACAATGAATTCACGGTGTTCTTATTTCAATTTCCAGGAGTGTATTTCAACTTATGGTATACACGCTATTTCTTAAATATTTCAACTTATTGTACACACGCTAGTAATTCAGCTTAACTTAAGCACACGGAAGTATTTCAACTTATTGCTACACGTGGTTTCATTATGACCGTTGGTCACTTCCGAAGATTACTACAATCCCATTAATATTACCTGCCTGACATTTAATTCTCCCCACAAAAGTTCCTGAAATAGAGAAATTATTATTTCAAACTACTCTTAAATATTCCACATGCATACCATATCTCCACTCTTTTGTCTTTACGGAGCACAACTAAGACAGGTCTTAACAGCACAAGATCCAGTGGCAGAGTGCTGAAACATGGCCATTCTCCAGGTCCTCTCGGACCTCTGCTGAAGTGGGGGAGCACCTTGCTACCTATTGGTCAGCCACATTTCAGGTGCTCAAAGCTCAGGTAAATTTCATCGCTTTGGTCCCACCAAAGGTGGCCAAAGGATCGTCTCAAAGATGATCATATACTCACATTCACTATCTGCAGTTAGCAGTCGACCATACATTCATTCATTTCACAGATCTCACCAAACTGGATGTAAGGATTTATTTTGTGGGAGTGCACATGTGATCAATTAAATAAATAAATTGTCATTCTTTCCCACACTGGTATCCAGCTTCGCTGTATTAATTGAAAATGAGTTATTATTAGAAAAAATATGTTGTTCTGACAAAAATAATGAAGTATGCTGTACCTATTTTCAATGTCGGGCGGTACTGTACCCTTTCACTCTCTTTTTATAAAGTGGCTTTACTACTGAGTACTTTACTCGTTGAGGAAACGGACCATTCTTACATGAAAAATTACAAATATAGCTAAGGGCAGGGCTAACATATGCAGCACAGTACTTCAATGTTCCGCTAGACACTCCATCATATCCATGAGGGTCCTTAGTTTTCAGTGCTTTAATTATTGATTCAATCTCGCCCTTGTCTGTATCACAGAGGAGTATTTCATACATCAATTCCAGAAAGGCATTTGCCAAGAGAGTTATATGATTCCCTGCAGAAACTAAATTTTTATTTAATTCACCAGCAATTTTCAGAAAATGATTGTTAAGTACTGTAAATATATCTGACTGATCAGAAACGGCAATATTTGTACTACGAACTGACTTTATATCATCAACCTTGTGCTGCTGACCAGACACTTCCTTCACTACTGACCATATGGATTTAATTTTATCCTGTGAATTAGCTATTCTATTTGCGTACCACATACTCTTTGCCGTCCTAATAACATTTTTAAGCACCTTAAAGTACTGTTTGTATGGGGCTATTGTAGCTTGATTGTCACTACTTCTAACGTTTCGA
Source organism: Schistocerca serialis cubense (assembly GCF_023864345.2). Taxonomy (NCBI): domain Eukaryota; kingdom Metazoa; phylum Arthropoda; class Insecta; order Orthoptera; family Acrididae; genus Schistocerca; species Schistocerca serialis. The sequence goes on along the minus strand of NC_064644.1, from coordinate 258,847,315 downwards.
TATAATTCCTGCTCTGTTCTACATGATATCCTTAACTCACTTGTCAGCAACCCAGGCTGCCTTTTGCTGCTAGTACCCCGCTAAGAACATTCTAATGGAAAGAAACTATCAAAGAGCATGAGAAATGTGTTAAGGAAAGCATGATATTTGTCATCTATGTTATCGGCACTGCAAACATCGAGCACTCTTGTTCCTTGACGAGGTTTAAAAAACCATCTATTGCCGTTAGGTTAGCTTTCCTACATTGTTTGTAATTATATGTGACATTTCTTTGAGTACGAAAGCTTTTTAGCGTTAAAATTTGTGCACTATTGTCTGAAAGGCCATTCACCCTTTTACTAACAGAATGCACATCTAGTAGCGAAGAAGGAATAAAAATATTGTCTATGGCTGCGCTGCTGTTCCCCTGCACCATAGCTGAAAAAAAATACAGTCTGTATCAGATCATATGAGTTTAGGAGATCTAGCAAAATCCTTTTTCTTGCACAATCACATGCAAAATTAATGAAGAAACAGACATTCCTGACGGTCATGAATCTGTACTAAATTTGTGAAACTTACTCGCAATAGCGGAATCTTTCTCAATTTAGCTGCACTAGGTATGAAGATATTACCTATTGGTCGCATGAAAATCTGTGATGGACCAGGACACGCATTTCCTGCTCGTTGCGAGCAGTCGTCTTAACCACTTCATCTATCTGAGGACGTTTTCAGGACCGATCTGATATTTCACTTGTTGTATCACTTTCTGCATGTTCCTGGAATGACATGTTACTACTTGATACTATATATTGCACACATGATGGAAATTTATTGAGATTTATTAGCATAAGATCCGATGATGGCAACATAAATTTACCAAAACCAGTCATCTTACATAAAATTGTACTTAACGATCTTGGCTGTCGAATTTATTACATCTGTATTTTATACTTCAGTGATGTCGAGCATGTATATTCTACTGAATAAGTGCATGTAACTAATTTCTGTTACAGTGACAGTGATATAAGTACAATATCAAGATAACTATGATTAAATTTCTTACAGATATTACAAAACAAACTTAACTGATCATGATGGGTCGAGGTCTAGCTACATATACGTAAATATATGTACCTAGCACAAAGAAGAATGACATTAATTTAAAGTACCATGTACTGATAACATATATAGTACTACAGTGTACAGTTGACATAATATAAAAAAGAAATACGCAACACTTTAAGAAGAAATGCATAATACAACACCAAGTCTAGGAGCTAACGTGACTTGATGTTCGAGGTCTACGTTAGGTAGAATAAGCATCTAGTATGAAACCAGAAAAAAAGATGAAAAAGTGTATATAAATCATTTGCAATATAGTAGTGTATAAGTACAGTGTCACAAAAAACAAACGTAACTACATGTGTCCTTACACGATAATGTATAACCCAATGTCTAAGAAACAGACGTAACAAGATGTGCCCTTATAAGATAAAGTGGACCCATTGTATACATGACTCACAGTTATAACCCGATTTTTACGTGAGCAGTATTCATAAGCTAATCTTTTAAAGATATCAGTATACATCGGACGAAGAAATATAATTTTAAAAGGAGTAAATTACAGTAATTAAGAATTATTATGATATCCTGTTCATGAAATCACTAGTATCAGAAAAATAAAAAAAATAGGGTAGGATAAGATAGAATAAATTTATATCACTTACGGTCTACTAGCGTAACTATAATGGTGTAATAAAGTGTAAATTCTCGAAGCAACTGTGATTGAAGTTTATATGGATATTACAAAAGAAACATAGGGATCATGGTAGCTCAAGGTCAAGGTATAGAACATGTAGAGCCATTAACACAGGGAAGGATGTCAATAATGTGAAGTATTCTGATAACATGTACAACATTACAGTATTCAACTGACATAAAATCAAAACTATATACGCACCATTGTAACAAGAATGCATAGCACAACATAAAGTCTAGGTGCTAATGTGACATGGTGCTCGAGGCCTACATTTAATTTAACAAGCTTCTAGTATGAATCTAGAATATAAGTGCATATAGATAATATCCAAAAGAGTGTTATATGAGCATAACGTCGCAAGGAAAACACTTCACTAGATGTGCAACTACGTAATAAATGGCTCTGAGCACTATGCGACTTAACTTCTGAGGTCATCAGTCGCCTAGAACTTAGAACTAATTAAACCTAACTAACCTAAGGACATCACACACATCCATGCCCGAGGCAGGATTCGAACCTGCGACCGTAGCTGTCGCTCGGCTCCAGACTGTAGCGCCTAGAACCGCACGGCCACTCCGGCCGGCGCAACTACATAATAATTTGCAGGCCGATGTCTACATGACTACTGGTCTAGGTGCTGCAGTGGCATGGTGCTCGAGGTCTAAGTTTGGTGTTATTACCATTTAGGATATTACCAGAAAATAAGTAATGAGTAAATACACATAAATAATTTCAAATGTTCAAAAATTTTCAAATGAATATGAATTCCTAAGGGACCAAACTGCTTAGGTCATCGGTCCCTAGACTTACGCAATAGTTAAACTAACTTAAACTAACCTATGCTAAGAACAACACACACGCGCATGCCCAAGGGAGGACACGAACCTCCGCCGTGAGAGGCCGCCCGTTCCGTGACATGGCGCCTGTAACCGCGAGGCTAGTAAGGTACAATCATACATATATATATATATATATATATATATATATATATATATATATATATATATATATTCCACACAGAATAATTGCTAAGGCCAATGACACCTCGTTGATGGATAATGGCGGGTTCTGGTTTCTCACAAGATCACTTTTATATCTACTCTTAAGCTCATAAGTGAACAGGATGGCTGACAGATTAGCTGTGACCAGGCATTAAAACAAGCGTTCAGTGCATAGTGCTGTGGAATGTGGAAAAAACCGCAAACTGGCGTTCATAAGAAGAAGAACGACACCAAAAATGCAACAGGAGCGTAATATGTAAGAAATTGTCCACGCAACCTGCCACTGATGATGCCTTGCAGAAAATAAAGGCGAAACGCGTATCGCACTAAAATTGTGTTTTATTCAGTTGCTGTCAGACGGTCCATAAGTAAAAATTATCAGTATACCGTAATACAATCCATCAAATTTGAGAAGAACAGGGATGTCCTTACGTACGACGCTGCAGGGATAAAGGACTTTTATTACGCATTATTAAAACTCTCAGTGGCTCAGATAGGAGTTCATCATGCAGCAACAAAAATCTTTGATCATTTGTCGAATAATATAAACTGTCCGACAGGTAGCAAAATAAGTATCAAATAGAACTTAAAACCATTTCTCCTGGTCGTAACTGCATGAGTTGTTGTGGTCTTCAGTCCGAAGACTGGTTTGATGCAGCTCTCCACGCTACACTACCCTGTGCAGGTCTCTTCACCTCCAAATAACTACTGCAACTTACACCCTTCTTTTTTTTTCTAAATGAACGCACCACCATTTGACTGTGTTGTTGTTTATTTAATTACGAGTTACGTTTCCGGCATTTATGCCATTGTCAAGTGACTGAAAATGGCATAAAAAGCCGAAACCTAGGTTGTAATTAAATAAACAACAATACAGTCAACTGGCGGTGTGTTCATTTAAAAATTATTCTATGACTGTTGCTCATCAACATCAAAATCTGCTTACATCCTTCTGAATCTGCTTATTGTATTCATCTCTTGATCTCCCTCTACGATCCCCCCCCCCCTCCTCATCTACATCTACATGATTACTCTGCAATTCACATTTAAGTGCTTGGCAGAGGCTTCATCGAACCACAGTCATACTATCTCTCTACCATTCCACTCCCGTACAGCGCGCGGGAAAAACGAACACCTAAACCTTTCTGTTCGAGCTCTGATTTCTCTTATTTTATTTTGATGATCATTCCTACCTATGTAGGTTGGGCTCAACAAAATATTTTCGCATTCGGAGGAGAAAGTTGGTGACTGAAATTTCGTAAATACATCTCGCCGCGACGAAAAACGTCTTTGCTTTAATGACTTCCATCCCAACTCGCGTATCATATCTGCCACACTCTCTCCCCTATTACGTGATAATACAAAACGAGCTGCCCTTTTTTGCACCCTTTCGATGTCCTCCGTCAATCCCACCTGGTAAGGATACCACACCGCGCAGCAATATTCTAACAGAGGACGAACGAGTGTAGTGTAAGCTGTCTCTTTAGTGGACTTGTTGCATCTTCTAAGTGTCCTGCCAATGAAACGCAACCTTTGGCTCGCCTTCCCCACAATATTATCTATGTGGTCTTTCCAACTGAAGTTGTTCGCAATTTTAACACCCAGGTACTTAGTTGAATTGACAGCCTTGAGAATTGTACTATTTATCGAGTAATCGAATTCCAACGGATTTCTTTTGGAAATCGTGTGTCTCACCTCATACTTTTCGTTATTTAGCGTCAACTGCCACCTGCCACATCATACAGCAATCTTTTCTAAATCGATTTGCAACTGATGCTGGTCTTCGGGTGACCTTACTAGACGGTAAATTACAGCATCATCTGCGAACAACCTATGAAAACTGCTCAGATTGTCACCCAGGTCATTTATATGGGTCAGGAACAGCAGAGGTCCCAGGACGCTTCCCTGGGGAACACCGATATCACTTCAGTTTTACTCGATGATTTGCCGTCTATTACTACGAACTGCGACCTTCCTGGCAGGAATTCATGAATCCAGTCGCACAACTGAGACGATGATACCCCATAGGCCCGCAGCTTGATTAGAAGTCGCTTGTGAAGAACGGTGTCAAAAGCTTTCCGGAAACCTAGAAATACGGAATCAAATTGAGATCCCTTGTCGATAGCGGCCATTACTTTGTGCGAATAAAGAGCTAGCTGCGTTGCACATGAACGATATTTTCTGAAACCTCCCTCCTTCACTTCCCTCCAGTACTAAGTTCGTGATATCTTGATGTTTCAGAACGTGTCCTATGAACAGAACCATTCTTCTAGTCACTTTGTGCCACAAATTTCTTTTCTCTGCAGTTCTATTCAGTACATCTTCATCAGTTTTGTAACCACCCACCTTATCTTCATCATTCCTCAGTAGTACTGTGTTTAAAAACCTTCTATCCTCTTTTTCTCTAAACTGTTTATCGTCCATGTTTCACTTCCACAGAAAGCTAAACCCCATACAAATACTTTCAGAAAAGACTTCCAAACACTTAAATTTATATTCGATGTTACCGTATTTACCTTCTTCAGAGACGCTTTTCTTGCCATTTCCAGTCCACATTTTATATCCTCACTACTTCAGCATTTATCAGTTATTTTGCTGCCCAAATAGCAAAACTCATCTACTACTTTAAGTGTCCCGCTTCCTAATCTAATTCCCTCAGCACCACCTGATTTAATTCAGCTACATTCCATTGTCTTTGTTTTGCTTCTGTTTATGTTCGCCTTGTATCTTCCTTTCAAGACATTATCCATTACGTTAAACTGCTCCTCCGAGTCCTATGCTGCTTCGTCCAGAATTAAAATGTCGTCAGCTTACCTCATAGTTTTTATTTCTTCCTCCTGAACTTTAACTCACATTCCAAATTGTTTTTGGTTCCCTTTAGTGCATCGTCAATGTACAGATGGAATAACAACGAGGATATACTAAAGCCCTAACTAATTCCCTTCTCAAATACTTGCCTTTCATGTCCCTCGACTCTTACAACTTCCGTCTGGTTTCTGTCCAAGTTGTTATCCCTGTGTTAGGATAATGAGAGAGACTGCTGATATGCTACAGGGTAGCATGTAAGGGGAGTGGAGCGGTTATGTATTGCCCCACAAGTAGCAACAACATGGTATAAACAGTATTTATTAAACAATTAAAGAGTTTCCTTTACCTACGCATTGATCACACTAACCTGTGGAATAAGTACTAAATTACAATAAGTATACACTATTACCTTACAATCCACAGATATTTCAAAGTTCCGATGTGACGTGTGTCGCCTTAAATGCGATGGGGGTTCAGCAAAATTTGACATATCACCTTGGAGAAAAACCAGACCTTACTTAGACTGCATCTAAGGTATAATATACATAAATGTGATGTACGCCGTCTTTAGGAAACAGAAATTTACTTAAACAGAATCCAGACGTATTATATAGACATGTGACACATTTTAAGAAAACTGAAATTTACTTCAACAGAATCCAAAGATAAAATATTGCTTATACATGATGTATATCATTTTTAAGAAAACAGAAGACTACTTAACAGAATCCAAGGACAAATATAGCTTGGAAATAATGCATATCACCCCAGGATTTACAAAAGACAACACTTTTACTGAATACGATCCGAAATTATACAATATCTGGACGTGAGGTGTGGCTTCCTTAAAAGAAGCAAGTATTCTTTTGTTTAAAACGTTTACACCCATATCAGGTGTGGAAAATCATGTAATACCAACTGCGCCTCGGTAGGATGGAATAAGAAATTTTTAACAGCCAAGGCTAGCTATGAAACACATAACTGCAAATCACACAAAGAATAACTCTAAGACCAAGACACACATAAAACCAGTGTATCAAAATTTTACAATAACCACTGCTCCGATTAGACCTTTGACTATGGTCCTTCATATCAGTCACTTCAGTTTTATTAAGGCATAAATTTTAAACAGTGGCAGTAACATTGCCTGCAGCTGAGATGACATTAGTCAGCCTTAAAACAAGATATTGAAACGTCAATACAATGCTATTCAAAGGAACTAACTTACTCGTCAGTTCAACTAGACCTGCCCCTCAACAAACTGATATGCAAGTACTTTAATTACAGTTATAAATCTCAGCGACAAGACAGCATGCCACTGTATAAGACAGAATGGCGTGAGTGGTACACAAATTTAAACTGAGCCAACGACCAACTGTTGTCTGGTCTCAGCTGACTCTCCTTGACTTACATACATAAACTGGAGTGCACAGCAAATTACAATAATTAATTAAAGCACAAAGAACATAATACAATCACCTTAGCAATGAAGTATTGACATCAGTAGATACAGTCCTGCACGAATTTATAGTCACTGCAATTGTATCTAAACATTAACAGCCTTCTTGCATATGACAGTTACATACATCTTGTGTAGATCACTGACTCGTGTGCTTTAAGACTAAATTAAGTAAATGTCACCTGACTCTCATAACAACAGTTATCCACAGTCACAGAATATCTTACCACTTTATTTATTTAATCGTATGGTGATTTTATGCAATATACAGTTGATATAAGACAAGTGATTTTATACAATATACATATGATATAAGACAAGATTAAAGCTTAAAGTTCGTGTTTTTCAGCCAATTAATTAAGTTGGGTGTGAGGGTGAACAAGTCGTCAGGAATTCCAGGGTATGAATGAAGTGGACAACGTTGGACTAGATGTTCACTTTTCTGCTCTTCTTGATTATATTCAAACATTGGCGAACTGATCCAGCCCCATTTGTACCAGAAGAAGTTACAACAACCATGTTCAGCCCTGAACCCGTTGAGGCGGCACCAGAGGTTCCTCGGTAGGTCAAAACTTTTTGGCTCCCTTGTGGGATCAAGGTGATGGGCACTTGTTCCCAATGTTTTTGTTGACCATTCATGCTTCCAGCTTTCATTTAGATCAAAACCATCCGCGATGAGTTGTCCTGCAGTAACACTTGCTGGTCTTGTTGATCGCAATCGTTGCTCTGGCAGATGACAGAATTTCTGGTGCAGTGGTAGAGAGGGTGATGGAGAGATTTTCTTGGCCTCCCTCAGTAGAGCTTGTTTCCGCCTTAAGTGAGGTGGAGGGATGTGACTCAGTACAGGTAACCAGTGGCATGGGGTTGATTTGATGGAACCAGTAATGCAGCGCATTGTGTCGTTCAGTTTTGTGTCTATCTTCTTCACCTGTACACTTTCCAACCTGACAGGTACACAGTACTCGGCAGCAGAGTACACAAGTCTGATGCCAGTTAAACGGGGTCGATCGTTGTTCACGTCCGTAGGTATAACGTAAATTACCCTACACGTGACCCCTGGGTGGTGTTAAACGAGCAACAGTGTCATAGGTGATACACAATATGTCTGGAAACAAACTAATAACCGTCCTTTTCAAGATCATCCAAGTAGAGGCGAGAAACACCTAATTCGTATTATGCAATTTAATATTGATGACATAAGCTCTGCCAAATGTGAGTACCTACAGATACAACTGCATGAACTTAACATTGATGTTGTCCACATTCAAGAAACGCATACCAAAGATGAGCAAGATCTTCAGCGTAGAGGACGAATACCTGGTTATACACTGGTCGAAGCTATCCACCATCCACAATATGGAATAGCCACTTACGTGAAGTCAAGTCTAAAGGGAGAGCATGTAATTGATTCTACAGCAGTTAACCACATCTACACAATAGTAATGCAGATAAACGACTTCAAAAATCTTACCACTAAACAATGATAACAAACTCTGCCAAGGCCAAAGTTACACTCAAAAGTATTTGCATACTGGATATGACTGATGTTATACACGAGTTACAGCAAAAATAACATTTGATTCATCTACGTTAATGAGCACTACTTGCACATAAATCGTGTGTCTCAGCGTATCTGACAGCACACACGCGTGCAAGTAATATAAATCACAAGGTACAATAACCGCTACACTGACAGATCCACTTCAACAAGGCACTCCTCACTAGTGTGACACTGGTAGTGGAAAGGAAGGCAAGCTTCTCATAAGCCTTGCAGTGTGTTAGGAAGTAGCCACTAGCCAGATGTTCCACGGGTTCCGCGAATGCTATCGAAACTACCTGTGCCTCAACTCCGTACTGTGCAATCATCAGCTGGCACCCCCAGCACTCACTAGCCAAGTCCATTACTAAGGCCGGTATTACACTATCAAATTTCTTTGTCCAATATCTTTGTCCAATATCTTTGTCAAAGATATTTGATAGCGTAATAGGGACTTTGTCAAATGTCGTCCAATATTTGATCAAAACTAGGGCCTCGCTGTATATTTGATCAAAGAAACCGCTTGTCTTCTGTTCACTGCAATGTGACGTGTTACCACATGGAGCGCTAGCATCGCTGCAGCGTTCTGTCGTCTGTAGTGTTTTTATAACCATTGCCAGTAAATACAATTGGTGTGTGCCGACAACTACAAAATTAATAGATATGTCTGAAGCTGATGAGGCGCTTTACAACGTGAGGCACCCTGAATACAAAAATAGATTAAGAAGATTGGAGACCTAACCTGACATAACCTAACCTAACATAACCCTCTCCTGTAGCAAGGAATCGGAGTGTTATAGTGAGCCTGTCTTCTGAAGATGTAGCAGTTCTTAAGTAAATATTGTGCTTTATGATATGAGGATACACTTCATTGAGCACATACAGAAATGTATGCTCATCCATTCCTAAGTAACTGATGTACGACTTGACGTCTTCCACTGTAAGCTCACGTAACAAGTTTTGTTGAATGCTTTTATCGTGTCGTTGTAAAACCCACGGCTTCACCCAGATTAGATTAGTTTCTCGTTCCATAGATCCGTGCTGAGGAGATCCTCGTGGATGTGGAACATGTCGATTTTTTTAAAGCTGAAATAACAATACTAATAGTATGAATAAATACAATACATCATTTGTTTCTATTAAAAATTTCGCGAATGGAGTAGAAGGAGTTGGCCAGTAGTAAGTCTTTCAGGCTCCTTTTAAACTGATCTTTATTTCTAACTAAATTTTTTATGTTTCCTGGCAAATTATTGAAGATGAGTGTTCCTGAATAGTGGACCCCTTTTTGAACTAAAGTAAGTGCAGTCCTTGTGCAGATCATTTTTGTTCCTGGTATTGTATGTATGAACTGATTTGTTTGTTGGAAAAAGAGATATATTATTTACGACAAATTTCATTAAGAAGTAAATATACTGAGAGGCAGTAGTTAGTATACCCTGTTCTTTGAAGAGGTTTCTGCAGGAGGTCCGTGAATTTACTCCACAAATAATACGTATTACACGCTTTTGGACCTTGAAAACTCTTGTTTGACTTCAAGATTTACCCCAAAATATTATCCCATACGACATTATGGAATGAAAGTATGCAAGCTTTTTCGTTTTTATGTTGCCTATGTCTGCTAACACTCGAATTGCAAATACAGATTTGTTAAGGCCTTTCTGCAGTTCTGTGGTGTGCTCCTCCCAACTGAATTTATTATCAAGTTGTAATCCCAGGACTTTTAAGACTGTCAACCTCGTATGTATGGTTCCATTTTTTTCCCCACTTCTTTTCCGCATGTGCACACAATGCAATTGGAGTACGTAGAACTGCTGCGGTTAATAACAAGTTGTTGTCAGCCATCTTGAACTTTGACGAAAAATTTGATGATAGTGTTAATACCCCGTCTAGCGCTACGTCAAAGATCTTTGTCAAATATATTGGACGGAATATTGGATCACATTTTTGATCAAATCTTTGACAAAGAAATTTGATAGTGTAATACCGGCCTAAAGCACAGCAGAGGTGCGCGGCACACAGCCATCTTACTCCGCCAACGTGTAACCACTGTCTCTCACTGCTGCTCCTGCAGGCCTGCAAAGCTGTCTCTTCCCCACTGGCGCGACCTCCAGCGGTCAGCTCGCCGCCAGAGACGCTTGCTGCAGCGGTTATAATTAAACAGGCGAATAAACAATCGGCATACCCAATACACTACAAAATTGCTAAATGTTTTGTTTGTTCTGTCACAAAGTCGATCTTGTGACATGCGTCTGGCAGATTTTCAGGATGGCTTACCACACGGGGCTACTGGAATAGCACCAAGATTAGTTCTGACAAACCAACCACCAGGACATCGAATAAGAGAAACTGTCAACTACACACCTGCTAGATGCAAATTCCACTAGGAAATTGTGAAATTAGCTCTATAGAGAATAAGTGCAATATCAGAGAAGATGAATTAAAATCAACGAGGACCGCTAAGAGAGATGAGGCTTATTGTGGGCAACGAAGTTTTATGATGACCAAGGTAGCGATCAAAGGAGAGTCGATATCTAAGCAGCAGCTCTTTTATGTATTTTGTGGACCTCATCACATGCGGAAAATTGTTCACCACAACATCACAGAAATAGAGACACAACGAATTGGAGATCACCACGGTTCACATGTCAAGATTTACAGGGAATGAGAAAAATAAGAAATGAACAAAGAGACACAGTATCCTGTTTCAGGTGTGTCGTAAGAAGGTTTAATAACAACATATGAAACAGTAGAAGAGTTAGGAGATCATAAAAGAGAGTTTTCTCATGGAATAAGTCCAAGTGTCATCACGGAGATAGTGTGGAAGGCACTCTGAAGAGTAGCAATAAATGGAACATTAGCTGCAGTTGCCCATTGATGAAGATTTGCGTATTGGTTGAGGAATATTTTTTCATAGGTTCATGAGATGTGAAGGCGGCCTGAACAAGAATTTATGGAGGTAGATAATTTGAGTTTATGTGAATGATGTTAGGTAGTAATGAGATGACGAGAGTTTGAGAATAGCACACATGAAAGAATGCTGCGCTGTGAAGAGTACCGAAAGGCATGACAAAAGCAAAAGAACAAGAGATGATAAAAGGGTGAGTTTGACACAAACCATGTTAAAGGAAGGAGTAAGTTAATCAAGGAATTTCAGTAAAGGATAAACCATGAACCATTGCAAATGTAAAATAAGGTAACCATTAATGGTAAGAAAAGATAACGTAACCACTGTAGTAAAAAACAGTAAAGAAATATTTGTAGTTGTAATTTTTTATATATGGGTCGAGAACATGCACGCAAATCTGAAGGAACCTTGTATAACATGAATTATCAACACGGACATTGTAAAATAACATAATAAGTATTACAAGCCTCGATGGATAAAATGACGATCATATCGAACGCTCTTCTGCGGCGGGAATCACATAGTGTGTGTTCAAACGTTAGGAGATGTGGACTGGTTGGTTGATTTGGAGGAGGGGACCAAACAGCTAGGTTATCGATCCCATTGCGATAGGGAAGAATGGGAAAGGAATTCGGACGTGTCCTTTCAAAGAGACCATCCCGCCATTTGCCTGAAGCGATTTAGGGAAATCACAGAAAATCTGAATTAGCATGGTCAGACTCGGGTTTGAACCGTTGTCCTACCCCATGCGAGTCCAGTGTGCTAACCACTGTGCCACGTCGTCGCTCGGTAGGAGATGTGGACAAGTTTTGGATCGGTCCTGGAGTCAAGCCCAATTTGTTAAGGAGACTGCATTCGTTAAGCGAGAAATTCGGGGTCGACACCCAGTCTGGCACAAATTTTCGTATGTCACCGAAAAACGGTACAGCTGAAGTCAATTTAGATTTGCAATTTGCGAATCAAATTTTGTAATATTTAAAGAGCAGCTTTGGGTTGATACATAGTGTCTTTTCCTTCAGATATTCACGTATGGCCGAAGGAACAGTGTAGATCATTGTATTATCAATAACGTAATAAGTTTAGCATTATACTGCGCCCGTGGGCCGGTACATGTTTCGAGCAGTCATTTGCCTAGGTGACGGCGTATCTAGACAGGACCACCGACCTGGTGATTCATTCCATCAGGCGACACGTTTCCATCGGTCCACAACCCAATCTCGATGATATCATGCCCACTGAAATCGTAATTGACGATGTCGTTGGGACAACTTGAAAACACATACGGGTCAAATATGCTGTGGAGCCACACGTTCAGTAACATGTGCCGAATAGTGTGCCCAGTAACACTTGTCTCTCCGTCTACCTGCCTGCGCCAGCATTGTATCCTGTCCTCATATCTACAACATGTCGCCACCTATCCTGTTTTACAGACCAGGAAAGCCTCTAACCTCAGCGTTCTGTAGTGAGGAATACAGGCTCAACATCCTGTCGCTTCTCAAAGCTTCACTGTCCTTCAGCCACTTTCCGTAGACGCTCATGACAGCCGCACGCTAACATCCGACCAACATGTCTGTTTCTGAGATGCTCTTTCCTCGTGGATTTGCAGCCTATATCGTGGCTGGAATGATCACCATCTGTTTCTGTTCCCCTAGTCTTCCTCAATCCTTACCTAGCATATGTGCTCCATCCAAACATTATTTTTTTCTACCTCGGGAAATAAACTAAACGCGTTATGCCTGCTTGCAGCAAATACTTGATAACATATTCTTTCAGTGAAATACTTGTTTTAGTTTCTGCATGTTCCCAGGAGGTGACAGCATCTGCTTGAAGAAAGTTGTTAATGGCAGTGTCAGCACGTCTTCGAGAAATAAAGAAAATTTCTGTTTGTTTTCAGTAAATTTGTTCAAAAAATGTACAAATGTGTGCGAAATCTTATGGGACTTAACTGCTAAGGTCATCAGTCCCTAAGCTTACACACTACTTAACCTAAATTATCCTAAGGACAAACACACACACCCACGCCCGAGGGAGGACTCGAACCTCCGCCGGGACCAGCCGCACAGTCAATGACAGGAGGGCCTAGACCGCTCGGCTAATCCCGCGCGGCCCAGTAAATTTGTTCTAGAATCAGTTTAGAACATGCTCTAATATGATAATATACCCTATACAATCGAATAAGTGATTGTTTATTTCGTAACTGTAATACAGTGTGCGGCGGTGTGGTTCGACACTATGTTCGCTAGCACTTTATGAAGAAAGTTGCAAAATTAATGTCCACCTACCTCAGTATAGAACGGCCTTGCCGCAGTGCATACACCGATTCCCGTGAGACCACCGAAGTTAGCGCTGTTGGGCGTGGCCGGCACTTGGATAGGTGACCAACCAGCCGCCATGCCCTGTTGCCATTTTTCGGGGTGCACTCAGCCTCGTGATTCCAATTGAGGTGCTACTCGACCGAATAGTAGCGGTTTCGGTTAGGAATACCATCATAACGACCGGGAGAGCGGTGTGCTGACCCCACGCCCCTCCTATCCGCATCCTCCTTGAGGATGACATGGCGGTCGGATGGTCCCGTAGGCCACTCGTGGCCTGAAGACGGAGTGCTTACCTCAGTATAGCGTTCGTTCACCATCCGTTGCTCTGCATTTGTAGGCACTATGCAGACGATATTAAAAGCAGCGTTGAAGAAAACCATCATCCATACTTACGATTGCACAGTCCGCGTAACTCAGGTAACAAAATAAACTTGCAAATCTCTAGTAATAACGGGCATAAGGGGATGCTTCCTTCCTACATTGAAAATGTCCGCTTATCGATACTAATATTTTTTATTGTCTTTTAGCTATGGTGTGAACCAGCCCACATTTACGTCGATAGCACATCGACTACTAGTTCATGTAACTTACATCACACACGAGACAGCCAGAAATGTGCTAAGTCCAACCCGAGATATTACGAGATCAATACAGTCGGTACTCTGCTACGAACTTAGTTTCACACTCGGTCCTTTTCAGTGGATTCTTCAAATGAAGATGCTCGCCAAAAATGTTCTGTAAATGCATACTGAACACGGCACGCAGAATTCTTTACAAAGGCCGATAGTTTCACATGCGGTTTTCTCTACAACAAACACTCCAAAATCTCCCAAACTTCACAGAACAATCCGTAATTGCATCTGCTTGCAGCACGGCGATACAAACCAAACGCGATATAACAGTCTTTTCTTCATTTTACATATAATCTTTTCGGACATGTCTAACATGATCTTCTCGTCCGGCAGCTAGTCCACGACCGACTGAAGGTCATTGCTTTCAGGGGATATAATTCATTCCAATGCGCGGGAAAGACTTTACTCTCATTGGCTGATCAAAACGAACCGCCAATCAGCTCCAAAGAACCAAACGAAACGAAAACTAAGAGAAAACTATGCTAAAATACACTTTACAAATGATTACCCACCTACTACCTTTGTGGCTGCCGTATTACGAAAGCAATCGCTCATAGACTTACGTGATCCGCCAGTCAGGGGGATTCACAATTTTTCATGACATCCTGGTGGCGTAACACTTGCTAGTTACGTAATGTTTGATGCAATATAGAATTGAAATTTGATGTATGTGCCACATACACACTCACATTCGCTCTCATTTACTCTTGTCCTAACACAAAATATAAATATTAACCTTTAAACTGTTATTTCCATTACGAATGAAAAATTATCGAAAGTTTAGAATTGAAAATCTTTATAAAATAAATTAGCACACTAAGAGTGCTGCTACTGTTTTCAAGTAACAAATGAAATATAAACCGTTATTATTACTATCTGAATTTATTTTCTTAAGTGTCGGTCAAGTACTTTTTAATAGATTTTTTACATCTCTGAAACTATTATAGGTAGCGGTATCAAATTTCTACACAAAGATCGTCTGAATAACAAAAAAGGTCATGTACTAAATTTGGAATAAAGCAGCTAATATTTAACGTAGTTATTTAGTTTCTTAGGTGAGTGAATAAGTGATTTTAATACCCGCCACAGTGAGCATTCTCACGGTCCACTTTAGAGACAGGTGAGGCTGTGATGCCTACGGCAGGCCACATGCCGGCCGCCACCGAGCGCTACTATACTGCTGGCTTCCAAAACAGCTTGCCATAACTCAACAAACCTACTGCAAAAAATCTGCAGTCGCGTAATAACTGCGATGCTACAAGTGATATACACTGAAGTGACAAAAGTCATGGGATAGCGATATGTGCATATATAGATGGCAGTAGTATCGCGTACACAAATGTCAAAGGTCAGTGATTAATGTGAAAAGTTTTCCGAGTTGATTGTGGTCGCACGACGGGAATAACCACAATTTGAACGCGGATGGTACTTGGAGTTAGACGCTGGGGCATTCCACGTCTGAAATCGTTTGGGAATTCAATATTCTAAGATCCATAGTGTCAAGAGGGTGCCGAGAATACCAGATTTCAGGTACTGGGCCTCACCACGGACAATGCAGTGACGGACGCTCTTGAGTTAACGATCGAGAGCAGCGACGTTCGCTTAGAGTTTTCAGCGCTAACAGACACGCAACACTGCGTGAAATAACCGCAGACATCAATGTGGGACGTACGCAGAACGATTCTTTAGCTCAGTGCCGCGGTATTTTGCTTTAGTGGGCTATGGTAGCAGACGACCCCCTAGAGGGCCTTTGCTAACAGCACCACATCACCCTCAGCATCCGACCAAAGCTCGTGACCATGTCGGTCGTACCCTAGACGACTGGAAAACTGTGGCCCGATCAGATGAGTCCCGATTTCAGTTGGTAAGAGCTGATGGTAGGGTTCAAGTGTGGCGCAGACCCCATCAAGCCATGGACCCAAGTTGTGGACAAGGCTCTGTGCAAGCTCGTGGTGGCTCTATAATAGTGTGGGCTGTGTTTACTTGGAATGGACAATTGACTGGAAAAGGTTTTTTTTTCGGCTACTCGGAGACCAAATAGCGATCGAATTTTTATGGATGGCAAAGCGCCGTATCACCAGGCCACAACAGTTCGCGATTGCTTTGAGGAACTTTCTGGACAATTCGTGCCAATGATTTGGCTACCCAGATCGCCCTACATGAATCCCATCGAACATTTATGGGACATAATTGATAGGTCAGTTCGTGCAAAAAGTCCTGCATCGGCAGCATTTCTGCAGTTACGGACGGCTATAAAGGTAGAATAACTCAAAAAGTCTGCAGGGGACTTCCAACGACTTGTTGAGTCCATACCACGTCGAGCTGCTGCACGACGGCGGGACTAAATGAGGTCCGACACGATACTAGGAGGTACCCCATGACTTTTGTCACCACATTGTAAGCGCAACAGTAATGAATATGAGTAGCTATACATTCTAACACCAAATAACAGATAAGCACTCATAAAATACTGGTCCAAAAATTGCATGATGTTTATAGTTTACAGCCAAAAGTAGCGCATTGAAGCCATTGGCTTATATCTGTAATCACTGTAGGAACAGTCAGCCAAATGCTACATTAAACCAATGATATGATCACGTAATTTAATATCAAAACCTCCAAATACAACTGAAAATAGCGATTCCCCTCTCTTTCTTCCGTTCCACGAAATACCTCGTTGTTATGCTAAAACACAATACATTGTCTTCCGAAGTCATCAGGATTACAGCACAGCCTCGTGACCTACCTTTCTACACCTGGAATTTGTTTCATTTGGTTCATGGCAAAGACGCAGTATTTAATATTAATTATTAATGGGTTGAAATAGTAGCGTAGAACTAATCATGTTATGAGTATTCGTTGAGTAACAGATATTCACGAGATGGTGGGATCGCGGAAGGGAGCTACTTTATCTGTAAGAATAAAGAAATGACTTTGGTTGGGCTAAATAATTACGAGAAATGTTATACTGTTCGCAAAACAGTTCAGGCGAACCACAAGAATGACATTAGTCATCAATGTATGTAATTTGAAGAGATGATACAGAAAAAGTTACGAAGTTGCCTATATTCAGGACACACCTCATAGAACGCATTTATAGCGCAGAAGAGGATGGTAAGTTTGAATCTGTAATACAATGGATTGAAAAGCTATTTCTCGATCCTACAAAGCAGTTTCATTTTGGGAAAAGTGAGCAATCTATGAGAGTTTGTGACGTCAACGTTTGTGACGGCAACTGGAAGGATACCATTTCATGTTATAATTCACAGCAAGTTCCGTACCCGGAATGATTGCGAGATGTCTTTGAGAATGCTTTTAAGTCGCAAAACTGAAATAACCTACACATCGCCTATTAATCTCAATGGCGAGTATTTTTAAATATCTCATCCAGAATGTTCGTCATTGTAGGACTGCATCTGCAGCTCACCGAAAACCAGGGAGCGAGTGCAGAACCAGCAATAGACATATATATTTTTCTCGACAGAATCGTGGTGTCATCTTCAGATTGTAAAGCTTTTCAGCAACAGACATCATGGCGAGTTCCCATACAAGCTAGACTGAAGTGACAAAAGTCATAGGATACCTCCTAATATCGTATCGACTGGAGAGTGGAATGACACCTTGTTGTCGTCAGTGCAGAGAGCAGGCTCTGTGAGTGCTGGGCGAATACGTATACGGCATTGACCTCGTGAGCTACCAATTCCAGAGTGCATTGACCCACGACACACAAATACAACGCCAGGATTCATGGCATGAGGGCCGTCGATTACAACTCGCAGACACATTTGGTATTTTCCACAGGGTAAAGTAGCCACTGCCCGCGACACTGTGATATTGCCATTTCTTCTACAGAAATGTGATGTTCTTTTTCAGCAGGACGGTGCACTTCCACATACGGCTGCTACGACACAGCGTGTTCTTCGTCGAATTGCAGCAAAAGGTGCTGGGATTGACAGTGCGCATGTGCCCCATACGTCGAGAAGCTCTAACGAGTCTTTCCACAAGAGGATAACGGTGGCACACACACTTGAAGGGCTTCGTTTCCTACTGACGATTATTGTACTGCAGGCGCTAGAGCTTCGTTAAACAGCGCTTGTACTCACCTACTTACAGTGTCAGCGCACGAACACAGGCCGTGTGTCATATCGTTCATTAGATTGGCTCTACGTCGTCCAAACCACTGCCAACTTATTCAACTGTATGTCCATATTGTTACAGCAGTCGCCATCAAAAGCTCTTTCACATTCCATTCTTTACCTTCCCAGACAGTTGCTCTCGTCCCTCTACAATCTTACAAGCTTTTAGAATGATGTGATGGTTTGTACTTATGGCGCTGTTGAGCTCAGACTGACAGCAGTGTACTGATATGTTTCCACATCTCATTATGGTCCAAATGGCTCTGAGCACTATGGGACTTAACATCTGAGGTCATCAGCCCCTAGAACTTAGAACTACTTAAACCTAACTAACATAAGGACATCACAAACATCCATGCCCGAGGCAGGATTCGAACCTTCGACCGTAACGATCGCGCGGTTCCAGACTGAAGCGCCTAGAACCGCTCGGCCACAACGGCCGGCCATCTCATTATGTTTCCACACCTGATTTCTATTATGTTATTCCCAGTAATTTTTTCCTTTTTTTATTTAAATGGTAACTAATTTTTAGCTTTATAGTCACAAGGGAAATATCAGTACTGTCCCGTTCTCTTGAAGTTGTACAATTCTATTGAGACAAGCGCCAACAGTAAACTGCATTGTTTACGCGTGTACCTTTTACTATGACTTAGCCATGTTTCTGGGCTGATATTTCATGACAAATAAGAATCTTTGCAACGAAGATAGCATGTTGGAAAATTTTTATTTTCTTAATGACCGGTTTAGACAGAGTTTAGCTGTCACCTTTGGATTTTCTGGAAATAATATTACTGGTCATGAAACGTACAAATATAAAGAGAGGACACTGCGTTTATTAAACACAGGTGAAACATTGGCTTAGCACTAAAGTGTGCCTTGGCGAGGAGGCGATTACGTCCGGGTAGCCGTTATATCTGCATATTAAACAACATGCTCTCTACAAAAACGGTGTGCCTTCTGCAACGAACATTGTATTGCCACTGGTAATTGCATGCAATACAAGAAAGTATTGGCCACAGTCTCATCCCATTGGGGTTGGTCGACAACGTTGATGCTTCTTTGTTGTTTTTTGGTGCTCCGCTAGAACTATTGCCAGATGGGGGTGGCACGCCTGCCTCCTGAAGGTGGTGATGGGGATGAATGAAAAAAGATGGCGGCATCTTTGCAGGTTTGCAGCACCGTCCAGCAGCGGACTGTCATTGGATTGTCCGCTGGGCTGTTGCAAGGACACTTGGCTGTATTTCAATTACTTATGAAGACGGATGGTTTGAGAATGGTCACAATGTCCGAAACTAGTCACCACCAACAAATAAAGGATACCTCTTAATGCAACGAAATTCCAACCATTTGTTTCAATCTCATACACTGATCCGCCTAAGAAACTGGTATAGGCATGCGTATTCAAATACAGAGATATGTAAACAGGCTGAATACGGCGCTGCGGTCGGCAACCTCTACATAAGGCAACAAGTGTCTGTCGCAGTTGTTAGATCGGTTACTGCTGCTACAATGGGAGGATATCAAGATTTAAGTGAGTTTGAACGTGGTGTTATAGTCAGCACACTAGTAGGGGACACTGAACCCCGAGGTAGCGATGAAGAGGGGATATTCCCGTCCGACTATTTCACGAGTGTACTGTGAATATCAGGATTCAGGTAAAACATCAAATCTTCGACATCGCTGCGGCCGGAAAAAGATCCCACAAGAACTGGATCAACAATGACTGAACAGAATCGTTCAGCGTGACAGATCCCACAAGAACTGGATCAACAATGACTGAACAGAATCGTTCAACGTGACAGAAGTGCAACCATTCCGCAAATTGCTGCAGATTTCAATACTAGGCCATCAAAAATTGTCAACGTGAGAACTGTTCAACGAAACATCATAGATATGGGCTTTCGGAGTCGAAATCTCATTCGTGTACTCTTGATGACTCCACGACACAAAGCTGTACGCCTCGTCCGGCCAGTCAACACTGGCATTGGACTGTTGATGACTAGAAACATGTTGCGTGGTCGGACGAATCTCGTTTCAAATTGTATCGAGCTCATGGAAATGTACGGGTACGGAGACCACCTCATGAATCCACGGGACTTGCGTGTTAGCAGGGGAATTTTCAAGCTGGTGGAGGCTCTGTAAAGGTGTGGGGCGTGTGCAGTTCGAGTGATATGGGACCCCTGATTCGTTTAGATACGAGTCTGACAGGTGACAAGTACGTAAGCATTACGTCTGAATCCATTCATGTCCATTGTGCATTCCGACGGACTTGGGCAATTCCAGCAGGACATGCGACACCCCACAAGTCCAGAATTGCTACAGAATGGCTCCAAGAACACTCTCTTGAGTTTCAACACTTCCACCGGCCGTCAAACTCCTCAGACATGAACATTGTTGAGCATATCTGGGATGCCTTGCAAACAGTTGTTCACAAGAGAGCTCCACCCCCTTGTACTCTTACGGATTTATGACAGTCCTGCAGAATTCATGGTGTTAATTCCCTCCAGCACTACTTCAGACAATAATCTGAGTCCACGCCAAGCCGTGTTGCGGCTCTTCTGCGTGCTCGCGGCAGCCCTACACGATATTAGGCAGGTGTTCCAGTTTCTTTGGTTCTTCAGTGTATGTTAGGTTGTACGTAAGTGGCGTGACAAATATAGTGACAGAAAAAGTCGCAGTACCAACAAATACTTAATGTAGAGTAATAAAATTTCGGGAATACGTTTGCCTAGGTAATATACAGGGTGTTCATAAATGAATATCGGGGTTTTAACGCTTTATAATATTTATTACGTTAAACTTACGTGTATAAATGATATGTCAAATGAAAGAGCAACTCAAACCGTTGTGTTTGGCACCAGTGTGCATGCGCAGCGTGCAATGTTACCGCCGCAATCCGCTAGACAGTAGTAGCGAAGATGGCGACTAGTGAACAGAAACCATTTTGTGTTTTGCAGTTTGCAAAGACCGAATCTGTAGTTACTGTGCAACGTGCGTTCCGGCTGAAGTTCAGTTGTGATCCTCCAAGTGATGATAACATTCGTGGATGGTATCATCAGTTTGAAGTTACCAGCTGCCTTTGTAAAGGGAAGAGCACAGGACGACCAAGAGTTAGTGAAGAGACTGTTGAGCGAGTGAGAGAGTCATTCACTTGTAGCCCAAAGAAATCAGTGTGGAAGACTAGTCGTGAATTATAAGTTCCCGTGTCGACTGTTTGGAAAGTTTTAAGAAAACGCGTAGAACTACGTCCTTACCGTTTACAGTTATTACAGGCTCTAAAGCCAGCAACCATGGATTATGTGCCAACTTCGCAAACGAAATGTTGTTTCATGACGATGAAGATTTTCTGGATCATGTTGTGTTCAGTGATCAATCAACCTTTCACCTTAGTGGACATGTTAACACTCACAAAGTGCGCATTTGACGCTCAGGAAATCCTCACAAGGTGGCGCAAATGCAATGAGATTCCTCTAAAGCGACTGATTTTTGTGCCGTATCCCTGCCTTTCTTTTTTGGTGAACCTACTGTAACTGGCACTTCTTACCTTGATACACTAGAGCAATGGCTCTTTCCTGAGTTGGAAGAAGATGAGCCAGAGAACTTCATTTTCCAGCAAGATGGTGCGCCACCTCACTGGCATAGCGAAGTATGCGATTGGTTGAACTTCACTGTACCCAAGTGCTGGATAGGCCGCAAGGGGCCCAATGGCAGGGCTTGCTTTGCATGGCCTCCACGTTTACCCGAACTAATGCCATACAATTTTTTTCTTTGGGGCATCATCAAGGATCGTGTGTACGTGCCTCTACTACCAGAATTAAGAAACCGGATTGAAGCAGGTGTTGCTACAATCACTGAAGACATACTAATCAACGTTTGGAAAGAATTCGGGTATAGACTTGATGTGTGCCGTGTGACAAATGGTGCTCACATTGAACATTTATAAGGTTCTTGGAAAAACTGTTTCAGTTGCTCTTTCATTTGACATATCTTTTATAACTGTAAGTTTAATATAATAAATATTACAAAGCGTTAAAGCCCCGATATTCATTTATAAACACCCCATATTTAAGTAATTAACATTGGAAGATAACACCGTAATGTAAGCGTGAGATTAAACATTGCAAATGTGAAATGGTAGTACATTAATAACCGGTTTATGTATGTAAACGTGCATACTTTGTGTTGTACAGGTGCCGGGTGTCAGTTTGTGGGATAGAGTTCCACGCCTGTCGCACTTGATCTGTCAATGCAGGGACGGTTAATGCTGTTTGCGGATGACCCTGGAGTTGTCGCCCGATGAAGTCACATATGTTCTCGACTAAAGACAGATATGGCTATCGAGGAGGCCAAGGCAACATGTCAACTCTCTGTAGAGCATGTTGGGTTACAACAGCGGTATGTGGGCGAGCGTTATCCTGTTGGTAAACACCCCCTCAAATGCTGTACATGAATGGCAGGTCGAATCGTCAGACTGACGTATTAAATTTGCAGGCAGGGGGCACGGAATAACTACGAGACCGCTCCTGCTGTCATATGAAATTGCACCCCACACCATAGCTCCAGGTGTAGGTCCAGTGTGTCTAGCACGCAAACGTGTTGGTTACAGGCCTCAAATGGGCTTCTTCTAACCATCCCACGGCCATCATCAGAAAATACAACAAATAGTGGCTACATTCCTGCCAAGACTCACTGCGGTAACGCAGAACGAACATCCAACTTCTCGTAGCCCTACTGCACGACCCCGTTCGCCATTGCCGCCTTGAAGGCACTCTTGACTAACATAAGTCCAAACTCAAAGGAACACCTTGTTTTTAATGCAAACATGAGCTGCATAGTCATAATGGCGCACTCTTACACGACGGGCGCAAAATTTGAATAGAACTCATCTTTCAGATGTAGAAACACACCTACCTTTATTTCGCGGAACTCCTTCTTGGTGTTGCGATTTTTTTTACGTTGGTGTATGAGCCGAATTGGTTGGCGGTGTCTGAGACCTTCCTCATGTAAGCTTTGTGATTTTATGACTCAGATCTACTGATGAGCATCTGACAGTTGTTTTTAGGGTGAAGTTGTTTTGCGACAGGCCATAGGCTTTTTTTCTATTGTTTTTTTCTGACGAGTGTAACTGTTACAAGCTGTGAAATCTCTATCGCATGGTGTGACCTTAGCCCCTACAGACACACCATGAAGCAGAGATTTCACAACTTGTAACAGTTACACCACGTCATAGTCGTTTCTGTATTGTGATCTGTATTCAGTCTTCCACAACCGCTATCACAAACCCTACTACACAAAAATGCTGCGCTACATACTGAAACTGGTAGCAAATAAAGGTTTGTTTATTAGCAGTTCATTACTTTCTTTAGATAATGAACACCTTCTAGACCAAAGTGGGTGATATTATTTTTAAAAATGTTTCTTATTTCTAGAGTTGATTCAGTGGACTAAGCTGCTGGTTTCAACGAGAGGTATATTGAGTAAGAACGAACAGGCAGTATATAAGGTGAAAACTATTTAAACCGACAAACTCTTGGAGGTTGCACTGGACACCAAACATCTCTCTCTAATGTCATAAATACATGCAAGTATTTTTTTAATCCGGTAAAGGGCCTAATCGCTCTCAGCACTCATGCAATTGCGTATTACATGGCGACGGGTCAGACAAACGTAAGAAAGACCCTTCATGAATAGTTGTTAATCCATTTCACTCACAGCCTGTGCATAACCTGGAACCAATTGGTTATCCATACAGAGCACAGTTGAGTGGTCCCTGAACAGTGTCGAATGCAGTCTACGTTTCTGTCCTCTGTACTGAATACAGGTGAAGCAACATTCTGGCGTGAAGCGGTCTTCAGCATCCACAATTCGCATGTTTTTGAGTGAGGTTAATGCACATGCGACATTTACTCGCACTGAACAACTGCGATTCTACGTGAATGTGTGCGGGATGTTGTTGGTGACTATTTAAACGGGCCATATCTCCTACCCTGGCCGCTGAATGATAGGTGTTATTACAATTTTCTCCCCAGAGCATCACCAGAATTGAAACTTCCTGTCAGATTAAAACTGTGTGCCGGACCGAGACTCGAACTCTGGACCTTTGCCTTTCGTGGGCAAGTGCTCTACCATCTGAGCTACCCAAGCACGACTCACGCCCCGTCCTCACAGCTTTACTTCTGCCAGTACCTCGTCTCCTACCTTCCAAACTTTACAGAAGCTCTCCTGCAGACCTTGCAGAACTAGCACTCCTGAAAGAAAGGATATTGCAGAGTCTTGGCTTAGGCACAGCCTAAGGGATTTCTCATTCTGGAATCATCGCCAGAATTGCTTGATGACGTGCCACTCGCTACAAGGTAGCGCATGAAGTCTCAGCATGACAGGGCGCCGGCACATGTCAGTCGGCCGGCCGCGGTGGTCTAGCGGTTCAGGCGCTCAGTCCGGAACCGCGCGACTACTACGGTCGCAGGTTCGAATCCTGCCGCGGGCATGGATGTGTGTGATGTCCTTAGGTTAGTTAGGTTTAAGTAGTTCTAAGTTCTAGGGGACTGATGACCACAGATGTTAAGTCCCATAGTGCTCAGAGCCATTTGAACCATTTGAACATGTCAGTCGTACTGTGCGTCAATTCTTGAACTGATAGTTGCCAGAAAAGTGAATTGGCAGTGGTTTTCCTGTACTACGTCCTACTCGCGTCTCCGATTTGACCCATATGGACATTTTTGTGTGACGACAGATGTGCGACCTTGTTTACAAAACTTCAGTTGAATCAGAAGAGGGTCTGGTTGCCTGGATAGTACCAGCAGCAGTAGGAATTAAGAACACTCTACCAATCCTCGATTGTTTTAGACAGACCACGACCCACCGGTGTAATCTCTGTTTTCAAATGAGTGGAGGTTTTTTTTAACCTCTACTGTAATTGAGTAATTGTGTTCTGTTAATGTTGTTGTCTCTCGGTAATAGAGAATTAAAACTTGTTTGTCCTCGCAAGAAAACACACTAGAAAAAATATTTTCATCGACTCACC
This sequence comes from Schistocerca serialis cubense, assembly GCF_023864345.2. Classification (NCBI taxonomy): domain Eukaryota; kingdom Metazoa; phylum Arthropoda; class Insecta; order Orthoptera; family Acrididae; genus Schistocerca; species Schistocerca serialis. Next base: position 258,821,757 of record NC_064644.1, on the reverse strand, counting down.
CAACTTTCCACAGTTTGTTAGATTACTTAATTTTCATGGAGAGAAAACTCCATTTACCAGTTTCAAAACGCCTCACAGAAAAATATGACATTAGAGAAAATCATTTGTTTCGGTGTCTCGAGGAACCTCACAGAATTTGTCGGTTTAAATAATTTTCACTCTGTACACACTGTAAATACTTGGTGGCATCACAAACTCCTGATAGTCCCAAACGCTTAAAAAGTGCTAGAAATATTTTCCGAAAGAACAGTAAAGCAACATTTTTATGCTTTTGACTGTCAAATAAGATTTTCATCCTGCAGTCTCTGGACCATGTAAAGTTTATAAATTATATTTATTCAGAATCCAAGCATCTCAGTGAATGTTTAGAGAAAGACAAAGAGCGGATCATCAGAGTGCGTATTTAGGAGGACCAGAGTATGCACTGACGACGTCATTCAGTCGGAGCCCTTAATCCACTCTTTTGACGTGTAATTTCGCGCACGGTAAAGCGCAGGTTTCAAAAGACGCATCAAACGAGCAAAACAAAGCCGTCGCTTTCATTCGACGGTGCGTGCAGTGAAACACTCTTATTACGCATTAAAAGGCGCTAAGGCCCCGACCGACCCATTTAACGAGGCTCTGCCGTCAGACAGCCGGCGACGGCTGAAAGCAGATAAAAGGGGGCGTTCCCGCCGGCCGCGTGTCAAAGTGCCCGCAGCCGAGAGCCGCCGTGTTGCTGCTCGAGTACGCAAATTCATGGATGAACAATCATACATCATTACCTAACCTTCTCATGCAGGTTTTTAACAGACTACGTATAGCCACGAGCAGTGTATTTTTAGGTGCGCAATCAAGATGCAAGTGACACGACACCAGGTCGACAAACATCAGACAGACTGTTAGTCAAAATACAGTTTGTATCATATCTATAAAATTGTCGATGAGAAGTAAACTGCTACTAAACAAAACATATCATTTTCTCCAAACTTGATCAGTTTATTGGAAATAGCATATTTTGGCTCAAGATAGACTGAAGACGCACGGAATGGAGATTTATCACAACATTGTCGAAACTGTATCCGATATAACTCCTGCCGTCAGTGGTGTCACAAAACAGAAAGACTGAATTTTGTGTTAGATTTCTCGTGATTTTCTGAACCACTCCTGACACTTTCCATGCACTGCGACCGTTCTTCTATAAATATTTAAGATTGCTGTTTAAAAGCCGTTAGATAACCTCAGCTGCACAGCGCTAAAGCTCGGCACGTTTTACGACTCGACTGAATACCGCTTTAAGAGGCCTAAATAAAAATCCTCTGGGAAAATTGTGTAACCAATATAATAGTCACAAATGGGATCCTAGATTTATCATGTGACGGCAATAAAAATGTTCCAACGCTCCGGCACCACTTAACAAAATAACTGAATAAAAAGTTGGAATCCATGGAGCAAATGGCTGTCATAGGTACATGCACCGATTTAAAAACTGTACACTACACATCTTGACTGAAAATGAAAGCTGGAGTTATTTCTGTATAATGCACCACTGATTACTGAATTAATATTTTTCTTCCATTAAGGGGAGTACGTACGTTCTATACCTGCAGTGTTAAATTTGCAAAATTGATGACCCATTATCTCAGAACCTGTGACAGATAGAGATCTGAAATTTTTGCCATGTATAGTATCACTCGATTTCTGATTATTGAACCAGAATCAAAATGTACAGGGTAATAATTAGCTAGTTATGATTTTTTTAAAAATGTTGTTCAATATTTTCTTTTAAAAGTCCACTTTTTCTTCCATAAGTAAAAAACCGTTAGAGGTAGAAATGTTTTGGGAGGTACAGTAGTTGCAGTATACTGAGTGGTAACATGGTGTAAAATTAGAGATATGTATCTGTAATAGTTCCTGAGATAATGGGTCAAATAATTTTAAAAATGTCATTTCCGACAAATCAAGTTCAAACATTTTATTTGATATTAACTTACACATGGAGGCATGTAAGGTTCTAGAAACAACCAGGCCCATAAATAGCATTATCTGGATCCTGTTCTTGACTATCCTGCAAACCTAGAAGCTTCCTTCTTTTCCTGCCTCTTGCTTCTTTAGTCATTTCCTCTGCTGCGCGCTGGGCTTTCATGATCCTAAGTCGACCCATTCGCTGAAAGGCTTGCAGTGTGTTGGAACCTGGAGTCATACCAAGTTCCTCTAGTACTCCAATTCTTCCCTTTATACCATTATTAAACGTTATCACAGCATGACAAACACCCAAGCATAGAGTTTTCCTTCCTACTAAGACATTTTTTGGTATGCGGGTCCGAATCACATTATTGAAAGACTCATTCGGGTTTTGTGTTCGAGCAAGGAGACATTTGGAAATGGGGTCAGGATGAGTTAATTCTCTATATATTGGTTTAATAGCTTCTATCACTGCAGATGGTATGTTTTTTTGTGCCTAAATTGTTCTTTGCTACCCGCTGTCTGAGCTTTGCGGTACTTGCACCATGAATCAGCACCAGATGGACAAAGACCATGTATAGGTGTATCATCAGTGGAAGATTTGTGGAAGAATGTAGCCCACACTGCTCGTTTCATCCGCTGTAGGTCATGTGTATTGTTTCTTAATCCCATTCCATAATAATGCTCGAGTTCATCAATGTTTTTGTCTGTAAGTCTTCCTTTACCATTTAGAGTTTTTCCATCTGATAACTTCTCTTTTCCTTTTGTCTGCTTCAATTTTCGGAGACGTGTTCCCATCCGTTTTTGAACCTGGCCCTCACATTAAATCTTAACAATCTGCTTATTACCATAAGGTTGGCTTTCCACTACTGATTTGTAAGCTTTTGAATCACCATCCTCCAACTACTCAGTGTAACATACACCTCTCTCCTGTTGTGAACGTCTGAACATAGAAAAAACTGCAGTAACCTCCATACCCCCACTAATTCCCTCATAATTCTTAGCACAATTTGTTTCATGGCTTTCACTTGTTTCATCAACTGACTTACACTGATGACAGTGTTTAGTTAGCACTTCAATATCTAAAACTTTACCTGTGTCAACACAAGTGACAGTTGCAACTCCATTTTTTGATGTGTGACCTCTCTTCTGCCATGTGCCATCAACTGCCACAGATAAGTCTGTTGTGTTATTTAATTCTACTGCTTCTTTAGCAGCGGCTTACATAGAAGCAACAGCAACAGATTTGACACATTCATCAATTACTTCTGTGTACTTACTTGATCTGGTTGGTGGGTTTGGCAAGTTCAGCGTTGCACATAATACTTCAGCTGCAGTCAATCCTTTCCCAATGCACCTCATTCCATACAGGAATCTAACATTGCCCTCAAACAAGTCATTCTTGCACTTTTCAGAAGTCCAAAATGATGTAGAGAGCCTGCAAACTTCGCACTGAATATCAAGTTTGTTAGCCAATCCAGTCCTTCACATGAGTCCTCAGATATGCTAATTTGCCCATCAGAAACCTTACATTACACAGCATCTTGCAAAACTTGTCAAATCTAAAAGAACATAACCTAAACTATTTTGATCTTTGCCAATAAATAAATCCTCATGGTCTCCAAGTTTCCTCTTCGAAGTTCTAGTAGTCCTGTCCTTATCACGGGTCTGTGAAAAATCTATTTCAGGATCAACACAGGATTCAGATTTTGTGATATGCTGATTTCCATGGAAACGTCGCTTCTTAAAACAACCCTGACTTTTCGTCATGTTGAAAAGAGGTATAAGAACGTATAATAACACACCAAACCACTATGTTTTCAGTTCAAAACTTATGAAACACGACAACCACAAAGTAAATAAACGAAGTGCACGTGCTATACCGCCATTTCTGTTTACACATTGCATCCAGCCTCTTAACACGAACATTAACATGATTTCAAGGAATAAATAGCTGAAAACCACAGCCTTCTAGATTGAATAGTTCAAGAGATAGAGATACTTAGGCAAGTCAGTGCAGAACGACCGGATAATTTTGCACACGCACTATTAACTTTGAAATGATAAAAACTACACCTCCAATTTTAATTTTTCGACAAATAATGCATCACATTATTCAGGAGAGATCAAATATTAATAAGAGATAATAACCCGAAAATGTCACTTTTTGACCAGTTCCGCCATACGTACTCCCCTTAACATACAGGTACAATGCCTTGTAGAACAATTTTTGAATCTCTTGAATCGACGAAAACTGCCATAGCCCGAGCCTGGTGCAAATTTTTAACACGCAACAGATTTTTATCAAACAATCAATAAAAGGATTTTTCTCCCTTGTCGCCACTCTCCGTTCACTTAGCTACTATATAAAATTCATTAGCTTCCCTTTATCAAGTTAATTTAATAAAAAGGAAGGAAGACTGGGTTTAACTTCCCGTCGACATCGAGATCATTAGAGACGGAGGAAAAGCTCGGATTGGGTCAATAATGGGAAAGGAAATCGACCATGTCCTTTCAAAGGAACCATTCCGACATTCGTCTGGAGACATTTAGGGAAATCACGGAAAACCTAAATCTGGATGGCCGGACGCGGGTTTGAACCGTTGTCTTCCCAAATTCGACAGCAGTGTGCTAACTTACTTTAATATTTTAGGGGGCAATAAAAAAGCCTATGTAACTGGACGTTACAGCACATATCAAAATAGCACTGTTGAACTCCACAGCTGATGAAATGACAGCCTACCTAATAACTGATAGTACTTGGCAATGTGCTCGATTGCTCGAGGCCGTGTTTCTGAGATTGTAAATCCAGAAGTGCGCCGTTTCAAAGTAAAATGGTTTGTTCGATGTCAGCTCATTAATTTACAGAAACATTGTCGGTTTAATAAGTGTTATTTTGTAAAGGAAGCAAACAGCTATCACATTCGCTTTCAAGTCATCCTAATTACATGTAACCGACATAAAATACCTAAATAAATAAGCTAATAGACGGCGACAGCAAGAGGAACCAGTACCCATTACCACACCTGTCTGTGAATTTATTCTTAATAGCAGCGCTATCTACTCTCCCAGTCCTCAAAATAGCAACATCATGAAGCCAGCATACAACAAACCATCAAATGGAATAAAATATTCTAACTGCTTAAATATGCAAATGATTAGCATATGAGCGCAACTTGACGAAGCAGTTTGAAGTAATACCATCTACATTATGCGTATAAGGAAAGATTACACAACAAGTTTCTCATTTACAAAAGCATTTGGATCTTGGCTGTGTAACGGTCTGGTGTCATCCGCCCATTTCTGTGAGGTGGGAGAGTGTTTCTTAACTCGGTCAGGAGAGTGTAGTTACTCTCCCATCCAAGTATTGCGGGTTCGATGGACTGGCGAGGGAGACAGGGGTACATGGGAGGTGTGGATGGCCGCAGCAAGGCAGTTGGTGTTCAGGAAAACTATTAATTCTCCACTTAGAGCAGATAAGGTGCGCGCCCTCATCTGGCGGGCTTAGCCTGGCTTCCAGATACGACGTCTTCATGTCGATGTAGCTACGAGGGTCACTCCAGAAGAAATGCACACTATTTTTTTTTAAATCCATCTTTTATTCTACATGTTTGAAAGTTTTTCAGTGTGTAGATACATCCTTTAGGAACAATATTTTCATTTCTCCACATAATTTCCATCCCTCTCAACTGCCTCACGCCATCTTGGAAGCAGCGCCTGTATACCCGCACAGTAAAATTCTGGACCAACCTGTTGGAGCCACTGTTTGGCTTGTTCTTCAAACCTTGTTCCACGAAGAGAGTCTTTCAGTTTCCAAAAGAGACGATAGTCACAGGGAGCCAGGTCAGGACTGTGAGGCGGGTGTTTCAGTGTTGTCCATCCGAGTTTTGTGATCTCTTCCATGGTTTTTTGACTGACATGTGGCCGTGCATTGTCGTGCAACAGCAAAGCAGCCTGCTTTTACCGATGTGGTCGAACACGACTCATTCGAGCTTGAAGTTTCTTCAGTGTCGTCACATATGCATAAGAATTTATGGTGGTTACACTTGGCATGATGTCCACAAGCTAGAGTCCATCGGAATCGAGAAACACCGTAGCCATAACGTTTCCAGCAGAAGGTGTGGTTTTGAATTTTTTTTCTTGGGTGAATTTGCATGATGCCACTCCACTGATTGCCTCTTGGCCTCTGGTGAAAAATGATGGAGCCATGTTTCATCACCTGTCACAATTCTACCAAGAAATTCATTTCCACCATTTTCATACTGTTCCAAAAGTTCGCCGCATACCGTTTTTCTTGTTTCTTTGTGAGCCACCGTCAACATCCTGGGAATCCACCTGGCACAAGCCTTTTTTAACGCCAACACTTTCAGTATACTCCAAACAGTTCCTTCCCCTATCCCAACGTAGCGTCACAATTTGTTCACTGTGATGCGTCTGTCAGCAGTCACAAATTCGTTAACTCTCTGCACATTGTCTGGAGTGTGTGCACTACGAGGCCTGCCGCTGCGAGGACAATCCTCAATATTGCCGTGCCCGCTTTAATCACGTAACCTGCTTGCCCACCGACTAACTGTACTGCGATCGACAGCAGCATCTCCATACACCTTTCTCAACCTCTTGTGGATGTTTCCCACGTCTCGTTTTCGCAGCACAGGAATTCTATGACAGCATGTTGCTTCTGACGAACGTCAAGTGTAGCAGCCATCTTGAAGACATGCCTGTGACGGCGCCACTCATGGGAACAGGTTGAACATAGTTTGAAAACAAGCGGGAAGGATGTATCTACACACTGTAAAACTTTCACACATGCAGAATGAAAACTGTCTTTTTACAAAACTAGTGTGCATTTCTTTTGGAGAGAGACCCTCGTATGTAGCTCACCCATCGCTGGTGTGGCCGAGCGGTTCTAGGCACTTCAGTCTGGAACCGCGCGACCGCTATGGTCGCAGATTCGAATCCTGCCTCGGGCGTGGATGCGTGTGATGTCCTTCGGTTAGTTACGTTTAAGTAGTTCTAAGGTCTAGAGGACTGATGACCTCAGATGTTAAGTGCCATAGAGCTCAGCGCCATTTGAACCATCACTCGTCGCTGAACTCTGATGCATGCGTGTCAGAAGGAAAAGACACTGCAGCGACTACAGCCGTTATGAAATACATGAAATGTATTCGAAGTTGCTAACATGGACAGGAGAGACATGCAACTGATAATCGTTTGCACAGCGTCGACAGATAAATACGGTATTCTAGAACCCGTGATGTTCAGAAGTACGATGCGGTGTTCCTTTGGACGTGCGTGCGTGTTGTAGACACATAGTTGACGGCATATGGGAGTTTGGACTTGGCCGTGAAGTGTGCTCGGATAGCCTATGGTAAAGCGAACGCAGGCAATAAGCGGGAAATCTGGGTGGAATCCCGGTCCGACACACATTTTTACTGTCGTCATTCGACAGCATAGCTGATGATCGTCCACATTCGCAGCTGACAGTACATTTCATGTAGTTCCTGACTTTGGCGTATGAGTGGCGCGCTAATCTAGTTAAGACCACCAGCTCCAGCACGCATGGTGGCTTCATCAGCGTGCTTAACTAGCGTCCCGGCGACCGTTTGTTTGGCTGTTTGGCAGCGATTGCTTGCATCGTCGATTGACGCAATGCTGCATCGAAGAGTCGGTAGCGGCACCTTGCTAGGCGTTGATGTAATGTGTAGAAAGGTTTACAGGTCCTTTTGTTGTCAGGCGCTTGCCATCAGGACGGTGAATGGGTCACTGCAGTTCGCGATTCCTTGGTGTCGTGGTATTCCGTCCGCAACATAACAGCTGTGTATGGGGAGAACGTGTTATGCCTTGTGTAAGAAGGAGAAATGTTTACCAGCATGTGTCGAAATGCGAGAGCACCGGGATAGTGGGTTATCGAGACTGTCGGGATCCACGACTTTTATGCGATCATATAATCGATGTGTTCATGAAAACTCCTACTCAACGCCATGTAGGATCTCAACAGTGACACGTGATTTGCATCCGAGTGGACAGGCCGGCTCGGCATTGTGCTGTGCAGTGTCGTACATGCCTTGAGAAAGGAAATGGACCTCTTTTGCACAGGAGGAAAAACTGGCGACGTCTGAAGCACCACTTACTGTTACCACAATGATAATGTTGCAGTTACCCCTGGCGCGCATCAGAGGCGTGCCGAAAGTGGCGCGCGCAGCGAAGACACTAGACTTGGGTGCGGCACCATCTCCTCTTTTAGGACTAGTTACGGTTGAGCATACACCATCGCAACGCCTGAATCCATCTATGGAGGCTCTGGGGAGGACAAACGTTGCCAGATTGCATTCGTCATCGTCATACAGGGGCAGTACCAGGTATAATGGTCAAGGATGCTATTGGTACCAGTAACTGGCATTTTAAACAGCAGCTGCTAGATTTATGACTGCGAAGGCCGGTGGTTGCGGCCTATATTTGAGCCCTGTTTGACCTTATCTTTCAAGAAGATAGTGCAGGACCGCATTTTGTCCATGCAATCCAGCTCTACCTCGATACAAAGTCTGTTTGACTTTTACTCTGACCAGCATGTTCTCCAGATATCTCTGTCATCGAAACATCACGGGTTACCGAGAGAATGGATTGCCACTGGGCAACCGTCTCTCCGGGTGCGATTCCCGGCGGGGTCAGGGATTTTCTCTGCCTCGTGATGACTGGGTGTTGTGTGATGTCCTTAGGTTAGTTAGGTTTAAGTAGTTCTAAGTTCTAGGGGACTGATGACCATAGATGTTAGGTCCCATAGCGCTCAGAGCCATTTCAACCATTTTGAACCACCGTCTCTGGCACAGAGTTGAAACAGGATGGAAATATCCTATCTCTGAAAAAAGCTCAATTCGGCTCTATGCCATAACACATCTTTTGATAAAACTGTAAGGATAAACTCTTGCGCTAGTACTGAAAAGACATGATAACACACTAACGGAAAAAATTTCAGCACCAAGAAGAACATGTGCGACATAAACGAAATTTAGCAGGCGTTTATCTACAACTGAAAGACGATACCTATTAGGATTTCGCTCCATTAGAATAAGGGTGGCGCTAGCAGCCCCACTATAAGGATGCTAATTGGGTTTGCTTTAAATACACGCTCTAATGGTGTTGAGTACTAATTACCTATGAAATTGAGCGTGGTGAGATGATATCAACCAAGAATGCCTTTAAAGCGACAAAGACGCCATTTTCAATGCCTCACTCAACGAGGTGGAGTAAAAGGGCTGTGAGAAGCTGGATGTTGTTTCTGCGATGTTGCAGAAAGACTTAGTAGGAATGCAACCACTGTACATAATTGATGGCACAGGTAGAATGTACAGTCGCAAGGAGACAGGGCTCCAGATGATCACGTGGCACTACCGAGATGCAAGACCGTCATATTCGGCATATGGCACAGTTGCATCTTATTGAGTTCGCAACAGCAATCTGAGCAGCAGTTCGCACCACAGTGACAACGAACTGTTACAAATTGGTTACTTCAAGGATAACTCCGAACCAGACGCCCTTTAGCATGCATTCCATTGACCTAAAATCACCGCCATTTGCGACTTCAGAGCTCATTGGAGGGCAGGGTGGAGGTCTGTTGTGTTTTCTGACGAAAGCTGGTTCTACCTCGTGCCAGTAATGGCTATTTGTTGATTAGGAGGTTAGCTGAGGGCCTTCAAACAACCTGTCTGCGTGCCAGACACTCCTGAGGTTACGATCTGCGATGGGATTTTGTATGACAGCAGGAGCAACCTCGTGGATATCTCACACATCTTGATTGCAAGTATCTACGTCAGTCTGATGATTCGACCTGTTATGCTGCCATTCATAAACAGCATTCAAGGGGCTGATTTCTGACAGGATAACGTTGTTCCACATACCGCTGTTGTAGCCCAGTATGATCTACAGTGTGTCGACATGTTGCCTTGGCCTGCTTGATCACCGATCTGTCTCTGTCCGGGCACTTATGGGACATCATCGGAAGACAGCTGCAGCGACATTCACAAACAGCATAAACTGTCCTTACACTGACACGCAAGATGCATAGAACCCCATCCTGCAAACTGACGTCCGACATATGTGCATTACAATTTATGTACGTATGCATGATTACATTCAACTTTCTTGCGGTTACACAGGTTCCAGTATTTCACATTACCTATGGCTGATCTCGCACTTACATTAACATGTTACATAAATATGTTGAGAACGAAGTCTTTCGCGACGACACTTATATGTAAAACATTCTCTGTTTTCAGAATGAGATTTTCACTCTGCAGCGGAGTGTGCGCTGATATGAAACTTCCTGGCAGATTAAAACTGTGTGCCCGACCGGGACTCGAACTCGGGACCTTTGCCTTTCGCGGGCAAGTGCTCTACCAACTGAGCTACCGAAGCACGACTCACGCCCGGTACTCACAGCTTTACTTCTGCCAGTACCTCGTCTCCTACCTTCCAAACTTTACAGAAGCTCTGTAAAGTTTGGAAGGTAGGAGACGAGGTACTGGCAGAAGTAAAGCTGTGAGTACCGGGCGTGAGTCGTGCTTCGGTAGCTCAGTTGGTAGAGCACTTGCCCGCGAAAGGCAAAGGTCCCGAGTTCGAGTCCCGGTCGGGCACACAGTTTTAATCTGCCAGGAAGTTTCATTCTCTGTTTTCTTCCCGCGTCAATTTGGGATAAAATCTCGAGCTTTTGACGATAGCCTCCATCGTCATCGTCAGGAGCAACTGACTGTCTTCACTACTTTTTTTTCTTTGTTGTTATTTTAATACCTTGTGAAAAAGGCAGGACGGCAGCGGCCTATCTACGCCGCTCTTCGGCCACAGAAAACTATAGAACAGATAACATGTAGACATACAGAAAATATGAATATGAAACAGCAGGTGACACACATAATGATAATAACGAAGACGATCGAACGGAAGACACTGAATTGCATAAGCAAGTGCAAGTGTACACGAAGGCACAATGAGTACACTGTCGAACGGTGGAGGACACTGAAGAGACACAATTGCACTGGAACGGAGAAACACTGCACAGAAAACACTGACGATGATCTTTGATGCACTGCGTATTGCACGAAAAAAAAGAGGGGGGGGGGGGAACTGCCACATGGAATAGGGAAGTGTAGGAGAGAGGTGAAGAGGACGCCGTTGGGAGAGAGGAAGTGAGGGGGAGGGGAGAGAGTAGAGTCGAGTGTGGAAGCCCGTCCGTGAGGAGGGGGAGGAGAGGGGAAGAGGAGGGGGAAGGAAGTTAGGAGGGAGAGAAGGAAAAGAGGGAGCCCTGGAGGAAAAGCTCTGGAGGAGGAAGGGGAGGATCAAATCTGGCAGGAGGGGTAGATGGAGGGGACGAGGGCATCATCCAGTAGGGGGAGCTGGCGGAAGCCACCGTGGGAAAGGGTATGGAGGGTAGTAAGATGGAGAGTGGGTGGGATGCAGGAGTACAGGCGCGGCAGTGGATTGGGGTGGGAAAGAGCGGGAGAGACAAGCAGGTGAGGGGGATCAAGTTTACGGGAGGTGTAAAGGATCTGTATCCAGTCAAGGAAGAGGAGGAGGTGTGGGAAAGGAATTAAGTCATTGAGGAGACGCGTGGGGGGATGGAGGCGGATGCGATAGGCAAGGTGGAGCGCATGGCGTTCCAGGATTTGAAGGGACTTATAGTAGGTAGGAAGGGCGGAGATCCAAGCGGGATGGGCATAACAGAGGAGTCTTCACTGCAGCTGTACTGGCCTTTTATAGCCCGTGGACGGCTTCTGATTGGTCGACGATTCCGTACTGCTGTCGCAGACGGTGTCTGTATGTGCGCTGGTGGCGTCACCGCTTCCGTTGGAACGTAAACCTTGGAAGGAATGTTTCTGCTGCTTCTCTGCATCGGGCGCTCGTTTGCGTGCACTGCTCAGATACTATCCACTATCACTGTTAAAGGTCAGACCATTCGATCCGTTTCCGACCGCTGCGCAGAACACCAACGCCATATTAAAAATAGAGAACTGGAGAAATCGGCAACTGCGGAGCACAGCCCCTCGAACAAAAATAAAATACTGTTCAATGGAACAAAAAATCTGTCCCATGCCTCCACACACTGGGATTCTGTTATTAAGGAGGCTGTTGAAATAAGAATGAGCGAGAAGAACTTTAACTGTGATAGTGGATACTATCTGAGCCGTGCATGGAATCGAGCGCTTGATGCAGAGAAGCAGCAGAGACGTTCCTTCCAAGGTTTACGTTCCAACGGAAGCGGTGGCGCCACCAGCGCACACATTCATACCGTCTGCGGCAGCGGTACGTAATCGCCGACCAATCACAAGCTGACCAATCAGAAGTCTTCCACGGGCTTTAAAAAGGCCACCACAGCAGCAGGGAAGACAGTCAGTTGCTCCTGACGATGACAATGGAGGCTACCTTCGAAAGCTTAAGATTTTATCCCGAACTTTCGCGGCAAGAAAACCGAGAATGTTTTACATACATAAATATGTTACCGAGACAAATGTATTCTCGAAATTTCACTACTTTATATTAATCAATTTTTAGTAACAGTTCCTAATATTGATTCACTAAACATAGAAAGGGCGTTCAAAAAGTTTTGCACAGTCGTCTCTAATTTTTTTAGTTTTTGCAAGAGGAGAATGAAATTTTTTGTGAACATACTTGGACCATTTAGCTATAGATTGAGCCAACTCTATGTAGCCTCCATCAACTGTGACGCATCTGATCGAACGTTCTTTCCATGATGTAAATGCACTTTGGTAAAATTCTGGGGATTGACTTTAACACCATCGGTAGGCACCGGAAACAAGGTCTTTCTCACTATCAAATGTTTTACCGCGCAGGTGTGCCTTCAGACGACCAAAGCGGTAAAAATCAGACGGAGCCAAGTCTGGTGTGTAGGGAGGATGAGGAATAATTTACCAGCCTATTTTCGTGATTTTCTTCTGCATCATAAGGGCTGTATGGGGTTTGATATTGTCGTGGTGTAGTGATACCACACTACCCAATGACAAACGAATCATTTCAGCAAGCTGTCATGTCGTCACATATCTGTCATTTCGGATGCTTTGATCAGTGGTCTGCTTATTCACGTCACTCACTGCCGTCGATCGTCAACCGCATCGTGGATTGTGCAGTAGAGAGAAATTACCTTCTTTAAACCTCTGCAACCACCGCTGGATACTGCTGCGATCCATTGTATCCTCCTCATAAACCCGGAGCAACTTCCTGTGAATCGATGTGGCAGAGTCATCGCCGGTCTTGAAGAGCAACTCCATCACCGACCCTTGTCGCAACCTGACTTCTACTTCACGGTCCATTATGGCTCACCTGTGAATAATAGAAAATAAGTTTATGCACCAACCTATACCTAAATGTTCCAAGTATGTTCACAAAAAATTTCATTCACCCCCCTGCAAAAAATAAAAAAAATTAGAGAAGACTGTACAAAACTTTTTGAATACCCTTTGTATTTTTGGAACTGTGGCTAATACATTAAATGAACAATAAAAAACTATTTCTTTTGGTTATACTTATGAAAAGGGTCTTCGGAAAAATTAAATTTGTAACCTCTGGTCTGTGAAGTTGTAATTATTCGATGAAATAAGCAGCATAGATTGTTTCCTTCTTCCTTTTCTTACATCACCACAATAGTGATGCAAGTGTACTCGCTGTAACTTTTGCTAATAGTAATTGAAGTATCACATTTAAAGCATGTTTCATTTCGTAAAACAGTAAACGCCTCAGTTCTCCCGTCTTAATCAAACCATGTAACTAACTTCTGGCTTTTTAAATGGAGTAGGAAGCGACTTTTTTGGTAACAGAACGATCGAGCGCCTTAAGCGCTTCATTGAAATGGGACTGTACGAGAAGGCCAACAGGATAACACTAAAAATAAAAATAACTACTTCCACCACTCTCAGTTTTAAGAATGTCAACAGAAATTATTTCTTATGGAGGACTGTCGGCTTGGTGTCCGTCGTTATATGTTTTCACAGCGAGAGGAGAAAAGAGTGGCATTGCTAGAGGAGAAGGTCGGTATCAGTACGAATAAAACAACAAGGGATCACAATGAATAAAAGTTTAGAAGCATCCAGATTTCGAAGTTCTGTAGAGTTCTTCGAACCTATGCTTAAGAAAAACTACTTTCTCGACACGGCAAACAGTCCATCTGTGCTTACAACCCACCCACATGATACAAGCAAGTACTCGCGGGACATTGCGGTGAGGACACTGAAGCGTTTGAAACTCTGTTACTGGAATCAAAGTTTGCTGTAGGAGAGAACAACATGCGCAAAAGATGAAACGAATAGGTTAATCAGTTTGTTGGGTCACAAAATCACCTTGATTAACGTATCAGTCACAGTTTCAGACCTGTGATGGGGGAGTTGAACCATTGTAGAAACATCGGAGACAGATTTAGGCATAACTGGACACAACCAGAAAGGAGTAAGCTACAGGCCAAAATTATTGAAATTCGATCTTCAATGCGATAAGGAACGGAAATACAGAAAATAAATGATGCCGAATAGAATTAGTGTAAAGAAGATGGAAAAACGAGATGTAATGGCAACTTAACGTGTGTTAGGTATGTGTTTCAGTTGTTTATGTTTGCTGAAAATGTAGTGGACTGACAAGGCAGCCAGTCCACAGTGACGGGTAGCCGAAAGAAAGGCACGCGTACACACACGCCGACTGGCGTGAAGTCTGGAACAGGATAAGTATTGAATGCTAATAGGAAAAGTATGCAGCTCCTCGAATACTTAACTTTTATTTATCCTTGTTGTATACATCGTTCTTCTTGTTGAGACATTTCATACGATAACTATCAAACTATGTAAGGCTAATGGCGCCTTGCCAGGTCGTAGCCATGGACTTAGCTGAAGGCTATTCTAACTGTCTCTCGGCAAATGAGAGAAGGGCTTCGTCCGTATAGTCGCAAGCAACGTCGTCGTACAACTGGGGCGAGTGCTATCTCGTATATCGAGACCTGCCTTGTGGTGGCGCTCTGTCTGCGATCACACAGTGGCGACACGCGAGTCCGACATGTACTAATTGGACCGCGGCCGATTTAAGCTACCACCTAGCAAGTGTGGTGTCTGGCGGTGACACCACATTCCTCCCCCGCAAATCGGCGGACGGTCGTGTTATAAGGCTTCCGCCCGCCGTGGGGAGGACCCCATGTTGACGTATGCGATGAGGTGGGGAGCCTAACAACAGGCGAGGCTGTGCCACCCGCACCTGGCCATTCGGTCCGAGGGGACCTAGGAAACGCCTGAAAACCTAGTCCAGGGTGCACGTCAACATGCGGTGTATGCGCCCGTAAAGAGATAGGAGGGGCCGAAGGGTCGACCTCCATTGCGTCGGCGTACCCGACGCGCGATGACGTCATGTGGTCCGGAGCGGGCAAGAGTTCCTAGGCGGAGGACGGCTGGTCACGGGAAGCGATCGGCGGCGCGTGACCCAGGGAGGCGCTTGGCGGCTGCAGCGAAGCGTCGAATGCGGGCGGCGCCGGCGGGAGAACTATCGGCGGCAGTGGCGGCGGCGGCTGCGGCGGCGCGTTGCCATGGGGCAAAATGGAAGGCATCGTCGGTAACACCTGGGGATGAGGCGAGCCAGTAGATGGGCCTCCAGGGCGCTGACCGGACGGCACCGTCGCTGAAAGCAGACGGGGAGCGGCAGAACCCGTGCGACGACGGAGGTGCAGCTGATTGAGATGCCGACGCACCTCACCAGAGGCCCCCAAAACCAAATACATCGCGCGGCCGAGGCAGCGAAGAATGCGCCCTGCGAGCCAACGCCGTGAACCTCGATAGTTGCGATAGAATACAACGTCGCCTGGAGCAAAAGCAGAAGACTGCCGCTGCACTGGAACCTGATGCGGCGGATGCAGCAAAGACATCAAGGTTCGATGAGGACGACCGTGGAGCAACTCAGCCGGCGAGCGACCATCTCGGGGCTGAGAGCGATACGATGACAAAAAGAGCAACAACGCGTCCTCCCGAGAATGCGACTCTTTCAACTTCAACATCTGCGACTTGAAAGGCCGGACCAATCGTTCAGCGGCACCGTTTGACTGAGGCGAAAATGGCGCGGATGTCAGATGTTGAATACCATTGGCCTGGCAGAATGACTGAAATTCTGCGGACATGAATTGTGGGCCATTGTCGGAAACAATAGTCTGCGGAAGACCTTCAACGCAAAAGATAGCAGATAACGCTAGGATGGTGGCAGAGGACGTCGTGGAAGACATCCGGACAACAAAAGGAAAATTACTGAAGACATCCACCAAAACCAACCATCGAGCATTCCAGAATGGACCAGCAAAATCGATGTGCAAGCGTTGCCAAGGGGAAGTGGCTTTTGGCCATGCAAAGACTTTCCACGGCGGTGCCGATTGTTGTTCGGCACACGCCATGCAAGAAGAACACATTTTCGTAATCGCAGCATCGATTCCGAACCAAGTACAGGGCTGACGAGCAAGTTGTTTCGTTCGCACTATACTCCAATGTCCTTGGTGAAGAAGCCGTAAGACAGAGGACTGTAACGAACGTGGGACCACGACTCTGGACTGATCATTATCAGAACGCAACAACAAAACACCACGTCGAACAAAAAGTCTCTCCTTGTGAGCAAAAAATCGACGAACCAACGGATCCTCGATCCAAGACTTTGACAAAGGCCATTGCGTAGCAACAAAACGCAAAACTGTAGCAAGGACAGGGTCAGCAGCTGTGGCTGTAGCTACACGACGAAAATCAATCGGAAACAATTCGACCACTTCATCGGTTTCCGAATCAAGGAACATGCAAGCAAGTTCGGAAGAAGCGAATGCTTTATCCTCAGCAACAGGCAAACGGGACAACGCATCGGCGTTTCCGTGCTTAGCAGTGGACCGATACAAGATGTCGTAGTGGTACTGCGAGAGGAAAATAAACCAGCGAATGAATTTCTGCGCTGTACGCAGAGGTACAGGCTTGTTCGGATGAAAAAGCGAGGTCAAAGGTTTGTGGTCGGTGATGATGGTAAAGTGTCGACCATACAAGAAATCATGGAGCTTAGTAACACCAAAGACGAGAGCCAAAGCTTCTTTCTCTATCTGTGAATAATTTCTTTGCGCAGACGAGAGCAATTTTGACGCAAAGGCAATAGGGCGATCATGCGAGCCAACTTTGTGCGCAAGCACAGCACCGATGCCGAAATCCGATGCATCAACCATCAACAAAAGGGGTTTCTGGGGATCGAATGGCGTAAGGCAAGTATCAGAAAGCAACGCCGATTTCAACCGGCGAACAGCGCGTTCGCATTCCGTCGTCCAGAGGAACGGAACACCTGTACGGCGGAAGCGATGAAGCGGAGCTGAAATGGAAGAGGCATTGCGCACATTCACTCACACCTTGTGATGCTAAATGGTGTAATGTTCTTGCGACCTCAACACGCAATGCGTGAGGAACATTGCGCGCTCTGAAAAATTTCGGTTCCGCGTTTACTTTCAGTTCCAAATGCGCTTCATAGTTCTTAGCGCAACCTAAGCCCAGTGCAAAAATGTCTGCAAAATCTTCACACAGACGAGAAACACTGTCTGAAGGCACAGTCTGATTCACTGAGAGGACCTGATTTACTATAGACATGTTAAACAATTGAAATAAATCTAAACCAAACAAGTTCACTGCAGTAGAAGAACGAAGAACGTAAAATGACACAAGTTTTGATTGTCCCTGGTATGTTGCAAGAAGAGTGCACTGTCCTAAAACAGGGATCTGCTGTCCGGAATATGTAGTGAGCTTAACATTTGCGGCACACAACGGAGGTTTGCCCAGTTGTTTGTACGTGTCGTGATTGAGCAATGAAACTGCAGCTCCGGTATCGAGCTGGAATGGTATGACCTTGCCATTAAAGTCCAAATCTACAAAAAGTTTATTGTCCTGCTGACGACAAGAGCGACTGTTTTGTGCAATTTGAACAGACACTGGTACAGAATCACGTGCTAATTGACGTGATTTCCGGCGACGTCGACGCACACTTTTTGTGGGACTAACACAGTCACTGTTAGAGAAAGTGGCACTGGACAAGGTGGAAGTAACTACATGAATGTCCATGGGCGAAGGTCCACGAGCCTGAGTGTCCTTGGTTCGATTCCGGCGCGAAGCAAAGGGCCTGGAATGGTTGTGATTGTCTGATCTGAGCTTTTTTGGCAAACACTTTGAACATGTCCTTTCTTATTACAGAAAAAGCAAATAGCTTGGCGTGACGGGCAATTTGCACGCGAATGTCTAGTAGCACACCGCGGGCATGATGTCACTGCATTTGTATGCTGGCGCGGCACACCTGGTTTAGAGCGTGGCGGCAGCCGTGCGGACGTGCGCGAGGGCAGTTGACCGGGCCGCGCAGCGCGCCCGGAGGGCCGGTTAATGTTACACACTGCTGGTGAAGTTTCAAAAGATTCCTGAGCACAGTCAAGTGTGTCTTGTCTATCCAATATGTCTATCACTTGTTGAAGGGAGGGATTAACTAGTTTCAAAATTTGCTCCCGTATGCGAACAATAGAAACGTTCTGTGCAATTGCATCACGTACCATTGTATCTGAATAAGGAAGGCCACAGTCACATTCAAATGCACAGTCCCTTGTAAGGCCTTGCAATGTTGCTACCCACTCCCTATTAGTTTGACCGGCCGTACGTTTTGTACGAAAAAACGTATACCTTTTTGCAACGACATTGACTGTTTCTTTGAAATAGGCATCTAAAGCAGACAAAATTTCGTCGTAGGACAGAGTTGCTACGTCGCGTCGGGGAAACAATTTCACTATCACACGGTACGTTTGCACGCCGACACAAGACAATAAGTGAGGCTGCCGCTCGTTACCTTGAATTCTGTAGGCGGCGAGATGAAATCCAAACTGGTGTGACCATTCAGTCCAGGTCTCGTGGGTTTGACAAACTGGCGAAACTGCGGTGCAACTGCATGTTGTGGCGGCGGCAGCGATGAAGCGGCTGCTGCCGCATCGGTTTGAATGGCACGTTGACCCTGGACGAGCTGTCCAAGGGCATCCAATAACGCCTGCGTCTGCTGATTCTGCAAGCGATAAAATTCGGACAGTACATCGGGAGAATGTGGCGAAGCCATTACACAAGCAAATTAGTGCAAATGAGAAAGAACACGTTTCCCTCGTCGCCAATGTAGTGGACTGACAAGGCAGCCAGTCCACAGTGACGGGTAGCCGAAAGAAAGGCACGCGTACACACACGCCGACTGGCGTGAAGTCTGGAACAGGATAAGTATTGAATGCTAATAAGAAAAGTATGCAGCTCCTCGAATACTTAACTTTTATTTATCCTTGTTGTATACATCGTTCTTCTTGTTGAGACATTTCATACGATAACTATCAAACTATGTAAGGCTAATGGCGCCTTGCTAGGTCGTAGCCATGGACTTAGCTGAAGGCTATTCTAACTGTCTCTCGGCAAATGAGAGAAAGGCTTCGTCCGTATAGTCGCTAGCAACGTCGTCGTACAACTGGGGCGAGTGCTATCTCGTATCTCGAGACCTGCCTTGTGGTGGCACTCGGTCTGCGATCACACAGTGGCGACACGCGGGTCCGACATGTACTAAACGGACCGCGGCCAATTTAAGCTACCACCTAGCAAGTGTGGTGTCTGGCGGTGACACCACAGAAAGTAATTATGTAAGATTGTCGATTACGTATTGTATGTATCAGTCATATGCTGTGTTAGATTCAAAGAGATGGATTTGATATTTTCTGTGATGCTAAATTTTGACCGCTAGGCTCTGGAAGTTTTCTTCTAGGAACAGTGGTAGATAGTGTAACATCCGAGAATGTGATGTCCAGAGGTAATTGTGTGAAAATAACGCATAGGATGAAGTAACAAGAAAGGATAGTCTGCATAAAAATGTTGTTATGACAAAACGTGTACCAATCAAGTGAGGTAAAGCAAGGTAAAGACCCTTAGGTGAATGTTGGCAACAAGGAAGTGATGCTGTAGTTAAGTGGTGCTCTTCAAAAAATGGCTCTGAGCTCTATGGGACTTAACATCTGTGGTCGTCAGTCCCCTAGAACTTAAAACTACTTAAACCTAACTAACCTAAGGACATAACACACATCCATGCCCGAGGCAGGATTCGAACCTGCGACCGTAGCGGTCGCTAGGCTCCAGACTGTATTGCCTAGAACAGCACGGCCACTCCGTCCGGTGGTGCTCTTCACTTGAGTAACTAGAATCATGGGGAAGGTTTTTGATATGGTGGGGAGCTGGCGGAATGGAATGCTGAGCCATAATTTGAGGATGCGGTAAAAAAAAGAGATGTAATCTATAAAATCCAGATGCAAACACTGGTAACAGTACAGCTACAGGATAATACTATCATGTGCAGTCGGTGGTATAATCGTGGTCACAGAATTAATTAAAACGAGAATTTAGAAAAATATACAACCTATTTAAGCAAACAGTTCTTGAATGTGTGCAGGACAAATAGCCTTAAGGGCCAAACCTTTAATAAAAACAATATTACTGTTCCATAGAATTAACTTCTCCGTTAAAATAAAAAACTTAACTTCTGATGTAAGCTGAATTAACAAATTTTGACCCAGGCAAATCGAAGTACCTTACGAATGTCAGTACAGTAACACAGTTTGTAGCGAGCAGGGTTTCATACTATTCAAATGTAAATTCTCTTAACACCGAAGTCTCTGTCACAATTGAGCAGCCTGATTAATAACCAAAGAATCCGCAGCTTACAGAGAAAAGCGTAACAACAAATATCGGGTGATCATTGTGTAATGCAATAGCCTGAAAAGAGTAAACAGTAAACACGAATTAGCACACTATTGGCTGTTGGCGTTCAACACCGGCGGCTTGTCTGCACGAGACCCGTCCGAAAACAACAACCAGCGCGGGCTGTACACTGACAACAGCTTATATGACACACAAAAAACCAACATTAATATACAATTCACTTAAACGAATCACCACACCGGTAAAATACAGGATCATCAAGATAGAGAAAAATGGAGATAAGATTCGGTGCAAAGGTTCTTAAATTCAGAATTACATCATAAAACTGCACCTGTAGTCGATGTTAATTCTGCTGTTAAGACAGCGTGAATCAAATTAACGTTCATAAAAGGTAATCTGCAGAGCTGCAGAGCCACTCAGGACTATGACCATGTAAAGAACCAAAACCTGCACACAGTTTTAACTACTAAGAATACCGCCCTTTGACGGCACGAGGTTTTCAACAAACTACAACCGCCCACAGGTAGAAACTGACACAGCAAAAGCCAAACTAAGTTTGACGTTAACCTTTAACACGCAGGCGAGGAATTCACTGATAAATCGTGAAAGTAGCAATTCACTCAGGTAAGATACAAGTCTGCCGAATACCAGCCACAACTGACAGTAATCAGGAACTGATAGCAAAATCAACCATAGCAGAAGTACATTAATTCCACTCGCGATTAACAGTGTTGCAACATCAACACTCAAGTGATTTAGGAGGACACCCGTCGAACAAACATAGTGACCACACGGAGCAATCACGGTTAAAAATACCTCCCCATTTGAAAATTAATCCACGGAGCAGCCGTAGATGCACAAGCCAGGCCATCGCGGAGGTGTCGTCATGGCACAAAGGCGGAACGACTCTTGAACAGAGCCTGTGTTTACTGGTCACTGCAGCCACAATCCAGTTCCGCTTGCGAACAGCTACCGGCGCAGCACACACCGGTGCGGCACAGCAGAACACCACTTGCCCACTTGTCCCCTGCAATGACCCGTGCAGTCTCGTTCCGTATCCCTTCCTCGTGCAGAGTACTGGGCCCCGTATATCAAGGGGGTACTCGCCAACCAGCGCGCCCCAAAGCATGTCATTTATACGGAGAAAACTCCGCGAGAGCGAGAGCATCGCAGGAGGTCACGGCACAGTTTTGTTCGTCTCTATAAAATTAAATTTAGAGACGGATACTTTAACTACGCTTGATTTTGTAGTTGTTCTTAGCTGGTGGAAGGAAATGGGGTAATGGGGGTATATAGCCGGCCGCGGTGGTCTCGCGGTTCTAGGCGTGCAGTCCGGAACCGCGCGACTGCTACGGTCGCAGGTTCGAATCCTGCCTCGGGCATGGATGTGTGTGATGTCCTTAGGTTAGTTAGGTTTAAGTAGTTCTAAGTTCTAGGGGACTTATGACCACAGCAGTTGAGTCCCATAGTGCTCAGAGCCATTTGAACCATTTTTGAATGGGGGTATATAGTTGTCCACGCCAAAGGAGCATCAGGGAACTGTTGCGAGGAAAGAGTATTGTTGTTAATGTCCATACCAAGGAAACGTCAGGATTAAGCTGAGAAGCGAGAGAAGTATTGTGAATCCATAAAACGTCAGTGGTCGAGTGGGCCGTTAAGCTAAGTTAGTTGGGGGACACTTTCTTTATTTTTATTTTGGAGTACGGAAGATGTGGATATTCAAGTTTTCAGCAAGCAAGATTCTTGACTTACACATTTCGAAGAGGTAGTTATGGACTGAGACAACCCAGTACCAATATCTTGTAGTAAGACGACCAACCGTTCAAAACGAACCATTCGCGTAACCATGTGACTTACGAGTGAAAGGCCAATTGAAGTTCATTGTCTATGTAATTTCTGTTTAAGTAGTGGAAATTGATTTAATGCAGATCGAGAAATTAGGAAAAATCCTGACAATGTTGTAACATAACTTTGTTGCAACTTGACCTTGTAAATATAAATGAGGAAGATTGGGTAAGCATATAAATAAAAATTAAAATATGATTATAATTTCTATGAAAGATTTGTAGTTCTACGTACCAACACTGAAAGGAGTTGTGTGAAAATTGTTGTTAAAGGTTAGTGTACACTGATGAAGTATTTGCTGCAAGTGTGCGCCATCCAAGTGTAAAAGACAAGTAATAATAAGAACCATAGGTTAGATCTTGGCGAAAAGGAAAGATAACAAGGAATAGATGGAGGAAAGAACAGACAAGGAAGTAAAGACAGGCTAGCCAGCTGACCGACGATACAGAAACTGAATGTTTGTTCAGTTATGGGGAATCGGAAATAGCAAATAGAATATTATTATTTCAAGGCATGTACGTGATTTACAACTGCATGTATTCGCTAACACCCAATAATCTAACAAATAACTTAATAACCCATATACAGGGTGAGTCACTAACAATTGCCGCCAAGAATAACTCCGAAAGTATCATAGGAGCTAAAACGTTTGTGGGACAAAAGTTTAATGAGACAACGGGGGCCGTAATACGACGACGTTGGTTTTTTGTTGCTAGGTGTAATGGCTTCAGAGATATGAAGGTCAAATTTGGTTTTTTTTTAATGGAATGCTATAGTTTGGGACTCATTTTCTGATAGCGGCTATCGAGACGAATCCAATTATGTGTAACATAAAGTCTTTGAAGGTCACAAAGGTGGCATGAACGTCCATTTACAGAAGGTGTTCGAAGTGACGACCACTGGTGCCAGTGCAGTGCTGCACTCCTCTTATCATGGGTTGAGTGGCATTCCTTATCATTTCGACACTTGCCGAATCACATGCTCTGACAATTGTCTCTCGTAAATCGTCCAAATAGTAATACATCCAAAACAACAGTTGCCGAAATATCGTCAGATAGGGAACCAAGGAATTTCGCAGAGTGAGAAAGAAGTAGCAGATGAAATATTGGCGTTTCTGCAAGATGAGTCAACTAAATGTGTGAAGTCCTATACGCTCGGCTGTGCGGACTATGTACATGAGGAGTACAATGTGCGACAAGGATGATGCGCTACACGGCTCTACACCTGTTTCAGTGTCACGTATCGTCATTCACATTCGCTTGATTCGACGACACTAGTCTTACTGTTCCTATTAGTGTTGGACTGCGAAATCGTCGAATGGTGTTTACATGTCAATGGCTCGTTCGATGGATACGCCGTAATCGGCGAATATTTACTATTTGCACAATATACGAGAAAGAACTGTCAGAGCATGTGCTTCGATATTGCCGATGTGATAAGAAATACCACTCAATCCATGACAAGAAGATTTCAGTGCTGCATTGATACCAATGGTCATCACTTCGAAACCCTTCTGCAAATGGACGTTCATGCCACCTTTGTGACCTTCGTTGATCTTCAAAGACCTTATGTTACACATAATTGGATTCGTCTCGATACCCGCCATCAGAAAATAAGTACCAAATTATAGCAACCCATTAAAAAAAAAGTTGATCTTCATATTTCTCAATCGACCACACCTAGCTACAAAAAACCAAGGTCGTCATATTATGGCTCCCGTCATCTCATGCAACTTTTGTCCTACAAACTTTTCAGCTCATATCATACTTTCGGAGATATTCTTGGTGGCAATAGTTAGTGACTTACCCGGTATGACAGTAAATTTATGTTGTAAATATAGTGCTACGTAAAATTCATAGAAGCTTCTTCAGTTAAAAAGAAAACATAACTAGATTATAAAGTATGTAGAATAATTATAAATACCAGATTTATTGCGAGGAAAAAAGAATCAGTCACGGTAGCTTACAGTCTTTAATTGAACTGGATACAGCGGAGGAAACGTAATTTCACTGAAAAACACTCAAAAACTGATTAACGTAGTTAAACGTCATTTGTGTTTATACTGTATTACAGAGTAGGGATACCATTGCAATTCCTGATCCCTAGTAATGTGTAGAAAGTCGAAGGAAAATACAAGTGGAAGCTATACACATAGGTCAACAACAGGTGAATAGACATCGCCATGTGACGGTGAAGTTCTTACTCGCAACAGAGTTGGTAGGGGCAATGCAGAATCATGCACCACTCATGTTACTCTGTTTTCTGATAGCGACATTGGCCAGTATGCCTTGCTTGACAGCACTGTCTTGTAAGGCCGTTACACGTCTCTCTCCTCCAGAGAATTCCCACGCCCTGTCACACATGTGCAAGCAGTGCGAAAAGCATTCCTGACTCAGGCACCTGTCTTGGAGAGTAATACTACGCCTTTTGCTCTATCAAGAAACTCTTTTGCATCTCGCTGTTATCAACTAGTGGAACAAGCACACCTCAAGATGTAAATTCTGTCATACGATCTGCTACACTGTGCATAGCTGACAGAAAAGAAACACTCGCTATTTAAAAAAAAACAAAAAAACACACGGGCAAACCCAGACGTAATACTGACGTGTTGAGAAGAGGACGCCTATTCGCTGTTTCAGCGTGGGCACAAGCTACCACATATCTGCCCTCCGACGTTGACCTTGCCTGGACTACTTATCTGCCTAGAGAAAGGGGTCCTATCGATGACAGGACATTCTGGCGAGTCTACCCGAACACACCCACTACCGCCACTCACCTACAATCACGATCAGTTCGTCTCCATCTGAACTTCGTTGCGTGTTGAGTTTTTTCTGTGACAGTGTCCACATACTCATAACTCATGTACTGAACTCGAAGAGTATCACAGTTCTCAATCCACATCACCTTCTCTTCTGTAATTCTTTATTGTTGAAAATACTTTTTCCATGTATCAGCCCCTGATGGACGAAACAGACGTACTCTTTGTGATTTTGATGTTTTTTCTTGTGATTTGTAGATGTGTACTTCTGTAACTATAACTTTTTGTCACCCTTATGTTGGCTGCACATTGTCCATAACACATTCATCTTCATTTTGAATTTTTTTTATATAACGTGTGACATAATCTACGTAACTCTCAAAAGATGATTCCTTTTGATAGAAATACTTTTGTGCTAGGCCGCGCTGGATTAGCCGTGCGGTCTAAGGCGCTGCAGTCATGGACTGTGCTGCTGGTCCCAGCGGAGGTTCGAGTCCTCCCTCGGGCATGGGTGTGTGTGTGATCCCATTACATATCATTGACTAATTCTTGTAACATGCCTACACTAGAGAATAGTTCATGGTTTTCTTTGATAATGAAAGTGACCTTCAGTGACAGTTTTAATGAAGTACAACCTCACATGTGGTTTATTTAGCATATTTTCTTTGCTATTGTATTTTTATGATTAACTTATCATTTGTCATATTTTATGGTGCCTTAATTCAGGGATGTTTGCGTGTGCCTCATACAAAGTGACTGCAGGCATTGCTGATTCTGAGCAAGACAGCGCTCACAATTAGATGTACGAAGTATGATTGAATCTTGCTCTTTATGTTTAATTACTAACACACAGAATGAATAGGTAATTGACAGGAACCATCAGTGAGATGTATCAATGTGTAACAGAAATAAATATTAAAACTATTACAGTGACTTGAAGAAATGAAGAGCAGTACGAACTTACATTATAACTTTTATTTAAATTGGAATGAACGTCTTTTGCATGCTAAGTTCATTCATGGAAACAATTTGTTTGTTTTTATAAATAGATTTTTATAAATAGGTAGAAGACAAATTTCAATGAAAAACTATCAGAAAAAAGTGTCAGTGAAAGGAATGAATTAGTCTGGGGTTCCCACAAGTCGTATGGAAGATTTCTATGTTTGTACAGGTTGGGAAAGAGACTATGTTTCTGTATCCCATCCTATTCAACTCAACTCATAAAAAAATTGAATTTTGGTTATACAACACAATCCTTCGTGTAACACCAGCCGCACCAATTTTTGAAGGTGGTCTGGACTCATGCGAAACGTAAAGCCATTCCAATCCTGAACTGTTCATTTTCAGTATTACACAAATCATATCTGAGAACGATTACAGTCATGTGTAGGCTGATGAAACGATTATTCTTGATTCAAACGATGAGAATTACGACAGTGATTGTGTAGATCAAACGATCTTTCTTAGTCTCCTTTCTGTCTGGTTACTGTGAACTGAAACGATTAATAACGTTTGTGTATGTAAGGTAGAAGTCTGCCGGCGTACCATCTGCCTTTCGGAAAGATGTCATCCACACAATTCCAAAGACTGCAAGAGCCGACAAGTGCAAGAATTATCACATAATCAGCTAAGAATAATATACAGAAGATCGAGGATTTGTTAGATGACGATCAGTTTGGCCTTAGGAAAGATAAAAGACCCAGAGAGGCAATTCTGACGTTGCAGTTGATGACGGAAGCAAGACCAAAGAAAAATCAAGACACGTTCATAGGGTCTGTCGACCTGGAAAAAGCGTTCGAAATTCTGAGAAAAATCGGGGAAAGCTACAGGGAGAGACGGGTAATAAATTATATGTACAAGAGCCAAGAGGGAATAATAAGAGTGGACGACCAAGAACAAAGTGCTAGGATAAAAAGGATGTAAGACAGGGATGTAGTCTTTCACCCTTACTGTTCAATCTGTACATCGAAGAAGCGATGATGGAAGTTAAATAAAAATTCACGAGTAAATTAAAATTCATGGTGAAAGGATATTAATGATACCTTTCGCTGATGACATTGATGTCCTGAGTGAAAGTGAAGATTACATGATTTGCTGAATGAAATAAACAGTGTAATGAGTGCGGAATATGGAATCGAAAAAAAGGCGAAATTAATGAGAAGTAGCGGGAATGCGAACAGCGAGAAACTTAACATCAGGATTGACGGTCACGAAGTAGATGACGTTAAGGAATTCTGCTTCCTAGGCTCTGAGCACTATGGGACTTAACTTCTGAGGTCATCAGTCCTCTAGAACTTAGAACTACTTAAACCTAACTAACATAAGGATATCACACACATCCATGCCCGAGACAGGATTCGAACCGGCGACTGTAACGGTCGCGCGGTTCAAGACTGAAGCGCCTAGAAGCGCTCGGTCACCCCGGCCGGTGCTACCTAGGCAGCAAAATAACCAGTGACGGACGGACCAAGCAGGACATCAAAAGCTGACTAGCACTGGCAAAAAGAACATTTCTGGCCAAGAACAGTTTAGTAAATCAAACATAGGCACTAATTTGAAAAAGAAATATCTGAGAATGTACATTTGGAGCACAGGATAGTGTGGAGCACGGGATTGTATGGTAGTGAAACATGGACTGAGGGAGAGCTGGAACGGAACAGAATCGAAGCATTTGAAATGCGGTGCTATAGACGAATGTTGAAAATTAGATGGACTGATAAGGCGAGGAATGAGAAGGTTCTGCGCAGAACGGAGAGGAAAAGGAACATGTGAAAAACACTGACAAGGAGAAGGGACAGGATTATAGGACATCTATTAAGACATCAGGGAATGACTTCCATGGCACTACAGAGAGCTGTAGAAGGCAAAAACTGTAGAGGAAGATAGAGACTGGAATACATCCAGCAAATAATTGAGGGCATAGGTTACAAGTGCTATTCTGGAATGAGGAGATTGGCACAGAAGAGGAATTAATGGCGGACAGCGTCAAACCAGTCAGCAGACTTACGACAAAAAAAAAGAAAAAAATTAGAAGATAGCTACGCTGGAAACGTATTGTCCTGCTGGCACCACGTTGGCGGACGTAGCAATAGACTAACAAAAAATTTGGACCTTCAGTAAAAACAGATACACTCTCGTCATTAGATGATTTACACAAGCGACGAGTAAGTACACACGTAGTTTTATCAGTCAAAAAATTTCCTGAAATATCAGTCACTGTTGAAACCTCAGATTTGGCTCCAATGAAAGTTCGATATCCGATCAAATCACGTGGACGGAAATCTTCCACGCTAGCAGCAAGAGTTCGTAATGCAGGATCGATACGAACGATACTAAAGGTAGCCACCGCGAAACAAAGAAGGACCACGTAGAATATTAACGAACATGGCAGTACCGACATTCATTTTATAATCATTCACAACTAAAACAGTCTTGTAAATCGTTGGACGCCACTGGAACACAAGATGCACACGATGGAGAGTCATCTTGGTGAGTGAGTAACAGTGCCAAAGCGGCTACGTATGTAGAAAAGTGCAAACGGGATGACGTAAATGACAGACTACCCGGTACTGTTGCTTTTGTTTTGGCGCTGTTGCTTATTCGCTGAGATACCTCGCCCATGTGTGCACCGAGTGATCCGTTGGCGTCCAACGATTTACAAGACTGTTTTAGATGTAGAAACTGATTACAATATGAAAGCTGACACTGCCAAGATTACTGATGTTCTACATGTTGCGCAATTGGTCCTGGCGAATACGCTGAAATGATAGGCTACGGTAGCTCACCTTCCACATAATGGACATTTCACAGTGTGTCTCTTCCAGCAATGAGTTTTCCACACAGGCGATTGTGGATTGATCGGTGAGCTAGTACAACACAGGTGGAGTGAGTGAAAACTTTTCGACCCCAAGCTGTGTAAACTATGATTTTGGTGTTCTGATAATTATAATTACAAAACGGAGATCACTACCAGCTTCCCAGATCTTTTTTGAGAGGAGATCGCAGATTGGTAATTAAAGACACGAAGCACTGATATAGACTCGCTTCCCTGTCATTCGCGGAATGGTGTGAGCTGGATAATGGACGACTGGAGGGTGCTTTTTAGGCAGCCCATAGTGGAAGAACAACATAGTCCCACTGCTGGTAACCGGTTGGCAACATTTCGTGTTGACACGTCTGGGCCCACAAGCGCGCTTATCTGCTACAGCTGCACGATCTGCCGCTGCTCTCTTGCAACACGACGATCCTGGCGTCGGTCTGTGCTGCGTGGACGTCCAGAACGTCGGCTAAGAGTGTGAGAATGTTCACGTGACCATGGATATCAAAATCGTTGCTCAACTGACGCAGCACGTCCAACGTGTATGGCAATTCTCCGAAAGGACCATCCCGCCACTCGGAAGTCCACAATTTCGACCCTTTCAACTCGTTCAGTTGGCTGTAGGAAGCACGAGTGTGTCTCCGTGGCATGGTTGCCTGCTTGCTTCACACGTTTCCACCACACTGAGCCTTTTAGCTGTTAGCATTCCATATTAGAGTGTAAACACAATGGCGCTCTGGTAGTTATGCCATTACGCTATGTGTTGGCGGACGACGTTTAAATCGTTATCAGTACATCTATCACTCAGATGGCATATGCCGTCATCGGATCAAAATCGACGTCGTCTTTTCAGGCTTACTAATTTTTTGCGGCAGTGAATTTTAATTAAAGGGAGACAGAAGGCAAGTGGGCTTCAAAACTTCCATTTTTAGATTTTAGCACATTTGAAATGCCTGGTCTTTCCTGCGTGAAACAGTATTTGTTTTATATCAATACGACAATTTTTTCGTGAGATATGATGGTTTTCCTGACGCTGTGTGCAATCTGGCATTTGAATGCCACGCCTTCCTTTATGCGAGATGCAGAGATAATACACAGCATTTAATTAAATGAAATGAAATTAAACCCATATTTAGAGACCTTTATAAAGATACCTTGTTGAAGAAATGTCTTCATGGGAAAACACAATTTAAATGAATGTGTGAATTCTGTCATTTGGAACTGGTTACCGAAAACTGTATTTGTTCAGCTCACAACCCTCAAATTTGGTGTTAATGATGCTATCTTATGCTTCAATGTTGGTGTATTTAGAAAACTGGATATTTTTTAATTATTGGGTATAAAATCTAGAGGCAATACTGCAGAATCCTGGGTCCAAATAGATAAAGAGAGCAGATATTGCTAATTTAAAATTCACAAAAGAAGCCAGACAGAAAAGAAGAGGGACCAAGAAAAGAAAAGAAGGTCAGTAAGATTCAGATGATGCTCAATATGGTGCAGGAAAATATTAGTGGTAAGTAATTCTCATCAATAAATATATTAGAATTGCAGTATTAAACTTTAAATGGATTTTTCTCAAAACTACATTTTCTTACTTTCAGGTACCATTATTTGATAAACTAATGAGGTTATAAACATGAAATTTGGCCTGTTTGTACTGCAGATGGTAATACGTTATTACAAGTATATTGAGAACCACCAAAAAATCAGAAACTGTTTTATAATAACTAATGTACAAAAAAGTTAAATTTTACTAGTGAAAGAATAAATTTTTTTCTTCAAAACCATAAGAGGTATTATGTTCATTTTCCTTGTAAATTGAGGCATATAGGTTATACACATGCAGTAAAAATTTCATTGTTTTATCACTTATAGTTCTTTCCAAAAGTGCACCTATTCAAAGGGTAAAATAGCATAGGCAGAATAGGGATAAAAATTGCCTTCCGTCTCCCCTTAAGTGAGTGGTAAGTGGTGAGATGCGGAAAAAAGTTGTTCGTTCCAGGGAGTACGCTATCTTGATCTGATCCCTGAAAAGAACAATTTTGCCTATCTGTGGGCTATATCTGTCATGTTTCATCGGGCCTGTCTCTAAAAAAATGATTCAAATGTCTCTGAGCACCGTGGGACTTAACTTCTGACGTCATCAGTGCCCTAGAACTTAGATCTACTTAAACCTAACTAACTTAAGGGCATCACACACATCGATGCCCGAGGCAGGATTCGAACCTGCGACTGTACCGGTCGCGCGGTTCCAGACTGTAGCGCCTAGAACCGCTCAGCCACCCCGCCCGGCTGGCCCTGTCTCTGTTATATACTGGAAGCATGAAATCGCTAATCCAAAATGCTGAGAAAAGACAATGAAGGTTTGCACTACAGGAGACATGCTCTAGAAGACAAACACTGAGTATCCTCGGACAGTCCATTACCAGTTAAGCTGCCCACGAAACGCGGAGATCCAGATCAAAACAGCAGCACACTGCAGAGTTTGTGCTTGGCAAGAAGACTCGTTCCATTGAGTGTTCCATTGGCGAGAGAGACATTTCATTCAGAAGCGGCAGCCTGTGCTCGTACGTTCGGCAGAGCTGGCAGGCAGCCAGACTTGCCAGCCAGTTGCCGACTGTGACGGGCGACAACAGGTGTCCGCGGCCGCTGGCGGCCCGTGGAGTGACGCTTCACTTAGTCGGAGGCCGGCGGAACGACGGAGGGAAAGGCAGCACGATTACACTCCAACATCCAGACGACAAGGAAGTCATTAGCGACAGACCACAAACTCTAGTGGTGAGTAGGTGAAAGGAAGTCGGCCGTGCCTCTTCAAAGGAAACAGCCCGGCGTTAGAACTGAGCGATTTATGGAAATAAAAATGGTTCAAATGGCTCTAAACACTATGTAACTTAACATCTGAGGTTATCAGTCCCCTAGACTTCGAACTAATTAAACTAACTAACCTAAGGACATCATACACGTCCATGCCCAAGGCAGGATTCGAACCTGCGACCGTAGCAGCAGTGCGGTTCCGAACTGAAGCGCCTAGAACCGCTCGTCCACAGCGGCCGGCCATGGAAATAAAAGGAAACCTAAATCTCAGTGGCCGGACGAAGAGTTCATCCACCCTTCCCAAATATACGTCCAGAACCTCACTGGCGAATCGCAATTCTTTAATGTTGTTCTGATGGACAGCAGAGGCAGGAATTTTGGGGTCATTATGCCATCTCTTGCAAGGGACTAGGGTTTCACACGTCCAGTACGTTTTTTACATCACAGCTTCTAAGAAATAACGATTTTAATAGGACAATTACATAAGTCTTAAAATGATTTGAATGTCTGAAATGGCAGTGTGGGTAAATTACGAATATCCTGCCTATGAGCTAATAAAGTTAATACTGGCAGTACTTGTACTACTGCAGCTGCTATCTTTGACACTGATAGTATTAACAATAATGACAATAATAGTAATAATGATAGCACCAGATATGAGAAGAACTTATGAAACGTCGCTTTAGAAAAATTAATGAATTACTGAGCTGATAAACCTCTACGTTATTTGATTTTCAAACAGCTGAGCAAAACTGAACGTACTCAGACATTACTCTCTTTACTTTTTCTGATCAACACTAAACTGACAAACAATATCTCTAGCGCAACGCAATCTAATTTTCAAAAACCCCTACAAAAGAATGGCCCTGGCTAACAATAAATAACCTATACCTTTCATGAATCACTTACCTCCCAAAAATCTTCGTTACTCGAACTACTGCAATACAGCGAGCGCCAATACTGCCAGCTAAATAAAAGATTCTAACTACTGAAGGCACTAATTACTGATAGGCATAGTTAGCAAATGAAAGATTTTGATAGAGAACAAACAATGTATTTACTTTAATAGTGCTCAAAAGTCATTATATATATATATATATATATATCAGTTCATGAGCCAGCATCTCGTGGTCGTGCGGTAGCGTTCTCGCTTCCCACGCTCGGGTTCCTGGGTTCGATTCCCGGCGGGGTCAGGGATTTTCTCTGCCTCGTTATGTCTGGGTGTTGTGTGATGTCCTTGGGTTAGTTAGGTTTAAGTAGTTCTAAGGTCTAGGGGACTGATGACCATTGATGTTAAGTCCCATAGTGCTCAGAGCCATTTGAGTTCATGACATCCAGTCTTACAAATTTACTCTCTCTAATGGAGACACGTCCAGATCATCCGCTCTCAAAACTCCGCCATCTCACTCCCCACATCCACCACTGCTGGCGGCTCACCTCCAACTGCGCAACGCTACGCGCTGTTCACATCCAACTGCCCAACACTACAATAGCGAATACTCCAACAATGCCAACCAGCCACAGACTTCACACAGCACAGCCAGTGATTTTCATACAGAGCGCTACGTGACGTTACCAACATAAAAACCTAAACAGCCTACTTACATTTATAGATGTGTTTTACGATATAGCAGAAAATTTAAGGAGACTAAATTGGCTAAGAATACTGGAAAATGACGAAGATTAGGCTGGAAATAGGTGAGTATAAACGTAACGAGTGTGTAGAGGAACAGTATAATCCTTATTGTTACTTTTGTAGATGTGTCAGTAACTGTCTTCCGAAGCTGGACATGTTATTCAGTTCTTTGGTATAATGCTGGAGATTTTTCCAGAATTGGGTCTCTGCTGCTAAGATGGACATCGAGATAGTAGCTGGACGATGGAGAGTAAGCAAGGATTTTGCTCTGATAGGAGCGGGTGTTCTTGCCATCTTGTTCAGACAAAAACGTTAAGGTCGAGAAGAGATATATGGGACAGTGTTCACTCATGATTCAGTAGAAAAGTCAGGATAGCTGTGCGTATGATGATTAAATGTCATCAAATATTCGAACATCAAAAATATAACGAACACAGACACTTGTAACCAGTTATAGGAGCCGTGAGCTTTCCTGAGAAAGGCTTTGCGTCATTAAATATATAGGCGATGTCGTGACCGAGACATAGTTCTGAATTATCTTTCCATACTTCCCTGGAATTATATTTAATCAGTTAAATAGTTTGCGATAAACTTGCGAGCCATTATGACAATGTTGTCAGTTTTTGGTTTTTCGTTTAAGTCATTTTTTTTTATTAGTAGACTAACACCAGTTCTTCGATTCTCACCAACTAAAGTCTCAGACATCATTACTACTGTTCTCAAGAGATTTCGGTTCTATGGGTCTCCTGTTTCCTCTACAAATTTTTTGACGTTCATGTAACACGATACTCTTGGTTTCTGGTTTAAAGTCAAAGGTGGTGAAAGTACATTTCATCCGAGTCATTCCCTCTTATGTAGAAATAAAACTGAACACTTCCGTTTCTCCGTGGCATTTTTATTTTTAAAATATATTTCTTAATTCGTTTTTATTTTGATCCCATTTTTATAATTTAGATCCAGTGTATTTTCCGTCTGATTCCTTGGTGTAAGTCACTCAGGGAAAATAACGGAACCAGTTTTAGAACAGTTGGAATGTCGAGTTTTGGTCTTTGTAGAAAAGCACTTTTCGCTGTAAATGTTTCGCGTTCTTTGCAGAGCTATTTCCAATTTTTTAGCTTGTGCATTCTAGACTTTTTCCATCCCCCTGGCTCTGATCCAGTTACATCGATATTTAAAGCTGGTCATGTGTTTCATTGTTCTGTATCTTGTGTTTAGCGTGTTTGTCTTCTCTTTGGAATTTGACGTTACTTCCATTTTATTTCAAAAGATATTCGCAAAGCAGTTTTTTCTGCTCTTCTTGCAGTAAGTTTTTTTGTTTTGGCATTTCAGAATCTTTTTTTATTACTTTCTTAATGCTGCTGAAATATTTCTCCTTTTATTTGTCTAAAACAGTTGGTACAATACTTTCAATACTTTTTTAAGTGTGTAGCTCTTCTAATGTAATACTAAAAAATATCAGTTTATGGTCGAGGCACAGACGGTTTACGTACAGGATTCTTTATAGAACCGTCTACACTTTATTAGGTAGCATAAATCCGCCTAACAATGGAGACATTATTGTGCGAGCGGCTTTCAGTAAGTAACGCAATCATTTTTTTCTGCAAGCAGTTTGGTTTTATTAAGGATTCCAGTACACCATAATATTCCCCATTATTTTGGCTAAAAAATCCTAATTTACTACAAAAGCTCCGTTCAATGCGACGGCCTTACGCCACCTTACTGGGAGGGCCTGTATGCCCGCATGGTACCACTCTGCTGGTCGACGTCGGAGGCAACGTCTTGCTGCATCAATAGGCTCCCAATAAGCCACGTACAGGGCTAGGGGAAATAAAGTTAATTGTGGGGTGTTATTACCGGCCACCAGGTACCACCGTGACAATTCTAGAATCATTCAAAGGGAGTCTACGCTCTGTATCGCAGAAGAACCCGGATCATGCTATATTAGTCGTAGGCGACTTCAACCTACGTAGTACAGACTAGGATGTCCTTGGGTTCATTACAGGTGTTACAGAAAAGCCGTCGTGTGAATTACTTTTGAACACATTATCCGAAAACTGTCTTGTGCAGCTAAATCGACAGCCAGTGCGTAATGGAAATATTTTAGATCTGGTAGCCACGAACAGACCAGACCTCATCGACGGTGTCAGTGTTGATACAGGGATTAGTGATCATGATGTTATCATTACGATTGTGGTTAAGAAAGTTAAAAAGTCGGTCAAGAAGTCTAGGAGAGTATTCTTACTAGAAAGAGCAGATAAGCAGTTGTTAGCATCCCACTTAGTAAATGAATCGACTTCATTTACTTCCGGTACGATGGACGTGGAAGTATTATGGGCAAATGAGGACAGGCAGAAGTTAGTAGAGATTCGTACTGCTGTAAAGAGAGCCATGCGCGAAGCATACAACCACTACCACAGTCATACCTTAGCAAAAGATCTTGCTGAAAACCCAAGGAAATTTTGGTCTTATGTAAAATCGGTAAGTGGGTCGAAGGCTTCCATCGAGTCACTCACTGATCGTTCTGGCCCGGCAACGGAAGACAGCAAAACGAAAGCTGAAATTTTAAATTTAGCATTTGAAAAATCTTTCACGCAGGAGGATCGTACAAACATACCGCCGTTCGAGTCTCGTACAGATTCCCGTATGGAGGACATAGACATCCGTGGGGTTGTGAAGCAGCTCAATGGGTTGAAAATAAATAAATCGCCAGGCCCTGATGGGATTCCAATTCGGTTTTACAGAGAGTACTCTACTGCATTGCCTCCTTGCTTAGCTTGCATTTATCGCGAATCTCTTGCCCAACGTGAAGTCCCGAGCGACTGGAAAAAAGCGCAGGTGACGCCTGTATACAAGAAGGGTAGATGGATGGATCCTCAAAATTACAGACCAATATCCTTAACATCGGTTTGTTTCAGGATTCTCGAACATATTCTCAGTTCGAATATAATGAATTTCCTTGAGACAGAAAAGTTGTTGTCCATGCATCAGCACGGCTTTAGAAACCATCGCTCCTGCGAAACGCAACTCGCCCTTCTTTCACAAGCTATCTTGCGAACCATGGTGAAGGTTATCAGACGGATGCCATATTCCTTGACTACCGGAAAGCGTTTGACTCGGTGCCCCACTGCAGACTCCTAACAAAGGTACGAGCATATGGGATTGGTTCCCAAGTATGTGAGTGGCTTGAAGACTTCTTAAGTAATAGAACCCAGTACGTTGTCCTCGATGGTGAGTGTTCATCGGAGGTGAGGGTATCATCTGGAGTGCCCCAGGGAAGTGTGATAGGTCCGCTGACGTTTTCTATCTACATAAATGATCTTTTGGATAGGGTGGATAGCAATGTACGGCTGTTTGCTGATGATGCTGTGGTGTACGGGAAGGTGTCGTCGTTGAGTGACTGTAGGAGGATACAAGATGACTTGGACAGGATTTGTGATTGGTGTAAAGAATGACAGCTAACTCTAAATATGGATAAATGTAAATTAATGCAGGTGAATAGGAAAAAGAATCCCGTTATGTTTGAATACTCCATTAGTAGTGTAGCGCTTGACAAAGTCACATCAATTAAATACTTAGGCCTAACATTGCAGAGCGATATGAAGTGGGACAAGCATGTAATGGCAGTTTTGGGAAGGCGGACAGTTGTCTTCGGTTCATTGGTAGAATTTTGGGAAGATGTGGTTCATCTGTAAAGGAGACCGTTTATAAAACACTAAGACGACCTATTCTTGAGTACTGCTCGAGCGTCTGGGATCTCTATCAGGTCAGATTGAGAGAGGAGAATCAATTCAGAGGCGGGCTGCTAGATTTGT
Organism: Schistocerca serialis cubense; assembly: GCF_023864345.2. NCBI lineage: Eukaryota > Metazoa > Arthropoda > Insecta > Orthoptera > Acrididae > Schistocerca > Schistocerca serialis. The sequence continues at coordinate 258,784,379 of NC_064644.1, read as the reverse complement.
TACTGGTACGTTTGATCATCACGCGAGTATTACAGAAATGCTTCAGGAACTCGGGTGGGAGTCTCTGGAGAAAAGGAGGCGTTCTTTTCGTGAATCGCTACTGAGGAAATTTAGAGAACCGGCTGACTGCAGTACAATTTTACTGCCGCCAACTTATATCTCGCGGAAAGACCACAAAGATAGGATAAGAGAGATTAGGGCTCGTACAGAGGCATATAGGCAGTCATCTTTCCCTCGTTCTGTTTGGGAGTGGAACAGGGAGAGAAGATGCTAGTTGTGGTACGAGGTACCCTCCGCCACGCACCGTATGGTGGATTACGGAGTATGTATGTAGATGTAAATGTAGATGTACTGCTTACCGTGGAGTCCAACCTACATTGGCCGGAACACATGGAAGGAGCGAGATCGGAGCTGTATGGTGGATGCGGAAGAGCAGTCCAGTGAAGTTTTTTGTGAGCTCCTCTCGGGTGCACAGACTTGCATGAGGCCTTCAGTTGTCATGCAGAATGCGATGAACACGCTGAAGACCTGAGGGTAGCACAATACATTTCCGAGTAGGTCATTAACCACGATGGAGGACATCAAACGAAATATGCCCTTCAAAGTCCCAGAAGACCGTGGCCATGATTTTACCGGTTGAGGGTGCGGCTTTGATCATTTTCTTCTGAGGAGGAGTGATGTGCCACCATTCCACGGACCGCAGTTTCTTTTTCCGGTTCAAAGTGATGAACTCATGTTTCATCGCCTGTGAAGATTGTCACGATCAGCTTCGTAACGTGCAACCAGTTCCGCACCAACTGTCCTTCGTTACTCTTAATGATATTCTGCAAGGCAAAAAATGATTAATCGACCTTTCATCTTAGTGGACATGTTAACACTCACAATGTGCGCATTTGGGGCTTAGAAAATCCTCAAATGGTTCAAATGGCTCTGAGCACTATGGGACTTAACATCTGTGGTCATCAGTCCCCTGTCCGCGCCGGTAGCTGAGTGGTCAGCGTGACAGACTGTCAATCCTAAGGGCCCGGGTTCGATTCCCGGCTGGGTCGGAAATTTTCTCCGCTCAGGGACTGGGTGTTGTGTTGTCCTAATCATCATCATTTCATCCCCCTCGACGCGCAGGTCGCCGAAGTGGCGTCAAATCGAAAGACCTGCACCAGGCGAACGGTCTACCCGACGGGAGGCCCTAGCCACACGACATTTCCATCAGTCCCCTAGAACTTAGAAATACTTAAACCCAACTAACCTAAGGACATCACATATATCCAAGCCCGAGGCAGGATTCGCGCGCTTCCAAGTTGAAGCGCCTAGAACCGCTCGGCGTCCCCGGCCGGCCTTCTGCAAGACAGGGAGGAACCCAGCGGGCACATACTTTTGAGTAGCCCAACTGGTGGACGAGTGAGTCACCACTACCAATACAGACGTTCAAGTCGTGCAGCGAGGTGTTTGATTGTGATCTGTCGATTATCTCGAATGAGAGTGTCCGCACGTTCCAACCTTGCAGAAGTCACTGCTGTGTGCGGCCGGCCGGCACGCGGGAGGTCGGTCAGGTTTGCACGACCTCGTTGCGATGGTGACAGACGCCTCAACCAACGACTCACCGTGCTTTTGTTCAGTGCTGTGTCTCCGTATATATTCTGCAAGTGACTATGAATGCCTGCCATGCTCTGGTTTTCCGCCAAAAGAAAGTCGATGATAGCTCTCTGCTTGGAAAGCACCTCAGTTACAGACACCATTCTGAAGGCTACGAATAGCGCCGCCACCTATCGGTTCTTCATGAAAGTATAGGGTCTAAAGCGAGAATATTCCACGATGTCCCGCAACAAATTACACACTTTTTTAGCCGAAACTGGTCGAGAAAAATTAATGTGTTTCAGTACACACTGAACGCCTCTCGTAGGTAGCTACTCAGAGAGCGAAACTATTTATCCATTCCCACAACCATTGACATCTCATTATCGCAGCAAGTAGCGAGGGCATAACAGTGAACGGAGACACGCTCTTTTCCATCACCAACACTCTAAACCTGTATCTAACCAGGTGCTTTTATTCAAATAAAGGAAACAGGAACATCGTTCCAACAGATTTTTGACTATAGTAAGTAAATGCAAATAGCCGCCAAGAGAGAATGTACCAGCACATGCAGCTTCATTTTAAGTAGCGATAACAAAGACTAGTTCTGTAAAAGATGTGTACATAAGATTTATACAACAACGTTCACATGGCTTCATTTAAAACAACAAGTAGTAAAACTGAACTTACGTTAAGCCTGAATACCTAATAAATTACGAAAAAAACAGCACAAAAATAATATCTATATATTTCGTAATGTCTCAGATGATCTCTGAAGTCACTATAACAATAAAAATCAAATCAAATCAAATCAGATATTACCAACAAGCCTCGAACCCGATAGACAGGAATTACAGTGGACAAACAATTTTAGAATTTTAAGCAGGCCAAGTTGAAACCTGTCAACTCTTTAAATAAAATCGTGATTAGTTAAAACCTAAAAGAATATAACACAGATAGTATAAAGAACCTTACGGCACAATAGGGAGCTTCGAATAACTGTTCGGATATTCATACAGAAATGGCAAAAAATCAAATACGAAAAAACAAGGCCCATCCTTGGATAACACAGGCAAGTTTGAATTCAGTTGACAAAAGGAGAAAATGTAAAAATGCAGCAAATGAAGCAGGTGAAAGGGAATATACACGTATTAAAATGAGATTAACATGAAGTGCAAAATGGTTAAGTAGGAATGGCTAGAGGACAAATGTAAGGATATAGAAGCATATGTCACTTGGGGAAAGATACATACTGCCTAGAGGAAAACGGAAGACGTCTTTAGAGGAAAGGGAAGCAACTGGGCCTACTGAATATCAAGAGCTTCGATGGAAAACCAGTCCAAGCAAAGGAGGAAAAGCTGAAAGGTGGAAGGGGTATATAGAGGTTCTATACAAGGGAGATGAATCTGCAGGCAATATTATAGAAATGAAGAGGACATAGATGAGTAGAAGATGGGAGACATGATACTGTGAGAACAATTTGACAGTGCACTGAAAGACCTAAGTCGAAACAAGACCCCAGTAGTAGACGATATTCCTTCTGACCTACTGATAGCTTTTGGAGAGACAGCCATAACAAAACACTTCCGTCTATTGTGCAAAATATATGAGGCAGGTGAAATACCTTCAGACATAAAGAAGAATGTAATTCCAAAGAAAGCAGGTGCTGACAGGTGTGTATATTATCGAACTATCAGATTAATAAGTCATGGTTGCATAATACTAACAAGAATTCTTTACAGAAGAATGGAAAAAGTGCTGTAAGCTGACCTGGAGGAAGATCAGTTTGGATTCCAGAGAAATGTGGTCAAATACGAGGCAATACTGACGCTAGTACTTATTTTAGAAGACAGGTTCAGGAAAGGCAAACCTATGTTTATAGCATTTGTAGTATTGGAGAAAGCTATGACAATGATGACTGGAATGCTCTCTTTTCTGATTCTGAAGGTAGCAGGAGAAAAATACCGGGAGCGAAAGATATTTACTACTTGGACAGAAACCAGAGGATAGTTATAACAGTCGAGCGGCATAAAAAGGAAGCAGTGATTGAGCAGAGAATGAGACAGGGTTGTAACCTATCACCGACGTTATTCAGTCTGTACATTGAGCAACCAGTAAGGCAAACCAAAGAGGAATTTTGAAAGGGATTAAAGTTTACAGAGAAGAAATCAATACTTTGTGGCTTGCCGACGACACTGTAATTCTACCAGAGACAACAAAAGAGAAGTCGAACTACAGCTGGTCACACAGCAAAGGAAACCAAAGAAAAATTTGGAGAAGGAATTTAAGTTCAGGGAGAAGAAATAAAAATATCGACGTTTGCCGATGACACAGTAATTCTGTTCAGAGACAGCAAAGGACTTGGAAGAGCAGTTGAAGGATGTAAGTTGCAGTAGTTACTTAGAGGTGAAGAGGCTTGCACAGGGTAGAGTAGCGTGGAGAGTTGCATCAAGCCAGTCTTCGGACTGAAGACCACAACAACAACAACGTTCTGCACCTTAAGGTGCTCACCATTCAAGTTCAGCGACTATGGCTCAGTAATCCCACTTTTCCCACGAATTCTGTACACACAAAAAGCAAATTTCCAAGGCCGTCTTCCGCCAAATCTGTGTGATATGCTTCACAGGCATGTAAGATGGTAGAACAGAGAACCATCACCATCCAGCTTCAACAAAGGAAACCCATACCGTCTATGTTCCACATGACTGACGCCACTTGGCAGCTGTTTTAAACGACTGAGAGTGAGCTAATGCCAAACTCCTTTGAGACCTAGGATCAGAGAGCACACAAGGCAAAGGGGACGCAAAGGAGACGTTTTCTCATCTACACGGCCAAAGAAATTACATCGCTCTTTCGATTTCATATCGAAGCACTGTACGGACTCCCCCCCCCCCCCCCCCCCCCCAGTCGCGTGAAGGTGTGGTAATTGGCCTGAGCGTCTTCCCCTCGTGTTTTATTGAGCTCTACTGGCCTCACTGTCTTTAGGAGGAACACCAACCTTGGCGTGACTATGATGAAGCCTATGAAGTCTACTTGTAACCAGGGTTTAACTAGGAGACTAGACAGGATACGCATCTTCAGAATCTGACTCAGTCGAAGTAATTGCGGCTATGACTTGCCCGAAATTTGTATGCTTAGGGATTATAATTACAAATAACCTAAATTGGAACGATCACAAAGACAATATTGTGGGTAGAGTAAACCAAAGACTGCGATTCATTGGCAGAACACTTAGAAAGTGCAACAGGTCTACTAAAGAGACTGCCCTACTCTGGAGTATTGCCGTGCGGTGTGGGATCCGCATCAGGTGGGACTGACGGATGACATCGAAAAAGTACAAAGAAGGGCAACTCGTTTTGTATTATCGCGAAATAGGGGAGATAGTGCCACAGACATGATACGTGAATTGGAGTGGCAATCATTAAAACAAAGACGTTTTTCGTTGCGACGGGATCTTCTCATGAAATTTCAATCACCAGTTTTTTCCTCCGATTGTGAAATCATTCTGTTGGCACCCACCTACATAGGAAGAAATCACCATCACGATAAAATAAGAGAAATCAGAGCTCAAATGCTCGTTTTTCCCGCGTGTCGTTCGAGAGTGGAGCGGTAGAGAGACAGCTTGAAGGTGGTTCATGGTTGAAATGGCTCTGAGCACTATGGGAGTTAACAGCTGAGGTCATCAGTCCCCTAGAACTTAGAACTACTTAAACCCAACTAACCTAAGGACATCACACACATCCATGTCCGAGGCAGGATTCGAACCTGCAACCGTAGCGGTCGCGCGGTTCCAGACTGAAGCGCCTAGAACCGCTCGACCACACCGGCCGGCTGAAGGTGGTTCATTGGACCCTCTGCCGGGTATTTTATTGTGAATAGCAGAGTAATCACGTAGATGTATATGTAGATGTTCCCCTGCTGTGGGCCCAGAAATTCCTTACGAAAGGAAGATACCCAATCCTAAACTCGGTAGGCTACCTATGGTATTAAATCTGCGGCCCTCTGTTATTAATCGCTTCACTCCAATTTATTTTAATGATGTTTATTTGGGAGGGGGGTGGCGGGGGGAGGCAATTGAAGGATGAAAGTCAGTTGGAGTTGGCTGTATATCGAAATATTAAATTTGCTCTTATGCGCCTCATGTACTGCTGAACCGATACCACATTTAAGCCAACTGGTACATTTATTCCAGTTATTCTGAGATTGGCTGTAGTAAAGAATCAGCACTGATTTAAAGTTACGACTACCACATTCAGGGAATGACGGTTGAGCATACTATTACGGACGATGGTCATATGCGACGGGGCAGTGACGAAGACTCGATTGGCGCCAGTGACAGAGGGAAGAAAGCGCGCGGAACATCGCGAGCAATTGGTCGGCACTTGGTGTACTGCGAGGACGCACATTGTTGCATTACGGCTCCTGGGTCTGGCAGCGAGCGGAACTGGAGTGCGGAAGCAGTCACTGGTCAACGTAGGCTCTGATTAAGAGTCGCGTCTATCTCGAATCCCGAGAAGAGCGCGGAAGGTTACACGGCGTGCATGTTAACGGCGAGCTCCTGGACAAACTTTAAATGGTAAAACTTTTTGCGGTGGAACCTTTGCATGTCATCGCTACGTGTAGCCACTTTCATTTCCGCTAGTCATTCCTTAAACCACTTGGAGGCGGGTCTGGTATACTTGGTACTGCAAGTCCATCTAACTGCGCTGTGATCTGGTCCCGTAGCATTACAAGTGTGACCGATGTTCGCCGATTCCTTTTTTTAAATTTGTTATTGTTAATACGTTAAGTGGTGAATTTTGCGAATCAAAGTTAATTCTCTGCATAAAACTTCAGCCGCAAATTTAAATTGGAACTGAAAACTTTTTGGTGTCGACTATAATAGTAACAATTTTATGCCGTCAAACGGTGCTTTGGTATTTAAGGTTGTGTGTGGATTGCCTTATCATTATCACCTTCAGCTAGTTGTGGTTTATAAATTTATCAAGTGAAATTTCACGTCATTGTAGACTCTTTAATGATATGTCCTTTAATAGTAACTGCTGCAATCACATTATAACGTTTAACACCTCTTCCTGTATTTGGCGCTACCCAGTGCCTGGCTGTAGGTTTTAGTATTTTAGTGAACTGTGTATTAATACTAGGTGTGTGTGTTCCAGAAGCCGTTATTGGTGGGCGCAGGCCCTCCAGCCTGTTGTTCTTTTGAGCTCTCGAGCACGGAATTCAGACGCGCGGCCGATGTGAACGCCAAACGTCGGGAACAAGCTGATTGCTGTGTAGACCTTTCAGGCTATCATAACTTCATATTGCCGAATGTTTTCCATAACAGTTAATTCACGTATTTATGAGATCTTGCTATTTGAATATTTTTGAAACCTAATAGCTTTTACAATTTTTTTATTTTTCATATTCACGACCAGTGTGCTTAGATCTGCAGTTATGTTAAAGTTATATTTGTGCAAAGTAATTTTCCATTAATTTAAAGTTGGGGCCATCCGGCTGCTTTTTTAATTTTTTGAATTATTCTCATTGCTTTTATGCAATTGAATAATCGGTGTAGATCACCGCCATTTCTAAATGCTAATTAATCATTGTGAGCCGTGGTAAAATTTTCTGTTTTGAAGAGCGCGCCACAGCGTATAGTGTAAAGCAGTCGCCTTCTGTTCCTGGCGGTGGCGCCGCTGTGGCAGTCGCAGTTTTGGTGTCTCCCTCTGGTGGGAAAGAGGAAAAGTTGCCTGTTCATGTGCATTTAAGGGGCGATATAAGCTCGGTAAGGGTCAGTCTGTCAGCCCCATCTCCGGCGGTAATCCGGAAGGATACCGCCCTTCGATTGGCTTTTCGGTTCTAATCGAAGTGTTAGGTATATTGCAGGTGCCAGCCACCCTGCAGCGGTCCCAGCCAGCAGCCAGCAGCGGTTCCTGCCAGCAGCCAGTGTCCAGCAGCGGTCCCAGCCAGCAGCGGTTCCTGCCAGCAGCCAGCGTCCAGCAGTGGTCCCAGCCAGCAGCGGTTCCTGCCAGCAGCCATTGTCCAGCAGCGGTCCCAGCCAGCAGCGGTTCCTGCCAGCAGCCAGCGTCCAGCAGTGGTCCCAGCCAGCAGCGGTTCCTGCCAGCAGCCAATGTCCAGCAGCGGTCCCAGCCAGCAGCGGTTCCTGCCAGCAGCCAGCGTCCAGCAACGGTCCCAGCCAGCATCCAGCAGCGGTCCCAGCCAGCGTCCAGTAGCCAGCAGCGTCCAGCAGCCACTAGCGTCCAGCGTCCAGCAGCCAGCAGCATCCAGCAGCAGCAGCGTCCCCACTGGCTGGCCAGCCAGGTCGCCTCCCCCACCAGCAGCAGCAGAGTGGGGCTTCGGCCCCAGTCTCCTTCATAGTTTCTCCGTCCCTTTTACTCTGTGTTTCTCGTCGCCTTGTCCGTCCCTCTTTTGCTTCTTTGTCCTGTCCTGTGCTTTTCCCCTTCTCGTAATGTCGACCCTCACCACCGCCACTACTGCCACCACCACTGCCATCATATACACATCCCCCCCCCCGCCGCCGCCACCACTATCACGTGGTGTGCCGCATCACTCCCACACTCCCACCTCAGTCCATCCCACCACTCCTCACTCTCCCATCTCCCTCACTGTTTGTCGCCCCATCCCCGGTTCCTCCCTCCCGCGCCTCCTCTGATCCCTTCCCTCCACTCCCTCCCTCTGCTCCTTCCATTTCTGCGGCCCCCGCTAGGGTGGTCGCCTGGAGGGCTATGGCCCTTGCTCAACTCTTCCCTTCGCCTTCTTCATCATCGTCTTCACCATCGCTTTCGCCATTGCCCTCACCATCTCCGGCGCCGACTTCAGCACCGGGACCTGCCACTCCCCGCCACATTCCAGTCACTCCCATCCCCCACACCTCCTCCGCCGCCGTCAAGCGCCCCAGTGGCACCCCTGCCTCCTCTACTCCCAAAAAGGCTCCACCTTGTCCCCCTTCCCCAGCCCATGATGCCATGGATGTCTCCCCACCTGTCCCTGCGCCCTCCTTCTCCTCCTCCACCCCCTCCTCCTACCGCTACCTCCTCTCCCGTCCTGATCCCTCCCTTCTTAAGGCCAGGAAACTCACCCTCTTCCATCGCCAGAATTTTCCTGGTGCCCCCATCTCCCTCCTCACTCCTCGCCGTGATTCGGTGCTCATCTCCTCCCCCAGCCCCACCCTCCACACTGATCTCCTTTCCCGCATCCCTGTCACCCACTTTGGCCCTAATGCCTCCCTCACCCCTGCTCCTTCCCCGCCTCCCTCCTGCCAACCCCAACCTCCGTGTCGCCCGCCGACCCTCACCGCCGTGATCACTCGGCTTAGTCCGACGATCACGGAGGAGGAGGTGTTGGCAGAGCTTCAGGCACATCCCCATCAGGAGGTGCGTGCGGTTCGCCACATCCACAACTCTGCCGGCCCCACCCGCCTTATGCAGGTCTTTTCCGAGCACGCCCCCTCCATAGACCGTCTCCTGAAGGAGGGTGCCCTCCTCTTTAACCAGTGTTATAAAGTTGACCCCTCCCGTTCCCCTACTCAATCCCTCCGCTGCCAGAGGTGCTTGCAGTATAATGCACACACGACATCTGAGTGCCGCAAGGCCCCCATCTGCCCACACTGTAGAGAAGCCCACTTCTTACGGCAGTGCCCCAATCTCCAGTCCCCCCCCCCCCTCCTGCAATACCTGTAACCTCCCTCATCCTACTTACTCCCAGAAATGTAAGGCCCGACCCCCTCCTACACCTCCTGAACTCACCGTTCCTGTCCGCCGCCTGGACGCCCCCACCCCTCCCGACAATTCCCTTCACCCACCCCCTACCACTGAGGACATCATCAGATTCCTCACCATCGTCCTTCAGAATGTTCATCCCTTTCAGCACCCCCACACCCTCCAACAGATCTCCCTCGCCGCCCATTCCGTTTTCTACCTAAAAATGTATGCTACCTACTCCAACAACCAGGCCTATTTCACCTTCTCCTTTCTTGACACCCTCGTCTAAATCCCTGTCATGGCGCGACAGCACTGTATCCTTTTCAACAACATCTGCTCCCTTTCCACCAACAAGAACGTCTTCTTGCACCCCTTGCCACCCACCACCTGGATGCCTTCCTCCTCAATGTAACCTTCCTCCAACTCCACCACACCGTCCACACTTCGCCCTACCTCCTTCACCGCACCAATAATCCCCTCCCAATTGCGCGTGGCGGAGATGCCATTGGTCACCACTCCCAGATCCCCGTTCAGCTCCAAGCTCTCCTTCCCGACCCCACCGAACACCTGATCCTTAGTCTCATCTTCCCCGGCCTTACCATCACCTGCGCCACCATCTATGTCCTCCCTAATGCCCCTATTCCCTTCGACTTCCTCTCCCAAATTGACCATACCTTCTTCTCCTATGTGATCGCCACTGACCTCAACATCCACAGTCGTTCTGCCGTGCAGTTATGGCAGTGGCATCGGTTCCTCTCCTCCCTTCAAGGCGACCTCATCCCCATCCCCCAGCACACCTGTCCCAAATCCAACTCCACTCCCGATGTTGTCCTTTTCTCCCCCAACCTCCTTGGCCGCATAACAGTGGATGTCCTGGAGCCTATTCGTAGCGACCATCTCCCTGTCCTCCTCACCGTTTCGGACGGTCGTCGCCCCCGCCCCTACCCTCGTAATGACCCTCCCCCTAAGTACATCCATGACTATTCCAGTGCTAACTGGAATGCCTACTGGGATACCCTCTCCACCCAGGTCGATAGCCACTCCTTCACCTACCACCACCCTGACGATGTAACCCGTGCCGCATCCTTTCTCCAGCAGACCTTGTCTGAGGCAGTGGAGGCCCACGTCCCTACTGTCGCCATCCACCCCCACCATCCTACCTTACCCCCACAGGCTGTCCTCCTCCTCCGTGAATCCCGCCGTCTCTACCGTGCCTTCCTCCGCACGTGTGACCTGGACACACTACGACGCCACCGGCAACTCCAGTGACACATTCGTAATTTGCTCGCGGCTAAGAAACGCTGGGACTGGCGACAGACATGCACCCGTTTAAATGCTACCCTCCCTATAAACTCATCCAAGTTCTGGTCCACCTTCCGTCGCCTTACCGGAACTAAGCCCTCCTCCTACTATCCTCTTCTCCATGATGATCACCCCTTCCCTGACGCCCTTAGTAAGGCCAATCACTTTGCCTCCTAACTGTCCGATGTGTTTTCCATCCCCGATGATCCCCAGTTCGACTACTCCCGCTTCCCGGATATCCGCGATCGAACTGACACCTCTGTCCCTCCCCTCGCTCCTGGTTTCCAGTACTTGGACAACATTGCACACACGGACCTCAATACTCCTATCACTACACAGGATCTCATTGCTACACCCCGCACAAAACACAACACCGCTCCTGGTCACGATCGTGAAGCTCCTGTCTCTTTCCCCATCACCCTGACCAGGCTCTACAATGTAGTCCTGTCCACCAGCTACTACCCCGACCTGTGGAAAACCTCCCATATCCTGATGTTCTTTAAACCTGGCAAACCGCCGTCCGCCATCTCCTCCTACCATCCCATCAGCCTTACCTCAGTCTTGAGCAAGGTCCTGGAATCTATCCTCACCCGCCGCATCCACCAGCATCTCCGCCAGCACCGCCTCCTTCCCGTTACCCATTGTGGATTTCTCTTCCAACAACCTTCTCCTTCACCTCACCTCACCTCACCTCACTTTCTGAACAGCTTAATTCCTGTAGCTCCGCAATCTTCCTCTCCCTGGACCTCGAACGTGCTTATGACCACGTTTCGCATTCCGGTCTCCTCTTCAAGCTCCAAACCTTCGCCCTTCCCATTAACTACGTCCATCTGATCGGCTCCTTTCTCTCCCACTGACCTTCCTACATCACCATCCATAACACAGATTCCTACACCTTTTTTCCCTCTGCCGGTGTGCCCCAAGGCTCCGTTCTCTCCCCCCTTCTGTACCTTTTGTATACGGCGGACATGCCGCCGCCATCACCCCCCATCCACCTTCTCCAGTTTGCCGATTACACTGCCTTCCTTGCCCTTGCCCCCACCCTGCAACGCTCCCAACACCTTCACCAATCCCATCTTGACCAGTTCACCACTTGGTGCAACCAGTGGTTACTCAAGGTCAATCCCTCCAAAACCCAGGCGATCATTGTAGGCAAAACCACCCCTTCCTTCCACCTCCTTGATTTCTATCTCACCGTCTGCGGCCGTCCTATCGCCCTCACCCCCACCCTCAAGTGCCTTGGCGTCACCCTCGACCGTCGCCTCTCCTGGACCCCCCATCTCCGGACAATCCAAGCCAAGGCACGCTCCCGACTTCGTGTCCCCAAGCTCCTTTCCAGCCGTACGTGGGGTCTGGACCCCTCCACCACCCTCCACACCTATAAATCCCTCATCTGCCCTATCCTTTGTTACGCCCATCCGGCCTGGATCTCCGTCCCCCCCTACCTTTTATAAATCCCTTCAAATCTTTGAACGCCATGCTCTCCGCCTCGACTATCGCATCCGTCTCCCCTCCCCCATGCGGATCCTGTACGATCTCATTCTGTTCCCCCACCTCCTCCTTTTCCTTGAAGGGATACGGATCCTGTTCACATCCCGCAAACTCGATCTTCCTCACCCGCTTGTCACGCCCGTCCTCTCCCACCCCCACCCACTGCCGTGCCTGTAGTCCCACGTCCCACCCGGTCTCCATCTCTCCACCCTCCTTACCCTCTCCCAAGGTGGCTTCCGCCAGCTCCCCCTCCCTGATGATGTCCTCCTCCCCTCCATCTACCCCTCCTATCAACTTTGATCCTCCCCCACTTCCTCTGTCCTTTCCTTTAGGCACCCTCCCTCCCTTTTCTTTCCTTTTCCCCCGCTCCTTCCTCCACCTCTTCCCCCAGGCTTTCCCCTCCCCCTTCCTCCCTTCCCCCTATCTCCCCTGCCCATGGCATCTGCTCTCCCCTCTCCCTCTCCCACCCGCCCTCCTCCTCTCTTGGCAGGTCCCCGGACTCGTACACGCTCAGTGGACATTCGCGCGCCGGAGATCAACGCCTCGTGTTTACGTGTGTGCCGTCGTTTTGTGCTTAAGTGGACCAGTGTTATTCGTTCTGTGCCCCTACGTTCACGTGTGACAGTTTTCGTCTCTGTATGTGTCCAAGTATCTGAACAATTTTATCTTGGACTCTACGCCCGTGAACGGCACATTGTATTTTAAAAAGTGTTTGTCTCCGTTTAAATGTCCACCTTTTTTTTCTCTAATTGTCTTCATTTGTATCTTTGTGTTTCTCTGAGGCCAAAGAGCGGCGTAGTATGCTGCTGCAGGCCTGCCTGTAAACAGGTTTCAAAATAACAATAAGGAGAAAAAAATCAGTCTGTCAGTCTCGGCGAGTCTGGTCAGTTGGTCAGCCAGGTCAGTGTGGGGCAGTCAGTGTCTGTCCGGCGTCCTAGTATGTGTTAGGCCACCACTCTGCTCGAGTTTGTTCAGGCAACCGTCATTGGCGGTTGGATCGATCGGTTGATCGGTCGCGCACTGGGACACAAGATGACTTGTCCGTCTTGACGTCTTGAGCGTCGGCACATGTGAGGTCGCCACGTCAGTCCAGTGGGCCGCGCCGTATAGCGAGTGGTAGTGGTTTCGCTGCCGACACGAGAGCAACAGGAGTCAGCCCACGACATCGGCCTGGCCGGTGCGAGCTGCGACGCCGTGAGACGGTAGATCGGCGCGCCTTCCTGCGTCCGTTGAAACGGCTGGCAGCAGACAGTTCGGGAGAGCGTTTTGGGGGTGCTGCTCAGATCTTCGCCAGACATCGCAGTTTATTAGAAGTTAAATCATTTGTGACATGTTGTTTCATTTAACTTGTTAAATTCTATTTCTTTTCTTGGTCAGTCTCTCGTCCCCAGCTTGCTCGTCTGTCTCTCGTCCGCATTTGTTAGGTAGTTAGTGTCTGTTTGTCCGTCTGTCGGTCTTCCGTACGTTAATGACTGCCTCTCTCATGTTTGTCGAATTCGGGGTTAACGAATTTATTGCTTAAGATGTAAAGGCCGAATCCCTGAAATATATTTTTATCTTGCCTATCATCTTGCGAGGTGGTATATGTATAGTGTAAAGCATGTTGGTACATTTTATGTAGAACTGCATTTCATGGATATTATTTACAGGGTGTCCAGAAAACGACTCCCTGATTTCAAAATTAAATATCTCGAAAACAAAGATCGATAGAGGAATGCAGTAAACGGTATGTTTATTGTGAAAGCTGTAAGAAATTTATACAGCAGTTTGAAATAGTAGTTACAAAAGCTGCTAACAGATGGCTCTGTAATCGCCTAGAATAAATAGTGATCCGAAGCCCAGAGCGATCAGTTCCATCTGGTTTACAGATGAAGCACACTTCCACCTGAATGGATACGTGAATAAGCAGAACTGGCGGTTTTGGGGTTCCGAAAAGCCACATTGGTGTGAAGCGAAACCCCTGTATTCTCCTAAAGTTACTGTGTGGGCTGCAGTATGCATCAGAGGCATTATTGGCCCTTTTTTCATTCGAGAAACGCTCACTGGTGCACGTTACGTTGCAATTTTGGAACAATTTGTCGCCACACAGCAATCGTTAGAGGACCGACCAGGTACTGAATGGTATATGCAAGATGGAGCCCGACCACTTCGGACCGAACAAGTGTTTCGCTTTCTTGAGGAATACTTCGGGAATCGAGTCATTGCTTTGGAATATCCCAAATTTACTGGTGCAGGCATGGATTGGCCTCCATATTCGCCGGATTTGACTCTCTGTGACCTTTTTTTTTGTGGGGCACAGTGAACGACATGGTGTACCCGAAGCATCCCGCCACGCTGGTCGAGCTTGAATCGGCGATCCCTGTGGCATGTGAATCCATTTCGATTGAGACACTACGAAATGTGATGGCGAATTTCATTCTTCGTTTGCGCCACCTCTGTAGTGAACATTTTGAAAACATTGTGATGTGATTGTTTGCAAAGATTGTTTTCATACTGTTAGCAGCTTTTGTAACTATTATTTCAAACTGCTGTATAAACTTCTTACAGCTTTCACAATAAACATACCGTTTACTGCATTTCTCTATCGATCTTTGTTTTCGAGATATTTAATTTTGAAATCAGGGAGCCCTTTTCTGGACACCCTGTAAATGGTAATTTTAGTATATAAAATTGCCACCCTCCCACCGTAAAAGTTCTCTACAAACAAGTTCCACTTTCGGTGGCAAATAATTTTAATGTGAGTGTTTGTACCATTTCCATCCCTCTTACGGGGTACATAGTTTATGTGTTTGTGTGAGCTTTTAAAATTTTTAGTTTAAAGTAATCTGGTGTGTTATAGATTTGCACCAGTGTAGTCTTTCAGAGGTTGTTGTGAGCGGTCGTTACTACGGCCGTGTTAAAAGGGAGCGGCAAGGTTCTCAGCCCGAAAGCTCATACTATAAAAAAACTGTTATTTCTGCCTCTGAATAAATTGTAACTTGATATTTACAAGGTGCTTTCTGATTATAATTTTAAATCTGTTTCAAAAAAAAAGGGAAGGGGGGTCTTTTAGGAATAAAATTTCCATTTATTGAAAAAAAATTTAATTTGTTTCGTAATTTACCACTGACAGCTATTTCCACGCTTACATAATGTGATTAAATGTGTTAATGTTCTTGATGAATCGCTAGTAAATAAAGTAAATTCTTAAGAAAAGGTTTTGAAAGTAAATTCACGGTTCACATTGTGTTGTTACCAGTGCTCTGTTTTAAATAACGTGGTGAAAATCAATTTTTGTATCCTCAAATGGGGTCAGCCTTCCACACCAGCAGCCCATGTGCCTTGCTTACTAATCCCAGACCTTATCACTCAGCGGACTCCCTATCCCCATTGAACATACGACTCAGTGCATTGTTTTTATGTGTTGCATGGCAAACTCGAAAGCTGAAATTCTAACTGTCCAATGTGCTGTCCGCCCAGTCTTTTGAGGCCTAGCCGGTGCTCAGATCGCGATATAGTTGTCTTTTTTTAGCAAGAAATGTCTATGCTCCAAAGAGAACCTAAATTTTCCTGGCCAAACAAGACTGCCAGTGCTCCCAAGTCATATGAAATATTTAACCTCTGCCACATACAGGTCCATGATGCATATACGACCAGCCAACAATCACCATCAGATTCTTGAAAGAGGACTGGATCGACTCCATAATTAGAGGCATCAGTCTGAAGAGTAAATTGACACTGAACATCCAGAATAGCTAGCATGGCGACATTAATGATAGCCTACCTCAAAGCATCGAATGCTGACTGCTGGATGCTCAATCACTGAAACAGGTCTTCCTTACAACGGGATGGCTAGTTGGGCGAAGTTCAGAAAGAACTTCCTCAAAAAGTTCACCATCGCAATAAACGATGCAATTTTCTTCTTACCCTGGTGGGTGCTGGCTGGGGGGCTGGGGGGAGGGGGGGCGCTTGGTGCGCTTGTTATCAGTTTTAACCTTGTTAGCTGAAACTAGAGTACTCAGAAAACAAATCTCGCCACGGAATGAACTAGCATTATTAGATATCACTTTCAATCCCCCCTCCCTGAAGCGGCGTGACACCTGCCTACGACTTTAAAGGTGCTTATCAAAGGTCTTGTTGTAATTAAATACACAACAAAACTCCAGTTTTCCCAAAGCGGAATGTAGCAGGATGATAGGATATCTGCACCAATTGACAATCCAAAGAGAACTAATTCAGCCATCTTACCGCAAAAATGATTAATCTCAACAAACCATAAGGACATTGGCACTTTATATGTTGAACTGAAACAGGTTACTTCCCTGCAGAAAGTAGTCAAAGGCTCAGATTCTTCATCGTGAAGTATCTGGTCATAAAACTGATTCAGATCCAAAACTGTGAGACAGTATGCTCCAGCAAACCAAGTAAAGCATATGAGTAGATCAGGCGAGGCACTAGCTCCCCCGGCAAGGCACTAGCTCCAAATTCGCCATTGCCTTGGGGAACCAAAAGCACTGACGAGGCATACGGAGAGGCAGAAGATTCAATGGCCCCCTCCCCGAGCAAAGTGTCAATATACGCTTTAACTCGTAGATTTCTTGGCGGCCATAATCAGTAAGGAGACTGACACGCGATATGGCGTAGGTGATTGGATTTGTTACTTGACTTTGTTGGTTATACCCAAGAGTTTGGTCAAAACATCCGAAAATTTACTTAACAAACTTGACAGCTGTCGAGTTTCATGTTCCCTCATACGTCGGACATCAAATTGGAAATCACTAGAATCAGTACTATTAACTGTGAAAAGTTGATCATGCCGACGTAATTCATAGTCCTTACCAGTATGAAATTTAAAGGCAGACTTATTTCCAGAGTAGTCTAACACACAACCCATTTCTTCTACGAAATCGTACGCCAGCAGTAAGTCAGTGACAAAGATTGGAATAGGCTTTGAGAATTGCTGAATTTTTAATTTAACCTGTTTATCAAGTAATCTTAAAGCGGGAGATTTACAAATTGTATTATCCTTGAGATAACGCGCATAAGTAAGCAAAGAAATATTGCTGGTGGAACCCAACAGTCCACGACACTGGTTCCTTGTTTAGGGCGGCAAAGGTAAAGGTAAGGGCGGACTTATTGATTCCCCTTGATTAATTACATCCCTTATGTAGCCACCCCGCGCGCCTTCCCCAAACCTGTTTCCGAAAAAGTCATCTGCCATTACCTTCTTCGCTTACACCCTAACAGTCCAGAGCGAAATGTTCCAATTTATATCATATAAGACTATTTCCATGTCCTCGTCTACAATGGCTACTCTCGTAGTATTGAGGGGAAGGGATTTCGGTCATGTTAGCCTTTTGATCAGCGATCCTCCTCTTGTGATCAGGAAAACTAGTGCGGTCTATATCCATGTAACTTGATCCGAGTGAAAGAAACTACGGGATTTATCAGAAAAAACCACGCGTGAGGAAGCCATAGCCCGCATCCCTTCAAATATATTAGCAGCAACCCGATTTTCACTGAGTTCTACACATAATGGTCATTGGTCCCATCTAATATTCACAATATGATTCAAAAAGCTGTGTTGCTGACCTTCTATCAAAAATAATGTTTGTTAATTCTCAGCTGACAAACATTGCTTAACAAACCTCTGACTGCATCCATTTCTCAAATAACTGATCAATAAAACTAGACAACCAACCGCTAATTAATTGGTAAATGATCTGAAGAAGTTCAAGGTCGGAAATTTATAGAGCATTAGCATGTCCGTGGATTATTCTGACTCGTTCCTGTACAATCTATGTGTAGGCTTTTGCTCTTTGTATTTTACACCTGCTACCTGCACAATTGCAAAGTGTGTATTCCAGTCAACATTGTCAAACCCTTTCTCCTAATCTACAAATACAATAAATGTAGGTTTGCATCTGTTTAACCTACCTTATAAGATAATCCATAGGATGATTTACCTCATGTGCTGCTACATTTATCTTCAACTCAAACTGATCGTATAGGTGTGCCTCTACTAGTTATTTTATTTTTATGTAGATATACTGTAAGTAAAACTAACGATGCGCCACGAAGGGACTATCCGTATGGAACGGAAATCGGCAGATGTGATGATTACAGTTTTAGAAAAATTGAATGATTTAGCTAGACAAACTGAGCAAGGCAATAACACGCTGGTCCACCTCTGGCCCTCATGCAAGCAGTTATTCGGTTTGGCACCGATTCATAGGGTTGTTGAATGTCCTCCTGAGGGATATCGTGTCAAATTCTGTCCAACTGGTGTTAGACTGTATAAAATCTCGAGCTGCTTGCGGGGAGACAACCGGCGTCCTTGCTGGTCAAGGTAGGGTTTGGCAAGCACAAAAACAGGCACTAGAATCTCTTGCCGTGTGAGGTCGGGCATTACCTTGCTGAAATGTAAGCCCAAGATGACTTGCCGTGAAGGGAAACAAAGCGGGGCGTAGAATATCGTCGAGGTACCGCTGTGCTGTAAGGGTGCAGAGAATCACAACTAAATGGGTCCTGCTACGAGAAGATCAGTCCATTCAAAAAAATTGTGCTAGGAAGAGTACAGTACCAACCAAAGTACTCCTATAGATGGACAACCTAATTCATATTTCGATATAATGACAGTGTATTATTCATGGTTTTATCGCCTAACGACAACGGTTTTATATTTCGGCTAACATGATGCTGTGAGTGCTTTTATGAACCTGACGATGGTCAGAAGACTAAAACGGGTTGTATAAATGAAATATTTTACGAGCAACTCAAGACGGTAAAATGACATATTTCAAGTACATAAGAGTTGTGAGTTGTGAGTTGGGTGACAGAAGAAATATTGAATTTAATTGACGAAAGGAGAAAATGTAAAAATGCAGTAAATGAAGCAGGCAAAAAGGAATACAAACGTCTCAAAAATAAGATCGACAGGAAGTGCAAAATGGCTAAGCAAGCATGGCTAGAGGACAAATGTAAGGCTGTAGAGGCTTATCTCACTAGAGGTAAGATAGATACTGCCTAAAGGAAAATTAAAGAGACCTTTGGAGAAAAGAGAACGACTTGTATGAATATCAAGAGCTCAGATGGAAACCCAGTTCTAAGCAAAGAAAGGAAAGCAGAAAGGCGGAAAGAGTATATAGAGGGTCTATACAAGGGCGATGGAAATGGAAGAGGATGTAGATGAAGATGAAATGGGAGATATGATACTGCGTGAAGAGTTTGACAGAGCACTGAAAGACCTGAGTCGAAATAAGGCCCCGGAAGTAGACAACATTCCATTAGAAATACTGACACCCTTGGGAGAGCCAGTCCTGACAAAACTCTACCATCTGGTGAGCAAAATGTATAAGACAGGCGAAATACCTTCAGACTTCAAGAAGAATATAATAATTCCAATCCCAAAGAAAGCAGGCGTTGACAGATGTGAAAAGTCACGGCTGCAAAATACTAACGCGAGTTCTTTACAGACGAATGGAAAAACTGGTAGAAGCCGACCTTGGGGAAGATCAGTTTGGATTCCGTAGAAATATTGGAACACGTGAAGCAATACTGACCCTACGACTTATTTTAGAAGCTAGATTAAGAAAAGGCAAACCTACGTTTCTAGCATTTGTAGACTTAGAGAAAGCTTTTGAAAATGTCGACTGGAATACTCTCTTTCAAATTCTGAAGGTGGCAGGGGTAAAATACAGGGAGCGAAAGGCTATTTACAATCTGTACAGAAACCAGATGGCAGTTATAAGAGTCGAGTGGCATCAAAGGGAAGCAGTGGTTGGGAAGGGAGTGAGACAGGGTTGTAGCCTCTCCCCGATGTTATTCAATCTGTATATTGAGCAAGCAGCAAAGGAAACAAAAGAAAAATTCGGAGTAGGTATTAAAATCCATTTAGAAGAAATAAAAACCTTAAGGTTCGCCGATGACATTGTAATTCTGTCAGAGACAGCAAAGGACTTGGAAGAGCAGTTGAACGGAATGGACAGTGTCTTAAAAGGAGGCTATAAGATGAACATCAACAAAAGCAAAACGAGGATTATGGAATGTAGTCGAATTAAGTCGGGTGATGCTGAGGGAATTAGATTAGGAAATGAGACACTTAAAGTAGTAAAGGAGTTTTGCTACTTGGGGAGAAAAATAACTGATGATGGTCGAAGTAGAGAGGATATAAAATGTAGACTGGCAATGGCAAGGAAAGCGTTTCTGAAGAAGAGAAATTTGTTAACATCGGGTATAGATTTAAGTGTCAGGAAGTCGTTTCTGAGACTATATGTATGGAGTGTAGCCATGTATGGAAGTGAAACATGGACGATAACTAGTTTGGACAAGAAGCGAATAGAAGCTTTCGAAATATGGTGCTACAGAAGAATGCTGAAGATTAGATGGGTAGATCACATAGTTAATGAGGAGGTATTGAACAGGTTTGGGGAGAAGAGGAATTTGTGGCACAACTTGACTAGAAGAAGGGATCGGTTGGTAGTACATGTTCTGAGGCATCAAGGGATCACAAATTTAGTATTGGAGGGCAGCGTGGAGGGTAAAAATTGTAGAGGGAGACCAAGAGATGAATACACTAAACAGATTCAGAAGGATGTAGGTTGCAGTAGGTACTGTGAGATGAAGAAGCTTGCACAGGATAGAGTAGCGTGGAGAGCTGCATCAAACCAGTCTGAGAACTGAAGACCACAACAACAACAACAAGAGCTGTGGGGTACTACTTGCTGAACACATTTCTCGGGGATAGTTCATGTCTATTTTCAAAACAGTTCCGTTTTTCCTACATTTCAGTGACACATTCCAGCGGGTCAGACAAAGCTGTTACCATTCTGCTGCCTTTCTTTGCGTACTTTCAATATCCTTTTCCAGTCCTATTTGGTACAGGACCCTCACATGGATGGGCCGCAGAAGTGATTTGTAAGTAATCTCCTTTGGGGACTGGCTGCATTTCCATAGTACTCTACCGGTAAACCGAAATCTGCTACCTGTCATGCCCACTACTGAGTGTGTGTGATCGTTCCACTTCATGTCCCTACTAAGTGTTACACTCAAGTATTTGTACGAGTTTACTGATTCCAACTGTGTCTCACTGATATTACATTCATAGGATACTAAGTTTTTTTCTGAAGTGCACAGTTTTACATTTTTAAATATTTAAAGGAAGTTGCCAATCACTGCATCACTTTTAAATCTTAACAAGGTCTGACTGAGTATTTGCACAGTTTTGTTCAGGCTGTATTTCGTTTTAAATTACTGTACCATCTGCGAAAATTCTGAGGTTACTGTTAATATTAGTATTAATATACACGATTTGTGGCGTCAGGCATCTGAAGCACTTCCTAGACATGACCAATGTAATTGCATGTTTTCGTGCTTAATGTAGAGACAATATTCATGTTTTTCCAATGTTTCTGGATGTTGCTTTATCATGTCTGCATCATATTTTTAATAGTATGTGTGGAAAAACTGTAAAAAGAAATGCTGTAAACATCTGTAGATACATTCGAAAAGAGGGTTCAGCTAGAGCTTATGTTGTCGATATACATTTTGAGGACAGTTTAAAGCCAAATACGTTTAAATATACCAAAAATATAAATGAGACCCAAGACTTCATATGAAGATAGTAACTGTTCTCGAAAGAACAGATATCATTGATGACCGTGCAGTTTCTCTAGAATAAATGTGAATTAACTGAAACCCTCAGCTGCCGAGACGTGTTGTTGATATACCTCGATGGGGACAACTGAAAATGTGTGCCCCGACCGGGACTCGAACCCGGGATCTCATGCTTACATGGCATACGCTCTATCCGTTATTTTTTTTCTTAATCTCATTTTGTTCGTTTTAGTTCGTTGCATCTGCTCGGGGAGGACGTCGCAAGACACCCGTTTCAGTTCGTCGTTGATCTATTAACTCAGTTTTGTTATTACAGAGGACAGCTAACCCTCTGACCGCAGGTATCTGAAGCACGTCATAGGCATGTCCAATGTAATTGCATGTTTTCGTTCTTAATGTGAAGATCCTTCTGAGCTACCGAGAACGCAGACGAATAGCGTGACTGCAGGGACTTATCACTTGCACGCTTCCCGTGAGACCCACATTCCCAACTGTCCACAATCTACATGCGTAATGTTCCTAATAGATATTGCCCATCCACTCATTACTCGCCAGCTAAGGTGATGATTCCCGTAAGAGTTCGAGTCCCGAGTCAACAACACCTGTCGGCAGCTGAGGGTTTCAATTAATTATCATTTATTCTAGAGAAGCTGCACGGTCATCAATGGTATCTGTTCTTTCGAGAACAGTTACTATCCTCATATATAGTTCATGGCTACCGGGCCATTGACCTTCATCTGTGCGAATGCGCACAGGTTGCCCGAACTCTTACAGGAATCGTCACCTTAGTTGGCGTGAGTTATGAGTGGATGGGCAAACATCTATTAGGAACATTACGTATGTAGATTGTGGACAGTTGGGAATGTGGGTCTCACGGGAAGCGTGCATGGGATAAGTCCCTGCAGTCGCGCTATTCATCTGTGTCATCGGTGGCTCAAATGCATAGAGCGTCTGCCATGTAAGCAGGAGATCCCGGGTTGGAGTCCCGGTCGGGGCACACATTTTCAGCTGCTCCCATCGAGGTATATCAACTACACCTGTCGGCAGCTTCAACTAATTATCATTTACCCAAGTCTTCCTTGTAAGATTCCCTATATCAGTGCTCTTAGACTTGATATTCTGCAGAAGTACCTGCAGTAGCGCATTTGGAAAAAACGGATGAGGAAGGGGTTTTGGTGGGGCGTAGCCGGAGATAGTGTTACTAATTGTGAAAAAAACTGATGAAGAAATAGTTTCAAAATAAGTCACTGAGGCTTTAGTACAACGGTCGGCTGATGAAACATATAACAAGGTGACTCTGACAAATCAGGCACTTGTAATTTAGCTTCGCAATCTCAGTTATAACACCCACCTTACAACCACTGCGCCGCCACGCGGCTACGGCGGGAGCTACCTGCCGCCCCCAGACACTGCGTAATTAATCCGCGACGCTTCAAATTAAAAACTTCGCAGCCACTGGCACACTGCACCGGGCGTCGGCCGCGCTTTGACTCGTGCCTTCCCCGACGCCTCGTAAGTACCATCACCCTTTTACTGCGCCAGCTTATTCACCCCTCTCCTCTTTCTTCTGCTTTGCAGTACGCCGCAGATGAGGTGGCAGTATAATTATTCATTAAGCGCGTGACACCTTGAAAGAAGTGGCCGAAAGAACACCGCCTCGCTCACATCTTTAATTCACGCCGTGCCGGGAAAAGATTTCGCACTTCCCAGCACGTTATTTAACGAGCTTCTTTAAACCTCGGTCTCACCTGCCTGGAAGAATGAACGCTGACGCTTTAACAAAGGCACCGACGAATTTTTCCTCTCCTCCGTCGTTAAAGATGCGACCTTTTGAAATTTCTTAACTAATATGTATTAGACTGCGTATCCAGCGTTTCACTAAAGCACAATCCTCTATTGTGTATTTTCAATTACTACAGCGTCCTTATTACTTAAGAATCAGAGTTATCTCTTTCAGATTTTTGTTGCTAAAACAAGCTTTTAATCGTGTGCTTTCTTAATACGTTCAGTGCCCATGGTATTGAGCATCGTCAGCAGGAAAAATTTCTCTCACATTTACGTTCCGCAAGCAAATAGGTGAACAAATTTCAGCGATAAGCGTGAAGTAAATGCTTACAGGTCTACAGAAATTATCACAAAAAATGGAACACATTAATGAATCGCCGCTGGAGCGCCCACTGACGACTGGACGATGGCATTCCCTGCAGTGCCACATGTCACTGCTCCTGTTGACGGGACTGCGTTGTTGCACAAGTGAGCAATGGTGAAAATAACGTAATATGAAGCTACGGAAGAAGAAACACAAGGGTGAGGCGGTCACCAGCATATGAATGGCGGGTCGTGATCTGTGCATCTCTGATCTAAAGCTTATCCTGAGAAAACTTGGGCTTGCAAGTCCCTGGTCCTTCGCCTCTCATAGAAGTCTACGGGCAATACAAATAGCAGAGTCATACACACCGTTTTGAAGGTTACTGTAGGATATGCTCTAGCCATGCCCATAGTCCTGTCTGCCTTGTATTCACCAAGCGAACGCTGTTCGTTTCCAATAAATCCTCAGTGTCTGGCGTAAGCTGGGAAGCTGGGACAGAAGATTCACTTTGAGAAGGGACGAAACTATAGCCGGCACGTTAACTCAGAGTGTTCGGTCAGAGGGTTAGCTGCTCTCTGTAATAAAGAAAGCTACATCTACATCTACATTTATACTCCGCAAGCCACCCAAAGGTGTGTGGCGGAGGGCATTTTACGTGCCACTGTCATTACCTCCCTTTCCTGTTCCAGTCGCGTATGGTTCGCGGGAAGAACGACTGTCCGTGCGCGCTGTGTTAATGGATCAACGACGAACTGAAACGGGTGTCTTGCAACGTCCGCCCCGAGCAGATACAACGAACAAAAACGAACAAAATGAGATTAATAAAAGAAAAAAAGTTGGTAGAGCGCTTGCTAGCGAAGGGCATAGGTCCCGCATTCGATTCTCGCTCTGGCACGCATTTTTTAAACTGTCAGTTTCATATCAGCTGCAGAGTTGGGTTGTTTGGGGAAGGAGCCAGACAGCGAGGTCATCGGTCTCATCGGATTAGGGAAGGACGGGGAAAGAAGTCGGCCGTGTCCTTTCAAAGGAACCATCCCGGCATTTTCCTGTACCGATTTAGGGAAATCACGGAAAACCTAAACCAGGATGGCCGGACGCGGGATTGAACCGTCGTCCTCCCGAATGCGAGCTGCAGAGCGAACATCTTATTCTGGAAGTTGATATACTTCTGCGCAAAATAAACTTTCAGACAAGCGCTTTTCACAGAAAAAGTTTTTTCAGTAATTTCACAGACTTATTTATTCCAGAAAAGTTAAAAATGTCACAGTTATAACGATATACATTACGCAGTGTATACACACATCAAAAAAAGTTTTGCGTCACCCCGTTTCCCAGAACTCCTGAAGATATACGTTGATTGTGGATACTGTATCACAGACACAGTCCCTTTAACTGTTCTGAGACGTCACTAAACCCGCCCAAAGATGTAAACAACCATGCATGAGCAGCGCCTATTGGACGGAGGGAGTCCGACAGCCGATCAGTTCTAGTTATTCCACCAGGAAGGAGGTACACGACTCGTCTGTAATCAACCACCCTAGACGGTCAGTACCGCAGTTCGATCTCGTCCGCATAGTTTTACTTTGTGCCAGGAAGTGCTCTCAACAAGGGAAGTGTCCAGGCGTCTCGGAGTGAACCAAAGCCAGGTTGTTCGGACATGGCGGATATACAGAGAGATAGGAACTGTCGATGACATGCCTCGCTCAGGCCGCCCAAGGGCTACCAATGCAGTGGATGACCGCTACCTACGGATTATGGCTCGGAGGAAACCTGACAGCAACGCCACCATGTTGAATAATGTTTTTCGTGCAGCCACAGGACGTCTGTTACGACTCAAACTGTGCGCTATAGGCTGATTAATGCGCAATTTCACTCCTGATGTCCATGGCGAGTTCCATCTGTGCAACCACGATACCATGCAGCGCGATACACATGGGCCCAACAAAATGCCGTATGGACCGCCTCTGCATTGGCATCACGTTCTCTTCACCGCTGAGTGTCGCTTATCACTTCAACCAGTCAACCCAGTCGGGCTTAACGCCTTAGACACACTCTCCAGCGAGTGCAGCAAGGTGGAGGTTCCCTGATGTTTCGGGGTGGCATTATACGGGGCCGACGTAAGCCATTGGTGGTCATGGAAGGCGCCGTAACGGCTGTACGATACGTGAATGCCATCCTACGACCGATAGGGCAATCATATCGGCTGCATATTGGCGAGGGATTCGTCTTCATGGACGACAATTCGCGTCCCCATCCTGCACATCTTGTGAATGACTTCCTTCAGGATAACGACATCGCTCGACTAGAGTTGCCAGCATGTTCTCCAGACATGAACCCTATCGAACATGCCTGGGATGGATTGAAAAGGGCCGTTTATGGACTACGTGATCCACCAATCACTTTGACGGACCCACGCGGAATCGCCGTTAAGGAGTGGGACAATCTGGACCAGCAGTGCCTTGATGAACTTGTGGATAGCATGCCACGACGAATACAGTCATGCATCAACGCAAGAGGACGTGCTACTGGGCATTAGGGGTACAGATATGTACAACAATACCTCTCAAGGTCTCGATGTACGGTGGTACAACATGCAATGTGTGGTTTTCATGACCAATAAAAAGGGCGGAAATGATCTTCATGCTGATCTCTATTCCAATTTTCTGTACAGGTTCCGGAACTCGCGGAACCGAGGTGACGCAAAACCCGTTTTGATGTGTGTAATTCATATCTGAAGAGTACACGAAACAACATCTCAACCATTATTACACCTTAGAATAGGAAAGTGGATTACCTTCGCAGATATTTTTCTTTGATACATTTATATTTTTACAAGTTCGGAGGTATTCTTGGACACACCGGCCTGGATAGCTGAGAGCGCTAAAACGCACCTTTCTGGGACACAAGGAAACAAACCAGCTCCCGACGGAAAACGCTTCGCGGTTTACTGACTGTGGTCAACGAGCCGTCCAGCCTGGATGTGGTTTTTGAGCAGTTTCCCTCACCTGGCTGGGTAAATACCGGGCTGATATCCACGTCCCTCTTTAGATGCACGCTACGCAACAAATTATAAAACGTTCTACATCTACACGGATACTCTGCAAATCACATTTAAGTGCCTGGCAGAGGGTTCATCGAACCACCTTCACAATTCTCTATCATTCCAATCCCGTACAGCGCGCGCAAAGAATGAACACCTATATCTTTCCGTACAAGCTCTGATTTCCCGTATTTTATCTTGGTGATCGTTCCTCTATGTAGGTCGATGTCAACAAAATATTTTCGCATTCGAAGGAGAAAGTTGGTGAATGGAGTTCCGTGAGAAGATTCCGTCGCAACGAAAAACGCCTTTGTTTTCATGATGTCCACCCAAACTCCTGTATCATTTCTGTGAGACTCTCTCCCATATTTCGCGATAATACAAAACGTGCTGCCTTTCTTTGAACTTTTTCGATGTCCTCCGTCAGTCCTATCTGGTAAGGACCCTCACCGCACAGTAGTAGTCTAAAAGAGGACGGACAAGCTTAGTGTAGGCAGTCTCCTTAGAAGGTCTGTTACATTTTCTAAGTGTCCTGCCAATAAAACGCAGTCTTTGGTTTCTATGTGTTCCTTCCAATTTAAGTTGTTAATAATTGTAAAAACCTAAGTATTTACGGCTTTTAGATTAGACTGATTTATCGTGTAACCGAAGTTTAAAGAGTTCCTTTTAGCACTCATGTGGATGGCCTCACACTTTTCGTTATTTAAGGTCAACTGCCACTTTTCGCACCATTCCGATATTTCTTCTAAATCGTTTTGCAGTTTGTTTTGATCTTCTGATGACTTTGTTAGTCGATAAACGACAGCGTCATCTGCAAACAACCGAAGACGGCTGCTCAGATTGTCTCCGAAGTCATTTATATAGACAAGGAACAGAAAAGGGCCTATAACACTACCTTGGGGAACGCCAGAAATCACTTCTGTTTTACTCGACGACTTTCCGTCAATTACTACGAACTGTGACCTCTCTAACAGGAAATCATAGATCCAGCCACATAACTGAGACGATATTCCAAAAGCACGCAATTTCACTACGAGCCGCTTGTGTGGTACAGTGTCGAAAGCCTTCCTGAAATCCAGAAATACGGAATCGATCTGAAATCCCTTGTCAATAGCACTCAGCACTTCATGTGAAAAAAGAGCTGCTTGTGTTTCAGAAGAACGATATTTTCTAAACCCATGTTGACTGTGTGTCAATAGACCGTTTTCTTCGAGGTAATTCATAATGTTCGAACACAGTATATGTTCTAAAATCCTGCTGCATATCGACGTTAACGATATGGACCTGTAATTTAGTGGATTACTCCTACTACCTTTCTTGAATATTGGTGTGACCTGTGCAACTTTCCAGTCTTTGGGTACGGATGTTTCGTCGAGCGAACGATTGTACACGATTGTTAAGTATGGAGCTAATGCATCAGCATACTCCGAAAGGAACCTAATTGGAATACAGTCTGGACCAGAAAACTTGGTTTTATTAAGTGATTTAAGTTGCTTCACAACTCCGAGGATATTTACTTCTACGTTACTCATGTTGGCAGCTGTTCTCGATTCGAATTCTGGAATCTTTACTTCGTCTTCTTTTGTGAAGGCGTTTCGGAAGGTTGTGTTTGGTAACTCAGCTGTGGCAGCAATATCTTCGATGGTATCTCCATTGCTATCGTGCAGAGAAGGCACTGATTGTTTCTTACCGCTAACATACTTCACATTGATATGATTCGTATGTGACTGTGAGCTTTCTGTCTCGATGTCCACGATTCGCTGCTACATACGCTAGCGAACAAAACACCAAAAAATAATTAATGTAGAGTAATGGAATTTTGGGAATACATTTATCTAGGTAACGTATCTCAGTGATTAAGATTGCAAGATCATAGCTTAATGTAAGCCCAAGGTACGCCATTGCATACTGAAATGCTGTTACATTAATAACCGTTGAAACAGACAGATGTTGAATGCAAGCATTCATATATGCATATATTGTGTTGTACAGGTGCCGGATGTCAGTTTATGGGATAGAGTTGCATGCTTGTTGCACTTGATCCGTCAATACAGGGACGGTTAATGCTGTTTATGGATGACGTTCGAGTTGTCCCATATGTGCTCTATTGGAGACAGATCCAGTGATCGAGCGGGCCAAGACAACATGCCGACACTTTGTACAGCATGTTGGGCTACAACAGTGGTATGTGGGCGATCGCTATCCTGTTGGAAAACGGCCCTGGAATGCTGTTCATGAAAGGCAACACAACGAGTCGAGTCACCAAATTGACATACAAATTTACAATCCGGATGGGTGGGATGACCACGAAACTGCTCCTGTTGTCATACGAAATCGCACCCGAGATCTTAGCTCCAGCACACAGACGGGTCGGTTGCAGGCCCTCAACTGACCTCCTTCTAACCAACACACGGCCATCACTGGCACCGGGGTGGAACTAGCTTTCATCGGAAAACACAACAGACCTCCACCCTGCCCTCCAGTGGGCTCTCACTGGACACCACTGAAGTCGCAAATGGCGGTGGTTTGGGGTCAGTGAAATGCACGCATTGAGGCGTCTGACTCGGAACTGTCCTTGAAGCAACCGATTTGTAACAGTTTGTTGTGCCACTGTGGTGCCAACTGCTGCTCAGATTGCTGCTGTACACGCAGTGCGATCCTCGAGGGCCATACGATGAACACGATGGTCTTCTCTCTCGGTAGTGCCACGTGGCCGTCTAGAGCCCAGTCTTCTTGCGGCCGTACATTCTCGTGACCACCGGAGCTAGCAATCAAGTACAGTGGCTACATCCCTCCCAAGTCTTTCTGCAATATCTTCGAAGGAACATCCCGCTTGTCGTAGCCCTCTTACACGATCTCGTTCAAACTCAGTAAGATGTTGATAATGGTATCTTTGTCTCCTTAAAGGTATTCTTAATTAACATCAGCTATCCACTTCCTGTCTCAAAGGTAACTAGCAATCACGGCCGTTCCTTCGTGAATCTGAAGCAAACCCGATTTGCGTCCTCATAGTGACGCTGGCTGCTAGCGCCACTCTTATGTGACTGTTGCGAAAATTGAATAGGTATCATCTTTCAGATGTAGAAACGCGCCTACCAACTTTCGTTTGTGTCGCACAACTCTGTAGTGTCGCGATGTTTTTTCCGGCAGTGTAGAATAACCGGCACTGCCGTCATCTTGCACAGCTTCAGCTGTGTTTTGGTCCGCCAGTTATCAGCGTTTTTCGGGCAGTTTCTCGCACGGTCTGATATCGTAATTTATTATTTATATCTCTGTTGTAATCATATGAGATATCAAAACCTAAATAATTAAAATATTGAACATGTTCTAAAATACTGTCAAACGAAATAATCTTTTCGCTTATTGTTTGTTTGCCCAGGAATGCCATCAATATTAATTTGGAGGTAGAAAATTTGAAGACATATCCTTCACAAATAGTATGTTGTAAATAAGTGGATCTTTGAAAATTATCTTCAGTGTTTTTCATAATCACTAAGTCATCAGCATATGCTTGCATTTTTAAAGTGGTCCTTCCTAGCTTAATTGCAAGTGGTCCCTGATCCTTCTACCTGTGTAGGATATCATTAACATAAATGTTAAAAATCAGTGGGTGGTGTTCATACACACCTTCGTCTTATTCCATGATTAGTAACTCCATTTCACCCACTGTAATTAGATAAACTGAGACTGAACGAGGTGCCATTATACTCTAATGAGGTTTACTATAGGGTAGGAGTGGCGAGCGAAGAAGGCAGCCAATCAGTTGATAGAACACTTTATTGATGAACATGAACAGGCATGGTTCCACACATTTGAAATGGGCAGACTGGAGATGATGGGAGGTGATCCACGGACAACAGCATGCTGATACGAGCTTGCCAACTCAGGCCTTTCCCATGGACAGTAGCGGCAGCAGGCCTTTCCTGTGGGAAGTAGTGGTGGCAGGCCTTTCCCATGGGCAGTAGCAGTAGCAGGCCTTTCCCATGGGCGGTAGCAGTGGCAGGCCTTTCCAGTGGGTGGTAGTGGTGGCAGGCCTTTTCCATGGGCAGTAGTGGCAGCAAGTCTTTCCCGTGGGTTGTAGCAGTGGCAGGCCTTTCCCATGGGTGGTAGCAGCGGCAGGCCTTTCCAGTGGGTGGTAGTGATGGCAGGACTTTTCTGTGGGCAGTAGTGGTGGCAGGCCTTTTCCATAGGCAGTAGTGGTGGCAGGCCTTTCCCTTGGACAGTAGCAGTGGCAGGCCATTCCCGTGGGTGGTAGCAGTGGCAGGCCTTTCCCGTGGGTGGTAGCAGTGGCAGGCCTTTCCCGTGGGTGGTAGCAGTGGCAGGCCTTTCCCATGGGTGGTAGCAGCGTCAGGCCTTTCCCATGGGTGGTAGCAGTGGCAGGCCTTTTCCGTGGGTGGTGGGTGGTGGCAGTGGCAGGCCCTTCGAGTGGGTTGTAGTGGTAGCAGGCCTTTTCCATGGGTAGTAGCGGCGGCAGGCCTTCCCCATGGGTGGTACCAGCAGCAGGCCTTTCCTGTTGGCGGTAGTGGTGGCAGTCCTTTCCTGTGTTTCCTGTGGGCAATAGCAATGGCAGGCATTTCCCATGGATGGTAGAAGTGGCACATCTTTCCTGTGGATGGTAGCAGTGTCAGTCCTTTCTCATGGCCAGTAGTGGCGACCAGCTACCACAGCATGCTGGCAGATGGTAGCTGAGGGCTCTGAGGTGGCGGTGCAGCAGTGAGGTGGCGTCCCTGTGCCCAGGGTGGACACTCAGGCAGTGGTCATTGTTTCACAGTGAGGGGGAGGAAATGTCATAGATGCGGTAATGACTGACACAGGCTGTGCTTCATCAAACAGCCCAGCTGTGAAGATTTGCTGACAGGCTGGTCCTGGTAGTTTACATCCTGTTTCCACAAGCTGACAGTTGCGGAAGGCCCCCTGTATCAAGGCCACATCGAAACGTCTGGAGCAGAGCCAATGGGCTGATATGAAGCAATCAGTGGGTCATTCGATCATGTGGTGGGATTCCGCGTCATGTATCGCATGCAGAAGCACTGTCTGTGGAAGCTGTGTCTGCTGACACTGCTGAACTGGCAGGGCATTGGTCGGTGGATTATGGCGTGGTATCAAACGCTCCACTGCGATTCTGGCTGTAGCCATTTGAGCGTTTACAATATAAACTTCTTGTACTCATTATTACATGTTGATGGCAGCCTCATTTAATTATGTTTCATAGATCATGCCTATCTACTTTTTCAAAGGCCCTCACTAGACCTACAAACGCCATTCACCTGGGAAAATTGTATTCCCTTCTGTTTTCTGCTAGCTGTTACATATTAAACACACTATCAATGCAAGCTCTCGCTGTTCAAAAACCATTTTGTTTTTCTTGCACAGGTGACTGCTGTCACCTTTATTCAGTTTAAAAGTGAATTTAACATTCTTAGACATCTGTAATTTGTGGGTCTCTTCTTTCCTCTTCCTTTTATATATATATATATTATATATATATATTATATATATATATATTAGCTGCCATCGTTAACCATGTATTCAGTATCCTCATAGTAAGCCTGCATGTGTGTGGTTGATGAAGAAGGCAGAATTTAAGTGAAACTCCTATAGTCCTTAAGATCTATATTTATTCCTCTGGTGCTGATGGCTTTTTTAATCCCTTGTTTCCTAATTACTGCCTCTAACTCTCCTAAATTAAGTTAATATTTTTTTATTAATTCACCAGTACCATCTTCAGGACTAGTAGAGCTGTCTGCCTCAGGGTTAAACCAAATAATTTTATAACGTTGAGTCCACTCTACTTGTGTGATCACGTTTATTCATGCGTTGTCTCTCTCTGGTTCATTAGTAATATCTCACATTAGCACAAATTTAGAACAGTGAGCTCACAGATTCTTTAGATTTTCCACTTTTATTTCAAACTTTTAAAATTGTTTGGATTGGAAATAATTTTAAAAAAATTAAAATTTCATAACTAGTTTTGGTTGTTCATACAACCATCTTCCTTCCTCATGAA
Source organism: Schistocerca serialis cubense (assembly GCF_023864345.2). Taxonomy (NCBI): domain Eukaryota; kingdom Metazoa; phylum Arthropoda; class Insecta; order Orthoptera; family Acrididae; genus Schistocerca; species Schistocerca serialis. The sequence goes on along the minus strand of NC_064644.1, from coordinate 258,751,578 downwards.
CCATGGACCTTGCCGTTGGTGGGGAGGCTTGCGTGCCTCAGCGATACAGATGGCCATACCGTAGGTGCAACCACAACAGAGGGGTATCTGTTGAGAGGCCAGACAAACGTGTGGTTCCTGAGGAGGGGCAGCAACCTTTTCAGTAGTTGCAGGGGTAACAGTCTGGATGATTGACTGACCTGGCCTTGCAACATTAACCAAAACGGCCTTGCTGTTCTGGTACTGCGAACGGCTGAAAGCAAGGGGAAACTACGGACGTAATTTTTCCCTAGGGCATGCAGCTTTACTGTATGAATAAATGATGATGGCGTCCTCTTGGGTAAAATATTCCGGAGGTAAAATAGTCCCCCATTCGGATCTCCGGGCGGGGACTACTCAAGATGACGTCGTTATCAGGAAAAAGAAAACTGGCGGTCTACGGATCGGAGCGTGGAACGTCAGATCCACTAACAGGGCAGGTAGACTAGAAAATTTAAAAAGGGAAATGGATAGGTTAAAGTTAGATATAGTGGGAATTAGCGAAGTTCGGTGGCAGGAGGAACAAGACTTTTGGTCAGGTGAATACAGGGTTATAAACACAAAATCAAATAGGGGTAATGCAGGAGTAGGTTTAATAATGAATAAAAAAAATAGGTTTGCGGGAAAGCTACTACAAACAGCATAGTGAACGCATTATTGTGGCCAAGATAGGCACGAAGCCCACGCCTACTACAGTAGTACAAGTTTATATGCCAACTAGCTCTGCAGATGATGAAGAAATTGAAGAAATGTATGATGAGATAAAAGAAATTATTCAGGTAGTGAAGGGAGACGAAAATTTAGTAGTCATGGGTGAAATTCGAGAGTAGGAAAAGGGAGAGAAGGAAACATAGTAGGTGAATATGGATTGGGGCTAAGAAATGATAGAGGAAGCCGTCTGGTAGAGTTTTGCACAGAGCATAACTTAATCATAGCTAACACTTGGTTCAAGAATCATGAAAGAAGGTTGTATACATGGAAGAAGCCTGGAGATACTAGAAGGTATCAGATAGATTATATAATGGTAAGACAGAGATTTAAGAACCAGGTTTTAAATTGTAAGACATTTCCAGGGGCAGATGTGGACTCTGACCACAATGTATTGGTTATGAACTCTAGATTAAAACTGAAGAAACTGCAAAAAGGTGGGAATTTAAGGAGATGGGACCTGGATAAACTGAAAGAACCAGAGGTTGTACACAGTTTCAGGGAGAGCATAAGGGAACAATTGACAGGAATGCGGGAAAGAAGTACACTAGAAGAAGAATGGGTAGCTCTGAGGGATGAAGTAGTGAAGGCAGCAGAGGATCAAGTAGGTAAAAAGACGAGGGCTAGAAGAACTCCTTGGGTAACAGAAGAAATATTGAACTTAATTGATGAAAGGAGAAAACATAAAAATGCAGTAAATGAAGCAGGCAAAACGGAATACAGACGTCTCAAAAATGAGATCGACAGGAAGTGCAAAATAGCTAAGCAGGCATGGCTAGAGGACAAATGTAAGGATGTTGAGGCTTATCTCACTAGGGGTAAGATAGATACTACCTACAGGAAACGTAAAGAGACCTTTGGAGAAAAGAGAACCACTTGTATGAATATCAAGATCTCAGATGGAAACCCAGTTCTAAGCAAAGAAGGGAAAGCAGAAAGGTGGAAGGATTATATAGAGGGTCTATACAAGGGCGATGTACTTGAGGACAATATTATGGAAATGGAAGAGGATGTAGATGAAGGTGAAATGGGAGATACGATACTGCGTGAAGAGTTTGGCAGAGCACTGAAAGACTTGAGTCGAAACAAGGCCCTGGGAGTTGATAACATTCCATTAGAACTACTGACGGCCATGGGAGAGCCAGTCCTGACAAAACTCTACCATCTGGTGAGCAAGATGTATGAGACAGGCGAAATACCCTCAGACTTCAAGAAGAATATAATAATTCCAATCCCAAAGAAAGCAGGTGTTGACAGATCTGAAAATTACCGAACTATCAGTTTAATAAGTCACAGCTGCAAAACACTAACGCGAATTCTTTACAGACGAATGGAAAAACTGGTAGAAGCCAACCTCGGGGAAGATCAGTTTGGATTCCGTAGAAATGTTGGAACACGTGAGGCAATACTGACCTTACGACTTATCTTAGAAGAAAGATTAAGGAAAGGCAAACCTACGTTTCTAGCACTTGTAGACTTAGAGAAAGCTTTTGACAATGTTGATTGGAATACTCTCTTTCAAATTCTAAAGGTGGCAGGGGTCATATACAGGGAGCGAAAGGCTATTTACAATCTGTACAGAAACCAGATGGCAGTTATAAGAGTCGAGTGGCATCAAAGGGAAGCAGTGGTTGGGAAGGGAGTGAGACAGGGTTGTAGCCTCTCCCCGATGTTATTCAATCTGTATATTGAGCAAGCAGCAAAGGAAACAAAAGAAAAATTCGGATTAGGTATTAAAATCCATGGAGAAGAAATAAAAACTTTGAGGTTCGCCGATGACATTGTAATTCTATCAGAGACAGCAAAGGACTTGGAAGAGCAGTTGAACGGAATGGGCAGTGTCTTGAAAGGAGGATATAAGATGAACATCAACAAAAGCAAAACGAGGATAATGGAATGTGGTCGAATTAAGTCGGGTGATGCTGAAGGAATTAGATTAGTAAATGAGACACTTAAAGTAGTAAAGGAGTTTTGCTATTTAAGGAGCAAAATAACTGATGATGGTCGAAGTAGAGAAGATATTAAATGTAGACTGGTAATGGCAAGGAAAGCGTTTCTGAATAAGAGAAATTTGTTAACATCGAGTATAGATTGAAGTGTCAGGAAGTCGTTTCTGAAAGTATTGTATGGAGTGTAGCCATGTATGGAATTGAAACATGGACGATAAATAGTTTGGACATGAAGAGAATAGAAGCTTTCGAAATGTGGTGCTACAGAAGAATGCTGAAGATTAGATGGGTAGATCACGTAACTAATGATGAAGTATTGAATAGAATTGGGGGGAAGAGGAGTTTGTGGCACAACTTGACTAGAAGAAGGGATCGATTGGTAGGACATGTTCTGAGGCATCAAGGGATCACCAATTTAGCATTGGAGGGCAGCGTGGAGGGTAAAAATCGTAGAGGGAGACCAAGAGATGAATACACTAAGCAGATTCCTGAGAACAACTGCCTACTACTACTGCCCGACCTAACATAAGCTTTCTGTTACATATACTCTCGTCAGTATCTCCCAGTGTTCTTTCAGACGTAGATCTTTGTAATCTCTATATCGCTTATATTCTTGTACAATACGTTAAAATTTACAATTTTCATTAAATATACCTGTTTCAACGTCTTCACTGGCCGTTGAAGTTAAATTGGAAGTGGGACTCATCACTGAAGGCAGTTCTACTTGAGTCAGTGAGATTCCAAGTCGAAGCGATCCCTAATGATGACAACTGTGTTTTGACTGGGTTTTAATATCTACAAAGTTTTAGTAAGTTGATACCTGTTTGTCATACTGAAAGAATTTAGAAATGTGTAGAATTCTTTTCATTTTTTATTCAGCACTTGGTTAAGCTTGTATTTTGCAGACATTGTCTTATTAACAAGTGGTCTAATTGAATTTCCTTTTTTTATGAATTCTAATTTGGAATCTTAGTAGAGCAATAATACGATTCATTATTTTGAGTGATTTCTTTTCAGTACCTATAAAAAGAAAGGTGGTTCTATAAATCTTTCTTCTGACAGTATTACGAAAAATTTTGGAAGGATCCTTTTTCATTTCATTGATACTCTTGGAGTTAAAAAATGACTGTTTTCTTAATATGATCTCTGTGATGAAAATGACAATGTTGTTACCCTTATCTACTTTTAAGACTGCCTTTTCTATTTCGAGATTTTTGCTAAGACTGTTCAGTGTTCAGAAGACTTTACTTGATGAATAATTCACTTTAAATTGCGTATTTAACAATATTTTAGTTTTAACAACAGTGTTTGTAGTGTTAAGTTTATCCATCTTAGCTACCTCCATTTCTGTCTTTCTTTCAGCAACTTCTTTTATTTTGTTTAGTTTAACCACAGGACAAATGTTAAAAAATAAACATTTACCTCTCATCAAAAGGTTATTTAAATTCTTTAATAGTTTACAGCCAAAATCTTGTCTCTGAAATACATAATGTTCCACATCACTCACACATGTTTTACTATCTGTGCTCTTCTTGTTGAACATGTTTATATTATTTCTAGCAGCTATATAACCTTTCTAGCTTGCTGTGTTTTTAGCTGTGGGCACGTTTTGTAGGCTGTTTTCTTATCCCTGAGGGCCATTTCTATTTCGATATTCCATATGCTCAAATCTTTCCATATCGTAAACAAGAATAAAAATAAATATTTAATGATCGTAAATTACATCCTTATGTAATTAAATACCGGGTATTTGTCGATTTAAGAAATAAAGCTAGAAAATATTCACAAAAAATTCTTTCATTTACTTACGATATTAGATTGACACTGAAAATAAAAAAAATTAAATACAAAAAAAAAAAAAAAACAGAGAGAGTGAGGAAATTCCATTTGGATGTCAGTTAAAATAACTAGCAATATTGATAATTTCGAGAAATATAAAATAAAATTTAAAATTTCTTTATGGTTTGGTTACTTTGCTTACAAAGCTCCACATCTTATCATGTCAATAAATTTATTGCATAATTTTCATGCTATTATTTCTTAATGTCAAGTGGCACGATTAAATTTTAAACAAATATGGTCTGGAAATAAAATGTTTTGGATTTTTTGTGTAAAGCGCACCCCATGCGCTAACAAACTGGAAATTTGTGGTAAGAACTATCGGACCAAACCGCTTTGGTCATCGGTCCCTAGGCTTACACACTAATTAATCTAACTTAATCTAACTTATGCTAAGGATAACACACACACCCATGCCCGAGGGAGGACTCTAGCTTCTGACGGGGGGAGCCGCGCGAACCGTGGCAAGACGCCTGAGACCGCGCCATTACCCTACACGGCATGCGCTATCATTCAAATAGATGGATGTGGTGAATATCCAAAAACCAACCTTATATTAGCTTGCAAAACCAACTTTTAACAGCCTGTAAATAAATGAAGATCGTCTTTGTCTCCCCAGTTTGACACATTAAGTAACTGTGCCAACTGGTTCAGAGCATTTTTAACTCTATGACTGGATGTTGTGATACGTTGTCACCCGTAGAGATTCGGGTCTACTAGAAATACTTGACCTTCTAAAATGGACTGTAGCCTCAGGACGTCTTCACTGCCTTTGATCGCACACTGACAAAAAGCTGACTCCTCTTAGGATAAATTTGTCAAGGAGGGATGTTACCAAGGTGTCTGAGAGTAGTTATGAAGTCGGTTGACCACGATATGTTCCAGCCGATTAGAACGGACAATCGTGCATTCTGGAAGAGGAAGAGATTCGTGTGCGCTCGCTTCGAGGAGACGGGACTCAGCTCTAATAGCTTGAGCGCATGTTGCCTGGTACTATAATAAATATTGTAACAATTGTCTCATATACAGTTGCTGTGAAGCTGAGTACTTCCGAAACAGATGATCCCTGCTGTAAATGACGTTTCGGAAATGTATGTGTTTTTTACGGAGGATTTTGACTTTCTTTTGGTGGGCTGAAAAAATTCAGCATATTATATAGTGTACTTCAGAAACTTCAGGTGTATAATACTGAACGAGCATACTGAAGTGATATAAATGGTGTGAACTTTCAAATTTTTTATTTATTGATTGCGTTTGTTTGAACAGAAAGTTGCAAGTTCTACTATTCCTCTGACTACTAGGGACACAATAGATTGTGTGAACAAATAGAACAGTACAAATGTTGATCAAATATTTGCTTTTACGTCAGGAACAGAGCGTTGTGCGGTCTTAGCGGCAGCATAAGTACTGCTAAATTGATAATAAGGCACAGAGATTTTAAGTAGTTTTATTTTAACTAGTTTCATTTAATATCGTCAGCCGCAATGAACACATTTTTCAGTTACGAGAAAGTACATTACACGCACCCTCTTGATACGTACTGTGTAGCCTGTGTTGTAAACAGCTTTTCCAAATTGAACAAAATATACGTCGTTTCAGTGTTGGCAATGGTTCTGAGGAGCTCGCCGAGGTAAATAAGTTCAGATTAAGGGATGAGACGGTGCCGTTTCAGTTCAGAATCTCAACTTCGGGAAGAACTGAAGGTGCACTACGTAATCTACATTTTTACAACGCAAATTATCTGTACTTCATACCTGCACATCTGCTAACAGAAGCAACAAGTAATTTTTGATAACTGATCATATATATATAATTTGTCAACATCCCTTTTTCTCAACACATTCAAATCGTATAGGGATGAATGGGGTATCGTTAGAAAGGTTTTTAACCGGCTTCTGACACCGTATACCGATTTTGCGCTAAAACGTGCTGCTGTTGTTGTCTTCAGTCCAGAAACTGGTTTCATGCAGCTCCCCATGCTACTGTATCTTGTGCAAGCCTCTTCATCTCCATGTAACTACTGCAGCCAACATTCTTCTGAATCTGCTTAATGTATTCATCTCTTGGTATCCCTCCACAATTTTTACCCTCGACGCTGCCCTCCGATACTAAATTGGTGATCCCTTGATGCCTAATTTTTAAAACGTGTGCTTCACTGAAAATTTTAACATAAAGAGGCTTTGAACTTTCATAGGCAAAAGGGCGTCATGGGTGCCCAGGTTCATACCTATATTTTACGAAGCTTGCTTATCAATCACGAATAAGAGACTCCTTTTTCATATTATTACGAATATAATTTTATATATTTTAAAGTCCTTATTAAATGGATAATTGGTGTACAGGACTGTCCCAGATAGTAACCGTCATCACTGTGGTAGCCCATTATCACTGTGCGGCGTGCAAGCTCACTTTTCTAAAAGTATAAACTTTACGAAACGACAAACATATTTGTTTTTGTCGTCTTGAATTGTGATTTAGCTACTACTACTATGGCATAGTGTGCTTCCTGTAACTGAAACTGTTTGTTGGGTTAAGGTTATAGGTAATGTGGCCCTACAGCCAGTCCCTGATCTCTGCCTGTCGTAAGTCAGCACAGACATTTCAAACGCAAGACATGTTTTTAGAAACGTATGTACAAGAATGTATCGTAAATCCGGGATTATTATTTAACTGTCTTCGGTTCATTTTTAAACATGTTTTCCCTACATTATCGCAACTACTGAATTTATCCCAAATACAGTCATTATTAAAAATTATAAAAGTGCAAGAGTTCCGGATGAGTTCTCTGGATATTTTCATTTTAGTCACATTTGTTTCATCATCAGACTAAACTGCATTTACTTAATAGGAACTGTGGTACCTGCTAAGTAAAAATAATGGCGAAATAACATGTTGATCTTCCCTGAAGAATGGATTTTTTAAGCTCCAGTAACAGCAACTTTTGGTGAAATTAAATTGATGCTGTTTCTCTTTGATTAGTTAAAGAGATGTCATTATAAAGCGATGAAATACCTCTTAATATCGCGTGGGATCTCCTTTTCCCGCGTATAGTGCAGTAATTCGAGATGGAACGAATTCAGAAGTTGTTGAAAGTCCCTTGCAGAAATATTGAGCCATGCTGCCTCCGTATCTGTCCACAATTGCTTAATTGTTGCCGGTACAGGATTTTGTTCGAACTGACCTCTCTGTTATCTTCCATAAATGTTGATTGGGTGGCCAAAGCACACACTCGGACTATCCAGAATGTTCTTCAAACCAATCGCAAACAATTGTGGCCCGGTGAAATGGCACATTTTCATCCATAAAAATTCCATCGAGGTTTGAGAACACGAAGTCCAAGAACGGCTGAAAATAGTCTCCAGATTGTTGAAATTAATTGTTTTCAGTCAGTAATCGGTCCATTCTGACCAGAGGACCCAAATCATTCCAGATTTAGGGTCTACACCACACTCGCACCCTACCATCAGCTTTTGCCAGCTGAAATCAGAATCCATCTGGTCAGGTCACGGTTTTCCAGTCGTCTAGGGTCCAGTCGATATGGTCACGAGGCCAGCAGAGGCGATGTCGTGTTCTTAGCAAAGGCATTCAAGTCGGTTCGTCAGCGCTGTGGGCCCTTGATGCAAAAATTTGACCATACTGTCCTAACGAAAACGTCCCTCGAACGTCTCATATTGATTTCTGCGGCTATTTCACACAGTGTTGCTTGTATGTTAGCACTGACAACTATACTCAAACGCCGCTGCTCTCGGTCGTTAAGTGAAGGCCGTCGGCAACTGCCTTGTCGGTAGTGATAGATAGTGCCTGAAATTTTGTATTTTTGCCACACTCTTGACACTGTGGATCTCGGAATACTGAACTCTGTAACGATTTCCGGAATTGAATGTCCCATACTCCGAGCTCCAACTACCATTCCGCATTCAGTCTGTCAGTTACCGATTGTAAGGTGTCAGGCAATTCCAACACCTTCCATGAAAACCCTGACATGATAAGCAAATCCAGTAGTATGTCACATAGCTCCGAATAAATCGTGACATTAAATTAACCAAAGTAACACGAGTAACGAGTGAGCAAATGGAATACCACAGACTAACACAAGAATGCCTAAATGCATGCCATACCTTCCCACCGTGAGACAGAGGCAGTTCCGAGGGAAGAAACGAGAACAGAAGCCGAGAGCAGAACCGTGTTAAGATAGAAGGCCCTACGATAAGGGACGGACACCCACGTCGCCAGCTAACCGCTAGGACCACCCCCCAGCCCATGTTAAAAGCTAGAGCCCTCCAGAAGAACAGTATAGATCTTACGATAACACAAAAACGACCACCCCAGCCGCAAGTTTTACCGTGAGACTTTTTCGCGTCTCTGTTACGTTGCAATCCTTAAAACCATTGCCCCACCACGAAAAGTATAACGTTTCTCATTGGATTGACAGAATTTTTGTAGGCAGAGCTTAAGGTTAACATTGAGACCCTGATTGGTCAGATGAAAACACAGCCAGATAGTTTTTTTAAACCAACTTCGGTAAATTGTAGTAAGGTGAAGTTAGGTTACAGTTGCTTCCGAGACGGCGAGGTGAGTGGAGCTGTGCTGCCCGCCGCCCCCTGACGAACACCGACAAGGTAATGAACGCACGTGATGCCACATAACAGCGCATAAAGCTTCACTCAGAACTGCAGAAGTCTCATCTGTTACACCCCCTTTTTGCGTAATACTAGTGTCGATCTTCAATTAAAGCTCATGGTGTTCACATTTGCCACTTGAAGTAAAAATCTGAAACGGGATGATTTTTCTGTTGTATAGTTATTGAGAAGCCACATCAGCCACTGTAATTTACGACAAGTTAGATAAGTAATTAAAGATAATTGAGGGTCACGGTAGACCATTTTGATAGTTTTCTCTTTTGTGAAACTTAATTTAAACCTAGATTATAGATGTGATACGGCATAGGTCATCCTTCAATCCATTGTAGAACTTGGAAACCCATTCAGGGAATATTCGTTCACATTTTTGTTGAACGCAGTTGGTTTTTACCATCCTGTATTAATACATTTCCTTTTATCAATAGTGCAATTTATAAACAATGTTTTGTGAGTAGAATAAAATTTCCAATGGTAAACTTAACTGCTTTTTCGACGTTATTTTACCAGCTAACTAAAAATAGGAAAGCCTTGAACCCCCTCCACTAAATTTAGTTAGTATTAAGATTCTTTTACAGGGAGTGCCGTGGAGCTGACGCTGAAATCATTAAGTATTTGGCTATATCATCGCTAGTCTCACTGAACTCTTCTGAACTCTACATGTCATGTGTTGTCTGACGTCTCCTTACCAGCAACAGTTCCCAGGTTCAAACTAGTCAATTCCCTAAAAAACACGCTCAGAGCGCCGTTGCGCGAAAGTGGTAGGGAGACACGATATAGAACAAACAGACACCACGCAGAATGTTAGACGATGTTCGTCCATAAGCGCGTCGGAAGACTTTACATGAGTACAAAAGACAACTCCGCCAGTGTAGTACCCTTTTGCACATGCTGTACGCGATACATCCGCGATCTCTCTGGATATCGGTATCCCACGACTTGTCACCTCAGTTTAGTACATCAGAACCAGAAACGGGCATAATATGGAACCGTAGGGACATCCTGTGTTGGCACGCAAATTTCATAATAGTCATTTAGGCTACAGTTAGTAGCAAGTATGATACTTAGCGCCATTATTCAACCTGTCGTTATTTGTGAGTGAGGTGTAAACACTGATTTTTATAAAACCAAGACTAATATCACTTCCAGAACTATCAGCTGACGACTGAAGTGTTGACAGACCGTGCGGTTATATCCCGGCGTGTTGCGTGGAGTCGGAAATGGTTTGCGATTTACATGCATATTGCGAGCGCCGTCATTAAGTAATAGACGTGGCGGCGGCACGCGCCCCTCGCGGAATTAGCATATAGATTGTCGTGGGGAAAAGTGTAGCCTACTGCGCCCATTTCCTGGAGGCTCGGGGGTACAGCCGTCGGCGTTCCCCTCCAGGGATTTGGCCGCGACTGCGTCCGGTTACCTGTGGACCACTATCTGGCTACACCATTCACCAAATACTTGTGCAAATAGACCCGTACACGACAGTGGCATGTGTTCAGAATGGGGAGAAGCGATGAGCAACACGCTGTCACGCGAGCAATGTTTTAACGGTATGTTTGTATGCGTAGATTTTTGCCTTACAATGACCTTGTTAGGTCGTCAGAACACATCAGCCATCATAAGCAAAATCTTCAGGGTATTAGCTCAGTTTCTCTTTCTGCCTGTTCAAGTTGACGTTTTGGCACTTCTGCTAGGAACTTCTAAAGGAGTCGTTGTATGGTGTCCGCTGTAATTAATTACTCCACTCTGCCCTCATCAAATTGTATAACAACGTTACCATCTTTCTTTTAGGTTGTAGCGTTTTTCCATACGTTTAATCCCGGCCGTTGTGGCCGAGCGGTCCTAGGCGCGACCGCTACGGTTGCAGGTTCGAATCCTGCCTCGGGTATGGATGTGTGTGATGTCCTTAGGTTAGTTAGGTTTAAGTAGTTCTATGATCTAGGGGACTGATGACATCAGATGTTAAGTCCGATAGTGCTCAGAGCCATTAGAACCGCACGTTTAATAAACACAACAGATACACGTAACAGAGGCTTTAGTCATCAATAATACACTCCTGGAAATGGAAAAAAGACCACATTGACACCGGTGTGTCAGACCCACCATACTTGCTCCGGACACTGCGAGAGGGCTGTACAAGCAATGATCACACGCACGGCACAGCGGACACACCAGGAACCGCGGTGTTGGCCGTCGAATGGCGCTAGCTGCGCAGCATTTGTGCACCGCCGCCGTCAGTGTCAGCCAGTTTGCCGTGGCATACGGAGCTCCATCGCAGTCTTTAACACTGGTAGCTTGCCGCGACAGCGTGGACGTGAACCGTATGTGCAGTTGACGGACTTTGAGCGAGGGCGTATAGTGGGCATGCGGGAGGCCGGGTGGACGTACCGCCGAATTGCTCAACACGTGGGGCGTGAGGTCTCCACAGTACATCGATGTTGTCGCCAGTGGTCGGCGGAAGGTGCACGTGCCCGTCGACCTGGGACCGGACCGCAGCGACGCACGGATGCACGCCAAGACCGTAGGATCCTACGCAGTGCCGTAGGGGACCGCACCGCCACTTCCCAGCAAATTAGGGACACTGTTGCTCCTGGGGTATCGGCGAGGACCATTCGCAACCGTCTCCATGAAGCTGGGCTAAGGTCCCGCACACCGTTAGGTCGTCTTCCGCTCACGCCCCAACATCGTGCAGCCCGCCTCCAGTGGTGTCGCGACAGGCGTGAATGGAGGGACGAATGGAGACGTGTCGTCTTCAGCGATGAGAGTCGCTTCTGCCTTGGTGCCAATGATGGTCGTATGCGTGTTTGGCGCCGTGCAGGTGAGCGCCACAATCAGGACTGCATACGACCGAGGCACACAGGGCCAACACCCGGCATCATGGTGTGGGGAGCGATCTCCTACACTGGCCGTACACCACTGGTGATCGTCGAGGGGACACTGAATAGGGCACGGTACATCCAAACCGTCATCGAACCCATCGTTCTACCATTCCTAGACCGGCAATGGAACTTGCTGTTCCAACAGGACAATGCACGTCCGCATGTATCCCGTGCCACCCAACGTGCTCTAGAAGGTGTAAGTCAACTACCCTGGCCAGCAAGATCTCCGGATCTGTCCCCCATTGAGCATGTTTGGGACTGGATGAAGCGTCGTCTCACGCGGTCTGCACGTCCAGCACGAACGCTGGTCCAACTGAGGCGCCAGGTGGAAATGGCATGGCAAGCCGTTCCACAGGACTACATCCAGCATCTCTACGATCGTCTCCATGGGAGAATAGCAGCCTGCATTGCTGCGAAAGGTGGATATACACTGTACTAGTGCCGACATTGTGCATGCTCTGTTGCCTGTGTCTATGTGCCTGTGGTTCGGTCAGTGTGATCGTGTGATGTATCTGACCCCAGGAATGTGTCAATAAAGTTTCCCCTTCCTGGGACAATGAATTCACGGTGTTCTTATTTCAATTTCCAGGAGTGTATATTCTCCTTCACTGTTTAAAACAGTCTGCCAACGTCGGGGTAATTTTTCGATTCCGCGACTGTGGAAATGACGTAGTTTCAGTGCATTTTCATCCGGAAAGGAAGTTCGTTGAAGGTTGTTCGATAGAAAGCGGAAAAAGTAAAAATCAGCTGAATGAGGTTGGGGAATGACTTCACAACCCAGATGCTGTATAGCATTTTTTGTCGTTCTAGCAGAATGCGCGTTATTGTGGAGTTGCATCACTTCACGCAGTCTGCCTGGGCGTTGTTTTTGAATTGCAAGACGTCTCAGTTGTTTACAATAAATGTCAACTATGATGGCTACAGCTCGGGCAAGCAATTCGTAGCGTACCACACCGTCGCTTTCTACCAGATGCATAACATTATCTTCTTTGTATGGGAAGTCGCTGCTTTGTTTGGGCTCAACCATTCTTTGATTCTCCTGATGTTAGCATAAAGACATCATTTCTCCTCAAGAACGACGATACAGCGTAGGAATGGACGGTGTTGTTCGCAAGTTAACTGATCACGAGCAAGCGTAGATGTACAATACATATGACCGCCAGCTGATTTTTATGCTTTTGGCTAACAGCGTGCGGTGCCCATACATCGACTCTTCAAACTTCACCATCGCATGACAATGTCGCTCGTTGGTGGAATGACCACAGTTCTTCACATTTTCCAGCTCTCGAGTACACTGACGTGGGTCATTGTGGATTAATGCGTATGAACGATCTTACTGAACGTGGAGAGTCATAATGTCAAAACGATCGTCCTCAAAAAGAAAAAAAAGAAAACAATTTCTTGCCGTGCCCTGTCCAATGGAATTCTCCTCATACAAGGCGCAGATGTTTCTGGCTGCCTCCACTGGTGTCACCCCTCTATTAAACTCAAACAGAAGAATATGTCGAAAATGTTCTGATTTCTCCACTTGGCACTCAATTTTCTAGCGTCCACAGCTCAACTCGCTGTCTCCAAACAACAAAACGACAATACGTAAACTCATATAGCAACAGGGAACTACAAATAAAAATGACATGTTGACAGCAACAAGAATATCAATATGCAGAACAAAAACGCCTCGGACTTACGCAGCAATGTAATATAACCATCGTTGTAATTGTTTTCTATATTCGTCTTGCAAAATAAGAAAGGCACGAATCGCCTCCTATTTGCTGTTTGTCTTCTTCAGCTTTTCAGATTGTAAGCATCTTTCTTGTTATTTGTTCGTAGTAGATTCGAAATAACAATTAGAAATTCTGAAATGATGCTACTACCTTTTACTAATGACGTATAGAATTTAAATATATTTCAGTGTTATTTACGTTGAAAGACCCGTTTGAAGACGTGTCGATTTGCACACCATTCTTTGAGGAGTGAGGGGGGGGGGGGGGGGGGGGGAGGGGACGTTCGTGAAAAATACGCGCTACTTAAAAGATACAGAAAATCCTTAGTTTTGAAAATATGGCAATGAAATTATATGCCATGATTTACAATAAATTAACGGACGCACTTAAGTTCGTTGGATTATATATATTTAAATTTTTTATAGAAATCAAATACTTTATTTTCAAAAATAACATATGTACCATTTTCTCAGAAACTTTTCAAGAGATTTCTACAAATTTTTCTCTGTTTAATCTCTCTACAGATAGTAAGCTTCTCTCACGAGGTTTTTTGAATATGTCGAATAGGAGCATTTTAAAAGTATAATACAAAATTCAAGCACTTTGCCCAAATTTCAGCATACGCTCAGAAATCCAAAATATACTTTGTAAACAACATTTAATAAGTTTATAGAAAGAAGAGTACAAAATCTCATAATTACAGCCTTCTAGAATCCGAGAAAAAGGTGCATAAGCTTTAAAAAACATAATTTTCAGGAAGTGCAATTTTTCTTAGGCCACTTCTTCAGAAGACCCCAGATATGTACTCAGGGTTCTCTTCCGCTTCAAGGCTCCTCTTTTTGTTTTCTGCTTTCTTTCCTTTACCAGGTCTTCAACTGATTTTTCAGCTACAGAGAGGCGCTGTAAATCTATTTTTCTCAAATGCTTGAGCGGGATTTCTTATCTTAAAGCCCACTCTCTAATACCTTCACCCTCCCTACGTCCCCATCATTAAATACAAGAACTTCCATCATAATTTGCCATTCTGGCAACTGTAGCAGATGAAAACGTAGTTTTAGAGCATCGTTTCCGTATAAGTGAATTTAGAGTCTCATTTGGATTTTGGATTTTCAAAAATGGTTCAAATGGCTCTGAGCACTATGGGACTTAACTACTGTGGTCATCAGTCCCCTAGAACTTAGAACTACTTAAACCTAAGGACATCACACACATCCATGCCCGAGGCAGGATTCGAACCTGCGACCGTAGCAGTCGCGCGGTTCCGGACTGCGCGCCTAGAACCGCTAGACCACCGCGGCCGGCGATTTTGGATTTTGACATATAAATACTTTTTTAGACGTGCAAGATCCGCCAGAAACCTATAAACAGCTTGACAACATCCAGGATACAAATTGGCAGCCGCTACTCTGAATTTAGCGACTGTTATCCCTCTGAGCCTGTAGATATTTACACCCGCTAATATGGCACTGATGATGAATGGGACGTTCATCTGTTGACGCTACTTGTAAATATGTAGTCCTTATTGCACTTTTCTTCTCAATTACCCTGGATAGATTATTGAATGACGAAAAACTGGAACACTTACGTAAATCTCCGTCAGTTGCACGCAGCAAATCAATAACTGCTTCTTCATAAAGAATGGAGCTGGTTTGTTATTGTTTATAAGATACGAAATAGAGCCACAGATGATCTATGAAACCAAAGAGTATATATTACCGACTTCTAGACACATTCCGTACAAGTTTGCTTGAAAGTAATCCATGGAATCGTTGTTCACCGAGCTAGTATTTGAAGTTGTCTCTCAAAAAGTGCGAGTGGCAGAAAGGTCACGTCACACTTTCGATTATTTTTCAGGCACTTCGGATGTGATTTTATCATTGAAACTGGAAACTTATTAACCATTAAGTCTAGTAATAAATAAAAAATAAATTGAAATTGACATTTTCGGTCAATTTCGTGAACGTCACCCCTTAGTGAAGTCCAATTCACGTTATATAATATGATGTAAATTATTTGGTTGTATTATATTCCATACAAACACGCTCCGCCGTCACCAAACTTATCTGCTCGCAACAAAGATTCTGAACCTGACAACTATTAACCCAGGTAACCAAATTAATTTAAATTAGCCATTCTCATAGGGTATTCAACACTGATATTATTACTTTTAATTAAGTTTTTTATATTCTATTCCGGGAGCATATCTCTTCTAAGTGCACAAGTGAACACAGTCACAGGTTAATCAGTGGAGCGAAAACCGACCTTTGAGACGGAACTTTCACAACAGGAAATGGTGTAGGAACCTGCATTCTCCGCCAAGTCAGAGCCATTACAATTTGCTGCACAAACAAGTGCTCTCTGTCTCTCCTTCCTTCTCTCCATCTCTCTCTCTGGTCTATGTACGTGCAAATTACCAGCCGAATGCGTTAGGAGGGCATGACAGAAAATCGTCCACTCTCTGCCCCTTTGGCTAGTCTCCAAAATTTCACACAGTGGGGATACGAATTGTCGATAGTCTCTCGTGTTATTGGAGGATCAATAATTGTTACTAGTACGTGATTGGCAGAAAATTTGCTTACTCGGTTGCTTACGCAGAGCCTGTGTGAATTCAGAAGGGAAGTACTAAAGAGTGTTCTCGTATCAGGCTCTGGATAGAGCAGATGCAGTTGACTCTAGTACGGAGCTCTGAAGCAAACAGAAGCAAGACCCTGATGTTAGGAGCATTCCGAACATTGTCGTTGGACTTAGAGGAAATCAGCTCCTGATGTGTGATAGTGCTCATTTAAGAGGTGGCACTGACTTTTTGGTGGCAAGCTCTGCTCTACTAGTTGTGTGTTAGGTTTGGATAGGCAGTGTTCATTCTGGGATGACAGCCTAAAATGCGAGTTTATTTCTTCAAATGAATTTCGATTGTTATTGTTGTTATGGTCTTCAGATCGACAGCTAGTCTGATGCAGCACTCCGTGCTCCTCCATCCTGTGCAAGCCTCTTCATCTCTGATTAACTGCTGCAACTTACATCCTTCTGTATCTGCTTGCTGTATTAATCTCTTGTCTCCCTCTACGATTCTTACGCCCACACTTCGCTCCACTACTAAACTGGTGTTTCCCCGACACCTCAGATTGTGTCGTATGAACCGGTCCCTTCTTCTAGTCAGGTTGTACCACAAATTTCTTTATTATCCAGTTCTGCTCAGTATCTCCTCCTTAGTTACATGATCTACCAACTTATCGTCAGCATTCTTCTGTAGCACCACCGTTCAAACGCTCCTGTTCTCATGTTGTTTAAACTGATCATCGTCCATGTTGCACTTCCATGCATGGCTACACGTCATACAAATACTTTCAGAACAGGCTTCCTAACACTTAAATCTACATTCGATGTTAACAAATTTCTTTTCTTCAGAAACACGTTTCATTGCATTGCCAGTCTGTTTTTTATATTCTCCCTGTTTCAGCCATCATCACTTACTCTGCTGCAGTAACAACAAAACTCATCTACGACACTCCTGGAAATGGAAAAAAGAACACATTGACACCGGTGTGTCAGACCCACCATACTTGCTCCGGACACTGCGAGAGGGCTGTACAAGCAATGATCACACGCACGGCACAGCGGACACGCCAGGAACCGCGGTGTTGGCCGTCGAATGGCGCTAGCTGCGCAGCATTTGTGCACCGCCGCCGTCAGTGTCAGCCAGTTTGCCGTGGCATACGGAGCTCCATCGCAGTCTTTAACACTGGTAGCATGCCGCGACAGCGTGGACGTGAACCGTATGTGCAGTTGACGGACTTTGAGCGAGGGCGTATAGTGGGCATGCGGGAGGCCGGGTGGACGTACCGCCGAATTGCTCAACACGTGGGGCGTGAGGTCTCCACAGTACATCGATGTTGTCGCCAGTGGTCGGCGGAAGGTGCACGTGCCCGTCGACCTGGGACCGGACCGCAGCGACGCACGGATGCACGCCAAGACCGTAGGATCCTACGCAGTGCCGTAGGGGACCGCACCGCCACTTCCCAGCAAACTAGGGACACTGTTGCTCCTGGGGTATCGGCGAGGACCATTCGCAACCGTCTCCATGAAGCTGGGCTACGGTCCCGCACACCGTTAGGCAGTCTTCCGCTCACGCCCCAACATCGTGCAGCCCGCCTCCAGTGGTGTCGCGATAGGCGTGAATGGAGGGACGAATGGAGACGTGTCGTCTTCAGCGATGAGAGTCGCTTCTGCCTTGGTGCCAATAATGGTCGTATGCGTGTTTGGCGCCGTGCAGGTGAGCGCCACAATCAGGACTGCATACGACCGAGGCACACAGGGCCAACACCCGGCATCATGGTGTGGGGAGCGATCTCCTACACTGGCCGTACACCACTGGTGATCGTCGAGGGGACACTGAATAGTGCACGGTACATCCAAACCGTCATCGAACCCATCGTTCTACCATTCCTAGACCGGCAATGGAACTTGCTGTTCCAACAGGACAATGCACGTCCGCATGTATCCCGTGCCACCCAACGTGCTCTAGAAGGTGTAAGTCAACTACCCTGGCCAGCAAGATCTCCGGATCTGTCCCCCATTGAGCATGTTTGGGACTGGATGAAGCGTCGTCTCACGCGGTCTGCACGTCCAGCACGAACGCTGGTCCAACTGAGGCGCCAGGTGGAAATGGCATGGCAAGCCGTTCCACAGGACTACATCCAGCATTTCTACGATCGTCTCCATGGGAGAATAGCAGCCTGCATTGCTGCGAAAGGTGGATATACACTGTACTAGAGCCGACATTGTGCATGCTCTGTTGCCTGTGTCTACGTGCCTGTGGTTCTGTCAGTGTGATCATGTGATGTATCTGACCCCAGGAATGTGTCAATAAAGTTTCCCCTTCCTGGGACAATGAATTCACGGTGTTCTTATTTCAATTTCCAGGAGTGTACTTTAAGTTTCTTGTTCCCTAACCTAACTCCCTTAGCATCACCTGAATTAAATCAGGTTTTTATCATTGTTTTGCTTTTGTCGATGTTCGTCTTATACCCTCCTTTCAAGACACTGTCCATTGAGTTCAACTGATCTTCAAAGTCCTTTGCTGACAGAATTACAATGTCATCGGTAGATCTCAAAGTTTGTATCTCTTCTCCCTTCACTTTAATAATCTCTACCCCAAATTTTTGTTTCCTCTACTGCTTTCACATTGCACAGTCTGGATAACACTGGCGATAGGCTACAACCCTGTCTCACTCCCTTCTCAACCACTGCTTCCCTTTGCCCGCATCTCGTGGTCGTGCGGTAGCGTTCTCGCTTCCCACGCCCGGGTTCCCGGGTTCGATTCCCGGCGGGGTCAGGGATTTTCTCTGCCTCGTGATGGCTGGGTGTTGTGTGCTGTCCTTAGGTTAGTTAGGTTTAAGTAGTTCTAAGTTCTAGGGGACTGATGACCGTAGCTGTTAAGTCCCATAGTGCTCAGAGCCATTTTTGAACTGCTTCCCTTTCGTGCCCCTCGACTCTTATATGTGCCGTCTGGGTGCTATACAAGTTGTGAATAGGTTTTCTTTCCCTTAATTTACCCATCCTACCTCCAGAATTTCGAAGATAGTAGTCCAGTCAACATCACCAAAAGCTTTCTCTAAGTCTACAAATGCTATAAACTTAGGTTCGTCTTTTCGTAACCTATACTCAAAGAGAAGTCCTGGGGTCAGCGTCGCCTCGCACGTTCCTATATTTCTCCATAATCCAAACTGACCTTCCCTAAAGTCGACTTCTACCAGTTTTTTCATTCTTCTACAAAAATTCGTGTGAGTATTTTGCAACCATGATTTATTAAACATAGTTCGGTAATATTTATGCTTCTCAAGATCTGTTTGCTTTGGAATTGGAATTGTTACAATCTTCTTGAAGTCTGAGGGTATTTTGTCTGTCTCATACTTTTTTTTTTTTTTTTTTTTTTTTTTTGTCATCAATCTTCTGATTGGTTTGATGCCGCCCGCCACGAAATCCTATTCTGTGCTAACCTCTTCATCTCAGAGTGTAGCACTTGCAACCTACGTCCTCAATTATTTGCTGGATTTATTCCAATCCCTGTCTTCCTCTACAGTTTTTGCCCTCCACAGCACTATTTTGTACCGAGAAAGTCATTTGCTGGATGTATTCCAATCCCTGTCTTCCTCTACAGTTTTTGCCCTCTACAGCTCTATATAGTACCATGAAAGTCATTCCCTCATGTTTTAATAGATGTCCTATCATCCTGTCCCTTATCAATGTTTTCCACATGTTCCTTTCCTCTCCGACTCTACGTAGAAACTCCACATTCCTTACCTTATCAGTCCACCTAATTTTCAACGTTCGTCCGTGGCACCTCATCTCGAATGCTTCGATTCTCTTTTGTTCCGTTTTTCCCATAGTCCATGTTTCAATACCAAACAATGCTGTACTCCAGACGTACATTCTCAGTAATTTCTTCCTCACATTAGGGCCGATATTTGATATAAGTAGACTTCTCTTGGCCAGGAATACCATTTTTGCCATTGCTGGTCTGCTTTTGATGTCCTCCTTGCTCCGTCCGTCATTGGTTATTTTACTGCCTAGGTAGCAGAATTCCTTAACTTCATCTACTTCGTGACCCTCAATCCTGATGTTACGTTTCTCGCTGTTGTCATTTCTACTACTTCTCATTACCTTCGTCTTTCTTCGATTTACTCTCAATCCATACTTTGTAGTCATTATACTGTTCATTCGGTTCAGCAATCATATAAATCTCCTTCACTTTCACACAGGATAGCAATGTCATCAGCGAATCGTATCACTGATATCCTTTCACCTTCAATTTTAATTCCACACCTGAAACTTTCTTTTATTTCCATCATTGCTTCCTTGAAGTACAGATTGAACAGTAGGGGCGAAAGGCTACGTCCTTGTCTTACATCCTTTTTAATACGAGCACTTCGTTCTTGGTATTCCACTCTTATTATTCCCTCTTGGCTGTTGTACGTATTGCATATGACGCGTCTCTCCCTATAGCTTACCCCTACTTTTTTCAGAATTTCGAACATCTTACACCATTTTACATCGTCCATCGTTTTTTCCAGGTCGACAAATCCTATGAACGTGTCTTGATTCTTCTTTAGTCTTGCTTCCATTATAAACCTCAACGTCAGAATTGCCTCTCTCGTGCCTTTACGTTTCCTAAAGCCAGACAGATCGTCATCTAGCGCATCCTCAATTTTCTGTTCCATTCTTCTGTATATTATTCTTGTAAGCAACTTGGATGCATGAGCTGTTAAGCTGATTGTGCGATAATTCTCGCACTTGTCAGCTATTGCCGTCTTCGGAATTGTGTGGATGATGCTTTTCCGAAAGTCAGATGGTATGTCGCCAGACTCATACGTTTTACACACCAAAGTGAATAGTCGTTTTGTTGCCACTTCCCCCAATGATTTTAGAAATACTGATAACATGTTATCTATTCCTTCTGCCTTATTTGATCTTAAGTTCTCCAAAGCTCTTTTAAATTCTGATTCTAATACTGGATTCCTTGTCTCTTCTAAATCAACTCCTGTTTCTTCTTTTATCACATCAGACAAATCTTCACCCTCATAGACGCTTCCAATGTATTCTTTCCACCTATCCGCTCTCTCCTTTGCATATAATAGTGGAACTCCCGTTGCACTCTTAATGTTATCACCCCCGCTTTTAATGTCACCGAACGTTCTTTTGAATTTCCTGTATGCTGAGTCTGCCCTTCCGACAATCATTTCTTTTTCGATGTCTTCGCATTTTTCCTGTAGCCATATCATCTTAGCTTCCCTGCACTTCCTATTTATTTCATTCCTCAGCGACTTCTATTTCTGTATTCCTGAACTTCCCAGAACATTTTTGTACTTCCTCCTTTCATCTATCAATTGAAGTATTTTTTTTTTTTTTTTTACCAATGGTTTTTTCGCAGTTACCTTCTTTGTACCTATGTTTTCCTTCCCAACGTTTGTGATGGCCCTTTTTAGAGATGTCCATTCCTGTTCAACTGTACTGCCTACTGAGCTATTCCTTATTTCTCTATCTAATAGCCTTAGAGAACTTCAAGCGTATCTCGTCATTCCTTAGTACTTCTGTATCATACTTCTTTGCGTACTGATTCTTCATGACTAATGTATTAAACTTCAGCCTACTCTTCCGCACTACTATAATGTGATCTGAGTCTATATTTGCTCCTGGGTACACCTTACAATCCAGTATCTGATTTCGGAATCTCTGTCTTAACATGATCTAATCTAACGGAAAACTTCCCGTATCACCTGGCCTTCTCCAAGTATACCTCCTCCTCTTGTGATTCTTTAACAGAGTATTAGCTATTACTAGCTGAAACTTGTTACAGAACTCAATTTGTCATTCTCTCCTCTCATTCCTTGTCCCAAGCCCATATTCTTCTGTAACCTTTTCTTCTACTTCTTCCCCTACAACTACATTCCAGTCCCCCATGAGTATTAGATTTTCATCCCCCTTTACATACTGTATTACCCTTTCAATATCCTCATACACTTTCTCTTTCTCTTCATCTTCACCTAGCTACTTTGGCATGTGTACCTGAAGTATCGTTGTCGATGTTGGTTTGCTGTCGATTCTCCTAATAACAACCCTGTCACTGAACTGTTCACAGTAACACTCTCTCTGCCCTACCTTCCTATTGATAACGAATCCTACTCCCATTATACCATTTTCTGCTACTGTTGATATTACCCTATACTCATCTGACCAGAAATCCTTGTCTTCTTTCCACTTCACTTCACTGACCCCTACTATATTTAGATTGAGCCTTTGTATTTCCCGTTTCAGATTTTCTAGTTTCCCTATCACGTTCAAGCTTCGACTCGTAGGACGTTATCCTTTCGTTCATTATTCAATCTTTTCCTCATGGTAACCTCCCCCTTGGCAGTACCCTCCCAGAGATCCGAATGGGGGACTATTCCGGAATCTTTTACCAATGAAGAGATCAAAAAATCAAATGGCTCTGAGCACTGTCGCGCGGTTCCAGACTCTAGCGCCTAGAACCGCTCGGCCATCCCAGCCGGCAATGGAGAGATCATCATGACACCTCTTCAATTACAGGCCACATGTCCTGTGGATACACGTTACGTGTCTTTAATGCGGTGGTTTCCATTGCCTTCTGCATCCTCATGCCGTTGATCATTGCTGATTCTTCCGTCTTAAGGGCACTTTCCCTCCCCTAGGACAAGAAAGTGGCCTGAACCTCTGTCTGCTGCTCAGTTGTCTTTGACAATGAGGGTGACTTCTTAAGCCGGAAGTCTTCGGCCGACAATGCTAATTATTAATCAAAAATTAAGTAGCAGCCGGGTTCGAACCCAGGACCGAAAACGTTTAGGTTATGCATCAAAGACGCTACCCCCAGACCACAGGTGCAAAGCCTGATACAGTTTCCGCTCCAAATGGAGGGATTCTGTATGGTGGGCTCTTTCAAGGCTGCCTGTAGTTCCGAAGAGCATCTGCTCCCTAAGTCTTGTATCGACTTAGATCTTTCACAGCTCTATCAAATTCATTTCGCAGTATCATACCTCCCATCTGATCATCTACGCCCTCTTACATTTCTATACCATTGTCTTCAAGTTTATCTCCCTTGCATAAACCCTATATATACCCCTTTTATCTTTTCCAGCTGAACTCTTGACATTCAAGCAGCTGTTTCTCTATTCTGCAAAGGCATCTTTTCCCTAGTGAAATATGCTTCTACATCCTTACCTTTTCCCTCTAGCCATTCCTGCTTGGCCATTTTGCTCTTCCTGTTAGTCACATGTTGTAGACCTTTGTATTCCCTTTCGCCTGCTCCATTTGTTGCGTTTTTATATTTTCTCCTTTCATCAATTAAATTCAGTATCTCCCGTGCTATCGAGCGATTTCTGTTAGACCTTGTGTTTTTAATTAAATTTCGGTAATCTAACTAAATTCCTCATCTTAAATCCATTGAAGGATTTGGGATTACTAACTCTCATCCAGATGCTTATTTTCCAAGAACTGCTCGCATAAATTCTGAACGGGTGGCTTTGGTTCCCTTTGGATGCGTGATTAACATCCATACAGCCATAATATGACGATCCATGTAATTGTTTTTGGTTCTGTCGGAAAGTATGAGCCTTGTGCCACCACTTATTGTAGATGAAACACTTAATTCCGTCTGTGCCAACTATTTGTGAATAGATTGAACTTCGTATTTTAACTGTTCGAGTATTGTATATTCTGACGTGGAAATTTGGGACCAGCCCAGCATTTGCCTGAATGAGTGTGGGTAACCACCTAAAAGCTACACTCCAGCTGGTGGTGCACCAGCCATGCTCATTAATCCACCATGTAGATTCGATCCAGACGTGGATTTTCTTCCTGCTTAAGAAGTTATCCCGTTGCACACTGGTTAGCACACTGGACTCGCATTCAGGAGGACGATGGTTCAATCCTATGTCCGGCCATCCTGATTTATGTTTTCCGTTATTTCCCTAAATCGCTCCAGGCAGATGCCAGGCTGGTTCCTTAGAAAGGGCATGGCCGATTTCCTTCCCTATCCTTCCCTAATCCAATGAGACCGATAACCTCGCTGTTTCATCTCCTCCCCTAAGCAGCCCTACCCAACGTTGCACATTATGCTTTCTCTGAGCAGGTAATCTGATTATTATGAATCAATTGAAATTACCGCAACAAGTCATAACGCAGTTTATTTACTCTGTGTATTTTGAATAGTTAAACCTTCATCATTAAGTGCATTTATGATAATTTTTAAGACTTTTATGCATTGCATGAACAAGTTTTGGATAAACTGCGGTTGTCTGATGACACATAACGCTACAGGTTACCCAAAAGTCATTCTAACCCTCTGCAAGCATCTTTGCATTTTGTAACAATTTCTTTACAATGTAACTTTGCTGTAGACAGCTGTGTTTCTTGTGAGCAGCCTCAGACAACTACAGCACATAAATCTGCCAGATCATTAATGGACTAATGTTTGTGACACTACAATCTTAATTAGCTTTCTTGTCGATCTGTGCGGTAGTGTTAGAGACGGGTGAGGAAAAGTTGTTAGCACCAGATATCTAGATTCTCTGCAGAACCTGCATGCTGCGCAGGTAGTATCAGAATGCATTTCAGGCAGTGCCTGGTGGATGTGCTCACCTGAGCAGTGAGAGGGTAACAGCTTATGGTCAGAGGGAGGAGGAGGTGGAGGAGGAGCATGGGATATGTGCAGTGTATATATGACATATGGGTACATGGGTGCAGCTGCAATTAAAAAAAAAAGACTTCCTAATCCAGGACTTCAAGGCCCAAGGGATGTCTTCCAGCCGCCATGCCATCCTTTGCTTTGGGGGGATCATGTGGATGTGATATGGAGGGGCATGTGATCAACACACTGGTCTGCTGGCCGTTTTGTGGACTTCCCAGACCACGTTCTTTGCATGGCAGTCATCTATGCTGACCACTCAGCTACAGAGTCCGATTACAGCTAATACTCTCAACAAAAGGTTTACAATTCTTTGAGAAGCCTCGCACACACACACACACACACACATGCCTGCCTAAAAAGCAAAAAAAAATATTTATACAAAAATAAATTTTAATTTTGCACGTTTTTAAATTTGACTAAAAGGTATTAAATGATTTCTTCTAGTCCCATGTCTATACCAAATCAGGGAGTGCTGAGAATCTGTCCTTGTGAATTTTTTATAGCTATGGGAAATTTTACAGCAAATAACGTTGAGCGCATGCAGTGGATAATATTTTATACCTTTTAGCCCAATTTAAATACGTGTTATATTAAAAATATATTTTTATTAAAATAATTACTTGCTTCTGATGATGTCTTCCCGTTAATAACGACGAACAAGGCTTTATTTCCTCCTAAGTTTTCATTTCAATCGTATGGATAGTCCATTACCATGTTTTTCATTTGTCACGCGACGGTGCGGAATTTTCGGTAGGCTTTGTGGAAGTCGAGAAAAACAGGAACAACCTGAAATCCACGATCTACTGCCTTATGGGTCTCATTAAACTAATAGTGCAAGTTGTGTTTTACGTGGTAGGTGCTTGAGACAAGGGTGTTCATTTCTGCAAAGGAGTTGTTTATCTAGGGGAAAAAACATCATCTGAGGAGCCTTCTTCAGAAATTGGATCGTGTAACGTATCAAAGAAGAGAATTTCTGCTTTAAATATCAGTGCCTTGTCACATGGCGAAGAGCTTCGGCCCAAATTTTCGGACACATGTTATTCATGAGTCCCTGGAGTATTCAAGTAGTACAAGGTGTACAAACTGATCCATCAAATGCCTACATACGGGGTGATCCACGAAGATATGCAAGTATTTTTATATGTTGTTCTACAAGTAAAACTAAAGAAAAAAAGTTCATATAAACACAGGTCCTCAAATGTTTGGTTACGGAGTTACAGCTAATAAAAGATTTTGTTTGAAATTTAGCAACTTCGCTAATATGAAGCCATCGCAAAACTGTACGAGGTTAAAATAAAGCACGATTTCCATTCATTCTGTTGTTATTGGTCTGGTGAATCTAATAAAACATGCCCAGATGTGTGTCTGCAGTAGTTTTCCAGAACAAAGATTGTTATACAAATAAATTTGTTTACTTTCCATTAAGAATGTAAAAACGTTTATGTCATTGTTGGCAACCGTTAGTGTGTTGTTTCAGTCGTTCCCTAACCTTGAAACGAGCTGTTTTTCTGTATTGTTCAGTGAAAGAACATAATCACAACAGTGTATTTAAGTGAAACCACATAGTAACTGTTGTAGTTTGTAGATTATTTATGAAATAGTGACACATTCATACAGTTTCAGTTAACATTATTACTATCATTTTTCCAAAATTAAGTTCTCTACAACTACTGTTGAAAACTTTGTGCAGTTGTCTGGAATTTAAAAAAACAAATTGGGCCAAGTAGTTAATAAATTAAAAATTTTACGATATTACATCTTCGCTTCTCTGCATGTTCTCGAAAACTACTACAGATGCACGTCTGGGACATGTTTTATTAGATTCTACTCACCAATAACAACAAAATAAACGGAAATCGTGCTTTACTTTAACCTCTTACAGTTTTGCGGTGGCTTCATATTAGCGAAGTTTTAAATTTCAGGCAAAATCTTTCATTACCCGTAACTAAACATTTGCGGACCTATGTGTATGTGAACTTTTTTTTTTAGTTTTACTTGTAGACCAATATATTAAAATATTTGCGTATCTTCGTGAATCACTCTGTATAGCGAGAAGGTCAGGTGTCGCCCAGTGCACTCATGTACTAAAGCCTTATCAGGAATATTTTTAAAATGCCGCGATCACCTTCTTCCACAAAAGAAGTCAGCTCAGCTCTTCGCTATGTTAATGGAACACCTGCCTGCTATCATTATTAAAGCTTCTTAACCAGTGGCGAGACTGCTCTGGTGTTCGGCACTCATTTCTGGCGACTGCCCGACAGCAACATCGCTGTTTGTCATCTGTAAAATGCTCTGACACTGCGTCGCTGCTACCTTCCCCTGCAGTGCAGAAAGTGAAACATGGAAAAGCAAGCCACACAACCCGTTGGTCGCAGTAGGGGGCAGGCTTTCATGAAACACTGACGTGAGCTCTCCGCGTGCCGCTGCTAGCAGTGGAGAGCGCTCCGTCTGCCTAGAGCAGGGCTGCGGGTGGGGGAAGCTGTTGGCTTGTCAGACGCAGCTGGCAGCTGGCAGCTGGTCCTACCCGGCGCGTGCCACCCAGGTGCGCCGCGCTGTGACGTCAGCGGCAGCTGCGAGGGCGCCCCCCAGCTGGTCCTGTCACTGGCTTCAGCAAAAAAGAGGGAAGGCGCAGCGCCTGCTAATGACGCGCGTGTGAGTGTATCAAACTACAGCCAGCCGAGCGTAGCGGAAGCCTAGCCGTGACGGATCGGCCCGTGACAGCACATTAAAATGGTCGCGTCGGGACGGTAGGCGTCGTATAACCTTATCAGACGTGGTCTATTAATTTAATGGGTTATAGCAGATGAGTGTAACGTTCAAAAAATTGCAGCAGCTAATGAAACTTCCTGAGAAGTTAAAATTATGTTCCGGCGTGGGATTCGAACCCAGATAATCAACAAGTACGGACATAAAAGAAGTAACAATAGATTTAAACTGCAGATTCAAGCCATGCCGTTGTGGGTTAGTTCCCAACATCATTGCCTGCAAAGGGCATAATTACATACAACGAGGTGACAAAAGTCTCGGGACAGCGGTATGCACCTATATAGATGGAGGCAGTATCGCATACACGGGGTATATAAGGGCAGTGCATTGGTGGAGCTGTCATTTGTACTCAGGTGATTCGCGTGAAAAGGTTTCCGACGTGATTATGGCCTCACGACAAGAATTAACAGACTTTGAACACGGAATGGTTGTTGGAGCTAGACGCTTGAGATTTCCCATTTCGGAAATCGTTAGGGAATTAAATATTCCGAAATCCGCAGTGTCAAGATTGTGCATAGAATACCAAATTTCAGCCAGTACCTCTCACCACGGACTACGCAGTGGCCGATGGCCTTTACGTAACGTCCTAGAGAGAGACGAATCCCGATTTCAGTTGGTGAGAGCTGATGGTAGGGTTCGAGTGTGGCGCAGACCCCACGAAGCCGTGGAGCCAAGTTGTTAACAAGGCACTGTGTGAGCTGATGGTAACTCCACAATGGTGTGGGCTGATTTCACACGGAATGAATTGGATCCTCTGATTCGGTTGAACCGATCACTGACTGGAAATGGTTATGTTCGGCTATTTGGAGACCATTTGCAGCCGTTCATGGACCTTATGTTCCCAAACAACGATGGGTTTTTTATGGATGAGAATGTGCCATGTCACCAGGCCACAATTGTTCGCAACTGGATTGAAGAACCTTCTGGACAATTCGAGCGAATGATTTGGACACCCACATCGACCGACATGAATCTCAACGAACATTTATGGGACATAATCGAGAGGTCAGTTCGTGCTCAAAATCAAGCTTCGGCAACACTTACGAATTATGGGAGGCTTTAGAGGCAGCGTGGCTCGATATTTGTACAGGGGAATTCCAGCAACGTGTTGAGTCCATGCCAAGTCGAGTTGCTTCCGGGCCGGGCAAAATGTGGTTCGACACAGTATTGGGAGGTATCCCATGACTTTTGTCGCTTCAGTGTAATGTTGTTGTACTTCTTTTTATATACGAACCATAATTTATTAAATTAATTCTTTTGGGTCTTTTTGACGTGGAAGAGCTAGGCCCTTTCTGAGTTCCGCTTTCGCCGTCAAAACGAAATTCGCGATCATTTTGAAAAATTAGTCAAACCTGAACATATAAATCGGTGAGGAGTTATCTTCGAGCCTTATTTGTATAAAAACACACGTTTTTGAAATTTGGAAATTTGTAGTAAGGTTCTATCGGACCAAATTGCTGAGGTCATCGGTCCCTAGGGTTACACACTAATTGATGTAACTTAAACTAACTTACGCTAAGGACAACACACACACCCATGTCCGAGGGAGGACTCGAACCTCCGACGGGGCGATCCGCACGAACCGTGACAAGGCGCCTCAACCCGCGCGGCTACACCGCGCGGCGTGTTTTTGACTGTCAATCGCTATTTTTAATATCTCAAACTAGCTGATATGGCCCCCAATATCGGCGACCTTAAAAATTATTTCTCGTAGTTACAGAGTAATAACTCTTAAAGGAACACTATCACTGTCAAATGATAAGTGTATTTTTTTTTTGTAATTTGAAAATCTTGCTGCCCGCGTCTGGCAGGAGCATTTTCGTGTTGAGTGATCCATGCTGTAGTAGCAGAATGCCCGTCGCTTGTTTCCGTCGTTGATGCGTAAGTAATTGCAGTAATATTGGTACTGATGTATCTACGTAACTACACGTAGATAAAGCCCAAAAACACAGTCGTGAATACGTGTAAATTATATTTGGCTGTGTGGTCACTGACGAGGTCTTTCTCCTTGCCGTATTCACAGTAGGTGGATAGCTATCTTCCGAATCGGTGCAGATGTTTTTTGTAGCGCCCGTGACTAGATTCAGACGGGTCGTATTTAAAGAGGGAGCAGAAGAATTAATTATGCATTATCAACAGAAATAACTACAATGGTGTCCTGCAGCGATCTCATAGTGCATCGCAGACGAAAATTGGTACGTCAGTTATATGTACTATAATTATATTTAAAGTATTCTTCGTTTACATGCCCGGATTTATCGATAATTCTGTGCTATGTTTTTCTTACTTTTATTAGTTTTTGGACTATGCTGCTCCGTCTGTTGTACGGTACTGTGATCACCGTGGCTACATTGCTAACGTTAAAACAAGGTCACGTAAATACGTATCTTCAAACGTATAATGATAATGTCAGTTTTACAACAGCTTTTTCGATTGGTGAGCTGTGTTATTAAATACAGAATTTTACATGTTGTTGGAACGTGAGATACTGACCATGCATTCGTTGTCCAATACAGATTACAATTACTGGTTATGACCATCTTAATTTTAGAGTGATGAGCACACGTGAAGTGCAAGAATGCAATATTTAATTGTAATATATTTGTTTGACTATTAGTTTACTCACCGTTTTCTGTCTGTTATTACTTTACTTGTTTCTGTCCTTCCATTGTAAGCGAGCGGTGATGAAACATTATCTCGCTTTCAGTTCGAATGATAAATAATTGTTATTTCATGCACCCATAATTTGATACCTTTACAGTATCACCGCATATATACGTTTAAGTATGTGCAAAAGTCATGGAACTTATGTAATAATGTCATTTTTTGTAAGTGAAGGGAGACAGAGAAAAACTATAAAAAAATCATGTGACTATGAAATGTATAAACACAGTATTTTATGCGCACAGTGTGGTTTATGCGAACAGTTACGAAAACTAATAAACTAAAAAACAAAGACAATAATGAATTATTTGAAAAATAAACGTTAACATTGTACTAATAATGGTTCATCTGTGGTCTTCAACCGTTTTATGTATTTAAAGGTTCTCTCTCTCTCTCTCTCTCTCTCTCTCTCTCTCTCTCTCTCTCTCTCTTTCTCTCTCTCTCTTTCTCTCTCTCTCTCTCTCTCTCTCTGATTGTCTTTTCGAAGCATTATTACATGTACTGTCTATCCATGTCTGCAATGTAATGTAATTTACTGTGATGATGTCAAATAGATAATAAGCTGAAGTATCAGCTGGCTTTTTTTACATAAGTGTTAAATAATACTAGTTTTCAGAATTATAGCAATGTCTGCAGCGGAGCAAAAACAGCATCGTTGGAGTGCCGCAATCCGCCGCTATAAAGCTGCACATTTAAAATTTACATTATTGCTTTACAGGCGCGTTAGTATCAGCGCATATTGTTTACTAGTTTTAATAAATCTGGAGACCTGGATCAGGCAGTTTTATTGACGGATTTGCGAGTCATGTTAAGGTATTATGTAGATTTGGCCCTGGCACGTACTACGTTTAAAGGAGGATGACTTTCATTAAAAAGAGTCAACGTCATACACAGGGTAACACAGAAAAACGGGAGCATTTCTACAATCCAATAAAACTATAAATGATGAAGGAAGAAAATTGCCTTCATAGTAAAAGAAACCTTACAACTTTCCCATTCACGAAACATGAATGGCATTCATCATTTTTTAAAAATTACGTCCTTTAGATGGCGTCCGCCTGTAAGAATATATGCGTGAAATCTGCTGTTGAGAAACCTCATCGACCGCCGCAACATCTCGGCTGGGATACTGTGTATTGCATCCCGAATTCTCTGATTCAGCTCATCCACGATTCCTGGTCGAGTCGTGTAGGCTTTGCTCTTGAGGTAGATACACAAGAAAAAATCACAAACGGATAAATATGGCGATCTAGGAGGGCAGGGAATGTTACCGAATCGTGAGATCACACTGTTGCCAAACAATTTTCACACATATGCCATTGATTGGCGTGCAGTGTGTAATGTCGCCCCGTCCCAGGCTTCCTGAACGTTTGGAAAGTTGTTCAATGCAGGTGTAATGAAAGTTTCTAACATCTGCACGTAACTATGGGCACTGACAGTTTTTGTGTTTCCCTGTTCATTTGCGAAAAAATACGGCCCGATAATTCCATGTGATGAAACACTACAGGATACCGTCACTTTACTAGTGTGTAAAAGGCACTCATGAACATCATTAGGGTTTGTGTTTCCTCAATAACGGTAGTTCTGTTTATTCATATATGACATAGCTCCATTCAGTAATTCAAAACAACCATCCAAAGTTGTGGGTTCAATTAATGACTCAACAATCAGAAATTTCAGAGAAAATCTTCAGCAGTTAGACTGGGATGAGGTGTACAAGGAAGCCGGCCGTAGCTGCCGAGCGGTTCTAGGCGCTACCGTCTGGAACCGCGTGACCGCTACGGTCGCAGGTTCGAATCCTGCCTCGGGCATGGATGTGTGTGATGTCCTTAGATTAGTTAGGTTTAAGTAGTTCTAAGTCTAGGGGACTGATGACCTCAGAAGTTAAGCCCCATAGTGCTCAGAGCCATTTTTTTTGTACAAGGAACCCGATGCTAATTTAAAATATAACTTATTTCATGATACACGTGTAAGAGAATTTGAAAACTGTTTCCCCAGTAAAGTAGTTAAATCTAATTATAAGAAACCATGCAAAAAACCTGGGCTTACTAAAGGAATAAAAATATCTTGTAACCACAAAAGGGAACTGTATCTAACAACAAGAAAGAGTAATGACCAAGAAACAGCCAAATATTATAAAAACTACTGTGCTACATTAGGAAAGGTTATTAAAACGTCGAAAAGCATGTGCATCATGTCTGAGATTAATACGTCTGATAACAAAATCAAAACAATTTGGAATATTATTACGAGGGAGACAGGGCAACCAAGAGTACAGGATGACGGCATCACCATCAAAGCGAATGGAAACTTGACAAACAACAAGCCGGAAGTCGAAAACATTTCGAATAATCATTTTTTAAATGTTGTAGAGAAAATAGGATCTAAATGTTTATTAGAAGAACCAACGCAGTTAATGGAAGAGGCTTCACCCACACCATTTGATAAACTGAAAATCCACCCACCTCTCCTTCTGAAATTAGGAAGATAACAAACTCTCTTAAGAATATAAGTTCACATGGAATTGATGGCATTTCCAGCAGGATAATAAAAGCTTGTTCCAAAGAGATAAGTGGGATTCTTAGTCACATATGTAATAGCTCTCTGAAGCAGGGTATTTTCCAGATAGACTGAAGTATGCCATTCTTGAACCACTGCATAAAAAAGGAGATACGTCTGATGTCAACAACTACCGCCCAATCTCTCTTCTGACTGCCTTATCCATAATTCTTGAAAAAGTAATGTATTGTAGAGTAGCTTCACACCTTCGTGAAAGTAAAGTTTTAACAAAATGTCAGTTTGGTTTCCAGAAAGGTTTCTCTACGGAAAATGCTATATATACTTTCATTAGTGAAATATTAAATGCTCTGAGTAACCGGAAGTCACCCGTTGGGATTTTTTGTGACCTCTCAAAGGCTTTTGATTGTGTAAATCATGGAATACTTATAGATAAGCTCAAGTACTGTGGGATGAATGGGACAGCGCTTAAATGGTTTAAATCATACCTAACTGGAAGAGAGCACAAAGTTGAAATAAGCAGTTCACATAATATGCAAAAAAACTGGTGATTTCTCAAACTGGGGAACACTCAAGAACGGGGTGCCGCAAGGTTCGGTCTTGGGTCCTCTGCTGTTTTTAATATATATTAATGACTTTTCATTCTATATTCACGAAGATGCAAAGCTGGTACTTTTTGCCGATGATACAAGTAGAGCTATCACACCCAACAGACAGAAAATCATTAAGAGGTTTTCTGCAAATGGGCTCTCAAACTTTGACAAAACATAGTACATACAGCTCCAAACAGTAAATGGAATGACACCATTAATAAATATACATTTCGATCATAAATCGGTAGCTAAGGCAGAATATTCAAAATTTCTAGGTGTATGCATTGATGAGGGGTTGAACTGGATAAAAACACACTGAAGATCTGCTGAAACGTTTGAGTTCAGCTACTTATGCTATTAGGGTCATTGTAAATGTTGGCGATATACGTCTCAGTAAATTAGCTTACCACGCCTATTTTCATTCTCTGCTTTCGTATGGCATCATATTCTGGGGTAACTCATCATTGAGTGAAAGAGTGTTAATTGCACAAAATCGTGTAATCAGAATAATTGCTGGAGCTCATCCAAGATTATCCTGCAGACACTTATTTAAAGAGTTAGAGATCTTCACTGTAGCCTCACAATATATATATATATATATATATATATATATATATATATATATATATATATATATATATTTTCACTTATGAAATTTGTTATTAACAATCCGAACGAATTCAAAAGTAATAGCAGTGTACATTGCTACAACAGTAGGAGAAAGGATGATCTTCACTACTCAAGGTTAAATCTAATTTTGGCTCAGAAGGGGGTAAATTATGTTGCCACAAAAGTCTTTGGTCACTTACCTAATAACATCAAAAGTCTGACAGATAGCCATATAGCATTTAAAAGTAAATTAAAAGAATCTCTTAATGGCAACTCCTTCTACTCATTAGATGGATTTTTGGATATAGTAAGTGGGTAATTTCTCCAACCCCCACAAAAAATATATATTAAGTGTCATGTAATATTTTGTGAAATGTAATATCTTGTATAGACACCTTTTATTAACCTGACACGTTCCACATCTTTACGAAGTGTCGTATTCATGATCTATGGAACAAGTACTAATCTAATCTAATCACATAACCTGTAAGATGAAACTGTGCCTCATCTGACATGCACAGCTTGTTTAGAAATTCATCGTCATTGTTCATTTTTGTTATCATTTGTTGACAGAATCCTAATCGTAACCGGTAATCGTTGTCCTTCAATTGCTGCACCATCTGAAGCTTGTACGGATGAAATTTTAAATCGAGATTAAAAATGCTGCCTGCTTACGAATTAAACGCCGCGGCCTTCGTAAACAGACTCTCATACAGCATCAATGTTCGCTGGAGAACGCACACTTTTTGGTTGTCCTGTTGGTTTCTTCTTGAGGGCAAATCCAGTCTCTTCAAAGTTGTTAATCCAACATTTTATCGCGTGTTCCGCCGGCCGCGGTGGTCTCGCGGTTCTAGGCGCGCAGTCCGGAACCGTGCGATTGCTACGGTCGCAGGGTCGAATCCTGCCTCGGGCATGGATGTGTGTGATGTCCTTAGGTTAGTTAGGTTTAAGTAGTTCTAAGTTCTAGGGGACTGATAACCACAGCAGTTGAGTCCCATAGTGCTCAGAGCCATTTGAACCATTTATCGCGTGTTCTGACGGAACGGTATCATGGTGACCTAAATTATAAAAACGTCGAGACTCCCTCTGCGCCGCTACCGAATATCGTTGTTTTTATAAAACATTTTTATGGCTGACGCACGCTGTTGTCCATTCCACTGATCCATGATAGTGAAATGGTGGACTGTTTACTCGCTGTCACGAACCCGCAGTGCTGGCACCTGCTCACGGCTGCCACTACTCATTTCAAGCATTCCCGTTATTCTGCGTCACCTTGTATTTGACCTAGCACGTTGACAAGCTAAGTGACAGAAGCATATTTATTTCGTTAATAATTATCAAGGGGTATTGGGTTATGTTTTAATGTATTCGTAAGATATCGGTCGTATGTGGCTAGAATTTACACAGCATGGCTAGACTGTTTTTACTGTTTTAACAATTGAAGCAAGATCACGCCACATACTGACAGTTTCACTGAAACAGTAATATCTAATTAATACAATAATAATATTTCCAAGGAATATATAAAACATAGTTTAATCAAAGTGTTTTTAAATCATTGTCTATGATAGATTATAAATAGACAATTAAACACCGGTGACAAAGACAGTAAAGACAATGGCATTCAGAAGCGTCCAGGGGGTCGGTCTGCCTTCGTACACTTACTTGAGACAGGTAGTGAGTCCAACTACAATTGATCCGTCGGTAACCCAACCAAGGGGCAGCCACAGACCGACCGACGAAACGACTTGCTTGCCACCAATCGGTACATGAGAACTCAAACAAAAAATGTTACGGACGTAATTATCCACAACCAAATATGTATATGTATTAAGCTGTCAATACTATACACTGTGTTGGACAGCGACAACAGGTGACGAAAGGGCACTGCCTGAAATTACGTTAGTGGCCAGAGTAGGTAACCTGAACACTAACGGCCACAAGGCAGAAAATTCCGCTGGTGCAGTTGAATTTTAGTCATCCAATATAGTTAACTGCACCGCATGGCGGCTAAATTTCAGCAATACAAACACTCGGTGTTGCTCACAGGAAAACCTCCCCAACAGCGAACCACCGAAACGAATCACACAACGTGAATGGACGTGGCTTGGTATTTAAAACACCACTTAACTTTGACGTTCTGGTTCGGTGAGCTACGAAGCTCGTAGCGATCGGACAGTTCCAAACACACTCCGACACTGAGCAGGGACCGCCAGCGGACCCAGCCGACTGCACCACACGGAGATGTCCTCCCTGGTCCGCGCCAACCGACCGACTCCCTTCAGAATGCCGACAACATCTAAAATAGTCGTCAATGGAAATAACGCCAACTTCACACACAACCTGACAAACACTGCATGAAGACCTGAACGATACCCAACAGTAAGTAAGCACGCACGAAGACAAATCTGGAGTCGAAGCGCGCGCACACACACACACACACACACACACACACACACACACAGCTGACTCGTGAACGATCGGCGAGCCAAAACGCGTCGTCCAGTAGGAAGACCCACCGACTATCCAGCAAGACCGTGGCCCGGCTCAAGTGATGCGTGGCGGCAGTGGTCAGGCGAGCCATGTCGATGCAGACCTCTCTGCTCCACCTGACTGCACTACAGTTCGATTCTTTTATCTTGGCGGCTCGCGCATGCCCGCCCAGACGCGGGAGATTGCTGCATTGCCAGTTGCACACGACGCACGCGCCAAGAGAAGCAGCTCCATAGTATAGCATAATTCGCAAACTTACTTTCTGGGGGGAGCGCGCAGTTTATGAAGTAAAGCCACCACAGCCGTGTTAACCCTTTCGCTGCTACAGAGACATGTTCCCTGCATTCCGCGCTGTGCGCGATTTTGTCATTACTGCACTGCTCGCCTGTGCAGACATGGTGTTCCGACTGCTTTGACACACTTATCATTCGATTTCACAAAAACTGTTTTGCCCAAAAATTAGATTTTTACACATCTTCTTGACTGATACCTTCCCCCCATAAATGACTTAATTTTGTTTCGATGTTCAACGCAGTTATTGTGCAGCATTAAATGTAGTAACCCATTGCACGAAAGTTTGAAGAGTTTGCAGAGGTAAAAGTCCACAGCGTATGCTTTCCGTATGGTCGATTTTAGTTGCCACTAGAAATTTCAAAAAATTACATTTAAACGAATAAAATTCATGAAGTAAGACACTTCGATCTTGTTTTTAAATAAAGAAAATATTAACATCAAACAAGGTTTGAACTCAGAACCTTTTGCTTAGCAGCTAAACACCTTGACCATTACGCTAAAGCAGCTCGTCACTCAACAAAAATCCTGGGGTACTTTAAATATTCACTCAAAATACTGACAAACACTGTTTGTATGACTATGAATTACTCACGTTTCGTCGAAGTACAATAGGAAATAAACAATTACCGCTGTTCTTTGTTGAGAAAAAGCGGTTAGTGAGAATGGATTTCCTTGCTATCGCCTGAATTAGGAGGCTTATTGCTTGTTTGGTTTAATTAATTAATAGAATATGAAGCAACTGGTATAAAGAATGCTTTTTCCAAGCTTTCCTTTATAGAAAGTCTGCTATCAAGACACTGCTTTTGTTCAATTACTTTTTTTATGACTGAATGTTTCTAAAACTGAAGACACTCGTCCATGCTCTGCACTGCAGTCGAGCCCTGGCAACGTCGTTCTCTGTTCATTGGCTGACTGTTTTGTGACGTCAGATGCGCAGAACAAACCTAAACTCGGCCGCCGTCGAAAATGACGCGCACTTTAGCGCCGCATTGCAACTCCCCGACTGGCGGGTCCGGACTGCGCTCCAGACGCGTTCCAAGTGACTGACAGCCCGAACTCGCGACCCGAACTTCTTATGACATACAACGACCAGGAAGTAATAGCAGTCGAGCAAAGATACTACGAAAGGGATATATTGATATGCGCTGCTATCGCCGGTCACGGTCAGGCAAACAGCAACTCACTGACAGTAGTAATTTAAATTAACAAAGTGAGGTGGAAGTACGTTAAAAATAATGTGTAAAATACATGGTGGCGGCAACATGAGCCACACACGGCTCAATGAGCACATTAAAATTCTCACACAGAACACAGTACTGCCTCCAACCATTACAACTATTCCTGCTATAATAAAAACTACATCTACAAAAAAATCTAAGTATGTCTACTACTACTACTACTACTACTACTACGACCACTACTACTATAGTAACGTGAGTTCTTGTCTGTCACATTCCCCAGTCTGTAGGCAAGCCGTGCCGGTCCCTTGGGCGCTGTGGTTGCAGGGGGCGATTCTCACTTCCCGACGGAGCACCGTTGTCGCCGGTAAGGAGTGCAGCCACATGCCGGGACACGTCACACCGGTGCCAGCTCCTTGGTGGCCGCGGATGCGCTGTTGGCTGTTCTGCCATAATTGTTGACCCCACGTGCCATCTCTGAATTGCTTCTCGGTCGTTTGTCTCAACCTCTCGTAGTGCATTAGTCGTGACTTGACTGATAAAGATAGCGTGCTGCCCAAGCCTTTCTTGAAAGAGTGTCGGCAGTGTTGTCCCCAGATCTGCCGTTCTGTTCGCAACGGAGTATTGAAAGGTTCCTTCTGTTTAGTTATGCATAATTACCTTTTTTCATCTCTCTTCCTCTGTTTCCTTCTATGTATGCTAGAGCGTGCCGGAGGTGTGTGTGGCCAAGTCGCCTCATTGATACCTGTTTGCCCGCTTGATACATTGGCCGGAAGGATTGAATTTAAGGGGCCGGCCCAACGTTTAGTTAAATGATCTGATGATTATTATGTTAATATTGCGCAACGGATAACGCGGAGGAGGGCTCAAACAACCAAGTGGGAAAGTCAGTAAAGGCCACGCTCTAACATGATCTATAAGGACACCACTTTATGGGTAACATTGCTCTCCACACAGGACTGAGGTTTGTAATGATCATTAAATTCATGACATTGCTCTCGACACAGGACTGGGGTTTATAATGACCACTAAATCGATGACATCCAGTTTATAGGTCATTTATTGTCTAGATCCCAGAAATTTTACAAACTTAATATGACATTTATTTTCTATATTCCCCAAAACTTTACAAATTTAATAATTGCAGCAAAGAAAGTTAAGTCGAATATCTTCTAGTTTTGTCTCGCACTGGAGGTGCTTAAACTAACAGGGATCTCGTTTCTACTTAAGCACTGGTAAAGAGGATGGACTGCGTTGTTGGCCTTGTGGTCCGTCGCTGGGACAGTGATCGAAATTCGCTCCCTAGATTACTACTAGGACCGAATAACAAAAATTCTCTTTGGCGGAAAAACGGGGGAACAAAGCCGGCACAGGCGGCCGTGGTGGCCGTGCGGTTCTAGGCGCTGCAGTCCGGAACCGCGTGACCGCTACGGTCGCAGGTTCGAATCCTGCCTCTGGCATGGCTGTTTTTTTTTTTTTTTTTTTTTTTTTTTTTTTTTTTTTTTTTTGTCATTTTAGGGCGCACAACTTCAATGGTCATTAGCGCCCTGACTACTCTAAGAATGCACCGCGAGGCACAAGTTGACCACAACAACTAAAAGGGAAAACACGATAAAAGACAGACTGACAGGCATAGGATTAAAAAACAGCATCATCAAATGTCCTTAGCGAGGTGTGTCAAATTGATAAAACGAAGAACACGAGCAGCTGCTCGTGGGTCATCCGTTAAAATGGCATCGAAAGTATTTGGCAGGTTAAGATCGAGGCGCAGTGTGTTAAGATCTGGACAGGACATTAAAATGTGTCTAACCGTCAGCAAGTGCCCACATGGGCAGAACGGCGCCGTCAGCAGATGGCGATGGCTGAACCGGCAGTGTCCAATTCTTAACCGGGCTAAAACGACCTCCTCCCGCCGAGAAGGGCGTGAGGAGGACGTCCAAGCCACGGGAAGAGGTTTTAAGGCCCGAAGCTTGTTGTCGGTAAGTGCAGCCCAATCGGCATGCCACAGAGATAAGATGCGCCGACAAATCACCCTGCTAAAATCGGACGAAGGGACGCAACAAGAAGCTGTCCGAGGCTGGAGGACCGCAGCCTTGGCCGCGGCATCTGCAGCTTCGTTCCCAGGGATACCGACATGGCCAGGAACCCACATAAAGCTAACTGGAGAACCGACGTCCACCAGCTGCTGAAGAGAGCGTTGGATCCGGTGTACGAAAGGGTGAACCGGGTACGGATCACTGAGGCTCTGGATGGCGCTCAGGGAATCTGAGCAGATGACATAAGCAGAATGTCGGTGGCGGCAGATGTAAAGAACAGCCTGGTAGAGGGCAAAGAGCTCAGCTGTGAAGACAGAACAATGGCCATGGAGCCGGTATTTGAAACTTTGTGCCTCGACAATAAAGGAACACCCGACCCCGTCATTGGTCTTAGAGCCATCTGTATAAATGAAAGTCATGTCGATGAACTTCGAACGAAGTTCCAAAAAACGGGAGTGGTAGACCGAACCGGGGGTGACCTCTTTTGGGAGCGAGCTGAGGTCAAGGTGAACGCGGACCTGAGCCTGGAGCCAAGGTGGCGTGCGGCTCTCGCCCACTCGAAAGGTTGCAGGGAGTGAAAAATTAAGGTGTTGAAGGAGGCGACGAAAGCGAACTCCAGGGGGTAGCAGGGCAGAGACATACAACCCGTATTGACGGTCAAGAGAGTCGTCAAAAAAGGAACGATAAGACGGATGGTCGGGCATTGACAGTAGCCGACAGGCATACCGACAAAGCAGTATATCGCGCCGGTAGGTGAGTGGCAATTCGCCAGCGTCAGCATGAAGACTCTCTACGGGACTGGTATAAAATGCTCCGATCGCAAGTCGTAAACCCCGATGTTGTATGGAGTTGAGGCGGCGTAAGATGGATGGCCGTGCAGAGGAGTATACGAAGCTCCCATAATCCAGCCTGGAGCGGACGATCGACCGATATAGACGAAGTAGGACGGTTCGATCCGCTCCCCACGACAGACCACTGAGAACACGGAGGACATTTAAAGAACGGGTACAACGGGCGGCCAAATATGACACATGTGGAGACCAGCTAAGTTTCCTGTCAAATGTAAGGCCTAAAATTTTGGTTGTCTCCACGATTGGGAGAGCAACGGGACCGAGTCGTAAGGACGGTGGGAGAAACTCTTTGTAGCGCCAGAAGTTAATACAGACCGTCTTCTCGGCAGAAAAACGGAAGCCATTGGCGACACTCCAGGAGTAAAGACGGTCAAGAGAACGCTGAAGACAGCGCTCCAGGACACGTGTACACTGCGCGCTGCAATAGATGGTAAAATCGTCCACGAAAAGGGAGCCCGATACATCAGCTGGGAGGCAATCCATTATTGGATTGATCGCGATGGCGAAGAGAGCGACGCTCAAAACTGAGCCCTGTGGCACCCCATTCTCCTGGCGAAAGGTGTCGGACAGGACAGAACCCACACGTACCCTGAACTGTCGATCCATTAAAAAGGAACGAATAAAAAGAGGGAGGCGACCGCGAACGCCCCATGTATGCATGGTGCGGAGAATGCCCGCCTTCCAACAGGTGTCGTAAGCCTTCTCCAAATCAAAGAACACAGCCGCGGTCGGGCGCTTCCGCAAGAAGTTATTCATAATGAAGGTCGACAAGGTAACCAGATGGTCAACAGCAGAGCGGCGCCTACGAAATCCACATTGTACATTGGTAAGTAGGCGTCGAGACTCGAGCAGCCAAACCAATCGAGAGTTAACCATTCGCTCCATCACTTTACAGACACAGCTGGTAAGCGAGATAGGTCGATAACTGGAAGGCAAGTGCTTGTCTTTCCCCGGCTTAGGAATCGGGACAACAATACACTCGCGCCAGCATGCGGGAACATGTCCCTCAATCCAGATGCGATTGTATGTACGAAGAAGAAAACCTTTACCCGCAGGAGAAAGGTTCTTCAGCATCTGAATATGAATAGAATCTGGCCCTGGAGCAGAGGACCGTGATCGGCCAAGTGCGTTTTCGAGTTCCCGCATGGTGAATGGGGCATTATAACTGTCACAATTCGAGGAGCGGAAGTTAGGTGGCCTAGCCTCCTCTGCCTGTTTGCGGGGGAGGAAGGCAGGGTGGTAATGAGCGGAGCTCGAAACCTCTGCGAAAAAGCGGCCGAAGGCATTGGAGACAGCCTCAGGGGCCACAAGGACGTCATTCGCGACCTTCAAGCCAGAAACTGGTGAGTGGACCTTAGTGCCAGATAGCCGGCGCAGGCTACCCCAGACAACAGAAGACGGAGTAAAACTGTTGAAGGTGCTTGTGAAAGCAGCCCAGCTGGCTTTCTTGCTTTCTTTGATAATACGACGACACTGAGCACGTAATCGTTTATAATTGATACAATTCGCCACTGTAGGGTGGCGTTTAAATGTGCGTAAAGCACGTCGACGAGCACGTAAAGCGTCTCTACATGCTGCGGTCCACCAGGGGACCGGTACGCGACGTGGAGAAGAAGGAGGGTGAGGGATGGAATATTCAGCAGCAGCGAGAATGACTTCCGTGAGGTGTGCGACCTGACGATCGCAGCTTGTAAAGGTTTGATCCTGAAAGGTCGCCCTGGAAGAGAAGAGCCCCCAGTCTGCCTTGGAGATGGTCCAATTAGAAAGCACGGAGAGGGGGTATGCTGCAGGAGATGGATAACACACGGGAAGTGGTCGCTCGAATATGTATCAGAAAGTGCATACCACTCAAACCGGCGTGCAAGTTGGGGAGTACATATAGAGAGGTCTAAATGGGAATAGGTGTGAGATGTGTCCGAAAGAAAAGTAGGGGCGCCAGTATTGAGGCAGACAAGATCGAGCTGGTTGAAAAGGTCGGCTAACAAGGAGCCCCTCGGGCAGGATGCTGGAGAGCCCCAAAGGGGATGGTGGGCATTGAAGTCTCCAGTTAACAAAAATGGTGCAGGTAG
Organism: Schistocerca serialis cubense; assembly: GCF_023864345.2. Lineage (NCBI taxonomy): Eukaryota > Metazoa > Arthropoda > Insecta > Orthoptera > Acrididae > Schistocerca > Schistocerca serialis. The sequence goes on along the minus strand of NC_064644.1, from coordinate 258,708,557 downwards.
CTGAGCAATAAGGTGCATCACGTCTGCCCTGGTAACGGCAGATGACGATGGAGTGTAAACGGTACAAAAGGAAAACGTAAAAGTGGGGAGAGTAATGCGGATGGCAACTGCCTGCAGGCCGGTGTGCAACGTGATGGGATAGTAGTAAATATCATCCCTGACCAGCAACATAACCCCTCCATGAGCCGGGATACCTACCACAGGGGGTAGGTCAAAACGCACAGAGGTGTAGTGTGCCAAGGCAATTTGATCGCATGGGCGTAGCTTCGTTTCCTGCAGGGCTACGACGAGCGGACGGTGCAAGCGGAGCAGCAACTTCAAGTCCTCTCGGTTGGAGCGAATGCTGCGAATATTCCAGTGAATAAGTGCCATCGTAAGAAAAGGAAGATGAGAGAAGTGGTCACCTCGAAGGCCGCTTAGGGCCTGGCTTCGAGCGAGCACTGCCGCCGCTATCAGTAGGCGGACAGTCATCGTCCATTGGGTCTATAGGGTCATCGGCCATCTCGGGAGGATGGCCGGGAGGGGGAGCTTCCTCCGCCAGTGAACGGCCAGATGTACGGCTACCAGCGGTGCGGCCAGGCGAAACGGATGACGGCCTGGGGCGGCAACCGCTGGGTGGCGCAGGAGAAGAAATGCGCCGTGGCGGAGAAGGAGAACTGTGCTTCCTATGCGCATTTTTGGAAGGACGTGTAGTGGAAGGACCGGTCGAAGGCTGGGAGGTCGAGGTACGGAGGAAGTCTGCACGGGATGGTTCCTTCTTGAAGGCCCGTGCATCTGACTTCGATGTCTTCGTCTTAGCAGAAGCTGAGGAAGGTGCTCGTGTCTGTGGGGTGATGGGAGGAAGAGGAGACGTCGACCGCGCGATCTTAGCACTGGCCGAACGGACGACCGTGGTGCTGAAGGTCAGATCGCATGTCTGGGTTGCTACCTCCCGGGTAGTCCGAGGAGAGGCGAGGACAGTACTGTATTTCCCCGCTGGGAGCAGCGTGGGCTTCCTACTAGCCAATAGCTTGCGAGCAGCCGAGGTGAACACTTTCTCTTTGACCCGAATTTCTTGGATACAGCGTTCTTCCTTATAGACAGGACAGTCGCGGGAGGATGCGGCATGGTCACCCTGACAGTTCACACAACGAGGACACGGAGGTGGACAGTCACCCTCATGGGCATCCCTGCCACAAGTGACACATTTAGCCGCATTGGAACAATACTGTCGAGTGTGATTGAAACGCTGACACTGGTAGCAGCGCGTAGGTGTCGGGACATAGGGGCGAACAGAAATAACCTCGTAGCCCGCCTTGATGCGCGATGGCAGCTTAACACTATCGAAGGTCAAGAAAATTGTCCGGGTCGGTACAAGGTCATTGTTGACCTTTTTCATGACCCTATGGACAGCCGTCACGCCCTGCTCAGCGAGGAATGATTGAAGCTCCTCGTCAGTCAATCCGTCGAGGGAGCTAGTATAGACTACACCACGAGACGAATTCAAAGTTCGGTGGGCCTCTACCCGGACAGGGAACGTGTACAGGAGGGTGGCCCGAAGCAGTTTTTGTGCCTGAAAGGCACTCTCAGTTTCTAGTAATAAGGTGCCGTTACGCAACCTGGTACAAGATTTGACAGATCCGGCTATGGCATCTACGCCCTTCTGAACAACGAAAGGGTTGACAGAGGAAAAATCCTTTCCGTCCTCAGATCGAGAAACTACGAGGAACTGTGGGGCAGGCGGTAGTACTTTTGTCACTGTTGGCTGGTCACGTTTCCGTTTTTGGGTCGAAGTCGAAAGAGATGGAGTAGAATCCATTGCGGAGGAATCCCCCATGATTGCCAGCGTCTCCGATGGCGCGCTCCTTCCTTGTGGGGACCCTCTCAGAGGGCACTCCCGCCTTAGGTGAATGTTTACACCTCAGGTCACACCTCCCGAGAAACAGACGGAGGGACCAATCGGCATGGTCAGAAGGTATCAGCTCAGGCAATCACCCCTCCCCGGGCCTGGCCTTTACCAGGGGGTACGCGCGTGCCTTACATGTCTACCCAGGGCGGGGACTTACGCGTTACCCCGTCACCGGCTACGCGTGCGAACGCGTGGGTCGGCCTTCAGGCACGCACAGGGAGGAAGGAAGAAGAGGAAAAAGAAGAGAGAGAGGGAGAAAGAGGACAGACTGTCTCAAACGCCGAGGTGGAGACCAGAGAAGGCAAGGAGAAGAAGGCAATGAGAAAGCAAGGAGAAAAAGGCAATGAGAAGGCAAGGAGAAAAAGGCAATGAGAAGGCAAGGAGAAAAAGGCAATGAGAAGGCAAGGAGAAGTCAAGGGAAAGAGTAAGGAAGACAGTGAGGTGGAGAAGAGCAAAGAAAGGAACCAACAAAAGGAAGGTCTCCGGACGCAGGCGCTAACTACCCCCGTGAGGGGGATGGACTCCTTTTAGTCGCCTCTTACGACAGGCAGGAATACCGCGGGCCTATTCTAATCCCCGGACCCGCAGGGGGGTGGCATGGCTGTGTGTGATGTCCTTAAGTTAGTTAGGTTTAAGTAGTTCTAAGTTCTAGGGGACTGATGACCTAAGATGTTAAGTCCCATAGTGCTCAGAGCCATTTGAACCATTTGAAAGCCGGCACAAACATCTTCCATGTTCGCAAAAGAAAGCAAATTCTTAAAAAATAAAACATCCTGTGAAATACGGCAGCGCAAATATTCAATTAACAGAACACGTAAGTATTCTCAACTAATTTCCAAGAACGAACTGGTAGCTCGCTGGTAGTTCAATTCGGCACTACGTGGGTGACCGATACCAACAGCTAATTTCTGTTCGTTCTTGCTTTCCATACTATACAATCATTCACACGCTCAACCTATTCTTTATCAAAGTAGTTAGGACGTGCTGCTTGCAAATGGGGGCTAAAAAGGAACCGTGAACAAAATTCATGAGACGGCCTAGAAAAATGTTATGTCACACGCTTAGAACCTTAAGTATGTCACACCGGATCTCCTACCAGGTTTCACACGGAATCGTCATCCAAATTACTCATCAGCCGTTACGACCACGTGTTAACTAGGCGGGGTGAGGCCCCAGGTTACTTTAACATTGCAAAAAAAATGCTGCTTCCAAAAGTGAAACTATACAATGTTTTTTAGAGCTATTGCTGCTCTCGTATGCTGAAAGCACCAAGTGATTGCAGCACTATAAAGGGATAACGCGAGCCCCCATGCTCGCCTCTTAAAAAGAAACCCTAACTGAAAACTTTAATTGTAAAGGCGAAATTTCTAAAAAAAATGAATGAATGGCCGTAACGACACGCTAACTGTTTCAACCCTGAAAAATAGCGGATTAGTAACAGTGTAAAACATAATATCTCATCCCACGGGGAAATTGGCGGCAAAGACGGAGATCGCCCTCAATTCCGTCCGCTCAGTTCAGCCGCTACCTCAAGAGTGACTATATCATGGCGGCTCTCAACGGCCGTTCCCTTACATGGAGGGGAGGGGGACCTGTTACCAACCCCGGACTACACCCTGGCAAACGGGTGCATCATCGTAGGTTAGCACTAACCGACCTACAGGGTGACCACATCTCTGCCTTGGCTCAACCAGCAGACGAACTCTTAATACAAACCCCAAGGCAACGTAGTGGGATTAGGGAAAGGAAGTCCTTTTATGTTAATTATGAATTGAATTAAATAAAGAGGTAGTCCACTTCATCACTCGAGATATCACACTATTTAAACTAAAAAAGTTGAACTTATATTCAATATAATGCAACAAAAATTTAATTGTAATGAGATGGAACAAACTGTTCCCTCTCAGTATCTCATTGCATAGGCTTCCGTGCAAATTCAGTTGCTGCCCAGCAGTATCAGCAATATCCCAGATACAGCGCACATCTATGGAGTACCTTCTTCACCACAGGTAGACTCGGAGCTTTGTCTTCTACCAGTTCGATGCCAGTAGACGGTGTAGGGTCCATGACCAGTCAAGAAACGTATCAGGCCTCTTGCGGGATTCAAGGGCTTCATTCCCAGTCTCTGTTCTGCATTTGGCAGAAAACCTTAGGTGCCCCTCGCTCTTCGGCATCATTCCATAGTTTCCGCCTTAGGTGGAGGACCTGATCGTGAATATGCAGCTTGCCTGTGGCCATGTCCCTATTATTAGCACTTCAGGATGTTGTTCATTATTCAGCCAAAGCATCGCCGCTTGTTTCCGTATCTGGAGATTGAGGAGGCATATTCCAGCGCCTCAACTGACACATGACAAAAACTCCAGTCAGGCAAAGAAGCACCCTGTCAATTACGCAAGCTGGTGTTACGAACAAAGTCTGTGCGCCGAAGCACTCTTACAGTATCTCATGATCGCCGTTAAGAAGGCATTATTATACGTCGTTATTGACTGCATTGGCAGCTTACAATCGTAACTGGCTGCGCTAATAACTCGTCCATGTTCCTGGCTCTCTTACTCATTTCTTCAGTATGTGCACTGTACACTGATCAGGCAGAACGTTATGACTCCCGACTACTGTCGATATAAATCCGTGGAGGCGATAGCAGCCTCATCTGGCGAGAAATGACTGCTAGTCAAACACAAGCACGGTTCATCTAGTACTAATGAGCGCGCTGTTCGTGTGTAGAATGGGGAATCTGAGTTTGACCGAGGGCGGACTGTGTTGGTCCGGAAGCTCAGCATGAGCATTTCGGAAACTGCGCGACTAGTAGAGTGTCGGAGGAGCGATATGGTCAGTGTCTTCAACACGTTGCGAATCCAAGGTGAAACGAAGTCCAAACGTCGCGGGGTTGGCGGCGCTGTGGCAGAGCGTTGAATAGTCTGATGAATCCCTATATCTCCTTCATTATGCCGATGGAGGGCGCGAATCAGTCGTCTTCCAGGGCAGCAGCTCCCTGACACTTGTACTCCAGGACTGAGACAAGCTGGCGGCAGCTCTATTACGCTCTAGTAAAAATTCACTTGGGAATCCGTAGGTCGAGTGGAGCTCGTGCTCCGTGACGGCTAAGTAGTACACTGCCAGTCCTTGTACACCTATTCATGACTATCATGTTTCCCTACGGCTGCGGCATTTTTCAACAGGGTAATGCTCCAGGTCACAAGGTCAGGAGTGTGATTGATTGGTTCAAGGAACACATTGACGATTTTCAATTGATGTGCTGACCCCCAAGCCATCGGACCTATTCCCGACCGAAGACATCTGGGATGTGACTGAACGTGGCGTCAAAGCTCATCGCCCCTCCCCCCGGAATTTATGGGAATTAGGTGGCTTCTGTGTGCAGTTGTGGTGCAAGCTCCCGCCAGCGACCTACCAAGGCCTCATTGCTTCCATACCACGACCCGTCCACGCTGTTATCGATGGCAAAGGTGGCCATACCGGCTATTAGGTAGGTAGTCAATGTTACGGCTGGTCGGTATAACTTTATCGTTCGGCCAAGAAGGCACCTAAGTATCTGGTGACGGGCTTTCTCTTTCTGGACCTGTCATTTAATTTCAGGATCGTGTCTCTTGAAAGACTCCATTGTAACAGTGTGCATTGTCTCTTCAGGAGCTGCAGACAATTTGACTCCTTGGCACCACTAATGTTATTGTTGAAGCACTATGTTACATCCATCTCGCAGATTGCTTTTGGAGCTTCCCTTCAGAAGGATCATCGGATTAGGCACTGTGAGATGTGACACAGAGTTACGGACATGTAACACACGGGAAAGCGGCGCTTAGCATCTGATCATGGTTTTGAGAGAGATGACCAACATATGACGATGATTTAAAAAGAATTAAGGGAGATTAATTCGTAATAAATAAATTAATCTAATATAATCAAAAACATTTATTTTTATGGCATATAATAAACAAGTAAAATAAGAATACAATTTGACAAATTTGCACATACATAGTGTACCCAACAAGTACTTACTGACAGAATCCGTAGAATTCTGCAATTTTGTATGGTCCTGTGCAAATTTAAAAAGCTCTTTGCAATTATAATCAAAATTAATTTCAGTAAGAAACGCTGACCTAATCATTTATAAGTTGCTGCTCTTTTCCTGATCAGTCCACGCATTGTTCGTAAGAGAAAAAAACTGTTTCTATGTGAGCATTTGATCCTGGGATATTCAATATAAACCCTTGATTTTACTGAGGATTCGCACATCAGTTTGTTTTTAATCTTAAATAATTTTAACCCAACTTCCTTCTGTTGTTCTTGTTTTCACTATACTCACAGAACTCATAGCATAGTACTGACCGGTTCAAGGCGAGCGCGTTCTTGGGTTGCCAGTACTGATCAAGAAACATCAAAACATTTTGCTCTCACGACGCCTCTATACGCGAAGGTTATGCCATTCTTTCTCCATCCCTTGCATTCCCTTGAGTCAACCACAGACAGGAAAAACACTGTATGTCGATAATAGTATAGATTATCATATAAGGGATGATCAAAAAGTTTCCATCAGAGGACGCAGTGCGACTCCGATGTTCGTATATAAGCACCGACGTGTAGGCAATGGTTTCCTGTGGCATTTGTGTATTTCCTACGTGCGTGCGTTAATGCAAAAACGTGAACTATGGCGACATTATTAGGAAATGCGTTCAAACGAGGCCTACATGCCGTCGCTCTTTTCGTGGCTGCCAAAGGACAACCTCCGCTAGATATTTATCGGAGAATGAGGAATACGTATGGAGCAGAATGTCTGTCGAAACCCACCGTCGTGAAAAACTGCGTGAAACGCCCGCTGGGCAGAACAGATGATTAGGTTGTGGAAAGGGTCAAATAACGTTGGGGTCAATTTCACCTTACACTTGTAATTTGTTTTAATTTAAGAACACATTTACAACCAAAGCGGCACATAGCCGAACTTTTACAACTACGAGTTTTCAAAATGCAATTCTTTCACGGCTGAAGGCCTCCGAACAAGAAATATTAAAAATCAACAAGATAAAAACGCAGATAAAATAGCAAATAAAATAATTAAAATATGTGTATATTACAGCTAGGCTGAAAGCCTCAAGGGAAAAGTGGATACACAAACATAATAAGATGCAATACAAAAGGCCGAAGGCCCACAATAAAATTTTGCTGATTTTAAAATAAATTACCATAACATTTCAAAGGCAGAAGGCCGCAATGTTTTTGCTTAAAGGGTAATTTTAAGAATAAGATTTTAAGCGGATGAAGGCCCACAACTGATTTTCCAAAATTCAAAAAATACCACAAACCTTTAAGGGCAGAAGGCCATAATCTTTAACCTTGAAAGGTAAATTTAAGAATAAGATTGCAAGCGGCTGAAGCCCACAATTAATTTTCCAAACCTTTACAAACTATAATCATAAGCCTTAAGTTTTAAGTGGCTAAAACCGCACTAAAAGAAAACACAACACAATGACAACAACCTTTCAGCAAATATAAAACACAGTAAAAACAAGAATTTTTTTAATCATTGGCTATGATAGATTATAAACAGACAATTAAACACCGGTGAGAAAGACAGTAAAGACAACGGCACTCAGAAGCCTCCAGGGGGTCGGTCTGCCCCCGCTCACTTAGGTGATACAGGTGGTGAGCCCAACCACACTTGATTCGTCGGTACGAAACTAAGGGACAGCCAAAGACCGACCGACAATACGACTTGCTTGCCACCAATCAGTACATGAGAATTCAAACAAAATGTTACTGGCGTGATTATCCACAATCAAATATGTATATGTACACTCCTGGAAATGGAAAAAAGAACACATTGACACCGGTGTGTCAGACTTACCATACTTGCTCCGGACACTGCGAGAGGGCTGTACAAGCAATGATCACACGCACGGCACAGCGGACACACCAGGAACCGCGGTGTTGGCCGTCGAATGGCGCTAGCTGCGCAGCATTTGTGCACCGCCGCCGTCACTGTCAGCCAGTTTGCCGTGGCATACGGAGCTCCATCGCAGTCTTTAACACTGGTAGCATGCCGCGACAGCGTGGACGTGAACCGTATGTGCAGTTGACGGACTTTGAGCGAGGGCGTATAGTGGGCATGCGGGAGGCCGGGTGGACATACCGCCGAATTGCTCAACACGTGGGGCGTGAGGTCTCCACAGTACATCGATGTTGTCGCCAGTGGTCGGCGGAAGGTGCACGTGCCCGTCGACCTGGGACCGGACCGCAGCGACGCACGGATGCACGCCAAGACCGTAGGATCCTACGCAGTTCCGTAGGGGACCGCACCGCCACTTCCCAGCAAATTAGGGACACTGTTGCTCCTGGGGTATCGGCGAGGACCATTCGCAGCCGTCTCCATGAAGCTGGGCTACGGTCCCGCACACCGTTAGGCCGTCTTCCGCTCACGCCCGAACATCGTGCAGCCCGCCTCCAGTGGTGTCGCGACAGGCGTGAATGGAGGGACGAATGGAGACGTGTCGTCTTCAGCGATGAGAGTCGCTTCTGCCTTGGTGCCAATGATGGTCGTATGCGTGTTTTGCGCCGTGCAGGTGAGCGCCACAATCAGGACTGCATACGACCGAGGCACACAGGGCCAACACCCGGCATCATGGTGTGGGGAGCGATCTCCTACACTGGCCGTACACCACTGGTGATCGTCGAGGGGACACTGAATAGTGCACGGTACATCCAAACCGTCATCGAGCCCATCGTTCTACCATTCCTAGACCGGCAAGGGAACTTGCTGTTCCAACAGGACAATGCACGTCCGCATGTATCCCGTGCCACCCAACGTGCTCTAGAAGGTGTAAGTCAACTACCCTGGCCAGCAAGATCTCCGGATCTGTCCCCCATTGAGCATGTTTGGGACTGGATGAAGCGTCGTCTCACGCGGTCTGCACGTCCAGCACGAACGCTGGTCCAACTGAGGCGCCAGGTGGAAATGGCATGGCAAGCCGTTCCACAGGACTACATCCAACATCTCTACGATCCTCTCCATGGGAGAATAGCAGCCTGCATTGCTGTGAAAGGTGGATATACACTGTACTAGTGCCGACATTGTGCATGCTCTGTTGCCTGTGTCTATGTGCCTGTGGTTCTGTCAGTGTGATCATGTGATGTATCTGACCCCAGGAATGTGCCAATAAAGTTTCCCCTTCCTGGGACAATGAATTCACGGTGTTCTTATTTCAATTTCCAGGAGTGTATTAAGCTGTCAAAACTACACACCTTGTTGGACAGTGACAACAGGTGAGGAAAGGACACTGCCTGAAATTACGTTAGAGGCCAGGGCAGGTAACCGGAACACTAACGGCCACAAGGCAGAAAATTCCGTTGGTGCACTTGAATTGTAGTCACCCAATATAGTTAATTCCACCGCATGGCAGCTAAATTTCAGCAATACAAACACTCGGTGTTGCTCACAGGAAAACGCCCCCAACAGCGAACCACCGAAACGAACCACACAACATGAAAGGACGTGGCTTGGGTACTTAAAACCACTACTCAACTTCGACTACGAAGCTCCTAGCGATCGGACAGCTCCACACATGCTACAACACTGCGCAGGGACCGCCAGCGGATCCAGCCGAATGCACCGCGCGGAGATAACTTCCCTGGTCCACAGCAACCGACCGACTCCTCTCAGAATGCTGGCAATATCTAAAATAGCGGAAGTAACGCCAACTACACACACAACCTGACCAACACTTGCACAAAGACCTGAACGATAACGATACCCAAGAGTAACTAAGCACGCACGAAGACAAATCGCGTCGCCTGGGCCCCTCAACAGTGAAAATGGACTGTTGAGGACTGGAAACATGTTGCCTGGAAGGACGGGTCACGTCTCAAATTGTATCGAGCGGATGGACGTGTACGGGTACGGAGACAACCTCATGAATCCGTGGACTCTGCATGTCAGCAGGGGACTGTTCAAGCTGGTCGAGCCTCTGAAATGGTGTGGGGCGTGTGCAGTTGGATTGGTAGGAGACCCCTGATACGTCTAGATACGACTCTGACAGGTGACATGTACGTAAGCATCCAGCATCCAACCATGTCCATTGTGCATTCCGACGGGCTTGGCCATTTCTATCAGGACAATGCGACACCCCATAAGAACTGAATTGCTACAGAGTGGCTCCAGGAACACTCTTCTGAGTTTAAGCACTTCCGCTGGTCACCAGACTCCCGAGACATGAACATTGTTGAGTATATCTGAGATGCCCTGCAACGTGCTGTTCAGAACAGATCTACACCCTCTCTTACTTCTGCGGATTTATGTACAGCCCTGCAGGATTCATGGTGTCACTTTACTCCAGCACTATTCAGGCATTAGCAGGATTGCGGCACTTCTATTGCGGCACGTAGGCTCCCTACACGATATTAGGCGAGTGTACCAGTTTCTCTGGCTCTTCAGTGTATCAGTAGCCTCGTGTACGTGACGCCAGTTCCCAAACACTTCGCACCAGGATATATGCAGCGGCTAACAAGGTTCCTGCGATGGCTGGGTAGAATACGTCACAATTTTCTACGAAGATGTTATGTCTGGCCCGCATCTCGTGGTCGTGCGGTAGCGTTCTAGCTTCCCACGCCCGGGTTCCCGGGTTCGATTCCCGGCGGGGTCAGAGATTTTCTCTGCCTCGTGATGGCTGGGTGTTGTGTGCTGTCCTTAGGTTAGTTAGGTTTAAGTAGTTCTAAGTTCTAGGGGACTGATGACCATAGATGTTAAGTCCCATAGTGCTCAGAGCCATTTGAAACATTTGTTATGTCTGAATTGAATGTGGTAGTCATCATTTTGAACACCATCTGTAATGTACAGTAATAAATTATTACCTCTGCTGAGCTTAAGGTATTGCGTATTCATTCTTCTTGTTTTTCCTGACTTTTCAAAGCTTTCACTGGCTCAGCTTTATTTCCAAGACATTCGTTTCTATTCCACAGTTCTTGCATTTTGAATTCATCAGCTCATTCAGTTTGTGTGTAACGGTTTGAAGCACTCTGAATGTGGACAGATATCACTGAACGGCGGTCGCAGTGTTGGAAGCTGTGCCGAGAAAAGACCTCTTCGCACGAGATGATACAATTTCCATTAACGAAGGCTACGCCCTAGAAGTGCGCCGGTATCCCCATAAGAAATATTACAGTTTTAATGCAATCGCGTTTTATGAAATAAACTGTTCCGTTTCAGACAATTCGTAGCTCGATGGTGTTATACTGTCAACCCTAGTGTGTCCTTAATACGGAGTGATTACAATTAAATTGCAGCTACTCACGGATGTCCAGTGTGGGCTTAATTCTCGTATGGCAGGGAAACTTGCTAGATATGCTAATACATTAATGTACTGTCGATTTACGGTGGAAGAATGGTAATTCCAATTGCGGGCTATAGGTGTAAGTCTAGCGCTGTACACTGTTCCTATGACGATAGGACATCCACGCTGTCATTTGACAACCTAATACGTCAGTGAACAGTATGGTTATGGAGAAGAGAGAGCGTGCGTTGTTAGTGAATCTACTTTATGAGAACGGCTGCAATTGCAGTGCTGCATTGAGCGAGCATCGGCGACTGAAAGAACTGAAAACAGACCTATATCATTGATGGTTTAAAGAAGATGACAAATAAATTCTAAAATATGGGCGAGCTTGGTGTGACACACGGAAGTTAAAGGCGGCGTGTTCTGGTGGAAGTTACTGACGAGTTTGCTGTTACTATAGCTGACTATGCAGCACGTGCTCCGAGTAGTGCTAGCGCTCGTGCAGTGTCGCAGAATTTTTCATCCCATGGTCAACAGAAAGGTAAGTTTCTGGTGTCCTAAAAGGTCTAGACGGTGCAGCAACTGAAACATCGTAATCCGCAGCAACGTTCAAAATTTGTTCTTCGGTTTCTGGCACGGATCGAAGTTAATGACACGTGGCTGGGAAATATTCTATGGAATCGCGAGGCACATTTTACAGTACAGGGGGTAATGAATACAAACATCTGCCGAATTTGGGGTACTGTTAAACGGCGTGTTGTGCACGAACAGCCATTGCGCTCGCCGTATGTGTCTTTGTGGTGTGGATACACCAAGTACCTTTATCCTCGTCCGTTCGCCTTCGAGACAGAGGGGCTATCAGGTGTTCGGTGACGTCTCCACGTTATCGAGACCTCCTTGTACAGCATGTGATTCCTGCCTTGGAAGAGCACAACTGTGTGGAAACCACTGTTTTCATGCAAGGAAGGGCAACACCTCGTGTCGCTCGCCCAGCGAAAGATCTGCTTAATGCAATCTTCTACGAACGATCTCCAGAGGTTTACCAGATGTGTATGAATCCATGTGGCTTTTGGCTCTGGGGATATCTAAAAGGAGCGTTTACTAGGAACACGCTCGGTCTCTAACCGATCTGAAGGCCAATATACAGGAACAATTTGCTCAGATTGCACTGGAACTGCTCTGAGCAACTGTTTATCACGACGTTTTACGGATGCAGCATTTCGTCGACGTCTCCGGTGTTCATAATGAACACACTGTGTAAGTGGAGGTTAATAATAAAATCAGCATTATGTCTTTCTTATAGTGTGACCTTTTCTTCTCACGTTCCGTTCCTAATACATTACATATGGAAACATTTATATATGTCTTTTCTGCATACACAGCGCTAGGTTTAATACTGGTGGCCAAAACTGGAACTATTTTTTTCCAGTGTAAATTGGTTCCGAATTAAAGCATTATAAGATCTACTAAGTTTCGCTGCCATACAATAATTGCAGCCCAAACAGGACTTCTGTAAGCAGTTGCACTTTAGCTATAACCACCCGGTACCTATAATGCAAAGAATACACTAAAAGTAGTAAAATGTGAAGGTCTCTTCTAATTAACCAAGTTGTAGTGTAGAGCTGGTCAGTTTTACATGAACGAGACTGATTTCGTGGCTGACACTCACTGGATCCAGAGTACATTCAAATAAAGGTATATAAGCAAGAGTATGGCGACGTCGCAAAATATTGGGACACTGTCTATGGTCTACGCAAAATAAAAAAAATAAAACCTAGCGACCTCACGGTCTAAGTCTGACAAAAATGAAAGAAATACAGATTTATTCATTAGTAGATCGAGGGTTTCAGAAGAAGACTGCACACAAACTACGTGACATACTGAAAAATGAGACATGTCAGTGGACAAAGGTCCCGTAAACAACACTCACCTTGGCGTAGTTGCACTAGGGGGCCCGCGTGTCTGGACTTGTAGACATGTTATCAGCTCCGTACTGTCGCATCGAATTAATTCGCGCCTGCAGATAGACATTTCAGTGAACACATTTTCGAAGGGAGCTGACGTCGCGTCTTCGCAGGCACACACGTATTGACGTTTACCGCATCGCAAACGGCGCCCATATTGAGCACATACACACATCGAAAAATGTTTTCATCACCTCGGTTCCGAGAATCCCGGAACCTGCACAGAAAATTGAAATAGAGATCAATGTAAATATCATTCCCGCCCTTTTCATTGCTCATGAGAACCACACATTGCATGTTGTACCACCTTACAGCGAGACCTTCAGAGTTGGTGGTTCAGATTGCTGTACGCCCGGTACCTCTAATACGCAGTAGCACGTCCTCCTGCATTGATGCATGCCTCTATTCGTCATGGCGTACTATCCACAACTTCATCAAGGCACTGTTGGTCCAGATTGTCCCACTCCTCAACAGTGATTCGGCGTAAATCCGCCAGAGTGGTTGATGGATCACGTCGTCCCGAAACAGCTCTTTTCAATCTATCCCAGGCATGTTCGATAGGGTTTATGTCTAGAGAACATGCTGTCCACTCTAGTCGAGCGATGTCGTTATCCTGAAGGAAGTCATTCACAAGATGTGGACCATGGGGGCGTGAGCTGTCGTCCATGAAGACGAATGCCTCGCCAATATGCTGCCGATATGGTTGCACTATCGGTCGGAGGATGGCATTCATGTATCAAACAGCCGTTACGGCGCCTTCCATGACCATCAGCTGCATACGTCGGCCCTGCATAATGCCACGCCAAAACAGAAGGGCACCTCCACCTTGCTGCACTCGCTGGGCAGTGTGTCTAAGGCGCTCAGCCTGACCGGGTTGCCACCAAACATGTCTCTTCCGATTGTCTGGTTCAAGGGATATGCGACACTCAGCGGTGAAGACAACGTGGTGCCAATCCTGAGCGATCCATTAGGCATATTGTTGGGCCCATCTGTACCGCGCTGCGTGGTGTCGTGGTTACAAAGATGGACCTCGCCATGGACGTCGGAAGTGAAGTTGCGGATCATGCAGCCTACTGAGTCGTAACATGACGCCTTTTGGCTGCATGAAAAGCATTATTCAACATGGTGGCGTTGCTGACAGGGTTTCTCCGAGCCATAATCTGTAGGTAGTGGTCATCCACTGCAGTAGTAGCCCTTGGGCGGCCTGAGCGAAGTATGTCATTGACAGTTCCTGTCTCTCTGTATCTCCTCCATGTCCGAACAACATCGCTTTGGTTTATTCGGAGACGCCTGGACACTTCCCTTGTTGAGACCCCTTCCTGGCACAAATCAATAATGCGGACGCGATCGAACCGCGGTATTGAGCGTCTAGGCTTGGTTGAATTACAGACAACACAGTCGTGTACCTCCTTCCTGGTGGAATGTGGAACTGATCGGCTGTCGGACCCCCTCCGTCTAATAGGCACTGCTCATGCGCTCATGCATGGTTGTTTACATCTTTGGGCGGGTTTAGTGACATCTCTGAACAGTCAAAGGGACTGTGTCTGTGATACAATATCCACAGCCAACGTCTATCTTCAGGAGTTCTGGGAAACGGGGTGATGCTAAACTTTTTTTGATGTGTGTTTAATGTGAGATGAAAACTTGGAGAGATGCGTTATCCACTGATAAGTGTCAGTTTTCTGCCTGTTTTCTGACATATTCGTCATTTGAAATGCAAAGGTACTTATGAATAACGCTGTACACTTAATAAAGCGAAATAGTAGTCGTCAGAAGAATTGCTCTTTTAAAATAGGCAGAACAAACTCAGAGTTTATTAATGAAGAAACTGTTTATTCTTTGATGTCGCAGTTTTTTGAGATGACTTTCTGTTGACGGGAAAAGTGGAAATTGGACAGGTAAACGACATCTGGCAGTAAAGCCCAATATTTGTAAATGAAATCTGCGCTAAGCCCCAAAAATGAAAGTTCTGTTTCATGTGAATGTGCCTAGCACTGCTTAGTTAAAAACGGACTGTTTAGTATTCACTGTGTAAATAGTTCAAATAACAGCCACAAAAATGCGCTTGGCTCTATGGGCCAACAGTTCTGAAGTAAAATCTGGACCATGCGCCAGAGTCCCACAGCTACCATCTGAGCATTGCTGTTAGTTTGAGTTTATAATTCCATGGTGTAGCAAGAAGTAAATGTTTATTTACAAAAACTGTGTACTACTGTATTCTGTAACGCATTTGGGAAAAAAGGCCGTAAAACGATGATGGGACTGTTTTTCAACTCAAGGAAAAGCTTAGAGCTGAAGGGAAATCATAGAAGAACAACCAGAACGTGATAGCGCCCGAAAAACAACCTCCACCTGTTGAGATAGATTTAAATACGTCTATAAGTTCACAGACCTGCCGGCCGCGGTGGCCGAGCGGTTCTAGGCGCATCAGTCTGGAATCGCGCGACCACTAAGGTCGCAGGTTCGAATCCTGCCTCGGGCATGGATGTGTGTGCTGTCCTCAGGTTAGTTAGGTTTAAGAAGTTCTAAGTTCTAGGGGACTGGCGACCTGAGATGTTAAGTCCCATAGTGCTCAGAGCCATTGTTTTTCACAGACCTAGGTTGTTCTTATTCTCTTAAAGTCGTATTCATTCGGATTTTCATGTCACGGTTGTTTCTTTATCGGTTGTTGTCCTTAGTCCAAAGTAGCAAAAGAAAACAGATAGTTAGACGCAATGATAACGCCTGTAATGACGTTTTTTGTTTTTTTGTAGGTTTCATACCGGAGCAGATACCAATGCAAAAGCAATTGCCTTCCAACAAAAACTTTACATTTTTATTTAGTAGGAGGTAATGTCAAACAAAATTCGTCTCTAATGGGAAATATAAGCATTTGCGAAGTTTATCGGAGGGTACATGGTTCGCTCATGGACCCTAAAGAAAGTCGAAGGTGGACTATATTTTTTGCTGTTTCCAATGCAAATGTGATGATAAACAAGCAGGCAAGGAAAACATTTCTTGAAATCCATAGTATCACAAAGCGTACGATAGAAACATTGGTTGAATCGCAAAAGCGCGGTGGCGTTACCTACGTAGACCGTAGGGGGAATGAAACCAAATAGAGGAAATACACAGCTGATGATATACAGCGTGTAGTTGAACACATTGAAAATTTCCCCCGAGACGAAACAGTATGTGTCCAAGAAAGGAGTTAAAAAGGGATCTATAAAAAAATTCAACTAGCCCTGTTGGATTTGGAAGAGAGACTGAAAAATGAGACAAGGAAAATTAGAAAATGTTTACTCCTTATCTGAAAGAATAAAACGAACGTTTTTTGTGAAGAGTTAGTCAGTAACAGTGTGTTATTTTTAAGTCAGGTTTTGTGCATTTTTTTCTGTTCTTACCATTGTACTTTCTAAAAAACATTAGTTTTGCTTTTGAATTTGAAATAAATTAATTAATAAATATCCCTAAGCTAAATGTCGATCTATTTTTCGCTGTCTGCAGTTTAAGAGAACATGAAACAAAAATGTGATCCACGTTGTTATAATAATGTAGATGCACTTAGCCCTCCCTTTATTTACTCATCGGAAGTTCGAGTCCTCCCTCGGGCATGGATACGTATGTTGTTCTTAGCGTAAGTTAGTTTAAGTTAGATTAAGTAGTGTGTAAGCCTAAGGACCGACGATATCAGCAGTTTGGTCCCATAGTAACTTCCCACAAATTTCCAATTTTACTTTTATTTATTTGAATTTTAGATCTGCTCTGGTTTTTACGGTATGGGGTATGGCACGTAGCTCTATTCTTATTGTTTACAGCAAAAATGTTTTCATGAAGGCAAAAACTGAATGGTCAATAAAGCGTTAATAAGCCTTTACATAATAATGTCAGATACCAGTTAAGACAAAAATTGGAAATAAATCCAGACTATTGTTTTAGGAGGCTTTTTCCTTTTGGAACTTAGCACGGATTTTATAGGCGATCTACATTTAATCTAGAACGATCTGTCAGCAGCATGAGCTATATGGATTTTAGCCAGAAAATAAGAACTGTTATGAAATTACCAATGGTTGCCAAGGGCAACCAACCGTCAGCGTACTGAAACCGAAGAAAGTTACCGAGCGATGGTTGTAGCCCAGCTGTATGTTCGTGGAAACCGCGTTGCTTCCCAGCGTAACAACGACGCCAGCTCTCCCTGAGGGCCGGATGCGCCAGTTCGCAGCGCAGCGGCAGCAACAGCCAGCTCTGGTTCCGCCGAACTTACAGGCGACGCCAGGCGAGGGGCGGCCGGTTCTAAACTTCGCTAACCACTGGTGAAACTGATTGCAAAGTAGAACTTCGAGTGGTTGCAGATTTCGGTGCAATTACTGAACGGTACAGTACATCGACAATTAGTGCTGGAACGGTGAAGCGTGAATTTTTTTTGTGATTCAAGGGGTGAGTGGTTCTTGTGGATATAATTCATTTGAAGTATATGCCAGTAGTAGTCCGTTTCAAGAGTAGCTGAAAGAGTTTACAGAATAATTCAGCGCTAAAATGGATGTTGAACCTAATGCAAAATGTGGCCGGCCATGGTGACCGACCGGTTCTAGGCGCTTAAGTCTGGAACCGCACAACCGGTACGGTCGTAGGTTCGAATCCTGCCTCGGGCATGGATGTGTGTGATGTCCTTAGGTTAGTTAGGTTTAAGTAGTTCTATGTTCTAGGGGACTGATGACCTCAGATATTAAGCCCCATAGTGCTCAGAGCCATTTGAACCATTTGTAAAATGTGAACAAAGTAAACACTAACTGAGAGCAGGTGAATGTTAAATTAAAGGAAGGAATTTCGACTCTAGACGGAAAATCAGATAAACAGCAAGATAGTCAAACTGTGACTAAAGGGATACGATTTTCAAAAAGAGTTACATTCTGAGATAGAAAAAGAGAGTGACGTAGTTCTGGCTGAGCTAATTGTAAGTAAACAGGTAGTGGAATAAGCCAGTCATGTTCAGCGACTAACGGCCGACCTGTCCGTAAAGTCAATGTATTTTAAACAGTTTAAAGAGGTGAATGTGCAAGAATTTACAGGCACTAATAAACGTCTGTCACTCAGCCAGAAACTTTTAAATGTCCTAGAAGAGTTGAAAATTTCCGACGAGGTTACAGTGTTAGGAAATTCTTTATTGAAATTGAAGGAGTATGTTAGTATCTTGATTGAGCAAAAAGTACAGAAAAGAATCTATTCATTAGTAGGTACACCTCATTCTTCGGGAAATTCAGAAAAAAATTGAAAAATTACATAGCAAATTGTGGGGTAAATTAGCGAAAACCAAGAACCATATTGATAAGAGGGTTGATTTGGGGGAAGAGACCAAACAGTGAGGTCATCGGTCTCATCGGATTAGGGAAGGAAGTCGGCCGTCCCCTGTCAAAGGAACCATTCCGGCATTTGCCTGAAGCGATTTAAGGAAATCACGGAAAACCTAAATGAGGATGGCCGGACGCGGGGTTGAACCATCCTCCTCCCGAATGCGAGCCCAGTATGCTAACCACTGCGCCACCTCGCTCGGTGTTGATCCGAATAGACAGAATAATACACTAGTTATTCTAATGGAAATCTTAGAAGAATTTCGCTTGGATTCCTGTACTAGTATAATAAAGTAATGTCCTAAATTTAAACCGTATACATAGACTCAGCCTACATATTTTGTAAGAGAGTTTAGGAAATCGTTACCTAACTATGAGAGGACAGTTAAAATATTTTTGTACTGAATTACCTTGAATATGATGTGGCTGAGTAGAAATCAGCCTAATCAGAGGAATTTAATTCTTGAGATAACTTTCAGGAAGTGTTTCAGGAAAAGTATTGCCTCTATGTGCACCGGAAGAGTTGACGTTACAGTTACTAGACCCTCGTCACCATTATCACAACTTGGGTGTTTATAAGAAGTATATTGAGTGGTATTTGACATAATCTTAAGTATTTCGATAACCACATAGATAAAAACCATTATATGGAAGTGATAGACATTTATTGTACGTAGCACGCAAGGGAATGAAACAAGGTTGTAGTCCATCCCTGATGTTATTTAGTCTGTATATTGAGCAAGCAGTGAAGGAAACCAAAGAAAAATCTGGAGTAGGAATTAAAGTTCGGGAAGAAGAAACAAAAACCTTGAGGTTTGCCAATGACATTGAACGTAGTCGAATGAATTAAGAAGATGTGGATGAAATCATATACGAAAACGAGACATTTAAAACGGTAGATCATGTTTGCTATTTGGGCAGCAAAATAACTATAGATGGGCGAAGTAGAGATGAAATATAATGTAGACTGGCAATGCCAAGAAAAACGTTGCTGAAGAAGAGAAATTTATTAACATCGAATATAGATTTAAGTGTTAGAAAATCTTTTCTGTAGATATTTGCCTAGAGTGTAGCCATGTATGGAAGTGTAACATATACGATTAAAGTTTAGATGAGAAGAGAACAGAGCCTTTTGAAATGTGGCACTATAAAGGAAAGGTTAGATGGGTAGATCGCGTAACTTTTGAGGACATAATCAATAGAATTGGAGAGACAAAAACTCCGTGGCACAACTTGGCTACAAGAAGGGACATATTCTGAGACGTCAAGGATCCACCAATTTAGTGCTTAGGGAAGTGTGGAGGGTAAAAATCGTAGAAAAATATCAAGAAAAGAATATAGCAAGCAGATTCACAAGGATGTAGGTCGCAGTAGTTATTCGGAGATGAAGAGGAATACACAGGATAGCGTAGCATGGAGAGCTGCAACAAACCAGTCTTCGGACTGAAGACCACAACAATAACAACACAAAAACTATGCAAGGAAATCTGGAACCGAGCTCGGTCAATAGTGAATGAATGGATCGCCATTCGTTGAGGATTTAGATACAATAGACACAGATCGTGAGGGTTCCACTCAATTCTAACATAACGAGAATAACATCAATGGTAATAAATCACCCCCACGGTTTCAGAGAAGGAAAGAAACTTACTGTAGGGTAAAACGGCATTTGACAGGCAGCAAGCCAATAGAATAAATGACAAGAATGTAATAGATGATGGAAGGAACACAGCCCAAGAGTAAAGAAAGAGATCAATAGTTCGAGTTGGCCAGCTCCAGTATCAGAAAACAACGAACGTTCTGGAGTAGGGGCACACTTCAAAATGGAGGTATACAAGATCAGCCATCGGGTTGACAGAGGACAAGTTACTCTCTCACCTATTTATCGCATATGGAAAAGTATTAAAGATTGTATTACATCCTGATGCACCTTGAGTGAGACTCCAAAAAGTTAACGGACTGAGCAGACGTTGATGAAGCTTGGTAGGGCGCTAAAAGCATGAGGTATTTTTATGATTCTTAGCTCATAGAAATGGCTTGTCGGGAGAAGCAATTGGCGGCGAGCCCATCTCTTAATAATCTTACTGGACAGGTCCAGAGCCATATAGGGAAGACAGGGTGGTCACTCATTGGGACAGGGCTCCAGCATAACAATGCCACAATACCTGCCGCAGAACCTGCAGAAGCCGGGGCAGGGGTGATGGTCTAAAGGAAAGCGTCTACACAGTGGAGTCATAAACTGGGCATTGTGTGCAGAGCCATGTGTAATAAAAATCCATGTTTCCATGCTCGCCAATATTGCAAGGAGGCCAGTGAGCCACTTCCCTCGGCTGCCCCTGTTGTATAAGAAAACTGTGGCATCTGAGAAATGTTTAGAGATGGAATCTTTATTATACCTCATAGCTAGAACTAAAAAGATCGAAGGCAGAGGCTATGAAGATCTTTATGATTGTATCTGACACTTGTTGCTGTGGAAAGAGACAACTTTGGAGAAAATCATCATTTCCCCCCTCCACGAAATCTTAAGAAACCCAGTAATTGGCGGTTTCTTTCTTTTTTTCAGAGACACAGGTTTGTTAACGCTTGCCTTGGTTGGACATGAGTTTAGGGTGTCGTGTGGGAGGGGATATTTAGCGCCTCTAGAGCCTTGTGATTGGCTTAAGACAATGTGAAGGCAGTGTCGTTCATGCACTCTGCAGGGTCTTTGGGTTGGTAGGCACTTCTGGGCGAAACTCTGGCATGCATGGTTGGTACTTGGGGCTTGTCCTGAGACTGACTTCACTTGTGAGTAGTTTAAACTGGGGAGTCTGTGGTGTAGTTCTTACTGTGACGACAGTGTCACTTCAGATGTCTCAGACTACTCGCTTGCCGAGGGTACACTTATTGGTTTTTGGTTTACCAGTCTTGACATTTGGTATCATTGTGCACTCTGTCATATAAGTGAGCCAAATTGGTCCTTGGTATGACGAGTGAACGCGTGTGTCACGCACTGAAATTTACCATGATTTAAGGGCTATACGTAAACTTAATAAATTAAGATACATATAACCAAACCAATGCAACCATATATTTTAATGATATATTTCGCCTTGCTAGTTTATGTCATCGTTTTACCAAATTATTCTGTTTTATTTATGGGTACCTTAATGTACTTTTGCTTTCATGTGTCTCCAATGGTTTGGTTATATGTATCTTAATTTATTAAGTTTGCGTAGTTTTTGTATTTCGTAAATGTGCCTTACGCCGGTCATCTGCGCCACCTGGGCGTCTGTTGTGTTTACATGTTGATCTGTCACGGTAGTATTTGCGTGCACGCCAAAGGGACAGTGCGTTGCGTGCTGCTCATACCGCGCTCAATTTGCAAGCGTAGCCCTGTTTGTTGCCACTAGATCTAATATATTTCCATCATTAGAGTGTTCTGAATTTTCTGTTCTAGGTATTTTCCATAGAAGGTATTTAGTAACGCTCCACTGGCTGTCTTGTCACGCCCACCACTAACAAAACTATAATAATCCCATTTGACTATTAGATGATTAAAGTCTCCACCCGTGATTACATTAAGATCATGGAATAGCCGAACTGAGGTTTTCTCTAAAGTTTTTGTTTGCGTCAGGAGGTGAGTCTAATGGTCGATAAGGGACTCCCGTTATAAATGTATACCCACCCATGACACTGAATTTTGTCCGAAAAATCTCAGGTGCAACTTTAATTTCTATCTCGATGGATTTGAGTCTCTTGTCTAGTGAAGGCCGGCCGGTGTGGCCGTGCGGTTAAAGGCGCTTCAGTCTGGAACCGCGTGACCGCTACGGTCGCAGGTTCGAATCCTGCCTCGGACATGGATGTGTGTGATGTCCTTAGGTTAGTTAGGTTTAATTAGTTCTAAGTTCTAGGCGACTGATGACCTCAGAAGTTAAGTCGCATAGTGCTCAGAGCCATTTTTGTCTAGTGAAACAAATGTACCACCTTCATTTCCCATTTCTCCATCCTTTTGGTATAAGCTTAAATTTTCCCCAAAGATGTCCCTACTGTCAACTTTTTGTGTCTAGTATTATGTGAACTTCACTGTCTTCTAGGACCGCTTCAAACTCTGTCACTTCGTTTCGAATCCTTCAACAGTTAACCACTAGCACTTTAGTACTCTCGGATGTGGGACTCATTTCGTTGGATTTGCGCTGAACTTCTAGGTTTCCTACAGATTTCGTTATCTGTATTGAGCTTTCCTTATCTGTATTGAATGAGGAGTCGCTTTATCAACCCTTGTGTGCACCCCACACACAGTCAGCTATCTTAGTAGCTGCCTCTGACGTGTAGTGCACACCTGATCCATTTAGAGGAACCCTCCGACACTCAACCCTACGGCGTAAGGAAGCCACAGCCTAGTTTGTCACAGAACCTTCGGAATCTGTGGTTCAACCTCCTACTCGACTTAGAAGCTGGTGACCATATTCCGTTGTGGGGGCAATGCTGTAGATTGTGAGCTTCGTTCAAACCAATTCTGCTAGTCGCTGGAATGAACCAAGTATGATCTCAGAGTCGAGACGACAGGCATCGTTTGTTCCAAGGTGCGCCACAAGCTGAAGTTGGTTACACCCTGTTCCCTCAAAGGCTGCCGGAATAGCCTCACCAACATGCTGAATGAGGCCTCCAGTAATATACACTGAGTGCACCTGGTGTTCTTTCCCATCCCTTGCTGCCACTTCCCTAAGGGGTACTATTAATTACCGTACGTTTGAACTGCTGCCGATTAATAGATCCCATATCCCTTCGCTGCCCGTTGACCCATAATACAGCAGGTTTCCCAACAGATAAAGGGAGTGTCACTGGCTAAGTTACGGTCTCAGTGGAAGACAGCACCCAGAACTTCTTGTTTAGTTGGAAGGATGCAAGTTCTTGAGTTTCCCCTCATCTCTGTGCTCTTTACAGAACACCCACAGCCACCACTGACACGCCACTCACAGCCAAGAGGACGAGTAATGAGGGGTCTGGTATTTCCCGCAGGAGAGACAGTATCCACAAGATGTACAGTATTTCAGATAGCTTTGGTACCTCTTGTGCTGTTATGAATGTTATTGCTATCGTGCCTTCACATTTTTTTAATAAATTGAGGCAATAGTTGTCGGCACGGAGAGGTCTAATTTCACGTATGTTTATCAATAGAATGTCGTGCAGGAAGTCATCGCCAAATTCTCAGAGCAGCAACAGATGTAGCACCGTCAACAACCCCAGCAGCAACAGCAACAGCAGTTGATGAGACACCTGATGTCCTGTTCAAAGTTAAGTAGACACTGCAGTAAAAACAGACGAAACCATCACCCTTTTCCATCATTTGCTGGTTTAAAGAGGCCTAAGATAACTGGGGCTCCTACAGGTGCAATCTTAGGAATTTCAAGTACTACATCGCGATCTACAACGGGCTATTTTCTTCCGTAGATTTAGCAACCTTCCAGGTACTAGGGAATTTATTAACACTTGTAGACTTTAATGAAATGCAGGGATACCCTCAACATTAAAAGATTGCGTCGGATTCCACTGAACAAGATGATAGGTCCGTTATTGCTCGATTTCATTATAGGCGCTGAATCACTGGAAATTGCAGCAATTGTAAAGTGTGCGGGTATCTTGGAGTAACCGACCAGAGTGACCCAAATTGAAAGGAGCTTATGTAACCATTTATAGGACGACCAAAAGCCAGAGATTATTTGGAGGAATCTTAAGGAAATGCACGGGGGCGCGATGGAAAGTAATAAGTACATATTTCACTTGTAGGCCTCTGGTCCTGCATTGATGCATGGAGTATGGAGCATGAGAGGACTCATTATGCTCCCTTTGTTTCCGGTCGAGACACACTGTTGCTAGATGCAGTGTCTCCTGGGCACCTGGAACATCCGCTCACAACGGATGCTCGGCAGTACCGGCCTGAACAAAGAACCTGTGGAAAGTTCAGTCCCGCGCACACAAAGTTGCAATGTTTCCTGACAGGGAGCGAATTACACTGGGCACACTGACATGTCCAATTGCAAAATGCTGCTAGAAGGCACTTGGCGTGGCAAGTGAGTTACTGACCTCGGTATTGCATTCTAATATTTTATGTGGAACTCTTAAAGCTTTTTTAAATGAGACAAATATTATCAACATTTTCTTCGTACATGCAACCCCTGCCGCTAGAGGGCTCTGAGTTGTATTGTGTAACGTGGGGTGTGTGCAACGTATTTGTGTCGGTGCGCGAAAAACAGAGGGCTGCAACCAAGTTTCGGATCTGAAGAGTTCGTCCACTTCACAAATGGAGCACCCTCTTCTTCAGCATGAAAATTCCAGACCACACACGAGCGCTGAGAGATTTCCAGCAATCCGACTGCTTGCGTTCACTGTCATCGATTATCCTCCATACAGTCCCGACTTGGCCCAATCCGATTTTCATCTATTTACAAAACTTAAACAGCACTTTCGAGGACTTCATTTTGATAGTGATAAAACCAGTGCTAGTAGAGGTAAGGTTGTGGTTCCGTCAAGAACTTAAACATTCTACAGTGACGGTATCAACAGACTGGTCTCTCGTTGGGAGAAATGTGTTCGTCGCCATGGTGACTATCTTGAGAAATAAATGTGTGGACACTAAGATTAAAGGTGTAGACTGTTAAAAACGTTTATTTAATTTAAAAAGCCTTAAGAGTTTTCACATTAAAAGTTCGGAGGTATTATTTTTCAGCGCGCCCTCGTAACTTCTCAAAGATGTATGTGCCACACAAAACTGTCGTTCCACCGGTTCTTGAGTATTTGTCTGCCGTCTCGGACACTCTGAAGGTAGGACTAATGAAGGAGACAGATCTAAGGAATATCGGTGCATTCCGTTCCGATTTAGTAAGCATGGAAACGTCACGGATATGATCAAAGAATCCCTGTTACAGAAGGATACAACTAAATTCGCAGGAAGAATAACACAACATACTACTTCCTCTCATGTATCACTCACAAAATAACTACGACAGAAAAAATCTGAGAAATTGGAGTACATACTGAGACATACTGTTGGTCTTCTTCCCATCCGCAAATGAACAGCAACGGGGTAAAATAAGAATGCCAGTTGAAGCACCATCCGCCACACAACGTAAGACAGTTGAGCAGTATAGAGGCAAAGATATTTTCTAGAGCATTGACCTTTGCAGTTTTGCTCCGGAGTGTCAGCGAGGTTTCAATACCGCCGGCATCGGGGTGGTCGACCTGCTTGGTATTATAGGAAAACCGGGGTACAAATGCGTGGAAAGTTTTAATAGACAGGGTTACGAGTTAGAGTCCAGATGCCGCTAAATTTCTAAACAGTGCACACTTCACAGTAGAGTGAAATATTAACACTATGTTGAGACTAAGCCATTTCATCATGACATTCGTTCTTTCACGAGTGACAGTCTCGCAAGTTATGCAAGAGAGTTTCCGTGAAGTTCGAAAGTTAGGAGCGAAGTAGCAGCAGAATTGAATGTATGAGCGTGGGTTGTGAGTCGTGCGTGAACGCTATAGTCGGTGACAGAATTCTCCGGTGATGGCAAGGTACTAGGTTCTGGTCCCGGCCCAGCACTCATGAATCCGAAAGTAAGTCACAATAAAGTGGACACCAGGATGCGCAGTGAAAATTTATCCTGGAATTGCTAAAGGGTTTTGCATTCACGATACTATCAGTCTGAAATTGGATGACATACATTTCCAAGCGTTATCTGTCCTTTTTTAACCGTTTTTCAGGGTTGTTCAGTCAGGAGCTACGTTGCGCGCGCAGCTCTACTCACCATGAAGCCGTCGGTGGCAGCAAAATACTTACGAGCGCGCCCCGTTCTCATTGCTTTAAAAGTCGCTGTGAAGGAAGAACTCGGCAGGTTACAAGCTATAGGGGTAATAGAACCAATTTCGTCGACTCGGTGCGTAACATTGGAAGTGGTAATAAAAACTCCGAACAGCACTATCCGCCTGCACGCTGATTATAAAACGATCGTAAATTCTCAGGCAGTCTTGGGCCCCTCATTCTTTACGGTGCCAAGAATGAGCTATCCAACCTGACTGACAGCACCTTTGTTTCAAAAGAGGACATAGTGCACGCACGCAAGCAACTGCCGGAAGGCACAGAAAGGGAACAACTCCTGTTAATCAACACTTCTGTCAAGTCTGTGCAAATACAAGCGCTAGTCGTTTCGTCTACCAGTGCACCATCTGTTCAACAATACCTGGAACAACAGCTTCTGCAGTGTAATTTGCTAACAAAGCGTGTAAGACCTAGATATGACTCCGCAAACATAATAGCAATAATTAAACCCAGTGTTCCATCTTCATTGTTTCTGTTTGCCTTTATCACACATCTCCACGCACTTGGCCTGTATCATCACCAAGAGCTGTGCGATTAGATACTATTAGCCTCAGCCGCAGAGCGTAACGTTGTATATCATATGTAAATAAAAGCGACTGTGTGAATGGTTCAAATGGCTCTGAGCACTATGGGACTTAACATTTCAGGTCATCAGTCCCCTAGAACTTAGAACTACTTAAACCTAACTAACGTAAGGACATCACACACATCCATTCCCGAGGCAGGAATCGAACCTGCGATCGTAGCAGTCGCGCGGTTCCGGACTGAGCGCCTAGAACCGCTAGACCACCGCGGCCGGCGACTGTGTGAAGCCCAGCTCGCTTTGTCCGTTCACGAGGCGCACAAAGTGGTAGAAACAGGTGCCCTGGTTGATGTCTGTTGCTTGACTTCCGGAAGGCGTTCGATATATTTCTGCACTGTCGCCTGGTGAACAAAGTACAAGCGCACGGAATATTAGATCAGCTTTGCACTTAGAGTAAAGAGTTACTAGCAAATAGAACACATAACTGACAGACATCTTAAGATTCAAAATAACTTCGCGCTTATCCCAAGGAAGTGTTAGGGGACGGTTACCTTTCACAATGAGCTCTTGCAAAACCCCACGCTGTGAGGTTGTGAAATCGTACCGGAATTATGGAACTGCCCAGACCCCGTAACACTCCCCTAAAGACATGTTACTTCAGACGAAATACAAATAAAATTAGATTGATGTTTTATTACATTAAAAGTAATGACATAGCAAAAGACTCAGTGACAACTGTTAGAAAAAGTGATTGCAATAAAGGTTTGAAGTACCAACGTAGCCTAGCTGCACATTAAATCACTAATACGAATGCAACCTACCAAAAGTTTTAGTTACTCTATTGGTCGACTGAATAATAAATGAAAACTATACTACCACTGTAACAGAAATTAACGGTAATGTGGCAACGGTATGACCCCTTTGCAAACGGCAACGACCACGTATCGCCGCTACTGATGCATACTCTCACCAGTCTGCTGTGGCGGTAAGTCGGCCGTGCGTGGTCGCAGGTCAGGAACCAGAATCTCGCGCGTCAGGACTCGTTTGAACTCAAGAGGCTAAAAGCAGCGACTTTTCACCTTCCATATCCAAACCAAGGGCGTCCATCTTCACATGTTCCTGTTCCCGACTCTGCTGTTTTCTCCTTTCCGGTCACAACCGTTAAGCAGGAACAATGTTACTGTTTTCCTCCAACAACGTGAAAAATGCCAAGTTTAATAAATTTCCACCACAGAATGTCTCTAGAGGGGGGCCAATCAGAGCACATCGTCCTCGCCAGTTTGATCTAGATATTCCCATCTGGCGTCAGTAGGCGATGGGCGAATCAGAACGTTTTTTATACAGTTCATAATTTCCGGAAGCCTGGCCAACGTGACGGGAACTCCGCGAGGCTTCCTCTCACAGCGAAGGCCCAGACATTCCAAGACTTGTGATTTCTCAGCATAAATTATTTGGTGGCAGCCCGCATTTGAGATACCGTCCTCAGCTTTCCGCAGAGCCGAAACGTGCCGCATACCGTGAACCTCATCTTAGCTTGATTGACAGGGTAGTTCAGTGAGACCTCTCTGGTGGCTCCTTGACACGCGTTAGCCGGAAAAAATCCTCTGCAAGCTGTGTGGTCTCCTCTGTCGCTTTCAGAGTTCTGCACGAATTCAGCTGTTCTCACGCATTGTTAGAACACAAGCCTCGACAGATAACCACTGCAGTTGTATAAAGTACATTCCATAGCATTAAATAACGACATTAAATTTTTCCCGTGACGAAACTTAAGTTACCTGCCTATCGCCAGTCGTGACAAGGGGCGGATGAACTCAGCCAGTCGGTCTGTAATATGACGGGAAAAAACTAACACTAAAAAATAATGAGTGTAGATTAACGAAATTTCGGGAATACATTTGTCTAGGTATATGTGACGGTAGCATTTGTTCCCGAAAGAACAGTTACCGTTGATGACCATGCAGCTTTGTCAGAAATGAAATGATAATTAAATGGACACCCTAGCTGCAAACAGGCGTCGATATATTTTATTGGGGACATGTTGAAAATGTGTGCGCTGTACCTGAACTCGTACGGGACTTGGTAGATTATTCTGCCACGAGTAATGTGTATGATAGGCAAACATCTATTAGGCGCCCTACGAATGTAGTGGTGTGGACATGTTGGGAATGTGCGTCTCACGGGGAGCGTCCCTGCAGGCGCACTATTCTCTGTGCCCTCGGTGGCTCAGATGGATAGAGCGTCTGCCATGTAAACTGGAGATCCCGGGTTCGAGTCCCGGTCGGGGCACACATTTTCAACATGTCCCCAATGAAGTATATCAACGCCTGTTTGCAGCTAGGGTGTCCATTTAATTATCATTTCATTGGTCTAGGTAATATACTTCAGTGTTTACCATCGCAAGATCACGGCTTAACGTAAGCATGAGATAAGCCTTTGCAAATATCAAATGTTGGTACAATAATAACAGGTTTGACCGCAAGAATGTCGAATGCAAGCATTCAGCCGCGCAGGATTAGCCGAGCGGTCTCAGGGGCTTCAGTCATGGACTGTGCGGCTGATCCCGGCGGAGGTTCGAGTCCTCCCTCCGGCATGGGTGTGTGTGTTTGTCCTTAGGATTATTTAGGTTAAGTAGTGTGTAAGCTTAGGGAATGATGACCTTAGCAGTTAAGTCCCATACGATTTCACACACATTTGAACATTTTTGAGCAAGCATGCAGACGTACATGTATTGTGTTGTACAGGTTCCTGATGTCAGTTTGTGGGATGAAGTTCCATGCCTCTTGCACCTGGTCAGCCAATACAAGGACAGTTAATTGTGTTCGATGATGACGCTGAAGTTGTCGTTCGATTATATCCCATATGTGATAAATTGGCGACAGATGTGGTGATCTAGCAGGGCAAGGCAACCGCAGAACATGTTGGGGCACAACAGCGGTATGTGGGCGAAAGTTATCCTGTTGGAAAATACCCCTGAAGTTCTGTTCATGATGGCAGCAAGAAAAGGTTGAATCACCTGACTGACGCACAAATTTACAGTCAGGGTGCGTGGAATAACCATGAGAGTTGTTCTGCTTTCATACGAAACCGCACCCCAGACCATAACTCCAGGTGTAGGTCCAGTGTGTATAGCACGTAGGCTGACTGGTTGAGATCGTCCGTCTCTTGTCACGACTGGCTGCAGGCCCTCAAGTGGCCATCACTGGCACCAAGGCAAAACCAGTTTTCATCACAAAACACAACAGACCTGCACCCTGCCCTCCAATGAGCTCTCACTTGACGTCACTTAGATCGCAAATGGGGGTGATTTGGGGTCAGTGAAACGCACGCTACAGGGCGTCTGGCTCGGAGCTGTCCTTGAAGTAACCGATTTTTTAAACAGTTCGTTGTGTCACTGTGGTGCCAACTGCTGCTCAGATTGATACTGCAGACACTACAGTGCGCCAGAGTCTTCGCCGAGCACAATGGTCTTTCCTGTCGGTAGTGTCACGTGGACGGCTGGAGCCCGATCTTATTGCGACCGTACATACTCATGGTGACCCTGCCAACATCTTGTACAGTGGCTACATTCCTGCAAAATCTTTCTGCAATATTGCAGAAGGAACATCCAGCTTCTCGTCGCCCTATTACACGACCTCGTTCTGTCAGTGAGTTATTGATAATGACGTCTTTGTCGCCTTAAAGGCATACTTAAGTAACATCAATTCACCACGCCCAATTTCAAAGGTAACTAATACTCAAGATCGTTACAGTGTGCATTTAAAGTAAACCTGATGTGCAACCCCATAGTGGCGCCACTCTTATGCTACTGGCGTCAAATCTGAATAGATATCATCTTCCAGATGTGGAAACACGCCTACCATCTCACACCATGCCTTCTCGGTGTTGCCTTTCTTGCCGTCAGTGTATATGATGTAATGGGATAACGTCAGAATCTCCGCAAGGATGTTCGCGGATGATACTGTTGTAAACGAAGAAGTTGCAACGCTTAAAACTATTGCAAAATACAGGAAGACCTGCAGAGGCTCGATCCTTGGTACGGGGGTTAGTAGGTCAGTGTAGGAATAAACGTAGTGTATTGAGCACTGGTAGGGGGAAAGTCTAATTTTTGTGTGGTTACACGAGTGCTTAACGATTACTGGAAGCAGTTTCATCCATTAAATATCTACGAGTACACTTACGGAGCAGATGTTGGACTGAGGTTTTTTGGAAGAATCATCAAGAAAAGTGGTCTATTGATGAAGGAGGTACCTCGTAAGTACCTCGCTCGAACGATACTTCAGCGTTTCTCATCGGTCTTGAACCCTTACCAGACAGGACTCACAACTAAAATAGACGAGTTCCAAAGAAGAGCAGCACCTTTCGTCTCAGTTTCTTTTAGTTAGCATTAAAATTTCACGGAGATGCTCGTCGACATCCAGAGAAGGCGTTACAACTTAGGCGTTGATACACGATGTGGGTTACTGTTAATATTCGGAGAACGTACGTCCCAAGAAGAGGCAACCAGCATATTTCTTCTAGCGAAGAGTCAACGAACGTAAAGTTACAAAGATTGGAGGCAATACGAAGGCTTACCGGCTTTCATTCATCCCTCGCACAATTTGCGAATGGAACTAGGCAGGTGGGAAAGGGGGGGGGGGGGTGATAATGGTGCCCTACGTACCCTTCGTCACACCCCTTTGGGTGGCTTGCGGAGAATAGATGTAGATGCAGGATGTTGTAGTAATTAGTACATTTGGTGTAAAGCATAGTAACCGGGGCCACCACAGAACAACATTTACAATACTTATGCCAACTCTTCCAAATGCTACATGACTATGTATTGAGTTGCAGTATGTAAAAATCCCAGTTAAAATCTGACCTACAAAATAGCACCAAGCCATATTATTCCTGAATCAATATGTCTTTTAGGAACTAGAGCCATCATCAGCGAGATGGACAAATTTCCTTTCTTTTGCACAAGAAATCCTTGTTAAGGTCTGACGATGGCCTTAGTTCCAAAGGAGTTACGGAAAAGTAATTTATTGATTCAAAAAATAGTGTGGCTTGCTGCTATTTTCCAGCTGACTGATATTTCAGAAAACAGCCGTGGTGTTGTCAAGCTGTTGCAGAGAAAATAAGATCCCAGTTTACGAAATACTTACAGCCGTTGGTCAACGTTATATGTAGTGAAGCCATTACCACTCTGATACTGTGCGAATGAGGAAGATGGCGGCAGTAACGGCCGGCGTTCTGAGTCCAGGCGACCCTCTGCAGTGAGCGCTAAAGTAGAGACATCCTGCTCTGTGACGGCAAGACTCGTTTTATTGGTTGTCTGGCACAGAGCAAGTTTTTCCTCATCAATCATATGACGACAATTCCTTACTCTTTCGTCTCCCAGTAGCACATGCCGTCTAATTTAATCCACTGAAATTTGGCTCTTTCTACCAGCGTAGGAATTTCGCCAGTCAATTAAAGCAGACCTTGCGATTCCTGCGCATTTTATTACGATTTATCAATGATGCCACATAACGAGGAGGAAGGAGGGAAATATCTCTGACTCCAAGACACGATTCTGAACCTCATGAATCAAGGGGCAAACGTGTAGGCATATGTGTGAAAGTGCACATGGTACAGAAATAGATATTAAGAGCCAAGCAGAAAGCTAGCTTCAAGACTGTTAAATGAACATTCCTCCATGGTATGGCTACCGAGAAAATTGTGGGTTTCACGAATTATCATTTATAAAGGCTACACCTGTCTTATATTTTATCTAGTATCTTGAACAAACTTGTTCTATGGCTTCCCTGCGTTCAGAGGTGGAACGAGGTGAATTTTGCTTCGCATATCTGGCCACAAAGATTGCTTTCAGCTCTGAACAAATTTATGACTCTCCCTGGTTCTTTTAAATAAACTCCCATGTTACGTGTCAGCTAGAAAAAGCTCTCCGAGGATGCAGAAATGACAGGCCCCTCACTACAATAAAGGAAGAGAAGAGAGGAAGTAAATTAGCTGGGCTGTAACTGCTAACACCGAAATTTGTTTGTGGTTATTATGCAGCCTTGACCATGGGAAAGTGTGTGTAACACTATGAAACATGTAGCGAGGCAGCTTGGGTATAAGCTACCAAATAACACTTGTCCCTATCATTTTGCTGCTCCTTCCAGTGCAAAGTTAACTACGTACGGATATTATAGGTGATATTACATTAACCTGCACCATTTCTGGTGAGGATCTTCCATGGAATTCTTTCCTCGCCTGTTATTTTTCATTTAATACCTTACTTGTCCACTTAATTTTTAATATTCTTCAACAGCACAGCAAACACTTCTTCTCTGGATATCTGATGGGCCTTGTTTCATTTCCATTCGGCTCTGTGCAGCATATGTGCACTTTCAGGAAACTGTTCCTCAGTTACCTATCAGTATCTGATGCCAGTAGAGATATTTCAGTTAAGTAACTCCTTTCTACTACTCTTCGTGTTTGTCTGTTTATCATCAGCCCATTTTCCGTACTAAGTAAGCTGTTGCAGATGGGCAGCCCTGTGCAAGTGCCCATTGCCGTAATAACATTGCTTGCCATAATAAGTCAGCGCAGTACTTTGCTACCACAGTGGAATCAGCACACTGGCATGACCGCTTCGTCAGTGACCAATGGTACTTTTGAAAACCAGGATGCTTCGCCGGCATCGCGACAAGTATAGTACACCGAGGTGACAAAAGTCATGGGATACCTCCTAGCATTGTATCGGCCCTCCTTTTGGGTGATTTAGTGCAGTAATTCGATGTGGTTATGGACTCAACGGGTCGTTGGAAGTCCCCCGCAGAAATATAGAGCCATGGTACCTCTGCAGCCGTCCATAACTGCGAATGTGTTGCCGGTGTAGGATATTGTACACGAACTGATCTCTCGATTATATCCATAAGTTTTCGATGAGGTTCATGTCGAGCGATATGGGTGGCCAAATAATTCGCTCAAACTGACTAATGGCTTAAACTGACCAATAGCGAACAATCTTGTGTCGGTGAAATGTCACATTGTCGTCCATAAAAATTCCATCGTCGTTTGGGAACGCGAAGTCCATGAATGGTCTCCAACTAGGCGAATATAATCATTTCCAGTCTATGATCATTCAGTTTCACCAGCGAACCCAGACCATACCATGCTAACACAACCCGCACCATTGTAGAGCGCCCACCGAATGCACAGTGTCTTCGGTACATGGCTGTATCCTGACACTCGCGCCCGACCATCAGTTCTGGCCAGTCCAATCGATATGCTCAAGAGCCCAGAAGAGACGCTGAAGGCGATGTCATGTCGTTAGCAAAAGCATTCGCATCGATCGTCTGCAGCCATAGCCCATTAACGCCAAATTTCGCCGCACTATCCTAACAAATACGTTCGTCGTACGTCCAACACTGAGTTCCGCAGTGTTGCTTATTTGAAACTTCCTGGCACATTAAAACTGTGTGCCGGACCGAGACTCGAACTCGGGACATTTGCCTTTCGCGGGCAAGTGCTCTACCATCTGAGGTATCCATGCACGACTCACGCCCCGTCCTCACAGCTTTACTTCCGCCAGTACCTCATCTTATACTTTCCAAACTTCACAGAAGCTCTTCTGCATACCTTGAATAACTAGCACTCCTGAAAGAATGGATATTGCGGAGACATGGCTTAGCCACAGCCTGGGGAATGTTTCCAGAATGATATTTTCACTCTGCAGCGGAGTGTGCGCTGATATGAAACTTCCTGGCAGATTAAAACTGTCCCGAGTTCGAGCCTCGGTCTGGCACACAGTTTTAATCTGCCAGGAAGTTTCATATCAGCGCACACTCCACTGCAGAGTGAAAATCTCATTCTGTGTTGCTTATTTATTAACACTAATAACTATATTCAAAGAATGCTAATCTCGGTCGCTATCGTAAGTGAAGGTCGTCAGCCCATGTGATGTCCGTGGTGAGAGGTAATGCCTGAAATTTGGTATTCTGGGCACATCTTGGTACTGTGGATCTCGGAATATTTAATTCTTTAACTATTTACGAAATGGAATGTCCCATGCGTCTAGCTCCAACTACCATTCAAACCTCGAAGTCTGTTAATTGTCGTCGTGTAATCATAATCACGCCGGAAAATTTTTCACGCGAATCAACTGAGTACAAATGACAGCACCATCAGTGCAATACCCTTCTATACCTCGTGTGACTTTTCAGCTCAGGGTAAATAATACCTGGGGTCTGTGCTTATAAACAAGCCCATCCTGATGTGCGTAAATACTAGCTGTCTGGTTTGCGTCCGGCATTGAATCGGCGACCTCTGTATAGCGATCTACAGCTGTTACGGCATCGTCGCTCGTCAGCCATGGAGTGGAGCAGCTATCTCTATTCAGTACCCTACAGGACCACCTACTTTGGAGCTCCAGCCACAATGGTCAAACAGAGGTCCTCCCAGCCGCTGGTCCATCTAGCATGCACCGATGCCAGACACTGCCATTCACACGTCTAGGCCGAGTATCGCACTCTGGATGTGTGCAATTTGAACGCTCACCATGGCCGGGCAGATCCCCCACCTACCTTGCTAGCAATGTATCATGACCAGCTCACCACACCAGCAGCTGATGCAGCTCCGCCACCAGGCTGCTAGATGTAGCGTCTAGAAGCATCTGCGTGACTATGCATCAAGCACCTAGGATCATGGGTTCGATGGCCAACTTCTGCCTACTGAATTTGGGCACGAGTCTTCTGTAGTGAACTGTTATAAACAAACGAATTGAACGCGACTGGACCGGCGGCACGCACCAACTAGAGAACTTCAGCCCCTAAATTGTCCATTCCTGTCGTCATGTTACCACAGGCCTTGGCAGTCAGATAGTTTGTCAACCATAAAAAGGAATATGTCCCGCTTTCACTTTTCTTCCACTTTCGAAATTTTCTTTCACTTTCTCCTCTGCTTTTCGGACGTGTCCAGAGCAACGGAAAGAGCGCGCAGTACAACAGCTTGTCTTCACTGACTGTTTCCAAATCGCTGGACTGAACGAAGGGAACTTGTACGTTGACTGCCAAGTTCACCAAATTTGACTTCCTACTATTTTTTTCTCTATGGAAGCTAAAAGAGAAAGTTTACAATTACAAACAAATAACATCAGGTGATGAAAGA
The DNA here is from genome assembly GCF_023864345.2 of Schistocerca serialis cubense. Lineage (NCBI taxonomy): Eukaryota > Metazoa > Arthropoda > Insecta > Orthoptera > Acrididae > Schistocerca > Schistocerca serialis. Next base: position 258,672,599 of record NC_064644.1, on the reverse strand, counting down.
CGTAAATTCCTGTGCTGAAATGTCTGACGAAATGTTAAAATGCGTGCATCAGTATTTACATGGAAGATTGGAATTTTGTATTGTAACTGGTAATCGACACTTTGAACAGCACCCTCGAGGTGTTTCAGATCCAAAGCCTTTGTTCTTTCACTTCTTTTTCCTTGGCTTCATGCTGACACATGGAGTCGACAGCTGCGATTATTTACCAATTTCAAACTGCGATTGGTCGTTTTATATATATCCATGAAGCCACTGTGGACGTGCAGGGGACTCTCTCTCTCTCTCTCTCTCTCTCTCTCTCTCTCTCTCTCTCTCTCTCTACTCTCTCTACTTCTCACGAAATAAGCGTCAAACGAAAAAACTACAAAGTACGGAACTCGTCTAGCTTGAGGGGGAAACCAGATGGCGCTATGGTTGGCCCGCTAAATGGCCCTGAAATAGGTCAAACGGATATCACTGCGTTTTTTTTAAAATAGGAACCCCCCCCCTTTTTATTACATATTCGTTTAGTACGTAAAGAAATATGAATGTTTCAGTTGGATCACTTTTTTCGCTTTGTGATAGATGGTGCTCTAATAGTCACAAACATATGGCTCACAATTTTAGACGAACAGTCGGTAAGAGGTAGGTTTTTTAAAATTAAAACTCAGAACGTAGGTACGTTTGAACATTTTATTTCGGTTGTTCCAATGTGATACATGTACCTTTGTGAACTTATCATTTCTGACGACGCATGCTGTTACAGCGTGATTACCCGTAAGTACCACATAAATGCAATGAATGTTCAAAATAATTTCCGTCAACCTCAATGCATTTGGAAATATTTGTACCGACATTCCTCTCTACAGCGAGTAGTTCGCCTTCCGTAATGTTCGCACATGCATTGACAATGCGCTGACGCATGTTGTCAGGCGTTGTCGGTGGATCACGATAGCAAATATCCTTCAACTTTCCCCACAGAAATAAATCCGGGGACGTCAGATCCGGTGACGAATCCACCTGATGAAAAATGCTATTCAATACCGCTTCAACCGCACGCGAGCTATGTGCCGGACATCCATCATGTTGGAAGCACATCGCCATTCTGTCATGCAGTGAAACATCTCGTAATAACATCGGTAGAACATTACGTAGGAAATCAGCATACATTGCACCATTTAGATTGCCATCGATAAAATGGGGGCCAATTATCCTTCCTCCCATAATGCCGCACCATACACTAAACCGCCAAGGTCGCTGATGTTTCACTTGTCGCAGCCATCGTGGATTTTCCGTTGCCCAATAGTGCATATTATTCCGGTTTACGTTACCGCTGTTGGTGAATGACAGTTCGTCGCTAAATAGAACGCGTGCAAAAAATCTGTCATCGTCGAGTAATTTCTCTTGTGCCCAGTGGCAGAACTGTACACGACGTTCAAAGTCGTCCCCATGCAATTCCTGGTGCATAGAAATATGGCACGGGTGAAATAGATGTTGATGTAGCATTCTCAACACCGACGTTTTTGAGATTCCCGATTCTCGCGCAATTTGTCTGCTACTGATGTGCGGATTAGCCGCGACAGCAGCTAAAACACCTACTTGGGCATCATCATTTGTTGCAGGTCGTGGTTGACGTTTCACATGTGGCTGAACGCTTCCTGTTTCCTTAAATAACGTAACTATCCGGCGAACGGTCCGGACACTTGGATGATGTCGTGCAGGATACCAAGCAGCATACATAGCACACGCCCGTTGGGCATTTTGATCACAATAACCACACGTCAACACGATATCGAACTTTTCCGCAATTGGTAAACGCTCCATTTTAACACGGATAATGTATCACGAAGCAAATACCGTCCGCACTGGCGGAATGTTATGTGATACCACGTACTTATACGTTTGTAACTATTACAGCGCCATCTATCACAAAGCGAATAAAGTGGTCCAACATTCATATTTCTTTACGTACTACACGAAAATGTGATAAAAAGGGGGGTTCCTATTTTAAAAAACGCAGCTGATATCCGTTTGACCTATGGCAGCACCATCTAGCGGGCCAAACACAGAGTCATCTGGTTTCCCCCTTCAAGCTAGACGAGTTTCGTTCTTTGTAGTTTTTTCGTTTGATGCTTATTTCGTGAGATACTTGGCCCGGTCACTATCAATGGACCATCCTGTATACTGCTATTTCAACACTTCTCCCATAAGGAAGATGTTTCGGTGACAGTTTCGTAATGCACGCGTCGCTGTCATCTTGCGTATTAGCACCGGTGCATCTCTTAAGCAAATGTTCATTGGACAGAAATTTTGTCGTGTCCCGACAGGGAGTTATATCGACATGTGTCATATTCAGGGGTTTCACCTCGTCTGTTCTGTTCGAAGAGTGGAAGAAGGCGCGGGCAGCTTCTGCAACTCCGACATCTAGAAGGAGTAAGCTATTGCTAACGTGCAGGATACGGAACTCGGTGAGGAGTGGTTACTTATTGAGGGCAGAATTCATAAGATACGTATAGGTTGACAACTGAAAAGCCCTACTGGCACTGCCTTCCATTAATTTTATCAGTTGAACCCCTTGATCTTTGGATGCTATGGAGCAGAGGCTGGCGAATCTTACTAAGTTACCACGTCTGCCGTAGAACGACACAGAGCTTGCGTCGTTATACTCAGCAGATCCCGACTGACTACAGTGTCCTCCTGACCCCCAACTTATACTGCTTTCGTACGTCACAGAACGCTTCTATAACATTCTATATCTCCTTCCGAGACGCTGACCACTTACTTGGTGTATTTCAATTATCATGTGATGTGTGAAAGCTACTTGGATCTCTGTTTTGGGTCCGGCGACAGCAGTCACGTGACGTTATTTGACTCATGGCGCCGCTTCGTCAGCGGTGGTCAGTATCATCTACAAATACTCTTGCGATGCTCCTGGGAACTTGAGCCTAGCTGCTCTTCCAGGTGAATAACTCATAATACATTTAATTTATATTCGTCAGTGATTGAGATTCGCAACAATTTGTATACCGAACGAATCTTAAATGTGATTTGAGACTTTCTCGCCGTATTCCATTCGTGAAATCTTCTCGGGTGATCAGCCGAGTAAAGGCGTCGTCTTCTCGCAACGTTTCGAAGGGTTTCGTACCCATCTTCGCTTGAAGATGATGGGTACGAAACCCTTCGAAACGTTGCGAGAAGACGACGCCTTTACTCGGCTGATCACCCGAGAAGATTTCGCGAACGAATCTTATTCTGAACTAATTCGTCGATCGCCTACTGCTGTCTACACACGGAGGTGTCGTTTAACTTCATATAACCTGCTGCTATTTGCCATTTCTGCCGACCACTGGCATCTGGTTTCTTTGGGAATATTAATATGGGGAAACTCCATGGCTAGTACTATGGGATATTATCCCATCAGCTAACATCCCTGCTACTTCCTTTCGTAGCGATTCTTGTTGCGCCTGGGGTATTCTATACGGACATTGATTTATTATCATTCCTTTCAATTCTGGTATTAACTGTATACTATGTTTCACTACTGTAGTATGAGTCAATACGTCCCCAGGTAAGTGAAATACATCAATATATGCGGCGCATATCCTCTAGAGTGCCTGTACTTTCTCACTGTTTAAATGTTTCTTTCGTATTTTTTCTCTTAACATGCTGAAGCTTGACTTATTTACGCTTTTCATTCTGGTGGATACTTGTCGAATTTTATAACTACTTGGGGGCGGCAATTCGTCTGCTAACACTTCTGGGCATGTCTAAATGTACCTCTTCTTCGCGAATATGTGATATACTACTCCCTCCTTGGACTGTTACTATTGCCTCGGGGATAATCACGCCCCGCCTTACTTCTTGTTTCGGAATTTATCACTTCTGTACCGTTCACCTTCGATACCCTTACTCTTACGAATCTTACCTTCCTGGAACCGATCGTAATTTTTCCCGATGCCAGCCCCTGCTGGCTACGTGTATCATACTTAAAATCTTTTACTGGTTGCCCCTGCTGGCTACATTTCATTTCACTGATGGCCTCTTATTGGCATTAAGTACCCATTTCTATCTTGTAAACCTATGTTCTTCCGGCTTCTCGGTGCTATTCTTTCTTTTAATTACCTGATCTTCAACTGATTTCCAGGGACGAGCTATTTCCCCTCTCAGTTTATCTATCTGCCTTTTGGCAGCTTCTAATTCACTTTCCATGAAATACACTTTAGATTTTAAATAACGGTTTTCCTTCCTTATTTTATCGTTTTCTCTTCTTTCATCTTCATACTTTTTACTTTCCGTATTTAAATTCACTTTCAATGCATGGCACCCTCTCTATCTGTGAGATTCCGTCTATGTCTCTCGATATCGCCGTGTCTATTCGGTCCGCACGGCTTTCGCCTCGCATACCTCGCTTACCTGCTAACGGTGACGTGTTTGGTAACTGCCACGTAACTGGCCCGTTCTCTGTTTACTACTCGAGCTGGCTTCGATAACAGTGCGTCCTCTGTGACTTCCTTTAACTCTAACCATTCACCTCATAACTTAAAGCTTCTACGTGCGTAATCTAGCACTACTCTGTGCTTTTCTAGGAAATCCCTTCCTAGAAACCCTTCGAATGGGAAATCCATTTGTGTCCTTACAACTTGGAATTCGTGGTAATATCCTTTACCTCTTTCTGCCCGCAGCTTTATTCTAACCCGTCCTTCGGTTCTAATTTCCTAATTTGCGATATTCCTTATCGTCACTGTCTTTCTGCCATCTGATATTTTCTGCTGTAACACCTCAGGTTTAATTATACTTACGTGCACTCCACTGCCCACTAACAGCCCTATCTTTCTCTCTATTGTGTCATTGCTACTTACCTGTACGTAATCATTTTTACTAATGCAGTCTGCTGTACATACTATTCCTGTCACAACGTAATGGAACTGCTGCATTACGTTCGCGGTTCGTTTCCCAGCGTCTTGTCGACGTATGTTGGTCCAACGACTCTCGCTACATACACTAGGATAGTGTTATGTGCGACAGCATGTGAAACACGTAACAGCTTTCGCACTATTACAGGGAGGGTAATGTCCTACTAGGTTACATTTTATGCACCTTATTGGCGGAGGACATTCTCCGCGAGGGCCATTTCCTTAGAATTGGTCAACACCTATTTCCTTTATGGGTAGCCTAGTTCTCATGGGTTGGGATTGAGCCCCCTTCTTCTGACTGAACTTACGTATTTGTACTCTGCTTCTGCATTCTCTCGCTAAATGCCCTATTTTCCCGCAGTTATATCACTCATTAATTTGCTTTGGATATCCTACCTACCGATTGTACTGGTAGATAGGACAGCTTGGCTGTGGAAGTGGAAGGGTAGCCCACAACATAGACAGACAACTATTCACAATTACAAGCACCCACGCTTTAATGATCTTCCAGCAATAAATCTCAACTAAGCAAGGACATAAATTTGGTTACAAACTTGTTAAACTTCAACCAGTGAATAACCCCAATAAAGAATTACCAATCAATAAAACGTAGATAAAGGACTGCTTTACAAGAATGCTTAAATTAAGTAAAATCATGAAAGCTAAATTACAAATTTGATATTAAGCTTCAACAGGTGAATAACCCCAATAAATAATTCTCATTTAAATAAAATATAGATAGGAAAATGCCTTACCAAAATGCTTGAATTGTGTAAAATCATGAAAAGCTGAGTTACAACTTTTCTCGCAAACCACTTAGGAATTTACAGCAAATAAACAAGTTTGATCTGTTTAACCAGAAGTTAACTGCCAAGTCCAAGCGACCGAAGCCACTCAGAGCGGACGACCGCCCCAACGCTGGTCATCAACCGACATCGTCACGGCCCAGTGGCCACCGTGCTAAAACAGACTAACGTTTCGGTAAGCGACCAACACAGGAGTAACAGTGAGTGAAAGTCGGCGTACGCCTTACGAAACACGGCACACCCTGAAGCGGGACCAGGCACAGCTGACTAGCGGCCATACAACCGCGAGCAAACAAATCTCACGCCGCCCGTACTAACGCGGGAAATGATAGCGAGCGACAAGACACCACGCGCAAAGCAGCAACCGTGCCTACCCCTCGACCACAGAATGTACCCTGTCTCCTTGTCTATAGTAATACAATTTATAGCACACAAGAAAAGATTTAATAATTGCATTAGTTCAACGCAAGATCAGTTAACAGTTAGGTCCAGTAAAGATTTACCAACGGATTTACCTTCAAACCAACTTCCGGACCACAGGCGGAAATTAGTAAAGTTGGCATAAGTTTTCACCAGCCCGATAAACAAAAAATCAAATTAAACAGTTGCCAAAAATACAGTCACGATACGCAAGCCCTTCAAGACCTTGCTATCTTACAGTTATCATTAACGGCGAAACATGCACAAATGAATGACAAATTCACCATTGAAAGCAAAACAACAACACCACAAAGGTTAAATTAATTAATTTGCAGACGAGCCAGACACTGAAAGCTCAGTTCCACAAGATTAGGACTAACCTCACTCGGCAGCAATACATTTGTGCGCGTGATAACTAGGTTGCCCAAACATGACTCCAAAACCCAAAACAACAGGTCACACGTTAGCTGACTTGTTGTCGGATACTAGGTAACACCGGGCTAAGACAATCGCGACAAAAAAAAATCTCTGAAATTGCAGCTGCCTGCAGCAAAACAAATCAGTCAGGGTGCATGAACGTAAAGCACAAGCCACTGTTCCAGCCGGAGCGTAACCTTTTCAATGCACATACGGACAGAACAACACACGTGGGCGTAAAAGGAGCAACAGATGCGTACCAAGCAATCTATACTGCGCCAGAATACGACCCACGTCACGTCCACAAACCGGAGCACTGATCCCGGAGCTGGTGTCTGCTCGCTGGACTGCCGCAACTCTCTGTCCCCCGGAAAGCGATGCTGACTGCCGCCATGCTCAACGCTCCCTTCTCGGCCGTGCACAACTACTCTTCTCTTGTCGCCTCAGAGTGCGGCCGCAATGTCCGTTCTCCCCTGCTGTCCGCCCCAGACTCCCTTACTCGCACTCACTTACTCGTTAGGACCCGCTCCGACAGGAGGCGCTCGCGATCGCACATAGTGCCAACCTCAACCAGAGGAGTAATCGATAGCGTCTAGCGCCCGAGAGCCGCGCCACGGCTCACCGATATTTTTCTTTTTCAGAGTGGATTGCACTCTCTTCCGTCGATGCTAAATCAATTGCTTCTGCCGGCCGGAGTGACCGTGCGGTTCTAGGCGCTACAGTCTCGAACCGCGTGACCGCTACGGTCGCAGGTTCGAATCCTAACTCGGGCATGGATGTGTGTGATGTCCTTAGGCTAGTTAGGTTTAAGTAGTTCTAAGTTCTAGGGGAATGATGACCACAGCAGTTTAGCCCCATAGCGCTCAGAGCCATTTGAAGCAATTGCTTCTGACAAAGTGATTCACTCTCCCTGTGCTCGCACTACTGTCTTAAACCTATCGCTAAATAGTCCCTGTATTAAAACAACTCTCCCTAATTTTCGTATCAATGAGCAGCCGGCCGCGGTGGTCTAGCGGTTCTAGGCGCGGAGTCCGGAACCGCGCGACTGCTACGGTCGCAGGTTCGAATCTTGCCTCTGGCATGGATGTGTGTGATGTCATTAGGTTAGTTAGGTTTAATTAGTTCTAAGTTCTAGGCGACTGATGACCACAGAAGTTTAGTCGCATAGTGCTCAGAGCCATTTGAACCATAGCCATCAATGAGCAACTGCCTGGAATTTCGTCTGCCGTCATTACCCTTCTCATGGCTTCTCTGAAATAAAACTGCATACAATCTACTCGGGCTCCCCACTACACCACACTTTCATCCCTTGTTAGCCAACTATTAAAGATTTTTCACGGACAGAAATCTAATGTCCATTTATTTGCATAATTCTCCGTGAGAATCTCCCTCACTTCTGACCATGTTTCAGTGCGAGCTCTAACGATAAGTTTACTGCAGGCAGAAATCTGTATTTGACCTATAATATATTTAAGAAACAATCTTTTAGGCTCTGGTTCTACTAGTTCGTAAGCACTATCGCAAATGTCTATAAATTCAGAGAGTTGCTCTCTTTCTCCACCAAACTTTCTAGGCACTAACTTCGTTGTTTCACTATAGTTTAAACACAGTTGGTTACCACTATTGTTGAGAGTTGAATCTGCTATAGAAGACATTTTCATTAACCTTCCTGTAGTCTTGCACTGCGTGCTGTAGTGTTGTGAGCCTCTTGCTCACGTTCGCTGGCGATGCTGATGCCTTCCTGGTTTTCGTAAGCCTTCTTCTCACGTTTGCAGCCAGTGATGCTTTTGGTACGGTGGGCCGCTCACCCACGTCTGCAACCGATGTCACTTTCAGGAACGGTGGGCCTCTGCCCACGTCTGCTGCCGCTGTTCAATCTTGGGAATATAACTAAATCCCAGGTCCTTCAAAAGTTGGGTTTGCGTGTTGGTTCCTGCACGCTACTTGCTATGTTGACTTTAGATCATCACAGACTAAGGCATGCTGACAATACAATCAAGACATTGGTGAAAAAAGCAAGACAGGTGCAGCGGGGTGCCAAAAGAAGACTTGAAGATGATTATGAAGACTGTGTGTATTAACTATGGATCAGGAGTGTTTTAATCTTCTTTCTCCGTTTCCCGTAAGTTTGCTTTTTACTTCTTCTAGGAACATTATCTCAGGTACTGGTGAGCCTATAAGTCTGAAATTTTTATGACTTAGTCACATGGGTTTCTTACTGAAAGAACGATTGTTTAATTACTTGGTTTACAAAAGACTTAGGGGTGATAATCTAGCAAAAATTGATGGAAAAAATTTACTTAAAATAAATGTAAAATATGTCTGTAAGAAAACACTTTGACAATAAGCTGTTGTTTCAGTACTGTTATAACATATCAATGCACGTACAGTAAAAATTTTATGTCTCTGTCTCCAGAAGTTTGTGAGAAAATGTTCCCAATAGTAGGCATATTTTAACATTGCAGGGATAGGCGATTCCGTATCCCCTTAACTTTATTTTATTTATTTATTTATTTATTTATTGTTCCGTGGGACCAAATTAAGGATAAGTCTCCATGGTCATGGAACGAGTCAATACATGAAATTATAACACGATAGTAGAAACAGATAAGATGAAATACAAGAAACGTATTCAGGCGACAATTCGTAAGTTTAAATAAAGAAAATAATGTAACACTGGAATTTGCTTCATTTTTCAGCTCTTCCAGGAGCTCCTCGACAGAATAGAAGGAGTGAGCCATGAGGAAACTCTTCAGTTTAGACTTAAAAGCGTTTGGGCTACTGCTGAGATTTTTGAGTTCTTGTGGTAACTTATTGAAAATGGATGAAGCAGAATAGTGCACTCCTTTCTGCACAAGAGTCAAGGAAGTGCATTCCAGATGCAGATTTGATTTCTGCCTAGTATTAACTGAGTGAAAGCTGCTAACTCTTGGGAATAAGCTAATATTGCTAGCAACAAACGACATTAAAGAAAATATGTACTGTGTGGGCAATGTCAGAATTCCCAGACTATTGAATAGGGGTCGACAAGAGGTTCTCGAACTTACACCACATATAGCTCGAACAGCCCGTTTTTGAGACAAAAATACCCGTTTTGAATCAGAAGAATTACCCCAAAAAATAATACCATATGACATAAGCATATGAAAATATGCGAAGTAGACTACTTTTCATGTTGAACTGTCACTTATTTCAGATACTGTTCTAATGGTAAATAAAGCAGCATTTAGTTTATGAACAAGATCCTGAACATGGGCTTTCCACAACAGCTTACTATCTATCCGAACGCCTAGGAACTTTAACTGTTCCCTCTCGCTTATAATATGCCCATTCTGTCTGACCAAAATATCAGTTCTTGTTGAATTGTGAGTTAGAAACTGTAAAAACTGAGTCTTACTGTGATTTAGCATCATATTATTTTCCACAAGCCACGAACTTATTTCATGAACTACATTATTTCATAATCATTCAATATTACACACAATATCATTCACTACAAAACTGGTGCCATCAGCAAACAGAAATATTTTTGAATCACCTGTAATAGTAGAATGCATATCATTTATATAAATAAGAAACAGCAGCGGCCCCACCACCGACCCTTGAGGAACGCCCCACTTAACAGTGCCCCATTGGGACTGAACATCGCTACCGCTCTCAATATTGCGGAGAATTACCTTCTGCTTTCTATTCTTAAAGTAAGAGGCGAACCAATTATACGCTACTCCCCTTACTCCGTAATGGTCCAACTTCTGCAGTAATATTTTGTGGTCAACACATCAAAAGCCTTCGTTAAATCAAAGAAAACACCTAGCGTTCGCAACCTTTTATTTAATCCGTCCAAAACCTCACAGGGAAAAGAGAATATAGAATTTTCAGTTGTTAAACCATTTCTAAAGCCAAACTGTACATTTGACAGCAAATTATGTGAATTTAAATGCAAGAGCAGCGGCGTCTGCGTAGTTTTCAGTGTAATAGACCAGCATACTGCGTGAAATAACAGCAGAAATCGATGTGGGAGCGGCGAAACGTGGCGTTAGTGGATATGGCAACAGACAACCGACGTGAGTGCCTTTACTAACAGCACGACACCGTTCGCTGCGCCTCTTCTTGGGTTGGACCCTAGACTACTGGAAAACAATAGCCTGGTCAGATGAGGCCCGATTTCAATTGATAAGAGCTGATTCTACGGTTAGAGTGTGCCGTCGACCCAAGTTGTCAACAACGCTCTGTGCAAGCTGATGCTGGCTCCATATTGGTGTGGGCTGTGTTTACATGGAATGGACTAGGTCCACTGGTCCAGTTGAACCTATCATTGAATGGAAATGGGTATGTTCGGCTACTTGGACACCATTTGCAGCATTCACGGACTTCATGTTCCCAAACAACGACGCGCCATGTCACAGGGACACGATGGTTCGCGATTGGTTCGAAGAATATTCTGAACAGTTCGAGCGAGTGATTTGGCCACCTAGAGCGCCTGACGTGAACCTCGTGGAACATTTATGGGACATAATCGAGAGGTCCGTTCATATTCTGAACAGTTCGAGCGAGTGATTTGGCCACCTAGAGCGCCTGACGTGAACCTCGTGGAACATTTATGGGACATAATCGAGAGGTCCGTTCATGGACAAAATCCTACACAGCAGCACTTTCGCGATTATGGACGACTAGAGAGGCAGCAAGGCTCAATATTTATGCAGGAAAGTTCCAACGACTTGTTGAGTGCATTCCACTTCGAGTTTCTACTCCACGCCCACAAAAAGAAAGCCCGGAACGATATTAGGAGGTATCACATGATTTTTGTCACCTCAGTGTGTAGGCAGCTGTAGGCGATCGACGAATTAGTTCAGAATAAGATTCAATCAGTATACAAATTGTTGCAAATCTCAGTCAGCGACGATTATAAATTAAATGTATTAAGAGTTATTCACCTGGAAGAGCAGCTAGGCTCAAGCTCCCAGAAGCATTGGAAGAGTATTTGTAGACAATACTGACCAGCGCTGACGAAGCGGCGCCATGAGACAAATAACGTTACGTGACTGCTGTGGCCGGACTCAAAACAGAGATCCAAGTAGATTTCACACATCACATGATAATGGAAATAAACCAAGCAAGTGGTCAGCCTCTCGGCTGGAGATATAGAATGTTATAGAAACGTTCTGTGACGTACGAAAGCAGTATAAATTGGGGGCAGGAGGACACTGTAGTCAGTCGGGATCTGCTGAGTATAACGACGCAAGCTCTGTGTCGTTCTACGGCACACGTGGTAACTTAGTACGATTCGCCAGCCTCGGCTCCGTAGCATCCAGGGAGATAGAGTGCAGATCATGGGGTTCAACTGATAAAATTAATGGAAGGCAGTGCTAGTAGGGCTTCTCAGTTGTCAAGGTATAGCAACCTTATGAATTCTCCCCTGAATAAGTAACCACTCCACACTGAATTCTGTATCCTGCACGTTAGCAATAGCTTACTCATTCTAGATGTTGGAGTTGCAGAAGCTGCCCGCGCCTCTTTCCACTCTTCAAGCAGACGAAAAAGGTAAGACCCCTGAGAACAACACGTGTCGATCTAACTCCCTCTCGGGACACGATAGGGGTGGAAGAAAAATTGGTGCCAGGTGTGGGGTCTGCTAGGTGATTGTCTACGGGAAAGAGACATCCAGGATACTGGAATAGGTGCAAGGGATGGAGTAATGGAGTATAAGAGGATTAGGACAGAGAGTAGCTGCAGACGTGGGGCCAAGAGGTCCACATTTAGAGAAGTAACAGTGGCAGCAGCCATGGGCAGAAGCCCACTGTTCCCAAAGCAACAGCGGCAGCATGATACACCTCAATTACTGTATTAATTCCGACAAACACTGTTTTCGGGAGACGATGCCATATCACACTATTCAAGCACTCGTTGGGGTTCTGCGTTTTTTCATGAAGACATTTCATCATAAGACTTCTGCCAGCCAGATCTCTGAAAATGGGCTTTATTTCTTCAATGATGGCTAATGGTAGACTGTGGTGGTGAATGTATTTAACTCCAGTTTTTAGTTCCCTATTATATTTACACCAGCTCTTGGGGCACAAATCATGTCCTGGATGCTCATCAGTGGATGGGGTGCGGAAATACAAAGCCCATATAGCTTTCATCATTTCTTCAAGATTGCCTGTATTTTGCCCGAATGCAAGGCCATAGCAATTCTGAATGTGGTCTATTATGGAATCAGTTAATCTTTCTTTACCATGCAAGATTTTGCCATCATCTAGTTTTCTCCCTTTCGAAGCTAATTTTAACCCTTCAGCCTGGCACCCAGTCTCTTCTGCACATCTATACATTTAATTTTGCTTATATTTACACTGTTTCCCTATGGTTTGCTTTCCAAAACTTCTTTGAATGCTTTAGAGTCACCATCCCCAGATACTTGACATAGCGAACATTATACCACTATGAAGAGCGATGAAAAATTTTTTTCACCCCAGCAACCTCCATGCCACCACTACTACAATAACAATTAGCAACACAGTCATCACTAAGTTCATTTTTCAGCCTGTCTATGCATCTCCAGTATTTCGACATTATTGCAACATCAATAACCTTGCCAGTGTCAGCACTAGTTGCTGTTACAACACCATTGTTGGAGGGGTGTCCCCTTTTTTGCCACGTGCCATCAAAAGCTACTGTGAGGTCACGGCTGCCATCATTTTCTTTCACTGCTTCTTCCACAGCTATCTACATTGACTTCTGTGCTACATCTTCAACTGCAGATTCTAGCACTTAGTTGCAAGCATCAAACTTTGAAGGTACACTTGGAACATGTAGAACACCGCATAGTATATCACCAGCTGCTTTGCCCTTACCAATTGCTCGCAATAGATAAACTAACGTAATATTTACACTATAAAGTTCAGTTTTCTTGTGTCCATTATTTATGGTTACTGAAACAGAACTTGGAAACTTACAGCTGTACTTACTAACACTGTATATTAAATTAAACTGGGTAGCCAGGCCAAAATGGGATTCTACTTTCAGAGAAACGTTTCCTTGAGATTTCTGGCAGCACACACTGTTTTCAAGAGCTTCGCACAATATACTCGTATCAATGAGTTCAAAAACTTCTTTCCCTTTATCAAGTAAATTATATTTCTCTTCCAACAACACTGTTTTCAATTGGAGTAAGTCCGTTCGGCAAATCAGTAATAAGGGGACTCACATTTTCCAATAGTGATGATGAAGAACTGCTTTCCTAATGAATCATCATTTCTTTTCTTTTGCCAGTTCACACGCTTTTTAAACGCGTGTGAACTGCGAAAAATTAAGCAGTAAATACGAAATAACTCGAAAACAACAACTTTCATATAGCACACTGTTTACAAACAATCTTTTCACAAAGTCAAAGGGTAACTTGAGGAAACCAGAGGGAAACATTTTCGGGCAAATAGTGTATAAAGAGTCGTTGGAAAGCGGGATATTTGAATTCATGTCACATAACTGTACTGCCAAAACGTTTATGGTCAGCCATGAGAGACGTGTACAACTAAAGCGCAATACCCGATCTCAAAAATCTATAAAAACAAAATAGTTATAATTCTAGTAGAGCTATGCATGTGCCCGCATCTCGTGGTCGTGCGGTAGCGTTCTCGCTTCCCACGCCCGGGTTCCCGGGTTCGATTCCCGGCGGGGTCAGGGATTTTCTCTGCCTCGTGATGGCTGGGTGTTGTGTGCTGTCCTTAGGTTAGTTAGGTTTAAGTAGTTCTAAGTTCTAGGGGACTTATGACCACAGCAGTTGAGTCCCATAGTGCTCAGAGCCATTTGCTATGCATGATACGTCATTTTAAAGAGAAAACTTGGCGGGATATAAAACGCCAGTAAAACTAAAATCAATTTGTTAACCCAAAATCCGATTCCGTATCCCCTTAAGGGGGGTGGGACGTCAAACGAGCCGACTTGGAGCAGGAGAGTCACCACAGGACATTTTAATTTCCACTGTCTATACTTTTACAAGTAAATTCATAAAACTTTGTCAGCATGACCAGGAAGGATTCAGGATTCACACTCGTAGCAGCGGAAGTTCAAAAACATAACAAAATAATTTTTTTTACATGTGAAATTTCATCATTTTTTCACTTGCTATTGGCTGCATTTGCTGCTATAGGTACACTTTTTGTTGTGGATTGGCCGGAGACCAACCCACTAAATTGAGAGAAGCCGAAAGGCACGCGTTTAAGCTCACGCAGGCTGGCGTGAGGTCTGGAACTGGACAAGGAATTCAGACTTTAGAAAAAAGGTGGTACTTGGTGTAATACTCAACTTTAATCCATCAATATTGAACGTAGCTCTTGTCTGTACATTCTTCACAATATCAATAGCAACTGATAATGGCGCCTTGCTAGGTCGTAGCAAATGACGTAGCTGAAAGCTATGCTAACTATCGTCTCGGCAAATGAGAGCGTATTTTGTCAGTGAACCATCGCTAGCAAAGTCGGTTGTACAACTGGGGCGAGTGCTAGGAAGTCTCTCTAGACCTGCCGTGTGGCGGCGCTCTGTCTGCAATCACTGATAGTTGCGACACGCGGGTCCGACGTATATTAACGGACCGCGGCCGATTTGAAGACTACCACCTAGCAAGCGTGGTGTCTGGCGGTGCCACCACACTTTTCTTCATAAGTAAGAGAGACTGTTCGATGAATTTTGCACAGCAATCAAACCATAGTTACAGGTGTCTGAAACTCTAGAATCTATTTAATTTATGACAAAATGAATGAGCTGTTACGTTTTAAACTCTATGTTTAGAAAAAAATCAAATTTTGTAGTTAATTATCTCAATTTTTACCACAGTTTTTGATAGATTTGGAAAATTCTTGAGTGTCATACACCTGTAAGTATGGTTTGTATACTGTGCAAAATCTCTCTTACTTGTGAAGAAAAATGTACCTATAGCAACAAATGCAGCCAACAGTAAGTGAAAAAATGATGAAATTTCATATCTAAAAAAATTTATTTTGTTATGTTTTTGCACTTCCACTGCTGTGAGTGTGAATCCTGAATCCTTCCTGGTCTTGCTGACGAAGTTTTATAAATTTATTTGTAAAAGTATAGACAATAGAAAATAAAATGTCTTGTGGTGCCTCTCCTGCTCCAAGTCGGCCCGTTTGACGTCCTACCGCCCGTAAGTGAAGGCCGTCGGCCATTGCGTTGCCGTTGTCCGTGGTGATAGGCAATGCTTGAAATCTGGTGTTCCTGATACACTCTTGACACTGAGGATCTCGGAATACTGAATTCTCTAGCGATTTCCGAAACGGAACGTCTCACTCGTCTTGCTCTGCGTTCACATTCTGTTAATTCCCGTCCTGGGGTCATAATCACGTTGGACATCTTTTCACATGAATCACCTCAGTCCGAATGACAGCTCCGGCAATGTATCTCGTGTACGCGATGCTACTGCTATTTGTATGTGTGCATATCACCATCCCTTGACTTTTGTCAAGACAGTGTACTTCAAGGATGCAAATTACGTTAAGAAAGCCATAGTTCATCTTTCCCGACCAGAACATCCCCTTAAGTGTTACGGCGGCGTTACGTAATCGTGCAGACAAGACTGGTCCGCACCGCGCAGATCGCGGCCAGCGCGCTGAGTACGCAGTTCACCGCAGTCGAGATAGAGGGCGGCGTGGGCAGTCGGCGGCGCGCGGCCGCAGAGGGCGCCGTACACGGGTCGATGGCGCGGCCGTGCTGGTTTCGCGGACGGAAAGAGCCCAATTTCCGGCAGTCGGTTCGGCCGGCCAATTCTGTTTTGCGGCGCTCCGCGCTGTGCTCTGCTATGTGGCGCTGATACCCCGGGGAAACAGCAGAGAAAGCGGGCGGATCGCCGCTCCCAGTCGGGAGCCCGCGTGCGGCAGCAGCTGCGAGTGAACCCAGCCGCGGAAATGCTCCCACCTGGCGAGGCGGAATCCTTCTGCGACTTTATAGAAGGCAACGGACAGGATCCAAATACTGTTTACTCCGTTGATACCATATTTGCTGACGTGGAGCACACGACAAGTGCCATCATTCGATTTCCCAGGAAATAAGGGAACGCTTGGATTATCCGTAGATACTCGACCGATTCTGAGAAAACGACGATCAAAGTTCTCGAGATATTTTTAGATGTGCTGTACGTGCCTTTCATCGCACTATGTCCTCAGACAATATCGTGGATAGGTGGTTAGCGTTGCGGCTTCTTGATTTTGCGCCCCGTGTTCCAAACCTGATTATTGTTTTCATTTTTCTTTATTTTTATTCTTTCCTTTTATCTACTCATGTGCGTCGAACGTTCGTATACGAATATTTCTTATCAAATTAGGGAATATAAGGGTGTTCCTAATTGTACAGTTAAATTCAATTTCGCGAAAAAGCGAGTGAGGTGGCGAAATGGTTAGCACACTCGACTCGCATTCAGGAGGACGGCGGTCAAAACCCGCGTCCGGCCATCCTAATTTGAATTACTTTTGAATGCATTATGGGAACAGCAGTGATCAATGTCTTATAAATAATTACTATTAAAAACAGTCCTGATCACGATTTATTTAACAAGGTGACCGGTTTCGACCACTACTGTGGTCATCTTCAGACCATGGAGTAGGAACCTATTTCTGTTGGAGAATCCAACAGAAAGAGGTTCCTACTCAATGGTCTGAAGATGACCACAGTAGTTGTCGAAACCGTTCACTTTGTTAAATAAATCGTGATCAAGACTGTTTTTAATAGTAATCATCCTAATTTGGATTTTTGCCGGCCGAAGTGGCCGTGCGGTTAAAGGCGCTGCAGTCTGGAACCGCAAGACCGCTACGGTCGCAGGTTCGAATCCTGCCTCGGGCATGGATGTTTGTGATGTCCTTAGGTTAGTTAGGTTTAACTAGTTCTAAGTTCTAGGGGACTAATGACCTCAGCAGTTGAGTCCCATAGTGCTCAGAGCCATTTGAACCATTTTTTTAATTTGGATTTTCCGAGATTTCCCTAAACCGCTTCAGGCAGATGCCGGGATGGTTCCATTAAAAGGGCAAAGTCAACTTGCTTCCCCATCCTTCCCTAATCCGATGGGACCGATGACCTCGCTGTTTGGTCCCCTCCCCCGAATCAACCAACCAACCACAAGAAATTATTTATTATATTATCGATGTGTCAATGGTATGTTCATAGGTTAGAATCTTTTTAATTTCTCATATTTAATATGTCATTCTCATATCAGTATTTACATCATTTCTCATATTTTATTCACTTGTTTACTCTTCACGAGAATTTCGTGCATTCCCTTGGATGATACCAGTCGCAAGCACATTCGAAACAGATATTCCGAACACCACGAGCATCGTGTAATGGCAGGTTTGCCGCAGTGACATTTCTTCTCATCAATCTCATTGGCGAAGATTTCACGTGTTGGCAATAATTGTACGGCAAACCATTCACAACGGATCACTCTTCCGAAACTGGCGCTTGCAGTTGATTATAAATCAAAGATAAACTACAGGAATTTCACCGAAAACAATTTCAAATAATTTTCTCATTCTTTTTTTATCATTATCGGCTCCGGGTTCGAACCCGCCACCGTTTTAATTTTTATCAATAATCAGCATTGACGACCGAAGACTTCCGGCATAAGAAATCACCCTCATTTTGCCAACGGACTTCTCAAAGACGGCGGAGGAGCACTCTCTTACCCTTGGGGAGGGAAAGTACCCCTAAAGATGGCCGAATCAACAAATGATCAACGGCTTGAGGATGCAGAAGGCAATGGAAACCGCTGGATTTAAGACACATAACATGTATCGACACGACATTTCGCCTGTAACTGGAAAAAAGTGTCATGATGATTTCTACATTGATAAAACATTACGGAATAGTCCCCCATTCGGATCTCCGGAAGGGGACTGTCAAGGTGGAGGTGACCATGAGAAAAAGATTCAGTAACAAAGAAAGGACAACGTTCAGCGAGTCGGGGCATGAACTGTCAGAAGCTTGAACATAGTAGGGAAGGTAGAAAATCTAAAAAGAGAAATGCAAAGCCTCAAGCGAGATATAGTAAGGGTCAGTGAAGTGGGGTAATATAAACAGCAGTAGAAAATGGTATAACGGGAGTCGGATTCGCTATGAATAGGGCAGAGAGTGTGTCACTGTGAAGAGTTCAGTGATAGGGTTGTCCTTGTCAGAATCGACAGCAAACCAACTCTTACAACGATAGTTCACGTATACATGCCATCGTTGCAAGTTCAAGATGAGGAGATAGAGAAAGTATATGAGGACATTGAAAGGATAATACTTCTGTATACTGAGATGAAAATATAATACTTATTGGGGACCGGAATGCGGTTTTAGGGGAAGAAATAGAAGAAAACGTTACAAGAGAATATGGGCTTGTGACAAGGAATAAGAGAGGAGAAAGACTAATTGCGTTCTGTAATAAATTTCAGCTAGTAATAGCGAATACTCTGTTCAACAATCATAAGAAGAAAAAATGGTTCAAATGGCTCTGAGCACTATGGGACTTAACAGCTATGGTCATCAGTCCCCTAGAACTTAGAACTACTTAAACCCAACTAACCTAAGGACACCACACAACACCCAGTCATCACGAGGCAGAGAAAATCCCTGACCCCCACAAGAAGAGGAGGCATGCTTGGAAAAAGGCCAGGTGGTACGGGAAGATCTCAGTTAGATTACATCATGGTCAGACAGAGATTCCGAAAACAGATACTGGATTATAAGGCTTGCCCAGGAGCAAATATAGACTAAGATCACAGTGTAGTAGTGATGAAGAGTAGGCTCAAGTTTGAGAGATTGGTCAGGAAGGATCAGTACGCAAAGAAGTGGTATACGAAGCATTAAGTAATGACGAGATGCGCTTGAAGTTCTCTCAGGCTACAGATACAGCATTAAGAAATAGCTCGTTAGGCAGTACAAAATGGTTCAAATGGCTCTGAGCACTATGGGACTCAACATCTGAGGTCATCAGTCCCCTAGAACTTAGAACTACGTAAAACTAACTAACCGAAGGACATCACACACATCCATGCCCAAGGCAGGATTCGAACCTGCGACCGTAGTGGTCACGCGGTTCCAGACTGAAGCGCGTAGAACCGCTCGGCCACACCGGCCGGCTTAGGCAGTACAATTGAAGAGGAATGGACATCTCTAAAAAGGGCAATACAGAAGTTGGAACGAAAAACATACGTACAATGAAGGTAACTGCAAAGAAACAATGGGCAATAGAAGAAATACTTCAGTTGATCGACAAAAGAAGGAACTACAAAAATGTTCAGGGAAATTCAGGAATACAGAAATACAAGTCGCTGAGGAATGAAATAAACAGAAGTGCAGGGAAGCTATAACGAAAAGGCTGAATGAAAAATGTGAAGAAATCGAAAAAGAAATGATTGTCGGAAGGACTGACTCGGCATATAGGAAAGTCAAATCAATCTTCGGTGAAATTAAAAGCAAGGGTGGTAAAATTATGAGTGCAACGGGAATACCGCTGATATGATAGAAGAAGAAACAGGTTTCGATATAGAACAGATGGGGCATTCTGTATTAGAATCAGAATTTAAGAGAGGTTTGGAGGACTTAAGATCAAATTAGGCAGAAGGGATGGATAACATTCCATTAAAATTTCTAACGTTATTGGGGAAAGTGGCAGCACGCCAACTATTCAAGTTGGTGTATAGAATGTATGAGTCTGGCGACATACCATCTGACTTTCGAAAAAGTATTATCCACACAGTTCAGAAGACTGTAAGAGCTGAAAAGTGCGAAAACTATCGCACAATCAGCGTAACAGCTCATGCAACCAAGTTGCTGAGAAGAATAATACGCAGATGAATAGAAAAGAACATTGAGAATGAGTTCGATGACGATCAGCTTGGCTTTAGGAAAGGTAAAGGAATTAGCGAGGCCATTCTGAAGTTGTGGTTAATAATGGAAGGAAGACTAAAGAAAAGACAAGTTAACTTCATATGATTTGACGATCTGGAAAAGACATTCGACAATGTAAAATGGTGCAAGATGTTCGAAATTCTGAGAGAAGTAGAGGTAAGATATAGGGAGAGATGGGTAATATACAACATGGACATGAGCTAAGAGGGAGTAATAAGAGTGGACGACCAAAAACGAAGTTCTCGGATTAAAAAGGGCGTGACAGGAATGTAGTCATTCGCCCCTACTGTTCAATCTATACATCGAAGAAACAATGATAGAAATGAAAGATTCAGGAGTGGAATGAAAGTTCAATGTGGAAGGATATCAGTGATACGATTCGTTCATGACATTGCTATCCTGAGTGAAAGTGAAGAAGAATTACATTATCTGCTGAACGGAATGAACAGTGTAATGAGTACATAATATCGATTGAGAATGAATCGAAGAAAAACCAAAGTAATGAGAAGTGGCAGAAATGAGAGCAGCGAGAAACTTGATATCAGGATTGATGGTCACGAAGTAAATGAAGTTAAGGAATTCTACCACCTAGGCAGCAAAATAACCAGTCACGGTCGGGGCAAGGAGGACATCAAGAGCAGACTAGCAATGGCAAAAAGGGCATTTCTGGCCAAGAGAAGTCTACTAGTATCAAACATAGGCCTCGATTCACCGAAGAAATTTGTGGGAATGTACGTTTGGAGCACAGCATTGTATGTCATTGAAACCTGGACTGTGGGAAAACCGGAACAGAAGAGAATCGAAGCATTTGAGATGTGGAGCTACAGACGAATGTTGAAAATCAGTTGCACTGATGACGTAAGGAACGAGGAGATTCTGCGCAGAATCGGAGAGGAAAGGAATATGTGGAAAACACTGATAAGGAGAAGGGACAGGATGATAGGACATCTGTTAAGACATCAGGGAATGACTTCCATGGTATTAGAGGGAGCTATAGGGGGCAAAATTGTAGAGAAAGACAGAGATTGGAATACATCCAACAAATAATGAGGACAGAGATTGCAAGTGCTACTCTGAGATGAAGAGATTAGCACAGGGGAGGAATTCGTGGCGGGCCGCATCATACCAGTCAGAAGACCGTTGACTCAGACATGGATATATAAATGAAAAACTAAAATAAATGCCATAATTGGGTTTTGAAAACGGGGAGCAAGATTGAAAAGGCGCAACACTAATCACTTAGCCACCATTTCTTCTGAGCATGTCGCGTGATGCAGCGCACGTAACGTACCTCGAAATACCTCGAAAACTTTGTCGTTTTTTTTTTCCTTTCAGAAACGGTCGAGTACCTACGGATAAGCCGAGACACGTGTTCGTTTATTTTAACTCCTCTTCCATTGAGCGAAGTTTCTGGGAGATCGGGTGATGGTGCTTTCCATTTTCTCCACGAGAGTTCTGAAACGTCCATCGCATGTGCTGATGACTGTAACTTTCCCTCTCGCCTGGCAGGATGTTTCTTGCGTCTCTGTTATCACTAATTGAAGCTGCAGGGTCTGCATGATGACTATCAAAGTTTGCTTCTTCTATGGAGGAAAGCGTTGTCACTTACACATGTCGATTTAATAGGCGACGAAGTTCTGTAGTCTTCTGACAAAACGATGTAAAACAAGTTTTCTAATGATTACACTGTGGCTACTTTGGGAAAATTAATTATTTGAAAAACATGCACTTTTTGCAGCTTGTGTCGTCTTTATTTTACAGTGTCCGCGTACATCACTGAATGTACCTGCAAAATTATGTCATTGTATGACTCGTAGTTCAGGAGGTATGACGCGGTAAACGTTGAGATGCCTGAAAAACTACATTTTTCTTAGCCCGCCCGGTCAGCCGTGCGGTCTAACGCACAGCTTTCCGGAGTGGGAAGGAGCGCCTGGTCCCCAGCACGAATCCGCCCGAAGCATTTGTGTTGAGGTCCGGTGAGCCGGCCAGTCTGTGGATGGTTTTTAGGCGGTTTTCCATCTGCCTCGGCGAATGCGGGCCGGTTCCCCTTATTCCGCCTCAGCTCCACTATGTCGGCGATTGCTGCGCAAACAAGTTCTCCACGTACGCGTACACCACCATTACTCTACCACGCAAATGTAGGGGTTACACTCGTCTGGTGTGAGATGTTCCCTGGGGGCGGGGGGTTCCACCGGGGGCCGAACCGCACAATAACCCTGAAAGAGTGGTTCGGTGTGGGGTGGCGGAGGGGTGAAGTGAACTGTGGACCACTGCGGCTGCGGCGGGGACGGAGTCACTCCGTCGTTTCTGGGCCCCCGTAACATACAATACAAAACAATACAATACCTTTTTTCTTAAAACGGAGCGCAAATTAGACAGGCTTCAGTCATCCAGTATTTGATAATGAGAGCACTTAGTGATTTCTAACTAATTTTAAACATAATTTCAAACCGTTGCTAAACGTTTTGTCGCTTATATGTTTAAAGTCAGATTTAACACATTCAGTCATTCACAAAGTAATCAGATGTTTCAATGTATTTGATATATATATGTGCCTTCGATTCTTTAAGGAATATGGCTGGAGGGGTTTCCTGGTTCTTAAGAAACGCAAAGCATACTATTACTTAACGTGCTTCGATTTCTTGATATTTAACCCGTAAATGCACAGATTTATTGAGGATTTTTTTGTACCCGAGCATATAAGCCACACATGTCAAGGAAACTAATTAGATATCCAAGTTCATTTATTTTTTTCCGAAAGATGGTACTTTTGATGAACAGAACAGAAATTTTTAGTTGAAATTTACCAAAGTTCTTCATAATAGAAGGAAATACCTGTCTAAAAATTGCATTATACTCTAACATAAACAAACGACGCACCACGAAGGAATTATACGAATGGGATGTAAATGTAAAAACAAACAAATGATTACAATTTCAGAAAAAATGAATGATTTATTCAAGGCAGAGAGCTTCACAAGTTGAGCAAGTCGAAAAAGCGTTGGTCCATCTCTGGCCCTTATGCGAGCAGTTATTCGGCTTGGCATTGATTCATTTAGTTGTTGGATGTGCTCCCGAGGGACAACCGTGTCAAATTGTCTCCAATGGACGAGATACGTTTTTAGAATCCCGAGCTGGTTGGAAGGCCCTGCCCATAATGCTCCAAAAGTTCTCAGTTGTGGAGAGATCCGGCGACCTTGCTGGCTAAGGCAGGGTTTGACAAGCATGAACACAAGCAGTGGAAACTCTCACCGTGTGTGAGTGGGTGTTGCCTTGCCGAAACAGCATAAGCCCTGGCTGGCTTGCCAAGGAGGGCACCAGATGGGTCATAGAATATCGTCGACGTACCGCTGTGCTGTAAGGGTGCCATGGATGGCAACCAAATGAGTCCGGCTACCTGCTCTGAAATGGAAAGGGAC
The DNA here is from genome assembly GCF_023864345.2 of Schistocerca serialis cubense. Taxonomy (NCBI): domain Eukaryota; kingdom Metazoa; phylum Arthropoda; class Insecta; order Orthoptera; family Acrididae; genus Schistocerca; species Schistocerca serialis. The sequence continues at coordinate 258,648,752 of NC_064644.1, read as the reverse complement.
CCAAAACCATCACCACTGGTCGTCGGGTGTCAGTCAATTTTGTACCCCACCACTGTCTGCGACATCTACTGACACATTTTCGCCGGTCAGCAGAGTTCAGTTCGAAGCGGAACTCATCACAGAAGACAATTCTACTCCAGTCAATGAGATTCCAGTCCAAATGTGCTCGACACCACGGCAATCGGGCTTGTTGACGTACAGAGGTCAATGTTAGTCAGCCTAAGGGGCGACTTGAATTCAGACCCGTTTCTCTGAGCCGCCTATTAATGTTCCTTGTGGTCAAAGAGACGCCAGTTGCACGTTGGATCGATAATGATGATGGATCCAGTGCTCTGAGTGTCTCTCTGAAGATTGCTCGATCCTCAGTTTCTGTCGTCTCTCTAGGCTGACCGCTTCCTTCTTGGCGATGTGGTCTGTCATGGTTTATGGATTCCTGCCAGCATCGTCGAGTTACGACATCGCTACCATACAGATGTTGTGCGATTCGCCAATTACTCCAACTGGTTTATTTAAGTCCAACTACACGTCCTTTTTCAAGTGCTGCTTATATTGTTTACGCTCCCGTCTATGAGGCATAGTTACTGTCCAACTGAGTACACGGAATGAAATTCGCAGGGATTTTATGCCCTGCTATCGACGTATCCCCTGTTTAAAATTAATTAGTCTAGATCACAAGGCACGTTTATTTAAATGTGACCGATTTCGAACACCATATGATCATGTTCATATTTACAACTATATTATAATACACGATTTAAATGAGAGGGATACATTAAAAAACAGTCCTTCCCCTGTATCTGAGTGGTCAGCGCGACAGAATGTCAATCCTAAGCGCCCCGGTTCGATTCCCGGCTGGGTCGGAGATTTTCTCCGCTCAGGGACTGGGTGTTGTGTTGTGCTAATCATTACCATTTCATCCCCATCGACGCGCAAGTCGCCGAAGTGGCATCAAATCGAAAGACTTGCACCCGGCGAGCGGTCTATCCGACGGGGCGTCCTAGTCAAACGACAATTAAATTTTCATTAAAAAACTTAAAATTAGCAGTAAAATTACAAAATATTGATACACCCATGTTGAGGGATAGTGCCTATGAATGGAACTGGAACCACTGAATTGCTTTAGTCAACTGCTGGAGAGAGCAGTATTTCCATTTCTTAAATGGAAACGGCCCGAGATCAATGTCTACCATCTCTGTCGTAACCAACTACTTCGTTCATCTATGGTAGGTAGTCTACTGGACAACACATATCGATACAGCCATCTCTTTGGAAATCGCTATGCTGCTACATCTGTGGAACGGCGTCCACCATCTCCATAGAAACCAACATCATCGCAATTATTTTTCCAGCAGGCTCCCAGAGGGCAACTTATACGCAGCGAATGTGATTTTATTTGTTTCCCCTTTACATGTCTTAGTATAGTTATTTTACAATTGTTGTATCAACAAGCTATTTCATCTTTATCATAAAATACTTTTACGTAATTTTAACTTACTACTTAGTAATAAGTACATCTTTTTGTACATACCTCTTCCAGCTTATACCTGAATAGCTAACGCTGACATGATGCTATTAATTGTAGGCGGAGCTTCCAGTATTTATGAAACAGCTGTACGGTTCCCTCCAGCAGTTGACCTTCGTTATTCAGTGGTTATTGCACCATGCACAGTCATTTTTTCCATCAAGATGGGTATACCTATGTTTTGAAATTTTATTGCTGATTTTAAGTTCTCCTTATGTAGCCCTCTAATTTATATCCTATATACAGTTGTAGGCTTGAAGACGATCATATGACTATCGAAACCGGCCACCTTTTAACAAACGTGCCTTGCGATCTAGATTGTTATAATTAATTTTAAATATTACGAGTACATTGTGAGAACTGACCTCCCCAATTATGTTTTCAAAAATTTCCCCGTTTACTACCCTCGTCAGCATGTTCGACGAAACTGCGCTGCCGCGTCACATATTCATCCATCGGCCGCCAAAGTACACAATTTTGTACTTTCCGTCCATACCCGTATGAATAGCAGTTTGTGGCCAATTTGCATAACTCATTCGTGATGTGTGGTTTTATTGTCTTAGAGTGTGTTTCGTTAAGTATTCAAGATCTTAACCAGTCTCGGGTAGCAGTACACGTTAAAGCGCCGCTTCTGGAATGGGGAGGTCTACCGGCCGGGGGTGGCGCATTAACGACGAGGGTGAGTGTGCCGGCCGCTCTGGATGTAGTTTTCGAGCGGTTTGCAACACCCTACTAGGTGAATACCCAACTGAGACCCACGCGCCACCTCAATTGCACGATTCACAAACATTTAGAAAATCTTCCCGAACTTTCACATGAATAACACTGCACGCAGGCTGTTGGAGTACACACGTTCTATCCCGGTGGTAACTGAGTGGCGACAGGAAGGCCATCCGGCCACCCTTTAAACTTCCGTCACAAGAAAATGAAAGAAGTTCTTAGTCTGCAAAACTCCGCCGTGCTTAGATGTGAAATCGACGGGGAATATGGAACTGTCCAGACCCTGTCACACACCCCTTAACAACCGATCTAAAATTTTAATTACCCAACGTAATCGCTGTCTCAAAAATTGCCCTAGCATGGAATTATGAGGTGGGGGAATTGCTATAAAAGCCTAGTGAATGACTATTTTTACACAATCGACGAATAATAATAATAATAATTAACAAAAGGAAACCACAAGTCACTTCAAATGAAATACAAATAAAATTAAGTAGGTGTTTTATTATATTAAAAAGAATGAGACAGCATAAGACTCAGTGACATGACTATTAGAAAAAGTGACTGCAGTAACGATATGAAGCAACTGGGGGGACCGTATCTCGTTGCACATTCAATCACTAATAAGAATAAAAGCATCCAAATGCTTTAGTTACTCCAATAGTTGACTGACTACTGTCCCTGAAACTGTGATTAACAGCACTGCGGCAATGATATGACCTCTTTGGAAACATCAACGCCTACCTAATGTCGGTGTTGATGCAAACTCTCACCGTCATGCTGTGGTGGTCAGTCGACCGTGCGTGGTCACATATGAAGGACCAGAATCCTGCTCGTCAGCCGTCTGACACAGTGAAGTCTCATGCACCGTCTGAACTCGATATCTGCAACCAGAGACCTTTCACCTTCCACATCCAAACCAACAGTGTCCAACCTCAGGTGTCCCTGCTCCCGACTCTGCTGCTTGTGCCGTTCCGTTCACAACCGTGAATTAGGAACAATGTTACTGTTTTCCACAATAGCGTGAAAACTGCCACGTTTAATAATTTTCCACCACATAGTATCTCTAGACGGGGACGAATCAGGGCACTTCATCCTAACCAGTTGTCTCAAGAAATTTCCGTCCTACGTCAGTAGGAGATGCGTGGATTAGAACGTTGTTTATAAACTTCAGAATTTCCAGAAGCCTGGTCAGTGACGGGAACCGTGCGAAACTTCCTCTCACAGCGTAGGCCCACATACTGCAAGACTTGCGGTTTTTTTTTTTTCAAATAGCTCTGAGCACTATGGGACTTAACATCTATGGTCATCAGTCCCCTAGAACTTAGAACTACTTAAACCTAACTAACCTAAGGACCGCACACAACACCCAGCCATCACGAGGCAGAGAAAATCTCTGACCCCGCCGGGAATCGAACCCGGGAACCCGGGCGTGGGAAGCGAGAACGCTACCGCACGACCACGAGATGCGGGCTGCGGTTTCTCACCATAGATTAATAGTTGGCAGCCATCTCTTGAGACTACCGTCCTCAGCTCTCCACAGAGCCTAAATCCCACCACGAACCATGACTTAGCTTGACTGACGAGGAATTCGGTGAGACCTCTCAGGGGGCTCCTAGACACTCGTAAGCCGGAAGTAGGGCCGTTGATATTTTTAAAAACATCGGGAATCCGATATACTGATATTTAAAAAATATCATTATCTGCTCTCGATACATCGAAAGAAAGTTTCTATATATCGATACATCGACGGAAAATATCGACGGACAGTCCTATAAAAATAACGGCTGCACATTGCAAGTACACTGTCGGTTTTAGAGCTGTATCTTTAAGTACTGATTTATTATTAGATATTCTGTACATCAACAAGCTATCAGTCTGCTAATCCTGCTTAAAGCAAGAATTGAAAGGAAAACGATGCACGTTCAGGCTTGGAGATATCCACTTTGATAACAATGGTAACTGCGTGTAAGTGGCACAATAAAAGATTCCGATGGGTGCGTCGTTAGGTTTCGTTACATGTAGGATTTGTCCAGAACGCTTCAGGTCGACTATCCTGTTTTTTCCACTTGTGCCGACGCCAGTGACCTAGCAGTTGTAGCGTCAAAATTGCGTCGTGAAACTAAACGTTGCAGTTTCCATTGGCACCGCCAAGCGCCGATTATGTCAGCATTTCTTCTCACACGTCTCTGCCCACCGCAAAGATCAGTTTTGTGATTTACATTTTTGTTCATCATTTTCAGCAACCGTTTTTGATGAATGCCACCGATGTGAAGAAGTAACACACTAGTTGTGCTAAAAATTGTTTTTTAGCGCAGCTGGTGTGCTATTTCTCCGTATCGGAAATCTTGTTATTCCATTCACATTGTAGGCCCCGTCCTTCCTCCATCCCCCCCCCCCCCCCCCCCCCCCAGTACAATCGGACTTCTTCATTCGTGGCACATTGCTTCACAATTCCAAAGGGAAATATTGGAAGTGATGAAATCTCAAAATGTTGTAAGACTCTTTCTTCACGTAGTGAAAATAAAACTGTGTTCTACTACAATTTCAAAAGAACAACATCAAATATTCATCGAAAATTGTGAAAAAATATAATATAAAATAAAAATATCAGCTCTCTGTATTGCCATTTTAATATCGATATATCTAGAGAAAAAACGTCGCCTGGGGATCTACTGGGTGATCAGAAAGTCAGTACAAATTTGAAAACTGAATAAATCACGGAATAATGTAGATAGAGACGTACAAATTGACACACATGCTTAGAATGACATGGGGTTTTATTAGAACCAAAAAATACAAACGTTCAAAAAATGTCCGACAGATGGAGCTTCATCTGAGCGGAATAGCAATAATTAGCATAACAAAGTAAGACAAAGCAAAGATGATGTTCTGTACAGGAACTTCTCAATATGTCCACCATCATTCCTCAACAATAGCTGTAGTCGAGGAATAATGTTGTGAACAGCACTGTAAAGCATGACCGGAGTTATGGTGAGGCATTGACGTCGGATGTTGTCTTTCAGCATCCCTAGAGATGTCGGTCGACTTCAGGTAACCCCAAAGCCAATAATCGCACGGACTGAGGTCTGAGGACCTGGGAGGCCAAGCATGACGAAAGTGGCGACTGAGCACACGATTATCACCAAACGACGCGCGCAAGAGATCTTTCACGCGTCTAGCAATATGGGGAGGTTTTTTTTTTTTTTTTTTTTTTTTTTTTTTTTTTTTTTTTTTTTTTTTTGTTCCAATAAAACCCCATGTCATTCCAAGCATGTGTGTGTCAATTTTTACCTCTCTGTCTACATTATTCCGTGGTTTATTAAGTTTTCAAATTTATACTGACTTTTCGATCACTCGGTACATACCGATACCTGTTGAAGGAAATATCGATATATCGATATTTTATCAACAGCTCTAGCCAGAACAAACTGTCTGAATGCCGTGTGTTCTCCCGTGGCGCTTTCAGAGTTCTGTGTGAATTGAGCGGTTCTCAAGCATTCTTAGAACAGAATTACGAGCCTCCACCAACAACCGCAGCAGTTTTTCTTAAATACATAATTCAGCATTAAATAGGACGTCATGCGACTTTTCGTATGCTGAAACTAAGGTATCCTGCCTGTCGTCAGTCGAGACGAGGGCAGACGAATTTAACATAAAAATGGAAGGAGCCAAGCCAGACGGATTGTAACCTTTGAAGTCAAGCAGACTTTTTAAATAACCAATCTCTCGATTTTCTGAGAATTAGTTCTGGCAACAATTTGTCTGTTTGAAGCGCCTTTGAGTGGTTTCTGTTGCTCGTATGGAATGTTGGGAGACGCCCTCTGCAGGCCCACGTCTCCCGGCTGTGAGCGCGGCCGCTGGTCCGCGTGTTGCTTGGCTGCCAGCTGGCGTTCATTAACAGCCCGGGGTCCGCGCCAGGCACGACCACGCACGACCAGGTAACAGCGGCGCGGTGCGTGTCGCACCACGCGCAGGCCGGACCCATCCCGCCGGATAAAAGTCGTTTGCACGCCGCTGTCGCCGGACACGCTTATCTGCGCCTCCCGATCGCGAGGCGGGAACGCGTGGGCGGCGCGTCGGCGGCGCTTCGTGGCTGCGGCCTTATCGTCGAAAGTTCTCCGCCGAGGTACCGACTCCTAACGAGAGCGAAAGCAACTGACCGGAGGCGCAACTTTCCCCTCAACTTATGCGTAGATCCTGCTCGGCGATAACTAATTTATCTCGCTCTTCCATTTTCTGTATTCGTGCTTCGCGCGCATTAACCAAAACAATTAGAGCTTCAATCGGGAAATCTTGATACACCGTGGGAGAACACTGTGTCTGGCAGGTCTCGGTGCACAACAGGAAAATAAGGGTTCCATTTGTACCGGCACGTCAATTGTATACATAACTGATAATAGGGGGCCAGCCGGAGTGGCCGAGCGGTTCTAGGCGCTACAGTCTGGAACCGCGCGACCGCTACGGTCGCAGGTTCGAATCCTGCCTCGGGCATGGATGTGTGTGATGTCCTTAGGTTAGTTAGGTTTAAGTAGTTCTAAGTTCTAGGGGACTGATGACCTCAGATGTTAAGTCTCATAGTGCTCAGAGCCATTTGATAATAGGGGCTATTTGCAAAAACAGAATTTCCACGAACGGCAAAACTAACGTGTACGGCCTTGCGTGGCAACCAATAATGAGGCGGTTTTATCATCGCGACCGGTTTGAGCCGTTCCGCTGACTGATGCAGGTGTCATACCCGTTTATGCGGCCTGTTAGTAAACCGGAGGAAATAACTACGCCATTAAATCATAATCGTGCGTCTGTAGCATTTGCTCACATACGGGGTGTTCAAAACCTCTCCGCAGTGCCGTGTGATTGTTAGCCGCGCGTGCCGTATGATAGTTCGGATGGCTGGGTTACTTCCCTTCAAGTGGACTCTCCCAACATTCCACTGTTTCGTTTATCTCAGCCAGCGTCAGCAGTATCGCTGCTGTATGTCGTTACGTGTTGACGTGAACGTTTAAGTTTAGTCCCTTTGTTCGTTTGTTTTGTTTTTGTCACTGTTAAAATGCTAACCATTGCAGAACGTGTGTTTTTAGTCGAACAAGTCTTCAAAGCTGGCGGTAAATACACAGTTTCAGTTCGTCAAACATTTAATTCAATTTTCCCGGAGACAATGCTCCCACATCGCGATACTGTGCGAGATTTGATTAACAAATTTCGAAGTACGGGTTCATTGACAGATGCACCGAGAAGTGGTCGTCCTAGCGTTTTGTCTGAGGAAAACTACTCGATATTTTCGATAATATGTCCAAGAGTAAGAACAAGTCAGTAAGAAAACTCGCCCACACAGCTGTAAGGAAAAAATTAGAGCTTTCATCATACACAGTGGCAGTCGTGCAAGAATTGAAAAATACTGATCATGGAAAGAGACTGCATTATTGTCAATGGTTCAAAAATTTCGTTCAACAAAATGGAAGGGATATTCTTAATGAAACCTTTTTCACTGATGAGGCGTGGTTTCATTTGTCCGGGTACATGCACTCGCAAAATTCTCGTATATGGAGTACTGCAAATCCATTGTGTATTGATGAGGAACCACTTCATTCTGTGAAAACAGGAGTTTGGATTGCAATTTCTAGACTTCGGTTTGTGGGTCCCATATTTTTCAACGAAACAATAAAAGCACAACGATACTGCAGTGAGTTTCATTTCGGTATATTCAATGCGGCATACGGCACGCGCGGATAACAATCATATGGCACTGCGGAGAGACTTTTTGAACAGCCCGTATTTGTGGCCTATACACTGAGGAGACAAAAATCACGGGGTACCTCCTACAATCGTGTTGAACATCCTTTTGCCTGTTGTAGTGCAGAAAATTGACGTGACAAGGCCTTAACATGTCACTGGAAGATCCCTGCAGAAATATTGAGCCATACTGTCTCTATAGAAGTCCACAATTGCGAAAGTATTGCCGATGCAGGATTTTTTGCACGAACTGACATCTCCATTATGTCCCATAAATGTTCGATGATGTTCGTGTCGGGCCATCGGGGATGCCAAATTATTCGCACAAACTGTCCAGAATGTTCTTCTAACTAATCGTGAATAACCGCGGCCCAGTGAAATAGCGCATTGTCGTCCGTAACATTTCCATCGTTATTTTGGAATGTGATGTCCACGAATGGCTGCAAATGGTCTCGAGGTAGCCAGACATCTAGAAAATTAAGCCCATACCATGTAAACACGGCGTTGTAGAGCCACCACCAGCTTGCACAGTGCGTTGTTAACAATTTGGTCCATGGCTACATAGGGTCTGCGCCACTGACGAACATAGCATCACACAGGCATTTTTTTGGTGACAAAGGAGTCCAATGCTGACAAGGGGAGGTCCTCAGCAGTGGGATCAACTTGTTGATACCAGCGCCGGGCAGAGTGGCCAAGCGGTTCTAGACGCTACAGTCTGGAACCGCGCGACCGCTACGGTCGTAGGTTCGAATCCTGCCTCGGGCATTGATGTGTGTGATGTCCTTAAGTTAGTTAGGTTTAAGTAGTTTTAAGCTCCAGGGGACTGATAACCACAGATGTTAAGTCCCATAGTGCTCAGAGCCATTTTGTTGATACCAGCTGTATGGGGATGTAGTTTAAAGTCCCAGGTATCAGAACATGCTGCCATTCACCCTAGTGAGCCCCATTTTCAAGTAATCAACGAAAAAACTTTCCTAATTTCGTGTGATACTGTATTGTTTAAAAATAGTAATACTATACGGATTAGTTATATAGTATAATGATGGAGGTAGTGACCTCCAGTGCGAAATCTTGTCGGTTCCAATCTCAACAGGCGCATCAGTTTCTCTTTTCTTTCGCTTTTAAATCTTTAACAAAACAACTTCGAACACTATTTTTATTCAATTAATTGGTTTTTGCCAATTTTTTTATTTTTACTTCTTTGTCATACCATTTTAATCAACGTGTTAATTTCTTCAATTGCTCTTATTCGTTCTTTCTGTCATTCTTTTTCCACTTGAAATCTCTGTGCACTTGAATTTAATTTTTTTATTTATCTATCATAATGTTTAAACAAAACTGCCGTAATATTGACGTACATTTCTTTCTTTAGTTGTAAAAGTAGACATACATCAAAGACACTCTGTTTTTTTATCATAGGAAAAGTGCAGAATTCTAGCTTAACGTTGGTTTAGGATATTAACGAAATCAAAGGAGTTCGGATTTTGCGTGACTAACGAGCTATATGTGGTGTAAGTTCGAGAACCACTTGTCGACCCCTATTCAATAGTCTGGGAATTCTGAGATTGCCCTCACAGTATATATTTTCTGTAATGTCGTTTGTTGTTAGCAATATTAGCCTATTCCCAAGAGTTAGCAGCTTTCACTCAGTTAATACTAGGCAGAAATCCAATCTGCATGTGGAATGCACTTCCTTGACTCTTGTGCAGAAAGGAGTGGGGTATTCTGCTGCATCCATTTTCAATAAGCTACCACAAGAACTCAAAAATCTTAGCAGTAGCCCAAACTCTTTTAAGTCTAAACTGAAGAGTTTCCTAATGGCTCACTCCTTCTATTCTGTCGAGGAGCTCCTGGAAGAGCTAAAAAATTAAGCAAATTCCAGTGTTACATTGTTGATTTTCTTTATTTAAACTTACGACTTGTCACCTGAATATGTTTTTTTATATTTCATTTTATCTGTTTCTACTATCGTGTTATAATTTCATGTATTGACTCGTTCAATGACCATGGAGACTTCTTAATTTGGTCCCACGGAACAATAAATAAATAAATAACGATATTCTTCACCTACCAGTTGTCAATCAAAATCATTGAGTATGCCTCACGAAAGTTCTAAGTTATTCTGATGTGAATAGCCTTACAGAGCAGCGCGGGGTAGCCGCTCGGTCTGGGGCGTCTACAGCTCGCGCGGCTCCTCCCGTCGGAGGTTCGAGTCCTCCCTCGGCCGTGGGTGTGTGTGTGTGTTGTCCTTAGCTTAAGTTAGTTTAAGTTAGATTAAGTAGTGTGTAAGCTTAGGGACCAATGACCTCAGCAGTTTGGTCCCATAAGACGTTACCACAAATTTCCAATTTCATTACAGGTTGGGACGACGGCGTCGGCGTCTGTGACAGTGCTCACTCTTGATATTTGGTGTTCAGTTCACCTTCCCGCATACGCTGCTTCCACAGTGACTCGTAAAATATGACTTGACCTCAAACTGACCAACTTCTCGACTTCCACGAGCTCCACACAACTCACTCTACATCGTGGCTGGTGCTGGAATGCCGAGAGCATGCTCTGTGATGTAACAGAGCCAGCGCTCAGGGGCGTCCTTAGAATCACAGTTTACTCTCTGGCAAATATGAAAGCACCTAACTTACCCCAATATGTCGCTTCAGACAAATTTCCGTGTAATAATATTTTCTATAAAATTATAAAAGTTGTAAAGTACTGTTTTATGAACTGTACAAAATGTACGAAAAACCTTATTTTTGTTTCATTTACGTGCTACACTTCGGATTTTCAGACTAATACAGATGTTTTATAATCATTTTTGCTTGTGCAAAATTTTATGATACTACAGAAAAATATTTTAAGAAGTGTACCACTTCGGTGTTATAGTGTTACAAAGTGTTCAGTAAATTTTAAAGTAAAGTTTTTCATAGCGCTCACAACAAATCCTAAGAATTTTTGTGCTATGAAAAGTCATAAAACGGATCAAAGTCATCACCCGGTCCCACAGAAACGAAAAAGGTTTTTCTGCTTTCTGCCTCCCGAAATTGTTTCAGTGCGAACAATCCTTTCAGTCGTTTCACAATTACCGAATTTACAGATAATGATGAAATTTATCGCGGAAAAGGAAATGATGTAGTATTACTGAATAGAGCTTAGGTGATTGGACATGACAGATAACTGCAGCTGTCTGGATTATGTGAGAGAATTTGTTTGCCTGAAGGTATCAATTTATTGTAGGTCTTTAGAGCTAAGATTTTCAAGCGGCTGGAAAATGACGTGGCTCATTCCCGTTTCCAAGGAAGGTCATCAGACAGATCTAGACCCCTGTTTCTTGACGCCAATATGTTGTGCAAAGAGGTCTTCCTTCACGTCGGCTTCCGTTCTCTTGTAGGTCATTCGTACTAGTATTTTGCAACCCTTAATCATCCAACCGATGATTCAATATACCATACACTGGGCGGCACATGTCTTTTTTGACATTGTGATAATTACAATCTTTTTCAAATCTTAGGATGTTTCAGTTGTCTCATGTACAGACAATCGTCTGTCAATGTCTTCTTTCAGTATCACAGACAAAATCTTATCTCCTTTCACTTCCACTTCACTAATACTTTCTTCAAGTTTCTTTCAGCTTATTCAGATTCTGTCATCCTAATTTTCTAACTTTTAGCAACTTCTTCAACTTTAATCCACATTTCATAACTCATAAACAGTTATCTGCTCATAAGAATGTTCTGTATTTTAAAACCTGCTTACTAAACCTCTGTCTTACCGTTATGTAAATATCCGTCGTCTTCAGGTTTCTTTGATGTATACATCCTTCTTTCAAGATTCTGAAACCACGTGTTAGCAATGGTTAAATTTTCCTCTGTAAAATTCTACCAGGGGCCTTCCCCTTCCATTCCTTTCCCGGAGTCTGTATTCTACTATTATTATCCCTGCCCTTTTCTTCTATCGCATTTCAGGCCCCATCAAAATTAATTTTGTGTCTCTCTTAACATATTGAACAACTTCATTGATCTCATCCCACACACGCTAGGTCTAGGCTTTGTCTTTCCTGTGAGAATCTATTCACTATGCTCTTGGAAGTAGCTCATCCGGATTCATATTTTCTTCGTCATTTGTAAACATTCACCTGCATTCAAATGGCTCTGAGCACTATGCGACTTAACTTCTGAGGTCATCAGTCGCCTAGAACTTAGAACTAATTAAACCTAACTAACCTAAGGACATCACACACATCCATGCCTGAGGCAGGATTCGAACCTGCGACCGCAGCGGTCGCTCGGTTCCAGACTGTAGCGCCTAGAACCGCACGACCATTCCGGCTGTCACCTGCATTACTTGTGTTTTCATTTGTGTTAATAATCATGTGTTCGGATGAACAGAAATCCTGTTTTTCCTGCCACCGTACGCAAATAATTGCCGCTGCATCTAGCTTCAACCTATCCATTTCCCATATAACGTTTTCTAAGCTACGTTTTTGAGTTATCAGCCTCCTGAATGGTGTGATACGGTCTGCCACGAATTTCTCTCCTTTGCCAACCTCTTCATCTCAGAGTAGCACTTGCACACTACATCCTCAATTATTTGTTGGATCAGTTCCAATCTCTATCTTCCCCTACAGCTTCTACCGTCTACAGCTAACTCTAATACCATGGAAATTATTCCCTGATATCTTGACAGATGTCCTGTCATTCTGTCCCTTCTTCTTGCCAGTGTTTTCCATATATCCCTTTCTTCGCCGATCCTGTGGAGAACCTTCTCGTTCCTTACTGCATCAGTCTACTAGTTTCCAACATTCCTCTGTAGCACCACATTTCAGATGCTTCAGTTCTGTTCTTTTCCTGTTTCTCACAGTCCATATTGCACTACCATACAATGCAGTGCTCCAAATGAACATTCTCAGAAATTCCTTCCTCTAATTAAGGCCTATGTTTGAAACTTGTAATGCTCTCTAAGCCAGGAATGCCTTTTTTGGTGGCGCTAGACTGCTTTTTATGTCCTCCCTGCTCCATCCGTCATGGATTATTTTGCCGCCTGGGTAGATGGATTCTTTAACCTCATTTACTTCGTGACCATCAATTCCGATGTTAACTTTTTCGCTGTTCTCATTTCTGCTACTTATCATTACTTTCGTCTTTCTTCGTATTTACTCTCAATCTATTCCTGTACTCATAACACTTTTCATTCCATTCAACACACCTTCTACACTTTCACTGAAGACGGCACTGTCATCAGCGAATCTTGGGGTGCTTTCACCGCGAATTTTAATTTTGCTCTTGAACCTTTCTCTTATTTCCTCCATTGCTTCTTCAATGTGTACAAATAGACTAAACAGTGGGGGCGAAAGACTACTTCCCCGTTTTACACCCTTTTTAATCCGAGCACTTCGTTCTTGGTCGTCTACTCTTATTATCCCTCTTGGCTCTTGTACATATTGTATATTACCCGTCTTTCTCTAGCTTAACCCCACGTATAGTGAGTTTCTGTCTCTGGGGCACCTGCTGATTTCCCTGTTATGCTGTTAGGATGAGTATGCATCCAAATTTCTTTTTGTTACATTTATAATTTTTCGTTTCAAATACTAGCTTTATTCTTCATGAGACTAGCAGTTAAGAGGATTATAAAAACTACTCTTTTCTCCTGGTCTGCTGGGATGGCATAGTCGCTCAGCTACTCAAGAGGGATCGGCGTGACCCCACACTGGAATCGGATTAGCAACCAGTAGTTTTCCACAATAATTCGGCGTACAGCGATTTTAAGATAATACATAAGTAAACCTAAACTTCTTAATTTTAGCAGAAAATGCACTCGTGGCTGTAATCGTATATCGGTGTCTAACACGTGCGATCAGATGGATATATTTGCAAGTATAAAATTTGGAGAGTTCTTGACGGACGCAGGTTACATTACTTAATGGCAGGCACTCATCAAAGTCAAAGGTGATGTCAGGTGTATCCAGATCGGCTTATGATGGATAACGTTTGACAGTACACAGTTGTTCCGAACACCGACTCCTCATGTGGTGTGTGGTGTGGGCAAATAAATTTTGGTCAGATGATGATTATCGTAATCGAGACCGGTCACCACCAATAGAAATAAAAGTAACCGTGCACAGACAGTTATTTTTTATTCTTACATAAATAACTCTTTGTCTACTATTCCAGTATTTCTCGGGCGTGCATTCGGGATATACGTCCAAAAATATGGAGTATTCAATCCCTTGGAAAAACTTCAAGGAACACAACTCTTTGTGTATTTCGTTATGAAAATCTCCTTAATTTTTCACCGTTTTTCGTCATAAAGGTTTAGTTCAACCACAGCTTGTCTTTCTCTTACCGTAACAAAGCTGTGATCCAGGGAAAAATTAAGAAGGTGGTTGCTTGAGGAAAATCTAGCCATAATAACGAGAGCCAGCGAAACGTAAATGAATGTTAACAGACTCAAAGACCAGATTTGACATCATATCCCGTAAACGTAGAAGACTATGTTTAGTTTATTACACACAGTAAAGAATGGTGTAACATGGACTTTATCCAGAAGTGCAAATTTATCTGAGGACTCATCCGTAACATAAGCAGAAGATGCAGATACTTTTTTACTGATTTCAACCAGCATCATATTCAACCGTTCACTTCCTGTCCTCCTGCATAGTGCGAAACGAATCCTGCGCTCCCTTTATTTCGACTCAAGTTGTAAACTAGAACATAAGAATTTGACAAACAAGTGACAAAATATATTCCATTCTGCTCACTGTGGAACTTTCCTGGCTGAGATATAAATATGGTCGCAGTGGCGTCTTGGCAACTACCGGCCGTCCCTGAGCGAAGGGATCTGACTGACTTACAGAGCTTCTGATTGGGAGCAGGTTTACTGGACAGGTCGACCGCCCAGTTACAAAATGCAGCATTGTTTGCCATAACAGGCGGTAAAATTCTCAGAGAACTTAATTTATTCCTAATCTAAAATGAGTCGTCTCGTTTTTACCAACTAAGTACACATTTAACACAACAAGGAGAAACCGAAAACGGAAATTCCATATCACGAAAAACGACAAGATAAATATTACTGCTCACAGCATCAAAGTTTATGAAATGCAAAGGTCCTATCGTTTAGGACACAGAGAAACGACAATAAAATACAGGGTGTTTCAAAATAACATACGGGTTTTGAGGCTTTGTGGAATTTATTACATTCAACTTGCAGTTATAAATAATACATCAAATGAAAGAGCAACTCAAACAGTTTCTTACAAATGTTCAATGTGAGCACCATTCTTCATACATCAATAGACGAGTTCTCCCCAAACCATCTTCAGTGTGTCTGTACTAATTATTGTAAGAATGCTGTTTCCAAAGTTAGATAGATCATATGATCTCGGAGGCACATACACGTGATCCATTATGAACCCCCAAAGACAAAAATCGCATGGCGTCAGATCGTGTGTGAACGTGGAGGTAAATAAACTAAGCTCTGTCATCGGCACCGTGAGACCAGTCCTGCGGTCAAGTGCAACGTCATTTCACTAATCAAACAGTTCAAATGGCTCTGAGCACTGTGGGACTAACCATCTGAGGTCATCAGTCCCCTAGAACTTAGAACTACTTAAACCTAACTAACCTAAGGACATCACATACATCCATGCCCGAGGCAGGATTCGAACCTGCGAACGTAGCAGTCACGCGGTTCCGGACTGAAGCGCCTAGAACCGCTCGGCCACACCGGCCGGCTTTCACTAATCTTGTTGCCAAATGAAGTTCTGTGCTTCAGCTTTTTCCAGTTGAGGAAAGAGACATAGTTCTAGCGCATGAAGATAAGTAATACCAGTTACAGCTGCTTAATCGAAAAAGGAATGCCTATAAACCATCTGCCGGAAAAGGTACAAAAATTGAGTTTAGGGGAGTCTCGTTGCAACTGTATCATATTGTTGGGATTTGCTGGCCCCCAGATGCACACATTGTGTTTGTTCACATTTCCACTTAGATGAAATTTCATCACTGAAGACGGCACCATCCAAATAGCCTCATCCTCATGCAGCAATATTTCTTTTGCAAAGTAAATCGTAGTGTATAGGATTTAGAACTTGTAACAACTGCAGATCGCAAGGACGTAGTAGTAAGCGTCTCCTTAAAAGTCTCCACACAGACATCACTGGAACTGCTAATTCACACCGAGTCTCCCTAATTGGTTTCTCGGGGATGCGTGTGGACGACTGTCACTCGTTTAACACCTTTTTCAGTCACACTTGGTCGTTCCATACCCCTTCCTTTGCGCTCAGATATGCAAACAAAACTGTTTGAGTGGCTGCTCCAACTGACGCACTACTTTTAATTGTAAGTTGAATGTAATAATGCTGCAAAGCATTAAAATCGATATATTCATTTTTGAAACGCCCTATATTGCTGCCCACAATATCGAAGCATACGAAACAAGGAAGGCACTAACACTGAAGAAACAAAATGAGAGATTTGAGAAATTCATGCTGACAACAGTCACTCCACAAGATATCGTTGACTTTGCCTACTGTAAATAGCGGTTTTACGACAGGCGTTCATTGTATACTACCACTTAAATTGGAGGGAACGGATCATTGTCTTACTGCTTAGGGAGCGACATAGTTTAAATACAGGCATTTTAATTTGCCCTTAGCAGTTTTCACCACCGCTGCACGAATATTTGTATCACTAACACGAAATACCTGTTCGATGAGACCCAGTATTCACACTAGGAGAGTCAAGTTGTCTTCCTTGACTAAGACGAGGTTACTGGTCTGGGCGTATGAAGTTTTTCCTAATGTCCATTTATTGTGTTGCTGCAGCTGATGCAGGACCTCGGTGGCGCCTCTCTTCGAAAAGGACTGACGCAGCTGTTGTACAAACTGTTGTCCGGAATTTAGAGGGTAGAGGGTTTAAGGTAGACACAAAGAGGGTATCCTATTTAACATGTGATTCTCCAGTAATCGAGAGGCTTGTCATGATTCATCAAAGTGGTTTACAAATTTCCAATTTTCACCACGAATTCTATGTCACAGAATGTGTGCTTCACACGATTTACCTTGCATGCACACAGCCTTGTGTGGAGTGGGTGCAAACCTACGCAAAAAATCCGATCAACTTTCATTTCTGAATACTGTACTGTATATGTGCGGTAGTGTGTGAACAGACTTGATTAATGTAATATTTGGATATGTATTGCAGCTTCAATTTGACTGACTTTATTTTTCATTATTGCAAATCATTATAGGGGGTGGGCAACAACTTGCAGACACCAAAACACATTACTATGCATAATGCAATGTTGGACAACCATTGGCAACCGAACACCTTCCAGTCACCTCGAATGGACAAATACAGGTCCTGTATGGTTTTCAAGGGAATCTTAGACCATTCTTCCAGCAAAGTAGTGGCACGATCAGGTAACGATGATGGAGGTGGATAATGATCACGCAGCCTTCTCTCCAAAGCAGACTACAAAGGCTCAATACTATCGTCATCCGGTGTCTGTAATGTTTAGGGGAGATGTGATAATTGCTCTTCGTGCTCACAAAACCGGTCCTAGACGATGTAAGCGAAATTAATGGAGCACTCTCGTCTTGGAAAACAGCACCATAATAGGGAAAAAACGTTGTACAATGAAATACACGTGCTCAGCCAAAATGGTTACATAAACCATGGCAGTAATGCGACTCTCCAGAATACCACGATACCACTGGCCAAATCACCACCGCACCCCCGCCGTATTTCAGTCTTTGGAGCATAAAATCGGCCAAAAATTGGAAACAGTGTGAAACAAAATTCATCCGACCATACGACATTCTTCAATAGCTCTATAGTATAGGTTTTATGGCTCCGGTACCACCATTTTCCCGTTACGGGCATTCGCATCGCCTATGGGTGATTCCGGAATTGCAGTTCGCCCTGCAGTTCCCTGACTATGGAACTCCCGATTGTGGCCGGCCGGAGTGGCCGGGCGGTTCTAGGCGCTACAGTCTGGAGCCGAGCGACCGCTACGGTCGCAGGTTCGAATCCTGCCTCGGGCATGGATGTGTGTGATGTCCTTAGGTTAGTTAGGTTTAAGTAGTTCTAAGTTCTAGGGGACTGATGACCTCAGAAGTTAAATCCTATAGTGCTCAGAGCAATTTAAACCATTTTTTTCCCGATTGTGTTGTTTTGATGCTGACAGGGTTCGCGAGAATGACAGTCAGTTCTGCTGTGATTTCTGCAGTTGTGATCCTCTTATTTTCCGTTACAGTCCTCTTCAATGCCACTATCACCCAACTCACGCTTAGCACGTTACGTTTTTCCACTTTACGCGATGCGGTATAAATCTGCGGTACAATGCCCCTTGAAACACCGAACATTCGGCAACTTTAGTTACGGAAGTACCCACTATATAGCCACCAACAATCTGGCACGTTCTAAATCGATTAGCTCGGACATAATGCTTTCACAACTACAAAGAACCCTGATTTGACCGCGACTGACATTTTCAACGTATTATGGACACTACACAGGAGCCGTTCGTTGTCAAATACAACAGCGCAACCTGCAGGCTTGGCTGGCATCTGCACCGATTTCTCGCGGTATTCCAATATTGTTGTCCAGCTTCACTTGCTATGAAGTTAAATATCCTGCACAGTATTCCGCGTAATATAACAGTTTATCTGTTTTTTATTTAACTACTGCATCACTGTATGTTATAGTCCTAATTATAGTTTAAGATAAGTATTTTAATAAAAATATTTCTACAATTTCAGTAACTCGGAATGGAACTCGCCCCTGTTAGTCCGAACTAGTGAGGTTTCATTGTAGTTGAAAACAGGAAACAGGGAGAGGTAGGTCTTATAGAATTGTTCGTCAACAAAGTCCAATCCGGAGTTTCCTCATGGTTTTCTTTTGCACATCTCCGACTGCTTCCCAATTTAGTTTCCTCCAGTTCTTTCCCTTTTTTTTTTAATTCTCCTTTTTCTCCTTCCCTCTTCTACTTCGCTCTCTCTCCCTCTTTCTCTCGTCCCCTATTCTTTTTTTACCGTCTGTCACAAAAATGCTCTCTAATGCAAAAGGGCCCAGGCCACGGGCACCGGCTGCTGTTCTCTAGCTACGCCAATGGCCGTGAGAACACGGCGGGCCCAGAAGTGAGGCAGTAGGCCCGGGCGCTAGGCGGTGCCTGGCAGTGGGTTAGCCGTCAGGCAGCTGCCGGCTTCACCGGAAGCGGAAGCCGGTCGAGTTACTGTGGGGCGCGCGTGCCGCACAGCTGTGGCCAGCGGCTCTCCAGCCTATCCTGTCCTATCTGATCGGGAAGCTTCCTGCGCCCCGCGGCACACGCAGCTAGCGTTACCCGGTTCGGGCTCTCTGTGGGTACTCGCCTCTACGACAGCTACTCAACGGTCAAGCACAGTTTCACGGTTTCTGAGAGGAGAAACACGATATTAAACTCGAGAGCATCAGTGACCTCGGATTACGCCTCGTCAGCCTCAGGTCCGCGATAGTGTTGTGTTCTTGACTCGTCACACCAATCTCTGTGGAAGGTGGCAAACTCTCTCGTTGGATTTGTCGCTCAATAAAAATTTTCCAGAGCTTCGTTTTATAACCTTGGAACACAAGGCAGACGGGAGGTAGCTCCGTTTACAATCGTAAGCGTGGCGAGTAGCAGCTGTGTAGTCATAGATAGGAGGTGACTATCGTGGTGGCCGATCGTCGTGCTTGAAGTGCGCTGACATTTGCAAGACCTGTGCTAACACATTATCCCCAACCCTTGTGACCGCACATAGTCCAGAGTCCATTTCCGTCTGCTGTCAGTCGTTGTCAATGATTAACAGCGGGTTTAGAGTCATGAGACCCTCCACCGCTCACATAAGACATGGTAGTGACCCGATGTGTGTTCAGCGCAGACGAGTCTCACACTTAGTCGATGACAGTCTGTTCTCAACCCGACAGGACTAGGTGCTACACAATGAATGCTGGTCCACCCCAACCAGTATGAGCATTATGAAAGTAACTTCATGCAGTGGACCTTTGGAGACGGATAACTCGTAAAAGGCCACCGCTCAAAGCAGCACATAAGCCAGCGCGTCCCCAGTGGGAGGGCCAAACAACACAGGAATTGGACAGTAGCGGAATGGAGACGTGCAACGTGACGAGTCACCATTTTGCTACTTTTCAAATATTGGGTGCACTGACCACGCAATGAGTCGTTTAAAGTGCAGTGCGTGGAAGATGGAAGTCAGGCTGCCGATAGTTCTGAGATCGTTTGTGGGTGTTTTACCACAACCTGGCCCTCTCATATCTATACACCCTATGGCACCTCTGCTTGCCCCCTAAATCACCCTGTCTCGACCCCATACAACATGTCTGGAATAGCAAATCTACATCCCCGTAGTTCTGTAGCTCTGCGGGATCACATCATCAATAAGCGACTTCGTCTAGCTTCGGCGTACATGAAGAAGCATGTGGACACTCGTCCTCACCGAACTGAGGCCACATTAAAGCTAGGGACGGTGTCGTACAGCATCGGCTTGATGTCTGTGACCTCTCCCGCGTTGTCCGGTGCACAAAACAACGTGGCCACCTGCTTAATGATGTGTTCGTCCAATAAAACAGCGATTATTAATGTCATGGATTTGACAAGTCTTTCGTAGTTTTCCGGAGGTACGTGCCACCATACGCCTATGTACAGGTTGCACGTATAGCGCTGAAAGAAGCAATCAGTTTCAGTGAACACGTCAAGTTTTGAGCGATGCCGGTGGTTCGCGACGTTGTACATGTAGTCCACGTCTGATATGGAGCGTTTGATTATCCCCACAGTTCTCACAGAAGCCCTGGCCGTTGTTCTCCGTAGCACAACACTGACCCCACCCACCTGCACCAGTTGTGTGGTGCATGTGTCGAGCATCCATTCGCCTGAATGACTTGGTTTAACAAAAAATCGCAATTCATCCCATTAAGCGACACTTTTGCACTGACTCATGTTCCAAACTCGCTGTTCGTAACACTCAACATGAGAACACGTAGAATCCCCCTGCTGCGAAGGCCCGAGTTGAATAATGTGTGCTGAACGGTTTGCACCAAAAAGCTTGAGGCATTACGAAAACTGTACTGTGTCGGAGGATCTGCCCTAGAGCGCCGCCCATGCTGTTCTACGGAGGGAAACATGCCTTTGATGTCAAGGTCCTGTAACGAGACGTGTAAGTGATTACCTTGTCCCCTGCTTGCGGTTTCATCGACTTTCAATCACTTTCGCTAGATGGCTCACAACATTACCACACGAACAGCGGACCAGCTCCGCTGCTATCGAGATGTTGGTTCCAAAGCGTCGGACCATAACATTCTGCACTTTGTCAAAGTCGCTTATGCCTATGGATTTCCCTATGTGCGGCCCGCCTTCTCTTGAATGATTTCCCATTTGCCTGTGCTCCGCTTATACACTGAAGCGCCAAGTAAACTGGTATAGACATGCGTATTCAAATACAAAGATATATGTACAGGCAGAATACGGCGCTGCGGTCGGCAACGCCTGTGTAAGACAACAAGTGTCTTGCGCAGTTGTTAGATCGGCTACTGCTGCTACAATGGCAGGTTATCAAGACTTAAGTGAGTTTGAACGTGGTGTTATAATCGGTTCATGACCGATGGGACACAGCATCTCCGAGGTAGTGATGGAGTGGGAATTTTCCTCGTACGACCATTTCACGAGAGTACTGCAAATATTAGGAATCCTCCGACATCTCTGCGTGCGAAAAAAGATCCTGCAAGAAGGGGACAAACGACGACTCAAAAGAATCGTTCAAGACAGAAGAGCAGCCCATCCGCAAATTGCTGCAAATTTCACTGCTGGGCCATTAACACGTGTCAGCCTGTGAAGTATTCAACGAAACATCACCGATATGCGCTTTCGGACCAGAAGGTCTACTTGTATACCCTTGACGACTGCACCACACAAAGCTTTACGCCTCGCCTGAGCCCGTAAACACCGACATTGGACTGTTGATAACGGGAAACGTGCTGCCTGGTCGGACGAGTCTTGTTTCAGATTGTATCGACCAGATGCACGGGTACGGGTAAGGAGACAAACTCAGGAATCCGTGGTCCCTGCATGTCAGCAAGGGACAGTTCAAGCGGGTGGAGGCTCTGTATTGGTGGAGCGTGTGCAGTTGGAGTGTTATGGGACCCCTGATAGGTCTAGATGCGACTCTGCCATGTAACACGTACGTGATCACCTGCGTCCATTCATGTCCATTGTGCATTCCGACGAACTTGGGCTTTTCCAGCAGGACAATGCGACACCCCACACGTCCATAATTGCTACAGAGTTTCTCCACGAACACTCTTCTGAGTTTAAACATTTCCGCTGGCCACCAAACTCCACAGACATGAACATTATTGTGCATATCCGGGATGCCTTGCAACGTGCTGTTCAGAAGAGATCTCCACCCCCTCGTACCCTTACAAATTTATGGACAGCTCTGCAGGATTCATGGTCTCAATTTTCTCCAGCACTACTTCAGACATTAGTCGAGTCCATTTTACGTCGTGTTGCGGCACTTCTGCGTGCTCGCGGGGGCCCTACAAGATATTAGGCAGATGTACCAGTTTCTCTGGCTCTTCAATGTGTATAGACGTTAGACAAAAATGTATAAAAACCGCGAGACATGCATGCTTGAACATAAAGGCAGATCTAGCTGAGCCTGCAGATAGCGCTGTTGATTTGACCACTGTCGGCACCTGTGCAGTGTCTTCAACAGGTTGCAAGTGTCAGTTGTGGTCAGAACAGTGTTTTGTGTAGATATGAGTGCATTATGTCGAAACTCAGTTAATTCGAACGTGGGCAGGTCGTTGGCGCTCATATGGTGGGTGCTCCCGTAGCCAAGGTAACCCAAGTGTTTGATGTTAGAATATTTATACAACATACAGGAAAAGTGGAAAACATCACCCACTAAGTCACAAAGCGTACGAAAGTTTTTATTGAGCAAGTGTGACAGACAATCATTCAAGAGGGTAACGACAAAGAATAAGGGGACAACAGCGGCAGACATCACTGTACAACTGAATGTCGCACTCGCAAATCCTGTCAGCACCAAAACAACACGAAGGGAGCTCGATAAACAAGGAACTGCAGGGCGAATTGAAAAATGAAAACCATTCATGAATGGTGTAAACTTGAGCAGAATCCATAAAACCAGGGCTGTGGGGAGCTGGAAGTATGCTATTTGGTTAGATGTCTTGTTTTACACTGTTTTCAACTCCTGCTGGAGTTTATGTCCCAAGAGTTAGACACGGGGGGAGGGTCTTCGGCGATGATCTGAGCAGTTATATCATTGTATTCCGTGGGCCCCATGGTTACTCTGCAAGGTCGCGTTACTGCTGTGGATTATGCGACTGTTTTCGCTGATCAGGTGCATGCCATGGTGTCGTAGCGGCCCCTTATCTGTTAGAGGGCTCGCATAACAGACAAGCAAAGTGGGCTGCCCTCCTCCCTTCAAGAGCTCAGATCGAAACATCGCCAGTGCATGTAAACAATAACAGACATTCCGCATAAACACGGAACTACTTCGTGAAGAGCCATGTGAGAGAGCTCTACCAATTGGAAATAACGTGACTAAGTGTAGCTCTCCGCCGAATCGGAGTTATAAGCACGCCAGCAGTCAGACCAGCAGTGTATACCTACAGCTAGGACAGCTCTGGCCAATATCTACGCCAGCTCTAGCATAGTAGACACTCGCTGTAGCCTTCAGTAGAACGCTGAATCTTTGTAATTGTGTACAGTAGTATTTTGGTCATTATTTTTGTTAATTGTCTCGTACTATTATCTAGTTTTGCCACCACAAGAATGGTTGTACTTCTCGTTGTTCTTGCATTTGAAAATTAGTGCACCCCAAGGAAGCGTTTATAGTTATAATAAAGTGTGTTCAAACTAGATGGTTAGCTCTTTCCTGCCGACCGCAGGACACTACAAATAGTACAATGTTTGTTCTGCAACAATGATGTTATGTTCGAAGACGACAGGGCCCTACTAGCACAGCTCACATTGCTATGGACCAATTTAGTGAAGAAGAGGATGAATTGTCTCATCTCCACTTGCCACCGCACTCACCAGACGTCAATATTATTGAGCCTTTATTGTCTACACGACTGTTCAAAAAGAAGGAACAGATTTCAAACATTTATTGTTTCCAAACAACAAAACGTAGAAACACAGTTCTAACGTTCCTGGAAAGAGAAAAGTTGAAATTTGTAAGCATTCAAGGTGAGCACCATGTGCTACACGACAAGTATCAAAACGATGGGTCGTTTCCTGCCATACATGAAGCAGTTCAAATTTTTTTTGCATTCAGTGTCAGCGTCTTGTGTTTCACGACAAATATCAAAATGGTGTCTCATTTCCTGCCACCCACGAAGCACCTAGTCTTCCGTTATCGAATTCACAGCTTCAGCAACGCCATGTTGCAGACTTTCAAGGGGGACAAGAACGCGGTCTTTTACGTAACCTCGTAGATAAGTCACGAAGTGTGAGCTCTGGAGACCCGAAAAGCTACAGGAGCTGACGTTCATCTTCTGCTCCTCCCAGGTCTGTGGAGTTACGCAAAAGACTGCGTTTTTATCCTCACCTATGCCTGACACTCTTGAAAGTCTGTGGCATCGCATTGTCGAAGCTGTGAATTCGATAACGAGAGAACAGCTGCTTCCTGTGTGGCTGGAAATGAGCCACCGTTTTGTGAAACGCAAGACGCTAACATTGAATTCATGAAAATTTGTACTTTTATGTTTCCAGGAGTGTTGAGATTGCGTTTCTATCTTTTGAAGTTTGGAAGCAATAAATGTTTGAAATCTGTTCCTTCTTTTGAATAGTTCTGTACTTTGGACAGAAGAGTGCGGTGATTGCTATCCACCTTCATCATCTTTACCTGAATGTGCCACTATTTTGCAGAAAGAATGCTATAAGACTTCCTTGAAAACGTTATATGACCTGTATATACCCAGTCTGAGGCGACTAGAAGCTGTTTCTAATCCACCGTTTACTATACCGTATTAGGCATGGCAGTGTGTTATGTACTTGGTCCTTCCATACCTTTAACCACACTCTGTACTTTCCTTACCGCGTCAAGTGGACGTAACGATACAAGGCAGCATCCAGTTTCGTCTTGGGCGGAGGACATACATTCAGGAGGCAGAAATCACGGGATACCTCCCAATATCTTGTCAGACCTCCTTTTCCACGGTGTAGTGTTGCAATTCGACGTGGAAGCCACCCAACAGCTTGCTAGAAGTTCGCTGCATAAATATTGAGTCATGCTGCCTCTACAGCCGTCCATCATTGCGAAAGCGTTTCCGTCGAACATTACGTCCTACGTCCCATAAATGTTCGATGGGATTCATACCGGGCAATCTGGGTGGCCAAAACATTCGTTTGAATTGTTCAGAATGTTCTCCAAACCAATAGATAACAATTCCCGCTAGATGACATGTTGGATCGTCATCCATAAAAATTCCAACGTCGTCTGGGAATATTAAGTCCATGAATGGCTGCAGGAGGTTTCCAAGAGCCGAACATAGCCATTTCTAGTCATTGATCGATTCAGTGGGGTGGAAGGACCCACTCCAACCTTGTAAACACAGCACACACTATTACGGACTCACGACCAGCTTACATAGTGCCTTGCTGACGATTCCGTAGCTTCATGGGGCCTGCGACCCACTCGAAACCTACCAGCAGTTCTTACCAACCGAAATCGGAACTTTTCTGACAGGGCCATGCTTTTTTCGGTCAAGTACGGTCCAACCGCTATGGTCACGATCTCAGGAGAGGCACTGCAGGCGATGTCGTGCTATTAGTAACGGAACTCTCGTCGGTCGTCTGCTGCCATAGTCCATTAACGCCAAATTTCGCGGCACTGTCCTAATTTATACGTTAATTGTACGTCCCACATTGATACCTGATGTTATTTCACGCAGTGTTTCTTGTCACCTAGCACTGGCAATTCTCCGAAAACGCCACTGCTCTTGGTCGTTAAATGAAAGCCGTCAGACATTGTGCTGTCCGTGGTGAGAGGTTAATGCCTGAAATTTGGTATTCTCGGCACACACTTGACACTAAGGATCTCGGAATACTGAATTCCGTAACGATTTCCGAAATGGAATGTCCCATGCTTATAGCTCCAACTACCATTCCGGGTTCAATGTCCGTTAATTGCCTTCGTGCGGCCATGACGACAGATTCATTAGAAACTCTGTACAAATCTTTGACGTTACACTGCATTTTTTTATCAGCTCATAATCCTGAAGCTTATTAAGTGGTTTACGTTAAGTGATTTAAGTCCGAAAGCAATGTGGAATTGTGACCGATTCTAGTATGATGGATGTATTCCACATGCTAAGTGATAACTACAGACTAAACTACTGACTAAGTTATACTGCGAGTTTTTCTATGTAATGTACATCATTACTAAGCGACTCTTCCGGCGTACCAGATCTCGGTAACAGTTGCAGATTGTCTATATAATGCCTTCCAAGGGCAACAAAAGATTGATTTTCCATATTACGCGTAATCATCGATCCAACTTAAAAATTTAAAATGCTTTCATATTCGGCTTGTTAAGAGGTACAAATTTATGTTAAAACTTTAGCAAAATAAGAAGCGTGTTATAGCCAGAAACTGTGTGTTTGTCTTGAGGCAGACTTCATTCATCCAGTATTTGAGAATGAGGCACCCAGCGACTTCCTACAATCTTAATAATTTCAAACCCGTACGAAACTTTTTCTGGCTCGTGAACCCTGGGGGAGTCGCTGGCGTCAATGATTCTCTTTCAAGTCGGGGCAGCGATCCAAGTTGTTCTGGCATGCGTGTTTTCTCTTTGGTTTCCCTGTTCGGGCCGCTATTTAAGCGCGGCGCTACTGGCGATGTGAGTCTTGGTTTTCCGCTCCGGGGCGCTGGAGATCGTGCTTGCCGGTGGTATGGCGGAGGTTGTGTTGTGGAGTCTCGCAGTGACCGCTGCGTGGAGCGTCGGTTGCTCGTCGTGTTTTGATTTGAGAAGTGTGTCGGCGCCGGACTGATATTGATGGTCTCTAATGGACTAGCGAGAGTGTATATAGTACGACTTGATCCTGGATGCCTATGTACGCTACGTGAAGTCTCATCGCTTGCTGCTACTAACGGTGGGCACCCGCTATTTTCTTTGAAGTGGCATTGGGACAATCTAATCATAATTTGTGTTCACAGCCGGAAACAGTGTTTGACTGTGAATATTCCCGCTGAGATGGGAATAAGGAATTCACTCTTGGTTCCTGTAGATATTAACTGAATACTGGTGTTCAGAGTATAAAACACTGCCCATTGACGAGAGTACTAAGCGTAGTAGTTTGAAACCTGCATGAGTCATTCTAGGACAGTTTGCAGGCCATGCTTTGTATTTAGACAGTGGGTTTCTAGTGTACTTAAGTATCTTGTGATCTATACTGTGGTCTCCGTTTGAAGGGTCAGTGACATTCGTGTCTTGTATTATAGTTTTAATACTCTTGATTTGCCAGGTCGTTAACCTCTTCTGACTCTATGCTCGTTAATGGGAAGGCTGCCTGTAAAAATTTTGAATTATGAACGTAAGAAGTGAATAACTTTCCATGGCATTTATTTGACGTTTTCTTTCTGTTAAGGGTGTTAAATTTAAAGGGGGCATAACATTGAAATTAGTGTTTTGTGGTGCCTCCTTTGGTTTGGTTTTCTGTCATTATTTTGTTTTAAAAAGGTTCCAGTGTACTATCAGCGGCGGGCACAGCTAGTTCCGGATTGACCGATACAGGGGGGAGGCGCCTTGTGCGAAATGTGTCCGGAGGCCGTTAGCTCGGCCAGCTACGTTTTTTGTGACGCTCCACGCTACTTGGCTGTATCCTGTCAATGTCGCTGCTCGCCCCAGTAGTTGACACAAGTTCAATATTTTTCTCTCGCTATTATTTTGGGGATTTCTCTCGTTAGGGTGATCGAGTTGCTCCAAGGTGCGTCCCTGTTCCTAGTAATTGGTTTCCCTTGTATTTGTGTGGGCCATCCGTTGAGGTGTGCCCGATGTTGCATGGAATTTAAAGTGACTTCTAAAATAACTTTGGACATATTTGGTGTTACACTTGAAAGGAATTCCGCGAGTGAGTTCTGTGAAATAGTCATTATACAAGGGTCGTCCAGGAAGAAAGTTCCGATCGGTCGCGAAATGGACACCACAGTGAAAACCTGATGAAGCTTTGCACAGAAGTGTTGGGTACTGTCTCTAGTCTGACCGTCGATCGCTTTAAGACACTCTTCTCAGTTGTGAGCACACTGTGAGCGAGTAAAGGTGCTTAGAACAACGATGTCTCCCGCCAAGTAGGAGGGCCTGCTGAGAGGCTTCGTCTTGATTAATGCAGCCCACCTAACACAACTGCCACGCACTTCCCTCTTCATGGAAATTCTCAGCCGCACTCTGGAGGGGCAGTGAACACTCTCCTGCAGCCTTTTCTATGTGTTAGATCACTCACAACACAGCCCTAAATGGCTCGTCCTATCATCTCTGTTCACATGAAACGCTGGATACGAAGACAACACTTGGACACAGGCTACGCGCTATAGACCAGTGTAGAGAATTATCGGAAAGCACAGGCGGCTGCCTTCTATGACGATGGTGTTGGAAATATGGTAAAACGCTGCGACAAATGTCTAAGTCGTAGCGGCGACTATGTCGAGCAGTACGTGGAAAGTGTAGCTAGCTCTTGCATATAAAATGTTTCTGATTTTCACTGTGGTTTCCATTTAGCGACCGATCGGAACTTACTTTCTAGACAACCCTCGTATTATTAGTGGAATTCCGTTGATCTATTTAATGGACTAAGCTTTCCAGTGCTGAAATTGCTCTTTAATAAGTGTTTCTGTAGTGTTACTTAATGCACCTGTGGGCATTTTGTCATGGTAAATTCCTGTTACCTTTGTGGGGAATTACGATTGTCATTCATATTCATTGAGGTCCGTTTATTTGTTTAATTAAAAAAGAAGGACCTTTAGTTAACTTGTTTCGTTCTATGTACTGATGTAAAGATTGTATAAGGGCTTTGATTATCCTTGTTATTGGTGGCTATTGGAAAACTGGTTTTGTGAAAGATTTTGTAAAACTGTATTGGGGATATGAGTAATAAATCTTTGTGAACTACAAGCCTGTGTTTGCGTTCTCTTATGATTGCTCTTGGTGACTGTTGAAGAATTATAAATTTCATGTCCCTTTCGCTGTTTATAAAATAAACCTCTATGAACAGACATAACGTTCTAATTTATTACTTCTTTACTACCGATATATCGCAACAGTCTTTCCAGATAGTGCCTGCCAGGCAAGCCATGCTCTGTTGATGTTAATTAATCCCGGATACCACAGACGCCTTTTGCCTAAGCAGAACAGTAAAGGGAAACCCACACCATTGAGAGAAGACCCTGCTAAATTTAAGACCGGATCTTGAAAACAAACACTTTACAGTCACTACAGCTCTCGCTAGAAAACTTGCTTGCTGTGGGAAGGGTGCTGAGTTTGATTCCTGTGCTTGAGAAAGGTTTCTGGGTAGAAGAATGATGTCCCTGACCAAAACAACAGGCAAAAGGACCAAAGCATATTAATTATCTGTTTCAAGGCATATCAGCATATGACAGGTAATTCCGTAAAAGCACACAAAGCGCCAATTCGTGCTTCACAATTGGCGGCATTACATGAATGCTATCACATCTTATCTTTGATTGGAATAAAGAACAATGAATATAATGAATATCATAAACGATGTTCCTTTAAAACTATGTTATAAACTGACAGGTATTTATAATTGCATTATGCATAACACAGATGTTCAAATGCATGTCCGCCTTGTTGGATCCACTAATGTAAGCGCCTCTCGGTATTAGCATGGACGCCTCTTAACATTTTTGTAGATACTAAAGCGCAAGCATGACGTGTTCGCTCTTTTAACACATCTGGATTTTCCGGTTCCATTTCGTAAACCCTGAATTTCAAATCACTCCACAAGAAAAAAAAAAAAAAAAACCAAGGGCGTGAAATCAGGCGATCTCGCTGGCTATCGAATGCAACCACCAAGATCTATCCACCGTTCTGGGTACACATTGCTGAGATATTCCCTAACCCCTCTAGAACAATGGGACGGTGCACCTTCGTGCTGAAACA
Source organism: Schistocerca serialis cubense (assembly GCF_023864345.2). Lineage (NCBI taxonomy): Eukaryota > Metazoa > Arthropoda > Insecta > Orthoptera > Acrididae > Schistocerca > Schistocerca serialis. Next base: position 258,618,609 of record NC_064644.1, on the reverse strand, counting down.
AGTGACTCACAGCTAACTGAAGTGGGATGCCTTCGAGGAGATGCCCAATATTCGCCTCATTCTGTATGAGTCCCAGATACAGCCGACACCTTAGCCTGGGAGCCAAATAAACTGGTTCAACGACGTGGTCTCCTAGAACGCCACACCGTGCGTCAACACCCCAGTGCGCTTGCATCTGACGTGATCGTCACCAATGAGGATTCGCAGGAGCCCAGTCATGTGGACTGTGTCAGTTGACAGTAGCGTCATTTGCAAAATAGTACTCATCTCCCCAAAAATCTGCCTGATAAAATCAGGATTTACGGCTCCTTTATGTACGAGACGTCTGCAGATCGATGCCCGATTTTGGAAATTGTTTTCATAAAGCTTTTGGTGCACGTGCAGCTTAAAGGGACGCAAATTTCGTTTCTCCAGAATTCTTCGTACAGAAAACCTCGATGTCCCCATGCCGCTGCTACTCTTCTTTACCCTAATTAGTGTGAAAAATAGGTATTAATGGGCGAGATCTAATGACTTTCATGATATTAATAATAATGAACATATTATTATTATTATTATTATTATTATTATTATTATTATTGCTATAGACACAAGTAATACTGCTGCCTAAATGCAATACCACGATAATACTTTGATTTATACTACATTGTACATACGCGTTATTTTCAATTAAACTGTGCTTACCGTACGTGAGACGTGCTCCAAAACACTCATTAACGTTCCGGGCAACATCGGGTGCGTCACTGATTGGTCTTTCCACGACACGTTGTACTTGGAAAGCTCCCTCGGTTCTTAAACGCATCTCTGAACGTCTAAAAATATGCACAGAGTAGCGTTGGAAAATGTTATAAATACAGCCTTTCGGTCTCAGCAGGATTGCGGTGCGTCTCCTCGTAGATCAGTATCACATCGGTGTAGTTCTCGCAGGAGTTCATTGCCGTTGTTACCTGTTTGACTGTAAGACCTGACTCGAAATACAAACAGCGGCCACGCGACTGTGGATGTTCGCTTGTATGTGCAGTCCCTCTTTTGACAGCAGTGACGAGGCAGTCCTTCTTGCACTAACGTGTGCGGGAAACATAAAACGATAGACGACGGCTTGCTTGGTCTCTTGGTATATATATTGCTGAATTTACGTGCAAAATTATGCCGTTGTACAAGACATAGTTCAGCAGATACGAAGTCAAAAACACAGATCTTTTGTTTAAAAAGGTGTGCCCATTAACCAGATTAATTCATACAATGTTTCATAACGAGAGCACTTAGAAACTTCCAACAAACTTTAATCATAATTTCAAATCTTTCCTAAAAAAAATTTTCTTGTTTCATATTTAAGGGGCTCCGGAAAGGCTCAAAATCATGAAAAGTTCAATTTTTACTTTTTTGCGTTTTCTGAATCTGCAGACTATTACCTTTTAATAGATATATAATTTATTCAATTCCGAAGACTACAACTATTTTTAAATTTTTTTTGAAATGTGTTCTACATGGGCTTGACCCACTGTGGCGCTGTTAAACTGCTGTCAAATGATGTTATTATTAACGTCCGTGTTCATCAGGTACATTTTAGTGATGTGAGATAAAGTATGTGTTGTGGCTAACCTGTGATGGTTCAATACATATCGCTGGTGTGATTGTCGATTGTTTCATGTTTATTTACTCTGTCGTTATCTCGAAAATATTCGTAATTAATTCTGTTTCTTGAGTCTCTGTTTTGTTGAAGTATAATAATGAGTAAAAGTAAAGTTATTAGAAATCCTCTGAAGGCTTTTAAGAAAAGGAGAAATGTTGGAAAGCCAAAGGTATGTGTTATTACTGTAAACAATAAAGACGATAACCAAGTGAGTGAACCTAACCTCTCAAGTACACCTGCCCATAGCAATCAAAGTGGGAAAGAAAATACTTCACAGAAGAAGCTTGGTTCAATGAGTGAAAAGTATGAATGTTTTATGGGCGAATCGGATGTGAATGAAATATTTGATATGTCGGTTCTCAAAGGAATTTTTTCAAACTGTGTAAGATGTATTCATTGTAGTGAAGTTGGTCTGGAACTCTCCATAATAAAGCACGTAGGACTTGCTAGTGAAATACAACTGAAATGTGATAAGTGTTCATACATGACCACCTTTTGGAACAGTGTTGCAGTAACTGCAACTGAAGAAAATGGTAGCAAAATCTACGAACACAACAACGAGCGATGCTTGCTTTAGACAAGGAACGCCTTCGGGCTGCAGACAGGGCTGTAAGGAGTCTAGAAATACAAGCAAGAGTAAACAGGAGGAGGAACAAGAGGAAGCTGGAGGAGGAGTTTGCAGAGGATGAAGATAATCCATCCTATGGACCTGGAATGCACTAAAAAGTTAATCCAATCTTTGTCGCTCGATTCCCAAAACTTTTATTTTCTCATACTAATTACATGTTTTCTAAGGATCTTCCAAACATATTTGTTTCAAACTCTCAGTAAATGTTACACAGTACCTTCTGCATAATTTAACACAGCATTTTTCCAAAAAGCTGTATATTTTTGAATTTATAAATAAAAAATTGCAAAAAAATGTTGTGAATTTTCATTACAATTGAAAAAAAAATCATCTTTAATAACTGAACTAAAATTTTGTAAAATCCCTGTGTTAAGTTGTAGCCCATATTCCAATAAATAATCTGTAAAAATTTCAACTTCCTACCTCAAATACTTTGTGAGGAAAGATGTAATTTATAAGCGTTATTTTAACATTGCAAGTATAGGGCGTTCCGGAGCCCCTTAAAGTGAAATATTTAACACATTATCTCATTTATAAAATAATCAGACGTTGAACTGTCTTTTACATGGGAGTTCAATTCCTTAAAGAATAGAGAGTTACTGCTGTAGGAGAAATCATAAGAATGCCAGTTTACTTACTGGTGAGGTTTCGTTGTAATCCATGCTATCGTGTTAGCATTCAGTCGGTGGAGACTAAGAAAATGTCATCTAACGGCTATGTTAAAATTAGGAGGAAGAGATCCTGTTCTGCATGCAAAAAGTAACTGTCAAAAAAGATTATCAGTATCCACCTTCTCATGTCTGCCGTCAATTCAAAATTAGTTCAGTGATGTTTTTGACAAATTAGCACCATATAAAATCTCAGGATGGCACTGGGCCAGTAGAAAATACAATATACTTACGAAGCCACTTGCGACAGTGGTAGAAACTTTGGTAAATGAAACAACAACGACGATGTGGTCATATACCCAGAAAATTTCGGTGCTGTGCTAGTGTCGCCAGTGGCTCTCGTGGATGACACAGGAACCGGAAATTAGGGCAGCAAAGCAAAAGCGGAAACACTGTACTTCGCATTCCAAGGCTCAAAGAAAATTACAGATGTGCTTCCCAGTTTAATTCTCGCATCATTGCAAAGATGAGCGTCTGTTGACGTTGTTTGTCAAGTACCCGGCAAACAGTATTATAAGCAACCCCAGATGATTCCGTTATCTATAACAAAGTAGAATCTAAAAAAATGCACATATATGCAGGCAGTTATTGAAAAGATTTCAAAGTTGTAAAAAAACGCAACTTTCTTTACATATACAGAAATGTAAAACGATGCACTTTACAAAGCCCAGAAAAGCATTAGGTTATCTTATCATGATAATGTCAAGCAGTCATGGTTGAAATCAGCCAACAGATGCAAACACCATGTGTAGTAATTTGTGAAACTGAACGGGTCACATAAAGGCAGTCTTGGGTAAAGCAGGATGCAGACCACGAGTTACTGGCAGGTTAGTGGAAAAATGGCGTGAGTCTACAAAGGAGGTTGCTTAGGAAACACTTGTGGGTCACAGAATATAGCAGAAGAGCGTAGGACCCATGCCGAACAGGATCAACAGGGGTTTTTGAACGTATTCAAATAATGGCCGCCCAGAATTTCATAGATTTGTGTGACCCCCAAGAGGGTGTTACTGATATTCTGAAAAGCCTGAATCGTTAGAACCCTTGAATATGACATAAGTTATCCCAAGAAAGTCGATTTACGAAATTTCATCAGTCAGTATTAAATAAAAAAATTTCGACATATGCTTCACTCACAGGTGTATACACTGAACAAAAGCATCCGGACACCCATCAGAGAACATTAATGTGGGGTGTGTCCACTACTCTCCTTTATCACGACTTAAACCCATAATACAATTGTTTTTAAGGCAATATTGTGGATATTCAGCCCAGTTATAAATCGTGTGATTACAGCCACAACTTGTTTCTGGACGATATTATGCGATTCTCAAGTGCTAAAAACAAGGAAACCAGATAAAACAATCCATCTTATCCCGAGATACATACCAGGATTACAGACTACCTGAGTTAGCCCTCGTCAGAACTTGAAAACAAGCTGCACATGTGATTTGTCAAAACAAAAAACTACATAAGCCGGTTCATCCACAGTTCCCGAGGTACAGTAGCAAACTGAAAGCCGCAGCCATCGCCTACCAACGATAATATTTACTTAAAGCCAATGCTCTTCACCAACAATATTACTGTCTGTCATAAAAGCTTTTAGAAATGCCTGCCTGATATTAGCCCATTCTAATTTAAAACTACCTCTACACTGCAACCTGAACGCAAAAAGCATGAGGGTGTTGCACGTTGAAGAAAAAGGGAGGTTGCTACCAAATTTAGAGGTGGTAGAGATTCATTGTGCCTTCAAAGAGGAGTGCACGGGCGTTTTAAATGAAAGGACACTTCTGAGGACACTTTAGCAATATCCTACTTAAGAAGCAGTCAGCAATATATTTCACCTAGTGACATAGGATTTTCGCATGCTATTTCCGTTCGGATTGCAGAGTAGAGGTAGTTTTAAGTTAGAATGGTCTAGTATCAGACAGGTATTTCTCAAAGGTTTTATGACAGTAGTATCGTTGGTCTGGATATAAGGCTTTAGGTAAATATCATCGTTGATAGGTGATGACAGCAGCTTTCAGTTGGCAACTGTTCCTCAGGAACGCTGAATGCACCGGCTTACGCTGTTTTATAGTCTGAGTTGAAAATGCACGTGAGGAGCTTGTTTTTAAGTTATTATGAGGTTTAATGCTACAAAAAAATTCTAAGGTAGGTTATAACTCAGGAAGTCTGTAATCCTTATATGTCTCTACGTATAAGGAACACTATTTTATCCGGTTTCCTTGATTTTAGCACATGAAAATGGCATAATGTTTACTCGCAACATTTTGTGTCAATAATCACACGGTTCATGACTGGGCTGAGTATCTTCACTATCGTCTGCTGGGAACACCTTCAACGAGGTTTCTGAGTGTTTGTGGAGATACGGCAGCCCACTTTTCCTCAGGAGCCGAAAACAAAGAAGGTAGTGACTTTGAATGCTAAGGTCTTTGAGCCGTGGGGGCTTTCTCGCAGTGTATCGATATCACTATTCTTACGATCATTGATTAATATAATGCCGGTGGGGTGCAGCGCCCTCTGGTGTGGCAGCTCCGTGAGTGGTGGCCGCTTTCGTAGGTAGTATGAGTTGAGGAACGGAGCTGCAACAAGCTTTCCGTGAGGCCTCTTCATCATGGTGTTAGCCATTGGGGGCGACCAATATTGAGGTCATGTTACCCCGTGTAAGATATTTAGTACCAACGTGGCTTGCGTTGTGGTTTATCAGAAGGGTACCGAGTTGTCAGGGTAGTGTTTACTGTCATTATCGTCTGCCTTCCTTTTGTCTGTTGGGTACGGACGTGCATCTCTCCATGGTATTCGAAGGGCAGTGAGATTCCATGATCTGGTAGGCATTGGTTCAAATGATTCAAATGGCTCTGAGCACTATGGGACTTAACTTCTGAGGTCATCAGTCCCATAGAACTTAGAACTACTTAAACCTAACTAACCTAAGGACATCACACACATCGATGCCCCCAAGTGAACTTGGCAACTAATTTTGTGGTCAGCCAGAAAGCGATGGAGAGCAGTCTGCACGGCCACATTTTGCTCCAGCACACTGAAAGACATGTTTCTATTCTCCTTCTACTTAGTGGGATCAGGACTATGATTATAAATGAAGGTATAAAGTTCTAATTCATACCTGTATTGAGTAAAGTATCTCAAGTACAAAACTTTGAAAGTCACTATGTTCAATTGACAGCAAATCTTTCTATCCTAAACTGCACTACTATCAGTTCAGAGGCGACTTCTACGGTACGTTCCTGCCAAATTGTCTTTCACCCTGACTGTTAATACTCCAATAAATGTTCGAAAAAACTGCTCCACACAAAAGTGGAAATAATAGTCACCACTTGCCACACGGATTTGTAATTATCGCGGACGGCACACTAACAGCTATTTTAGCAAAATCTAAGCGATCTAGGATGGTGTACAGTCCTCGCGAGTTCACTATCAGTTATTATAGAAAATAAACGATTTGTCACAGTCCGTCACTGACGTCATTCGGGGCAGAGTGCAATCCGACGTTTAACAGAGGGGTATCATACGGTGGCTGAGTGCGAAGTGAACCTTCCAACAGCCTCTCAAGCTGTATTTATGTATGTGCAGCAGCGGACGGCCAAGGGAACATCTGCTGTCATCTGCCTTACGCACACGGCAGCAGCCTCTGAACGACCGCTTTCTCGGACACATAACGTTTAAGAACAAAGTTATGAATTAATTTAGAATCTTCTTAATTGTTGCCTGCATTCTGAAAAGTTGTTTGAAATCACAGAAAAAGTTTCAGCTCGCTTGAATAAAAACTTTGCCTACTAGAATTTTTATAGTGGAACTGACGGTAGATTGTTACCTCTGAACTACAACTTCAATAGAACTTGTATTAGCTGTTATTAATACTACAATTCTAAAATTTGTTGTAGCTCTATTATTTAGCAAGTTTTATCATGTGATAAACCAAAATCTTTTACCATTAAAATTACAGGTACTTAATCTACTACAAATAGGTATATTTTAGTTACAAATGTGGTTTCCATAAAATTATTCATAAACTTTAAGAGGTAGCTTAACGTGTTCTCTTAATTGTTATTTTTAAGTTGACTTGAAGCATCGTAGAAATTTTTACGTTTCTAAGACTAATATTTAACGCCTTCAATTTTTCTCAAAAATGTGGAATCTGACTGTGATTTTTATCGTACTATTTTAAAACATTCTGACCAAATTCTTGCCTCCTAGCTTTATTTTTTAGCACCACCTTTTTTTCTTAAAACTGTATTTTAATGAAAACTATTGATTTAATTACCTCAAGACTTGATATTTAAAATGTTATTACATTAGTGTACATATTGACAAAGTTTGGAATAAAATTTTGGCTTTTAGTTTTATACTTAATTATGGTGCAATACTTGTGCGCTACGCGCAGACGCAAGGTGACACAATTATTTGCGCTAAGGGAACTGTCGTTAATAATGTTTGGTACCTCGTGAAAGAAGGTTGTATACATGGTACAGGCCTGGACATACTGGAAGGTTTCAGATAGATTATATAATGGTAAGACAGAGATTTAGGAAACACGTTTTAAACGGTAAGGCATTTCCATAGGCAGATGTGGATTCTAACCACAGTCTATTGGATATGGGCTGCAAATTAAAATTGAAGAAACTACAAAAAGGTGGGAATTTAAGGAGATGGGAACTGGATAAACTTAAAGAACCAGAGTTTGTAGAGAGTTTCACGGAGAGCATTAGGGAACGATTGACAGGAATGGGGCAAAGAAATAAAGTAGAAAAAGAATGGGCAGCTCTGAGGGGTTAAATTCTGAAGGCAGCAGATGATCAAGTAGGTAAAAAGACGAGGGCTAGTAGAAATACTTGGGTAACAGAAGATCTATTGAATTTAATTGATGAAAGGAGAAAATATAAAAATGCAGTAAATGAAGCAGGCAAAAATGAATACAAACGTCTCAAAAATGAGATCGACAGGAACTGCAAAATGGCTAAGCAGGGATGGTTAGAGGACAAATGTAAGGATGTAGAGGCTTATCTCACTAGGGGTAAGATAGATACTGCCTACAGGAAAATTAAAAGGACTTTTGGGGAAAAGAGAACCACTTGTACGAATATCAAGAGCTCAGATGGAAACCCAGTTCTAAGCAAAGAAGGGAAAGCAGAAAGGTCGAAGGAGTATATAGAGGGTTTATACAAGGGCGATGCACTTGAGGACAATATTATGGAAATGGAAGAGGATGTAGATGAAGATAAAATGGGAGATACGATACTGCGTGAAGAGTTTGAAAGAGCACTGAAAGATCTGAGTCGAAACAAGGCCCCGGGAGTAGACAACATTCCATTAGAACTACTGACAGCCTTGGGAGAGCTATTCCTCACAAAACTCTACCATTTGGTGAGCAAGATGTATGAGACAGGTGAAATACCCTCAGACTTCAAGAAGAATATGATAATTCCAATCCCAAAGAAAGCTGGTGTTGACATATCTGAAAATTACCGAACTATCAGTTTAATAAGTCACGGCTGCGAAATACTAACGAGAATTCTTTACAGACGAATGGAAATCTGGTAGAAGCAGACCACAGGGAAGATCAGTTTGGATTCCGTAGAAATATTGGAATACATGAGGCAATACTGACCCTACGACGTATCTTAGAAGACAGATTAAGGAAAGGCAAACCTACATTTCTAGCATTTGTGGACTTAGAGAAAGCTTTTGACAATATTGACTGGAATAGTCTTTTTCAAATTCTGAAGGTGGCAAGGTTAAAAGACAGGGAGCGAAAGGCTGTTTACAATTTGTACAGAAACCAGATGGCAGTTATAAGAGTCGAGGGGCACGAAAGGGAAGCAGTAGTTGGGAAGGGAGTGAGACAGGGTTGTAGCCTATCCCAAATGTTATTCAATCTGTATGTTGAGCAAGCAGTGAAGGAAACAAAAGGAAAATTCGGATTAGGAATTAAAATCCATGGAGAAGAAATAAAAACTTTGAAGTTCGCCGATGACATTGTAATTCTGTCAGAGACACAAAGGACCTGGAAGAGCAGTTGAACGGAATTGACAGTTTCTTGAAAGGAGGATATAAGATGAACATCAACAAAAGCAAAACGAGGATAATGGAATGTTGTCGCATTAAATCAGGCAATGCTGAGGGAGTTAGATTAGGAAATGAAACACTTAAAGTAGTAAATGAGTTTGCTATTTGGGGAGCAAAATAACTGATAGAGAAGATATAAAATGTAGACTGGCAATGGCAAGGAAAGCGTTTCTGGAGAAAAGAAATTTGTTAACATCGAGTATAGATTTAAATGTCAGGAAGTCGTTTCTGAAAGTATTTGCATGGAGTGTAGTCATGGAATGTCGTCGCATTAAATCAGGTAATGCTGAGGAAGTTAGATTAGGAAATGAGACACTTAAAGTAGTAAATGAGTTTTGCTATTTGGGGAGCAAAATAACTGAGAGAGAAGATATAAAATGTAGACCGGCAATGGCAAGGAAAGCGTTTCTGAAGAAGAGAAATTTGTTAACATCGAGTATAGATTTAAGTGTCAGGAAGTCGTTTCTGAAAGTATTTGCATGGAGTGTAGCCATGTATGGAGGTGAAACATGGACGATAAATAGTTTGGACAAGAAGAGAATAGAAGCTTTCGAAATGTGGTGCTGCAGAAGAATGCTGAAGATCAGATGGGTAGATCACATAACTAATGAGGAGGTACTGAATAGGATTGGGGAGAAGAGGAGTTTGTGGCACAACTTGACTAGAAGAAGGGATCGGTTGGTATGACATATTCTGAGGCATCAAGGGATCACCAATTTAGTATTGGAGGGCAGCGTGGAGGGTAAAAGTCGTAGAGGGAGACCAAGAGATGAATACACTAAGCAGATTCAGATGGATGTAGGTTGCAGTAGGTACTGGGAGATGAAGCAGCTTGCACAGGATAGAGTAGCATGGAGAGCTGCCTCAAATCAGTCTCTGGACTGAAGACCACAACAACAACACATCGTTGCTGGCACTTGTTACCCAGGATGGGGCCCCATTTTCTCACGGCCCGGCGACTTGCGTAGCCGGGTGGTGTTTGCGTCATTCGGAGTGCATACGCTCGGCAGCTCTCACCGCTGTCTGTCTTACGCGCTTTTTCCCCCAGCCGCAGCCGAACTACTTAATGTTCATGTTGAAGTTTATAGTTGGAATAATTCTGAATTTGTATCCATTATCTTGTGGCCTTCCCTTAAGCAAATTTTGATGTGCTTTGGGATCCTAACATATACTTTAATCTGTTATAGCTTAATTATTCTTGTGTTACTGGAAAATGTGTTAAATCTTCAATTGATGTGTGTTTCTGGGATCAAAATTACCTTGCTTGGATATCGGTGTAAAATTCGTTTTCGTTGTTTTAAATATGATTTTAGTTTTTTTATCAGCCAAGTTTAAATCATGTTTTATTCTTACTATTGGGAATTAAAACCCTTGTTATCTGTTCTGATAGTGTTGTTTAACTATACATCTGCCTTTATTACATCTTTACCCTTATTTAATTCTGTGTCTTATATAGAGCGTGTCTCCCATTAAAGAATAAAACGTCATCTTGGGTTAAAGTTAACTTTAAATTTTCTGTAAATTATTTAAATTGGCACCGAATTTTAAATGAGTCCCATTACTTTGGCTTCTAATTAATTTAAAAAAGGGTTAATGGGCAGCTATGTGATTGAAACAATGCAAAATAAATGTGTGCTCTACCAGTGAATGAACTGTGTAAAATTCCGTCTGGTCCAGCCCTTCTCGGTTTTCCTACCTAGTTAAATTAAGACGGCGTAATTATCCGATTTCAGTCAAGACTGAAATCGACGTTCTAATTCATACCACTGGCGTTTCATTTGGTTCAGGTAGGGACGGTGGGCAGGCCAGTCCATTTTAGAGATGTCGTCCACCAAACCATTGCCTCACAGATGCTGTTTTATTGCAGACCACATTGTCGTGCTAATACAGTCGTCGTCTCCGGGCCCTGCGTCTACTGCACACAATACACACAGATGTGTATTTCTCCTTCCTCTTTTAGCAATTTCTTAAGTTCAAGAAAGCGATCAGACCCCAATCACGAAAAAAAACCCATGGCGTAACACCAAGCTCCGTACTTCTCCGTTGGCACCATACATGATGACAGGTAATGTTCTCCAGGTCTGCAGACACTCGGCAACCACAAATCTTTTCATCGGATTGCCAAGAGGTGCATCGTGATACATCGCTCCAAATCACTCGATTCAAGCTGTTCTTTACTCCATCTCAGGCGTCACTTAGCTATGGCTACAGAAATGTGTAGCTTATGAGGAGCTGCTCGACTGCTAGTGTAACAATACCAACGCTATACTATTGTACATATAATAAATTTTTCTTCTAATTTTCGATAAATTAGTGTAATCGATGTTCTGATTTCATTTCTTTTCTTTTCATGCCAATATGTTAAAGAAACTGTAAACAATTTTCGATGTGAATATTAATGTTTATGTCAAATTTCAAGCAATATTGTAATAGAATTGGAGTGTAAGAAACGTTGAAACTATTGTAAGATGTTAATTTTGTAATTGTGCGTCTGGTCCATACGTAGGCAATGTATTAGGATATGTAGAATGCAAAACCTCGGGTGAATACCCAGTCTGTAGGGGAGCGGTAAAAGGTGGATGGCAGGCGAGCGCGGGAAAATGCACACGGGCGCTGCACGGCATAACGGGCTCAGCAGTAGTAGTCGGAGTTGGGCATTGATCTGAGAAACACGTTCCGGATCGAGGAGGCTCTCCTGGAAAACGTGATTTCGTTGAGCCTCGGATGTGCCGTTTCCGACGCCTATACAGCATGGCAATATTCCATAGGCACTAAACTGAAAAGTATTGCGACGCTAAGAAGAAGTAAAGTGCAGATACACCATGAGCCATTGCTGTGATTGTATGTGTGCTCTGTGCCTCGCCATCTCGCCGCCTGCCGACCGCCGCATCGATACGAACAGATTGAAACTTTTAGTACTGTATTCGTGTGGACCAGTGTTACTTTCGTTCCATACTGTTCAATAAAAACTTAAATTTTACCAGAACTGTCCTATCATTTAATTATCCTCACAACTAACCTAGACAGGGTCCTTTCCACATGTTGTGCAATCCGAGTGTCCCGAGATGAAGAATTAAAATTTATGTTAATAATAATTACCTGCAGACCTAGCTATGTTAGAACGATGTTTAAAGAACTTTGTTGTTAATGAAATAATAGACGAATAATATAGGTCTGACAAAGTTGGAAGATAATGTTGAAATTGGTTTAGTAATGAAGTTTAATTAAGTTGAGACAAAAATAATGGTAGTTAAATGAGCAGGAAATAAGACAAAAAGAGTAGTAACTCATATATTGGAAATCTTGAGTGCTTAATGATTTCAATAATCAAAATTTTCAATACAGTGATCATAAAAGTTTCAGGGTCCCCCCCCCACCTTTTTCTTTTCTATTCATTTGAATTCTGAAGTGTACTGAATTGATCTGACCAGCAAATTTAAAGTCAATATAAAACCCAAATTTATCAGTGTTTTACCTTTTTCAAAATTGACATTGTATGTGTGTTTCGAAAGTGCTATTTCTAGGGTAACGTATGCAAGATTTTAATCAGATCAATAGACAGTACGAAGTTTGTAGTAAACATTATAATGTAATGTTGTGTATTTATGGCTTGTCCATATTAGTACAGAAAGTGAAATTATTAGTTCAGTAGATTTTCTGGTTCTAAAATTTACCATATTATGCAGTATTATTACGTGTTGTTTGGCATGAACGTACATCAACTTGTACAGGGAAGGAACTCAGTTAATGCCTAATTAGGCTGGCGACCGTATTATTAACAATTTGGTAGCATCTGCTGTGTTGTTTCTTGTCCGTCCTGACGTGTGGTTTCATTTCGTATTTGCTTGACGTATCATTGTTATTACTGAGTGGGTGTAAGTCTGATTTGCCTCCATTCAGGTACACGCGGTCAAAATCTATACAAAAATCCTTTCTCTTAAGGTGAAGCCCGTCAACTTACCATAGTACAGGCTTTAATGAGTATCGTGTGCAATAGCGCAGTGTTACACCAGCCCCATTCTTTTTAACTCCCTATGCCCCATCATTCCGATAGCCAAGCTTCTGCTAGCGCTTTGGAAATCACAAGTGATTGTTTCAGCTGGTTTCATGCAATGTTTTCCAACTGCCGTCCGCAGTGCTTGACGGTCCTTGTCCGTCGGTACTTGATGTTTACCTGTTGTTGGTTTATCTGGGCTGTTCCTTCCAGTTTAAACTTCACAGTCGCATAAAACACAATCGACTTTGGCAGCTTTAGAACTGTTGAAATGTCCCTGATGGATTTGTTATTCAGGTTACGACTGAGAGCAAGAGTCTCAGGATGGGACAGGATAAGATTACGATTGTGGATTGGACCGTAATAAGTTACTCTCGGTCTCACAACAAATAAGTACACTTTATTTAAAGAAATTAAAATTTTAAAACAATCTCTTAAAATAAACACAATTGACTGTATGACGGCTTGAAGGCCTTATCACAGAAAAAAAATTCCACAATTTTAGGGCCGAAGGCCACCAAACAATAACCTCAAACAACAAACGGCTGAAGGCCTGAATTAGAAGTCAGAAGAAAAATTCCAAATAGCACATATTAAGATAAATACGTCGTTTTAAAACAAACTGTAACACGGCTGAAGGCCTTATTATGAAAGAAGTGAAATTATCACTCGGCTCAAGGCCACACACAACTTCAAACACAAACGGCTGAAACCTGAATTAGAAGTCAGAAGAACAATTCCAAATAGCACCGATTTCAACAAATACTTCGCTTTTAAAACAGGTTTGCTTTAAGAAAACTTATTGTAACACGGCTGAAGGCCTTATTACGAAAGATGTGAAATTATTTCTCGGCTGAAGGCCACTCACACAATAATTAGAAAATTACAAATACCCTTAAAACAAACATCACAATCTAAGGAATTAGGACAATGTGTTCTCAGCAAGAATTCGAAGTGTCGGCCTGGGAAGGTAACTCAAACATAAGGCCAAACCAAGAGTTGTACTCACGTAACAGGATGGCAACTCAAACTAGGGTCAGCTTAAGCGCCGACCGACCGACAAACCAATCCGCCTAACGTCCGATCACTGGTACAACGATGGAATATTTTTAGGCAAGGCCGAAGAGGCAGACAGAACTTTGTCTTCAGAAAACACCCAAGGCCGAAGGAAACACTAGAAATTAGGTAGACCTCCCAAAAAATATGCACAGTACAATACGAGAGGCTGTCGACTACACGCCGTGTCGGACAGCATCAACAGGACGAGGAAAGGTACACTGCTGGAAAGGTACGCTAACCCCCAGGGCGGGTAACTGGGGCGTTAGCGGCCACAAGGCAGAAAATACCGCTGGTTTCACTTCACTAACAAGAACAATACTAAATGCAATGATAAATAACAAATAGAGAAAGACAGCTTCAATGTTTCACCGCCTCGAAACATTTCACTCGTTGCCGCCAGGCTTAGCGGCCCTGGGAGCAACAACCCGCCGACCAAAGGCGAAATCTCAGAATAGACGAGGTTGCATTAGCAGTTAACTCTTCACACAACTTAAACGTCCAGGGTTCGGTGTGAAACGAAGTCATCGCTCTCGCAGCTACCCTTTCCTCGATCCGGCAGTGGCAGCACGCAGCCGGCGGCCCCGGCTTGCTCTTGCGCTGCGCGGACCTGCCCGCTGCTGCGCCCCAAACGAACTGTTCTCCGTTCGCAACTCATCACCAAATCCAGTACGCAGACGGTCTACTCGATGAATCCGGTCCTTGACGTGGTCGTGCACTGTCGCGACCCCATCCTTCCGTCGGACAGTGCATGTTTGTCGCTAGCGGTCGGGCGAGTACTGGCTGTCCGGACCTCACTGCTGCTCCGTCCCAACTTCCCTCGCTCGACACACGACGACCCGGAAATACTAGAGGCCACTCCAAAGATGGTACCACACTAAGCGCTATCGATAAGCGCTGCTGCTGCCACTCAGAGACGGACAAGGCGAGCAATCGTAGTGGCACCAGTGAACACACGAAGAAAACGAGACGCCACAATCGTTATTACAAGATGCCAAGCTATGAACGCCATCAACGCGAGCCGCACACGGCTCAACGACGAATGACTGTAGTCTTATTAAAATTACTTGATAGTTGGAGCTGGTTTCCTCCGATCAGGGCGCTCAGCGTCACGTGCGAACCGTTCGCCACTGCCAAACAGTCACAACTACTGGTCACTCCACATTGTCCGACTTTCTTTCTTGTTGTTTTTGGAATATGAATCATGGATCTAGCTCTTTAATTTCGTATTTCATCACAGATGATAACCATAAAAGAATACACACATAAACGATGGTAACGATAAACAAGCGTTTCAAACACAGCACTTACCAAACACTACTAGATCTTTCCGCACAAGAAGCAATTCAGCATCACATATACAGTTATTATAACGACAGACATCGGCTTAGCTTAGAAAATTTTCGCACGACATTACGTGAAGACAAACTTTTGAAGGCTACTGGAATATGAATCATAAATGTAACTGCTTTAAGCGTAGTAGTGTCGTAGTTTAGTGGTTAGAGCAGTAATTAGTCGTGGTACGAAACTCGTGAAGAACAGCGTCATTTTTTAGTTCTAGCACTAACCAAAAGATTTCATTGTTAATTTTTATTCAGTTAATTGATTTAAACATAATGTTTTTAATTTCTAATACTCGGCATCGTCATTTTCACTATCATATTGACCTTTTTATTTGCCCTTATTTTTCTTCCTGTCATTCTTTTTTATTTAGTATCTGTCAGCATTGTCAATAACTTACAACCAAGTGCCAAATGGTCTGCTCATCGGTTGGTAAAGCAGCAGTTCGGGTAGCCATTATAAGGATACTTTCAGGTAACCAATGAATGATAACGAGAAATTACAGTTCGCTTTTAGCGCTGAGACTGAAATTTTTCGGTGTTGAGTCTGCTCGTAGAGGTTAGCTTTAATCACCCTGAAAAAAGCGATAGTGATTTTAGTTCGATCGTAGGTTGTTGACCGCCGTTTTCTCGGATACACTGCACATCACGAGGTAGTGGTTAGGTTAGGACATAAGTTTAAATTCAGGACTAGAATACGCGTCGTCTACCGTAATTCAGTCATTGGTCATTTAAAACCAGCTGTCGACAGAGCACCTCGCGTATCCGTCATACCTCGCGGCGGCCGCTTCCAGCATTGCCCCGTGTTACACATTAAGGCCAGGTTTCCATTCAAATGAGCGAAAACTGGAGAAAGTTCGGATTTATTGGGACAATGAAAAGACATACAAAAGATCTGTTTGAGGATTATGACTGATCAAACTTGAAACTTTATTTCAGATTTTTAATAAAAAAAAAAGAATGTGCCCGTAGTTTTGGTTTGATAAAGGGACTGCGAGTTCGAAGGACACAGACTGCGTGCACTGTAGCCCCTCTGGAGTTATCTGAAATGGAAAGTGTATAACATCTCTCAATAATAAATTACATTTATGGGAGCTTGTACCTAACTGCAATGAAACAATCTTGAATTTAACGATACGGTCCTAACTCGAACTTTGAGTTCAATTTTTGAGGGTTTTGTTCATTCTATATGGCTTCAAAAAAAATAATATTAACAAATTTCATTTAAGTATAAGCTCCCAAGAAAAGTGTTTCCTTTTCGGAGGTCAAAGGTAGAAATTATTAGGTTGAACCGATTTTATTTTATCGTGCACGCAGTTTTGACGAATTCTTTCTCAAGGAAAACCTATTTAAAGTTTAGGAAACACTGTAATATGTGTTATCATTCCAATTTGTATTAAAACTACATGTTGTGAATTATTTTTGAGGTATCTGAACATAAATCTGAAGTTACACTTTCAAAGTTCAAAATGGCTAGTAGAATATGGAGGACCAAAAATTACGTGTTGACCAATTTTGACCAAAATTTGACATAAAAAAGTGTTTTCCTTACTTAAATTTAGTCTGCAATTCCAGAACCGTACATCAACCCTTCCTCTAACGCCAGCTGCTCTTGGAGAGCAATGCCCTCATCCTTCTTGGCGAGAAAAGCCAACCTGGCTGAGCTGGGTATGCTGCGTTCTGCAGTCTGCACACGTAGTTCGTCAGCTTTTTCAGCGTATATATTTGCGTGCATACTGCAATATAAATCATTTTTGAAGGTGCATCATGGTGCAAATTTTCTGCCTGAGCCGGATGTCTCCCGCTGACAGAGTTCCACGGCGGCCGTGATACTGTTTCGAACAATGGGTTGTAGAAACTTTAGTAACGTACGGATTAAAAAACCTTTTCGTCTCAATATTCTAGACACATATACGCTTCGAAAGATACGATAAACCATCGAATTTTCGACCATTTTGAATGAAAACCTGCCTTAACAAGAGACGGAAGGCAATTTTTATCCCTATTCTGCCAATGCTATTTTACCCTTTCAATAGGTACACTTTCCAAAAGAACTATAAGCGATAAAACAATGAAATTTTTACTGCGTATATATAACAGATATCCCTCAATTTACAGGTAAAATGAACATAATACCTCTTATGGTTTTGAAGAAAAAAAATTATTGTTTCACTAGTAAAATTTAACTTTTTTGTACATTAATTATTATAAAACAGTTTCTGATTGTTTGGTGGTTCTCAATTTACTTGTAATAACTTATTACCATCTGCAGTACAAATTGACCAAATTTCACGTTTATAACCCCATTAGTTTATCAAATAATGGTACCTGATAGTAGTTTTGTGAAAAATCAATTTGAAGTTCAATATTACAATTCTAGTATAGTTATTGATGAGAATTACTTACCACTAATATTTTTGTGCACCATACTGAAGATCATCTGAACCATACTGATCTTCTTTTCCTCTCTTGGTCACTCTTCTTTTCTGTCTGCATTTTAAATTAGCAATATCTGCTTTGCGGATTCTCTCTTTATCTATTTGCACCAAGGATTTTGCAGTATTTCCACTATATTTTATGCCCAGTAATTCCAATACATCCAGTTTTCTAATTACACCATCATTGAAGCATAAAATAGCATCATAAACACCTAATTTGAGGGTTGTAAGTTGAACAAATAGAGTTTTCGGTAACCGGTTCCAATTGACAGAATTCACACATTCATTTAAATTTTGGGTTTTCCCATGAAGACATTTCTTCAACAAGTCATCATTACAAAAGTCTCTAAATATGGGTTTAATTTCATTTCATGTAATTAAATGCTGTGCATCATCTCTGCATGGCGCAAAAAGCATTTAAATGCCAGATTGCACAGTGTCAGGAAAACCATCATAACTCACGAAAAAATTGTCGTATTCATATAAAACAAAAACTGTTTCAGGCAGGAAAGACCAGGCATTTCTAATATTCTAAAATCTAAAAATCGAATTTTTGAAGCCCACTTGCCTTCCGTCTCCCCGAACCTGCCTTAACAGCAGTTGTGAAGTGACTGGCCGTCTTTCTGTGTTTCCTACAACCGAGTGGTAGCTGGCAGCCGTTATGGCAACACTGCAGTGGCAAGTGACAGACGTCAACTATCAAGTAATTTTAATCAGACTATGTTCCACGTTTGAAGTCACTGAGCTCTCCTGAGGGACCCATTCTGCTATTACTACTTCGCTTACTGACAACACGAAACTCTCCGACCTTTATACTGGCGGGTCCGCCTCTGGTGACGTGCAGTGCTCGATTCCGCATTACATAGTGGTGTCTGGAGACTTCTGGTCAGATGGTATAGGTCGTGTAGGGACTGCGATGGCGAGATTAGACTCGTTAGAGAGCGCACAGAGGCATGTGAGAAGTCAACCATTCCGCGCTTCATACTCCAATGGAACACGAAGAAGCCCTAATGTTAGGTAACGCTAAGTGCCCTCTGCTATTCACTTCAGTGGTTATTGGAGTATGTAAGGGGGAGGAGACTGTAAGGTTAGGATGTGTTTTTCTCTGAAATCCAAGGAGCTGCTGGAGTTTGTTGCGAGCAGAGAGAACGCCAAGTTTGAGATTAAGCAGTAAGCAAGGGTGTCCGCAGACTGCCTGAGCGGCAGCGCCCCGCCTGGGACCCCAGCAGCGGGTGGCGTCGGCGGCGCTGCGGCCGGTAAGCTGTGCCTGCGGCGGGCGGGCACCGTCCTGGGCCGACGCCGGGTCGTGAATAATGCATGGCCGGAGGAGGCGGCCGGCCGGTTCCTGTAGTCGGCGGCAGCTACTCGCGCCGTTTACGGCGCAGCCGCTGAAATCCTGGAGCTCCCAGGTCGTTATTTACTGAGATGCCCAGCGCGCGTTTTCACTTTCCCTCGGAGAGAAATTCGCATTGCCACGTCGCCGACTCCCACTAACTTCTCTTGGAAGTAACCTTACTTACTGTGTGCCGAGAATTTGCTCCTTGTCGGTTCACTCGTAATGAAAATGTGGAAATTACGAGACTCAACCTACTAATTTTTGCTTTGCTAGCTTTCTACATTAAGAGGGGCGTTCAATACGTAATGCAACACTTTTTTTCGGTCGAAAAAATGCGGTATTTTTATAAGACATCGTGGAATATTCCTGGTTCTGCCCCTATAGAGTCATGATGTTCCAATAGTTGGCAGTGCTACACGTAGCCTTCAGAATGGCGTCTGTTCCAAGCAGGTAGCTGTCATTGAGTTCCTGTTGGCGGAGAACCAGAGCATCGCAGATAGCCATAGGTCGTTGTAGAATGTCTGCGGGGACCTGGCAGTGAACAAAACCATGGTGAGTCGTTGAGCGAGGCCTGTGCATCATTCCAGCAAGGTCGTGCAAATCTATCCGATCTCCCACGTCTCTGCAGACTGCACTCATCTGTGACTCCTGCAAAGCTGGAACGTGAAGACACTCTCATTCGAGGTGATGGGGGCATCACAATCAAACGCCTGGCTGCTCAACTGCACGTCTCTGTTGGTGGTGCTACACACTCGTCCGCCACTTCGAGTACTGAGAGGTGCGTGCCCGCTGCGTTCCTCTCAGCACAGCAGGACACCATAGAGAGCAACGAAGGACCATCTGTGCGGAGTTGCTTGCGCGTCACGAGGCTGATCGTGAAAACTTTTTGTCGTGCAACGATCAACTCCGAAGTGTATTGTGCTACCCTCAGGACTTCACTGTATTAGTCTCCTCAAAAATGCAAACGAGCTTCTCCCTCTCCAACGCAAGGCCTCGTACAAGTTTCCGCAATCGAGAGGAGCCCACGAAACTACATTGGACTGTTTCTCATCCACAGTACAGCCCGTATCCCGAACCTTTCGACTTTCATCTGTTTGGTGCAATGATGCATGGGCTCTGCGAGAAGCAGTGCGTGGATGATGGGGAGGTTACTGATGCAGCAGACGTTGGCTCCGAAGTCGATCAGTAGAGTGGTACCATGCGGGGATACAGGCTTTCACAGTAACGTGGCGTAAGCCCGTTGCATTGTGTTACAAAATTGGGTTTTGTAGCCAAAAGAGTGACGAATAACATGCTGCATTGGAATCATGAATAAATCCAACCTACTTTCAGAAAAAAAAATCTGTTGCATTACTGCCGGCCGCAGTGGTCGTGCGGTGCTAGGCGCTGCAGTTCGGAACCGTGGGACTGCTACGGTCGCAGGTTCAAATCCTGCCTAGGATGTGTGTGATGTCCTTAGGTTAGTTAGGTTTAAGTAGTTCTAAGTTCTAGGGGACTGATGACCTAAGATGTTAAGTCCCATAGTGCTCAGAGCCATTTTTGTTGCATTACTAATTGAACGCCCCTAGTATTATTGCTATTCAACAACAGTGATGAAAGTACCATTTTCATTCGAGGTACATACTTCATATGTTTATACTGGATAGGTTTTTAATAGTCATATGTCACGCCACAGACGGTCTGAGTACAAGCAATGTGATCTTTGGTTGCTAGTAGCCTTGTTGTTGCTACAGCGTTTTAAGAGAAGCTGGTGAGTGAATCGGGTGTTGGTCTAGCTGCTGAGCGGTCTGGAAATAGGTTACAAGCGCAGACATAAAGAAACGGAGGACGTTGTATTTTGGAAATTTGATTCGATAAAGAAATGAAGATTTTTAGTTACTACTGTTTTTGCAGTGTTTGCTTGGGCGTAATTTTTAATGCGTTTGGAAATTAGAAAGGTTTAGTGCCATTTTTTTCAATTGGTTTTGGGTTAGTTAGTTTCGTTGTTCAGATGTAATTAAACAAGGTTATCTGTTCACATGGCTTACACTCAGTAGTTTCACACTTACCACTCCTTTACAATTTCAGTAATTAATCTCATGGCATAGTAATATTTATCCAGAGACTTACCCGTCCATGAAGTATTAAACAAGTCAGCACGCACTCTATTAAAATCTACAGAACCAATCAGGGCAAACAATGGCTAACTCGCTCCAGGAAACTATAATCTAAGAGATGAATGCAGAAATCGCTGGACACCCTTCCACTGTCATAAGAAGTTACGCAACACAGACACGACCATCCATCTCCCGGGTGCGAACTAACCAGGAAGTACATGGAGCTCCTTGAACCATATCAGAACTGGCCACACCGTGACCAAGGTAACGCTACACAACAAACTTTGGAGCTCGTTTTGCACGACTGCTCAAAAATAAAATTCAGGGTAACTGGAAAGACTTTGTTTTCACAATACCTGTCTAAACATTCTGCGTGGTGTCTGTGACTGTTCTACATCGTGTCTCCCTACCACTTTCGCGCAACGACGCTCTGAGCGTGTTTTTTAGGGGATTGACTAGTTTGAACCTGGGACCTGTTGCTGGTAAGGAGACGTCAGACCACACATGACATGTAGAATTCAGAAGAGTTCAGTGAGACTAGCGATGATATAACCAAATACTTAATGATTTCAGCGTCAGCTCCACTGCACTCCCTATAAAGTAATCTTAATACTAACTATATTTAGTGGAAGGGGTTCAAGGCTTTCCTATTTTTAGTTAGCTGGTAAAATAACGTCGAAAAAGCAGTTAAGTTTACCATTGGAAATTTTATTCTACTCACAAAACATCGTTTATAAATTGCACTATTGATAAAAGGAAATGTTTTAATACAGGATGGTAAAAACCAACTGCGTTCAACAAAAATGTGAACGAATATTCCCTGAATGGGTTTCCAAGTTCTACAATGGATCGAAGGATGACCTATGCCATATCACATCTATAATCTAGGTTTAAATTAAGTTTCACAAGAGAGAAAACTATCAAAATGGTCTACAGTGGCCCTCAGTTATCTTTAATTACTTATCTAACTTGTCGTAAATTACAGTGGCTGATGTGGCTTCTCAATAACTATATAACAGAAAAATCATCGCGTTTCAAATTTTTTACTTCAAGTGGCAAATGTGAACACCATGAGCTTTAATTGACGATCGACACTAGTATTACGCAAAAAGGGGATGTAATAGATGAGACTTCTGCAGTTCTGAGTGAAGCCTTACGCGCTCAAAAATGCGGCATCGCGTGCGTTCATTACCTTGTCGGTGTTCGTCAGGGGGCGGCGGCCGGCGCAGCTCCGTCCAGCTCGCCCTCTCGGAAGCAACTCTCTCCTAACTTCCCCTTACTACAATTTACCGAAGTTGGTTTAAAACAAAACTATCTGGCTGTGTTTTCATCTGACCAATCAGGGTCTCAATGTTAACCTTAAGCTCTGCCTACAAAAATTCTGTCTATCCAATGAGTAACGTTATACGAGGGTCAGTCAAAAAGTAATGCCTCCTATTTTTTTTTCTACGTTTAATTGTCAGGAAATTTAAATGCAATTACATAGGTTGAAAACCACAACATTGAGGATCATTTTGTCATTTTTCAATGTAATCTCCGCCCATCTCCACAGTTTTGGTCCATCTTTGAACAAGGGCATGTATCCCAGCACGGTAAAAATCACAGCTCTGCTTCCTAAGCCATTGACGCACGGATGTTTTGACGGCCTCCTCATCTTCAAAATGAATCCCACGATGAGCTTCTTTTAGTGGCCCGAACAGATGGAAGTCTGATGGTGCCAGGTCAGGGCTGTATGGGGGATGAGGCAAAACTTCCCATCCAATTTTGACAATCTCGTCAGAGGTGTGACGACTGGTGTGTGGTCTTGCATTGTCATGCAAAAGAAGAACATCTGCCATTGATTTTGTTGGGCGAACTCGCTGAAGACGTGCTTTAAGTTTGTTGAGGGTTGTGACGTATTGAACAGAATTTATTGTGCATCCCTGCTCCAAAAAATCAACCAGAATCACACCCTCTGTATCCCAGAAAACTGTTGCCATAACTTTCCCTGCCGATCGCACAGTTTTGAATTTTTTCTTCCTCGGCGAGCTTGTGTGACGACACTCCATTGACTGCCTCTTTGATTCGGGTTCAAAAAAATGCACCCATGTTTCGTCCCCGGTCACAATTTTTTTCAGAAACTCATCTCCCTCCAAACGGAAGCGCTGCAAGTGTTGGGAGGCTATTGTTTTCCTTGCCTCTTTATTCTGATCGGTTAACATTCTTGGAACCCACCGTGCACAAACTTTTGAGTACCCCAATTGTTTAATAATCGTGATCACACTGCCTTTACTAAGAGAAATAATGCGACACACTTCATCTGCAGTCACCCGACGGTCACCACGAATGATGTCATCAACTTGCTGAATGTTGTGTGGAGTCACTGCACTCACCGGCCTGCCGCTCCGCTTTTCGTCAGTCAACGGTGTTTGCCCTTCAGCTTCCTTACAACGACGAACCCATCGTCTAACAGTGCTGACATCCACTGTCACAACACCATACACCTTCTTCAGTCTTTCATGAATGCGTATGGGCGTTTCACCTTCTGCATTCAAGAATTCAATCACACAACGCTGTCTCAAACGAACATCGATGTCGGCCATCTTACAAACTTCTGCTGTGCTGCCACCTGTTGACACAGAAAGTTACTACTGCAGTGGATTGCAGAAGAAGGTTTGAGGAATGGCGCCAAATTCAAATTTTTCACTTAACTTAATTTCTTTAAGTAGAAAAAAAATGGGAGGCATTACTTTTTGACCGACCCTCGTACTTTTCGTGGTGGGGCAATGTTTTTAAAGTTTGCAACGTAACAGAGAAGCGAAAAAGTCTCACGCTAAAACTTGCAGCTGGTGTGGTCCTTTCAGCGTTATCGTAAGATCTATACTGTTCTTCTGGAGGGCTCTATCTTTTAACATGGGCTGGGGGGTGGTCCTAACGTAACAGAGACGCGAAAAGGGTCTCACGCTAAAACTTGCGGGTGGTGTAGCCCTTTTGTGTTATCGTAAGATCTATACTGTTCTTCTGGAGGGCTCTAGCTTATAACATGGGCTGGGGGGTGGTCTTGACGTAACAGAGACGCGAAAAAGTCTCACGCTAAAAAACTTGCGGGTGGTGTGGTCCTAGCAGTTAGCTGGTGACGTGGGTGTCCGTCCGTCCCTTATCGTAGGGCCTTCTCGCTTAACACGGTTCTGCTCTCGGCTTCTGTTCTCGTTTCTCCCCTCGGAACTGCGTCTGTCTCACGGTGGGAAGGTATGACATGCATTTAGGCATTTTTGTGTTAGTCTGTGGTATTCCATTTGCTCACTCGTTACTCGTATTACTTTGGTTAATTTAATGTCACCATTTGTTCGGAACTATGTGACATACTACTGGATTTGCTTATCATGTCAGGGTTTTCATGGAAGGTGTTGGATTTGCCTGACACCTCACACCTGCAGCAGTTAATTGGTTGGGATCTTTTTGATATCCACCTATGATGAAAAATTGATCTCTCAACTCCTTTTGTCTACTGCCGTTTCTCCAGCTTTCATTACTGCCTATAACTACATATGTACGTATCTACTTGCATTGGTTCATACGATGTTATCTTGTATCAAATTCATTGTATGCACTTTTAAAATATAATTCTGTAAGCCAGTCGCTAAATTAATCAGTAAGTACTGCGACGTAACGATACACGTCATCTCACGGCGAAGTGTCGAGATACTGCATATGGCGTACTATTTATACTAGCCGCGTGCTCACCTTCACCTGGCTGCTGTGGGCAAAGAGGGCGTAAAGCTGCTGCTGCTCTGATGGGCGTAGCGAGTGCGCGTTAGCATCTCCGTCTTGGCGTTCCGGCTACGTCTTTCGAGATGGGCCGTGCTGGTCGCCCTTTCGTCGTATGCCACTAATGCAGCATTCGTTGCTGTCGTCATATGGCATCCTTCGTCCCTGTTGACCAGATTCTCGTAAATTCTTATTTCGATGGATTCTTTTATGATGTTGTCCCAATAGCCGGTGGCTCGACATAGCACCTTAGTGTTCTGAAAGTCAAAGGTATCGTCGTCCTCGATGTTATGCTCTGCTGTGGCTGATTTCTCTGTATGTCCCAGTCGCACATGCCTTACGTACACCTCGCAGCATTTGCCCTGTGTACTGCTAGAAACATACGCAGGCGATGCGGAAAATAACCAGGTACTTCCAGTTGAGTCTCTCACAGAGACGAGCAACTCATTCGTCTTCGACAGCAGCCGGGGAAAGGTTTTTAAATTAAATTTTTCAAGTAGCCTCTCGATTTTGACTAAGATCGGGCCGAAATAGGGAAGAAAAGCGAGCCTCCACCTCTTCTTCCTCTTCGCAGTCTTCTTAAATGCCCTATTAATATGCGCTTCACTGTACCAATTTTTGCGGAATGCGTCCTTCAGGTGCTGTAGTTCGACTGGGAGGCTTTCTTTGTCCAGCGTAGTCAGCGCTGTCTGGGGTTGCGCTGGACGGCTGCAGCTCGTTGCATGCAGGTGAATGGCTGCGCAGGCCTTTTTTCTATATACTGAATGGCCTAGTGCACCATATGCCTTCTTCTTCAAGTGTAATCAGGAAAGGGAGACAACCGTTCTCCTTTATTTCCAAAGCGAAAGCAATGTTTTGATGGATTCTGCTGAGGTGGTCAAGAAACTCATCTAGTGGCTGTCTGCCACGCTCCCTTTGTGCCGTGCTCCCATACCACAAAAGTATCGTCGATTGACGATTTGAAGGACCAGCTACTCAAAGTGTTCTCTGTAGAGATTCGCGATCTTTGTAACCAGTGAGGATACCACGACCGCTCTACCTATCCTGTTCGCAAAACCCTCCGCTGTACTTTAAGTAGCTAGTCCTCAGTACTTTTTCAAAAAGTTTCATTACGTGCAGCTCGAAATGTTGAGACAACAGCGCCGAGGTACTTTCGTGAACAGCGATGCAACGCCGATACTCGTGAGCAAGCCACCTCTTTCTAATCACATCTACTTTAGTACTTTCAAGAGATCGGTCGAGTTCTCAGAGTGATGACTACACAGTCTCAGAAGGGGTTTTAGAAGTGTCGCCAAATATTTGGCCAGCTCATAGTCGTGGAGATAATTTAACGCTGCCACGCAGCTGGAAACCCAAGAGCTTTTTATAAATATTGCAAAATGTTTTCGTAACACCGCAGTTAAAGTGTCTTTCTTAATTGAAAAAGCAATTACACTTCTAAAGTTCCAGCACTGATAACAGCAAGTACTAACATGCAAGATCGTGGGTCATTGGTAACAGGAAGAACCCACACGCAAGTTCGATACTAAACCAAGTTAACTTCCACACATACACAAACACATAAAAATCTATGTGTGGTCTTCTGTCCAAAGACTGATTTGCTGCGGCTCTCCGCTCAAGTCTACCCTGTGCAAGCCTGTTCATCTCTGAATAGCTATTCCAACCCACATCCATTTCAAAGTGCATACTATATTCATGCCTAAGTGTTTTTCTACACCTTTAACCCCCACATTTCTCTCCACCACCACACTCCCGATACCTTGATGCCTATCAACCCTTCCCATCAATTAGTCAAGTTCTGCCATAAATTATTTTTAGTACCTTCTCATTAGTTATTCGACCTATCCATCTAACTTCCAAAATTCTTCTATAGCACCACATTGTAAAACTACTATTCTCCTTCTTTGAACTGGTTCTTCCACGTTTCACTTCCATTCAAGGCTACACTCCAAACAAATACCTCTATAAAAGACTTCATAACACTTTATTTTATGGGAGGGTTGGAACTTTAATACTGGCAACTATTTATTTATAGCTCGTGCAAAATAGATATGTGTTTCAAAGTTTTTCTAACTTTCAGAGTAGTCACTATCACTGTGTATAACCCGTTGCCAGCGATGTGGAAGTCGTAGGATACTCTTAGCAATGCCAGTTGTGTTGACAGTTCGAGCGGCGCGGTCTATTGCCCGACGAATTTATAGCAGTTCTGAAGCGAATGCCGTGAAGTGTTTCCTTCAGATCAGAAATCGAGTTGAACTTACGAGGCCTTAAGTCAGGGGAGTGCAGTAGGTGGTATAGCTCCGCATCGGTCAAACAAATCAGTAACAGCTTACATTGTACGTGCTTGAGCATTGTCCTGCAAAATGATGGTCAGGTTCTACAGAAAGTGTCGTCACTTCTGTCTCTACGCTGTTCATTTTTGGAACACAACCTCCAATACCTGGGCCCCGCATCACAAAAAATCGCCAACCTTTTCAGAAAAACAAATGTAACAGTTGCATTCTCAACCAGTGATAAGTTAGGAAACCTACTCATCCATAACGCAAAATCAAATACACTAACATACAACAACAGTGGAGTGTACAAAGCATCACGCCCCAGTTGTCCTGCCTACTATGTAGAGAAAACAGGCAGAAACTTCAAGACCGGTTTTCAAGGACATGTAAATGCTTTCAGGCTCAAGAATTTCGAAAAATCAGTCATTGCACAACATATGTTGGAAACGAAACATGTCATCAACAGTCTAGAAAACAATTTGGTAGTACTACATAACCAAGCCAATGGTAAGACCCTAAGTCTGTTAGAACAACTGGAGATATACCTCTACAAAATCATAAAAGCAGAATCTATGTTAAATGAACAAACAGATTTTGCAAGCCATAGTCATTTCAGTAATTTTAAAGACCTATTCTAAAGTTATTTCTTGCATATGTCAATTGTTTAATAGTTATATCTTTAGCACTACGAATAAATTCAAAATGTGTGTGAAATCTTATGGGACTTAACTGCGAAGGTCATCAGTCCCTAAGCTTGCACAATTCTTAACCTAAATTATCCTAAGGACAAATACACGCACCCATGCCCGAGGGAGGACTCGAACCTCCGCCGGGACCAGCTGCACAGTCCGTGACTGAAGCCCCTGAGACCGCTCGGCTAATTCCGCGCGGCACGAATAAATTCATGTTTGACAACACCATGTACGAAAACATCTGTGAAGTGTTTATAAACATGTGTGTGCAAATGTACATCTTGAATGAAGTGACATGTACTAAAACGACAGAGAAAAGAATGTTTACCGGTACTAAATCGTTAAAAATGCTTTCCTTGGATGATGTGGTAAGTTTACACTCTTCATTTTCCACTATTTTGCACATATTTACCGCGTTCGACTTACAAAATTCGTAACCTAACATTAAACCTTTTCATGACAGGACTATGCATTTCACCTTATTCAGGAGAAGAAATAAAACATGTATTAAGACAAATTACACCGGACGACGGACCCACAGGGTCCGGAATGCATCGTGTAGTTAATAAAACACGAAAAAGTTGTGACTGAAGGCGTTGTTTAATTCATACCTCCAATGTAATAGAAAAGCGTATCTCCTCCTCTTGTAGTTCGTAAAGAGTGTTTTCGATATTACTAGGTGAAGTTTATTTCGGGACTCAATTAGTCTTTCTCCTGTCTCATTCCATACCAAGCCCATATTCTCCAGTAATCCTTTCATCTACTCCCTCCCACATAACTGCATTCCAGTGCCTACGACAATAAGATTTTCATCTCCCTTTATCTACTGAATAACCTGTTCAATATCCTCATATACTTTCTCTGTCTCTTCGTCTCGTACTTTCGCCGTTGGCCTAAATATTTGAACTATCGTTGTCGGTGTCGATTTGCTGTCTATTCTGATCAGAACCACCCTCTCACTGAATTGTTTGCAGTAATTTATTCTCCACGCTACCTTACTATTCATACCGAATCCTACTCCCGTTATACCAGTTTCTGCCGTTGTTGATATTACCCTATACCTGTCTGACCAGAAGTCCTCGTCTTCTTTCCATTTCACTTCACTGACCTCTACTGTGTATAGACTGAGCCTTAGTATTTCCGTTTATAGATTTTCTAGCTTCCCTGCTACGTTCAAACGTCCGACAATCCACGTTCAGACTCGTAGAACGTTATACTTTCGTTGGTTGTTCAGTTTATTTCACACCGTTACCTCCCCGTAGGCAGCCCCCTCACCCAAGATCCGAATGGGGGACTAGTGCGGAATCTTTTGCCAATGGAGAGATCATCATGACACGTTGTCAAATACAGATCACATATCCTGTGGATACACATTATGTGTATTTATTGTAGTGGTTTCCATTGCTTTCTGCATCCTCAAGTCGTTCGTTGATCTTCATAGACAGTTAAAAAACACGAAATACAACGGCTGAGAAGCTTCTCATTGCCACACATTTTTATAGCCAGCGCTGAGCGACGCTTGAGGTGGTGTGAAGAGAAACGAGTAATTTGAAGTGACGAATCACACTATACCATGTCTCAGTCCGTTGGGGGGGGGGGGGGGGGGGGGGTTGGGTTTGTGCGAATGCCTGGAGAACGGTACCTGCCATGAGGAGTGGCGCCAACTGTGCGATACGGAGACGGTGGTGCTACAGTCTGGTGGTGTTTCTCGTTGTTAGGGTGTAGTCGTCATTTTGTGCTTAAGAAAACGCTACATTCGGAAGGATGTGAACACAATATTGTGTACTCTGTACAGAAAGGTATAGTTCGGAGACGATAATTATTGGTATCAGCATGGAAATTTTTTTTGGAAATTTGTGGTAAGGTCTTATGGGACCAAACTGGTGAGGTCATCGGTCCCTAAGCTTACATACTATTTAATGTAACTTAAACTAACTTATGCTAAGGACGACACACACAACCATGGCCGAGGGAGGACTCGAACCTCCGACGGGGGGAGCAGCGCGGACCGTGCAAGACGCCCTAAACCGCGCGGCTACCCAGCGCTGCTATCAGCATGACTATGCATCCTATTATAAAGCAATATCTGTGAAGCAAGGGCTTGTGGACAATAAGATTCCTGAAATGAACTGACCTGTCCACAGTCGTGACTTGGACCGAATGAAATACCTCTGGGATGCGTTAGAACATCAACTTCGCTCAGGGCCCTAGCGTGCATCACTAAATTCTTGGTTTGGGCTCTTCGGTATGAACGGGCTGCCATCCCTCCACAGACCCTCAGAAACCTCATTGAAAGTGTCCTCACCATTCAAGCCGTCACAAATGTGAGGGGCAAACACACAGCATATTAATGTCCGCTAATAGGTGACCACTGCGCTCAATTTCTTCCATAACGCGCCGGAATGGCGCTCCGGCACCTCCCAGGGATTTTTTTATTTTCTGTTTTTGAAGTCACTGGAAAAAGTCGGCACCGGCGGTTTAAAATACTACACGTGTATTCAATTCGCAACGTATCAATGTGACAATGGGTGACCGACGTGATGCTACAATACAACTGTTTGAACGCTGTGGCTGGCTGCAGTTGAAAACGTGACATCATAGTCACGAAGATGGTGGTGATGGTGGTAAGTTCCTATGGGGCCAAGCTGATGAAGTCATCGGTCCCTAGGCTTACATACTAGTTAATCTAACTTAAACTAACTTACGCTAAGGACAACCCAAACACCCATGGCCGAGGGAGGACTCGAACCTCCGACGGGAGAACGTCACGAATACTTCTAACTTTTGCCGTTACGTATGGAGCAGAAGTAGTGAGCAAAGTGACACTTCTACGAGGACGGTAGCACATTTTGTTTGTATTAAATCTCATCGTTTTATTGCCTTCTTTGTAAGAATTTATGTTTCAGAAACTTCAATTTCCCAGTAGTATTTTTGTGAAAAATTATTTCTCTTCGTAAGTTCCTTCACAAGTTTTCAAACATCGAAGCTTACGGTTTTTATGGGATGGGTTGATTTGGGGGAAGGTATCATCGGATTAGGGAAGGATGGGGAAGGAAGTCGGCCGTGTCCTTTCAAAGGAACCATCCCGTCGTTTGCATGAAGCGATTTAGGGAAATCACGGAAAACCTAAGTATGGATGACCGGACGTCGAATTGAACCGTCGTCCTCCCGAATGCCGGTTTTTATGGCTGGGAGGGGGAGGGAGGCGTGGGATGAGAGGAGGGGTGAAGGGGGGGGGGGTAGTGAAGAGGTGTGTTTCAGCATCTAAAATTTGAAATCAAGCAGTGGGTGTCCGGATACTTTTGATCACACTGTTGTTGGAAAACTAGAGACGATTTTGAAACTAGGTTTAAAAATTTGGTCTACATAGCAGTAAAATCGCCTTCGGCGCACACTTCATAGATGCAAACGCGACGCTGTGTGTCCACACAGGAAGCTAAGAATTGAGCATAGTGTGGATAAGGGTCGATTTATTTGAAGAATTTGAATTTCACGCTCACAACGCATACGATGCTGAAACTCTCATGAAGGATGAGAACGGTTCCTCCCGGAGTTCATTTTCGGGTGTTTTAGACGATATGGTCATCCAGTGAAGTGTGCAGTGACAGACGTGGTTGGTGGAGGCATCTACTGGAGCGTAGCGACTCTGTTGCACTAGACATCCACGTCGCGCTGCCGCATGATGCTGACCCCAACCAAACTAATCACAGCGACAACACCGGCGTGAGTAGTACAACATTACGTCATCGTCCAGTAGAAGACTCTGTTACCCTCATGTCATTCCGTTTTACCCTAACTTTGTTACAACAATTTTAGTAATACCCTAATGTCATTGCATTTTACCGTAGCTTAATTTCAAGAGTTTTAGTAATACTTCATATGCTCTCATTTCATCATACGTTTATATGAAAATTTCTTTAACACGCTTGAACCACATGCTTAATAGCGTGTTAAGCCACATTTGGAAATCAATTCACTTTTTGTTCGAAATGTGCAAGACATACAATTCGGAATTTGTATTCACTTTCCAAAACGATTGCTCATTTTTCCTGTGTTACACAGGCCGCACTCTACACGCTAAGGTTCAAATAGTGATAATGACAGATGACAGACCTGAATGATGTTCAGAATAGGCTTTTTTCTGTACAACGAACCTCAAAAGAAACAAATCACTATGTGGACAGTTTGAAAATCAGTTTCCCTTTATCGACTATTTCTAGTCATTCTGAAAGCCTTCCTAGTTAAGCGGGACACGGCTTGCTCATCTGCAGTAATTCAGTAATACGAACTCTCCTCGGTGGAGGAGCAAAATTTAAACCTTGTTCTCAGACTGATAACATAGCGTTATCCAGTCCCTTTCTAGTGAGATTGATCACAATTCGTCGGCGGGTATGGTCGTCAGAAGTGGTGGATTGTGCACAAAGTCGATAAAACTTAGAAGACTGTTTACTAACAGCGCTCTTCCGCACTGAGTCCGAAAGTGCCCTGAGAACCGGGCGGAGGAAAACAGTCGAGCGGTCTCTCTCAAGCTCCGTCGAGCACCACCCTCAGGCAGCAACATTTCATCTCGTGACAGGGCGGCTATCCGGTCCATGAGAGAAGATCGGGATTTACTTATTCTTCCAGCCGACAAAGGCAGTTCCACGGTTCTTCTCTCACGTGGAGATTATTTGGTTAAAAGGAATCTTTTATTGACTCGCCATATTGTAGCCTACATAACGATCCTACGGAACGAATAAAACGGAGGACTCTTTCACTTCTTAAGAAAAGCGTCTTTGCTGATGAAATGCTTAAGAAACCTCACCCCGGGGCTGCTGTTCCGCCAAGATTGTATGGTTTCTCTAAGATTCACAAGCATGAGATTTCTCTTCTTCCAATTGTGAGCACTTTGAGTTCTCCTACCTACAATTTGGCTAAATATGTAGCTTCTGTTCTCATTCCCCCCGCTGCGAAATGTGAACATCACATTTCTAAATCAGTGGAATCCATTTTTGTGACTTGATACTTTCGCCTTGCTTCTTAGTTTTGATGTCGTTTGCCCCCATAGTCGACAACCTTTTAAGGAAGACTTTGAAGACATAGCGTTCAGGACTTAGTTATTAAACCCATCAATGTAGGGAGGTGGCGTTGATGATACTTTTATGCTTTGGCCTCATGGAACTGGTACTTTGATTAGCTTTTTAAATCATTTTAATTGTCTCCATCCTAGTATGATATACAGGGTGGTCCATTGATAGTGACTGGGCCAAATATCTCACGAAACAAGAATCAAACGAAAAAACTACAAAGAACGAAACTCGTCTAGCTTTAAGGGGTAAACCAGATGGCGCTATGATTGGCCCGCTAGATGGCGCTGCCATAGGTCAAACGGATATCAACTGCGTTTTTTTTTAAATAGGAACCCCCATTTTTTATTACATATTCGTGTAGTATGTAAAGAAATATGAATGTTTTAGTTGCACCCCTTTTTTCGTTTTGTGACAGATGGCGCTGTAATAGTCACAAAGTACAGGGTTATTACAAATGATTGAAGCGATTTCATAAATTCACTGTAGCTCCATTCATTGACATATGGTCACGACACACTACAGATACGTAGAAAAACTCATAAAGTTTTGTTCGGCTGAAGCCGCACTTCAGGTTTCTGCCGCCAGAGCGCTCGAGAGCGCAGTGAGACAAAATGGCGACAGGAGCCGAGAAAGCGTATGTCGTGCTTGAAATGCACTCACATCAGTCAGTCATAACAGTGCAACGACACTTCAGGACGAAGTTCAACAAAGATCCACCAACTGCTAACTCCATTCGGCGATGGTATGCGCAGTTTAAAGCTTCTGGATGCCTCTGTAAGGGGAAATCAACGGGTCGGCCTGCAGTGAGCGAAGAAACGGTTGAACGCGTGCGGGCAAGTTTCATGCGTAGCCCGCGGAAGTCGACGAATAAAGCAAGCAGGGAGCTAAACGTACCACAGCCGACGGTTTGGAAAATCTTACGGAAAAGGCTAAAGCAGAAGCATTTCTTAAACAGGAGATTGGAAAACCGATGGATCGGTCGTGGTGGAGATCATGATCAACCATTCATGTCATGGCCTCCACGCTCTCCCGACTTAACCCCATGCGATTTCTTTCTGTGGGGTTATGTGAAAGATTCAGTGTTTAAACCTCCTCTACCAAGAAACGTGCCAGAACTGCGAGCTCGCGTCAACGATGGTT
Organism: Schistocerca serialis cubense; assembly: GCF_023864345.2. Lineage (NCBI taxonomy): Eukaryota > Metazoa > Arthropoda > Insecta > Orthoptera > Acrididae > Schistocerca > Schistocerca serialis. The sequence goes on along the minus strand of NC_064644.1, from coordinate 258,584,412 downwards.
TCGAACTCATTGATGGGGACATGCTGCGCCGAGTGTGGGAGGAACTTGATTATCGGCTTGATGTCTGCCGAATCACTAAAGGGGCACATATCGAACATTTGTGAATGCCTAAAATAACTTTTTGAGTTTTTGTATGTGTGTGCAAAGCATTGTGAAAATATCTCAAATAATAATGTTATTGCAGAGCTGTGAAATCGCTTCAATCATTTGTAATAACCCTGTATAAGTACGTGGTATCATGTAACATTCCGCCAGTGCGGACGGTATTTGCTTCTTGATACATTACCTGTGTTAATATGGACCGTTTAACAATTGCGAAAAAGGTCTATATCGTGTTGATGTATGGCTATTGTGATCAAGATGCCTAACTGGCGTGTGCTATGTATGCAGCTTGGTATCCTGGACGACATCATCCAAGCGTCCGGACCGTTCGCCGGATAGTTACGTTATTTAAGGAAACAGGAAGCGTTCAGCCACATGTGAAACGTCAACCACGACCTGCAACAAATGATGATGCCCAAGTAGGTGTTTTAGCTGCTGTCGCGGGTAATCTGCACATCAGTAGCAGACAAATTGCGCGAGAATCGGGAATCACAAAAACGTCGGTATTGAGAATGCTACATCAACATCGATTGCACCCGTACCATATTTCTATGCACCATCAATTGCATGGCGACGACTTTGAACGTCGTGTACAGTTCTGCCACTGGGCACAAGAGAAATTACGGGACGATGACAGATTTTTTGCGTGCGTTCTATGTAGTGACGAAGCGTCATTCACCAACAGCGGTAACGTAAACCGGCATAATATGCACTACTAGGCAACTGAAAATCCACTATGGCTGCGACAAGTGGAACATCAGCGACCTCGGCAGGTTAACGTATGGTGCAGCATTATGGGAGGAGGGATAATTGGTCCCCATTTTATCGATGGCAATCTAAATAGTGCAATGTATGTTGATTTTCTACTTAATGTTCTACCGATGTTACTACAAGATGTTTCACTGCATGACAGAAAGGTGATGTACTTCCAACATGATGGATGTCAGGCACATGCCTCGCGTGCAGTTGAAGCGGTATTGAATAGCGTATTTCATGACAGTATTCCAGTCAAATTGCAGATATACCTTGCAAAAGGTGGGAGTAGAAGAGTTTATTTTTTCAACTCGTTCATATGGTTGGAAAGATTAGAAAACCGAGTTTTGCCAGCAAAATTTCGCTTGGGAAAACTTTCTGCAGTCAAAAAACTTGTAAAATTTAGGCCTTTTTTTCAGTTTTTTCAAAATATGTCAGTTTCATTTGCTCCTATCGCTTTAACGTCTATATTTTTAAAGAGCACAAAATTCTCTACAAATTTGATTCTTGCCATTTTTTTCTACTCTCAATATCTAAAATAATACCAATTTTTCAAATTTTGAATGTAGTGGCAAGATACCTTATTTTTGAACACTGTTTTTTCTGTTTCTGTTTGTGTAGTATAAATACATTATACATCATGTTATATGTTGGAATTTACCACCTCACTTTCAGGTATTCAATTTCTCTGTATGCAACATGAGGATTGTTGGGCACCCAACTATTGTGATTCTTACATCACTACCTCAAGTTCACTATGGGGCACCTCTGCCCTGGTATTTGTAAAACTATAAATATAAAAATACATCATTAAGACACACACACACACACACACACACACACACACACACACACATACAAACGCACACAAAATAATTTGTCTCAGGAAACTGAACTATTATTAGCTGCAATAGGCAATCTAATTAGGTAGGTAATTATTCTTGTGTTTAAAAGCCACGCAGTTGACATTAAAAATAAGTAGCTTTATTACAATTAAAATGCATTGTCAGTTACTAAAAATGTTGACATTTCTGGGTGTGCAATACTTGTAATATCGCACTTTAGCGCACTTGAGACAGATATGAGCATCACTTCCAACGTTTTGATGGGCCAGGTTCCTCAGTGTCTCCAGAAATACCTTGAGTTACGGATTCAGGGTCTGTACAGATGGACCTCTTCTTTAAACAGCGAGTCAGCCTCAGCAAATTCGTTGATTTCGTCGGCGGTTTCCTCGACATCCTCCATAACATCTTTTTCACTGTCTTCATATAAAAAATTTGGCACGTTTTCACAGTTGACCCCAATACATTTCTTATAAATTGAAGAACATTTCAAACCTGCTTTTCTGCAGGAGCACGCTCCGCCACAGTTCAGCTTGCATGAGCATGAAACAATGCGAAGAAGTGCTTCAGGTCCTGGATCTTGGCTCATTATAACGGGTATTGGACCGTGGTCACTGTGATTCCCGCCCCATTTCTCAGCAGGTTTCCAGTTTCCCATCCAACTTTGGACTTGTTGGTAAGTCCGCAATGAACGATGTGCAGCATCTTGCGTAGGTGGCAACCGTGCAAGATTCAGTTTGCTTTTTGTGGCAGACTTGGCGAATAGCTGGTACAACAAATGGTCTAGTGTGTGGGAACTGCTGACACCTCCATTATACAATGCGATAGTAATCTGTTCTCCTGCTGTTATTATTTCTACACGGGTAGCATGTGGTTTATTGAACGTGCAAAGGGCTGAGGTTAGGTGTTCATTTTTCGCAACAATATTGCAGCACTTAATTTTTCCTTGACCAAAAAAAGCGGATGTTGTATCACATCCGCTAAAGGCGTAAGTGAACAGAATATATTCACTGTCAAACTTGTAAGCTGCAGTGGAAAACCACTTCTGCATTTCTTCTTCCTGGTTTTAAGAAAAATAAGTTTGTAATGCCTTGCCCCAAACCGGTCATGAGCACAAGCGGGTCAACATCTTCTCCTACAATGACAACACTTCCAAAATCTTTGGTTCTTGAAATGGCAGATGTTACAATCAAAAAGTCAGCATCTTCTTGTGCCTGCAGCAATCCAATGCTACACTCCAGAAATTCCTTTTTAAAAAGTGTGATCAAACGCATCTTGTTTCGTTCGTTGTGCAAGACCTTGTCCTGAGGGACTTGGTTCACCATCTCTGATTGAACCACAACGTCAACCGAAGAATGTTTTTTGGACCTACGAATCCTCTCAGCACTCTTTGTGCTACATTTGTCTCCCTCACATGGATACCCATCAAATACAATAGCAAATTGAGATCCAAAATGACGTTTCAGGTAAGAAACATAGCTTTGGGCTATTGACTTGAAGCAAACATTTCGAGTCCAAGTCACTTTGTGGATAAGGTACCCTCCATCAATGACAAAAAATTTACTCGGTCCACCTGACTTCGCATCTTCCACTGGAACGAAGGCCAAAGAATAAATACGCTTTTGTCCGCTAAAGAACAATTCCTACATACTTTTTCTTATAACTGATCATTAACGTCAATCAACTGTAGAAAACGTACGGCACCAGCATGCAATCGTATTACATATTGTAACACAAATAAACTTCACGCAATCCGACGAGAAGGTGTTCGTAGTTACTGAATATGATGCTGTTTGTCCTGGCCCTGCAGCAGAGTGAGATGGTAAATTCCAATGAATAACGTGATGAGTAATATGTTTATACTACACAAATAGAAACTGAAATAACAGTGTTCAAAAATTAAGTAATTTGCCACTTAGCTCGAAATTTGAAAAAATGGTATTTTTTGATATGCTGTAGCGCCTTAGATACTGGGAGTAGAAAAAAATTGTAACAATCAAATTTGTAGAGAATTTTGGGCTCTTTAAAAAAGAAAATAGACGTCAAAGCGATAGGAGCAAATGAAACTGAGATATTTTGAAAAAACTGAAAAAAGTCCGATATTTTCGAAGTTTTTTGACTGCAGAAAGTTTTCCCAAGAGAAATTTTGTTGGCAAAACTTTGTTTTCTAACCTTTCCAACAATATGAACGAGTTAAAAAAGTAAAATCTTCTACTCCACCTTTTGCAAGGTACAGGCTTTTTTTCTGACAGTTTCACTGGACTAACAGGTGGATTGGTCGTCGAGCGCACCATACCATGGTCCGCACGTTCACCGGATTTGACGTTCCCGGATTTCTTTCTGTGGGGAAAGTTGAATGATATTTGCTATCATCATCCACGAACAACGCTTGACAACATGCATCAGCACATTGTCAATGCATGTGCGAACATTACGGAAGGCGAACTAATCGCTGTTGAGAGGAATGTTGTTACACGTATTGCCAAACGCATTGAGGTTGACGGACATCATTTTGAGCATTTATTGCATTAATGTGGTATTTACAGGTCATCACGCTGTACAGCATGCGTTCTCAGAAATGATAAGTTCACAAAGGTACATGTATCACATTGGAACAACGAAATAAAATGTTCAAAAGTACCTACATTCTGTATTTTAATTTAAATGTTACCAATTGTTCACCTAAAATCGTGACTATGGAAGGTGGCGTGGTCTCCTGACCTTCATTTCTTACATATTCTGCCCTCACAATCGTATTCTGGACATCAAGACGTTCATTCGAACCCAAACTCGATAATGTAGAGTCAATTTTGTACGAATTCATGCCAGCGATATGCAGATCTAATAAGTAAATCGCAAGGGGGACACTGAGGCTGAAGAAGTCGAGGCTGGCATACACAACATGACGGCCACAAGAATTTTCGTTCTAGAGAGGCGGCCGGCCCGCTGGGAGGCCCGTCCCTTCAGAGGGGTGAGTCAACAGACACCTACTTCGACCAGAACGACCGCCCAGAGAGAGGACAGCTTTGCCAGAGTGAAGGGATAACGACCCCCGTGTTCGATTTAAAAGAAAATTCCGCTACATTGTGTGGGAGTTCCCTGAAGACTCATTTTTTGACGGACCAACTGCGTAGTTATGGAGTTCTCACAGGAGGACAGTATACGCCTAATGGAGATACTACATATTTCCGCATTGGTCGACTTAAACGAAACGTTATTCTCCCGTTTAAAGAGCAACGCTGATTGGCGGAATATTTCTGACTCAAAGAGCGAGAAGAGTGAGGGAAGACAGCGAAGAATATACCCTTTCAATTTTTCCAGAAAAAGGAGCCGTTCCATTGTCACTCTTCGAGCGGGAACACGTAACGAGAGTGAGTGCGCTCGTACGTGCACGCAAAGAGTGAGAAACAAAGTCTCTCCTCAGTACTTCACTGGGAGAGCACCTCTCTCATTAGCAAAGCAGAGTGATACTCTATATTGAGTCGCTCGCGATTAAGCATTGTTCACTGTGTTGGTTGCCACACTTATTGTGCAGTGTGAACACAGAGTACTAGTTAAACGCCTGCAAGCAAATATTGGGTGACATCGAGGTGGAGTGGTTATCTGACTAGTGTACCACGCCAATAGTTAGACTAGGAGCGAATAGGAGTCCTTGACTTCATCAAGGCATAGGGATAGTTTGATTGGCGAAGGTCAATCCGGATAGAAAGAGATAGTTGTGTTATTTGTCAGCAGCGAGCGCCGCAGGCAGCAGTCGTCGCAGCTCACGGTATTGTGCGCTACAGCGTATGCGAGCCCCATCTGTCTTCCATAACAGTACACTCCATTTGACCATACCTAGAAAAGTTATTCAAGTTGTGTAGGCGCGGCTCTCAACCATTCTGCCGAGTAAATAACATTCTTAAATAAAAGGGAGATAAGAAACCTTTCCATACTTTGTAAAATAATAGCATTCCTATCCATACGAGGCAATGTATTGTTCCAAAAAGAACGCTGAAATTTATTCATTTATAAGAAAAAGTTTCACTTGATTTCTGAGAATTTTTTTGCAACAAATAATATTTTTCGTTCGTTTAATGTTTTTCTTACACTAACTAGCAATACTTCAGTGCCCAAGTATTCCACTAGTTAAGCAAGAATATAGAATATTTTTGTGTCTTTTCCTTACAGCGGATGACTCCAGAAGATATTTGTTGCCGAATGTTTTTCAAGCAGTTCTTGTTGGTACATTAGGAGCATCTGTCTGACTTCTGTAGTAGTTTGAGGTGGAAATTGTTTCTTGCAGGAGCCAAAGGGTACTTGTTGGATTAATCCATTGCACAACTTGACAAAATAAAACCCAGCCACTCACAGAACTATTACAGTGCCATCTATCACAAAGCGAAAAAAGTTGTCCAGCTAAAACATTCATATTTCTTTACATACTACACGAATATGTAATAAAAACGGGGGTTCCTATTTAAAAAACGCAGTTGATATCCGTTTGACCTATGGCAGCGCCATCTAGTGGGCCACCCATTGCGCCATGTGGTTTCTCCCTTCAAACTAGACAAGTTTCGTTCTTAGCAGTTTTTTTCGTTTGACGCTTATTTCGTGAGATATTTGGCCAGTCACGATCAATGGACCACCCTGCATACGATGGAATTTGAAAAGGATGATAGCTGGCCGAAGTGGCCGTGCGGTTAAAGGCGCTGCAGTCTGGAACCGCAGGACCGCTACGGTCGCAGGTTCGAATCCTGCCTCGGGCATGGATGTTTGTGATGTCCTTAGGTTAGTTAGGTTTAAGTAGTTCTAAGTTCTAGGGGACTAATGACCTCAGCAGTTGAGTCCCATAGTGCTCAGAGCCATTTGAACCATTTTTTGAAAAGGATGATAAACTTCCTCTTATTGACGTTTTGGTTCACAGAAATGACGATGGGACTTTGCAGTGTACTGTATACCTAAACTTACGTTTACTGGTCGTTGTCTTCATGCTAACAGCTGTCATCCCACACACCAACGCACGGGGGGGGGGGGGGGGGGGAGGGGGGTCTTGAGGACTTTGTTGGTGAAGAGGGCCTGTAACACTTCCGCCGCAGAAGATTTGATACGGGAACTGGACTGGACCGTCTATGGGACTTAACATCTGAGGTCATCAGTCCCCTAGGACTTAGAACTACTTAAACCTAACTAACCTAAGGACATCACACACATCCATGTCCGAGGCAAGATTCGAACCTGCGACCGTAGCGGTCGCACGGTTCAGATTGAAACGCCTAGAACCGCTCGGCCACATCGGACGGCCCGCCAATAATCAGTTCGTGCTCTTTCGCTCGGACCACCGGTGAAACTATCTTATGGTTTTTACTTTTTGTTGGGAGATATCCTCGAAAATTTCAAGAATTTTGGGAAGGTACGACATCAAAAGTGTATTTCTGCCACCAGTTAAGATTACAGCCTTTTCTGGATCAGTAAGCGATGACTTGGAACTGACGAAACCCTGGATATACAAAATTCCGTGTCATTGTGGGATGGCTTATATTTGCCATACTATTCGTACTATTCAGGCCCGATGCGTAGAACACCTCGTTTGCTTCTCACTGTCTTAATGAGGGACGCTACATAATGAGACGCAAATACTTCCTGCTACTGCGAAGAGGTTCTAAAACAATCCTTTCAAATTCGGTTATCTGATAATACCTAGAACCCGATTATATCTTATACTAAACATAACGGGCTTCGCTGCGACCAGCGGTTTCTTTTAATTAGATTTCTACTAGCGATCTATCGTTTTGCATATTCCTTCCATCGGTGCACTACACTAGCGCTTGAAGGCAGCAGCACTGCTGCTCGCCCACGAGCAGTGGGTCGGCCGCCGCGTATAAAGAAATCGCCGATTCTCTTGGAGACACAGTTCTCGCGAGGTTGTGCATCAGCATACTCACCTGCAGATGGCGGCCCGTTGGTCAGTTGAAATATTGTGTCAAGATAACTGCTTTATCCGGCTGATTAAAGGAAAAAATGAAATGAGCCTGTGGCACTGTTGGTCGGGAGGACCCGGAAAAGTTCGGCCGGCTATAGCAAGTCTCATTTAAGTCTAAGCCACATTGGGCGACTCGCGTGCCGGTGATGAGGATGAAATGATGATGAGGACACACAACACTCAGTCCACGAGTGGAGAAAATCTCCAGCCCGGCCGGCAATCTAACCGGGGCCCGCTACATGAGAGGCAAGCACGTTACCACTGAGCTAGGCAGGCGGACTAATTAAAAGAGGCAATTTGTCTTACTTTTTCGTTCCACTTTAAATCTCTCCATTCCCATACTCCAAGACATCTAATAGGCGTTTTGTATTCGTGTAATCACTCAATGATAGTCTCTCTCTGTCTATTTATTTGCGATAGATGCCATTTGTTTATGTTGAAGATCGACTGCCAGTCCCCGCATTAATGGTTCATCCTCTTCAAGTCTTCCTCTATTCCGCTACAATTTTCTAAAGCTGCGGCTTCTCTGTATATGACGGAATTATCAGCAAAAAACCAACGATATCCACTAGATTATTTATATATGTTGTGCTAATTAATAGTGCTACAACATCCACTTGGAGCATGCACGAAGACATTCTTACGTGCTGTATTATGTTCGCTAGAACCTCTTCGGACCAATTACACAGCTGGTATGATATTCCGTACTCTCGTATTTTGCTCATTACGCAGCACTGCCAGACTACATAGAATGCCTTTCGGAAGTCACGGAAAGCGGGATAAATCTGTGTGCCGATATTTATGGCTTTCTTGGTCTCGTGGAAAACCAGAACGAGCTGGGTTTCATACGTTCATTGTTTCTAGAATCCATGTTCATTCCTGCAGAATAAACACGAGCGTAAAACAAGTTCCAAAATTCGACCAGAGATCTACATCAGAGACACAGGCCTATAAATCTATGCGCATGTTAAAGACCTTCTTGTAAACGGGAATGACCAACGCTTTATTTCCAGACACTAAAACGAATCACTCCTCCAGAGGCTTATGATGCACACTTGCTAGAAGAGGAGCCAGTTTTTTCGCATACGCTATGCAGAATCGTAATGACAGCCCTTCAGGTCCAGCGGCTGTTGAGCAATTTCAGTTGCATTTCTATGTCATTGTCATTTATTTCAATATCCTTCATTGTGTCGTTAGTGTGACGATTAGAAGGAGAAATTACAGTACGATTTTTCTCAGTGAAACAGCTTCAGAAAAATTCATTAAATATTCGGTCTCTGTCATACACTGTTTCGATGCTATCATAGAGTGAGTGGACAAATGGCTTCGATCTGTTTACTGACTGAACACCTCTGCCACGGACGTTCAACCTACCTTTGAGATATAGATCCCAATCTTGATTCAGAATTTCACTGCATTGGGCTTCAGTCAGGTTTTTCTCCCTGGTACCGTGTGGGCATTGTCAGCGTTTACGAGCTATTTCCATAACATTTCCACTGACACTCCTGCAGCTAAATAATGCTACATTACCATTTTCTTTCTACAGTCATGAGGAATACCATCCTCTTCAATTAATAGAGACAGTTTTCTTGCCAGTGTAGAGTCAGAAAATATTTTATCAAACCTTTGGCAGAATTTCTCTGTCCTAAAATACCCACATGAGCACGCCACCTGTATCCCACGAGCCTAGTAGACGTATGCTGCATGTAGTGCATAGGCAGTTCTACAATTCTTTACTCGATAGCTGAGGTCAAGAAATCTACGTACACGTCTATCACAGTAACGTCTCAGCATCTTCTTCAAACCAATGGACAGTGATCAGTTCTGTGAACAACGCTAAAAAACGCTAGCTCTGCTTCCACCCTGTTTCTTAACCAAAGCAGTCAGCCGCCTGTAATCTGTAGGGACTGGGGATGGCCTCTGAACCCAGGCGGCAGGCGTCATTCGTGCCAACATGAGACAATATTTTTCTGCATTTAGAGGTAGCTGCCATTCATCGATTCATCACACCAGCTAGAAGCTTTGTCTAATTCGTATCCTCTTACATTACAATCATTTAACGACGAAACCTTCCCGTACAACACAGCATCATCAGAAAACAGCCGTAGACTGTTGTTCACCCCATCCGCGATCATGTATGTAAACAGAAAGTAACAGCGGTCCTGTCACACTTCCCTGGGGATCTCCTGACGATACCCTTGTCCTTGATGAACACTCTCCGTCGTGGACAGTATACTGGGATCGACATGGAATGAAAGAGCAATGTAGACAGTTTTGATCTTATACCTGCGCGCATGCACTGTTTCCTGTGTCTCCCGTTAGAAAGCGCTAGATGCGAAGGTGGTGACTAGAGAACAGAAAGCTTTTGTGTTTTACAGCTTGCAAGGATTGGATCTGTTGTTACAGTGCAACGTCCGTTCCGTATTACGTTACATTGTAATCCTTCAAGCGATAATAACATCCGTAGATCGTATCATGAGTTTGACGACACCAGTTGTCTTCGTAAAGGGAAGAGTGCGAGACGGCCAAGAGTGACTGAATAATGATTTTTTTTTTTCAGTCTTCTGACTGGTTTGATGCGGCCCACCATGAATTCCTCTCCTATGCCAACCTCTCCATCTCGAAGTAGCACTTGCAACCCACGTCCTCAATTATTTGCTGGGTGTATCCCAATCTCTGTCTTCCTCTACAATTTTTACCCTCTCAAGTTACTATCACGGAAGTTATTTCATGACGTCATAACAGATGTTCTACCATCTTTACAGTGTTCTCCAGATATTCCTTTCCTCGGAAATTCTACGGAGGACCTCGTCATTCATTACATAATCAGTCCACCTAATTTTCAGAATTCTTCTGTAGCACCACATCTCAAGTGCTTATATTCTGTCCTTTCCTGTTTTTTCCACAGTCCATGTTTCACTACTATACCGTACTCCAAGCGTAAATTCTCATAAATTTCTTCCTCAAGTTAAGAGCTGTCTTTGATACTACTAAGACCTCTGTTAGCCAGGAATGCCCTTTTTGCCACTGATAGTCTGCTGCCGGCCGCGGTGGTCTAGAGGTTCTGGCGCTGCAGTCCGGAACCGTGGGACTGCTACGGTCGCAGGTTCGAATCCTGCCTCGGGCATGGGTGTGTGTGATGTCCTTAGGTTAGTTAGGTTTAAGTAGTTCTAAGTTCTAGGGGACTTATGACCTAAGATGTTGAGTCCCATAGTGCTCAGAGCCATTTGAACCATTTTTTGATAGTCTGCTTTTTATGGCCTCCGTTCCCCGTCCGTCATGGGTTATTATGCTGCCTAGGTAATGGAATTCCTTAACATCGTCTACTTCGTGATCCCAAATTCTGATGTTTTTCGCTGTTCTAATTTTTGCTGCTTCTCAGTATTTTCATCTTTCTTCGATTTACTCTCAGTCCATATTCTGTATCATTAGACTGTTCATTGCAGTCAGCAGATCCTGTAATTCTTCTTCACTTTCACAGAGTCCGCAGCTCGTGGTCGTGCGGTAGCGTTCTCGCTTCCCGCGCCCGGGTTCCCGGGTTCGATTCCCGGCGGGGTCAGGGATTTTCTCTGCCTCGTGATGACTGGGTGTTGTGTGATGTCCTTAGGTTAGTTAGGTTTAAGTAGTTCTAAGTTCTAGGGGACTGATGACCATAGTGCTCAGAGCCATTTGAACCATTTTGAACCACTTTCACTGAGGACAACAATATCATCAGCGCACCTAGACATTGATATACTTTCACCCTGAATTATAATCCCACTCATGAATGTTTCTTTTATGTTCTGAAATACGCTGCTATATTCGCAGGACAAGACAGATAGTTTAATTTGTGGAAAGGGGCCAAAGTGAGTGGCTGTCAGTTGCACTCGAACATACTACTTTCTTCATTTTACAATCATTACAAGAGTAAAGAACTTAATTCCCTGCTAAATGCGCCATACAATCGCACGCCTCAAGGACGAGACAACTGGCTGAAGGCATATCACTTAAGAATCAAAAACAAGAATTTGAAATTTAAAAGGCAGAAGGCCTGATCCTAAAACATTTCTCTAAATTTGGCTGAAGGCCCAAACAATATCACGCCCTAAGGGCGAAACAACTTTAACTTAAAATCGGCTGATGGCCAGTACCTTAAGACTCAAAACAGGAATTTGAATTTTAAGAGGCAGAAGGCCTTATCCTAACATTTCTTTAAATCAGGCTAAAGGCTCAAACAATCTCACGCCATAAGGTCAAAACAACTTTAATCGCAAATATGCTAGAAGCCATACACAAACAAAGAACAAGGACAAATAAGAAAAGGTAGCACATCAAACGGCGCTCAGAAGTTTCCAAGGGTCGAACTGGACTTCAAACACTAACGCTCGCTTAGGTGAGACAGGCAGTCGGCCCAACAATTCTCAGTCCGATGGCAACCCAACCGACAGACAGTCAATGGACCAAGAGACAGGATAACTCCCGCTCCACCCAACCAGCACACAACAGGGAGTTCAGTGGAACAACGGAGAAAGTATCGGCGTCCACAACGAATTACACATTCGGCTGTCAAACTACACGCTGTGCTGGACAGCCACAACATGACGAGGAAAATACACTGCCTGAATTTAAGTCAGTGGCCAGGGCAGGTAACCGGAACGTTAACAGCCACAAGGTAGAAGATTCCGCTGGTGCATTTCAGTTCCAAAATAATCAAAAAAATGGTTCAAATTGCTCTGAGCACTATGGGACTCAACATCTTAGGTCATAAGTCCCCTAGAACTTAGAACTACTTAAACCTAACTAACCTAAGGACATCACACACACCCATGCCCGAGGCAGGATTCGAACCTGCGACCGTAGCAGTCCCGCGGTTCCGGACTGCAGCGCCAGAACCGCTAGACCACCGCAGCCGGCCAAAAATAATCAAGTTAAGTTAAACTCCACAGGAGGGCGGCTAGAATTTCGCCAACTTGAAAATACACGTTGTTGCTTGCGGGAATGTCCCAACAGCCCACAACGAAATTCAAACGACACAGTGTGAACAGTTGGGGCTGGCTGGTAGACTAAGTAAAGACTCAACTTTCGGGTCTGGGATCAGTGAGACACGGACTTCGTAGCAGTGTGAACAGCCCCTCACACTCCGACCGCGGGTGGACGCTGCCAGTGGACCCGGCCAGACAAGCGCCACGGAGACTTCCTCGCTGCTCCACGACAACCCACCAACTGCCCGCACACGGCACAGCTGCAAACTATAAGCGCGAGGCCAAAGATAGTACAAGGGTGCGAATATCAATACACGCTGCCGCTGCTACTCGCGGAGAGGGAGGATAACAGCATAATCGCGATAACCGCGGGAGACTAACCACAGAATAGCAATCAAGGTTTAATGCAAAGCATAACACGAGCCAGCCAGGGCTCATATCCCTCACTGCTTCATCCATATAAAGATTAGACTGAAGAGACGAATCTTACACTCTCCTTAATCCGAGCACTTCGATCCTGGTCTTGCACTCTTATTATTTCCTCTTGGTTCTTGTACATATTGTATATTTTTCTCAGAACATCAACGCCATGTGACATCGTCGAACGCTTTTACACAGTCGACAAATCCTAGGCCTGCTTCCATCATCAACCGCAACGTCAGAATTGCTTCTCCGTGCCTTTATGTTTCCTAAAACCAAACTGATCGTCCTCTAACACATCCTCAATTTTCTTTTCTATTCTTCTTTATATTATTTTTGTCAGCAACTTGGAAGGATGAGCTGATAAGCTGATTGTGCGATAATCCTCGCACTTGTCAGCTCTTGAAGTTTTCGGAACTGTGTGGATGATACACTTCCGAAAGTCAGATGGTATGTCGCCAGACTCATAGATTCTACGCACCAACGTGAATAATCATTTTGTTGCCACATCTCCTAATGATTTTAGAAATTCTGATGGAATTTTATCTGTCCTTTCTGCCTTATATGATGTTAAGTCGTCCAAAGCTCTCTTAAATTCTAATACTGCATCCCCTATCTCTTCCAAATCGGCTCCTGTTTCTTCTTCTATCACATCACACAAATGTGCCTCCTCATAGATGCCTTAATTGTACTCTTTCCATCTACCCGTTCTCTTCCCTCATTTAATAGTGAAATTCCTGTGCATTCCTAATGTTGCCACCCTTGCTTTTAATTTCACAGGAGGTTGCTTTGACATTCCTATATGCTGAGTCAGTCCTTCCAACAATCATTTCTTTTATGATTTCTCCACATTTTTCAAGCAGCCATTTCGTCTTAGCTTTCTTACACTTCCTATTTATTTCATTCCTCAGCGACCTGTATTTCTGTTTTCCTGAATATCCCTGAACATTTTTGTACTTCCTTCTTTCATCGATCCACTGAAGTATTTGTTCTGTTACCCAAGATTTCTTTGCAGTTGCCTTCATTGTACCTATCCTTTTCTTTCCAGCTTCTGTGACTGCCCTTTCTCTAGATGTCCACTCCTCTTCAACTGAAATGTCTAGTGAACTATTCATTTTCACAGTATCTATAGCCTCAAAGATCTCTGGGCATATCTCGCATATCTCTTCATTCTTTAGTACTTCCGTATCCTACTTCCCTGCAGAATATTCTTCCTGACTAGTCTCAGCATACTCTTCATTACTAAATTGTGATATGAGTCTTATCTACTCCTGGGTATGCATTACAATCCAGTATCTGATTTCGCAATCTCTGCCTCACAATGATCCCTATCTGAAATCTTCCCGTACTTCCCTGCCGTTCTCAAGTATATCTTCACCTCTTGCGATTCTTGAACTGTTTATTGCAGAACACAGTCTTTCTCCTCTATCGTTCCCAGTACCAAATCCATATTCTCATGTTACCGTTTCTTCTTCCCCTACAACCGGATTCTAGTCCCTCATGACTGTTAGATTTTCATCTTCCTTTACATACTGAACTTACGAGTAGCCCCAAGAAATCAGTTCGGAAGGCTAGTCGTGAATCAGCAATTCCAGTGACGTCTGTGTGGAGACTTTTATGGAGACGTGGCCGGCCGTTGGGGCAGAACGGTTCTAGGCGCTTCAGTCCGGAACCGCGCTTCTGCTACGGTCGCAGGTTCGAATCCTGCCTCGGGCATGGATGTGTGTGATGTCCTTAGGTTAGTTAGGTTTAAGTAGTTCTAAGTCTAGGGGACTGATGACCTCAGATGTAAAGTCCCATAGTGCTTAGAGCCATTTGAACCATTTAAGGAGACGCTTGCAACTACATCTTTATCGTTTGCAGCTGGTAGAAGCTCCAAAGACTACCGAGTACGGTTTATGTTCCAACTTTGCTGTATGTCGATGAGATTTTCTAGATCATTTCGCCTGCAGTGTTGAATCGATACTTCACCTGTGTAGAAATGTGAACACACATAATGTTCACATCTGAGGGTACGGAAATCCCTACGAGATGGTACAGCCGCACAGACTTCACTGAAGTGAATGTTTTTTGCGCCATATCCCGGTCTTTTTTCTGTTAAGCAACAGTAACTGGTGTTCCTTATTTTGATCCACTCGTACTATGGCTTCTTCCTGAACTGAAAGAAGTTGATCCACAAAATTCTATTTGGCAGCAAGTTGTTGCGCCGCTTAACTGCCTTAACTGGTTACACGACGTTGTAAGTGATTGCTGGACTGCTCATAAAGGGACACATGACAGAGTTTGTTTCGTATGGCCTCCATGTTCACTCACAATGACGCCATATGATTTTTACCTTTGGGGATTCATAAAGGATCAAGTGTATGTGTCTCTGCTAGCAGATGATCTACCAGACTTAAGAAACAGCATTGTTGTAATAATTACTCCAGACACACTTATCAGGGTGTGAAAAGAACTCACCCATTGACTCAATATGTGCCATGTGACGAAATGTGCTCACATTGACCACTTGTAAGAAAAACTGTTTGAGTTGCTCTTTCATTTGATGCGTTATCTACGATTGAAAGCTGATTGTAGTAAATGCTGCAAAGCCTTAAAAGACAGAAATTCATTTTGAAACACCCTGTATATTGGGGAGTGTCAGAAGATATCTCTCCCTTCTGAACGACATTCTGTGTTCCATTTCCTAAGATCTCCCTAATCCAACCACACGACTGGTTTGATACTCCTATGTTCGTATTCTACCACGTGGATCGGGTATTGAGCAGATATTCAGACTGTAAGGGCCTGTTGACGAGCCAGATATTTCTGCCAACAAATTCAACGGCGTGTAAAGATTTTACCCTCCTCCGGATGATGACACAATCTCGTAAAAGTGTCGCGAGTCTCAAAGGGAGCTCAATTTTAGGCGGCGCTGATCAAAGAATAGAAAGTAGCTTCACAAAGACACGAGCAGGACACTTTGGGCTGATCCCTCCTCCTGCGACCAATAATGGGACCGCCGTAAAGTAATTAAAACCTGGCGGCGTTTCATTATAAGGGGTAGGTGGGAGGGGCGGCTTTGTCGCGTCAGCTCCGAGCATAAGCCTCTTGTAGAGCGCGCCAGCCGGCGCGTTCCGCCCGCTGCTCCCAGAGGGGTTAGCAGAGCCCCCTGCCGCCTATAAACGCGGCTAATCCCACTCACCGAAGATTCAGCAACTTTTCTCTCCGGCACGATCCGACTCGTGCAACTTTTCCACTCGCCACGGTTTGCGTACACAATACAGCTGAGCCGATTTTGCGATAGCAGTTACTGCTCCTAGAGTTACTTTTCGATACTCTTACCTGCCACGCTACCAAATAAAAGAGTGGGGGTGATCACTAACACACATGAGTAGCTCGAATGAGTCAAGGATGGGGAAGGAAACTGGTCGTGGCATTTCGAAAGAACAATCTCAGAATTTGCCTAAACAATTTAGGGAAATCATGGGAATACTGGATGGCTTGACATGGATTTTAATCTGTCGCCCTACCTAATGCGAGTCCAGTGTGCTAACCACTGCACCGCCTGGCTCCGTACGTGTATGGTAGGGCTGGACTATTGAGCAGCCATTCCGAATCACGGTGCTGGAAGCAATTTTTACTGCCAGTATTTGACATTTAAGAGAATGATACACTCCTGGAAATTGAAATAAGAACACCGTGAATTCATTGTCCCAGGAAGGGGAAACTTTATTGACACATTCCTGGGGTCAGATACATCACATGATCACACTGACAGATCCACAGGCACATAGACACAGGCAACAGAGCATGCACAATGTCGGCACTAGTACAGTGTATATCCACCTTTCGCAGCAATGCAGGCTGCTATTCTCCCATGGAGACGATCGTAGAGATGCTGGATGTAGTCCTGTGGAACGGCTTGCCATGCCATTTCCACCTGGCGCCTCAGTTGGACCAGCGTTCGTGCTGTACGTGCAGACCGCGTGAGACGACGCTTCATCCAGTCCCAAACATGCTCAATGGGGGACAGATCCGGAGATCTTGCTGGCCAGGGTAGTTGACTTACACCTTCTAGAGCACGTTGGGTGGCACGGGATACATGCGGACGTGCATTGTCCTGTTGGAACAGCAAGTTCCCTTGCCGGTCTAGGAATGGTAGAACGATGGGTTCGATGACGGTTTGGATGTACCGTGCACTATTCAGTGTCCCCTCGACGATCACCAGTGGTGTACGGCCAGTGTAGGAGATCGCTCCCCACACCATGATGCCGGGTGTTGGCCCTGTGTGCCTCGGTCGTATGCAGTCCTGATTGTGGCGCTCACCTGCTCGGCGCCAAACACGCATACGACCATCATTGGCACCAAGGCAGAAGCGACTCTCATCGCTGAAGACGACACGTCTCCATTCGTCCCTCCATTCACGCCTGTCGCGACACCACTGGAGGCGGGCTGCACGATGTTGGGGCGTGAGCGGAAGACGGCCTAACGGTGTGCGGGACCGTAGCCCAGCTTCATGGAGACGGTTGCGAATGGTCCTCGCCGATACCCCAGGAGCAACAGTGTCCCTAATCTGCTGGGAAGTGGCGGTGCGGTCCCCTACGGCACTGCGTAGGATCCTACGGTCTTGGCGTGCATCCGTGCGTCGCTGCGGTCCGATCCCAGGTCGACGGGCACGTGCACCTTCCGCCGACCACTGGCGACAACATCGATGTACTGTGGAGACCTCACGCCCCACGTGTTGAGCAATTCGGCGGTACGTCCACCCGGCCTCCCGCATGCCCACTATACGCCCTCGCTCAAAGTCCGTCAACTGCACATACGGTTCACGTCCACGCTGTCGCGGCATGCTACCAGTGTTAAAGACTGCGATGGAGCTCCGTATGCCACGGCAAACTTGCTGACACTGACGGCGGCGGTGCACAAATGCTGCGCAGCTAGCGCCATTCGACGGCCAACATCGCGGTTCCTGGTGTGTCCGCTGTGCCGTGCGTGTGATCATTGCTTGTACAGCCCTCTCGCAGTGTCCGGAGCAAGTATGGTGGGTCTGACACACCGGTGTCAATGTGTTTTTTTTTCCATTTCCAGGAATGTAGATGGAGGCTTGAAGTTCCTGATTACGAGACTTTGCAGCAGTATCTTGAATTAATTTCTACGCGTCTCCACATTCTCTCATATAGTGAGAGCATGTGATACTGTTGATGGTCATCCGTCCATCGGGTGGAGAGTTAATCTTGGCGAGCCAGTTGTTGATATTAGAGAGAAACAGGTCTTCACCGGAGTTTTCGTCTCCATTTATCATAATCATACAACGCAAACATCACACAGCAATGTGTTCACATACATTACAGTCACTTACATTCAACGAATACCTGTAAAAGACCAATATCAAGCAACCGCGTGGAACTGGGTCATTGCGTGCTTTTCGATCAGAAAGCTGAAGCACCTTTCTCGATGTTCCAGCCAACAATACCACACTACTCTTGCATTCTTTACTGCAGTCATTGTTCGCAACCCCTAGAACTCAATATGCTGACACAGTGCCCTGTTCCACAGGAGTCCTACAACACCAAGCTTAAAAATAGTGGTTCCGAAAGCGACAGAAGTATTTCATGAACTCATGTACTGTGGGAAATCTAGTAAAGAAAATCGGAGCGTTTGAGCTGTTGTTTTCGGAAAACAGTACAAGCGACAGGATGATAGGATGTGTTAAAACATCACACTACATCTTGGTACTAGAGAGGGCCATATAAGGCAAAAAAGAGTAGAGAAACATGGACTAGAGTAAACCCCACCTCTGCTCTGAAACGAAGAAGTTGGCATAGGAGAAGAAATCGTGGCGGGTCGCCTCAAACGAGTCTGATTACAGACCTCCCCCTCTCCCCCCAAGAAAGAGGCCTATGGAAACTTAGTCATTCACTAGAAATACATACCCGTTCGTGAGAGAGGGATCTTCTAGAGCAATACATTTTGATAAAGCTCTGAGGACTGAACTGTGGCGAGACAACGCAGGAACTCCATTTAAAGTCTGCTTCGAGTAAACGCAACAGCTCGCGTCAACGGAGGTCTTGAGTATAACGGCTCGATGTGGTGTCATTAACTGCTGTTACATGCCGGTCAAGTCATGTTAATCATTCACATGTTCTTAGAAAGCTTATATGGACGTTAACACATATTTCCTCTTCCTGTTCATCGTTGTCCAAACCGAGCGAGGCGGCGCAGTCCGCTCTTAGCAGTGGCGAGACGAGGATATCTATTGCATCTCACCTGTTGGGCCAGGCGCAAGCAGTTTGTGTTTACTTCCTCGTCGCTTACGGGTTAGTTTTGTTGTTGCGTTCAGCGCGCTGTGGCACGTTTCCATAGGCAGGACATGATACAGGTCACATTCCAACCAGATCATGCCCAATCACTTGCTTAAAGTAGAGCAGTACCTTCGAGACCAACAATGACGGGATCCATCGCCCATTGTGGGCATATGTTTTCCATTATGGTCAGTATCGTATATGTAAATATAAAATCTGCAGCCGCGTGCACTGACGTGGTCAATAAGTACGCTGACGCCCCTAATTTCAAACATTCCGACAGTCATATAGTCACGGTGAACTACGCGGGACTTGGCCCGCAGATTCTGCATTTGAGCTTACTTTTGAGGTGCCAGAAGATGTTGGCAAGGCAGGTTTCAAACTATATGACAATGCCATCAGCCATATATGGCAAACTTTCTAAATGTAGAAAGTTCACAACAGTGTACATCAGTTGAAAATCGACCTCTCAAAACATTTCCTGTCTTACCTGAACGTACGTGGATGTCGTGCCATGATCTTGTGCTATGGCCAACGTCGAACGTGTTCTGGCTGCAGACAAAAAGGCCATATTAGGCTGGCGTGCATTCCGCGTCATCTTATGAGCTCTGCACCACAGGATGTTATCGTACTGCAAGACCACTATTCTCCTCCAACACTAGGCGAAGCCTCCCACACCACCCTCGGTGGGCGGTGAAATGAACGATGTGCCGCAGGTGGGCAGGATGGCACAATGACGGAGATTTCGACAATTCCGACGACGTCTACTGTGCCCCCAGACCACCAGTCACCTCTGGGTGTAACTCAGGAGAATAAGGACGTGGCCGCTTGGGTCGTGCCATGTCCAAAAGAACAGACACCATATGCATATAAGTATACAGTTCTGGCAATACTGGCCATGACCTTCTTCTTATGTGTGGATGCACACATATTACCCGAACTCTTACGGGACTTGGTAAGAATGTCTTCCGCGCGTAATGAGTCTGTTGGGTAGGTACACTACGAATGTAGTGTGTGGACATACAAGGTGACAATGTGGGTCTCGCTGGAAGCGCGCGCGAGATAGTCCCAGCAGTCGCACTATCCTCTGTGCCCTCGGTGATTCAGATGGATAGAGCATCTGCCATGTAAGCAGGAGATCCCAGGTTCGAGTCCCAGTCGTGGCACACATTTTCACCTGTCCCCGTCAGCAGCTGAAGGTATTAATATAATTCTAATGATGATGATGATTATCTAAAAGACACAGCGTACCAGACTACCAGTTCCCCACCTCAGTCACGCTAATGGTGTCACGTAACCCCCCAGAAAAACGCTGGCGTCAGACGTCCAGGATGGCAGTCCTACAGCGCTGACCAATGACACAACAGCGCACTACGAAGAGAATGCCAAGTCACAGCTCAGATCAATACTATCTCTTATACCATAGGCTGATGACGTTGAAGATGCCGGTGATGTGGCGATTGGATAGATGGAGGGCTGCAGAATTTCGTCTGCCACCTCCGACCACCCACCCTCCCCTTTAACTGGGGTTGTAGGTCGTGAAGCTCAAGGATTTTCTTTCTTTCACTTGGCTGCTATGACAACACCCACACAAGGCATAGACGCTAGACCTTTCGCCTAGCCACTCTTAACGTCAATACAATCTGGAAATGATATAAGCTGATCTTGCTCCAACAAATTCTCACTGCAGCATATGTCGACGTTGCCTTCTTACAAGAAGTCCAAGCTTCCCTGATTTCTTTGGATACTCAGCTTCACAAGCGTCCCCCACACACAGCAGGGTTGCCATTCTTCTCTCTGAGGGATTGACGGCCAACGACTTGATACCTTCCGAATCCGAGGGGTATTGTTGTTAAGGCCAGCGCCGTGCAGCTCGAAACATCTACGCTCCTTCTGGCTCAGGACCACGTCTTCAGAGAGGATACAGCACAAGTCTGCCAGCATCGACTGGATGACATAGTGATAGGTGGCGACTTCAGTTGTATGCAGGAACCTCCCAAACAGCCACCTCGCCATTCACCTTGTCCAGAACTCGAGACCCGTATATGGGACCTTCATCTTGTCGCAGCATGGTGACGTACACGTGGCGACACCCGCTGATTCACCCACCTTGCCAGCGGCTTATCAGGCAGGTCAGATTGGTTTTATGTCACACGTACACTAATGATAGCGATAAGTGGTGTGAAAGTATGTCCTGCGGCCTTCACTGACCACATGGAATATATCTGTTCTTCTCCCCTCTGTACCCTCCGCACATGGAACTCCGAACATCGCTCCTCACAGATATTCAGGGATGCAGTGCAGACCACGTGGCGCCAAGCCGTCAGCCGTGGCACTCACTTCGGATCGACGTTAACTCAGTGAATCAAATGTGCCAAGCCTGCTCTCTGGCAGATACTGGTGACGTGTGGTAGGGATGTAGCAACATCGAGGCGACACATGGTCAACATTTCTTATGCCATCTTACGAGAATGTGTGACTATGCCACTCTCACCAGATCGCCAGACGATGATCAATCGCCCCAAGATCGTCGCCCTGGTGAACCTTCAACCACACGGTTCCACTATAAGGGCGCGAGCTCATGACGGGCGTATCTCAGGAAGGATCTTCGATGCACCACGTTATCTTGAAGCTTAAAAATTGAACGGGAGCGCTCGTGCATAACTTGGTTACTGACGACGGTCAACTTTCAGAAGTACAACGGGACATTGCATCAGCCTTCCACGCGCAGTATTCGCGCGTCTATGCGGTAGAGCACGCAGATCCTGTGACGATAGTCACCGTTCCGGATTACAACAGTTCCACGGGACGTGGCAACGGACTCATTTCGGGACGTGACGAAGATGAAGTTCACGACGCTGTCTCTAAAGGGGCGGCTAGCAAATCGTCAGAACTCCCATTGGAGTTTTACAGGACTTCCCAAAGACCGTTGATGTGATCTTGGACGGAGATTTGTAGAGAGTTACTATCTCCCAACACGTGACCGCCTGGGGCTTTCCTCAAAGATCTGATAGTGCCAATACGCAAACCTAAAAGTGGGAGCCGAACACGAGATTATCGCCCTTTGATTACGCTGAACAGTGACTTGAAAATTTTCACACGGCCACTGGCAAACCGTATATAATATTCAGACCTCCATGCAATATCAGGTCTGCTCTGTACCAATCAGTGACTTTATCTCCCTAGCATTGATCCAGCGCCGCATGTGCGCTGGTCTCACTGGATTTTAGTCAGGTGCCTGATCATGCTGACCACACCCAGATAGCTTCATTGATGGGATCATTGGCCTCCTACATGGGGTGCCATTGCGGGTACTCGTCAGTGGCAGCCTGACAGGTACCTTCCACATCAACCGATCGGGACAGGGCTATCCTTTATCAACGGTGCTTCATACTTTGGCCTTGAAACCTTTGCTGTGTGGCCTGCGCCAACGATTAACAGGACTCCAGTCTGGCGGTCAAGCTTACGAACGTACGGCATACGCCGATGATGTGATGCTCGTCATCTGTGGAGCCGATGACATGACAGAGGCCTTGTCCTGGTCTGCAACATATGGAGTGGCATCAGGAAGTAAACTCAACGCCGACAAGTCGCTCGCGCTGGCTATACGGTCGCGTTTGTCTCGAGATTGCGTTGCCCCCTTTCGGCTGTCCGATACTCTACGACGCCTAGGATTAAACTTCACAGGCGACATCCGGTGCCGATAGCACTGTACTTTAGACGACTATTGCAATAGACACGGGCCAGCATAGTGGATCAACACTTACGATCCCTAAATATCGTACAACGAGCGCGTTATGCCATTGCGGCTTCCACACTTCAGACAAACTCTACTCATCACGCACCCACTGGTTCGTAGCATCATGTTCTCTTATGGCTCCTTTGACAGCAAAGGGATGTTGCTTAAAATCAGATACGACTCCCTCGCCCTACCCGAGGACAGGGCGGCGGCTCTCAACATCAGTGCCCACATGAAGCTGCGACGTAGGGGTGCCCGTTGAGCCTTACGAGATCGTTACTGGTCTCGACGGAACCGGCTTCTCTCGACCAATCAGTTATGTTTGGGCGATTCTGTTTGTACCGCAATAGTTACCTACACCAAGTAACCCCGACTCCACTTGTGGCTACGAAGAAACAACTCTACACTGAATTACAGCGTTAGCGCCGGCCTAATCTGATCGAATCTAAATATCGTAATACGCGGTAGCGAGTGGTGTGGAGAACGGTACACCATCCCTTATTTGACTCTGACGCACAAGTCGCGTGGTATGTAGCTGTCAACAGGAAGTACGTGACCCACGAGCACCTTTACAAGATCCACCTGGCGGGTTCATCCACTTGCCAGACATGCCAAGAAGTCGATACGGGCAAACATCGTCTCAGCTGTGGAGAAGCGGGGCAGGTATGATGCCTTGTGCGCCAGATTTTAGCGTTTATCCACGTGCAACGCCGCTCCATATCGGCGCA
Organism: Schistocerca serialis cubense; assembly: GCF_023864345.2. Taxonomy (NCBI): domain Eukaryota; kingdom Metazoa; phylum Arthropoda; class Insecta; order Orthoptera; family Acrididae; genus Schistocerca; species Schistocerca serialis. The sequence goes on along the minus strand of NC_064644.1, from coordinate 258,560,621 downwards.
CACATGATTTTCTACCAGGCCTCAGACGAATACAGTTTTGTGTATCGCCTGCCAGTCCTTGAACTATCTCCAACATGACAACTCCAGATACGTTCCTGATTTTTGGTGTTACCTCCATGAGCGGCATCACGCTATTGTTCGGCACCCACAATACGGCCAATAGTTGTTAGATTACCTACGGATTGTCTTGCACCATCCACCGAGTAGCTGGCTCGTCCATGGCGAGAAAAGTTGATATGACTGATCATATAGCTCAACAAACGAAAGTGCCACAACACGGACTGAAACTAGAAGACAGCCGGGTGACCCAGCGTCACGTACGATGGTGCATCACTTCCACCGGGTTTGTTACTCTTTTGTTTTTGGTTTTTCTCCTCAGTGTCTATCAATAGACACTTCAAGGTCTTCCTCTTCGGTTGTTCATGTATACATAAAAATAATAATAAATAAAATAAAATAAAATAATTGTTGCTCTACGGTTGTAAACTACTATACTTGCCTATGTTTTCGGTTTTCCACATATTTCCCCTTCTGCCCCTTTTCCCCAGGACGTGACGGGAACACCGTGGCCAGGCCTAGGGTTGCGACTCCAGCCCACTCTGACCCCTCACCCTCTCCTTCATATCACAGGTTGGCATAAAATAAGCTTAGCGTAGAAAAAAATATAAAAAAACACATAGCTGGTTCGCCTCCAACTCCTTCCAAATTTGTTTTTCACCTTCATTTCTATATATTCTGGATCTCTCTTAATCATTTAATAGAATTAAAAAATGTGCGTCTCTCTTAGAATAGAAAAAAACAGCATAGTAGTTAGCTCACTGGAGTAATATTCGGGAGGACGACAGTTCAAATACGCCTCCCGCCACCCAGATTTAGGTTTTTTGTGAGTTCGCTAAATCTCCGCATGCACATGCGGAGATGGTTTCTCTGAAAGGTCATGGCCGCTTTCCTTCCTCACCCTGATGACCTCTTTGTCAACGGGACGATAGACCCTAATCTTCCTTCCTTCCTTTTTTCCGCTGCCGAAGATTAATTACTTCTCAGCTAGCTTTGGCCCTCCTGTATTAATACACGGCTATGTTTGCTCTTTCATATTTCTCGATGATTGTACTAATGAAATTCGATTTACAGAGCTCCCCCCAATTATAGTTCCTATATTCGATATTGTGCTGTTTTTATGCAGTCGTCCACGCTAGTCCGTCCTGTACGTATATCTTAATCTGCGCGTAAATACTATTACTTACGTCCACTTGAAATTCCTTAAAGCCCCAGGCTGTGTCCTATTAACCTATAAATTCTTTTAGTCAAATTGTGTCGTAAAGTTCTTTTCTTCCCAAGTCTTCATTACATATTCAATCTGCCCATCAAATTTTCAGCATTGCTCGGTAGCACCACATTTTAAAGGTTCCATTCTCTTCTTGAGTGTACTGTTCATTGCCTACGACTCACTTCCATATAAGGCTACGCTCCAACGATATGCTTTCAGAAAAAAATATTTCGTAACACTTAGATATGTGTTAGAAGCTAACATATTCGTCTCCTTAAGAAAAACTGTTACTTCAGTTTCGATTTTGGATCTTCTTTATTTTTGTCATAGTCGGTAATTTCGCTCTCGTATATGACAGTATTGCGTTATCCATGAACATAAAAGTTCTTATTCCTTGTCCGTTAACTTATATTCCTTTTCCAAAATTTCTCATAGTTTCCTTTACCTCTTGCTTTATGCACCGGGAATAACACGGGGGACAGGTTATAGTGCTGTTTCGTACATTTATTAACTGCTGCCTCCATTTCATGTCTTTCAGCTCTTATAACTGCAGTCCTATATCTGTAAAAGCTTTTTCTTCTGAACTGAATTTCGAAGTATTCCAGTTAACATTGTCAGAATCTTTTTCTGATTTTAAAACTGCTACAAATATCATTTACCTTTCTTCAGTTTAGGATAATTCGTAAAGCTGGTATTGCTTTCCATGTTTATACAGTTGAAACGTTCCTTCCGTCCGAGCTTCGGAGCGTCCGTGACGTTGCCCGAAATGACACTCGCGTCTGCGGCCAAACTCGATGCACTGTTGGTGACAAACGTAATGTTCCACAGATATAAACGCTTCTGGGGGACGTGGATTAACTCTTGCACTGCTAAACGTGTAAAATCAGTCAAACTAATGGTGGCAACGGTCATTTTGGCCCGAGAGACACCGATAAACTTCTCACCACTTCCAAGCCAATAATTAAAAGCCGTGTAGCAATCCAACCACTTTCGTAAAGTTTCCGAGGTCCGGAAACTGGACTGGAACACGTGCATCACTAACAGTTCAACACACCGCCTCTAACTGACTCCCAACAACTTCCGCAGGTAATATCTACAAGAGAAAAACATGCACACACTTGCAAGTCAAAAAGAAAGAGAGAAGCAAAAATATCACAATCAGATTTCCACGCAATTGAATATCACGTATTGGCTTCAATGGAAACCTCGTCAAGTCCGTCTCGTTCGCTAAACACCACCGCCCAGCTATCTATTTGGCTCCCAAACTTAATTTGGCCTGTCTGTGTACTGAGTGTCTCCAGCATTTCTAATCGACAATTTTCGCCTAGAAAGTTGGAATGGTTCAACCTGAAATCCACGAACGCGTGCGGAAACGCGCTTCCGCAATCTCACGATTTTAACTACGAAGGCTCAGCTTCTCCCGACTTCTGAGATAGCAATGAAAACACCACCTTGGCCCCAGAGTGTGCACGACTTTCACACCCCACGAGAGCCGCCACTAACTCTTGATTTGGTAAACTTCAAAGTGTTCCACGAAAATTACTTAACAATTAGGCGTTTCATTCAGAATCAGAAGCAGAATACAAGAATTGTTATTGGCCATTTCCTGCTCTCATTTGCACCGCTTTTCTAATGTACTGCTTCCTGCGAGGACTTCATATACATTTAGGTACTTACTCCAGAAGCCACAGTATGGTGTGTGGTGACAGAGTCCCTGTACCACTGCTAGTCATTTTCTCTTCTGTTCCACTCGCAGAACTTCTAGAAATTTCTCTGAAAGGAATTTTAGTTAAACACTGGCCTTCATGAGTAAGTCACACTAGCTCGAGCTGGCTTCTTATGCGCAGACCACTATGCATTCAGACGGATGCTTGTGGATCAAGTTAACAGATTTTTTTTTATCTTCTTCATCAACATGTTTTCTTATTACATAGTCACTACGTTTATATTCCAGTATTTCAGCAACGACTTTAAACCATGGAATATTCTTTTCATCAATGATCACTAAAGCTTGATAACCTTTGTATACAAGCTTGCAGTTGATGGAGCAGCTGCTGAATCAGCCATAGGCTGCTCCAGGTATGTGGGTGCAACCAGTTAATATAATACTTTTTATTTAGGACAGTTTTTTAGTTTAATTACATTTACTTATAATATATGAAATGCTGTTGTTTGGTTTACTCATTAATTTATAATTTTTTCTTTTGTTGATGTAACTATTACCACTACCATTCCTTATTCTCTTATTTCATATCTTTACTGAAAAATCTATTGTGATGAACAAACGAAGGTAAATCAAAATATTATATTGTTAACAAAATTTAATGAATCAAATTATCTGATGCTCATGATACACTCCATTCACATATAATTTATTGGTTGACCATTTAATTTTTTTATTATTGCAAGTTTGCTTCAGTTACAATATATCAAACTAAATAACAAACAGTTTTACCAAATAAAGATAATCACCATTTGTTTATCATTGCAATTAATTAATATAAATTCTTTTCAATTTTTCAAATTCTTTCACAAAATGTTTTTTGATTCATCTTCCTTCAATAATTAAATGTTTTAATTTGCATGAACTGTGCTAACACAGTTTATGCAGCAACTGTATTCATTACATAATAATTCATTTATACTTAATAGATATTGTTTCTATTAAACAGAAGAAATCTAGTCAAAGAAGAATAGAAACTGTAAATTGGAGAAATTAATTGATAATTTTCACTCACATAAATATACAAAGGATAATCATTCATATATACATAAATAAAGTGTTAGAAAATATAAAAAATTGATATAACAAAGTGCTTTGTGTATGTGTTAAATATATTACATGTAAATATTATTAGAATTAACATTACAAAATATTATTAATAATTATATGGGCACAAACAGGATTTAACTAATGTATTAACTGCCAAGAAATTAGGTTTTTGTTGTCCTTACTTAAATCCCACATCTAATGACAAGCTGTGAAGTAGATGCAAGATTTGTCAATGAGAAAATGCAAGAAATTTGGAAGTTGTATAAATATGAAGAAAATAACTAAAATAGATCTCAAAAAACATTTACTGTCAGCCAAACATAATAAATTGACTCAAAATGAAATTTAATTAATCATTACATTTGCTATTTTATAAAAGTATTGTGCAGAATTTCTTAAATTTATTATATATTTTTCATTTTTTGCAAACCCAATCAAAGTTTTTCTCCAGTAAATAGAAAAAAAAAATTGAGAGATTTTACAGTCCCTTAATCTTCTGACATTTGTAGGAGAAATAATTTAACTAAATTGAGCAGTTTAAGGAAAGATTGTTTAATTAATTTAAATATTTCTCATAATATATGTAACTGTACCAGTCATGCTTCAAATTTCAACAGCATGAAAGTAATTGAGCTAAAAGTAATACCTAAAAATGTTGGCATCAGATGCTGCAGCAAATAAGAAAATCAGAATTAATTTGATTATAATACAACAGTTCCCATTTCATTCTGAATTATTCCAAAACACTTAATCAAAACCAAAATGTGTATCTACTATATATTACTTTTTCAAATTTGATGAATATATATTTCAAATAATTTGACCACAAGGAAGACAGAAAATAGTGTATCTGCTTGAGCAAGAAACAGAGGATAAATTGAAAAAAAGTGATCTGAAATTAAAGAAGTAAGATCAGGACTTAATGAAAAATTTAAGAAATGGTCTGTTGACTTGAAAATTGTCTTTAATGATACTAATATTAGTGAAGTCAACACCATTAATAGAAAAACATATCATGTAATGAATGCATTCAATTCTATGGTAGAAGTAGCACAAAAGAGAAGTAGCTTCAGGAAAGGAAATAAGTAAAAAATAACAACTGCAAATCCAAAAATGTTTACCCAATTTCTACAGGCTATAAAGTATCAGCTAATACCAAACAATCTGTTCAAATTTTGTGCAATTAAATCAGAGATATATTTTCATCTGATGAATCTATTGATAAAGCAGATACCACATTTAATATCCAGATGTTAGCAATTACTAGAGGCAGTAGAGATAAAAAATAGCAAATTTAGCTGATAACAAAAAGATGGAAAGATCTGTTACAATAATTAATAATAATGATAATCTGTGATGTCCTAGGGCAATAAAAGTTACTTAAACATGTCTCACAAATAGTGTCTTGCATATAGAACTAATTACAGGTGAGATTAAGACAATTAGAGTAGGGGATAGATACAAATCACAACACAGTGAACTGACGTATTATGTAAGAAATTAGGATAATATGACAAAAAGGATTTACTCTAGGTGATATCAAAAATTTTGATCACCCACTAGATATCCAAATAAATGTTGTGTATGCTGAGAATTTGAATTCAGTTATCTATAGTGGTTCTGAGAAAACAGAAAAATAGGTTAGTGTAAAATTGAAAATCATTTTGATATAATTAACAGTATGTCATCTTTCTTACAAATATAACTTTTCTGTGATAAATGTAACAAGATACAAAACAACAAGAACAAACATATATGCAAAGTAAGAAAAAGTCTGTATATTATGCAAAAGGGAAGAACACAATATTGTGAAATATAAAATTCATTGTGAAAACTGCATTAGATATCATAACAATGAAGAATGCTTAAACAATCACAAAGAAAATTGTGACACACTTTATAAATGTCATCACTGTAGGGACATTTCTTTGACATTAGAAAGACATGAATGTGGGTTTCAGCAATGTAGAAACTGTCAACTAACAGTAAAAATTTAAAATCATCAATGTACATGGAACACAGAATGCAAAAGGATGGTGCATGTGGAAGATAGTTTGGTCAAGAAATTGCAGTCACAGGTTCAAAATTGTGGTAAAATTGATGTTGTATTAATGTACAATACCAAGATTGTTATATTTTTCAATGCTGAAAATGTAAAAAAATCGTTACAGGTATGCAGTTTAAATGTTGTGAAAATGGAGTACCAATGAGAATTCCTTGTACTTGTAGTGAGAGATACAGGTGGTTTGATTATGAAGCTCAACAAGAAACTGGTATACATATTTCAAAACTAATAATAGTTCACAACTTTAATGAGTCTACTGTTTATAAACTTAAGGCAATTGATGACTTCTGTAGGTGGACCATACATGATGAACATCAAAAACATAAGTAATTTTTGAGAACATTTCTCATGGAGAACAGCAGTCATCCTTAGTACTTTAAAATGAACATAAAGAGTCTAGCACAAGAAACCTTTACTGTTGTGGTTACCAGTTTTGGTCAGTTACAGACCTCATACGGTGTTGGTAGGCAGTGGTGGTGAACAGAGCAGGTATATTTAACAGGTAGTTGACACTTGTGGCGTTTGTAGTGCCTGCTCTATTCACCACCATCACCTAGCAACATGGTAGAGGTCTTAAGCTCATCAGTAAGTGACCAAAATGGGTAATTGTTCATGTTCATTTTAAAAATCAGATGTATGCATTTATACCTCAGTGTGCTACAGGTTATGATTCACAATTCATTCTCAACTATTGTGTTAAAAATACAATAAAACCATACACCATCTACACAGGAAGTAAACTGATGTTATTGGAGATGAATCATTTAGAACTAAAAATTATACATAGCAGCAATTTTGTATAAGGCCCACTTAGTAGCTTCCCAAAAACGTCTGATTGGAAAGAACTGAAAAAAGTTGCTTCCCACTTTGTTCTGTACCAAGAAAATAGAAGGTATATCCAATACATTCCTGATGTTAAATATTATTGTGTTGATACTGTGAAACTAATTGAAAGAAAAAAATGGTATAGTCAAAAAGTTAAATGAAATTGCAAACTCAACGTACTTCTGATGTAGATGTAATGAGAAGTGCTCAGTTTGAACTTAGAAAACGATTTCTATAAATAGTTAATATAGAACTATTCTGTTATTTAAAAATTGCTGGAGTTTTTAACACTATATATAGATCTAAATATTTGTCTGAGGGAAGAATTGCAGTATTGGATAAACACCAAAAAGAATATTATATTAAAGAGTCTATTGCTAGGCCAAACAGTTTAAACAATAATAATATTGGACATGCTTTTGATGATGGTGAAGTAAATATAGCCAGAAAGAAAGTAGATGATTTTGATAAAGAAACTATTACCATTTATCATTATCATGTTGTTGTAAAAGATGTATTAAAACTGAAATCCTTAACAATAAAAATAACAAATTGATAGATAACCTATATCAAAAGATATTAACAAAAAGTACAGTAATACGAAATTGTGGATATAGTGTAGTAGAGATGTGGGAATGTGATTGGATTAATTCAGTAGAATATAAAAACATTAAGAAATTAAATCAGATTTGTGAAGTTATTGAACCTTTGAATCCACAATGACTTTTATGGTAGCTGAACTAATACAATAAAATTAAGAGCTAAAGCAGATGGTGTAGTCACAGAAATAAAGTGTATTTGTGTTTGTAGTCTTACCCAATTGTACAATATTATCATTATTATCCTGAGTGACATTCAACAAAAATATATAGATCACAATATTATACTAAAAATGGTATGGGTTTATAAAATATTAAGTATTTTCACCTAGAGGATTGTATCATCCTATTTTGCCAGTATGAATAAAGATCATATAAATGAAAAGCATTTGTTTCCTTTCTGTATCAAATGTGTAGAAGATAAACATATAAATGTAATCACAATGAGGATCAAAGACGTTTTATTGGAACTTGGACAACTGATGAAGTAAAGGACACTGTAGAAAAAGGATATAAAATTTGAGATATCTATGAAGTGTGAGATTTTAGAAATAAAAGCGACATTTTGTTTAAAAATTATAAAAAATTCTTTATGAAAATACAATTAGAAACCTGTCCTGAAAATTCTGAATTCAATATTGAAAGAAAACATGGTATCAATTGGATTATGTTAAGATAAAGCAAAATCCAGGAAAGGGAGGTGATGTTAAGATATGTCTAAATTTATTATGGGGAAAATTTGGACAATGACAAAATATTAGTAAAACAGAGGATGTTACAGATTTATAACAACTTTATGAGATACTATTGGATACTAATATAGATATCAACTTTATTAATGAGGATATGGTTGAGATGAAGTACAGTTTCAAAGATCATTATGCAGTAAATAACACATCTACAAATATTTTTATGTGGATTCACCACAACAAATTCAAGGCTTAGGTTGTATGATGTAATTAGACAAGTTAGAAGAATTAGTTACATATTTAATACAGGCAGTATGGTATATACGATGATAGTAAAAATACTGTGGAAACAGGTCATATGCTGGGTGAATGTATAACCCTCCTACCTCTCCAGCTAATTAGGCTTTGCTATATGACCGTGTACCTAAAGTCCCTAATCTATGGGAAAAAGAAGAATGCAAAACCGAAAGAAGTAGATGAAGTTATAACCGAATTGGCACTGCTCAGTACTTTAGCAATGACGATTAGAAACAAACTTCAGGGGAGGTTCACTATCTTTTGGTTGAAAAAAATCGATTTTTAAAAAAAATTGCATTATTGGATCCATAAAGTGTTTAGAATCCACTCCTGAAACGGTTTTTCCGAATACGGGACGGAAATGTTTGTTATTCGCGGTTGAACAAAAAAATCTGCCTTTTTTCACGCACTAGTTTTTTTCCGAAATTTCGACTTTGTAGCCGCGAAAAATTATTCTATGTGCCTGCTAAAACTGATAAAGTGATCAAGGAGCTTACGTCGTACTACGGCTTGGCAATCCGACGGCATTCCAAATCGGTGGAACGGATGAAGAAGGCAATTTTGGCAATGTATTTCGACAAGTGAAACTTCCTGGCAGATTAAAACTGTGTGCCAGACCGAGACTCAATATCGGGACCTTTGCCTTTCGCGGGCAAGTGCTCTACCAACTGAGCTACCCAAGCACGACTCACGCCCCGTCCGCACAGCTTTACTTCTGCCAGTACCTCGTCTCCTACCTTCCAAACTTTACAGAAGCTCTCCTGGTAGAGCACTTGCCCGCGAAATGCAAAGGTCCCGAGTTCTAGTCTCGGTCCGGCACACAGTTTTAATCTGCCAGGAAGTTTCATATCAGCGCACATTTCGCTGCAGAGTGAAAATCTCGTTCTATTTCAATAAGTGTTCGACGGATGACCATCCATAACACCAAAATTGTCCGGCTGGGAAAACTAGTTGGTGAAAGTGGTGCATTGCAGAGGCTACCAGACATCTGGACGAATATCAACAAGACCAGCCGTTCTCCAAAGAAGTTCAAAAAGTGTTTCATCCGATCCACGAGGCTCCTTCACAGGACCAGTCATTGTACCGGTGCTTGGGAGGAAACACACAAAATTCAAACGAAAATTTGAACGCGTGTGTTTGGAAGTTATCCCCGAGGCATTTGCATTCTGGTGCGAAGACTGTGGAGGTAGCGACTTTCTTGGCAGTGAGCAGCTTCAACGAAGTGTATTCAGCAATTCTGAAGACCATGACAAACATGGACGTCACCCCAGGACTCTATTCGACGCAGTTCGCCAAGCATTCGGACGACCACTGAATTCAAGCGGCCGAAAACCGCTTGTCACCAGCCGTACGAGCGGCTCTGGAGCAGCGGAGGATGGGCCAGATCGAGCAGAATGCCCTCTATGAGGAAGAGGAATGACTAGTTTATGAACCCGTAATAGCAGATTGAACGTAAGTTGCATAATATTGCATTTATATGTAGTTAAAACTTCAAATGCGTTTTCCTCGAAATGACTTTCTTTTTTATCGCGTGGCATGGTAACTTCAAATCTACTGAACCGATTGGCATGATTCTTTGTTTCCTACGAAGCTAACTAAACTGTCTAGGAGTGGTACCACTTTTATCTAGATCCACAAACTATAAATATTTTTGCTTGGCCGACGAAGTCGAAAAATCGATGAAAAAACCTTATTTTTTCAAATGGCAGCCATTTTATTTCCGACGGTCCAAATAACTTAAGCGACGTACAATTCCTAAAGAATCTTATCTACTTCGCTAACGCCAACTCAATTTTGATTTCAGGCGAGCCGGATGACCTGTGACATATCGCGTCTACATCGAAATTTTGTTTCCTTCCGACGGCACTTCCGCCTTTCCTCTTCGACATTTCTGGTCGAAACAATTCCAGCTTGTAGAGGAAATATCAATAAACATTTTGACGAAATTTGACATTGATATCTATAACAATTCCCGAGAAAAAAATTCTCAAAGAACATGCTTTTTTCGGGCCAAAGATAGACACATCCCCTCAAGTTAACTTTATGTTTTATTATGTAAACTAAATTTTCAGTAACAGTAGTTAGTGGAAAATTTGGAAAAAAGGTTTTCAAAGTATGTGATTGATGAAATAACCAACAGTGGCCAGTTCCTCACCGGAACAAGAATAATTAAACTGAACTTTATACTCGTAAGCAATCTTACATAAAAATAGTTATTGGCGTCATTCCGTATGAACGGTACCTAAAGCAGACTTTCAAATACTTCTCACCACACATGTCACAGTAGTCAGATAATAATCAAACAGGAAACACATACAACATGTTATAGTAATTTTCGAAGATCAGTTAATGTAAGATTGTTTACTGGCTGCGTACAGAAACCTTTTGTTACTTTACTCACCGTAATACTGACTGTTTTATTGTTGCAAGCAGAAAGACAGTTTGAATTTACTCATTGGTAAGGATTTCCGTTTACCCAGCAGTTACTCTGATATTTCTTTGCAATAAAAGTACTTTCTGTACTCACACGACATTCGTGATTTAGCTTTTAATACATCTGATTCGACCAGAGTCCGAATCACGACATTTCTGCATTGTTTTTCATTCTCGTTATTTCCAGCGTACACTTGACACTGTTTAAGTTCGTTACTCGTTTTGCTTCCTTTTGCATCGTAATTGCTGCAGCGGCAATACTGCTTCTGAAGCCAGCTGGGTCTCACAAAGCGATAAGCAGCAGTACGACCCGTTAGTGTTGCAGACCCCCCTTTTCCACTCTATCATTGCCATGGTGGTTACAATTGTAATCTCCCCTACCACGGCCAAAACCTATTCTGCAGCGTCTTCCTCTTTCTCCATGAGCTGATCTCACATTGTAAGTTTGGGTTTTGACTTTGATTTTCATTATTTTGACCACGTCTGTAGTAATAGTTACTATAATCAGCTGCTGTTGTGGTGACTGTACTGGCCATTTTCGTCGTCGCGGTATTATACATCTAGATCTCACACCTTTTTCAAAAACGCTGTTTTGCTACAGTCACCAATTATGTAGCCGCGGATACTGGATACTATGTGGCAATTTGCCGCTCCAGTATGTCCAACTTTCTCTTTTCGGATGATTTTCCTTTGACATGCTCGATCTTTATACACATATCCTAGCAATTACCTTTTATATTTGAGTCTCTGCTGGCACGGTACGGAGTAGCATACGCAAATTTCGTAATTACCTCCTCCTGTTTACTGGTTGACCAGTATTCGTCTTCGGATCGGTTTAAGAATTCGTCAAGCGTTTCACAACCGCTCAGGCCGCGAACTGCCCAACTATCTGCGTCACCACTCAGTCGTGTCCTGGCAATCCTGACGCGAATTTCCTCTGGCAATTATTTTGGATTTAACGACTTACATTTGTCCATGAACACGACAGGATTACTACCACCTTTCGGATCAAATTTATCAATCTCAATGCTTATTTGGCTCTGGTATGTACCTCCTACAACATACGTGGCGGTTAGATTTCTTGCGCTCTCCAGATTTTTAATACGCTCATTTATCTCACCCACATCTTTGTCTTTTATTTGACAAAACTTATCATTAACATCTGCTTCCAACTCCTGAACTTTCGGTTTAACATTTACAATTTGGTCGTTCAAAGAATCCACCGAATTTTTCCAGTCAGAACGAACTGTTGCTATTTCGCGATTTACCTTTATGCTGAAATTTTCATTGATTTCGTCCGCTCTCGCGCCGATATCATGTTTCAGTTAATTTTAGATATGTCCGCATTTTTCACTTAGTAAGTCGCCCAATTTTTGTTGCATGTTGTCTTTAAATTTTTCATTTCGTCCGTAAAAATGTTTTATCATATCTTTCCTGTCACTACTAAATTGAGTATCTAAGTCATTTATTTTTTTCGCAAAGTTTTGTGTGAAATTTCTATTTCACCTCTCACAACAGTTATTTCCTCTTTTACAGAACTTATCCCACTACTTACTATCTTCGTCACGGAGCTAATCTCACAGCTTACTGAGTTCATAATTTCGTTTTTCGCAGAGCTAATCTCACTGCTCAAGGAATTTGTGATTTCGCTTTTGACAGAGCTAATCTCACTGCTTCTTTGATCAATGATTTTTTGAATCATTTGCATTAAAGAATTCGTACTAAATACCGGCAAATTACTACCGTGTTCCATTGTCTATTTCGTTTTCGTCTCTGTTACGTTTACATCACTTTTGTATCTTGTGCCATTTATTTCCAAATTATCATTACTGTCATCAAATATTTCTTGCTTCATCTTTGCATTATTTACAAATTGCATTCCTCGAACATTCTTTAGTTTGTCATCAATATCTGAAACATTGTCGAACAAATCTATGGTTGTATCGTTACGTTGCAACACCAATTCCAATTGAATTGTTGTAACTGACATTTTATCACTATTATTCATTGAAAATAACCACTGCTAATTTTGCAGGGCTCGGGACAGTCGTAATTATAATATACAGCACAGCTTTCTATGTGACCGTGTACCTAAAGTCCCTAATCTGTGGGGAAAAAGGCGTCTACTCCGAAGAATAATACAAAACCGAAAGAAGTAGATGAAGTTATAGCCGAATCGCCAATGCTCAGTACTTTAGCTATTAAGATTTGAAACAAAGTTCAGTTAACTTCATACGTTTCTATTACGTTAACTGTCCGCTCTCGGTAACTGAGTGGTCCGCACGACAAACTGTTAATTCTACGGGCCCGGGTTCGATTCCCGGCTGGGTCCGAGATTTTTCTGCGCTCAGGGACTGGGTGTTGTGCTGTCTTAATCACCATCATTTCATCCCCATCGATGCGCAAGTCGCCGAAGTGGCGTCAAAACGAAAGACTCGCAGCAGGCGAGAGGTCTCCCCGACGTGAGGCCCTCCTCACAGGCCATTATTATTATTACGTTAACTAATTTTTAATTAACAATAGTTAGTGGAAAATTTGGAAAAAAGTTTTCAAACTATATCATTAATGAAAACAAGCAACGGTCGCCAGTTCCTCACCGGAACAAGAATAATTAAACTGAAACTGAACTTTATACTCTTAAGCAATCTTATGTAACAAAAGCTACTGGCGTCATGACGCAGGGACACTTGTGTAATGTAATGTAATTTAATTTATATATGCTTTGATAGGTTTTAATGAAGTGACATCAAAACAAAAGAGAAATAACTCTAATAATACATATACCAAAACTGTATTTAAAACTCAAATGGTTATAGCACCAGGTCAGTTCATTGTGAAGTAATAAAACCCGTAACTCCAGGTTGTGGTTTCGTGTAGAACACCAATATAAGATAACAAGCATAATCTTTTGCAGATGAAATCTTATACTAGAACTAGAATCCTGTGACCACGTCTTTCTATCTGGGATGTTATCTCGTAACCTTGAGAAAATCTGAAAGTGAAATATATTAAATTGTTCGTAGCGACGGCATAACTCGTGGGATCCGAAAGAAAGTTTAGCTTCCTAACCGGCGGCACGCGTCAAAGATGAGCTGAAAGAAAATTTTCTAGTATGGCGCTAACAATGGTCAATGTTCAGTTAAGGCCACGTCTACTCAGGAGAAGCAAGGTTTAGGTTTACAAATAATTATGTACCTTAGACAAGTTTGAAGACATGAACAACTATATTTAAGTTTTGTTTACAACTTACATGGACTGTTACAGCAAGATGAACCTCAGACAATCTTTCTTTCCTCTTCGAGTCCAACACGTTGTATTGGTAAAAATGCAATCTTTGTGTCAATTTCACATGTGGCAAATACTTTTTGGTGTTTGTTTGGTGCTTTGCACAATATGGTGATATGCAAATCATATAAATGCTGCATATATTTTGCAATATTTCAAAAACACAGTCCTGTAACTTCGCTACAAAATTGCCCGGAAATTGCGATGGAACCAACACACCAAGAATATTTCGCTACAGCGGAAGAATGAAAATCGAAAACTGACGATTATGTAAAGTGCATATTGTAAATCTTGTGAACAGCCATCTGATGATGAACATGTCATTTCGAAACCGGTTACGGCGCTATTTACTTAAATAAACAGCAGTATTAATAGTGGCTGGTTGCTGTCTTTTTCTTTGTAAGAATCAACCTACAATTAGGGAAGATAGTGCCACAGACATGACATGTGAATTTGAGTGGCAATCATTAAAACAAAAGAGTTTTTCGTTGCGACGGGATCTTCTCATGAAATTTCAATTACCTGTTTTCCCCTCCGATTGCGAAAAACATTCTGTTGGCACCCACCTACATAGGGAGAAATGATCATCACGCTAAAATAAGAGAAATCAGGGCTCGCACAGAAAAATTTAAGTGTTCGTTTTTCCCGCGCGCCGTTCGATAGTGGAAGGGTAGAGAGATGGCTTGAAGGTGGTTCATTGAACCCTATGCCAGCAGAATAGCAGAGTAATCACATAGATGTAGATGTAGATCTTAAGGTTGGTACTATCCTCTATGCTATCTTGTGCTCGTCTTTTCAATTGTACTTAAATGTTACAATCAACGTTCTTTATATTGTGTTTTTTATGTTCTGTTCTTTGGCTTCCGCTGCTACTCTGATCATGTATTGCTCCTTCCAGCCCCAAGATAAGTATTCTCGGACGAAGCCTACCGCTTCTTGTCTTAAGGATTTTCTATAAACTTTAATGTTCGCCTGTTTTAGTGTCTCATCATTCTTCAGCTTTACTGTCTGTTACGGCGTAAAGTGAAGCCCTGGCACGCCAGTCCGAAACGAGAGAGCAGAGAG
This sequence comes from Schistocerca serialis cubense, assembly GCF_023864345.2. Lineage (NCBI taxonomy): Eukaryota > Metazoa > Arthropoda > Insecta > Orthoptera > Acrididae > Schistocerca > Schistocerca serialis. The sequence goes on along the minus strand of NC_064644.1, from coordinate 258,545,323 downwards.
GGCTATGAAGAAGACGTGAGCCAATTGCATGCTGACCGACCTCTCTCCAGGACGACAACGTGACGGCAGCGCCCTCTATGAGGACATAAGCGTCGACTGGCCTACAGCATCAAGATTAGATACTTCAAGACCAGGGACTTAGGAACTGTCTGTAGTGAAAAGATTTCTTATTGCACGTCGCCCTTTGCTTGTGACGTTTCTGTGTTATTGTCAAAGTTAAGTATTGTTCAAAAAATGTTTCAAATGGCTCTGAGCACTACGCGACTTAACTTCTAAGGTCATCAGTCCCCTAGAACTTAGAACTACTTAAACCTAACTAACCTAAGGACATCACACACATCCATGCCGGTGGCAGGATTCGAACCTGCAACTGTAGCGCCGAGAACCACTCGGCCACCCCGGCCGGCTAAGTATTGTCATTGATTCATTTCGTAATAAAACTCTTTAATACGATTTGCATGAGTTGTCATCTAGTGAGCCAAGAAAACAGGTTTCCTAGGCACCCTATATTTGAGGAGTAGGCAGGATAAAACACTGTCCTCTTGTAATTTTCTTCTGTGATAGCAGGTACAAGAAGTTCCCTCCATCAGAACAGGCTTCAGAATGCCTAACGGTAACCCGACCGGCCGCCGTGTCATCCTCACCGATAGATAGAGGTCACTGGATGCAGATATGTAGGAGCTTGTGGTCAGCACACCGCTCTCTCGGCTGCTGCCACTTTTCGTGACCAGAGCCGCTGCTTCAGTCACGTAGCTCCTCAATTTGCCTGACAAGGGTGAATGCACCCCGCTTGCCAACAGCGCTCGGCAGACCCAGACAGTCATCCATCCTAGTGATAGCCAAGCCCGACAGTGCTTATCTTCGGTTATCTGACGGGAACTGGTGGCACCACTGCGGCAAAGCCGTAAGCATAAGCGCTTATAGTTTCTCCTTATCCAGTAGTCCACGTTTCACTTCTGTATGATTCTGTGCTCCACACATACTCTTTCTGCTATTCTTTCTACAATTCCATATCAATATCTGATATCAGTAGACCCTTTTTTTAATTGCAAAAACCTTTTTTCGCCTGTGGCAATCTACCTACAATATCTTCCTTGCTTTGAATTGGCTCTGTCAATTTACTTCCCAGTTAGAAGAATTCTTCTAGTTACTCTACTACTCTGTCGTTCCCACTTCTGTTGTAAAGAAACACTCTTGCCTTATTACTACTCGCCGCCATTTCCTTCTCGGTTTGTTTGCGCCAATTTGTTTATTCCAGTAGTGGAACAAAAACGCAATTTCTTTGCTTTTCACCCTTAAGTTCTTGTTTTCTCATCCGTCTGCAATGAAGGGCAAGTTTCGGGAATTAACGTCTGCAAAAACGCTGCCACAATCTGAGGAGGAGACGCCAGGCAGCAGCGGCCAAGCGGGCGCGAAGAGCGAGACAATGGCTCGCGGCGACAGCACAAAGGCCCGCTTCAAGGCCGCCATTGTGTTCTCCGGCGAAACCCACCCCAAAATAACGGCGCGGCCTACACCTGGAATCAAATATTAACGTTTTTTCCGCCCCCCTCTTTGCTTGTGTCCCGCGTGAAGAGGATTGTTTCGACCGCCAAGAGGCCATTGTTCTCCGCAGAGTGCTGCCGCGGCTTGGCTCTGCTCATTGTTCAGCGCCTGACGAGTCTGCGGATGCAACCCACCTTACGGATCCAATGCGCGGGAACTCACGATGCCAGGGTCACCTGTGTGACGGAAAGAGGACGAGGGCCGCTGCTTCCGTCCCTTTTCCGCTTCGCTCTCTCTCTCTCTCTCTCTCTCTCTCTCCCTCTCTCTCTCTCTCTCTTTCTCTTTCTCTCCCTCTCTCTCTCTTTCTCTCCCTCTCTCTCTTTCTCTTTATTTCTTTTCTTCCTCTCCCTTCCTCCCTCCTTCTCTCTTTAATCTGCTTCTCTCTCTCTCTCTCTCTCTCTCTGTCTGTCTGTCTCTCTCTCTCTCTCTTTCTTTCTACACACACACCACACACACACACATACCTCGGTTCATCTCTCCAGTCCCCTACCACACGTATGTATGACCTTTTTCTCCCTTGTGTCTCTTTACTATAACTGGAGTCACGAAGGATGTCGGACGAGTTTAGGCTTGTTCTGCTCACCTACATCAGGTATACTCCGACAGTGAATGAGCGTTCAGTATGTTCTGAGTGTTCTGAGCTAATGGAAGCATTAAACGTGGTAGTAGCGAGTTGTTTACTGAATTTCGATTCCATTTGCTGCGAGTTGTCTTCGCTGATTGTGATGGTAAATGATAACTTCTGCATAAGTAAACGAGAGGCATAATTTTCAGGATATACGCTTTCTTCAAGTGGAAAGCACGCGCATGCGCGTACCCCAGCTGTCGCTTTGAATCGTGAACAATGTAATTCCCGTCCGTGAGTCGACATGCGCGAAAGGCCGTCGTTCATGGATCGGACTATAGCAAATTGTTATCAACAGTTTAATTAATCTTCCGTAATCGTACTGTTAAGCTAGTAGTAGAGCTCAGAGCCATTACTCAGGATCGTTGTTAATAATGATCGTGTGCCATAACCAATATGGTTACAGTAAAAGTCATTATTGAATGTACAATTATTTGGGAAACTGATGGATGATAGTAATTCAAATGTGAAACTTCTGAATTTATCATCAAATATCGTTTCTAGCTGTTACGTGCATCTTGTTGAAACCACAATTCACCCTTTTATGCACGTGACTCCATTACCAATGATAAATTCTTCCAGATAAACGAAATTGTAAAAGTAAGATTCCTTCTGTGCAGTACAATACACAGAGATGATATATGAATGACTAAACCAACCAAATAATTATACGAACACGCAGCTAGACTCACAGACATGATCGTAAAACGCCACCTGACATTCGGACACGTACATAAAATGAACAGCAACGGACTAACAAAGAGGAGTTTTGCTGCAGTAAACCACTCGACCAAAACAGCCAATTGGTTTAAAGAAATGGAAGGAGACCTAAAACAAGCTGGATACAAAAGGGAAATGATAAATGACACAAATTCGGAAGCAAAATTACGAACACTAAATTTGAAATAAAAGTTAGGAAGAAAATATGGAAAATATGGACAGAGCATTAGACAATAACACAGCCAAAGAATGAAGAGGTTTTGGGAAAAGAAACAAGAAAAAATTAATCATCATGTAATATACAAGTAATAGTAAGACACCTACTGCGTAAAATACCCGTGATATCATTTTGTCTCCTTCTTTTCAACTGTTTACATCAATTTCACCGTGACCATATGCTCGTGTCCCTACTGTGGCCTGAGACTGGACAGACTCCACACTGTCATCTCAGACATTGCCTATCGCCGACAGCAGAGAAAAGGAACACTGTTGCTGGTTAAAGTGAACGGTACACTTACATTATCTTAAGCTCTTTACCGTGCTACGATCATCAAAGGGTGTGAACACATCTTGTCAGGCTGCGCATACTACTCTGGCAGAATATTCAATTATATTTCCTGTAGCCATATATGGTTCATTACGAATTGAAAGTCCTGTGAGGTGGTTATACGTTCGTTAACGTTTAGCCACAGCACTTTACTCAAATGATGCCAATTGTGAGGGCTAGCCTATTACTATCGATAGTTGTGTAAGGTACTAAATCGTGGCTCTTTTGTATTGCTGGTTCTCTGGAGATTCTGGAGTTGGGCGCATCTTTTTCCAGAATCTTGCTGTATTCGTTCAACAATCCCCACACGCCCCCGGACGCATCCAATAAATAGAGGAGACAGTCGCCGTTCGAGTTTCGTGTTTAATGGTCACATGCAGCTGAGTCGAACCAAACTGTACAAGAAATTTATAGATGTGCTGAATTATGAGAAAGGAAGTTTTTTTCGTCTATTGGTATTGCAAAAAGGAGTAATTAGCTTATTTAAGGAGGGGGTGCTTAGTTACACAAAAAATCTGTGGACGAATCAGTATCATTATTCTTACTCAGCAGCACTTGTTGGCAGGCCGATTTATTATTGGAGCAGTGATAAAGGATACCGTGAACTTCACAGAATGAAAGATTATTTCCTAAAAGCACTACCGTAATGGTAAACTTCAGTGCGAAAGTGAAATAAACTGAACTTATAATACGAGCACGGTTGGGACTAGAAATAGGTGGGTAGAGTGTTACTCACGAAATCAATCAAGAAATTGAAATCGTATGTACTTTATCCTTCCAAAGCAGCATCACTTAAATTTGAGGAACTTTAACATTCTTAAACAGTTATCTCTTTAGGCAACACAGTCAGATTTCGTAAGAAAGCGTGTTGCTCTGGTAACTGTCCCCTATCCATGTCAGCTCGACGCAAAATAAACGGTTGCAATTAAACAAGAGAAAAAACTTCAGGGGAAGGGAATTTACAAAGCCACTCATATTCCGATGGTACGCAGACTGTAATCAGTATCTACACTGGCACAAATGGAAGCTTAAAAACATAACATAAGACCTCAGGGTGAGTTTCGAATAATGTTCCAGCAATTTGGAAATAATTCCAATATACGCTGACAATATTCAATGAAATTAAGTAGTGTACTGTAGACGATTATTATTTAATCAGACAGTTAATCACATGTGTGTGGTGAGCACGTATTGTCTATTCAGTTAAGATAATATTTCCAATTGCTTTGATTATAATTGCCCCTTATTGTTGCAATCTGAGCATGTGGCCTCTGAATATTTTCACGATCTAGTACCATAACAATGTTTATGAATATATCTGAATTTTCTCAGTAATACCGCTACGTATGTTGTAATAGTACACGGCTTTAGAGAGTTGTTCAACTCAAATGTTAAACCATAACCGTGCCCCACTTCGTGCTGTATACATTATATAACTTGTCCTCTATCTATAAATACATTTAAAAGGATACGCATCCCGTTATATACAGGTCATCTCGATTCCCCAAATACCAGAAGCAGCGTGTTAATGCGCGCACCTCTCTCTCTCTCTCTCTCTCTCTCTATATATATATATATATATATATATATATATATATATATGTTTTTATAGTATTTTTCCTTTTGGTAAAAATACGTTAGTGAATCTAGGAAATACTCAATAATGTTTTACGTTTAATGTTCTATGATACTTCATGAACAAATTATTTCAAGTGTGTACTTTAAAAGTCCGTTAGTAATATCACACTGATCCTTTGTTGTTGTTGTTTTAGTCTTCAGCCCAGAGACTGGTTTGATGCAGCTGTCCATGTTACTCTATCCTGTGCAAGCTTCTTCATCTCCGAATAACTATTGCACCCTACATACCAGTCAAAATTCTTTGAAATAAACAGACAGCATTCAAGTTTGCTTTAGTACATATGAGAGTGAAGCTAACAGTGCTTCTATAAGGAGGGGGAGGGGGAGGGTTACTGTGTAACTACCAATATGGTATCTCACACCACCTTTGTTTTTGTAAACACAGGAAAAGTTCTTTAGCTTTCGTAATGTGTAACCTCAGAATTAGGCCCCAAATGTCATCTAGATTTATATGTTTAACGCTTCGAAAAGTGAGCCACAGTGCCGGAAGCCGATAATGTTAGTATAATAAACCAACGATCTACAAACTTGAAATAAGTGTGTTTCTTAAACGAAGTTGAATGAAGCCAAATAGATTAATAGCACACTCATAAGTAGTTCACTTTATTTTCAGGAAAAAGAAATTAAACGATTAAAAAGAATAAGACAAAGTGATAATTATCTCTGGCACTCGGTAGATCTATTCCTGATGACGATGCCAGGGAGTCAGTGAAGTGAGGTGGAAACAAGACAAGGATTTCGGTCATACGAGCGTAGAAGCAGTAGCGGAAAATGTTATAATGGAAGTAGGATTTGTTATGAATACGAACGTCGGACAGAGAGTGAGTTGCTGTGAACAGTTCTGTTATAGGGTTATTCTTATCAGAATCGACAGCAAACCGACATCGACAACGATAGTCAGGTATATATGCAAGACGAAGAATAGAGAAAGTCTTTGAGGATACTGAAAGCGTAATTCATTACATAAAGGGAGATGGAAATCTAAGAGTCATGTGGTACGAATGCAGCTGTAGGAAAAAGACGAGAAGAAAAGGTTACTAGAGAATATGGGCTTGGTAATAGGAATGACAGAAGGGGCAGCCTAACTGAGTTGTGCAATAAATTTCAGCCAGTAATAGCGAATACTCTGTTCAAGAATCACAAATGTCGGAGGTAACTTCGAAAAGGACGGGAGATGAGGAAAGATTTCAGTTAGATTACATCATGGTCAGACAGAGATTCCGAAATCAGATGTTGGCTTGGAAGGCAAATATAGAATCAGATTACTATTTCGTATTGATGAAGAGTAGACTGAAGTTTAAGAGACCAGTCAGAAAGAATCAACGCGCAAAGAAGGGGGATACGGTAGTATTAAGGAATATTCATACACTTGATTAATTAAGATACGCTTGAAGTTTTCTGAGGCTGTAATGATGCGATAAGAAATAGCCCAGTATGCATTTCAGTTGAGGAGAAATAGACATCTCTAAAAGGGGAAATCACAAAAGTTGGAAAGAAAAACATAGGTGCAAAAAAGGTAACTGCGAAGAAAACATAGATGACAAGAAATAGTTTAGCTCATTGATGAAACAAGAAAGTAGGAAAATTGTCAGGGATATTCAGGAATACAGAAATACAAGTCACCTAGGGATTAAACAAACAGGAAGCGCAGGGATGCTAAGGCGAAATGGTTGCATCAAAAAGTGAAGAAACTGAAAACGAAATGATTATCGGAAGCACTGACTTAGCATATAAAAAGTCGAAACAACCTTCGGCGAAATTAAAAGCAAGGATGGTAACAGGGAGAGTGCAATGGGAATTCCACTGCTAAGTGCAGAGAAGAGAGCGGGTAAGTCGAAAGAGTACACCTCTAAACTGATGATTCCTTGATGTCTCCAAAAGTGTCCTATCAACTGATCCCTTATTTTAGACACATTATGCAACACATTTCTGTTCTCCTCAGTTCTATTCAGTACCTCCTCACTAGTTACGCGATCCACCCATCTAATCTTCAGCTTTTCTTACAGTACCACATTTCTTGTCTTGATTGCTTATCGTCCACGTTTCACTTCCGTACGAAGCTACATTCCAGACAAATACAACTTCAGAACGCAAAGATTAGCATCGCATAAGGGATTTACTAATCTTAATTTTCATGAGACTTTGTTTTTTATAAGTACAATTAAAATAAATAGTTTTTTGCTGTTAAATGAATGTAGTTTCCACAATGAAATGAAAATTTTACTGAAATAACATTTGTAATTATTACTACAAGTCCATAAGCAGAAATATCACCGTTTTATTAATTTTGGTTTGAAATACCAGTGCCTTTTGCACGAAACCGCCGATGCTATTGCAAGAGAGTAATGTCTAGTGGTACACTGATGTCCTTCTACGAATGTAACGCATTGTAACACTCACACACAGCATTCAGACTAACAGTCGACGTAGTGACTGTGCGATGTGAGTGCACGTGATTCTGACGTATGTTTTTTTATGGCATTCATATTGAGAAGATCATTGTCAGTGGAAGTAAGTATATCTGAAGTTACTGTAACCTAAATTGTGTTGTTATGAGTCGTTTCGAAAAGAAACCAGTGGAGCAGTACATACTTTTTATATAAAAATATTAAATTTTAGGCCCATTTTTGTTTGTTATTTAGGGCTATATTTTAGGCATTATGAATTCGCTGAAGTATCGAGATGTGGGACTGAGTGTAGGAAAAATGCGAAATTGCTTTCAAATACATCTCGTGAAAGGTGGATGACTGAAAACTGTATGCTCCGAAACCACATTTTTAAAGCATTGATCGTTTACTTCTTCCAAATTCTTAGTGTATTCATTGCTTACTACTATGATAAAGGCCAATTTTGTGAATAATTTTAAAATTAATTCTTTTTATATTGTTGGTGCTATTCAATCAGACACGATCATTCACCGTTCTGGTTATAAAACACACACAAATACTCACTCAAACACACACACACACACACACACACACACACACACACACACACACACGCACATACATACATACACGCACACATACACACACACACTTAAACAGACAACGGTACTGAATTTGAAGTGCTTACAGTTAAAGCTACTTTATTGCACTAGACCATCACGGATTAATATTTTTAAGATTCGACACTCTCTTCCTTACATAGTTGGTGAACGTTCCTCCACTATTAAGTATCCACACCCTCTATAGAAAGAAACAAGAATAGTAGGCTAAGCACATGTAAACCTCCAGGAGACATGAAGGGAAGCGTCGCACTTCAGATTTGCCCATATTAAAAGCGAATCTACTGCGTTTTGGAACACTCACAAAACTGCATGTTTCTTTACTTCAGTCAATTTTTTACCGGACATTGCTTGGCATAACATGTTTCAGCAGTATTCTGCATCATCAAGCGCTCAAATTTTTTTGTAGCCATGTTAACGACACTGAGATACTGGTTACGGCAGGATACTGACGTAGCACTCATCCCAAACCAGTGACTGAAGCTTAAAAAGTACGCAGCTTTGAAAACAAAAAGCTACAGTACGCGAAAATCATATTTTCTGTTCGGCGCTGATATGCTCAGATGAAACTTTCATTTTTATTTCATGCACCGTTGAAGACATCGAAACGGTTTTCTGTATATAACAGTGCACAGAATTGCACGTAATGGTGTTACGAGTGTAATTCATTTTCAACTCTACTGTCAACTGAGATATTGGGGTATTTTTTTAATGGAACGACATACATTTTAACGGCATTCAATAGCTCTCTAAAAGACGAGTACACAGGTATAATTATTGTTAATGTTGACATTGAAACATCCCCAAAAAATATCCGAGATTTCCGCTAAAATTGAGTGGATAGACGGCCGAAGCCGGATGCTTCTATGTAAACACTAACAGGTAGGGTTCGCACGTCAGGCTCCGCTGTTATTTCCAGTCCAATGGTGATAGCAATTATTCTTCACCAGCTGACGTTGCAATCCTAGATTTGGTACTCAGACATCCCAGTGTAACTTTCTGCATCTTCTTTCTTAAATAGGAGTTACAACAGGCGTGCACTGAAGGAAGTACACCATAGAAACATAATTTCTCTAACACAATATTGTCTGATAACAACTATTTAATCAGTTCAAGTTATGAGACGAAGCTGGCGAATTTTGCTTCAACTCATTAATTCTAAAGCCTACATTTTCATGAGTTTATTGTTCTCTTGCTCTTGTCAGTGTGATGCGACCTTGTTTCGTGAACATTTTGCCTCTGATTCTAAAACATTAAAAAAAACTACCATCAAAACTGATGAGTAAGGGAAAACTTATGAACGGGCAAAGCACCATCTAACTATAGAAAAGGGAACTTAAAATCAACTAATGCAGTTCCAAAATATTATCCAATACACACAATTTTTTTCAAAAAAAATTGTGGACAGCAGTCTACGTTACGTCATAATACAAAAAGATAAGGGCGACAGTATTGGTTCTTCTTTGCCTATGCGTAGAGTAGATTCTGTTGGACAGGTATAATCATTCAATGCAAATTGTTCGGTATTTGAAAATTTGAAAATTATTGTAGCAACTGCTTTTAATAATAGTTAAAAGTTGGTCTGTACAAGATGGCTGTCTTTGCGTGGCGGAAGTGAGGAATGGCACAACGCTTCTTTGTTGTTTAGAAAAATTAATGTTCTTTTCACAGAATGTTCATGCTCTGAAATACTGTTATTTGTGTGCTGATATTAATTGTGATACGTGATTTCACGCACGTAAATTCAGCTAAGGTTTTATGATATGGTAAATTATTCCCTAATTTAAACTTCCTATTCTGATGTAAAATAATCTACCTTTCCATTCATTTTACCAATAGATTCTTTTAATAGGTCTTGTTCATCAGTTAACTGTTTTACCGCATCAGGAACGCCCTGTTACGCAGTTTATAGTTCCGCAATTCCGGTCGTTAAGGGGCTCCGGAACGCCCTATACTTGCAATGTTAAAATAACGCTTATAAATTACATCTTTCCTCACAAAGTATTTGAGGTAGGAAGTTGAACTTTTTACAGATTATTTATTGGAATATGGGCTACAACTTAACACAGGGATTTTACAAAATTTTAGTTCAGTTATTAAAGATGATTTTTTTCAATTGTAATGAAAATTCACAACATTTTTTTGCAATTTTTTATTTATATATTCAAAAATATACAGTTTTTTGGAAAAAGGCTGTGTTAAATTATGCAGAAGGTACTGTGTAACATTTACTGAAAGTTTGAAACAAATATGTTTGGAAGATCCTTAGAAAACATGTAATTAGTATGAGAAAATAAAAGTTTTGGGAATCGAGCGACAAAGATTGGATTAACTTTTTAGTGCATTCCAGGTCCATAGGATGGATTATCTTCATCCTCTGCAAACTCCTCCTCCAGCTTCCTCTTGTTCCTCCTCCTGTTTACTCTTGCTTGTATTTCTAGACTCTTTACAGCCCTGTCTGCAGCCCGAAGGCGTTCCTTGTCTAAAGCAAGCATCGCTCGTACCATGTTAGAACCTATCCTCATTCCCATATTTCTAAATATCTTGCACCTTACAATGTTGCCATCATTGAAAGTCGCAACAGCATCATACACACCAAAGTGAAGTGTTTCTATTCCAACAAATACAGTCTTGGGGATTCTCGACCTTATAACACTATTTACACTTTCATTGGGGTTTTGAGTTTTTCCGTGAATACACTTTTTCAACAGTTCAGGTGCTGCTAAGTCTCTGAAAATAGGTTTTATCACCTCCATTATTGCATGAGGCAGACTATGCTTATGAGTGTATACTTCACCAGTTAGCAATCCTTTGTTATATTTACACCAACTGTCTTCTTCTTTGGGACACAAGCTATGTTGGGGATTTTCATCGGTTGAAGAAGTATGAAAAAAAAAGAGCCCAAACAGCCTTCTTCATTTCGTCGACACTTTGTGTATTTTGCCTAATAGCCATTCCATAATAGTTCTGTATTTTGTCAATTACACTGTCAGTTAACCTTCCCTTCCCATCCAACCCTTTACCATCACTGAGTTTTTGTTTTTTGTACGAAGCTTTCAGTCGCCGAAGTCTTGTTCCCATTCGCTTCTGTACGTGTCCAATACACTCAAATTTCTGCACTACAACATCATCACCATAGGGCTTCAGTCCTTGAACATGTTTGAAACTTTTAGAATCACCGTCACCAAGGTAATTAACATATCGCACTTTATCACACGCCTCAGAACGCTGGAATATACTGGCAACACCAGCCACTTCCATTCCTCCACTACTGCCACTATAGTTAGCTTTGCAATTATTTTCATGTGTACCTTTATATTTTTGTGGACATCTACAATACTTTGATATTACTGTTACATCTAAAACTTTCCCTGTATACATACTGGTGGCAGATACTACACCATGAAGAGATGTGTGTCCCCGTTTATGCCAGGTACCATCGAACGCTGCAGTCAAATCTTTGTTACCATTATTTTCCATTGCTGGCTCTTCCACAGCGTTCTTCATAGATTCTATACAGACATCTTCTACTTTAGACCCTATTAATTTACTATAGGTCGTAAACTTGGTTGGGGGATTTGGAAGATTCGTGATGCCACAGAAAATTGCACCTGCAGTAGCACCCTTACCAACTGAAAGCAAGGAATAAACAAATCTAATGTTGTGTTCGTAGATTTTGCTATCATTTTCTTCAGTTGCAGCTACTGCAACACTGTTCCAAAAGGTGGTCATGTATGAACACTTATCACATTTCAGTTGTATTTCACTAGCAAGTCCTACGTGCTTTATTATGGAGAGTTCCAGACCAACTTCAAATGTTCAAATGTGTGTGAAATCTTATGGGACTTAACTGCTAAGGTCATCAGTCCCTAAGCTTACACACTACTTAACCTAAATTATCCTAAGGACAAACACACACACCCATGCCCGAGGGAGGACTCGAACCTCCGCCGGGATCAGCCGCACAGTCCATAACTGCAGCGCCTAGACCGCTCGGCTAATCCTGCGCGGCCAGACCAACTTCACTACAATGAATACATCTTACACAGTTTGAAAAAATTCCTTTGAGAACCGACATATAAAATATTTCATTCACATCCGATTCGCCCATAAAACATTCATAGTTTTCACTCATTGAACCAAGCTTCTTCTGTGAAGTAATTTCTTTCCCACTTTGACTGCTATGGGCAGGTGTACTTGAGAGGTTAGGTTCACTCACTTGGTTATCGTCTTTATTGTTTACAGTAATAACACATACCTTTGGCTTTCCAACATTTCTCCTTTTCTTAAAAGCCTTCAGAGGATTTCTAATAACTTTATTTTACTCATTATTATACTTCAACAAAACAGAGACTCAAGAAACAGAATTAATTACGAATATTTTCGAGATAACGACAGAGTAAATAAACATGAAACAATCGACAATCACACCAGCGATATATATTGAACCATCACAGGTTAGCCACAACACATACTTTATCTCACATCACTAAAATGTACCTGATGAACACGGACGTTAATAATAACACCATTTGACAGCAGTTTAACAGCGCCACAGTGGGTCACGCCCATGTAGAACACATTTCAAAAAAATTTTAAAAATAGTTGTAGTCTTCGGAATTGAATAAATTATATATCTACTCAAAAAAGTAAAACGCAAAAAAGTAAAAATTGAACTTTTCATGATTTTGAGCCTTTCCGGAGCCCCTTAAGACGTCTTGCTGGAGCAATAAATTGTGGACAGCAGTCTACGCTACATCATAATATAAAAGATATGGGTAACACTGTTGGTTCTCCTTTGCCTATGCAAAGAGTAGATTATGACAGACATAATTATTCAATGTATTTTATTTACTATTTCAGTATTTTAAAATTTTGTGGTAATTCCTTTTAATAATAGTAAAATGATTGGTCTGTACAACTTCGCTGTCTTTGCGGTTCGAGAGTGTGTAATTGGGCAACGATTCTTTACTGTTTCAACAAATTAATGTTGTTTTCCCAGAATGTTCATGCTCAGCAATACTGTGCTGATATTAATTGTGATACATGATTTTACACACTAAATTCAGCCCAAGTTTTTTGTTATGGTAAAAATCGGTAAGCCTACTAAAATAGAAAGTGAAACAGAAGTTCAGGTAGAATCGAGTGGAGTGATAGCGAGTTTGGTAATATGTCCATCGATCTCGCTAAATTGCATCAAAGGCCATCAAAATTTAATAGGAGACCTGATAGCTACCCAGCTGCCAGAGTAATGGCGTAGGACCATGGCAAACCTATGCTACTAACAATCAGTGGAATTACCACCTTGGAGACCAATGTCACTTGAATATAAATAATACACACTTATAAGGAAATCATGGAAAAAACCATAGAGCTGATACAAATTGATGAACACAAAAACCGACCATAAATATTTTTGAGGTGACAGAAAAGCAACAATCCACAATGATGGATACAAGAAAACAAATTTGACTGTGTTACATGCTCAAATGTTCATTATGGTGGGGCATGGTGGCACAGAAAATCTATTACACTACAACAGTGACACAGACACTGGAGGCAAATTGACTACTGACCAATACAAATGCCACGTTCATAGCGAAGAGTTCAAGCTACGTTACCTTGTAGCGGCACCACCGTTTAAGATAGGAAAGTTAGATTGGGTGCAATATTTCTGAACGCACAAGCTACAGCCAGGCGCAAGCCTGTTGACAGTAAGTTACGCTGACCAGTCGTTGCGAAGTAGAATGGAGACCACAGGGCCGTCGAACCACTGAAAAGAGTAAACGCAGCAGTTTGCATGGCGCAAGTTACACGCAGAAGGAGCCCACTGGCGCAACCTAGGTGTTATGAGTATGTGACTGGGAGCAGCGTATTAGCAAAATAGAGGTGCACATCAGCGTATACATAGGTGCCGGTTTTCTAACGAGGGGATTCAAGTGTGGCAGCACTCCTGGACAGCAGGGCGTGTCACACTACTGGCTATACGCAGCAGTAGATGGGGCGCCAGCTTTCCAGTCGATGGGGGGTCGCTGGTTGGACCCTCTGAGGCCAACGCGGGGTCCGTAGCCAGCCAGCTTCGGGCCACTCGATGGCTCGCTACTGCAGACAGTCTTGTTAGCTCTCAACACACATCGGAGGCATCCCGAGGCGAGGGCAGCACATTTGGCTGTTGGATTGCAGGTGTTTGTTGTCGCCTGCGATCTTAACCATGACGGCGAAGAAGCACACAGAAGGCCACTCTGCGGATCCCAGCGAGCGGCGCTGAGGCAACGGGGATGAAGGCCGCTGAGTCAGCTGCTGGCGCATCTTGACATCATCAGAAGTCCATGGCTGTACACGGTCGGCACGCCACAGTACGTTGCATGGGTCACTGAGGTAGAACTTCCGCGCCAAGCTGTTTTGCAGACAGCGAAGTGGCATCCTCGGCATCGTGGGACTCTGTGAGGCAGACAGAGGGGAGCGTGGCACTGTAGCTGGGAATAATAAAATATTTGGAGATCACAGCCATTTTTAATATGGCGCATCCTGACAGTTTCCATCCACACCCAACATTCCTCCACTGCACGCCAACATCTACATTTGGCAGTGACAGCTACAACATGCTATCTTAGGAAAAATGTCGACTACAATTATTCTGGACACATGTGCTATGGTGAATGTTATGTCAGCATATTTGTTTAGTATGATTCATGAGATTACTAGGAAACCAACATTCCCTGTACGGAATTGTAATATTATTGGGATTATTGATGTCACATCACGAAATTTCAAAATGCAAATGCAGTTGGAAGTTGTAATGGGAAATGGAACGATCATATGCCCATTGCTGATTACAGGTGGGTTGAGTGTAGAATGCATTTTTGGCATAGAGTTCTTAAGAGAGAAGAACACAGTGATCAACTTCTCCTCAGGTAAATGCTTTCTGAATATCATGGGAAAACTATTGTTTTTGACTTAATAATATAGGCTGAGCATGACGAACACTGCCAAGGCTTAAAGGTAAAATTCACTATGATGAAAGATACATGCACAGTTAGTACACCTTGTCACTGTAGTCCAGTTGAGAATACTGAAAATTGATTAAAAGATGAGATTATAGAGCCAATTATCACTTACTTCTTGAAACAATCAGAATGCAGAAATTGATTTTAAATTATGTACATGTAATTGAGAAAAAACATGTATTACTAATATATAGCAATATCAAATTTTACTCCATCAAATGGACCCTGAGAGCAGTGGCTACTTAGGAAATGCACTAATGCTTGAGTGAAGAATAATAGAAACCTTGATGTCACCATATTTCAGCCCTGTACTAGCCATGGCAATGCCCGGTGGAAACGTTCGCCTCACATTAGATTCAAGAGGTATGAACAAAATTATTATTCCTATACGAACCAGAACAGGAAATATAGACAGGCAGTTGCAAATGTTTCATAACTTTAAGTACCTTACCAGTATTGTTTTGAGATGTTCACAGTGGCGGGTAAGCCTACAAAAGATTCCAGAAAACATACTGCTTTCATGTTTAGAGGAAGGAGTTATCAATTTTGTGTACTATCATTTGGATTAAATGTAAGTTCATATGCTTTCATTACTGCCTTGGGCACAGTCTTAGGACCCAGCTTACTAGATAGGGTAACACTGTACGTTGATGATCTATTAATACCATCCCTACATCAGAAGAGCATTTGATGAGCATCGTTTCAAATCATATGAAGTGCACAGTCATAATTTTAAAGGAAGCGAAAAAAACATTTCTCTTCCTGACTAAATGAATTGTGTCAAAATACTCGTTGGCAGGACCTAGGTGATTAGATTATGTTCCAGAGACAGTCATGACTGAAATCATTTCCCAGTGCTTGAAAGTGCCACTTTAATTTTGAAATTGCATTAATATGTTTTCAACCAATACACTTAACAAACTGCATTACATTCGAATCACGTCTCACATAATATGATTTGAAACATTCATTTTAATTTTTTATTGATTTCACTTTTGGACACGCCCCATCGTATAAGAAAATTGAACTATTAACATGTTGTTGACGGTAAATTAATGAGTTACAGCCTGGCACATAGTCCTTCTTCCTTGTGGAGTCACAATCATTGTCCTCATGAGTTTGCATACCAATTTCAGCTGATTTAACATAAATGTCTAGTGTCAGAACATGAAATTGCAAACTATCAGTCTCGTTCCAGTTGTTTTAAGATCTTGTTTCCACCAGTTTATCAACATCCAATTTCTTAGCATCAAGTAATTCTTTCGGTTTATCAATGAAACTTCAACTGCGCATTCCTGCATAATGGTTTCCAGCTCTTTGTGGCTTTGTAGATGTAACTTTCATCATATAATTAAGTCCACGATCTTCTTCCACTTGTTTCAGTAAGCTGTTATTTTTATTTTTTGCTTTCGCCAGCTAGAATACTGGGATGCTTCCACACATGAATCTGTCTTCTTTGTGATTACAAGGCACCTCAAAATTACTGAAATGTGGATCTCGGCGAAATACGTTTCGTCATTTCATAACTACGGATAGTAAAGTTCAATCAGAGTGTAAAATCTTGCATTTATGCAATCTTTCCCACACGAATAATACATAAATGCACTAGCACTACAAATTTCGCTGAAAATAATCATTTGTAAAATACATCAGGTGTTCCTACTTTTTGAGTTTCCATTTCACGCTGTCTTTCGATATTCGCTCCTCCAGATCTCATTCTACTTCCTTTCTATTGCTCTTCCATGGGTAAGCAGCCCTCCATGGTGATCGAAAGTGCACAGTCGTGTAATCAACACCACGCTGTGAGCTGTAAGATAGTGTAAACAGCAAGCAAAAGAGCGGGCTAGTAATGCAGTGTCGTAAGCTTGCCCTGAAAAAATGCATTCTTGAACAGCCAGTCTCCGTTTTATATCCTCTCTACTTTGGCCATTTTGCTATTGAAATAACAAAATTCACCTACCATTTTCAGAGTCTCATTTCATAAATTAGTTTTGTCACCGTCATCTGATTTAATTCCATTACAGTCCAGTACCTTGCTCATATTTTTATTGATATTCAACTTATAATGTCCTATCAAGACACTATACATTCTATTCCATTGCCCTTACAAGTCCTTTGCTATCTCTGACTATTGCCAATCTGCAAAGTTTTTGTTTCTTCGCGCTCAAACTTAATTCCTTCCGCAAATTTCTCCTTCGTTTCCTTTACAGCTAGTTCATTGTAGAGACTGGGGAACAGCGAGATAGGTTACATCCCTACCTCAATTCCTTCTCAAGTACTGCTTCACTTTCAAGTCCTTCCACTCCTCAACCAGACGTCTGTAAAAACTGTATATAACTTTTAGCTCCCTGTGTTTTATCCCCACTATCTTCAGGATGTTTTCCAGTAAACACTCTCGAAAACTTTCTTTAAATGTACAAATGCTGTAAGCGTAGTATTGCCTTCATTTAACCTATCTTCTAAGATAAGTTGTAAGGTTCGTATGGCCTCATGTACACCTACACCTCCCCAGAACCCAAACTGGTGACACCAAGGTCGGATTTTACAAGTGTTTCCATTTTCTGTAAATAATACGTTCCAGTATTTTACAACCATTACTTTTTAAACTAACATTTCGATAATATTCACGCAAGTCAGCACTTGCCTTCTTTTGAAATAGAATTCTCAATTTCTTCTTGAATCCTGTGGGTATCATGCATTTTGAACGTATTTTGCACACCAGGTGGAATAGTTCTGTTGTGGGTGGATCTCACAAGAATCTCAACAATTCTGAAGGAATGTCGTCTACTTCAGGGGCCATGTTTTGGATTAGGTCTTTCTGTACTCTGTCAAATTCCTGTCACAGTATCACATTTCCCAACTCATCTTCATCTATTTCTTCTTCTGTTTATATAATAATAACTTCAATTTCATTTCCCTTGTATAAAATTTCTACAAATTTTTCCCACCTTGCAGCTTTCGTTTTTTGCCACCTGAAGTCTTGATATTCATACAGCACCATCTGTTCTCTCCACAGGTCTCGGAAATATGCCTATAGGTGCATCTGTCATTCTCCTAGTTATTGTTGCTTCTACAACTTTTCATTTGTCCTCTAGCCATTCTTGCTTAGCCTTTTGCATTTACTGATAATCTCACTTTTTAATCATCTGTATTCCGTTCCCCTAGCTTCCTCTGTTGTATTTTCTCTTTTTGTCGGTTTAATTTTGTATCTTCTGTGATAGCCAACGATTTCTACTAGACCATGTCATTCTTCGTATTTATTTTCCGCTGCCTTCACTATTTCAACTCTCAAAGCTGCCCATCCCTCTTCTGTCGTATTTCTTTCCCATGTTTCAGTCAATCGATGACTAATGCTCGCCATGAAACATTCAGCAACCACTGGTTATTTCAGTTTATCCAAGGTCTTTCTACTTAATATCCTATCATTCTGAAATTTATTCACTTTTATTCTACAGCTTATAACAAATAAATTGTGGTCAGAGTTGACATCTGCTCCTGGATATGTCTTAAATTTAAATTTTGGTTCCTAAATGTCTGTCTGGACACAGGTAGTCAGTCTGATACTTTACAGTGCTCTCAGGTCTCTCCCACATATACAGCTTTCGTTCATTATTCTTAAATCAAGTGTTAGGGATGATTAAAAGACATTCTGTGCAGAATTCTGACAGTTGGCTTCGTCTTTCATTCCATTCCACCTACTATTTTACTTCCCTTCCTCTTCCTTCTTGCCGGCCGGGGTAGCCGTGCGTTTCTAGGTGCTACAGTCTGGAACCGCGTGACCGCTACGGTCGCAGGTTCGAATCCTGCCTCGGGCATGGGTGTGTGTGATGTCCTTAGGTTAGTTAGGTTTAAGTAGTTCTAAGTCCTAGGGGACTGATGACCTTAGAAGTGCTCAGAGCCATCTTCCTTCTTTTAACATTAATGCACATGAAATTTTACAAGACAGGAGTAAAACATTATAAATAATAATATTCTTCAGTCCTTTGGCCATGTTTTACAATGATACATCCAAATCTCTTACAAGGAATTATACAACATATAGATTGTAGGCAATATAATATGGAAACCAATTTGTGTTTTTATTAAATACAAAAACAATAAATACCTCATACTGTTGTTATATCTCACTTCCATACAAACACTTTTTCTTCGAAATGGCCCTAACAGTGTCTTTTGAGTAAAATGTAAGTTATGTAAACCAATAAGAATATATAGAATGGTGAACATTATATGGTAACAATATATGTATATTTTGATTCTTTCCCTGTAAAATGTTCCAAATATTTCTCTACTTGCCTTGTTAAAGTTTTCAACTTCTAATTTTCTACCTGAATAATCTTTTTCAAATTTACCTTATTGAAACTCTTAATTTGTTATGATTCAATACATTTTTAACTCACCATTTCTTCAGTTTATAATTTTGCTCTCAAGCTCCCTTCAGTCATTACACCTTTGTTTAGAATTCCAGTTGTTATTACGTTCCTCTCTCAGATGATCGTTGTCCAGTTTGTGTCTATTTTTTCAGTATGTTCATAGCTGCAACAAATACTTGATACATCCCAGCAAAAAAGTCAAGGGGGATAATGTCTGGAGAGCGGGGTGGCCAGAGTGTTGGACCGTTCCCTCCAATTCACCGATCCGGTCATTACTCCCCTCTCCAGACATTACGCCCCTTGACTTATTTTTTTGTGGCTATATCAAGTACAGAGTATTCGTCATACAAGTTGCTGAAGTCGACGAACTGTAGGCTAGGATACAAGTTGCTGTGGGTACTGTGACAGAGCACATTTTACGAAACACCTGGTGGGAACTGGAATACCACCTCGACATTCTCCGAGCTACCAAGGGAGCACACGTTGAGGTTTACTAACGTAAGTGGTCTTAAAAAAACTAGTAACACTAACCTATGTAACGGCATCAAATGTAACATATTATGTCAAACGGTTATTCTGTTATAAATTTTTACCTCCTCTGATGCGCCATAAACTGTCATACGCCGAAGTTCCATACACAAAAATCACAGCTGACCCTGTATCTATGTCGTTTAGGAAATGAGGTTGTATCTTAGTAGCGCAGGCATGCCTTGCTGCACATAACGACAGAGCCTGGCATGAGAGTTCTGCTTGGCGGTATTTACACCGCCGTAGCCTACTCTGGTTTCAATATTAGCATGCGCTGTACCACTGTAATTGTGTTTCCAAGAGCTATTGAATGCAGTTATAAGTACACGGTTCCGCTAAAAAGACCATACTTCTTTCAGTACCTTCGCTGGTACCAGAGGTCGGAGCATTATAAATACAAACATTACGTGCCCCTCACTATACAAACAATTGCGGAAAATCTCTTTTCGAGTTTTGGAGCCGATGATGAAATAAAAGGGGTGTTACACTTCATGTGACTCACCCTATACATACGAGATGTCCTTCTTAAGAGTCGTCAGGCTCTTATCTCTGGGTTTTCAGTAGATACTTGCCGTTTAGCTTTGCAACAGGCAGCTAGCCTCAGCCCAAACAAATACTTCTCATCATGTCTTTCATGCGTCGCCCAGTGACGACAAAAATTTCGATGCATTTAAAACGGAATTTTACCTGGCCTTTCGACAGAGAGGTCCTAAATTAGTCTAGTGCCATATTTGTTTTACCGATATGCATTAACAGGGACAACAAAAGGAGAAGAATGAGCAGTACCCCAACTGCAACAGCCCAGTCCTGGCCCAGACTGGTCGCTCGCTACCGCCACGCAGAAACGCTGCTCTGTAGCTGCTGCTGGAGTACCGCCTTCCCTTTCGTGTACACAAATATCGCACTAGACTAATTTGGTACCTCTCTGTGGAACAGACGTCTAAAAATTCGCTTTAAAAATTATTTTGTTTGAAACAGGGAAGAAAATGAATTAATGTGAACGATTTGATGCAGTCCATATGCTGTTAGACATTTATATCTTTTTTGTAACACTTCTGTCACTAAATGTAACTGGGTTTTCTCTTTTGATGCTAGTCAGTTGCCAGGATGAGCATTACTGCAAAGGGCTTTTGATTCTAAAGCATTATTTCAGGATGGAAAACACTAAGTAAATTACTTTTTTTCTCTTAACAATATGTGGGCAGGGTGGGTTCTTCCTTGGCTCGGGTATGAGGTAGAATGAAACAGTATTTTTACATAAGATAACTTTTATTGAAAGTTTTGTACAACTGTTTCCTTACTCGATGTTCTGGTTCGGAGAGCGGCAGCTGTGTCGTTTGCGAAGCCTTCTGCTGCGGCAGCGGCGGCGTCTGATTACGCGTCGCGGTATGTATCTCGTGTCGCTGTCTCGCCCAGTTGACTGGAGACGCGCGTCGTGCTGTGGCCCGTCTAATTATTGAGAGCGAAGTCGCGCATCGGACGGTGATACCTTGGATGTGGCGTCTCAGTGTTTCTCTTCTCTAAGCGGCCGCGTGTGTCAGTGTTGTGCGTCGGCCAGCGGAGCAGCGCGGCAGGGGAAGGCCAGTGTCCCGGACTCGAACAACGGACTCCCGCTTGCCAGTCTTCGGCTGTCAGATCTTAATCCCATCTCACAGGTGACTGCTGATGTGAGGCCGTCTCCTTCCCGTCCCTACGAGTCACCCGGGTATGTAAAAATCAGTCTTCAAATACCTTTTAACTTCTGTCTTCTGGCGCCGAGGCTGCTGCTTGCTATTCCATTACAGCGGCGGACTTGGTGCGTCTGCGTATGATGTAGTCTCTTCTTGCATGACGGTCTGCAGCACCGAAACAGACTGTAAACTATTTCTACTCTACTTCCTCTTCTCGGGCCCACTGCATCTCGCGTATTCATTCACTTCATCTCACTGGAGGTGAACGACTTCACAGTCATTGCCTCTTCTGTCACGTTGAAAAGCTTCTCGAAGAATCTTCTTAACGTCGGTCATTGGCTCTTGAAGTGTAGGCGAGGGCCTCTGATCACATGTGACAACTGAGAAACACGTGAACCGGTCGGCGATGCCCTGACGGCTGAATCGACAGCGTCCGCTTATGTGGGGAGGGCGATGGCTTCTCCTGAACTTGCTGACTTGGCGGTCATTGTCTCTTCTGCTCTGCCCGCTGTTTGACAGTATGTAACTCTCTAAACTAAACCAATTCTTTCATTTATTTTCTAATTTCTACTTCACTTTGATTGCACTAATTTATTTACTTATCTTAAGTACCACTCAACATTTTTAATCTTTGTTTAGGATCAGACAGCTGGTTCTCCACTTTCTGATAGCCTTTTAAGGAGGAGCCCATTCAACTTTTTTTGTGCTCCTAGAGTTGTATTTTTCAAGCGATATTATGCACTGCATTGCTTTGGGAGAAAGGATTTTTAGAAAAAGAAAGAAAAAGAAAAAAATGCAATGTAAAAGTGTGATGTAAAATGATAGATATTTCATTATTATTATTATTATTATTGTTATCACTATTTACTTGTGCTACATTTTAATCAAATCCCTACCCTGTTTTATCTGCAATCCATCAGTGAACAAGTATTTTTAACCACCTTCTTAAACAAGTGCGTTTTAGTAGTCTCTTTAACATCCTTGGGCAATTTATTCGATAACTTTATTCCTTGGCAAAAAAAAAAATGCTCTTTTCGAGTTTTATGCCTATCCTTTTAGCAAGTATAAGTTCAGTCCCATGATCATAGACAGTGTTGTGCTGTTTACGCAATAATTATTAATGTTATTTTTCATGTGCACAGCTGTTTGGCAAACGTACTCATATGGCGTGGTTAAAACCCTAATGTCTTGAAGGAACTTTACAATGAGCTCGACCACTACTTTTAGTCATTATTCTATGATCCTTTTTTGTAGATTGAAAACTGTATCAAAGTTTTACGGATTTGTTCCCCAGAAAAGAATCATGTGCCCAAGAAGTGAGCATGCATATGAACAGTATGTAACCAAAAGATACTGGCTGTTGTGCACCAATGACAGGAGTCTAAGGGTGTACCACGCCCATGTCAATCTGCCTGCCAGTATCTTTGTGTCTTAACATCACTTCACCTGAGAGTCAACATTCATTTTTAGAAATGTTGTGTTTGTTAGGCAGTCTGTACAGGCACTGCACAGTCACATTACAAGCGATGTGTCTTCTGTGTATGAATTAATCACAGGGTGGGAGCTTAGTTGAGGATCATGCAGCTGACGCTGACAAGTTGCCAGGAGGTGGTTGAATCACACACGTGTCTCAACGCTTGAAAGTTCTCTTAGGCGCTGCTGTAGGTCGAGAGAGAGGGTAGGGACCACCGTGCAACGAGTCGCCAAGCGGTTATAACCTGGAATGTCTCATGAACAGCGAGCAAATATGGTCAAAGTATGCGTTAAAAATAAGCTTCAAACATTCACCAAAATCGTTATTATCACTTCCAGAAATGCCACGGAAAATCTAATGACACCGTTGACACCGCAAAACAGACGAAGTCAGTAAAGCATCACCACATTTATACAACAAATATCAACAAAAATAATAACGTTTATGTGTAAAACAGTTTACACAACAGTAACAAAAGTTACAGACACGCTACATATGGATGTGACACACCATGTGATAGGTCTTGAAGTCAGCTATGAAACGAGAACATTTATCTTCATACAGAACAGATAAACAAATTGTTATAAATAAATTATTTTATAGTTACTAAATGAATGCCAAAACAATGAGTTGTAATGCAATGTTTATAAGACAGCTGTTTGGGTAACGTAGTGAGAAAGCACCAGACGGAATAAAGTTGTGTGTTTGACTATTACTTGTTCCTTCTTGTCCAAAGTGTGAGATATAAATTAAAACTTAATTACCCTGCAATTTTTAACATACACATAGTAGGTCATCTGACAGAAGTGATGAAGAGGTAAACAGACCATATTTCATGATCTTTTAATAGTCTTAGCTACTTGGGAAAGATTCTTGGTAAGACTGAGTGGCCAGTGAACCCCAAGAGTTTAAGTGTGTTCTGTGAGAGGAATATTTCAATGTGCACCAATTCAGGCTTCATCATTATTCCAGTGCAGCATTTTGTAGCTTAGAGAACATTTGATCCGTGAGTGGTAGTGTAGCTACCAGTGCCTGAACTTCCCTATAGTGAATTAGCTATTGGATATAGACCAGCATGAACTTATTGCACGTCAACAATATCACGCAGATTGGCTAGTTTTGGTGGATTGCACAACACCTTTGACTTAGATTAGTCACCGCCAGCACAGTCTCCTCTACCTCTGTTATCTCAATTATTTCACATCTCATTTGTTTCACTGTGTACCATATTAGCCTGTGTAAGACCACCACTCAAAGTAACTCATAATTGAGCTGAATCAATTGACAGTCAACTCTAGTCCTAAGCAATCATTCCTTTCTTTTCTTCACTTAATAATGTCATTTATTTATGTGCTTTTGTATATTATTCACTGATTGTTCATTAGGAATGCCATATGATTATTAGATGCTTCCATAGTGGCACAGTGCAAAAGTGCCCATCCAAGCACTTGCAAATAGGCCAAAAAAAGGTATATACGTACTTACCCTCTAGTGGATAGGTAGCAACAAACTGATTTCATCTGATGATTGGGCTCATAATATTTATTTGCTACCTTAAACTGCCAGTGTCATTACAATATGATCCACATTTATGATTTTTGTAGATATTATTGGATAACAGCCATCTCAGTGCAAATTTTGAAGTTAAAATCAAAAGAGTCTTGATCGCAAAAAAACATTTATTAGAATGCTAACTACTGTAATAATGGCAATTATGACACTGTTACATTAAGTGTACTGTATTTTAAATTTAAAATTAAAGTTTTCATTGTATAAATAATTTATTATAATGGTGACCATTGTTATAATGATTTATCATTCCGATAAATGTGTTTATGCAATCAAGACTGTTTTAGTCTTAACCTTGAAATACATTTAATTTAACACTGTCGTTTTCCGTCTTCGAACCTAAATTCATGACATTTGTTTTCTTTATGTTCAGTTTCACGTTATCCACACTGACCTATTGTAAACTCCTTAATGGTTTCATTTGCTTCCTCTGCAAGGAGTTCTCTTGTGCTGTCAGTGATTATACAATTGCTGTCGTTCGCGAAGAGGATTTTTCTTTTATTTTTTTATTAACACTATTGGACAAATAATTGATATACAGGATGTTCAAAAAAAGTGTAGAATTCTTTGAGATGTGGTAGTACTCATCGAGACAAGAAAAATAAGTCCAATAAACATGGACCCGGAAATGCATAGTTTCTGCGACAAACATCTGTTTACAGGAGGTGTTCCACGTGGCGTCCATTCACCACAGTGCACCCCTCTGCCCTCCAGTGCAAGGAATGACGCACCCTTTGAAGTATACCCGGTTCTTGTTGTGCCTGCCGGCACGCATTTAAGACGCTACCCTGTAGTTTCCGTACATCGTTGGTTGGCTTGGCGTAGACCAGTTCCTCCAAGTATCCCCATAACCAAAAGACTAGAGGATTGAGCTCTGGGAAACGAAAAGAAGTAGGTGTGGGGTACTCCGACCAATCCAGCAATCCTGAAACGTCTGCGTCAAATGTTTGCACATTGCGTGACGAAAGTGTGCTGGTGCGTCATCATGTGTGACATTTGTATTCGTTGCTACAATGGCACAGACTCCAGCAAGGTAGGCAATTCACTAATACGAAATTTCAGATAATGCAACCAATTTAACCTTTGTGGTGGCTCGTGTGGCCCTATTAATCTGTCACCAGGTACACCTGCCATATGTTGTCTGAGAATCAGTGTTGATGCTGTCTTTCCTGAAACGCTTGGGGATTTACATCGGCGAACACACGCTGGTTATGTAAATTCACAACACCATTTCTTGTGAACCCTGTCTCATCGGGAAATGAAATCTTGGATGCAAACAGTTTATCTGCAGCGCACTTCTGCAACAGTCATTGGCGGAACCGCCGTCTGCCATGATGATCCTGTGGCATTGGGGCCTGAACACATTGTAGATGATATGGGTACAGCAACTGTTCCTGAAGTACACCCCAGGGAAGCGTCCTGGGACCTCTGCTGTTCCTGATCTATATAAATGACCTGGGTGACAATCTGAGCAGTTCTCTTAGGCTGTTCGTAGATGATGCTGTAACTAGTAAGGTAAGCGAAGACCAGTATCAGTTGCAAAGCGATTTAGAAAAGATTGCTGTATGGTGTGGCAGGTGGCAGTTGGCGCTAAATAACGAAAAGTGTGAGGTGATCCACATGAGTTCCAAAAGAAATCCGTTGGAATTCGATTACTCGATAAATAGTACAATTCTCAAGGCTGTCAATTCAACTAAGTACCTGGGTGTAAAAATTACGAACAACTTCAGTTGGAAAGACCACATAGACATTATTGTGGAGAAGGCGAGCCAAAGGTTGCGTTTCATTGGCAGGACACTTAGAAGATGCAACAAGTCCACTAAAGAGACAGCTTACACTACACTCGTTCGTCCTCTGTTAGAATATTGCTGCGCGGTGTGGGATCCTTACCAGGTGGGATTGACGGAGGACATCGAAAGGGTGCAAAAAAGGGCAGCTCGTTTTGCATTATCACGTAATAGGGGAGAGAGTGTGGCAGATATGATACGCGAGTTGGGGTGGAAGTCATTAAAGCAAAGACGTTTCTCCTCGCGGCGAGATCAATTTACGAAATTTCAGTCACCAACTTTCTCTTCCGAATGCGAAAATATTTTGTTGAGCCCAACCTACATAGGTAGGAATGATCATCAAAATAAAATAAGAGAAATCAGAGCTAGAACAGAAAGGTTTAGGTGTTCGTTTTTCCCGCGCGCTGTTCGGGAGTGGAATGGTAGAGAGATAGTATGATTGTGGTTCGATGAACCCTCTGCCAAGCACTTAAATGTGAATTGCAGAGTAATCATGTAGATGTAGATGTAGATGTAGATGTACACTCGACATAAGAGACTGAGACACGCCTTCTGCTGCTGTTAATCGTCGCACACTGGCCCCAGGCGTTTCTTCAGCCGAATGTAGCACACGGTCCTCCATATCGGGTGTGAGGGTGTGTGGGGCCTTCTCCTGTCAGTCTTCAGAGGTGCATGGGTACCTGTGTTTCTCAGACACTGGAGAAGTCTACCAAACCACTCTGCACTTTGGATATTTATCAGCGTAGATGGACGGGCTCACAGGCTACATCCATTTAGTGAACGATAGCAGAATGTCATAACGACAATTTCACTTGTCGATAGTAGGTTTCCATTAGTAGCAAGTGGTGCAAGAAAAAATTGGAAATTTGTGGTAAGGTCTTACGGGACAAAACTGCTGAGGCCATCGGTCCCTAAGCCTACACACTACTTAATCTAACTTAAACTAACTTACGCTATGGACAACACACACAAACCACGCTCAAGGGAGGACTCGAACCTCCGACAGGTAGAGCCGCAAGGACCATGACAAGGCACCTAAGACCGCAAGGCTACCCCGCGGGGCTGGTCGAAGAGAAAAAATGTAAATTTATTACGCCATTTGTGCTTACAAACAGCACAATAACAGTAAACACGTAAGTGTATCAGTGTTTGGAACAAGGTAAAACACTATGATGTGTACCCATGGTTGACAGATGTGAACAATAAGGTACACAAACACGATGAAAACTAACGTAGCCTACAACACGACTCGCACCACGCAACTGAATACAGACCACTTTATGGTAAGAGGAGTACTGTGAGTAACATCATAATACCCTGTCGACATATTTGACGGAGCGCCAGTGCAATGCCTGTGCTAATATCCGCAACCACGTATCGCATAGCCCTTCCTATAAACACGTGGTTTCTCTGAAAGTATGCATTTCCGGACCTATGTTTACTGGAGTACCACCACTTCTCAAAGCATTCTACACTTTTTTGTGAACGTCCAGTACATCAGTCAAAGTATTGCTCCTAATATGATACCCTGAGAAACTCTCGTATAAAGGTATTTAGATTCTATTAGGTGTTTCGCTAAAATTTTAGACGTGTTTGATGCTTATGTTATCTCTTCTTTTTGTTCCCATATCTGTTAGATATGATTGGAACCAGTTATTAACTACACCACTTTTTCTTAACCCTTTATTTGGCAATGTTACTCTCAAGCAACATCAAATTTACGTTAGCCTTATGGGACAACAAACACTTCCCAGTGCCTTTTACTGGCATTGTTGCCTCCAGGCAACGTTCCTTTACACACTGAGAATGCCAGTTGTTGTAATAGTTCAAAGTTTTCCACAGGAGATGGCAGTTTGTGCAGTGGTGTTACAGAGGTCTCCTCGTGTGAGCAACGGGGGTGTCTTACTTTGGTTCTGAAAGAGTGGATTTCAATAAATTGGCAGTAATCTTAGCAGATTTTCTTCAAGAAATACCCAGAGGTGAGTTTACAGCAGAAATATTTCAATTTAATATTGTTTTGAATTACGTAAATAGTATAAAACTTTTATGTTGCCTGTTAACAACATTGCCCATAGTTGGGACATGTGCCATTAGTATATCACATATTCTTAAAGCGTGACAGAGTAGACATTTTTATTTTCGGGGGCTTTTTAGCTATGCATTCCAGAATATTTTATGGAATTAAAAAAGCGAAAGGAATAGTAGTTCCACCAGAAAACCCGGCATTGTCTGATCTAAGCGAATCTGAAGTCTCTGAACTCGAAGTTTTGGCAGACTGTAGTGATGATGATCCCGACTATATTCCAGAGCGTCAACCTCAGTTCCATAACCTAGTTATACCAGAAACTGATTCTGATTCAGGAAGTGAAATCTCAGAAGCTGAATATGTGCAAGGACCTTCTGCAGTTAATCCTTCTAGTGCAAGTGTTAGTCAAGTGAAAAAGAAAATTACAAAAGCAGTCACTTACATGTGGATAAAGGAAGATATAACTGCTAGGGCAGAAAGTTTCTCTCCTGTGTTTTCTGATGAAGGCCATACACCACTGGGTTATTTCAGAAGATTCTTTGATTCAGAACTAATTGACAAAACTGTGCAGGAAACGAACTTATACTCTGTGCAACGAACTACCACGTCAGTAAACACCAATATAAATGAAATGGAACAATTTTTCGGTGTTCTGATATGCATGGGTCTTGTTTCTATGCCTTCATACACTGACTATTGGTCTCAGTCAATGAATTGTGAAAAAATCACCAGCATTTTCAGTTAGAAGCGCTTTCAGAAACTCCGCCGATACCTGCATTTTACAAACAATGAGAATGCTGTGAACTCTTCTGACAGACTTTTCAAAATATGACCTGTTCTTGAGTCAATTGTAAAGAACTGCCATGAGCAGAAACAAGAGTCGGAATTTTCTATAGATGAGATGATGGTTCCATATAAAGGTACAAGAGCAGGTAATTTGCGCCAATATATTCAAAATAAGCCACACAAATGGGGTTTTAAGATTTTTGTTGGTGCTCGTGTGTCTGGAGTTTCCAAAAATTCCATTGCAAGAAGATCTAGAAGGGAAAATGAAACAGTTCTATTACACAGCAGGAATGCATAAATGTGTTTATAAATTAAATTATTCACGTACAGGAAACCTTTTGCTTGAGATTATTGGCAAACACTTTTTTCTATAATATGTATAAATGTGATCTACTGCTGACAATGTTGCTTATAAGCAAAATTTCATAATTTTCATAATTTTTGTCAAAAATTTCTAAAACTGACTGAATTGTATTTCTTAAGGCATAATAAATAAATATAAGCACTGAAATTTTTTTGTTTTTATTTTCACCATTTGCCAAATAAAGGGTTAACGATTCTAGTTTATTTACTAGAATCTTATGGCCAATAGTTTCCAAAGTTGTAGCAAGATATAAGACTATGCCCGTGATTCATTCATCCTTACAAGAGCATTAAATGGCCAATTTTGTACTTCTACCATTTCAGAAACCAAACTTGACTCACTTGGAAAGTTGTATTTACTCAAGTAATTCATCAATCTGTCTTTTACAACATATTCTATTATCTTTGAAAGTGATGACAGTAGGGAAATGGGCCAGCAATTTCCTATGTTTCCCTAGCCCAGGTACACCTCTCGCCTGTCTTATGTGCACAGGAAATTTCTTGGTGTGACTGACTCATTTATTATGTGTACTGTATACTGTGTATGCATTGTTTCCGCACACACAGAGGTACTTCATCTAAGACTTGTGAGGTAACTGGCGAGTTGTGGTGCCCTGAAAATATTCTGAGTTGGCGCCCACCGCTCGGGCCGCTCGGAAAGACGCGGCTCGTTAGCAACCACGTAATGCCGCACAACGGCCAGACTGCATGGCTGGAAATCTGGAAATTCCATGGTGACACTGTGTTGATGAAGGAGACATGCGGGAGTGCGAAAGATGGCGGACTTCGTGAAACCTTAATGGCAGACATTTCACAGTTCATATAGAAATTAATAGTAGCCAGATGAATCATGAGACCTCAAAAAGAAACATGTACATTACCATTATTTGCACGACGATTCTGATGGTGTAATCAGATTTTCAATGTCTGTATTAGTTTAAAGTTTAGTATCTGACGATAAATTATACAACACCCAGCAACGAATTCCCAAATATAAAAGGTTCATCCGATTTTGTCAATCGACGTGTCTTTACTAAGCTATTAGTGCAAACCTAAATTGGTATAAACTACAGGCATGTAACATGAATAGTACATGAATTATTGGAGGTCAAAGTGGCTGATTACTATCGATCGCGTCAGGCCATAAGTACTCCGCAGTTACACGAAAAAACGGTAGCAGCATGCTTATAAATATATTTATTCATCTATGTCTTCGTTTATATCCGATTAATACTGCTCATGAAGAAAGTGGTCAATTATTTACTATGTTTTTGGAAAGCACAGAGACATTAGGCTACTGACTTACTTTTGTTCTATTCCATTGATATATGTTTATTTAATTCGATTATGTATTTCATAATGTGTGTTAGAGAGTGTTTATGGCCCAGACATAGGAATATTTAATTTCAAGTTATTTAAATGTAAATCAAATATTTCAAATGTGTTTCATTATTTTTGTGAGTGTGTGTTGGCTTGAAGACATAGTGGGAGCGCTCTAGTCAATCACAGCGCTCGTTATAACTGCAGGTGACTACCAAATCGTGGAGGACAGTACTTGACCAAACAAAGAGAGTGCTGGACAGGAAGGCGCGACCGCCAGTCACCAGAAAGACTTGGAGAGTGGAGCAGTTTGCCCGTGGCCGAGGGAGATAGAAATATTTCGTAGTAGCGACTTGTGCACCTGTGAGATTTCCGTGGCTTCTGCAGTGAAAATGTGGTACGTGTTTAGAACTGAATATATCGCAAGCTGTGTTGTTGCTCATAACTAATTATGTGAAGTAGGAATCTATTGTTTCCCTGTTATATTTTATTTAATTGCTCGACCATCGACACCAATAATGGTTTTACAGTAATAAAGGGCATTCTTAAAGGTACTTCTGCTACCATACCCATCATTTAAAGTCGTTAAAATAGTACCTGCAGAATTAACCTAATTGCAATCTTTCATTTACAAATTTCTATATAACATTCAAAATCCGCAATTTCTGAGTGATAGGAACCTTCGACCGTTCGATTCATGTTTATATTCATATTGTATATTGTAGACTCTGCAGTATTTGGCTTGTAATGCGGCAACTTACGTATCCCAGCCCCTAGACAACGAAACCAGCCAAAACTTTCAATATTTCAACTTTGAGTAAGAGGGTATGTAGTTGAGGGCCACACCACACCACACCATTTTATATGAAAGCCCGCACCCTACTGACTTTTTATTTTTAGCTTTTGAATAGTTTTATTGAGTTCACTCTATGTGGTGTTCTTGGTAAATAATTACTTACTGTCAAGTATGATGAAGTTGACCATTGAGTTACAATTGACCAAAAAGTTCAAAAAACATTTTATGTTAAATAACTCCACAATGGCGATGAAAATTCTTTATTTTAGATTTTCTGTTTACTGTGTGAAAGTTGTTAATATATGGCAATAGCTAAATGTATAGCATTCTGAAACCCTATCTGAATTCTCAACGTTTTCAGAAGTACTTATTTTAAGCCCTTTTAATTACCTAATACTTTTATTTGATTGATTAAGATTAAACAAATCATGTATCTAGGTCTTACAAATGTCATGCATCGACCCTTCATGATGACAATTAGGGCAACAACAAAAATTAATGTATTATACTTACCTATTTATGGACACACAAATCAAACTTGGCGAATTCTTGGTGGAACTCGAGTGAAGCTGACCAACCAAGAAACTTGAGGATAAGGTGACCATCTTTTCTTGAGAGGTTCTTTTGTAAACAGAAACTTGTGAATGCTGAAGAATGTGACCAAATGAATGCAGCAGCAATGTGACGCAGTTGTTTGTAACATCGGAGCAGTGGAGTGAGGAAGATGTTGTTGCAAGTCGATATGTCGAAAATACGACTCTTGCCACAAAATAGAGTTACTGTCAAATGGTGTGAATTTGATCCCTGGGGCAAAGTTGACCGAAAAGCTTAAAAAACGTTTTGTTTTAAACAGGTGCCATTGATGATAAAAGCTTTTTATTTATTTCAGGTATTATATTTACCATCTGAAAGTTTTTACGAAGTGCCCAGGATAGCTAGATGTTACATTCTTACGTAGAAGTTAGCCTCATTTTGTATGGCTTGTAACATGATAAAACAATCGAGGTTCCGGATTTGTAAAAGCCTTGGCAGACCCATTAGTTCATAAGGTGATATTTTGCTTTTCAGATTGAAATGTCAGAGTGCAGTGTACAGTGAATATATTTTCTATTTGTTTTTCTTGCGAACTTCATAAAGCAAAATTTTTCATTTCAGTTTCTTTGTATGTTACTATGAAATTCGTATTAAAATTTATTTATTTTGCCTTACATATATTTCAGTTATTGATAAAGCTTAAGAACAACTTAAGTCATAAGGAATTCAGAATTATGACATAACTGATTATCAGTGAAAGTCATCCCCAGATGATCTATTAGAGTGGAAGGTAATAAAGACCAAAAATTTTATTGCTACACCTGAACACCCATACTCTGAAAGAGAAACCAATGTATTAATTTTACTACTTTGGGAAATATTTCATTTTAAAGCCCAGAATCACTCAGCGTCACTCCATTGTATTTGTTTTGGGAATTTTTTGTGATTTCTTTGCAATACCTAAAAATGCTCAATCTTATAGTACGCTAGGTGTTGTAGATGATTTATTGTTGATCCCTTCCTTATTACTATATTGTTATGCTTTTGTTTGACTATCCCTGTTTAGGGTCACCCCATGCTGGTTTTACTTTTATTCTCTGCACTGTATATGATTTTTTCATTAAATGACTTCTTTGCTGCTATCAGTCACCTCACATAAATCTTTTTGTAACTACAATAGAAATTTGAGAACTCTGGCTTATTATTTTGATGGGATTGAGCTACTTAATGATCTAATTAGACATACAAATACCTGCTGTGACTGATTTGTTTTGTCAATCATTGCTATTGACATGGACACTTTTGCAAATGTCTTTGCAATTTAAATGATGTTGAGAAATTAAAAAAATTCTCATTGATACTGGTTTTCCAATACACTTCATACTAACTTTGGTTTGATAGTACTGCTAAAAAATCTTATATTCCGCTTTCTAATAAATGCCTTTTGTAGACCAGCAATTTAAGGATTCTTTCCATAGCTCATAATTTTACTGTTGTCATCTGGAAGAAATTATCTGAGCATCCAAGATCTTTTACAGCTGTGTCACACCATTCCCTTAGCATATGTGTGGCCACATGATTGATTACTAATGTAGTCATTGTAGGCATCCTTGTTGCACTACTGACCATCAGGCATATGTCAAAACTGAAAGATATTTATAAGGTTGCTGCTAGTTTCAATTGCAATATTTATTTTGTGTCGCTACAACGAAATTATATGTTGAGTTTTGTAGTTGAGACTTTATGTAGAACTTCTGCTAAGTGATCTAAAAAGTGTATACAGTACCACAGGATGATCAATACACTCACAACATGATAAATTTCTTATTGATGTCAAACTGTCCTATTTTAATAAGCGACATTTAAAAGTTTTTGTCTTCACTTTCACTTTCTTTACAGCCGTCACCAGACGTTCAGGAGGAAAATGAAAATAAAGGTATTTCAGAATACCTTCAGATGCAGAAATAAAATGAACATAAGCCTACTACATGTAAACAGAGGAAGGAGCAAGCTTACTACCCTAAAAGACAAAAACATACAGTATATGACAGAATTGTTAAATGAATTGGCTTTCAATGTACATGATACTTAAAAAACGTTAAAAATATTGGTGCTGGTGGAGAGTGTGATGATATATTTTATACTTATATGTATTTTTCATCTTTTTTACTTCTTGTCCTTTGTACTTTAAGATCTATTTTGTACTACTTTAACATCAGTTTATTTTTTATGTGTAATTAATTCATACTCATTTATGTTCAGACATTAGCCACTGCCATGCATTCTTATATAATTTTACTAAAATGAATGTTATATGTAGTTGTCAGATGTATGAATTACATTTTTGTTATGGTTATTGACACTGAATTACACTCAGTAAATATTCGCTTTTAAGGTATGCTCCCCTCAACAGTGCCAAAATTTTTAACTGTTAGCTATTATTTAAGAATCAGGCACATTAATAGTCAACTAAGTTAACTACTATTTTCTGTGTCACTTTATTATATGATATCAAGGCTATTTCTTGATCTGCTTGAGTGTAATTCACTGGTGACCAAAATATTATAACGACCAACTTGATATCGTCCTCCTGTGGAATGGAATATAGCACCGATTCTGCATGGCATGATTTCAGCAAGTCCTTGGTAGGTCACTGGAGGTATGTAGTACCACATTTCTACGCACAGGTCACATAGTTCCCAAAAAATTACGAACTGATGGTCTATGGGCGGAGGGTTTGTGCCCGAAAGCGTCTCTGATGTGTTCTAGTGAGTTCATATCACGCGAACTTGCTGGCCAAGACCACCATCTGAGTTCACTAACATGCACCCGAAACTACTTCAGCAGGTTTGTGGCCTTGTGACACACGCAGTTATCATGTTGGATGATGCCATAGGCGTTGGGAAAAACACAGACATGAAGGGATGTAGGGGGTTTGCAATAAAGTTTAGTCTGCAGGTTTGATAGTGCCTCTTGTTTCTAACACAGGTTCCGCAGAAACCCAGGTAAATTTGTCCCATTGCATAGTACTGCCCCCACCAGCAATTGTCTGTGCCGCAATGTCTGTGTCGAACAGTCATTAGCCACGGTGATGGCATATTCAGACAAGACAATCCATTCATCTCACCAGGCGACACATTGCCACTGATCCGCGATCGAACCTCAGTGACATCGTGACCTCTGCAATCGTAACTGACGATGTCGTTGGATCAGCATAGGAACTTGTAGGGCTCATTTGCTGTGGAGCCCCGTGTTCAGTAATGCGCACTACACAGCATGTACTCTGTCTTCAGATCTGCCGTAGTTCACCCACCATCTAACCTAATTCACAGAGCTAGCGATCCTCAGGCCTCCACATCCTGGAATGAGGCTTGAGCATCTGTTACATTGTCGCCTGCTCGTGATTCCACCGTCGGTCAACCACTCTCCATGATGTTCAGCCTGTAGCACGTGAACAGGCCACCAGCCTCGCCGTTTCCGAGGTGAACGTTTCCAGGCCATAAAAATCTTCCCATTGCCGAAGCCGCTGATGTCGGTGGATTTCCCCATTATCGGCCCGTATCGCCGCTAGACCGATTCGCTGTTCTTCTCTAGTGTGGTTATATACTTCCCTCACGGTGTCAAGTGGCCGTATTGCCAACAGGCGGCGTTCAGTTTCGCGTGGGCGGTGATCATGTTTTGTCTCCGACAGTTCAGGTTCATGATTCAGAATTTTTTGAAATGTTTTTATTTTTATTTTTTCAGTTGAAGATCTGGTGATAGCATTTGAAGTGACCACGACTTAATGACTAAGAAACATCGGTTTTGGCAGGGGGGATGCTACGACAACAGCTTCTACCTGCTGAATAATACACTGGCCAAAAAAAAAAAAAAAAAAAAAAAAAAAAATCGGTAGGTGTGATGTACAGACAAATAAGATTACAGTTTTAGAAACATTGGGTGATTTATTCGGGGGAAAGAGCGTCATAAATTGAGGAAGTTAATATCGCATCGGTCGACCTCTGGTCCTCAAGCAAGCTTGGCACTGACTGATAGAGTTGTTGGATGCCCTTCTGAGAGCTCTCGTGCCAAATCCTCACCAAGTGGCGCGTTAGACCTTCAGAATCCCGAGACATTTGAAGGGCTCTGCCAATGTTGCTTCAAAGGTTAGCCTCAACCGGTCTCATCTGGGGAGAGACCTGACGACCTCACTTGCCAAGGTAGAGTTTGGCAAGCACGAAGACGAGCCGTAGAAACGCTTTGTACATGTAGTCAAACAATGTATTGTCGAGGATGGCTTGCCATGCAGAGCACCAAAACTGTGCTCAGAATATCGTCGACATACCGCTGTGCTGTTAGGATGTGCCGGATGACAACCAGAGGGGTCCTGATATGAAATGAAAATGGTACCCCAGACCATCACTCCTCGTTGTCAGCTCATATAGTAGGTGTCAGTCAGGTTGGTATCCCACCAACGTGTGGGGCATCTCCAGACACTTCTTAGGCCTGGTATCTCACTGGAGTAGAAATGTCTGCAGCTATGAGTCCTGCTTCCAATTGAGCCCAGATAATCAGCGAAGACGCGTCTGCGAATGCCCCTGACAGCCATGGGCCACCAACCTGTCTGTCGCCCGCTACGTGCCCCGTCACCTAGGAATGATGGTCTGTTGGGCCATTTCTTTTCATAGCAGGACCGCTCTGTCATCTGCGGTACAGCGGTATGTCGACGATATTCTACGCCAGCCGGATCTCTCCCCAATTGAGAACGTTTGGAGCGTTATGGGCAGAAGCCTTCAACTATCTCGGGATTTTGAGGATCTGACGCGCCAATTGGACAGCGTTTGTCACGATATGCCTCAGGAGGACGTCCAACAATTCTGTCAATCAATGCCAAGCCAAACAAACGCATGCATAAGACCAACGCTTCATTGACTTCTCAATTAGTGAACCTCTTCCTCTTTTGAATAAATCATTCAATTTTTTCGGAAATTGTAATCATTTGTTTTTCTGTACATTTACATCACATATGCCGATTTCTGTCCCATTCGGATAATTACTCGGTGAATACAGGTTTTCAAATAATAAAAATGACTGCGAGTTTGCACTTTGTAGACTGACGTTTTCTCGTTAAGCACAGTGGTAGACAGTGACTACATTCGTCTCACACATTTACTTACGCATATTGTCAACACAGGTCCAACATAACAAAATATCGTCACACGTTATTACAATATATTAATCTGCACTTGTGGTAGTGACCGCAATCCACTGGCCGTCAAGATAGACGCGAACACGTATAATAGGCACTGCGTATTTTTATTTTCCTCTTTTGGTAAGAAAAAATAGTGCTTCTCAGTAAGCAGTATAATTTAACGGTTTACTGAGGTCAGCCCACGGCAATGGTGATACA
This sequence comes from Schistocerca serialis cubense, assembly GCF_023864345.2. NCBI lineage: Eukaryota > Metazoa > Arthropoda > Insecta > Orthoptera > Acrididae > Schistocerca > Schistocerca serialis. The sequence goes on along the minus strand of NC_064644.1, from coordinate 258,507,619 downwards.
CTCAGCAGATATGACATATGTAATACCCCTTCCGCTACTCCGTCTCAACAACTACTTTACTACAGCCTGACTACAATATCACTCACTCGCCGCTCTCGGCGCTTAACAATTGATTCTCTACCCACCCTCATGATTATCTCTGGGTAAGCGACTGTCGAGCCCTAGTCATCCCTGGTCATCTGTGCAGATTAATCAATATGTGGCCTCGACGATGGATTCTAAGATTTCTTTAATCAACGGCGGCCTCATTTCAAATTACACACACATTGAGAAAAAAGCAGAACACCTTGAATGGCTAGACAGAAAGTTCATATTCGCAGGACATATATGTTGGTATGTTCTACATAAATAATTAGATTTCAATCATGTCGCCCTGCGGGTTCAAGGCCAGCAATGATTGTAGGACAAAACCACTTACCGGTAAAATGCGTTTGTGAGTGTCGTTGTCACTGTAAAACGAAGGTAATTGAGCCATGCTGCAGCTGGCATTGGTGCTGTTTAAAGGTTTCCGTCCTCTGTTGGAAGCCAGACCGTATCGTTTAGTCGACATGGTTGCGGTTGTTTGTCTTCTTCTCGTGTTGACTGGCGCCACTTGGTTTTGCAAGCGTTGCCTGTCCGCTAGTGGCAGCAGCAGCGGTTATCGATATGTAGTAACTGTGGCCCTATCTTTTATCTTTGGGGCGACGTGGTGGTTCTTCTGGGTCGTGACAGTGGGAAGTTCGGTTGGGGACTCAGGAGGAGCCAGGTCCGCGAAGTGCGAACACGCCAGGACCACTGGCGGCGCGCATGGACTGCCAGATCGAAGACCTGTGGTCACGAGGGTGTGCGACCTCGTCGAAAACCGGATCCTGCAAGCTTTAAGCTGAGTGCCTTTGGATTCGAGTTTAGAAACCTCCACCATCGTGAGATCTTACGATTCTCCAGTGAATTGGGTTCATGTTGCTGCTCGTAGTGTCGCCAAGGCAAAGGGCAGTGAGTGGAGTGCTTGGGGAAGGCGGATCTGATTACCTTTCCTGGACTTCTAATTACTATTTATTGCGATCAGTTTGTTACTATTTGCTAAGTTCAACCAACGGTATTTTTTCTGCCTCGTGGCTGCTAACGCCCCAGTTACTTACCCTGGGGGTTAGTGTCCAGTGAGGCGTGTAGGTTTGACAGCTTTCTTGACTATAAGTAGGATGGCGATTCTTCTAATCCGGTGGCAGTGATTCCTTCCTCGTTCTGGGCGCTCTAAGCACAGTATTCTGCAGCAGAGTCCAGACTGCCACTTCCGGCTTTGGCGTACTTTTACCTCCTTGCATTTGGTTTATTGGACGTCAGGTAGCCTCAGCAAGATTATCATTAGTCATTCGTTAGACTGCCACCAGTCTGAGTTACCACCTTGTGAAGTGAATGCAACTCACTCATCACTCGCAAAAGCGTTTTTTCTGGACCTACTCAGAGGTCGATTCCTGGTGCACCGTCTGTGACTGACCTTTGTGTTTTATTATTGTTGTTGTTGTTGTGGTCTTCAGTCCTGAGACTGGTTTGATGCAGCTCTCCATGCTACTCTATCCTGTGCAAGCTTCTTCATCTCCCAGTACCTACTGCAGCCTACATCCTTCTGAATCTGTTTAGTGTATTCATCTCTTGGTCTCCCTCTACGATTTTTACCCTCCACGCTGCCCTCCAATACTAAATTGGTGATCCCTTGATGCCTCAGAACATGTCCTACCAACCGATCCCTTCTTCTAGTTAAGTTGTGCCACAAACTTCTCTTCTCCCCAAACCTATTCAATACCTCCTCATTAGTTGTATGATCTACCGATCTAATCTTCAGCATTCTTCTGTATAACCACATTTCGAAAGCTTCTATTCTCTTCTTGTCCAAACTAGTTATCGTCCATGTTTCACTTCCATGCAGGGCTACGCTCCGTACACATACTTTCAGAAACGACTTCCTGACACTTAAATCTATACTCGATGTTAACAAATTTCTCTTCTTCAGAAACGCTTTCCTTGCCATTGCCAATCTACATTTTATATCCTCTCTACTTCGACCATGATCAGTTATTTTGCTCCCCAAACAGCAAAACTCCTTTACTACCTTAAGTGTCTCATTTCCTAATCTAATTCCCTCAGCATCACCCGACTTAATTCGACTACATTCCATTATGCTCGTTTTGCTTTTGTTGATGTTCATCTTATACCCTCCTTTCATGACACGGTCCATTCCGTTCAACTGCTCTTCCAAGTCCTTTGCTTTCTCTGACAGAATTACAATGTCATCGGCGAACCTCAAAGTTTTTATTTCTTCTCCATGGATTTTACTACCTACTCCGAATTTTTCTTTTGTTTCCTTCTCTGTTTGCTCAATATACAGATTGAATAACATCGGGGAGAGGCTACAACCCTGTCTCACTCCCTTCCCAACCACTGCATCCCTTTCATGTCCCTCGACTCTTATAACTGCCATCTGGTTTCTGTACAAATTGTAAATAGCCTTTCGCTCCCTGTATTTTACCCCTGCCACCTTCTGAATTTGAAAGAGAGTATTCCAGTCAACATTGTCAAAAGCTTTCTCTAAGTCTACGAATGCTAGAAACGTAGGTTTTCCTTTCTTAATCTAGCTTCTAAGATAAGTGTTACGGTCAGTATTGCCTCACGTGTTCCAACATTTCTACGGAATCCAAACTGATCTTCCCCGAGGTCAGCTTCTACCAGTTTTTCCATTCGTCTGTAGAGAATACGCGTTAATATTTTGCATCCATGACTTATTGAACTGATTGTTCGGTAATTTTCACATCTTTCAGCACCTGCTTTCTTTGGGATCGGGATTATTATATTTTTCTTGAAGTCTGAGGGTATTTCGTCTGTCTCATACATCTTGCTCACCAGATGGTAGAGTCTTCTCAGTACTGGCTCTCCCAAGGCCGTCAGTAGTTCTAATGGAATGTTGTCTACTCCCGGGGCCTTGTTTCGACTCAGGTCTTTCAGTGCTCTGTCAAACTCTTCACCCAGTATCGTATCTCCCATTTCATCTGCATCTACATCCTCTTCCATTTCCATAATATTGTCCTCAAGAACATCGCCCCTGTATAGACCCTCTTTATACTCCCTCCACATTTCTGCTTTCCCTTCTTTGCTTAGAACTGGGTTTTCATCTGAGCTCTTGATATTCATGCAGTGGTTCTCTTTTCTCCAAAGGTCTCTTTAATTTTACTGTAGGCAGTATCTATCTTACCCCTAGTGAGATAAGCCTCTACATCCTTACATTTGTCCTCTAGCCATCCCTGCTTAGCCATTTTGTACTTCCTGTCGATCTTGTTTTTGAGACGTTTGTATTCCTTTTTGCCTGCTTCATTTACTGCATTTTTATATTTTCTCCTTTCATCAATTAAATTCAATATTTCTTCTGTTTCCCAAGGATTTCTACTAGCCCTCGTCTTTTTACCTACTTGATCCTCTGCTGCCTTCACTACTTCATCTCTCAAAGCTACCCATTCTCCTTCTACTGTATTTCTTTCCCCCATTTTTGTCAATTGATCCTTTATGCTCTCCATGAAACTCTGTACAACCTCTGGTTCTTTCAATTTATCCAGATCCCATCTCCTTAAATTCCCACCTTTCTGATGTTTCTTCGGTTTTAATCTACAGTTCATAACCAATAGATTGTGATCAGAGTACACATCTGCCCCTGGAAATGTCTTACAATTTAAAACCTGGTTCCTAAATCTCTGTCTTACCATTATGTAATCTATCTGAAACCTGTCAGTATCTCCAGGCTTCTTCCAAGTATACAACCTTCTTTTATGATTCTTGAACCAAGTGTTAGCTATGATTAAGTTGTGCTCTGTGCAAAATTCTATCAGGCGGCTTCCTCTTTCATTTCTTAGCCCCAATCCATATTCACCTACTACGTTTCCTTCTCTCCCTTTTCTTCCCACCGAATTCCAGTCACCCATGACTATTAAATTTTCGTCTCCCTTCACTATCTGAATAATTTCTTTTATTTCATCATACATTTCTTCAATTACTTCGTCATCTGCAAGGCTAGTTGGCATATAAACTTGTACTACTGTAGTAGGCGTGGGCTTCGTGTCTATCTTGGCCACAATAATGCGTTCACTATGCTGTTTGTAGCAGCTTACCCGCACTCGTATTTTTTTATTCGTTATTAAACCGACTCCTGCATTACCCCTATTTGATTTTGTATTTATAACCCTGTATTCATGTCCATTATAATTATCCGGGCTGTTATGCCGTGGTCGGTTGATGAATTCTGTGGTGATTCCCAACGTTTCGTCTCCGACTGCGGGAGACATCTTCAAGAGGGTCCGTAGCTTGATGGAAGGTCCAACACACACACTGGCTCGCTACTGACATAATTATAATGGACATGATATTTCCGGCCGTGAAAGTTTACATTTTAGTATAACCCTGTATTCACCTGACCAGAAGTCTTGTTCCTGCTGCCACCGAACTTCACTAATTCCCACTATATCTAACTTTAACCTATCCATTTCCCTTTTTAAATTTTCTAACCTACCTGCCCGATTGAGGGATCTGACATTCCACGCTCCGATCCGTAGAACGCCAGTTTTCTTTCTCCTGTTTTATTGCACGTTTCTAAATTTTTTAATATAACTGCCATATTAGCGTTACAGCAGGTTTAAATGATTGTTCTACCAAGTTTCCCATCATTTTGTCTCACCTGTTTGGTGATCAGTTGCCTGTCTTTGTAAATTAACCTTGCTATTGCGTTGCTGTTTTACAGTATGTTTGTTAAATTTTTTATAATTGTCGTTCTTGACGTTAAAGGCTTTCAGCCGTGACTGTGGTTACTCGCCATAAAATTCTAATTGGGATCACATTGGCTTGTTTTCAAAACATTATTTGCTGTGTCTGTATTTTATGCTCATTTGGTAAATTGTAACGCACTGAAAGCACTATTAGTTACACAGTTGTTTATTCCTTCTTTATTTATTGCTGAGCCTGGAATTACCGTTTTAAAATAAATGTGTGTAATTGCAAAAGGGAACCAACAGTAAATGATTACGGTCCTGTCCATACTTGTAACCGAATCCTGCCTTCCTCGATTACCAGGTTCCACTAATTAATCAGCGTGACTAGAGCATACGTGCAGGATGCCTCGCAGACATATGCGCGAACTGTACCGTCAAATCATTACTAGGATGAGAGAATGTGATACATCCAACCAGGAAATTGCTGATCGTGTGGGACGCAGTGTTTAGGCAGTGCAATGGTTGTGTGCAGAGTAGTCACGAAAGGCCGTACAACTCGATGAGATGGGTCAGCTCTTACCATCCAGACCACCCCCCGAGGTAATCGACGCCTCCTCCGAATGGTACTGCAGAACAGATCTGCGTCCTCCTCGGCTCTGGCGCAACAGTGGAACAGTATAAGACGTCCTACAGTATCAAGGGTGGCAGTCCTTAGCAGTTTTTTACGGCATGTGTTATGTGCGCTTAGTCCACTTCTCCGCCTACCTTTGACGGATGTGCAGAAATATGCTAGAAGCAATGATGTATTGATCAACATCACTGGGGACAGGAATGACATCAAAGAGTGTTTCTGGACGAACCCAGGTTCTATTTGTTTGAAAATGATGGCCGAATTTTGGTTCGCTGCAGACATGGGAAGCAGCACCACAGTGACTGCATTCGCACAAGACATACAGCGCCAACTTAAGGCCTTATGGTGTGAGGTGATATTGGGTACAACCGCAAATCACAGTTGATGCATGACCAGGGCGCTGTGACCAGTGTGACCTACGTGGCTGACGTCCTACGAACCGTGGCCATACACTTTATGCACAACACCCCAGATGCCATTTTTCAGCAAGACGGTGCACGACCACATGTTGCTGCATGAACATGTACCTTCTTGGTGTCACTCTCTTGCCCTGGCCCGCCAGATCACCAGCCTTGTTGATAATCGACCATGTGTGGGGTATGGTGAAACGACAGGTGCAGCACTGTGACCCAATGCCAACCACCACAAATGAAATTTGGAACCAGCTGAATGCAGCATGGATGGTTATACCACAGTACGCCATTGGTGCCTTACACGCGTCGATGCTATCACGCATGGAATAAGTCATCAGGGCCCATGGCGGACTCTGTGCCTGATAGGCAACAGGACACATGCTGAACTGCAGAACATAATAATGTACATGTCCTATGGATATGAACATCCTATCTTAGTCGTTCCTGAACACGAGTGTATTAATATAACTATTTTCTAGATTGACCTAGTTTTATACTTCCTTGTTTGGCAATTCAGACGTTAGCTAATAGTTCTGCTGCTATTATATCTGTAGATAGAGCTTCTTACACATGTAGGGTTTGATGGAGAATGTGCTAACCATCAGTTTAAGAAGCATTAGTCTGATCTGTTGGGTGTTCCAGCGTACATATGCAGGTAAAAAGTAGTTTGTGCATGTAGGAAGAACTGCCTACCATGTAAATTGTTGTGACATTGCCGTCACGCGTAGCTGTGCTCATTTTTATTACGTTTGAGAAATGCATAAGGGCGGATAGCTAAGAAGGAAGGCTTGCCTTGGCGCAAGGCGAGCGGGTGAGTGGCTGCGTAGCTCTTCCAGCTTCACCACAGGAGCCCCGTCACAAATGCCCTGGAGGAAGGAGGCCGGACTCGTGGGTGGTGGTTTTGCAGAAGCGTCTATAGTAGCCCCTTGTCGTCCATTTCGGCTACGAATAGGGTTTCTCCTTACAAAGGAATTGTCGACTAGTTCCCACAAAATTGCCATGTGTGGCGGATTCACCTTGTGATACACGGAACGCAGAAGAGAACGATATGGTGCAACCAGCATACCATGGGAAACCTCCCTCCAAGATCTGGTTATCCAGTCATGTGAATCTCGTCCGACACCGTGCTTTGACGCGAACGACTCGACCAATGAGTGGCACCAAACTAGAAGTCTGTACGAATTTTCAGCGTACTAAAATGCATTGAGTGAGCCAAGAATGAGAAATTCGTGCAGGGTTCCCCTGTATGGAGAAGAAAGCGAAAACCTCTCTGGTCGCTGTAGCAATGCCTGGGGACTGTCCTCCCAAGGCTGAATTTTTCGAGAGTCACATGGATAGGAGGAGACGACAATTCTGTTTCGGGACTTGCCGTGGAGAGGTCGTCTGGACCAGCCCTGATATCTGCGGCAGCTATACTCGGCTGCCATCTCAGCCATTATCGCTTTCGGTGCTGACTTGTCCCTTGGAGAGGATGTTCGCTGAATTCTAAGTAAGTTTTAGGATTGGGTTGTTTATTATTTGTCTTATTTCACGAGTCTTGCGCTCGATTGCTTTCCATTTACGAGCTGTGCAGATTTGCTTCACTTCCTAACTAGTCTTCCAGTTAGATTTTGATATATCCTCCAACGTGTTACTGGTACATGAAGATACAAACAAGCTGTTAGTGAGCCACTGTTTGCGTTCAGAGAACTGATTATTCACATGATAATAACTGCTTAGTAACTATTTTCGTTGGTTCATGCAGAGCTTTGTTGATAATAAACAGATATTCTTCAGTGCGTTCTTGTTTTGCAATTACTCGTATAAACCAGACTGTCCTACAACTAATCATAACTAGGCGACCTGTAAAAAAATAAATGTAGTTAGTTACTTCTATATCTAATTTGTCGTCTCACTGTGACGAAATTTCCTGTGCGATGCAGGTGCCCATGCTTCAGAGACTTTCATTAATTTGTTTAAATTGATGTACACTGAGATTACAAAAGTCATGTGCTAGCGGTATGCACATATGCAGATGGCGTTAGTATCGCATACACAAGATATAAAAGGGCAGTGCATTGGCGGAGCTGTCATCTGTTCTCGGGCCATTCATGTGAAAAAGTTTCCGACGTGACTATGGGCGCAGGACGGCAAGTAATAGACTTCGAACATGGGCTTGTAGCTGGAGCTAGACACATGGGGCGTTCCATTTCAGAAATTCTTGGGAACTCGATATTCCGAGATCCACAGTGCCAAGAGTGTGCCGATAATAGCACATTATAGGTGTTACCTATAACCATGGGCTGCGAGGGATTAGCCGAGCGGTCCAGGGCGCTGCAGTCACGGACTGTGCGGCTGGTCCCGGCGGAGGTTCGAGTCCTCCCTCGGGCATGGGTGTGTGTGTGTTTGTCCTTAGGATAATTTAGGTAAAATAGTGTGTAACCTTAGGGACTGATGACCTTAGCAGTTAAGTCCCATAAGATTTCACACACACTTTAACGTTTATAACCATGGACAACGCAGTGACAGACGACCTTCATATGACGACGGAGATCATCGGCGTTTGCGTGGAGTTGTCAGTGCTGACAAACAAGCAACAGTGCGTGAAATAACTGCAGAAATCGATTAGAACGAACGTATCCGTTAGGACAGTGCGGCGAAATTCGAAGTTAATGGGTTATGGTAGCAGACAACTGACGGGAGCGCCTCTGCTGAACAGCATATCGCCCGCAGCGTCTCTCCTGGGTTCGTGTCCATATCGATTGGATCGTAGACGGCTGGAAAACCGTGGCCTGGTCGGCTGAGCCCCTGTTTCAGTTGGTACAGGGTGTTTCAAAAATGACCGGTATATTTGAAACGGCAATAAAAACTAAACGAGCAGCGATAGAAATACACCGTTTGTTGCAATATGCTTGGGAGAACAGTACATTTTCAGGCAGACAAACTTTCGAAATTATAGTAGTTACAATTTTCAACAACAGATGGCGCTGCGGTCTGGGAAACTCTATAGTACGATATTTTCCACATATCCACCATGCGTAGCAATAATATGGCGTAGTCTCTGAATGAAATTACCCGAAACCTTTGACAACGTGTCTGGCGGAATGGCTTCACATGCAGATGAGATGTACTGCTTCAGCTGTTCAATTGTTTCTGGATTCTGGCGGTACACCTGGTCTTTCAAGTGTCCCCACAGAAAGAAGTCACAGGGGTTCATGTCTGGCGAATAGGGAGGCCAATCCACGCCGCCTCCTGTATGTTTCGGATAGCCCAAAGCAATCACACGATCATCGAAATATTCATTCAGGAAATTAAAGACGTAGGCCGTGCGATGTGGCCGGGCACCATCTTGCATAAACCACGAGGTGTTCGCAGTGTCGTCTAAGGCAGTTTGTACCGCCACAAATTCACGAAGAATGTCCAGATAGCGTGGTGCAGTAATCGTTTCGGATCTGAAACATGGGCCAATGATTCCTTTGGAAGAATTGGCGGCCCAGACCAGTACTTTTTGAGGATGCAGGGACGATGGGACTGCAACATGGGGCTTTTCGGTTCCCCATATGCGCCAGTTCTGTTTATTGACGAAGCTGTCCAGGTAAAAATAAGCTTCGTCAGTAAACCAAATGCTGCCCACACGCATATCGCCGTCATCAATCCTGTGCACTATATCGTTAGCGAATGTCTCTCGTGCAGCAATGGTAGCGGCGCTGAGGGGTTGCCGCGTTTGAATTTTGTATGGATAGAGGTGTAAACTCTGGCGCATGAGACGATACGTGGACGTTGGCGTCATTTGGACCGCAGCTGCAACACGGCGAACAGAAACCCGAGGCCGCTGTTGGATCACCTGCTGCACTAGCTGCGCGTTGCCCTCTGTGGTTGCCGTATGCGGTCGCCCTACCTTTCCAGCACGTTCATCCGTCACGTTCCCAGTCCGTTGAAGTTTTTAAAACAGATCCTTTATTGTATCGCTTTTCGGTCCTTTGGTTACATTAAACCTCCGTTGAAAACTTCGTCTTGTCGCAACAACACTGTGTTCTAGGCGGTGGAATTCCAACACCAGAAAAATCCTCTGTTCTAAGGAATAAACCGTGTTGTCTACAGCACACTTGCACATTGTGAACAGCACACGCTTACAGCAGAAAGACGACGTACAGAATGGCGCACCCACAGACTGCGTTGTCTTCTATATCTTTCACATCACTTGCAGCGCCATCTGTTGTTGAAAATTGTAACTACTGTAATTTCGAAAGTTTGCCGCCTGAAAATGTACTGTTGTCCCAAGCATATTGCAACAAACGGTGTATTTCTATCGCTGCTCGTTTAGTTTTTATTGCCATTTCAAATATACCGGTCATTTTTGAAACACCCTGTAAGAGCTGACGGTAGTGTTCGAGTATGGCGCAGACCCCACAAAGTCATGGACACAAGTTGTCAATAGCCGCGCGGTTAAGGCGCATTGTCGCTAATTGCGCGGCCTCTCCCGCCGGAGGTTCGAGTCCTCCCTCGGGCATGGGTGTGTGTGTTGTTGTTAGCATAAGTTAGTTTAAGTTACTTTAAGTAGAGTGTAAGTCTAGGGAACGATGACATCAGCAGTTTGGTCCCTTAGGATTTCACACACATTTGAACATTTTTTTGGAATTGTCAGCCGCGCGGGATTAGCCGAGCGGTCTGAGGTGCTGCAGTCGTGCACTGTGCAGCTTGTCCCGGCGGAGGTTCGAGTCCTTCCTCGGGCATGGGTGCGTGTGTTTGTCCGTAGGATAATTTAGGTTAAGTAGTGTGTAAGCTTAGGGACTGATGACCTTAGCAGTTAAGTCCCATAAGATTTCGCACACATTTCAATGTTTGAAGTTGTCAGTAAGGCACTGTGCAAGCTGGTAGTGGCTCCATAATGCTGTGGGCTATGTTTACATGGAATGGGCTGGATCGTCTGGTCCAGCAGAACCGATCATTGAGTGAAAATGGTCATGTTCGGCTATTTGGAGACCATTTACATTCATTCATTCATGGTCTTCACGTTCCCAAAACGATGGGATTTTTGTCGATGACAATCCTACATGTCACAGGACCACAATTCTTCGCGATTGGCTTGAAGAACATTCTGGACAATTCGAAATAACGATGTGGCCACCCAGGTCGCCCGATGTGAGTCTCATCGAACATTTATGTGACATAATCGTGCACAAAATCCTGCACCGCAATTATGGACTGACATAGAGGCAGCATTGCTCAAAATTTCTGCAGGGACTTCCAACGACTTGTTGAGTACATGCCACGTTGGTTTCCTACTGTACACTGGGCAAAAGAATGTCCGACATGGTATTGGCTCTAAGCACTATGGGACTTAGCATCTGAGGTCATCAGTCCCCTAGACTTTGAACTACGTAAACCTAACTAACCTAAGGACATGCCCGAGACAGGATTCGATCCTCCGACCGTAGCAGCAGAGCGGTTCCGGACTGAAGCGCTTAGAACGGCTCGGCCACAGCGGCCGGCGACGTGGTATTAGAAGGTGTGCCGTGACTTTTGTCACCTCAGCTAATAACGAGTATTGCACTCTCCTTACATTTCGATACTGAAGTCGTAAGTGAGGTAGGCAACAGCATCCGTAACTGCCGAGCCCCCGCGTGATTTCGACGTAACATCTCATTGGGACGCTAAATTTCTAACACAGTGAAAGGGCTAAATTTCGTCATTATTTCTTGTTTCATTTATGTTCTTGTCTTTGAATCTTATCAACTACAACACAGAACAGAACAAAATGTATCTCTCATGGGTCAGCAGTCTCTTCCACGGATCCCCTCGTACGGCCTTTTCAGCTGCATTTTTGTTTCGCTAGTGCCTCAGTAGCGCAGCCCATTTGATGGATGACGTGGTTGGGTCAAGCGGAGCGAGAAACCCCTTCCGCTGAGACGCAATCCCTTCCCGACAGGACGGCTAATACATTTGAGGGGCATTGTCAGTTGTGAATCTCGCTGGCGACAGCTGCGCGTGTCACAGTGACCGGGATGAATGAGCGTGCTGTTCGCGGGAGAGCGGGGCAGCCGGCGCATGCGCTTTGTGCCTGCCTGCAGATGCGGCCGGCGCTGAGTCACGGCCGGGAGGCGCCCGGCCCCCAGCGGCGCATTAGCATTCTGCACGGGGGGCCGCGGCCACGTCAGCCGCCTCCCGCTACAGTCGGAGAGGAGAGCCCGAGATCTCATTACGGCTGCGCGCCCGCCCATCCTTCCGCAACAGAGTGCCCGTTGAAGGGCGGCTGCAGATAGTTATCAAATTAGTAGCAACTCTTTTTCACATAACGAGCAGTATGCATACAGTCCCCTGTTCCGTACGCGGTTTACTACTCCAAACAATTAAGTAGCAAAAATGTCGTTAACCAACTGGCACAATATAGCATTTTGCATATTACTGGTTTCCTTTAATACAGACTACCTTCGACAGAAGCGATTTCGTAGTTCCCTGGATTACAGTGTTCTACAAATATTCAAAAGTTGAATGATATGGTGAACACAGATTTATTTCTTTGTGTTTATCGGATCGTACAAATCGAAAATAATGCTTAAGCGTACACTGCTGGCCGTTAAAATTACGACACCAGGAAGATACAGAGTTGCGTTCCGTAAGTTTCTTTCACGTCCAGTTTTGATCGAAAAAATACGGAATTTGTTATGGAACATCGTGGGTTATTCCCGCTTCAGCCTCCGTAATTTCATTAAATCCGAATAGTTGGCGGCGTTATACATAGCCTTCAAAATGTCGCCTGTAACGGATGTGTGGCCGGCCGGAGTGGCCGTGCGGTTCTAGGCGCTACAGTCTGGAACCGAGCGACCGCTCGAACCTGCGAGCATAGCAGCAGCGCGGTTCCGGACTGAAGCGGCTAGAACCGCTCGGTCATAGCGGCCGGCTCGAAGTGATGAACCCGTGTTACATCGCCTACGACGATGTTCGACAAAAAGTTATCACGACCAGATTCGTAGCGCGTAAGCAATTATTCACATATAATCCTTCGTTTCCCTTTATGGTCCTCTGTTAGGTTGCGAGGAATCCAGCGGGCACACACCTTTGAATACCCCTACTAGTGGACGAGTGGGTGAACACTGCCAACAGAGAAGTTTAACTGTGCACCGAGGTGTTTGATTGTGATCCGTCGATAACCTCGAATGATTGCCGCACGTTTCAACATTGCAGAGTCACAGTGTGCGGCCGGCAGGCACACGGGAGATTGGACAGCGACTCGGTCAACGACTCAGCGTGCTTTTGTTCAGTGCCAGGTCCCCATAGACATTCTCCAAGGGCCTACGAATATATATGAAGGTAGTATCTGTTCCCGAAAGAACAGTTACCGTTATGACCAGCAGCTTCCCTAGAATGAAATGATAATTAAAGGGACACCCTAGCTGCAAACAGGCATTGATATACATCATTGGGGACATGTTGAAAATGTGTGCCCCGACCGGGACTCGAAACCGGGATCTCGTGCTTGCATTACGAGTGTAGTGGTATGGACATGCTGGGAAGGTGGGTCTCACGGGGAGCGTGCAAGGGATAAGACCCTACAGGCGCAATATTCTCTGTGCCCTCGGTGGCTCAGATGGATACATCGACTGCCATGGAAGCAGGAGATCGCGGGTTCGAGTCCCGGTCGGGGCACACATTTTCAACCGCTACGGTCACACATCCATGCCTCGGGCATGGATGTGTGTGATGTCCTTAGGTTAGTTAGGTTTAATTAGTTCTAAGTTCTAGGCGACTGATGACCTCAGAAGTTAAGTCGCATAGTGCTCAGAGCCATTTGAACCATTTGAACGGATGTGTGTTTGAAGCCGAGAGCTGTCACAGAATTTCTTTTGGCAGATAACAAGAGCCTCGGATATATATTCGTAGGCTCAAATGATAATTAAAAGGACACCCTAGCTGCAAGCAGGCGTTGATATACATCATTGGGGACATGTTGAAAATATGTGCCCCGACCGGGACTCGAACCCGCGATCTCCTGCTTCCATGGCAGTCGATGTATCCATCTGAGCCACCGAGGGCTCAGAGAATATTGCGCCTGTAGGGTCTTATCCCTTGCACGCTCCCCGTGAGACCCACCTTCCCAGCATGTCCATACCACTACACTCGTATTGCAAGCACGAGATCCCGGTTTCGAGTCCCGGTCGGGGCACACATTTTCAACATGTCCCCAATGATGTATATCAATGCCTGTTTGCAGCTAGGGTGTCCCTTTAATTATCATTTCATTCTAGGGAAGCTGCTGGTCATAACGGTAACTGTTCTTTCGGGAACAGATACTACCTTCATATATATTCGTAGGCCCTTGGAGAATGTCTATGGGGACCTGGCACTGAACAAAAGCACGCTGAGTCGTTGACCGAGTCGCTGTCCAATCTCCCGTGTGCCTGCCGGCCGCACACTGTGACTCTGCAATGTTGAAACGTGCGGCAATCATTCGAGGTTATCGACGGATCACAATCAAACACCTCGGTGCACAGTTAAACTTCTCCTTTGGCAGTGCTCACCCACTCGTCCACTAGTAGGGGTACTCAAAGGTGTGTGCCCGCTGGATTCCTCGCAACCTAACAGAGGACCATAAAGGGAAACGAAGGATTATATGTGAATAATTGCTTACGCGCTACGAAACTGGTCGTGATAACTTTTTGTCGAACATCGTCGTAGGCGATGTAACACGGGTTCATCACTTCGAGCCGGCCGCTATGACCGAGCGGTTCTAGCCGCTTCAGTCCGGAACCGCGCTGCTGCTATGCTCGCAGGTTCGATCATGCCTCGGGCATGGATGTGTGTGATGTCCTTAGGTTAGTTAGGTTTAAGTAATTCTAAGTCTAGGGGACTGATGACCTCAGAAGTTAAGTCCCATAATGCTTCGAACCATTTTTCATCACTTCGAACCGGAAACAAAACGGCAATCCATGGAGTGACGCCACATCACCTCTCCTCGGAAGAAGAAGTTTAAAGCCGCATCCTCAGCTGGTAAAGTCATGGAGACCGTCTTCTGGGACTCTGTAGGGGTTATTTTGTTTGATGTCCTCCCTCATGGTGCAACGATCAACTCTGAAGTGTACTGTGCTACCCTCAGGAAATTGAAGCGCCACGATAATGCAAACGAATTTCTTATTCTCCGTGACAACGCAAAGCCTCACACAAATCTGTGCACCCGAGAGGATCTCACATAACTTCATTGGATTGTTCTTCTTTATCCACCCTACAGCCCGGATTTCTCACCACCCGACTTCCAACTCTTTAGCCGGACGAAGGAATGAGGGGGGGGGGGGGGGGGGGTTATTGATGCAGCAAGACGTTGGTCCGACGTCGACCGCTAGAGTGGTACCATGATGGCAAAGAGGCGCTTCCAGTAAGGTTGCGTGCCATTGAACGAGGATTATCTTCCAAAACAGGGTTTCACCAAAAGACGAGGGAATAATATGGTGCACTACAGTCCTGAATAGAACCAACCTGCTTTCAGAAAAAAAGTCTTCCCTTACTTATTGAACGCAACTCGTAAATAACCAGGTTTTATTCATTGCGCATATACTAAGCAATAGGAAGAAGACATTATTAAATTTATTAAATTTTTCTTTACTATAAAGAATTACCAGCTGTGGCAGCAACAATGGCTGTAACAAATCTCGCCGCTCCATGCAGCTTCAAGTTTATTCGGATGAGTTGTAGTGGCTGACAAGTGGTGACGCCCCACCCTCTCCGCAATTAATTCTCAATGGGTGAGAGGTGTGGTGAACGTGCTGTGCGGGGCAACACACCAACACTCCTGGTATCTATGTGAGTCACGACAGAAGGGGCAGCATGCGGTCGTGAGTTAACTTGTTGAATGATGACGTCACTTAGAGCTCGAAGATAGGTCACAGCTACTCACGTTAAAACGTCAGAAATGCAACGCCTGCTGCCCGAATTACTGGCTATGCCAGTGTCTCCCAACATTTCTGTAAATACTGCTTCTCAGTGCATTGATATGTTAGCTATTACCCACACCTCTACCTTCAACGATATTTCTAAATATAGCTTGTATTTTATATCCTATTTTCCAAAAAATAATAAAAAATCAGTAAATTTCATTTAAATATCACCAAACATGGACTAAAAGATCATCGAAATACCACCAAAAACACGATTTCATCAAAAAATTAGGATTTAACCAAAAAAGGAAGAAACTAGGCAACCGAAGAAAAATAGCTGCTTTTCAAGAATGTCATCATTTTTAAATAACTTTAATTATTTTGTTGACGATCTTTTTCTCTAGTTTTTTAAGCATTTGCACCATATTTCCCTATCATACATCAGGGGAAAACGTGAAACTTCAGAGAAAACAAATATAAAAACTTTTCAATCTAACCCTGATGAAAGTGCTTGATAAACAGCGACTTCTCTTCAGTGCCCTCGTGTTTCCTTTTTTTGTTGTTAAATTCTTATTTTTTATAAAATCATGTTTTTGATGGCGTTTTAATGATTTTTAGGTCCATTTTTTGTTACATTTAGATGAAATTCACTGAGTTTTATTATTATTATTTTGAAAATGGGTAGAAAACACAAACTATATCTACTGCTAGTACCACATAACTAAACTTTAGCAGGAAAACATATTTTTTTCGACAGTTTCATTTTTAAAAAGACGAAAGATAAATGACATTTAGTTTTTGTACGTGATCCGTTAAACCACAAACTAATGGGTCAATCAGACAACTGGCCCAACTTATTTTTAACAACAGGACTGTATACACTTATAAAATGATGAAACAACTCTCGTTGCTTTGTTATTAAGTGCTACCTACAACCACTTCTCAGAAAATAAAGCTGAACGTCGACATTGAGGGTAGAAATTTGTTACGAAACAAGATAGGTCTGCTCTACTCCTCTTCTTAGTCACAATTAATTCAATCATAACCTGCAACCTAATTTAAAATCAACCAAATTAAAATGTATACACTACACTTAGGCCTAACGTTTCTAAATCATTTGATCACAGCACTCCTTACTTCTGAAATGGCAGACACTGGAAGATTTCTGACTGCCAAAACTTTGTATCGGGCCCTGACAATAATAATAATAATACTAATTATAATACAGTGTAGGCCATACAGCAGTGTAATAGCCATTACGTAGTTACTGTTGTGTGTCAATAAATTCGTTCATTGTTGCAAAATGAATAACGAAGCGGTTTCTGGTCTATTCCGGTATCTACCTACAATTTGGAGAAGGAATTTTCATGTGATATTAAAGCATCTGCGTTGCATATATCTTAATTTTACTGTCACATATACATGACGCAAAGTAACAAGTACACTGTCTTGACAAAATCCATTACATAGTGATATAATAATATAACGATGGCGGGTAGTATCGCGTGCACGAGGTTTAAAGGGGCAGTGGATTGGTGGAGCTGTCACTTATACTCGGGTGATTCATGTGAAAAGGTTTTCGATGTGGCTATGGCCGCACGACAGGAAGTAACAGACTTTGAACGCGGAGTGGTAGTTGGAGTTAGATGGATGGAACATTCAATTTCGGAAATCGTTAGGAACTTCAACATTTCGCGATCCACAGTCTCAAGAGTGTGCCGAGAAACCATATTTCAGGCATCTGCCCTCACCACGGACAACATATTGGCTGAGGTACTTGGCCGAGCGGTTCTATGCGCTTCAGTCCGGGACCGCGCGACCGCTACGGTCGCAGGTTTTAATCCTGCCTCGGGCATGGCTGTGTGTGATGTCTTTAGGTTAGTTAGGTTTAAGTAGTTCTAAGTTCTAGGGGACCGATGACCACAGCAGTTACGTCTCATAGTGCTCAGAGCCATTGAACCATTTTTTTATGTCCACAAACAACGATGAAATTTTTGTGGATGACAATGCGACATCTCACAGGGCCACAATTGTTCGCGATTGGCTTGAAAAAAGTTCTGGACAGTGTCAGCGAATGATTTGGCTACCCAGATCGTCTGACATGAATCTCATCAAACATTTATGAGACATAACAGAGAGGTGAGTTCGTGCTCAAAATCCTGCACCGGCAAGACATTCATTGTTATGGATGGCTATAGTGGCAGCAGGACTCAGTATCTCTGCAGGAGACTTGCAGCAACCTGTTGAGGCCATGTCACGTAGTGTTCCTGCACTCCGCCGGGCAAAAGGAGGTCCGACACGATATTAGGAGGCATCGTATGACTTTTGTCACCTCAGTGTATATTGGTAGGGGACGGACTATGTGAGGAAGATGTTCATACATTCCTTTCACTGGCTGTAACTCCCACAACAATGTGTCATGCGTTAATGGTATAAATGAGTGAAAAATGTAATTATTGGTAACTTATGTAATCAGTATTACAGTCTTACGAGATAGATAATACGGTCATTTCAAAATAATTTAGTTTCGTCGTGTCCAAACACAATTGAACTACATTTTACCCATCAGTGGTTAATGGAAATGCCATGTGACTACGGCCTCCCGTCGGGTAAACCGTTCGCCGGGTGCAAGTCTTTCGAGTTGACGCCATTTGGGCGGCTTTCGTGTCGATGGGGATGAAGTGATGATGATAAGGACAACACAACACAACACAACACCCAGCCGGGAATCGAACCCGGGGCGTTAGGTATGACATTCCGTCGCGCTGACCACTCAGCTACCAGGTGCGGACATCAGTGGTTAATTAGCCGCAGATTCTGAACTACAGGGCAACGCAAACCAGAGGTTATCCTGTTGTGTACCCAGTGGCACCTCATACCAATTTACAAGGTGATGGTTCGTAGGGCGCTGACGAATACAAACTGCCAACATTCATTCTCTTCGTAACCTTTACGTATGAATAATCCCACCGTGATGCAGTACTGTAGGGATCGGTGGGATGTGACCCCTACACATGCAGGATGACGAAGACTGGAGTATGGTGGTGAGGGCCAGTGAGACACTCAGGGGTGCTAATGAGGCAGCATCAGCGATTTACTCATTTATTATTTGGTTTTACAAGTAAATCATCTTCTCTAAGGCGTTAGGGAAGCAGCAGAAGGGACACATCGGACTGACGCGTTCACCTCAGCAGTCTCGGAGGTGGTGGTGAGGTCAGGACCATCAGCACAGTAGATACAGTTCTGAACAAGGTAGCAGTTGGTGGCAGGCACTGCCTCGTGACGATTTACTAGGGTGCACTCTCAGAAATCGAAGATAGCGGTGCAGTAACCTCCCAGATGGTTACCTGCCTGATGGGTATAGGTTAATATCAATAGCAGCAGAAAATTGTATAACGAGAGTAGGATTCTTTATGAATAGGAAGATACGACACGGAGTTTATTACTGTGAACAGTTCAGTGATAGGGTTGTTCTTCTCAGAATCAACAGTAAACCGACACCAACAACAACAGATCATGTATACATGCCGACATCGCAAGCTGAAGATGAAGAGACAGAGGTAGTATATGAGGATACTGAAACGGTCATATAGTACGTAAAGGGAGATAAAATGGAAATGTCGTGTGGCTAGGGCCTCCCGTCGGGTAGACCGTTCGCCTGGTGCAGGTCTTTCGATTTGACGCCACTTCGGCGACCTGCGCGTCGATAAAGGGAGATGAAAATATAATAGTCATGGAGGACAGGAATGTAGTTGTAAGGGAAGGAATAGAAGAAAAGTTACAGGAGAATGTGGGCTTAGGACAAGGAATGAGAGAGGAGAAAGACTAATTGAGTTCTGTAATGAACTTCAGCTAGTAATAGCTAATACTCCGTTCAAGAATCCTAAGAGGAGGAGGTATACTTGCAAAATGCCGGGCGGTACGGGAAGATTTCACTTAGATTACATCATGCTCAGACAGAGACTCCGAAGTTAAATGCTGGATTTTAAGGCGAACCAAGGAGCAGATATAGACTCAGATCACAATTTAGTAGTGATGAGGAGTAGGCTGTAGTTTAAGAGACTAGTCAGGAAGAATCAATACGCAAAGAAGTGGGACACAGAAGTACTAACAAATGGCAAGATAGGCTTGAAGTTCTCCAAGGCTATAGATATAGCTATAAGGAATAGCTCAGCAGGCAGTACTATTGAAGAGGAACAGTCATCTCTAAAAAGGACAATCACAGAAGTTGGGAAGAAAAACGTAGGTACAAGAAGGTAACTGCGAAGAAACCTTGTTTAACAGAAGAAATACTTCAGCTGATCGATAAAAGACATATTAAAATGTTCAGGGAAATTCAGGAATAAGGAAATACAAGTCACTTAGGAATGAAATAAAGGCGAAGTGCAGGGAAGCCAAAGCGAACTGTCTGCATGATAAATGTGAAGAAATCGAAAAAGAAATGATTGTCGAAAGAACTGACTCAGCATGCAGGAAAATTAAAACAACTTTCCGTGAAATTAAAAGCAAAGGTATTCGGGAATTCCACTGTTAAATGCAGAGGAGAGAGTAGATAGGTGGAAAGAGTACACTGAAGGCCTCTATGGCTTTGGAAGGTTTGTCTGATGTGATAGAAGAAGAAACAGGAGTCGGTTTAGAAGAGAATGGGGTCCAATATTAGAATCAGAAATTAAAAGGGTTAGAAGGGATAGATAACATTTCATCAGAATTTCTGAAATCACTGGGGGAAGTGGCAACAAATCGACTATTCACGTTGGTGTGTGGAAAGTATGAGTCTGGCGACATACCATCTGAATTTCGGAAAAATGTCATCCACACAATTCCGAAGACTACAAAAGCGGAAAAGTGACAGAATTATCGCACCATCAGCTTAACAGCTCATGCATCCACGTTGCTTACAAGGATAATATACAGAAGAAAAGATAATTGAGGGTGTGTTAAATGACGGGCAGTTTTGCTTTAGGAAAGTTAAAGGCATCAGAGAGGCAATTCTGACGTTGCGGTTGATAATGAAAGCAAAACTAAAGAAAAATCAAGACACGTTCATAGGTTTTGTCGACCTGGAAAAAGCGTTCGACAATGTAAAAATGCGCAAAACGTTTGAAATTCTGTGAAAAATAGGGGTAAGCTATAGGGAGAGACGGGTTATATACGATATGTACAAGGAAATGGTTCAAATGGCTCTGAGCACTATGAGACTTAACATCTGAGATCATCAGTCCCCTAGAACTTAGAACTACTTAAACCTAACTAACCTAAGGACATCACATACATCCATGCCCGAGGCAGGATTCGAACCTGCGACCGTAGTGGTCGCGCGGTTCCAGACTGAAGCGCCTAGAACCGCTCGGCCACACCGGCCGGCGATATGTACAAGAGCCAGGAGGGAATAATAAGAGTGGACGGTCATGAACGAAGTGCTCAGATTACAAAGGGTGTAAGACAGAGATGTAGTCTTTCACCTCTACTTTTCAATCTGTACATCGAAGAAATAATGATGAAGTAAGACAAAGGTTCAGGAGTGGAATTAAAATTCAGGGTGAAAGGATATAAATGATATGATTCGCTGATGAAATGATATGATTCGCTGATGACATTGCTGTCTTGAGTGAAAGTGAAGAAGAATTACATGATCTGCTGAATGGAATAAACAGCATAATGATTACAGAATATGGATCGAGAGTAAACCGGAGGAAGGCGAAAGTAATGAGAAGTAGCAGAAATGAGTACAGTGAGAAACTTAACATCAGGATCGATGGTCATGAAGTACATGAAGTTAAGGAATTCTACTACCTATGCAGCAAAATTACAATGACGGACGGAGCAAGGAAGGCACCAAAAGAAGACTAGGACTGGCAAAAAGGGTATTCTGGTCAAGAGAAGCTTACTAGTATTGAACATAAGCCTTAGTTTGAGAAATAAATTTCTGAGAAAGTAAGTTTGGAGCACAGCACTGTATGGTAATGAAACATGGACTGTGGGAAAACCGGAACATAAGAAAATCTAAGCATTTCAAAAGTGGTGCTACAGAAGAATGCTGGACTGACAAGGTTAGGAACGAGGAGGTTCTGCACAGAATCGCAGAGGAAAGGAATATGTGGAAAACACTGACAAGGAGAAAGGACAGGATGAAAGGACATCTGTTAGGACATGACAATGACTTACATAGCACTAGAGGGAGCTTTAGAGAGCAAAAACTATATAGGAAGACAGAGATTGGAATACATCCAACAAATAATTGAGGATTTAAGTCCAAGTGCTACTCTGAGATGAAGAGGTTGGCACATGAGAGGAATTCGTGGCGGGCCACATTAGATCATTCAGAAGACTGATGACTAAAAAGATGAAAGAAATAACCTACCAGCAGCTCTCACGAAATGGCGGCGGTTGTGCAGAGTTATGTCATAGCTTCCCCTCCAGAGGAAGGTCATGGACTCTTGTGTCCTCCCGCTCACAGAAGCACGTCGCGGCGGGGGGGGGGGGGGGGGGGGGGGGGGGGGGGGGGGGGTTAGCTAGCACATCTCCCCAGATCAGCGACAGTTCGACAGTGTACCACTGGCTACCAGTTAGGCTCCAGTGAGCAAGTGGTAGTAGGCTTCAAGTCTTCACATCAGTGGAGGAGAGGATGGCAGGTAACAGCATGCTGGGGTGGCTGCAGTCTCGAAGGTGGTCATTGCATCACAGGTTCTGCCTTTGAACTGGCTCACTGCAACTGAACAGAAGAAGGAGTCGAAAGCCCTAGCATTTGTAGCTGTCTGTGGGGGCAATGACGTTAGCCCTTAGCGAGAATGAACGAATGTGGCCTGGTTTTCTGAGCCCATCAGCATTCTTCACCGCGCCACTGTGTCCCATCCATTCGCAAGCTTTCCGTTCGCTACTTTCTGCAATGTGAGCGTGCCGAAGGTCATTCTTGTGTGTGATTTATTTGTTACACCAACGTGTGTGCTTCGCAGAATGACAATAGGCTCCCTTGACAGTGGGGTTATACTGATGAGTTGGTGATTCATGACACTTCACTCAAGCGGTGTGTGGTAATGGCCTCGATTGTATGTCAAGTTGTGTATCGGCCCTCCTGCCCATTTAACATTACGATGCAGACGTTGCACACTAGCTTCACTTTGCTTGAATCGGTGCTGGTCAGGAAGGTACTTGAAAAAAAATTTACCCAAGGATATCTTTCTGCACTGCGACAGTACGCAGCACTGGCACACATCTGAAACCGAACGTATTGCCGCCCTTAAGTCCATTGTTGCCGCTGAGAGCGTCAGCGTACCCCTCTCTGCTGGATCCAGAGAGACCGCAACAATGGCTGGCGTCTAACCCAAAGTATGCGACGTAGCTGTACGATCCTGTACAGCTGAGTCATCAACATACCTGCCCTCTCTGACGATAGTTTCATGGGGCCGTTGAGATCCTGCAAGCCGTTGAGTAGGAGCCCTCGTGAACCCACCAATTCGGTATTCGCAACGGTATTCGCATGACAATAGTGGGATCCCGACTAACGCGAGCACCAGTTGTGGAATAATAAATTGCAATCTCGATGGGCCACAGTTTCGTCACTGACAAACCTTCTCATGGACGAACTTTTAAATGCGATTTCTCGATGTGAAGTTGTTACGTAATAATTCCTATACGAAGTGTTCTGCAGTTACTATTACAGGCTTCTAGGGGTTGTAGAGGGACTCGGTAGATTAAGTTTTGATAAGAAACTCAAGCCTGTAAATGTACCGTTTGGGTACAAGTTTGAAGACCGGGTCACTTTCAAATCTCCCGGATCACCTTCAAATCTCCTGTCCTACGGTTGCCAGAAGTCAGGTGTGCTGTGAACAAGATCTGTTGCTCATCAGGTGCATCGTGGGTATGCAGATTAGTCTAATGCTAAATCTATCACCCCAGATCATAAAAAAAGATAGATTATCGCCATGAAGTTAACAGGCTACTTGAAAAGTCAACTGCAGCTCACATCAGAAACGCTGCTAGATGAGTTCCTGAACGCGTCAGACGTTCCTGAATGATAGAGTTTGATCTGGTAAAACAATGTTTATTGACACAATATGAATAATTACTCAGGACACATAAAAGTCGATGCTACAAAACAATTTGAGAATTAATTTACATAATTAAACTAGAACAATGATGAAAAATGAATGGTTATTAGGGTCGCCGCCAGCATGATGCTGACCAACAACGATTTAGATGGTGCCCAGACACATCAAGGACACGAATTATGCTTTCAATCGTGATTGTAAGACTATAAAATTACGCAACAAAGATATGTATTCGGACAGAGCTCACAACCGATCAATGAATAAAGGAAAAACCAGAAAAAATCGTCACCAGCGAAGTGAGCTCCAATGAATTCAACTCGCTAACGAAACAAAATCATAAGTGGTTATGGAAAATGTCACCTCTGAAGAAAGCATTAGATTGCAGAAGAACTTGCGTACCAAAGCGTGAAGCTTGTTTCCAAATTAGCCGGACGAAAAATAGATACCAGGAATGAACTGCTCTTCCCTTGATATTGTATTGTATTGTATGTTAACCGAGGATCTAGAAACGACGGAGAGGCTCCTTCCTTCCCGCAGCCGCAGTGATCCACAACCCCACGACGACTACTGCAGTCCACTTCACCCCTTCGCCGCCCACACCGAACCCAGGGTTATTGCGCGGTTCGGCCCCCGGTGGACCCTCCCCCCCCCCTCCCCCCCCCCCCCCCCCCCCCCCCCCCCCCGAGAACGTCTTATACCAGACAAGTGCAACCCTATGTTTGAGTGGTAGAGTAATTATGGTGTACACATACGCGGAGAGCTTGTTTGCGCAGTAATCGCCGACATAGTGTAGCTGAAGCGGAATAAGGGGAACCAGCCCGCATTCGCCGAGGCAGAAGGAAAACCGCCTAAAAACCATCCACAGACTGGCCGGCTCACCGGACCTCGACATAAGTCCGCCGGGCGGATTTGTGATTTGCGCCGGGGACCAGGCGCTCCTTCCCACTACGGAAAGCCGAGCGTTAGTTCGACTAACCGGGCTGGGCTCCCTTAGTATTCTGCGCCTTCCGACGTCGGGAATGCGCGTTAGGCTTATTTCACATCAACCCGGCAGCCGACAAGCCGATATTTTTGCCGGGCCGACACGGGACCTACCGCCTCTTCAGACGTAGCCGACAGCTGCACGGCATGCCGTGAGGTACCTCCGTGTCTTGTGCATATTCAGTTATTCAGTTGACCTCGACCACAAATGAAGCACGACCAGCTATTGGCGTGGTATCCCTTGTACAGACAAACAAGTTTGTTTGTGTGGCCATCCTCCGCAGCAAGCATAGAAATACTTGTTTTGTGCCGGCCGGAGTGGCCTAGCGGTTCTAGGCGCTTCAGTCTGGAACCGCGCGACCGCTACAGTCGCAGGTTCGAATCCTGCCTCGGGCATGGATGTGTGTGATGTCCTTACGTTAGTTAGGTTTAAGTAGTTCTAAGTTCTAGGGGACTGATGACCTCAGAAGTTAAGTCCCATAGTGCTCAGAGCCATTTGAACCATTTTTGAAATTGTTTTGTAAATAAAACTGCCTTTTCCTACTGCTAGTTACTCTTTAGTTACCGTATCTCATACGCGTTTCGCCTTCTCCTGTTCTAAAGCATCGTAAGTGGGATCTATAACGGTACAGTTTTGTTAATTTTAGATTCTTAAACAGTTCACTTCGCGATTTTTTTGTAAAAATGTAATTACTCACGATTTGCTGATTTAAGTTTCCTCACATCTGGTCTGGCAGCGATAAAAGTGGTAGTGCGACATCCAGACCAGATGTGAGGAAACGCAAATCATCAAATCGTAAGTAATTACTTTTTTTACAAAAAATCGCGAAGTGAACTGTTTAACGATCTGAAACCAACAAAACTGTATCGTTATAGACCCCACTGATGATGCCTTAGAACAGGAGAAGGCGCAACGCGTATGGGATACGGTACATAAAGCAACCCGCAGCAGGAAAAGGCAGTTTCTTGTACAGACGTTAGAAAAACAGGAGGAGAAGAAGAGTTCGTTGGATCCATCCACTCAATATGAGAAGAGACGAAGTGGGTGCATTCTTTGTTCTTTTTGAGGAATTAAGGGGAGATGAAGATAAGTTTTTTAATTCTTTTCGGATGAGTTTACGAAGATTTGACGATCTACATGCACGAATGAAGAGTTACATTCAACGCCGTAATACTTCCTTCCGAGAATGTATCCAGCCTATACAAATGTTGGCAATTACAATCAGGTGAGTGGGAAAGAAAACTATAGCTAAAATTAAAAAAAAACTGTTATCTTAAAGGATGTACATTTTTGTTATCACCTTAAAAAATAAAAACATTGGTTAAACATTAAGTGATCCAATAGTGAATTTTCAGAGATTTATGAAGCGTGGGGATCTGGAAGATGTTCTTGAAAATTGTTCCAAAGCTCGTGTCAGTAGTGGGTGGTTGATTATTTGCTACAGAATTTGTAGAATGTTGTTCCTGATAGAGAGGGAAACTTGAGGTGTACGCACATGATGCACTAGGATAAGCGGTTTTATTAACGTTTTCCAGTGACTTTTTTCGTCTCTTAATTTCGGAGACAAGCTGCATAATGCTTAACTCACCATCATCAAATATTTCCAAAGTTGGAACTATACCGCTGAAAAAAACATATGCCAATTGGGCTTTCTGTGTAGCGCATTAATCAACTCTACCTCTACAGGGTCAAGTTTCCTTTTTTTATTATTGCGTGATTCTACTGTTTTAAAAGTACGTATTTCCTCTGTGATCGTCTCATTACCACCATTTTCTCGCTCCTGAGCGTCGTTCTTGACAGAAAAAGTGTCACCAGAAAGTGATCTTTCCGTAAATTCATCATTGTCAGTGAGTGGGAAACTGTCGACAGTCGCTCGTCCTTCTGTGGTTTTCTTCAAAAACTGAAGCTGTTGACTGTATATATACGTTCTGGGTGGCTGCCTCTCACTGCCAGAGTTTACGGAAAACTTTAAATCTTCTCACTTCTATGGAAGGAATCGGGAATATTCGCGCACTTCTTCATAACTAATTTGCCTGAAGCAAGAATACTATCTGAAGTGGTACATCACACTATTATCCTTAAAAACAAGTTTAATGGTTTTCAGCCTGTCGGAAATAATATCTTCATGAAAAGCGGAAACGTTAAATGGTCTAGTGGTATAGAAGTTAATGTTTTCAGAAAACCAGTCAGTTTTGCCCTCAATTTGAAAAATATTAGAGAGTAGTAGGAGATCGAAATTTTATATTGGAAAACCATATGTTGGTAACCAGCAAAAAAGCAAAACACAAGTGGCCGACACACGATAGTTGTCGGGCAGATGGGTAGCGCTCTACTGTTCTGCATGCCCCAACACCTGCGCCGCTATTTCCGAACGACACCGACAACGGGCCGACACAATGGGGATCGCCGGCATCCCACAGCTTCGGCCCGGCTGTCGGCTGTCGTTTAGCCGTCCACGTCGTTTGTCGGCCTAGTGTGAAACGTCCCGTAAGCGCCTCGCCCTCACACCCGGCTAGCAGGTGAAATGCGGTCTTACCGGGACTGCAGTCGTGGTGGCTGTGGATTGGACGCGGTGCGCCGAACTACGGCCGCTGCTGACTGTTGCTGGGCTGGGCCGATGTGATGTCACTGCTGATTGCGAAACTCCTCATCCTCCTGATTACTGGTCGCGAATACGAGTAAGTCCCAAACTTCAAAGACTTAGCAGGAGGCCGAAGTCAAGAAAAATACGCACTCGCGCGGAGTCCAGAGTAGAACTACCAAGTAGAAGTTCGAATCATAAGACCTCTCTCAGTTTTGATAGCTTTCCTTCAAACCTTGGAAAGGCACCCGGCACATTCTTTTCCAGCCAATCCAGGAAAGGTCCTAAGTGCTTTTCCAATCAGCGATCTGGAAGTCGTTCACAAGCTACTAGCCGGCCGGTGTGGCCGAGCGGTTCTAGGCGCGTGAGTCCGGAACCGCGCGACCACTTCGGTCGCAGGTACGAATCCTACCTCGGGCATGGATGTGTGTGATGTCCTTAGGTTAGTTAGGTTTAACTAGTTCTATGTTCTAGGGGACTGATGATCTCAGATGTTAAGTCCCATAATGCTCAGAGCCATTTGAACCGTTTTTTGAACAAGCCCCTACCATAAAGTTAATGATGTATCCACCAATGAAATACGTGTATATGGAAACGGAAAATGAGCGTCGGGCCGTTCCCGCGTCCAGACTTGTTTGTCGAAAATTCCAGATTTTTTTTTATACTTTGCACAGCGTTCCCATAGGAAAGAAATTTTCAGGCGCAGGATGTAGAATTTCTGGCTTTACAGGTTCCGTATTCGGCTACGGGAAGCTCTTCTAGGAGCAGTTGAGAAGGCAGCAGTGACAAGATGACGTAATGTGGTGTGAGGTACCGATGACAGATAGTTTGTTCGGTAGGGGTATCGTGAATAAGCCCGCCTAAACTGTGTCCTTTTCTACGACTGGCTGCTGAGTTCGGAAGTTGCGGGCCAAAATGAAAACCTTCAGTTATTATTATTAGAAAAACTAAACAGTGTATTTACTGGCATTTCACGTAAAAGCATCTCTCAGTAGCAGGCTATCATCCTATTATTTCAAAAGTGTTTGCAACCAGCAGAGTAGTAAACAGCTGCTAAACGAAAAGGCAAATGAAGCACTTCGGAGATCATCGGATGGCACCTAACTTGGATGACAGGCGAAGTGGTTCGGATGTAAAGGCAGAGTTGGTTCGGCAGTCTCGGGAAACAGACATCTTGTCTGCATTCGTCGGTATCACTTGAGAACTTAACTAGCAATCTCTGGTTGTTTGGACATGTAACTGAAAACAATTTGATGGTAACTACGCAAATGGGCAGTTCATTGTTTTGTTTATTTTTCATGAACGTGTAAGGAATTGAAATAATATTTGATTTATAAAGTGGAACATAATTGTGCAGTTTCTGGTATTCAGCTAATAAAAAGCGGATGGAATCCCCATAAACTAACTGAAAGCTTATTATTCATACAATATCAGATCCTCCCTAAGAGTTTACTGCAGCCTCACGATAACGGACTCACGACCTATGTGCTGTTTTCCGTTCAGGTGACAACCACTATAGAAGACTGCAGGTTGATGAACAACAATTAGAAATTACGCATTCCGCTCAGGACGGTGGAAGCAAATAGGCACCACGCGTGTACTGTAGTCTTAGTACAAACGGGATCAGTGACACGTCATCTGTGGTAACGCAGAGGAGATAAGAAGGAGAGAAATTTTCGAGGGATGGGATTTATCACACGCACGTATATATCACCCACTCTCCCTCTCTTTTTCAACTTGCCGTAGCAAGTAGCTATATTTTGCTTGAAGAAATATATTTGGAGAGCAAATGGATACCTCAGGATTCCACCCAAAGTTTACTAACAAGCTGAGTTCTAACTCCCTCCACCAGTAGTTGCTCGTACTACTATTGAGTAAACCAGTCTTCCATTCCGCTGTTCACTATCCCCAGAAGTTGAGCCAGAAGGATAATCCCTGAAAGGCTCACACGATTGTCCCTTCAGTCCACTGGCGTGAGACCCTGCACTCTAAATGATTGGCAATTCTTCCAGAACGTTCGGAAGCTCTACCTGCTTTCGTCTCAGAGAAAAGGCGTCACCTTGATAAGACCACATACATATAAGAGAAAAGCTACTGCAAGAGATGTCAGATTAGGTACAGAGAGGTGGGTAACCCGTGTTGCTGCAAGTTACAGCCGTAACCACTTATCTAATACACGAGAAAAGTCGACAAATAAAAATCGAATTGGAAAGTAAATGAAGCAAGAGAGTCTCGTATGAAAATTCAGTGTGCAGATAGCATAAAATCTGAGGAGAAAGGCCCGAAACAGGCCGCCGCGTCACATGGTATTTACACAGACTGAGAAGAGGGCGCTGTCCCCATTTCGTGTTTTAATTATGATATCACATACCATTTCGTCCGCTTACGACAAAGACTGCAAGAAACGTAGGTTCGCAGCTAGGAAGACTGACTCTAATGAGAGGCACCCACAAGCCTTGCTCATACTGTGGCATCAAGCAGTCAGGCCTGCAAGATGAGTGGTCTGCCAAGCGAGTGGATTCATTCTTATTTATAGAGTAACATGAACTCTAGTACTCACACTTAAGTTACAAGTTATCCTCCTATATGATTAATACGCAACGGAAACACGCATCTGACTATCAGTAATTTACAGAACTCTGACTGTACACTACGCACTGGCTATACCATATTTTCTTTCCTTTTTTTATTTCACGGCTTTTGTTAACACTTGGCCACCGCACTGAATATGAATGGCGCTCGCATTATAAATTCGGGACATTATGACAACATACAATTCGAAGGAAAAGTCCACCAATCTTTTTCTGTTCACTATCTTATTTATTCCGATAAATTCTCTAACCTAGACACACAAATTCTATAACCTATAACAATAACACATGAGAAATTCCGCCCAGTGGGCATGGCTTTACATTGGTGAATCTCTATATTATGGTCTCGTAATTATTTAACGCTACAGTGCACTTTTTGGATAGGATGGTGGATCTTTTATTATTTCTCACACTTCGACTCTCACAATCATCATCACGAAACTATCCTCCAGACCGAGCAGTACAGAAGGAACAAGCATAACCCACTAATCTTTTGAAACTACCTTGCTACTCTGCCATGCAAACCACACATACCCAAATTACATGACATACACCACACTACGACATGAAATACAAAACACTAAATAGTCACAACATTATCACTTTCAGCTTTCCCACTTCAATTAGTATTTATCCCAGTTTCACACGACACTGCCCCACTTTGTAATTCTACTTTCCGACTATGAACTCTGGAGATATTTGCACGTCTTCCTGTGCAATGCAAGCCAAGTGGCGTTGCTGGATAGACGGCCGACTCACCTTGCTTCTCTCTCAGAGTTTGAATCTAGCGTCACACGGAATCATATCACGCAACGTAATATTAAGAACATATTCATCA
Source organism: Schistocerca serialis cubense (assembly GCF_023864345.2). NCBI lineage: Eukaryota > Metazoa > Arthropoda > Insecta > Orthoptera > Acrididae > Schistocerca > Schistocerca serialis. The sequence goes on along the minus strand of NC_064644.1, from coordinate 258,476,963 downwards.
CACACGCGAGTCCTCAACTGATACCATGGACGAGTACTTCTCTTTATCCTTTGTCTCACACACAGATTGAGACTCACACAGTACTCACCACGTGGAAGTACTCTTCTCTAATTTCAAGTCCTGCACACGCCATTTCTTAAATATTTCAACTTATGGTACACACGCTATTTCTTAAATATTTCAACTTATTGTACACACGCTAGTAAATCAGCTTAACTTAAGCACACGGAAGTATTTCAACTAATTGCTACACGTGGTTTCATTGTGACCGTTGGTCACTTCCGAAGATTACTACAATCCCATTAATATTACCTGCCTGACATTTAATTCTCCCCACAAAAGTTCCTGAAATGGAGAAATTATTATTTCAAACCACTCTTAAGTATTCCACATGCGTACCATGTCTCCACTCTTTTGTTATTACGGAGCACAACTAAAACAGGTCTTAACAGCACAAGATCCAGCGGCAGAGTGCTGAAACATGGCCGTTCTCCAGGTCCTCTCACACCTCTGTCGAAGTGGGGGAGCACCTTGCTACCGTATTGGTCAGCCACATTTCAGGCGCTCAAAGCTCAGGTAAATTTCATCTCTTTGGTCCCACCAAAGGTGGCCAAAGGATCGACTCAAAGATGATCATATATTCACATTCACTATCTGCGGTTAGCAGACGACCATACATTCATTCATTTCACAGATCTCACCAAACTGGATGTAGGGATTTACTTTGTGGGAGTACACATGTGATCAATTAAATAAATAAATTGTCATTCTTTCCCACGCTGGTATCTGGCTTCTCTGTATTAATTGAAATTGAGTTATTTTACAAAAAAAATGTTGTTCTGACAAAATTAATGAAGTATGTTGCACCTATTTTCAATGTCGGGCGGTACTGTACCCTTTCACTAATGCTCCAGAGGCGCACAGCACTCTCGGCGCTGAGGAGGATGTCCTTCGTCAAGCAGAAGAGAACCTGACAACGAGTTTTCTACGGGTTTCTGTAGAACACCCATATCAGAGTTCATTGACTCCGCTGTGTGTGTACCGTGAATTGGGGGATATGAAAGTGATCCAATATCAAATTTAATTTACATCCAAACTATACATTTCCGCACATAGGTACCTTCTCAAAACTTTGTCTACTAAGTCCACTCTGCAGTCCCTAGGAGACTGTAAAAGGAGTGGTGAAACAGCCTGTATACAGAAAGCAGATGACAGTGTCCCTATTCACTATGTGTGGTTACACTGAGATGCTTACCATTCACGCATGCAAGCATTTAGAACTCATCTTGTTAGTGTTGTTGCATGCCGCCTACATGGAGCTGCAGTTTAAATTCCCAGAAGTACACTACTGGCCATTAAAATTGCTACATCACGAAGATGACGTGCTACAGACGCGAAATTTAACTGACAGGAATAAGATGCTGTGATATGCAAATGATTAGCTTTTCAGAGCATTCACACGAAGTTGGCGCCGGTGGCGACACCTACAACGTGCTGACGCGAGGAAAGTTTCCAACCGATTTCTCATACACAAACAGCAGTTGACCGGCGTTGCCTGGTGAAACGTTGTTGTCATGCCTCGTGTAAGGAGGAGAAATGCGTACCATCACGTTTCCGACTTTGATAAAGGTAGGACTGTAGCCTATGCGATTGTGGTTTATCGAATCGCGACGTTGCTGCTCACGTTGGTCGAGATCCAATGACTGTTAGCAGATTATGGAATCGATGGGTTCAGGAGGGTAATACGGAACGCCGTGCTGGATCCCAACGGACTCGTATCACTAGCAGTCGAGATGACAGGCATCTTATCCGCGTGGCTGTAGCGGATCGTGCAGCCACGTCTCGATCCCTGAGTCAACAGATGGGGATGTTTGCAAGACAACAACCATCTGCACGAACAGTTCGACGATATTTGTAGCAGCATGGACTATCAGCTCGGAGACCATGGCTGCGGTTACCCTTGACGCTGCATCACAGAGAGAAGCGCCTGCGATGATGTACTTATGCATCTGGGTGCACGAATGGCAAAACGTTATTTTTTCGAATGAATCCAGGTTCTGTTTACAGCATCATGATGGTCGCATCCGTGTTTGGTGACATCGCGGTGAGCGCACATTGGAAGCGTGTATTCGTTACCACCCGGCGTGATGGTATGGAGGGCCATTGGTTACACGTCTCGGTCACCTCTTGTTCCCTTGACGGCACTTTGAACAGTGGACGTTACATTTCAGATGTGATACGACACGTGGCTCTACCCTTCATTTGATCCCTGCGAATCCCTACATTTCAGCAGGATAATGCACGACCGCATGTTGCAGGTCCTGTGCGGACCTTTCTAAATACCGAAAATGTTCGACTGCTGCCTTGGCCAGCACATTCTCCAGATCTCTCACCAACTGAAAACGTCTGGTCAATGGTGGCCGAGGAACTGGCTCGTCACAATGCGCCAGTCACTACTCGTGATGAACTGTGGTATCGTGTTGAAGCTGCATGGGCAGCTGTACCTGTACACGCCATCAAAGCTCTGTTTGACTCAATGCCCAGGCGTATCAAGGCCGTTATTACGGCCAGAGGTGGTTGTTCTGGGTACTGAATTCTCAGGATCTACACACCCAAATTTCGTGAAAATGTAATCACATGTCAGTTCTAGTATAATATATTTGTCCAATGAATACCCGTTTATCATCTGCATTCCTTCTTGGTGTAGCAATTTTAATGGCCAGTAGTGTATGTAGTTTGCTACGCCACCAAAATTAATGGTAAAGTGTGATTAACCAATAGCTATATCATTTCGATCAACACTTTTACCGTTAGTCTAGACTGTCTTTCTCTTGAAGTGAACTGGTAGGTTAACTGATTACACAGTTTTAAAAATTTTCAAAAGTTTTCGGGTTATGGAATCAAAAACTGATGCTTTATTTTGTCACAGTATCTCATTTTTGGGACCATGATGTATAGTTTATGTTTAGTACACTAAAATACGAAAAAAATAAATATGTAATATCTTAAGAGGTTCTCTTTGCCGCCGGTGCTGCAGGTGTGTTCCTTTTCGAAACACAACAATCACTTAATATAGTCGCACCACATTGCCTTTTGTACCCTATGTATCCTGGTGAAAGCATTCACCATGTTCATTACCACATCAGCGTAATGCGGGGGGGATAAATCCAGATGTGACTGCAGTAAGCGCAGTTTAAGAGATATGTTGCATTGCAGCTGTTTATACGTGTGCATCTGTCATCTGAAAGTGATATTCAAACTGCGTGTCCTTAAAAGGTTCTCGGTTCTGTTGACCGATAAACATACCGCCTTTTACTTTTAGCGAAACTGAGCCTGGATGGGGAGTCTGCATTTCTCGAACTGACGAATTCTGGTGGACGATCTCTCATCTTCAGTTTAACATTTATTACTGCTCTATTCTGGAGTTTCAGAACAGGAAGTTCTCTGGCACAGTCTACAGAGCGTATATTTGGTATACAATTGTTACTTGTTTTTCGTTACGTAGACTCCTTTGTATATAGTACCCATACATGAAGATTTCATCTTTTTTCCTGTTCTCCTATAGTACAACCAGAATTCGAGAAATACGCCCCATTTTTGTAGAACAAGTAATTGAACGTATCCACAAAGCAAATGTCTCATCGCCATAATTGAAATGGAAGATACCTCCATTATTAATACATTTACGAGACATTTTTGTACGTGGTTGTTAGAAGTAGACTGTCAGCAGAGATAATTTTTGTAAAAAGCACATGGAGCAGCGTCAAAATCTTACCATTGTATTACACGAATTCTTAAGAAGTCGCATAGGGAGCCTTGCCACGGTTCTCGCGGCTGCCTACGTCGGAGGTTCGAGTCCTCACTCGGGCATGGGTGTTTGTGTTGTCCTTAGAGTAAGTTAGTTTAAGTAGTGTGCAAGCCTAGGGACCGATGATCTCAGCAGTTTGGTCCAACGGAACTTACCACAAATTTCCAAATTTCATTAAGAAGTCAAGACATTCTCTGACTACAGCGATATAGATCACGTTTGCATAGCATGTACCCGATCACGTGATACTATCGTGCTGTGAGAATTATGTGCTCAATCAGTGCTGCCTGCTGGTTGTATATGCAGTCCAGTATATTAATGAAAAATGTGTAATTGCAGGTTGTTGTTGTTGTGGTCTTCAGTCCAAAGACTGGTTTGATGCAGCTCTCCATGCTACTCTATCATGTACAAGCTTCTTCATCTCCCAGTACCTACTGCAGCCTACATCCTTCTGAATCTGCTTAGTGTATTCATCTCTTGGTCTCCCTCTACGATTTTTACCCTCCACGCTACCCTCCAATACTAAATTGGTGATATCACCCTTGATGCCTCAGAACATGTCCTACCAACCGATCCCTTTTTCTAGTCAAGTTGTGCCACAAGCTCCTCCTTCCCCAGTTCTGTTCAATACCTCATTAGTTGTGTGATCTACCCATCTAATCTTCAGCATTCTTCTGTAGCACCACATTTCGAAAGCTTCTATTCTCTTCTTGTCCAAACTATTTATCGTCCATGTTTCACTTTCATACATGGCTACACTCCACACAAATACTTTCAGAAATGACTTCCTTACACTTAAATTTACACTCGATGTAAACAAATTTCTCTTCTTCAGAATCGCTTTCCTTGCCATTGCCAGTCCACATTTTATATCCTCTCTATTGCTGAAATTCGACGACTGGAGTTAATTGTCAATTTTAATGTCAGTTCTGCATTAATTCATACCATATTAACAAACTTTAACTCATTCCGCTTTTAAAATATATTATATATTTAACGGTGTTAGTAATTAATCCCTTCACTGATTGGTCTTTTTATTTAATAATTTGAGCGGTGTTTACCGTGGCATTTCATCATAAACTGTGTGTATTGTTTGTCCGTTAATACCCTTGTAGTAAATGCCTAGTATATGGTGCCTACTCATGTTTTTACTGTTTTGAACATTTAAGTGTTAATTTTAAATTTCTCCTTGCGCATCGGATTTTTATACCTGTTCATATGATACGATCTAACTGCTATGGAATGTTAGTGATAGAATCGGCTACGTACAAACTTTAATTTTTATTACTAAAATTCACGAGTGGTTATTCTGAAACAGTGCAACGATGTGTGTTCTAGTGTAAAGAAGTATTCTGATAGACATGCGTATAATCTGCTCTCTGTTGCCTTTAAGGCGATAGTGAGCTCAGCTTGAGTGCATTGAGAATTTCTTGACGTTGATTCTTATGTAAATGATAAAACCTACGGTTATTCATTTTGAGTTGGCACTTACTATTTACAATTTGTTTTCAGCATAAATTGCTGTAGTACAACCCCCATGAGCCATGGACCTTGCCGTTGGTGAAGAGGCTTGCGTGCCTCAGCGATAGAGATATCTGTACCATAGGCGCAACGACAATGGAGGGGTATCCGTCGAGAGGCCAGACATACGTGTGGTTCCTGAAGAGGGGCAGCAGCCTTTTTAGTAGTTGCAGGGGCAACAGTCTGGATGATTGACTGATCTGGCCTTGTAACACTAACCAAAACGGCCTCGCTGTTCTGGTACGGCGAACGGCTGAAAGCAAGGAAAACCACAGCCGTAATTTTTCACGAGGGCATGCAGCTTTACAGTATGGTTAAGTGATGATGGCATCTTCTTGGGTAAAATATTCCGGAGGTAAAATAGTCCCCCATTCGGATCTCCGGGCGGGGACTACTCAAGAGGACGTCGTTATCAGGAGAAAGAAAACTGGTGTTCTACGGATCGGAGCGTGGAATGTCAGATCCCTTAATCGGGCAGGTAGATTAGAAAATTTAAAAAAGGAGATGAATAGGTTAAAGTTAGATATAGTGGGAATTAGTGAAGTTCGGTGGCAGGAGGAACAAGACTTCTGGTCAGTTGAATACAGGGCCATAAATACAAAATCGAATATGGGTAGTGCAGGAGTAGGTTTAATAATGAATAAAAAAAATAGGAGCGCGGGTAAGCTACTACGAACAGCATAGTGAACGTATAATTGTAGCCAAGATAGATACGAAGCCCACGCCTACCACAGTAGTACAAGTTTATATGCCAACTAGCTCCGCAGCTGATGAAGAAATGTTCAGATGTGTGTGAAATCTTATGGGACTTAACAGCTAAGATCATCAGTCCCTAAGCTTACACACTACTTAACCTAAATTATCCTAAGGACAAACACACACACCCATTCCCGAGGGAGGACTCGAACCTCCGCCGGGACCAGCCGAACAGTCCGTGACTGCAGTGCCTGAGACCGCTCGGCTAATCCCGCGCGGCGATATGAAGACATTGAAGAAATCTATGATGCGATAAAAGAAATTATTCTAATAGTGAAGGGAGACGAAAATTTAATAGTCACGGGGGACTGGAATTCGATAGTAGGAAAAGGAAGAGAAGGAAAAGTAATGGGTGAATATGGAGTGGGGGTAAGAAATGAAAGAGGAAGCCGCCTGGTAGAATTTTGCACGGAGCATAACTTCATCATAGATAACACTTGGTTTAAGAATCATGACAGAAGATTGTATACGTGGAAGAGGCCCGGAGATAATGGAGGATTTAAGATAGATTACATAATGGTTAGACAGAGATTTAGGAACCAGGTTTTAAATTGTAAGACATATCCAGGGCAGGTGTGGATTCTGACCACAATTTATTGGTTATGAACTGTAAATTAAAACTTAAGAAACTGTAAAAAGGTGACATTTTAAGGAGATGGGACGTGTATAAACAGAAAGAACCAGAGGTTGTAGAGAATTTCAGACAGAGAGTTAGGGAACGATTGACAAAAACGGAGGAAAGAAACACAATAGAGGAAGAATGGACAGCTTTGGGAGATGAAATAGTGAAGGGAGCAGAGGATCAAGTGAGTAAAAACACGAGGGCTAGTAGAAATCCTTGGGTAACAGAAGAGATGTTGAATTTAACTGATGAAAGGAGAAAACATAAAAATGCGGTAAAAGAAGGAGGCAAAAAGGAATACTAACGTCTCAAAAATGAGATTCACAGGAAGTGTAAAATGGCTAAGCATAGATGGTTAGAGGACAAATGTAAAGATGTAGAGGCATATATTACTAGGGGTAAGATATATACAGCTTACAGGAAAATTAAAGAGACCTGTTGAGAAGAGAGAACTACCTGTATGAATATCAAGAGCTCACGTGGAAAACCGGTTCTAAGCAAAGAAGGGAAAGCAGAAAGGTGTAAGGAGTATATAGAGGGTGTATACAAGGGCCATGTGCTTGAGAGTAATATTATGGAAATGGAAGAGGACGTAGATGAAGATGAAACGGGAGATATGATAGTGTGTGTAGAATTTGACAGAGCACTGAAAGATCTACGTCGAAACAAGGCCACGGGAGTAGACAACATTCCATTAGAACTACTGATAGTCTTCGGAGAGCCAACCATGACAGAACTCTACCATTTGGTGAGCAAGATGCATGAGACAGGCGAAATACCGTCAGACTTCAAGAAGACTATAATAATTCCAATCGCAAAGAAAGCAGGTGTTGATAGATGTGAAACTTACCGAATTATCAGTTTAATAAGTCACGGTTGCAAAATACTGACACGACTTCTGTACAGAAGAATGGAAAAACTGGTAGAAGCCGACCTCGGGGAAGATCACTTTGTATTCCGTCGTAATGCTGGAACACGCGAGATAATACTGACTCTACGGCTTATCTTAGAAGACAGATTAAGGAAAGGCAAACCTACTTTTCTAGCATTTGTAGACTAAGAGAAAACTTTTGACAATGTTGACTGGAATACTCTCTTTCAAATTCTGAAGGTAGCAAGGACCAAATACAGGAAGCGTTAGGATATTTAAAATTTGTACAGAAACCAGATGGCAGTTACAAGAGTCGTGGGGCGTGAACTGTAATCAGTGGTTGGGAAGGGAGTGAGACAGGGTTGTAGCCTCTCTCCGATGTTATTCAATTTGTATACTGAGCAAGCAGTGAAGGAAACAAAAGAAAAAATCGGAGTAGGAATTAAAATCCATGGAGAATAAATAAAATCTTTGAGGTTTGCCGATTGCATTGTAATTCTGTCAGAGACAGCAAAGGACCTGGAAGAGCAGTTGAACGGAATGGACAGTGTCCTGAAAGGAGGTTACAAGATGAAAATAAAAAAAAAAAAAACGGAACGAGGATAATGGGAGGTAGTCGCATTAAATCAGGTGACGCTGAAGGAATTAGATTAGGAATTGAGACATTTAAAGTAGTAGATGAGTTTTGCTATTTGGAGAGCAGAATAACTGATGATGGTCGAAGTAGAGAGGTTATAAAATTTAATTACGATGAAATTAATACCCCTATCTGCATACAGCCGTTGATATAAGGCAACGGGGACAGTTGGAAATGTGTCCCCCGACCGGGACTCGATCCCGGGATCTCCTGCTTACGTGGCAGACGCTCTGTATTTTATCTTATTTTGTTCTATATTGTTCGTTGAATGTGTTCGTAGCGGACGTCCACTGACACTCGTTCAGGTTGTTCGTTGATCCGTTCACTCAGTTTTTTTTTTTTTTATTACAGAGGGTAGCTAAACTTTCTGATCCATCTGAGCCATCGAGGACACAGAGGATTGTGCAACTGCAGGGACTTATCTCCGGCACGCCTCCAGCGAGACTCTCATTCCCAACTTATTGTCCCGCACTATATTCATCGTGCCCCTGCCCATTATTCTCATTAATGGCTGCTTTTTGCTGATTGCCGTAGGAGTTCGGGCAATGTTTGTGCATCCGCACAGAAGAAGATGGTCAAATGCCCGGTGAGCCTTAACTATATATGAAGACGGTATCTGCTCTTTCGGACATATCTTCCATCTCTGGACGCGGCAATCGATGGATCGTCGGAATTTGGCCTACATGGAATTTACTTTTGTCCCACTTTGGTAGATGATTCAGGCATAGACCTTCCTTACTTTTAATGACAATCTCATTGAATCCGAGCTACGTCTCGATGCTCTCCGTCAGTTTATTTATCATTCTAGTGTAGATATATATTATTGGAGGAAATATTGTTTACCACCTCTTCTCTCCAACGGTTTCAAATCTTTTTTAAGTAGCACTTGGAGATTGGACAGATAATGCTCTCTTTTATCTGTCACTGACACTGAAGTCCTCGATTCTGACCGCGGGATTGGTTGTCGTCTTTTTGACCACACCCAGGTTGTGGTTTATGCGCCATCTGGCACTGGTCAAGCGGTGGCGGGATCGAAATTTTAGAGAGGAGCTCTCTTATCTTTTCCACGAAAATCCTCTGAATCTTCTGCTGAGTGGTGAGTTCAACTACGTGTCGCGTCCTGTTTTAATTTTAGTTGTGATCTCCACGAATTGCTTCTTGCGATAAGTTTGTGATATGTTTGGGAACATAAATTTCCGGCGTTCGTGTAATTCACGTTGTTTACGTCTAGTAACAGACTTGACAGGTTTAATTTGTGCGATGTTTTGTGTCATCAGATTATTGCAGTTGACGGAATTCCTGCGCCTTTCGCCGGCCTGTGTGGCCGAGCGGTTCTTGGCGCTTCAGTTTGGAACCGCGCGACCGCTGCGGTCGCAGGTTCGAATCTTGCCTCGGGCATGGATGTGTGTGATGTCCTTAGGTCAGTTAGGTTCAAGTAGTGCTAAGTTCTAGGGGACTGATGACCTCAGATGTTAAGTCCCATAGTGCTCAGAGCCATTTTTCCTGCGTTTTTCACTGATCGCTGTGCAATTTGCAACGACTGTCAGTCTCGCCCGACAACCCATGAAATATTGTCATGCCCAGTGGATGTTCAACGTTCCCCGTCTTGCTGATGGGTCCGTTGATGGCGTGACTGATGCTGAGTGGGAGTTTTATCTCCGCACGGTAGAGTGCTACCCATCCTTAATAGGATAATGGTCTGAGCAAGCAAAGCCGCGAATCCAAAAAACGCTTAAATGTTATTGTGCTGCAAGAGCGAGAGACTTTCGGAACACGTATGAGATTTATTACATCGCCCTTCGTTAAATACAACCACGAGTACGTGATGCTCCTCAGGGCAGTCCGCTCTCTACCCATTTGTTGATCCTGTCTCCTGAATCGTTTGCAGATCGACTCTCAGGTTTAAAAGTCTCAGGATAGAACCTCAGCGTTGGGTTTTATGCCGATGACGTTGTGTCCTCCTTCGGCGAAGTGAGGAACTCCCCTTGTTAAAAGTGATAAGCGATGGTTTTTATCGTACTTTAGGTATCAGTACTTTAAACACAGCTGCGCTACAGCAACGGTTCCACGTAAATCAGACTAAGAACAGCCGACCAGTTGCAAAGGATAAAGTAATCTTTACCTAGGTTTCAATAGATATAAATCTATCTTCTTCAGAAGACGGCAGTATTATAACATGAAGTGATATGTCCTTATCGTTTAGGCAAACATCCGCATAGTTACATTAATCATATAAAATATAGCCCTGAAAACAGGGTTTGTCAAACAAATAAAATAGGTACATAGAAGTTGCAGAGCGCTCTGCAACTTCTATGTACCTATTTTATTTGTTTGACAAACCCTGTTTTCAGGGCTATATTTTATATGATTAATGTAACTATGCGGATGTTTGCCTAAACGATAAGGACATATCACTTCATGTTATAATACTGCCGTCTTCTGAAGAAGATAGATTTATATCTATTGAAACCTAGGTAAAGATTACTTTATCCTTTGCAACTGGTCGGCTGTTCTTAGTCTGATTTACTTTAGGTATGCTCTTAAATGAAGACAAATGCAAATTTTTCAACCTACGCGGCTTCGAGGACGCTGTCCTTGCTTGAGCACGTTTTGCGGATCGGCATACATCTTTGAGGGCTAACGTTGATCGTTGTCCCTGAGGTGGCGGCTTTGAATTGCAGATCTGTTACTGATAAAATTCAGCATGCCATGCAGGAACATGAACTACGCTCGTTTTCAATTTTGCAGGAAGTGATAGTATTGGATACCTATATTCTGTGAACGGCGTATTAGATTGCGCAGATGACAGCGAATAAATTGCGCCAACTTCTCGCCAATTTTTAAGGAATGATCATATATGTAAACTGAAAAAGGTCTTTACGGAAGGAGGATTGTTTCTCTTAGATATTACATACAAAGCGTCTGTATTGTATGTACGACACATGATGCTGTTATCCGCGAACTGCGTACTGTCACGTTACGACTCTTCACACTCGTGTGGCCAGTGACTTTTGTTTCGCCTGTTGACGTAGGTCACTTTCATTTCAGATTGCGTCGTGTTCCAGAATTTTATATTGCTCTGAACAGTCTGGGGGACGATATCTTGAGATGGCGAGTGGTCGTGACATCTACTTCTTGCTCGCGGGGACGTCATAGTCTGCTACAATCCCGCTGAATAGTTATCAACCGCATTTTCATTGGAAGGTTGTATGGACCAACAGCTGTCTCCCATTAAACACGATTGAAATGGCTTCCTCTTGTGTCTTTTTTTTTCTTTCTAACTTCTTCATCTCAGAGTAGCACTTGTGCCCTATATCCTTAACTACGTGCTGGATGTATTCCAACCTCTGTCTTCCTCTACAATTTTTACTCTCTACAGCTCCCTCTAGTATCATGGAAGTTATTTCCTGATGTTTTAACAGACGCGTGGGATCCTGCCCACTCGTCTAACATAAGGGGCCTAGGAATTTGTTTTCTCGGATACCTAGACAACATTCAAGCAAATCTTATTAATGGAGTTTACTACAGTAAATTAAATAGACAATACTTAACTTTGCCTTCTTACAATGATGGGTCGCAAGCAGATGGCGACTTGCAAATAATCAATGTCCTTCGATCTATATAATTTCCATGCAAGCAGTTTACATAGACCACAAGTCACAGCTCCTCTTCTAGTGCTCCTCTTCCAGTGCGGCTGAAACTGGCTGGAGCGGTGCTTATATTATCTTCGTGTAGATGCCGCTCCTGTCGTGGTGTCGTCCTAGTCAGCGCGCCACTGGCAGACGTCGGCTCACAGCCCTCTCTGCTGTAACGTTCCAGGCCGACGTGCCGGTTCTTGATGTTACGCCGGAACAAGATGTCCTACCATACTGTCCTTTTCTTCTCGTCCATGACCGCATATCGTCCTAGCTTCCCTGCGCTTCCCATTTATTTCATTCCACAGCGACTTGTATTTCGGTATTCCTGAATTATCCGGAACGTTGTTGTAGTTTCGTGTTTCAACGATCAATTATAGTATTTCTTCTATTACCCATGGCTTCTTGCAGTTACGTTCTTTGTACCTAGGTTTTTCTTTCCAATTTCAGTGATTGCCCTTCTTAGAGATGTGCATTCCTCTTCACCTGTTCTGCCTAGTGAGCTTGCAGCATCTGTAACCTTAAATATCTTCGAGCGTATCTCGTCACTCGTTAGTACTTCCGTATCCCACTTCTTTGCGTATTGTTTCTTCCTGACTAACCTCTTAAACTTCAGCCTACTCTTCATCGCCACTAAATTTTGATATGAGTCTGTATCTGCTGCTGTGTACGCCTTACAGTCCAGTATCTCATTTCAAAATCTCTGTCTGACCATGACGTAATTTAACTGAAGTCTTCCCATACCTGCAGGTCTCCATCAAGTATACCTCCGCCTCTTGTGATTCTTGAACATAGTATTCGCTATTAGGAGCTGAAATTTACTGCAGAACTCAATAGGTCTTTCTGCTCTCTCGTTCTCTGCTGCTGTTGATATGATGCTATAGTCATCTGACCAGAAATCCTTGTCTTTTCTTTCCATTTCACTTCACTGACACGCAAGATATCTAGATTGACCATTTGCATCTCCCTTTTCATATTTTCTAGCTTCCCTGCCACGTTCAAGCTTGTGAAATTCTGCACCCCGACTAGTAGAACGTTATCCTTTCGTTGGTTATTCAGCCTTTTTCTCATGCTCACCTTCCCCTGGAAGTCCTCTCCTGGAGACCCGAAAGGGGTACTATTCCGGAAAGTTTTGCCAATGGAGAGATCGTCATGACACTTTATTCATTTACAGGCCACATGTCCTGTGGATATACATTACGTGTCTTTAATGCAGTGTTTTCCATTGTCTTCTTAATCCTGATGCCGTTGATCATTCCTAATTTTTTCGCCTTTAGGGGTAGTTTCCCACTCCCAGGACGAGAGAGTGCCCTGAACATCTGTCCACTCCTCCGTCCTCTTTCACAAGGCCTTTCGCAGAAGGAGTGTGACTTCTTATGCAGGAAGTCTTCGGCCGACAATTCTGATGTTTTTTTATCCAAAATTTAAGCGGTGACGAGGTTCGAACCCGAGACTGTGTACGATTACTAATCAAAGACGCTACCCCTAGACTCTTGGTACAGAGTCATTAATAGCTTATTATGTACTAAAGAATGCCTACGCCGAATTGGACTTAGTGACAATGGTACATGTTTGTGGTGTCACCGCCAGCCACCACACTTGCTAGGTGGTAGCTTTAAATCGGCCGCGGTCCATTAGTACATGTCGGACCCGCGTGTCGCCACTGTCAGTGATCGCAGACCGAGCGCCACCACAAGGCAGGTCTCGAGATACGGACTAGCACTCGCCCCAGTTGTACGGACGACGTAGCTAGCGAAGCACACTGACGAAGCCTCGCTCATTTGCAGAGCAGATAGTTAGAATAGCCTTCAGCTAAGTCAATGGCTACGACCTAGCAAGTGTGGTGGCTGGCGGTGACACCACAATGTTATCGAAGTGGTCCCTTGGACACTCTTCCGTATAGACTCACCTACAGTGGTCACTTGCCGAACTGGCTCTGGCTGCTGAATCAACTTGCTTTCCCCACCAGGACCGATGTTACTGTCTGCATCACCGCTATTATCCTGCGACCGGATCCCTTCTTCTTCCCGAAGTCGAACACTAATTCCGTGATGTGGTTAATATTACCCATTTTGTACATTTTGCATACCTGACCGAGTGGTAGCGGCTCCAGGTCACGAAAACTGACAACGGCCGAGTGAGCGGTGTGCTGATACCACGACACTCCACACGGCATCCAATGACACCACTGGCTATGGATGACACGGCAATCAGTCACTACCGATGGACCTGGCAGGGATTATGGATGGAGCTTTAGCTTATTAACGACAAATTTCGCCGCACTGTCCTAACGGATAAGTTCGTCGTACGTCCCGAACTGGTTTCTACGCTTATTCAGGCAGTGTTGTATGTCTGTTACCACTGACAAAAAATGTGTGTGAAATCTTATGGGACTTAACTGCTAAGGTCATCATCAGTCCCTAATCTTACACACTACTTAACCTAAATTATCCTTAAGACAAACACACACACCCATGCCCGAGGGAGGACTCGAACCTTCGCCGGGACCAGCCGCACAGCCCATGACTGCAGCGCCCAAGACTGCTCGGCTAATCCCGCGCGGCTGTTAGCACTGACAACTCTACGCTAACGCCGTCGTTAGGTGAAGGCCGCAGGCCACTGCGTTGTCCGTGGTGAGACGTAATGCCTGAAATCTGGTATTGGCGGCACACTCTTGACACAGTGGATCTCGGAATATTGAGTTCGTTAAGGATTTCCGAAATGGAATGTCCCATGCGTCTAGCTTAACTACCAATCCACGTTCAAAGTCTACTAATTCCCGTCGTGCGGTCGCTTCGGAAATCTTTTCACACAAATCATCTGAGTAGAAATGACAACTCCGCCAGTGCCCTGTCCTTTTATATCTTGTGTACGCGATACTGCTGCCATCTGTATATGTGCATATCGCTATCCCATAACTTACATCACCTGGGTGTTTTTTTGAAAGGTTCAATGACAAAAATCATGAGTATTACTCGTATTGTCGGTGCTCAAAACACAAATCAGGTTTCTGTGCGAAATTAGTGGGTGATCAGTAGTGACGCACGTCTCCTTATTTCATTATAACATCCGTGTTATATTCGGTAGAACTTCGCATTTAAGCACTTTTTTCTATTTCAAGGTGATGTCAGAAATTAAAACACGAATACATCACAAATTTCACTTCAACAGCTACGATAGAGCATAGCGTGATTTCAGTAGAGATACCGAAGAACACAACATGAAGCAGTGTTTGGAATATTTTTTTCATTCTTTTTTCTTTTCTTTTCGTTTCAAAGAGAATTGCATAGAGAAGGTTACGTGTTTCTTTCTACATATTTTATGCATTATTCGCTCAAACCGAGCTGACACTCTGTGTCACGGCTGACGGCAGCGACCATAAATGCATTTCCCATTTGCCGCCACACCCATCAACCACCGAGCCGCATGTCAACTTGGTTAGTGCGAATAATATCTGCCTTTTATGAAATTACCATTTTTCATTTTCTGCTGTTGTATGCTTAAAATATTTCTACGTGCATAAAATTGTAATGGCGCTTAAAAGTTTAAAACATCGTAATCGATGTAATACGAACTTTGAAAGGTATCCATAGGTGGCTTTGTTTAGCAGTAACAAAGATTCCCATTCTGTGGATATTCAGTGACATCAACTGTTCGTCACATCAAATATTTGTCCTGGAACAGATCTCGAACCCGGATTTCCCCCTTATCGCGAGCAGTCCCCTTGACCATTCGGCTATCCAAGCACGCCTACGGGAACATGTGACTACGTGACACATTGGGTGTTTGAGTCGGTGCTAGAGGCGTGTTCGGGTAGCCGAAGTTATTAAGGATACTGCTCGCGATAAGCGGGAGATCCGGCTTCGAGTGACAGTCCGGCACACATTTTCATAGGTCGCAGATAGCTGACACCAACGTATAGTTGCAGAACGCGAATCTATTTCGTAATGTTTACCACACCTGTCATCGTCAGTGACGGAAGGACATTATTGTTTTGTGAATATACATACACTGTGTGTACACAGACATTGTGACCATGAGTCAAGTAACGAACAAGTCTGGGGAGAAGCGCGGGTTCTGATTATTGTCACGTAAGCAAAAGAAAGGCGTATTTCTAGCAGCAACTGTTTTTTCTGTGTACAATGCGCAGTGTTTTCGGTGTACATGCGGAATGTTTTCGGTGCATACTACGGACTGTGAAAGTAAAATATACCATTATATGTGTTAAATTGGTTCCTGTCATGGACTATCATTGCACAAAGTAAACTTGAAAAATACGATATGCAGACAGTGGTGTCACGAGTTTGATGAGTGGACTGTGTACGACGCATAGTGTCGACCGTGATCTTGTGAACTTATAGATAAAAGTTATAGCCGCTATAAACTGGTTGTTACTTCATATATCATAACAAAATACTGTGAAAAATACAAAATGGAAAGTGAAGAGACTGGTTTACCAAGCTAACTGCTTTCGATACACAGCGCGATCTGTGAAGTTAAAGTAAAATTATGCTTCTTCTCATGAACTAATATTCCACAAAGTGACTTAAAAGCTATGCTTTTCAGACAGTGGAGTCACGTGTTTACTAAGTGGACCTATTTTTTCCATTAAGTCCGTTCTCTGAACTATGATATAAATGAGGAGCGTGTTTGGTTTATATGGCTGATTACAGGTACTTCAGTCCACCAGCAAACTGCAAATAAACCACCATCTACCAAATCTATATATAAGTGGCTATTTTAAGGAGGACAGTTACAGCGGATATTCCTAATGAAGATTACACAGTATGATTTAAGGATCACCAACGTGGGATGACGACACCACATTTCCCACAGCTAAGTGTTTTTTCCATCAACATTGTGACTGTTAGGAAGCTCACCTCTCGCAAATTTATTTCAAGACTTTTGCTGAAATTACTTTTATGACTTCTGGTTGTTGCTGCTTATCTCACTTAACATAATCCTCTGACTACCGTTGGGATGTAGGTGTCCCACGACAGATTATCAGATAGCCAGCGGGAATTTGTTGCATGTTATTGCCACGTATTAGTGTCCCCTGGTAAAGGGCAGCCCGCTGATGGTATGCAGAATTGTTATTATTACAGACTGCACCTTTAGTTGTGCTGTCCTCAAGCTTCATTTCCACATCGAGTTAGTTCGCGCCCACAGGTAGGCAACCCAATTAACAGATTTGCAACGCGCGATGCAATTGCTCCTTCACCGACACGTGTAATGGACAGCACACACGCATTGGCGTTTGCCACATCACAGACGAATCCCACATTGTGCACCTGCAATGTGAATCATGCTAAATCCACTTATTTGTGTCTGCTTTTAGATGTCTTGTAGTATTTGCGCCGTAGTCTTCTGAAACCCCAGAGCCACTTTCGAATAACCCTGTATGTCTCATACCCCCTTGTGTTGGAAAATGAGATGGCGGGAAATATTCGTTTTATATTGTCACTTCTGACTACGACATTAATTAAACTAATCATGCATTAATGTCTTTGAAATAAAAATTGGTAGTCAAAGGGTTAAATTTCTTCACACATATTAAATTTTATTTTTGGCAATATAAAAAGAGTTAACTGAAATTAATATTTTTTCATTAAATGCTTTATTTTTCCGCCAACTGTCTTGACAATCTTGGACACTGCTAACATCTCTCAATACCCCCCCCCCTCTCCCCCCGACGATTCAACCCTTCTTCAACGACGTAGGGGCCTGCAGCCACATTGAACCTGTTCGCATCGCTTTGGAGTGTAGTACGACCGCAATATTTGCTCTGCTGTACCTAGTGGAACCTCTAGAGACCGCTCAAAACTTTCGACGAAATTTGAACGTGATCTGAAGCAGAAAAAGGTCTTTATCCTGTTACAGCCCTCGTGTTTCGCGCCCTACCATGACGTGGTCACAGGAGGGACGGGGGCTGTGATGTTGAGACATGCATCAATAAATAAGTGGCTCTCTCTGTAAAGTAACATTCTTAAAGTGTCCAGAAATGTTGTGCAGGCGTCACCAAGTGTGTTGTTGAACTGTGTGGGTCTTAGAGGGGCGTTGTGCAGTTTTATTTGCGTATGTGTCAACGTCACACATTTTACTTCCCCCTCCCCGCCCTCCGTTATTAAGCCACAAGAGGGCCGAAACAGCTTAAACACACGTTTATGCTTGGCTAGCTTTGAACGGTTCCTAGTGGTACCACCGTGTACACGAGAGCGAAAATTGCGGATTTACTACACTCAAAACGGGTACGATCAGGGTCAGTGTGGCTGCAAGCCCACGATGTCTTCCGAGAAGGGTTGAATAGTCCGGAAGGTACCAGCAATGTCAAAAATTGTCAAGAACTTCTTCCTGTTGCTCATCACACTGAGAATGGACGTTTCAGACCGTGAAATGTAATGGGATCAAGGCCCTAAAGAAGGTGTAGTTTCATTGTCGCTCTTTATTCCACCCACGAGGCCTTTTCGTGTTGATTTACAGCAGCGATGTGTCTCAAGCGTTGTCCTCGGCCACACATAAGAAAACCGCGTGTTATCAACATGGGACGTCTCGGTTCTGACCCCCGTCGCAGAAGAGTAAAAAGAAGGGGTTTGATGACCTTCTCAACATGTGAAACGTCCCCCATGAAGTTGGTCAAAATTGTGGTGAAACTTGGTGTCAGTTCTGAGGTCTGGTTTTTATTCGAACCTTTCAGCACCTTGTATGAAGCGCTGCCGAGCCCTAGGGTGACGTCGCGGGGTTCAACAGTTTTGCATCACTACAGACGAAGGTTTTCTGATCTGTTTCTTTACTTGTACTGTGAAACCTTTCTTCTTGCAAATTTAATGATTCTACATCAAGGGGAAGTACTCTATAGGTTTTAACGAGTGAATTTGCGAGTATCAAAATAAGTGACATAAATAGCACTAGCTTTTGATTGCACTGACTTAGAAGCTTCACTTCTGTCCATCGGCAAGGGATCTCAGACCATAATATAGGACAAAAATTTCAACTTGATGCGTCTGTCCGTTCCTGGGAAGCATGGTTTTGTACAGTCGGACACAGAGACAGACAGACAGACGGATAACAAATTGATCCTATAAGAATTACTTTTCACCGACTGATGTACAGAACCAGAAAATGAGTTGGCAAAGAGTTCTCGGGCTTCCAGCCGGGTGGCGGTGTCTTCAAACTGCGACGTTTCGACGAGTGACATACTCGTCATCTTCTGGCGAAGTGCCGAGACTTTGCGGATGCCGGTCCCTTTATACCTGCGGCGTGCCCCCCACCACCTGGCCACGGGAGGCTGGATCCAGAGGAGACAGGCTGACAAATTTCAGGAAGAGGAAGAAGAGGAAGAGGAAGTTAACAAGAGACTCGCCTTTCTTCCATATTTGGGGCCCGTATCAGCCAAAATCGGGAGGCTACTGAGAAAATCAAACATAAATACCGTCTTTCGACCACCGCCGATGACGAAAGAGCTGCTGGGCTCAGCTAAAGACCAACTCAAACTCAACACACCTGGTATATACAGCATTGCCAGCGAATTTGGTGTACAGTACAGTGGACAAACGCAGCGCTGCATCTCGAAAAGGTGCGAGGAACACATCAGGCACATCAGGCATGTCCGACTTGGACAGATAGAGAAATCTGCGATAGCTGAACATAGCATCAAAGAAAACCACACCTTTGATTTCGAGAACACCAGGGTGCTGTGCCGAGCCGGGAGCTATTGGGACAGCGTCATTAAAGAATCAATAGAAATACGGGTCCACGAGAATCATGTGAACCGGGACGAAGGTTATCAACTGAGGGCGGCCTGGAATCCAACATTAGCCGCAATACGCCAAGAACGCACCAAGAACCGTCCAGCTCACCAGACGCGACCGGAATGCTCTGACGGAGACACGAACGGCGCACCTGCTTCCCCCTCCACCCCGCCCGCCGGCTCCTCCGGATCTAGCCTCCCGCGGCCAGGTGGTGGGGGGCACGCCGCAGGTATAAAGGGACCGGCATCTGCAAAGTCTCGGCACGGGGCCTACCAGCTCCTTACAGGCATCTTCAACCAGGTCCTCCGCTCTGGGATCTACCCCTCTGAGTGGAAACACGCAGAGGTGGTAGCCATACCCAAAGCGAATAAGGACGCCCGGCAGGCTGAAAACTACAGGCCAATCAGCCTTCTCCCGTCCCTTTCCAAAGTGTTCGAGCGTCTGTACGCCAAGAGGCTGCTCCGACATGTGACGGCGAGGGCATCATCCCGGACGAACAGTTCGGATTCAGGAGCGGTCATTCCACCACCCACCAGCTTCTGCGGCTGGTGGAAGAAGCCATGCGCGCCCTGGAGACCAGGGAATACCTTGGGGCGGTGTTCCTTGACGTCTCCAGAGCCTTCGACTCCGTGTGGCACGACGCCCTCGTGTACAAACTCTTTGTGCACGGGGTACCGACATCACATGGAGTCCTCATCCGCTCCTACCTGGCCGACCGGACCTTCCACGTCCGACTAGATGATGGCACCTCGACCCACAGACCGATACGAGCAGGAGTACCACAGGGGTCCGTCCTTGGCCCCCTGCTGTACTCCATTTTCACCGCAGATGCCCCACGAGTGGCGCCGGTGAAGTTAGCGCTCTACGCTGGCGACACCGCGCTATTCGTGCGGAGCATGAACGTGAGGGAAATGCGACGCCTCCTCCAGATTGGCTGCAACACCCTGGGCGCGTGGTCAACCAAGTGGCGGCTCAAGCAGAACGCCGCAAAGAGCCAGGCAGTAGTATTCACTAAAAGACTTCTGCCTCCCGATTTGCCGCTGGTTACTATCACGGGAAGCCCCGTGCCATGGAGTAAAACCGGCAAATACCTCGGGGTCACACTCGACCAGAGGCTTATCTGGAGACCACACGTCCAGGACGTTAGGAGCAGGTCTATAGGGCGACTTCACACCCTGTACCCCCTGCTTAACCCCACATCGACGCTGGCCCCCCAGCACGGCATCACCCTGTACCTAGCGCTGCTCAGACCAGTGCTAGAGTATGCAGCCGTGGTGTGGGGCATGGCAGCCGACACTCATATAGGCACGCTGCAGAGGGTGCAGAACAGAGCCCTAAAGCTCGCCCTGCGGCTTCCAAGAAGATACTCCTCCACTCTGCTACATGAACAGACCGGCATCCTGCAACTGCGGAACCGCTTCAGACAGTCTGCACGACTGTTCTACAGCAAGGCCGAGAATTCAGAAAACCGGCTCATACAGGACCTGGGCCAAAACATACACCACAAGCCAACCACACGTTGGCCTGACCTACTGAGGTACTAACAACCCTCAGCAGGCAGGATGCAACTGCATCCCCATAGGCCGAACCAATAAGTCAGGATCCATAACCAAAACCACAGGAATAGCAGGAACAACAAAACATTGTTTACCCTGCACCTACGGGAGCAAAGGACAGCTCGTAAGGTAGAAGCGAAGTGAAAGTCTCGGCACTTCGCCAGAAGATGATGAGTATGTCATTCGTCGAAACGTCGCAGTTTGAAGACACCGCCACCCGGCTGGAAGCCCGAAAACTCTTCGCCAGCTGTATACGCCGGGAAAGCATACATTCACACTAAAATGAGTTGTTTATGTTCTAGATTTTGTTGAAATTTCTCCAGGTGCCCCTGGTAGATCTCAAGTATGGTTTCATCAATATAATCAGGGGAAATTTAAATCTTTCCCTTATTTTACCATGTCCCTTCTATTTCACTCACCCATTTTCCTGTTGCTTCAGCAGTCCCTGTCCCCCCTCCAACCTGTCTCCTCACGGACTGTACCTCTTCCACCCACACCCGTTCCATCTCCACCAGCATTCTCATACTGTCTCCCTCTTCCTCCTCACACTTTTTCCACCTGCCTCCTCGCACCCTCCTACTATTCCATTTGCCCACTACCCCACTCCATCTTCCAAATGTCTCTTACAACTCTCCCTTCTCCATCCCCTCCTCCGTGCTCAGTCAGTTCATCTCCTCCACTCCCCTCTCTCTGTCCACCTCCTATGCAACCTTGTTTTCACACCCACCTCAATGGGAAATGATTACCACCACAGCACTTTCTTCCAGACAATAAGTGTTAAGTGTACCAAATTTTGTTGAAATGGATCCAAAGATTTAGGAGGATTTGAGAACATACACACATACACGTATTTTTACCCATTCATATCATAAATAGTGTACGTATCTACGTTCCGCATCTCCTATACCACTGGATCGATTTCAATTGAACTTGGTACACATATCACTTCGGAAAGAACCGCTGTGGAGGTAAGAACTACCTACCTCTCAGACAGGTTGGGGTGAAAAAGAAGATTAACTCTCGTCGCGCAAATATGCAGACTTCATTAACCAGCTTCTGAGAATGAAAGTATTTAATGAGCTACAACAAATTTTACACATAACTTCAAACCTTTATGAAACTACATAATAAAGAAACAGGGTTTTGTACAGTCGGGCATACAGACAGACAGGCAGACGGACAACAAAATAAAGAAAGGAAAAAAGTTTATCGCTTACTATATTTTCGCTGTTCATGCTGTAAAACTGCCGTGTCAATCATGACGTTCCATTTATCACTTCTTTATTACTGATTTCACTCGCAACTCATTTTGCAGACAGTTTTCACTTATACCAGTGAATGTACTTGCAAATTTATATCATTGTACGACTTGTAGCACAGACGATATGACATATTACTATCTGTAAATAAATACAGGGCCGGGAGAGGGGGGGGGGGAGGGAGGGGGCGTAACAACCACGAACATCTTACTAGGGTGGAGTGATAGGGGAGTGGGAAGAGGGGGAAACAGAGAGACAGAGAGGGCGACGAAGCAGATGGAGAGGTAGGGAGGGGGAAGAATAAGATGGACGATGACAGGAGAAAGGAGACTGATAGAAAGAGGGTGGAGGTGGAGATGGAAAGAGAGAGAGGGGGGGGGAGATTGGCACAGGGAGGATGGCGGAAGAGATGGAAGACAAATAGATGGACAGAGGGGTTCAAAAAATGGCTCTGAGCACTATGGGGCTTAATTTCTGAGGTCATCAGTCCCCTAGAACTTAGAACTACTTAAACCTAACTAACCTAAGGACATCATACACATCCATGCTCGAGGCAGGATTCGAACCTGTGACCGTAGCGGTCGCGCGGTTCCAGACTGTAGCGCCTAGAACCACTCGGCCACCCCGGCCGGCCACAGAGGGGGAGGAAGAGATGCACAGAGAGAGGGGCAGGAGGAGAGAGACATAGAGTGGGGGTTGGAAAAGTAGGCAGAGAGATGGGGAGAAAGGGTAGAGTATGAGATGGAAAGAGGGGAGGAGGAGATCGACAGAGGGAGAGCTATGGGATGGACAGAAAGGGAAGAAGGAGATGGGAAGAGAGGGTGGAGGAGGAGATGGACAGAGAGAGTGGGGAGTAGGAGATGCAATAATAGAAGCTTGGAATAAATACATACCTGGGCAACACCGGGCACTCGGCTAGTAATATACAGGGTGTTACAAAAAGGTACTGCCAAACTTTCAGGAAACATTCCTCACACAAAAATAAACAAAAGATTTTATGTGGACATGTGTCCGGAAACGCTTAATTTCCATGTTAGAGCTCGTTTTAGTTTCGTCAGTATGTTCTTCCACCTACGCTCAATGGAGCACGTAATCATGATTTCATACGGGATACTCTACCTGTGCTGCTAGAATATGTCCCTTTACAAGTACGACACAACATGTGGTTCATGCACGATAGAGGTCCTGCACATTTCAGTCGAAGTGTTCGTACGCTTCTCAACAACAGATTCGGTGACCCATGGATTGGTAGAGGCGGACCAATTCCATGGCCTCCACGCTCTCCTGACCTCAACCCTCTTGACTTTCATTTATGGGGGCATTTGAAAGCTCTTGTCTACGCAACCCCGGTACCAAATTTAGAGACTCTTCGTGCTCGTATTGTGGACGGCTGTGATACAATACGCCATTCTCCAGGGCTGCATCAGCGCATCAGGGATTCCATGCGACGGAGGACATTTTGAACATTTCCTGTAACAAAGTGTTTGAAGTCACGCTGGTACGTTCTGTTGCTGTGTGTTTCCATTCCATGATTAATGTGATTTGAAGAGAAGTAATAAAATGAGCTCTAACATGGAAAGTAAGCGTTTCCGGACACATGTCCGCATAACATATTTTCTCTCTTTGTGTGTGAGGAATGTTTCCTGAAAGTTTGGCAGTACCTTTTTGTAACACCCTGTATATACGAGGGGCGTTCAGAAAGTAAGCTCCGATCGGTCGCGAAATGGAAACGACTATGAAAATCCGATAAAGCTTTGCACAGATGTGTTGGGTAGTGTCTCTAGTATAACCCCAGTTAGCATCACGTCGCTCTTCTCATTTCTGAGCTCGCAGTGAGTGCGTAAAGATGTATAGAAAATAGTGTCTGCCGCCAAGTACGAGGGCCTGGTGAGAAATTTCGCCTGAAGCTATGCAGCTAACATTACATAACTGTCGTGCTGTTTCGTCTTCACGACAATTCTCAGCCGCATTCTGCAGGGGCAATGAAGATGCTCCTGCATCGTTTTCAAATGGAAATGTTAGATTACCCACAATACAGTCCGCAATTGTCTCCCCCTGAGTTTCATCTCTGGTCACATGAACCGCTGTCTTTGAAAACAACATTTTGACACAGACAACGAGGTGTAGGCCAGCGTGGAGAATTGGCGGAAAGCACTGGCGGCTGCCTTCTATGATGAGGCTATTGAAAAGTTGGTACAACGCTATGACAAAAGTCTAAGTCAGAACGGCGACTACGTAGAGAAGTAGCTGAAAGGTGTAGCTAATTGTTACAAGTAAAACATTTCTGATGTTCACTGTGGTTTCAATTTGGCAATCAATCGGAGCTTACTTTCTGAACAGGCCTCGTAGATTGACTGTTATGATTTTCCCGTCACTTCGCGAGATGTATGTGGAAGAAATTAATACTCTCGAAATTTCCTTGATGAACAACGCCTCTCTTCCAGCGTCTGTCTCTGCAGTTTGATGGGAATCTCCGCGACATTCCCGCGTTTCCTAAACGAACCCGTGACGAAATGTGCCGCTCTTCCTGGGACCTCCCCACCTGTTCTAAGAAGCCTACATGTAATGGGGAAATGCGGGAGATGCACATTTCGATCACGTTCAGAGGATGCGACTCGATCTCTTCGGAACTTCCTCGAAATTTTCCGACAGTGGAAGTCCATCGGTTGACCGGAATGTTTTTCCTGCGTCATAGGATTACGCGCTCGTCTAGTGACTTCCACGAGGAAATCTGAACGTCACGTAACAGGCACATGTGCGACCTTGGCATCAAAGTGTAGCGTTACTATATGAGATTTTCTTTTTGTGTGTTACAGATGGATGCCACCATCAAGAGAAATGGCGTACATTGCTTCACACAGATCAACTGAAGGACCCGCTCACGGGCTTAGCACTCTGAGAACAACAGAACAACCATTCCTTTGCATATGGATGTCATGTATTCTAAACAGTCATCAGTTTTAACTGCTGGAGATTATTGTGACACCTGTCGAAATTTCTAAACTTTCTTTGGAAGCACATGTGCTGAAAACCGAGAGGATTTTCTTGTCCTTACTGTTTCAGCTCCAACTCATTTCTTTGAAAAATATTTCGTGTCAGCGTTGTTGAAAAGCTTTCTTAAATGTTAGAAACTGCATCATGCCATAAACAACAGGACTTAGTTTTATTTTCACTATCTTTTCGGATTACACTCTGACATTCCTCGACTTATCTGTATCAAAGAAGAACAATTTGCACACAATAACTGTACACGGTTCTTGATAAATCTCTTTTCGTCGAGTGTACATACATCAGCATGTCATGCATGCATACTCACCTGTATCCGTAGCCCAGGTCGCCAACGCACGCCTATACGGTGGCTGTCGACTCACAGGTACGCCGGTTCGAATCCTGGTGGTGGATGAAATTAGCACTGCCAGTGTTTGATTTGCAACGGGAAGACAGACGGTGGATCCAAGTTCCTGCTCACCAGTCTCTGCTCCAGTGTCCTGGATTAAATTCCAAATCTCTCCGCAGCGTCTCATGAAGTGCGGACATGTGACACCGTTGATGATGTTCCGGATGGGGGCGTAAAACACAAAGGCCGCCTTGGTGTTGATCGAGAGGAGTAGTCTATGTGTCAATACCGGGCCCCACCCACAACCGCTTCATCCGTAACAACACAAACCCAATAGTACGCTATACTCGTATCAATTACACTCACCTACATTCTGAAAATACACTTAAAGTGCAACTCTATCATATTCACATGAGAAACAACCAAAGTGAGCGTAGGAAGACCAACCTTTATACTAGACGGCTGAATACGCCCCGTGAGATATGGCAGCCGATATTTTCACACAATACTAACAACCTTACGTATACACTCAAAAGTGGTTAATGAACCACTATGTAAGCTACTGTAGGCGGCTTATGTACAATTATTCTCCCGTGGTACAGATGCCCTGAGGATCGGCAGGGTATGACGGAAGCCGATAATGGAGAAAGTACTGCTGTATATTGCATTGTGCAGTTCCTAAAGCCTCCTTTAAATCAGACGTAATAAATATCGAAGAAAAGCCCCAGGGTGTTTTTACTCCCGAAGATGGCATTTGTGTAGTTGACATGAACAATACAAAATGGCATTGCCTTTATAGCGATTCTTCATTACCAGTGATTGTATTAGAGTCGCCACAGATGGGTACAAATAAGTAATAAGCGTTGACCATGTACTTTATGAGCAGTCACCGTTAAAACAGACGCGTATACCGACCGGGAAACTGGTTTGTACTCTAGAAAAAGTCATGAATTCCGCCATATTGCTTGCCCTATCAGCCATATTACATTGCAGTGTACCAACTACAAGTTCTGCGCCATTACAGAGTTTTGGTATACTCAGATTACGCGGTAAAGTAATTGGCACACTGACGTCATTTAGTTCGTGGCATGGCAGCCCAGCAGAGTTAGCGAATTTAAAAGCGAATGAATAATGAAGCCGTCATCTAGTCCCATTACCACATTAATTGAGCTATATTCTCCATTTACTCCAATCGATTAGAGCAAATTTGTCGCTGTTAATGGCTAAAGCTTGGTCGTTCCACGGTGTTAATGTTATTGTCGAAGAGAAACAAGGGTTTCATGATTTGTTACCCTTATTAATGTAGATACAAGGAAACATAAATACCAAATCCGTTGAAGCTGCTGTTGTCCAAAACTGTGTAATCCCGTTAGCCCGCGAAACCCGTCAAACATCCCGATTTTTTGCGGAAACTTGTGATGACGTTCATCGTCAAGGGTGTGACATCACCTTCCCTGTTAATAAATGATTTCCTTTTCCCCTCGCAAATAGAGCTAGGAAAAAACGGTTGTCTAAAAGTCTCCGTGCAAGCCCTACTATTTCGCATCTTATCTTCGTGACCCTGGGGGAAAACATACCTTGGCGGCAGTAGAATAATTCTGCAGTCGGCCGCAAATGCCGGTTCTTTAAAGTTCTGCATCAGTGCCTCTCGAAAAGAGCGTCGTTTCCCTCCAGGTATTCCCATTTGAAACAACGAAGCATCTTCGTACTACTTGCGTGCTGATCGAACCTTCCGGCAACAAATCTAGAGGCACTTCTGTGACGGTTTCGATGTCTTCCTTTAATCCGACCTGGTGGGGAACCCAAACACTAGCGTTCTACACACCCTACACCCTCTCCTTTATAGACGATTTACACCTTCTCTTCCCCAAAATTCACCTTTCCTACTACGAACCTGAAGTGCTCATTCCATTTCAAATTGCTTTACAACTTTACGCCTGGATATTTAATCGATTTAATCGATGTCCAGGAACTTACCATCTACTACACACTTATATTTTTGAATAAAGCGGATGCGCTGAGGCTTTTGACAAGACACCTGCACCACACGGGAACAGTCGCCCCTGAACATTGATACTGCGATGGAGTACCTCGAGCCATCGTCGACGCGCCGCACTGAAGCATTAAATAAAGTAATGAAATCATTCCATACCTACGTTGCCTCAATCCCATCCCAAAAGGGCTCAAGGACAATTCCGAGCTCATATCCCTCTTACTCAAATAAAGAGGGAACACCCCCATTTACCAGTCACCCAGGAAGTCCAGCCGCCAAGGTGGTACCACTTTAGCAGACAACGCCTCCCCTCCACCCCCGCCCCACAAAAAAAGTCTGTGAATCAGTAAAAGAGGTTCGTTGTGTGCAGCGACATTGCGCTGCATGTAGAAGTTCCTTGTCACAGGTGATAGAGACGTGCACTGTGGAAACCCATCTGCTTGTTCATAATAGTTTCCATCATACAAGTATGTTGAACTACGAAGGAACAAGCTTATCATACGGAGAAAAAACGTATTGCTCCAGCAAAGAAAGGGCTTCGTGGAGAGGAACTCTCGCAAAGAGTCAAATTACATCCACACTGACCAATACGTCTTCAGGATCCACCATTACTGAATTCGAGATTTGTCGTTGCCAGGATTTATGATACTCTTGGAGGTTGTATGCCCCTCAAATGAGGAGTTTAAAAGTCATAGAGTGTCATAAATCTTGACACAGAGAAATCTCAGATTCAGTAACGGTGGTTCCAGAAGACGTATTGCTCAATTTGGATGTAATTTGACTGTTTACAAGAGTTCCTCTCCACGAATCCCTTTCTTTGCTGGAGCGATATGTTTTTTCTCCATATGTTAAGCTTGTTCCATCGTAGCTAAAAACAACATACTTGTATGAAGGAAACTATTCAGTGGCTCCCTTGGAATTATTCGGGACTAATAGTCTACGTATACTGACGGCGGGGCACTAGTTCTCTCGTGTACCTCTCAGCTTCATATACCTAAGAGGCACAATATTTCGCTCGCTTGCGGAGGGTGAAGATTGCTAACGTATTGCCCACAGAGGGATTGAAAAATTAATCACAGGTGTCGGAACATTTTCCGTGTGCGTTTATCCATCAAGAAATACGCGCCTCCTTCTTTGACAGGATTATTTCTCTTGAAGCTGCTGCTGGACCCTCCACCGCGTGCGAACTGGCACACACGGCCTCGTCGTTTGTCACTGCCTCGCACCCCTCCTGTCTCAACAACAACTAGGCGCTTACCCTCAGTTAGGGGCAAAGTTCCTCGCCTCTCTGATACTTGCTCTTTCTGCGCTAAAAGGGAATTTGATGACTACGTTATCGCCAGTCCCTATTCAATCCATACGTCGCTTAAACAATAACTCAGTTGCTTTGCACATGCTTAGGTCCACAGACAACGAACATCGAATGAAAGAGTTTTGTTTCCGCTAAGATTATAAGTTACTGAAATTGCGCAGTAGTGTTTAATAAAAGATCTTATTCAAATAATATACAACCTCGGGAGATCCATTGTTTCTTTATTTTAAAACAATTACATCCATCCTCTGCATAACAAAGGGTACTTCCCAGTTATTAGGGTTTTTTTAGCGTTCCCTTCACGCATGGATCTCGAGGAGAATGATTGTTTACATGCTTCTATGTGTGCTGTAATCAGTCAGATCTTGTCTTACTGACCCTTACAGGAGCTACACAAGAGGGTTGTAGTTTATTATTCTCTAGGAACTGGTTCCTGAAAGTTTGTAACTAAGCTTTCACGGCGTAGTATTCACCTATCTTCAAGCGTTTTCCGGTTCAGTTTTTCTTCAGCATTTCGGCAACGCTCTGCCATGGGCCAAACAAACCTGTGACCAGCCCTCTGTTAATCCTATTTGGTACGGGACCCATACACTACAGCAATATTCTATGAATTGTACAAGTGTTTTGCTTTCAGCATTTCTGTGCTATTGCGACGGAAAGGTGTTTGCGATGGTAATCCAGGAGACAAGTGATCTAATATGTAGCTGACTCCGTTTGTATGTGATACGGCTGCAGTAATGATACAGCTGATTCTGTTTGGATGTGATACGGCTGCAATCAAGATACGGTTCCAATCTCTGCTGCAGGTACTACGTATGTTTCTGCCAACATCAGTTCATAGGAAAGGAAGGGTTCATTAGTAACAGAAGGTATCTCGCTTGGAAGCATTATCCATTAAAATACCTTAGATGCTAAATTGACATGTCAAAAACCAGCTGAAGCTCATTTTGTTGGGCATTTAAGTAACTGTATCCTAGTCTCTCAGTGATGAGATTAATCTCCATCTGAACTACTGTAACTGTAAAAAAAATAAACAAAATAAAATGAAAGCAAATAAAGAATCAACAATGATAAACAAAAGAAATGAAGTACAGTCGCATCAGCAAAGTGAATGTGTTCTTTTCCCTGCAGTAAACCTATTTTCGTAAATAATGTAGCTACTAAAACACCTTCCCCCAACATAGTGCTTTTACGAAAGTCAGCTGCTAGGTCAACTCGTTCATTATGCCCTCACCGGCATAGAACGATCCTCTCGTAACAATGTCAAAACAAAGTTCATCTGGTCTACAAAGCAATCGAGTGTAGACTATCCTCCTCATAAATCCAGGAAAGTTACTTATTTCTGCACTTGCAGAAACAGTCTAATGCGTTGCTCAGCTTCTCTACGCCCACCGAGTTCTTCTGCAGCGCGAACAGCAGCGTCTCTTATTTGTTGTCTGAAGTATTTGCCATGTTCGCTGCATTTTCTTTTCTTCATCCCTTCGTATTTAAGCGTAATTTCTGTCAGTTCTAGATTATGAACCTAATCCATGCTTCATGATGCTTCGTAGTGCCGAGGAGTTCTCGGTGGTGCTGTTTAGTCTTGCAGACTTCACTGCGTCGATGGCAGCGTCGCTGTGTCTTTCGTGATAGCAACTGCTTCCACAGACCACAAAACAGAAAGTTAAATGGACAGATGATCTGACGAGACAGCTTGTACCGGGTGGCTTGAGACTAACAGTTTATTTGTATTAATGTGCGCGATTTATGAATCATTAGCGCCCCAGCTGTATCTTTCTTGATGGCAACGTTCGGAATTTCAAATCTACAACCTGACTTTGGGTATATGCGAAGTCCAAAGGTGTAGGTAAGACCCCATTCCGCTACCTGTAAGGATATGGTTCACGTTGAAGTCGCTTGCTACGAATAGCTTGACGGTTTCGTGAAAACTTGCGGCGCATTGCCACGATTCGCGAGGCTCCACCCGTCGGAGGTTCGAATCCTCCCTCGGGCATGTGTGTGTTTGTGTGTGTGTGTGTTGTCCTTAGCGTAAGTTAGTTTAAGTTAGACTAAGTAGTGTGTAAGCCTAGGGACCGATGACCTCAGCAGTTTGGCCCTTTAGGAACTTCCTAATTTTACATTTTCCAAACTTGCAACGGATTTGATTGTCATCTGGCAGGCAAAGCTATGAGGTCACGCTGCCCTGATAACGGCGTTGACAGATAGCAGCGACATCCACCTAAATACAAAATGAGATGGACCAGTGGTTAAGAATAATTCGAGAGAAGATAGCGTAGTGTTACCACACCAACTGGTGAGCAAAGTGTTGGCGGTGTGCTTTATTGAAGTTGATAGAGAGTTAGTAAGTACCTCGAGATACTGTTACCTAAAGGCGCAGACGTGGCCACTAGTACGCTAACCAGATTCCTTGTGACACTTACAGTAGTCCAATCAGATAAATAAGCATTTTTGATGGAAGGGCTCACAACAGTGTAGATGAATAGGTAAATGGCAAATTGTACTGGTAAAATCAACAATACATTCTTTCATCAGCAAGACAGTGTAAAAGAAAACGCAGGAAAAAAGGTTCTACACTATGAACAAAAAAAATTAATGTCATTGCTAGTGAAAAAGTCACTTGTTCAATAATGGAACGAACACAACCTTTTAATCAAACACAAGGGTATGATGTTACATCACTACCCGAATGAACACAAGAAGTACGAATGTATAGCAGGCTGGTTATGAATCAGTAGGATGGAGTCCTGACACCACGTCAAGTGAGAAGCTGCGAGCCCTGCTGCAGTTGTCCGGCTACGGATGATGAGAGTCATCACGAGTGTTGTGGTGGACATCTCGGTTGACACGATGTGGAAGCCGTGGACGCAAAATTTTCAGTACCTGGAGCATGCTCTAAAACCACGAACTGTGCCTGTTGCGGTACCTTCCACACAGACATATGTGTACTGATTTAAAAAATTAGAGTTGCACTCTACCAAAACTACGGTACAGTAGATAAAAAACGTAGTAAAAAGGAGGATTACCGGTAAGGGAAAAAAACACAATGAACGTTTAAGAGAGAAACTAAAGGCTGACGCCTTCTTTTTATTCATTTGTTTCTTTGTTTTGCATATAAGTATAACGGCACATCATTCAGTATTAGTTCATTGTGTATTTTATTGTATATCCTTACAAAATATAAAGTACATTTTGTAAGTAATAAAAACTGGCTGATCGCTTAACTTCTGCGCCTTTATGCTATCCAAAACAACCACTTTTGAGACAAGTACAGTTTACAAGCACAAAAATGCATATATAATTATTCTTCTTACTTTTTTACTCAGTAGAACATTCTTAATTATGATCAAAGGCAAAACTTTCCTGTTATTATTGATAAATACGAAGTTCCTTATCAATAACAGAAACATGTTTTACATAAGTTTGAAGAAATATTGAAGGGATGTTTGACATACTTCTATTTTGAGTTTCTTTACTTTACCTATTTTTTTTTGAGGTACTTGTTTTTTATAGCGCTTATGATTAATCTCTATCATATTCTTTATTTTTACTGCTTACTTTACTTACTACAGTTACTGACTGTGTACATTATCAGTCTCCCCATCTTGAACCACTGCCTTGAAGCCATTTATTTGATCGTGATATCTGTTGGTCATATTCCGAGCACCAGACACAGTGCATCCACTCAGGTGGTGCCGAAGGCTCCTGATAGCTTAAATGCGACACCCCTCTGCCCTCGTCTGACTGATGCTTTCTTGGCGGCCAAGTTCAGTCCGTGTGCCCACGTGCTAGCTGAGAAGCTGAGTACTGATTCGAAGAGCACATAGTGGTACATCCGTATGAATGGTAGAGGTAGTCTGAACGGTTCTGAATTTAGCTTATGTAGTATTTTTTCTGATATTCCTGTTGTTAGCCTTATGTGTTCGTAGAAATTCAGTTTCCCAAGGTAGCGTGTTACATGTACTCGTTTGATTTTTTCCTTCCCTATTTTAACTGAAGTATTCCTGTGGAGTGATCGTTTCAGTAACGTCTATGTTGTTTTGTTTTTGGCTATCCTGAGTTTGTGGTTGTTACACCACTGTGTAATTGTTTGTAGTATTCCACTGGCTTTCGTTTCTAGCTGGGCTCTGTTGTTTGCAATGACTATAACTAATAGGTCATCTGTTTAGCCGACAGTTCAGGTATGATAGCCAGATTGGTCCACATCTCATCAGGTTGGTTCTCGGACACATCTATCTTACACGCCGTGTTGTGCCCTTCAAAGCGGCCGCCACACTAACAGACCTGCACCACGGGTAAGGTGCCGCACTTGCTGCTAGTAAGCCTACTCCGAGAGGTCGCATAGAAACAGTGGACGCCAATACGACTCGCTGGGTCTCACACAGCCGCCACAGCATCAGGGGGCGCGAGCTGCTCCGATACGTTGCGCCCATGACACGATAAAAACGTTGCAGTCGTAGGCACAATTTCGCTTTCGCGTGATCACGTGCCCACGTAAGGCCCCGTCAGTCTTCATCTGTTATTGAGCTTGCCGCTCGTGTACTCCGGTGCTCGTGTCTTCCCCTGGCCGTGAGCATTAGCCGTTAGACGCTCGCTAGATTTTCGTCATCCGCTCCTGAGTGCAACACTTCGCTGCACCTACGTCTCAACCGCCTACGAGCCCACAGCCTCGCGGCACCCTATCGTTAATCATCCTGGGCGCCATTCCTGCTAGGAATTGTCAAGGATTGACGTTTCAGTTGGCAATCAGTGTGGACACTCATCCTCTGAATATGCATAAAGTTCTGTTCATAGTTAATAAACAATCAAATGTTACTGCTACCTGCGCATTTCAGGTTTCGCCTGCTGCATACATCAGCCACGGGCAGAAAAATATCATTAGAGCAATCTATCTTATAATTTTAAGCTATACCAGCTCCTGTAAAAATTACTGACACTTTTTCTTAAACACATTACGAAAAGTAATTATCATATATACACAGTCTCAACTAAATTTTGTTTACAGTCGTAAAACTACCGCCACCTACCTTAGATTGACGCAAATAAGAGAAGACTTCAGTAGTTTTGCTGATAGCTTTGGTCACTTAGGGTCGTACCAGCGTTCGGTGTGTTGCGTGCCTATCGGGCGTTACCTCATAAGGATCGCTTTCATTACATAACCGATCAGTGCCTTACTACTCGTAAATTCCCCCAGGAACTGGAAATCGTGAACCGTCTAGAAACTGAGTGGGAATACACAAAAGGGCCACATAACCTATGGATCAGTTCATTTCTAAATAGTTATCATCCAGTCTGTTATGTAAAAATAAACAGTATTTTTAGCAAAACTTAAATTTTCAATGTTTAATTCAGGTTTTATTCACAAACTGTTGATTTCTAACGTGCAACAGAAATACAGACAACACGTCATGTTAAAAGTTGGTGTTTCGATACATGGCAAGGTGAGTGGGATGAGAGTGATAAGTGAATGTAACTGCATCTTCTGTCTGGATTATGAGACTACGGCTGGTCAATGTCTAATAAAACAATACCAATCGCCGTAACTTAGATTTTAATTTTTAGGCTACCAGTTTCGACGATACACTGCGTCATCGTCAGGTCTATACAGAGAAGGTTATAACAGAGCAATAAGTACATATTAAAATACAGAGCGTATTGGCTAAAAGATGCAAGTGCTGCATATTATTTTACGTAATTAAAATATCTACAGTGAAGGTTATAACAGAGAAATAAGTAAATATTAAAATACAGTCGTATTGTCTAAAAGATGCAAGTGTTACATATTAATTTACACAATTAAAAGAACGCAGTCTTAATTCAAATCTACATGATACAACTTAAAGAATAAAACCTAAATAACGGCGATTGGTATTGTTTTATTGGATATTGGCCAGCTATAGTCCCATACTCCAGACAGAAGATGGAGTTACATTCTTTGGATATACCATACCAGGTAATGGGACGAACCTGCAGATTTTTGAACAGCAAGCTCCAACTTATGAGGACAACAGCAGCAACCCATTTTAACAAAATGTGCCAGTTTGCAAGTGTAATACCTAAATATGCTCACGTTAAAATAAGACGTCAGGGTAACGTTGCTCTGCAAGTTAAACGAAATTGTGAGAAAATGTGGATAAGACGAGAGATAAGGAACTTGTGTAGAAAATATGACCACCTCTCTAAATACTTGTACCTAGAGCACCTTCAAACTGAGTAAATTGTTAAATTCTCAACAGCTAGACAACCTTATGTGTTATGCAGAGAACGTAGTTGAGATTAAAAGGAATATTATCGATAAAAAGCATAGTAAGAAGTTATACAAACCGACACGGCAGTAAAGCAAGCAACTTAATAAAGTATGTAAATTTAGTGGCCACAAATTTTTCGACAAAGTGGTAAATAGCACAAATATTGATTTTAATAAGGAAGAACTGAGCTTATTGCAGAATGGAAACAAGTAAGCCATTAGTAAGAAATTACGTTGTATGAACATTAAGTCCATGATTGTTGATATAAAAACAACTATTAATTACAATAAAATTGATAGATCACAACAGGTTATCCTTAATAGTAAGGTAGCTGATGCTACCACGATTGAAGAATCCACAGTACAAGATACTGATGATAAATTAAAAGTACATAAAGCTCTAGTTCTCGAGGCAGATAAGGGAAATACACTCCTGGAAATGGAAAAAAGAACACATTGACACCGGTGTGTCAGACCCACCATACTTGCTCCGGACACTGCGAGAGGGCTGTACAAGCAATGATCACACGCACGGCACAGCGGACACACCAGGAACCGCGGTGTTGGCCGTCGAATGGCGTTAGCTGCGCAGCATTTGTGCACCGCCGCCGTCAGTGTCAGCCAGTTTGCCGTGGCATACGGAGCTCCATCGCAGTCTTTAACACTGGTAGCATGCCGCGACAGCGTGGACGTGAACCGTATGTGCAGTTGACGGACTTTGAGCGAGGGCGTATAGTGGGCATGCGGGAGGCCGAGTGGACGTACCGCCGAATTGCTCAACACGTGGGGCGTGAGGTCTCCACAGTACATCGATGTTGTCGCCAGTGGTCGGCGGAAGGTGCACGTGCCCGTCGACCTGGGACCGGACCGCAGCGACGCACGGATGCACGCCAAGACCGTAGGATCCTACGCAGTGCCGTAGGGGACCGCACCGCCACTTCCCAGCAAATTAGGGACACTGTTGCTCCTGGGGTATCGGCGAGGACCATTCGCAACCGTCTCCATGAAGCTGGGCTAAGGTCCTGCACACCGTTAGGCCGTCTTCCGCTCACGCCCCAATATCGTGCAGCCCGCCTCCAGTGGTGTCGCGACAGGCGTGAATGGAGGGACGAATGGAGACGTGTCGTCTTCAGCGATGAGAGTCGCTTCTGCCTTGGTGCCAATGATGGTCGTATGCGTGTTTGGCGCCGTGCAGGTGAGCGCCACAATCAGGACTGCATACGACCGAGGCACACAGGGCCAACACCCGGCATCATGGTGAGGGGAGCGATCTCCTACACTGGCCGTACACCACTGGTGATCGTTGAGGGGACACTGAATAGTGCACGGTACATCCAAACCGTCATCGAACCCATCGTTCTACCATTCCTAGACCGGCAAGGGAACTTGCTGTTCCAACAGGACAATGCACGTCCGCATGTATCCCGTGCCACCCAACGTGCTCTAGAAGGTGTAAGTCAACTACCCTGGCCAGCAAGATCTCCGGATCTGTCCCCCATTGAGCATGTTTGGGACTGGATGAAGCGTCGTCTCACGCGGTCTGCACGTCCAGCACGAACGCTGGTCCAACTGAGGCGCCAGGTGGAAATGGCATGGCAAGCCGTTCCACAGGACTACATCCAGCATCTCTACGATCGTCTCCATGGGAGAATAGCAGCCTGCATTGCTGCGAAAGGTGGATATACACTGGACTAGTGCCGACATTGTGCATGCTCTGTTGCTTGTGTCTATGTGCCTGTGGTTCTGTCAGTGTGATCATGTGATGTATCTGACCCCAGGAATGTGTCAATAAAGTTTCCCCTTCCTGGGACAATGAATTCACGGTGTTCTTATTTCAATTTCCAGGAGTGTATGTTGGTGATTATGTATGTAGATGATTATATAAGTAAAGTTCAAGAATTCTTTGAACAAAATGCTATTTCTAGATTAGAAAATGATCCAACTAGGCACTTTGTTAAACATATAAAATATTCCTTAAATAAGACTTTTTTGCTATTGGATGAGAAGACATCCAAAGCTTTAGAGGTAATGAACCCCCATGCTCCATACCTTAGGGTACAACCTAAAGTCCACAAATTAAATATTCTTATTCGCCCAATAGTTAATTACATCATAAGCCCTGCCCATAGGTTATCTGGTAGACTTAATGCAATTCTTAAAGAATATTTTGTGTTTGCTCAACAGTTTTCAGTGAAGAACACCTACGAACTTGTTGATAACATTAAAGACATTGAAATACCATAAGGGTATAAGTGGGTGTCTCTAGATGTAACGAATTTATACACCAATGTAACAATGAAAGAAACTGTTAGTACTGTGAAGAATGATCTTATCAAACACAAAAGACTTTCTGTAGGTGAAGTACATGAATTCATACAGTTACTTGAACTAGTCCTTGCTTATAATTATTTCAGTTTTAATGATACTATTTACAGACAACAGGATGGTTTAACCAAGGGGTGTAGTTTATCATGCACCCTGTCCAATATCTTTCTGAGCCAGCTTGAGAACCCAGGATTGAAAAGAGTTATCATCTATCACTACTGGTATGTGGATGACACAGTATTACCGAAGAATGACGAAAATGGTAGCCTTGATAGGATACTGGCAATCTTTAACAGTTTACATCAGAAAATTACATTCACTTATGAATAACATGTGAATAATAAAATTAATTTTTTATATATCTCTTTGATTAACAACAATGGTGCACACAAGTTTGCAATTTGCAGAAAACCTTCCACATCAGATGCTGTTATTCCGTTTCATTCAGCACATTTCAACCAGTACAAAACGTCCTTCTTTTACAGCCTTGTTAGTAGGCTTACTAGAATTCCACTTGATAATGAGGAAATCAGAAAAGAAAAGAGTATACTCAAGAACATAATGGTGAGTAATGGTTTTGCACCGGACATTGTTGATAACATTTATACTAGAATATTGAGGAAGGATTCTAACCTGTTAAATGAGAACTCTTGACCGCGAAAACTCAATGCATAAAATTATACAATTATGGAGTACAAGGGCCAGATATCTAGTAAGATAGCAAGTGCATTTAAGAATATTAATGTTAACGTAGGTTTCAGCAATACAAAAACTTTAGGTAAAGTCCTAACGCATTTGATTGAGCACACTGACCCTCTGATGAAGTGTGGTATTTATAAAATTAGATGTAGTGATTGTAATGGGTTCTATATTGGTCAGACTAGTAGATCAATTAAGGAACGATTCCGAGAACACACGTCCCTACATACAATTAAACGTTCAAACTGTAAAGAACACCTCAAAACCAATAAGCATCACGTAGAAAGTATTGCTGACGATTTAGAGATTTTGCACTTTGTAGATAAAGGGGGAACGATGGATTTACTGGAAGAGATTGAGATATTTATCCGTTTGGGTAATGAACCTGATGACCTGTTAAATGAGCAGGTAGTTTTTAAAAATAAACAGTTCTTTGAAACATTTAGTGACTTCTTTTAATTTTATCAATTACACACATGTTTTTATGCAATATAAATTTTTTTTCTGACTACCTTTGTTATACAGAAGTGTTAATGGTAATGGAATAGCCTCCTATAAATTTTTCGTGAGTGTCCTACATATGCCTACATCAAACATTTTTTTAACAGTTAGAATTTCTTTTGCCTCTTATGAAGGCTGCAAGACTGAACAGCAGAAAATAAACTCGGTTCTTTTTTTTGTGACAAACGTCTCCTGTGACGTATTCGTCTGAATGTAGCACTTCAGCCCAATGTCCTCAGTTATGTTTGATATTAAAAATCTCTGTCTTCCCCTATTGTTTTTGCTCTCTACAGCTCCAGTTAGAAACATGGACATTATTCTTTGATGTGCTAAGACATGTTTCATCATCCTGTGCCTCGTTCTTGTCAGTGCTTTCCACGTGCTCCTTTGCTCATCCATTCTGCGTAGAACTTCCTAACTTTTTATCAGTCTACTTAATTTTCAGCGTTGTTCTACAGCAGCGGTCCCCAAACTTTTTCGCTAAAGAACCACTAATGACATTCTAAGTTGGCACCTCGGGCGGCGTGTATCTTACCTTATTATTAACTGGTAACCTACATAAACTAGCATGTTATGAGTCCCCAGTATACTACCTGTAGTAAGAACACTATACGTTCGCCGCCGGTCCTCAAGTGTTGATCGTTTAAAGCAGTTACTGTTTAGAACACTTCGTGTCGACTGTTCTCTTTTTCAGAGGATACAAGATGTCTTAGACGAAATACCTAGTTGATGCAATGATGACAGCTTGCTATAAATGTAGAAAGATGTAGGTTAATGCAGATGAGTGGGAAAAACAATCCCGTAGTGTTCGAATGAAGCAACTGGTGGAAGAAGGTACAGCAGTCAGTCGCAACTTGTGTTTATTGTAGCTCACACTGTCATCATTAGATAATTTGCACATGCGACGAGTCAATATAAATATAAAAATTTCCTGAAATATTAGTGCCGATGGGAACTTTAGATTTTACCGTAAAAGTTCGATATGCTATCAAATCACGAGGAAGGAAATTTCCCATACGAGTATCCACTCAGCGTAATGCGGAATTAACACGAACAATAGCAACAGAAAGCCACGCTTGACTAGCTTTCCAAATGGAGCTAAATTTTAAAAAAATCGAATAATGCATTAACCATGAGCAACTTAGTACAGTCACGTCACTAAAGATTTAGTTGTAACGCTACAAAGCGATAAGAAATGCAACGAACACCTAAGGAAGGTAATAGGGGAGGCGAATGGTCGACTTCAGTTCCTTGGAAGAATTTTCGGAAGGTGTGGTTCATCCGCAAGAGAGATCGCGTCACAACACTAGTGAGATCCATTCTTGAGTACTTCCCAAATGCGTGGGCTCCCCATCCGGCCGGATTAAAGGACGACATCGAAGCAATTCAGAGGCTAGATTTGTTACCAGTAGGTTCGAGCAACAAGTGAGATTTACGGAGATGCTTCGAAAACTCAAACTGGAATCCCTGAATCGAAGACGACATCCAATTGAAGAAGTTAGGAGAACCGGCATTTGAAGCAGACTTTAGGACTATTCTACTTCCGCCAATGTACATGTCGCGTAAGGAGCACGAAGATAAGAGAAAAAGAGCATATACGCACTCGTTTTCTCCCTAGCTCTGTTTGCAAGTGGAACAGGAAAGGAAATGACCAGTAGTGGTACAAGGCATCCGCCGAGTACGGATGTAGATGACGATGTTGATTGCTGTCACCCTCAGCGAACCCAATGTTGTGTCACTGTAATTGCCTGACGAAGCCGTGTTGCGTGTGACAGCGGATGACTAATTGACTGTTAACAGTAACAGCACTTACATTTCAATGAATGACGCAATAGTGGTTACTAAATCGTTTGAAACTCATTTTCCTTCTATTCACTGCGTTGTGCAACAACAGCCTTAATCTAGTTTCATATTTGTTGGTACTAATATGTACCGTATTTGAAATTTACCGTCTCTATCACACGAATTCACGAATCAATGTTATTTCCGTTTGAAATTTATACCAGAGCCGTTGAAGATTACGAGCCGCGAACGGCCATTAGTTGTCAGGACTGGAAGACAAACAAAGAAATATTCCCGTCTAACATCATCTAATCCTGCAGTGGCTGTGCTAAATACGCCTCTATCCCTAAGGCAAGTGGCGACCTTTACTTAGCTCATGGACGCATTTACAAACTTCAATTACACTACTGGCCATTGAAATTGCTACACCACGAAGGTAACGTGCTACAGACGCGAAATTTAACCGACAGGAAGAAGATGCTGTGATATGCAAATGATTAGCTTTTCAGAGCATTCGCACAAGGTTGGCGCCGGTGGCGACACCTACAACGTGCTGACATGAGGAAAGTTTCCAACCGATTTCTCATACACAAACAGCAGTTGACCGGCGTTGCCCGGTCAAACGTTGTTGTGATGCCTCATGTAACGAGGAGAAATGCGTACCATCACGTTTCCGACTTTGATAAAGGTCGGATTGTAGCATATCGCGATTGCAGTTTATCGTATCACGACATTCTTCCTCTCAGTGGTCGAGATCCAATGACTGTTAGCTGAATATGGAATCGGTGGGTTCAGGAGGGTAATACGGAACGCAGTGCTGGATCCCAACTGCCTCGTATCACTAGCAGTCGAGATGACAAGCATCTTATCCGCACGGCTGTAACGGATCGTGCAGCCACGTCTCGATCCCTGAGTCAACAGATGGGAACGTCTGCAAAACAACCACCTGCACGAACAGTTCGACGATGTTTGCAGCAGCATGGACTATCAGCTCGGAGACCATGGCTGCGGTTACCCCTGACGCTGCATCAGAGACAGGAGCCCCTGCGATGGTGTACTCAACGACGAACCTGGGTACACGAATGGCGAAACGTCATTTTTTCGGATGAGACCAGGTTCTGCCTACAGCATCACGATGGTCGCATCCGTGTTTGGCGACATCGCGGTGAACGCACATTGAAAGCGTGTATTCGTCATCGCCATACTGGCGTATCACCCGGAGTGATGGTATGGGGTGCCATTGGTTACACGTCTCCGTCACCTTTTGTTCGCATTGAGGGCACTTTGAACAGTGGACGGTACATTTCAGATGTGTTACGACCCGTGGCTCTACCCTTCATTCGATCTCTGCGAAACCCTACATTTCAGCAAGATAATGCACGACCGCATGATGTAGGTCCTGTACGGACCTTTCTGGATACAGAAAATGTTCGACTGCTGTCCTGGTCAGCACATTCTCCAGATCTCTCACCAATTGAAAACGTCTGGTTAATGGTGGCCGAGCAACTGGCTCGTCACAATACGCCAGTCACTACTCTTGATGAACTGTGGTATCTTGTTGAAGCTGCATGAACAGCTGTAACTGTACAAGCCATCCATGCTCTGTTTCACTCAATCCCCGGGCGTATGAAGACCGTTATTACCACCAGAGGTGGTTGTTCTGGGTACTGATTCCTCAGGGTCTATGCACCCAAATTGTGTGAATATGTAATCACATGTCAGTTCTAGTATAATATATATGTCCAATGAATACCCGTTTATCATGTGCATTTCTTCTTGGTGTAGCAGTTTTAATGGCCAGAAGTATACAATGAAGCACACCTAAAATATTACTTTATCCCAGTTCAGATGATTTCGCCCACATGCATTTTACAGCAGAATGATTCCCATACCATAATCATGCAACAAAGGTTTGATGAAAATGACGTCAGAGTCCATCGTACTGGGTTTTATATTCTACAGTTAACAACCGTATTTATTGTCACTGACTGCCCACTAAGAGGTCAGATGCCAACTACTCGATATCTGTTGACATTGTGGTGTCTGTTGGCGAACCAGCATGCTGTAGTAATAATTGAGGTTTTTCGGAAGTTAGTACTTGACATGCTGCCTGGAGGCATTCGTGTCAAGGTTTTCAGCCGATAATTGTTTGATTGATAATCTAACGCCAGCGTGAGCGGTATTCTCAAAAAA
Source organism: Schistocerca serialis cubense (assembly GCF_023864345.2). Taxonomy (NCBI): domain Eukaryota; kingdom Metazoa; phylum Arthropoda; class Insecta; order Orthoptera; family Acrididae; genus Schistocerca; species Schistocerca serialis. Next base: position 258,434,164 of record NC_064644.1, on the reverse strand, counting down.
ATATTATACTCCAATGAAGTACGCCTCACGGCCGCATAGTTCTCATATTATGTGAATGCCTGGCATCTGTTCCTTCGAAGGAACAGACAGCATAACATAACTCATAAGCCTGACTGGTAAGCAATGGATCCACTCTATTCAGTGCGAATGCACGAATACGTCCGACCCCCTGCGGCAATCTCTAAGCAGCGAAAATCAGTATAATAGACAGGGACTGCGGATAGGTGGCGCTCGGTGGGTATGCAACTCGCCCGTGAGGCGTACCGAGGCAGTCTGTGCAGTTGCGACAGCGCTGCACCCCGGATGGCACAATAGTCACCGCACCTCGCTAATAAAAGGAGATACTGGGTTTGAATCCCGGTTGGAACACATTTTCGTTCGACGCCGCTGACTCCTCTTAATATCCCACTGCAGATTACAGGAGTCACCCCCCTTCAATTCACATGTAGTTCTCATACTGTCTGAGACACAACGCTCGTCGCCGCTGACTTCGCTTAATGTCCCACTGCAAATGACAGGAGTCACCCCCCACCCTTCAATTCACATGTATCTCTCATACTGTCTGGGGCACTACCTGCAGTCATTATTACTGGCGTACCTACTGACTAGCTGTCAATGATCAGTGTTCTCAGTATCGTGACCAGAGAATATTTTAGTTATAAATCTTGATCCTTTGTCCATTTTCTTAACGAATCATAGCGCATACACGTTGTATTGTTACTGTAATGGCCTCCTACAGGTCAAGAGGAACGCTTGAAGACGGGTGTGTACTGTCCGGGTCGACACAGCCCCTTACACACTCCTGGAAATTGAAATAAGAACACCGTGAATTCATTGTCCCAGGAAGGGGAAACTTTATTGACACGTTCCTGGGGTCACATACATCACATGATCACACTGACAGACCCACAGGCACATAGACACAGGCAACAGAGCATGCACAATGTCGGCACTAGTACAGTGTATATCCACCTTTCGCAGCAATGCAGGCTGCTAGTCTCCCATGGAGACGATCGTAGAGATGCTGGATGTAGTCCTGTGGAACGGCTTGCCATGCCATTTCCACCTGGCGCCTCAGTTGGACCAGCGTTCGTGCTGGACGTGCAGACCGCGTGAGACGACGCTTCATCCAGTCCCAAACATGCTCAATGGGGGACAGATCCGGAGATCTTGCTGGCCAGGGTAGTTGACTTACACCTTCTAGAGCACGTTGGGTGGCACGGGATACATGCGGACGTGCATTGTCCTGTTGGAACAGCAAGTTCCCTTGCCGGTCTAGGAATGGTAGAACGATAGGTTCGATGACGGTTTGGATGTACCGTGCACTATTCAGTGTCCCCTCGACGATCACCAGTGGTGTACGGCCAGTGTAGGAGATCGCTTCCCACACCATGATGCCGGGTGTTGGCCCTGTGTGCCTCGGTCGTATGGAGTCCTGATTGTGGCGCTCACCTGCACGGCGCCAAACACGCATACGACCATCATTGGCACCAAGGCAGAAGCGACTCTCATCGCTGAAGACGACACGTCTCCATTCGTCCCTCCATTCACGCCTGTCGCGACACCACTGGAGGCGGGCTGCACGATGTTGGGGCGTGAGCGGAAGACGGCCTAACGGTGTGCGGGACCGTAGCCCAGCTTCATGGAGACGGTTTCGAATGGTCCTCGCCGATACCCCAGGAGCAACAGTGTCCCTAATTTCCTGGGAAGTGGCGGTGCGGTCCCCTACGGCACTGCGTAGGATCCTACGGTCTTGGCGTGCATCCGTGCGTCGCTGCGGTCCGGTCCCAGGTCGACGGGCACGTGCACCTTCCGCCGACCACTGGCGACAACATCGATGTACTGTGGAGACCTCACGCCCCATGTGTTGAGCAATTCGGCGGTACGTCCACCCGGCCTCCTGCATGCCCACTATACGCCCTCGCTCAAAGTCCGTCAACTGCACATACGGTTCACGTCCACGCTGTCGCGGCATGCTACCAGTGTTAAAGACTGCGATGGAGCTCCGTATGCCACGGCAAACTGACGGCGGCGGTGCACAAATGCTGCGCAGCTAGCGCCATTCGACGGCCAACACCGCGGTTCCTGGTGTGTCCGCTGTGCCGTGCGTGTAATCATTGCTTGTACAGCCCTCTCGCAGTGTCTGGAGCAAGTATGGTGGGTCTGACACACCGGTGTCAATGTGTTCTTTTTTCCATTTCCAGGAGTGTATTTACTCCCAAAACGCCACGCGTAGTATTGTCTTCCCATGAGTGACCCCTACAACTTCAATTCTTTGTGTCCGACAACTGCTGAACTAAATGTCCCTAAGACGTCGCTGCGGTATATGCCTATTTGGCAAGCTACTTCCCGTGCTTACAACCATTGTTACCGTGAAGCATCAATGCGTGCTCAGACTGTCTGAAATGGTACATCGAGACATTTATTTAATGTGGTGAAACGTCGTAAGTAATTCGCTTTCTCCCGTATATGATCGGAGACTGAATGCTCCACTACACTGCAGTGAGAATGTAGGTTTGTTCTTACCTCAGATGATTGAATATATTGGCGTCTTGTCATCAAGAGAATACTTGGAAAGGGGTTTCCGCTCGAAAAAACATGAACTATTCAAAATGAGATTTTCACTCTGCAGCGGAGTGTGAACTGATATGAAATTTCCTGGCAGATTAACACTCGTGACCTTTGCCTTTCGCGGGCAAGTGCTCTACCATCTGAGCTACCCAAGCACGACTCACGCCCCCACCTCACAGCCTTACTCCTGCCAGTACCTCGTCTCCTACCTTCCAAACTTTACAGAAGCTCTCCTGCAAAACCTTGCAGAACTAGCACTCCTGAAAGAAAGGATATTGCGGAGACATGGCTTAGCCACAGGCTGGGGGATGTCTCCACAACGAGCTCCTGTAAAGTTTGGAAGGTAGGAGACGAGCTGCTGGCAGAAGTAAGGCTGTGAGGTGGGGGCGTGAGTCGTGCTTGGGTGGCTCAGATGGTAGAGCATTTGCCCGCGAAAGGCATAGGTCGCGAGTTCGAGTCTCGGTCCGGCACACAGTTTTAATGTGCCTTGCAGTTTCATGAACTATTCAAGTTACAAGCGTGTAGAAAACTTTGATTTTTTTTTCGTTAGTTTATTATAAAGTGAAATGTAAAAGTATCTGCCACAATATATTCTGGAAAAGCGACATGAAATAAAAATGTGGTTGTTCAAACGTAAAATAAATTTATTCCATCAATTTGTGTCTTTCATTAATTTAGAAAAGACGTTACATTGAACGAATCCTCTGATGACCATGTAGCGAACAACAGTCGGATGACTATAAGAAAGATCTACCACGGCTAGGTTTCTGCAGTCACTTGTCAGAGGCCACAGCGGACGGTTTAAAGTGCTCCAGAAGCAGCTGTTTGGTCCGGAAGACATCTGCGAGGAACTTGGCAGAAGCCCGCGCCTTCCTTGGCCTGTCTGGGTCTTCAAAGTCCACGTGGTACAGTCCAAACCTCACTCTGCCAAAAGAACACATACATATGAAGTTCCAACATAATGTGGGAGCGAGGACCAACAACTTCGATTACTAAATTTTATTTTTTCCAGTCTCTGTCACTATCGCATACAAAAATTTTTACGGATTGCATTGTACATTCTCAAACCATAGCCTTCGACGTAAACATTAACTTACATTTCCGCCAATGCAGACATCTGCAATAGCAATAACTGGTATTTTTTATATGTATAAAACAGTAATGCTTATACAAGATACAATGATTTCTTAAAGACAAGAAATGACAGCTCACTCCAATCGTAATGCTTAGCCGCGCGGGGTAGCTTCGCGGTCTGAGGCGTCTTGTCACGGCCCGCGCGGCTCCCCCCGTCGGAGGTTCGAGTCCTCCCTCAGCTCGGGCATGGGTGTGTCTGTTGTCCTTAGAATAAGTTAGTTTAAGTTAGATTAAGTAATGCATAAGCTTAGGGACCGATGACCTCAGCAGTTTGGTCCCGTAAGACCTTACCAGAAACTTCCAAACTTCCGTAATGCTTAGCATACGCATTATCATTTTATACATACATAAAAATAACCGTTATGACTGTAGGATACGTGTGCACTGGTGGAAATATATGCCAACGTTTACGACGACGGCTGTAGACTGACAATGGACAAAGTAGTCCGAAACCAGCCACCATAAATTTAAAAAAAATTGAATGCAACTGTGACAGAAACTAGAACACCTTCAGTTCATTAAAAAGCTCTTTGTTCTTCATCACTATGCATACAAGATGAATTGGTAATTTATATAAAATAAATATAATTCTAGAATAAAAATGATTCCTTTAGTAGTATGATAATCCACGGTTTGAAGCCATGACCTTGTAAGTCAAATTACATTTCCTGAGACAGACTCTTTTAAGTATCGTTATTTCAGTTTTTATGTAACACTGTGACATAGCTAATACAATGTATGTTACACTTCATATCTTACATTAGCATAATTTTTTACACGTCAGTAAATGACGCAGAGTGCGTTTATGGCAACATATCGTACTGCACACCGTAGCTTCACAGTGTGAACTAAATGGGAAAAACTGACCGGTTAAAACCGATATCCGTATTTTAATTCTGAATGGCTAGTATTTTTCGGTATTTATTTGGTCTCTGTTTTTTATGTGTTTTTTTTTAATTTTTGGTAATAACCGAGTAAAAAGAAAAATATAATTATCCATCGCAGCAGTGCTACAATTTTTCTCTTCTTTTTAAAAAAAGTAATTTTTAGTTGTAATATTTGCATTGGTTTGAAATATTGTGTTGTTATAGAAAATTGGAAAAGCGATCAATGCTATTTTAATAACAATGTCGACAGAAACGAGCAGCAAACACATGGCATAAAAATTGGTACAACACCGCTGAGACAATAATGTCCAGGCTGCGTGTGTTGTGGCTTAAAGGTACGCGTGTACGTGCAGTGCGCTAGAAATGCCGCCCCCCGGTCTAAACGGTCGTTTCTCGCTATTGCAGTGCAGAGTGGCGTCAACTCTAGTACGGAAATAGTTTTTCGAAGTGACCTAACAATTAGGTGTAATGCTTCATTTCCTTGAAAAGATTAAATATTTGTCTGCCACTTTTATGGAGTAATAATACAGTAAGGAAATTCTGGTCGCAGTAATAAATGAAACACTTAATAATTCATTCAAAGTATACGTAAACACGAAAAACAGGGTTCTTCAGTCTCAATTTTCACCCTTTAGCACTGATTATTTGCAGTGCCCAAACAGTGGTATGATACGAGAGTACAAAATGATTATCGAGCAGAGTTTCAAAAAATTGGAATCAATAGGAGAATACCAATGATTTTTTATAATATTCAACCACGCATCGCTTTTCGAGAAAAGAGCGACCGGTGGAAGAACTACGTTTTCTTTTATTTGCTTATTTAATTTAATATTTAGATTCTACACTAAAGAGCCAAAGAAACTGGTACACCTGTCTAACATCGTGTAAGGCCTCCGCGAGTACGCAAAGGGGCCGCACCACGACATGGCATTGACTCTACCAATGTCTCAAGTATTGCCTGAGGGAATTGACACCATGAATCCCGCAAGGCTGTCAATAAATCCGTAAGAGTACGAGGGAGTGGAGATTTCTTTTCAACAACACATTGCAAGGCATCCCATATATACTCAATAATATTCATGTCTGCGGAGTTTGGTGCCCAGCGGAGTTGTTTAAATTCAGAAGAGTGTTCCTGGAGCCATTCTATAGCAGTTCTCGACGTCTGGGGTGTCGTATGGTTTGCCCGTCGGAATGCACAATGGACATAAATGGATGCAGGTGATCAGACGGGATGCTTAAGTATGTGTGACCTGTCAGAGTCGTATCTAGACGTATCAGGGGTCTCATATCACTCCAACTGCACACGCCCCACACCATTACAGAGCCTCCACCAGCTTGAACAACCCCTGCGGACGTGCAGGGTCCATCGATTAATGAGGTTGTCTCCATACTTGTCCGTCCGTTCGATACAATTTGAAACGAGACTCGTCCGACCAGGCAACTTGTTTCCAGTCGTCAACAGTCCAGTGTCGGTGTTGACGGGCCCATGCGAGGCGTAAAGCTTTGTGTCGTGGAGTCATCAACGGTACACGCGTGGGCTTTCGGATCCGGAAGCCCAAATCTATGATGTTTCGCTGACTGGTTCGCACGCTTACACTTGTTGATGGCCCAGCATTGAAATCTGCAGCAATTTGCGGAAGGGTTGCACTTCTGTCACGTTGAACGATTCTCTTCAGTCGTTATTGGTCCCGTTTTTGCAGGATCTTTTTACGGCCGCGGCGATATCGAAGATTTGATGCTTTACTGGATTCCTGATATTCACGGAACACTTGTGAAGTGGTCGTAAGGAAAAATCCCCACTCCATCTCTGCCTCGGAGATGCTGTGTCCCAGCTCTTGATAACCTGCCATTGTAGCAGCAGTAACCGATCTAACAACTGCGCCCGACACTTGTTGCCTTACATAGGCGTTGCCGACCGCAGAGCCGTATTCTGCCAGTTTACGTATCTCTGTATACGCATGCTACAGCAGTTTCACTGGCGTTTCAGTGTATGTATCTTCTAATTGAGTGCGTCAATATTTTAAACTTGGTTCAATTTCTGCGTTTATTACAGGAATAATAGGAATAAAAAACCGAAAATCAGTTATTTTGGCCATTTTGAGCGGTGTTAACAGTCAGGTTGAACTGATGTGCAGAAAACCGGTTGTTTCAGCGACAACCACCATCTCTGGTGTGAACCGCGCCGTACTTCGACGCTCTGTAGCGGCTTTGGATGACTTCCTAAGCACCCCTTCGAAAACCCTAACAGTTCATTAGTATCGTTTTTTTGCACATTTCATTTTCTGTGTACAATATTTTACACAATCCTTCCAAAAATTTTCATTTATTAATTTTCTCATAAATTAGTATTACGATCATATTGTAGTTTTGAGTTCAGTTCCCGTGCTTGCAGAAAAATAATAATTAATTAAGGATGGGTCCGTGTCGTGTGTCGTGGCTTTGTGTCGTGGAGTCATCAACGGTACACGCGTGGGCTTTCGGATCCGGAAGCCCAAATCTATGATGTTTCGCTGACTGGTTCGCACGCTTACACTTGTTGATGGCCCAGCATTGAAATCTGCAGCAATTTGCGGAAGGGTTGCACTTCTGTCACGTTGAACGATTCTCTTCAGTCGTTATTGGTCCCGTTTTTGCAGGATCTTTTTACGGCCGCGGCGATATCGAAGATTTGATGCTTTACTGGATTCCTGATATTCACGGAACACTTGTGAAGTGGTCGTAAGGAAAAATCCCCACTCCATCTCTGCCTCGGAGATGCTGTGTCCCAGCTCTTGATAACCTGCCATTGTAGCAGCAGTAACCGATCTAACAACTGCGCCCGACACTTGTTGCCTTACATAGGCGTTGCCGACCGCAGAGCCGTATTCTGCCAGTTTACGTATCTCTGTATACGCATGCTACAGCAGTTTCACTGGCGTTTCAGTGTATGTATCTTCTAATTGAGTGCGTCAATATTTTAAACTTGGTTCAATTTCTGCGTTTATTACAGGAATAATAGGAATAAAAAACCGAAAATCAGTTATTTTGGCCATTTTGAGCGGTGTTAACAGTCAGGTTGAACTGATGTGCAGAAAACCGGTTGTTTCAGCGACAACCACCATCTCTGGTGTGAACCGCGCCGTACTTCGACGCTCTGTAGCGGCTTTGGATGACTTCCTAAGCACCCCTTCGAAAACCCTAACAGTTCATTAGTATCGTTTTTTTGCACATTTCATTTTCTGTGTACAATATTTTACACAATCCTTCCAAAAATTTTCATTTATTAATTTTCTCATAAATTAGTATTACGATCATATTGTAGTTTTGAGTTCAGTTCCCGTGCTTGCAGAAAAATAATAATTAATTAAGGATGGGTCCGCCTTTTAGGAAGTGCACAAATTATTGTTTTAACACCCAAACGTGTTTCACCACAGTTGTAGCAGCCTCATTGTTTATTATTATTTTCCTGAAATACTTACATACAGTTTATTTTTAGTTTAAGGAATATGATACATCAGATTTTGTTGTCATTCGAATTGTATGTACACTTTGCCTTTTATTTTACATTGTATGTGTCCTGTGGCTGCCAACCGAAACCAGCCACAGGTCTAAATTAGTACATCGTGTCATCTGCAAACATGAGGAATGTTAGACAATGTCTGCATTGATTTTTTTGTTTATTATCTAATCTTTAAGATGTTTATTCTAGTAAAATTCGTGGCATACCCCGGTCTCTGACGTTACCATTGTAGTATTTTACGAGTCCTTGGCTGCGACAAGTTCGTTTTTGTGTGCCAAACGTGTTTTTGTGAAGCTGACCTAAACTTGTGGACATCGATAAAGTTTTGTGAACCTTAGCTATGGCGAACTGTTTCGTGTAGTTTGTTACTCGTGGGTTACGTTTCGTATTTTGACAGTGTTTACTCCCGTTTTCTCCTGCTCATTTGTAAATACTGCGTCCTGTTATATTGCTGTGGCTTGGACAAACGTTTCGTTGCACAAATTTACGTCTCTGATGCGCTTCCGACTGTCGTTTTTTTATTGTTTTGCTTTCGTTTGACGTCCGCGATCATTGAATCTATTCCATTTGTTTCCATTCTCTCTCTCTCTCTCTCTCTCTCTCTCTCTCTCTCTCTCTCTCTCCCTATCACAGCAGGTATGTCCAGTTTAGTTGATCAAGTGGGTTTGTTAGTAGCATGATTAAAACAGGATGCTAACAAGCAGCAATTCTAACACACCTGTAGAACATTAGAAATGAGTCCACAGACACTACTTACGTGTACCCGAAGATCCACTCCAAATTGTCTAGCAGGCTCCATGCAATGTATCCAAACACCTTAACGCCGTCTTCATTTATAGCATGCAGTAGCTCAGATAGGTACGCCTGCCAAAAGAAAATAACTTACGTAAGGGTAATTTGGCACGATTATAAGTATACTGATGAAATGAAAGAAAAGAATTTATGGTTTCACGTCCAACCAATGACGCTAAGTATAAAAGTGCTGAATATAGGTAACTAGTAGTATCTACATCTCTAGAGAACTTTAAGCATTAATTATGATTATGATAACACATAGAATAACCGCTACAGTGCCTAGACCGATATGTGTCTCTCATGCAAAAGCTAGCCTATAATTTGTACTTTGCTCATAATAGAGTGCAAAGTGTATTAGAGTTTCATGTCTCCTCAACATGCACAAGGAACGCTACTCTTACCAGAGTACTGATGCACAGTGTTGTCCAAAAGTGTGCTGCGACACATAGCTCGACACGAACGAGCTACTGACCTATCAGATGCCTCTCCATAATGTGCAAGGTGTTCACTAAAATTATCAACAACCACATAAAAAGAAGATTTTAAGAAGGCGAAAGAATAAGCTGGCCTTATAAATAAATATAGCACAATGGTCTAGAGAGTTTTTGATTTAGTTGCAACAAAATCTGAAGAAACATTCCCTTAGAAACAAAGCACTATTCAACCTGTGATAATATAGTGATGAATATATTAGTGTTACAGCTCTCGTCAGACTTCATCAGGATAATGAGAATTTCGAATTTGATAGAGGAGTCAGGCACAGTATTCCTTATCACCAAAAATTGTTCTCAGCACTCTTATAGAAAGTTTCTGGATCCTTAAACTGGAAAAAAGAGAAAAACGTGTACGTGTTATTATAACACACATGGACCACTGCTATTCCGTTCATAAAATTGTACTGTTTCTCTGTAGAACTTAACAGAGCAAGTTTGAAGGCAGGACTTCAAATGAACTAAGTGCAGTCACTCTCTTCTGTCATTGGCTGTTCGCATCAGCTGGCAGTTCTGATTAAAATAATACTAGGATTAATATAATGTGCAATGAACTCAGAACAAAATCGTACACATTCACAATGAAGACATAGAGCCAGCTGACGAGTTACTTGTGTATGTAGGGCAGTTTAAAACAATGACTGGATGGGCAGCAAGAGAAACAGAAGAATGAAAAAACCCTTGGGAGCTTTGGTAAACTAAATGGGATTTTCAGAACTAAGCTTCGACATATGTGATAAAGAATGTTTACAATCACTATGTATTCACATTTTTTACTTACAGCAGTAAGGCATGGAGTTCAAATGCAAAAAAAAAAAAAAAACCTTTCTTAACTAAACTTTGCTTTGCAAGAAATGGAGAGATGCATTTTAGAAATGCAGGAAAACAAATAAATGTATCAGGGAACAGACTTGAGATGAAACACAAAAATGTAGTAACCTATGCATACAGTGTCAATGTTTCACAACTGGAAACAGTGAACTCACAGGAATTTCTGGGTGTAACGATCTATGGAAATACAGAGGTACAGCAGGTGGTAGACGTCGCTTCATTGGTGAATTACTGGGAAAGTGCAATAGGTCTACTAAGGAGATTGGCCGGCCGTGGTGGCCGTGCGGTTAAAGGCGCTACAGTCTGGAACCGCGCGACCGCTACGGTCGCAGGTTCGAATCCTGCCTCGGGCATGGATGTGTGTGATGTCCTTAGGTTAGTTAGGTTTAAGTAGTTCTAAGTTCTAGGGGACTGATGACCTTAGAAGTTAAGTCCCATAGTGCTCAGAGCCATTTGAACCATTTAAGGAGATTGCTTAGAAAACACTAGCGTTATTCATCCTGTATTATTGCCCACAACTAGAAGACCTTTAACAAATAGGATTAATAGGCAGTACTAAACGTTTACGAAGAAGGGCGGCATAATAGGCACAGGTTTGTTTCTCTCGCAGATGACCGCCTTGGAAATGCTGAAAAATCTCAAAAGGTGGACACTTACTGACAGATGTCAGATAGCTTGCAATAAGCTTTCAAAGTTTCAAAAACCTGTACTAAGAAAAGAATCTATGAATTCTAGTAGAAGCCTTTACATATCTCTCCCAGAGGGGCCATAAAGACCAGATTAGACTAATATAAATTATGTGATCAAAAGTATCCGGACACCTATTAGTGGACACAAACATAGTGTGTGTTCTTCCTTGGTCTTTATTGTGGCTTGAACTCTACTAGAGACGCTTTCAATGAGGTGTTGGAATTTGGAGGAATGGCAGTCCATTTTCGCTCAAGAGCTGAAACCAGAGAAGGTATCAGTGTGGGACACTCGAGCCGGGAATGAAGGCGACGTTTTAACTCATCTCACAGGTGTTCCATTGGCAGACCTGTCCATCTCAGGGATGTTATAGTCCACAAACCATTGAATCCCAGATGCTCCTTTACAAAAGGGTGCAGTGTGTCCTAATTGTCCCCGTACTGTATGCAGTATGTACTGCTGTAAAATATGTTCATGTCCTTCAGCATCGCAGTGGTTAGCACACTGGTCTCGCATTCGGGAGGACGACGGTTCAATCCCGCGTCCGGCCATCCTGATTTAGGTTTTCCGTGATTTCCCTAAATCGCTCCAGGCAAATGCCGGGATGGTTCCTTTGAAAGGGCACGGGCGACTTCTTTCCCTAATCCGATGAGATCGATGACTTCGCTGTTTGGTCTCTTCTCCCAAACAATCCAATCCAAATCCTTCAGCATTTGGCGTTTTTTAGGGGTATCACAACCTATCCACGAAAAACATACCCATACCGCGTAACCCTTTCTCCTCCGTACTAGACTTCTGGCACTACACATGCTGGCGTCACTCGCCAAACAGTACACCTGTCATCGGACTGGCACAGAGTATAATGTGATTCATCATTTCAAATTACGTTTCCAGTCATCGCTTGCCCCTAGCGACGCTCTGTACACAACCTCAAGAATCGCTTAGCATTGACTACAGAAATTGGTAGCTTCTGAGGAGCCGATCGAGCAATGTACACAATTCTCTACACAGTCACTGTGCTAGCTGAACTACTGGTAGCACTTCGGAGATCACAAGTAAATTCTTACGGCGATTTCGTGCGACTTTTTAGAACCACGCACCACAGTGCTTTATAGTCCCTGTCCATCAGTACATGAGATCTGTCTGGTCTTGATTTAGCAGTGGTTGTTCCTTCGTGGCGGGCCGCTGTGGCCGAGCGGTTCGAATCCTTCCTCGGGCGTGGATGTGTGTGATGTCCTTAGGTTAGTTAGGTTTAACTATTTCTAGGGGACTGATGACCTCAGATGTTAAGTCCCATAGTGCTCAGAGCAATTTGAACCATTTTTATCCTTCGTGTTTCCACTTCACAATCACATTACCAGGAGTCGACTTGGGCAGCTTGAGAACGGTTGAAATGCACCTGGCTGAGCTCTCCTGGCTGACTAAATACCACTGTTACTGCTATTCTACTGACAACACTGCACACTTATACTGGTGGGACCGCGTCTCGTGACATTCCTCGTGTACTCCATATCTGAATGCAATAGGAAGAAACGTAAGTGTTCGATGGGAAGTACCTACAGCCATGGATTTCACAATGGCTTGTAGACTATGCTGACATACATTCTAAGAAAAAAAAAACGACGCACTACGATGCAGTATCCGAGTAGGACGGAAATCGGTAGATGTCATGCACACGAACAGAAAAATTGGATGATTTATTCAATAAAAAGAGCTTCACACATGGAGCGTTGATCTACCTCTGGCTCTTATGCAAGTAGGTATTCGGCTTGGCACTGATTGATAGAGTTGTTGTATGTACTCCTGAGTAATGGAGAGCCAAATTCCGTTCAACTTGCGCGTTACATCGTCAAATCCCGAGCTGGTTGGAAGACCCCGCCCATAATGCTCCAAACGTTCTCAATTGGGGAGAGATCGGCGACCTTGCTGGCCAAAGTAGGGTTTGGGAACCACGGTGACAAGCTGCAGGACTCTCGCCGTGTTTGGGCGGGTATTATCTTGCTGAAATGTAACCCCAGGATGGCTTGCCATGAAGTGCAACAAAACGGAGCGTAGAACATCGTCGACGGAGCGCTGAGTTTTAAGGGTGACGCGAATGACAACCAAAGAGGTCCTGCTACAAAATGAAACGGCACTCCAGACCATGGCTTCTGGCTGTCGGGCCGTATGGCTGACGACAGTCAGGCTGGTATTGCATCACTGTCCGGGGCGTCGCGAGACGCATCTCAGCAGCTGATCTGTGCTTAGTTCGAAGCGGGACTCATCACTGAAAACAATTCTATTCTAGTTGTAATACCATAGTTCAGACACTACATATCTTTTGCTGATTTACACTACTGGCCATTCAAATGCCTACACCACGCAGATGACGTGCTACAGACGCGAAATTGAACCGACAGGAACAAGATGCTGTGATATGCAAATGATTAGCTTTCCAGAGCATTCACACAAGGTTGGCGCCGGTGGCGACAGCTACAACGTGCTGACATGAGGAAAGTTTCCAACCGATTTCTCATACACAAACAGCAGGTGACGGCCGTTGCCTGGTGAAACGATGTTGTGATGCCTCGTGTAAGGAGGAGAAAGGCGTACCATCACGTTTCCGACTTTGATAAAGGTCGGATTGTAGTCAATCGCGACTGCAGTTTATCGTATCGCGACATTGCTGCTCGCGTTGGTCGAAAACCAATGACTGTTAGCAGAATATGGAATCGGTGGGTTCAGGAGGGTAATACGGAACGCCATGCTGGATCCCAACGACCTCGCATCACTAGCAGTCGAGATGACAGGCTTCTTATCCACATGGCTGTAACGGATCGTGCAGCCACGTCTCGATCCCAGAGTCAACAGATGGGGGACGTTTGCAAGACAACCATCTGCACGAGCAGTTCGACGACGTTAGCAGTAGCATGGACTACCAGCTCGGAGACCATGGCTACGGTTACCCTTGACGCTGCATCAGAGACAGGAGCGCCTGCGATGGTGTACTCAACGACGAATCTGGGTGCACGAATGGCAAAACGTCAATTTTTAGAATGAATCCAGGTTCTGTTTACAGCATCATGATGGTCGCATCCGTGTTTGGCGACATCGCGGGGAACGCACATTCGAAGCGTGTATTCGTCATCAAATGGTTCAAATGGCACTGAGCACTATGAGACTTAACTTCTGAGGTCACCAGTTCCCTAGAACTTAGAACTACGTAAACCTAACTAACCTAAGGACATCACACACATCCATGCCCGAGGCAGGATTCGAACCTGCAACCGTAGCGGTCGCGCGGTTCCAGATTGTAGCGCCTAAACCGCTTGGCCACTCCAGCCGGCTATTCGTCATCGCCATACTGGCATATCACCCGGCGTGACGGTATGGGGTGCCATTGGTTACACGTCTCGGTCACCTCTTGTTCGCATTCACGGCACTTTGAACAGTGGACGTTACATTTCAGATTTGTTACGACCCGTGGCTCTACCCTTCATTCGATCCCTGCGAAACCCTACATTTCAGTAGGATAATGCACGACCGCATGTTGCAGGTCTTGTACGGGCTTTCTGGATACAGAAAATGTTCGATTGCTGCCCTGGCCAGCACATTATACAGATCTCTCACCAATTGAAAACGTCTGGTCAATGGTGGCCGAGCAACTGGCTGATCACAATACGCCAGTTACTACTCTTGATGAACTGTGGTATCGTGTTGAAGCTGCATGGGCAGCTGTACCTGTACACGCCATCCAAGCTCTGTTTGACTCAATGTCCAGGCGTACCAAGGCCGTTATTACGGCCAGATGTGCTTGTTCTGGGTACTGATTTCTCAGGATCTATGCACCCAAATTGCGTGAAAATGTAATCACATGTCAGTTCTAGTATAATATATTTGTCCACTGAATACCCGTTTATCATCTGCATTTCTTCTTGGTGCAGCAATTTTAATGGCCGGTAGTGTATTTTGCTTTCTATTTTGTTCAACATTCCATCGTTGAGCTTCTGTATCTATTCTATGATTAATTCGGTACTGTATAGAAATGTGTACTTGTTTCTTTGTAAAAACTTTGATGTCCTGATAAGAAACATATGCAATATATTGTCTTCATTACCTAAACTCTTTGCCTCACTTGGAGAGGAACAAAAATTATTATATATATAACTGAAAATTTGTTCAAATAATTTTATGTTTAACTGTCAATATGTGTAATTGATCTGTTTTGTTCAAAAGGTTTGTTTGTTACTCTGTGTTTGCTGATCCTCACTTAAGGTTATTAGTTCTTTATATGCATGAAATATGTGGTTCCTCTCCGGAACTTTGTAACGCGCGCAATATGTGGTTGGCATGGATCGAAAGGTGGACGGAGGAGTTAATCGGGAACGAGCTACCGAACTGACAACAGCTTATGTAAAAGTCGTATATTGTGCTGGTGCCAAGAGAGGAATTTTGTGCCGTTTTCCGATATGCCAAAGCCTCGGATGGGTGGATTTGTAAGCTAGCTCTGTTTTGCAAATGGTAGCTATCATCGCCACCAAAAAATGACAGAGCGTTATCATTACCAACTGTAAATCCACCTGCCAAGATGTACTCCCCACCACATTGCGCAATCACTGTACCGGAACAGAAGAATTATAGTAACGTACAGGATCAGCTCATTGGATATTTTAGTGTATTCAAATACAAGGTAACTTATACTCGAACTCTTATAGCTATCTTGATTTTTATCCCCAGTCACACAACCACTTTGGGTCCTTCCCAAGTCAAATATGCTTACCGAGTGTCCATATTGTGAAAAGAGGAAAGCCCAGTTATTAATTCAATAATGCCACTTGAAGATAGTAAGAAGAAACTAAGTTAAAGTTAATGTAGCAGAACTGAGAAATATAGTAAATGATGCTTGTTGAACTGCTTATTAATATTTTGTTGCCAACTTCAAAAGTGAATGTTCTCAAAAGTGTGACTTATAGAGTTTTACAAATTAAATGATCATAGTGCAGCCTGTTGAAAATCACCCAAAGGTGAGTTATTGTCTTGTAACTACGTCAAGTTGTGTTCTACTGCAGTAAAAGTTGAGAACTATTACTGTTGAAAGTTACATGTTCATGCTTGATAAGGGCTTGTTTCTCTAGTGTATTGAAAGTGTGTTTAGTTTTCTCTATTACAGTGGTCAAAATTAAGGACCTGCTCCACTGAAAGTAGTTCAAATGCACAAAGTTACTTAATTATAGAAAGTTTCAATTACTCTTGCTATTCATGTCAAGTTCTGTATAATATTGGTTTCGTCTCGTGTATTAAAAGTGCATATTAATAGTGTAACAGGATCCACAGTTTGTCTATCGTGCTCATGCTAGATAATGATTAATAGAAAAACCACTATCTATGAAAACAGTAACTTATTTATTCAAAGGACAGTGAGAAGTAATTTGTTAGTGAATTCCATTTAATTTTCTTTCTAAGTAGAAAGGTATTTGGTAGTGAGAGACCTAATCCATGCACAATACCTAATTTTGCAGTGAACCATATCCACAATCCATGTCAGATAGGAAAATATATGAAAAAGATACTGAATCTCTGCCTAATTTTAGCATTCTGTAGTGCAATTTAATAGTAATGTAATTGAAATTATTCGCTTTGGCTAAGCCCTGAAGGCAAAAGTGTATGTCACTATCTGTTGACTATCTGTTGTACTTATGCAAATAGCTATGTTCTTCTATAGTTGTTAGCACTTTCTTTAACGTGAACATCTGCTAGTGATAGAGTTCATTGCACTCTCGTGTGATAAAGTATAGGCTGTGTCTGTCCATTAAAGATACTCATATCAATTTTACTGAACAGGAATGTTAATCATTCTCATGCCTAATTAGGCTGGCGACCATTTTCTTTATTCTTTGAACAGTGTGGACAGGTAAATTATTGTTTGTTACCTTTTAAATGTTTACGTAATTCTGACTTCACTTCCGATAAGTCACCTCCGTTAGACACATCACGATCAACACAACAATATTCCTTTCAGAGGGTAACACTGCACTGCTTCTTTATACTGTAATTGCTTCAATAAAAATAATTTCATTATACGAACTGCCTCCAGCTTTGAGGGTATGGTATAGCAGTAGGAGTGGTAGTGTTATACAGTCAATGAGATTCTGAGCCGAATGTCACTGACAATACTGCAAACGGTGTTTTCGGTGTACAGAGGTCAAAGGTGTTGGGCTTAAGGGGCACCGTGAGCTCTGCCCCCTTGATGTGAGCCGCCTATTAATGGCCCTTCTGGTCAATGAAGCACCAGTTGCACGTCAGAGCAATGATCATGGAGCTCTGAGTGGCTAACGATTGCTTGCTCCTGAACATCATCTCTGTAACTTCCTGGCAGATTAAAACTGTGTGCCCGACCGAGACTCGAACTCGGGACCTTTGCCTTTCGCAGGCAAGTGCTCTACCAACTGAGCTACCGAAGTACGACTCAGGCCCGCTTCTCACAGCTTTACTTCTGCCAGTACCTCGTCTCCTACCTTCCAAACTTTCCAGAAGCTCTCCTGCAGGAGAGCTTCTGGAAAGTTTGGAAGGTAGGAGACGAGGTACTGGCAGAAGTAAAGCTGTGAGAAGCGGGCCTGAGTCGTACTTCGGTAGCTCAGATGGTAGAGCACTTGCCCGCGAAAGGCAAAGGTCCCGAGTTCGAGTCTCGGTCGGGCACACAGTTTTAATCTGCCAGGAAGTTTCATATCAGCGCACACTCCGCTGCAGAGTGAAAATCTCATTCTGGAAACATCCCCCAGGCTGTGGCTAAGCCATGTCTCCGCAATATCCTTTCTTTCAGGAGTGCTAGTTCTGCAAGGTTCGCAGGAGAGCTTCTGGAAAGTTTGGAAGGTAGGAGACGAGGTACTGGCAGAAGTAAAGCTGTGAGTACCGGGCGTGAGTCGTGCTTCGGTAGCTCAGTTGGTAGAGCACTTGCCCGCGAAAGGCAAAGGTCCCGAGTTCGAGTCTCGGTCGGGCACACAGTTTTAATCTGCCAGGAAGTTTCATATCAGCGCACACTCCGCTGCAGAGTGAAAATCTCATTCTGGAATCATCTCTGTAGGTCGACCGCTTCCTTCTTGACGCTGTGTTCCGCCATGGTTCCACCCACTCCTGCCAACATCCCTCCTATTCACATGTCGAGCGATTGCTCATTACTCCAACCGGGTTCTTTGAGCTCAAGTAACATCCTCTCTCAAATTCTGACATGTGTGTGTACTCGTCAAGCACCTGTGTGTGAGACATAGTTACTGTGCAACTGAATACACAGAATAAAATTCACAAAGACTTATATCCCCTGTTATCTACATCTCCGCTGTTTATTATCCTTGCCATATTCATGGTGAGACTGTACTGAAGCGTCACACATCCATCTTTCGGCCGGCAAAGTTTACAATTTTTCATTTTCCGTCCCGTTGATACATGTATGAATATCAATTTGTAACCAATTTGTAGGATGTGAAGGCAGGTGCATGGCAGGCGGACTAAAGGCTTTCGTTGTTCGATTCAAGAAATAAGAGAAAGCTGAGGCGACGGCCTAATGGAGGATAGGTGGATAACAACAGAAAACATGCAGAATCAACATGGATGTGGATAACAGAAGACCGTAGTACTGCATAAGTCTGGGCGGCTTTGTCCTGCAGGGGTCATCTAAAGGCTGTTTCCGTCGCTACTGCTGCTGCTGCTGCTGCTGATGATGATGATGATGTGCTCAACAGTAAAAAATGTCATATCAACATTTTACAGTTAATTGTAAAATAATGACCCCAGACAATTGCGGTTTGCCAGAGGTTGTATAGTCATGGTGTAGAACTACGCACCGAAAAGTATGTCACTCGCATGTCGTCCTGCAGATCGCCGG
Organism: Schistocerca serialis cubense; assembly: GCF_023864345.2. Lineage (NCBI taxonomy): Eukaryota > Metazoa > Arthropoda > Insecta > Orthoptera > Acrididae > Schistocerca > Schistocerca serialis. The sequence goes on along the minus strand of NC_064644.1, from coordinate 258,415,411 downwards.
CGTCGCCCCAGCCGTTCTCGGTGATGACGATGGGGCAGCCAGGGTACTGCGCAGAGACCCAGCGCAGCGTCTTCCGGAACCCCCACGGGATGCACTGCGCACACGACAGGAGGACAGTTAAAGCAGTCACACTCTTACATCCTTAGTAATTCCATACATTTCATACGATGCTACACTGCTGCCCATTACAACTGCAATCATTGTGATATTATTGCGTAGGTGGCGGAAGATTTTGGTGGCACCTCTATGTGAGAAAGTAAATTTTATTGAATATTAATAAAGGTCATATTTTCTTCCAGTATTGTAATTATAGATGTCATTATTAACTCCGAACTCTAATAGAGTAACGTATTGTGTCTGTTGTTCCAGCATGATTATAGGATTTATGAGTAAACGTTTTATAGTAGATGCTACAATATCAAAAATTTTACTGATTATTATAGAGATGATCACTTCGGTCTAATAGGCTATTTGTAAACGCTGTATAGATATTTATTCTAGTTGCGTATCAGATTTTTTTTTAAAGTTACCTTAAGAACTGAGTGCACGTAATTTTCTAATCACATTGAGTTAGCACACGCAAAAATGGTTCAGTCGAAGTAAAAAGACAAACAAGCTTCGTTATTTTTGTATGAAACATAAATATTACATACATACGACGACGTTTATCAGGCTTCTCACTTTGACTGTACCATTTTTGATATGCTTACTGTGTGGTTAGAATGCTGAGTGTACTGAGGTTTGAGGATGGTCATTATTGACAAAAATTTATAACCTAAAACAATTTTGTAATCCGTAACTGGAATAAATATATGTCAATACCCACCGGGATCAATGTGGATTTTTGTTGCGACTATGTCACCATTCGTAATTACTGAATGCAGTGTGAGACCCATGTGCATTTAAAATATTTGCTCTCAGTATCCTCATGGCTCGTGGATGCACGAATTATCACATTGTATGGGAATACAGCGACAGTTGTTCGTATCATTAATTCGTTCCTATGGACTCGATGTGTTCACTTTCCAACCCTGTGTACCCAAGTCTAGACCTCAGAATTTGTGTTGACACTTGCCCACTTAGCCACCGAGATGCAGCCAAAATGATTCAACAAATAGAACACGCATCAGTTATTATTTTATAATCTTTGTACACTTTAATGTTATCCCAACTGAACAGAGAATGGCAGAAGTACGTGAACACCGCGGCCTGCCTCCTCGACAGCTCTTACCCTGAGCCAGGGCGCGGGGCTGACAGGGTAGGATTCCAGGTGTGACTTCACGGCCCCGGAGTCGTGCTCCATGGACGGCACCCGGCCGGACTCGCCCGCCCTCACGGACAGCGTCGTGTAGTGGTTCAGCCCCAGGAAGTCAGCAGAGCCTGTGTGAGCAGAGATATCATGTATTACAGGCCACTGCCACACGTCCGGGGATTCACAAATCTTTAAATTAATACTTAATATCTTATCGAGGTGTACAACTTCCCCTTATAATAGTTCCGGTTCGAGTGACCGCCCGTGGGCAGCACGAACAATGGGGCTGCCGGGCTGTAGCGTGAGTTCCGTGCTTGCCTGGACTCCAGCACGCGGGCGTGGGTGGCCAAGGCCGAAGCAACCCGGCGCCCGCGCTCCACGGGGCAGTGTTGGAACAGACTACCTTGTAGCAACAACTCAAGCGCACAGAGGCTTTTCAAAGTGGATGAAGGAGGAGAACAAAAGAAAGGGAAGGGATCACTAATGTCAGCTGCATCAGGACATTACGCGCAATCGGCGGCGACGAGAAGAAATGTGTACCAGACCCGGATTTGAACCCGGGATCTCCTGCTTATTAGGCACGTGCGTCAATCACTGCGCCATGCGGGACATTTATCGCTACTGCGCGGACTATCGCGGCACGCCTCGTAGCTATCCACATTTCCATCGAGCACCACCTATCCGCATCCCCGGTCCATTTCCGCGACGTTCGCTACTCTGACATTCCCACAGGAGGTCGGACGAATTTGTCCATCCCCACTGAAGAAGGGCAATACTATGTAGTGTTGCCCTGGTTTGGAAATACCATAGACTGAGGGCTGATGCACAGAGCAGCCTGAGTTATAGTGGGGAGGTGGGTAGTCTCCATGTGACCCGTGTTTATGTTTAGTGATTTTGCTGTTTCCTCTTCGTTTATTGCTCTCACGTCAAATGAAAACAAAATGGATTTCTGTGGCCGGAAGATATGCAGTGAATTAAAATACATTCACATAATTACAGAACGCCAAAATATGTTATTAGTTTCACATTTTATTTTATGTCCACCTTTCTGATAGTCAAACATTCATCGCCTTGCAGAACAGTGAAGTTATTTTTGTCGGTTTGCTGAACAAATTTGGCTTTTAATAATCTTTTCAGCTGAGGCAGTCAATTTATTTGAAACAAAGTATTTAATTCCACACTATTGAACAGTTTCAATTGTCCGCTGCATTTCAAGTGCACTTTTTCATCTTCCAGCACGTATGGCATTATGCCATAATAAAGAACGAAACGTGACATAATACAGAACTGGTACTCCAAGGAAATTTATGTTCGAATCTGGGCATATGAATGTGCACTTTAAGCCAAATTATGCATTTTAGTATGGTTCGTGAAATTCTGATGCTCTTGGAGTATCTTCTAATGTCTTGTTTCTTTTATGAGATAATGTAAGATTTTTTAATGTTTTACACGTACGAACATACGGGCTTTCTGCGCCATCGCAGCTGCACAAACGCGGTGACATCTGGCGCCCTCTGGCAACTGATGAAACGAACCTATTTCCAACAGGTCGCAGCAAAATATTGCGAATGGTTGCTTGAAAAGTGTTAATTTCAAAGTAAATTTCCTTCTATGCAAGATTAACTATGAGCGAGAATGTACGATGAATTTCTTAAATCACAGACCGTTTGACTCACGTTTAAAAATCAACTTTGAGGATGACCATGTAGAAGAATTTTGAGTCTAGAAGTTTAGACATTTATGTCGTTGTAAAAATTTTACTGGCACATTTGTGTGATGTATTTTAAAGTGTAACAGGCGCAACAAAGTTCAATACTACATGTGAAAGCTTAGCTTCTCTTTCAGCTTATTAATCTTAGAGACCAATATTATATGTAAAAGCTTTTCTTTTCTTGTAGCAACACTATATATATTAATTTATACCATTAACTTTTCCTACTTATGTGTTCGCGCTACTTAACAGGGATGTTACTATTGGCTGGCTACATCATGTGTCCTATACTTTGAATATCAGCTGTCATCGGCTGGTGAGATCACATGACATGAGCTATGACTGGCTTACAAACGCGCAATCTCGATCTCAATGCTTTATAAAGGAATATGCGGTGTTTGGTGGGATTCGAATTTATACTTTCTTAATACGAAAATATGTACTGTACAAGTTGCTGCATTTCAAACATCTTTCCAAAACGTGTTTTTTTCTCTGAGTTTCGTTTTCTAAAGTGCCGGGAAATTCTACGTCGGTGTATAAATCCATGACAATTCAAAGGATTGGTAAGTTTTACACTTCTGAGGAAAAGTATACTGTCACTTAACGTGGAAAAAGTGTATTTTCACCCAGGAGGAAGTGTATTTTTAACCGGAAAATCAGGGAACCTTTTTCCTATGTCCGTGTATCAATCAGCTAGACGCATCAATTATATGAATGCGTGGTGTCTATTCTTTCGGAAATGTCCGAAAGAACAGACACCACGCATTCATATAACCACGTGTCTCTCAGTGGGAATCAGAAATGCGCAGTCAAGGCAAAGAATAGTAAGGGATAGAAATTCGACAAATTTCATTCAAGTTCCCTCACGTTGACACAGGCAAATTCAAGCGATGCTAGAGACAGATACAGACGCAGGAAGCAAGCCTGTATGTCACAAGTGTGTCGGGTCGACGACACGGCCTGCCGAGCAATGGCACGCATTCAGCAGAAAGGCGACTGCGACAGAAAACCGAAGGAAGCGAGACAAGCAAATTCGTTAGCTCGTAAGGCGTGTTGCAACAGTATCTCTTTCATAACGGAACATAGCGAGGGACCAACACAGCAGTTACCAACTTGTTAAGTGATTACAGCAGAATAAGGAGGACACATTCGGTCATTACGAAACGCGCCCTGCGTCATAGCCTCACACTAGCTTCCTTCAATTACTCCAGCTCTCGTCATGGGCTGATCACTGGAATCGGTGGAATTCACAGTAATAACACTCGATTCCATGGCTTTTTTACTCTACTGGATCTAAATCCTAGAAAATGCTCCAGCACAGTGCATGAACTAGCCGAAGATGTACTCCAGAGTATGGCCTGCACCTGGTGAACTTCATACTGCTAGCCGCCAACAATCTACTGATGAAGAAACTGACTCCCCACCGACAGCACCACATAGCAAAGTTCCACCAGTATTGGAGTTCCTGTTCAACACTCGGGCGCCTTCGGGTGCTGAAACCTACGAGGATTCGGGAGGAGATCAAACGACCACGCGGGTTCGGGCACCAGTTACATCGCGAATAGGTCACCAAGGGTCATCGTACAATTCAGAATGGAATCGAGTAAACTCTAGCAGCCAGCTCGAAAGGCCGCGCCTGCTCGCCGGCAGTCCGCGGCGCACCAGGGTCGCAAACAACTTGTACTGGACGCGCAACAGTTGAGCTGATTCGACGGACATCAGCTAGAACCCAACACGCAGCTGAAAGAACAACGGCGGAGGCTGGTGCGGGAGAACGAACTCTTGGAAATATTGCAAGCAAGTAACTGAACTCTAATAATGTTTTACTAGCGTCGAAGACGCCATACAGGTTCCCAAAAGCTATCCAACCTGCACGCACAGGTGCCTCCGCTCGGTCTTCAAAATGGTTCAAATGGCTCTGAGCACTATGGGACTTAACATTTCAGGTCATCAGTCCCCTAGAACGTAGAACTACTTAAACCTAACTAACCTAAGGACATCACACACGTCCATGCCCGAGGCAGGATTCGAACCTGCGACCGTAGCGGTCGCGCTGTTCCAGACGGAAGCGCCTAGAACTGCTCGGCCACACAAGCCGGCCAGTTCGGTCTTCTGCAGCACGTAAAAACCTCACAATCTCTCAAATAACGCTGTTGTCTGTCGTACAATGGACTTAGCAGACAGGACTGTACCAACCAGATCTTCATCAAACTTCCTGGCTGATTAAAACTGTGTCCCGGACCGAGACTCGAACTCGGCACCTTTACCTTTCGCGGGAGAAATTCTGTAAAGTTTGGAAAGTAGGAGATGAGATACTGGCAGAAGGACAGCTGTGAGGATGGCGCGTGAGTCGTGCTTGGGTAGCTCAGATGGTAGAGCACTTGCCCGCGAAAGGCAAAGGTCCCGAGTTCGAGTCTCGGTCCGGGACACAGTTTTAATCTGCCAGGAAGTTTCATATCAGCGCACACTCCGCTGCAGAGTGAAAATCTCATTCCATACCTTCATCAGCTTTGCTTGGTTTTTACATGCAAATGACTTCACCTAACCCCTGCTCAACAGAGAGATGTGATATTAGTGTAGTTTTAAAATTTGTTGCGGTTGCAAAGATATGAGGCGAGAAATTGGGCGCGTAGTCAACAGTAGACAGGACTCACCCCTGATCTCGGCGATCTCGTGGGAGGTGAGCGGAGGCAGCCGTGACCGGCGTCGCCCCTCCGCCTTGCTGTGAGCCTCCACCTGCTGCTTCACCACCGCCGGGAAGTCGCCCTCCCTCGAGAAGATGGGGTGAGCGTACAGGCCCAGCTGCAAAGGCCAGTTGTTTAGTTTAAGAGGATCACTGTAGAGCAGTGAGCTGCTAAAGAAAAGTTTCGAGCAGTCTTTGTGTGTGTGTGTGTGTGTGTGTGTGTGTGTGTGTGTGTGTGTGTGTGTGTGGTCATATTCATGGGAAACGTCTTTGTCAATATCTACTCTTTTTAGCACAAGAATTCGCTACACGTGCCACCTAGGTAATGAACGTAAACTATAACTGGACTCTCTAAACCATTGCTTTTCAACTTTTTTCAAAACGCGACCCGTTTCCAAGTAAAAATATTCTGGCGACCCCAGAACCATAATAAAAGTATGCCAGCGATTCCAAAGACAGCGTATTTAATTTTCTTTCTATTGATACTATACTGATCGAGAAGTGAAGTGCAATGTGAAAAGAGGTCGCAGCGCTATGCGGGGAGAGATATAATTATATTCTTTGCCACGGTAGAGGCGTGGGGGTAAGAAGGGGTCAGCGGGGGCATAGTCGCGCGTCTTTGCTCTCTACAGTCAGTTGTCCGAGTACGCAAGCAAGCACGGACATGATTATTGTCTTCGCGCTTTGCTCTGAGCGAGCATAAAATAGGAAAGTTTCTTAAAAGATCTGTACATCCCCCCCCCCCCCCCCCCAAGCCTGGTACAAGTGGCAATGGCGGAACCGAATCAAAACCGAAAAAATTACACTTTATGACGACCATTATCTGAATTATAGTTTTACTGTCATGAACAGTACACCTCAGTGTGTAATTTGCGGCGAAGTATTGGCACCTGAGAGTATGAAACCATCAAAGCTTCTGCATCACCTCTCAACTAAACATTCCAAGGAAGCTGATAACCCTTGGATTTCTCTAAAACGTTCAGTACAGTGTAACACCGAAAACGCAGGATGCATGGCACCTGCTACCGATATATAATTTTTTCTGAATTGTATGTAAATATTTGTAATTTAAATTCTTTGTTTTAATAAGTATGGACATTGCTTCACTGTATGTGTAAATTTAGGTAGAAGTCTGTTGGCGTTTCATTGTATTTGTTGTTGTGGTCTTCAGTCCTGAGACAGGTTTGATGCAGCTCTCCATGCTACTCTATCCTGTGCAAGCTTCTTCATATCCCAATACGTACTGCAGCCTACATCCTTCTGAATCTGTTTAGTGTATTCATCTCTTGGTCTCCCTCTACGATTTTTACCCTCCACGCTGCCCTCCAATACTAAATTGGTGATCCCTTGATGCCTCAGAACATGTCCTACCAACCGATCCCTTCTTCTAGTCAAGTTGTGCCACAAACTCCACTTCTCCCCAATCCTATTCAATACGTGCGACTGCTACGGTCGCAGGTTCGAATCCTGCCTCGGGCATGGATGTGTGTGATGTCCTTAGGTTAGTTAGGTTTAAGTAGTTCTAAGTTCTAGGGGACTGATGACCACAGCAGTTGAGTCCCATAGTGCTCAGAGCCATTTGAACCATTTGAACCTATTCAATACTTCCTCATTAGTTACGTGATCTACCCATCTAATCTTCAGCATTCTTCTGTAGCACCACATTTCAAAGGCTTCTATTCTCTTCTTGTCCAAACTATTTATCGTCCATGTTTCACTTCCATACGTGGCTACACTCCATACAAATACTTTCAGAAACGACTTCCTGACACTTAAATCTATACTCGATGTTAACAAATTTCTCTTCTTCAGAAACGCTTTCCTTGCCGTTGCCAGTCTACATTTTATATCCTCTCTACTTCGACCATCATCAGTTACTTTGCTCCCCACATAGCAAAACTCATTTACTACTTTAAGTGTCTCATTTCCTAATCTAATTCCCTCAGCATCGCCCAATTTAACTAGACTACATTCCATTATTCTCATTTTCCTTTTGTTGATGTTCATCTTACATCCTCCTTTCAAGACACTGTCCATTCCGTTCAACTGCTCTTCCAAGTCCTTTGCTGTCTCTGACAGAATTACAATGTCATCGGCGAACCTTAAAGTTTATATTTCTTCTCCATGGATTTTAATACCTACTCCGAATTTTTCTTTTGTTTCCTTCACTGCTTGCTCAATATACAGATTGAATAACATCGGGGAGAGGCTACAACCCTGTCTCACTCCCTTCCCAACCACTGCTTCCCATTCATGTCCCTCGACTCTTATAACTGCAATCTGCTTTCTGTACAAATTGTAAATAGTCTTTCGCTCCCTGTATTTTACCCCTGCCACCTTCAGAATTTGAAAGAGATTATTCCAGTAAACATTGTCAAAAGCTTTCTCCAAGTCTACAAATGCTAGAAACGTAGGTTTGCCTTTTCTTAATCTAGCTTCTAAGATAAGTCGTAGGGTCAGTATTGCCTCACGTGTTCCCATATTTCTACGGAATCCAAACTGATCTTCCCCGAGGTCGGCTTCTACCAGTTTTTCCATTTGTCTGTACAGAATTCACGTTAGTATTTTGGAGCCGTGTCTTATTAAACTGACAGTTCGGTAATTTTGACATCTGTCAACACCTGCTTTCTTTGGGATTGGAATTATTATGTTCTTCTTGAAGTCTCAGGGTATTTCGCCTGTCTCATACATTTTGCTCACCAGATGGTAGAGTTTTGTCAGGACTGGCTCTCTCAAGGCTGTCAATAGTTCTAATGGAATGTTGTCTACTCCGGGGGCCTTGTTTCGACTCAGGTCTTTCAGTGCTCTGTCAAACTCTTCACCCAGTATCGTATCTCCCATTTCATCTTCATCTACATCCTCTTCCATTTCCATAATATCGTCCTCAAGAACATCGCCCCTGTATAGAACCTCTATATACTCCCTCCACATTTCTGCTTTCCCTTCTTTGCTCAGAACTGGGTTTCCATCTGAGCTCTTGATATTCATGCAAGTGGTTCTCTTTTCTCCAAAGGTCTCTTTAATTTTCCTGTAGGCAGTATCTGTCTTACCCCCAGTGAGATAAGCCTCTACATCCTTACATTTGTCCTCTAGCCATCCCTGCTTAGCCATTTTGTACTTCCTGTCGATCTTGTTTTTGAGACGTTTGTATTCCTTTTTGCCTGCTTCATTTACTGCATTTTTATATTTTCTCCTTTCATCAATTAAATTCAATATTTCTTCTGTTTCCCAAGGGTTTCTACTAGCCCTCGTCTTTTTACCTACTTGATCCTCTGCTGCCTTCACTACTTCATCTCTCAAAGCTACCCATTCTCCTTCTACTGTATTTCTTTCCCCCATTCTTGTCAACTGTTCCTTTATGCTCTTCCTGAAACTCTCTACTACCTCTGGTTCCTTCAGTTTATCCAGGTCCCATCTCCTCAAATTCCCACCTTTTTGCTATTTCTTCAGTTTTAATCTACAGTTCATAACCAATAGATTGTGGTCAGAGTCCACATCTGCCCCTGGAAATGTCTTACAATTTAAAACCTGGTTCCTAAATCTCTATCTTACCATTATATAATCTATCCGATATCTTCTAGTATCTCCAGGGTTCTTCCATGTATACAACCTTCTTTTATGATTCTTGATCCAAGTGTTAGCTATGATTAAGTTATGCTCTGCGTAAAATTTTACCAGGCGGCTTCCTCTTTCATTTCTTAGCCCCAATCCATATTCACCTACTATGTTTCCTTCTCTCCCTTTTCCTACTCTCGAATTCCAATCACCCATGACTATCAAATTTTCGTCTCCCTTCACTACCTGAATAATTTCTTTTATCTCATCATACATTTCATCAACTTCTTCGTCATCTGCAGAGCTAGTTGGCATATAAACTTGTACTACTGTAGTAGGCGTGGGCTTCGTGTCTATCTTGGCCACAATAATGCGTTCACTATGTTGTTTGTAGTAGCTTACCCGAACTCCTATTTTTTTTTCATTATTAAACCTACTCCTGCATTACCCCTATTTGATTTTGTATTTATGATCCTGTATTCGCCTGACCAGAAATCTTGTTTCTCCTGCCACCGAACTTCACTAATTCCCACTGTATCTAACTTTAACCTATCCATTTCCCTTTTTAAATTTTCTAACCTACCTGCCCGATTAAGGGATTTGACATTCCACGCTCCGATCCGTAGAACGCCAGTTTTGTTTCTCCTGATAACGAGGTCCTCCTGAGTAGTCCCCGCCCGGAGATCCGTCGGAGATCCCCCATGAACCATAGACCTTGGCGTTGGTGGGGAGACTTGCGTGCCTCAGCGACACAGGTGGCCGTACCGTAGGTGCAACCACAACGGAGGGGTATCTGTTGAGAGGCCAGACAAGCGTATGGTTCCTGAAGAGGGGCAGCAGCCTTTTCAGTAGTTGCAGGGGCAACAGTCTGGATGATTGACTGATCTGGCCTTGTAACATTAACCAAAACGGCCTTGCTGTGCTGGTACTGCGAACGGCTGAAAGCAAGGGGAAACTACGGCCGTAATTTTTCCCGAGGTTATGCAGCTTTACTGTATGGATAAATGATGATGGCGTCCTCTTGGGTAAAATATTCCGGAGGTAAAATAGTCACTGTATTTATCAGTGTCTTATTCTGAAACTTATAAGCTCTGGGAAAAAGCCAAAGGAGTTGTCATTTGCATAGACTAGCAACGATAATAGCAGTGCTTGTGCGTTGTAAAATCTTTGGGGAAGGAGTTGCACGGAGCGCGCAGAGTGAGAGGAAGACGGGTTCCAGCGCTTGTAGCGTGCGGAAGTGTCATGTTAATACTCTCGCAGTAGAGAGTACCATTTTCGGCGGCATCATGTACGCGCCGGCCGGATATCTAGTAGCGGGAGTAAGGACAGTGGACGGGCGGAAGAGGCTGTATTAATTATGACTGCCCGTTTCTGTAATTAGCTGTGGTTCCACAAGATGCTACCGTCTTCAACAACAGCAGTGTTTCCAGCAACACAGTTTCGTCGTCGGTTCCGAGTTTCGCCATATGCACAGCACTGAAGTATGACTGTTAACTGTTAGAAAGTATTAACGGCTAACCCAGCAGCACAACTGAATGTGATTTGATTGATAAAATTTGTTTAAATAATAATCAGTTAAACTGAGGGCGATTGTGCTCTCATTGCCCTCCGGCATTGTTACCAAACAGGATCCTTGTTCCTTTTTTCCCTTATATGCTGAGTGTCATAAGAAACAAATTAATAATTAATGAATATTAATGAATGATTTCACTTTTAGGAATTTTAGCCTCAGTCTACTTTCAATTAACTGTTGTACAACAGAGGTTTCAGTATATGACTGAAGTAAAGCAATTTCATTTTTCAAGTTTGAGAATCTCTCGAAAAAATCCAAATCTAAAGAAATGTACAAATTAAGAGTGCTGAATTTTTATTTATTTTACACATAGCTTGGAGTACATGGCTGTTTGGTTTGGTGCATATTCTAGTGTTTAATTCTGTTCAAGTCAGTAAAAGAAAGGCTCAGTTGTTCACACAATAATATGAAATCCAATTTGCAAAATAAGCAACAACAAAGTAAAAAGTGCTTGCTTTTTTTCTAAATTTCTTTGATGACGTTACGTTGAGGTGACTCAAAGTCATTGTTCATGTAACGAAGTTCAATACTAACATACAGTTTAATTACGTATTTTCAAATCATTATTCGATTGCCATTTTCAAAATTTAATGCCAAACATAACGTAAGAGTGACTTTACAGTTTTATTTTTCATTACACACTCACTTAAAATTAGTGTCAAAAGACGTGACAACCTTCAGTTGCCACGTCAATGTTTAATAATACATGTTTTTCTTTCCCATCATCTTGTACAGCCCTAGTGGGCTGGCGACCGTTAATTATTTCGTTTTCGTTCGTTAGTGCAACTTTCGGTTTCATGATCAGTGGTACCCCTTATCTGCCCAGTGTTGTTCGTGAGTGAATGCACAAAATATCTTTCATTTTTCAAATTATAGTCCTGTTCAGTTTAATTACTTTTTATTTTTAGCAGACTTTTCATCAGAAGGGTCGGCTGTACCCTTTCCTCCTACTTATCGGTATTACTTCTTCGGGAAAGATAGCCTTACCCAATTAGAAAAAATCCATTAGGCATAGACGCAGTCCACGCCACGAGACCTTGAACGACGTGACAACAGGATGGAACGATCTTTAAGGACGCGCAATTATACGGACACAGAAAGAGTAGAGTGTCTTTGCTGAACTAACGACACGTGTGCATTGATTGCTCTTGTTGTTTCTCACATTCTAAAGCTCTCAGTGGCTCAGGATTTCTTACAAGACCTACGTTTCTAGTCCAAAGTTACTGTGCTTCATCTCTATCAACTCATTCCATTTCTGCACAACGTTTTGAATCGCCCTGAATATTCGAAGATGTCCATATCTAACTTCAGAATTTCTGTACCGATTTCAGTTTTCATGGGTAATAGTTTTTGTAATTGCTTACGGCAGTTTGATTATCAGATGTATCTGGCGAAAATACACACTCTCGCAACAAGACTTTCAAAGGCAGACATAAAAGAATTAGCAATTCGCAAAGGAATTAAAGAAATGAATACGATAAGAGTAACGTAAGTAAAACATTAAACCTAAAAATATTTTATTCGCGATTCTCTGAGATACTTTGCCTCAGGAACGACGCTTCGTAAACACCAGCAACAGTCGGAATATTGCGGTACTGAGGTTGCCTTGACACAGCTCTTCCGTTTGAGAAATGTCCTTATGGAACTATGTTTCATGTTTGTCATTAACGGCGCCAAGGTTGCCCTCAATAAGAGAAAATGGTCTTTTAAGAAATATAGCTAAACTGACACGTTACAACCAAAAAATTGTAAGATCCCATAAGATTATAATTTCACTATAGTTCTCTGGAATAAAGTAGCCTAAAAAGTTCTTACAGGCACGAAAAATAGCCTTGTCCTTCTTTCAACATTTCTCAAAAAACCGAGGAAATGTTCATCAGACATTAATTCCAAAATCTGCGTTCTGCAACTTTTTTGTTCCTTTCTCTCACTAATACATGAAGTGTTGTTCATAGCTTTCATAAAGTGTTACGACGAAATACTGTTTAACGTGCAATGGAGGTAAATACAAATTTTTGAGATCAACATGAGGAATGCTCACCGTATCCTTCTGTCCAGTCGATAGGTCACTGCAAGCAGTTTTTCTTTTCCCCACTGTAGTCGTTTTTTCTGCCTCTGTTGTACTATAAGCAAAGCAAATATCATTGCTTCGTGTATACGAGCTGGATACCGCGAAGAATTTCAATTACTTTGAGATCTCCACGTATGCACCATTTCTATTACTTATAATGGATTGATGTGAGTTGCACTTTAAAGCTCTCATACGTCTCCACCAGATTAACTGCATGGACAGAACCAGATTTGTTCCCACTGTTGATAAATATTACTTTCACACTAACTTTTCTGCTACAATGCATGAACGAGAGCGAAACATTTGCAGTGAAATCATGCTCAAGAGTCTCGATAATAGTCCCGACATCACCGCAAAAAAACCATATCACGTTGCCTGTAAAAAAATAAAACTGGCAATCACGATAAACATTCATTTTCGTTTACCGAAAAAGAAGATTCAAAAAGAGCATCCTACTGCTTCGACAAATTTTAAACACAAAAAAGATCCTTGAAATCCCCTTGAGACAAAACGTGCGGCTGATTTGATTCACAGTGGCCTTGAGACGTTGGGTCGGCAAGCATAGATTTCCCTTGCCACCTTCTGTGAATTTCTTACTATTCGTCTTCACTCACAGCGGCGTTCTTCTTACTCACTGTGACATTCTCAGAACGCACTATTGTCGGTATTTCTTCACTGTGTCTTACAGGCGCTGCAGCACGCGGTAAATCAGGATAACGCGTAGTTTTCCTTGTTTTCGAAGTGATTCCACATACTTTCGTCAAAGATAACAGTCCTTTGTGTGGGTCGTTGGTTCACTCCAAATCACGGAAACAGCTGAGGGCATGTGACGAGATTTCTTTTGACCACTCTGTCAGGAATGTGGTGCATGACAAACAGCATTAGTGAGACTCCAGTTATCCACCTGCTCGCCAATTTTTTTTTTTTTTTTCACTCATCAGTCTTCTGACTTATTTGATGCGGCTTGCCACGAATTCTTATCGTAAGCCAAGCATTTCATCTCAGAGTAGCACTCGCAACGTACCTCAATTATTTACTGAATGTATCTCAATCTCTGTTTTCTTCTACAGTTTTTACTCTCTGCAGCTACCTCTAGCAGCATGGAAGTTATTTCCTAATGTCTTAATCGATGTTCTGTCGCCCTTCCCTTCAGTGTTTTTCCTATATTCCTTTCCTCACCGATTCTGTGGAGACCTCATTCGTTACCTTATCAGTCTAGGTAATTTTCAACATTCTTGTTTAGCACTACATCTCAAATGCTTCGACTGTCTTCTATTCTGGTTTTGTCACAGTCCATGTCTCACTGCCACAGAATGTTGTGCTCCAAACGTACATTCTCATAACTTTCTTCCTCAAATTAAGGCCTATGTTTGCTACTAGCAGACTTCTCTTGGCCAGGAATGCCCTTTTTGCCAGCGCTAGTCTGCTTTTTATGTCTTCCTTGCTCCATCAGTTCCACTCGAATTAAATTTCGTAGCACCTCGTTATAACAGGATTATGTTTTCGGTTGTGACTATGGAGTTACCTCTTCACAGATGTAACTAAAAAACTATGAGGTATTTACACAGGTATGAGGCATTTCAGCTTCTAAACTGACCCGAAACGAACATTCGCGGTCGCAGAACAAGAAGCAGTGATTTCCAACAACTGACAGAACTTTCAGTATCGAGGTGCAAGTGGTAACAAACACACTGTGATTCTAGTTGTTCATGCGTTACTCATTGGCAATGTACTAAACCACAATTTCCTAAACGTAGATTTCTGAACTGAGTGTCATGTGTATCAGTAATTCTTAAAATATGTTTCGAGCATTTTTATACTGCTTAACCTGCGGAATATTTCAACTAAATCACAGAAGAAACAGCAGTACGGAGCATTTTGAAGGATTTCGATAGATTAAATAATCACAAGAAAACTGAGCCCGTAAGCCAATAACTGGTTTCATTTTCCAGTTCAGCCCCCACATCTTAGCAAGCAACACCATTCACCTTTGCAATAAAAATACGCTGATCACTTTTCTGCGTATTAGGAACACCCAAGAGTACGCAACAGAACTGTGCACTTTACGTTTCGAGGTAAGAGACGGTGTGCGAGCGTCTTCACATGATCAATTTGGACTATAGGTGTCGACTACGGTAAACAGTGTGCCAGTACCGTGAGTCGCGAAGAAGGTGACCAAAGGAACACTTGGAATCGAACTCGGATCAATGGTGTCGTGTTCTCTTCGCCGACGAGAGCAGAGTATGTTACATGTCGTAGTGAAAGATTGAAGAGACTGCGAGGTAGCGATGCATGTCTCACGTATATAGTTCCGAAGGAGCATGGAGGTGGGCCAGTCATATTTTAGACCGGTACCATGAACGGATGTGGACACTTCTCATCGCTGTTGAGAGTAATCTGAGAGCTGTACAGATTGGCGACAGAATCCTGTAAACTATTGTCCATTTCGGCCATGGATTCATCTCTCCCTCCAGAACATCTTCCTCCAGGAGGCAGGAATCACACTAATGGGACAGCTTGTGGTGTCTGATGACATGAGCAGGCTTGGGACAAGCTGAAACCTGCTTTGTACTAGAAATGTAGGTCTTGGAAGAAATCATGAGTCATTGAGAGCAATCAATGCACACGTGTTGTTAGTTCAGCGAAGACAGTGTACACTTTCTGTGTCCGTATAATTGCGTGTCCTTAAAGCTCGTTCCATCTGTTGTCACGCCGTTAAAGTCTTGTGGCTCAGATGATGTGTACACGTATCTGGTTTGAATGGGTGCGCTCTAAGGTGAGGTCCAATTGGGTGGCCATCTCGGACCCCGATCTCACGCAGAGGGGGTGGGTGGAGGGGGGGGGGGGGGTTGCAAGGCGTCCGTACCCGGGGGAAAGGTGAGACCGCAGGGAAAGTGTAGTCACGTGTTTTTCTTTTCCCCAGGTGTAGACGCCCCCTACAAACTATTGGAAGAATCCTAAGGAAATGCAATCCGAAAACAAAGGAAGTAGGTTACAGTACGCTTGTTCGCCCACTGCTTGAATACTGCTCAGCAGTGTGGGATCCGTACCAGATAGGGTTGATAGAAGAGACAGAGAAGATCCAACGGAGAGCAGCGCGCTTCGTTACAGGATCATTTAGTAATCGCGAAAGCGTTACTGAGATGATAGATAAACTCCAGTGGAAGACTCTGCAGGAGAGACGCTCTGTAGCTCGGTATGGGCTTTTGTTAAAGTTTCGAGAACATACCTTCAGCTAAGAGTCAAGCAGTATTTTTCTCCCTCCTACGTATATCTCGCGAAGAGACCATGAGGATAAAATCAGAGAGATTAGAGCCCACACAGAAGCATACCGACAATCCTTCTTTCCACGAACAATACGAGACTGGAATAGAAGGGAGAACCGATAGAGGTACTCAGGGTACCCTCCGCCACACACCGTCAGGTGGCTTGTGGAGTATGGATGTAGATGTAGATGTAGATATGGGTGCTGTTGTGGGGCGGGGGTATCGGCGTGGCATATCAGAACCTCGCGTAAGTAACTTTATCTCCAGACGGTGAAACATTTGTCGTCAGGATAGTTGCAGTGTCTCATGAGGTTCGTACGATGCCTGATGTACTTGGTGGAGTGCGCCAGAATTTTCTACAAAGATGTTAGGCCTATGCCTGTACTGAATTTGGTAGTCGCCATTTTGAACATGTGGTCTACTGTAAAACAGTACGTTATCTTTGCTAAACTGCGCATCTTCATTGACTGTCCTCGTTGTTCCTGATATTCCAAAGATTTCACTGCCTCAGCGTCACTTCCTAGACTACAAGGTCGTATGCCAAAGTTATATTTCCACTCTTCTGTCGGCTCCTTCCTCAACAACTAAATGACCTCAGAAGAGCAACCATCTACGAATGGGGCAGCACTGAGAAGGAACGCCTCTATCACTTTGAGGACAGATGCGCTAAGGAGGATCCCAGTATGCTGCAAGGAACCATGCAGAGCAACGCGGTGTTGAATGTCACGCCCCAGCAATTTTGATTTAACAAATGTACCGAGATGTGGACTTATGAAGAGACAATATTTATTGCTGATACTGGTTTTATGGGCCTTGGTTCAAGGTGTAATTCTCTGCTCAACGCTGGAGATATCATCAGAGGTTTTAAAGACTCAGAAAATAGTTGCAAATAAACTCAGCAATCCGAGCTGTTTGAATGTATCCACGCAACGGTCGGTTCGTGAGGTCATCAGACCGCTGTGTAACATCGCGGAGTAGCGCCGACGTAAATTATGGGAGGCGTGTAGTTTTGAAGAGTTGGCACTGTTTGTTTTATTTAGGGCTAAGGCCCACAACGTGTCTAATTTCAACCCTTCTTCTTTTCTGTTAAAGCTGTTTCTATGCTTTTGATTTATATGACCACTCTGTACATCCCAGTTAGTAATGATCAGATGTCGCTAAAGGCACAGCGTCAGAGAAACGAATTTGGTGCTTCGCCACACATTTCCACCCGCCTTGAGTGAAGTTAACGGAGCTGTTTCACGCACATCCGTTTTCAGAAACAAAATATTCCTTTAAGAGGCTCACCAGATGAAGACTGCAAGCGAACTACGCTAAATACCTAAGAATGAATGCAAAAGTCCTCTTTTATGGGAAAATGATACCGTTTATCAGCTCGGTCTGACGGGGTAGCACTGAGCGAATTGTCACGCCAGTTGAGACGTTCGATTCGCGTTTAGTAGGATGGGTGTTCAGAATCACTTCAGCCATCCTGATTTGAGTTTCTCTTCGTTTAGTAAATTGATTAGTTGAATTATGGACTGTTTTACTTGAAAAAAAAATCCTTTTCCATTGTCTTATCTCATCTTACGTCCCACTTGTAGCCTTCATTCCTTTCCTTCCTGATTGGGTGGACACAACACTCCGTTTGACGTTTACTGGGAGGCTTCTGTCCAGTGGCAAGCGTAGCACGTAAAGCGAGCCACTTATAACAACTAGGTTATTATATAGAGTGAACCCGAAAACCAACGACAAAATTTTAGAGAATCTTCAGGAATATTAGCTGATTATTGTGGTAGAAAAACCCCTTGCTCTCTGGTGGCTGGTTACAGAGCAGTTACATTTCTTACTCCCAATTAGCCGGCCGCTGTGACCGAGCGGTTCTAGACACTTCAGTTCGCAGCCCCGCTGCTGCTGCGGTCGCAGGTTCGAATCCTGCCTCGGGCATGGGTGTGTGTGATGTCCTTAGGTTAGTTAGGTTTAAGTAGTTCTAAGTCTATGGGGACTGATGACCTCAGATGTCAAGTCCCATAGTGCTTAGAGCCATTTTAACCAATCTTACCACCATTTACTTCACTATCGATAATGCAGTGTGAAAACATCTGAACAACAATGGAAACGTCGACGGTAGCGCTGTATGGCTCGGTTGCAAACAAACTTGACACCAGCGATGCCCTCTTCACTCTCAAGCTTACATTCAGTCCCGCTCGGTTCTGATTCTGTTTTGGTTTTCCACCAAGGTCAGTAGTAAATTAACAGTGATACACATCAATATGGATAGGTTTCCCGATGAAGAGTTGACCGATCAGCACCTCGTAAATGGGGTTACTGAAGTCAATGGAAGAGCAGCACAATGCCCCGATGCTGAGCTATTCCCGCACCAATGGTAACCACATCACCGTACCTTTGCACCTGAGTATTGTGACACTATTTGTTTGTCACATGTCGCTACTGATATATTAGCTCTTGTTTCTCCTAGTTATTGGAATGTGGCGAGATGTCCTATCTGAAAGTTGTAGGCGGTGGGTAGACAATGGCGGAAACCTGGGAGGTTTCCCACCAGAAATTCTCACAGGCGGTAGTCGCTCGAGTAAGCCGCTCTGGGTATCTCTTAAGCCAGAGTAGTTCAAAAGCGCCCTTCAAAGCAATGAGAGCCACACAAGCTCTCGAGATATTTCAGCAAAAACTCACAGGTCCTCCTGAAAGTGTAAGGAGAGAACAGAGCAGCCGCTATCTTTCCGTAAACAGCATGGCAAGCGAGTTGCATTTACACGCCTAGACATAATTCCGCCAATCATAAGGTGAGGGGCAGTAAAATGCCAATTTTTCGCTTGCTCACAGAGAATACAACAAGGTCTGGAGAAGAAAGTTCTGCAATCTCTCCCTGCATGCAGGAATAGAGAGGAAGATTTTCAGTTATCCCTGTGGCAAATCTTGTGACTTCCACCCTTTCTACTGTAATTTTGAGAAGTGTGTGTGAGTACAAAGTCGGTAGCCGATTTAAGGGTGAGCACATGGCGGCGGTTCGTGTTTCTTCATTGGAGAATGTCTCTTCGGTGCCCTGCTTCAGCTTGGCGCTCCTTTAGCTATTTTGTAGTGTCTTTGCACTGCGTAGCATACAATTTGCGAGTCTCTTTCACAACTTCTGATTGCTTTTTATTGTTAGTCCTCTGTCATACTGGGATCAAAAGCTAATACTATCCAGTACGTACCCCTTTTGTGAATCGCCCAGACTTCGGATAGAGATGTGCATCCCAATTTACAGGCTCCCAGAGAGCTTTCAGGTGCCTTCTACACAGATACAATGGTTATAAATCTGGAAATTATGTAGCTGGTAATTCAGAAAAATCTTAACACCACAAACACTTAACAGTACCTCCAAAGTTCATTCATGGAGTGTCTAATTACTCATTATAAGTGTAGACAACAGAGTTTAGCACGCTGGGGGCCGACTTGGGTTTTTTAATAAGACAAGCAATGATTCGGTCCCTCACTTGGATCGACCCTCGACCCAAAACAGTCATTTACTTTAAAACAGCTAAACAGATGACACTGCCGATATGAACGCTCTCCTCCCAAGCAGCGCTTTAACTGGTGACTGCAGTACCGAAGTAAAGTTTACACCACTCACAAGTCTGATATACGCGCCACCAGCGTGCACCATTTTAGAATTCTTATGTTCACCTCGTACACCAAACTTGCCGTAATTCTTCGTCGGAATCCAAGGGCAGAACCAAGAAATCACTTCTCAGCTCTTGAATGACCACCATCGGGACAACACCGGCCTTCACACTAGGATCTTCGAGCCCACGGCATTCCATCCGAAACCGCCTGCTTCTGCGGGGCTCACCGACCAAGCGGCCTTGCCCACCGACACCGACGTCGCTCCTCACGCACAGTGCAGAGCCAACTCACAGCAACCCCCTTCTCCCTTCTCCCTCGTTCTGTCCGCCTCGCGGCGCTCGGGAAGCGAAATCGCCAAAGGTATGCGGCAACCAGAGACTCCAGTCCGATCTCGATACTGACATCGCGGCGAGTACTGAGAAGGCAGGTGATTTCAAAAACAAAACAAAAAATTAAATAGCGAGCCTTACCGGCTCAGATGCAGCATGCAACATACGTCTGTTAGCGTTGGTATTGTTAACCATATTCAGAGTGTTGTCTAGCTTCTAATGGAACCAGTCTGTGTTGTGAGAAGTTTGTGAAATACTTTTACTAACCAATCCCACTGGCTTTTTTTTATTTTTCCAACACATTCAGACTTCAGAAATAAATAGCCGTCTTAGTGCTAAAATACAAGGAAATTACAGAATCAGGATTGAGTTACGCAAAACTATAAGTAAAACACCATATTATCCAATAGCAATGATCCATTCTAGTCAACATACCATTTGAGTGAGTTACAATCCAACAAACTCGCAGCAGTAAATGTCATCATATGACTTTACTGGTTTATATGTAGGCGGAAAGAGAGGTTGTTGTTTACAAAAAGTACAGTTGTCTCAGTTTGCGCCATGTAGTAGAAGTAACGCAACCTTTATTACAAAAATAACAAACCCAGTGCGTCATGTAATAAAAATGTTCAAATGTGTGTGAAATCCTATGAGACTTAACTGCTAGGGTCATCAGTCCCTAAGCTTACACACTACTTAACCTAAATTATCCTAAGGACAAACACACACACCTATGCCCGAGCGAGGACTCGAACCTCCGCCGGGATCAGCCGCACAGTCCATGACTGCAGCGCCTGAGACCGCTCGGCTAATCGCGCGCAGCATAACTGAAACTTCCTGGCAGATTGAAACTGTGTGCCGGACCGTTGCCTTTCGCGGGCAAGTGCTCTACCAACTGAGCTACCCATGCCCAGTCCGATCGGCTAATCCCGCGCGGCCTCATGTAATAGAAGTAACGCAAGCTATATTACAAAAATGACAAACCCAGTTTCATTCCAATATAGTATTTTTAACCCTTGTTTAAAGAAATAAAAACAGCAGGTTTATTTGTATCTCACCTTGAAAATACACTAAGAAATGCTGATGTACAATCTGTTTTTTCATATATTAGTGGTGAAGCGATCCACCAAATCTTCTACATAAGATCAGCAATAGATTCATACAATTGTCCTAGACAGAATTGTTAAACCACATTAAAAACAAAAAAAAATTCAAAATGATCTTCAAAAAACTGGTAATTACTTAACAGGATCCTGGAAGCGCCAAGCGACTTCTCTTCGACCTCGTTTTGATTTGTAAATGTGAGTGGTAAAAACTATTCCGCTCAGATGTTTAAATTTAGGAAGACAAAAAACGATTCTTATTAGGCGTCCTCCAGCTGCAATTTGAAAGTTACTAACATTTCAGTAAGGCTGGCAAGTAGTGTTTCGGCAATATCCTGCCAGTGAGTCAAGTAGTGTTTCGGCAATATCCTACCAGTGAGTCATCCATATCGGTGCCACACGTGATCATTGAGTTTTGATTGTCACTGATGAACTGGGGCGCTGAACGAAGAGATCATCAGCAGTTCAAGGTCAACTGCTGCGTGTTCAGTGACAGATTGGCAAGTAATTTCCACGATATGCGTGATTCGGTACAAAGCTGTCACTTTCCATCTAACGTTTGAACACTACAGCGCATTCATGACTAACCATAAAGCTGTGCACTTTCATGTGGGGAGGAGTTCAGATCGATATACAACCGCAAACTGCTCACCGTTATTAACGCAAAACCGCAGAGAATTTCACTGGCGGAGCAAAATATGAATTTGCTTGTGATCGATCATCGAAGCGTACGCGGAAAAGTCAAGGCCTGGTTTCGCAACGTTCGTCGTAAAGGCTCAGACCTCATTTAGAACAACAGCACAATATTTGGCGCAAAGCTGTCTCGGATATGGCGATTTCAAAAGCTGAGTACGTTTATATGGGCTAGAATATAATTTTTTCCCGCAGCCCATAAATACATCCAGTAAACTCCTTTCTAAGTCTGGACAATAGTTGTGAATGGGCTTCGTCAATTGATGATTGCCGCTTAAAATTTTTTTGCTAGACGTTTATAGTCTTTCTTCTAACATCTACCTTCCCTTTAAAGAATAGGCGCCTTTCCCAATTATATCGCGATCTAACTCAATATAATTATATAATTTACCACACATGATGGAAATGGTTAAAGTATTTTGAGCTGAAGTAGTATTTATCTGTGGTACAGTGTTTCTTTTATGAAAAATGTGCACCTATGTATGTAGTCAGCGTCCACTTGAAACTGATGCTACACCCGTAGTTCTTGACAGTTCTTGAATGTTTGCTGTCGTTCGCACAATTTTCGTTATGAAATATACGTATTCTCACGTACAGTGGAACTCATGTTCCAAACATATCTTGTAACTGAATCACAAGAATATCGAGATTTGAAGCCTTTACGCTATTTAGATGCTTGAGTGCTACATGGAGGGTCATGAGCAGATTCTGTATCTTCTGAAGCAAAACATGGGATGCCTTTACTACACGTATTCCAATTGAAGTGTCTTCACACGAAATAACTAAGGGAGCTATATTGTCCTACAGAAGCAACAGTTTCCGATTACAGCGTGAATTTCCATCTTACCATGGTCGTCTGCAATGTTTTAGAGAGACAGAGAAAGAGAAAGACAGAGAGAGAGAGAGAAGTAAAACTAGCAGGGAAGAAGCGATAGCGCCTTGGGCAGGTGGCAGTTTCTTCTGTACGCACCAGTATCGCCTGGTACGAGACGGACAGCTAAAATCAGTTTTACTGTGGTACAGTGGCCTTAAAGCGGTAACAATCAACAGACTTCGCTCGAATTCACAAACGTTGCTCATTAACCACGGTTTATGTCCGGCTATTGAGACACCTTTCCGGTACATTATGAATGGAAAAACACACGACACTTGTATAATATTCTGCAGTATTTATTATTTTACAAATAGATTTTTGGCTGTGATACCATTGTCAAATATCTGACGGTGGCATAGCAGCCGAAAACTAATTTGTATATTAATAAATACTGTGGGATATTGCACCAGTGCCGTGTGTTTTTTCATTTATAATGTAGAAAAAATTCTACCAACACAACAGCCAGTTAATGCAACCTTTCCAGTACATCGTCTGCACAGTAATGACAATGTCTGGAATAACTCATCTCTGCTGTAGTCAGATGATTTGATCTAACAGGTCCTAATTTAACATATACTGCCCGACAAAGAAAGTGAAGCACCCAGAAGGCATGATCGGACGTCAGTGTAACTTAGTACACCAACACACCATTGGCGGATATGTAAATGATTACGAGTTGCCTGCGACAGGTGAAGTGGCCAGCAAAGCGCATTAGCGCTGTTCGTGTTTCGTTACCAGGCACAGTAGGGTATATAAGCGGCGTGAACAGCGTCAGATGTTGCGTGATCACTGTGAAGGACGAGAGGATGCCGCATACTTCTGTGAGATGGCATTATCAGCGCAGGACAGAGTATGTGATGGGCCTCATTGTGGGACTCAGTTTTTCGCACTGGTCGAATCGTATAATATGCAGATTTATGGGGCATTTGGATGTGATAGTGATCGTATGTTGAGCTGCATGGGAACGTAACAACAGGCCTACTCGTCATCAAGATTCTGGATGACAACGCCTGACCACAGCAACGGAAGATCGCCGTATTCTGCAGAAAACAGCTTTCACGTCTGGGTCTGTCATCCGAGTACAAGCAATGGCTCTGAAACATTGTGTGTCGTCCCCCACCATTGGTGGGAGTCCAGCTAACAACTGCCCCATGCACAGGCTTCCATAAACAACAAAACACCCTGCTGTGTTTGGAGTCGTGATGTGACTTGAAGGCATCAACTGCTAATCAATGGCGATGCATTGTGTTCAGCAATGAATGGGCGGCTCTGCACTGCCCTTGACGTCCAGCGTCGGAAAATATGGCGTAAATTTCGTCCTGGTGCACTTTGCATTGTTGCCAAATTTATTCATGCTACGGCTGCTCTCAGGTGGTCTCCCCCATCTCCTCTCCCTGCCTGGGGTATAGATGTGGTATCATAACAGTTGAATTGGTATGCAAATCAAGTAAATTAATATGTCAATTCATTAAATTAATTATGCAAATTAATTAAATTGAAAATGGTGGGAAACTGAAAAATGGTTCAGAATTCAAAAAATGGTGGGAATTCCAAAAAAATGGCGGAAAATTCAAAATGGTGGAAATTTCAAATTTTGGCACTGCCAGACACCCCCCTCCTCCACTTCTTCACTTGTCAATTGGCACGAAAAGACTCTGTGCTGAACTACTGGAGAGGAAGGTACGGTCTTTATTCATTTAGTGGGAAAATCTCGGCTGTTGGTGTGGGAGGTGCATGTATTGGCAACTACATCCTAATTACAGATCATTATATGATTCAAAAACACCACTAATTGACATTTAAAACAAACAGCATAGATCACCTAACAAATACCGCAGCACCAATAGGATATGCACCTTCTGCTGTCAACTCCGAGCAGATGTGTGGCGCGAGAAAAAACTTTGCCACTGCATCAGGCAAGCGCCCGACTTCATACCACTTTCGCAATAGCGTGCGTGTGGTGTCTGTGGTAGGTTGGGAGTGTCAGGCCCTAGACATCCATACCTCATGACAGCTAGCTATGGAATGCACCAAGACAGAGTTCAAGATATGTCCACGTGCATACAGCACTCGCAGAGTAATGGAGGTGTTGGTTTAACAAGATACAGAAATTGAGATCTATGCTGCAATGTCATTCGACGATAGTTCCATGAGATCGAAGCGAAGTGACATTTTGTTTTCGTGAGAAGTCATCGAGAGCAGTGATTTTGAACTCGAAGAACTGGGTCAAATACGTTGAAATTACGGAAAAACTGATAAAATTTCGAAATTGACGAAAAATGCGTAAAACTGGGGAAAAATACGACAAAAAATGTAGATGAATGAGGGTAGTTACATGTTGTTTTGGGTATATGAAAACCATTTCATCCCATTCCTCTTTCTGTTGTGCTGGCTCTGATTAACAGAAGTGCACTGAGGATTTCCAACCACATGGTGCAGGTCAGTACTCGACTCCAACAAGCACACGAATTATTGATCTACGGTTCATTCCAGCGATACCACAAGGACAGCATGTGGGGGAATATACGAACAGCCACTATCTACTACATCGAAGTATGGTGACGCAGCATTCATGCTGAAATCTAGAAACAAGTCCATTGATTCACAACATCACAGGAGCAGAATATCTACAGTCTGTTCTTCATCCTGATTAGCTGGAAGACCTATATGTTAAATAATTTCGTGGGAATGAGACATATGCGGAAAGGGGGGGGGGCTGCGGTGATGTCTTCGCAAAAGTCACTTGCACCCTTGTTTGTTGCTCTTTCTGCATTACGTTTGTCAGTTCATCCTGCTCTGGCACATGCCTACGACTGAGCAAGAACGTACGTAAAATAAACAAATGAATCGAGAGCTTTTCAATTGTTATTGTGCCCTTTATTCCTCCACAAATATGTGATAAGGACGATGTGGCGGGAGGGTTTTGCTTCTGGGAAGCAATGGTAGGCCGTGCAAAACCACATCCAGCTGCTGTGAGTATGGACATATTACAATTGTTTAGGCCCTATACACCTATAAATGCTACTTGATTGCACGTAACGCAGTTGGAAAGCAAAGTTACTGTGGTTCGTTTTCGGACTTATCACCGGAGGTGTGTGGGAAGTGATCAGACTAAAAAAACATTTATTAGTAGTCGTAATGGGAGGAAGTGATTTCAAAACGTTCACGAGTATATCCGACTGTAAGGGGCGATAGATTCATTTCCTAGACACCTGCACTGTATAACAATGCAAGGGTTCAAATGGACCTGTTATGGTGTTCACAAAGGGCAGGCATACGACTGTATCAGCATAGATGCGCAGAATGTTCTCTCATCAGCTCTCCTAAGCAGTCCCTCACATGTTCTTTGTCACACTATCGACTGCACTGTTTATTACAGTACACCAACCCTGTGCTTTACAACAGTTTTTTGAGAGAATCTTGGAGGGATGCAGCATCTTCTGGAAGTGCTGACTGAAAATACTTGCAGTATATTCTCGAATATGATTGGCTGGAAAATCTCAATGTCAAATAATTCCCTAGAGCTGAGGAGAATCGAGACTCCTAGCCAGTGTGAATGTGGAGATACCGTAACTTTTTCTGATGCTACACACAAAGAATCGATAGTTGCATTGCTTGTTTGAAATGCATATGTGTTGGAGTGTAAAGTTACTGTGCTCAGTGTTCTGACATATACAAAGAAAATGGCGTAGGTGGGACAACATCCAGTGATAAAGAAGGTATAGATCTGATGTGGAAAACTGCTGTTTCAATGTATCAACAGCCATTAGTGGTATGAAAGATTTTATGTGGAAAATTATGTCCAGTCATAAGAAGGATATAGCTTTACATGGGAAATTGATATTTCCAGAGCCACAGTTGTCAGGAGGAGGTGTTTTTAATACTTCGCTCATGTCACCATATTGGTGCTGTAATCATAATATTTAATTGTAATTACACTAATAACTATGTGACTAGTTTCCTAGCCGGCAGGTGTGGCCGAGCGGTTCTAGGCGTTTCAGTCTGGAACCACGTGACTGCTATGGTCGCAGGTTCGAATCCTGCCTCGGGTATGGATGTGTGTGATATCCTTAGGTTAGTTAGGTTTAAGTAGTTCTAAGTTCTAGGGGACTGATGACCTCAGATGTTAAGTCCCACAGTGCTCAGAGCCATTTGAACCACTTGAACCAGTTTCCTAGGAGAACTCTGCTTGGTGCCCAGGTGTGTAGTGTAGATAGCCAGTGGCCTGAACGATAGGACATTTCTGGTTTGAGGTGTGAGCCTCTGCTGAGCCCCCAAACTGGTCAGGTGAGATATGACGGTATAGTTGACCTAGCCATGTCGCCTTCTGGGCGGGTGACTAGTGAATTAATACTCAATATGTGCTTTCGCGATTGTATGTGTTGTGAGTAATCTCCGGGTTTCAGGTGGAAATTTGAGAAGATTCAAAATGGCGAGTGTTTGCTCTTTGACAATTCTTCTGGTGGTTAGTGTGGTGTCACCGCCAGACACCACTTGCTAGGTGGTAGCCTTTCAATCGGCCGCGGTCCGTTAGTATACGTCGGACCCGCGTGTCGCCACTATCAGTGATTGCAGACCGAGCGCCGCCACACGGCAGGTCTAGAGAGACTTCCTAGCACTCGCCCCAGTTGTACAACCGACTTTGCTAGCGATGGTTCACTGACAAAATACGCTCTCATTTGCCGAGACGATAGTTACCATAGCCTTCAGCTACGTCATTTGCTACGACCTAGCAAGGCGCCATTACCAGTTACTATTGATACTGAATCATGTACCGTCAAAAGCGACGTTCACCATTAATGCAATAAAGTTAAGTATTCCACCAGCTACATCCGTTTTTTTCTAAATTCTAATTTCCTTGTCCTGTTCCAGACCTCACGCCAGCCTGCGTGAGCAAAAACGCGTGCCTTTCGGCTTCCTCTAGTAACACAGTGTTGGCTCTCCTGCCAACCTACAACAGTTGGCATTCTTTTTGTGTGTTCACCAATCTTTCTAGGAAGGCCTCTGAAACTGCCATCACTTTAGAATGGGGATGCTCCAAAGGCCTACACCATAAAGGATTCCAGTATTCACTTAGAATCACTTAGCTTCTCAGTATTTCACAACCATCAAACAAAGCTGCCTCGTTAGTCCACAAAGCAAAACCCCTCCACTCCTGCTGGTGGAACAGTAGGGGCTGCTCAGCCAAGTGAATACGGCAAACACATAAACACAACCAATTGTGCTGGTACTTTGCGTCACCGCTAGCCGCTCCCACCTTTAGTGGGTAGTTACCAGACTCGCTGCAGGATTAGCCACTGCCACTTTGGTGCAAGCCACAGGACAGCTGGTCTTAGGGCAGTCCACAGCCTGCTAACACAAAGTGTGGATCGCTAAAGGCTACATGCTCCCAACCTTCCTTAGATACCAAGTGTACGATATTGTGAAGGTGGTGTGAAGTTGAGTGCTGGTGTGCTGTGGTGACAAAGTTTTTCTAGCGCCACACATCTGCTCACAGTTGAGGGTGGATGTATTACTCAGCTTGTGGTACATGTTAGGTTATCTTTGATGTTTGTTTTAAATATCTGTCAGTGATATTTTGAATTATATTATTATATGTAAATGGGATATATAGTTGCCAATAAATGCACCTCCCACACCAACAACTGGGCTTTTTCCGTCAAAATAAATAAAGACTTCCTCTCCAGCAGCTCAGCACAGACTGATTCTTTTTTCTCCTCCCCCCCCCCCCCCCAAATACAAAAGTGGAGAAATGGGGGAGGGGGGTGTCCAACAGCACTGTCTGGCGGTGGTGGTGTGAGCTAGGGATTCAAAATTTGAAATTCCCCATTTTGAATTTCCCACCACTTTTTTGAAATTTCTACCATATTTTGAATTTCCTGCTATTTTGAATTTAATTAATTTGCATATCAATTTAATTGTACTCTTGCCACATCTACACCCCAGGGAGAGATAAGGGGACCATCCAAGAAGGGTCGCCATCTTTAATTAATCTGGCAACAATGCAGAGTGAACCAGAATGAACATTAGTCCCCTACTGGCAGCGAGCTGGAGAGAGGTACCATTCTTGCAATGTTTTGGCACAGTGGTGTTACTCCTGGCATCAAGGTGTAGTGAACCAGCATTATGACTTTAGGTCATGGCTGATAGTGATTGAGGAAACTTTGGTAACTCACCGGTATGCTACAATGACAGAATAGTTGTGATTAGCCAACGACTACAACGCTTTTTCGTTTCAAGTGCGCAACTTCGCCGTTCTCTGCGTGTTAGCTCCCAGTCTTTGAGTCAAGCCGATATTGTGCTGAGATATACCCAGATATCACTGCTGTCTTCGCTGAATGGGACTTCCTCATAGATAACTGCATAATCTTCAAAAACTAATTCTGTCCTCTGTCATTAAATGTTAAACAATCTCACTGACGACCCTGTTGCACAATAGTGGCATCCGTCACGACTTCCTTATGTTAACGCATTTTATATTCCATTCATCTTGTAACAACGCTGTGCTTCTAGTGTCACTTGTCATTTTAACTTTTGTAGTTCTGTATAGTTCCAAGTTCTGGACTTAACTAGAGAAAAAAAAGCAGCAAACTACATCAATCTAGGATGTGTGACTTCACGCCAACTCTTACTCAGGGCTTGTAGGAGAACTTTCTGGGAAGTGTTGTGCGTTTCGAGTCCAAGCACATGGACGTTAAACAACGTACGTTTCACACGTCATGGAAAATGCAACTTCCTACATTACTTTATTATACTGTTCCGACATGTAAATATGGTTTACGAATTCATAAAATTGAATGTCATAAAGTACTACTATGGCTAAGAAACTTAAAAATGAAAACACTCCATACACAGAATAGACAATTTCAAAACTCAATATTAATCTTTTTCGTTAGTATCAGTGTACTATCATTTTCCTAATTCAGGCAATAACATGGAATGTCATATCCAGATATAACGCGTTTTCCGGGAGCACGCCAACGATCAAGTCTTCCTTAAATATGTTATGGCCTTTCTGGTTATATCGAGCACTAAGTCTCCCACGGTTTACCATTTCGTTGTATGCACGTTACAGCACAATCAAAGGTACAGCTATGAGGACATAAAAAGAGAACGCTGAATTTCTCTGTAACGCTTTGAAGACAGTATGGTTGGCAAAATAATTAAGTGATGAAATGCGTGTTTTTCCCATGGAGGATGCTCATCTACATTTATATGTAATATTACAGTTCACAAGTCAGCACCATTAAGCATGTGATGTGTCTGAACAAGGCGACCCCAACCGCTCGTATAAAGACAGGTTAGTGATAGCAACACGCTGGATGTGACGGATGGGCCGGCCGCTGTGGACGAGGGGTTCCAGGCCCCTCAGTCTGGAACCGCGATGCTGCTACAGTCGCAAGTTCGAATCCTGCCTCGGGCATGGACGTGTGTGATGTCCTTAGGTTAGTTAGGTTTAACTAGTTCTAAGTCTAGGGGACTGATGACCTCAGATGTTAAGTCCCATAGTGCTTAGATGGATGACCCATCATACATGTGGAATGGACCTCCACTGTTTTCGACTGTAGGTTGAAGGTCGGGGCAACAACATACTGTAGATATCCCTGACAATACGACTTACGACCCAACATGACTCGGAGTATGTGCATTCCCAAAAATATTGCTAAGCTAATCAAAAAAAAATGGTTCAAATGGCTCTGAGCACTATGGGACTCAACTGCTGAGGTCATTAGTCCCCTAGAACTTAGAACTAGTTAAACCTAACTAACCTAAGGACATCACACACATCCATGCCCGAGGCAGGATTCGAACCTGCGACCGTAGCGGTCTCGCGGACTAAGCTAATCATTCCTGAATATTTTTAAAGGAAACATTCATATGAAAATGTGTGATTTTTAGCATGGGAAAGAAAGGCGTTATTCAATATCAACAAAAGTTTACGATATGATTGACAAGAAAAATACATCTAAGATGCACAATAGGATACAAGCAAACAACCAATGCAAATTGTGCAGAACGCTTGGTACTTTGGGACAATTTGCTACCAGACCCAATGAGAGGTGAGATACGAGGAAGTTCAGAAAGTAAATTACACATGTCATCCCATTTCTTCCGTGGAGACGAGGAGGGTAGTCTGTGGTCGACTTCAATGAGCGTCCTTCCCTATCAGCATCGCACGTCTGTCTGTCCTTAGGTTCAAATGGTTCAAATGGCTCTGTGCACTATGTGACTTAACTTCTGAGGTCATCAGTCGCCTAGAACTTAGAACTAATTAAACCTAACTAACCTAAGGACATCACACACATCCATGCCCCAGGCAGGATTCGAACCTGCGACCGTAGCGGTCACGCGGTTCCAGACTGAAGCGGCTTTAACCGCACGGCCACACCGGCCGGCCTCTCCTTAGGAAAACGGTTGACACCATTTCACTACACTACATTTTGTTCAGCTATTGCATTTTGTCCAGAGTTCCACGGTGAGTCTGTTTGCCATTTAGACGTTTTGTCTGTAAGACTCTTACTGATCTGTTTACTTCAAGTTTGGATTATGTTTCCAGTTTTTGCATCATTTCACTCCCACACTGCGATGCACCTCGTTGAAATTCATAGTGAAAACCTTAAGCTCTCTATTACTTTGCACCATGCATAAAAGGCATCTGAGGGTTTTTACCACGAATTCAAAAATTGTTTAGCAGCTGATTTTCCCCACATATATGATGAACCTCTTATCTGTACCATAGCAGAAATGTGACTACGGAAAACCTGGAATATATATATACTGTGGTAACACATATCAATACCACCCCACGGGTGTCGAAGTTGGTAACGGAACTGCAAAGTTCCCATCAGACGCCGACAGCGGTTGTAGGGGACCCGGCGGATCCAATGAAGCACATCTGCTGAGCCACACTTTCAGCAGCCCCATACCACGAGCGTCCTCTGCCACTGCATTATAGGACAGCTGGCGACAGCAAGACGCTCCACTTGCTCTTAGAGTCTCTTCGCTACCGCTTCATCGTTCATAGTTCATGCAGCCTCATCCTTGTTGACACTGTGATACCTGGACTCTATTTCTCCCTGCATTATTTGTGACAAGACTTCATACACTTGGTGAAATACAACTTAAGTAAATCTTCTGTTTACTATGTCAACTTGTTTGCTAATCTTTTCTCATCCTGCCCAGCTTTCTTACAACTACATTGCCTCTCCACTCTGTAGCCACCTCTCCTTAGTGTTGTGTACAAAGTCGTACACAACAGGTACTCAGTTCGTCCCACTTGTTGCACAATGGTCTTAGTTTGGGACGACAGATGTAACTTACTTTCTGAAGTCCCTACCCAGTAACATGAGAAGCTGAGTTCACGTCGAGACATTACTATACAGGGTGGCAGCCATCCGAGGAACATTTTAGAGAACTGGTTTAAAAAATTTTATTTCAAAGGCCCAGGTAAATCTTTCCAAGTTTTCTCTCTGAGAAACCTCCGCTGTGCCGACGTGAAAAGTTGTCTGCCTGTCAGAACCGAGGCAATTCTCTCCAGTTAAAGCCGTTGACAAGAGACGCCTGAGCCCTCTGCTGAAATCGCTAGGGAATTCACGCCATTGGTTTAAGCCAACAGCATGCGTGGGACATGGGTCATTTGTGTGGACGCTGGAGAATTCTGCACGTGTACGTTATTCTCGTTCGAGTGTGGGGTTGACAGCCTGGTGGCTTGCATTCATACACGTCAACTGTTGCTCGAAAATCTTGTACGATCGAGACTTCGACCACAACAGACGTCTTTCTTGGGAGGCAGAGGCTCTGGCTCTGCGCCCTGTGGCAGGCCACCAACATAAGTTACCATGAACCGCCTCCCCATCCGTTGCCCACTTATTTAATTGCTTGTCCTCCTACACTGGCCTACACCTGGTATTCTATATACCGAAAAATATGCTCTCTATTTGATTTAATTTTCTGTTCTGTCATTTAGGCCGGTCGGTGTGACCGAGCGGTTCTAAGCGCTTCAGTCAGGAACTGCGCTGCTGCTACGGTCGCAGGTTCGAATCCTGAATCGGGCATGGATATGTGTGACGTCCTTAGTTAGGTTTAAGTAGTTCTAAGTCTAGGGGACTGATGACCTCAGATGTTAAATCCCATAGTTCTTAGAGCCATTTGAACCATTTTTTGTCATTTAGCGGCAGCGCTGGATGCCCACTCACAAGTCCTGACCCCTCGACCCCTTGTACACTGTTGTCTTAAGCCGAACGCAGCAACATTCTTCCCTCTCCCTGCATACGTATATTATTATCGTTCGAGTGGGGGTTGACAGCCTGTTGGCCTGCATTCATAAACGTCAGCTGCTGCCGGATAATGTTGTAAGACCCGAAATTCGTGAATCTAATTACTTATGGAAATAAAAATTATTTTCATAAAGGTATTCGGTTGCTGCACGGTGCCCTGTTGAACTTCTCTTCTCACATACAGATTGCTTATAACCTGCCTCATGTCAGGCAGTACAGTGAGGCAGAAATATAAATGTGCCGATAATTACTATCAGCGTTCATACATCAGTACAAAGGAGCGCCCAGCAGGCACTTGTGGTTGGCCGCATACCTCGAACTGAAGGGCCGTCTCCGCCGCCCGCTGATCCTCCTCGCTGCTGGTAGCGGGCTCGAACCAAGTACAGCACAGTGTGATGCCCACACGACCTGCAGACAGCGCCAAACTCTCTCAGTACAGACAGCATCCATACATTCGTGAGGCACAGTACAAAGCCTGTGCACATAACTTCCGTCACACATAAATAAGTGAATTGTAGAAAAATGCCCTGTTTTGGAAAAAAGTCCCATCACCTCGACGGAAACAATTATTCTGGCGTGGCACATGATACAAAGTGGTCAAATATTTTTGTTGGTCATATGAGCGGCATTTACCCGGATGGGAAAAATAAAATATGTGGGCATATTTCACCTTGGACAACCCATTCCTGTAGCAGAAGTCGCTAACTCACGCGTAGCCGCGCGGGATTAGCCGAACGGCCTAAGGCGCTGCAGTCATGGACTGTGCGGCTGGTCCCGGCGGAGGTTCGAGTCCTCCCTCGGGTATGGGGGTGTGTGTTTGTCCTGAAAATAATTTAGGTTAGGTAGTATGTTAAGTTTAGGGACTGATGACCTTAGCAGTTAAGTCCCATAAGATTTCACACGCATTTGAACATTTGAACTCACGCGTGCTTGGTGGCACACACGAATCGGGGGTAACCGGTTCGAATCCTGGCAGTGGAAGAAATCGCCACCACCAGTATTTGGCTGGCAAAGGGAGGAGTGATGGTAGCGAAGAGTTTGTGATCGCTCACCAGTCTGTGCGCCCACGTCCTGTCTGCAGTGTCTCGTGTAGTGATACTGTTAATGGGCCACCTATCGGATGGGGACCCTAAGCTGGGCGGTCCCCTAGGAGCTATCGAAAGGAGGAGTAGGCTATGTACTGTCACCTGTTCTAGCTCCCTTTCTTTATGATCATCTTCCATCCCAAACATGACACCACAGTATACGTATACCGATTAACGTCTCCTACACTCACCCTACGTCGTCCATGTTGGACTGTGATTTTAAAACTGCAAGAGTTAATCATTTGAAAGACAGATTAAAACCATTATCGCTGTGAGTCACTTTTATTTGCTTTCACGTTTCCAGTGTTTCCACCTTCATCTCCAGCTGGATCAATGGATTACGTTAGAAATTCTAATAATGAACGTATGTGTTCCTTGTGCTGGAACGTCTTCGAAATACAGGGAAAGACAGAGCTGGAGGCATCCATGAAAAAAAAAATCCACTGACGCACCTGAGGATGTCGGTGTAACCCATCACAATACGTCGTGGGAGAAAACAACTTGCAGTTCAGTTCAGTTTACTGCAATGATTTCTAGACCTATTATTGGGAAACTCTAAACAGGACATACATATTCAATACTCATGCTGGCGTACAATGTTTTACATTATACAAGGTGAGTCAGGAGGAAAGGTACATGCTTTGACGGGTGATACTACTGATAATTCTGAACAAAAAACTTCTAATAAACATATCACCTTATCTTAACCGTCTCTGGGTAAACCAATGAAAATAGCTAGGAACGGGAAAGGCGCAGGTGACGGTAAATTAAGATACTGTTATATTACTGTTTGTTTAATTGTGTACGTTTCCTCCCAGATGTTCAAACAGTCCACAGTCAACTTCAATGCATGTTGCTGCTCTTGTAGACAGGTGTTGTTTCGCCGGTCAGAGCTCAGTTTTGCATTCCTTTACCTGGGCACAAGCATGTAAAATACGAGCGAGAAGTTCCTCTCTTGTTTCCACTCTGCGCTTGTAGACGTCGTTCCCACAAACAGTAATACAGTGAGGTAAGATTGGGTGACCTCGGTGGCCAAGCACTGACTCCACGGCGACCGATCCAACGACCAGGATACGTTGTGTCACTGGCCGTACAGAATGTGTAGGAGCTCCGTCATGCTGAAAATACATACGAGCTCGTGTTGCCAAAGAGATATCCTCCACGTATTCTGGTGACACATTTTGAAGAAACTCAAGATACCGTGTCCCAGTAAGACGATTGTCTATAACAACTGGATCGATGAGTTGGTCATCAATAATACCGCACTACACGTTGACTGAGAAACGTCGTTGAAAATTCGTTTCCACAGTAGCGTGCACATTTTCATTTGCCCAAACATGAGTTGCGTGTGTTGTTGATTCCGTTGCGGGTAAATGGTGACTCATCGGTGAACAGAATACGTGGAATTAATTGCTCAATGGCAGTGATCCACTGACAGAATTCTTGCCGGGCGGCAGCATCTCTTTCATGCAGGTGTTGTACACTCCGCCGATGAAAGGGATACAGACCGTGCTCGTGTATTGTGCGTATCATTCGTGTTTGTGGAATACCAAGTTGGGCAGCAATTCTTCTTGAGCTAGTAGTAGGGTTGGTTGTATGGCACGTTCAGAGACAATCCGGGAAACACCCTGGTAAACACCCTACTATCTGGCACTCCGCGATTCCGAAATTGTTGTTTGTATTCTCGAAAAGCAGTTCTGGAATTCCCATTGGACAAACCATAGATAAAATACCATGTCAGCACACTCTGCATGTGTGAAGATCCGTAGCATTGTCACTACACAAAATGGTAGCCGGCCGTTGTGGCCGAGCGGTTCTAGGCGCTTCAGTCCGGAACCACGCTGCTGCTACGATCGCAGGTTCGAATCCTGCCTCGGGCATGGATGTGTGTGATGTCCTTAGGTTAGTCAGGTTTAAGTAGTTCTAAGTTCTAGGGGACTGATGACCTCAGAAGTTAAGTCCCATAGTGCTCAGAGCCATTTGAACCATTATAAAACAACATCAATAAAACCTCTTGAAGCAGTGTCCTACATTTCAGTGATGATTTGCTGTCCTGTCCCTTCTTACCTTGTATGAATGTCTGTGTACAAATTGCTTGGCAGCTATTTGACTGGAAGGTTGGAAGGAGGCTACTCTTCCTAGACTTCAATGATAGTTTGCTGTCCAATCCCTTCTTACCATGTATCTGTGTACACGCTTCTCAGCAGCTATACACCTGTAGATGGTACATGGTAATTCTTAGAGCAGCAACTGTAGTACCGTTTCCCGCCAATATCGAGTGGTTTTGTGGGCTAGAGTACACAGCAAGGTGAAAATATACACACACGCGATCGGAAACGGGAACAAAACCCGTTCAAGTGCCCTCAGTTGAGCCTCTTACACCAAGGAGACCACCTCTGGTACATTCAATCGGGGGGAGTGAAATAGGATGAAATTGTCTCCTGTACTGTGATGGACAGTCCATTTCAAAAAATCACGAACAGCTCCAGAACAAGCAGTTGTCTCTACCATTTCCAAAATTCATACTCAGTCCATCCAGTACCATGATTATTATTTGCTGAAAAGTATTCCTCCTATGCTCATCCATTGCCATCCCATTCCATCCCATCCCTTGCGTAGGATGATATGGACGCAATCCTAAGCTGTATGCTTACAGGTAACACTCTTAACGAACTCCTCTCTGTCGAACACCAACACCTCATCAAATGAACATATTTCCTAGGAATTTAATTAATGTTTAAATAGATAAACAATATATTGCTCGAAGTTACGATACATTTCGTGTCACAAGATCCGTTTTTTCACGAGAGTTTTTTTCCATCTTCCTGCCAATTTTATGCAGTTGTATTCGTTGGAATTTATCAGTTTGGCTTCCCTGCCAAAATTTAGGAAATTCTTCCAGCAGAATGATACATATATAAATAAATGAATACAATTCCCAAGACATTATCTTACGTCCTTGCTCTCCAGTAGCTCAGCACAGGCTCAGTCTTTTTTCCACCGATTCACAAGTAGGGTAGGGGAGAAGTATGTGAGGGGCAAGGGGAAGTGGGGGGAAGGGAAGTGGGGGGGAGGAGAAGTGGGGGTGTTGATGTCATCAGTGTGACATTGCCACATCTGCTCCCATGGATAACACGTGGGGGAGAGCTGCAATCTTGCACAAATTTGGCAACAATGCAGACTGTCCTAATTTTCATGATTATGAACAAGCACTTTCCTCCACTTACGAAACGGTTACATTTGATAAGAATATAGTAATTTTAAAACTGTATCTTTTTTCAATTCTAGTTAAGAATTAAACATTAATTGCAAGATGAAAACTGAAAATCAGTTGGAATTTGAACTCAGATGCCTTAAGAGCTATGAGCTCTTGTTCAATGGAGATGTGCTTCACAGTAGCGAAGATGAACAAGTGCTCATGGCTTTTCAGATATGCGTTCTAGACCCCCTGTTTACCGGACATCGTTTCCTTGTTTTAGTCCATACTACCACCTATGAAAGTTGCTTACCCTACAGTCTTAGCAGCGACAGTACCAGTACAGGTATTCCACTGACAGAGGTATCAGAAAAGTTTTCGCTTATAACTCTCGACTTCTCGGTTTCTGGTGCAGGGACCCTTACCTCAAATTGATACATTTATCCTCCTCCATCATCCTATAAGTTTGTAACATCATCACAGAATCCCCATACATATGGATACATTTACAGGGGCTGACGCACGTAACTTTAACGTTCTGTAGCGTCGTTGAATGGCCTTTCTGAACATGGGTTCCTACGTAAAACTTGATCTACTTAGTGCCCTCTGTAACCTCCAGAAGTCTGTAAAATAAACTGTGAAATACTTTGTATAAACTTCGCTTCACTAATTTATTTTTCAAGAAGCTTGCTCACTTAAGGTTTCTTTCTACACTACTGGCCATTAAAATTCCTACACCACGAAGATGGCGTGCTACAGACAGGAAGAAGACGCTGTGATACGCAAATGACTAGCTTTTCAGACCATTCACACAAGGTTGGCGCCGGTGGCGACACCTACAACGTGCTGACCGATTTCTCATACAGAAACAGCAATTGACCGGCGTTGTCTGGTGAAACGTTGTTGTGATGCCTCGTGTAAGTTTGAGAAATGCGTATTGTAGCCAATCGCGATTGCGGTTTATCGTATCGCGACATTGCTGCTCGTGTTGGTCGAGATCCAATGACAGTTAGCAGAATACAGAATCGGTGGGTTCAGGAGGGTAATACGGGACGCCGTGCTGGATCCCAACACCCTCGTATCACTAGCAGTCGAGATGGCAGGCATCTTATCCGCATGGCTGTAACGGATCGTGCAGCCACGTCTCGATCCCTGAGTCAACAGATGGGGACGTTTGCAAGACAACAACCATCTGCACGAACAGTTCGACGACGTTTGCAGCAGCATGGACTATCAGCTTGGACGCCATGGTTGCGGTTACCCTTCACGCTGCATCACAGACAGGAGCGTCTGCGATGGTGTACTCAACGACGAACCTGGGTGCACGAATGGCAAAACGTCATTTTTTCGGATGAATCCAGATTCTGTTTACAGCATCATGATGGTCGCATCCGTGTTTGGCGACATCGCGGTGAGCGCACATTGGAAGCGTGTATTCGTCATCGCCATACTGGCGTATCACCCGGCGTGATGGTATGGGGTGCCATTGGTTACACGTCTCGGTCACCTCTTGTTCGCACTGACGGCACTTTGAACAGTGGACGTTACATTTCAGATGTATTACGACCCGTGGCTCGACCCTTAATTCGATCCCTGCGAAACCCTACATTTCAGCAGGATAATGCACGACCTCATGTTGCAGGTCCTGTACGGGCGTTTCTGGATACAGAAAATGTTCGACTGCTGCCCTGGCCAGGACATTCTACAGATCTCTCACCAACTGAAGACGTCTGGTCAACGGTGGCCGAACAACTGGCTCGTCACAATACGCCTGTCACTACTCTTGATGAACTGTGGTATCGTGTTGAAGCTGTATGGGCAGCTGTACCTGTACACGCCATCCAAGCTCTGTTTGACTCAATGCCCAGACGTATCAAGGCCGTTATTACGGCCAGAGGTGGTTGCTCTTGGTACTGATTTGTAAGGATCTATGCACCCAAATTGCGTGAAAATGTAATCACATTCAGTTCTAGTATAATATATTTTTCCAATGAATACCCGTTTATCATCTGCATTTCTTCTTGGTGTGGCAATTTTAATGGCCAGTAGCGTAATTTGCGTTGAATTTTGCAGCATCAGCGGCACCTTTGAAGGTAATTGTGCCTACGTGTTTACACTGAAGTAAACTCACCAGATTAACGCAACAGCTCACACATCTTAATCATAACCCTTAAAAACGTGATATTTGACGAGAAACACGCTTCGTGATGGGACTCTGAACTGAGGGTGCAGACGATAAGTGGGGCTGGTCGAGCGCCAGAGGAGTGCAGCGAGACGCAGTTGCGGTTACCTTTCTGGACGTGGCGGAAGCGGTGGCTGTAGAGGCGGAAGGCTCGCGCATGCGCGATGAGCACGGTGCGCGCCAGCAGGTAGTCTGCGACGCCCGGCAGGTCGACGCGCGGCGCCAGCGCCTTTCCGTCAGCGCCCTGGTAGCCGCCCGCGAAAGTGCACGGGTCGTTGAAGGTCGTCCACAGTTTCACCTGCAAGCATGCCGACGAAACATGGCACCCCGCTAAAAGAGAAGGTGGTCGCTTTGGAGATCTGTACTGTGGTGTACTGGTGCCAAGCAGTCACATGATCCCCCGCCACTGACGACAATCAAAGCAGTGAAGTGTTCTGTATGCACCAGTCCGTTGTATCTAATCTGCTTATCGATTCAACTTAGAGATGTGACAAAATGTTGGAAAGGAGCTACCGTTTTTGGATGTGCCAGTAGAAATACCGTGAATTTAACCATCACTTACTTTCAACAAAGATAAAAAAAATTGTCATTTCCTGCACAAAAATTTTATTATTCACTTTACCGGTGTCAACGGTTTAAACTGTAGTCTCCAGGAGTTTGAAATAGCCTCAAGTCATAGGTACGCCAACTTCAAATAGGCATTAGGCCACATTGTCCTAAAAACAATCAGGAAGAAATACATATGTAAAAAAGACAGAACGAAAATTGAACAATTGTATGTATTATATCGTATATTAACTGGGGACCTAGAAACGACAGAGAGGTTCCGTCCCCAGCGCAGCCGCAGTGGTCCACAACCGCACAACGACTACCGCAGTCCACTTCACCCCTCCACCGCCCCACACCAAACCCAGGGTTATTGTGCGGTTCGACTCCCGGTGAACCTCCCAGGGAACGTCTCACACCAGACGAGTGTAACCCCATGTTTGCGTGGTAGAGTAATGGTGGTGTACGTGTTCATGGGGAACTTGTTTGCGCAGCAATCGCCAACCTAGTGTAGCTGAGGCGAAATAAGGGGAACCAGCCCGCATTCGCCGAGACAGATGGAAAACCGCCTAAAAACCATCCACAGACTGGCCAGTTCACCGGACCTCCACCCAAGTCCGCCGAGCTCATTCGTGCCGGGGTCCAGGCACTCCTTCCCATTCCGGAAAGCCGTGCGTTAGACCGCTCGGCTAACCAGGGGACTAAAATTGAACAATAGTGAAGTATAACAGCTGTGAACCACTACGTACCTTTGTTACAGAATTAATAAATAGAGTCACAAGAGAATACAAGTGATGAGTAGCAAGCAATAGACTATCAAATCCCAAATCATACAGTATATATGCGTAGAACATCAAGCGACATATGAATTACTTGAAGAGACTTTATCATGCTCATACATAAAGTAGGAACGCTAGTGTTTATAGAACCATAATAAAAGTATGCACAGTGGAAGTGCTAGTGTCCATTGAACCTTACAAAAGTAAAAAATGGTTCAAATGGCTCTGAGCACTATGGGACTTAACTTCTGAGGTCATCAGTCGCCTAGAACTTAGAACTACTTAAACCTAACCAACCTAAGGACATCACACACATCTATGCCCGAGGCAGGATTCGAACCTGCGACAGTAGCGGTCGCGCAGTTCCACACTGTAGCGCCTAGAACCGCCTTACTAAAGCAAATCAAATGTTTAAGATAAGCACATAAACAGTCACTTAAACCTAGTATCATTTTTTAAACAAACAGGTACAAAATTATCATTACATGAAAAGGGCGCTACATAAAAGCGGGTAAAGAGTTCTGTTTTATTGTCAGCTGATAGTGGCGCCATAGGCCAATGGTGAAGCGACGATTCGTTGAACCTTTCGGTACCTTGTAGATGAGGCCGGCTGCCGCATGGGAGTCCGCAGTAAACCCGAGTAAGAGAGCTGCAAGTAGTAGGCTGTAGTCAACATTTAAACAGTGTCTGTTATTGAAATATATGAAATAACATCGTCGTAGCTTCTGAACGGTTTGCGTTAGAAGGTTCAACCAATTGCACCGTTGTCCGCGGGGCATTAGGGGAATTAGTATGCGTATGCGAAATGAAGCCCACTTTCATTTGGATGGGTTCGTCAACAAGCAGAATTGTCATATTTTGAGGACTGAGAATCCGCATTTCGCGATCGAGAAGTCTCTTCAGCCTCAACGTGAGACTGTGTGCGGGGCAGTGTCCGTTCACTGAAAAATCGGTGCCATATTCTTGATGGCACGATGACCACCGAACGGTACGTAAAGATTTTGGAAGATGATTTCATCCCCATTATCCAAAGAGACGCTGATTTCGACAATATATGGTTCATGCAAGACGGAGCTGGACTCCATCGAATCAGAAGAGTATTTGATGTCCTGGAAGAGCACTTTGGGGACCGCATTCTGGCTCTGGCGTACTCAAAGGCCACTGGCATGGGCCTCGATTGGCCGCCATATCCTCCGGATCTGAACACATGCGACTCCTTTTTGTGGGGCTATACTAAAGACAAGATGCACAGCAATAACCTCAGAACCATTGCTGAGGCCATCGACAGCATCGATGTTCCGACACTTCAGCGGGTCATGCTACTCGCCTGCGCCACATCATAGTCGACCATAGCAGGCATATCGAACATGTCATAACCTAAATCCGAATATCTGTAGTGACGTTTGCCTGTTGAATGAAGTGTGTGCAGAGCGTACTTTTCTTTTTCATATAGTTCAATAAGTCACCTTGTATATGGGCTAGAGCAACGGGTTCTACAGACAAAGTGGATTTGTAAACACGGGACGGGACCTTTTGCACGCTTCCGTGTCGGAAGCCTCCACTCCCTGGCAACCCACTAACTTCTGTTTGCTGAAGAACCGCATTCGCCAGCCGGCCTTGTCTACAAGATACTGAGAAGCTGACAGATCGCCGCCTCCCCACAGGCCCTCGGCGCTGCCATCAGCTGACGATAAAACAGAACTTTTTACCTGCCTTGCTTAGTTCTCTTTACATGTAGTAACATTTTTATACTTTTTGTTTATTTAACATTTCATCTAAGGTTTAATTGCCTTTGTTATGCTTATGTTAAATATCTTATGTGGTTTTGTAAGGTTCAGTGGATACTAGCGCTCCCACTGTCGTAATTTTATAAAGGTTTTATGAACACTAGCGCTCCTACTTTCTGTATAAAAAAAGCACTCCGTCGTCAGGCCACGAGTGGCCTACCGGGACCACCCGACCGCCGTGTCATCCTCAGCGGAGTATGCGGATAGGAGGAGCATGGGGTCAGCACACCGATCTCCCGGTCGTTATTATGGTATTCTTGACCGAAGCCGCAACTATTCGGTCGAGTAGCTCCTCAATTGGCATCACGAGGCTGAGTGCACCCCGAAAAATGGCAACAGTGCATGGCGGCCTGGATGGTCACCCATCCAAGCACCGACCACGCCCGACAGCGCTTAACTTCGGTGATCTCACGGAAACCGGTGTATCCACTGCGGCAAGGCCGTTGCCGCTACTTTCTGTATAAAGATGATAAATGCTCTTCAAGTCATCATTATGCATATTGACAGTCTTTGTATATACTCTTTTTATATATGTATTTTTGCTGATTCTGTTTACGGTACCAACGTCTGATCCTTATTTGATGCCGGCTTACCTATGATTTGAGCCTATTTCAAACCTCTGAATAAGACAGTTGAACCCTAGAACAGTAATGCGGAGAAAATATTACATTGTTACTAAACCATCGTAAATCGTGCTACTCCAAATTTATTCAAATGAATAGCAGTTTAAAACTTATTCATTAGTTAATCACGAGTCTAGATCTCCAATGGTATACACACCAAATTAAGTACAAAATGTCCTGTTTTGCAGCCTACAGCATCGCAAATTTCACTAGGGATGAAGTTGAAACTGGTAAAATAAATCTAATAATACGTTGGTGCAGCTCAAAGCTTATTTTTATCTTTGTTGAAAGTATAAGCACTGCAGGTGCTGAAGTAACAGACAGACATGAAAAATATCATGATCGTTGTTTAGCACTAAAGATCTATCATCAGACGTGTTTTCAGGTTAAATTACAGAAATTGACGTCTGCTTAGTGTTTTGTTAACTCGCCAACAAGACTAATAGTAACATTATTTAGCTGCAGATGACAGGCTACTGGTACACAGTAAGATTAAGAGGGTCTTCCAGAACTCAACTATGTAGAGAATGAAGTAATAGCCACGACAGACATAAACTAATTTAGGCATAATTTCGGTTGAATAATTAGCATTTGCAACAACTTCGCACTGTACAGAACTAAGTTGCACGATTTGTTGGTTTATCAACTCTGGACTGTGCTACGTATCTACAAGGAATGATGTACCCATCGCAGCCATGTAACACATCGTAACAGCAGTGGTCGTTAAAAGAGCCTAACTGAAAGGAGTTGTAGATGAGCATCAACCTTTGCCAGTGACAGCTGGCTTCAAACCCGACAGAAATCGCAGATGCCAGTGAGAGCAGCGTTGTCTCAAGCAGTTTCCAAGTGAACATTCCGAGTGAGCTGCTCGCAATGGACATTTGTAGCCGGGTAACTTACGAAAGCCCGATGCTCACAGAGGCACATGGCGCAACACAGCTGATGAGAGGCGTGTAGTGTGGTCCAACGAAATGCGATTTCGCCTCCTTTTGAGGTATGCTAGATGTCGAGTCCATCGACACTCCAATGACGTGTTTAACCCACGATGTGTGCAGGGTGTAATTCACACCATAGGTGCTCATCTGATGTTTTGGGGGTGTTTATTGGTAATATTAATGAAAGAAAGTAATTTCCTGAATGATTCTGCCATTATTATAGATCTTTTGTGAATAATACCTTCTAAG
The DNA here is from genome assembly GCF_023864345.2 of Schistocerca serialis cubense. NCBI lineage: Eukaryota > Metazoa > Arthropoda > Insecta > Orthoptera > Acrididae > Schistocerca > Schistocerca serialis. The sequence goes on along the minus strand of NC_064644.1, from coordinate 258,371,039 downwards.
TCGCTCAATATAGTTATTTATAAAGTCGTTTCGGCTGCTATCATATCATATATTAAGTTATAATCTACACTCCTGGAAATTGAAATAAGAACACCGTGAATTCATTGTCCCAGGAAGGGGAAACTTTATTCACACATTCCTGGGGTCAGATACATCACATGATCACACTGACAGAACCACAGGCACATAGACACAGGCAACAGAGCATGCAAAATGTCGGCACTAGTACAGTGTATATCCACCTTTCGCAGCAATGCGGGCTGCTATTCTCCCATGAAGACGATCGTAAAGATGCTGGATGTAGTCCTGTGGAACGGCTTGCCATGCCATTTCCACCTGGCGCCTCAGTTGGACCAGCGTTCGTGCTGGACGTGCAGACCGCGTGAGACGACGCTTCATCCAGTCCCAAACATGCTCAATGGGGGACAGATCCGGAGATCTTGCTGGCCAGGGTAGTTGACTTACACCTTCTAGAGCACGTTGGGTGGCACGGGATACATGCGGACGTGCATTGTCCTGTTGGAACAGCAAGTTCCCTTGCCGGTCTAGGAATGGTAGAACGATGGGTTCGATGACGGTTTGGATGTACCGTGCACTATTCAGTGTCCCCTCGACGATCACCAGTGGTGTACGGCCAGTGTAGGAGATCGCTCCCCACACCATGATGCCGGGTGTTGGCCCTGTGTGCCTCGGTCGTATGCAGTCCTGATTGTGGCGCTCACCTGCACGGCGCCAAACACGCATACGACCATCATTGGCACCAAGGCAGAAGCGACTCTCATCGCTGAAGACGACACGTCTCCATTCGTCCCTCCATTCACGCCTGTCGCGACACCACTGGAGGCGGGCTGCACGATGTTGGGGCGTGAGCGGAAGACGGCCTAACGGTGTGCGGTACCGTAGCCCAGCTTCATGGAGACGGTTGCGAATGGTCCTCGCCGATACCCCAGGAGCAACAGTGTCCCTAATTTGCTGGGAAGTGGCGGTGCGGTCCCCTACGGCACTGCGTAGGATCCTACGGTCTTGGCGTGCATCCGTGCGTCGCTGCGGTCCGGTCCCAGGTCGACGGGCACGTGCACCTTCCGCCGACCACTGGCGACAACATCGATGTACTGTGGAGACCTCACGCCCCACGTGTTGAGCAATTCGGCGGTACGTCCACCCGGCATCCCGCATGCCCACTATACGCCCTCGCTCAAAGTCCGTCAACTGCACATACGGTTCACGTCCACGCTGTCGCGGCATGCTACCAGTGTTAAAGACTGCGATGGAGCTCCGTATGCCACGGCAAACTGGCTGACACTGACGGCGGCGGTGCACAAATGCTGCGCAGCTAGCGCCATTCGACGGCAAACACCGCGGTTCCTGGTGTGTCCGCTGTGCCGTGCGTGTGATCATTGCTTGTACAGCCCTCTCGCAGTGTCCGGAGCAAGTATGGTGGGTCTGACACACCGGTGTCAATGTGTTCTTTTTTCCATTTCCAGGAGTGTATAAAACAGCATTCAGCGTCAATCTATAAAACCTGTTGAAGCAGTGTCAACCATTACTTAGGTACACTCTTTCGATGACCGTGAACATTCTCAGTGACCAAATGAAGCCCTTTCATCTACATCTTTGAGGGTATGGTTTGGATACTTCCAAGATAGCAACAGCCGTGTCCTGGTTTAATGAACTCTTAGGTGGCTTCTCGTACCTCGACGACCCTCTAAATCTTCCGGCATTAATCCCATAGGAAACGTCTGGTACTATTTGCAACACAGGGACACACGTAGCAACGCACATCTTCGCAATATGGTGGCTACAGGATAAAATCATAAATGAGTGGTTTCAGCAGGATATGGCATACCTGCAGACACTTTTACTCCGTACTTCCCAAAACTGAGTTCATTGTCAAGACTGGAAGCTGTGTTATACGGGATTACGGTGATGTCTCCTCGGGGTAACTAATTTGTTTGTCCAGTATGTTTACAAATATTCCGGAATATTACTGTGTGTTGACAAACAGATCTGTTACACTTCTGTATAAGTACTCGAATTTCCAGTATACTTCGTTAATTCAAAAAGTTTTGAGACTGGATTAAAAAAATTAAGACGGTAGTTTTAACGCCTCAGGTGTTCTACATGTCTTTCCCCCTCCCCTCCCCTCCCCTCCTCTCCCCACCCCACTTGAGTTCAACGAACAGAAGTTCACACAACTACATGAAACTGTCAGAAAAATTATTCTTTGGCGTGTTGCTCAACTCACGCGTTACATTGGCCTAAATGTCGGTTCTGTCGTCAAAGCATTGGTCCTTCATGTGAATTTCTGCACTTTGTTCTTTTCTGGTAGGTTCGTACTGACAACACCAAGCCTCTTCATCCGCGATGATTTTCCCACAAAAGAATGGTCCGCATTTTCCATTTCAATCAAGAAAACGCACGCGTCTACCTGACTTTATTTCTGTTCGGAAGTTAAGGTGTGCAGGGCAAACTTTGCACACACTTTTTTATGCTTCAAATATTCTGGAGAATGTCTTGAATACTTGATTTAGAGATGTTGCTCGATTGTGATTTGTGATACAACACTCTGGCGCACCTCCACTTAACACTGCCTGATCACAACTGACTGGCCGAATGCACATCATTTGTTTACAATTGTTAGTTCAACTTGGCGCCACAATAACTGTGTTGATGTAGCTTACAAGCATGGAATAAAATCTGTCTCGGAAGTTTTTAAACGGACGTTGCAAGTAATAGTTTGCCAGTTGACAAGAAATCATGTGTCACTTAAATTACAACTGCTGTAGCAGTCGGTATAAGTGAGAATCTAAAGAAGTGAACGCTGTATTCTTACATTGGAAGGCCACGACGTAGGGATCACAGATTTACTTCAAACTTTGACAACTTCAGTTGGCCATTAGAACACCACAATGTGAAAGTAGTAAAGTGCACTACTCTGGCAATTCCGAGAAAATCACCAGAGAAGTTTTACACGTCTAATATGCGGCTTATGTATCCGTGCGAAGGGGCCGACGGTAAGAAGTCATTGCCGCCAAGTTGTTAGCGTAGGCGCCGCACAGGATAGACAGGGGACGAGACGATAGTTCGAATACCGCCAACACTCATTTTTTAATCTGTATTTTTTCATCATTTGTCACATTATTTAATTTATGTGGTATTTGAAAGATAATATAATGAATAAACATTCGCGTGCAGTTTCATGAAGTTGTAGTGAATTCCACATGTTATTTGACTATTTAGTATTTGTAATTAAATTTTCAAGGACGAGGGACAGGCTTGGAAAGCCGAAGTCCAACCTCGACGAATAATGATGCAAATGGCGTTATTCATAATCAGTAATATAGTAAGTCACAATGTGTCAGACTACAAGAGTAATGTACAATTACTTGTCGGATATGCTCTTCACATCACACGTTGCAGGATGATGTTTGTCATACAGACATGTTGCTGTTGTTGTTTGTTGTTGTCTTCAGTCCTGAGACTGGTTTGATGCAGCTCTCCATGCTACTCGATCCTGTGCACGCTTCTTCATCTCCCAGTACTTACTGCAACCTACATCCTTCTGAATCTGCTTAGTGTATTCATCTCTTGGTCTCCCTCTACGATTTTTACCCTCCACGGTGCCCTCCAATGCTAAATTTGTGATCCCTTGATGCCTCAGAACATGTCCTACCGACCGGTCCCTTCTTCTTGTCAAGTTGTGCCACAAACTCCTCTTCTCCCCAATTCTATTCAATACCTCCTCATTAGTTATGTGAGCTACCCATCTAACCTTCTGTAGTCTTCTGTAGCACCACATTTCTAAAGCTTCTATTCTCTTCATGTCTAAACTATTTATCATCCATGTTTCACTTCGATACATGGCTACACTCCATACAAATACTTTCAGAAACGACTTCCTGACACTTAAATCTATACTCGATGTTAACAAATTTCTCTTCTTCAGAATCGCTTTCCTTGCCATTGCCAGTCTACATTTTATATCATCTCTACTTCGACCATCATCAGTTATTTTGCTCCCCAAATAGCCAAACTCCTTTACTACTTTAAGTGTCTCATTTCCTAATCTAATTCCCTCAGCATCATCGGACTTAATTCGAAGACATTCCATTATCCTCGTTTTGCTTTTGTTGCTGTTCATCTTATATCCTCCTTTCAAGACACTGTCCATTCCGTTCAAGTCCTTTGCTGTCTCTGACAGAATTACAATGTAATCGGCGAACCTCAAAGTTTTTATTTCTTCTCCATGGATTTTAATACCTACTCCGAATTTTTCTTTTGTTTCCTTTACTGCTTGCTCAATATACAGATTTAATAACATCGGGGACAGGATACAACCCTGTCTCACTCCCTTCCCAACCGCTACTTCCCTGTCATGCCCCTCGACTCTTATAACTGCCATCTGGTTTCTGTACAAATTGTAAATAGCCTTTCTCTCCCTGTATTTTACCCCTGTCATCTTCAGAATTTGAAAGAGAGTATTCCAGTTAACATTGCCGAAAGCTTTCTCTAAGTCAACAAATGCTAGAAACGTAGGTTTGCCTTTCCTTAATCTATTTTCTAAGATAAGTCGTAGGGTCAGTATTGCCTCACGTGTTCCAACATTTCTGCGGAATCCAAACTGATCTTCGCCGAGGACATGGAAAACATAAACTGAAACTTCATGCAAATACACGTGTTTTTATTATATTACCTCACAAATGCCATAAATTAAATAACATGACCAGTGATGAAAAAAATAGTTTGAACGGGAGGTGAGCCGCCACGTCATACAAGTTCGTCTTACGAAGCTCAAACGCTAATCACTTGACCACCAAGAAGTCTAACGTTCGGCACCTACGGAAAGTTACACAAGCCACTTAACAGACGTGTAAATCTTCTCTGGAGAGTTTCTCGGAATTGTCAGATTAGTGAACTTTACTACTTGTACACTATGTTGTTTTAATGTCCTATTAGAGGTGTACAAAGTTTCAAGTAAATCCGTGATTCCAGCGTCGTGGCCTCCCCTTGTTAGTAGGCCTATACAGGGTGTTACAAAAATGTACGGCCAAACTTTCAGGAAACATTCTTCACACACAAATAAAGAAAAGGTGTTATGTGGACATGTGTCCGGAAACGCTTAATTTCCATGTTAGAGCTCATTTTAGTTTCGTCAGCATGTACTGTACTTCCTCGATTCACCGCCAGTTGGCCCAATTGAAGGAAGATAATGTTGACTTCGGTGCTTGTGTTGACATGCGACTCATTGCTCTACAGTACGTAGCATCAACAGGTTAGTGTTCATCACGAACGTGGTTTTGCAGTCAGTGCAATGTTTACAAATGCGGAGTTGGCAGATGCCCATTTGATGTATGGATTAGCACGGGGCAATAGCCGTGGCGCGGTACGTTTGTATCGAGACAGATTTCCAGAACGAAGGTGTCCCGACAGGAAGACGTTCGAAGCAATTGATCGGCGTCTTAGGGAGCACGGAACATTCCAGCCTATGACTCGCGACTGGGGAAGGCCTAGAACGACGAGGACACCTGCAATGGACGAGGCAATTCTTCGTGCAGTTGACGATAACTCTAATGTCAGCGTCACAGAAGTTGCTGCTGTACAAGATAACGTTGACCACGTCACTGTATGGAGAGTGCTACGGGAGAACCAGTTGTTTCCGTACCATGTACAGCGTGTGCAGGCACTATCAGCAGCTGATTGGCCTCCACGGGTACACTCCTGCGAATAGTTCATCCAACAATGTGTCAATCCTCATTTCAGTGCAAATGTTCTCTTTACGGATGAGGCTTCATTCCAACGTGATCAAATTGAAAATTTTCACAATCAACATGTTTGGGCTGACAAAGAATCCGCACGCAATTGTGCAGTCACGTTATCAACACAGATTTTCTGTAAACGTTTGGGCAGGCATTGTTGGTGATGTCTTGGTTGGGCCCCATGTTCTTCCACCTACGCTCAATGGAGCACGTTATCATGATTTCATACGGGATACTCTACCTGTGCTGCTAGAACATGTGCCTTTACAAGTACGACACAACATGTGGTTCATGCACGATGGAGCTCCTGTACATTTCAGTCGAAGTGTTCGTACGCTTCTCAACAACAGATTCGGTGACCGATGGATTGGTAGAGGCGGACCAATTCCATGGCCTCCACGCTCTCCTGACCTCAACTTTCTTGACTTTCATTTATGGGGGCATTTGAAAGCTCTTGTCTATGCTACCTCGGTACCAAATGTAGAGACTCTTCGTGCTCGTATTGTGGACGGCTGTGATACAATACGCCATTCTTCAGGGCTGCATCAGCGCATCAGGGATTGTATGCGACGGAGGGTGGATGCATGTATCCTCGCTAGCGGAGGACATTTTGAACATTTCCTGTAACAAAGTGAAGTCACGCTGGTACGTTCTGTTGCTGTGTGTTTCCATTCCATGATTAATGTGATTTGAAGAGAAGTAATAAAATGAGCTCTAACATGGAAAGTAAGCGTTCCCGGATACGTGTCCACATAACATATTTTCTTTCTTTGTGTGTGAGGAATGTTTCCTGAAAGTTTGGCCGTACCCTTTTGTAACAACCCGTATAATCCGGCATCTCGTCGGACTGAAGGGTGGTGCCATGGTCTGAAGTGTCTAACATTATTTTTTTTTTCAGGACATTTCAACAGCATTCAGATGGATGGCTTCTGTGCGGCCGTCCATGAGTTGTCAGTACGCTAAGACGAACAACATTCCTCACTCTCAAATCCTCTAACCTCGCAGTGGCCCCTCAATCATCACTCTGCCTCTGACGCAAACGGCCACCATTAATTACGTTAGAGTTTTTCTTTAAAATTTGGGCCACCCCCACCCCCCTATTGATGAGATTTGGTGAGATGTGGTTGGACCCTCGCCCATCCCCCCTCACGTCGCCGGGTAAAAATAAGTACAAATAAAATTTTTAAAATTTGTTTTAAACATTGATTAAAACACTTCAATAAAATCATGTTTCGTTTACAAATTGTTTTTAACAAGTAATTAAAAATATTTTTTAAACACACCAATCCTAAGTACCGGTAACCTTCACTTGTTTTACTGATGAAAGACAACATTATTTGCAAGTTCCGTTGACCCGTATTATTACGTAGCTTTTCAGTCTCTTCATTAACACGATCACTAAGAGAACTCTTGTCGGTGAACTTTAGCTTAGCTTCCTTCCACAAACGCTTAACTTCCTACCCAGCTTTGGTTCCACAAGGAACCGAAGTGCACAGCGACTCTAGATTAATTAAGGAAGTTTTCTATGTGAGAAATCGTAGCGTAATCTGTGCATAGTTGAAAAGTCTTTTAAACAGTTAGCGGAAAACTATGACTTATTCGCGGCCGCGTCTGCACACTATCATCATTTCCTCATCGCAGCCGAGAAAGCTGTTTTTCTAAGTACTATCAGCAATTCAACACCAGTCCAAATTAGTTTGTCCCTCAGCGAGGACCCGTGATTATTTAAGATTATTGATGGATCTTTCAACAGCCACCGCATTTCATGATGCCAGGATATGTGCCCTATAGAACGTGAATCCAGCCAAATCAAACTCAAGACGCGATTCATTGTTGCGAAACTGGTTGTACCTTGATTCCGAAATAAATGGGGATTAGTAGGTACAAAGCAGGCCCTACAATTTTTCGAAAGATTTTACTTCAAAGTCAGAAAAGGTTTATGAAACTAAGGAAGATAAGAACATAGCAAGAAGCAGGATTTCACAGTACAAGTAAAGGAAAAATCGGAAATTTCTTCATTGTAATTCCCCCCTCCCCCCCCCCCCCCCCCCCACACACACACACACATATATATCTCGCGTATTGACCACGAGTAGAAAATTCGAGAAATTAGGGTCAATATAAAGGCTTACCGATAATCATTCTTCCCTTGCACTATTCGCGAGTGGAACAGGGTTGGCGAGATCAGATAGTGGTACCGAAAGTACTCTCCACCACACACCACTAGGTGGCTTGCGGAGTACAATGCAGATGTAGATGAATAAAGATGTAGAATGTTGACGACTAAAAGTTTTGAGAGTTTTCTCAAAAAAATTGAAGGCATTACTTTTCAGCGCATCCTCGCCTCACCTGTGAGGCGGGCAGAGATACTACAGTACACTTACACACCGAAATGAGTAGTTAGTGTATAACTAAATAATGGAATTAAGAAAAATCAATTTTAAGAAGTAAACAGCAGGAGATTGCAAAGTGGTTTTAAGAATTAGTGATAGAGTTTTATAAGTGGATCAGGAAAGAGTTCAAATGTTAGAACTATACAAGAACAAACCCTGTCGCCGAATTTCTCGAAGAGCAGCTCCGCGTAGTCGACGAAGTAGTCGGCGAGCACCGGGTTGGCCCAGCCGCCGAGGTCCTGCAGCTTCTGCGGCAGGTCCCAGTGGTACATCGTTACCTGCGGGCAGACACGGCGGCCGCTTACATTTCCGCTCGTTATTGTAACAACAGGCGCACGGGCGCCGCTAAGCCATTTCCGCCGCTCTGGTATCGCTGCGCACGATAATCCTGCTCGTTCTTTCTACCCGCACATTGCACTCTTTTCCACTGACCGGACGAACTGAGTGCCAAGACTTACCCGCATCTTACACGCATCGGCTGTAATGTCTACTATAAGTTGTCCAACACCAACCTAGTGTGCAACAGTTTAGCTCAAGAAGCATGTGCAGGTGTTGCAGCTGTGATGTCCAAACGGATGAAGACTTCAATATATTGTGTGGTCAAAATAGGAGGACTAAAATCAAGTGTGGTATTTTGGTAAGCTTAATAATGAAATCCATGTGCTATTTTCATAGCGTATCCACTGTATCAGTGTACATTTCATACCCACGGCTTCAGTTCATATGTAAGCGGCTCCATTGCAATATCAATACGACAGTAACGTGTACCTGTGGTAGTTATAGCGCATTCTTAATTCCAATTTACAAAACTGTATGGAACATACGAGTATAAAGAACAGCCTTTACCCAGCAGCTTAGCTCGCGTAAACATCCGACACATATACTGCACACATCTCCTCTTCCCCCCTCTCTGTGGTCACACCTTCCTCCCCTGTCTCTCTGTCTACCTTATTCTCACACCCCAAACTGTCCATCTCCTCCTCCAGACCCTCACTGTCTCTCCGTAGGCTCCTCCCCCTCCCTGTCCATCTCTGTATGTCCCTTCGAGCATATTTCCTTCTCCCACCCTCTATCCATATCTTTTATCCCTCCCCTCCCTGCCCATCTACTCTTCTTCCCCCCTATTTCGCCCACTCCTCCTTCCCCCTCTAGCTGCCTACCTCTTCCTCCCTGCATCTTACCATCCCCTCCTGCTCTTTTCTCTCTCTGTCCATCTACTCCCCCTCAACTCTCCCTGCCCCATTTCTCCATGTCGATTACTCCTCCCCCTTCTCTCATTGTCCATCTCATCCTCCTCTACTCCCTATCTACCTCTTCCTGCCCCCTCTCATTACACCTCCTCCTCCCCACCTCAACCTATTCATCTTCTCCATCACCTCTCTCACCACCAATCTTCTCCTACCAACTCTCCCCATCTATCTTCTCCTCCCATATCTTCTCCTCCCATTACTCTCTCTGTTTCCCTCCCTCTGTCCATCCCCTCCTTGTCCTCTCTCTCTCTGTCTGTCTACTTCTGTCCCCCTCTTTGTCCATTCCCCATACTGTATCCCTCTGTCACTTTCCATCCCCTCCTGCCCCTCTGCATGTCCCTCTCCTCTTCTGTCCATCTCCTACTTTTCCCAGCATGTCCATACACATTTTGTCTTTAAAACAGGACAATACTATTGCCACAACAGCACCGTTGTGTCAGGCAACGTAAACATCAGGGTCTTGAAAACAGTTTTTTCTGCCCCTGACATGTAGGCTACTCTCCAAAACTAGTCAATAAAAATGCCTGTGCTACACTAATACAAAACACCTGTAATGCAATGCAGCCAAATGTCAGGGGATGGAAAAACCATTTCTTGCTCGCGATGTGTATGGCACGCTGCAAAGCAGGTTACTAACAGAGGCTCATACTCTTCTCGAAATGGTTCAAATGGCTCTGAGCACTATGGGACTTAACATCTATGGTCATCAGTCCCGTAGAACTTAGAACTACTTAAACCTAACTAACCTAAGGACGTCACACAACACCCAGTCATCACGAGGCAGAGAAAATCCCTGACCCCGCCGGGAATCGAACCCGGGAACCCGGGCGTGGGAAGCGAGAACGCTACCGCACGACCACGAGCTGCGGACTACTCTTCTCACTTAACATGTCTGTCACGCAGGGAACCTGTATACCACAGGTCGGCGAAAACAAATTTTTTCCCGTATCTCTGCTCCTATTGGAGCTTGGAGAGTATAGCCCCTTCTCGTTCTTTCTACCCGCACACTGCACTCTTTCCTATTGACTAGACAAACTGAGCGCCACAACATACCCGCAACTTACACGCACCATCTGTAATGTCACACTTCTCTCAATTGTCACAGTATGACGGTTCCAACACCAACCCGGTGTGCACCAGCTTAGCTCAATCAAATGTGGTTGAAACTGATCCAGTGGTTTGGGTGGAGATCCTAAACACATGCACATGTGCGCACACACACACACACACACACACACACACACTGCTTTATAAGAATATACAATGCTGGCTTTCCCAGATGGTATGTGTGTCTTTGGTGATTTTTATTTTATGGGCATTTTGCTGTCATCCAGGGCACATTTCTGCATTTAACATTTCGCTTCCTAATGCTCGAGTCATCATCAGAGGCTATAAGGATTCAGATAGCATTTTCAAACTAAAACAAGCTCAGCAAGCCGAAGTGTTTAAAAGTATCCATATAACAGTCAGTTTGTGACATCATAAAACCCCAAAACATGTTGTGGAGCTTGTAGTGGGAAATACTTGGCGTTTTTGCCTCATTTAGCACCTAGGTTCACAACTTGTCTAATTTAAATTGTCCTTCTTTTCTGTTAAAGCGCTTTCCGTGCTTTTGAATTTCCATGGCCTCTGTGTACAGGGCTACCTGGGAAAAAAAGTGAAGTACACAAGAGAGGAGGAGGAGGAAATAAATTAAAATGTTCACGTTGAAAGGAAATGTGGCGTTATTTCAGTGATTGCAAATTCTAGTCAAATTTTCAAAGACCTTGGCTGTCAGTAGCTCATAGTTTCTGGTTAGCATTGTTGATTCTCGAACACAGAGGCCCAGGTTCGATTCATGATCAGACTGGGGATTGTCTCCACTCAGATCTCGTTGTATGTACTATCATCATTTCATCTCCATCAAAGTGTAAGTCGCTGAAGTGGCGTCAAACAGAATGACCTGCACCAGTGGCCCAACATCCCAGCTGGTGCCCCCTGGCCAGTAACGCAAGAAGCACACTCACTGATACAAAGAACTTGGCAGTGTGAGGTCACTTATCACTATGGAGTTGCACACCCTCTGGTGTGGTGGAATGCACTGATTCGGTTGGGAAGAGTATCATAAAGCGATTGTATCATCACCTGGTGGAAGCTGGCGCAAACCGTTGTAAAAGCTCCTTGATATCCTCGACACGGGGACTGGAAGAAAGTTAATGTCCGAGCTAGTCCCACACACATTCTATTGGGGACAGATCTGGGAATCTTACTGACCACAGGAACACCTCAGAATCTCGTAGACAGTTCAGAGACACACGTGCCAAGTGGGAACAAGCACCGTCCTGTTGAAAAACAGCACCACGATAATGTCGTTCAAAAATGGTTCAAATGGCTCTGAGCACTATGGGACTTAACATCTATGGTCATCAGTCCCCTAGAACTTAGAACTACTTAAACCTAAGTAACCTAAGGACAGCACACAACACCCAGTCATCACGAGGCAGAGAAATATACTATCGTACGGGAGGTGATACATAAGGACGCAATTGTGCCGACAGAGTGCCCCCAGTCACTACCATCCATGACCCGAAGTCATACCCGACAGGTCTCCACACCACGTCGTCAGGAGTAACACCACTGTGCTAGTCTCTGACTAATGGTGAGGGATGACACAGAATGTTACAGAGTGTCCATTTGTTCCCGGATGGCTGGTGTAAACGTAAACGAATTTCGATGTGTTTTGTGCACAATGTAGGGATCCTCCCTTGTGATTGTCCACTGGGACTCTGACGGGAGTATTCCTCCCCTCAAATTGCTCATGAAGTCCAACATTGGACCCCTGTCACATCCAAATGCCCTCTGGGAGCCATTCTACCTGTCACATAGAATTTCAATTCTAATCATGTACATATCTGCCAACGGTGTGTACATGTATGAAGTCACATTTGAGATGCGACCATGTTTTCTGGCGCTTCACTTTTTCTGTCTGACAGCGTAGTAATGATTGGATCTTAAAAAACCATATAATCGAAGAAACGAGTTTGGTATTTTGCCAGTCCCAGCGCACTATTTGCTGCTGCCGATTTATACGTGTTTCCGAGACGACAATTAATACTGATCTACTTAAGCTGAGTGTTAATGCTTCTTTTTGTGGTTCCTGTTTACATGAGCGTGTCGTGAAATTGTGTAAACAGTTCTACATGCTATTCTTTTTTAAGTTTGAAATTGGTATCTGAGTTTTTGCAACCTCTGATGATATATCCAGCATTTGGATACGAAACGTTAGGCACACAAAATGCCTTGAAGCACGGCCTATCGTCCGTAAAACAAAAATCGAAATATACATTTTAACTTTTCTTAAAACTTATAGTACAACAGTGAATTTTGTTGCTTTGTTTTATATAATACGCCACAAGTAAGTCCCATTTGTTGATTACAGCGTTATATCAGCACACGAAGTTTTCAAAGAGCGCACTTGAAGTTTGAAAGAAAGTGAAATGTGCGTGGATATTTCAGTACGTATCACAAATTTAATAAATAATTTAGATTATACAACGAAACTTAATCCTTAATCAAATACTTTACTTACATATTCTACAGAAAAAATGATGTCATCTATTGTTGCCAGTGGTTGAAATTAAACATGGACGTTAGTATTACAGGTTACAAAATGTAACTGAGTTACATTCTCGGAGACAAAAAACGACGTACCACGAAGGAATTATCCGAATGGGAATGTGGCGAACGTGTGCAGACAAAACCATGATTACAACTTTCGAAAAGTTATATCCTTTATTCAAGATATAGAGAGCTTCCCAAATTGAGCAAGTCTGCAACGCGTTGGTCCACCTCTGGTCCTTACGCAAACAGTTATTCGGCTTGGCATTGATAATAGGGCCGCTGGGTGTCCTCATTAGGGATGTAGTACCTAATTCTGTCCAGTTGGCGAGTCAGAGCGTCAAAATGCCGAGCTAGTTGCAGGGCCCTGCCCATAATGCTCCGAACGTTCTAGTTTGGGGAGACATAAGGCTACCTTGGTGGCCGAGGTAGAGCTTTGCAAGTATGAAGACAAGCTGTAGAAACCCTCGTCGTGTTCCGGTGGGCTTTATCTTGCTGAAATGTAAGCCCGGGACGGCTTCGCATGCAGATCAACAAAACAGGGCGTAGATCATCGTCGACATATCGCCGTGCTGTAAAAGTTCCGCAGATGGCAACCAAGGCAGTCCCACTACGTAAAGAAAGGCCATCCCACGCCATTACTTCTGGGCGTCGGGCCGTATGGTGGGCAACAGTCAGGTAAGCAGCCCACTGCCGTTTCGGGCGTCATCAGAAACGTCTTCGGTCAACCATCTCATTGACTCAAGTAGAATTATATCGGTGACGAGTCCCGCTTCAAACAGAGTCCCAGCGACCAGGGTGGACGTGTTTGGAGACACCCCAGACAATTGTGGGATACTAACATTGAGCTGTGCTGTGGCTCGCGTTGGTGCTGTTGGTAGGTTTCCACCCTCTGTTGGAGGCCAGACGGTATCGTTTAGATGGTATGGTTGCGGTTGTTTTTCTTCTTCAAAAAATGGTTCAAATGGCTCTGAGCACTATGGGACTTAACATCTGAGGCCATCAGTCCCCTAGAACTACTTAAACCTAACTAACCTAAGTACATCACGCACATCCATGCCCGAGGCAGGATTCGAACCTGCGACCGTAGCAGTCTCGCGGTTCCGGACTGAAGCGCCTAGAACCGCACGGCCACCGCGGCCGGCTTTTCCTTCTTCTCATGTTCACTGGCGCCACTCGGTTTGGCAAGCGTTGCCTGTCCGCTTGTGGCAGTAGCGGCGGTTATCGATATGTATTAACTGTTGCCCTATCTTTCGGGCGACGACATTATTTTTCTTGTTCTTGTGAGTGGGCCAGTTCAGGTGCGGAGGAGCCAGGTCCGCGCAGTGAGAGAACAAGCCGGGACCGCTGGCAGCGCGCGTGGACTGCCAGATGGAAGGGCTGTGGTGACGAGGGTGCACAACCTCGTCGTAACCCAGATCCAGCAAGCTTTAAGATGAGTGCATTTCCGCTCTAAACACAGTATTCTGGGGACGTAGGGCAGAGCACCGGTTCTGGCTTTGATGTATTGTTCCATCGTTGCATTTGGTTTATCGGACGTCACGTAGCTTCAGCAAGATTATCATTAGTTACGCTCGCGAAAGTGCTTGTTGCCGGACCTTCTCAGAGATCGATTCCTGGAGCACCGTCTGGATCAGTTGTGTTTTTTATTACCTTTTGCTGTTTTACAGCAGGTTTCAAAATTTTTTAATATTATTGCCGTTCCTGGCGAATAGGGCCTTCAGCCGTGATTGTGGTCATTTGCCTTAATATTCTAATATGGTATCTGTATTTTAGAAGTAAGCCTTAAAACCTTATTTACTGCCATTTCTGGCGTCTGATGCCGTCTGCTGTTTGTTGCGACTTGCTTTTAATATTTCTACCTGTAATTTGTAAGTTGAAGCGGATTTTAAACAATTCTTAATTTATTGCCATTCCTGGCGTGTAGGGCCTTCTGCCCAGATCACGGCTTGCTTTTAAAACATTATCTGTTGTATCTGTATTTAATGGTGATTTGCTAAATTGTAACTCACTGAAAACACTATTATTTACACTGTTGCTTATTCCTTCATTAATAACGTGTGGTATTGTTTATTTATTGTTGACTCTGGAATTACTAGTTTAAAATAAATTGTGTGTAATAGTAAAAGGCAACCAACAGTAACTGATTACGGCCCCGTCGACAGTCGTAACCGAACACTGCCTTCCCCTGACAACCAGGTCACAAACGTGACTGTCGCCCACCTTACAGCCCGTCATACAGGAGCGATGATCTGGGGTGTCATTTCATTTCGTAGCAGGACCTCTTTGGTTGTCACCCGCGGCAACCTCATAGCATAGCGATATTCGTCGACGATATTCTACGCCCTGTTTTCTTGTTCTTCATGCCAAGCCCTCATGGGCTTATATTTCAGCAAGATAAAGACCGCCCGCACTTCGCGAGAGTCTCTACTGCTTGTATTCGTGCCTGCCAAGGTCGCCAGATCTCTCTCCAACTGAGAACGTTTGGAGCACTATGGGAAGCGCCCTACAGGCATCTCGAGCTTTTGACAGTCTAACGCGCCGCTCTGACAAAACCTGGCACGATGTCCCTGGGGAGGACATCCAACAACTGTATAAATCAATGCGAAGCCGAATAACTGCTTGCATAAGGGCCAGAGGTGGACCAATGCGTTGTTGACTTGCTCAATTTGTGAAGCTCTCTCTTTCTTGAATAAACCATCCAAATTTCCCGAAATTGTAATCATTTGTTTGGCTATAGATGTACATAACATCTACCGATTTCCGTCCCATTCGGGTAATTCTTTCGTGATTCGTCATTCTTTAATGTATTTAATAATCATGTAATCTGCAATTGTAACGTATACTGAAGTATAGTACCACTAATACTGATGATTGAAAAGCATATAACAGAAAATGAGAGACAGAGACAGTTCAATTCAGTTCCCATAAATATGAGATGCAAACAATACAGACTCATGAAACTTCTTGGCAGATTACAATCCGGGACTTCTACCTTTCGCAGACAAGTAATCTACCAACTGAGCTACGCAAGCACGACTCATGACCCATACTCACAGCTTTACTTCCGGCAGTACCTCGTCTCCTAACTTCCAAATTTCACAGAAGTGCTCTTGCGAAACTTGCAGGGCTAGCACTGCTGGAAGAAAGGATATTGAAAAGACACGGCTTAGCCACAGCCTGGAAGCGTTCTGGAAACTTAGATTCATGTTCTGATAACATGTAGAACGTCTGTAGAATAAAAGGTTGAGTTTACGCTTATGCAGCTTGGAAACATGAAAGATGGTCACATGTTGTTTTTGTGGTCTTCAGTCGGAAGACTGGTTTAATGCAAGTTCTCCATCCTACTCAACCTGCTCTATCCTGAGTAAGCCTCTTCATCTTCAAATAACTACTTAGACCTACATCCTTTTGAAATTGTTTATTGCATTCATCTCTTGGTCCCCCTCCATATCTCTTACCCCCACACTTTCTTCCAGCACTAAACTGATGATCACTTGCTATCACGGAACGTATCCTATAAACCGTTCCCTTCTTTTAGTCAAGTTGTGTCACAAATTTCTTCTCCCTCCAATTCTGTTGAGCGCAGCCTCATTAGTTACATAATCTAACCATCTAATCTTCAGGATTCTAGCGTCCAATCGCGCTTCAAAAGCTTCTGTTCTCTTATTGTTTGAAATTTTTATTGTCCACGTTTCACTTCCATACAAGCCTACACTACAAACATAGCTTCGGAAATGACTTTCTAACACTTAAATCTACTCAATGTTAGCTAATTTGTCTCCTTCATAAACGCTTTTCTTGCTATTGCTACTTCACATTTTATATCCTCTCTACTTCCTTCATCATCAGTTATTTTACAGCCCAAATAGCAAAACTCGTCTACCACTTTTGGTGTCTCGTTTCCGCCTGATTTATTTATACTATTCTCCATCATCCTTGTTTTGTCCTTGTTAATGTCCATCCTATAGCCTCCTTTCAATACACTGTTCATCCCATTCAGCGGTTTTCCACGCCCTTTGCTACATCTGACAGAATTACGACGTCATCCGCAAAACTCAAAGTTTTTATTTTCTCTCCTGATCTTTAATTCATTCTCCAAACTTGTCTTTAGTTTCCTTAACTGCTTCGTCAGATGGTCACCTAACTGACGTGAACAAGGTCGAGGAATGGGATCGTAAGCAGATTTTTTGAAGTAACTATTTCAGTTACGTGATTTAGGGAAAGCTCGAAAAACTAAAATCAGAATAGTTGGACGCGTGTTTGGAGCAGACGCATGGCGATTGCGAGTCCGTTGTCTCGACCACAGATCCACCTGCCTCTGTACAAGCGACACAAACAGTTTTGCTGCGTGCGCTACCGTCGGCTTTCATCTGGTGAAGCAACAGGACAGGACAAACTTCGGCTTTCAGCCGACGCCACGCGGAATAATCGGCTTTCAGTTGTCGTCATGCGGAATAATCCCATAATTTCATTTCTGGTATAACACAAGCCATCCAACAGCACACTCACTTTCGATTTCGTCCTCACAATGGGACACAGGAATGGCCTAAAATCCCGCGTCAAATCTGCGGGAACTCCATCGCGCAGTCGCCACGTGTGCCGGTGTATACCGCGAGACGCATGGCTCTATATTACCAGCTAATGGAGTTCCGTCGAAATATCAATCAGTGCAGAGCTTCGACGATACAAAGCAGAACGCGATAAAGCCACCAGCAGTGGCGCAAACACACGCATGCCCTGCGAATTACTCTTGATGGGCAATGACTCGAAGCTCGAAGACCAGCCTGTTACGTGGTGTTTGCAGACTCACGAGGCACTCTTGATGTCACCGATCATCATCTCTATCACCTCCGCTTCCCGTCCAGTTCATAATTTTTGGTTATCCTAGGGAAGGGCGTAATACTCCGGAATGAACTGTTTGTGTAGTCGGTAGTTCCAATAACGACATTACCGACTTATGAAAGGACTTTCGTTCGTGAATCAGATAGTTACATAATGTCAGCAGGGGCGGACTGATATGAAAATTACCGAAAAATCACTCTGGTACCACAGTCATCAAAAAACTAAAAGCACCTTATCGAAATCGGTAACAGAAAACTTGAAAGTGGTTTACAACAGAGATAGTTTGATTTTAGGAGAAGTAGCGGGCTATTACATTAAAAAAAGAAGATTAGCGATTTAGCAAAACAGTACGAACCATACACAGCACTCAAAGATTTGGGGAAGGCTTTTGAGAACGTGGAATGGTTCAAATGGCTCTGAGCACTATGGGACTTAACATCTGTGGTCATCAGTCCCCTAGAACTTAGAACTACTTAAACCTAACTAACCTAAGGACATCACACACATACATGCCCGAGGCAGGATTCGAACCTGCGACCGTTGCGGTCACGCGGTTCCAGACTGAAGCGCTTACAACCGCACGGCCACACCGGCCGGCGAACGTGGAATATAATAATATGTTTTACATACTTAAGTTGTGTGGTTCCAAAAACAGCGAGGAGGATAAACCATTCTCTTTTTACGAGAAGTAGATCGTGAAATTCAGCAAGACCGGATAGCTGCCCCACTCCTTGAACAATTTATCTCCTTTTCTGTTTTCTAATCTACACGTAACGCAAGGCCTTCATCCCGTTCCTTCTTGGGGTCGTATGTTAATTTTTGTATCTAGCAGTGGTAATGGCAAAGAGTGGCCCGATGGCCTCCCTGTACAGGCCATCGCAGTTGCTGCATTCTCCAAATGTTGAACGGACTGCCAACCGAATGACTGAAACCATGTACTCTTCCAAATTCGGACCCGCTGACAACTGTTTTAGGATTAACACACCTTATATGAAAGGCCAAATTCCCCTATTAAAAAAAAATACATTTCTAGGTTTCCATACCTCAATCAGTAAAAACAGAGCCTTCATAGGTTCACTTTGTTGTCTGTTGTCTGTCTGTCTGTCTGTCTCCAGAATGAGAATTTCACTCTGCAGCGGAGTGTGCGCTGATATGAAACTTCCTGGCAGATTAAAACTGTGTGCCCGACCGAGACTCGAACTCGGGACCTTTGCCTTTCGCGGGCAAGTGCTCTACCAACTGAGCTACCAAAGCACGACTCACGCCCGCTACTCACAGCTTTACTTCTGCCAGTACCACGTCTCCTACCTTCCAAACTTTACAGAAGCTCTCCTGCGAACCTTGCAGAACTAGCACTCCTGAAAGAAAGGATATAGCGGAGACATGGCTTAGCCACAGCCTGGGGGATGTTTCCAGAATGAGAATTTCACTCTGCAGCGGAGTGTGCGCTGATATGAAACTTCCTGGCAGATTAAAACTGTGTGCCCGACCGAGACTCGAACTCGGGACCTTTGTCTTTCGCGGGCAAGTCCTCTACCAACTGAGCTACCAAAGCACGACTCACGGCCGGTACTCACAGCTTTACTTCTGCCAGTACCTCGTCTCCTACCTTCCAAACTTTACAGAAGCTCTCCTGCCAGGAAGTTTCATATCGGCGCACACTCCGCTGCAGAGTGAAATTCTCATTCTGGAAACATCCCCCAGGCTGTGGCTAAGCCATGTCTCCGCAATATCCTTTCTTTCAGGAGTGCTAGTTCTGCAAGGCTCGCAGGAGAGCTTCTGTAAAGTTTGGAAGGTAGGAGACGAGGTACTGGCAGAAGTAAAGCTGTGAGTACCGGGCGTGAGTCGTGCTTTGGTAGCTCAGTTGGTAGAGCACTTGCCCGCGAAAGGCAAAGGTCCCGAGTTCGAGTCTCGGTCGGGCACACAGTTTTAATCTGCCAGGAAGTTTCATGTCTGTCTGTCTGTCTGTCCGACTGTTAAAGCCCTTTCTCTGGTATCAGTAGATGTATAAAGTTCAAATTTATGTCACATACTAGGTGGCAGAAAGTCATTTCTGAAAGTATTTGTAGCCGGCCAGAGTGGCCGAGCGGTTCTAGGCGCTACAGTCTGGAACCGCGCGACCGCTACGGTCGCAGGTTCGAATCCTGCCTCGGGCATGGATGTGTGTGATGTCCTTAGGTTAGTTAGGTTTAAGTAGTTCTAAGTTCTAGGGGACTGATGACCTTAGAAGTTAAGTCCCATAGTGCTCAGAGCCAAAGTATTTGTATGGAGTGCAGCCATGTATGGAAGTGAAACATAAACGATAACTAGTTTAGACAAGAAGAGAACAGAAGTTTTCGAGGTGTAGTGCTACAGAAGAATGCCGAAGATTAGATGAGTGGATCACGTAACTAATGAGGAGGTATTGAATAGAACGGAGGAGAAGAGGAATTTGTGGCACAACTCGACTAGAAGAAGTGATCGGTTGGTAGCACATATTCTGAGGCATCAAGGGATCACCAATATAGTACTGGATGGCAGCTTGGAGGGTACAAACCATGGAGACCAAGAGATGAATACACTAAGCGGATTCAGAAGGATGTAGGTTGCAGTAGTTACTTGGAGATGTAGAAGCTTGCGCAGGATAGAGTAGCATTAGATTAGATTAGATTAGATTTACTTTCATTCCAATTGATCCGTAGTGAGGAGGTCCTCCAGGATGTGGAACATGTCAGAAAAACAACAATACACGACAAATATTTACAACTAAAACAAGTAAGCTACTCTACCATTCCACAGGTCCCAAGTGGAATGATCGTCATTTTTTAATGAACACTAAGAGTCATTTTACAAATACTAATGCACTGAATTAAAAATAAAAATGGAGGGCTGCATCAAACCAATCCCTGGACTGAAGACCACACCAACAACTAAGGTCTGCGGTCCCTTGGTTGTGTAAAAAGTCGAAACTTCTACGTCAATGCAGTCAGTAGATACGGCCATTTATGTCACCTATTTTGATATTCACAAACTCACTCATCAAAACCTACAGGGTACTTTTCGTTGACCTAGCATCATGAAATTTGGTAAGAATCAAGGTCTGACGGTAGAACTAAAGGGAAAAAAATCCGAAACTTGTTAATTTGTAATTATAACACACGAAAAAATATTTTTGTCATCTTTTGTCCGAGTGTCTGTCAGTCTGTTAAGACTCCCTGTTTTCTCTGGAAAGGTTGTTCGTATCAAGTTGAAATTTATGTCACCGGAGGTATATTGTACCCTGGCAGTGCAGAAACGATAGACTTCTAAGTTAATGCAACCAAAAGATATGGTCGTCACATATTTTGATATTCGCAAACTCTCTCAAAACAACCTATAGTGTACATCTCGTAGATCTAGAAACATGAAAATTGGTGAGGAGCAAGGTTTCACAGTACAAGTAAATGAAAAAAAACAGAAAACATTCAATTTGTAATTATATCACATGAAAAACATTTCTTTCGTCATTTTTTTCAGACTTCAAACTTAAAATCTGCTGGAAAGTCTTCGAATCCCTGATAATAGGCATAAATCGTCGAGATCCTCCGTTCCCAGAATGGATTAACTGTCTGTACACATAATTAAGTTTGTACAGAACCTTCAGAGCGCGTATCCTAGTCGTACGTGGCCAATTTCTTCTTTTTCCTAAGGTTTGACACTTCAAAAATTATTCCTGTTCGGAATTATTGGTACCATAATATTTGACCCTTAAAATATAATTATTTCAGAATTACAATGCTGCAGTTTTGTTGTTCCCGTTTTCCTGTTTACGAAATATATACGTGTACTCAAATAACGTGTTACTTAATGAAATGTTCCAATTAAAAAGTGTAGCTCTCCAGAAAGTTGCTGGCGAGCTTTGAAATTTCCAGTGCACGTCAACACTTCAAAAATGGTTCAGATGGCTCTGAGCACTATGGGACTTAACATCTGTGGACATCAGTCCCCTAGAACTTAGAACTACTTAAACCTAACTAACCTAAGGACATCACACACATCCATGCCCGAGCCAGGATTCGAACCTGCGACCGTAGCAGTCGCGCGGTTCAGGATTGAGCGCCTAGAACCGCTAGACCACCGCGGCCGGCGTCAACACTTCCCTCTCACGTAATATTACCTACCATTTTTGACAATTTTTTTAATTATACGGTTATAGCTGAACCGAATTACTTCATCGTCTGATATATATTAGCAATTTTTTCTGTTTCGCAGTCCGGAACCGCGGGACTGCTACGGTCGCAGGTTCGAATCCTGCCTCGAGCATGGATGTGTGTGATGTCCTTAGGTTAGTTAGGTTTAATTAGTTCTAAGTTCTAGGCGACTGATGACCTCAGAAGTTAAGTCGCATAGTGCTCAGAGCCATTTGAACCAGCCATTTTTTTCTGTTTTTCATATTATTAACGAAGATGTAATTACTGAGAGTTTCACCATTTTGCAGCTCCTGTACTACGCACATCTCTACATAAGATTAACGCGCAACGGAATAACAGTCTGCAGTGATTGTTCAACGCGTAAGTGCTGTCAATAGTTATTCGTGAAGTATAGTCATTATTTTAGTCATTCTGTTTGTCATTTTCCGTTAACCAGTCGTCGTCCAGCATTAAAAGAGCAAAGTAATCGCGTTAATTACCTGTTTTGTCACTTATGAGTCATTTCTGTTTATCTTTAATCATTCAGTCATTGCAGGACGAGTGAAGGTCGAAAACCCGCTAAAAACGTGGAATTTGTCTGATATTTCCCGTGCAAAAAAGAACGAGTTTAGCTTGGCAGTTGATATGGTGCACCGCGCCTTCTGCGCCAACCTATTAAACAGAGTAACATTTGCACCCTACGCCCTCCATTCTTTGTTAAATGTGTTCCAGTCTCTGTTATTCCCTTTAGTTTTTGTACTCGACGGCTCCTTGCAATACAATGGAAGTCTTGATGTCTTGACACACGTCCGGTACCCTCTTCTAGTTTCCTTATCGATTCCTTGCCGAAACTCCTCAATTCTTACCTCATCAGTCCACTTAACTTAAAACATCCTTCTGTAAAACCGAATCTCTAACGCCTCCATTCCCTTATTCTCTCGTTTCCTTACAGTCGATTATTCAGGCTTGCTTACGAATCTGTGCTCGTAACGTACATTATCAGAAATTCCTATGTTTAATAGTAGTAGATTTATCTTGGCCAGGAATTCTCTCTTTGCCTTTGCTAGTCTGCTTCTTAAACCCACCTTGCTTTGTCCGTCGTGTGTAATTTTGCTTCCAGGGTAGTACGAGGCCTGTTCAGAAAGTAAGCTCCGATTGATTGCCAAATTGAAACCGCAGTGAACATCAGAAATGTTTTACTTGTAACAATTAGCTACACCTTTCAGCTACTTCTCAACGTAGTCGCCGTTCTGACTTAGACTTTTGTCATAGCGTTGTACCAACTTTTCAATAGCCTCATCATAGAAGGCAGCCGCCAGTGCTTTCCGCCAATTCTCCACGCTGGCCTACACCTCGTTGTCTGTGTCAAAATGTTGTCTTCAAAGACAGCGGTTCATGTGGCCAGAGATGAAACTCAGGGGGAGACAATTGCAGACTGTATTGTGGGTAATCTAACATTTCCATTTGAAAACGATGCAGGAGCATCTTCATTGCCCCTGCAGAATGCGGCTGAGAATTGTCGTGAAGACGAAACAGCACGACAGTTATGTAATGTTAGCTGCATAGCTTCAGGCGAAATTTCTCACCAGGCCCTCGTACTTGGCGGCAGACACTATTTTCTAGACATCTTTACGCACTCACTGCGAGCTCAGAAATGAGAAGAGCGACGTGATGCTAACTGGGGTTATACTAGAGACACTACCCAACACATCTGTGCAAACCTTTATCGGATTTTCATAGTTGTTTCCATTTCGCGAGCGATCGGAGCTTACTTTCTGAACGCCCCTCGTAGAATTCCTTAACTACTTCTACTAAGTGGTCTCCAATTTTGATGTTGAATATATCGCTAATTTTATTTCTGCTATTCCTCATTACTTGCGTCTTTCTTTGGTTTAGTCTCAATTCATACTCCGTACTGTTTAGATCGTTTATGCCATTCAACGTGTCACATTCACTCATAGCAATGCCATCAACAAGTCTTACCATTGATATACTTTCACCCCGTATTTTAATCCCATACTGACACGAAAAATCGTTTTGTTGCCACTTCTACTAATGATTTTAGAAATTTCAAAACATCATTATCTACCCCTTCTGCCTTATTTTATCTCAAGTTATCCTCAGCTCTGTCATGTTCTAACAATGGGTCTCTTACGTCTTCCCAATCGACATTTCTTCTTCTATAGTGTAAGCTGACAGTTCTTACCTCTCGTAGAGGCCGTCAGTATACTTTTCCACCCATCTAGTCTCTGATCTGTGATTAGCAATGGAAGCCTTTTGTACTGACGCCTTTGCTTCTAATTTCACGGAAAGATATTTTGAGTTTTCTATAAGCTGAAAATGTCTTCTCGACGTACATTTCCTTTCAGTTTTCTTCACTTCCTGTGCAACCTTTTCGCTTTAACTTCCTCGCACTTACCATCGATTTCATTCCTCACATACTGCTGTATTTCTTTCTCTTTCTGAACATATTTGTACTTCCTTGTTTCAACGATCAGGTGACTTATTCCTTCTATTACCGTAATTTCTTCGCAATTAGTTTTCTTGTGCCTATATTTGGCTGTACAGTTTCTGCTTTTCATTTTTTCAGGAATGCTCCTGCTTCTCCCATTGACCTGTCTACTATAGCATTGGTTACAATAGTATCGGTGGCCTCAGCAGACTCCAGATTGGACGATTTCCGCATAGTACTGTCTCTTACATTACTATTAAAGATGCAGTTTGTACTATCCAATCAATTTCCGGTCTGTTACCTCATGAGATAATCTGCGTGAAACAGACGAAGCAAATATTTCCATCATTACAGTCCTAGATACAGACTTAAAATCTGTGTACGGACCTACCGTGCTAACTGCAGTGTTTCTAGGTCTATCGAGATTAATTGCATGTGTACAGATGACTCGATATAGATGTCTCACAGTTTCGGGAATTCTGATCTAAGTTTTTACTAGGCACCAGTAAAGTCGCCTGCCACAACTGGCATAAGAAACTTTTAATGTGTGTTTCCGTAAGTAAAAACACTGCGAAAACGTTGGAGTTGAAGTCTGCTTACGGTGACCATCCCGTCTGCCATGATAGAAGATAGACTCAGTGTCGAGAAGGACAGAGGAGAGTACGTTAGATAACGCAGTACGCCTTACCATGAAAAACGCCGACGCAATAAATTATCAGAAAAATTTCAGTCTCTTGAAATGTCATCCGAAAATTTTTTATTTACCATTTGAGCACTAACAAGGGAACATCCCCATCGCACCCCCCTCAGATTTAGTTATAAGTTGGCACAGTGGATAGGCCTTGAAAAACTGAACACAGATCAATCGAGAAAACAGGAAGAAATTGTGTGGAACTATGAAAAAATAAGCAAAATATACAAACTGGGTCGTCCATGCGTAAGATAGGCAATATTAAGGGCAATGTGAGGCGAGGAGCGCCGTGGTCCCGTGGTTAGCGTGGACAGCTGCGAAACGAGAGGTCCTTGGTTCAAATCTGGCCTTGACTGAAAATCTTGCTTTCTTTATTCTCGCAAAGTTATGATCTGTCCGTTCGTTCATTGACGCCTCTGTTCACTGTAATAAGTATAGTGTCTGTGTTTTGCGACCGCACCATAAAACCGTGTGATTAGTTGACGAAAGGACGTGCCTCTCCAATGGGAACCGAAAACATTTGATAGGTCAACCGATTCCTCCACAGGAAAACACGTCTAATATATTCTATACGACACTGGTGACAGCATGTGCGTCACATGACAGGAATATGTTGTCGACCCACCTAACTAGTACACTTGGCGAATGGGTGAAAAGATTCTTCTACCTTGCCCGATTTAGGTTTTCTTGTGGATGTAATAATCACTCCAAAAAAAGTGATGAAAACATAAGAGTTTTTCACATAAACTGAAAATAAAAAGTTAAAATTTTCGGTCGAGGGAAGATTTGAACTTAAGACCTCTCGTTCTGCAGCTGTTCACATTAACCACGGGACAACGGCGCTCTTGGACCAATACTGCCCTTAATATTGCCTATATTACACATGGACGACCCAGTTTGTATATTTTGCTTATTTTTTCATAGTTCCACACAACTTCTTCCTGTTTTCTCGATCGATCTGTGTTCAGTTTTTCAAGGCCTATCCACTGTGCCAACTTATAACTAAATCTGAGGGGGGTGCGATGGGGGTGTTCCCTTGTAAGAAAAACGTTAAAACCACGTAACTGACCGATATAATGTCACTGAAGAACACGGTGGAAAAAGTTGAAGAGATTCCTTGCTTTTTAGTGATAAAAGCTTTATAATCTGGGCAACCACAGCCACGATAAATCACGTTGAGAAATAAAACCGCTTCAGCTGTAAAATCCTTTCATTCTTAGGCATTATCTGTTTCACACCATTTACAGCTGCATCTTCAAGTGTAAATTGGATTCAAGTCATGACATTCATAACAAATTATGGGAATTCCAAGCGCTCACAGTCAGTCCCACGGAACAGACTATGCGCAGAGACGCATAGGTCGTAACAGTAATAAGATATGGTGGAGAACGCTCCGATAAAACCGAACGTCACCATGCAGAGGTGAACACCCGCTGTGACACGCTATGTAGAAGACAGTCCACCGGCTAAAAACTTTTGATCGTCATAACAGCAGTGTGCCAAGGAAAATCGACTGCCCTGTATGGCTTCACTTTAGAATCAAAAACAGAAGCAGGCACCGTTGTGGCAAGTGCAACCCGGAGCATTCTGTAATCACAAGGCAGCTGTAGGGAGACTGAATACCGTAACATCCAAACAGACCAAAACTAAACGCAAACTACATCTATTTAAAAAATAGATAAAATTCGTTTGACATCTTTCTCAGAGAGAGTTTCCATTCCTTCCGCTCTTACTATGCAAGTGTAGGTCAACTGTGGTTTGAATCCAAAGAAATAGTATCGACGGCAATTGAGAGATAAATACCACATACATGAATAAGAGTTGGTGCTGATCCTCCATGGTACACAAAACAAGTCAGAACACTACTGCAGGAGCAACGAAAAAAGCATGCCAAATTTAAAAGAAAGGCAAATTCCCAAGATTGGCGAAGTTTTACACAAGGCTCAAAATTTTGCGCGTCCTTCAAGTCGAGATGCTTTTAATAGTTTCCAAAAATCTCTCTCGAAATCTGGCAGAAACCCAAAGAGACTCTGGTGATATGTACAGTACACCATCGGTTAGACGCAATCAATACCTTCAATGCGCGATAGCAATTATGTTGTTAGTGATAATCGTACCACTAGAGTTACTAAACAAGATTTTCCAAAATTCCTCCACAGAAAAAGACGAAGTAAATATTCTCGAATTCGAATCAAGAACAATTGCCAACATGAGTAACTTAGAAGGAGATATTCTCTGTGTAGTGAAGCAGCTTAAAACAATGAAGACAATACCACTCGTTCAGATTATATACCAGTCGGGCTCCTTTCAGGGAATTACATTAGGAATTATATTAGGAAATGAGATACTTAAAGTAGTAGATGAATTTTGCTACTTGGCTAGCAAAAAACTGATGATGGTCGAAGTTGAAAGGATATAAAATGTAGACTGGCAATGGCAAGAAAAGAGTTTCTGAAGAAGAGAAATTTGTTAACATCGAGTATAAACTTAAATGTCAGGAAGTCTTTTCTGAAATTATTTGTTTGGGTGGAAACATGGATGATAAATGGTTAGGCAAGAAGAGAATAGAAGCTTTTCAAATGTGGCACTACAGAAGAATGCTTAAGATTAGATGGGTAATCACGTAACTAATGAGCAGGTACTGAATAGAACTGGGGAGAAAAGAAATTTGGGCACAAGCTGACTAGAAGGAGGGATTGGTTGGTAGGTCACATTCTGAGACATCAAGGGATTGCCAATTTAGAAGTGGAGGAAAGCGTGAGGGGGTGAAAATCGTGAGAAAAACCAAGAGATGAATACAGTAAGAAGATTCAGAAGGATGTAGAGTGCAGTAGTTACTCGGAGCGGAAGAGGCTTGCAAAGGATAGAGTAGCATGGACAGCTGCATCAACGCAATCTTCGGACTGTAGTCCACAACAACAACAACAACATCACGTCAATTTGCAGTAGGATTTGGAAACATATACTGCGCAAATATTATGATTTACCTCGAAGAAAACGAATTACTGAAAAATAATCAACACGGGTTCAGAAAATATCGTTCTTATGAAACACAATTACCTCTTTATTTTCACTAAGTAATGAGTAAGTACAGGGGACGTCAGACTGATCCCATATATTTAGATTTCCAGAAGGGTTTTGGCACAGTTCCTGACAAGCGCCTTGCACTGGTGTGTCATCTCAGTTATGTGAATGGCTTCGTGATTTCCTGTTAGAAAGGTGACAGTTTGTAATAACTGAGGAAAAGTCATTGAGTAAAACCGAAGTAACTTCTGGCGTTCTCCAAGGAAGTGTTGTAGGACCTCTGCTGTTCCTGATATACATGAACGACACATGAGACAATCTGCACAGCCGTCTTAGATTGTCTGGAGATGATGTAAAATTATCAGATGAGCAAAACCAATTGCAAAATGATTTAGACAAGATATCTGTATGTTACGAAAAGTAGCAGTTTACTCTAAACAATAGAAAGTGTGAAGTCTCATTCGCATGAGTACTAAAAGAGATCCGCTAAATTTCGATACACAATAAATCACACAAATCTAAAGGCTGTAAATTACTTAGGGATTACAATTACAAGTAACTTAAAGTGGAACGATCACAAAGATAATGTTGTGGGTGAACCAAAGCAAAGACTGCGATTTATAGGCAGAACTTTTAGAAATTGCAACAGGTCTACTGAAGAAACTGTATACACCACGCATGTCCGCTCTCTCTGGAGTATTGCTCTGCGGTTTGGGGATCCGCATCAGATAGGACCGACGGTAGATCGAAAAAGTTCAATAAAGGACATCTGGTTTTGTATTATCGCGAAATAGGAGAAATAGTGGCACGTACATTATACGTGAACTGCGGTGGTAATCATTAAAACAAAGGCGTTTGTCGTTGCGGCAGGAACTTCTCCTGAAATTTCAGTAACCAACTTTCTCCTCTTATTGTGAAAATATTCTGTCGGCGCCAACCTACATAGGGCAAAATGATCATCATTATAAAATATGAGGATAAATAGATTTCTCCTGCGCGGCATTCGAGAATGGAATCGTAGAGAAATATATTGAGGGTGGTTCGATGAACCCTCTGCCAAGCACTTAATTGTGAATCGCACAATAATCATGTAGTTGTAGATGTAGATTTCTCAACATTTTTTGTGATATCCAAATTTAATGTGTCAATTAATTATTTATTTTGTTTTGATTGTTTTATTCTTCCACATAAAAAGCTAACACTAAAACAGCAAAAATTATTTCTACTGATCAGCTGAGTCGATGCAGAAGTTTTGCGTGAATTACGGAAAACGTATTTCCTAAGTTCATGAACTTCTTCAGAGCAGCAACATTTTCTCTAAGTGTAGTCACTGATGTTGGTGATCAAAGTATTAGAAACCTAACTTTCTTTGCATACTTTGTTTCCTTGACTTCACATTCATTTTTTTTTTTTGGGCTATTTCATTCACGGACACAAAGTATTTATTGCACAAAAACAGGCTGTAAGAGTAACACCTGGTGTGTATCCTGTTTAAAACAACTGTTTAAAAAATAAGCATACTAACAAGAGCCTCGCAATAATTTCATTCTCTTATGAAGTTTATTGTGAAAAATCGACCACAGTTTGAACAGAATTGTAGCAATCATAAATACAGCGTTAGGAACAAAATTGTTCAAATGGCTCTGAGCACTATGGGACTCAACTGCTGAGGTCATTAGTCCCCTAGAACTTAGAACTAGTTAAATCTAACTAACCTAAGGACATCACAAACATCCATGCCCGAGGCAGGATTCGAACCTGCGACCGTAGCGGTCTTGCGGTTCCAGGCTGCAGCGCCTTTAACCGCACGGCCACTTCGGCCGGCTAGGAACAAAAATAGATTGCTCTATACACAACTCAACCTTAAGCCTGCACAGAAAGTAGTGAAGTAAGCAGTCAGAAAAATATATCTTTATCTCATTCCTGAATTAAAAGTGGCGGCAGATAGCAGAAATTATAAAAACAAACTGAGCTCACATCGGCTTGACAACTTTGTATACTCTATAGACAAATTTCAAAGTACACAGTATGTACGTGGTGGGTTAAGTTTATCAAATTTTTGCTGTATTGGGCAAGTGCTTCAGTTCGTAGCGTTTTTCTATAAGTTTAATACAAACAACAAATACGCAGAACAGAGACATTAGTTATCAATAACAAATTCTCTTTCACTATTTACAACAGTCTCCCAGCGCTGAGGCAACTTTTCATTCAGTGACTCTAAAAATCACATGGTTTTGAGGCAAAGAACTCGTCAAGCCATGTTCAGAGCGAATTTTCATCCGGATAGCAAGTTCCTTGAAGGCTGTTCGATAGAGAGCGAAAAGGATGAAAATCTTAGGGCGCAAGAGCTGGTGAATAAGGTGAGTGCAAAATGATTTCCCAACCCAACTCCTGTATAGTGTTTTCCGTCAGTCTAGCAGAATACCAGCGGGCGTTATCTTGGAAGAGCATCACATCACGCAGTCTTCAGCCGGCCGCTGTGACCGAGCGGTTCTAGGCGCTTGAGTCCGGAACCGCACTGCTGATACGGTCGCAGGTTCGAATCCTGCCTGGGGCATGGATGTGTGTGATGTCCTTAGGTTAGTTAGGTTTAAGCAGTTCATGTCTAGGGGACTGATGACCTCAGATGGTTAGTCCCATAGTGCTTAGAGCCGTTTGAACCATCACGCAGTCTTCCTGGTTGTTGTTCTTGGATTGCCTCTGCAAGACGTCTCAACTGTTGACAATAACCGTCAGCAGTGATAGTTACACCTCGGGGAAGCAATTCGTAGTACAGTACACCGCCGCTGTTCCACCAGCTGCATCACATTATCTTTTGTGATCGCGCGCAGGTCTTTGTAGAGGAAGTGGTTGCTTTGTTTGGTCTCAGCCATTGCTTTCTTTTCCTTATGTTAGCGTAAAGACACCGTTTCTCTTCACCAGTAACGATGCAGGATAGGAATTGTCGGTATTATTCACGAGCTAACTGATGACAAGCAAGCAGAGATGCACACATGGCGCCCCGCTGATTTTTTGTGATTTTAGCTGGGATCATCCGGTACCGTTATTTTGTACATTCCTCATTGCATGTAAACGTCGCACGATGGTGGAATGATCACAGTTCATCATATTTGCCAGTTTTCGAATACAATGACGTCGATCATTGTGGATTAATGCATAAAACGATCCCGAGCGGTCTAAGGCGCTGCAGTCATGGACTGTGCGGCTGGTCCTGGCGGAGGTTCGAGTCCTCCCACGGACATGGATGTGTGTGTTTGTCCTTAGGATAATTTAGGTTAAATAGTGTGTAAGCTTAGGGACTGAAGACCTTAGCAGTTAAGTCCCATACGATTTCACACACATATGAACATTTTTTTAACATAAAACGATCTTCATCAATCCCCGAAGCTCTTCCTGAATGTACAGGGACACTAACGTCGAAACGTTCCTCCTTAAGACGATAAACCATTTTCTTGCCATGCTCTATCCAGTGGCATTATCCCCATACGCGGCACAAATGTTCCTGGCTGTCTCACCTACTGTCGCCCCTCTAATAAACTCAAACAGAAGACTATGTCGGAAATGTTCAGATTTCTCCATTTGACACTCCAGTTTCTAGCGCCAACAGTTCCGGTCACTATCTCCAAATGACAATATGTAAACTCAGACAGCAACAGTTAACTACAAATAAAAATCACAGTCGATAAATAAACACATAGCAACCGGAATACCAACATGCATAACAAAAACACTACGAACTTTTGCACCAATCTGATATACGAGGGTTGGAACATCAATAGTGGCTACTGTTTATTTACAGCTCGTGCAAAATAGATACGTGTTTCAAAGTTTTACTGACTTTCAGAGAAGTCACCAGCATGGTATATAACGCGTTGCCAGCGATGTGGAAGTCGTAGGATACTCTTAGCAGTGCCATTTGTGTTGACAGTTCGAGCGGCGCGGTCTATTGACCGACGAATTCGTAGCAGTTCTGAAGCGAATGCCGTGAAGTGTTTCCTTCAGTTTAGAAATCGAGTTGAGCTCAAGAGGGCTTAACTCAGGGGAGTGCAGTGGGTGGTATAGCATTTAGCAGCCCCATCAGTCAAATAAATCAGTAACAGCTTGCACTGTACGTGCTTGAGCATTGCCCTGCAAAATGATGGTCAGGTCCTGCAGAAAGTGTCATCACCTCTGTCTCTAAGCTGGTCGCAGGTTGTGTTCCAAAAATGAACAGCACAGAGACAGAAGTGATGACACTTTCTGCAGGACCTGACCACCATTTTGCAGGACAATGCTCAAGCAAGTACAGTGCAAGCTGTTACTGATTTGTTTGACTGTTCTGCGCCGCTCGAACTGTCAACACAACTGGCACTGCTAAGAGCATCCTACGACTTCCACATCGCTGGAAACGGGCTGTACACAAAGCTGGTGACTACTTTGAAGTTCAGTAAAACTTTGAAACACACATCTATTTTGTACGAGCTGAAAATAAAGTTCCAACCGCCGTATTAAGATTTTTAAAAATCCCGTTATGTAAATGACCAGCATGTCGCCATGTTTTCACAAAAAAAATATGTGTCGTACTTGTAAACCTACTGACTTGTTGTACTTCGTATATAAAAAGTGTTGCCGCGAATGTGATTCACGGAACATGTAAGAAACTAAACTGATTAGTCTTGTTACTTGTGAAGGTTGTTGAAGAACGGAAGGATTGATCGAATAAAGACTGAAGACATCATTTACTGCGTCAACAAGGAAAACATGTCTAATAAAGATGGCTGGAGAATTACATGTGTGGTGTCTATTCTTTCAGACGTGTCCGAGAAAACAAACATCACACATATAATTCACATGTATAATTGTGTAGATACGCCTCGACAGGTATAATACTATTTCACTGCGTATGCATACCATCGTTGTTCTCCTTCCGGGAATACAGTGAGGCTGCGAGCAACGGCGCTTATGGGCGGGATCACGCCAGTGGTGAGCAGCACTTGGGAATTTGGGTCGGACAGGAAGTGTGTCGGGATGGCCGAGGCGGTCAAGTCGACCGTTAGCGAGAAGCGGAGACTCTGTGTTGGAGTCCCGGTCCGGTCACAAATTTGCACGTGCAACTAGTGAATAATTTCAACGCCCGAAGCAGCTAAGTCATATAAATTTCCCTTTAGTTCAGCATGCGTGGACCGGCAGGTACTCACCATGGGTTTGATGCCATGTGCCAACAGCTCGTCGATAACTTTGTTGTAGTAGTCTATGCCCGCCTGGTTGACCCGGTCCACACCCCCAGCCGGCAGGATCCGCGGCCAGGATATCGAGAACCGGTACACGTCCACCTGCAAAAGATCATCTTGTGAAACAGTTAAAATGAAGGATCAACTTACAGTAGTGACTCATTTGTCTAGGTCATCATCCTGATCATCGTAGTATGTCGTCTAACCTAAATCATTTCTTTCCTGTATATAATTTGGTGACCTTCAACGGATAAACTTTTAAGCATTTATCGAAAACTGCCCTTCTTGCGTAACGTCTTCTTCCCGTTGCCTGGTAACTGCAGATTAGGCATCCAGCTGAAGGGCAGCAATGTAGTGCCTCGCAAGGGTAAAGGCTTGCGCGTGAGCCAAGTAGAGACGTTGGTTGAGCGTCCGATGCAATACTGCAACTTGCGGGCGACATTTTGGTGACGGCTCCGTGTAATGGCCGAGGGACTGGCTTCGGCACTTGGATCCGCATAGAGTGTCGGGGTGGTTGTGATGACCGTTAACGGAGCGGCTACACTGTTAGAAATGGCTGTTTGCTTCCTGCTTGGGCAGTGGCGAGGCGCGGGTTGGAGTCCGACACCCAGAGCATGCTGCACCGCCTGGTGGAAAGGGCACTTGGGGCGGTTTCAACTTGATTCAGGAACATTGAGGATACTGCGGTGAGGTCTACTTTACGGCCATCAAGTGTCAGGGGCGGCAGAGGGATTCTGGAAAATCCCTGTGTTCCACCGACATGTTCCGCCATCTTTGTTATCAAGGCACTTGCACTGTAACATTGTGTGGTCTCGACCCGTGTGGGAGTCCTGTTTATGCTCTGTTCTTGTAATAAGCAAATGTGTTATTTCTTACTAAAATTTTGTAAAGTTCTACCTCACATTTCGCGGAGGGCTGTCTTGTCAGTACACGTGCAGTAGGCTGGCGAGCGATCATTGTATGTAATCTATCTTCTTTGTGTTTATATCATATATAAAAGTGCGTGCGGCCGGTTGCACTGACTGGAGGGCTGTTCACTTTTATTATTATTTGGCTTTCAACTAGTTCTGTGCCACTTTGGCGTTAACTGTTATTTACATTCTAATTCTTGTGGTATCTCGTGGTAGTGGCCGTTTGACGACTGCTGACAGCCCATTTGAGTACATTGTATCCTAAACGTTTCTGTTCAAGAGCTGCTTCCTAAGTTTTGGTAACTCATTTTAAAAGTAGTTGGCCACCAGAGGTGGATGGTTAAATACTGATTTTTTTTTTTTTTTTTTTTTTTTTTTGCTGATTTAATTTGACTGCTGTAACAGCTAGTTGCCAAATCGCATTTTTTAAAATTTTGCTTGTCTTGGGTACCTACAAAGGCGAGCTGCTAATTGTAGCTGTTTTAAAACCATATTAGTAAATTTCTGTGTTTTAATACGGATAATAACTGAAATTTTTTCATATTTTCTTTCCAGTGCCCCCATTATTCTGAGTGTTTACCAGAGTGGAAAAGTTAATAAGGCGTAAATCGTTTTTCTAAGCCGAGCGCCTGGAATGTTAAGAGGACTAAAACTTCTAGTTTGTGAGGTAACTGGAGAGTTTTGGCGCCCAGGAAATATTCTAAGTTCGGAGTTGGGGCGTGGCCACATGGGCCGCTCAGCAAGCCGGGGCCCGGCAGCAAACACATGGCGCCGAACGTCAGCAGGACAAGAGGGGTACCCCCAGCACATAGCACACCGGCCGCGTGGCTGGGAATTCCATGCTGATGCTGTGTCGATGAAAGAGACTTGTATGCAGAAAGTGCCAAAGTGACTTTGTGAAACCATCATGGCAGACATTCACAGTTCATATAGAAATTAATAGTAGCCAGATGAATCATGATACCACAATGATACCTCAAAAAGAAACATGTACATTACTATTATTTGCACTATGATTCTGATAGTGTAGTCAAATTTTCAACATCTTTATTAGTTCAAAGTTTAGTATCTGACGGTAAATAATACAAGTAACACCCAGCAACGAATGTCCAAAATCTAAACGCTTCATCCGATTTTGTCCATCGACATGTCTTTAGAAAGCTGTTAGTGTAAACCAAAATTGGTATAAATTACAGGCATGTAACTTCAATAGTACATGAGTTATTGGAGGTCAAAGTGGCCGATTACTACCGATTGCGTCAGGCCATAAGTACTCCACAGTTACACGAAATAACGGTAGCAGCATGCTTATAAATACATTTGTTCGTTTATGTCTTTGTTTATATCCGATATACACTACTCACGAAGAAATTTGGTTAAATATTTACTGTGTTTTAGGAAGCACAGAGACATTAGACTACTGGCCTACCTTTTGTTCTATTCCTTTGATAAATGTTTATTTAATTTGTTTATGTATCTAATGATGTGTGTTAGAGCGTGTTTATGGTCCAGCCATAGGAATATTTATTTAATTTCAAGTTATTTAAATGTAAATCCAGTATTTCGAATGTGTTTCATTATGTTTGTGTGGGCTTGAAGGCATGGCGCGAGCGCTCTAGCTAATCACAGCGCTAAACTATTACGTTGCATTACAAATTCGAAATTTCTAAGTGATAGGAACCTTCGACCATTCGATTCATGTGTATATTCATATTGTATACTGTAGACTCAGCAGTATTTGGATGGTAATGCAGCAACTACGTATCCCAGGCCCTAGACAACGAAACCAACCAAAACTTTCAATATTTCAACTTTGAGTTTGAGTGTACGTAGTTGAGGGCCACACACCACGTCATTTCATTTTCTATTTTGAAAGCCCGCAAGTTGCTTTTGATGTTTTATTGTTAAATAAACTAACTGAAATTGTATCAGTTTATTTGATCTAGCACCTTACCACAGACCAACTTAAGTTCCGACCGTTTCAAAACTCATCAATTTGGGCTGTAGTTCTGTTATTCACTCCAGATGAGGTAACTTGCATCTGTATGGTTGCCAGTGACTAATCTGAACGCCCGTCTCTAGCTGGCATTTCTCCTCAGCCACCATACCCGGGGTCGCTGTTCGATTGAAGGTTTCAACTTTCCAGCAGCCACTAACATTTTCGTCTTAGTATAGGTCAGTAGCGCAATCGTACGTCTTCGCTCTTGTGCACGTTTTCTTATTGTCACTCACATGTCTGGGCACTGTGGAGCAATATGTAGTGGGTGACACTTATGAATTTCTTAATATTTTTATGCCTCAGTCGAAAATAAAGAAAAATCATAATATGATATCTAAATAGGCCTATAGCACGTACATAAAAGCCTTTACCGATTCCCAAAATAACGCTGAACTTTACTGCCCTTCACTTCAGTGCTCTGCAAAATTAGAATCTGAGCACACTATATGTAATTTCCTGTATACTTCATCTGAGCATATTCTATTTTCTTGTTTACCCTAACGGTTTTTATTGATTTTTCTCATATTAAAAAGACCGAAGGAGCGATCTGTTTTACTTGTTAAAAACATACAACAGCCTAGATAACATGAATATTTCTTTATTTAAAACAACCGATTTCGACAGGCTACGCTGTCATCTTGAGGCCTCAAAAAATCTTTTTGTTGTGAAACGTGTTCATTTTACGTTGGACCTCACATGGCAACTTGTGAGGTCCAACGTAAAATGAACACTTTTCACAAAAAAATATTTTTTAATACCTGAAGACAACAGCAAAGCCTCTCGAAATCGATTGCCTTAAATAAAGAAATATTTATGCGATCTAGGGTGTTGACTGCTTTTAGGCCAATGGTTTTGTGATACTCAGCAGAATCAATTCGCCATGTCTCATGTGAACTGCTAACTGGTCAGCTTTCTGATTGACAGTGAACGAACATTATAGACTACACACCACTTTCTTCTTTCTTAGTCTGACTATAATAAAAATTTAATAGTAATTCTATTCACGAACGCTAATACTCAGACGTCCATGCCTCTTGTACTCTGAGCTTCGTGGCGTCGCATGAATTCTCACTCGTACCCGCAGCTGGGATACGCGCGCTTTTTTAGGCTGCATCCTCAGTGAGCGACGGAAGTAACCCACAGTATACAGCAGCTTTAGGCGACAAAACACTGCCGCAGTACAGCTACGCTCGGAATTGTCCTAGGTTGGCGACGTCCTTGCCGTTGCTTGACGTCCGCTATAACCGGTGGCACGAGAGTTAAAACGTGTTAGAATCTTATCGCTACGGCATGCACTACAGTGATAACGACAGCTATGGGTCTTCTCAGCGAAGTGCTGGAATGGACGCACAGCCTGCTACGAAATACAGTATTTAAGCGAACTACTTGGTGAAAAGATTTGATTCTTTCGTATCATGTAGCCTGATATCTTCGCTCGATAAAGTGCTGAACCTTTTTCGTTATTCGTCCTAGCTAATGTGCTGCACGGAACTAAGTAAATGACTGCACTAAATTTTTAAAAGTTTGTAGAGGTAATCGTTCAAATGGCTCTAAGCACTATGGGACTTAACATCTGAGGTCATCAGTCCCCTGGACTTAGAACTACTTAAACCTAACTAACCTAAGGACATCACACACACCTATGCCCAAGGCAGGATTCGAACCTGCAACCGTAGCAGCAGCGCAGTTTCGGACTGAAGCGCCTGGAACCGCTCGGCTACAGCAGCCGGCTTGTAGAGGTACAATCTCCTTGTGTAGGTTTTGCGCATAGTTAATTTTAGGTCATATATTTCAGCGTATGAAATTTAGCCAACTTGTGTACAGCCCACAATACAAATTTCGCTACGGATCCCTCTGCTAATCAACTAGGAAGCGTTTCTCGAAGAACCATAATCTCACCTTTTCTATACTTTCGAGAACTGCATTATTAAGGATTACCAGCTTAAATTTGATCCACAACACAGGGTTAAAGATGTCGCAACTCCAATATGAGTAACAATCTATAAAACTCTCTTACTGGTTCCTTTGAACTTCTGCTGATAATCTCCACAAATACAAAAATAGGATACAGTTCAAAACTCAGTTAAAACTCGCACCAAAACATGGAAAGAAATTAAGT
This sequence comes from Schistocerca serialis cubense, assembly GCF_023864345.2. Taxonomy (NCBI): domain Eukaryota; kingdom Metazoa; phylum Arthropoda; class Insecta; order Orthoptera; family Acrididae; genus Schistocerca; species Schistocerca serialis. Next base: position 258,332,644 of record NC_064644.1, on the reverse strand, counting down.
TTATCGGGTTCAGCTGTATCACACACAAGTATCTCTCATAAAATATTTATTTATTTATTTATTTGTTTATTTGTGCATTTATTTCACCTGGCAAAGTTATGGTTTTCCGTTGCATACCTAAATCGATTTAGGCAAATTTGGGAGCGGCTCCTTTGAAAAATATGCAACTGATTTATGCAGTATCAAAATGGAAACCGCTGCACTGACTGCCTAAGGCCTCATATAGACATATTTGCACTGATTCACAGTTAATGGAGCTCCAAAAGTTTGAAGTACGCTCCTCAATTTTGGTTTCATTGTATTTTATCGAATGACCAGCCGACATACACTATCTGATCAAAAGTATCTGGACACCTATTAGTGCACATCAATACGAGCTGTGTCCACCCTTCGCCTTTGTAAAGGCTAAAGCTATGCTGGGGACGCTTTCAGTGAGGTGTTGAGTGTCTGTGGAGGAATGACAGCCCATTCATCCTGAAAAGCCGAAACCAGACAAGGTAGTGATGTTGGACGCTGGCATCTGGAGCACAGTCGACGTTCTGATTCATCCCAAAGGTGTTCCATTGGATCCTGATCGGGACTCTGGGCAGTGCAGACCATTTCAGGAATGTTATTGTTCAGAAACTATTGCCTTTGCAGATGTTGCTTTACAACTGTGTCCACGGTTTTGGTGATAACTATCAATCATCGTCTCCAAACTGTTCCTCCACTGTACACTTTACACAGTGCTGCAAAATGTGTTCATATCCGACCGCATTTACTGTTTTCTTAAGCGCAGTGTGGGAACCACGCCCTAAACATGAAAATCACTCCCATACCATAACATCATGTCCTCCGAGCGTCACTGTTGGCATTACATATGATGGCAGGTAACATTCTTCTGGCATTGGCCAAACCCAAACCCTTCAATTGGATTGCCAAAGGGAACAGCGTGAATCGTCAGTCCAAATCATTCGTTTCCACTCATGCACTGACCAGTGGCACCGCTCTTTACACCACCTCAAGCGTCGCTTAACATTGACTACAAAAACGTGTAGTTTATGAGGAGATCTGTTCGATCATCATACCCCATTAAGTCAATGCGGTACCTGGACTGCTGGTGGCACTTCGGAACTGGTCCCTATCCGTCAGTAAATGAGGTCCGCCTGGTGTTGGTTTCACTGCGGTTGTTCCATTGCATTTCCATTTCACAGTCACATCACCAACAGTCCACTTGTGCAGATATACAAGAGTTGAAATGTGCCCGGTGGATTTCTTACTCAGCTAAAATCTGACGCCTAATCCGCGTTGAGATCACAGAGTTCTCCTGATCTACCTCTCTATTTACTTCACAATAATCCTCCCCTCCTTTTATACTGGCGGGTTCGCCTTCAGTGACATCTACTGATCATATCCGCATTACATTGGAGTGTCCGGATACTTTTGATCCGATAGTGTACGTAGTGGCCGCTGGTGTTGTGTATTCCCAAACAGCGCGCATCGCTTGCCCTACATAATATTTTCTGTACTCGTACGGAATTATATAAGCTACCCTGTGCAGCTCTGTCGTCTTTGAGCGATGCCATACGGGAGTTCAGTGCATTATCGCCAGTCTACACCTGAAGCTGGCCGGAAGATTGGGCCGGAATATCGTGGCAAAAAGCTACAGATCTCCGGCAGCTAGCCTAAAATTTCACGGAATGGCCTGTTAGGGATAGATCCATTTCTCGTGAATGCTACAAAAGAAATGTCGTTGTTTTGGATAATGAGAGGTGATACGTCCATGTGGTCACGGCTAGGTTTGCACTGCACAATACTCACATTAAGCTCCTTTAGAAGCTGGACATCCTCCCGAAACTTGTGGTAAGAGTCGGCTGCTACATCACCAGTGCCACCATCATCGGTGATTTTGCCACCGGAATGCAGCAGGTGGTCCCAGATGCTCTCGCCCTTGCCTAAAAGACAAATAAGAAAGGTCCTTTAACAGAATGAAATGAACGTTACATGCGAATCATAATTGTAGAATTATCCTAATTTCACTTTGGTCATCAGTTTGAGCTCGGAACCCTCTCCGTCCCCCCCCCCCTTTCCCCCTTCCCTCTGACACAGTGGCTTACCTTCCACCCCAGTTAACAGTAGACAAATTGCCCTCTGGGAACACCTATTAAAAAGTGCGTGTCGACTTCACGACCATAGTAATAACCAAGGGCAAGTTCTCTCTTAGTCGGCACTGATGACCGATTTGCGATTTGTAACATAGATTAAACCGCCCATGTTCCAGGTGGGCACAGCTCGTAAACAGCTTGCAACAGGTGTCCATTTTGCAAGAGGCTGTCTGCTGTTATCAGTGATATGTGTGCAGAGAAGCGACTACAGAGCCAACTACACTGTAAGTTGCATAGAACCAACACCTTGAAGCTGCTACCGAGCGAGGTGGTGCAGTGGTTAGCACACTGGGCTCGCATTTGGGAGGACGACGGTTCAATCTCGCGTCCGGCCATCCTGATTTAGGTTTTCCGTGATTTCCCTAAATCGCTCCAGGCAAATGCCTGGATGGTTCCTTTGAAAGGGCACGGCCAACTTCCTTCCCCGTCCTTCCCTAATCCGATGAGACCGATGACCTCGCTGTCTGGTCTCCTTCCCCAAATAACCCAACCCAACCCATGAAGCCGCTAGCAATGGTTGCTTTGAAAGGGCATGGCCAATTTTCTTCCCCATCCTTCCCTACTCCGATGGGACCGACGACCGACCAACCAACCAACCAACCAAGCTGCTAGCAGGTAAGGCTGAGATATCAGGTATCGCCTTGGTAGAGAATCGCTAACTGCAGCAAGAGATGTACAATGTTCAGTTCATACAAGATATTTGTGCAATGAGTTACCTAAAGAGACCGCCGCGAATACGTCTAAGAGACAGTTTATCCGATGTTCCATAGTGGAAAGGTGTACACAGGTTCTATTTTAAGTTAGAGTCTATATCTTTCATAAGAGACATTTTTATGCCTACCCATCACAGAGCTGCTAAAATATTTATTCTTCTGAAATTAGTTCCAACAGGATGTCATCGTCTGGCAGACAATTCTTTTTTTAAATATTGTATTTTAAGAACGTGGTACCCCATGAACAAAATAATTAAAGTTAGCCAGACGATGACTTAGTGTCGAAACTAGTTGTAGAAAAATGAGCACTGTGGTGGCCTTGCATCAAAATGTCTGTACAAGGGTTTACAAAGTAAATTTATCCAGCAATTTGAACAATTGTAGAAAAGGTGCCTAGAACAGACGTACCTAACTAACAGTAGAAATGACTTGTATTACTACACACACTGCCTGACAAAAGAAGAACTGAAGTAGCCAGAAGCCAGAGTCAATGTAACCATACACGCACATACCATCGGCGGGTACATAAATGAATAAGGGTTGCAATACCTCGCGACAAGTATAGCGGATACCACCGAAGTTCATTAGTCTTGTTCGTGTTAAGTGTTGTTACCAGGCCTGGTAGAGTATATAAGAGGCGTGAGCACCGTCTAATGTTATCACTGTGAATGACAGAAAGATTCCGTGCACTCGTCTGAGACAGCATTATCAGCAAACCACAGAGTTTGAAAGATACCTTAATATGGGACTCCATCTGGCCGACTGGTCGAATCGAGCAGTATCCAGATATTTCAGATTTGACAGTGGACCGTTGTTGCACTGCACGGGAAGACAAGGGCAGGCATTCTTGCCGCCAGATTTCCGGTCACAACGGAGGATCACCGCATTGTGCACCAAGTACATCGTCATCTCTTCGTATCTACGTCTGCCATCTGAGAACGAGTAATGGACTCCTTACAACATACTGGTCATACCACACTACTGGTCGGATAATAGCAACTGCCGAACTAGGAGATTCAGTCCCATGCATAGGCTGTGTTTGGAACAATGCCACGACCGGGGAGCATGGGCTATTGATGAGTGGTGTCGCTGTGTGTTCAGTGATGAATCGCAGTTCTGCGCTAACCTGGTTGAATATCATCGGTCTCGCTTCCCACGCCCGGGTTTCCGGGTTCGATTCCCGGCGGGGTCAGGGATTTTCTCTGCCTCGTGATGGCTGGGTGTTGTGTAATGTCCTTAGGTTAGTTAGGTTTAAGTAGTTCTAAGTTCTAGGGGACTGATGACCATAGATGTTAAGCCCCATAGTGCTCAGAGCCATTTGAACCATTTTGAATATCATCGGTGAATATGTCGGCGACCTGAGACGACGTCACATTTTTCCAGTGTTTTTAAGAGACACAGCGGTATTACTCCTAGTATCGTGGTGTGGGGAGCCATCAGATGTCACCTCAGATCATGGATGGTAGTGACTGAACGAACTCTGACAGTGCAACGGTATGTCACAGACGAGCTGCATCCTCATGTGTTAACTCCCATGCAACAGTATAGCGGTGCCATTTTTCAACAGGAAAATTCTCGTTAGCACGTGGATTGTGTGATAATTTCAAACTTCCTGGCAGGTTAAAACTGCATCCTCATGTGTTAACTCCCATGCAACAGTACAGCGGTGCCATTTTTCAACAGGAAAATTCTCGTTAACACATGGAGTGTGTGATAATTTGAAACTTCCTGGCAGGTTAAAACTGTGTAGCAGGCGGTTAGCTCAGTCGGTGGAGCACTTGCTCGCTTAAGGCAAAAAGGTGCGAGGTGCGAGTCCCAGTCTGGCACGCATTTCAATCTGCCAGGCAGTTTCAGACAATAAGGTTGTTAGAGATGCTGACAGCTGACCGTACAGTTGCAGTTACTTTTCCTTAGCTGTTTCCTGCAGTTTCATGCAGTTTGGGTCTTTAAGCGTTTTACCATTTATCAGCACTATTCTACACACATTAAAAATAGTTTTGCGTCACCTCGGTTCCTAGAGTCCCGGAACCTGTACAGAAAACTGCAATAGAGATCAACATAAACATCATTTCCGTCCTTTTTATTGGTTATGAAAACCACACATTGCATGTTGTACCACCATACAGCGACACGTTCAGAGACGGTAGTCCAGATTGCTGTACACACCGGTACCACTAATACCCAGTAGCACGTCCTCTTGCAATGATACTTGCGTCTATTCGCCGTGGCATACTATCCACAAGTTCATTGAGACACTGTTGGTCCAGATGGTCCCACTCCTCAACGGCGATTCGGTGTAGATCCCTCAGAGAGGTTGGTGGGTCATGTCGTCCATAAACAGTCCTTTTCAATCCATCCCAGGCGTGTTCGATAGGGTTCATGTCAGGAGAACGTGCTGAGCGTTCTAGTCGAGCGATGTCGTTAGCCTGAAGGAACTCATTCACAAGATGTGCACGATGGGGACGCGAATTGTCGCCCATGAAGACGAATGACTCGCCAATATGCTGTCGCCGATGTGGTTGCACTATCGGTCGGAGAATGGCATTCACGTATCGTACAACCGTAACGGCACCTTCTGTGACCACCAGCGGCGTACGTCGACCCCTCATTATGCCACCCCAAAAAATCAGGGAACTTCCACCTTTTTGCACTCGCTGGACAGTGTGTCTAAGGCGTTCAGCCTGACCGGATTTCCTCCAAACACGTCTCCGACGATTGTCTGGTTGAAGGCATATGCGACAATCATCGGTGAAGAGAATGTGATGCCAATCCTGAGCGGTCCATTTGGCATGTTATTGGGCCCATCTGTACCGCACTGCATGGTGTCGTGGTTGCAAAAGATGGACCTCCCCATGGACGTTGGGACTGAAGTTGCGCATCATGCAGCCTGTTGCGCACAGTTTGAGTCGTAACGCGACGTCCTGTGACTGCACTAAAAGCATTATTCAACAAGGTGGCGTTGCTGTCAGGATTCCTCCGAGCTATAATCCGTAGATAGCGGTCATCCATTGCAGTTGTAGCCCTTGGGCGGCTTGAGCGAGGCATGCCACCAACAGTTCCCGTTTCTCTGTATCTCCTCTATGTCCGAACAACATTGCTTTGCTTCACTCCGAGACGCCTGGACACTTCCCGTGTTGAGAACCGTTCCTAGCACAAAGCAACAATACGAACGCGAACGAACCGCGGTGTTGACCGTCTAGGCATGGTTAAACTACAGACAACACGAGTCATGTACCTCCTTCTTGGTGAGCTGACTGGAACTGTTTGGCTGTCGGATCCCCTCGGTCTAATAAGTGCTGTTCATGCATGGTTGTTTACATCTTTGGGCGGGTTTGATGACATCTCTGAACAGTCACAAGGACCATGTCTGTGATACAATATCCACAGTCATCGTCTATCTTCAGGAGTTCTGGGAACGGGGGTGATGCAAAACTTTTTATGATGTGTGTACATTTCTATGTATATTTCGCAAGCCATCTGGCAGTGTGTGGCAATGAGTACTTCCTGGGCCTTTACCTCTTCCCCTCTTCCATTAGCGAATTGTGCATGCCAAGAAAGACTAACTTCTCCGATTTTTTCATCGCGATTGTTTCGCGAGACATATGTGGAACGAAATAATGCTTGGAACGTAAGCTCTCTGATTTCAGCAGTAAATCTCTCCCTGATATACAGTTCCTATTTTGGTCGTCTGCCACGAGTGCTTGCTCAGTATCTCTGTGACTCTCTCGTCCTTAGTAAATGATCCCGTGACGAAATGTGCTGCTCCACTTTGCATCTGTTAATCCAACCTAGTAAGGTCCTAAAACGACGAGTAATACTCAAGAATTGTTCTTACAATCGAAACTACTTCTTTCGTGCATGAAATACATTTTGCGATGCCACTCTGTGTTGGAGTAGCGAACTATTACCTACACATTGTAAGTAGATTAACTAGAGATTAACAAGGCTTTGGGGTTAGCAATGATTTTATTTTTTACTATAATTTGATTAGTGATATTGAGTGCGGTTCTGAGGGTGAACTGGACATATAAACTAGGCAGCAGTGATGCACCGGTACAGAGGGCATAACTTCTGCTGGTCGCAACTGCAGCTGATTCAGAATTCGATCATTTCCATCAAGATGCATTCTGCGTTGTAAGAGAGTCCTTTCTACTGTTTGACCGGTCAATCTCGCATGAATACTCTAGAGAGACGTCACAAAAGCGGTCCAGCGCGTTAGAAGAAGTCAGTGTCTGGCTACATACAAGCAAGCAACTTGCCCAAAACTGCGCAAACGAGCACACTTAGGATGGCTATGAGAAGTACAGCCATCTGAGCAATCGATCGTTTTCTTTGAAATCTGAGGTATTAAATAACATTCACACAGCAAGAGCTCTGTCTCAGAGAGACCCAACTTCTTCTATGCTGGTATGCAGTTCGTCGTCTATGCCCATATGCTGTTCTCTTAGCTAGTGGTTCATGTGAACAAAGAGATGAAAATCAGAGGGAGCCAAGTCCGTGCTGTATGGTGGGGGATTAAAACACTTCCCATTGAAAACACTGCAGGAGCGTATTTGCTGCAGCTGCAGTGTGGCGGAGCATTGTCGTGAAGAACGACAGTGGCTGATGACATCCCTTCGCTTATTCTGAGTTGCCCTTTGTAGACAACTTTCTCAAGTCACCTGAGCCACTCGCTGATCAAGATCATCACTTAACCGTCGCTTCCTTTCCCGACCGACTGCATTGTTATCCTTTGCATGCCATGCTTCATAGATCTTAAACCATTGCCTCAGTTTGCTGTCATGCATGACCGTTACATTATTTAGGCTACATGAAATTAATGCCCCTCAGTATGAAGATATCGAATGACAGCATGTATTTTACTCTAGGCAGTAAACATCGATGTTTTGGGCATCTTTAAGTACGCACTGTGCCAACAGTCTTGCAGCAGTGGTAACACCGGTCAAAGTCAAATCACCGAAGTAAAGCACTGTCGGGATTGGCTAGCACTTCGATGGGTCGCTGTCCGGGTCTGCCGAGTGCTGTTGGCAAGTGGGATGCACTCACCACTCGTGAGGCCGATTGAGCACCAGCGGTCACGAAAACTGTCAACGGCCAGGAGAGAGGTGTGCTGACCACATGGCCCTTCGTATCCGCTCACGGTGAAGCCTAAGGGCTGAGGATGACACGGCGGCCGGTCGGTACCGTTGGGCCTTCAATGCCTATTCGGACGGTGTTTAGTTTTGTAAGTACTCAGTCTACTCTCAGAGCTGAAAATTGCGACGTGAAGCGATCGACGGCGATACTAAAGACACCGTGCAACACTTATGCACAAAGCTTCATCAGATTTACTCTGTTTTTTTAATTTACTCTGCAACTGAACCCTGAAAAAAATGTAAATAGTGATGGCGCTATAAGACTCCCTTGTGGAACTACCGAAATTACCTTTAGATCAATCCATTTTGTCTCGTAACAAGAGACGCTACGAACCACGTAGGCAGTCTCCATCACACTTGTAGCAGCGCTCAAATACTTTTTCTCCCTTTTGTCTCACTTATCTGTGGCCAGTTGCACAGACCCTTATGTAATAAACCGCCATCCTTATTGCAGTATAGATTTTCCCTCAACAGTAGAATGAACTGGCGCAGCGCTCGTAATTTCGGCTGTTAAAAGTTCACTTGCCTAATAGTAGTCTCCTCATATACTGAAACAGGCAGTAAAGAAGATAAGCTTAATGCATCTACATTTTCACGAACGTAGCTACTCTGAAATTCACTCGTAAATGTTTGGCAGAGGCTTCACAGAAACACTCTCAGACTATTTCTCGACCGTCCCACTCTCGATTAGCACGTGGGAAAAATAATTTCTCATGGAATTTGCATAATTTTCTTCAACCCCTGTACGTTCCGCAAGGAAGAGAATGTAATGACGAAGCAAAAACCGCACAAGAACACAATTCTTTCGAGTTATCAGTCTTCTGACTGGTTTTATGCAGCCAGCCACAAATTCCTCTCTTGTGTCAAGCTTTTTATCTCAGAGTAGCACTTGTAACCTAAATCCTCAATTATTTGCTGGATGCATTCCAGTCTCTGTCTTCCTCTACAGTTTTTATCCTCTACAGCTCTCTCTAGTACCATGGAAGTCATCCGCTAATGTTTTAACAGATGTCGTATCATCCTGTCTCTTCTTCTCGTCTGTGTTTTCCATATACTCCTTTCCTCGCCTATTCTGCACAGAACCTCTTCATTCCTTCCCTATCAGTCCACTAATTTTCAACATTCTTCTGTAGCACCACATCTCAAATGCTTCGATTCTCTTCGTTTTCAGTTTCTACATAATCCAGGTTTCACTACCATACTATGCCGTGCTCCAAAGGTGCATTCTCGGAAATTTCTCCCTCGAATTAAGACCTATGTTTAATACCAATTTACTTCTCTTGATCAAGAATTCTCTTTTTGGCAATGCTAGTCTGTTTTTTATGTCCTCCTTTCTCTGTCCGTCATGGGTTATTTTGCCGTCTAGTTCGCAGAATTCCTTAACTACATCTACTTCGAAATCACTAATTCTGGTATTAAGTTACTCCTTGTTCTCATTTCTGTTACTTCTCATTACTTTCGTTTTTCTTCGATTTACACTCAAACCATATTCTGTACTTATTAGACTCTTCAAGAGATTCTGCAGTTCTACTTCACTTTCACAGAGGATAGCAGTGTCATCAGCGAATCTTATCATTTATATCCTTTCACCTTGAGTTATGTTGTAGAATACTTATTCCCGGTCGATAAATCCTATGAGCGTTTCTTGGTTTATCTTCGGTCTTTCTGCCATTATCAACCGCAGTATCAGAATTGCCTCTCTGTTGTTACCTTTACCTTTCCCGAAGCCAAACTAATCGTCATCTAACAGATTCTCAATTTTCTTACATACTTTTGTGTTAAACTTACTATTGACAGAGTATATGAAAGTAAGGGGAGTAGCATGTGGCGGCTTGTTACGAGAGCTTCAGGTAACATTGTGCATCATCGATTCAGGTACTCACACTGACGACAGCCGTAATGATGATGTGGAACAGTTTTGTCTCGTGCTGAGGAACAACAAAAGACACATTATGCAAAGTTACTGTTTCTCACTAAAACCATTAAGTCCCCCATATTAACTATAAACAAGGACGATCTGGACTTGAGGGACTGCTGAAGGGGCGCACGACTTTCTGCCAACAACTAAACACAGGCAGATACATAGTTGATTTGAAAACATTTTTCCACACAAACGATATATTATTTAGCATTTGCTGCCACCCCCCTACGCCATCAGAAATTATAATTGCCTTTCATTGGGCTTTTGGTAAAACCTTTAAAAATAAAAAAATCCAGCAGCAATGTTTTTGGAAACGGGTTGTTTTTAGGGTTCCGCACCTCAATTGGTACACGGGAACAGTTATACATTGAAGCGCCAAAGAAACTGGTATAGGCATGCGTATTCAGACAGGCAGAATACGGCGCGGAGGTCGGCAATGTCTGTGAAAGACAACAAGTGTCTGGCGCAGTAGTCAGATCGGTTACTGCTACTACATTGGCAGGTTGTCAACATTTAAGTGAACTTGAACGTGGTGTTATAGTCGGCGCACGATTGATGGGACACTGCATCTCCGAGGTAGTGATAAAGTGGGGATTTTCCCGTACGACCATTTCGTGGGTGTAGCGTGAATATCAAGAATCCGGTAAAACATCAAATTTCCGACATCGCTGGGCCGGAAAAAGATCCTGCAAGAACGGGAGCAACAAAGACCGAAGAGAATCGTTCAACAGAAGGGCAACCCTTCCGTATAATGCTGCAGATTTCACTGCTGGGCCATCAGCAAGACGTCCATGGCGAACCATTCAACGAAACATCATTGATATGGGCTTTCAGAGCCGAAGGCCCACTCGTGTACCCTTGATGACTGCACGATACGAAGTTTTACGCCTCACCTGGGCCCGTCAACACCGACATTGGAATTTTTATGACTGGAAACATGTTACCTGGTCGGACGAGTCTCGTTTAAAATTGTATCGAGCGGATGGACGTGTACGGGTATGAAGACAACCTCATGAATACACGGACCCTGCATGTCAGCAGGGGACTGTTAAAGTTGGTGGAGGCTCTGTAATGCTGTGAGGCGTATACAGTTGGAAGTGATATGGGACCCCTGATACGTCTAGATACGACTCTGACAGGTGACACGTAAGTAAGCATCCTGTCTGGTCATATGCATCTATTCATGTCCATTGTGCACTCCGACGCACTTGGACAATTCCAACAGGACAATGCGACACATCACATGTCCAAAGTTGCTACAGAGTGGCTCCAGAAACACTCTACTGCGTTTAAACACTTCCGCTGGCCACAAGACTCCCAAGACATGAACGTTGTTGAGTATATCTGGGGTGCCTTGCAACGTGCCGGTCAGAAGAGATCTTCACCCCCCTCGTACTCTTACGGATTTATGGACAGCCCTGCAGGATTTAGGGTGGCAATTCCCTGTAGCACTACCTAAGTCATTGGTCGAGTCCATGTCACGTCGTATTGTGGCACTTCTGCGTGCTCGCGTGGGCCCTACACGATATTAGGCTGGAGTACCGGTTTCTTTGGCTCTTCAGTATACGGTCACTTTGTTATCTGTCTGTCCCACAATTGAGACAGATTTTTGAAAGGAATGGGTAGAGTTATCAGGCTCAAATTTATGTCAGGTAGTAAGGTTCCTTGGCAACGTAAAAAACTGAAACTTCTAAATCAGTTCAATACGGCCACGTATGTCACGCATTTCAATACTCGCTGACTCCATCATCAAAATCTTTAGATGAAATGGCGGTACAGCATGTGCCTGGAAACCCCGAAGTCGCGAGATGGACTCTCGGTCAGACCACAGAATTTTCACTCTTCTTTTTAATCCAGCCTTCACCTCTCACCGATGTGACAAGTCCCCAGAAACAACCCTTTGTTCGGATTCCACGTTAAACTCCGTGCCCCCTTTCTCCAGCTGGACAAAGGGGGTAAGTTAGGGACATGCAGGTCGCCGTCCAATTCAAAGACTTGCACCAGCCCACTGAGCCACACGAAATTATTATTATTATTATTATTATTATTATTACAAGGGCTATTCGGAAAAGTAAGTTCCGATTAGTCGCGAAATGAAAACCATTGTGAAAATCCGATGAAGCTTTGCACAGACGTGCTGGGCAGTTTCTCTAGTATGTTCGTCGATCGCATCACGTCACTCTTTTTAGTTCTGAGCGCACAGTGAGCATGTAAAGATGCCTAGAAAATAGTGTCTCCCGCCAACTGCGAGAGTCCGGTGAGAAATTTCGCCTGAAGCTATGTAGCCCAAATGACATAACTGCCATGCGTTTCCTTTTTCCCTGCAGGGGCAATGAAGAAGCTAGTGCAGCGTTTTTGATTAGGAAGTGTTTGATCCCCACTATACAGCCGATAACTGGCTCTCTCTGAGTTTCATTACTGCACACATGAACCACTGACTATTAAGAGAACGTTTTGGCACAGACAACAAACTGCAGTCCAGCGCAGAAAATTGGCGGAAAGCACAGGTGGTTGCTTTCTATGATGAGGGTATTGGAAAATTGATAGGATGCTAGGAGAAACGTCTACGTCGCAGCGGCGACTATGTTTAGCGTACTCGGAAAGGTATGTCCGATTTGGCGCGAAATGGAAACCAGTGTGGAAATCCGATGGAACTTTGAACAGATGTGTTGGGCAGTGTCTTTAGTGTGCCTGTCGAACGCTTTACATCGCTCTTTTCGGTTCAGAGCGCAAAGTGATCAAGTAGAAATTCCTAAAAAAACAGTGTCTCCCACCAAGTATGTAGATCTGGTGAGAGATTTCGCCTGAAGCTATAAAGCCCAGAAAACATAAATGTCATGCGTTTCTTTCTTCAAGGCATTCTCAGCCGCATTCTGCAGGGGCAATGAAGACGCTGTTGCAGTGTTTTCGATGGGAAGTGTTTGATCACCCACAATACAGCCCTTAAATGCCTCCCTCCGATGTTCATCTCTAACACAGGAAACGCTGGCTACAAAGACAACGTTTTGGCACGAACAACGAAAGGCAGACCAGCGTAGAGAATTGGCAGAAAGAACAGCCGTCTACTTTCTGTAACGAGGATACTGGAAAGTTTGTACAACGCTACAACAAATGTCTAAATAGGAGCGGCGACTATTTAGAGAGGCAGCTGGAAGGTGTGGCTAACTGTTGCGAATAAAAAATTTTTGATTTTCACTGTGGTTTCCTTTTCGCGACCGATCGGACCTTACTTTCCGAACAGTCTCGTAGATAAGTAGCTGGAAGTTGTAGCTAACCATTAAAAATAAGACATTTTTGATTTTCACAGTGTTTTCTATTTAGAGGTCGATCGGAACTTACTTTCCGAATACCCGTTGTATTATCATTTATCTAGATATATTATTAAGTGTGTACAGAATTAAGAGTGCGAGTTGTTCTCATACTTGTTCGATTTTTTTTATTATTTTCTTAAATAAGTATTACTTAGACATATCTTAACAGAAATAAATTTATGAATCTTATTACAGAGCTAAATATTAAAATACGAAACAAGTTATTTTCGTTTTAGGTAATTTACGGGATCTTCAAAAGCTTTTCGTGAAAGCAGAATGAATCTATCTTGCTCACCTCTGATGTACCTCTCACCACGGTGTCCCAAGCAGCCAGTTGTGTCTTAAGCCGTCCTTCAGTCACTATGTTTACACTGAGCTCCGAAAACAGCATTTAGTAAACCGATTTCACACTACTGCTTCTGATTCATCAAATTAATTATTTTATTTTATGAATTTTGCAGTCCTACACGTTTATTGTATGAAAGGGGTCTTTTAAACCCTGTAGCAAACCAGTTGTCTTTCCGATACTTTATTTATATTTTACTAATAACAGTTATCTGTTTGGGACTTCTGCACTCTTTGTTGAGAGATCAAAAGCACTGTAAAAGTTGCATTCCCGTACAACACTCCGATACCGAATCTGGAAATGTGGTTCTAACTGCCAGATTTCCGCTTCCGCAACTAGCTTTCGCGTAAAGCACAACCGCTTTTGAAACGTGCTTCGGTTGTCAGATTACGTCTTGTTTCCAAAAATTTTCGGCTTATCTGGGCGGCTTGACTTTTTGTACAGCGAAGGAGAAGCAGAAATATCTGCTTGAATGGAAACAGTCATTGTGATGACTAAATCAGAAACGGAAACAGTTGTTCTCCAGATGGCTTATTCGACCGGTTTAGCGAGACCGCTTCGGACCTTAACATGTAAAGTCGACAGCGAGTAATGGTTTCCAAAATTCGGTTTCCGCTACTGGAAGTTGTGTCGCGTATAAAAGCAGTGAATCTAACTCCACACATGTTCACAGATATGGCGGTGGTGTAAAACTTTCTTTTCTTTGTTTTTTGAAGGTTATTTTAACCCTTGGATGCATAACAGGGGCCCTTTAGTAACGGCAACCTTTCATTCTCTCAATAAATTGACTTAAAATTTATTTATTTTGGTTGACGTCCTGTATAATCCTTGGAAATACACTGACTTTCTTTGTTTCTTGCAAGTCAAATTATTTTATTCCAGGAATTTTGTTGTTCCACCCGTGTAGTTCATTATAGGAGCCTTTTAGACCCTAGCAAACCAGTTGCCTTTGCGAGACTTTATTAATTTTTATCAGAATGACGTGTTAAAGTAGCTGTTTTAGTTACAACCGTTATCAGTTTGGCACTATTACTCCTTGTTGAGAGGTCAGAATCTGTAAAAGTTGCAATTGAAGGAAAGTGTATTTCTCAGTGGCAAAAGATTTTTAGATGGATTTTGTCTCATAAACAGAATAAGTAGTCTTCTAAGGCCCTACGTGAAGCGAAGACTGGAGAATTAGATGACACAGAGTACAGAATCGGTGATTTCCTTATCGGTCATGATGGAACTCACTAGGATAAATCACTGCAACCAATGACCAGAATAAGCCGGCCGCGATTTTACCGAGCGGTTCTAGGCGCTACAGTCCGGAACCGCGTGACTGCTACGGTCGCAGGTTCGAATCCTGCCTCGGGCATGGATGTGTGTGATGTCCTTAGGTTAGTTAGGTTTAAGTAGTTCCAAGTTCTAGGGGACTGATGACCTCAGATGTTAAGTCCCATAGTGCTCAGAGCCATTTGAACCAATGACCAGAATACGAGTACACAGTGTGGCGAAAATTTTTCTTTCTCCAGTAAGAGGTAGTGCCACTAAACAAAAAGGAATGTTAACTAGGAATGAAGCCTCCGTGACCTGAGAATTTTTATAATCGTGACTTTCATCTTAAAGGACAATTTGACAGTTGTACGTTGTGTGGCCAAAAACAGCAGACGTGTCATGTTTCTCTGTCTCCGCAGAACAGCTTCAATGCAGATGAAAAACATAAAACCAACATTATTCTATAATGAATGAACATCAGTAGTTGATTCTTTTGACCAGAAAGCGTATTACATACATTTGGAAGAAACAATCATGAAGATGACATTTTGTTTTATGGAGAAACGTATTGGATATAGTAGATACAGTAGCAATAAATACCTCATGCCTGTTTTCACAGTAGCATACCAACTACACGGAAGGCAGGTCTGAAAAAACGGAACTTTTCTCGTATAGACAGGAGAATCAACAAGTCACGTTTTCAAAATAAAGTTCTACGAGGTACGGCCCGTTATGCAGCCAACAGACAAAGATTGCGACAGCTGGAAGGTCACTAAAAGGAAGATGCCTTATGTGTTCCCGTCGATAAGGCAGAAAAGTGGTCAGTCATTCAGCAAATGCACGAAAAACCTATTCAAAGAACGTACTGAAATTATTTATGAAGACTATTGCTTTTAATGAGCGAATAAGCTTGTGTGGATGAGTAAAAGTGACAGTTATTTATTCAACTGTGGAAAATAACGACATAAATAGCTGACAAAACTGGCATTCTCCGGATGTTCATTTTGCTAGTATTCTATTAGAAATGAAAACAAAAAAGAAACTGTATTCATAGTAAAGTATCAAAATTTTCATTACCATGTACCCGCGAAAACGCCTTTAAAATTATCAAACAGTCAAACAAAGAAATACGTGTAATGTACAAATGAGTAAGTACAGTACCCAAGTTAAGAAACATGATCCCGGACATTTTTTGTATGCTGGGCGCAGTTGCTTTGCGAGTCTACAAAGCGATTTTGTAAACGTCTCTATGGCAACTCCTCTACATAGCTCTACATCCAGTAATTGTTTCCGTCCACAGCCATTTGCGCTTCGCTATCAAAACCGCTACTACGTATCAGAAATTTCCCTAATTTGACTCAACTGTACGAGAGCCTTAATAAAAAAGAATAAATTTATTAAAACTTCATGGACGATGGGGCAACTTTTTACGCATCCCAGTGTTTATGATGTCATATCTCCTGCGATCTTGGTGTCACACAGTGATATAATTTCGTAGGTACATTCAGCGGCATATGTGGATACTGTTTGCCAAATGTGCTCAGAATAGAGTTAATAGAAAAGAAGTAATAAATTTATACGTCAAGCATGATGCGGCAGTTTTTCACGCTCTGTGTTTACGATGTCGTACCTCCTGAACTATGTGTGTTAGCACGATGTAATTTTGTATGTGCATTCAGCGGCATACATAGATTCTGTCTGAGAAATTTATTGCGAATACACTTAGTAGCACAGAAATAATAAATTTAACATTTCCTTCAATTTAATTTTATACATATTTTGTAGCCTCAAAGTTGATCGTATAAATACACTGGAAGTAAGAATTAAAAAAGCCTTTAGTCACAATTTTTCGTGTCTTATTAAATACACAATGCATTTCGGACCCTGTGGGTCCATCATCAGTACATGATTTACTTTTGCTCTTGAGAGAGATGAAATGCATGTTCTTATCAGGAAACAGTCTCATGTTATGTTACGATTTTCGTAAGTAAATGCGGAAGATATGTGCGAAACAATGGAAAAATAAGTAGTGTAAACTTATCAAACATTCCTAGAAAATAAATTAAAAACGCTTTTCTTATATTATGAGATAAGTCTACACTGTTTATTTTTCCACTATTTCGCACATACAGGGTGTTTCAAAAATGACCGGTATATTTGAAACGGCAATAAAAACTAAACGAGCAGCGATAGAAATACACCGTTTGTTGCAATATGCTTGGGACAACAGTACATTTTCAGGCAGACAAACTTTCGAAATTACAGTAGTTACAATTTTCAACAACAGATGGCGCTGCAAGTGATGTGAAAGGTATAGAAGACAACGCAGTCTGTGGGTGCGCCATTCTGTACGTCGTCTTTCTGCTGTAAGCGTGTGCTGTTCACAACGTGCAAGTGTGCTGTAGACAACATGGTTTATTCCTTAGAACAGAGGATTTTTCTGGTGTTGGAATTCCACCGCCTAGAACACAGTGTTGTTGTTGCAACAAGACGACGTTTTCAACGGAGGTTTAATGTAACCAAAGGACCGAAAAGCGATACAATAAAGGATCTGTTTGAAAAACTTCAACGGACTGGGAACGTGACGGATGAACTTGCTGTAAAGGCAGGGCGACCGCGTACGGCAACCACAGAGGGCAACGCGCAGCTAGTGCAGCAGGTGATCCAACAGCGGCCTCGGGTTTCCGTTCGCCGTGTTGCAGCTGCGGTCCAAATGACAACAACGTCCACGTATCGTCTCATGCGCCAGAGTTTACACCTCTATCCATACAAAATTCAAACGCGGCAACCCCTCAGCTACCATTGCTGCACGAGAGACATTCGCTAACGATATAGTGCACAGTATTGATGACGGCGATATGCATGTGGGCAGCATTTGGTTTACTGACGAAGCTTATTTTTACCTGGACGGCTTCGTCAATAAACAGAACTGGCGCATATGGGGAACCGAAAAGCCCCATGTTGCAGTCCCTGTATCTTCCGCGTTTGACTTACGAAAATCATAGCCTAAAAATCAAACTTTTTCATGACAAGAACATGCATTTCATCTCACTCAAGAGCAAAAATAAATCATGTACTACACTAAAGAGCTGAAGAAACTTGTACACCTTCCTCATATCATGAAGGGCCCCCGCGAGCACGCAGAGTGCAGTAACACGAGGTGGCATGGACTCGAGTAACGTCTGAAGTAGTGCTGGTGGGAACTGACACCATGACTCCTGCAGGGCAGTCCATAAAACCGTTAGAGTTCAAGGGGTTGGAGGTCTCTCCTGAGCAGCACGTTGCAAGGGATCACAGATAAACACAATAATGTTCATGTCTCGGGAGTTTGGTGACCAGCGGAAGTGTTTAAACTAAGATGAGTGTTCCTGGAGCCCCTCTGTAGCGATTCCGGACGTGAGGGGTCTCACATTATCCTGCTGGAATTGCCCAAGTCTCGTCGGAATGCACAATGGACATGAATGGATGCAGGTGATCAGACAGGATGCTTACGTACGTGTCACCTGTCAGATATGTATCTAGACGTTTCAGGGGTCCCATATCACTCCAACTACACACGCCCCACACCATTACAGAACCTCCATCAGCCTGGACAGCCCCCTGCCGACATGCAGGGTTCACGAATTCATGAGGTTGTCTCCATACCCGTGCACGTCCATCTGCTCGATACAATCTGAAACGGGACTCATCCGACCAGGCAATATACTTTCAGTCATCAACAGTCCAATGTCGGTGTTGACGGGCGCAGGCGAGGTGTAAGGCTTTGTCATAAAGGGTACACGAGTGGGCCTTCGGCTCCGAAAGCTCATATCGATGATGGTTCGGACGCTAACACTTGTTGATTGTTCAGTATTGAAATCTGCAACAATTTGCGGAAGGGTTGCACTTCTGTCACGTTGAACGATGCTCTTCAGTCGTCGTTGATCCCGTTCTTGCAGGATCTTTTTTCCAGCCGCAGCCATATCGGAGATTTGATGTGTTATCGGATTCCTGATATCCCTGCTTCATTGCTTCCTCGGAGTTGCTGTGTGCGCTGACTATAACAGCAAGTTCAAACTCATTTAAATCTTGATAACCCGCTATTGTAGTAGCAGTAACCGATCTAACAACTGCGCCAGACATTTGTTGTCTTATGTAGACGTTGCCCACCGGAGCGCCGTATGCTGGCTGTTTACATGTTCCTATTACACAAGCTGAGACACGTTATCAGTAAAAATCTGCTAATCTCCACATACTTTGCTTTTTTCCGTTCACAACTGCAATACGGTGCACTTCTTTGGGGTAACTCAGTGGGTTCAAGTACCATCTTCAAGTGGCAGAGGAAAGCAGTCAGGTGCATTTTAGGACTAGCACCAAGACAAAGTTTCAAAAATCATTTTAAAGAACTAAAGATAATGACACTACTTAGTATATACATTTATAATTGTTTAATATACGCTAAACAGAACGTAAAGAACTTTAATTTAAGATCTTAAGTGCATGTTCATAATACTCGAAATAATAGTAACATAGACCTACCATACACAAGGCTGACATTAACATAAAAGAGCCATAAACACCTTAGCTTGAATATAACAAACTCGAAAGGGCTGTGAGCGAACTACCGATGAATAACTTTAAGCAAACAATAGAAGTGTGGCCCAAATGTAAACCACATTACTCACTTGATAAGTTTCTAAACAGTTACACAAAAGAGATATGCTACATGAAACAAAAAACTGCCGTATAAATTATACCTATATGTTTGTGACAGTAATGTACCGACAAAGACTTTTTAAAAACGGTGCAAATGGCTCTGAGCACTATGGGACTTAACATCTGAGGTCATCAGTCCGCTAGAACTTAGAACTACTTAAACCTAACTAACCTAAGGACATCACACACATTCATGCCCGAGGCAGGATTCGAACCTGCGACCGCAGCAGCCGCGCGGTTCCGGACCGAAGCGCCTAGAACCGCTCGGCCACAACGGCCGGCTAAAGACTTTTTACATGGATATGAAAGATGTACCATGAATAATCTTGATACTATTGTATATTTAACTGTTATGGTTTATTATTATTATTATTATTATTATTATTATTACCATTGTGAATGAATAATTGTTGTATTATCCATATTACTTTAGCATGTATATCTGCTTGCCCTCCACAGGCACAATTATGTACAATAATAATTATTGTAATTTAAAAAAAAATGTATTGAACACACTGACGATGCGAATTGTATGGAAAACATACTGAAAACCAAATAAAGATTCTATTCTATTCTGTTCTATTTGAATACGCATGCCTATACCAGTTCCTTTGGCGCTTCAGTGTAAGTCGATTTACACTTGATAATGGAAATACATCGTCTATTTAATAAAACATGAAAATTTGTGATTGAAGGTGTTTTTCAAGTCACACTTCAGGTGTATTTCCTTCAATACCTACATTTAGTACTTGTTTTAAGGTAGGGCTCTTACAGACACCTCTCATGCATCCCAGAGTTTAACTAGTGTAGTTGCGAGCGGCTGCAGCGAGCGAGTACTGACCGTCAAGGTCCCAGGCTCCCTCGACCTGATAGGCGGCGGTGGCGGCGCCGAAGATGAAGTCGTCCGGGAAGCGGTTGCGCGGCCTGTCGGCGCGCTGGCCGCGGCGCTGGGGGCCGTCCGCCTCCGCCTCCAGCACGTGGCCCTGCTGCGCGTGGTAGGCCGCCACCCGGCTGTACATGGCGCGCGGCTGCAGCTACAGCTGCGAACACGCGGGACAGAGGATTCCTTCAGACGGGCAGTGCGGCACGTGGGGACGTTCCCGTCAGGAGGCGACCTTGTCCCCCCAGCGGTTAAGCTGGCGCTCAGCTGTGCGCATAGCAGCAACGACGCTCATAAAAGATAACCTCTACCTGGCGATGAGTCACGCCACCTTCAGCAAGCGGCGCCGCTCTGAACGACAAAGCTGTCGCGACTTGCATAACTCTCAGCAGCTGTGACGAGCACTCAGTCAACAGAGGCTGTGCTTCTGTTCCCTTCAGAGACTGGTTTGATGCAAAGTAGGGGATTGGATTGGATTTTTTGGGGGAAGAGACCAAACAGCGAGGTCATCGGTCTCATCGGATTAGGGAAGGGCGAGGAAGGAAGTCGGCCGTGCCCTTTCAAAGGAACCATCCCGGCATTTGCCTGGAGCGATTTAGGGAAATCACGGAAAACCTAAATCAGGATGGCCGGACGCGGGATTGAACCCTCGTCCTCCCGAATGCGAATCCAGTGTGCTAACCACTGCGCCACCTCGCTCTGTGATAAGTAGGTTACTGGCGGAAGTGAAAGTGTGAGCGTAGCTCTGAAGCGGAATCTGGATACCTCAGTAAGCACAGCAGTAGCTTGAGAAACGCACAGGTTCCGGCTTCGAGCTCACTGGCTTAAATTGACAGTAAGTTTCATATCACTGCAGACTCCACTGCAGAGTCAATGGCTCATTTTGGTTTGATGTACGTCCACATTCTTGTCTGTAGTCCTCGATCTCCCTCCATAAGGTTACCCCCTTCTCTCTATTACCAAATTGACTATCCCTTGATGCCTCAGTGTACAGAGTGGTCCAAGTATCTCACGAAATAAGCATCAAAATGGCTCTGAGCACTATGGAACTTAACTTCTGAGGTAATCAGTCCCCTAGAGCTTAGAACTACTTAAACCTAACTAACCTAAAAACATCACGCACATCCAAGCCCAAGGCAGGATTCGAACCTGCAACCGTAGCGGTCGCGCGATTCCAGACTGTAACGTTTAGAACCGCTCGGCCACCCCGGCCGGCCGAAATAAGCATCAAACGAAAAAACTACAAAGAACGAAACTAGTCTAGCTTGAAGGGGGAAAACACATCTCGCTATGATTGGCCCGCTAGATGGCGCTGCCATAGATCAAACGGATATCAACTGCGTTTTTTTAAAATAGAAACTCCCATTTTTTAATATTAATTCTTGTAGTACGTAAAGAAATATGAATGTTTTAACTGGACCACGTTTTTCGCTTTCTGATAGAGGGCGCTGTAATAGTCACAAACGTATAAGTACGTGGTATCACGTAACATTCCGCCAGTGCGGACGGTATTTGCTTCGTCACACATTACTCGTGTTAAAATTGACCGTTTTCCAATTGCGGGAAAGGTCGATATCGTGCTGATGTATGGCTATTGTGATCAAAATGCCCAACGGGCGTGTGCTATGTATCCTGCTCGGTATCCTGGACGACATCATCCAAGTGTCCGGACCGTTCACCGGACAGTTACGTTATTTAAGGAAACAGGAAGTGTTCAGCCACATGTGAAACGTCAACCACGACCTAAAACAAATGATGATGCCCAAGTAGCTGTTTTAGCTGCTGTCGCGGCTAATCCGCACATCAGTAGCAGACAAATAGCGTGAGAATCGGGAATCTCTAAAACGCCGGTGTTGAGAATGCTGGGGACTGATGACCACAGATGTTAAGTCCCATAGTGCTCAGAGCCATTTTTTTGAGGATGCTACATCAACATCGATTGCACCTGTATCATATTTCTATGCACCAGGAATTGCATGGCGACGAATTTGAACGTCGTGTACAGTTCTGCCACTGGGCACAAGAGAAATTACGGGGCGATGACAGATTTCTTGCACGCGTCCTATTTAACGACGAAGCGTCATTCACCAACAGCGGTAATGTAAACCGGCATAATATGCACTATTGGGCAACGGAAAATCCACGATGACTACGACAAGTGGAACATCAGCGACCATGGCGGGTCAATGTATGGTGCGGCATTATGGGAGGAAGGATAACTGGCCACCATTTTATCGATGGCAATCTAAATGGTGCAACGTATGCTGATTTCCTACGTAATGTTCTACCAATGTTACTACAAGATGTTTCGCTGCATGACAGAATGGAGATGTACTTCCAACATGATGGATGTCCGACACATAGCTCGCGTGCGGTTGAGGCGGTATTGAATAGCATATTTCATGACAGGTGGATTGGTTGTAGAAACCATGGCCCGCACATTCACACAAGCCGATATCCCGGGATTTCTTTCTGTGGGGAAAGTTGAAGGATATTTGCTGTCGTGATCCACCGACAACGCCTCACAACATGCGTCAGCGCATTGTCAATGCATGTGCGAACATTACGGAAGGCGATCTACTCGCTCTTGAGATGAATGTCGTTACACGTATTGCCAAATGCATTGAGGTTGACGGACATAATTTTCAGCATTTATTCTACAGGTAATCACGCTGAAACAGCATGCGTTCTCAGAAATGATAAGTTCACAGTGGTACATGCTTCACATTGAAACAACCAAAATAAATTGTTCAAACGGTCCTACGTTCTGTATTTTAATTTAAAAAACCTACCTGTTACCAACTGTTCGTCTAATATTGTGCGCCATATGTTTGTGACTATTATTGCGCCATCTATCACATAGCGAAAAAAAGTGGTCCAACTAAAACATTGACATTTCTTTACGTACTACACGAATATGTAATAAACAGTGGGGGTTCCTATTTTAAAAAACGCAGTTGATATGCGTTTGACCTATGGTAGCGCCATCTAGCAGGCCAACCATAGCGCCATCTGGTTTCCCCCTTCAAGCTGGACAAGTTTCGTACTTTGTAGTTTTTTCGTTTGACGCTTACTTCGTGAGATATTTGGCCCGGTCACGATCAATAGACTACCATGTATATACTATAAACTGATCCCTTCTTTTAGTCAAGTTGTGCCTTGAATTTCCTTACTTCCCACATCAGTAGAGCATGTATTCAATAGTTATCCAATCTACACATCTAATCTTCAGCATATTCCAGTGGGATCACATTTCAAAAGCTACTATTATCTACTCGCCTGAAATGTTTATAATCAGCGTTTCACTTTCGATCAAGCCCACACGCCGAACAAACAATTTCATAAAATTATTCCTAACACTTCATTTTATATTCTATGTTAACAAATCTATCTTTTTATATTTTTCCTGTTATTTTCAGTAAATTTTTCACATCCTCTCTACGTCTGTTTATCTGTCTATCGCTTGAGCGTTGTCCCGTAGTTACGCAAGGGCAGCCATCGGTAATCGTATTTGACATGTTAATGTTTAAGGGGTGGCCAGATGCCCTTCCTGGCGCCACCCCGTACCCCCTGGGACGGAATTAGTTTACCCCAACTGTCTGCGTCGAGTGTAATCAATGGAATAGTGCGAAAGTGTTCAGATGTCTGCGAGCCGTGTAACTGAGGTGTAACTTGGAGACCAGACTGGTATTCACCTAGTGGGATGTGGAAAACCGCCTAAAAACCACATCCGCCGGGCGGATACGATCCGGGGCCGACGCGCATACCCGAGTCCACAAAGCAGCGCGTTAGCACTCTCGGCTACCCTGGTGGGTCTGTACTCTCTACATCTGTCACTGTCAGTTATTTTGTGGACCAATTCGTAATCTGATTCCCTCATCATTGCCTGATTTAATTCAACTGTATTCCAACACTCTTGCTTTCCTTTAGTTGATAATCTTATATCCTCTTTCAAGGCACTCTACATTCCTTTCAACTGATCTGGTAGGATTGAAACGTCATCATCAAGCCTGCAAGCTTTTACTTTCTCTCCCAAAATTTTATGTCCCTGTCCAAATTTCTTCTTAGTTTCCTCAGTATACACTTGGGATAGCCTACAGTGCTATATCTCTCCCTTCTTAACCACTTCTTCCCCTTTATTTTTTTCGTCATTTAAAAAAGGGTATTCTAGTCATCATTACCAAAAGACCCCTCCAAATCCTCCCATAAATTAATCCTGTAGGACGTACACAATACTGTGTTTTTCATTTATTATTCTGTTGTTCTACTAAGATCACTTAACAAATCACAGATCAGGTGAAACCGATTTTTATTGTAAGCAGTTGAAAACTTTAAGGAGTTAATGCTCTGTCTTTGGTATTATCCAGAGATCACGGTGCCACACCAAAGTCGGCAGCACATATCGATACCACAGACGTTAGCGAGATCTCACAGCAATCTGCTACGACCTACGGGAAGTGCTCCTGAAGGCCACACCTAGCCCTCAGCACAACAGCGCCCTCGGATCAGGTATCAATACAGAGCTGAGCATGGAAGCGATCTGTCCCCACTTTGTGACGTCAGATACAGCAGCGAATGTCATCGAACAGAACAGTGACAGTTGTTAAGGTTTTTGATGAAAAGTACTTTTGTAAATACAGCCTTTTATACATCAAGGGAACAGTTTGTTAATAGGTCCATCAAGTGATTCTTTGTTAGTCAATGACAGTCGTAAATTATACAACAATCCTATAGCAAAGAACTGTGTCAGGTACAACTTTTATTCATTTATGTAATAAAGTGTACTCATATTTCACGTGTTTTAGTTTCCCCTTCACCCAGAGCAATCAAAAAACCCACAGTTATGGCTGCACGAAAATAGGTTCGTCTCGTCACAACACTGTCAAGTGAGTATTGGAATTCCGAGAGTTTTTAAGAGATCTTTGCCTGATTTGCAGTTACTTTACACAAGATTGTTACTTCTGAGTCTGCCGATCTACTTGGTTCCTCCGATGCTAGGCAGCATACCGGGCCACAAGTTTCCTCCAGAGAACTCGATCAGTTGCCAGGTTTTCAGTTTCACTGACGATCCTCTGCAAAAGTTCATTTCCAGGCTTTACGATGTCTCCCTCTACTTCCGCATCCATAACATTGATTATTTGTGGATTCTTCCACTTTTCATGTGTAGAACATGTCACACAAGTTTCAGTCTCCTTTCAGCAACGACGTTTTGCAGGCTGCATAGACCACTTCTTGTCGGCACTTCATCATCTGAAACGCGGCCGCGACAGCCGATCTTCAAAATTCGCCTCAAGCATCATTGGTGAAAAAAGAGCTTATGTGCATATTTTGCTGACATTTTCCATAGTTTACACCCCTATACGGCCATGGGTAAAGTGATGGAGGAGTACAGTAGAAGCTTTGTGGGCACAGTAGTCAGCTGGATCCCATTCGTTGGAAGAAAACAGAAGCTTTCCCAGTTTTGCCGGTGATGTGTGCGTCTACGTACCCGTTATTACAGATGAGACTGCCGACATATGGAAATCGGGCAACATCTTGTATTTCCTTTTGTTGGAATGAAATCAGAGTAGATAAATTTTCACTTGTTATGGACTTTGTTTTTATTTTATCACTATTCATTTTTAGCCCTATCGAACTTGCCATTCTGTTCAGCTTGATAGTCATTAGTTGTAACATTGTGTGGATTTTGCCACAAGAACGTCAACACCAAATTAAGATCCGTTAGCCTGGGTTTCTTATGCAAACGTATGTGAGTGTTGGAGTTGTCCGGGGTTGTCCTCATTATGAAATCTACCATTAATGTGAAAAGGAATGGTGACTAAATGCTTCCTTGTCTGACGCCTGTCAGAATACTAAAGAAAGAGTTGTTCTCTTCTTCCGTTCTTATACAGCAACTTTACAGGTTTTTAAAGACGTCAGTGTGATGTTCAAGAATTTCACACAAACTTGCAATGTTCTACAATGATTCTCGGTGTATTATGTCAAATGCTTTTTTTTTAATCAACGAAGTCAAGGTACAATGAACAGTTAAATTCTAAAATTATTGCATGTACTGTTCTATTGTGTTTCGCCGAACAAACATTTATTCGGAGCAGGATCTCCCACTTCGAAAGCCATCCTGTTCTTATCGTAGTCGTCATTGGCTTCTAGTATCCTTTACAGAAGAAAGAGCCAAAATTCTTTACGTGCCACCAACAGAAACGCGATACCTCTCCAATCTGTACATTCGGTTATATTTCCTTTCTTCGGTAATTTAACAATGACGTCACGCCTCCGGTCTTCTGGACCTTGGCTTGTTTGTCAACAAATATTTCAACAGTTTATAATGTGGTGAATTAAGTCCTGACTTCCATATTTCTGAATTTTGGTTGAGACTTCATCCAAACCAGCTGCGTTATTGTTTTGCTGTGCACACCTCTCCTTACGTGATATCACCTGCAGAACAAATACTTTATTTATATTTATGTGCACTGCTGCAGAAGTTAATTTCACACGACGACAGGGAGTGAAAATAGGCAAAATAAGTTACGGCTGCTGTTTATATCAACAGAGTAAGAGATATAAAAGGAGTCTAATCCATAAGAATGACCTTCCCCGGAAAAGTTGAAACGTCTCTGCGAAGTAATTTCATAAGACGCTCGTCGAATTCGGTACAACTTATTCACTTTACTACCTGATTTTAGCTCAGTTCATGAACTCTTCCAGAAAGACTGAGCACGCAAGTAAGGCCTATTCAATATTATATGTGTGTTTTAATGTGGGGTTTCGGCTTTGTTTTGTGGGAAACGCTGAGTTGGTCATCGTCTGCTGGGAGCAGACGATGTTGCTTCTCGTTCAAAGGAGAGCACAAGATGACCAACTTAGGTTTCCAGTACCTGAACAGAGACGTTTACCCATCTTAGTCGAACGCTGTATCGAAGGCTGTTTTTGTGTGTGAGGTTGCTGACGGAGGGCTACCCCTCTGGTAACTTCCGCTGCACGGGGAGCTGGGTATTCTCGAAAGAGAAAGCGGCACTCTTCGGTGAGCGCTTGGTGAGTACGGATCGTAGCTCTTAAGGGGGGTTTCAGGTGATAGGAAGCAGGTTTAGTTAGGACTTCATTATGTTTAACTGTTGAAATACTTAAGAACTTCAGCTTAACTGAAGCGTTTGAAGCGAGTTATTTTTCCGAATGTGCCATAATTATATTGCTTTAAATAGGTGATTTTTGGGTGTTTGAGTTAAAAGTGCGGAAGTACATTTTGAACAACGATGAAGTAGAATTACAAACGGTAAATCTGATTAGGAAAATCTGGGTAGGATCACTTCAACTGTACGTGAGTGTAATACTGTGTCGAAGCGAGTATGATTTTTAATGATTTTAATCTTATATTTTGTGGAAATTGCTTTTGTCTTTGTGTGTGGATTTTGTGCCACGTGTTTGGTAATCAGTGACCCTTCTGGTCCACCACGACAATGCAATAGGCTTTATTTTAACAGTTTGCTTGTTTAATGAGCTATAATTTCTGCAAGAATATACGCTTTCTACAAAGCAGAACAACAGTTTGATTCGGAATGCACCACGTGCTCTAATTCGGCCGTTTGCAAGCAGCAGACGCAGTTAGTATTTTGAATAATTATCGCACAACCTCGTGCATTGGTTAAACCTCTGTCCAGAATAGTGCATGCGTGAATCGTAATGCGAATCTCACTGAGATATTTTTGTGGTATGAATGCAAAGGAGATGATAGTATAATTGTCTCCCACCCCCGTTTTCTGTGTTTCTTCTTGCTGTAGTTAAATTGTGCTCTGTTACATTCTCACGTAATTCTTACTCAAATATTTCTACTCAGGCACCAGTTATGTGTAGTTAGGATGTGCAACCAATTACTTAGATACAATAAATAATCTACGTGAAAGGTAAATTCAGTGGTGTTGATCTTACCCACTTACTCCGATTTCCAATCCTGAATTAATGGTTCAAATGGCTCTGAGCACTATGGGACTTAACTTCTGAGGTCATCAGTCCCCTAGAACTTAAAACTAGTTAAACCTAACTAACCTAAGGACCTCACACACATCCATGCCCGAGGCAGGATTCGAACCTGCGATCGTAGCGGTCGCGCGGTTCCAGACTGTAGCGCCTAGAACCGCTTGGCTACTCCGGCCGGCTCCTGAATTAATCAAGTTGCTTCATGCACGACATGGAGTGCTATTTATCTGCCTACTTAAAGAAATTTGCATACTTGTAATTAAATTATTAAAGTAATTAAACTAATAATTTTCCAGCTTCGGGTTTTTTTTTTTTTTTTTTTTTTCTAAATGGTTAGGAAGGGCTTGGGGTGGTGGCGACCCTAAATTTCTACATTTTTATCATTATTTGTATGAGAGAAGCAGCTAGAAATGCGAGATAACGAATATGGCTCGATGAGAAAGGTCGTAAAGATAGTAATACGTTACAAAGTGTACTAGCCAATATTACACTCTAAGGGGGGAAAAAAGGCGACACACCACGAAGCAGTTATCCGAATGTGACAAGAATCGGTAGATATAACTTACATGTACAGACGAGCAAATGATTACAGTTTCAGAAAACCGAATGATTTATTCGAGAGAAAGAGCTTGACAACTTGAGCAAGTGAATAACGTATCGGTCCACCTCTGGCCCTTATGCAAGCAGTTATTCGGCTCGACAGAGTTGTTGGATTTATGAATTCTTCTCGGGTTATCAGCCGGATGGTGGCGTCGTCTTGACGCAACGTTTCAGTGAGTTTCGTACCCTTTTGTAATGTGGCCCCATGGCAAGGAAAACTACAGGAGTTTCTACGCCATCTCCATGGCATACATGACAGCATCAAATTCATCATGGAGGTAGAAGAGAATGGCTGCCTTCCCTTCTTGGATGTCTTGTTCAAGAAAAATCCGGACGGTACGTTGGGACACTCTGTATACAGGAAGAAGACGCACGCGGACTTATATCTCAATGCTCGGAGCTGCCACCATCCAGCACAACGCAACTCAGTACTGAACACCTTAGTACAAAGAGCCAGGTCGATCTGTGACAGCGAGAGTTTGCCGCGTGAGTTAGCATATCTGTGGGAAACCTTCCGTAAGAATGGCTACACCGAGACACAAATAAGACACGCCTTGTATGCAGACAAGAGGCCGGAGGAGAAACCAGAAGAAAACGAAGAAAAACGTGTGGCGTTTCTGCCGTTTGCTGGACCGCCAACAGCCAAGATCGCAAGAATATTAAAGAAGCACGAAATAACGACCATCTTTCGCGCACCGAAAAAAGTCAAAGATATACTTGGCTCAACCAAAGACCAACTGGGGCATTTACAGTGTTGAGTGCGAATGTGGGATGGAATATATCGGGCAGATTCAACGCTGTATCTCCCAGCGCTGTACTGAACACATCAGGAACGTACGACTAGGACAGGCAAACAAGTCCGCTGCAGCAGGACATAGCATTATCGAGGGGCATACCTTCGAATTCGAAAAAACAAAGAAGCTGTGCAGCGCCAACGGGTTCTGGGACTCGATCTTCAAAGAGGCAGTGGAGATACGTCTGTACAACAATTTAGTTAACAAGGACAGCGGTTTCCAGCTCAGTGCAGCGTGGAATCCCACAATTGACCAAATACGGCAGGAACGCTCCGATCTGAAGGCAGCGGCGTCTGCAGACAGATTGGATAGCCACCGGGTCTCGACGTAGGTCCGAGCCCCCCCCCCCCCCCCCCACCTCCGCCACCGACGCACTACTCCCTTCCAGAGGAACGTGATTGGCCGGCCTACAGTAGAGGACGACGGCCAAGCAGTTATGTAGATATGCAGAACACAGCATCCCGACGGCTATGCTGTTTACCCGCAGGCTCGGAAGGCGCGAACCTCCTCAACGCCCCCTCCCCCCCCCCTCCATCTTCACCTAAATGGAACCCATCTCCCCTGGCGCAGAACCGCCAAGTACCTTGGCGTAACCTTGGACTCTCGTCTTACGTGGAAACCCCGCTTAGACGAGGTCCACAGGGAGGTCTGCGCCAGAATGTCCATCCTATACCCAATCCTGAACACAACCAGCTCCCTTCCCTGCCCAGTAGCAGTAAATGTGTACCAGGCCATGATCCGGCCAGTAATGGAATATGCGTGCCCTGTATGGGGATACGCGGCGAAGCAGCACCTGGACAAACTCCAGAGGCTGCAGAACCGCGCCCTCACGAGAGCATTGCATTTACCCCTTGGATTCCTCATAGATGATCTGCACGCCGCAGCCGAAATCCCACTCCTGAGAGAGCGTTTCCAAGATCTGGCAAAGGCCTTCTATGAGGGTTCTTCCAGATTAGGAAACGCCCTCATTAAACTGCCTAGGTCGGTATGACATGTCCTGCGACAAGCACAAGCGCCCCATGACGATCTTCGACGATTAAGTCGAAGAGAAAATCCCAATATCCAGTTTGGATATTGGGAAGATCAGTTTGGATTCCGTAGAAACACTGGAACACGTGAGGCAATACTGACCTTACGACTTATCTTAGAAGAAAGATTAAGGAAAGGCAAACCTACATTTCTAGCATTTGTAGACTTAGAGAAAGCTTTTGACAATGTTGATTGGAATACTCTCTTTCAAATTCTAAAGGTGGCAGGGGTAAAATACAGGGAGGGAAAGGCTATTTACAATTTGTACAGAAACCAGATGGCAGTTATAAGAGTCGAGGGACATGAAAGGGAAGCAGTTGTTGGGAAGGGAGTAAGACAGGGTTGTAGCCTCTCCCCGATGTTGTTCAATCTGTATATTGAGCAAGCAGTAAAGGAAACAAAAGAACAATTAGGAGTAGGTATTAAAATTCATGGAGAAGAAATAAAAACTTTGAGGTTCGCCGATGACATTGTAATTCTGTCAGAGACAGCAAAGAACTTGGAAGAGCAGTTGAATGGAATGGACAGTGTCTTGAAAGGAGGATATAAGATGAACATCAACAAAAGCAAAACAAGGATAATGGAATGTAGTCTAATTAAGTCGGGTGATGCTGAGGGAATTAGATTAGGAAATGAGGCACTTAAAGTAGTAAAGGAGTTTTGCTATTTGGGGAGCAAAATAACTGATGATGGTCGAAGTAGAGAGGATATAAAATGTAGACTGGCAACGGCAAGGAAAGCGTTTCTGAAGACGAGAAATTTGTTAACGTCCAGTATTGATTTGAGTGTCAGGAAGTCATTTCTGAAAGTATTCGTATGGAGTGTAGCCATGTATGGAAGTGAAACATGGACGATAAATAGTTTGGACAAGAAGAGAATAGAAGCTTTCGAAATGTGGTGCTACAGAAGAATGCTGAAGATTAGATGGGTAGATCACATAACTAATGAGGAAGTATTGAATAGGATTGGGGAGAAGAGAAGTTTGTGGCACAAATTGACCAGAAGAAGGGATCGGTTGGTAGGACTTGTTCTGAGGCATCAAGGGATCACCGATTTAGTATTGGAGGGCAGCGTGGAGGGTAAAAATCGTAGAGGGAGACCAAGAGATGAATACACAAGCAGGTTCAGAAGGATGTAGGTTGCAGTAGGTACTGGGAGATGAAAAAGCTTGCACAGGGTAGAGTAGCATGGAGAGCTGCATCAAACCAGTCTCAGGACTGAAGACCACAACAACAACAATCCTGCTCCTTCCCATATAACACCAATCTTCTCGCCAACCTTAGGCAAGTACCAGACACAAATAGAACAATCATCACATTTCACAGACACCAAAAAAAACCTACAGATATAATCACACACACACACGTACACAGGGGAGTAAAAGCCGAAAGGCTACAAACTCCCCCTCACACTTCCCCAAAGAGGGGAAAGTAACAGATGAGAGCAGCAGCAGCATCCCGACACTTCGCCAGAAGATGATGGGTATGAAACTCATTGAAACGTTGAAACAAGACGACGCCACCACTCGGCTGATAACCAGTGAAGAATTCATCAGCGGAATATACCGAGAAAGGCTGAAATCGCATAGAGTTGTTGGATGTCCCCCTGAGGGATATCGTACCATATTCGGTCCACTTGGCTCGTTAGAACATCAAATTCCTGAGATAGTTGGAGGGCGTTGCTCATAATGTTCTGAACGTTTTCAGTTGGAGTTAGATCCGGCGACCTTGCTGGCGAAGGTAGGGTTTGACAGACATGAATATAAGCTGTAGAAACACTCGCCGTCCGCATGTAGGACTTTATCTTGATGAAATGTCAGCCCAGGTTGAGTTGCCAAGAAGGGCAACAAAGCTGGGCGCAGAATATCGTGGACCTACCGGCGTGCTGTAAGGGTGCCGCGGATGACAACCAAAGAATACTGCTATAAAATAATATGGCACCCCAGACCACCACTGTCAGGGACCCAACTGCTGTCTGGAGCGTCTCCATACACGACTTTGCAGTGGAGTAGAATTGTTTTCAGTGATGAGTCCTGCTTTGAACTGAAACCCGACGACCAGCAAAGACGTATCTGGTGAGGCCCCAGACAGCAGTGGGATACCAACCCGACTGTCGGTCACTACACGGCCCGACAACCAGGCGTAATGCTCTGGGATGGCGTTTCTTTTCATAGCAGGACCGTTTTAGTTGTCATCCGTGGTACTCTTACAGTACAGCTGTACGTCGACGATATTCTACGCCCCGTTTTGTTGCCATTCATGGTGAGCCATCCTGGGCTTACATCGCCTGCAGACGGTGTGAGTTTGTACTGCTTGTGATAGTGCTTGCCGAAACCTAACATGACCAGCAAGGTCGCCGGAGCGTTATGGAGAGGGTCCTCCAACTAGCTCGGGATTTTGACTATCTGACGCCCCAACGGAACAGAATCTGGGACGATATCATTCAAGAGTACATTCAACAGCTCTATCGATCAGTGCCAAGCATAACAACCGCTTGTGCAATGGCCACAGGTGGATCAACGCATTATTGACTTTCTCAATTTGTGAAGCCCGTTCTCTTGAACAAACTATCCAATGTTTCTGAAATCGTAATCATTTGTTTGTCTGTATATGTACGTCACATCTACCGATTTACGTGAGACGTGCTTCTGTCAGTCTCGTTTAAACACGCGCCCTAGTTACGCCTTGGCTTCCCGCCGGCTCTTTTCCCCGTGGCGGCGCCGTCTGTTCTCCTCGTCTCATGCCCCGCCCTCTAGGTCGGTGGAGTGGAGTGACTGACTCGTGAACCGTGGCAGTACGCCATCGACTCCGGAAGTGCTTGTTTGTCTTAGTTGCGGTGTTTTGTGTGGTGTCGGCCGGCTCATTCCACAGTGAGGTTCTACGGCATAGCGTGTGTGACTTGGAGAAGCCGTTAGCTCCGATTATGCTTCTTCTTGTCGGAAGAGAATCGAAATAACGAGCTGTAATGTTGCTGTTCCGGAAAATAGTGGGAGTCGCAGAGGACGGTTGCTCCGGGAATGTTTTGAGCACTGAGTCCGGCAGGTTTTCCTCCGGGACTGAAGTTGAGTATATTTCGCTATTTCCGTTGTGCTTTTGACTTGCTATTGCCTTGTATTAGGGTGGTGTTTGCGACTTCCTTTATGTTGCTGCCGCCGACATTGTGTGTTTTCCGTCCACCGGTTTAGCTCGCCGGTTCTGAACCTATGAAGGAAAAGGTTGAATGTTAGTTCTGCACTGCGTTTGCAGAGTTTGACTTCGAGTGTGTAGGATGTTCTTGTACTGCTGGGCTGGTTCCTCGATTAGGCGTCGACGTGAGCGTGAACTGCTTGGTTAAAATTTGCAGTAGGCACTCCGGGCATGGTCGATGTTGTACAACGAGGATAGTAGAACATGTTGAATCAAAGGCTGTTAATGTGAACTGTTGCTCTGTCATGTCACACTAGGAGACCGTCTAATTAGGTACTGATGTATTGGTGGCTATCTATTGATTCTTGTGACCAATTTGGTAGTCAGTTCCAAGCCTACGTGTTCTATGTATGTGAGAGAAAGAAAAGAAATTTGTGAAGTATGTGGCTGTGCACACCTTAAAAGTTGTTGGTGCATGTGTTTTTCTTAAGGATTGTTTTAATACCGTATGTTATTATCAGCTCCTTTTTAGGCTGAAAATTTTACAGGGTTAGAGAATTTTATTTGTATGTTTGTCTATATGAACAGGGTCGATTGAGCTGGTGGCTTTTACGCCAGTTTGTGAAATGTGGCAGCTTTACGCTGCGGTTTAATGATTTGTAATTGAAGGGCATCATTTAATTCTTCTTTGGGGCTCGCCTTGTATTTTTCCTGGTTTGTACTACCTGAAGATTGTAAATCATGATATTGGGGCACGATGACTGATTGACTGGGTGTTGTGTGATGCCCTTAGGTTAGTTAGGTTTAAGTAGTTCTAAGTTCTAGGGGACTGATGACCATAGATGTTAAGTCCCATAGTGCTGAGAGCCATTTGAACCATTTGATGACTGATTGATAGCCTTGCAGCTGCTCGTATTTCATACTCAGCAACTGTGGTTAAACGTTTGTAAATTTGCTGGCCATGTTGGTGTGCGATTGTTTGCATTTTAAATTTAGATTTTATGCAAGTTTATCTTTTAGAAGTATATGCATGTATTGTTGACCCTAGGTTTTAAGCTGGATAGTATCAATTGATTTATTTAAGGTTGCTAAGTTTTAGGGAATTGCTTCGCTGTATGATAGTCCTTAATGCTTAATGTGGATTGTAAATGTACTGTGGCCCTTAAGGCTCGATTCCTGATAAATTGTTGATTTGCCTTCTGTTTTTGAGAACTTTCCTAACCTTAACCATCGACCAGCCCTTCAGGCTGAGCTGTTTATTAAGTACCTTGATGAATTGGCCCTTCAGGCCTCCCTTTTGGAAGCTCTACAGCCCTTAAGGCTTTGAAATCCAGTTTTAATACTTAACCTCCCTTGTTAGTGTACTGGGGCCCTTAAGGCCGGCTTACTGATAAATTACTGGCCATTACTTACTTATTGCAGAATTTGTTTGACTAATTTCATTTATTACGCGGCCTTTAAGGTCGACTTGGTAATAAGCACTTGTTATTTTCCAGGTGATATTTTTAAGATTTTCTTATCTTGTTAATTTGGCTCTTCAGGCCCCTTACTTGGAAGTTGCACGGCCCTTCAGGCATCCTTATTGTTTCACACTGCCTTGCCTAAACTGTTAGAAAATCTGCTCTTTAACTAAAGTCCAGTTAACTATTTTGGTGGCCCTTCAGGCTCAAATCTTCTGTTCATGCGTTTATAAAAAAATGGTTCAAATGGCTCTGAGCACTATGGGACTCAACAGCTGTGGTCATTAGTCCCCGAGAACTTAGAACTAGTTAAACCTAACTAATCTAAGGACATCACAAACATCCATGCCCGAGGCAGGATTCGAACCTGCGACCGTAGCGGTCTTGCGGTTCCAGACTGCAGCGCCTTTAACCGCACGGCCACTTCGGCCGGCATGCGTTTATATTTGAATATTTTCTTTGTCTGTGGTATTGGCCTTTTATATCTTAAATTTTGAAGTGAAGTGAATTTTGGTTTGCAAATTTACTAGCCCTTCAGGCTGAACACGTAATATGTTGTTGTTGTTGTTGTTGTTGTGGTGGTGGTGGTCTTCAGTCCTGAGACTTGTTCGATGCAGCTCTCCGTGCTAATCTATCCTGTGCAAGCTCCTTCATCTCCCAGTACCTACTGCAACCTACATCCTTCTGAATCTGTTATATGTATTCTTGCTAAATTGGCCCTTCAGGCTTTCTTTGCGATTGCAGCCCTCAAGGCATACGCAGTACTATGTTGCGTGGTACAATGTTAAATTGTTGATGTACTAGTTTCTTAAGGTTTGATTCTCCCTATATTCATTATCTTGTCAGATTGTACATTGTATTTTAGCTAGTTTTAATAAATGCATTAGAAGTAAGGTGTTGTGT
Source organism: Schistocerca serialis cubense (assembly GCF_023864345.2). NCBI lineage: Eukaryota > Metazoa > Arthropoda > Insecta > Orthoptera > Acrididae > Schistocerca > Schistocerca serialis. The sequence continues at coordinate 258,296,360 of NC_064644.1, read as the reverse complement.
TACTTCTACCAGCACTTGGCCTTGCTTCCTCGCCCGATCCTAGTGGCTCCTTACTTCCCTGATTGTTAGAATTTTTGCCCGTTAGCCACTATTATCGGTTTCATTACGTACTTCCCACTCGAAGAATTCTTTCGTGGTTAGATTTTTTTTGGGTTAAAATGTATATAACATATGAGACGCCCTGCTAAACCTGCAGGACAGGACAGGTAGTTTAAGTTGTGGAAACGGGCCAAAATAAGCGGCTGTCAGTTACACTCGAATATACAACCTTTTATTTGATCAAACATTACAAGAGCCAAGAAAATTAATAAAAACAGCTTTAGTTTTGGAACTTAATTAGCGGCTGAATGCGCCGTAATATCTCATGCCTTAAGGGGAAGACCACTTTAATTTAAAAACGGCTGAAAGCCAATAACTTAAAAGCTCAACCAAAATCAGAAATTTAAAAAGCAAACCTTATCTTAAAACAGTTTCTTAATTACGATGAAGGCCCAAAGAACTTGACACTTTAAGAGCAATCATCTTAAATTCAAAATCGGCTGAAGGCCCAACACTTAAGACTCAATAACATTAATTTCAAAAATGCCAAAGGCTTTACGTAAAACAGTTCTTAAATTAAGCTTAAGGCCCAAACCATCTTACAGCTTAAGAGAACAACAACTTTAATTCAAAATCGGCTGAAGGCCCAAAGAATCTGACGCTTTAAGGGCAAAACAACCATAATCTAAAAAGTACAAATGACAAGAACAAACAAGAAAAGGCAGGCCACCCAAGGGCGCTCAGAAGTTCCGAGGGTCGGCCTGGAATTCAAACACTAACTCTCGCTTAGGTGAGACAGGCCGTTGACCCAACCATTGTCGATGCGACGACAACCCAACCGACAGACAGTCAACAGACCCACCGACAAGACACCCTCAGCTTCACCCGACCAGCACACAACAGGGAGTTCAATGGAACAGCCTAGAAGGTATTGGCACCCACAACAAATCACACATTGAGCTGTCAAACTACACACCGTGGTGGACAGCGACAATACGATGAGGAAAATATGCTGTCTGAATTTACATCAACGGCCAGGGCAGGTAACCGGAGCGTTAACGACCACGAGGCAGAAGATTCCGCTGGTTCACTTCAATTCAAATACAGTTAAACTCCACTGGAGGGTGGCTAAAATTTGCCAACTTGAAAACACACGTTGTTAAAGTCGTGGCTTGCTGGTAGATTAAGTCAGAACACAACTTTCATGTCCAGGATCAGTGAGCCACGAACCTCGTAGCAATGGAACAGCACAACACACTCCGACACCGCATAGAGGTCACCAGTGGGCACGGCCAAACTACTCGCCATGGAGATTTCCTCGCTGCTCCCAAGCCAGCAGACCAACTCCCAGGCCCGGAAACGGTGAAAGGACCAAGTATGCGTCGGCCGATGAGATGACCAACCGAACGACCAACCAATAGTCGTCTCTCCCCAATCTCCCTCCGTCGGACAGTTCATGTGTGTCGCCAGCGGTCGGCGAGCACAGGCTTTCGCCGCCTCACCGGCGCTCCGTCCCCGACTTCACTGCTGCTGCGTCCCGTCTGCATTGCTGGTCTATCCCCCACTGACTCCGGACACACAACGACCCGGAAATACTATCAGTCGCTCCAGAGATGGTACGACAGTGCACTTATCGATATGCGCTGCTGCTGCCGCTCACGGGCAAGTAAGGCAGTAAGTTAGTGACGCCAGTAAATGGAATAAGAAAACGAGGCGGCAGTACCGTAATAGAAGATGACAAACAATAAATGGGATAAACGCGAGCTGTGCACGGCTCAACATACACACGCATACCAATTATCAGCTGCTCTGTACTGGAACCTGGTCCTGCGTCTACGCAAATGACACAGGCTGACGTTAATCTCGGTGCGACGTTTGAAGAAGTAGAATCATCCAAGCTAACAGGTGCTCTTGAAGAATTTGGTATCTACTACGACGACAACCGTCTAAAATCAAATTCGGATAAAGCTTAAGTGTATACATTCCACCTATGCAGTAAGACGGCAAGAAGAAAGATGAACAGTACCTGGAAACGACCCAGTCTAAATCACTGTTTCCACCGCTAATAACTAGAGGTAAAGTTGAATCGTGCCTTAAACTAGACACCAGACAGTAGAAATGCACCAGGAACAATCCCGTCTGCAAGACCACAAAACCACGTGGGGAGCGCAGCTCAGCGCCCTCTGTACACCTGCTCCTGTTCTGGCTCTGTGCGGAGTACGATGCTGTAGTCTGGAGGAACTCTGCACATGCTAACCAAGTTGTCACGGATCTTCATGAGAGAGGCCGCATACTTACCGAGTGCCTAAGACCAACCCCGAACAATAAAATCTTTTCACTCATGGGAGTGCCACTTCCAGAAGTGAGAACACAAGTAGCAGCAGAGAATGATGCAAGAAAGATATCCGAAGCATCCACTGTTCGGAACTCACGCCTGTCTACCACGTCTGAAATCCAGAAAAAGCTTCCTACTTACAACAGCACCAATTCCACCTTCAGCAGAAGTCCGCCGAATTGAACTGCGGAGAACAAAGTCTCCTGGAAGATTATGGACAGCAAAAGAGAAGCTACCATCAGGCTTCCATCTCCAGCATGAGACCTAGAAAACTTGCAACAAGTTAATAACAGCAGTGACAAGGTGCAAGAGTAATTTGAAGGAGGGGGTAATCAGTTTTCCGCGCGGGATTAGCCGAGCGGTATACGGCGCTGCAGTCATGGACTGTGCGGCTGGTTCCGGCGGAGGTTCGAGTCCTCCCTCGGGCATGGGCGTGTGTGTTTGTCCTTAGGATTATTTAGGTTAAGTAGTGTGTAAGTTTAGGGACTGATGACCTTAGCAGTTAAGTCCCATAAGATTTCACACACATTTCTCGGTAATGGTGAATTTTGTGAATATAAAGCAAAGCTGCGCTCTGAACACTGGGTTCGCAGTAATCTGAGCGAACCTCATGACATGGAAGACTTGTTTACAGCGATTGATTGTGCCTTTCGATCTGCTGTACATCAGACTAATACAGGAAGAAATTCTCTGTAATTAATACTATATTGCAGTTTTAAAGTATATCGTATTTAATGTTCTTTGGACAAGGATAAACAAATAAAATAATTTGTATACCTGGGTAGCCACTAGAAGATCATTTCTGTAGGTTAGTAACAGTACTGATCCGTGTAACGCGCCAAATGTGCTCCCCCATTCCGACTTACTATTCTTTCATGTGACGCTATCTTCTTCACTGTAACCCCCCCCCCCCCCCCCCCCCCCGATTTCTCTTATGAAGAACAGGACTTAATCAATAATACAGAGTCCGCCAGAAAAATGTATACACACCTTGTCAGGTTCTATCGAGATATCGATGTTGTCGTTCGATTTGAGTTACGAGTGTGTTGTAGTATGGTCTTTGGCTCAACAGACGTTAACACTTTCAACTCGGTATTGAGAAAACAAGATGGCTGGAGCACGCTTGACATTCGAGCAACGAAAATGTATTGTGAAGTGGTTTTCCAAGTTTGATAATCCCGTTGAAGTGCAACGTCAGTGGAGACGAGAGTTTGAAACAGAACCGCCAACTCGACGACCAACAATTATACAGATCACAGACAAGTTTGAATTGCATGGAACGATATGTGATATTCGCAAAAGAAGATCAATAAGACAGCGTACAGCTACAAGACCTGCTTCGTCGGCTCTCGTGTTTGAAACGTTTGTTAATTCTCCACAGAAGTCTGCTACGCAATGTGCACGTGAAGTGGCAGCTAGCAGTACAAGTGTACGAAGAATTCTGAAAGCTGCAAAGTGGAGAGTTTACATTCAACGATAACTGCACGCGATTAATGACGACGATCCTGATCGCCGAATGCAATTTTGCGAATGGTATCAGCAAATGGTAACTGATGACGAACAATTTGTGACGAAGGTAGTGTGGAGTGGCGAGGCACAATTTAAACTTAATGAAACTGTGAATCAGCATAATAGTGTATACTGGGCACAGGGAAATCCGCATGTTTATGTGGTTAAAGCGATCACTCTACCAGGGGTTCACGTATAGTGTGGACTGTCATCTAGGGGCTTAGTAGAAGCCTTTTTCTTTAGCGCTACCGTCACTGGAGAAATATACCTGGAAATGTTACGCACATCAATTTTGCCAGGTACACGTGCACTTTATGGAGCTTACCAATAGGACGGGCCGCCACCACGCTACCACCTAGCAGTACGAGCTTTCCTGCATGACAATTTTCTGGGGCATTGGATTGGGCGAAGAGGGCCCATGGAGTTCCCTCCATAGTCACCAGATCTAACACCAATGGAATTTTACTTGTGGGGAACTGTGAAAGATAACGTTTATCGACGTAAGCCATGCACGCTTGACGAACTTCGCTAGGAGATTACAGCGACACGTGTAGCGATCTCCACCGTAACATTTACTGACGTAGTTGCGGTGACCGCTCGTCGTTGTGTTACGTGTATACCCGCCAACGGTGACATTTTGAACATTTGAAGTAACCATGTGCTAAACTGAAGGTTGTAGAACATGTGTGATCAATTATTAAATGTAAAATAATACTTTTCGTTCCTTAAAATGTTATCCATTTTTCTGGCGGACTCTGTATTTCAGTTCTCCAATTAGAATTTTGTGGTCCTTTCGATCAAAGGCTGTGGCAAGGTCACTGAACATCAACACACTCAATCAGGACTTTCTCTGGGGACAATCCTTCATGAAATTCAAAGTGTGATGCAGTTACGTTCTGTTAAGAAAAATCAGTCAGTACTCTATCACACATTGTGAAATGATTGGCTGGAATGAAACTGATCTGCAGTTGCGAGTGGTTCGCTATCCTCCAGTTTTGTAGATGCACATTGCTGGGCAATGGAAATATACATGTGCCGAATCAGGGACTGATCAGAAAGATAGCTTAAGGTTAGTGCTGTCTAGACAGGAGAAGATTTTAATACTCTGCTAGAAAACACCATTTCAACGACCTGAATTGCCACTTTTTAGTGACCTAATGATTTTCGAGTACATTCTGTTTTAACTCAGATGCCGGCCGGGGTGGCCGAGCGGTTCTGGGCGCTACAGTCTGGAACCGCGCGACCGCTACGGTCGCAGGATCGAATTCTGCCTCGGGCATGGGTGTGCGTGATGTCCACAGGTTAGGTTTAAGTAGTTCTAAGTTCTAGGGGACTGGTGACCTCAGAAGTTAAGTCCCATAGTGCTCAGAACCATTTGAACAATTTTTTTTAAACTCAGATCAGCGCCGGGTTCCGCGACTTTCTCAGAGTATTAACAGGGACCAGGGCTGTTCTTTGAGCAACATTTTCAATCGGCAGAAGATCTTGACCATTAGTTGCGGCAAACGATACCTCGTTTTGTTCGCCCTCGCCACTAGCGGCGCTGCTTTCGCGTGGGGCAGAGAGAAGGGGGAGTTGGAAGGGTGAGGACAGACGTACATTACTAGAATGGCACTAATGTATACTTAGCGAGGCCGCGCAGTAGTTAGCGCACTGGACTCGCACTCGGGAGGACGACGGTACAGCCCCGCGTCCCGCCATCCTGATTTAGGTTTTCTGTGATTTCGCTAAATCGTTTCGGGCAAATGCCGGGATGCTTCCTTTGAAAGGGTACAGCTGACTTCCTTCCCCATCCTTCCCTAATTCGAAGGAACCAATGACCTTGCTGTTTGGTCCCTTCCCCCAAAACAATCAACCAACCAGCCAACTAAAGTAAACAGTGTCATTGGTCTCTCTGAAAACAACAGTTTAGAACTACAACATGGCGGCGAGCTCAAGGACGTATAAAAAGCTGTTTATTTACTGATAAAACAGTCGTAAGAAATGGGAATAAACTGATACAACCACGTTACCTTCAGAGTTTTGGCATAATGGTCGATACATGCGTCACGTTTGGCTGTAATTTTTCGTACAGCAGCCGGAATATATAAGGGAAGGAACATGTTTCAGTGGAAGCATTACTAGAAACATCTTATGTATGCTTGCTTTTGTCCTGCATGTAAGCCTAAATAATTGCATTAAATTTGTCTTATCAGAAATACCGGAATTATTTACGTAGTTTATTACATTTTATGGGTCTCACAATCTAGTATTAACAGACGTAGCTTAATGATGAGCTTTTAGCCACTTTCGATCGACTTTGGCCTTTCTTCGAACAGTATGTTGTTAGAACAGTGCACCTATGAGTAGAAAGTGCTATTTGTCGTTGATAATAAGTGCCTTTACGCATGTGAGTGTTCTTATGAAAGCTTCAGTCAGCTTTAAACGTGTATACATGTAATTTGATGCTCTTCTAATTGCAAAATTCTACAATGTACGCGTTGAACTCAACTAACATACAAATATTTGCTCAGCTGAAGGAATTCTTTACTTCATAAGAATCACAATGCTATTTCGTTTCAGAAAATCGTATTAGTACCACACGCAAACTTCCTGATGACGCCATCTTACCTCACCAAACGTCAGGCTTCAGTAAAAGCTACGTCTGTGCCAGTCTGGTAACGTATGTCTGTAGGGAGGGGGGGGGGGGGGGGGGGGAGAGGGCAGCAATCAAGGCACTTCGCACATGCGCCGAGTACACTCTGGCATGTACACGGGCGCCGGCTCCAGACTCAGTAACAGTAGCGTCTCACCTGAGGACGACGACCAGGCGGACGTTCGAATTATTAAGTAAACTTGAAACTGTAAACCGAAGAAGAGTATCATGATTTATTTACTACGAGGGGCATTCAGTAGACAATGCAACACATTTTTTGTCAGCCAATCTCGCTTCAAAAAATGCGGAATGTGTGTGGCACGTCGTGGAATATTCCCGCTTCAGCCCCTATAGTTCCATGAAATCCCGATAGGTGGTGACGCTGTACGTAGCCTTCAAAATGGCGTCTGTAGCGGAGGTGCGTTCCAAGAAGAGAGCTGTCACTGTGTTTTGTTTTTTTAGAGGAAAACCAGAGCATCGCAGATATTCATAGGCGCTTGCAGAATGTCTAAGAAGACCTGGCAGTGAACAAAAGCACATTGAGTCGTTGGGCGAGACATCTGTCATCAAACGTCGCGCAAACATGTTCGATTTCACGCGTGCCGGCGGGCCACACACAGCTGTGACTTCTACAATGTTGGAATGTGCGGACGATCTCATTCAAGGTGACCGACGGATCACAGTGAAACACCTCGCTGCCCAACTGGATGGCTCTGTTGACAGAGCTGACACACTTGTCCACCATTTGGGGCATTCAAATCCGCGTGCCCGTTGGGTTCCTCGCTACGTAACAGAAGACCATAAAGAGCAACGAATGACCATCTGTGTGGGATTGCTTGCGTGTTACGAGGCTGATAGTGACAAGTTTTTGTCGAATTTCGTCACATACGGCTAAACATAGGTTCATGCCTTCGAACTGGGGACAGAACGGCAATGCATGGAGTGGCGCCACACTACCTCTCCTCCAGAGAATAAGTTCAAAATCTCAACCTCAGCCGGCATGGTCACGACGACGTTCTTCTGGGACTCTGAAAGAGTTATTCTGCTTGATTTCCTCCCTCATGGTGCAACGATCAACTACCATCAGGAAGCTGAAGAAACACCTTCAGCGTGTTGGTCGCCACAAAAATGTAAACGAATTTCTCCTTCTCCCTGACAACGCAAGGCCTGACATAAGTCTGTACACCCGAGAGGAGCTCACAAAACTGCACTGGACTGTTCCTCATCCAGCCCGGATCTCGCACCTTCCGACTTCCATCTGTTTGGGCCAATGAAGGATGCACTCCGCGGAAAGCAGTACGTGGATGATGAGGAGGTTGTTGATGCAGCAAGAAGTTGAGTCTAATGTCGACCAGTGGAGTGGTGCCATGCTGGCATACGGGTCCTCCCAGTAAGGTAGCGTAAGACCGTCGCTTTGAGCGAGATTAAAAACAGTGTCTTGCAGCCAAAGGAGTGGAGAATAATAGGGCATATTAGAATTCTGAATAAAACCGACCTACTTTCAAAAAAAAAACTTATTGAATGGCCCTCGTAGTTTCTTAGACACGGTAAGTCCGAAGCCACGCCTTTTAGAAGACGAGTAAATGATATCAGAAAACATCCAGAAGTAACAAGGATGCTTACATGTCACGACCGAAATGCACGGAGAAGCCTACATGAAGCCTCTATTCGGCCAAGGATTTCAAATAAGTGATACTAATGATGATGATGATGATGATGATGATGATGATGATGATGATGATAGACTACTAACTTGCTTTCTGTAACACACTAGTTTTTCGCCTCCGTGTATGTGAGTTATTGCACCCAGCGTAATTATGGACTATTGTACGGTGTTTGGTTCAAACATTAGTATGCACTCCACTCAGTTCGCTGCATGCATCCCGCCGCCCCAGACAAACAGCGCAGCAGCCCTGGTAATCCAAACACGCTCCGCCATATGCTAATGTATCGCCGCGTTTGCAATGCACAGAGAAGCCACATGGCAGATCAACCAGCCAGCTGTGCTGCGCTAGGCGTCCTCTTTTGTTTACGATGTACTTCGTTTTCAATGGTAGCGCTGAAACTTTGCAGCTCTGCATGGAGCCTGTACTGCAGGGATAGGACATGAAAGATCATGTCTCGAAAAACTTGAGAACTTCTCGAAGCACTCCTCGTGAAACATGCCTCATGAGACTCTCGCGTACGTAAACGCGCTTCTGACGTCACTATTCCGCAGCACTCCGAAAGTCTGAAGAAACCACGTGCTCGGACGATCTGTGGAAAAGGCAAATAGGCTGAGCCGTAAAGAGAGGTGTGGCCTTCTGCTCATAGCGAATAACAAAATGTGCCTCAACGTAAGCAAGACGCGAGGAAAATTTTTTCATTTCATTTCAGCACTGTCTTTCGTTTGGCGCGAGCAGGAACGTGTTACAATGAACGCAGTGCCGTGCATTATAACAGCAACGAATAGTATATAATGGGCCTGGGAATATTTCACAAATGTTCGAGAAAATAAAGTCTAATATCGTAATTGTTGCCAGCGCATGATTCTCAAAAACCGAAATTCAACCGGTGTTGTTCGCCAATTGAAGAACCATGAAACATTCCAAAGCAGTCAGACATCAACTAGTAGCTCTTCTTCTTCCTTTCAGGTTACTGCTTAGTGCTGGTATGACTTAATAATGACAATGTGTAAGCTATTTTGTGAGGGTGACAGATGAACGTTAGGGAAACGAAAATTTCGTTGTGTCCCTGTCAGTATTGCCGTTCGTAATCGATCAGTTATCTTTTTAGTAGCCCTATGTAATTAATTTCTCTATTCCATCTTACACCAAATGTAAAATGTGTTCGGACAGCTCGATATTTAGGCTTTTCATCTCGTTCAGGAGACGAATTACAGTGTTAATAGAAGACTCCCGCGGTACATACCGTGGTTTTTGTTTTAGACATGTAGCACTTACAACAATTAAAATGAGGCATAACATTAAATAAAAGATAACTGTGTTCATTTCAGAAGCGCAACTAGTGTTCGGGTACTCGGAATATTCTTCATTTCTTCCTTTAGTTGCTCCTGTGATAAAATTCTCGTGTTAACATCAATTGAATATATTTCCAAAAAAAAAAAAAAGAGTTCTGAAACGAAGGCAGTGTGACGTTTAAGGCTTTAAGATGATAAATGGAAAGCATAGTTTTCTTTTGTTCTACAGCATTACTTTTATTGTGTTAACCGGTTTTCGGACATTTACTGAGTATTGTCACCAAAGAACTTGCAATGTTCGTAAACAACGTTGGAAGAGAAGTTACACGTCTACATTGAAGCAGAAAAATACAGTAAGCAACATCTTTGACAGTGTGATGGTAATGCAATGTAAAAAGTAAAAAATTGAGCAGTACATAAATAAATTAAAAACTGGGTAAACAAGAAAAAACTTAAACACAAAATAGGAACAGCATGCCGACGTAACAGTTTCTATTAACAAACAAAACTAGAAAAAATATATAATTAGTACTTGATAAGGCTACTTCAGGAGATTTAAAACATGGAGACTGATACACGAACCAATTAAAATAAGAAAGAATTATCAGTGTAACTACAGAATGTATAAGGAACTTAAGCAATGTCAATAAGGTAAACAGAAACGAATAAATGCAGGAAAATGAAGGAATGTGAGCGAACATACTGTAAATGCAATCTTTGAAAGTGTGGTGACACCGCATTTTAAAAGGTAAAAAAGGCTAAACAATACGCAGATACAAAAGGAACAACAGGAAAAACATTAACGTAATACTCAAAACTGCGACTATAACACTTTGCATTAAATAAATTAACCAAGTAAAATAAAAACAAAATGTGGTACTTGTATTACTTTTCATGTTTAATACCTCTTGTAGTTGACTTATCAAATATTGTTTTTATTTTACTTGGTTCATTTGTTTAATGCAAACTGTTACATAGTCGCAGTTTTGGGTATAATATTTTTCCTGTTTGAGTATAATGTAGAACAAAAGCATGCTAGTGCTTTTCATTTATTATAATGTTGACTGCCAAGAGCCGACGGAAGATTCAGTCAACATTTTAAGATGAATTACTGCCACAGTATCAACACACATAGAAGGATGAAAATTGAAATATGTGGCAAAGATAGGCGTAGATAACTTAAAAGAAGTATACAGTGTACGTAGCATCATACTACATGCCATCGTAAACGGATATTTCTTCTGTTAAAGAAATCTTTAGAACCATTGACTGGTTAAGTCTATCAGTTTCGATAACTGACTTGCCAATATTTAGCCTCAGAGTTCTTGAAATGAGTTACTTATACAGCTTTTATTGCAGTATGATTGCTTTTGGTACAGGATTCTAAGATGTTCCACAAATTTTGAACATTCGTAAATCAGGAGACTACAGCGTCTTCAGTTCTTTTGGAGTGTTGTACAGGAGTCACAGTGCCGTATTGGAGGCAGCCTGCTGAATACCACTGATCTGCTCGAAGATAAAACGGTTTTCATTGTAATGACCAAGTCATGAAGGATTACCAGAAAGATCAAAAACTGCCAAGTCACGAATAATGCTAATAACCATGTAAGGAGACCTGCAGTGACAGAAATTATTGCCAGTCACTTTCGCCAATTCGGTGTGATGTCATATGCGCTATAAAACAGCTGATCTGATTTCTGGGTGCCTATTGGACGCAAAAGGCGACGCAGTCAGGCACAATTTGTAAGCAAACAGACCGAAACGCAGTATATAGAGGCTACTAGTCAATAATGAGAGAAGAATACCGGCCGACAGTAGGAAATGCATGAGCGAGAAGATTTACACTCACTTAAGCTTGTACACTAAAAAGGACTTACAAAACGTGCCTGTATATACGTACCTCTAGAATGATGTCAGTTGTTTCCTTTGTAGATTTACTTTATGTACCGATATCTCGTTGTCACTTCCATCGTGACGTGTACCTGAACCTAAGGGTTCGATTACAGAAATAGTAACTGGCTCCTTTCATGATTCATGTTTTGAATACCACCGTTAGACGTAGTTGTGTGCACTCCGTTTCTGATAGAAATAGGGTGATAGGCCAGTGCGACCATTTGTTTTGGTAATTGGTTAGAGCATTTAATAATAGCTTGAGATTACAAGCATCGTCTGCGTTATACACTTACATTTGGTCTAGGACCCAAATGAGAAACCAGTGGTTGTGCTCTTCGCCATGCTAATGTTACCACACAACGAAGCATCGACGCTGACCAAAAGCCATACCAGAGTCTCATTCCCATATAATACAATATCCTCCTCCTTAGCCGAACATCCTAGTAATTTTGTACGGTTTTGCAACACAAAAACTTAAAAAAAAGAAAAGCTAAATAAAATTTAAAACAAAAATCTCAGCTTGATCTTCATCGCCGTCTCAACTCTGCACGTAGCCGCTCGCATGCCAAAGATGGATGACTTAAAATACCACGTCACATCCAATCTGATTGTGGGTTTCAAAATAACATCTAAACTCCGCAAGCTACTGTACTGCGTATAGTGTAGGATACTTCATGTATCACAGTTTCCAACACGTAATAACTTATGTCGTACTTGCACACGTCTGCCTTCAGCGTATCAGTATCGTGTGTTACCCTTTACTACTTGATGTAGTGTAGGTTCCCGACTGCGCAATAATTTTACATCCTCTAAGTAGCTCTGAATCAATTCTGTGCACTGGGGTTGGAATTACTGTACAAGTATGGGCAGCAGCTTTGTATGTGTGGGCTGTAGACTTTAGAATCAACAAATTAAGTAACATCTTTAGTAGATAATCTACGTTGCTTGATTAAGAACTGAAAGATGTATGTTCTACAGTATTGTTTACTTTATTTGCGCTTACTATCCATATAGCAAAAAACTGGTCTGCTCGTCTTCGTGTTTTTCGAGTAAGCATTTACGGTTTTGAATAGGAAATTTAGAACAGAGACAAATCATTGGATAATCAATGAAAGGTTGCATATAAATTTATTCAATGGAAAATAATGAAATTAAGACACTAATAAATTACAGACATTGGCTGCAAGTGGGCACTGATTTAAATCAGCGGTGAAAGTTGAAAATTTGTGCCAGACCGGGAATCGAAGCCGGGTCTCCTGTTTACTAGGCAGATACTCTGGCCACCTTTTTTTCATCGTTGGTCCATTTTGTTCGTTATTGATCGCCTCATTTGGTTTGGGATGAACGTCATAACAGAGGGCAGGTGCTCGTCGCAACTGAACGGACTATCCTTCCCGTCAGACACAAATTCTCAACTTACCCACACAGTACTAATGTACTCGCGCCATTTCGCCGATTCCCGTAAGAGTTCGAACCTGATGTGCACCCGCACTTACAAGGTCATTGGCCGTCCTCTCCTTAATTATATATGTGTGGTGGCTGCTGCATCAAAAATCTGTTCTTATGAACATGTCCTGACGAACAGAAAAAACATGTATATAAATGACGAAATGCGTTTGTTTTTGAACATTATCCTAATTAGGTATTGTTACGTGTCATTCCTTCTTGTAAATAAACTGTTGTTTCCAAAATTTTCAGCAGATGTTTCGATACCATCATTTAAAATTGCGTATCAACTACGCGCACTTGCCGACCGTTTCTAGTGCACGAGTTCCCGCCCACCGGTCCCAGCCGATAAGCGACTAATTAACCCGACAGCCGCACTCGCAGGGAGCAGTTACTACGCAGCTGATTTGCATATCCGGTTAAGAGAGGGCAGTATAGTTTAACACTTCTCGAGGGCACCGTTATTTTCCACCGAGACCCATACCTAGTGAGGTGCATAATACGAGGACTCGGTGACTGGCTCAACATGCCCAACAGCTGAAATTTAACTTTTCGGCCTTCTCACGTCTTTTTTTTTATTAAATCCTAAATACTTTCTAACACGTCCGTAGTTGAAACGGCCAAAAAAGGCAGTCAGACATCAACAAAAAGGGAACACATCAAATACACTGAAGAGCCAAAGCAACAGGTATACCTGCATAATATCGTGTAGGGCCCCCGCGAGCACGTGAAAGTGCCGCAACACGACATGGCATGGAATCGACTTATGCCTGAAGTAGTGCTGGTGGGAACTGACACCATGAATCCTGCAGGGCTGTCCATAAATCCGTAAGGGTACGAGGGTGAGGAGATCTCTTCTGGACAGCACGTTGAATGGCATCCCATATATGTCTGGGGAGTTTGGCGGCCGGCGGAAGTGTTTAAACTCAGAACAGTCTTCCTGGACCCACTCTGCAGCCATTCTAGACACGTAGGGTGTCGCATTGTCCTGAAGGAATTGCCCAAGTCCGTCGGAATGTACAATGGACCGCTGTTGGCGTGCAGGGTCATGGATTCACGAGGTCGCCTCCATGCCCGTACCCGTCCATCCGCTCGATACAATTTCAAATGAGACTCGTCCGACCAGCCAACATGTTCCCAGTCATCAACAGTCCAATGTCGGTTTTGACGGGCTTTGTGTCGTGCAGTCATCAAGAGTGCACGAGTCGGCCTTCGCCTCGAAAACCCATCTCGATGATGATACGTCGAACGGTTCGCACGCTGACACTTGTTGATGGCCCAGCATTGAAATCTGCAGCAATCTGCGGATGGGTTGCACTTCTGTCACGTTGAACCATTCTCTTCAGCAGTCGTTGGTCCCGTTCTTGTAGGATCTTTTTCCGGCCGCGGCGATGTCGGAGATTTGATGTTTTACCGGATTCCTGATATTCACGCTACAATCGTGAAATGGTCGAACGGGAAAATCCCCACTTCATCGCTACCTCGGAGATGCTGTGTCGCATCGCTCGTGCACCTACTATAACACCACGTGTCAAACTCATTTTCACCCTGATAACCTGCCATTGTAGCAGCAATAACCGATCTAACAACTGCGCCAGACACTCGTTGCCTTATATAGGTGTTGCCGGCCGCAGCGCCGTATTCTGCCTGTTTGCATATCTCTGTACTTGAATAAGCATGCCCACACCAGTTTTTCTAGCGCCTCAGTGTAGTTTAGTTACAATACAGTATGTACACCCATGATGGGGGGAACAAAGAGGACATGAAAAGCAGACTAGCACTAGTCTAGAGAACTCTACTTGTCTACTAGTATCAATCATAGGCCTTAATTTGAGGAAAATATTTCTGGCAATGTACGCTTGGAGTACAGCATAGCATGGAAGTAAAACATGGCTGTGGGAAAAAGGGAGCAGAAGAGAACTGAAGCATTTGAGCGCTACAGACGAATGTTGAAAATTAAGTGGACTGTTAAAGTAAGAAATGAGGAGGCTCTCCACAGAAACGGAGAGGAAAGGAATATGTCGGAAATCCTGACAAGCAGAAGGGACAGGATAACAGGGTATCTGTTAAGACCTCAGGGAAGAACTTCCATAGTACTACAGGGAGCTGTAGAGAGTAAAAACTGTACAAGAAGACAGAGTTTGGAATGCATCTAGAAAATGATTGAGGACGTAGGTTGCCATAGGTACTACGAGATGAAATGGTTGGCACAGGAGAGGAATTTGTAGTAGGCCACAACAAACAAGTCAGAAGGCTGATGACTCAAAAAAAAAATTCGTAACTGACATACACATAACTTTGGATAGGTGTGAAGTCCTCTGCTAGTGCTTATATGCAAGACACTAATGTTCTTTATAGAAACAATTAGTCTTGAATGCTAGGATAACTAGATAAGTCACTGCCAAGTGGAAATGCTTAGAAGCGTCGTGCTACGTCTATGTAATTCCCACACTGTTAACTTATGTACTACGGTAGATATGAATCCATCGATTCAGTGTGGCCGGCCAGTGTGGCCGAGCTGTTCTAGGCGCTTCGGTCTGGAACCGCGCGACCGCTACGGTCGCAGGTTCGAATCCTGCCTCGGGCCTGGACGTCTGTGATGTTCTTAGGTTAGTTAGGTTTAAGTAGTTCCAAGTTCTACGGGACTGATGACCTCAGATGTTAAGTCCCATAGTACTTAGAGCGATTTGAACCACTTGCTTCAGTTTGTTTCGGGGTGAAGCTATGAACTGCGGCCGCTTAAAAATGCGCGCCGGCCAATCAGAGTCGAAGGCGGTTACGTCACGTTAATTCAGTGTCCTCTGATGGCGTGTATGCAAGCTGTTAGTACTTAAATGCATTAGTGCAGTCAACGGTAAAGTGCATTGCTATATTTAGGATAAAATCATTTTGGGTATTGGACTACGTTATTGGAACCACTAAAACAGCAAATTTCCGACGTTTGGACCGATTTGCGGCGGTCCCCTTCAGCAAGTTGATCGAAACGTTGACAATTTAGCTCTTTTAGAAGTAACAATAACGCGTCCCAATACCCAAAATTATTTTGCCCAAAGTGACACAAGACGTGGAAGACTACGAACTTATATACACTACTGGCCATTAAAATTGCTACACCACGAAGATGACGTGCTACAGACGCGAAATTTAACCGACAGGAAGAAGATGCTGTGATATCCAGATGATTAGCTTTTCAGAGCATTCACACAAGGTTGGCGCCGGTGGCGAACCTACAACGTGCTGACATAACGAAAGTTTCCAACCGATTTCTCATACACAAACTGCAGTTGACCGGCGTTGCCTGGTGAAACCTTGTTGTGATGTCTCGTGTAAGGAGGATAAATGCGTACCACCACGTTTCCGACTTTGATAACGGTCGGATTGTAGCCTTCGCGATTGCGGTTTATTGTATCGTGACATTGCTTCTCGCGTTGGTCGAGATCCAATGACTGTTAGCAGAATATCGAATCGGTGGGTTCAGGAGGGTAATACGGAACGCCGTGCTGGATCCCAACGGCCTCGTATCACTAGCAGTCGAGATGACAGGCATCTTATCCGCAAGGCTGTAACGGATCGTGCAGCCACGTCTCGATCCCTGAGTCAACACATGGAGACGTTTGCAAGACAACAACCATCTGCACGAACAGTTCGACGACGTTTGCAGCAGCATGGACTATCAGCTGGGAGACCATGGCTGCGGTTACCCTTGACGCTGCATCACAGACAGGAGCGCCTGCGATGGTGTACTCAACGACGAACCTGGTTGCACGAATGGCAAAACGACATTTTTTTCTGATGAATCCAGGCTCTGTTTACAGCATCATGATGGTCGCATCCGTGTTTGGCATCATCGCGGTGAACGCACATTGGAAGCGTGTATTAGTCATCGCCATACTGGCATATCACCCGGCGTGATGGTATGGGGTGCCATTGGTTACACGTCTCGGTCACCTCTTGTTCGCATTGACGGCACTTTGGACAGTGGACGCTACATTTCAGATGTGTTACGACCCGTGGCTCTACCCTTCATTCGATCCTTGCGAAACCCTACATTTCAGCAGGATAACGCACGACCGCATGTTGCAGGTCCTGTACGGGCCTTTCTGGATACAGAAAATGTTCGACTGCTGCCCTGGCCAGCACATTCTCCATATTTCTCACCAATTGAAAACGTCTGGTCAATGGTGGCCGAGCAACTGGCTCGTCACAATACGCCAGTCACTACTCTTGATGAACTGTGGTATCGTGTTGAAGCTGTATAGGCAGCTGTACCTGTACACGCCACCCAAGCTCCGTTTGACTCAATGCCCAGGCGTATCAAGGCCGTTATTACGGCCAGAGGTGGTTGTTCTGGGTACTGATTTCTCAGGGTCTATGCACCCAAATTGCGTGAAATTGTAATCACATGTCAGTTCTAGTATAATATATTTGTCCAATGAATACCCGTTTATCATCTGCATTTCTTCTTGGTGTAGCAATTTTAATGGCCAGTAGTGTTCATTGCTATAATTAATTACTCTTTGTACACTTTTATCATCATGTCCACCCTCCAGTGTGGATTGCACTCTGCCTAATGACGACTTCGCAGTTGATTTCTGCTTACCTCCATACTTCGGGTGAACATTAATCAGCTCTGCGCCTCTTTTTCAGTATAATATAAAACCAGGATAACCGACTAAACAGAACACGAGCTAATCCTCTATAATCAGTTTCAACAAATGATTGAGTAACTTGTTAAAAGTATTGTCTTCACATTCTTTAAAATCTCCCTGTGTGTTTCAGTTCTTTAAAATCCGTCAGTGTGTTATCCCGTGTCATAATACTAAGTGGCTAGCACACCAAAATAATAGACGTTTCAGCCGGACAGTAGAACATTCGCACAGAGTTTCGTGAGATGAAATGTGTGACTACAGTGCTGTATACTATTTTGCGTCGGGTGGGAGAGGAGAGCATTCAACTATGCAGGAGAAAAGAAAATTGGTAGTGCTTTATCATTCGGAATTGTGCTGCAAAAATATTTAAGAATAACATGGGAACAATAAGTCCTTCAGATCATACGGATTTCGTTACGGGCAAACATTTCGTTTGTCTGAGCTGTAAGTGCAGCACTACCCATCAGCAGTCTCGGTCTTTAACGCTTAATAGGGGTGTGAAAATGAAATGCAGAGCTGCGTTCGTAAGGAGACACATATGAAGAGGGAAGTGGAAAACGTTCTAAGTGCCTTATTTGACATATGGCGGGAGAATTAAAAACAATGTGTGTCTATCTGTACACAACTGATTTATATCCAAAAATTGAAAAGCCATTCGATACCTCGGAATTATGCCACTCACCGCATTACTGCAAAATACAATGCAACAAAGTCGGCCGCGGTGGTGTAGCGGTTCTGGCGCTGCAGTCCGGAACCGCGGGACTCCTACGGTCGCAGGTTCGAATCCTGCCTCGGGCATGGGTGTGTGTGATGTCCTTAGGTTAGTTAGGTTTAAGTAGTTCTAAGTTCTAGGGGACTTATGACCTAAGATGTTGAGTCCCATAGTGCTCAGAGCCATTTGAACCATTTTTGAATGAAACAAATTAGAAAATAAGTAGTTTATTGGGAACATTGTTAGTGCCACAGCAAGAAGCTGTGTTGTTCTAAGTGGCAGTTAGAAAGTTTTTAGACGTTGATTCTTCCAAAGAAGAAAAGAGCAACTAGGAACTGCTAATAATGCTATTTATTTACACAAACAGCGCCGCTACCGGTTTCTCTTCACATTTACGAGGTTTGTGCAGAAAGTAAGTTCCGATCGGTCGAGGAATGGAGACCACAGCGAAAACCCGATGAAGCTTTGCACAGATGTGTTGGGTAGTGTCTCTAGTATGACCATCGATCGCATTAAGACGCTCTTTTCAGTTGTGAGCGCACTGTAAGCTAGTAAATGTGCCTAGAACAACGATGTCTCCCGCCAAGTTTGAGAGCCCACTGAGAGGCTTCGCCTTAATGAATGCAGCCCACCTAACACAACTGCCATGCACTTCCTCCTTCATGGCAATTCTCAGCTGCACTCTGTAGGGACAGTGAAGATACTCCTGCAGCCTTTTCGATGGGAAGTGTTCGATCACCCACAACACAGCCGTAATTGCCTCATCCTGAGTATCATCACTGTGCACATGAAACGCTGGATACGAAGACAACACCTGGGCGCAGGCTACGCTCTATAGACGAGTGTAGAGAATTATCAGAAAGCACAGGCGACTGCCTTCTATGACGACGGAGTTGGAAATTTGGTATAACGCTCCGATAAATGTCTAGGTCGGAGCGGAAACTATGTAGAGAAGTATCTGGAAAGTGTAGCCAAAATGTTTCTGATTTTATCTGTGGTTTCCATTACTTTATAGACAACCCTCGTATGTTACATTTGGTTTTATTTAAATTAGTTGTTGGCTGGTTCTTTTATTTAACAAATAATGTAAACAACAACAATTGTTATATAACAGTCGTGTGAAGAGGAACCTATCGGCTCCATAACGATAGCGCCGATATGTGTGTAAAAACAGGCACCATTATCAGTGGCTGATTGCTGTTTTCTTCTTTGCACGATTCAACTTGTATTTTGTACACAACCACGGCCTCAAAATTGTCAGTTTCCGACAAAATAGGAGGAAGAAAGTTTTTCTTTCAAGTGCCATTAATACTGAAGTACTATGTCCCTTTTCGACAATACAAGTGCAGAGATGCAGCATTAAGTTTTCAGCTCGTAGAACTGTAGCCAACAAAAAGCACTTCTCATAACTTTTAAATTTTGGAAACCTGGGGGGGGTAGCACAGCCTGGCAGATGGGCAATGCGTCACCTATTAACGCTTGCTTGAAAGAATTCCTCCATGTTTTGGCCATTCAATCAAGTCTGGGGAACTGAAACAGAGCACGGAGAACACAACAGCACTGTAAACAAGCTTATGAAAAAAATGGCACTTAGAACGTTATCCATCTGCAATTTGCATTCTTTATGTGGTCATGAGCTGAAGAGAATTAAAAAACAAAGACGTCGTGCTAACCGCAATTTACACCAACAGATAGAGGAAAACTTTATAGCCAGTCAGTTAACTTTCCAAGAAAACAGTCACAGGCCATTCTTCTAACAGAACGCTCCGTTAACAACGAAAGATGTATTCACTGATGTAACCAAAACCGCAGAGTACACATAAACGCAGTAATGTTCTGCGACACCGCACCTTTCCAGCAGTAACATGACTGCATGAATTGCAGTGTACTATGTACTGCGCAAGCTACATCACAATAAAGGAAGAATGCCTGCGGAGTGAAACTCGCCTGTTTAGATAGCGCAGCACTCTCTACATGGCAGTGTTAGGAGTATATACAGGGACTTCCAGATAAGATGCGTTTCTCTGTGCTTTAACTGTTGTTGTACGTAAACTGTTTATTATTTCGAAAGTAATCACCATCACTGCTAATATATTTATCCCACTATGAGACAAGACGGCTGCCTACGGAACCACCATTATATCCAGACGTGCACCTCTCGTCCCAAGAAAATCGACGGCCACGTATGTCTTTCAACATGACTCTAAAAAATACATGTAAATCGCATGGGGAGGGATCGGGGCTGGAAGATGTGTAAAGGCTTCCCAGCGAAACTTCTGCCGCGTACGCGAAACAATGTTGACTACATGTCGGCGGGAAGCTATTTCAAAGGTACTTGTAATATACGAATGGCGACGAGATATTTGTATACCGTCATGTGCCAGAAACCTAACAGCAAACACATGTTTGGTGCCTCTCAAAATAAAGCCCGACAACCACGAGGACATGGAATCGCAATACTGAGACAGATCGCGTCATTCTTCACGAGGATCGGACATCCCAGATCCAGGTCTCTGGATATCCAACACATAGTGGCGGCTAAATTCTGTTAGGCACATTGTATATAAATCATTGCTTCTTAAACAATAGAGCGCACGCATTGAAATCGAGACACCAAGACAAAATGAGAGCCAGCAACAAAATGAGAGCCAGCACAACAGGAAGAAGTGCTGGCTTTTATGTAAATGAAGAAAGACGAAGGGAGAAACATTTTGGTTTAGCTTCCCACCTACGACCAAGTTATTAGAGACGGAGCACAAGCACAGAGTGGGAAAGACATCGGCTGTGCCTTTCCAAAGAAACCACGCCGAGATTCAGAGAAATTACCGAAAAACGTCAGCTTCGACGTCTGGACGGGTATTTGAACAGCCGTCCTCTTGAATACAAGTACAATGCCTTTCCGCTCCCCCCCCCCACCCCCCCACCCCCCACCCGGCTAACCCCCTCCACCTGCCAACTCCCTAGCTTGGAAAATGGAAAATAGGAAGAAACAGATAAGAAAAACACGCTGTTTCCTTGATCTGGCAGCCTGTGACTGTTATTGTCCTCCTCAGATCAAAGAAAAGTCATGAAGGCAACACTTCTTTAGTCTCCTCTTGTTTGCTGTCTGATCCTGAAATGAACACGACTCGAAATTTCAGCGATCCGTCTGTCTGCGTCTGCAAGGGTGACACACTTGCTGCTGAGCTCCACTGAAAACTGATGCCGAGACTGGAAACCGTCCAATATAGGCCTTCGCATAGTACATGGCTGCACACCACCGGCGCTGTCCTCAAGAATGGGCTTGGGGCGCCGCCCGCGGTAGACACCAGCGTTAACGATGTATCGCGGTCAAAGGCTGTCCTCAAACACTTATTTCGACCGCATTTAAGAACATCGTGCTTTGATGCGGGATAACACAGCGTTCCCCGTCCTGCTAAGACGGAAACCCCTGTCACCGTTTTAGTGCTGACACCGGCGCACATATCAAGGAAGTCCCCTAATTGTCAAGCCTTCTGCGCATAGCGTGATGACGCAGACCTGACTACTGGTCGTGATTTTCCTTCGTGGCATGATGGATGTTCATTCAACTCTTCCACAGACCTCTCTAATGCGTCCATACTAGTGTTTCGCGTTCAACTGAAATCCTGCAGTACATTCGAATGTAGTGTTGTACCCGTACGAAGCATTCATGATAACTGTGTCTATGTGTTTATAAACAACTTCTATTCTGTCCTTGAAGAATTAAGCTGAATCCTGTATTATATTGTTGACTGCGATTCCATAAACTCAGCCGACCGGAGTGTCCGTGCGGTTCTAGGCGCTACAGTCTGGGGCCGAGCGAGCGCTACGGTCGCAGGTTCGAATCCTGCCTCGGGCATGGATGTGTGTGATGTCCTTAGATTAGTTAGGTTTAATTAGTTCTAAGTTCTAGGCGACTAATGACCTCAGAAGTTAAGTCGCATAGTGCTCAGAGCCATTTGAAGCATTTTTGAACCATAAACTTATGGCTTGTCAGTTTTTGGGTTCATAAACATTTTATTTCATGTATTGACACGTTCCACGACCTTGGAGATATGCTCCTCAATTCTGTCCTATGGAGCTAGACGCGTAAAATAAAATTAAAAAAAAACAGAAAGGTCACAATAGCAACACACCTGTCCGACATACCAGAGTGATGCAATACTTTTGCTGATTTGTGTAGGTGAATCTCCAATTCATCTACGCCGGTGGTATATCCATGTCAATGGTGTGTTAAAAACTGTTCGAATCGAATCCCGCAGTCTTTAATTCGTTGATGAAAATTTGACCCCATAATGTATCTCCGGGTGATTTCGGATTATCAGGGCTCTTCTTCCTTAGCACAAGATAATAGCCCTTTTTCTTTATTCCGACTACTCCAATTCAGGGACACAGAAGTTACCATGATGTAAGAGGTAAGGTAACAATTACGAATGAACTAAACAGTGCTGCAACAAAAAAGTAATAGACCGTTTTGAAGTATAATCACGGGAAGTAAGCAGAAACTGTCGATGAATTTAATATTCTCAGAAGTGATTCAAACGTACAGAATAGTTAACTTTTTCACAAACCTCAATTTCCTTTTAAAAGACTGTCTATCTGATTCATGTCTAGTGATGAGATTTCAAAGGAGTGTTGGTGCTCTTATTGATTATGACAGAGCTTCTTTACACATAAGGCACTAAGTACACTCATTTTACAAATAGTGAGGCTGGTCATTGCAGTTTATGGATTACATACAGTGCGATGATTTATGTATTAGGTGAGACTGGTTCAAATAGTTGATGCATGAGGCTTATATGCTATGCTATTAAGCCTTTCACGATTCTTGTGTTCTGTGCATGTTTAGTCGAACTTGCTTAATAAGTGTTTATGTTTATGTGGAAAAAGTTAAACTGTCCATCATTATGTTAACTCTGAGAGCACATGTTGAGGATATGTTTTGAAAACTGCTTTCTTTGGAGGTTACTGGCACATTAATTATTTTGGTTCTGTGAGTGTTTGTAATGTCACAGCTGTACATTCCACAGTTTAAACAAGTAACTGTTAACAAATTAAACTAATTTATTAAATCAGTGTGTGGCAAAATAACATCCCAATCGTAGTCTGACACCTTAGGGTTTACAAAGGTCACATTTACTATTTTAATTATACTAGCAACTTCTGAATACCAATTAAGTATTTTCAAACGTGTAATTAATATTTTATACTAAAGGGTACAGACAGAAAGGGGTCGTTGCAACATCTAGCATATAGAATTTATATGAATAAAAACTACACTTCAGGTTTAACGCTGCAGTACATCTGATATACGAATTTTATGTTTTTTTATTCTTGTTTCCAATGCTGGAATTACATTTCTCAGATAACTACTATTTTTTGGTATTTGGTAATTGTTATGCTCCAATAAGAAACTGTACATTTGTAGTTTCCACTGTGTGAGAAACAGCATGTATGAGAACAATATATTGTGTACTACTATAATTTTCACAATGTGCTCATCTGTATTGTATCTGTTTTGTGAGATTACAGTTAATTAGTTCAGTAAGAAATTATCCAAATTTCAGCATAGATTTAGCTTTCTAGCATTCAGTGCTGATAACACTTATTCTTCTCTTTACATTGACACTTTAGGAATATTCATAACTTCTATAACTGAGAAATTAAAATTAAAACAAAATAATTCATGAATTCTTCTCTTTGTATTCGAATTCGTCATTAATTTAATGTTATACAAAGTAGTGATTATACTTAAAATGTTAATATCTTAATAAGCTCTAAGACGCTATGGTTTCCTTACTTTCTATGTCCAACGATGTGAAAGTTTTCTTCGTATGAAAGATTTCGCCACTGCCCCCGTGCTAAATGCGGATATGACGTTACAATAACTATCTTAGGTCCCAAACATACAATCTCAACCCGTGTGGCAGCGAGTCGTTGCTAGCTCTCCGTCCAAGACACGATGTTTCAAGCATACTTAGGTACCAAAAGATTTATAGAAAAATCACTTGCCATTCCCATTAAAATTATACTTTTTACGAGAATATCCGAGAGACTTTTATATTAACATTGATGACTGACAACCAACGAGCCCATCAACTAAATGTTCCATATTCTGGTTTCATGGAACACGATTCAATCAATCTAAAACTCGTGAGCACAGAAGAAACACTACAGATACAGATCTGACCAGGCGTACTGGCGAGTGGCTGCCGGCGCTCTGATGCCGCACATGTGCCTAACCTCGCTTGCGCTCTCTAACATTCGACAAAGCCAACGCTGTGCGTTCGTGGTTGCCTAGTTCGACTACCAGTGGGGAGTCAGTAGCAAGACGGAGTGTAGATTTTCGCCCAGTTCTTGTTCTACATTCTTTCTTGAGTTATTAATTTCGACAGTTTGACTCGAAGCAAAAATATGTAGCTTGTGTTATTATTTGTGCAATTTATTTATTGAGTGGAAAAATTTGCGTAACCTGAAAATTGAAAAGCTGGAAGAAAATTTTCCCCTGTGTCATGGTAGTAGGATTTACAAACAGCTCCAACACGATGCACTTTGACAGCAGAAAAATGCGGATTAAACAGACAATTGAGTTTCAGCAGCAAGGCAGTTTCATAATACATAGAGTCTATAAATATTTAAAACGTCTTGTAGACAATAATGGTGAAGTGTTAGCATCTACATGCACGGTCGTTAGGAAAGATTTGCGGAAAGTGGACAGAATCAATAGCGATGATATCAATAAATGCGACATGTTACACAAAAAAAAGAAAAAACCTTGCTATCGAACAGGCTATTTGTGCAGAACCATCCAGCGCAAGTGTAGCGAGGAAAAAATCCCCAACGTTCAATTCTCCATGGAAA
This sequence comes from Schistocerca serialis cubense, assembly GCF_023864345.2. Lineage (NCBI taxonomy): Eukaryota > Metazoa > Arthropoda > Insecta > Orthoptera > Acrididae > Schistocerca > Schistocerca serialis. The sequence continues at coordinate 258,271,322 of NC_064644.1, read as the reverse complement.
AATATTAAACAACACATCTCTTTAACCAAACTGAAAGACTTATCAACAAACGTTGTCAGGCGGACAGTTTGTGAATTTTACAATGGAGAGTACCCAACATTTACAATCCAGCCAAAGTGGGGGTCTTAAGGCACCTGCTGTGAAAGGAGCCAGGCTGATTGTCGTACATGTGGGGTCACCGAATACAGGATTCTTAAAGAAAGTAAATTTGTTTATAGATGTATCAAAACAAACAAGTCAGAAGATGAATATTCGGAAATGAACACAGCTAGTCTAAGCAATTATGCATTTTCGTTAGCGTGCTAATTTGCGTGAAATACCAGTAGTTATAATATGTTCTACCCTGATACGCATTTTTTTATCAGTGATTTACCTACATTTACACTTCATATAAACATATAATACCTCATGTTGCCTATAATAATTTTACACACTCTAGACTACAAATAACGAACTGAATAGCAAGACTTTTAATGTGTTTTTACGTTCAAAGGATGTACACATACATTACTTCAATAACGATATGACTAACATAGCGGAAATCATATTTCACCACAAAACGTAAATGTATTGATTCTGACAAAAGCAGGAACTATTACGAGGTGTAATAGATGTGCATGTGACTATCAAGTGCTTATCACTGACAGTCACCTGCCAAAAGGCCTGACCATACCTATAGTAGGTTTTTACATCATAGTCTGCGATTCATTCTCTTCACTACTAACCCTGGAAAAACTTCAACGTCAGATCTATCGGAAACTTACTGAATATAGATTGATCGAAGTTAAATAACTAATAATAGTTGTGAGGTAACAAATCTGTTATCTTCGCTAGGGGGGGGGGGAGGAGGGGGGGGGGGGGGGAAGCACACAGACTGTACACCGATAGTGAAGTTGTTGGCCACCTTGTCATAATCAAGACTCAAAGTTGAAACTGTCATAATAATTCACTCTACAGCTTCTCAGTATCGCACGAGCCCTGGTTTGATAAACAAAGTTAAGCGTCGGCGTTTTCGCTTACGTTTGCACACGCTATATATTGAGGAGCTATCTTCCCACTTTTGTGGTTTTGGTATCCCAGACGACACAGATACGCGACAGTCATTTAATACGAGACTGTACGCTTTGTCGTCCGCTGTCTATTTGTACCAAAGCTCCGTTGCATCGAAGGATCACAAAATTTACAAAATTTACAGCCAATGCACCGAACAAAAGCGTTATTTAACATTATAATTTACGTTAACAAGACATTAGATGACATCGTTTACGTTGTTCTTAGCAACGCTCAACAGCTGTCAGTACCCTGCTCCAAATCGTACTCAAGAGAGAGATGTCGCTTTGTTGAGGTTTGTCCGTGTGTTTACAAATTTTGGTAATAAGCAAGAACATCTTACCGTGATGTTTGTACGGTCTCAAATTCCAAGTGTATTTGTTTGGTGGTAGCTAACTTTAGTGATTGGTGACACGGTGCGAAATTCCGCTTCTTACCCACCTTAGAGTGGCGCAGTGGATAGACACTGGACTCGCATTCGGGAGGACGACGGTTCAATCCCGCGTCCGGCCGTCCTGATTTAGGTTTTCCGTGATTTCCCTAAATCGCTCCAGGCAAATTCCGGGATGGTTCCTTTGAAAGGGCACGGCCGACTTCCTTCCCTAATCCGATGAGACCGATGACCTCGCTGTCTGGTCTTCTTCCCCAAACAACCAACCCCAACCCCACCTTAGAGGTACTTTGGAGTGAACCGAGCGTCGCAAGACGGATTTAATACCGATAGAACCACAATGCTCAACCAAAACGCAATGATCACAGGCCACCGCGAGATTCTTAGGATTGCGGGTCCGTGACGTGCATTTGAACGTTGGGCGTTGGGAGTGCCAAGTTTCTGACGTCACAGACTGGTAATAGCACGTTTGGGAGTCTTTCCGAACGCGCTAAATAATATCTATCACTTGAGATATTCTGAACGTGCGTTTGATCGTAGACCAATGAGACAGAAGAACGGCACCTACGGCACACGCACGCCATCTCTCTTCAGTACAGAGTCGCGAGACGCCATATTGCCTTCCAGCTGAAGCATATACACTCATGCTCATAAATTAAGGATAACTGCAGAATGTGTGCCACACAACGTGGCAATACACTTAACGGCATTGGTGATAAGTTGAGAAACCGTCCCGAAACACATGTGCTACAAAACGCCACTGTTTCCTGTGCATGTACCCCGACATCAATATGGGATATGATCACCTTGCGGACGTACACAAGCCGCACAACGGGTTGGCATACTCTGGATCAGATGGTCGAGCAGCTGCTGGGGTATAGCTTCCCATTCTTGCACCAGTGCCTGTCGGAGCTCCTGAAGTATCGTAGGGGCTTAAACATGTGCAGCGATTCGTCGACCGAGAGCATCCCAGACGTGCTCGATGGGGTTTAGGCCTGGAGAACAGGCAGGCCTCTCCATTAGCCTTCTGTTTGGGTACACCTCCACGATAGCAGATTGGTGGGGCCGCGAGTTATCATCCATCAGGAGGAAGGTGGGACCCATTGCACCCGTGAAAAGGCGGACATACTGGTGCAAAATGATATCCCGATACACCTGACCTGTTACAGTTCCTCTGTCAAAGACATGCAGGGGTGTACGTGCACCAATCATTATCCCACCCCACACCATCAAACCACGACCTCCATACAGTTCTCCTTCAAGGACATTAAGGGGTTGGTATCTGGTTCCTGGTTCACGCCAGATGAAAACCTGGCGAGAATCACTGTTCAGACTATACCTGGACTCGTGCGTGAACATAGCCATGGATCCACTGTTCCAGTGACCATGTACTGTGTTCCTGACACCAGGGTTTACGGGCTCTCCTGTGACCAGGGGTCAGTGGAATGCACCTTGCAGGTCTCCGGGCAAATGAAGCATGTCTGTTTAGTCGTCTGTAGACTGTGTGTCTGGATACAACAGTTCCAGTGGCTGCGGTAAGGTCTCGAGCAAGGCTACCTGCAGTAGTCCGTGGCCGTCTGCGGGCACTGATGGTGAGATACCGGTCTTCTTGTGGTGTTGTACACTATGGACGTCCCGTACTGTAGCGCCTGAACACGTTTCCGGTCTGCTGGAATCGTTGCCATAATCTTGAGATCACACTTTGTGGCACACGGAGGGCCCGTGCGACGACCTGCTGTGTTTCACCAGTCTCTAGTTGCCCTAGTATTCTACCCCTCACAACGTCATCAATATGTGCTCTTTGAGCCATTTTAAACACACAGTCACCATTAGCACGTCTGAAAACGTCTGCACAGTTACTCGCTGCACCGTACTATGACATGCACCAACACACCTCTGCGTATGTGGCCTGCTGCCAGCGTCACCGTGCCGCGACCGCAGGTCAAATGCACCTCATGGTCATACCCCGAGGTGATTTAAACCCGCAAACCGCCCACCAGAGCGTTGTTTCACCATGTGTCGGCATTATCCTTAATTTATGAGCATGAGTATATGTACATATGCCGTATCTCAGCATCAGGACATTGCGGATCTCTCGAAAACCCGTCGTTAATTGTATAATATGCTTTAATAAAATGACAGGAAACATCGTATTCGTCGTAAGAGAATTATTTTACCTTGCGTATTATGAAAGTACGCTCTTTCAAGGCAACGGCACACTGAGAATCCACGTCCTTGGCGCAGTTTGTTATAATTATTTGTCAGTTAATAACATGTCAATGACTAAGGATTTCACGAGACGGTAAGATGCAAATTATGGTCGTGTAACACACGTGGCCGGTATAGCGCAATGATCAGAGTCGCAGATTTATAATGTGTCGCTGGCTCGCCTCTCGCTGGACCCAAAAAACTTTTACTAGCCATCGTGCTTTTTAGTGGGTTCTGATGATTTGTTATTAGTTTAATAAAAGAATATTCTATAACATTCGATGTTAAGTAAATATCAGTGCGCGCTTTCTGTGGAGTGACTTTGTTCGATTGGCTTGATCTACAAGACAGCTTGCAGCATCTGTAGTAAGACATTTTGCACTTTCTTGTTTATAAGTTTTTAATTTCACACGTTGTAAAGATTCTATTGCTGAATAGTAATAGTGATCGAGAAAGAATGACTTCAGTGTGTTACTAAAAAGTAAGAATGAAGAAATAGTTTTTATCTTATGAGGAGAACTACTTTAAATTTGTATCGCGCTATTTGTAATGGAACTTTCATGAGCCCATGTCATAACTGACTCGGCATGGGACTTCCCTTTTTGCCTTAGAATATGTTCATAGATATTAAAGTTTTTATTTATGTAGACTACAGAAAAATAACATGAATAGCTTATGGACAAGGGAGGAAATATGCGTTTTATAGAGATAACGGGGGAATTTTACACCCGTCCATTTCACAAACACCGTGATTTGCGACCGAGCGAGGTGGCGCAGTGGTTAGCACACTGGACTCGCATTCGGAAGGACGACGGTTCAATCCCGCGTCCGGCCATCCTGATTTAGGTTTTCCGTGATTTCCCTAAATCGCTCCAGGCAAATGCCGAGATGGTTCCTTTCCAAGGGCACGGCCGACTTCCTTCCCTAATCCGATGAGACCGATGACCTCGCTGTCTGGTCTCCTTCCCCCCAAAAAACAACAACAACAACAACGTGATTTGCGAGCCATATACAGCCGACAACTACCGCTGGAATGCGTTGCGATCGCATATCCCACGTTGAGACATGCGTCCCGTATGCACAAGCCGTATTGTTTATGAGCGTTCAGCAGTACGTTGAACTCTGTACTCTCAACATTAACTTTCGTGTGCCGACGGCTTAAGGAAAGTATATAACTGGAGCAGAGGCGAATAGGGAACCAACACACGTTGTTCGCATCGCCTGCGAGCGATAGGGACGTTCATGTGTCGAGTAAATCATCGACTTTAGAGTGTATACTCCTAATCAAATTCGCTTACATATGCACTAGGCTTTCATTTGCTGTCTGGGACATACGGTACCAGATTGAAATTGAAAGCGTGTCCCATCCGCCTTTTATGGCAAAGGTGTTCATATGTCCCCCCCCCCCCTCCCCCGCATCCCCACCCTCCCTCCCGTGGTACGACAAATGCTGGAACTGCAAATCCTCTCCCAAATTTTCCCAAATTCGCTCGACCCCACTGGCAGCTCGCATGAGCTTTGGCTGAAAAGTTCTTGACTCTGTATGGGTCGTTACTCGAGTAGCCACAATACGCAGAAATAAACTAAAAGAAAGAGAAGGCAAGAAAAGAAAAGAAAAGGCCATGTGGCGAGTCGGACTCGCGCACTGATATCGGTCCCTGATGCTACAAGATTTTCGAGAATGTTTTACTTTCAGTAATATTAATGTGACATAAAGTCATGCAGGAGGCAGGCGACCGTTATTATAGTAATCAGTAGTTCTCCATTCAGGCTAATTGGGTTGCAATGGTAAAGGCAAAAATCAGGCAAAGAATGACTTGATTGCTCATATGACGCGTTTCGGAATTTATCCATCGTCAGATGTCCAGGAACGATTACTGCTCCCAGATATGGCATTTCAACAAACAACTAGAAACGCCATATCTACGTGCTGCAATCGCTCCTGGATATCTGGTGGATAAACTGCGAAACGCATCATGTGAGCAATAGAGTTATTCCTTGGCTAATGTTTTACTTTTACTATTGCGATTAAGTCCGCCTGAACGCAGAACTACTGTTTGTTTTCATTTCAGGTCTGACGTCGAATAACAAACGACAAAAAATTTTCGAGTGATCTAATTACAAATTTACAATTTCAGGATTTTTTTCCTTTGGTTGTACAGTGAAATTTTCCTTTTTACCAAATTTCATGATTATAGGCCAACGGGAAGTACCCTATAGTGAAGGGTTTATGCGTGAGCCTCTTCATGATTTGCCTATGGCATCTCAATTGGTACAAATGGTCTATTACCCAAGATCTGAAGAAGAAAAGGGAAAATAATGAGCAGCTGAGTGTGTTTGTGGTGACCACAGTGCACTATCCATATTTCGTTATAACATTTCATTAGGTTATTGGTACTTGTCGGAGCCCCACAAGCATGTTTAATACATTTAAGTGAAATATTTCATCTTCTTTCCTCTTCTTGTCAGATCAGCTGAGTGTATGAATGAGAGTGTGTAGATCGGTGGGAGTGTAGTAGTCTGTGTCAGAACAGCCAACGGTAGGAAACACGTACCAGGTAGCAAAGAGGGTTCTGTTTGCTTTGAACAAACCTTTTGTATAGGTTGACACCACAATAGGGGTTCCTCTGGCCACTTCTGTAGGTACGGGGAGCGGTTTTTGGTTGGAGAGCGAATGCTCATGGAGGGTTCCGTGGGACGCGAGACGGGTAACACCTACTGGCGGTAAGTGTCCTTTTCGATGAGAAGTTATGTTGTGTTTTATGTAAGTTTTTCGAAGCTAGTCAAAGTAAATGATTCCCTTCGTCGTTCATAGCTTATTATCGTGTGTGACAAATTTTACTTGCTAATTCGCGAGTGTTAAATGCGTTAAAATCCAGGGACGGTGTAGGCTATTGTTCAGTTGAACTGTTAATCAAACGCGTGGAGCCGTGTTCAGTTTATTGTGATTCAGTTCATTTTGTTTAGTTTCCCTTTCGCGAGAACATGTATATTGCGTATGGTTTCCGTGATTTTATGACTGAATTTTGTGCAATTCGTCTCACTTGATAACTTTCTTTATGGACACTTTTGTTTGTGAGGACCACATGGTCGTGATCTAATAGGAAGTTCTACAGTGCCAAGGCCACAGTGGTCTTCCTCCATAGAATACCTGCATTAATTGTTATTCTTATTTATGCTTCATTTTTTATAGAAATTCACTTTAATAGAAATTTTATTCATTTATCCCGCATGTTAAAATCAAGGGAACAGCCCCTCTTGCTAACCACGTATGCTGTGGTGAAGGTTTTTAGTTCTTTTCCTTCCTGTTAGTCTCTCAAGTACGTGTGAATGTAAGTGTTCGTGATTAAACCATTCTTTGATCATTCCTCTTCCATAGATCATAGACCTTGCTGGGGACTCCGAAGTAAAGTTCTCGGTTTAATTAATATGCGACGTAATAGATTGCAGGTAACAGCAACCATCATATTAGTCACTATACATATTCGTGAGTGCAATTAAATTTACCGATCTAATAAATGTTCTTTTGCCAGAATTTTTGTTTATGCTCTCACTGCTAAAATTCCCCTCCATGCTTCATTTAGCTCTGATGTACGGCACATCCTACTCCATTCTGTTTACGCGACAGCTGTATTGAGGCCATGCTTCGCCACCATATTCAGATTAATTGTAAAGACACTCCTTAATTGTAAAGATACATTTCAATAGGTTTTGATGAGTGGGTTTGCGAGTATTAAAATAAGTGACGTAAACGACCGCATCTATTGATTGCACTGACTTAGAAGCTTAAATTTTTTACACTATTAAAGGACCATAGACCTCAGTATGCGATATAAATTTCAAATTGATATATCAACCCGTTCCTGAGGAAAAAAGGTTTTTAAAACTCGGAGAGACAGATAGATAACAAAACTATTTTATAAGGGTTCCGTTTTTATCTACTGAGCCACGGAACCCTAAAAGGAAGGGGAAATAATCCTAACAACAATACGGGCCGCAAATGGGAAGTACACTGAACGTAAGTCACTCCGACAAAGGGCACAATATTGAAGTCAGGTATTTGCCCGATCTGCGCAAAGGCTCCCACACACCGAGGTCCGGTTGGCCTGTGTTGAGAGGTGGAGGGGGGCGGGGCGTTTCTGGCGATTATGGCAGATCTAGTTACAGAGTACAGTGCAAGTACAAGTGCTTCGGACCACACCACTCAGCGCATATTGTTCAACACAGGGCTCCATAGCGTACGACACCTACCTGTCCAAATGTCACTCAACGAAATCGTCGGTCACGATAGTAGCGGGCACGAGATCATGGAGATTGGTCTGTAGATCAACAGAATGAATCACCAGGTCGATGGTCACTTCCGGACACGCAATCGTCCAGGCGAACGGCTACTGGAAAGATGCATCGCACAAGAGACGTAAGCTGATGGGGATAGTATTATCCTTTGTCAGACACTCACCAAGGCTTCCGTGTCATTTGTGTTAGTAAGTCAGGCAGCTCCTCATTTGGCCTCACAAGAACTGGGTGCAACCCGCTTGCCAAAAGTGCTCGGCAGACCCGGACTGTCACCCACCGAAGTACTAGCCAAGCCTCACAGCCCTTAACATCGGTGATCTAACTGGACCCGATGTTACCACAGCAACAAGACCAGTGATGCATCCAATATTGACATTTGTAAATTTATACATGAATAACACAACAATATCATTTAGATTTAGCTGTATGAACTAACATTCAAAAACATTTGTAAATGCTTGTAATCCTTCCAACGGTAGCGTTCATACTGTGGCATAAAAATGTAAGCTGCAATACATAATTTTATCTTACTTGATACTCGATTAATCGAAATTGCTAGTGAATTAAGGTTTAGTTCATCAGCAGCTCCCTAGAGTTCTTAATTACGACCCCCTCGAAAAATTTACGATCTGTGAGGTCTCACCTGCACAACATATAAAAATAAATTAGCGGATAAACTATAAGTAACTGAAACTCAATCACAGGTGCACTGCAGATTTCGCGCTGTATGGGCGCCATATTGAGGATTTTTTTCTACGGAAACAATCTGTAAAATTTATGGTATCACCGCATAGGACCCTTGCATTAAAATCTGTGATTTGTGTTTACACGATGATAATCTAGAAGTAATTGCTTTTTTTCTTCTTTTCATGGAATATCTGGAAGAGGTTAGTTGGTCGATTTACAAAATCCGATGCCCAGTACATAGTTTGAAACAGTTTGGCACGCTCCTTGGCATAATTAGTAAATGACGATCATTTCTTCGCTGCCCATGGTTTATCCACATGTTGCAGAAATAATTACACATCGTTAATGGTAGGAATGACCTCTCATAAAGTAGCGATGCAGTCATTCTCTCTCTTGCTTCACAAAAGTTCTTCCAGCACATGATGGAGATGTTGCCAATTGTATTACATCTACTAAAACGATTTCTTGCCTAATTTCATGCGTATTTTTTTGCTGCAAAGAATTGCGTGGCCTGGCACCTTTCTAATGACACAGTCTTTTGTGTATGATATACGAAAAAGATCACACAGTGTCTCAGGGAATAATAAACTGAAATTAACGCGGTCTTTGATCATCCCAGTATCAACATAATTTGTTGAAACAACCATGAACATGCCTTTACGTAAGTCGATACTTCTAAGACGAGGCCATCAAATTTAATACAAAGGAAGCAGACATTAATTTTAAAACAGGTTAAGTTTGTGACAAGCCTGTAAAAAAATGAGATATAACTTCAATTGTTTGCACGCCTCTACATAAATACTTGGATGCTAAATAACAATTAAAAAGGAATGTGGTAAATTTCATATGGAAAAAAATTCAGATCACTGAATGGGTCTTGTCTACCAGTTGAAAATCAGCGCAAGAAATCACCAGACTAACGATAATAACAATATAATGTCCTCCTATTATTCCGAAAGATTGGAAAGAGATATCTCAACAGATTGCTGATGATTTCACAAGGCGAACTCTGTACGTCCGTTGACTTGATTGATACATACTAATATCTGACATCGACGATGACTACTGGAAATTACTGCTTTCTGCTAACTACAGCATACGAATTCCTGACACAACCTCCTTTCACCAGAACAAGAAGCTAAGAGGATTAATAATCATTTTTTTAGAAGCTACAATAACAGAGTATGAGACAGAATTACGACTTTTTTGCCATTGGTTTTACCGAAGATTAAAATCAGCGATTTTTTCCACCAAGGCGCCAACGCTAGATTTTTAATTTTTTATGTTACCGGCCACCGATAATGAGAATGCTGTACAGTGAAGTGAGCGAGCAAGCCGATTTCCAGTCAGACAGTAAGCCAGTACAGACCAGAATGGCGGTTGCAATGGCTAAAGATTTTGTGGGGCTTAACTGCCGTCCGTAGCGTAATTTTCGATGTTGTGAAGCTAACGGGTGTTCTACGTTTACTCGCCTTTCTCTGACCAACGATGTCAAAGGACAGTAAGCATCCATTGTCGGTGGTAAACATGTGTTGGCGTGATCTGAAATGGCATTATTTTACTTACACTAAATATATATTGGCCATCCGTGATTCTCTGGTGATAATCAACCACCTTAGATACTCTTTAGTTTTTCCTTCCCTAAAGGTCATTTACGACTTACTGAAAGCCGAAAATGAATGAATGTAATTGTTTCAGTCATAAATTATGTTTGATTATAAACTTATGAAATGATAACCAGCACTTAGCGTACTGCATGACGCCTCTTATTTTTCATGTCAGGTATATTTTAACACGTTAGAAGTATTGGCCACATGTTGTCATCAAGACATATTGTTACGATGGACTCGTAAAGTAATTACCAACGTGTTTTCAAAATATTAATGTTTGTTATTTGTTATTCCCTCGACATTCAGGCTAGCAACAGTCATTCGGACCGAATGCCAAAAACAGAAACTGAGTGTTAAGCCTATTTAGCCACTGCCGAGAAACCTTTAAAATCCCTGTACTATGAAGGACGTGCAAGGTAATAGCACACATAAAAGTAGGAAAAGAGCCTGTCTCACCAAGAAAATATCGGCCCATATCCCTTCTGTGCCACTTCTTCAAACTGTATGAAAGTCTGATCCTCAGTCGAATCAATAACATCACTGATTCAAAGTTAATCCCGCAGCAAGCTGGCTTCAGACCAGATATATCTTGACATGTGAAATAATTGGGTCTACTGCCGGATCCTCCAATACGGCAGTCTCAGGTAGCACCTAAAGAAGGCAACGAGTTACGTGGCCGAAATATTGTGCCAGAGCGACACAAACATCCGACAGTAGATCCGATTACTCCTCATGTCAAGATCTCGCCGGGAAAGCCTGAAGAGTTACATCAGATATATCTTGTTCAGGCGATATCTTGGCACTCAAGAAGCATATAGAGGAGGGTTCTGAAAATCAATTGATAATCGGCTTGGCTTTGGTCGATCTAAGTGCCACCAACGATACAGTAAAGCAGAGAAAACTATTTTATCAAAATCTATGATATTACTTGGGAGCATCAACTAGTAAAATTATAGAATCCCTGCTGCATAATGACAATTCTACGTCATCCCACATTAGAATACAAGTCGCTGGAGGAAGCAGAAAACTAACCTTGCTCAGGGAAGTATTCTAGCTCCCATCTGTTCAGCATATATACGAACGTTCAGCCAGTATCCACAGATACGAGATATCTTCTGTATGCTGACGATTTGGGTATCACACCGCAAGGCAGAACCTTTGAGGAAGTAGAGGTAAAGTTGGAGAATACCCTAGAAGCTACGTTAATATATTACGAAGACAACTCTCTCAAACCAAATTCCACACAAACGAAGTTTGTGATTTTCCCCTGCACACACGCCTAGCCAATAGCCGAACGTAGACTGAAATGGGTCTACCCTTGAGCACACAGACAAGGCGACGTACCTCAGAGTGACACTTGACATGTCCCTCACATATAAACGTCACTGCGGCAAAAACCGGAATAAAGTAGCTGAAAGGAACAATATGCTCAGAAAGTAAATGTGGCGCGAAATCTACTGTGCTTACAAGGGAACCTCCCCATCGCACCCCCTCAGATTTAGTTATAAGTTGGCATAGTGGATAGGCCTTGAAAAACTGAACACAGATCAATCGAGAAAACGCAGCTGCAGAGCAAGAGGTCCTTGGTTCAAGTCTTCCCTCGAGTGAAAAGTTTATTTCCGCAAAGTTATGATCTGTCCGTTCGTTCATTGACGTCTCTGTTCACTGTAATAAGTTTAGTGTTTTGCGACCGCACCGCAAAACCGTACGATTAGTAGACGAAAGGACGTGCCTCTCCAATGGGAATCGAAAACATTTGATCGCAAGGTCATAGGTCAACCGATTCCTCCACAGGAAAACACGTCTGATATATTCTATACGACACTGGTGACGGCATGTGCATCACATGACAGGAATATGTTATCGGCCCACCTAACTTGTACACTTGGCGAATGGGTAAAAATATTCTTCTACCTTGCTCGGTTTAGGTTTTCTAGTGGATGTGATAACCACTCCCAAAAAAGTGATGAAAACATAAGAGTTTGTTACATAAACTGAAAATAAGAAATTAAACTGTTCACTCGAGGGAAGACTTGAGCCAAGGACCTCACATTCCGCCGCTGCTCACGCTAACCACGGGACCACGCCGCTCCTGAGCTCACATTCTCCTTGATGTTGCTTATCTTAGGCATGGACTACTCAGTTTGTATATTTTGCTTAATATTTTCATAGTTCCACACAACTTCTTCCTGTTTTCTCGATTGATCTGTGTTCAGTTTTTCAAGGCCTATCCACTGTGCCAACTTATAACTAAATCTGAGGGGGATGCGATGGGGAGGTTCCCTTGTTAGAACCAACGCTTTAGCGCTTTGCTTTTCCGCAGCTGAGTTCGCGTGCCCTGTCTCGTCTACGTCGGCGCATGCAAGGAGGATCGACATAAGCCTAAATGAAATCTGTAGGCAAGTCACAGGAGGCATGGAGCCCACTCCACTGGACAAGCTCTACTAAGCTTCAGGTTTCAGCAGTCCTAAGTCTCGCACCATCGGTAGCCTTTATGGAATAAAAACACTAAAATCAAAATACAGGTTCCTCAACTACAATTTGGATGAACCACCTGTCGGCTACCGTATTTCAGAAGATCCACCAAGTGGTGATGAATTAAACTACACGTCATGGGAAATGACTGGTGTAGTCTCTGTCAACACCAGCCCGATAAAACTGAGCCTAGCCGGCCGAGGTTCTCGGCGCTACAGTCTGGAACCGCGCAACCGCTACGGTCACAGGTTCAAATCCTGCCTCGGGCATGGATGTGTGTGATGTCCTTAGGTTAGTTAGGTTTAAGTAGTTCTAAGTTCTAGGGGACTGATGACCACAGCAGTTGAGTTCCATAGTGCTCAGAGCCATTTGAACCATTTTTGAAAATGAGCCTATTAGAAACTGATGACAACAAGTCCGACTGCGGAGAAATATAGAATATGTAACATCTTCCAACAGGCCGAAATTGTCTTCCACGTTGCTCCCTAGACGACAACTGGCTGCGAGGGGTAGGGGTGCGGTATAAGGTGCCTTGCCACGGTTCGCGCGGTTCCCCTCGTCGGAGGTTCGAGTCCCTTCCCGGGCATGGGTGTGCGTGTGTGTGTGTGTGTGTGTGTGTGTGTGTGTGAGTGTGTGTGTGTGTGTGTGTGTGTGTGTGTGTGTGTGTGTGTTGACCTTAGTGTAAGTTAGTTTAAGTTAGATTAAGTAATGTGTAAGTTTAGGGACCCATGACCTCACCGCTTTGGTCCCATAGGAACCTACCACAAATTTTCAAATTTACATCTGGCTAAGCAAGCCTGAAACTTTTGATTTAGCCCAATATTGTGCAGAAAAACAGATGGATCAGGACACGAGAAAGTAAGTAAGTAAAGTAAAATATTATATTCTTGTTTCTGAATAGTAGACAAAACCGGAAAATCATGACAATCTCAAGGAATATGTAAATAAACTGGACACTGTAGATCATTTTAGGGACCACACTGTAATTTAATTTCAGTATAGCTTGACATATAAGACGGTAAATTTCACCTTCGTTTAAATGCTCCAAATGGCGACAGGCAATTGATTAAATATTTCTTAGCCGAGTTTGAAAGTACATCTGAAAATCAACGATGATAAGACAAATTGTGTGCTACATAACAATAGAGCCACAGAACCAGCTCAGTAGCTTTTATTTCTGAGGTGGGGAGACTCGACGGACTACAAAAGAAATAAGCACAGAAGTAAAAATGTCCTGGAGTGGTTTCGGTAAACTGAACCAGCTTTTCATAACTAGATACCGATGTTTCGGGAAAGCAATGCACTCTAGCAGTGTGATTTCTGACCTACAGGAAATAGATATGGACTTTCAATGCGAAAACCAATCAACAGCCTTGGGATGGTCATCGATCATTGGCAAAATGAGGGTTGCCAATTACTAGTACATACACGAATACACAAAATGTGTCAGTGGACAAACTAGAGTGAAATATATAAATTTACGAGCTAATACATTAAGATCAGCTGCTTAACAGTGCGTTAGTTCACCTTAGACAAGCACTCCAACTAAACAATGATTCTGGGTGGAATGGCTTTGACAAGTCGTTGGTAGGTTTCTGGAGGTTTTTGGTACCAGATGTTTACGCTTACGTTATGCAATGTCCATAAATTACGGGTAGAGTCTGGAGATGTCCGGACTGCTGTGGGATACCATTGGTGATCTTAGCAGCTCTAGAAGAATGAAATTACAATGAAATCCAGATCATTAGTTATACACAGGCATTGCTAAATATCAGTGAGGACAGCTGAATATATGTGCCCCGACCACGACTCGAACACTGGATCTCCTGCTTATGCAGCAGACGCTCTATCCGACTTTCTTTCTTTCTTTTTTTTCCGAGGTATAGTAGATCAGGCGGCAGAGTTGCAGGGGTCGTGCTTCGAGGCCTGGTCACAGTGTTCCCGTCTCCTAACAGAATAAGGGAGAGGCAGCGGGAAGGAAACATTGTACATGTATGTAATTCTTTTTTATTATTTTTTATTAAATTATTTAATTTTAATGTCCCATAATGAAAATCATATATGAAAATGAAAGGAAAGAAACATGGGGCCGAAGTGACATCCTCGTCACTTCACTGGGAATAATATCCTATCCCGCGAAACTACGTAAACCTGGGACTCCCCACCCCTTCGGAGAGGTCATGAAACATGCTGCCTAGAAAGTTCGCAAAGTGCGTTTTGGATTTAGAGTGGCGTCGGATGATTTTGTGTTGTTCTAGTAGATAATGCCAATAGTCAATGCCCGATATCAAAGTCCGCGAGAGCACGTAGTGCGATGTGTGTCCTCCAATCCAGCGGATTGCCGATGTTTTTTGTGGGGGGAAAAAGACAGCGTCAGGGACAAATAAAGCGTCCGTCGTGATCGCGGATTCGTCGGCGCGTCGGAGGAGTGCCACGATGCGTTGCGTCAGCCGCCAAACATCCTCTGCCTCACCGCACTGCATAGAATGTTCGTCGGTGTCCTGCATGCCACACGTAAGGCAGAGCGAATGTCGTACAAAAAATCAACAAAGAATCGCGCGAAGTGAGAAAAAGAAGGCGATATTGTGCCTACCGCCACCAACGGTTCAAAGGACGGGGAAGAAGCACATCCAGGATCGCCGACGTGGTGGCGTATTGCCGTTGGTTCCATGTTCGTAGCGTCGCTCGCAGGTATAGAGCTGGAGCCTTGTTCCGCACATTCGTGAGATTAAGCCCTCCAGAATGGTGTGGAAGAGTTAAAGTCTCATATTTGACCTTAAACAACATCCCTCGGCTGACATAGTATCCAAAGGCCGCCATTATCCTGTCAGCAATACCATGTGGCATTGGCACATGAACATTAGTGTATTCCACCTTTTGGAGCAGGTCGTGGATTCGGAGTGAATTGTTGCGTATGTGCAGTCGGACGTGCTCGCCACCACTGATTGCCGTAGCGATCGAGTGAAAAATACTCCTAAGCATCGCAAGATGTCCACCGTTGTAAACGGAATGGGCAGAGCGTCCAGCCCTCGTCAGATGCGCATAATCTTGGTTTTATTCATGTTGACCCTGCTCCCCGCAACTACTCCGTACGTAGTAAGAAGGGCAACCACTTTACGTATTTCGTTGTCCGACCGGACGAGTATCATCAAGTCGTCGGCATATGCACGACACGTGAAGAAACTCGCACGGAGTCGGACGCCTGTAATGGTTCGAGCGCTATTGCAAACAGCATCATCGACAAGGGACATCCTTGCCTAACTGAGCTGCAAACAGGAATCGTTCCTACCTCCCTGCCATCGACTCTCACCGTCGAAGGAGCGCCACGAAGGAGGCGCATGAGGACGGTAATAAAATCCTGAGGTATCGCCATGCGTCGCATGGTCGAGTCAAGGAAATCGTGGTTGATCCTATCAAAGGCACGATCAAAATCCACTGATACGAACGCTGCTCGCATCCGACCAGCTTCCGTCAGGAAAATTCGCCTAGGATAGAATGGAAGTTGCTCCGAAGCCCTAGACAAGCCTAGTCTGGTTGTAATGTCTTGGATATTACAGTCTTGAGCATTGCCGCCAACATTTGCGCAAAGATCTTATAGTCAGTATAGAGCATTGTGAGCGGTCTAAATTGATGGGCGCTGACACTCGCTGCCGATTTCGGTATTGGTATAAGCAGTCTCGCCATGAACTGCGACGGAACGTCCGTGTCAGGGCTCAACAACTCATTATACATCAACACCAGCTGGGACATCATTAAATCCGCAAATGCGCGAAAAATTCGAGTGTCAGCCAATCTGGCCCAGGGGATTTATGCACCGCACCCTTCGTGAGTGCCCTCCGTATGGCATCTTCCGTTAGATGTTCCAACAACGCCTCTGCTTCCGGACCATCCACCTCTGCTTGCATCTGTCGCAAAATTTCTTCTCCTATCCGACTTTACGTCGGCATCCCAGTGAAAAGGAGGCGGTAATGCTCCAGAAACCCAGCAGCAATGTCCTGTTGTGACGTCAAGGGCCGACCTTCGTCATCATGGAGCACTGTGATCAAGGATAGGCGATTACGCTCATGTCCCTTGGACACATGATGCATGCTAATAAGTTCTCCATCGACGTTGTCCAAGCACCGAGCACGGATCGAAAGTCCCTCCAGACGACGTCTCGTGATCTATAAAATCACACCTGAATGCCATAACTTCGCTTGACGCTCGGGCGGTGGGGCCCTGGAGGACAGGTCACGGATCACCATGTAATAATGAAGTGCATCTCGGAACCATTTCGCCTTTTCCTTGCCATACGTTACGAGAGCTCTTCGTGTCGCCGGTTTTTCACATTGCAGCCACCATGAAAGAACCCTACGATGCATCGTCAGACGGCGAGTGCGTGTCAGCCACGTTTCTTTGACGCGCTGGCGACACTCGTGATCCACCAATAAGGATGAATTAAGTTTCCGTGAACTACGGCTCCGCTAGACCCGTTGCCGTGGGAGGGTTAACGTGCACAAATATTCAACGAAGTCCGTAAAAGCTGTGGGCAACGTTCAGCAGCCAACACGTGATCTCTTAATCCGTCAGAAACATAAATCCGATCCAGCCTGCTCGCCGAGTGGCTAGTAAAAAAAGCGTAGCCCTCTCGCTGCCCATGGAACTTTTCCCACGTGTCCATTAGTGCCATGTCCCGACAGATCGTGTGCAATGCGTAGCAGGCGCTGAAATTAGGGGTTTAATCCTTCGGTGTGAGAACACAGTTAAAATCCCCTCCTACCAAGATGGGGTCATATCTCCCATGGAATATGGGAGCAATCTCCTCCGAGTAGAATCGTGATCGAACCCGTCGATTGTCAGATCCGGAGGGTGCATAGATGAAAATACGAATGAAGTTCACGGCCATAGCCAAACTCCTAGTCGAAGGGAGGTAATCGAGGTCGTACATTGGAATCCCTTCCCGGACTAATATCGCTGTGCCACGTCCTCCGTCTGGAGCCGGCGCTAGGTAAGTTTTGTAACCACGCACGTTGGGAAAAGCAGCATTGCAGGTTTCCTGCACTATCAGAATATCCACGTCTGTGGCGTAAATCATGTCCCAGAAAAGTTGCATCTTTTCAAGCGAACTTGCGGTATTAATGTTCACTGTTCCCAACTTATACGCTTGGTCCGTTGTCGTTGTCATGCTCGTGTCATGTCATTGAAACTCCAAGGGCTTTAGTCCACTATTCGTTCTGAGAGGGGTGCCCGCCAACAGGCTGCCCTCCGTTGCTTTCGTTCCGTGGTGTGCGTCCTGTAAGAGTCGTCATCAATTGGGAATGCCAATTCCTGTATCTCTTCGACTGGTTCCGCCCAGTCGCAATGGTCATCAATTCCAGAAACGTCCTGATGTATTTCGATGTGGCATTATCAGTTTTGCTTCTGAATCCTTCTTAACCCATTAAGTACCAGTGTCCTATTTTGAGGACAGAGCACATATTTATGTATAAATACACAATAAATTATTAATAACAAATGTATGCTTACAGGAAATTAAAAGCGATAAATCCTACCATTAATTGTTTATTGAATACTAAGGCACACTTTTCGTTATTACAGGTATTTACTTTATCGACAATTTAGTAATATTTGAAATGTGTGGCAAAGATCTTTCTGTGATTATTTATAGTCAACAATGTGTCTTTTAAACTACTTGCATTGTTAGCTCAGTTGGAGTTATATTCATTGTTTTCCATTGTTATAAAATTTGGTGTACTCGAAATAGGACTCTGGGACTTGGTGTTATCATTTCAGTTATTTGTATTGCTGCACGTTAGAATATGAAACTCTGCTACTGCTGATGTATTTTCTTTTTATAAAATGGTAATTTTACCAGATTTTGTTGCTGAGGTAAGTAACAACCCCTCTTTTATGTTACCCATTAGTAAATAATACAGTTCCAGATGGACAGAGGTATTTACACATTCCCTTTTCTGTAGTTTATGCTAATGTATTATTCTTTCATTTCACTTTATTTTATTTCATTTCATTTTATATAGATTATAATGGGCTTCATACGAGATAGATAACTCACTAACGAAGTAATAGAAGAAATAATAAACAGTGACGCATTCTATAACGCGGTGTCAGATGATCAGGACCATATTGATATCACCGTATGTCCTCCTGAAGTAGACTGTATTACCAATGAAGAAGAAGGTCCAGACGACGTTACTGGAACCGAGTAGTTAAAAAAGGGTTCAAATGGCTCTGAGCACTATGGGACTTAACATCTATGGTCATTAGTCCCCTAGAACTTAGAACTACTTAAACCTAACTAACCTAAGGACATCAGACACATCCATGCCCGAGGCAGGATTCGAACCTGCGACCATAGCGGTCGCGCGGTTCCAGACTGTAGCGCCTAGAACCGCTCGGCCACTTCGGCCGGCGAACCGAGTAGTCCTAAACATGCTGGACTGCATTGAAAGACCCAAGAATCATTGTGTATACTTTGACAATTTCTTCATTAGTAGAGATGTTCTGATTCATCTGAGAAATTAGGGATTTAGAGCAACTGGGACTGTCAGAGAGA
The DNA here is from genome assembly GCF_023864345.2 of Schistocerca serialis cubense. Classification (NCBI taxonomy): domain Eukaryota; kingdom Metazoa; phylum Arthropoda; class Insecta; order Orthoptera; family Acrididae; genus Schistocerca; species Schistocerca serialis. The sequence continues at coordinate 258,252,052 of NC_064644.1, read as the reverse complement.
ATCGAGTTGGTGACTGTCCACTACTGAGCAGCAACGAACTGAAAAAGACAGTTCGAGGAAACTATGACTACCAGTTCGACAGGAATGGTGAAGTCTTATTTGTTCGATGGCACGACAACAGATGCGTTACAATTGGTACAAATTTTGACAAAGTTGAACCTTTGAGAGCAGCTACGTGGTACGGTAGACAAGCAAGTAAGAAGATACAAGTGCAAAAACCTGCCGTTTTGGAAAATATGCGACGGTAATTAGAAGAAGAAAATGGTACTGGGTCCTATTTACACGTATGCTGGAAATGCCCCTCGTAAATGCCTGGTTCTTATACAGACTAGTACATGCGAAAAATGCACTGGATTTCAGACGTGCTGTTACAGTTACATACCTGAAATTGCACACTGGAAGACCGAATATTGGACGTCCAATGGAATACCCATCAAGTCAGATGAGAGTGATACCAGACATCAGGTTTGATGAAATTGGTCATATGATTGACAAAAGAAGCACACAAAGAAGATGTGTAAGAGCTAAATGCAATGGGAAACCAAAAACATATTGTGTTAAATGCCGTGTAACACTATGTGTGAAGTGTTCTGCACCATTTCACAAGAAATAAATAGTTCAGACCTGAATACAGTTTAATATGCTATACGATACTGATAGATCCCAGCGTCCTATTTTGAGGACGGCATCAGCATGTATAAATATTATTTGGCTATTTTTGTACTTATTGTGGTTCATACAGTATGTACATTATAATTAAAGAATAAAAAATTCAATTTAAAAAAAAATTAATTTGGGACTTAATGGGTTAACTTCAGTTAGCAAAGGTATTGATGCTTTAAGGAATGTCACATAGTCCAATAGACGTTTAGTTAGTCCGTTTCCAGGTAATCTATCTAGGTGTCCATAGAACTTCATTCGTCTCTTTCTTATGTCAATTTTGATACTTTTTCTGTTGTCTCGATGGTTTGCAGTCTGTATCCATCTTGTATGTGTCGTGGTCCCAGAATTTTTCTAATAATTTTTCTCTCTACTTTCTTAATTTCTTGTAAATCTAGTTTTAGATTCAATGAGAGTGTTTCATTTGCATATGTGACTGTCGGTTGGATTCAGCATATCACATATGGCGGAATTGGTCAAAAAGTGACATTTTCGGATTATTATCTCTTATTAATATTTGATCTCTCCTGAATAATTTGATGCATTATTTGTCAAAAAATTCCAATTGGATGTGTAGTTTTTATCATTTCAAAGTTAATAGTGCGTGTGTAAAATTATCCCGTCGTTCTGCACTGACTTGCCTAAGTATCTCTATCTCTTGAACTATTCAGTCTAGAAGGCTGTGGTTTTCAGCTATTTATTCCTTAAAATCATGTTAATGTTCGTGTTAAGAGGTTGGATGCACTGTGTAAACAGAAATGGCGGTATAGCACATGCATTTTCTTTATTTACTTTGTGGTTGTCGTGTTTCATAAGTTTTGTACTGAAAACATAGTGGTTTCGTGTGTTATTATACGCTCTTATACCTCTTTTCAACATGACGAAAAGAAAGGGTTGTTTTAAGAAGCGACGTTTCCATGGAAATCAGCATATCACAAAATCTGAATCCAGTGTTGATCCTGAAACAGATTTTTCACATACCCGTGATAAGGACACGCCTACTAGCGCTTCGAAGAGGAAACTTGGAGACCATGAGGATTTATTTATTGGAAAAGATCAAAATAGTTTAGGTTATGTTCTTTTAGATTTGAGTGTGTTAGGACAAGTTTTGCAAGATGTTGTGTCATGTAAGGTTTGTGGTGGGCAAATTAGTACCTCTGAGGACTCATCTGCAAGGACTGGACTGGCTAACAAACTTGATATTCAGTGCGAAGTTTGCAGGCTCTCGACATCATTTTGGACTTCTGAAAAGTGCAAGAATGATTTGTTTGAGAGCAATGTTAGATTCCTGTATGGAATGAGGTGCATTGGGAAAGGATTGACTGCAGCTGAAGTATTATGTGCAATGCTGAACTTGCCAAACCCACCAACCAGATCAAGTAAGTACACAGAACTAATTGGTGAATGTGTCAAATCTGTTGCTGTTGCTTCTATGAAAGCTGCTGCTAAAGAAGCAGTAGAATTAAATAACACAACAGACTTATCTGTGGCAGTTGATGGCACATGGCAGAAGAGAGGTCACACATCAAAAATGCAGTTGCAACTGTCACTTGTGTTGACACAGGTAAAGTTTTAGATATTGAAGTGCTAACTAAATACTGTCATCAGTGTAAATCAGTTGATGAAACAAGTGAAAGCCATAAAACAAATTGTGCTAAGAATTACGAGGGAACTGCAGTTGTTTCTATGTTCAGACGTTCACAACAGGAGAGAGGTGTGTGTTACACTGAGTACTTGGGGGATGGTGATTCAAAAGCTTACAAATCAGTAGTGGAAAGCCAACCTTATGCTAATAAGCAGATTGTTAAGATTGAATGTGTGGGCCACGTTCAAAAACGGATGGGAAAACATCTCCGAAAATTGAAGCAGACAGAAGGAAAAGAGAAGTTATCAAATGGAAAGACTCTAAATGGTAAAGGAAGGCTTACAGACAAAAACATTGATGAACTCCAGCATTATTGTGGAATGCCAATAAGAAACAATACACATGACCTACAAGGGATGAAACGAGCAGTGTGGGCTACATTCTTCCACAAATCTTCCACTGATAATACACCTATACATGTTCTTTGTCCACCTGGTGCTGATTCATGGTACAAGTACCGCAAAGCTCAGGCAGCGGGTAGCGAGGAACAATTTAGGCACAAAAATAGCATACCATCTACAGTGATGGGAGCTATTAAACCAATATATAGAGAATTAGCTCATCCTGACCTTCTTTCCAAATGTCTCCATGGTCGAACACAAAACCCGAATGGCCGGCCAGAGTGGCCGAGCGGTTCTAGGCGCTACAGTCTGGAACCGCGCGACCGCTGGTTCGAATCCCGCCGCGGGCATGGATGTCTGTGCTGTCCTTAGGTTAGTTAGGTTTAAGTAGTTCTAAGTTCTAGGGGACTGATGACCTCAGCAATTAAGTCCCATAGTGCTCAGAGCCATTTGAACCAAAACGCGAATGAGTCTTTCAATAATGTACTTTGGACCCGCATACCAAAAATTGTCTGTGTAGGAAGGAAAACTATGCTTGGGTGTTTGTGATGCTGTGATAACGTTTAATGATGGTATAAAGGGAAGAACTGGGGTACTAGAAGAACTTGGTATCGCTCCAGGTGCCAACACACTGCAAGCCTTTCAGTGAATGGATTGACTTAGGATCATGAAAGCCCAGAGTGCAGCAGAGGAAATGACTAAAGAAGCAAGATGCAGGAAAAGAAGGAAGCTTCTAGGTTTGCAGGAAGGTCGAGAACAGGGACCAGATAATGCTGATTATGGGACTGGCTGTTTCTAGAAGCTGGCATGCCTCCATGTGTAAGTTAATATCCAATAAAATGTTTGAACTTGATTTGCCGGAAATGACTTTTTAAAATTATTTGACCCATTATCTCAGGAACTATTACAGATACATATCTCTAATTTTACACTATGTTACCACTTAGTATACTGCAACTACTGAACCTCCCCTTAGCCGGCCGAAGTGGCCGTGCGGTTAAAGGCGCTGCAGTCTGGAACCGCAAGACCGCTACGGTCGCAGGTTCGAATCCTGCCTCGGGCATGGATGTTTGTGATGTCCTTAGGTTAGTTAGGTTTAACTAGTTCTAAGTTCTAGGGGACTAATGACCTCAGCAGTTGAGTCCCATAGTGCTCAGAGCCATTTGAACCATTTTTGAACCTCCCAAAACATCTCTACCTTTAACGGTTTTTTACTTATGGAAGAAAAAGTGGACTTTTAAAAGAAAATATTGAACAACATTTTTAAAAAATCATAACTAGCTAATTATTTCTCTGTACATTTTAATTCTGGGTCAGTAATCAGGAAAGGAGTGATACTATACATCCCAAAAATTTCAGATCTCTGTCTTTCACAGGTTCTGAGATAATGGGTCATCAATATTGCAAATTTAACACTGTGGGTATAGGACGTACGTACTCCCCTTAATATGTTGTAGTGTCTGATTTTAGTGCCTTTTGACAGGCATTTTTTGTTATACAAATTTGAAACAAGTCCCATACATTTTATTATTTAAGCAACCGGTTTCACGGCTTCATTAGTGTTGTCTTGAAGCCAAAACGAAACTGGTTGCTTGAATAATAAAATTTTTAGGAAGAATTACGGCTGTTGGTATCCTTTTTTTCGGGTTACTGATCAGCCGCTGTCCCGCATCCACATCTACATAACGCATTTACAGAAACTATAAGAAGTTTTCAAATGAAAAGGTACGAAACGACGACCAACCGGTCGAAAAGTGTACATGTCGCTTTCGGATAACGTAGTGAAACATCTAAGAACGCGAATGTAGTGTCATCACCTCCCCCAAAAAAATTCAAAACTCTGCCTCAACCGCCAAGGTGATGCTCACCATTCGACGTTCGAGGTCCGAGACTCATCGAATTTCTTGAGCAAGGAAAAGCCATTAACAGTGACGCGCTCTGTGAGACACAGCGTACGTAGCCTACGCAACTCCAACAAGAGCAAACGGCCTGGGCTGATGCCGCAAGAGGTGATTCTGCTCGATAACGCGCGTCCACGCGTCTCCAATTTGATACTGAGTGTGGTGGTCAAGTTCAAGTTGGAGCACCTTCAGCATCCGTCCTACAGGCCGGACACGTCGCCCTGTGGCTGCCATGTGTTTGGTCCGCTACAAGAACGTTTCAAAGGGGATCACTTCAATTCGGACAACGAACTAAGTGGCACAGCGGAGGACCGACTCCTGTCACAGCCACAGGAATTCTGGGAACAAGGAATTCTCCGGTTCATAGGAGAGGGATAGTTTTGCTCAAGCCTCTGGTCATTACTTTTAAATAAAGACTTTAGTTATACCTACAGGGTTATTTCGAACCATTTCTTTTGAAAACCACTTATATTTGTCTCACATTTATATTTTCGCTCCTATTAATTGCAGCTGTATTATGTTTTGTTACTTGTAGCTCCTTTTTTGCCATTACATGCGTAGCATTAACGCTTTTACGTTCACTTATGCACTGATTTAGCAAAGCATTCGCCATATGGCCTAATAATTCAAAAATCAAGCTATGTAAAACATGGCTGGTTGCCATATTCCTTCACGTAATTCATTCCTACTGTTGGTGTACGTCCCATATGCTAGAAGGGAAACAAAATGTTGACGCAGAGCTATACAAGGATATTTCTAATATAACTTGCTATAAAATAACACCAAGAGTTATACTGAACAGGTTCAACCCATATATTGAAGAAATATTAGACAAAGCACAAGCGGGGTTCAGAAAGGGCAAGTCAACAACCGACCAAATATTTACAGTAAGACAAATACTAGATAAAAACTGGGAGTACACTCAAGATATCTTCCGTATGTTTATAGACTTTAACAAACCATATGCCAGCAGAGTGAAAGAGGAGATGTGGAGGATACTGGAAAGCATTGGATAGGGGACAATCTGATAAAGCTAACTAAAATATGTGTTATGGAATCAAAGTGTAGAGTGAGAGTACAAGGGGTGTTCTCAGAGACACTTGAGGTAAAAACAAGAATGAGACAGCAAGATATTGTATCACCAACCTTGTTCAGTTTAGCACGCATCAATACATTGTGGAGAGTAAAACTTTCGCAAGTGATATTGTGGTGATAGGAAAGAGGATGGAAGACCTGGAGAAAATTGGTGCGGTACTGTACTGATGGAAGAAGCTAAGAAAGTAGGTCTAAATATAAACGAAAGTAAAGCAAAGTTCGTGGTAGTAGAAAGAAGAACTCAGTTAGGATCAAACCATTCAATAATCAGGGACCTAATAATACAGAAGACAGACACATTCACGTACCTCGGTATCAACATCAACCAACAAAACCTTATAGAACAAGAGATCGTAACGACAATACATAACATCACAAGATCAAAGTTACTATCCAGGCACGCAAAAATAACAATATATCAAATCATTATCAAACCAATACGCAAGCGATACATGGACTCCGACAAAAAAAGGGAGAGAAAACTCGTCACTTTTGAAAATAAAGTACTGAGAAAAATTGTGGGCCAGTAAAAGAAAATGAAGAGTGGAGAATAAGGAAAAATAGAGAACTCAGACAATCTTGCCGCACCCGGTAAATTAACATGTTTTACAAGTCAGAGTGAGGATTTTCAGGAGTCCTGTGTACGCAACTGTGGCGGATTGACTAACGCATTCTTCTCTGAAGGTACCGTAACTAGTGAGATGTATCCTCATATGCTGCAAACATCGATTTTACGTGCCATCCAAGACGTATTTGGAAAAGAAAGATTTTACCTGCGACAAGATGGGGCTCCGCCACACTGCTACAAAGATGTCAGAGCCTACCTGGACGTGGATAGGTTGAAGCCCACAGCGTACAGTACCGGTCAGTCTGAATTGCGCCTCGTCAGGCCAGATAACCATCCCTGTCAACCGTTCATCCTCGCGAAACATGCCTTGAAACCACTCGCAGTACTCCATCCTTCGGCCCGGGTTGTCCTCCTTCATAGCGTGCTGCGATTTTGGAATGTACATTTTGCACTTTTCAGCCTTCAGAATTCGTCTTACGCTTGGTCGGATTACCCGCTTTCACGTGTCCTGCTTGACAGTTTTTCTAGGTGACCTGGTAAATGTTGCAATACAACAGAGCTGGAAACTGAACTCGTTGATGTCTTTAGTCAGCCAGACCTTTCCCTATGCGTCCTCAGCTCGTGGTCTAATGTTTAGCCTTGCTGCCTCTAGATCACGGGGTCCTGGGTTCGATTCCCGGCCGTGTCGGGGATTTTCTCCGCCCCGGGGACTGGGTGTCTGTGTTGTCCTCATGTTTTCTTCATCATTCGGGAAAATGGCGAGACTAGACTGTGACAAGATTGGGTGCTGATAACCACGCCTTTGAGCGCCCCACAATCCAAAATCATCTTCTTCAGCATCTTCCCTTACGTACGTCCTGAATAGTACCGTCGGCTTTAAATTTGTCCCGAGTGCGATAAAGTATTGAACGTGTTGGTGCCTGAGTTCTGTACACATTCCGTCATTGCTGTTGTTTCTCAATGACGTTTGCCGTGCGGTTTGAAGCGTCATGTCACGGACTGCGCGGCTCCTCCCGCCGGAGGTTCGAGTCCTCCCTCGGGCATCGGTGTGTGTGTGCTGTTCTTAGCATAAGTCAGTTTAAGTAGCGTGTAAGTCTAGGGACCGATGACCTCAGCAGTTTGGTCCCTTAGGAATTCACACACATTTCAACATTTTCCATGATGTTTTCGTACTTCCAGTAGCACTTCAGTACGACCTTGCGTTGCTCAAACGACAATATTGCTTCATTCATTGCTGCACTGTCTTCTGCTGGAAAACGCGCGCCAAGGTCTGTTAAAAAAAAAAAAAAAAAAAAAAACGGGCTACGCTACCGCGCAAAATTGCAACGATATGTTATCTTCTTCCAAAACTATTAACTATCACAGAGCGTCTACATTTTTCTGGACCCTCTGTGTTAACAAAACCAAATTTATTAGTTCTCAGTGTGCTGACTCCGCAACTATTCGTTCAACAAGTGATAATCCGCTCCATGAGCTCTTGAGAACTTTACTATGTCCGCTACCCGTTTCGGCCTTTGTGTTAGGCTATTTTCAAGTGGTTCTGAAAACTGCCATGAATATTATAAACACATATACCTTGCCTATAATAGAAGGCGAGAAAACACCACAACACAAAGCGGCTGCGTGTAGACTGGTACCATGACGGGGAACCATGGACTGCTGATGAACGGCGTCGCATTGTGTTCAGCGATGAATCGTGATTCTGCACAAGTCACATATGATCATGGACGGCGAATATGGCGACACTTGGGGAGTCACCCATTCTTCCAAAGCACAGCCATGTTACTCCCAGTGTCATGGTGTGGGAAGCCATCGGGTATGACTTTAGATCACGTCTGGCGGAGACTGAGCAAACTTTGGCGCCACAACAGCACGTCACCCACATCGTGCGTTCTCATCCGTCACCTCTGACGCGACGGTATTGAGCTAACGTCTTTCAATAGGGCAGAGGTAGTCCACAAACGGCACGTGTCTCTATGACCTGTCTACGTGACGCTAGCAAGATCCCCAGATCCGTCCCCCCATTGAATATGTCTGGCAGTTCGAACGTCATCTATGCCCCAGTGCCAGTACCCATGATATCAAGGACCTTACGGCAGTTGTAGACCAACTTGCCTTTATGACACCCCTCCCCAATCGCTCAACTGAGTCATCGCATGCATCCAGGCCACGAGGGGGTGTAACTTCATACTGTTAAATGGCCTCATACTGCCAAATGCTTTGTAAATTTGGCTCAATTTGTGATCACTGAAATAACAACATCTATCCTCACAACCCGTGAAGTATCGTTTCGCTACGTTGTTGCCTTCTTCGTGCTTCACAGTTTACGTCAGGCAGCTAGTGTGTGGAACACTAGTATCTGTTGAAGAATGAATGGTTCTATGTGCATAGTGCTATTTGTACGTAAATTTTTTGATTTCTTTTAAAAAAAGTGGATTAGGTGACAGAATACATATCCACATGTGAGACGTGAGTTTCTCCCGGCATATAGAATCCGTCCGAACAGGTCTCGGAAGACCCAATGGTACTGACCGTCCGCCGTATCATCTTCAGCCTATAGGCGTCAATTGATGCGGATATGGAGTGACGTGAGGTCAGCGCACCGCTCTCCCAGTCCTAGTCAAGTTTTCGTGACCGGAGTCGCTACTTCTCAGTCAAGTAGCTCGTCAATTTGCCTCCGAAGGGCTGAGTACACCCTCCTTAGCAACAGCGCCCGGCAGAACAGACTGAAACCCACCCAAGTGCTAACCCAGCCCGACAGCTCTGAACTCCAGTGATCTGACGGGAACGGGCGTTACTACTGCGGCAAGGTCGTTGGCCCTCCCGGCATATTCAATGTACAAATAACTTGAGGGGAGCAACCTGGTGACGTTGTCGACAATCGCCTACATTTCGACACGTGCACACCCCGCCATTTTGAAGGCAAAACTGCAGTAAGTAAGCGATGTAAACAAAAAAAAAAGTCAGAGGGACAGAGTTAATGCTACTATTATTGGTTATTAATTTTCACTACTGATAACTTCTAACGTCGGTAATCTTTGGTTGCGTGATGGTGCTAGTGTTTACAGTGCGTGTGTGTGTTTGTGTGTGTGTGTGTATGTGTGTTTTAACTTTCCGGAATTGCTGTGCGAACTGAGGTTTTTAAATTCCCTTCCATAGTGCTTACTTGGAGCTGTGTTGCCTTCAAAATCACAGGGTGTCACATGTCGAAACATTGGCGGTTGCCGACGACGTCGCCCGGCTACACTCCCCTAGGTGATTTGGACATATCGAGACGCTAGTCCTCCATTCTCGGTTGTTCTCAGAATTTTTCTGTAGCTTGTAGCTCCTTTCACCTCTGGCTACATGAGAGAAAAAAAAATGCAACTTGCACCTTGGTTCGGAGTCGACGTTACAATGACCAGGTAAGTCAGTGTACAGGGTGGTCCATTGATCGTGACCGGGCCAAATATCTCACGAAATAAGCGTCAAACGAAAAAACTACAAAGAACGAAACTTGTCTAGCTTGAAGGGGGAAACCAGATGGCGCTATGATTGGCTTGCTAGATGACGCTGCCATAGGACAAACAGGTATCAACTGCGTTTTTTGAAATAGGAACCCCCATTTTTTTTACATATTCGTGTAGTACGTAAAGAAATATGAATGTCGTAGTTGGACCACTTTTTTCGCTTTGTGACAGATGGCGCTGTAACAGTCACAAACATATGGCTCACAATTTTAGACGAACAGTTGGTAACAGGTAGGTTTTTTAAATTAAAATACAGAACGTAGGTACGTTAGAACATTTTATTTAGGTTGTTCCAATGTGATACATGTACCTTTGTGAACTTATCATTTCTGAGAACGCATGCTGTTACAGCGTGATTACCTGTATATACCATATTAATGCAATAAATGCTCAAAATTATGTCCGTCAACCTCAATGGATTTGGCAATACGTGTAACGACATTCCTCTCGACAGCGAGTAGTTCGCCTTCCGTAATGTTCGCACATGCATTGACAATGCGCTGACGCATGTTGTCAGGCGTTGTCGATGGATCATGATAGCAAATATCCTTCAACTTTCCCCACAGATAGAAATCCGGGGACGTCAGATCCAGCGAACATGCGGGCGACCAATCCACCTGTCATGAAATATGCTATTCAATACCGCTTCAACCGCACGCGAGCTATGTGCCGGACATCCATCATGTTGGAAGTACATCGCCATTCTGTCATGCAGTGAAACATCTTGTAGTAATATCGGTAGAGCATTACGTAGGAAATCAGCATACGTTGCACCATGTAGATTGCCATCGATAAAATGGGGGGGCCAATTATCCTTCCTCCCATAATGCCGCACCATACATTAACCCGCCAAGGTCGCTGATGTTCAACTTGTCGCAGCCATCGTGGATTTTCCGTTGCTCAATAGTGCATATTATGCCGGTTTACGTTACCGCTGTTGGTGAATGACGCTTCGTCGCTAAATAGAACGCGTGCAAAAAATCTGTCATCGTCCCGTAACTTCTCCTGTTCCCAGTGGTAGAACTGTACACGACGTTCAAAGTCGTCGCCATGCAATTCCTGGTGGATAGAAATATGGTACGAGTGCAGTCGATGTTGATGTAGCGTTCTCAATACCGACGTTTCTGAGATTCCTGATTCTCGCGCAATTTGTCTGCTATTGATGTGCGGATTAGCCGCGACAGCAGCTAAAACACCTACTTGGGCATCTTCAATTGTTGCAGGTCGTGGTTGACGTTTCACATGTGGCTGAACACTTCCTGTTTCCTTAAATAACGTAACTGTCCGGTGAACGGTCAGTACACTTGGATGATGTCGTCCAGGATACCGAGCAGGATACATAGCACACGCCCGTTGGGCATTTTGATCACAATAGCCATACATCAACACGATATCGACCTTTTCCGCAATTGGTAAACGGTCCATTTTAATACGGGTAATGTATCACGAAGAAAATACCGTCCGCACTGGCGGAATGTTACGTGATGCCACGTACCTATACGTTTGTTACTATTACAGCGCCATCTATCAGAAAGCGAAAAAAGTGCTCCAAGTAAAACATTCATATTTCTTTACGTACTACACGAATATGTAATAAAAAAGGGGGTTCCTATTTAAAAAAAGCGCTGTTGATATCCGTTTGACCTATGGCAGCGCTATCTAGCTGGCCAACCATAGCGCCATCTGGTTTCCGCCTTCAACCTATATGAGTTTCGTTCTTTGTAGTTTTTTCGTTTGATCCTTATTTCGTGAGATATTTGGCCTGGTCACTATCAATGGACCACCCTGTGTAAAACGCAGACGATGGCAACAGTATACCACATCCATTAGTCAAATACGAGCACACCGCCGCAGTGTTCAAACCAGCCATCAGACTGAAGGCCCGCCTTATCAGATCTGACAACATAATTTTTAATTTTTTTCATTGCACTGTTTTCAAAGCCTACTTATTCCTTCTCTTATGAATCCTACACCTCACTATATACTTCAGCACAATATTTTGGCTCTACATACAAGTTTACGAAATATTTTTCTCTTATTAGAAGTTAGTATTCGATACCTATAGATCGCTTTTGTATAAAATAGCTTCTTTTCTGTGCACCAGTCTGCTTATCGATGTTTTCCATAGTTCGGTCATCTTGTATAATGTTTCATTGTAGACAGGAGAACCCTATCATTTCCTTCAGTACGCTTTCATCAATGTTAATACTAAGCAAACCATTATTCTTTCCTCTATTATTCCTCACCACTTACGCCTTTCTTTTGTTTGTCCTTAACGTAAATTTTGCGTCACTCAGGACGTCAATTCTGTTTATCATTTTTCTACATCATTCTTACTTCTAGCCAGAGAAGCTGTCTTCTGAGTACCTTATCAGCCTCGTTTCTATTCTTTCATTTTTATTTCTGTTGAGAAATATTGTTGCCTCATTTCCTTCTTTGACACACGAGTGAAGGAAGGGCTCTGCCCCACATTCATCTAACACGAATCTTCTCTCTTGATTTCCCACTTTTATTATTCGGCTGTCTCGTCATTTGTTTTCCTTCTTCGCGTGATATGGCAAACATTATTCCACAGAAGTAATTTCCTAGGTCCACGCATTCCATGAATTTTTCTTTGTTTTCCTTTCTAGACGCTACTAAGTGGAGAGCAGAACTGCTTTCTAGTACTATCACTTCTACTTTCTTGGAAGCTAAACCTCTTCGACCAGCAATTCCTCTGAATGGCACTTAGAAGCAAAAACTCTGTGTTGGAGTGTTGTGAAGGAGACGACATACTGCGTCTAATGACTTCAGTAACTGACGCTCGTTGCCCGCTACGAAGAAACACAGCAGTGGCGGCCATAAAGGCAAAGACAGATAACATTGTGTGACACGTGCCGGTGCTCCTAGATACAGCGTGAGGTACAGACGTGTCTCATTCCACCTCCAATCCTTCCACAGGGGAGAGAAGAAGCGTTCGGTGGTTCGGGGGTATTTGTGACGGCCGACATAGCTGCTTGCTTGCTTGGGCTGACAGGGATACACAGGATGGGGCAAATAAAAGTGGCCCAGACGACTGGATACTATTTTATGTGAATGTATGCAGAAAACCACACCCCCGTGACCAACAGTTACTTCCAGCAGACAGACAACCTTTTAGGTAGAGCAACCACAGCTATGAATAGTCATCTTGGGTATTAATAAACCACTTCAGCTGTATTTAGTCCTTTGTTATTGGATCGGTACCGGTTTCGCGGCACTAAAAGACACATAGTCTGAGCATCTGTATAACAGTAAATCCAGAAGGAATAACAACCCTGAGATATACACTTGTATGGTAAATTATTTTAAGATTTCAAAAAGTTACTAAAAGCTGTTAAGAACTTCTAGATGAAAATATCAAAATGTTAGTACCCATATAACTAAAATATTACAGCGGAAGTTCTCGGAATTTTGTACCCAAAATTCGAGTTCCGTCATAACAAAACACCGCTAACGGGGGATATGCCCTAGAATAAAACGGCCTGATTCCAATATAGGGCTATTACAAATGATTGAAGCGATTTCATAAATTCACTGTAGCTCCATTCATTGACATATGGTCACGACACACTACAGATACGTAGAAAAACTCATAAAGTTTTGTTCGGCTGAAGCCGCGCTTCGGTTTCTGCCGCCAGAGCGCTCGAGAGCGCAGTGAGACAAAATGGCGACAGGAGCCGAGAAAGCGTAAGTCGTGCTTGAAATGCACTCACATCAGTCAGTCATAACAGTGCAACGACACTTCAGGACGAAGTTCAACAAAGATCCACCAACTGCTAACTCCATTCGGCGATGGTATGCGCAGTTTAAAGCTTCTGGATGCCTCTGTAAGGGGAAATCAACGGGTCGGCCTGCAGTGAGCGAAGAAACGGTTGAAAGCGTGCGGGCAAGTTTCACGCGTAGCCCGCGGAAGTCGACGAATAAAGCAAGCAGGGAGCTAAACGTACCCCGGCCGACGGTTTGGAAAATCTTACGGAAAAGGCTAAAGCAGAAGCCTTACCGTTTACAATTGCTACAAGCCCTGACACCCGATGACTAAGTCAAACGCTTTGAATTTTCTGCGCGGTTGCAACAGCTCATGGAAGAGGATGCGTTCAGTGCGAAACTTGTTTTCAGTCATGAAGCAACATTTTTTCTTAATGGTGAAGTGAACAGCCACAATGTGCGAATCTGGGCGGTAGAGAATCCTCACGCATTCGTGCAGCAAATTCGCAATTCACCAAAAGTTAACGTGTTTTGTGCAATCTCACGGTTTAAAGTTTACGGCCCCTTTTTCGTCTGCGAATAAAACGTTACAGGACACGTGTATCTGGAGATGCTGGAAAATTGGCTCATGCCACAACTGGAGACCGACAGCGCCGACTTCATCGTTCAACAGGATGGTGCTCCACCGCACTTCCTTCACGATGTTTGGCATTTCTTAAACAGGAGATTGGGAAACCGATGGCTCGGTCGTGGTGGAGATCACGATCAGCAATTCATGTCATGGCCTCCACGCTCTCCCGACTTAACCCCATGAGATTTCTTTCTGTGGGGTTATGTGAAAGATTCAGTGTTTAAACCTCCTCTACCAAGAAACGTGCCAGAACTGCGAGCTCGCATCAACGATGCTTACGAACTCATTGATGGGGACATGCTGCGCCGAGTGTGGGAGGAACTTGATTATCGGCTTGATGTCTGCCGAATCACTAAAGGGGCACATATCGAACATTTGTGAATGCCTAAAAAAACTTTTTGAGTTTTTGTATGTGTGTGCAAAGCATTGTGAAAATATCTCAAATAATAAAGTTATTGTAGAGTTGTGAAATCGCTTCAATCATTTGTAATAACCCTGTATATTGGGTGAGGCGTAAACAGATCATACCATAGTGATCCATTCGTAAGGTGAAAATAAATGAAAAACTATTAAGACCTAATTTTGGACCAGAATGAAAAACGAAGAAGTGGTTGACACTAAATGAAGAGATGTTCGCGGCCTGGAACAAACCCGTCAAGTAAATAGCTATTGACGGAAAAGCAGAACCTGAAAACCACACTTACAGCTTCTCCGACCTATACGCAATCGCGAACAGGGGACGAGGCCGCGTGCTGGGGTGTCATACTGAGGGCAGGAAAGTAAACAGCTTTTACAATGAAATGAACACCCTCAGCTGCTTACAGGCGTTGACATACGTCAACGGGGACAGATGAAAAGGTGTGCCCCGACCGGGACTCGAATCCGGGATCTCCTGCTTACATGGCAGACGCTCTATCCATCTGATCCACCGAGGACACAGAGGATAGCGTGACTGCAGGGATTTGTCTCTGGCACGCCTCCTGCGAAACCCACATTCTCAACGTATTGTCCCGCACTACACTCGTAGTGCCCCGCCCATTATACTCACTACGCGCGGCGCGTTGCCGATTCCCGTAAGAGTTCGGGCACTGTTTGTGCATTCGCACGGAAGAAGAAGATGGTCGAGTGGCCGGTGAGCCTTATATATATATATATATATATATATATATATATATATATATATATATATATATATATATATATATATATACTAAGATGGTATCTGTTCTTTCGGACAAGTAGAGAGGATTACATCAACTAACTTAGGCAGTCGAAATTTGCAAAAATGCTACAGTGTCTCAACTTCGTTTGTCCATTCAGGGTTGGGTGTGGAAAAAGATTAATGGCTCTCATAATTTCGACCCCCTCCGGGTTGGTTCAAATAGCTCTGAGCACTATGGGACTCAACTGCTGAGGTCATAAGTCCCCTAGAACTCAGAACTACTTAAACCTAACTAACCTAAGGACATCACATACATCCATTCCCGAGGCAGGATTCGGACCTGCGACCGTAGCGGTCGTGCGGTTCCAGACTGTAGTGCCTAGAACCGCTCGGCTACTCCGGCCTGCATCTCCTCCGGGATGCTTAAAGCGTGCCCCTTGTTTCCTCGGTGAAAAATTCTCAAGTTACTAGTGGTATCGCTGACGGAATGTCGCTACCAGCAGAGGGTGGGTTCTCAAGGCAGATTTTGAGCCAGAAACCCTAAGATGTTCTTTAATCGTGGTGCTAAAGTTCCTGCCTGTTTGTCCGATGTACCGCATGGGGCAGTCATTGCAAGTAATGCAGTACATCCCGGTTTCATTATATTTGGAACAAGTGGCATGTTCTCTGTGCCTATACTTTGTGCCAACGTTGCTGGGCGTAAAGAAAGCCGGTTCAATATTTTTAGACCGCAACAGTTTGCCCATTTTTTTGGGAATATGGCTGAAATATGGAATTTTATGATACATGATACCAGCGGCCATACGACTATTGACATTGATAATGGCGCTGTCCGTTGGGATGGCTTTTCTTCTTACCAATGGCGAACTCACTGTCAAAGCCATTTTTGTAGACTATGAAGTGTATGATTCGACACTCTTTACCAACGGCGTACTATGGAGCCTGTGTAGAAACGACCTGAAAGCTGACATTCTGTATTTGGTAGGGCGGTTGGAGGAGCTATGAATCACTATAACAGTGGTAGTTCCCTTTCTGTAAATATCTTAAGGTAATCTTAAGGTCCAGATATGGTAGCGTCCCCCATTCATTGTGCTGAGCAGTAAATTGAATGTTCTCTTGTAAGCCATTTAACTCGTCCACGAGTTGACAACATTCCTCGCGTTTCCCATAGAAAAGAAGGAGAATGTCATCTACATACCTATACCAAGCTACGATCTTGCTAGCATACACTGGAAACTGAGTCATAGCGTCCCACTCAAAACCTGTCATGAAGATATTGGAAAGACAGTATGACATGGGGGATCCCATTGCAAGACCTTGTTTTTGTAAAAAGATGTTGTTCCCAGAGCTGAAGTAACTGAACCTTAGAACCAATTGCAGCAAGTTGAGTACATCATTGATTTCGTTGCTGGGTCTTCCGCCCTGCGATCTTAAATCCTTATCGGCCAGAATACTGGTATACATGTTCTTGACATCCAAGGAGGCTAGATGAGTTCCTAGGGCGATATGTAAACTAGCAAGTTTTTCAGTTAACTGTCCCCTATCGTGAATGTTAAAGGAAATCGAGAGGCGCTAGTGCTGGTCCAGGTACTTTGCAAGCAACTTCTCAGTATTGCAACCAACCCCACTATGGGCGTTAACAATTGGACAAGTTGGCAAGTCGAATTCATGTACCTTAATCAAAGATCCCCCCACCCCCCATGAACCATGGACCTTGCCGCTGGTGGGGAGGCTTGCGTGCCTCAGCGATACAGATAGCCGTCCGTAGGTGCAACCACAACGGAGGGGTATCTGTTGAGAGGCCAGACAAACGTGTGGTTCCTGAAGAGGGGCAGCAGCCTTTTCAGTAGTTGCAAGGGCAACAGTCTGGATGATTGACTGATCTGGCCTTGTAACAATAACCAAAACGGCCTTGCTGTGCTGGTACTGCGAACGGCTGAAAGCAAGGGGAAACTACGGTCGTAATTTTTCCCGAGGGCATGCAGCTTTACTGTATGATTAAATGATGATGGCGTCCTCTTGGGTAAAATATTCCGGAGGTAAAATAGTCCCCCATTCGGATCTCCGGGCGGGGACTACTCAAGAGGATGTCGTTATCAGGAGAAAGAAAACTGGCATTCTACGGATCGGAGCGTGGAATGTCAGATCCCTTAATCGGGCAGGAAGGTTAGAAAATTTAAAAAGGGAAATGGATAGGTTAAAGTTAGATATAGTGGGAATTAGTGAAGTTCGGTGGCAGGAGGAACAAGACTTCTGGTCAGGTGACTACAGGGTTATAAACACAAAATCAAATAGGGGTAATGCAGGAGTAGGTTTAATAATGAATAGGAAAATAGGAATGCGGGTAAGCTACTACAAACAGCATAGTGAACGCATTATTGTGGCCAAGATAGATACGAAGTAGTACAAGTTTATATGCCAACTAGCTCTGCAGATGACGAAGAAATTGAACAAATGTATGATGAAATAAAAGAAATTATTCAGATAGTGAAGGGAGACGAAAATTTAATAGTAATGGGTGACTGGAATTCGAGTGTAGGAAAAAGGAGAGAAGGAAACGTAGTAGGTGAATATGGATTGGGGCTAAGAAATGAAAGAGGAAGCCGCCTGGTAGAATTTTGCACAGAGCACAACATAATCATTGCTAACACTTGGTTTAAGAACCATGAAAGAAGGTTGTATACATGGAAGAACCCTGGAGATACTAAAAGGTATCAGATAGATTATATAATGGTAAGACAGAGATTTAGGAACCAGGTTTTAAATTGTAAGACATTTCCAGGGGCAGATGTGGACTCTGACCACAATCTATTGGTTATGACCTGTAGATTAAAATTGAAGAAACTGCAAAAAGGTGGGAATTTAAGGAGATGGGACCTGGATAAACTGACTAAACCAGAGGTTGTACAGAGTTTCAGGGAGAGCATAAGGGAACAATTGACAGGATTGGGGGAAAGAAATATAGTAGAAGAAGAATGGGTAGCTTTGAGGGATGAAGTTGTGAAGGCAGCAGAGGATCAAGTAGGTAAAAAGACGAGGACTAGTAGAAATCCTTGGGTAACAGAAGAAATATTGAATTTAATTGATGAAAGGAGAAAATATAAAAATGCAGTAAATGAAGCAGGCAAAAAGGAATACAAACGTCTCAAAAATGAGATCGACAGGAAATGCAAAATGGCTAAGCAGGGATGGCTAGAGGATAAATGTAAGGATGTAGAGGCTTATCTCACCAGGGGTAAGATAGATACTACCTACAGGAAAATTAAAGAGACCTTTGGAGATAAGAGAACTACTTGTATGAATATCAAGAGCTCGGATGGAAACCCAGTTCTAAGCAAAGAAGGGAAAGCAGAAAGGTGGAAGGAGTATATAGAGGGTCTATACAAGGGCGATGTACTTGAGGACAATATTATGGAAATGGAAGAGGATGTAGATGAAGATGAAATGGGAGATACGATACTGCGTGAAGAGTTTGACAGAGCTCTGAAAGACACGAGTCGAAACAAGGCCCCGCGAGTAGACAACATTCCATTGGAACTACTGACGGCATTGGGAGAGCCAGTCCTGACAAAACTCTACCATCTGGTGAGCAAGATGTATGAAACAGGCCAAATACCCTCAGACTTCAAGAAGAATATAATAATTCCAATCCCAAAGAAAGCAGGTGTTGACAGATGCGAAAATTACCGAACAATCAGTTTAATAAGCCACAGCTGCAAAATACTAACAGGAATTCTTTACAGACGAATGGAAAAACTAGTAGAAGCCGAACTCGGGAAAGATCAGTTTGGATTCCGTAGAAACTCTGGAACACGTGAGGCAATACTGACGTTATGACTTATCTTAGAAGAAAGATTAAGGAAAGGCAAATCTGCGTTTCTAGCATTTGTAGACTTAGAGAAAGCTTTTGACAGTGTTGATTGGAATACTCTCTTTCAAACTCTAAAGGTGGCAGGGGTAAAATACAGGGAGCGAAAGGTTATTTACAATCTGTACAGAAACCAGATTGCAGTTATAAGAGTCGAGGGACTTGAAAGGGAAGCAGTGGTTGGGAAGGGAGTAAGACAGGGTTGTAGCCTCTCCCCGATGTTATTCAATCTGTATATTGAGCAAGCAGTAAAGGAAACAAAAGAAAAATTCGGAGTAGGTATTAAAATCCATGGAGAAGAAATAAAAACTTTGAGGTTCGCCGATGACATTGTAATTCTGTCAGAGACAGCAAAGGACTTGGAAGAGCAGTTGAATGGAATGGACAGTGTCTTGAAAGGAGGATATAAGATGAACAGCAACAAAAGCAAAACGCGGATAATGGAATGTAGTCAAATTAAGTCGGGTGATGCTGAGGGAATTAGATTAGGAAATGAGTAGTAAAGGAGTTTTGCTATTTGGGGAGCAAAATAACTGATGATGGTCGAAGTAGAGAGGATATAAAATGTAGACTGGCAATGGCAAGGAAAGCGTTTCTGAAGAAGAGAAATTTTTTAACATCAAGTATAGATTTAAGTGTCAGGAAGTGATTTCTGAAAGTATTTGTATGGAGTGTAGCCATGTATGGAAGTGAAACATGGACGATACATAGTTCGGACAAGAAGAGAATAGAAGCTTTCGAAATGTGGTGCTACAGAATAATGCTGAAGATTAAATGGGTAGATCACATAACTAATGAGGAAGTATTGAATAGGATTGGGGAGAAGAGAAGTTTGTGGCACAACTTGACCAGAAGAAGGGATCGGTTGGTAGGACATGTTCTGAGGCATCAAGGGATCACCAATTTAGTATTGGAGGGCAGCGTGGAGGGTAAAAATCGTAGAGGGAGACCAAGAGATGAATACAGAAGGATGTAGGTTGCAGTAGGTACTGGGAGATGAAGAGGCTTGCACAGGATAGAGTATCATGGAGAGCTGCATCAAACCAGTCTCAGGACTGAAGACCACAACAACAACAACAACAACAATCAAAGCTCGGAGTTTTGGAGTTACTGGGTTCATAGGAACAATGATTTTCTTCTTGAACGGATTTGGAAAGGTAGTGGTTGTATTAAGAGTCTTTTTTTTTAAGCTGGTCAAGTATCGATCCGTAAGGTTTACATTAGACTTAAAAATTCCATTATCTACAAAGAAAGATTGCACTTTAATCACATACTGATCTTCACTTAAGATAACGACTGTGCTTCTTATGTCCGACTGCACGATTAGCGCGTTATGTTCGTCGAGTTTTTTGTTATTACTGTCCAAAACAGCCTTGTCACTGTAAAGTCGTTCCTTGACTAAACCAGATCCTTTGTAGTCAGTACGACATCCCTCGATTATTTTCTTGGCGCCAATAACTACTTCATAGCGTTAGGCAGTGGCTATGTTGGCAGAATGTGGCACAGAAACGGTGTGGGAGATCAACGAACTAATCCCTTGTTGATTGGTCATATCATTGATGTATGACAATCCTTTCTCTAAAAATGATCTTTCCTTCTTATCAAAGTTGATATCAGAAATGTTGCGCTCCCCCTAAGACAAAAGTCAAAACTACACTCAGTGACATACTGATGAACAATCTAGTGCCCCTTATTACGTAACCTACTTAGTTTACCCTGATGTGTCGCACTAATACGATCTCTAAATTGCCCCCTTCGTCCCCAATGTGCTCGCGGGCCCAATCATACTGCTGCCCGCTTACTAACCTGGAAAATGCCAACTGGGCTAAATACAATCCCTTATTTACCTGATCCTTTTTTGCATACAAACTTCGTATTTCTCATCTGACACAATATGCCATAACTTCGGAAATACAGTGTTCAAGCATAGCCAATCTTTGTCGGAACGAGTGCTTTATATGATTTTGGATGCAACCATTCTGAGACACAGCCTATTGAACTGGACGTGTGCTTTAAGCCTCAATTGGCATGCTTCTGCAGCCCACTTTTAGGTAGGGCAACCACAGCTATCAGTAGCCATTTTGGGTATTAATTAACCGCTTCAGCTATATTTAGTCCTTTATTATTGGGTAACTATTGGTTTCGTGGCGCTAAAAGCCACATCTTGAAGTAAACATCTGTATAACAATAAACCCAGAACGAATAACAGCTCTGAGATATACACTGGTATCGTAAATTATTTTAAAATTTAAAAAAAATTTGAAAACTATTAAAAACTTTTACATGAGAACACAAAATGATAGTACTCACATAACTAAAACATTAGTCATCTGAAGGTGTGGCTTTTAGTGCCACAAAACCGGTAGCGATCCAATAATGAAGGACTAAATACAGCTGAGGCGATTTATTCATATCCAAGCTGACTTCCAACAGGATGGAGCAACTGCCCATACAGCCGGCCAAACCTTGGAGCGCACATGAACATTCTTCGCGCCTGACAGAGTTGTCAGCAGAGCTCAGTCTTGTCACTATGCGATTACATTGTGGAGGAAGCCCTGAAGTCTAAGGTGTATCGCAAAAACCCTCATAGCCTTCAAGAACTGCAGCAGAACGTTTCGTACGAGACTGCAGCAGTTCCAGTTGTCCAGCTTCGGTCCGCCTTCAGCAAATTATTGACAAGGGCTCAGAAGTGCCAAGAGATGTGTGGCCGTCACTTTCGACATCTGCTATAGTCAGGTTAGTACTCCATTTCCTTTGCTGTGTTTCTGTGTACCCTGGAACTCTTTTCTCTGTGCCACTTTTATTTGCCTCACTCTGTAGAACGGTGCTGTGTAGATAACTAATGAAAATGTTCGTACTGCCAAGCAGCCTTCTTTTACATTGCAAACTGAAGTCATTAATTATTTTTAAAAGTTAAGTAAGTAGCTCGTGGTTTTGTGGTTAGCATTGCTGACTCTCGATCTTGGTGCTTCGGGTTCGATTCCCGGCCGGACGGGGGATTTTTCTCTGGTCGCGGTTGCGTGTCTGTGTGACCATCATTTCGTCATCGTTGATCCCCAGACTGTTGAAGTGGCGTCAGATGAAGACTTCCTCCAGGCGGCCAACTGCCCAGAATGGGATTCGCAGCCAACAATGCCATACGCACATTTCATTGTTTTTACGTTAAAACTGTACAAGCTTTCCGCCACTTCGTGATGAAGAACCTCAAAATGTCCACTTACATGTACATCTGCAGCGCGTAAGAACTCATATATCATGAAATTACGCCCTTACATATTGTCAGAATATAATACAGTTATTATGGATATAAGGGAGATACATTATGAAGGCATATTATATCAGTTGAAAGAGAAAGATATCGTTAATAGTGAGCTAGAAATATTGTAACGCATGGGTCTCGCGAGTAGGAGTCGGTTAATCATCCGCTACGTTTGGCAGCTGGGTGATAACTCGAGTAACAGCAGGTCTGGAATTATCGTCGCCGGACCAAGATGACGTTGTGAGAACAGAGAACTGCGTTATACATGGCGATTCCGTAATGATGTTACAAACTTCCAGGGATGATGGAGAAGGGTAAGCGTTTCAGCTAGTTCGGAAACGATCGAGTCGGAAGTTTTAAGCGAAGATGGTTTTGATATTCTGTCGGTGGAATACGTCTACTGGTACTGTTGTTGCTTAATATTGTAGTGTAGGCAACTTCCAGAGGTGATAGTATGGACACAACAAGAAAAAAAAGTCTGGTAAACATGGGCTCTAAAATACAGACGTTAAGAGCTAAGAGCACTTGTTATCTTCGGTATTTGATTGAAAGAAGAGACCAGTCGACAGAAAACATCCTAAGGCATCATCGGGGACTTATCAGTTTGGTAATGGTTGAATAGGAGGCGAAGGGGGTTGGGGAGCGAGGAATTGTAGAGGGAGAAGCAACGTCTAACTACAGAAAACTGGTACAAGTGGATGTATCGTGCAATAATTATACAGACATGAAGAGGCTTCCTAGAGTATAATTTATTGCGGAGAGTTACGTCAAACTTATCTAAGACAGAAGACCACGAGAGTGCGTAAAAGCGTTAAAGTTGTTAACAATTACAGTATAGCAACATGCCTCTATTCCTCCTTGTTGTGTACCAATTAAACTCTAAAGAATGGCTATTTGTTGTAAAAACGGAAGTTTGTGTCGTTTTGTGGAATGTAATGAGCGCTTCTGAATGCAAAATATACGTGTAGCTTTACTGCTGCATAACATTTACGAGGAGAATAGCCCTCAGGGCCTGAATCACGCGATTGTTTTCTTGCATCGTAACACACTCGTCACCTCACACAACGTTATTAAGAAAGAGGTGGGGACAAGAACTGTAAACTTGGAAAGTAACGGTGTACTGTACCAAGAGTTCCAGAACAAGCACCGATGCTTCGACGGGAACACATTTCCACACCACAGAGTGTGGTAGACTCTGAATCGAATCCAAAGACTGTGGTGTCCCTTGACAAAACATATGTGTTTAAGCAGTTGGTAACATCGTTATTTCCAAACGGAAGCTTCATTCCTTGAATTACATGGCTGATTAGCTTATGTGTGATTTTAACACTGTACTGCACAATCGTGTGAATGACTGCCTTTTCAAGACACATGACAACAATCGACAGAGGGATTAGTGTCGGATTGTTGTAGCGTCAGAAATATATGTAAGTAATAGAAGTAAAGATATCTATGTAGCGATAGTATGAGACGTGGACTGTGCTGTTCGTTGTGGTACAAGTGGCAGAAAGGAGACTTACAATCACATTTAGCCGTTATAACAAACAGCGCTTCAATAATTTTCTATTTTATAAGTAGTTTCATACGTTATTCCGAGCATAGAAACTTCCACCAGTTCTTTGAAAGTGCAATCTACGTAGAAAATATCACACAGCAATCAACATATGTCCGCTTTACTACATAAAAACTTAGTACTTCATATCTTCCATCGCTACTATTGTTTTTCATATCGTAATATTTCATCCAATCGGTGCAGTCCTAAAGTATCGACCGCATACAGTTCAGTGCAGCGCCGCGAAACGGCATCAAGAAGGCGCTGATCCGCGCGCCAATGTAAACAGCGGGCAGCACCACACCTCCAGGAAGAGTTCAGCGCCCCCTATCATCTCTGATGTAACCAGCTGCCCATCGCTGGTCGCCACAGTTCGAATGCAGTTTTCGAAAGCATCAGCACTAATAGGAAGACGTTACTTAGCCTGCGTTCTGCGAGTAGTAATAGAGTGTAAAGTACTTCTAGTTGTGTTTAGTTTCTTTTTAGAAATAGAGTGCCGTAATTAGAAAGCGTTTTGTACAGATGATTCCTGCCATCGGCCATCGCAACTCCTCTCCTTTCTTTTTTGTATCGATGCTGACTCCCACAGTAGCCAATACAACACAATTCTTACATTTCATTATGGTAGCGTATTTATAAGTAAAATACGTTCATATCTCTTGTCGAAAGAATTTATCTAGAGTGTTGGAGCACTCTTTAAATGAAAACAAACTTCTCCGTAGACGGAGCTACCACGTCTCAGACATCATTATGATGTTGGGTAAGCATTTAAAATGTTTAATAAAAGAATACATTGTTCGTTGTAGGCTGTATTGTACTTTATTAAAATCGACTTTAACAAAGCACAATACAGTCCACAACGGACGATGCATTCTTTTATCAGACCCTATAGGCTGTGGATCGCCACGAAAGCAACATTTTTAAAATGTTGTTGTCCTATTCAGAGCTAAAAACGAGCTCTTTTCATAGTTGTTGTACAGATCACAGTCGTAGCGAATCTGTGCCAAATTACGAACATCAGAAAGAGCTGTAGCTAATTATCTGTTTCGTAATAAACATGCTAGAATTTGTCATTGAATTCTTCAGGCGAATAAAATACAGCATAGGAAATTCGTTCTTTACTCTTATGAAATAGAGGTCTTTGTAAAATTCCATCACTTCTCAAATACATGAACTGAAAAGATTTCTTTGTAGTGAGGGGTCTAAGAGAGAAATAAAATGCGAAGATTAAAAGACGTCAAATCTTTCGATAATTTCCGTTATCATGTTTTCAAAGTGCTAGTTGTCAAGCGAAAGTTTAAGTCATTAGATTTTAGTTTGCAGGTCTCATCAAAATCACTAAATGCTCGAGCTGTTCAAGTTAAACCTCACTGCTTAATACTACTCTCTTTTGTTTTTCCTGAATTCACTGTGTACAATCAACAGCATATCTGTAGCCTTGGAAACTATTATATTCTATTTACACCCCAAAACTGCTAGCGCATTACGATAATCAGAAAAAGTGCAGTTATTTTCGATCGTCGTTAACACTAGTGCTGTACACCTCTGAAATTGTTGCACGAAGTGTGCACCAGGGTCACAGTGGCCCTCAATTATTTGATGGTGAAAGTGCTTGAAAAATAGTATATTTTATAATGAAATTGGACTCTGATGTACTAATCTCATTTTATTTCACCTTTCTCATGTGCATTTTCAATCAATATTAGTATTAATGCCTCCAAAATTCGAGGCTTAGTAAAAACTGTCAAAGACTTTGTTTGCAGTTTAATTACATGAAGAAGCTATTCATTTAAAGAAACGCACATACTACACGATTATTCTGAGGTGTCCAAAACCTCTTACATTCATTATTTCCGCAATCTCGGAATACGGACTACAAGTTATCGGTATATGGCAGACCTGAACGTTTAGGGACAGTTGTGTTCCAACAATGAGCATTCTTGCCGTGAGCAACTCTGTTTACTTCATCGCTATCTGAAGATTCAGTAGACTGATTAGATTCGCCATTATCTATAACTACTGTATGGGTATCGACCTTCAGAATCACTTTCATCACGAAAATCACTTATTTCATTTTCACATTTAAGTTCTTCTAGCAAGGCTTCCCGTATAACATAATCTGTTAGTAAAATGTCATTCCCTTATACCATTTTCACACAAATGATATTCAAACTGAGGGACAGAGCAGTTACATGAAGTGTCCTCCAGGACCACAGTGAACTTTCAAAAAATAATTCTGTCGAGTTAATTAAGCACCACTGTGTCACTATTTCCAACGTCCATCCTCTACTAGACCTCCCTCAATGTTGAGTTTGCATTGGCGGCAGCGGGCTGTGTATTTGCAGCGACGTGTGCATAATAGCAAACAAAAATCTCCAGGATCAGAGTGACCGAGGTGAATACTCTCAGGGTTAAACAGTTTCAATGACTGCAGGGAACAGCAGGTGGACCTAAAGCGGCGAGCCTTACCCGCTGTTTCCATTCACGTAATCCGCAACTCTTCTACGTATAATCGACTGATAGGAACAGATAAGTGTTCCGAGGTCAGCCGGTCAGCTGAAGCCAGTGGCTGCACGAGATAGGCAAGCGCATTTCCCGTAAACATGTATCTAAAGCCACGCGTGCAGATGTCATCCATATAAACACAGCACCAGTATTCACTTCAGTACGACGGTACTTCGACCGTTGAAAAGACGGCGGAGTACGCAGTAAGTGTAAAACTTTCTCGCCTGATTCTCATGTGCAAAGCGTCGCTTTCACGGTACGAGACACTGCTATGCAGACGCTAAATTGTTCGTTTCCCTCTTTAGGTGGGTCAAACGAAGCGCTCGAAGACTGGCCAGATGTCGAACTATGCGGGGCAGCGCTTGAAGACACGCCCGATGTCGAACTATGCGGGGCAGCGCTTGAAGACACGCCCAATGTCGAACTATGCGGGGCAGCGCTTGAAGACACGCCCAATGTCGAACTATGCGGGGCAGCGCCGCTCGGGAACTTTGACGGCTTCCTGGCGCGCCGCGAGAGGAGATGAAGCAGGTTGCCGGAAAACTTACCTCAGGCAAGAAGGCCGCAGCACCAGCAGTGCAGGCACAGCACAGTACAGCAACGCGCGTCCCGTGCTGCGTGTTTGACGGCGGCGTCGCGACTGGTAGGCGGCTTGGTTTGCCTTGGCTAGCCTGGCCGCGACCTTGGCAGCCATCTGGATGACTCAGCACCTCCGCCGCTCTTCCTGCTGCTATCGCCCAGCTGATCCTCGCGCGCTCTCGCTTCAGCTCAGTATATCGCGAGATGCTGCCTAAAGTGGGTTTACACTTCTGCGCCTACAAGTAGTCGCCGTGTACCTGTGTTCGCCTCATACGCAAGGAAAAGCACACTTCTTTATCCGCGCAACTAAAGAGCCCAACACACCCACCAACCGACCGACCGACCGACGGACTTAACGAGGGTAGTTGTTATGGCCAACCACTCGTCACCCAGTATACTGTACCGCGTGTAACGCTGTCGTGTCAAGTTTCCGACTGAGGTTCGTCAGTTGTCTGCGTGTGAGATAACAAAATATTCGACGTAGGGATAGGAACAGGGTGGCGCTTTTATCGCTGAGTGAAGGCATGTGTAGGCTACATACGAAATCGGTCGTTCAGTCGGTTGCTCTGTCGGTTGGTGCATATGTATGGCCCTTAAGGACCGACATCGACCGACCTTTTCAAATCAGTACGCCACTAAGAGCGCGGTTACACTGTAGCCGATCTCATCGTCCGGACGTGCACACTTCGGACGACAATCGGGGAAATTAAACTTTTCTTTGGTCAAATCGACCGACATTCTCACACACGAAATATAGACTGTGCTAAACTGGTAAGTTTACTCCAAGAAAGGGCGAGTTTGTGGCATCCTGAGGGTGAAAATATCATAATTGGAATATAATTTAGAATATATCGGCTGAAATCGCAGCTTTATCGGACACCACAACTAGGCAGAATATTTATTGGAAATTTTAGGCGTAAATTATAACCTCAAAAAATAATTAGTTGAAGTGAGCAGGGTGGCTTAAAAAAATGGTTCAAATAGCTCTGAGCACTATGGGACTTAACATCTATGGCCATCAGTCCCCTAGAACTTAGAACTACTTAAGCCTAACTAACCTAAGGACATCACACAACACCCAGTCATCACGAGGCTGAGAAAATCCCTGACCCCGCCGGGAATCTAACCCGGGAACCCGGGCGCGGGAAACGAAGGGTGGCTTATCTTATGCAGAAAGTTAGTGTAGTGCGTCTTTTTTGGCTTGTGGTAGGTTGGCATTAGCTGTCTACAGGTTACACTATTGGCCATTAAAATTGCTACACCAAGAAGAAATGCAGATGATAAACGGGTATTCATTGAACAAATATATTATACTAGAACTGACATGTGATTACAGTTTCACGCCATTTGGGTGCATAGATCCTGAGAAATCAGTACCCAGAACAGCCACCTCTGGCCGTAATAACGGCCTTGATACGCCTGGGCATTGAGTCAAAGGGTGGCTTATCTTATGCAGAAAGTTAGTGTAGTGCGTCTTTTTTGGCTTGTGGTAGGTTGGCATTAGCTGTCTACAGATTACACTATTGGCCATTAAAATTGCTACACCAAGAAGAAATGCAGATGATAAACGGGTATTCATTGAACAAATATATTATACTAGAACTGACATGTGATTACAGTTTCACGCCATTTGGGTGCATAGATCCTGAGAAATCAGTACCCAGAACAGCCACCTCTGGCCGTAATAACGGCCTTGATACGCCTGGGCATTGAGTCAAACAGAGCTTGGATGGCGTGTGCAGGTACAGCTGCCCATGCAGCTTCAACACGATACCACGGTTCATCAAGAGTAGTGACTGGCGTATTGTGACGAGCCAGTTGCTCGGCCACCATTGACCAGACGTTTACAATTGGTGAGAGATCTGGAGAATGTGCTGAGCAGGGACGCAGTCGAACATTTTCTGTATCCAGAAAGGCCCGTACAGGACCTGCAACATGCGGCCGTGCATTATCCTGCTGAAATGTAGGGTTTCGCAGGGATCGAATGAAGGGTAGAGCCACGGGTAGTAACACATCTGAAATGTAACGTCCACTGTTCAAAGTGGCGTCAATGCGAACAAGAGGTGACCGAGACGTGTAACCAATAGCACCCCATATACGATCACGCCGGGTGATACGCCAGTATGGCGATGACGAATACACGCTACCAATGTGCGTTCAGCGCGATGTCGCCAAACACGGATGCGACCATCATGATGCTGTAAACAGAACCTGGATTCATCCGAAAAAATGACGTCTTGCCATTCGTGCACCCAGGTTCGTCGTTGAGCACACCATCGCAGGCGCTCCTGTCTGTGATGCAGCGTCAAGGCTAACCGCAGCCATGGTCTCCGAGCTGATAGTCCATGCTGCTGCAAACGTCGTCGAACTGTTCGCGCAGATGGTTGTTGTCTTGCAAACGTCCCCATCTGTTGACTCAGGGATCGAGACGTGGCCGCACGATCCGTTACAACCATGCGAATAAGATGCCTGTCATCTCGACTGCTAGTGATACGAGGTCGTTGAAATCCAGCACGGCGTTCCGAATTACCCTCCTGAACCCACCGAGTCGATATTCTGCTAACAGTCATTGGATCTCGACCAACGCGAGCAGCAATGTCGCGATACGATAAACCGCAATGGTAATAGGCTACAATCCGACCTTTATCAAAGTGGGAAACGTGATGGTAGGCATTTCTCCTCCTTGCACGAGGCATCACAACTACGTTTCACCAGGCAACACCAGTCAACTGCAGTTTGTGTATGAGAAATCGGTTGAAACTTTCCTCATGTCAGCACGTTGTAGGTGTCGCCACCGGCGCCAACCTTGTGTGAATGCTCTGAAAAGGTAATCATTTGCATATCACAGCATCTTCTTCCTGTCGGTCAAATTTCGCGTCTGTAGCACGTCATCTTCATGGTGTAGCAATTTTAATGGCCAGTAGTGTATTACCACTTACTGGCTTTTGTGTTACTAGGTTGGTGATATGAAGTGGTTTGCAAAATGGTGTACGGTATGTATTT
The DNA here is from genome assembly GCF_023864345.2 of Schistocerca serialis cubense. Taxonomy (NCBI): domain Eukaryota; kingdom Metazoa; phylum Arthropoda; class Insecta; order Orthoptera; family Acrididae; genus Schistocerca; species Schistocerca serialis. The sequence continues at coordinate 258,222,048 of NC_064644.1, read as the reverse complement.
CCACTTTTCAGTGCTTTACGCGTTCAGAAATCATGTGCTAATCTTTAAGCTTGTGTTTCACAGGTATGTTGACTGACAGTCGTTGGAGGTTAATTGACGTATGTCTGCACAGCTTTAAATAAATACAGCGAAACAGGAGTGTTTGTAATCTTGCTTTTGAAGGTCATCACGAGTCGAGTATGTGACAGAGCGTTTCTTCCGTTATCCCATACGTTCGTAAAACTTGTTTGGCTATTCCGTTTGCAGAGGACAGAGTGAACAGTACTCGCCCAATTGTTTTCGAGACAGATATAGCTCATTCACATGCATTCGGCGTCCATGTTAGCAAAAGCGACAATGCAGCGTACGTTTCCAAGCACAGAGACGTACTGGTGTCCATCTCACCCCAGCAGATTCAAATCTAACCAACTTCACACACAGAAGAGATTCTAACCTAGCCTTTCTTCAACCTGGCAAAACCTGACTGAGATCAGACGCACTATGACCACACTGTCGGCCGATATTATCGGCACAACTCGCCACAGCCAGTACATTTTCAAGTAAAAACGACCTCGTAAAAAAGCATAAGTACCGACACAATTAATATCTTCTGCGCAGGGCACTCGTGAACGTGGCGGAAGAGACAAACCTGGGAAGGTGTATCGCCTTTAATAACTCGTGACTCGAAGTAACATTTCGTCTGGTTGGGCCACTGACAGGAAGAAAAAAAACTGTAAAGAAGCTATACCAGCGGCGATACGGTTATTAGCTATGACAGTAACAGATATACTCTAATGTAATATACAAACGCAATATAAACAGACATTATGTAAATCACTGAGTTGCAGAAGAGTCTACAGCCCTTACGCGCTCAGTAAAATTTTCTTTCAACATGAGTAGAACGGTAATCGACTACTCGCGGTGGTTGTACATTACATGCCGGCGTGTAAAATCAGCTGCCACCCAAGAAGCGTGTGTGTGGATCGGCGACATTAATGATCAGTTGACTGTGCGGCACGTAGAGTTCTGAAATACTAAGTATGCTGAAGACCGCACATGTACAGAAGCCGGGGACGGTGGCATTGTCGGAACACAAGCAATTCTCGCCTCAAGCATGTTGTAACAACGGGTTTTGTGACCTTTGTGTCTTCTTATCCTTTATTTTCTTGTTTACTTTGTTTCGTGACACATTTCGAAGCTTGCTTGAGGATCTGATATCTCCCTACGAGCGCTCTCCCATAACAGGGACCAAATATGTGAATGCAAAGAATGATTTAAAATTTACAATGCCTGGACAAAGAAAAAGCCTACAACATACATAACAACATAAATAGATAAAAAAGTTTTTAATTGAAATAGTTTCGGCAGTAATCAAGTCAGCTCTATGGGTGGAAGACGTTTCTACCGTTATTCATCACTTAGAAAGAAAAATCACAGAGGATAAAGTAAAAAAGTGCCGCGTCCTCCATTTAAAATTGGTTTCGAGTGTTTGTGCGTATAGACTACCTGCAAAAAAAAAAAAAAAAAAAAAAAAAGGAAAGCGCTCAGAAGACACGGTCGGACATACAATCGGCGAGTATTTAAATGATTAGAGCTGCAATTCTCTGTAACAGGCAGAACGGCGGCCAGGATGCATCACTATTGTTCGTGTTTAGTGTTCTTGCCAGCCTGGTGTGGTATGAAAGGGGAGTGAATAGCGTCGGACGTTCAGCGATCACTGTGAAGAAGATGGAGATACTGCGTACTAGTATGAGACAGAGTTTGAAATGGGCCTAATTGTAACTCTCCATTTGGCCGGCTGGTTGAATCGTGCAATATTCGGATGTGACAGCGCCCCATTGTTAGACCTGAGGAAAGAAATACTTGTCAAGTCCGCAGCTCGTGGTCGTGCGGTAGCGTTCTCGCTTCCCACGCCCGGGTTCCCGGGTTCGATTCCCGGCGGGGTCAGGGATTTTCTCTGCCTCGTGATGACTGGGTGTTGTGTGCTGTCCTTAGGTTAGTTAGGTTTAAGTAATTCTAAGTTCCAGGGGACTGATGACCATAGATGTTAAGTCCCATAGTGCTCAGAGCCATTTGAACCATTTTTGAACTTGTCATCAAAATACTGGTCGACCACTCTGACCACCACAAGTGAAGACCGCCGTATTGTGCTCCAAGCATACCGTAACTCAATCAGATCTGCAGCTGCCATCACGAGAACAAATAATGGACTTCCTGCAACGTTCCCTGTCATCCAGCACTATTGGTCGGAGACTAACAGCAGCTGGTTTAAGGAATTACTGTTCGATGCGTAGGCTGCTCTTAACACCACAACACATACGACAGCGTTTGATATGGTGTCATCACTGGGAATCATGGACTGTTGATGAATGGTGTCGCATTGTCTTCGGCGATGAATCGTGATTTTGTACTACCCCGGCTGACCACTGTTGTCGGGTGTGGTGAAGATATGGGGAGAGGTCCCCTCTTCCCAATGTTTTGCTTGGCACATATTATTTTACTCCCAGCGTCATTGTTTGGGGGCAATGGATGTGACCTTAGGGTTATGGACGGTTGCAACTGAGGGAACTCTGAGGCAAAATAGGTGACTGGACCTTTAGCTATTGTATTCTAGTTTTTTTTCTTTTTTTGGATACATGGTGCTTTGGAACTTGAATAAATTTGAAGAACCTGTTTGTGACAAAGTCTTGACAAAAGATTATTTATTCGTGAATAAGTTTAGATCAGTGTCGGGCTAGATGCCCATCTTCAGCGTTTAAAAGCTATATTTTGATATATGATGTTCAACATTGGATTTCGAATCAGTAAGCATGGGTAAAGGTTTAGAGACACTCCGATTTACCTGGTACAGTGTCGCTGGAAATAAAAATGTGGAAAATTCTGTCAGAGAAATGTACTGAAGCTAGAAGTCATTCAGCACATCTGGCCTGATGGCTGAAACGTCTCAGTGTCTCAACTGTTTTGGGAGTTGCTCCGAGCTTAGGAAATTTGGGAGTCAGTTGTTCGCTCGGTCGGCAGCACTCCTCCCATGGGCCCCCTGCGAGTGTGTTACAGGTTTCTTATTAGAGTTAGTGATCCAGTGTTTAACCAAGTTTTTGTGCCAGCACGGGAAGTTTACAAGAAATACTGAACACCTTCCCGTTCCTGAAAGTGAAATTCTGGTTAGTTTATCTCCTATTTTGTACTACGTGGATATTGCAACGTGCAAGATATTCCTCGTGTAATTGATAGGCAGAGATCTCGTGTTAGATTGTAAAGTTACAAGCCAGCTCGAGGAGGTGATGAGAGGGAGATGGGCTTCGCAGAGTTTTATTGAAACTAATAAACTCTGTTTCAGTGGGAATTTTGTGCTGTTTTTTTGTGACTCTTGATGCTCGTTCATTGTACCGTTATCATCTTCACATCTACATCACAACTCTGCAGTTCACATTCAAGTCCTGGGCGGAAGGTTCACAGACCTCCTTTCAGGGCATTTCCCGCCCATTTTACTTTCCAGAAGCACTTTGGAAAATGAACACCTAAATCTTTCTGTGCGAGCTCTGATTTATCTTATTTTATTACAATGATCATTTCTCACTATGTAAGTGGGAAGAGGAGGAAGTCAGTGATTGGAATTTTGTGAAAACATGAAAACATCTCGTCCCAACGTAAAACTTACTTGTTCTTATGAGTGCTCCCCAACTCGAGAATAATATCTGTGACACTCTGTTAGCTATTTCACGATAATACAAAGCTAGCTGCTGTTCTTTGACCTTTTTCGAAGGCCTGCGTCAATCCTGTCTATTAAGGGTCCCATACCACTCAGAGAACTCTAGCAGAGTTCGGTAAAGCATAGGCAGTCTCTTTAGTACACCTGTTGAGTCTTCTAAGTGTGTTGCCAATGAAACGGTTCCCTTTTCCAACAAATGGCTCTGAGCACTATGCGACTTAACTTCTGAGGTCATCAGTCGCCTAGAACTTAGAACTAGTTAAACCTAACTAACCTAAGGACATCACACACATCCATGCCCGAAGCAGGATTCGAACCTGCGACCGGAGCGGTCGCTCGGCTCCAGACCGTAGCGCCTAGAACCGCACGGCCAATCCGCCTTTTCCAACAACGTTTTCCAAATTATGTTGTTCGTAATTGTAAGCCCTGAGCATTTACTTGAATCGACAATCTTTAAATTTGTATTCTTTGTCATGTAAATGAAATTTAACACATTATTTTTGGTACTCATGTGAAGGATCTCATATTTTTTACTATTCAAGGTCAATTGCCACTTTTCACACTATACAGACCTCTTCATTAAATCATTTTGTAATTCGAATTCGTCTTCTGATGACTTTACCAGCATCATCTGCGAGGAATCCAAGACGGCTGTTTACACTTTCTATGAAATAGAAGCAGCAGAGAACCTATAACACTCCTTGGCAAACGCTAGACATCACTTCTGTTTCACTCGATGACTTCCCGTCTGTTACTGCAAGCTGTGTCCTTTCCTGGAGGAGATTTCTGAGTAAGTTGCAAAATACCGGTTGGAACGATGGTCGGTTGACTGTTAGAGGTATACGTTTCCTTGTTTTAAAATCTTGAAATCAATTTTGAGAGCACTTAGTCTGGTGCAGGGTTTTTATCGTTGGTATTGGAGTAGTGGTTATTGGGGTGTTGCATAAGTTCGTGGCGCAATCCGTAAGTTTAATAAACACAACAGATACACATAACAGAGACTTTAGTCATCAATAACAGTCTGCCAACGCTGGGGTAACTTTTCGATTCCACAACTGTAGAAATCACGTGATTTTGGGGGCAAAGAACTCGTCGAGCCATGCTAGTTGCGCATTTTCGTCCTGAAAGAAAGTTCCTTGAAGGTTGTTCGATAGAGAACGGATACAGTGAAAATCTGAGGGCGCAACATCAGGTGAATAAGTTGGGTGCGGAATGACTTCCCAACTCCTGTATGGTATTTTTTGTCAGTCTGGAAAAACGCTGCTGTGCGTTATCGTGAAGTAGCACCTCTTCACGCAGTCTTTAGTCGCTGTTCTCGGCATGCGTCTGTAACAATAAATGTCATGATGACAACTCGGGTAAGCATTTCTCAGTTCACACACACAGTCACTGTTCCACTAGATGACATAACATTATCTTCTGTGGATGCGCGTTGGTCTTTGTACGGGGTGTTGCTGCTTTGTTTGGACTCAACGATTCACTTCTTCTCCTTATAGTAGCAGGAAGACACCATTTCTCGTCGCCATTAACGGTACGGGAAAGGACTGGTCGATGTTGTTCACGAGCCAGCCGATGAGGAACAAGCATAGATGAACATATGGCCACCCGCTGATTTTTGTGATTTTGGCTTAGAGCATGCGGTACCCGTGCACCCGATTTTTAAACTTCCCCTATTGCATGCAAATGTCGCACGATAGTGGAATGATGGTAGTTCGTGATATTTGCCAGTTCTCTAGTACACTGACGTGGATCATTGTGGATTAATGCTTTTAAATGCGCTTTTTCAAACCTCAAAGATCGTCCTAAACGTGGAGAGTCACTAATGTCAAAAAGGACCTCCTTAAAACGAACAAAATTTTTCTTGCCCTTCTCTGCCCAACAGCTTTATCCACACATACGGTATAAATATTTTTGGCTGCCTCCCTGCTTTCACTCCTTTACTGAGCTCAAACAGAACAGTATGTCAGAAATGTTCCGATTTATCCACTTGACACTCCATTTTCTAGCGGTCCCAGCTGTACTCACCGTCTCCAAATGACAATACATAACTCAAATAGCAACAGTGATCCACAAATAAAAAATCACAATCGATAAATAAACCCATAGCAACCGGAACACCGACATACAAAACGAAAACCCTACGAACTTATGCACCAACCTAATACTTTAACAATATCTCGCGAGCTCAGAACAAGGCTGGCGACTGTTAGCCAAAACTCTTTCACAAATGCAGTAGGTCCGAGAATTGATGCAGATCCTCCGATAAATATTTCCTTGCTGGTAAGTGACGTGACATATTGCAAAATTTGTCAGGCGCGGCACATCGCTTGGAACGTATGGTTAGCGGCCTCGAGTAAGTCTTCGCACGACGTCACGCCGTCTGGGAGGAAACTTCATTAGCTTCGTCTTCCAACTCACACAGAAACCACACTGCAGTTTTAACAGTCTAATTATATGGAAGGTGGAAGGGAATTATTGGCTGCGCCGGGAGTGAGATCGAGTTGTATCGTACCACGATCTTATCCAATCTGTACGTATACTGAAGTGAGTGAAGTCATGTTATACCTCGTAATAACGTGTCATACCTCCTTTTGCCCGGCGTAGTGCAGCAACTGGACGTGGCATGGACTCAACAAGTCGCTGGAAGTCCCCTGCAAAAATACAGAGCCATTTTGCCTCTACGGCTGTCCACAACTGCGAAAGTGTTGCCTGTGCAGGATTTTTTGCGAGAACTGATTTATCGGTTTTGTCCCATAAATGGTTAATGGGATTGACGTCGGGTGATCTGGGTGGCCCCAACCGATCGCTACAATTCTCCAAAATGTTTCTCAAACCAATCGCTTACATTTGTAGCAAAATTCCATCGTTGTTTAGGAATATGAGGTACATGAATGGCTGCAGATGGTCAATGATCGGTTCTCTTGGACCAGAGGACCCAATCCATTCCAAGTCAACACAGCCCATACCATTATGGAGCCACCACCAGCTCGCACAGTGCCTTGTTGATAACTCACGTGCATGGGTTGGTTCAAATGGCTCTGAGCACTATGGGACTTAACATCTATGGTCATCACTCCCCTAGAACTTAGAACTACTTAAACCTAACTAGCCTAAGGACATCACACAACACCCAATCATCACGAGGCAGAGAAAATCCCTGACCCCGCCGGGAATCGAACCCGGGAACCCGGGCGCGGGAAGCGATCACGTGCATGGGTTCCTGGTGTCTGCGCCATACTAGAACCCTGCCGTCAGTTCTTACCAACTGGAATCGGGACTCATCTGACCAGGCCACGGTTTTCCAGTCGGCTAGGGTCAACTGACATGGTAATGAGCGTAGGAGAGGCGCTGCAGGCGGTATCGTGCTGTTAGCAAGGGAACTAGCGGTGGTCGTCTGCTACCATAGCCCATTAACGCCATATTTCGCGGCGTTGGCCTAAGGATACGTTAGTCGTACGTCCCATATTGATTTCTGCGGTTATTTCAAGAAATGTTGCTTGTCTGATAACGCTGACATCTCTGTGGAAACGCCGCTGCTTTCTGTCTTTAACCGAAGGCCGTCAGCCACTGCGTTGTCCATGCTAAGAAATAATCCTCAAATTTGGTATTCACGGCGCATTCTTGACACTGCGGATCTCGAAATACTGAATACCCTAACGATTTCCGAAATGGGATGTCCCTTACGTCTAGCTCCAACTACCATCCGGCATTCATAGTCTGTTAATTCCCGTCGTGCGGCCATAATCACGCCGGAAACCTTTCCACATGACTTACGTGAGTACAAATGACAATTCCGTCAATGCTCTGCCCCTTTATAACTTACGTACGCAGTACTACCGCCATCCGTAGATGTGCATATCGCTATCCTTTGACTTTTGTTACCTCAGTTTAGAGCAAGTCGTGAAGGGAACTAAGAAGATATTCGGAAAGGAAATTAAAATCCAGGAAGAAGAGACTAAAACTTAGAGATTTACCGATGATGTAATTTAGTCGCAGATGGCAAAGGCTTTTGAAGATCAGTTGAAAGGAACGGACAATGTCTTGAAAAGAGGTTACAAGATTCTTAAAACCTTTTCTGGCGTTGCATCGGATTATATTATGGAAACCACGCAGTATTCCTATCTTACAGCATGAATTCAACAAAAGTAAAACTTCGGTAATGAAATACAGTCGAGCATTGTCAGGCAATGCTGACGAAATTAGGTTAGGAAATGACACTCTAAAAGTAGTAGACGAGCTTTGTTATTTCGACAGCGATATAGTTGACGATGGACGAAGTCGTGAGGGTAAAAAAGAAATTTATAGCACAATTTTACAAGAGAAGTGATTAGTTGATAGGACACATCCTGAGGCGTCAAGGATCTTTCAGTTTGACGAGGGAGGGATGTGTTAGGGGATGAAAAGTCTAGGCTTGACTGCGGTAATTAGATTCAAAATTACGTATGTTGTATTATAGTCATGCAGAGATGAAAAGTTTCGCACAAAATTGACTAGTGTAGAGAGCTGCATCAAACCAGTCTTCGGTCTGAAGTCCACAACAGCAATAACAACAACCAGCAACTACAATAGTTGCCTCACATCAAAATCCTAACCCTCCTGTGGTGTCTGGGGTCTTTTTGGATCCCAGGGATCGTTTAACTAAAGAGAAACAGTTTTAATGTGGATGTAGAATTATCATCCTACAGATATGCGTTTCATGGGCTTTTGATTATATCTAGGTAAAACATTTGTAGTTATACTGCAGTTCATAGTACGATGGTGAGTCAAATGAAAACCTTAAATTTGTAATAACAAATCGCAATTTCGCGCCGTTATCCTGTAAGTTGGTAAGCGTGTTACAAACAGCGTGCAGAATGTCCTGTAGGTGGCAGCATAGTGCAGATGCACACATACAGTCGCAGTATAAAGATGGCCGCCCCACTCACGACTTGCACCAGGGAAGAACAGCGTTCTGTTATTCGGTTTTTGCGTAGTGAAGGTGTGAAACCTATTGAAATTCATCGACGAATGAAGGTTCAGTACGGTGACGCATTTTGGTCACAACAGCAAGTCTACCAATGGAGTAGGAAGTTCGCAAATTGTGTGACTTCCGCGGAAGATGCTCCTCGTCCAGGTCAGGCACAACGAGTTGTGACTCCACAGAACATTGCAGCAGTTGAAGCCATAGTGAAGGAAAATCGCCGAGTGACATTGAATGACATTGCAGCATGTTTACAGATTAGTCATGGGTGAGCACACCACATTGTGCATAATGTGCTCCAGTTTCACAAAGTGTCTGCAAGATGGGTGCTACTGCTGCTGACTCCTGAAATGAGAGGACGACATGTTGATGCTTGTGAAGAACTTCTTCAAAAATGGTTCAAATGGCTCTGAGCACTATGGGACTCAACTGCTGAGGTCATTAGTCCCCTAGAACTTAGAACTAGTTAAACCTAACTAACCTAAGGACATCACAAACATCCATGCCCGAGGCAGGATTCGAACCTGCGACCGTAGCGGTCTTGCGGTTCCAGACTGCAGCGCCTTTAACCGCACGGCCACCTCGGCCGGCAAGAACTGCTTCGGCGCTTTGAACGAGAAGGTGATGGCTTCCTTGCAAGAATCGTTACTGGGGACGAAATCTGGGTTCACTTCCGCCAACCGGAAACGAAGAGAGCGAGCAAGGAATGGCGCCATTCCTCATCACCAAAACCAAAGAAGTTGCCAACAGAACCATCAGCAGGGAAGGTTATGCTGACTCTCTTTTGGGACGAAAAAGGCGTCATTTTGGAGCATTACATGTCTAGGGGGACCACTGTCACCAGTGCATCATACACAGGTCTCCTAAAAAATCATCTGCGGCCTGCAATCAACTCAAAGCGATGTGGATTGCTGTCAGCAGGTGTCCTTTTGCAACATGACAATGCAAGGCCCCACACTGCCCGTACAACAGTTGCAACAATCATAGACCTGCATTTTGAGTGTCTTCCTCATCCACCATACTCACCAGACCTTGCACCAAGTGATTTCCATATGTTTGGACCACTCAAAGACGCAATGAGAGGAAAGAAGTTCTGTTCTGATGAAGAGGTACGCCACGCGGTGCATGAGTGGTTGCGCGGATTGGCAAAAGAATTTTTTTGTAAAGGAAATTATGCATTTTGTAAGTGCTGGAGGACTTGCATTGCCTTTTATATATATATTGTTGTAAACAATTAGTAGAAAACACAAACATGTGCATTGTTGTGACTAATTCACTTTTAGGAATTGCATTTTGTTGAAATAATATACTTTTGATAGTGGCTACAGTCTCAAGAGGAAGATATACAGCCCAGAGATGAAGTAGATGTGAGTCAATGTGAAAAAGATGATAATGATATTCAGAAAACTAAGGTGCCTCCTCTTGTATCTGGATGTGCACTGACAACATATGACATAGTACTACCTGATGCGTTAAAGCAGGTTTCAAGGAATGTAATACTTGAAACTGCACATATTCCCGTCACGTTGCATTAGACCATAATTAAGTGTTCCAAATCCGAAGTGAGAAAGGTGTGATTCCAGCCCAAGATCAAAGAACGTGAAAGTGAATCACAATCTGATGAGTGTCGCAAGTTTGTCTGTAAAGAACATACCAGGGTAAGAGTGCTGCATAATGAGTGTTTGTCACATGACTTGGAGAGCGAATAGATGTTTATTTCTAATACAGTTTTTTACGCATTATACTGCACATCATTAATTAATGACAGTAGAGTTATATAGTGTGTGCTATATGAATATTTGGTGTTAAAATAATTTTTGAACCAAACAAACTAAATAATATATGTTTTCATATTTCAAACATAGCTAGTACATAATTACAACATACATAACTTAAATATTACAAGCAATTAAGGAGTTGTGATGTCAACATTGCGCATGGGTCTCTCAATATATCATTATTAATATTTGCATTTTGCCACCATAAAGTTGCTAGAATCACTTTGGGGTCAAAAAAAGACCCCAGACATATCTTTTTCGAAAATTGCCATGCGAGGGCTAAACAATGGGGGACGCAGTCACGCAAAATAATGTGTCACTTTTTCGAGCATTATCAGTTGACTGTTGTTTGACGTGACTCCCTTAGGGAGATCTTTTTGTAACTCATCACAATTCAGCATCAAGCAACTGCTTATTGTACAAATAGTCGCTAAAATGCCACATATTTTCACTGAATATAAATATGATGAAGAGGTACTTTTAGGATTTCTGAAATATCAGTGATATCACGGCTGTTGAACAATACTGTCGGCGCTTTCCCACGCGTCGCATTCCGGGTCGTCGGGTTTTTCACGGGTTTTAAGAAAGCCGAGTGAAAGTGGCAGGGTCACCAGAGAGCACGTTACACCTGAACAAGAAAGTAAACAAAAAGTCAATAATGTTGCTCAATGCTGTCCAAAAATTGTCACGCGACCAGTTAGGATAGATCTCCCCGTTTCGCGAACACGAGCGTAGCGATCATTACATGGAGAAAGCTTCTGCCCTTTCATTGATAGTTAGTATAATATCTTCAGAATAGAGACAGTATTGTGATTCAGTATTTGTCTGTGGTTAAATGCGAATCGTAACATACTTCTGTTTATGCTGTTGATTGATGAAACCATATTTACGCAGGGTTGAATCAATAACCTCGCGATTACCATCGATGACTGCACGACAATAGACAAAAGACAGTGGAGACAAGTTTCAAAATTAGTTTCTCCATAAATACATCTACAACCACAATTCTCGGGAATAGCGCGAAGTAAAGTATACCTGCGGCAGGAACGAATAACAGGACTTAATTGACTGCTTTTCTAGAGCAATACGTTATTTGTATTAATGGTGGGCGCTACAATGGCTACACGGGAGGCACTGTAATTGCAATATGATCGCGAGAGCCTCTACATCTTATTATAAGTGCGAAGTTACAGTCGCTCAACGAAGTCAAAACTTGGTTGTGAAAAGAAAGCTGAAAGTTTGGAGTCTCGTCCATGTTGTTGTCATGTGAGACGGGACAAAGAGAAAACTAGAGTGGACATGAATGCGGGAGCAAATCGGCCATGACAATCCGGTATTTGCCTCAAGTAGTTTAATACAAACGCGGAAAACCAGACGTGCGTACACTTCTGCGGCTGGAATCAGTTGACATAAAAGATGTCTGAGTTTTGTCCCGCGTCGTGTAAAATAAACTGAATAAAACCAAGATTTACGCTACATTTACAGTGTCCTTCCTCTGGGTCTACCGGCAGAATCAAGATTATGTGTAAGTTATACGGTGATCAAAGCTAAGGTACGATTGTGCATCAGCACTGTAGCTGAGCCAGTTTGGTGACGTCAACGTACTTGAATTTAGTTAACACATTTTCGACTATCTATAATACTAACAGTTTTAACGAAGTTTTCGTCACATAGTTAATTATGTTCACTTTACTTTGCCATACCGTCTGCAGAAAGTGCATTACCATCGACCCATCCATTTCTTGGCCTCGCCTACTGATCCTCTCCAGTATTGCTATCCAACCCTTTGAAAAAAGTCTTTCCTCTTCTGCCTTGTTTCCCCATATCATCTGAAAGTACGTCGTTTGTTGCAACGGAAACAGTGGTCTTGTGTAAATTGTCATCTACAAGGTTGTCCTACTAACGCAGTCGTCTGTTCTTTGCGAAATGAGACAGTAGGATAATCTTAAGTAACAAGCACTTAAATGTGGTGAAGCAATTCAGAGATGATAACGCTCGAAATTTCACATTTCCAGATTCTATGTTTGATGTGTTAAATTCCACCTGCTCTACGTGAGTTCTTAAAAGTTTCTAGCATAGTAACATGGAACATGTATCGCAGCCGGAAGGCAGACCTCCAGCGGGGAGAAACAAGGTACAGCAGTGAGAAAACAGATTGTGCAGATCAGTGTTATCTCATTGCTAACGTCGTCATCAAAGCTTTCGTGTTGGCAGTACGTTTCGCAGTATTGCACAAGATGCGCTCACAAGCGCCGATGTAACGCCAAAACTACAAGACTCTGTCTCGAGCTCCTCTTCAGGGACGCAATTATTAGCCCTAGCCTTCTCGCAGGTCGAACGTGGGGCCACCCGGAGTAGGGGGGGAGGGGGGGGGGGAATAATCTGAGCACTCGTTGCTGCTGAACGTGTTCGGTATCTCTAATGTATACCTTTCGGAGGGGAGTGGTGGTTGCACCATACGAGAGGAGAATCGACCTCATGATCCACCGTTGTTACTGAATAAAGTTTTGTAGCATGAAATGTCTGTATGTGTACCTTGAATCCATTAGTTAATCTTCTGCGTTCGTATTATAAATCTTTCAGTTTATTTAGTACATCATTTTATTAACTCTGTTTGTCGTCTGTATACTTTTTTTTTATATAAGTCAATTGATTATGTTTTACGAAATCTACGTAAGCCACTTCGGGAAATGTCGGAGGAGGAGGAGATAAGTGTTTAACGACCCATCAACGAATCAACGACGAGGTCATTAGAAGCGGAGCACAAGATCGGATTAGAGAAGGATGGAAAAAGAAAGCGGCTGAGGCCTTTCAAAAGAACCATCGTGGCATTTGGCTTAGTGATTTAGGGAAATCACGACAACTTAAAGCAGGACGACCCGACGCAGGCTTGAAACGTCGACCTCCCGAATGCGAGTCGTCGTTCTAACCACTGCGCTACCCCGCTCGGTCGGGAAAAATTATTTAAACCCAGCGTCGCATGGTATTTTGTCTAATCCTTCTTTCATTAGTGTGTACAAAATTTTCATGCCAGCTGCGCAACGTGCTATTAAATATTATTTTGATTTGGAATATAATGCCGAGAGAAATAACGCAGAGACGGAGGGCACAGTTCCATAGCCATAAACAGCAGAAGGTCCAAATGGCATTTTTCCACAGAAGGTAAAATTCAGATTACAGCTATTTGTTAGGGTACCCATCATGTAGTGTACTTAACATTCAATACAGCCTACCGATGGGTAAGACATTCCAGCACTGTGAAACATGCAAAACACCGTCCACAGCTGTAACTCCGTGTATGAAAGCGCAGAAGCTGTGATGGGTAGCTCCAGATAACATTACCAACACCTTAGAATTGTTACCACGTGTCATAAATATTCAGACGACGACGGGGTACGAAGTCAGTGCACTTTTTGCTACAGATGTACCATAAGATTTCTTATTATGCTAAATAGTGCTGGTGAATAGCAAATACTTATGGACAGAATATGGGGAGTTTAGAAAAAAATTTATATATTTATTGGATCCATCGACAAAATACCTTGTATGCCCCAGCTAAGACTGTACTACCTGCACTGATAACTATAGATTGCTATCCAGGATTTAGCAAATTATGATTTTGTACAATATTATAGGCCTATTTCAAATTAAATTACAGTTTTGTTTATATCATTTATGCCTTAAATACTTGCAGTTGTAAGTTACATTGCGTTTTGATACAATAATTGCATTTCAGTTTATCTTAAAACTGAAGTACACAAATATCTCGTTTATACTATGGTAACAGTTTTCTGTCAAAATAGTTTTGTGCGATCTTTTGAAATTTTTTTGGTGTTTGCCTCCACCAAGTTTGAAGAGTTTTTTTAGGGCCATTGGTCTTCCATACGATAGCTTTGACTTGTATTTTATGGCGATGTGTGTTCTGGCATAGCCACAAGTGCCGGAACGAAGGTGAAGAACGCAAGAGAAGAGAAGGCAATGAAACGACGTCGGTCAATGGAGCGCTGATTAGGACCGTACCACGACAGGAGCGGACACTACAAGAGGAGAATAAAAGCGCAGCTCCTGCCAGCTTTGGCCGCTCATATCAGCTCAGTATTCGGACAGTATACGGATAGGCCTAGCAGAGAACGCTACCATAGCAGTTATTAGTGATCCACAAACGGTGTGACAAACTTGCATGAACATTGCATATAGCAAGGGACTCTGATTTATATTGCATATCGCCCATCGCTTGCGACACAATTGTAAATACAAGTTCAGTATTGTTAATCTGCTTTATTGAAACAAAACTACTAATGCTATTTGCTTGAATTGTTGTATAGCATTCCTAGAACGCTGCATCCCTTAAGCACCCTATACGCAGGACCCCACAATGTGTATGGGCTCAAGGGAGAGGTTCTGTTTCCTTGTGTCGTGATTGTGTTGTGTTTTGTTACCTTGGGTATCAGGAGCGTATTTGAATTTTGTCCAATGTATGAGGGTTCGTACAGATATATAATGGGTACTGTTAGTTTCTTACAAGCCATAATTGATCGCCTCATAATTTTCTCCATTTAAGATTGGCTGTTACTATTATTGTACTTTTTTGTAATTTGAGATGCCTCACCTCAAAATTATGCCTTAAGTTAATGTCAAATGGATTAGTTCATTGTATATCATTTTTATAATATTTATGTCTTTTGATAGCTGAGTTTCTGTATCATATACACGTTCGAGCTGAGCTTCTCAGTTATACAGGGTGAGTCACTTAACGTTACTGCTGAATATATTCCGTAAATCACATCAAATACTGACGAACCGATTCCACAGACCGAACGTGAGGAGACGGGCTAGTGTAATTGTTTAATTCAAACCATACAAAAATGCACGGAAGTATGTTTTTTAACACAAACCTACGTTTTTTTAAATGGAACCACGTTAGTTTTGTTAGCACATCTGAACATATAAACAAATACGTAATCAGTGCCGTTTGTTGCATTGTAAAATGTTAATTACATCCGGAGATATTGTAACCTAAAGTTGACGCTTGAGTACCACTCCTCCGCTGTTCGATCGTGTGTATCGAAGAGCACCGAATTACGTAGGGATCCAAAGGGAACGGTGATGGACCTTAGGAACAGAAGAGACTGGAACAGCACATTACGTCCACATGCTAACACCTTTTTATTGGTCTTTTTCACTGACGCACATGTACATTACCATGAGGGGTGAGGTACACGTACACACGTGGTTTCCGTTTTCAATTACGGAGTGGAATAGAGTGTGTCCCGACATGTCAGGCCAATAGATGTTCAATGTGGTGGCCATCATGTACCGTGTGTGCCGTGATGTGCCTACAACCCCAGAGGATATGAAACAACGTATTGTGGCAGGCTGCGGCGACATTACACCAGATGTACTGCGGCGTGTACGACATTCATTACGCCAGAGATTGCAATTGTGTGCAGCAAATGATGGCCACCACATTTAACATCTATTTTTTTGGATTTATATCTCCTAGATCTGACATCATTCTCACGGCAAATACAGATTTGTTTAGGCGCTTAAGCAATTCTGTAGTATGCCCTTCGCTACTGAATTTATTATCAAATTGCAATCCCAGAAGTTTAACACTGTCAACATCTTTGATCTGCATGTCTTCATATGTTATACACATGCTGGAAAGAAATCTCTTATAGGTTCTGAGGTGCATATAGTGGGTCTTCTCAAAGTTTAATGACAGTGAATTAGCTTTAAACTACTTATTAATGTCAGTGAAGATTTGATTAGCAGCTATTTCTAAATCTGTACTTGACTTGCTACTTATTGCAATGTTTGTATCATCTGCAAACAAACCTTTGCCTTTCGTTGGCAAGTGCTCTACCATAAGAGGCTACCCAAGCACGACTCACGACCTGTCCTCACAGCTTAGTTCTGAAAGGCTCTCTGAAAGCTTCTGTGAAGTTTGGAAGGCAGGAGACGAGGTATTGGGAGAATTGAAGCTGTGAGGACAGGTCGTGAGTCGTGGTTGTGTAGCTCAGATGCTAGAGCACTAGCCCACGAAAGGCAAAGGTCTCGAGTTCCAGTCTCGGTCTGGCAGACAGTTTTAATCTACCAGAAAGTTTCGTATCAGTACACACTCCGCTGCAGAGTGTAAATCTCATTCTGAAAACATCCCCCAGGCTGTGACTAAACCATGTCGCCGCAATATCATTTCTCCCATTTAAAAATCAGTACCATATAAGTCATCATTTACCAGGCAGTTTTCACACAGAAGTTTATTTGGGTCTATCGATATAGCCCCAAGATGATCGCATTGTTCCTTGGCAGTAAGTTCATTTTGGAGATCTCTTTTATACTCACTGACCTGTTTATGGTTCCGATGAGTACGAGGCTGGATCTCAAACACAATTCCAGCTGCACGAATCATGTTTCACGGAGCTTATGAGTTCTCAACATCAAGATTATCAGAGGCATTATGTTTTTTGTCACGTTTGTGATTTCTTCTACACTGAAGGTTCTTAAGAAGTTCGTTCCAACATGTGCAAAAATACTTCTATTCCATTTGGGTTCAGGATCCACTTCTGCAGTGGCTTGTTTTTCATTTGCCATATTTTTAAAATGTTCACCGAGTTGTTGTGTTCTAATTCCAGGCTGCACATAGATTTTGCAGTTGAGAGAGTGATATTTTTCTACGAGTCACCAATTATTTGAAACTCATTTTCATTCCCTTGCATAGCTGTGTCCTTCTCTTTTATTTTATGTCACGGCTCATATTTATATTTATCTGAAGATTTTTGGGATGTCGGGTTCATCGTGATATCATCGAATATAGTTTTTAGAGTTTGTGCAGATACATGTATTTTCACGGTCTTGTTGTATTTCTGTTTCATGGATTTCGCAAACACAGGGCTGCTTTTCTTGTATGATTAATCTATCATATTCTTTCTACTCCAGTGCCTTCAGCGCTGTGTATAGTTCAGCACTAGAAATTGTAAACTGACCGAGAAGTCGATACTGACGACACATTCTGGCAAGACTACAACCCAGCCGATGATGTCTTCGTCTTGAACCACCTGTATATTTCTGAAATAACACTGGGGTGCTTATAAATATGTTAGAAAAATAGACATTCTTTCTTAAACACGGGCAATTCTAGAATACTGTGCACCTTAAGGAGTCAAGGGTTTTTTTCAACTCCAACTTTGGGGGAATACATCAATGTCTCCGACACACAAAAAATAAATCCCTTGCATGTATCCTGAAATGGCTGTTGCTAGCTGACAAATATTAAATTAATTGAAAAGGTAGGCAAGCAGCTGAGTGGTTTTGCAGGTGAGAGAAGAGAGGAATATTTTGTACATCTGTCGCACTATGAACAGTGTAGTGTGGAGGGGCACCTCACTAACCTCTGCAAAGAGGCTGGGAATGGAGCTGGTCGTAAATGTTGCAGTGGCCGGCCTAATTCCCTTGTGATGGACGGCATTTAATATTGTCGAATAAGAGTCTCTGGCTGACCCATACACCATACTTCCAAAGTGAAACGAAGTTGGTGTAAGTTCTGTCTGCACTTCAAGCCCTGTGAATAGCACATATTAAGTGCTCTAAGATAATCTGCCTTCAAATATTTCAAGCAAGTCTTTTATCAAAAGTGAGGCCCAGAAACCTCACTAATTCGTTTAAAATTTTTATTAGTTCCCCATTCATAATTTAGGTAAATTAAAATCATGGTATTAATGGTTAAAAAAGGATGTCTAGTGACTTTTCAATCAAAAAACTAAAACCAATTTTACTGTCCCATTCCTCCAGGGCCTGAACATCAACTGTAGTAGTTATGTGCTATGTGCTATGCAGGCAGATGAGCTAAAAATAGAGAAGTTGTTCACTGTTCTTTATATTTTGGTAGCATTTGGCACTGAAAGGCTGTGCCGTTCTCTGCAGTTGTTCAGTATTTGATGCTATGCAGAAACACTCACAGAGCAGCACTCGTTGCTCCAGCAGAGAACCGGGTGACACTGAGAATTATCAAATACTATGGAATGGAAGCTTCAGTAATGTGCTGGATAATCTTTGTGATATGATCCACCGCACCATGGACACTGTCATGGAATTCAAAGACAGCATTTAGTTCACCTTATTAAGCACCGAACATGCCCTTTGAGCCTTGTTCTGTCAAATAGATTCAGATTAAGATGTCATCAAAATCAAAGTTATCACTACAGTAAGTAAGAGGGCTGGAGAACAAATCGAAAAATCCATGGAAGGAAAGAATTCCATTGCAGTGCTGAAATGTATTTTCTGCCATTTCTTGAGAAGACAAAGGTCATTGTCAACAAGAGGTTCTCAACAGGAGCAAGATGGCAGGGGAGACCTATAGCACAAATTATTCACTAGAATCCCCACATACAAGGAATGCATAGGGGAGGTATGTGATGATGTTGGCGAGATCCTCTTGTCGACTGTAGGTGAGGGAGAAGGTAGAAGGAACATATGTAACACATATACTGATACTGTGATGCCAATTGCTTGTATGTTGGTGCTAATGGGGAAAGACTCGTACGCATCATCTAAAATGATGGCCACTCCACCTTTACGTCTCTCCCCACTGATATCATCTTTTCTGCGAAGGCTATATTCATGTTGTGGTCTAGGGGTAGTGCCTTTGATTAGTAATTATACATAGCCACTGCTTAAATTCTGAACGAAACTCATGAGTAATGGAGGCTGAAGACTTACAGTATAAGGAGTCACTCTCGTTCTGCCAACAGCCTTATCAAAGAGGACAAAGGAGCGGGCAGAGATTCCGGACTCCCTCTTGCCCTTAGGATGAGAAATGGCCCCTGGTACATGAAAGTATCAGCCTAGAAAAATGGCTTGAGGGTACAGAAGGCAACAGAAACCACTACTTTAATGACACACAAGGTATATCTACCGGACATATGTGGAAGCGCCAATGATCTCTCCATTGGCAAAAGATTCTGGATTAGTCCCCCATTTGGATCTCTGGGATGGTACTACCAAGGGGGGAAATAGGTTCAGTGTGCAATGAAAGGGTAATATGCTTCAAGTTTGAGCATGGAATGTTAGAGTTTTGAACATGGTGGAGGAACTAGAAAACCTGATCCAGTTAGGGTGATACTTTTATCATTTACCTGTTACATTTTTATTCATTTGTGGCAACTATTTAGTTCTATCCAATGAGTACATCAAGGTGTTGCATTATTTTTTTGGGATGTCGGGTTCATCGTGATATCATCTAATATACACTCACAATTTTTTTCAACCTGGTTATTTTCACAAAAACATTTGCACCTCCGAACTTATTACTCTGATACTGTTCTAGGTAATATAGACTGACGGACAGCAGCTGCCCTTAAATTTGTTAGGTGACCACAAAGTTAATGTCACAGTTCCACTGAAGTTCTCTGGCACACCCATCCACTAGAATTACAATGCACTAGCTCAGTCTCTAGATGACGATATACCCATGGTAAATTTATCTCCTGGATGACTTCCATTCACCTCCATCCTAATTCAGAGTCAGGTTTTCTACCTCGTGACAGAAGATTTAGGGAGTGTAACAGTTGCTGTGAGTGTATGTAGGAAATGAAATATATATTGAACTTTAATGTCAATAAGAGCAAGTGTAGATGTCGCAGATGCTTTGAAAATGTACAGTATTCACTGTTAAAATCTGTCTGATGGCATCCACAGTCAAACAAGGAGTCTGAACGGTAACCATAAATTTGTATACTGCATTAGTCCTTCCCAAAAGACTTCAGAAGCAGCTTCCAAGGAAAGCATGCTTGTTTAGCCTTGATGGAACATCTATTCACAGGGTGGCCAACAGAATACTTCTTGAAATTTTCCGAATCAAGGTCCATTTACCTCATAATCCAGATAAGTCTTTGTGTGAATTCTCTCTATTCTATGCAGCTAAAGAAATCTTTTAACGGCATTATTTTAAATATCCAAGTTGGCTCTCTCAAGCCACAAAGCTTTCATGAGCCTTCCCATAAGGGCATATTGAGTGGAGCCTCCACTAAATGATTTGAGAGATACACATTAATATGTTACTTACTTTGAGAAGATATGATGGTAAGTTTTCTGTAAAATGTGTTGGCATAACAATTTAACCCTCACTTAGGGCCAACAATGTTTATCAAATACAGTCTTCTGTAACAATGAATTATAATTATCTACAATCCAGGAAACCAAACAGCAATAGTATTTTGCAGATGTTCGTATGAGCCAAAATAGAAATTAATACAAGATAATTTCTGCT
Source organism: Schistocerca serialis cubense (assembly GCF_023864345.2). NCBI lineage: Eukaryota > Metazoa > Arthropoda > Insecta > Orthoptera > Acrididae > Schistocerca > Schistocerca serialis. The sequence continues at coordinate 258,201,355 of NC_064644.1, read as the reverse complement.
ATGCAACATTATGAAAGTATAGTATTTTTTTTAAATCCATTGAGCCTGACAGTGGTGTGAACCAAACTTAACAGGTCCTAATAGTTAACTTGCATGGCTTCTAAAGTCCACTGTTAAAGGCGAGTTGGATAACAGCAACTGAGAAAAAGCGGCCTTACGTTTGCCTGCTTCAGAAATTCATGTGGCCAGCTGGTGATATCAGCAATACTTTTACCGTTCGCATATGTGGGTGATTTTACACTATTGATACATTCATATTTTCCATTTGTGTGTCTGTTGGGGTTATGAAATAACCTTTGAAAACTTTGAATGGCCTCTGTATAATAACTGGTTCAGCTGTTGTGAAATGCACCAGGCTCATTTCACTAAGGTCAATAGCAATATTTCAGTTATTTAGAAAGCAGATCACTTCTGTTGACTGTTGCCAACAAGATTTTTAGTACTTACCAGATAGAACCTCTAATCTACCAATTTCAAACTAAAGTAGCATATTAGAGGCACTTGAGAAGCCAATATTGCAGGATGGAAGGGTTTAGTTACTCAGTAAAAAACAATACTGCAAACACAAAATAGGAGAACTGGGATTTAGAAATTCTACAAATGTTTTCGGCACTAGGAATGAAGGGCATGAATTACAGGCATGTATTTCCAATGTGGCACATACTGGATATGTTTTTAGTATGGTAAGTCACTCAAGTCTCTTTTAAGTACAATGGCTGTAACCACGCTGCTAGGTTTAGAGGAACAATATTACCTTTTAGTAGGAGAAGGATGCTGCAGTACCGGCTCACCATCCATAAATAAGAGATATCCAAGAAAACTATTGCAGTATTACAGTTTCAAGAAATGAAAACCATTACATGTTCAAAAGAGTAAGCAAAACCACAAGTAATGCTTAAAATACACTGCTCAATCGTTTAGGATGAAAGACACTAAAACATTTCTACCTGAGCCTTAAGCACATTTGAAATTTTCACTCGCAAAGGTCCAGTTGATGTTACTGTAGTTCTCTCCCAGAACTGTAGTTGTCTCCCAATAAAACTTCTCGCCAAAAAGATATAAGTTATGGAGTTGACATTGACTGCCTGGACCTGCAAGTCCAGGTACCACCCTATGTGGTGGAGAGGGAAATGCCTTCCAGAAACGGGTTCGTGGCAAGCAAAGCATATTCACTAGTCTTTTATTCTCTTCTACACTGACTTTTTTGACTTATCTCTCTTCTCGGATCTTTTTCCCACCATACTTTGTAAAGTTTTGTGTTGTAATGTGTTCTCATGTTGAATAAATCTACTCAAATCACTATGTGGTTGACTATTACTAGTGTAATCTACATCATTGTCATATGTAATATCCTCATTGGTGAACCCGGACTGTCTCACCATTTGTTTTGTCTCAGCAAAAATTTTTCGAATGGCAGTGTTGTTTACTATGCACAATGGACCTCCCTCCATTACAAACACATTTCCAAATGCTTCCACAAGGCATTTCACATCAAGATTTTTAAAACCCAGCACAACATACAGTGCAAATAACCATTAAAACATAGAGGTCCACCCGTCATTTTATCATATCCAGGTGGCATAGCCTATACCACTTCAGAACAGTGTGGTTTTGGCATCTCACACTCTGCATCTCCACCTGGACTGGAACTGGTCACATACTTGAACCTCTGCCTCGTGTGTGTTTCGGACCAGACGTTACCACGTCCCCCAAACTGCTATGCTCTATATACTGTGGTTGAGGCAACTTATATTCCATATGTGACTTTCACTACCATTCCATTTTTGTCATCTGCAGCCATGGCTATGCCTGCTGTGACAGGCAACTGTGTTTCCTTGCACCATACCCCCAGTACTGGGGCCACAGGCATTGTACGACATACCACATTTGCTGCTCTCACCCTTTCACCCCACTTGCACCTGGTGTTACCAGCTGCGTCAGCCATGCCAGTTCTGTGCCCTGCATATTGTTGCCACCAAACTGAGTCCTTAGGCAACACACCCAGTTACACCTACTGATGCTCCCCAGCCGCATCTGACGATGGTGCCACCTTCCGCCATGCAAGACTATGTTGTCTCCATCCCATTACTCCGCTACACCACAATGGCCCATGGCACAACCCCTCTGGGCAACCTGTTGCACTCAATAAAGATTTTGGCTCCCAATGGCAGGAACTGTGTATAGGATAACATGTCCATGTCCACAACATGCTACATTACCCAGATTTCATCACAAACCAAATCAACAAAGATACATCATCTTTGCCAGTGCCACTGCAACGGATGTATATACGTAATGTGTACTTTCTCTCTCCTTCCACTATATATCGACCTGTACTTTCGTATGATCCTTGTGCTGACAACATTCCAATTCCTTCATTCGTGACCACAATCATATCATCAGCATGATCATATGCAATAACTGCATCATATGGGCCATGTACAGCTAACCCCCACCCACACAGATCTCAGACGAATGTACCATTTCCTGGGTCCACATCACCACTACCATCACAACACTATCGCTCACCTCTTCCTGGGATAGTGCAACAGGTGCCTGTCAGATGTTTTCCTTAATTATTTTGCCTGGATAATGAGAATCCCAAAATGTGGTTTTGCCTTTGTTGATAACCTGTCGGACATTTATGGAATTCTGAGCGACGCTTCACACTTCATATGCCTGATTGGCCACTTACAAGATGAATCAGACATCACACTGCTGGTTCTGCCCTCTCAACATAAATATGCTACACCTCATTGCGCATTACTGAATGCCTAACACACCTTCGTGCTGAAGCAATTCACTACAGCATACATGACATACTGCTACAGGATCAAACTCCATCCCAATGACAATGCCATCTCCATTCTCAAGCTGCCATTCTCGACAGCCGTTGTACAAGTTGGTTCTGTTATTGTATGGTGTTTACATTAATAAAGTGCTTCATTTGTGTGTACGATAGTGTGTTGGTGGTCTCTTCTACACAACAATTCGCTGTGGGAACAGGAATTCCCCACATATGTAATTAAATTTGTACCACCATTAAAAAACAGAAACAAAGATACACAAAGAACGCTAAGAGAAAAATGTTCCCTACCCCAATGCATTTGGATTGCCCACATCTTCATATCATTGATGAACTTTGAATTGTAAGCTACATACGCATTTTCCTTTACAGTTATTAGAAAAAGTGATAAAGATGAAAAATGGTGAAAATATCACCCTTAAGAAACTACATCTATTGTGTTTCCATTTTGCACATTTAACTAGAAAATATGACATCTATAAAGGATCTGAGACTGTTTAAAGACTAAAAAACTGACTGTTTCGAGAGTAAAGAACTGGTAATATGAAAAAGTTAACACAGTAACAAAATTAGATGCATAACATCCAATTAATAATTCTCTCAAAAAAATAAAATTTACTTCTTAAAAATGAACAATTTTACTACAAAAATATATAAAAATAACAACACAAGAAAGATAATTATAATCAATTGCCTAAAAAGTGCCAATTATATTTAATCCATGAATAACTTGGATGAAATATGTTGAGTTCTTATCATTCTCCTATCCAAGAGAATGTAAGATATGAGTTTACATTTATAGTGTTTTCAAAAATTACCACGGGAAATATGTCACACGATTTATCATGCACAAAAGAGAATGAAAAATATACATGATGTTTTCTTACAGTCACCATTAATTTTTTATCATAATATATGATATAATGGCTATAGACTTGTGTACTTTCTTCTTAAGATTGAATTAAAAAAGCTCTTGTATCTTATCTGTTAGGCATCATGTACAAGAATCAATTAATCTAGCTGCCATAATATTTACTGAACATTAATTTGTTTTATTATTTGCCAAACATGGTAAATTTAGGCTGTTTCATGAAGCTGTTACAGTGACCAAAAAAAAAAAAAATCAAGAAAAACTGAATATTAACTGTCTGTGAACTTTTGCACAATCTGCCCAGAATAATTGGAACTCACTTATATAATAACTGATGTCAGTCTTCAGTGCAACTTATCTCCATTAGCAGCTTTCCACAATCCAGGAACAAATTATTGTAATTACAGAAAATTGTGAAGAGGTTAACAGTTTATTAATTCTATTGCACCAGTTCCTCATTTGTACTGATTTGAAGGCAAGAAGTCAATGCTGGCATCATGCAGGTTCGTGTGTTGTAGAGGGTCATACACTGAAATCACAAGTAGTCTGATTCAACATTCTGTAGGAATCTGTTGTTGATCTTCAGAGTGACCAATGCCAGTAAATTTTGACTCTGTAAGATAACAAGCTGACTGTAAAGATGTTGAAGAAGTTGCTTAGGTTTCTTTGTGTTATAAATTATTCAAATGAATTATTGTTCATTTAACTCAGTTTGAATTGAGTTTAAAGAATCACTGCAAATACATGATCACTTACATTATTTCTGTATAAATACTTCATTAGATGTAATATTATATTGAACTGACAATGATACAATTACAAGCAATGACACATTATAATTATCAGTGTGAGAATCATGCCACAAAAGTCACTGATCACTTAAACATAAAGTCATAAGCCAAAAACTCAATACAATGAAAAAAATGTCAGATAAATAAATAAAAACATAGGCATGTGATTTATTTTAACCAGATAACCAGTAATCTTTGATGAAAAGATGCTGACTCTGCATGATGCCATGTGGTACTCTGCATTTACATTCCATCATAAGCTGGTCCACCACCACCTTCTGGTACCACCCAATTGATGTTCTGGCTTGGGTCTTTAATGTCACAAGTTTTGCAGTGGATGCAGTTTTGTGCATTTATCTGCAATCTCTGCCCAGTGCCATCTTCAAGTGGAACAAATTCATACACTCCTGGAAGGGAAGAAATTTTTTCACATTAAAATGTGTGTTACATTATTTACAAGTCAATTAAAATAAAGACTATAGAAATTTCTGCAAGTTCCACAAAAAATAGGAAGATATTAAATAAATAGCTAGATCTACAAATTATTTCATTATATGAAACTGCAAATCGCTGTTCACAGCATACACTGTTCAGTCAAAAGCCTTCTCTAAATTTATGTATGTTCTACATATAGATGTGAATTTCTACATTTATCTTCTAAGATAATAATATTATGAAAAGGTAAGTTGCTACACAACATTTAGCGGAGATGCTGAGTCACAGATAGGCACAACAAAAAGACTGTCTGTCATTTTGTTGTGCCTATCTGCAACTCAGCATCTCCACTATATGGTGAGTAGCTACTTTCCTTTTCATAATATTGTTATATTCCATCCTGGATTTTCCACTGATTATCTTCTAAGATAATGTCATAAGTCAGCACTACATTGTATGTTTGTTTGATATTGTTCACCCTTAAGGTCAGTTTCCACAATTTTTTTTTTCTATTTGTTCCTAGTTAGATAATTCATGTCAGCTTTTTGCAAGTATGACTTATTAAATTAAACTGATGGTGTAGTAACGCAACGCTCAGCACCTATCTTTTGTGAAACACGAATTACTACAGTCTTTTTGAAGTCTGAGTTATTGATATTCTATAACATGCCATGTGGAATATTTCTGACGTTGTTCAGTCTCTCAAGCACTTCAGTAATTCTAAGGGAAAGACCAATCCTTTTGAGTCAGTCTTTGGAGTGGCCCACTATGAATTCTTTTCCTGTGTCAGCCTCCTCATCTCAAAGTAGCAGCTGGCTGGGGTGGCCGAGCGGTTCTAGGCGCTAGTCTGGAACTGCGCGACTGCTACGGTCGCAGGTTCGAATCCTGCCTCGGGCATGGGTGTGTGCGATGTCCTTAGGTTAGTTAGGTTTAAGTAGTTCTAAGTTCTAGGGGACTGATGACCTCAGAAGTTAAGTCCCATAGTGCTCAGAGCCATTTGAACCATTTTTTTCAAAGTAGCACTTTCAATCTACGTCCTCAATAATTTGCTGGATGTATTCCAGTCTCTGTCTTCCTCTATCATTTTTGCCCTCTACATCCATTCTAATACCATGGAAGTCATTCCCTGGTGTCCTAACAGATGGCCTATCATCCTGTCCCTTCTCCTTGTCAGTGCTTCCCACATATTCCTTTCCTCTTCGATTCTGTGCCGAACCTCTTCATTCCTTATCTTGTCAATCCACCTAATTTTCAACATTCGTCTGTAGCACCACACCTCAGGGGAGAGGGGTTCGATTATCTTCTGTTCTTGTTTTCACACTACCATAGAATGCTGTGCTCCAAACATACATTCTCAGAAATGTCTTCCCCAAGTTAAGGCCTATGTTTGATACTAGTAGACTTCTCTGGGCCAGGAATGCCCTTTTTGCCAGCTCTATTCCACTTTTGGTGTTCTTCTTTCTCTGTTCATCACTGCTTATTTTGCTGCCTGGGTAGTAGAATTCCTTAAATTCATCTACTTCGTGGACGTCAATCTTGATGTCAAGTTTCTTGCTGTTCTCATTTCTGCTACGTTTCATTACTTTTGTCTTTCTTTGATTTAATCTCAGTTGTTTGTTAACTATTGTTTCTTCAGGGCGCAAAACAGCTGATGTCATAAGTGCCCGTTTACTCTCAGTCCATGTTCAGTACTCATTAGACTGTTCATTCCATTCAGCAGATCATGTAATTCTTCTTCACTTTCACTCAGGATAGCAATGTCATCAGCAGCTCATATCGTTGATATCCTTTCACTTTGAATTTTAATTCCACTCCTGAACCTTTCTTTTATTTCCACCACTGTTTCTTTGAAGTAAGATTGAACAGTAGGGGTGAAAGACTACATCCCTGCCTTACACCCTTTTTAATCCAAGCACTTCGTTTTTGGTCGTCCACTCTTATAATTCTCTCTTGGCTTTTGTACATATTGTATATTACCTGTCTCTCCCTGGAGCTTACCCCTATTTTTCTCAGGATTTCGAATATCTTGCACGATTTTATATTGTCGAACACTTTTTCCAAGTCGACAAATCCAGTGAATGTGTATTATTTTTCTTTAGTCTTGCTTTCATTATCAATTGCAATGTCAGAAATGCCTCTCTGGTGCCTTTACTTTTCCTAAAGCCGAACTGATCGCCATCTAACATATCCTTTTTTTCCAGTCTCCTGGATATTATTCTTGTCGTCAACTTGTATGCATGAGCTGTTATGCTCATTGTGCAACAAGTCTCACACTTGTCAGCTCTTGCAGTCTTCAGAATTGTGTGGATGATATTTTTCCGAAAGTCAGATGGTGTGTCGCCATACTCACACATTCTACACTCCAACGAGAATAGTATTTTTGTTGCCAATTCCCCCACTGATTTTAGGAATTCTGATGAAATGTTATCTATCCTTTCTGTCTTATTTGATCTCAAATCCTTCAAAGTTTACTTAAATTCTGATTCTAATACTGGATCTCCTATATCTTCTAAATTGACTCCTGTTTCTTCTTCTATCACGTTAGACAAATCTTCCCCTCACAGAGGCCTTCAGTGTACTCTTTCCACCTATCCACTCTTTCCTCTGCCTTTAACAATAGAATTCCCATTTTACTCATCATTAGTTACACCAGGTATATTCGATCCAGGGCTGGCACACCTCCCTGAATCATGGGAGCAGTGTGCTGACAAGTGCAGCTATCCAGGTGGGTCGATTGATAAATACCAGTAAATTAATTATTTAATTACCACAACACAACACCCGGCCCACAAGCAGAGATCTCCAACCCTGCCGGTAATCGAACCCGGGCCCACTTGCATGGGAGGAAAGCACGTTACCACCCAGCTAAGCAGGCGGACTCTGACTGAACTCAAATAAATTTTGCATTAAGCATGCTAGAAAAACCTCAGTGACCACCTAACCAGCCAAGAGCACTAAATGCCTACATTGCACTACAACTGGTGGAAAGAGGGGGGGGGGGGGGATAGTGAGGGTTTAATGTCTCATCAATAATGGGCCATTAGAGACAGATCATTAGCTTGGACTGGAGAAGAAATTGGAAGAAAATGGGCAATTCCCTTGTCAAACGATACTCTGTTAGTCCCGTAAGTAACTTAGAGAGACCACAGAAATCAATATGAAGGGATGGGGAATTTAATTGTCATCCTCGCGAATGAAGTCAAGTGTCTTATCGCTGTATCACTCTGCCTGGTCTCTAATTGGAGAAGAAGTGGACACTACGTTGATAAATATTTGGTGACAGAAAATATTAACAAAGAATAAAATTTAAACTATTAGCGTTCTTGAAGGGAAAAAATCATCTCTCCGTGGATGAAAGTGGTTGACATATACAAGACGTAAAAAAAAAAAAAAAAAAGAGTTAAATGAGAGGTGGTAGTACTCCTCGAAACAAGGAAAGTGAGTCCAATAAACTTGGGTCTGGAAATGCCTACTTTTGCGATAAACAAGAGCTTACAGGAGATATTCAACGCGGCGTCCACTCATGACAATGCAACCCTCTGCCCCCCCGGCATAAGGAACGACGCACCCTTTGAAGTATAACTGGTCGTTGTTGCACCTGCCGGCACTCATTAAAGACGCGATCCGGTTGTGTACACACATCGTTGGCTGGCGTGGCGTATTCTTTCTTTCGTGTCCCCATAACCAAAAGGGGACTGAGGTGTGGGGAACGTGCAAGCCAAATGAGATAAAAATGACCAAAAAATGGTTAATTATTGGTGTAGAAAAACGTAACAAATGCAAATAATCCATCTCATGCGTCACACAGTGCCTTACCACGGGGCCATTTAGCTTACTAGTTGGTCTGTAGACGCTGATCTTCTGTTGCTGGCAACATTCAGCTAGCTTTTGTTCGCTCGCATCCTCAATGCGCCAGATGTCGCGAGTCATTATAAACACAAAACGGCCACGAGGCGACGCTCAACTGTCCCGGACGCAGCCCCATTCGCCACCGTCTGCTGCGGTAGCTCCCCTCCCCCCGTCACCCTGCTAGGTCCCAGCATTAACAGAGCCGCGCGTGGCACGCCGCCTGCCGCAGTCACGCGGCTAATCACATTATTACGAGGCCGATCGGTCAGCGCGCGCAAGCCTTTCATCGGCGCGAGCAGCCCCTGTTGCTTTTCGGTGCCCTGAGGGGTGTCTGGGGAGCTCGCGAACAAAAGGTGACACACCGCCGACGCCAGCCCCCGCAATCAATAGCGCACGCGCCAAGCCTAACACGGCTTGCTGAGGGTCTCCCCATCTGCATATCAAAGCGTTGCTTTCGAGCACCGGCAGACGCTGAGCCGAGGTCAAAAAAAAAAAATAAACAATGCACTCACTCAAGCCTCCCCATCCCACGATTATAAACGCCTTGACGTCATCGTGCTCGATATCCTGGCAGTGGAAAATCTCCACAAGCTCTGACGAAGCCATCTGTGTGCTTGTCTGGTCAATGTGCCCTTCCTTTGTTTTTCTTAAAGCTTGACATCCGGATTACGACGCCTGGCACCGCAATCAAATACTCAATGATTGAACAAAAATGCGAAAATACTGAGATATCAATGTGGCCAACTGACGCCAGTATAGTCTGGATTAGATTAGACGTGTTTTTCGTTCTAATTGATCCATAGTGAGGAGATCCTCTGGGATGGGAACACGTCAGAAAACAACGATACACAATAAATATTAGATATGCTAACGTTTCTTCCACAGATCCCGAACGAAATTGCCTTTGTGGATGTGGAATCAGTAAAAAAATATTAAAAAATCTTAACCATATATATACTCCTGGAAATGGAAAAAAGAACACATTGACACCGGTGTGTCAGACCCACCATACTTGCTCCGGACACTGCGAGACGGCTGTACAAGCAATGATCACACGCACGGCACAGCGGACACACCAGGAACCGCGGTGTTGGCCGTCGAATGGCGCTAGCTGCGCAGCATTTGTTCACCGCCGCCGTCAGTGTCAGCCAGTTTGCCGTGGCATACGGAGCTCCATCGCAGTCTTTAACACTGGTAGCATGCCGCGACAGCGTGGACGTGAACCGTATGTGCAGTTGACGGACTTTGAGCGAGGGCGTATAGTGGGCATGCGGGAGGCCGGGTGGACGTACCGCCGAATTGCTCAACACGTGGGGCGTGAGGTCTCCACAGTACATCGATGTTGTCGCCAGTGGTCGGCGGAAGGTGCACGTGCCCGTCGACCTGGGACCGGACCGCAGCGACACACGGATGCACGCCAAGACCGTAGGGTCCTACTCAGTGCCGTAGGGGACCGCACCGCCACTTCCCAGCAAATTAGGGACACTGTTGCTCCTGGGCTATCGGCGAGGACCATTCGCAACCATCTCCATGAAGCTGGGCTACGGTCCCGCACACCGTTAGGCCGTCTTCCGCTCACGCCCCAACATCGTGCAGCCCGCCTCCAGTGGTGTCGCGACAGGCGTGAATGGAGGGATGAATGGAGACGTGTCGTCTTCAGCGATGAGAGTCGCTTCTGCCTTGGTGCCAATGATGGTCGTATGCGTGTTTGGCGCCGTGCAGGTGAGCGCCACAATCAGGACTGCATACGACCGAGGCACACAGGGCCAACACCCGGCATCATGGTGTGGGGAGCGATCTCCTACACTGGCCGTACACCACTCGTGATCGTCAAGGGGACACTGAATAGTGCACGGTACATCCAAACCGTCATCGAACCCATCGTTCTACCATTCCTAGACCGGCAAGGGAACTTGCTGTTCCAACAGGACAATGCACGTCCGCATGTATCCCGTGCCACCCAACGTGCTCTAGAAGGTGTAAGTCAACTACCCTGGCCAGCAAGATCTCTGGATCTGTCCCCCATTGAGCATGTTTGGGACTGGATGAAGCGTCGTCTCATGTGGTCTGCACGTCCAGCACGAACGCTGGTCCAACTGAGGCGCCAGGTGGAAATGGCATGGCAAGCCTTTCCACAGGACTACATCCAGCATCTCTACGATCGTCTCCATGGGGGAATAGCAGCCTGCATTGCTGCGAAAGGTGGATATACACTGTACTAGTGCCGACATTGTGCATGCTCTGTTGCCTGTGTCTATGTGCCTGTGGTTCTGTCAGTGTGATCATGTGATGTATCTGACCCCAGGAATGTGTCAATAAAGTTTCCCCTTCCTGGGACAATGACTTCACGGTGTTCTTATTTCAATTTCCAGGAGTGTACATCTAAAAGGATATACAACTGCTCACCAAATATTAAATGTTCGATACACTTAGGTGCATATGATAATTCTTAGGCTATTGTAGACACGAATCATCAAATAAAAACATTTTACAGCACTTATTTACAATGATCCAATTATTACACAAAATTTGTACAGAAGTCACATTGCATGCAATATTCACGTTATATTATATTATTAATAACATAGACACATCAATCGGTTCTGCTAAGAAATTCACCAATGGGGTTGGAGCTAATCACCAATAAATCCTTTACTCTCTGCTCAAACTAAACTTCATTAGTAGTTAAACTTTTTATGACTGCTGGCATGTTACTGATAATGTGTATTGATGAATAGTGGACACTTTTCTGAACCGAAGTGACTTCAAATCTTTGTGAAGGTTATTCTTGTTTCTAGTATTGATTCCGTGAACTGAGATGTTGGTTTGGAAAAAAATTAATGACAGATTTCATATATATATATATATATATATATATATATATATATATATATATATATAAGGAAGCAGTAGCTAAGTATTCCCAGTTCCCTAATACAGACCTCTGCAGGACGTTCTTGATTTCACACCACAAATAATTCGTATTGCGCGTTTTTGGGTTAGGTGAACTATATCTCGTATTTATGAGTTACCCCAGAAACTAATCCCATATGACATTATGGAATGAAAGTAAGCACAATACTGTAGCTTTTATGTTTTTATATCACCTACCTCTGACAACATTCACATAGCAAATAGAGATTTGTTTAGGCGCTTCAGCAGTTCTGTGGCATATACTGGCAGGAAACTTTTAAAGCTCTGAACAGTATGTAGTATGTTTTTTCAAGGTTTAGTGCAGAGAACTGGCTAGCAATCATTTATTAATGTCCATGAAAATTTCATTAGCCGACCTTTCTAAGGCTGTACTTGATTTACTGTTTATCTCTACGTTTGTATCATCTGCAAACAAAACAAAATAAATCTGGCATTTGGTAATGTTACTGATGTCACGAGATAAGGTAAGGGCCCTACGATGGAACCTTGGGGGACACCACATGTTACTCGTCTCTTCCCTATTGACACCCATTGTTTTCTGTCAGAGATATAGGATCTGAACCATTTTGCAGCATTTCCTGTTACACCATAATATTCTAATTTACTTAAAAGGATATTGTGATTTACAGTCAAATGCCTTTGACAGATCACAAAATATACCAGCAGCTTGTAATTTATTGACTAATGAATTAAACTTATTCTCATACATTCTCACTGTATATGCAGATAGCCTTCTCAATATCAGAACCCTGTAGAAAACACAAATTGTGACTTGGATAATATTTTATTTGTGGTCAGATGGTTAAGAAGACGGCTACATATGTTTGTAAAATTTTTGAGAATATGGGCAAAAGTAAAACTGGACGGAAGTTTGATGGTGTAGTAATACCCGTTAAGTCGTGCCGTTTCCGAAATGTACGTGCCGAGCCTCCGGACCATCGCGATCTGCCCTCGGTCATAGATGGCGCGCCTTCCTCATTCTCCACATGGACAGTGCGATCACTGATACTATACGCTCCGTGCACGTACCTGACTAGCAGTCGTCTTCACCAGATGACTATGCTATCGCCTGGACGGATTTATATCGATAGTGGGTCTGTGGTCATAATGTTCTGGCTGATCAGTGCAGGTATCGGCGGTAAATACGAAACTGCAAACTTTGGCGGCCGATGGATGATGAATGTGCGACGCTTCAGCGCAATTTCACCGCGCAGCTGGCAAGTACAGTGAAGAGGGGAAATGTAGAATATAACCTATGCGAATTTCTTTCCGTGAATTCAGCTGGATAATAACTATGCCTCGATGACGGGCATGTTGAAAATATCCGCAGATATCGCATTTGATAACGGACGTTTAGTTGAGTTCAAAGAATCTGGTTGGAGTAATCGGTGCAGCACTCGACATATGAATACGAACGATGCAAAACATCAAGAAGGAAGCTGTCGACCAAGAGAGACGACAGAACTTAAGGTCCGAGCAAGTCAGAGAGGCAGGCAGAGCCCCGGATTTCATCATTATCATCGATCTGACGCACAACTGGTGCTTCGGTGACAACGAAAGGCGGCTGAGCTCACGGCTATCCTTGCGCGTCGTGCGGATAATCATTGACCTATGTTCGCCAAGAAGCCCGTTTGCAGTAGGCTCAGGCACATTCAGACAGGAATCCCATTGAATGGAGTACAATTGTCTTCAATGATGAGTCCAGCTGCGAATTGAGCACTAATGACCAGCAAAGACGCGTCTGGACGCGTCCCAGACAGTGGTGAGATTCCAACTTACGTGTCGCCAGCCCTAAGGCCCGAGAATCACGACTGACGGTATGAGGGTCCATTTCTTTTCATAGCAGAACATCTCTGGTTGTCATCCACGGTACTCTTACAGGACAGCGGTTCATCGACGATATGGTAACGCCCCGTTGTGTTACTCTTCATGACAAGCAACCATGGGCTTACATTTCAGCAACATACGCCCGCCTGCACATGGCGAGAGTCCCAGCTGCTTGTCTTCGTGCTTGGCAAATCCTACCTTGGCCACCAAGGTCGCCAGATCTCTCCTCAATTGAGAATCTTTGGAGCATTATGGGCAGGGCTTTCCAACCAGCTTGGGATTTTGATGATCCAGCGCCGCAAATGGACAGAATTTGGCACGATATCTCTCAAGAGATCATCCAATAACCCTATAAATATTCCAAGCCAAATAACTGCTTGCATGAGAGTCAGTGATCAACAACGCATTATTGACTTGCTCAATTTGTGAAGCTCTTTCTCTTGAGTAAATCACCCAGTTATTCTGAAAATGTGATCATTTGCTTGTCTGTACATGTGCACAATATCTATCGTTTTTCACCTCATTCAGATAATTCCTTCGTGGTGTGTGTTTTGACTTAGTGTATCTGACCATTCAAGTCATAATAGTCATTCGTGCCTAGTAATTATAGTTTCCAGCTGGATCCCAGCTAGCATGCTTTGCAATGAATCTAGGGACCTGAACCGTTTGAAGCCGGTGCAAAACAAGTTTCAGCAAAAGCGTAAAGCGTAACCAAGTAGGGAAATGTAGGGGAGCCGCGTGCATGGGGGGGGGGGGGGGGGGGGGGGGAGGAAGGAAGGGAGAGCTGGATTGCCTCATGTTTCGCGCTAAATGGCGAAAGAGTTTGAGATTACATGACTAAAGACTCTTGGGTATACTTCCCATCACTCAATATAGATTCCAAGTTCTTTCTTCAAACTTATACATCTACTCACCTGTCCGTCCGTCCGTCCGTCTCTCAGTACGGACAGAATTCGTGTTCAAATGGTGATTTATATTTGGAGGGACGTCAGGTGGAGGCGCCAAGAACAGATATCCCCTGTCCCACGCTGAGTATGTAATGTAATGCGTAAGTTGATGACACCGTTTGGCGACAACGCAGTAAAATGACTTAAGATGTAAGTGCTCGCAACTCTTAGTTGCTTTATCTTTTTTTAAATCGTTCTTACAGCAAACCAGTCAGATGTTACTTTAGAAATACATCTACTAATCAAAGAAAGTTGCTTTCGAAATTTAACCTTATGTCTTTTGTTTCGAATGGGATACGTTTACATCGAGCATTGCCTGTACAAGATTGCACAACGTTTCAGAAGTATCTGTGAACTGCAAAGGAGGGAAGCAGTTCCTGGTTCACAGCTTACACACAGACGCCATAAAACACCCAAGTCTATCAATATCCTCCGATTCATTTCAACAAAGTGTCTTGATAGATTTTGAAATGGATAGTGTGACCGGCTGCAAGTACCTGAGTTACTGTCAGTCACCCATCCTAGAGGTAAAATAAAATAACGACGAAACCGGAGAAGATCGCACTTAAAGCTTACATGACATTAGGTGAGATGATCTATAGATCATTGAATGACTGCTTGCAACAGTGATGAAAAACAAATTACAACATGCGACAACGAATCACTGTGACTCGATACGCTATCTCATAGGTTTTCAGTGTTGCGTTTCAGTGTGAGGGGGCGATCAAAAAGTTCTCGTTGGAAGGCCGTACAGTCCAGAATCGATATGCCTGGGCAAATTCGCAGTGAGTATTGAGACAATCAACTCACCGACGCACCGGGTTGAAGATACCAGTTTAGTAAAACATCGTGTCCTGCTGCTTAAAAAAGTCCGTAGCCGAACGGTCTGCTGCACATCCTTCGTCCGACAAGAATCACTGATTCCTCAAGGGCTTTTTTAAGGGACCGAACGCGTTATAAGCGCATTGGGAGGGTTAGGACTCCAGGGCGAGTGCTCGAGTGTGTCACTTAAGCTGGCCTAACTTCGCGTTACTACATTTGAGATATGGGGACGTGGCTTATCACGAAGCAGCAGTATCCCTTATCGGTTTTCGACAGATATGCTGCCTCGTACACATTCTTCCTTCTCCGATGGGAGTCTGCCGGTGTTTGTACTTCGACTGATTATAAAAAATGCACGTTGGTCCAGTTTGGACGCATCTGGTAATAACGTTGCCATAGTTCACGTTTCTGCTTTTACCGCACGCACATCGGAAAGACACGAATGCCACACCAATCCCTACCTACATGTTGGTGCCTATATACCCGTATCGGAGTTGCGATACGTTGCATATACGCTGCAGAAACGCCCTCAAACGGAAACTTCTTGATCGCCCCTATTTAAACACTTTACATGAATTACGTGGGGTGTTTTTTATCTTTCGACATAGTCTCCTTTTAGAATTATACACTTCGTCCAACGCTGCTCTAATTTGTTGATCCTTTCCGAATAATAGGAATTGTCCAAGTCTGCAAAATAGCTATTAGTTGCTGCAATCACCTCCTCGTTTGAATAAAATATTTGTTCCGCCAGCCATTTCTTCAAATTGGGGAACAAATAGTAGTCCGAGGGAGCCAAGTCTGGAGGATAGGGGGGGATGTGAAACGAGTTGGAATCCTATTTCCATTAATTCTGCGACCACAGCTACTGAGGTGTGTCCGGTGCATTGTCATGATGGAAAATGACGTCATGATGGAAAATGACTTTTTTGCGTTCCAATCGCCGGCGTTTTTCTTGCAACTCGGTTTACAAACGTTCAAATAACGATGAATAATATGCAGCTGTAATAGTTTTACCCTTTTTCAGATAGTCGATGAGGATTATCCCTTGCGAATCCCAAAAGACAGTCGCCATAGCCTCTCCGGCCGAAGGAATGGTCTTCGCCTTTCTTGGTACAGATTCTCCCTTGGTAACCCACTGTTCAGATCGTTCTTTGGTCTCAGGAGTATAGTAACGTATCCATGTTTCACCATAGTGACGAAACGACGCTGAAAGTCCTGCGGTTTCTTCCTGAACAGCTGCAAACCATCCTTGCAACACTTCACACGATTCCGTTTTTGGTCAAGCATGAGCAATCGCGGAATCTATCTTGCGGATAACTTTCTCATGTCCAAATGTTTATGCAAAATATTATGTACCCATTCATTCCAGATGCCCACAGCACTAGCAATCGCACGCACCTTAACTCTTCTGTCATCCATCACCATATCATGGATTTTGTCAATGATTTCTGGAGTTGTAACCTCCACAAGGCGCCCAAAACGTTCAGCATTACTTGTGCCCATATGGCCACTCCGAAAATTTAGAAACCACTTATAAACTGTTCTAATCGGAGTTGCACAGTCACCATAATGTTCATCAAGCTTCTCTTTAGTCTCCTGAGGCGTTTTGCCTTTCATAATGTTTAATCACCACACGAAATTCTTTTTCGTCCATTTTCTGACAATAACTCGACTTCCTTGATTCACACGAATGCCAAATACAAAGAAATAGACCAATATGGCTGAAACTTGGTGTGCGTTCTTTCCAAAGATGCTACTAACTAAACATGACCTCGATACGCGCTGGTGGTGCCATCTCTCGGACTTTGCAGGGACTTTTCAAACACCCCTCGTACATTAAGTAAACACCCACGAGAACGCTAATAATCCTGAGCTAACACAGACAATCAATAACTTAAATGACATGACATTTAAGAATTAAGAGCATCCAGAGATATACAATGACTTACAGCTCATAATAAAATTGTCATCAACAGCTGTTTTGTCTGATGTCCCCTTCGCCTTGTCTAATTTGCTGGTATGGGCATAATCGACGTAGATAATCAGTTTAAGGCGGTCGACGGAAATCATTTAGAATGTCACTGACATCGACATCATCATCATCATCATCATCATCATCATCATCATCATTATCATCATCCAAGACTGATTATGCCTTTCAGCGTTCAGTCTGGAGCATAGTCCCCCTTATAAAATTCCTCCATGATCCCCAATTCAGTACTAACATTGGTGCCTCTTCTGATGTTAAGCCTATTACTTCAAAATCATTCTTAACCAAATCCAGGTACCTTCTCCTTGGTCTACCCCGACTCCTACCCTCTACTGCTGAACCCATGAGTCTCTTGGGTAACCTTGCTTCTCCCATGCGTGTAACATGACCCCCCGCCCCTCATCTGAGCCTGTTCGCCCTGAGCCCGCATCTCGTGGTCGTGCGGTAGCGTTCTCGCTTCCCACGCCCGGGTTCCCGGGTTCGATTCCCGGCGGGGTCAGGGATTTTCTCTGCCTCGTGATGGCTGGGTGTTGTGTGCTGTCCTTAGGTTAGTTAGGTTTAAGTAGTTCTAAGTTCTAGGGGACTGATGACCATAGATGTTAAGTCCCATAGTGCTCAGAGCCATTTTTTTGTTCGCCATGAGTGCTACATCTATAGAGTTCATTCCCAGTTTTTCTTTGATTTCCTCATTGTGGACACCCTCCTGCCATTGTTCCCATCTACTAGTACCTGCAATCATCCTAGCTACTTTCATATCCGTAACCTCAACCTTATTGATAAGGTAGCCTGAATCCACCCAGCTTTCGCTCCCGTACAACAAAGTTGGTCGAAAGATTGAACGGTGCACAGATAACTTTGTCTTCGTACTGACCTCCTCCTTGCAGAAGAGAGTAGATCGTAGCTGAGCGCTCACTGCATTAGCTTTGCTACACCTCGCTTCCAGTTCTTTCACTATGTTGCCATCCTGTGAGAATATGCATCCTAAGTACTTGAAACCGTCCACCTGTTCTAACTTTGTTCCTCCTATTTGGCACTCAATCCGTGTCACTGACATCGACCACAAAATTAAAATTCTGTGTTTTTGACTAACAACTGTCTACCGTCCATCATACGGCGGCTGTAGTCTGTTCGTATCTCAATAGGTCAGCGTACATTACTTGACGACGAGCACTGAGTTCTTTCAGAACCCATGGCTGGATTTGGTGAGTGTGTAAACGTAATTGTTGAACTGAAGCGTTGGATGGACTGGCTGGAGATAGACCGGTTCTGCTCCTATAGCGATAAGGCATTCCCCAGTGGAAAAATGGGTGCCTGTCTAGCGCTGCAGTTCGTGGCACTTTGTAGACACTTAATTGATAGTGTAACAGCTCGACTAAGCCAGTTGCTGCTGCCTGATAAGCTGCAGTCGGTAAATGTCTCACGCTTAACAAAAGAGCGAGTTATTTGAATAGATACGACACAGTGCATCTGCCATGGTCGATGGTGATGCTGGGTGACACTCCGAAACAGGTTATCCGTCCTCGAAAAAGTGTGCTGGCGGCCGTTTCAGCTGCGCTGTCGATCACAGAAAACAACTTCAGGCCAACAGGTGATGCGGTCGATAGATGTTACGACAGTAGATACGTCCTTCAGATGACGATAAAATCAACACTGTCGATATAAACTTTTTCAAATCGTCCACTGGGTGAGGCGAAGACGCCAAGAAACGCATTGACGAGGTGAGTGATCTTACTACGTTGACGGAGCATACATCAGTTGAGAAAAGCTTTACAATCTCTGGGCATATTCAACTGCGCCAACGCTCGTTTAAGCAACCTCGCCATAATCCGGACTTGGGGATGGGACAAATCCCGTATTGGCACAGAGTCTGACAACGAAAGTTAGTTGTTACAAGCGGGCGTGCACTTCATGTAGCAACATCGAAGTACAACGTCTTGCAAGTTTCGCAGGAGAACCTCTGGAAGGTAGGAGACGAGGCTCTGGCGGAAGCAGAGCTGTGAAGACGGGTCTGAGTCGCTGCTTCAGTAGCTCTGTCGGTGGAGCACCTGCCCGCGAAAGATGAAAGTCCCGCGTTCGAGTCTCGGTCCGCCACACAGTTGTAATCTAACAGGAGGTTATAACAATTGAGTAGTATGCACAAAGGTATCCCGGCAGACGGTGTACAACAAAAAAGACATTTCAGCGTACGAGTGTGTACAAACGATCATTACTGGGAGGGCGCTAAGGAGCAAGCTCGCAACGAGCGGAGGGAACAAAGTAGATGTTCTGGCAGTTGTTGCCCATAATCCACAGGTTAGCTCTCTAAAACTGGGAGTGCCTCTGGAATAAGTGAGCCCAGTGTTGCCCACATTTTGCGTGCAAAACAGTATCCGTAACACGTGTCACTTCACCCGGCGGAAAACAGTGCAGGCGGTGTCGTAACGAGGAAATGGAGCGATTTTCTGATGGTGAAAAGGGCGTGATCATTGGCTTTAGGGCCAAGGGTGGAAGCATTCTGAAACGGCTGTTTGTAAACGCTCCTCGTGCCACGGTGGTTCAAATATACCGTGGAGGAAAAATGGCGCTATCTAAAACCGGCGCCGTGGCAACTACGAGATCATCATGAATTGGTGCTACAGGGACAAATTGTTAATCGATGGTACTGCCGGGACGTGTTGCTATGCCTGCAAGAAAATGTGAGAAGGAAACGGCCTGAACTGTGACGAGACGATTCATGGCCCTTGCATCACGAAAACGCACCAGCGCATTCATCCCTGTTGGTGCGTGACTATTGCACAAAAAGAGGAATCACTATGCTGCCTCATCCTCCGTACTCTCCATACCTGGCCCCTGCGAATATTTTTTTTTTATTTCCAAAGTTGAAACCCCGTTGAAAGGACGAAGATTTGCAACGATACACGAGATAAAAGAAAATTCATAGACTGTGCCTCGCGCGATCCAGCAAGAGGCGCACAATGATCGCTTCCGGAAGTGGAAACGGCATTGGGGTCAGTATATCACCTGAGGAGGAGAGTACTTCGAAGGAGACCATGCACAATAAATAAAAGGCAAGCGCAGAAAAACTCTATGGACAAATTCCCAGAGTTTTTTGAACAGGCCTCGTATGGTACACCACGAGCCATAGATGACAGGGTGTGGAGATACACTACTGGCCATTAAAATTGCTACACCACGAAGATGTCGTGCTACAGACGCGAAATTTAACCGACAGGAAGAAGATGCTGTGATATGCAAATGATTAGCTTTTCAGAACATTCACACAAGGTTGGCGCCGGTGGCAACACTTACAACGTGCTGACATGAGGAAAGTTTCCAACCGATTTCTCATACACAAACAGCAGTTGACCGGCGTTGCCTGGTGAAACGTTGTTGTGATGCGTCGTGTAAGGAGGAGAAATGCGTACCATCACGTTTCCGACTTTGATAAAGGTCGGATTGTAGCCTATCGCGATTGCGGTTTATCGTATCGCGACATTGCTGCTCGCGTTGGTCAAGATCCAATGACTGTTAGCAGAATATGGAGGGTAATACGGAACGCCGTGCTTGATCCCAACGGCCTCGTATCACTAGCAGTCGAGATGACAGACATCTTATCCGCATGGCTGTAACGGATCGTGCAGCCACGTCTCGATCCCCGAGTCAACAGATGGTGACGTATGCAAGACAACAACCATCTGCAAGAACAGTTCGACGAGGTTTGCAGCAGCATGGACTATCAGTTCGGAGACCGTGGCTGCGGTTACCCTTGACGCTGCATCACAGACAGGAGCGCCTGCGATGGTGTACTCAACGACGAACCAGGGTGCACGAATGGGAAAAGTCATTTTTTCGGATGAATCCAGGTTCTATTTATAGCATCAGGATGGTCGCATCCGTATTTGGCGACATCGCGGCGAACGCACATTGGAAGCGTGTATTCGTCATCGCCATACTGGCGTATCACCCGGTGTGATGGTATGGGGTGTCATTGGTTACACGTCTCGGTCACCTCTTGTTCGCATTGACGGCACTTTGAACAGTGGACGTTACATTTCAGATGTGTTACGACCCGTGGCTCTACCCTTCATTCGATCCCTGCGAAACCCTACATTTCGGCAGGATAATGCAGGTCCTGTACGGGCCTTTCTGGATACAGAAAATGTTCGACTGCTGCCCTGGCCAGCACATTCTCCAGATCTCTCACCAACTGAAAACGTCTGGTTAATGGTGGCCGAGCAACTGGATCGTCACAATACGCCAGTCACTACTCCTGATGAACTGTGGTATCGTGTTGAAGCTGCATGGGCAGATGTACCAGTAGACGCCTTCCAAGCTCTGTTTGACTCAATGCCCAGGCGTATCAAGGCCGTTATTACGGTCAGAGGTGGTTGCTCATGGTACTGATTTCTCAGGATCTATGCACCTAAATTGCGTGAAAATGTAATCACATGTCAGTTCTAGTATAATATATTAGTCGAATGAATACCCGTTTATCATCTGCATTACTTCTTGGTGTAGCAATTTTAATGGCCAGTAGTATACGTGTACGAGCGGTTAGAGATGCTACTGATGAGTGACTGACTGACTGCCCAGACGAACCAAGGGGCAACCAACAATGTCTCCTCAACCACCGTTCACCAAACGTTGCTGCGTATGGACTTAGGCACCAAGTTCATGCACACCAATGCTTTCGGAGACGAAAGCTGGAATTCGCACGCCAATACCGCAACTGGACATTCACTGAGTTGCGACAGGTGGCGTTTTAAGATGAACTGTGATCTATGAGACAGATGGCCATTGGAATGTGCGACGTGAACATCTGAAAGCACACATCCTGCAACAATCAGAGAGGATTTCAAACATAACACGGTTGTAGCATATGCAAAAACGTATAATAAAACTCTTCAGTCGGCCCATAAGTCCTTGCAGCAACTATTGCAAATGAATATTGCAGTAGATGGAGGGAATTCCGAACATTTCGTGACATAAATGGAATATTAATGAAGTGTTTAGGAACACATAATTTTTGATTACTTTTTTTGTTGTTGCCGGTGTAATTTTGCAGTGGGAAATCTGTCTAAACATTAAACTGATGTCCTTTGACTAAAAGCATAGATTAATGGCTTGTGAGCGGTAATCAGCGTAAACTGTCGGCCATCAAACATATGGCGGAACTTCTTTTAAAGCACAAAGCCACATATACAGGGCGACAATTATTGAACTATATGAAAAAAAAACGTAAATTAGTTCCACACTAGGGCGTGCACACGTAAACGTCATTACATATATTTGGATTTAGGTTATGATCTGTTCGATATACCTGCCATCACTAGCGACGATGTGGCGCAGACGAATAGCGAAATTGTGCATGACCCGCTGAAGTGTCGGGACATAGATCCTGTCGATTACCCCCTGAAAGGCTGTTTTCAGCTCAGAAACGGTTTTGGGGGGTATTGCTGTACACCTTGTCTTTGATATAGCCCCACAAAAAAGAAGTCCCATGTGTTCATATCCGGAGAATATGATGGCCAATCAAGGCCCATGCCAGTGGCCTCTGGGTACCCCAGAGCCAGAATGCGGTCCCTAAAGTGCTCCTCCAGGACATCAAACATTCTCCTGCTTCGATGGGGGTCGAGCGATGTCTTGCTTGAACCACATCCTGTCGAAATAAGGATAAAACCTTCACGTACCGCTCGGTAATCACAGTGCCATCAAGGAATATCGCACCGATTATTCCGTGACTGGACATTGCACACCACACAGTCACACGTTGAGGGTGTAGAGACTTCTCGACTGCGATATGCAGATTCTCAGTCCCCCAAATGCGCCAATTTTGCGTATTTAAGGACCCATCCAAATGAAATTGGGCTTCGTCGATAAACTAAATGCGCATGCACATACTAAATCCCATCATGCCCCGCGGCCAACCGTACAGTTTGAACGTCCTATCGCAAACTGTTCAGAAGTTATGACGATTTTATTTCATATAGTTCAATAGTTGTCACCCTGTAACTCATGCTTATTGATAAGTTGACCAGAGCACCAAGTGTTGACATCGTTGGTTAATGTGCTGCTGAAGTACAACATTCACTGTAGTTGCTAGAACGCCAGCCATCGAAGTGAGAGGCGCTTGCCGAACAGGATGCGCTAAAATTGCGGCCTCTGCGGTAATAGTTTTCACGTTGTTAAAGGCAGTTTCTGCTTCGCTAGTCCACTGAAACTCGTCTCTTGGCTCCGGTGAAACTCGTAAGAAGTTATTATGTAGAGTGGCCACAAGTAAAGGGTTGGACACTGGCGAGCAAAACTTGAGAACTAACAAGGGAACCTCCCCATCACACCCCCCTCAGATTTAGTTATAAGTTGGCACAGTGGATAGGCCTTGAAAAACTGAACACAGATCTATCGAGAAAACAGGAAGAAGTTGTGTGGAACTATGAAAAAATATGCAAAATATATTAACTGAGTAGTCCATGTGCAAGATAGGCAACATCAAGGAAAGTGCGAGCTCGGGAACGTCGTGGTCCCGTGGTTAGCGTGAGCAGCTGTGGAACGAGAGGTCTTGGGTTCAAGTCTTCACTTGAGTGAAGAGTTTAATTTTTTATTTTCAGACAATTATTATCTGTCACCAGTGTCGTATAGAATATATCAGACGTGTTTTCCTGTGGAGGAATCGGTTGACCTATGACCTTGCGATCAAATGTTTTCGGTTCCCATTGGAGAGCACGTCCTTTCGTCTACTAATCGCACCGTTTTGCGGTGCGGTCGCAAAACACAGACACTAAACGTATTACAGTGAACAGAGACGTCAATGAACGAATGGGCAGATCATAACTTTGCGAAAATAAAGCAAATAAATTTTTCGTTCGAGTGAGGATTTGAACCTAGGACATCTCGTTTCGCAGCTACTCACGCTGACCACGGGGCTCCTGTCCTGACGCTAACCTTGATGTTGCTTATGTTGCGCATGGATTACTCAGTTGGTATATTTTGCTTATTTTTTTTATAGTTCCACACAACTTCTTCCTGTTTTCTCGATTGATCTGTGTTCAGTTTTTCAAGGCCTATCCACTGTGCCAACTTATAAGTAAATCTGAGAGGGGTGCGATGGGGAGGTTCCCTTGTAAGTACATTCATACGACGTCTCACCGCCTAGTAACATAGACGGTGAATGCTGCAGTCATTCGTTTGTCTCTATCTGCAGCCTATAGGCTGTGAAAGTCACTCCGCAAGGAAAAATTAAACCGTTGAACACGTTCCCAGCTACTGCGTGTCCTACGGACCCTGGGATATTACCTACATTAATGGAGAAACCATAAAATTAAGAATGGTTTTTATAAGGCGTTGCTCACTAAATGCAGAAAGCCGTACAGCTAGGAAGGGAGACACACATTTTGTAACGTTTTTTAAGACCAATCATAGGGGGGGCAATCACGTACCAAATGTTGGACCATCAACTCATAAAAAATTCTGATAATCATTTACCTTGTTCTTTATACGAATTTCTCGGCCTTCTACATTTTCATATCCTTGTAACAGCAGCAGCGACTTAATCGTGCAGCATTTCGAACCAAACGAAATATTGCACAATATTATGGCATTATTTTATTGCACAGACTAGAGAAAACTACAATAAAATTGTACAATAATGTTTACGGTCTCCGCGCCGCTTGACAAATCATCCAGACATACATTGACTTGCAGCTTATAATGAAATAGCGGCTTTATCGCTTTTCTCGAGAATAATTGAAACGCTGATGGCCCTTACATCTCTTATTTTTCTTCAGAATTCACATTACATTTACCCTTCTCGAAACACATTTAAAAATCGGAAACATTCGTGGTATCTCATGACAGAAGACTAACCAGTGGTTATTGACGCTAGAAACAACGCCATATTTTTTCAAGTATGTCTTAGATTGACTAATAATAATTCGACACGGATGTTTACAATTCCATGGTTATAGAAATTTAATTTTGCATTTGCAGATGTAACACTATTGGCGGCGCTGCACCCATGAAGTCGTACGTAGTGTGAGAAAATACGTCTAACAGTGAAGTACAACAAAGGCTACATTTCGATGTTGTATTGTTCTTGTGCCATTTTAAGTGTTCAGATAACTATCAGTTGCATGTAATCTGAAAAATCATTACAAACAATGGAAACTCCAGGTATGAATATCAACAATGTAGGAAAAGACAAGAGTCATGAGTAGGCGGTCATAAGTGTATGAGGTGTGCTTCCTTGTGTGTATGAATGGTATGGGGTGTGTTTGCTGATGAAGGCTGCGGCAGAAAGCTTTAGGCAAGTGTCTTAATTGTGCCTGTGTGCAACTTGTGTCTTTTGTACGGTAAGTGGCCATCTATCTCTTCCTACATTGTTAACAAATTATTACGATTTTTCTCTAGTGTCTAGTGCTTGTGAACTCTATTACGCCCCTAACTCTAGAGTCTCTGACAGTAATAATTTTCAGGTAGCTGGTATCTTCATTAACTGATGAAATAAACTGCCGTTAAAATCGCAAATAATTTTAAATTCCTTTCGTACATAAAAGTATCTGCCGTAAATAATTTTCATTTTCTCTCGCATGTAAAATTCATTACTCTCACCATTTATTATTAAAAGCAACATTTAAATTATGTGACACCATTCTTGCTGTATAATGTTTATTACTAAGCCTAATAACTCTATAAAAAATTGGATTTGATAAACCTTGAATTTTTTTTAAATATGTTGAACTGAATACTCCACGCAAAATGTAACTAAGAAATTGAATGTATGCCAATTTTCGCAGAATCCTTCGTAACGGAAATAATGAGGGAGAAATCAAGTGTCATTTCCATGAGGAGTGTTGTAGCCTACTAGGACTATTACGGTGTACACTTGGGATGATGGCAGCTGGTCATTTCGGGAGATACAGTTACTGTTTAACTATCCACATGCAGTACTCATAAAAAAAAAGCTGATCTAGAAACCTTTTGCAGGATTTGGCAGAGGCTCGGGAGTGTGAGGATAATTGCAAGGTGCAGTTTGCAGTAGTACCAGGTGATGTTAAAGTTGGATCAGAAGACTCGATTACAGTCACATCTTCCAAATTGTAGACCTCATCCTAGAGAAGTTCCAAATTTGATAGCTTCAGTTAAAAACTTAGGTACTCTGGAGAATGTGGGCATCAAGTTCTGAAGTAATCCAGTGGTACAGGGCATAAAATGTGAGATAAGGCAAGAAAGGACAATGTTAAGAAGACCCAGGTGATCTTATATACAAGAAATAGTCATGAGAGGGAAATGTCTCAACTGCTACAGACCTCTTTGGGAGACAATTACCACAGTGCAGGGCTCACTACGCCAATTATGCTCTAGGCTCTTTGGGAAGGGATTGTGGGTGAAGAAGGTTGTTTAATAATAGTGGAAGGCATAGGCACCATTACAGACTGGAACTTCAATTATACAGTTGAGATAATGACAGGTATATAACTGAAAATGCTTCTTACACTACTGTGACGGTCGCGATTTTAACTCTTTCACCAATAGGATATGATAAGCTCTGGATGACGTTTTCTGTAGAGCATGTTAACATTGAACCTGGAGAATCATTTAGGTGACAGGAGCATTCCCATACAAATGTTGCTGATGCATTGCCTCTCACTTTGTCTCATACAAAACATGGCTTGCATGTTTCAGATAGGATGCTACCTGCAAGGCTGATTATGAGAAACATTCATGCCGATCACAGAAACACCCACCCTATCCAGGTCTTCTTTATAGTGAACTTTTTTGAAAGATAGTGCAGTTGAAACAGTTAAGCTTAAGTCTCACAGACAACAAACATTAACTTCTAATAACTACATACAAAAACAAAAGGGTCATTGGAAGATTAGCATATTTATTGTGGTCAATAGAATGTAACATATGTAGATCACTTAAATTGGACAGATATATCTTGACAGATGTAAACTAAGCGTAATGTCTATTATCATGTAACCAGTGCAAGAAAAGTGTAAGCAGCAAAATTTAAAAAAGAAAAGTGAATTCCAAGGCCATTCAGGTTAATGAATATTACATTGAACAACTCTGTGAACGTTGCATCACAGTTGTGGAACAGTGAACATACAAGCTTGTAGTAGCCTAAGTTTGCAGGCCACAAACTAGAAATATTGAATGTCTTAAAGCAGCTGGAGACAGTTTTGGCAATGTTATAAAGACTTAATTGGAGAATAGTTTGTATGTGAACACTTGATTTTCTGTCATAACACTGATCGTTGAGTTTTTGGGTTATTGATGTCAACTTTTACTTCCACACACTTAAGTTCCCATTGAGGTTTGACGGTCACAGAGCAACAGCTATTGGCAATCTGCTTTTCGAATCAGCTGCCTTTAGTGGTCTACCTTACCATCATAATCAAAGGTTAACAATAAAATATCTTGATAATTTAGGTTCAGAGAAAAGAAGAGAAGTAACCCACGCTCATAAACAATGATTTGACTATAGTGTTTACAAAATAAATTTCATAAAGAGCTGTACATGAAAATTTTAAATCTTTCTTAAACATATTCAGATAACACTGTGAAACTTGTTTTCCTGTAAATTCAACTTGGGTGAAATTAAAGGCAGGCACAAGAATTTGGACAAATCATGGCATCACAGTATTTTGTGCTAAAAAGAAAAAGGTTCCACATAATTTCAAGAACAAGCTGTAGTGAGGAGTTGAAAGTCCATTATCACTATTGCTGTAAAATCCTCCTGCCTGTCATTACATACTTGTCTTTGTAGTCTTCAAGGGCGATATTTACCTGTTGCTTACTGTAATTGAAAATGTCTGTCGAGTTAAAGTTATAGGATATGTGGCATTACTGACAGTCCTTGATCTCTGGCCTTCGTACAAGCCAGGACAAACATTCTGAATGCAAAATGTATTTTTAGACATATGGAAATGTGTACACAATGATGTATCATAAATTCATGATTATTATTTTGCATCACCCAGTTCGTTGTTAGAGATGTTTTCTCTTAATTCTTACAACCACCCTTATCCCACTAACTGCACATGTTCCAAATGCTGTCAATATTTCAAACTTAAAAGTGAGAAAGTTTCTCACGGTTCCCCTGGTCCCATAGTAAAGGAGAGCCTTCAGAAACGTCCAACGAGTAAGTTATTCTTCAACAGTCAAAACCAACCAATACTGACTACCTACGTAAAATAGGCCATACTAAAAACATATTAGGACTAGCACTAATGTATTCAAATTGTCAGTTATGTTAATTACTTCTAGACTGCTTCATATACATATGTATGAAGAAATATAGCTTTACTGTAAACATCCAATGCTCATCCTCCTCCTATACTACTCAGCTGCTGTTTTTATCTAATTCTTCAAACAAATCATTTATGTAACTTTACACAGACCACTGCCAGCTGTGTGCTTAAGGACAAAGACAGGATCTGACTAAAACTAATATTAGAGTTATGTGGAATTTATGTTACCAAGTCCAAGTATTCTGATAAGTTGTAGAAGGAGCTGCCAAGGAGAAATTCTTTTACTTTGTTTTCAAAGAATGTAAAACTCCATTCTGAGCCAAAGAGAGGAACACATAGTCCAAATGGCAATTATTGCTGCTTGTAGGAATGTGATTGTGAATTGCTGAGTTCATCTTAAATTCGACACAAATACCCCATAACCGTCAGAATCCCTGATCCATACCCGTTAGAATCACTACAGAGGCTCCTGCAAGATGTTTGTATATCACCTTAAACTAGTCATCTTGCACACACATGTAGAATAAATCACATGGCAGAAAACTAGAGCAGCACAGATATTCGTAGGCACTTGCAGAATGTCTACAGAGACCTGGTAGTGAACAAAAACATGGTGAGTCATTGAGCAAAGCATCTGTCATCATTGCAACAAGGTTGCACGAACCGATATGATATCTTGCGTGCCGGTCGGCCCCACACGCCTGTGGTTCCTGCAATGTTGGAATTCGAGGTGATCAACTGATTACAATCAAACACCTTGTTGCACAACTGGATGTCTCTGTTGGTAGTGCTGACACACTCGTCCCCATTGGGGTACTCAAAGGTGCGTGCAAACTGGATTCCTTGCCACCTAACAGAAGACATAAAGAGTAATGAAAGACCACCTGTGCAGAGTTTCTTGCATGTTTTTGTTGAATATCATGACAAGCAATGAAACATGGGTTCCTCAGTTCATATCAAAAGCAAAACTGCAATCCATGGAGCGGCACTACACCATCTTTCCTCCGAACAGAAAGTTAAAGCCACACCCTCAGCTAGTAAAGTCATGGCAACAGTCTTCTGAGACTCTGAAGGAGTTACTGTATTTGATGTCCTTCCTCATTGTGCAACAATCACCTCTGAAGTGTATTGTGCTACCCTCGGGAAACTGAAGAAATGACTCCAACATTTTCATCACCACAGAAATTCGAATGAACGAACTCCACCTCCATGACAAAGCAACGACTCACGCAAGTATGGACACCCAGAAGGAACTCACTGAACTTCATTAGACTGTTCTTCCTCATCCACTCTACAGCCCAAATCTAGCACCTTCCCTCTTTCATCTGTTTGACCCAATGAAAAATGCACTCATGGGAAGCAGTACACAGGTAGACATTGGCTCCAGTGTGGACTAGTAGAGCAATACCATGCGGGCATAAAGGTCCTCCCAGTAAGTTGGTATGAAGCCACCGTGTTGAATGGAGATTATGTTGAAAAATAGGGTTTTGTAGCCAATAGAGTGAGGGATAATATGGTGTATTGGAATCCTGAAAAAACCAACCTTCTTTCGTTAAAAAAGTGTTGTATTGCTAGCTTAGTGCCTCTCATACATTTGAACTTTTCCAACAAAACATAAGAAGCTTTTTCAATAAGAGAAATGAGGTACTTATATTAATATAGGATCTCGACAAATCTAAGGATATGCTTTGCATGATATACCATCATCTGAAAGTCATAGAAATTGAACAGATGTACCAAGATGGATACAAGTTAGTATCACGTTCTGTAGGTGTAATATTAAAAGTGTCCCAGGCCATAGAGCTCAGTGAATATTGCATTGAAAAGCTATCTGTTTGCTGCACTTTAGTGATAGAGTTGGAAACATAAACAAATGTAATAACACAATTGTGGATGCTAATAATACTTAATTGAAATAACTGTTAAGTGATTTTACGTGGAGATTTCAACATAGGTTTCATCTTGCTTAGTTCCGATTGAGGCTACCTAGGGTTACTAATGTCCAGCTTTGGACTGATCACCACAGTTAACTTTTCCAACAAGGCAGCCACAGTGCAACAGTGATTCGCGATTTATTTCTAAATCTGACTGTATTTAATGAAATAGATGTGAGCCCAAAATCATTGATTTATCTGACCATGATGGTCCAATGATGACAGTAATAAAGCATCCCCATCAATCAGGTTTAACAAAGACATGAAAAGTAAAATTTCAAAAAATTGTAAATGCTTATTCATTTGCACTATTCAGACAGAATTTAAAGGATGAAAAATGGGAAGTAGTTTTGCAGGCACACACAATAGGTGAGGAATTTATTTATGTCCAAAAAATATTTTTGAAACACTGTGAATACAGTTTTCGTACACAGTGGGTCAGGGACATTTGCAATGATAGCCACGAAAAAGTGTGATTAACACCTGAGATAAAAACATATTGTACTAGGAAGAGATCTAGATTTAATATGAAGGACTACTTCCAGCCAAGATTTAAATATTCACTACAAGTAATATTGCTAAATTCTTCAATGTGTCATCAAAAAGGCAAAAGCAGTGTACCACTCACAAAAATTCAAAATTTCAAGAACAAAGCTAGAATTATTTAGAGTGTTGTTATGGATGAAATGGATAAATTCGATGATCCAAATGATAATAAACTTGGAAATGACAGGCTAGACAGATGTATGAAACGCAAATCATTAGCTATTAAATTGAACTGTTCCTAATAGCAGCAGAAATAGGTACAAAATATGGTCCCGTGACAACAGATTGAAAACCGACTTATACCAGCAAAACAAACTGCACCACCAGACATTATTTTGGCCAACTCATCAATAAGAGAGGTCACAAAATCAGTACTAAAAATCCAGAGCTCACTTTATAGTTCCACATTTTGATTACCTTTGTAAAAAATCAGAGAATTAAGGTGTATTTCCTGAAATGTTGAAATTATCAGTAGTCTCTCAAATCTACAAAAATGGAGACAGGCAACTGTCCTACATTTATAGTCCACTCTCTTTCCTACCTATGTACTTCTCCCCCCCCCCCCCCCTCTAACCCCTCCCCCCTCCCTTCTGTGAGTATGTGCTGGGCTACCATGGGGCCCCAACCTTTGCAGTATCACTCCCTTTCTGTGCTGTATGTTTATATTTCCACTACCCCTTTCCCCCCTCTGTCTCCACCGGATGGTTTTCTTGGTGCCAGCCCTGCTTGGACGTTGTTTATGAGTGTTTCACTTCCAGCGTATTCTACAAGTTTTCATTAAAAAAACACATGGTCACCATTGTTGGGTTTGACCTGCCACCAATTTTAAAAATTCTCCAGATGTGTTGATCATGCAAGAAAGGTCGCCCAATGCAGTGTGTGATCCACCTTGGTGCCTTTCCATATGTGCACTCTTCACTTTAATACAATAATACACCCAAATATCCAGCACAGTAGCCATCCCATTGTTGGGGGAGGGGGGAGGGTGGGGAAGGGTCGTTAAGTATCTACATGGTGGTAGCCCCCTGACCATGCAAGGATCACACTGTTTGAGCCTGAGCTGAAAACTCCCCATGTGTGCCAAGGAGTATGTGCCCATCGTGACTGGGGCATGGGGTCTCTGAGCAACGGATAGCTGGCCAAATAGCCATTGCTGAGGCTGGGTGGTTCCCATGGGGAGAGCCCTGTTCAGAGTGGGTGACACCACAGCAGATCAGCTGCAAATGAAGTGGATTAAGTTATCTCCCACTGGTGTCCATATGACCACAGCAGTCTCTATGAAAGGACAGTCCTCTTTCAACGCAGAGAGATATGGGCCTGAAATGCTCCCTTTCCTGGCTGTGCCTTGGGAGGAAAGTAGGACTAACCGGCAAGCAAAACAATATTCCCCACAAAACTTGATTTGTACAAGGACTGATGGTGATTCCCTCTTGGCCACAAAGCCCATGTTGTTTGTGGAGAACTCAGAAGACAAGTTTACGGAAACTTTTTTTTAAATTTGTGGTATGTTCCTACTACCCCAAAAGGCACAAGTTTAGAGAAGTGGCAGCCATCTCTAAAATGAAAAGTGGGTCAGTTTCGATCAAATCGGCATCCCCTGCTCAGTTACGGGCACTGATCGCTTGTAACAAGCTGTGTGAAATACCGGTGACTGTCACTCCCCATGACAGTCTAAATTTAGTTCAGGACATGATTTTCACACGGAGGCCTGCTTTCACAATCTGACAATGAGCGACACACCAACTTGGAACGATGGGGTGTACTTTTTGTCTGCCATATACATATGGGACCAGAGGACAATAGGATTGCTACCAGTGTCTTGATCTTGGCCTTTGAGGGCGATTCATTGCCTGAAAAGGTCAAGGTGATGGTAAACCGATGCGTGATGTGAAACTCTGTATGTTGTCTCCCCCCCCCCCCCCCCCCCTTCCCTATGTGGTACTTTTCAAGTGCTGAAAATTTGGGCACATATCTTGGTGTTGCAATGCTAGCCCCAACTGTAGAGATTGTGGATGAGCGCTGCTTGCGAACGCTTCCTGTGCATTTCCTCCCAACTGCATCAACTGTGGAAAACACCATTTTACCTGCTCACCAGATTGCACTGTTTTCCAGAGAGAGAGAGAGAGAGAGAGAGAGAGAGAGAGAGGAAAAAAAATAGAAGAACACAAAACTCTGGATGGACTCAGTTACCAAGAGACCAATAGCGGTTGCACCCAGCATGTCAAACAATGTCATATGCTACAGCCACGACAACATCGCCCCATTTGGCGATGGTACTCCCACCCATTGCACTTCAACCATACCTGCCCCCATGATGGTTGAGGGCTCCATTCTTGCTGCTTTTGCTATACCTACTTCGTAAACAATGGCTTCCAACTCACCAACGACACTGGTTCCCACCTCCCAGCTGGAGACAAATCACTTCCTTCAGCTCCTCTTGCCAAGAAAGTGTTTCTCAGGACACTTTCTTTCAAGATTTCTGCCATTGTATAACCGGACATCCACCAGTGGCTGAAAGAGCCACAGGCTGATGGTACAGGGCTTTGCAATTATCATCTTTATGTGAGACTGATTCAGAGAAGCCCTCACAATCATCAAAATGCTCTGCGGAGAGGACATACAAGGAGGAGGACATTCTGGCCCCATGCCACCAGATCCCACCTGTTCCACTCATGTAGCCAAGGCGGAGATTCCGACATCTCCTGAGGCCTCAGTTTTCATCACACAATGGAACCTGGAACCTGTGTATGTATTTTGATCCCATAACCCCTAAACCAGAGGTAGTAGGTAACCCCGTAAGGCATAACCTGCTCCTTGGTACCTTTGTGCCCTCACTGTACATTGACAACATTATTCTCCAGTGGAATTGTAGCTGTTTTTTCCACAACCTGGCAGAGCCACATCTTTTAAGAACTTCACCTGCCTTTTGCATTGCCCTTCAGGAGACATGGTTTCCAGCAATGCAGACCCCAGCCCTTTGTGGATACTGAGAATATTACAAGAACCGAGCTGCCTATGAAAGGGTGTCGGGTGGAGTTCCCACATGTTCTAGATACTCTATATAGTGAACCCATGCTTCTTAATACACCTTTGGAGGCTGTGGCTGTTGGGTAAAAGGCATTTCAGAATATTACTGTCTGTATTTTTTACCAGTGTCCCAATTGTGAAGTGTTTCACAACATAGTGTTTGTGATGTGTTGGTAAATGTGCCAACACCTTGTAGATAGAGGCGGCCTAAATGCACGCTATCTAACACAGACGGGCATGAATTCTGGAACAGGATAAGTAGTGAATTCTAATAAGAAAAGTATGCAGCTCCTCAAATACTTAACTTTATTCCATGTTGTGGTACATCGCTGTTGATAATACAAATAATACTCTCTTCAGATACGGTTAATGGCGCCTTGCTAGGTCGTAGCCATGGACTTAGCTGAAGGCTATTCTAACAGTCTCTCGGCAAATGAGAGAAAGGCTTCGTCAGTGTAGTCGCTAGCAAAGTCGTCGTACAACTGGGCGAGTGCTATTCCGTATCTCGAGACCTGCCTTGTGGTGGCGCTCGGTCTGCGATCACACAGTGGCGACACGCGGGTCCGACATGTACTAAATGGACCGCGGCCGATTTAAGCTACCACCTAGCAAGTGTGGTGTCTGGCGGTGACACCACAGTTTGCATTGGTTTCTTAGCTCCCCCAACTTTCCTACTCTTTGGCGATTTCAATGCCCATAACCCTTTGTAGGGTGGAACCATGGTCACTGTCTGCAGTAAAGACCTCGCAAATATACTGGCACACCATGACCTTTGTCTCTTGAATACCGGCACCTTCACACACTTCAGTATAGCACACAGAACCTTCTTGGCCCCATTTGCAGCCCTTGTCTTCTCCCAGCCATCCACTGCAGGGTCTATGAAGACCTGTGTGGTAGTGACCACTTCCAGATCTTCCTGTCCCTCCCTCAGTTCACCCCTTTGGACACCTGCCCAGATGGACTCTCCACAGTGCCGACTGGGATGATTTCACCTCTGCTGTCAACGTTGGCTCCCTGCCGCATGGAGATAGCAATGAGGCAGTCCAGAATTCAACTTCAGCCATTCTTTTGGCAGCTGATTTAGTGATTCCCTGTTCCTTGGGCCCACCTCAACAGAAGACAGTACCTTGATGGTCCTCGGACATTGGAGAGGCCATTCAAGATTGTAGGCAGGCTCGCTAATGTCACAAGTGACACCTGTCAATGGAGCACCTCATTGCCTTTAACACCATGTAGATATCTAAAAAATGAGATTGACAGGAAATGCAGAATGGCTAAGCAGGAATGGCTAGAGGAGAAATACAAGGATTTAGAAGCATACATCACTAGGGGAAAGACGTACTGCCTACAGGAAAATTAAAGAGGTCTTTGGAAAAAAAAAAAAAAAAAAAAAAGAGAAGTAACAGTGTGAATATCGAGAGCTTAGATGGAAAAACAGTTCTCAGCCCAGAAGGGAAAACTGAAAGATGGAAGGAGTGTATAGAAGGTCTATACAAGGGAGGTGAACTTGCATGCAATACTACAGGAGTGGAACAGGATGCAGATGAAGGTGAGATGAGAGATATGATATTGCGTGAAGAATTTGACAGAGCACTGAAAGACTCGAAACAAGGCCCCATGTGTAGACAATTCCATCAGACTTATTGATAACCTTGGGAGAGCCAGCCATAACAGAACTCTTCCATATGATGCGCAAGATAGATGGGACAGGCAAAATACCCTCAGACTTCAAGATGACAGATGTGAATGTTAACAAAGTATCTCTTTAATAAGTCATAGTTGCAAAATACTGACACGAATACTTTACAGACGAATGGAAAAACTAGTACAAGCTGACCTCAGGGAAGATCAGTTTGGATTCCGCAGAAATGTTGGAACACGTGAGGCAATACTGACCCTACAACTTGTCTTAGAAAATAGATTAAGGAAAGGCAAACCTACGTTTCTAGCATTTGTAGACTGAGATAAAGCTTTCGACAATGTTGATTGGAATACTCTCTTTCAAATTCTGAAGGTAGCAGGGGTAAAATACAGGGAGCTAAAGGCTATTTACAATTTGTACAGAAACCAGATAGCAGTTATAAGAGTCGAGGGGCATGAAAGGGAAGCAGTGGTTGGGAAGGTAGTAAGACACGGTTATAGCCTATCTCTGATTTTATTCAATCTGTATATTGAGCAAGCAGTAAAGGGAACCAAAGAAAAATTTGGAGTAGTAATTAAAATCCATGGAGAAAAAATAAAAGCTTTGAGGTTTGCCAGTGACACTGAAATTCTGTCAGAGACCACAAAGGACCTGAAAGAGCAGTTGGACGGAATGGAAATTGTCTTGAAAGGAGGATATAAGATGAACATCAACAAAAGCAAAACGAGGACAATGGAATGTAGTCGAATTAAATCAGGTGATGCTGAGGGAATTAGATTAGGAAATGAGACACTTAAAGTAGTAAACGAGTTTTGCTATTTGGGCAGCAAAATAACGGATAATCGTTGACGTAGAGAGGATATAAAATGTTGTCTGACATTGGCAAGAAATGCGTTTCTGAAGAAGAGAAATTTGTTAATGGCGAATATATATTTAATTGTTAAGAAGTCTTTCTTGAAAGTATTTGTATGGAGTGTAACTCTGTATGGAAGTGAAACACAGATGATGAACAGTTTAGACAAGAAGATAATAGAAGCTTCTGAAATGAAGGACTACAGAAGAATGCTGAAGGTTTGATGTGTAAATCACGTAACTAATGAGGAGATAATGAACAGAACAGAGAGAATAGAAATTTGTGGCACCACGTGACTATGACACATTCTGAGACATCAAAGAATCACCAAATTAGTATAGGAGGGAAGTGTCAGCCGGTTAAAAATTATAGGAGACCAAGAGATGAATACAGTAAGCAGATTCAGAAGTATGTAAGTTGCAGCAGTTATTTAGAGACGAAGAGGAGGCTTTTGCAGGGTAAACAGAAATGGAGAGCTGCATCAAACCAGTTTTTGGACTGAATATAACAAGAACAACACTGAATTCACTGTGAGGAAATATCAAATAAAGTGTGAATATAGTATACTTTTCCAGTTTATACTACTGATGCTGGAAAACTCTCAGGTTTCCAGTATCTTAATGTTGCCATCCAGCTGGAAAAATGAGTTTTTTTCATCATCAAATGAGATGTGCCATGAGGTTCAGTGCTTGGCCCACCCCTGTTCTTGATCTACATAAATGATTTACATAGGGAATTAGAAGACTCTCAAAAACTGTAATGTATGCTGATGACACAAGTATATTAATAAGGGCCCAAACATCTCTATACCTGATACAGCCAGGAGAATAATGAAACAGACAGTCTATAGCTGGTTTACAAACCAACAGCTTAACCCTTAATGGTAGAAAAGCTCATATTATGCCATTCAAAACACACAAAAATGGTTGCAGGTACCAGCAGTGGAGATCAATGGGTATACCCTGGATGAGGCTCACTTGTGAATTTCTGGGCATCCAGATGGATAATAAACTGAAGTGGCACGCATGTG
The DNA here is from genome assembly GCF_023864345.2 of Schistocerca serialis cubense. Taxonomy (NCBI): domain Eukaryota; kingdom Metazoa; phylum Arthropoda; class Insecta; order Orthoptera; family Acrididae; genus Schistocerca; species Schistocerca serialis. The sequence goes on along the minus strand of NC_064644.1, from coordinate 258,163,817 downwards.
GACAAGTTAACCAAATTGCTCAGTTTTGCATGCTTTGCATACAGAAATCTCTCACAATGTGTCCTTTGGTAAAATCTTCTGGATCATTTCACTCAATGACAGCTCTCTGCTTGGAATGCACTTCTTTTACAGATGCCATTTTGAAGGCTACATATAGTGCCACCACTTACAGAAACTTCACACAACTACAGCGGTGAAGCAAGAACATTCCACAATGTCCTATGACAAAGTCCACATTTTTTTCAACATAAACTGGCCGAGAAAGAGAATGTGTTTTATTACTTATTGAATGCTCCTTGTACCATGATTGTTAACGTGTCCATGCTGCCAATTTTTATATATCCATTTATTGTACCAAGTTTGATTATAGTTAGTTGACAGCTCTGTCTTTTGCAAATTTTTTTCCTAAAAACGTCTGTTGTAAACATTGGAAATCACAATGATTGGACCAACAGCATTCTGGTTACACCAAATGCTTCTGGAAATTAGTCTTGCAAGTAATCATTTACCTCTAACACTCATGTAGACCATGCCATTAGTGGTGTAACTATGTGAGGAGGCAACATATGAATCATGTCCATGCGTGTTTGCCCCAGTCTGATGAGTGACTCATGAAGCTCTTCATTTACATGTTCAATGGAATGCTTCATTCAGAGTTTGTTAAATATTCCAAAGATGGACATAATTTTTACAGTTATATGAGCAGGGTGTATACAGTCTGGGACAACCAAGAAAAACCCGGGAATTTTTTCATCTGGGAGAAAACAGGGAAAAACCTGGGAATTTTTCATTGGTTTTGTTTTCAGTTCCTCCCCCCATGAACCATGGATCTTGCCATTGGTGGGGAGGCTTCCGTGCCTCAGCGATACAGATAGCCGTACCATAGGTGCAACCACAATGGAGGGGTATCTGTTGAGAGGCCAGACAAACATGTGGTTCCTGAAGAGGGGCAACAGCCTTTTCAGTAGTTGCAGGGGCAACAGTCTGGATGCTTGACTGATCTGGCCTTCTAACACTAACCAAAATGGCCTTGCTGTGCTCGTACTGCGATCGGCGGAAACTACAGCCGTAATTTTTCGCGAGGGCATGCAGCTTTACTGTATGGTTGAATGATGATGGTGTCCTCTTCGGTAAAATATTTTGAAGGTAAAATAGTCCCCCATTCAGATCTCCGGGTGGGGACTACTCAGGAGGACGTTGTTATCAGGAGAAAGAAAATTGGCGTTCTACGGATCAGAATGTGGAATGTCAGATCCCTTAATCGGGCAGGTAGGTTAGAAAATTTAAAAAGGGAAATGGATAGGTTAAAGTTAGATATAGTGTGAATTAGTGAAGTTCGGTGGCAGGAGGAACAAGACTTCTGGTCAGGTGAATACAGGGTTATAAATACAAAATCAAATAGGGGTAATGCAGGAGTTGGTTTAATAATGAATAGGGAAATAGGAATGCCGGTAAGCTATTACAAACAGCACAGTGAACGGCATTATTCTGGCCAAGATGGATACGAAGCCCACACCTGCCACAATAGTACAAGTTTATATGCCAACTAGCTCTGCAGATGACGAGGAGATTGATGAAATGTATGATAAAATAAAAGAAATTATTCAGATAGTAAAGGGAGATGAAAATTTAATTGACATGGGTAACTGAAAACTCGACAGTAGGAAAAGGAAGAGAAGGAAACGTAGTAGGTGAATAAGTAATGGGAGTAAGGAATGAAAGAGGCAGCCGCCTGGAAGAATTTTGTACAGAGCATAACTTAATCATAGCTAACACTTGGTTCAAGACTCATAAAAGAAGGTTGTGTACATGGAAGAAGCCTGGAGATACTGGAAGGTATCAGATAGATTATATAATGGTAAGACAGAGATTCAGGAACCAGTTTTTAAATTGTAAGACATTTCCAGGGGCAGATGTGGTCTCTGACCACAATCTATTGGTTATGAACTGTAGATTAAAACTGAAGAAATTGCAAAAAGATGGGAAATTGAAGATATGAGATCTGGATAAACTGAAAGAACCAGAGGTTGTAGAGAGCTTCAGGGAGAGCATTAGGGAACGATTGACAAGAACAGGGGAAAGAAATACAGTAGAAGAAGAATGGGTAGCTTCGAGAGATGAAATAGTGAAGGCAGCAGAGGATCAAGTAGGAAAAAGATGAGGGCTAATGGAAATCCTGGGGTAACAGAAGATATGTTGAATTTAATTGATGAAAGAAGAAAATACAAAAATGCAGTAAATGAAGCAGGCAAAAAGGAATACAAACGTCTCAAAAATGAGATCGACAGGAAGTACAAAATGGCTAAACAGGGATGGCTAGAGGAGAAATGTAAGGATGTAGCGGCACATATCACCAAGGGTAAGATACATAATGCCTACAGGAAAATTAAAGAGACCTTTGGAGAAAGGAGAGCCACTTGCATGAATATCAAGAGCTTTGATGGAAACCCAGTTCTAAGCAAACAAGGGAAAGCAGAAAGGTGGAAGGAGTATATTGAGGGTCTATACAAGGGCGATGTTCTTGAGGACAATATTATAAAAATGCAAGAGAATGTAGATGAAGATGAAATGGGAGATATGGTACTGCGTGAAAAGTCTGACAGAGCACTGAAAGACCTGAGTCGAAACAAGGCCCCTGGAGTAGATAACATTCCATTAGAACTACTGACAGCCTTGGGAGAGCCAGTCCTGACAAAACTCTACCATCTGGTGAGCACGATGTATGAGACAGGCGAAATACCCTCAGAATTCACAAAGAATATAATAATTCCACTCCCAAAGAAAGCAGGTGTTGACAGATGTCAAAATTACTGAACTGTCAGTTTAATAAGCTACGGTTGCAAAATAATAACAAGAATTCTTTACAAATGAATGGAAAAACTGGTACCTCAGGGAAGATGAGTTTGGATTCCGCAGAAATGTTGGAACACGTGAGGCAATACTGACCCTACAACTTGTCTTAGAAAATAGATTAAGAAAAGGTAAACCTACGTTTCTAGCATTTGTAGACTTAGAGAAAGTTTCTGACAATGTTGAGTGGAATACTCTCTTTCAAATTCTGAAGGTGGCAGGAGTAAAATACAGGGAGCGAAAGGCTATTTACAATTTGTACAGAAACCAGATAGCAGTTATAAGAGTCGAGGGGCATGAAAGGGAATCAGTGGTTGGGAAGGGAGTGAGACAGGGTTGTAGCCTATCCCCAAAGTTATTCAATCTGTATATTGAACAAGCAGTAAAGGAAACAAAAGAAAAATACGTTGTAGGTATTAAAATCCATGGAGAAGAAATAAAAACTTTGAGGTTCACCAATGACATTGTAATTCTGTCAGAGATAGCAAAGGACCTGGAAGAGCAGCTGAATGGAATGGACAGTGTCTTGAAAGGAGGATGTAATATGAACATCAACAAAGACAAAACGAGGATAATGGAATGTAGTCGAATTAAATTGGGTGATGCTGCGGGAATTAGATTAGGAAATGCGACGCTCAAAGTAGTAAATGAACTTTGCTGTTTGGGGAGTAAAATAACTGATGATGGTTGAAGCAGAGAGGATATAAAATGTAGACTGGCAATGGCAAGGAAAGCGTTTCTGAAGAAGAGAAATTTGTTAACATTGAGTATAGATTTAAGTGTCAGGAAGTCGTTTCTGAAAGTATTTGTATGGAGTGTAGCCATGTATGGAAGTGAAATGTGGGCGATAAATAGTTTAGACAAGAAGAGAATAGAAGCTTTCGAAATGTGGTGCTACAGAAGAATGCTGAAGATTAGATGGGTAGATCACATAACTAATGAGGAGGTATTGAATAGAATTGGCGAGAAGAGAAATTTGTGGCACAACGTGACTAGAGGAAGGGATCGGTTGGTAGGGCATATTCTGTGGCATCAAGGATCACCAATTTAGTATTGGAGGGCAGCGTGGAGGGTAAAAATCGTAGAGGGAGACCAAGGGGTGAGTGCACAAACAGATTCAGAAGGATGTAGGTTGCAGTAGGTACTGGGAGATGAAGAAGCTTACACAGGATAGAAAAGCATGGAGAGCTGCATCAAACCAGTCTCTGGACTGAAGACCACAACAACAATAACAGTTTTCAGTTAAATTTTTATAATTTTGACCAGTAAGAACCAATAGTCTAACAAAGTGTATTACTCTATCTCACTACTGCAGAATAATACTGCAGCAATAAAACATGAACAAGAGAAAAAAAAAAAAAAAACGAAAATAAAACTTAAGTTGCAAAGGAAATGCACCATATACAACAACAAAACACTTTACTCAAACAAGCATCTGCCAACAACAAAATGTGTCAAAGGCTTTAGGAAGACTGTACAATGCTGCATAACAACAAATTGTCTCTGATGAGCGTGACTTCACAACTGTTTACATTAGATTCGTTTGAGCAGTTACGAGCGAGCTCATGCATGTGCGCAGTTGAGTTGCATATGAGTAGTACCTTCTCCCGCTTCTGGCTACAGAAGTGTGGCTGTTAGTTGTATAAGCTAAGGTGACCTTATTTTTGGAAGCTGAAGCTGGTACCAACATGGGTGCCCATCTTACAGGGAGGCAGTGCCCCCTCCCCCCTTTTCAGAAGTTGTTGTTGTGTGTGTGTGTGTGTGTGTGTGTGTGTGTGTGTGTTGGGGGGGGGGGGGGGGGGAGGGAGAGAGAGAGAGAGAGAGAGAGAGAGAGAGAGAGAGAGAGAGAGAGAGAGAGAGAGAAGCCTCCCATGCAAACTATGATAGGGGTGTCCTTGACAAGAAAATAGAGCGTGCAAATGATCTCGTAGTTGGCGTAAAAAGTGGAAAGTTCAGCTCATATGCGCAATAATATCGCCTCACACCGTAAGGAAATGGAGCAGAAGGAGAAAGTACATTTTCCAGATGAGATGTGTACATTTGTGTGTTTATTAAGTGACCCTACTGTTAATTGCCTTTTACCAGTTATCTGGAGATTTTTTTGTCAAATTTGTGGAGAAACACCAAGTCTTCGTGGAAGAACTCTTTAAGACAGCGTTCCCCAGGTGAAAGATTGCGACCTGGCACCAGGACACGAAAATAAAATACTGGGTCGCACAAATATCTCCTTGTCGTAATTGATAGTTTACAATTACTTAATCACATTTTAGTAATAGAAAGTTAATTTAAAAAACCTAGTTTCTGAAGGGAATCATATGACAGTTGCACGTTACATAGAAGTTGTACTCATTCTAGTAAATAATGAAATTGCGCATTGTTAGGATACTTTACTGATGATCGTACTGCGTTTGGCCTAACGCTGAGGCTCACAAAGCCAAGAGAATTTCAGAGAGAGTACAACGTAGGTTCATTCCTGCACAAGATAGCAACTCTTATCAAGGAGCATTTACTGGGACTGGACAGTGAACACTAATATAAAAAAATATTTTCCTTCAATATACAGCAACCGAAAATGGATAAGGAACCTATTTTCTGTCAATTTAGAATTCTGTAATTTGTCAGAGTCAAATGATGACTCGTTAACTGTGATGATGTGTGACAGATTTTTGGATATCTTGTCAAGATGTCTCGCTTTAGCAGAATAAGCGATGAAATTTCTAATGCCTGTAGATTCAATACATAAGTGTAAATCAGGGTTTTCAACATTGGTGTTCCTGAAGAAATAAATAGGCCCCTATAAACCGAATGGAAACTGAACCAGTCCTAAGGATAAAGATAACGTCTTTTGAACCGAATTTGGCGTTCATAGTTAAAAATAAACTGCTACATACTTCTCACTAATAGAGTACAGCTAAGGTTATATAAATATGAAACTGTAATTATTATTTCATTGTTAAAAGTTGGTGCTTGAAGTACATTGAATGCTGGGCAGACTTTAGAAAGTGTTTTAATTTGCTTCATTATCAGCCAGACAAGAATTTTAGCTTTTTGTCTCTTGTAAGTACTGTTGGGGGTCTTGGTGGCATCATTAGATATGTTAATCGTGTCACTTGTGCTCATTTTCTCATTGTTGCCAACATGATTAGATCTAACAATGTTTGCATTATAGCTGCCTAACAAAGTGTCGTTACAATAACAAGTTGAATTTTATTTCATATTCTTTGCTACTTACCAGCACTGTATATGAAAATAACACTCTCTGTAATGCCAAGTCACTTTTTTTAAAAAGTTCTCTTGCGCGGGCTGTGGGGGAGAAGAGGCAATGCAGTAGGGACTAATGGTGGGGGCGATAGCTCTTTCAAATGTTCTACTGTAGACCAAAAAGGATTTTCAGAGATTCAGAGGGAGGGGGGGAGGGGAGGACGGGCCAGGACAACCTCTGCTTTAAGACATATTAACAATTAAAAAGAAAAAAAACTCTGTTTCCATTACCATTAGCGACACACTGTACACATTTTTCTTCCAAAAGTAAAACATTTGTGTGTGTGCACTTTCCTCTTACTTTATTCCAAGTGGGAAAATAAAAAATTTTGTTTCAACATGTCCAGATGACTTCCATACCTGTTCCCGACGTCCAAAACCTGTAAATCACACGTATTTGCTATGAATGTTTTCGTATCTAGCTTTATGCAGAAACTCGTTAACTCACAGTAGGCACCATTGGCCAGTTCGCTCGTACGAAATAACTCATAGTTGGTAGGCAACATGTTAAGCTCTAAAATCTGTAACTTGATGTCGCTCTTATGAATTGTATTATATAGCTTTTTATCAGGGGACCTAGTGTAAAACTTCTTTACTTAAAATTTAGCTGGTGAAATTTGGACTGCTGTACAAACTTTCATGGAACATAGCTAAGAACCCTTCTCATTAAACCAACTGTCAAATAAAAAAACTGCATTAAAATCAGACCTTTCATTTGGAAGTTGTGATGCCACTGACATATACACACAGCTCTGGCATCCATGTGCCACTTCCAATGGGAAGAGCCCACTTCGATTTGCGTGTGTGTGTCATATATCACAATAGAAAAAATTTGTTGCCCTCAGAGACGATCCATAGCAGTTGAGGGTTAATTAAAAGCGGAGTTACCACACTGTTTGTGACACTGAAATTTGAATTATCAGGGCCACCACTAGGAAACTCCAGCTCAGTAATACCAACTTCAGCACAATTATTATTGAAGGTCTCGAGCTTGAATGCATCAGTAGACAGATGATGACGATGATGATGATGATGATGATGATGATTGGTATGGGGGGCTATCAACTGCGAGGTTATCAGTGCCCATACAAATTCCCAACCACTGCTCAGCCCAATTTCGCCACTTTCACGAATGATGATGAAATGATGAGTACAACACCAGTCATCTCGAGGCAGGGGAAAATCCCTGACCCCGCCGGGAACTGAACCTGGGACCTCGTGCTCGGGAAGCGAGAATGTGACCACGAGCTGCGGACACATCAGCAGACAGGTCATGTAAATGCATTTTATAATGTGGTATGTTAGGTTCGGGATATGATATGGAAAGTTAACTTGTTGAAACATCCCATGACCGAGACTTAGATTAGATTTGTAAAAACCAAAACATTTAGGTGTCCCGGCTGAATCCAGGTTGGGACAGGGGGACACGGCTCCAAAAACCGGAACTGGCACACAGCAAAACGCATCAGGGAAATTATTGAGGCGCTCAGTTGGGAAATACTAGGGCATGCAGCCTATTCTCCAGACTTGGCTCCATTCAATTATCATCTATTTGCATCACTAGGACACGCTCTCACTGAACAACGCTTCAATTCATATGAAAATGTTGTGTACGAAAATAGCTCTCTGACTGGTTTGCTTCAAAAGAATAACTGTTTTTTTGGCATGACATTCACAGCCTGCCGTTGAGGTGGGAGAAATGTATAAATAGCAATGGGGATTATGTTGAATAAAATATTGTTTATCAGTTTCAAACAACAGATGTGTAATTATTGCAACCAAATACCAGTTTCAAACTTCTACACCTGTTAAGTATATAACTTTTTTGTCCCTGGTATTCTATCACCATTTGACCCTTAATTACTGTGAACACATATGCTAACATTTCTACAGCTGCAGATGCACTGAAACCAAACTTGTAATTAACTGTGACTTGTACAGCAGCTTTTTACTCACTAAAATACAAAAAATTAGTGATATTTGCAATGTTTAGAGCAAAAATTACCTGCTAGCACCACATGTAGACTGTAATGTTTATGAAGTAAATGAAACACTACGTGTAAAATTTGTTGGTTCCAGTTGTAGTCAACTGATAATCAACATGCTCAGTGATCAGCATGTTTTGCTCTTAGGAGTCTCTCTCGTTCTGTTGGCCTAAAGATAAGGTTATTGGTTTATTTTGCATGTTTTTGCTCCCTGTCGTGTCATGGAATTTGGTTTTGTGACCTTGTAGTACTTTAGTAAATGAAGTAGTTCAACTTATTCAGGAAAAGTGAGCAGCAATAATATTGTGTAAAGCAGATAAGAGTGCATGTTGCTAGAGGTTTATTACAAAACTTTTCTTTCTTACACTTAATTGAATTACAGTACTCCTAAATGGTTTGTGCCTCCTTAATGGTTTTTGTTGCTGATAATAAAAATCAGCTTCAGCTAACTACGATTTGCACAATCACCATACAAGGCACAAAAATAATTTTCATGTAGACTTTGTCTCCCAGTTTGGGGGTCAGAGTGGAGGGTATTTACTCTGGTGGAAAGGTATTCAACAATCTCCCACCCAACATAAACCAAGAAATTTGGAATCGTAATCTTTTCAGAAGATAATAAAAAATATACCCCATTAGACAGTCTTATCAGATTATCTAGATTCAAAGATTGAAAATGCCTGTTAGCTCTGAGCCAAGTAACAGTGTTCATTTTAAAACTGCATAAAAAATAATAGTGAACTTTAAACTGCCCTCTGTAGTTACTAATTTCCTCGAAAAATACCAATGTAATCAAATGACTATACCAGCAAAAGAGAAACAGCACCTATTTAATACAATTGAGGGAGTAACATCTTTTTTTCACATTAGTAGTCGTCTTATAATTTACAACAGTGCCCATCATGCACCATGTCCGAAGACACCTCTGTGCAGAGAGAGTTAGGGGTGGGGAGAGGGGAGTTTGTAAGGGATTATTTTTCTTATGCATGGGAGCAGAGAGAGGGCAACCACTTTCCCTGTTCCAGGTCTTGCAAAGTGTTGCAGCAGACAACAGTGAATAAAACTGTATCACCACTGAAGTTGCCCCCTTTACAGTCAGGAGGAGAGCTTGTACCACTGGTCTGTGCTGTTCATTGCAAGCAGACGTGTGAAAGACAAAATTTCACTGGCCGCCAGGATTTAGTAGATAGGGGAAGTTTGTAACTGGACTGCCTTCCACTGTGTCTTGCACTACATGTTACATTCAGCTGGTGAGAATACAAAACTATTGAGTGCCACAACGATAGTTTATTGTTAATACAGTGTACACTTTAGGTCTCTGAGAGTTGCTTCACTTTTTATTAATGTTTATCTTTTACTTGTGAAGCATCACCAATGTTACCATGTGGGCATACAGTCCCCCGCCCCCCCCCCCCCCCCCCGCCCCCCCCCCCCCCTCCCCCCCCTCCCCCAGTAAGATGGCGTAAGGCTGTTAAACTGAACAAAGATTATGTTGAAAACTCAGGTCTTGTAGCCAGAATATTGGGGAATAGTGTAGTGTACTGGAATCCAGAATAAAACCAACCTGCTTTCAGAAAAAAATAGGTTTATCACTTATTGAACGCTGCTGAATTCGAGGCATCTAACCATTTCCAATTTGAACATACATGTGTAAAATATGATTTCTGTAAGTCAATTTTCTGACACTCTTATATGGTTCATCTGCTAACATCCCTTCTTTCATAAAGAGAGAGATACTAGGTGAAATATATTCAATATGAATTGTTTCCCACTGCATTTTAGCAGCCATTAGCCTTCCCTCAAATTTGTGTGTTTTTGTTTCTTTCATAAAGAAGATAATTCATTGTTGCATGTCACTGACGTTATTCTCCAAACCTCCAGATTTTTAGTATTCATAAGCAGTGTTAACAGTAGAAATTCCTGGATGGATAATGCATAAAACAAAGGAAAGGCAACCACACAACTATAACTGATTGATGTGTGGCACATAGAAACGCAACAGAAACAGTATTTTGTATTTTACTAGCTTTCCAGCTCTCTCTCTTTCTCTACTAGTAGAAGTCCACACACACACACACACACACACACACACACACACACACTCTCTCTCTCTCTCTACTATAGGCTGCTGCTGTTCCATTTTTCTGTGTGGCATGCATCAGTCAGCTATAGATGAGTGGTTGCCTTGACATTATTTCACTTACTGAGAAAATATTTATGCTTACCTGCTGGACAAAAGCGACCCTCAGGACCATCAAAAATGGCAAGATTTCGTTTAACAGGCACTGTATCATCACGCAATGTCAGGTGTGGTGGTTGGTCACCTTCATGATTAGTTCCAGTCAGAGCTACTGATGTTAGCAAGTCAAAACTCACTTCACCATCTGGTTTAGGGTACTCCACAGGCTTGCATTCTGAAGCTGGTTTCAGTCGTTTCCAGTCAGGATCTTAAAAGAAAAATATCAGTTTTATCATTTTGTTCAGCTTAGTTATGTGAAAGTAAGTGAGGATTATACCAATGGAAAAGTCAGGGAGGAATATAGTCACATCTAAGAGGATACAAAATCGTTAAACACATAGAAACAGCAACAATACTGAGGAGCAGACAGATATCTAGGAGATAATAAACTGCTTTCCAAAAAACACACGTTTTTTGTCTCATGCTGCTGAGGATCAAGGGGTAAATTGTGAGCTTGGTAGTTGGCATGGAAGGCTGGAGCAGGAGGTGGAGCGGAGAGAGTGAGGAGGCCTTACTTCCCTACCCCCCGGCTCCTCCTGTCCCGACCACCACTCACAGCAGCAGACAGGTAGCTGCTCCCTCTCCCTCTCACCCCAATCAGGATTAGCTGTTTATTGTCCTTTTCTGCATGTTTATGTATGGTTCAATGCCTGTTCTATTAGCTGAGTACTGATCTATCCCCACATTACTAAAGAGTTAGAAGTGTTGCCTCAAGTCATAGTATTTGTACATACAAGTGTGTAGATGCAAAAAGAAATTCATGCATAAGTTAATGGGATTATTCAATTTCAGCAAAATACCTGTAAGGATACTACAATTAGATGTAGATAGAATGATAATGCTATTTAACAAGCAACACAAGGTTGTTGCACTGAACAAGATTGTGTTGAAAACTAAGGTTTTGTAGCCAATAGAGTGAGGAATAGTATAGTATACTGGAATCTTCACCATAAAACCAACCTGTTTTCAGAAAAAACAGGTTAATTACTCGAGGCATAATATAACAAAAAAATTTAATCCATTGGAATGAGAGGAGAGGATAAGAGGAAACAAGGATAATCAAAAATTTATCACAGTAATTGGCATACTTGGCCATTTTACATTCTTATTTAAGGGAGTCCTATATAAATGTTAAATATTCATAAAAATTCTAATACAAAAAAAATTACACACCAGAAGGAATTATCTGAATGGAATGGAAATCAGTAGATGTGATGCACAAGAATAGACAAACAAATGAGCACAATTTCAGGAACATTGGATGATTTATTCAAGAGAAAGAGCTTCACAGATTGAGTAATGCGTTGGTACACCTCTGGTTCTTATGCGAGAAGTTATTCAGCCTGGCACTGATTGACGGAGTCGTTGAATGTCCTTTCATGGGAAGCTATCCTAGGCTTGCATTTCAGCAAGATAATGTCTGCCCGCACCCAGTGAGAGTTTCTGCTGCTTGTCTTTGTGCTTTCAAAACCCTACCTTGGCCAGCAAGGTCACTGGATCGCTCCCAATTAAGAAAATTTCGAGCATTATGGGCCGGGCCTTCCAACCATCTCAGGATTATGACGATCAAACACACCACTCTGATAGCAATTGGGATGATATCCCACAGGAGGACAACCCACAACTCTATCAATCAATGCCAAGCTGAATAAAAGCTTGCCTAAGGACCAGAGGTGGGCCAACGCATAACTGACTTGCTTAATTCATGAAGCTCTTTCTCTCGAATAAATGATCTAACATTTCTGAAATTATAATATTGTATTTGCCTATACACGTTCATCACATCTAACAATTTCCATCCAATTTGGATAACAACTCCATGGTGCATTTTATTTATTTATTTTAGGATGTATGAACAAAAACACACACAACAATTTTATAACTGAATATCTAGGTCTCTTAGGTCGCCCACAGAATGTTGTATCACCAAATGCAGTTCACCAAGTCCATAGGAAGTTTTCATAATAAACACTCATCACTTAGGTGCACGCCAGGGTATTTTTAAATCTCCATTCATACAAACAAATTTTTCTAACAATATCAATTATGGTGTTCCCTTTTCTGCTGTATTTTTGAACTGGCTCCTAAAAGTAAGCCAATTCTTTCAGAAAAAGTCTTGGAGTGTAAGTTTCCTTGTAAATTAATGGTAGTAGTAATCAGTATAGTGTACAGTGAGAGATGGTAAAATAGGACGAGAGAGAAAGCAACACTGGAAGATGACAATATAAATACGATGAAGAACTGCCAATTTAAACAACGTAAAAGGGACAGTTGACAGGAGGATATGCTGAAAAATAGTAACATAAATAAAAATGAAAGTCAAAAGGAACAGATAGTGAGAGGTAGATAAAAAAGTATAAATTGAAGGAGAGAGAGGCAGGAAATAAAAGAAATCAGAAGACATCAAAACATGAAAAAAATGAGAAAAAAGAAAATGTGATTGTTTGTTGAGAAGGAATAAAAGTCATTACTATTGTGCTGCAGAGTTTGTTCTTAAATGGGATACTGCCTACTACCAATATAGACCCTGTTGAAACACGTTGTTCAGTACTTCAGGTGTTTTTGACTATAGGTGATTAGTGTAACACGATGTATAATGAACATAAAATTTACCAAAGTCTTGGCGTTCGGCAATAACATCAACAGAAAATTTGCAACACCACTCATTATTGCTAAGAATATCAGATTTAAAAAGAAACAGTATACTGACCACCATGACTGAATGTCCACGGTTCTCGGCCTCCAATCACCAAACTGAAGCCAGAGTACATTAACCCTCCATATAATCCCAATGGATTATGGAATGATGGGCGTATATTTCTTACACTTTTTAAATCTGACCAAATCCAACTATTCTTAATTTTATCCTCATAAGATTTTGGTTCAATGCCTGCAACAGAATAAAATCTCCATCTGGTCATAGTATAACATTGTGGCACAATTCTGTGAAATAAACTTTTACAAAGTATTAAGTAATACATAACAGCAAAAGCCATAAATTTTATATATGTGCGATATAGTAGTGGTACCCGTATTCACCAAAAGGTGACATAGTGGATTCAAAAGTGTAGGATAGGAATGCAGGAGGAAGGGTGGTAGGTGCTTGGGCTACACCCGTGATACATGGGTACTGGAGCTGGTGAGGTGCAGCGCGTGAAGAAGATGATGTGGAGGCATGGCTTGGTATGAGGTGATAGGGTAGAGGGAGGGAAATTGTTGGATACAGGGCAAGGGGGACATCAGTTTACTGGAGACTGATGGATTTTTTATATCTTGGGTAAGCACACAAAAACTTTGGTGGCAATACTGTGCACCTCATTTTGTGCTAAAGAAATCTTCAATTGGAGTGATGAATATCTTTTTTTTTTTCTAGTATTGTAATTATGTGCACCATTGTTCCTTTTCAACTGTGGTGGATTATTCACGCCAAACTTCATGAGAGAATAGATATACTGTGAAGCAGTAGTCAAAATGCCTAACTTCTGAAACAGATGTCTACAAGATGATTTTGGGCGAGTACCACATATTTTTAAACTATGTTTTTGAGACATTAACATTTTCTTTCCTAAGGACAACTTACCCCCGAACTTTATGCCATATGACATTATTGGATGAAAATAAACAAAATATTTTAAATTACTGATATGTCTCTACGCAAGATTTGCAATGATTCTGGGTGGAAATATGGGTAAATTGAGTTATTTAAAGGTTTCAAACTCTTGTTCATTCCAATTTAAATTATCATCTGTATGTATGCCAAATATTTTGAAGTTTTTACCCTACTTATTATTTCCTCACAGTGTGTTACATTTATTGCTGGTGTAGTATCTCTAGATGTGCAAACAGAATGTGCTATGTCTTTTTGGAATTGAGAGTGAGACCATTTGCAGAAAACCACTCAGGAGAACATTATTTACTATTGTAAAGCAATGCAACTGACAAGCAGTGCCTATTTATATTGGTAAGTTAACCTTTTTATTTGATGGACAATGCAATAAACAAAACCACAAGGAGAAAAAACGTCCTGGTAGAATTACTGTTGCGAAGCCCTTTATAAACTCTATAATCAGAAAGAAAGGCTTCAATGCTTGAACTACATTTCATATTCTCTGGCGAGTCTATTTTTAACGGCTCTTTATTGTAGTGCATGTTTATGTGCGGACTGCACAGAATGAGTATATTATCCAGACTGTAGTCCTCCATCTGTGCAGAACAGGAGAATAACGGGGGTCTGTAATCATTTGGGTACCAATATTAAGGTTTTAAGTGGGCTAACAGTGACTATTCTCAGCCAGTGGTGCAGGTAAGTTCCTAACAGGGAATGCATTTGTTGACACATTTGCTTCATGAGCATATCTTTACTGCCCTTCCCCCCTCCCACTATCAAAAGATTTGGATATCATGAATCCATTGTGTTTTGTATTAGGAGAAAACAAAATAGTGTATGATATATGAGACTTGGATATTGAGATGGAGACTGACTGCTACATATTGTGCCATTTCATTGATGGCACTGTCAAGAGCCTGTCACATGGAAATGACCACTGTTGATGAATTATATTTAAAGAGGTGCATGGCACTCAAAATGGCAGCACTGTTCTCCTCACCATTGTACTTCCTGCAGTTCACCATTGAGTATTATTTGGACTTTGAATTTCCCTTACCCCCTCTCTCACTCAGCTTCTTTCATAACTGCATTCACCTGCTTATTGAGGGACTTTGCATTTATCTCAGTTTTGAGTGGCTTACAACTTGGCAGACTGCACTTATTTACAATGAATGACTTGGTTTGTCTTGTAAT
Source organism: Schistocerca serialis cubense (assembly GCF_023864345.2). Classification (NCBI taxonomy): domain Eukaryota; kingdom Metazoa; phylum Arthropoda; class Insecta; order Orthoptera; family Acrididae; genus Schistocerca; species Schistocerca serialis. Next base: position 258,148,681 of record NC_064644.1, on the reverse strand, counting down.
TCTCAATGCAGTTTTCTATACATCATGGGTGTCTGTTGGTGAATGAAGTGTGTGAGTAACAACATAAAACAGAGTCCACTATTGCACTCTAGCAACTATCGATGAACTGGACTGAAGTTTTATTCACCTCAGTGAGCACCATTCATGATCTGTATGCATCGATCCCCAAATATTTTCTGGTTATTTGGCTGTCCAAGGTGACTGAAAACAAAACCAATTGCTACATGTGGGATGAGACAACAGCAAATAGGGAGTCTATAGAGGTGGCTTCATGTCTGTGGGATTGTTTTTAAAAAATCATGCACAAGGAAAACCGACAACCCTGTATTCTGATACATGTGGGGGAAAGAACACAAATGCCAACATGAGCACTGTGTGTGTGCTTGCAGTGAATACACTGGACATTATTCCAACTATCGACCAATACTTTCTTGAGCTTGGACATTCACAAATGGAAGTAGACTAAGTGCAAGTGAGCATCGAAATAAAAAGTAAATATGTGGATGTTTTTGATCCCATTGGCGGGTATACAATTGTAAGAATGACCTCCAACAAGTATAGAGTGACAGAAATGAATAGCATTCAAATTTTAGATTTCAACCAGCTTCAGAAGAAAATATTTCGGAATAGGAAAACTGCTGAAAAGGGAGAAACTATGAAATGGCTTAAAATTGTTTGGATGCAATATAGGAAAGATCAGCTTGACATGATGTTTTTCAAGTATTCCTACGATGATCGTGAATTTCAAGTTTTGCACACCACGGAAAGACATGGCCTGCAAAATTCTTCAAATTCAGGACCTGAAGACAATGCTATGTGTGCCCAGCATATGACAGTCCTCTCTGCATAAGACAAGAAAAAAGATAGTATAGATTTATGTAATAAGGGTATTATACCTTCTAGGTGTCACTCATTATATCAAGGACTCAATGCTGCTAACAATTTAGAAAATGAGGAAAACGCGAAAGAATCACAGGAATAGACTTCCTGTTTATTTTCTGTTTTCAGGGTGTATACCACCCGGGACAACCGGGAGCTTTGGGAAAACCCCGGGAATTTCTCCATCAGGGAGAAAACCGGGAAAAACCCGGGAATTTTTCATTGTTTTAGTTTTTAGTTAAATTTTTGTAAATTTGGCTGGTAAGAACCAACACTCTGAGAAAGAATATTAATCTCGCTACTGCAGAATAATACTGCAGCAATAAAACATGGAATGAGAGAAAAAAAACTAAAATAAAACTAAAGTTGCAAGGGAAATGCAACATATACAAGAACAAAACACAGTGCTCATGCAAGCGTCTGGCAACAGCAAAATGTGTCAAAGGCTTTAGGAAGACTATGCAAGATTTCATAACAACAAATTGCCTCCGCTGAACGTGACATCACAACTGTTTCCATTAGATTCGTATGAGCGGTTGCGAGCGAGCTTATGCGCATGTGGAGTTGAGTTGCGTGTGAGTAGTACCTTCTCCCGCTTCTGGCTACAGGAGTTTAGCAGCAAGCAGCCAGATGCTATCCGGAAAAATTTTACTGATGCGCCTAAGCTGCCAGACCTACGTATGTGTAACAAGCCTGGAACTCGGGGTCGGAGGCAAACAGGGATATCTGCCCCGGGTGGCTGTTTCGAGTTGGGTAGGTGGGGGTGGGGATTCATATTTTTCTTCAGAAGCTAGAGAGTATGAATGTGAAACTATTTCCTAACATCAAACTCTTTGCTTGTAGTAAGCCTAATAGTCATTTGATATTGGTACCTTGTGCATTATATTCTGTCGTGTTGTTACAAAAATGACCATTTGTGCCAAAACAGTCCCGTTTATTTGGTGTGTGTAAAAATTGCTGCAATATTAGGCCAGCTTATTTCGTTTTATCTAGCAGACAGTGACAAAATCACGTAAACAGATTTCTCTTCAGCTTTTTCTTCAGAAGCTAGAGAGTATGAATGAAATGTGAAACTATTTCCTAACATCAAACTTTTTGCTTGTAGTGGACCTAATAGTCATTTGATATTGGTACCTTGTGCATTATATTCTGTCGTGTTGTTATAAAAATGACCATTTGTGCCAAAACAGTCCCGTTTATTTGGTGTGTGTTGTAACAATTGCTGCAAAATTAGGTCGGCTTATTTCGTTTTATCTAGCAGACAGTGGCAAATTGACGTAAACAGATCGAGAAACCACACCAGTGTTGGGTACTACTTGTATTAACAGCTTTTCTAGTATTAGGCAACAACATTTCGTTTTTTCATGTAGAAAAACGTTGACGAACTTTGATAGGGTAATATATTCTTTTCGAGAAAGGAAAGTACGCCATATAAAGCTGTGGCAAGATTAGAGAGAGAGAGAAAAAAGCAAGGACTTAAGGGTTGAAGAAATGTGTACCGTCTCACTTGTCTCATGTCTTTACTCGTTTTATGTATCCTATATTTAATTTTATGTCATACAAAACAGCAAGTTATTAGTTAATAGGCAGTAACGATTGCAAATTTTCTGAAGAGTTCTTGTTCTGCCTGTTACAGATAATCCTATCCAGTGTTAATTGCGAGATTTTTTTTAAAGAGGGGCAGGATGTCAAACCGGCCGACTGGGAGCAGGAGAGGCACCACAGGACATTTTAATTTCCACTGACCTGAATATAGTTTGATGGCACCTATTACAAAATATTACACTTACGAATTCCACAGAGCGAAATACAGAGGCGTGCGATGGAAGAATGCTGAGTGAAGAGGCATGGCACTGCTCTTCGGCACATAGACCAAATAACATGTCTTACGTTCCCTCGAGCATATATGTTTTATCTATCACACTCTTCAGAGAGATGTGCGCTACAAAATGAAGGTATTTTTGAAAAGTTGATTTTTTAAATTTTTGGTGTCCTACCTCAAACGCTTGACGGAGGGGCAGCGCCACTATCAAATATTGCCCCGGTTCGGAAATATCGTAGATCCGAACCTGATGCACAGAACAGTCTTGAGTTATAGTGGAGAGGTGGTAGTCTCCACGTGACTCGTGTTTACGTTTAAGTGATTTTGCTGTTTCCTCTTTGTTAATTGCTCTCACGTAAAATGGAAACAAAACGGGTTTCTGTGGCCAGTAGCTATCAAGTGAATCAAAATATGTTCACATAATTACAGAAGGCTAAAATATGTCATTAGTTGTAGATTTTTTTTTTCCACCTTTCTGATAGTCAAACGTTAATCGCCTTGCAGAACAAATGGTTGAAATGGCTCTGAGCACTACGGGACTTAACTTCTGAGGTCATCAGTCCCCGAGAACTTAAAACTACTTAAACCTAGCTAACCTAAGAACATCACACACATCCATGCCCGAGGCAGGATTCGAACCTGCGACCGTAGCGGTTGCGCGGTTCCAGACTGTAGCGCCTAGAACCGCTCGGCCACCTCGGCCAGCCCTTTTGTCAGAAAGTAACATGTGGTGTTTGGTGGAATTCGAGTTTATGCTTTCGTAATACAAAATATGCAGTGTACATGTTGCTGCACATCAGACATCTTTCCAAAACGTCTTTTATCCCCTGAGTTTCGTTTTCTAAAGTGCCGGGAAATTCTACGCCGGTGTATAAAACCACAACCATTGAAAGGACTGATAAGTTTTACAGTTCCGAGGAAAAGTATACTGTTACTTAACACGGAAAAAGTGTATTTTCATCCGGGAGAAAGTGTATTTTTAACCGGGAAATCCGGGAAAAGTCCGGGATTTTTTTTTTTTCCTCGTCCACGTATACACCCTGGTTTTGTTCGTCTCCTTTATAATTGTTGCTAGTTCATCACCTTAGCTATTTCATATAAACCACTAATTTTGGGTCATTTAAATGTCTGTGTTGTATTATTCTTGACACAGTAAGCCAAAAACAGATGTGAGGGAGCACTGTGTTTTGTTAAAATGATTTCCTATGTTTGTTATGTGAAGATTACAAAACAAAATATTATTTCTTTTACCTGTTAATTATTTAGTGTAAATTCAGTATTACTGCAGACAATTAATGCAAAGTGAAAATAATAATGGCTTTTATGTATTCTCCATCATATACTGATGATAAACTTCCTGACAAACAGTTCTCTTGCTTATAGTACTCATTAAATAGCACTGACACACATTCCCATAGCTTGTTCTGTGTAACCTATATTTATAAATACATTATGAACACAACTGCAATAATCTTTCATATGATAATATTGCTTAAAGCTGCATATTATTTGTTTGATGTTCACATGTCATACAGCAGCAGCCATTAAGTAAAGGATAGGACAAATGTAACTACGTGCATAATTTCATAAAATATTTCATTAAAGTTTACCGAATGACTAGAATATGTAACACCTAGTAGAAAATAACAGTTAATGAAATAGGCCTATACTTTTTATTTACCATAGTTTGTGAAAAACTATTATAATTTACTCAGTTCTTCGAGCAAAAACTTTAAATCGAATTATTTCAAAAAACTGTTTTTGCCATTAGGTTTCTTTGATACTAAATGGGTGATATGTATTGATAAAATACATTATATTTGTTTAGAGAGGACCAGTGCACTTGTAGAATGGAGACTTGGTTTCTATTATGGACTCTGAAACAAAATGTGTCAAGTGAGTTTCAATTTCTATGTGTATTCTCGCCTAATTCTCAGAAATTGTCGGAAACCAAGTGAAGCATTTGTCCAATTGCCTCATTCAAACAGGGTGAAGTTCAACAACCATCTCACTTTTTTGGGCCTTTCTTGGCTTTTGTGTTTTAGGTGACTGCTCCATTTCTTTTTGGGAAAAAAAGAAGTTATGGATTTAATTATTAGAGGTGCAGACTTAGGTGGGGCATACATGCAGCTGCCTATACACCTGCCCGAGTTTATGGGAGCTAGCTTATTAATGCATTCCTATCCTGATATTTTGCTGACACCATCTGTTCCTATCATCCTATGGTCTTTCTTTTCTCTACTCAGCACACAGCACTTCCATATTATTGCAACTAAACAAACACTGAATATGTCATACAGGCTTTTATAGCTAGCTAGGATGGAAAATGTATGCAAGATGATAATGGGTTCCAAAATTTCAACAAATATTATTGAACTAGTGATGCTTCCCCACTTTGGACAGGTAGCACTAAGTACAGGGTGCGACAGAACCAGCTAAGCACTTTTGAGGGATAACTGCTCAGCCATTGGTGGGGGAGACAGTTTCACCAGGGCTCCCTTTGTTCTGTCAGTGAACGTATTTCAGTAATCAATATGGTTTGGATCAGAGCACATCAGGGCTTTATCGTGCGTGTGAATTTTTGTGATCGCAATGCAAAGAGCTTTTCAGTGACGGTTCAACATTTCACGCAACAATGCCGTTCCCTCATGGGAACACAATTTGGTCCTGACTTCAGCAATTGGAGGAAACTGGTAGCACACTAAGAAAAGGTACTCATGGCCAACACAGGTCCATCAGAACACCAGAAAATGTGCAGCTGGTGAGAGCAGCGGTTGAGCAATTGCTAAGAAGTTCTGCTTGAAGGTATGATGTTCCACTGGGGATTTCAAACAACAGTTTGAGGAGGATGCTGCATTTTGACTGTAATTTCCATCTCTTCCAAATAATCATAGCTCACAAGAATTGAGACCAGCAGGCTATACTGCCAAAAATCTGTGAGCAAATGCTTATATGGATCCCTATGGCAACAGCTTTCTTTAGCAGTGGCGAGGTACATTTGCACCTCAGTGACATTGTAAATAAACAAAATTTTCACTACTGGGCTGAAAGTAACCCCAGAATTATTCACAAAAGACCACTACATTCTCCTAACAGAACAACGTGGTGTGCTGTATTATACCTCTTTGAGGAGGAACATGTGAGTGTGACCACAAACTCTGGACATCATGTTTCAGTGCTTGCAAAATTTTTTGCACCCCAAAAATGGAGAAGATTGTTGAAGAAGAGGGATAAGGGACTTGTGGTCCTACAGGATGGGAGCTCACATAGCCCGAAATTCATGTTTTGAGAGAAATATTTCTGGGACATTTGGCTTTGTTAAGGGGTGATGTGGGGTGGCCTGTGCAGTCATCAAATTTGAGCCACCAGATTTGAGCATTTGTGACTTCTTTCTTTGGGGATATTTGAATGAAAAGATGTTTAAACATCACCCTCAAACCCTACCAGAACTAAGGGGGCAGATTATTAAAAGAGTGATCACCATATCCTCCATTTTGTGTAAATGAGCTGTTTAAAACTTCAGAGATTGTCCCCAAAAGTGTACTGCTGCTAATGGCTGCCATTTTGAGGACTTTATTTTCAACACTGAATGAATGTAAGATGGGATGAACTACTAACTTTGAAAATAAAAACATTTTTTCTCTACATACCCCAATTTCTTTTTTATAACTCTTCAAAAACTTCTTAACTGGTACTGCTACACACTGAACCTATGTCCAGATGACTTGTCCGACTGGTAATTATGTTTACAGGCCACTGCATAGAGTTATGACCAAAATTCAAAGAACTATGTTAGGTAACCAAATATCATCACTTTCACATTACTTAAATTGTTTAACCAGGATTGTAACTGGTATTTGGGGTGACAACTTGTGGCAATGATGGAAGCTATGAGGTTCTGTCTGCCCCACTCCAGCACAAGTCCAGCATGAGCTACATTTTCTGTGTGAACTTTCCCTACGTTTCCCTCCACATCTCTTAAACATTAACTCTGTATCAAAATAATTTGTTCTGGTTAGGAATATATGATATGGCCTGCTTCGCAGGTCAGAAGGCAAATACGGAGTTCTGCCATTCACCACTAGATGACATTGGCATTGTTTTCACACTATGGGGGACTGTAATTCATCATAGTTTAGTCAATATGCACAAAATATTTATAAATTATATGCACAAACCTTCTTTGTGAATCAGTCTATTTATTAGTGAAATCTGTATTAAAATCCCAACAGTATTTCCTGGGATTAGTACAAACATACAGATAGAAACCACAGTGGGGGAATTCATATACAAAGATGGGAAATGAAATATCTAACCTGTTGTTTCCGATGTTTCATCAAGTGCCTCAAAGATACCTTCTGCAGCAAGCATACCACTTTTCATCGCATAGTGAGTACCCTTTATTTTAGGAACATTTAAGAAGCCTGCAGCGCAACCAATAAGGCATCCACCAGGAAATGTTAGCTTTGGTAATGCTTGAAATCCACCTTCATTCAAAGCTCTTGCACCGTAGGCTATCCTGCAAGAAGAAAAACATTTACCACAGGAAAAAATAAACACACAAAGAACAATTACAGTTCATACGAATGATCTAAGAGCTTTTTCTGTTCTACTTTTGGAATGACTTTCAAGAACACATATTATTAGTAATTATCTGTAAACCCTGGATAGTAGTAAGAAGAAACATGTTTTCAAAAACAAATTTAAGGAAGAATGATAACTGGAAAAGAAACAGAGAGCAGGGGGATAACATGTGAGGTGATGACATATTTAGAAGATGGTATGATATAGAGACTGACACTGCTCAAGAACCAAATATACTGTTGTGGATACATAGTCTGAATATTTTCTTATGACATTGATGATGGTCTCTACGGCATTGGTCATCTATATACCAAAGAAGATAACAGCAAAGGGGTGCAAGCATTAGAGAACTACTAGTTGTATATCTCATGCTGTCAAAGTCACTGCTCATCGATACTAGTTGTAAAAAAAAGAAAGACAAATTAAGTTGGATTCACAAGAGGAAGAGTAAAAAGAGGCAGCACTGGATACATGGTGATGCTGATGGAAAAAGTTTTTGATTGATGAAAATGGAAAATAATGCTTTAAAACACTGAAAGAAATCGGAATATAATTTTGTTCAAAGCTGCAGTTCAGGAGCTGCAGAATATTTGAACAAAGATAAAGTGTCAGTTGTCAACTGCAAAAGTTCACTTCACTGGCTTCAACAGTTTAAAATGTCATCTTCAGAAGTGAAACAGGCTAAAATCATTGATAAGCCAACATCAAAATGAACTGGATGGTAAATTCCTACAAAGGATTGGCAAAAAATACATAAACAAAGCAAGAATGTTAAAAAGAGATGTACAAAGATTGAACAGCTGAAATAAAACATGTTTATTAAACCAAATTTAAAATAGTTAAGCTTGAGAGCCTCTACATACTTTTGTTTTAGAATCAATGAAACAGAGTGACATTGCTAATAATATATGATACATGCGATGAATAGCAAACAGTGGACTGTCAACTCAAGAATGGTACATAGTCTGCATGACGAAGGTCAACCAACATACTGGTGACATGAAGGGCACTAAATAGGCCTATATACAAAGTGGGAACACTAGTGGGCATATAATCTGTAAAAAAAAGTCTCCAATAGCTGAAGCGCAAGTATACCTTAAATCTTATAAAACCATACTAAATGATTAAAAAAAGCATTTACACAGAAAATAAACCATGGACCAAATGTTAAGCAAACAGATACATAACAAATAACATTATTTTACTATAAAGAGAGCTAAACAAAGGGAGGTAAACTGTTCAAATTTTATCAACAGTTTACGGTAACACTATGAGCCACTGGAAGATTGGTGATATGTTGAATTGTTCAGTCTCCTGGAGACGAGGCTGGTTGTTGGACGCGCATTATCAGGAAACATGGAGGGGATGCCACTTTCACCACGTATGCAGCATGTGCCCTAATAGGCATACATCTGGCCACAGGTAAGGCAAAAAGGGACACTTGCTAGATATTCCCTAGCAGTTATGCCGCAACCATGCCCTTACCTGTGGAAGTGAACCAAACGAGCAATAAATGGATTTCTCAGAACACAGCTCAGCAACTCTACTTAGATTCCTTCATAGGCAAACACTCAGTGAAGTTAATTTAGGGTCATCACCCTTGCAGGCAGCCGAGACAAAAACTTTGGGGCTATGGTTGCCATCATGTGACCTTGTTAGAAAAACTTTCAGTTTTACTCATTTAGTGTCTGTACCGGCGTGACAAGGCCACAAACTGTCATGTTGGTACCAATGCAACTGTTCTAGCAGGCTGTGACTCATCGACCAACCATGGAGCTGAAACCTAGAAGAGGGATAGAATCTTGATGTGCAAGTCAATCTCAGGGGGAGCAGAATGCCCAAACATCATATAAAAGATGAGCACGGAGGAAAACAATGCATGTGATCTACTAAGAACTGAGTTCATGGGAACAGCACAATGTGAGGCTAAGGCTTGGTCAGCATTAGTTGAACTCAGTAATAGAACTGTCCATCCAGGCTTATTGCCACCAGCAAGTAAATACTTGGGTCAGTGGCTTTGCCAGCGCTCATGTGCCCTCTGTAGTAGCGTTGTGTACTATCACTCTGTGATCCCACGCCAGCTCCTCTGCATCCATCTTGATGTCCATTTACAACCAAGTCACTTGTTCAGTAACTTTTCTTATGGTAGCTGACACCAAGGTGGACAATGTTTTTTTGGGTAGTCTTTCCACACTTTTGGGTTTATGGTTCATTAAACAGTACATGCCATGCAGTACAAAGTGCCTTACTCTTTTTTAAAGACTGTGATAGATATGCCCAAACCTTCTCACCTGGATTAGGGAAGGTGACTGATTTCGTAGCTTACATTGCTCTTAAGGCAACACATAGCCTGCACTTCTCCAAAGATCACTACCCTGCACTTCTCCAAAGATCACCCGGTGCCCCTGACTCAAAAGGAAAGTGAAATAAATGCAGAGGGTGAAGTAGAAATTTATCCCCCACCAACCTCCAGATGAACCCTTTGCAAATTAGGTTATGGCATCTTATTCAATTAAACTGACCTTGCAGAGGCATATTTTCCTATTCACTTGCCTAGTGCTCAATACGCCACATGGCACAACTTTGAACTCTTGTTCCAGAGGTTGACAGCAAAAGGATTCACATACAACCTGCACAAGTGTTCCTTCACGCATACAACATTGACATATGTGAATGTGAAAGACCTACAAATGTTTCTGGGTAATAACAACTGTTATGGCTGTTTCAGGGCAAACCTTTCTAAACTCCCTTACCAGCTATGACACCAAGGTGTGCATTTCAAACGGTCACCTTACTGTCAACAAACTTTCCAGGCTTTGAAAGTTTACATTACACAGGCACCACACTTTACAACATACTACCAGGTCTGCCACTGGTAGTAACTCACGGTATTGGTCTGGTCCTATCCCAAAATACCCCAATGACCCAGAGTGGCCAACTACATATGCTTCTAACACCTTATCCACATCCTAGCAACACTAATATCAAATAGAAGAGGTCTTCATTAACATCTGTGCAGTCCAGAAATTTAAATTCTCTGTTTATAGTCAGAAAATTCATCTTGTCACAGGCTATCAACTATTGCTTCCTAACTCTGGCCCTGAGGATCATTTACCAGACTGGACTGTCCATCACCTTCAACAATGGGCACTGTACTTGTCCAACTTTCACTATTCTATCCACTGCAGGGCAGCAACATTATACCCTAACGTGGTCATTGTGTCCCGATTCCCCATGGGGTCCATTCCAGCTTTTACCCAACAATACTTGGTGTGTTTCCAGCTCAATTCACATTTGAATTCGGCCTTTTGAACATTCTCCTTATCATCATGCAATGTCATGGCCACTATCAGCATAGACTCAACGTTATGATGCCTCATTCATTTTGTGCAAAATGGAGGCCACACACACACCTCCCAGCCCTGATTGTGATCCTACTGGTCACAGTGAAATCAATTGCACTTAACTAAGGCATCCGTTTCGGGTCTTGGACGAGGACCATTGCCGTGTCCCAATTCCTCCCTCTGTGCAACTGCAAGTGCTATGTCTCCCACTAACTGCACATTAGGTATGTCCCGAA